>NC_091662.1:5331250-8167500 GCF_042453785.1 Malus domestica | reverse complement strand
CAAGAGCCTACAGTATATAACACAATTAATTTCTATACGTACTACAAAATTGATAAATCTTGATGCGTTCAAGAAAAAATAATGTAAGTCTATGATGCATCGTCTATCTGATATGATCAAATATCGATTAAATATGGACCAAAAGTCGATCGTATGCTAGTTTAGGAATAAATTAAAATATTAAAATAAAGGCATTTAATGTTGATCTGTTACCACAGAGTCCTTGATGCTTTACGAGGGTGACAGCTCCATGCATCCTCCAGTCGACGCTAAGAGTAAGTCCACCCCTAAAGACTTTACATCAGCATTCAGCGCATTTATCCACTCAAGTGAACAGTGATAGACCACAATAAACAGTAATAGACCAATGCATCTCCATCTCTAAAAAAAATAACCTAGTCAATTTTATTAAATTTTTTTTATTATAAAATAATAAAAAATAATAATTTTATTTTTAATTTCTGACTTTATACAAAAAATTATTATTATTATTAAAATATTTTTATTTTCCCATCTTCCACACCTCCTTTCCCTTCCATTTCTGCACTCCATCCACCCCTGCACTTCCTACATCTCATGCATCTCCTCACCTCCTGCATCTCCACATCTCAACATCTCAACAACTAGCTCCTCTACAGCATCTCCACACCTTCTGTCCTTCAACGCCGTCGATTCGTCCTCCTGCATCTCCACACCTCCGACGTCGTCGCTTCGTCCTCCTGTCGTTCTCCCTCCATGGTTCCTTCCCTCTCGACATCCTCTCCCGCCTCGACCAGCTCCGCTCCTCAGCCTCCACAACAACTCCCTCTTTGGCGCAACTCCCTCTCTGACGTCATATGCCCTCCGACGCCACGCTGACGTCAAATAGGCCAGTCCCAAGGTCTGTTGATTTTAGGCCGGTCTGTGGACTGGCTTAGGTTGGGTGCCAGTCGATTTCACGGGCTGGAGTAAATTGACAGGATGCCAGCCTGATTTTTTGACTGAGTGCTGGGCTATTCCGCCTCCGGTGGAACTACTCTAAGGGGAACATCGGGACGACTTAGGCTTTCATACTTAAAAGATACAGCTACGGATGAGTCTGGTTCAGCGGGATTTATGTATCCAGTACGTAGTTGGACAAATTCTTCATGGCTCAAATCAACAAATTCATTGAGTCCTAACTTGCAAGTCTTGTTCCCATCACAGTTGAATTTTTCCACATACTCGATGTTGCTCTTGAACGGCGAAACGCCTTTTCCTTTTCTTTCGTTGTCCGGGTAAACGCGTCCATACTTTACCATCCACAGATCATATTTTGCAGCAACGGAAGCTTCATACAATGTTCGCGATAAGAATTGAGATGCCAAGGTTCCCAAGACGATGAATATGGCAAGGGAAATTTTATTTAAACTCATGTAACCTATTTCTACACCCAACTTACTCTTTGCACCTATTTGATTTTTAACTAAACTATTAATATCTCTTTAAACTCAAATTATTCTTTATTATACCCCATAAACTCAATTCAATATGTAGATTTTTCTTTACACCCATTTGATTTTTAACTCTATCTTTACGCCATTTGGAAATGGACACTGAAAATTAGAGTGTGAATTCAGTCATGGCTGACAACAAGACTGACACTTCTGTACATGTTGACAAAAACCATGTATCACCATCTCTCCCTTTGCATTATCGATCAACCAGTGCATTGTTTTGGTTTTGTTTTTCTCTTCAAGTCCCCCCCTTTTTATTTTTGAGCTCATCGACACCTTCAGCAACTTTGGCTTCGAGATGAAATTAAAATGTTGTTGTAACTTGTGGGAGGATTTCAACATAGAAATCTGAGTGTGTAATCCACACCAAAAGTCTGAAAAAGGGAACTAGAAAAAGGGATTGTGGGACAAGAAGTTAGATTTGAACTGAAAGTTCCAACCCCTTTTTAACGTTTCGTGTTTGTTTTCCATCTTGTTTCTGGCTGCAACTTCCCTCGCCAGAAACAATTACATTTCTTGTCTGTTCATTTGTACCCCTCCAAACTCCAAAGCATAATCCAGATCACCGATACCCGATCCCCGCCATTAACGTATATCAAATGGAACTATATATATAGGCATGTGTGATTAGTTGGTTGCATGTAATTGAAGAAACATTAATAATGTTTATTGATATTTCCCCAATCTTGTAATTATTAGTTGTTTTTCGTAAGAGAAAGCGTTGCCATCTACATTTTTTTGTTAATATGTCATCTACACAATAAATGTTTGGGTTTATTAATAAATATGAGTTTTATTATTAATTTCATTTTGTACTTAATAGTAATTATGCAATAAGGTAAAATAGACAATTAAGATTTAAAATTTAAGTTGGGTGTAGAAAGAGGTTAAATGGGTTTAAATAAAATTTCCCTTCCAAGATTACTAGTTGATTCGGGACAAGGCCTCACACACTCATTATTATTATTATTATTATTATTATTATTATTATTATTATTATTATTTAACAAACGGTATTATCTAGAGAAGGGAGGTAGGTTTTGGTCTCATAATGTGCTAGTAATAATGTGATTCAAATTCTCCTTAGACGAGAATTAAACTTAAGACTTCTCACTTACAAGTGCAGTACTAAGTAACCACTCATTATTAATTATTCTATTTAAAGTCTATGACTTTTTGTTTTGTTTTTTGCTTTGGTTTGAATTTGATAAATCTTACGTTAATGAATTTAAGTAATTGCGAATTCTTGAAAAAAATGAGTGTGTGAATAACACTTTTTATAATTAATTCTTGATCCTTTGTCAATTTTCAAAAGCCACATCTTGTTTTTCATTTTTTGTTCCTTTTTTCTGCTGGATTTAATTAATTTGTTCCAGAGTTTCACTGCTCATAATTTCGGTACAATTATTGAGCCACTATTATATTTATGTTCCCGTTCCCCCAATGCTCTGATCTTCAATTAATCTTATGTATCTGATAAAGAGATAGTGGACTTGTCTCTCTATGAAAATTGTTTCTTTTGTTAATGTTTAAATGTTACACAAATGGTATAACACGACGTGGCATGTCAACGTAATGCTACAAGTCCACACAACTTATAAATTGTGTGATGGACTGACTAGTCAACGTAATACACAAATAGGTTAGGAATTAGGATTAAATCAAAAGTTACAAGGGATATTTAGATGGAAAAGGATCTTCGCCGGATCCTTTTTATAGGAATCATGTGATCTCACACGTTCATCATATATTGTACGGTCAGTTTTCGTTAAGTACTATTCATATTTAATTTTGAAATTTTAAATTTTGAAATGATTTCTGACCGCACGATGTACGATGAACGGGTAAGATCACGGGATCCTTAGGAAAAGGATCCGGCAAGGATCCTTTTCCGTCCAGTAGCAATGAACAATCAAGCAAGCATGTGGTCCAATACTCTAGTGTTAGGATGTTGATTTTCTACTCATACGTTTCAAGTTCGAAAATAATCTAAAAACTGCTGCCTGTATCCTTACCTCTAAAACTCAAAAACACATCGTATCTCTACGACTGAGTACTACTGGAGAAGAAGAGACAAGTTGATTGGTCATAGGAGAATTAAAACTTAAGAGTCTGGGCTCGTTAAGGACTCTCTTTTTTATATCAGGCTTCACGCTTTTCTTCCTACATACGAAGCATTTTCTTATGTACTATCTTTCAATGCATGTGGCAATGTCAACGCGATTAATTCAAAGGAGAGTAAGTTTCGTTGCTAATTGGTAATTACAATCAACTATCTTTGATGTGACAATCCACCTTAATGGTATTTTAAAATAATCACGAAGCTTTTGCTGGAGCAGCATGAAGCAAACAAAAGGGTTACCAACCTAAGCCCTTGAAGAACTAGGTCTGGAGTCCACCAGATTTTGAGAGAAAATCCCAAATAGTTGATTAATTCTTGAATGATTACAATTGATACATCCAACAACTTAAATAAAGGATTACAACAGTTTGGAACAAAGGGCTTTGATAATTAAAAAACATTATTCATTATTAATCAGATGGAAACTGAAATGTCCAATTTTAATTATGAAGATTAAAATTGCTTTTTGGAGGCTGAAACGATTCTGAATAGCCAAAATCCATCATGTGTCGTAGCAAAGTGGTGAGTTTAAACTAGCATCATTTGCTTTCCGAAAATGTATTATGGACTCAAATCGAAGCTCAAACGTTAAATCTGCAAATTTCCACCGCATTTTTTTGTCTTCTGATGGTCCCTACATCAGTTTCCTACCTAGTGCCTTCAATGTGACAATGTCAATGCGATTAATTTAAAGGAAAACTAATGAAAAAGGCTTGAAAACTTTGAGTTTTAATGATAAGGACAAAATAAAGGGTAAAGTGAATAGTACCGGGTTTGACTTTTTAGTGTAAAAATGTGGTTTTTGGTTAAAGTGAACAGTACCGTGGGCTTTTCGTTAAAACTCCCTTAATTTAAATGAGAGCAAGTTTCGTTGCAAACTACTACCTACTACCTTTGATGTAACAATCCACCATAACGATATTTAAAATAATCATAGACAACAGAAAAATATAAAATTGTTACTTGGCACGCAGTCTTTAACTTTAACGAAGAGAGTAAATTGTAGCAATGGTCCCTTAACTTAACTCAATTGGAGCAATGGTCCTTCAACTAAAAATTCATTGCTAATGGTCCATCAACTCATCAAAACGTGCAGCTATGATCCGTCAACTAAAAACTCAATACCATTGGTCCCTGAACTTTAATTCAACTGGAGAAATGGTCCATCAGTTTTAACCCAATTGAAGCAATGATCCTTCAACTTTAACCCGTTGTAGCAATGGTCCTTCCAGCATAACTCATTTTGACAAAATTTTGACGAAGTTGACGAAAATAACCATATCTACACGTTAATGAGTTGAGGGACCCCAATTGTAGTCATCATCCTCCCAACATAACTTATTTTGACAAAATTCTGACGAAGTTGACAAAAATGACCGTAGCTACACATTTTGATGATTTTATGGACCAATGGTAATGAATTTTTAGTTGAGGGACCATTGCTCCAATTTGATTAAAGTTGAGGGATCATTACTGCAATTTACTTTAATGAAGAATGTGTCTTATTCATTTGTTTTGTTATACTTGGAACTTTTTTTTCTTTGCCTACTTTCAAAGGTCACATGGTTTGTCTGTATTTCTATTATTCATTAATATTGTAATCACCTATGGCCTTCTTCACCAAGAATGAATTTATAATTCCGACCCATTTGCCGACTTTCAAAGGCCACATATTTTTTTTTTTTGTTTGGTCACTTTTTTCACTGTATTTAATTAATTAATAGCTAGGCTGAATAAATAAGAAATTTAAAAAAATAATCAAATTTGGACCATATAAAATTATATCACCCTCATAAGTGTATAATAATTATAACTAAAAGTTGATATAAAAATAGTAATTAACCGCTAAATCCTAGCCACGACCAAAAGATCCAATTTTATTTGCCGCAAGAAAGTTCGTCCTCTTCCCATGACTCATTGAGTATCTCAGTCCCTCTTAACCAGCATATACCTCTGAAGCATCTAGTTAGTGTTGACCCCGAGGATAGTCGGAGCGGGCGGACCCTAAACATTTCATTGGAGCCCTCAAATTTTCATTCTAAATTTACAGCCTTTGAGTCTTCATATAAATACAACAGCCCATTCAACTAAGCGGCCAAGCTCAACATTGTAAAATTTAATTGTTTTATATAACTAATTGAACTTCGCCTATGTCTTACATGGCCGGTCCCAAGCCCGGATAAAGGAGGAGGGGGAGGGCGTCAGGTAGTCGACAGCCGGCACTCCATGATCACGTCGAATCCTTATGAAAATGAATCCAGAACAAAATCGCGCTAAAGCTAGGGCGTCACCCGTAAGTGGCGCGCTGTGTGGCCTGAGCACAGTGATAAGTGAGCAAGGGTCGCTGTATCTCCATCGGCACCCGGATGCAGTGTTAAATGAGCAAGGGGGCCATAGAAACTTCTTTTCGAACGACTCCACTCAAAGTTGTTTGGGAGCATATGCTCCTATCAACTTTACCCGGGACACACAAAAGAAGTACTTTGATCCTATTAGACGGGGGAGGGTGAAGAAGCTAGGACAGAAGGGTAGAGTTCAAGAGAGCAAAATGCGTTTAGGAACGTGGAATATAGGAACCTTAACGGGAAAATCTATGGAAGTAGTGGAAGTTATGGTGAGGAGAAGGATAAATATTATGTGCCTACAAGAAACTAAGTGGGTTGGTAGTAAGGCAAAGGATCTAGAAAACTCAGGGTTTAAACTTTGGTATTCGGGCACAAATAGAACGAGAAACGGTGTTGGCATCATCGTGGACAAGACCTTGGTACAAGATGTTGTAGATGTCAAGAGGGTAGGAGATAGAATCATGGCAATCAAGATTGTAATAGGACAAGAACTTATCAATGTGATTAGTGCGTACGCACCTCAAGTAGGGTTGGATACGAGTTCGAAGGAGAAATTTTGGGAAGATCTTGGAGACTTGGTGCAAGGAATTGCTCAGACGGAGAAGTTATTTATAGGAGGAGATTTAAATGGACACGTGGGCAGGGAGACAGGCAACTATGGAGGTTTTCATGGTGGCCATGGTTTTGGGGAGAGAAACGAGGATGGGGAAGCTATCTTGGATTTTGCAATGGCATATGATCTCTTCTTAGCCAACACCTTCTTTAAGAAGAGAGAAGAACATGTGATCACCTACAAGAGTGGGTCGTCAAAAACACAAATAGATTTTCTTCTAATGAGGAAAGGGGATCGTACAACTTGTAAGGATTGTAAAGTTATACCAGGAGAGAGCGTGGCTAATCAACATCGCTTGTTGGTGATGGATGTACATATCAAAAGAGTAAGACAAAAGAACAAGACTTGGAAGTGCCCAAGGACTAGATGGTGGAATCTAAAAGAAGAAAAACAAGCCATTTTCAAAGAGAAGGTAATCACCCAATGTGTGTGGGATAGAGAGGGGGAAGCTAGCCAAATGTGGGATTCCATGGCTAGTTGTATCCGAAAAGTAGCTAAAGAGGTATTAGGAGAGTCCAAGGGCTTTGCCCCACACCAAAAGGAATCTTGGTGGTGGAATGAGGAGGTACAAACAAAGGTGAAGGCTAAGAAGGAATGTTGTAAAGCCTTATACAAGGAGAAGACTGATGAAAATGGTGAAAGGTATAGAAAAGCGAAGCAAGAGGCGAAGAAAGCTGTCAGAGAAGCTAAGTTAGCGGCTTACGACGATATGTATAAACGACTAGATACCAAAGAAGGAGAGTTGGATATCTATAAACTATCTAAAGCAAGGGAAAAGAAGACAAGGGACCTAAACCAAGTGAGGTGCATCAAGGATGAGGATGGAAAGGTTCTTGCTACAGAGAACGCGGTTAAAAACAGATGGAGAGGTTATTTTCATAATCTTTTCAATGAAGGACATGAAATGAGTGCTTCTTTAGGGGAGTTGAGTAACTCAGAAGAGTGTAGAAACTACTCTTTTTATCGTCGAATCCGGAAGGAAGAAGTGGTTGTAGCTTTGAAGAAGATGAAGCATAAAAAAGCAATAGGCCCAGACGATATACCAATCGAAGTGTGGAAACTTTTGGGAGAGACAGGTATAACATGGCTCACTGACCTTTTCAATAGGATTTTGAAAACGAAGAAGATGCCAAATGAGTGGCGAATGAGCACTTTGGTGCCTATCTACAAGAATAAGGGCGACGTACAAAATTGCATGAACTATAGGGGTATTAAGCTAATGAGTCATACAATGAAGCTTTGGGAGAGAGTCATTGAGCATAGATTGAGGCAAGAGACACGGGTTTCGGACAACCAATTCGGGTTCATGCCAGGGCGCTCAACCATGGAGGCAATCTATCTCTTACGAAGATTGATGGAAAGATATAGAGATGGGAAAAAGGATTTACACATGGTCTTTATAGATTTGGAAAAAGCGTATGATAGGGTCCCAAGAGACATTCTTTGGAGGATTTTAGAGAAGAAAGGAGTACGAGTAGCATATATCCAAGCTATAAAGGATATGTATGAAGGAGCAAAGACTGCCGTAAGAACTCATGAATGACAAACCGAAAGCTTTCCCATAACTGTAGGATTACATCAAGGCTCATCCTTAAGTCCTTACCTTTTTGCGTTGGTAATGGATGAGTTAACACGACATATTCAAGATGATATTCCTTGGTGTATGCTTTTCGCAGACGATATAGTGTTGATAGATGAAACTCAGGAAGGGGTAAATGCAAAGCTTAACCTTTGGAGAGAAGTGTTGGAATCTAAAGGTCTTCGCCTAAGCCGATCAAAGACAGAATATATGGAGTGCAAGTTCAGTGCAAATGGAGGCCAAAACGAGTTAGGGGTGAGGATCGGAGATCAAGAAATACCAAAGAGCGACCGTTTTCGTTACCTAGGATCTATCTTGCAAAAGAACGGAGAATTAGATGGAGATCTCAACCATAGAATACAAGCTGGATGGATGAAGTGGAAGAGTGCATCCGGCGTGTTGTGTGACCGCCGTATGCCACTGAAGCTCAAGGGAAAATTTTATAGGACGGCAATAAGGCCGGCGATGCTGTATGGCACAGAATGTTGGGCGGTGAAACATCAACACGTACACAAAATGGGTGTAGCGGAGATGAGGATGCTTCGTTGGATGTGTGGGCACACGAGAAAGGATAAGATTAGGAATGAGGATATCCGGGGTAAAGTAGGAGTAGCCGAAATTGAAGGAAAGATGAGAGAAAATCGGTTACGGTGGTTTGGACATGTGCAAAGAAGGCCTACTGACGTCCCGATTAGAAGATGCGACTATGGGACAGAGGTTCAGGGCCGAAGGGGTAGAGGAAGACCTAGGAAAACTTTGGAAGAGACTCTAAGAAAAGACTTAGAGTACTTGGATCTAACGAAGGACATGACACAGGATCGAGCACAATGGCGTTCTAAGATTCATATAGCCGATCCCACTCAGTGACTTGGATTTTCCAAGTCTCCAACCGAGAAGTTTTCCTCACTCAGGAAATTAAGGGAACACTACCCCAACCTACATGCTCCACTCAGAAAGCTTCAACATACAAGCTTTAACAAAAGAAAATTCAAAGAACTTAGCGTAGAAGGCTTTGGTGTATTTAACACAATACGTTGAAATGAAGGAAAGCTTATTTATTGATATCCCCGATAAGCTACAAATATGTACATATACATGAGTCAAAATAAGCACACAAGAGGGAGCATTCACAAAGGTTGCTTAGGAGAAGTCTCAGCAGTCGGTAGAGCCCCAGAAAGAGAAGGCACCGGAGGGGGATCATTTGGAGCCTCAGTACTGGACAGAACCCTAGAAGGAGGAGGCATCAGAGGTTGATCATTTGGAGCTTCATTACGCGGTACAGCCCCAGAAGACGAAGGCAATAAATGCCTTTGGAACAAACCCACAAATCTCTGATGATCAAGTAAAACCTGACCATCAGTTTCCTTCATCTGGTCAAGCTTCCTCTTCATGTTTGTAGCATAGTCATGTGCGAGCTGGTGCAACTGTTTATTCTCATGCTTGAGCCCTCTAATCTCCTGTTTGAGACTTATCACTTCAGCCGCCAATGATTCAACTTGGCGGGTTCGAGCAAATAGGCGTTGGGCCATATTAGACACAGAACCTGCACACTGAACACTGAGAGCCAGCGAATCCTTAACAGCTAACTCATCAGACCGTTTGGAAAGTAGTCTGTTATCTTTGGGAGTGAGAAGGTTCCTGGCCACCACCGCAGCGGTCATATCATTCTTCATCACGGAATCCCCAACGGTAAGAGGACCAGTAGGGGAGACGAAGGATGGGCGCCATATGTTGTCTGGAGAAGGCGGGGCTGCCTCTTCAACAAGGTTCAAGTCAAAACGACGGTCGGAGGGGCCAAACATTTTCAAATGTGTTGAAGAGAGAAGAGGTCGGACAAATCAAGATCTTAGAAGTGCAAGAATGAAGCTTCTACTGGTGGAGATTCAAGTGTGCTTTGGAACTTAATGCCAGCCCCTATAAAAATCTGCACTCGACGAAGCTTTAGAAATCGAAGAGGCGCATGCTCAGAAATCGAAGAGGCGTTTGCTTTCTCAAAAGCTGGGCTGCTTAGAGATCACGAGGGTTGATCTCAGAAATCGAAGAGGTGTTTGCTTTCTCAAAAGTTGGGCTGCTCAAAGACCACGAAGGCCGATCTCAAAAATCGAAGAGGCGCTCGCTTTCTCAAAAGTTGGGCTCCCCAGAGACCACGGGGGCCGATATCAGAAATCGAAGAGGCACCTACTTTTCCAGCCTTTTCCAGCCTTGTCAGCACCTGTCACACGCACACTCAGTTTTGCGGAAATTATGGGCATTCTGTCAAAGACTTCTGGGGAAGTAGAAAACACATGAATCTTACTGTTCAATCACCCACTTCCCACACGCAACAATAGCTCATGGGTACCACAGATAACTTTGCTAAAGTTCTCTGCCAAAGTTGAGCACGTGAAGCTTGCAGCTCCTACTACATCGCTCTGACCAAGAAGGGTAAAAGAATAGCAAAGAAACAGCACTAACAAAGTTTAGACCCATAAATTTTAAAGGTCTAGCTACCATATTATTACCCACAAGGGTAAAGGAACAGTACCACTGCTGGATAATTGGAAAGTCCCTGTGTGTCAACCTCTGTGCTTCGTGGCAAGGTAGACTAGCAAACATGCCCAACCTTTACTCACATTCGAGAAAACACTCCCAATAAGATTGCTTGCTCCAAAATCGAAGAGGCACCGTCCTCCGAATCTCGAGAGCCAGACTCCCAACATGACTACTTTCTTAAAAATCGAAGAGAGGGTAAAGGAACAGTACCATTGCTGGATAATTGGAAAGTCCCTGTGTGTCAACCTCTGTGCTTCGTGGCAAGGTAGACTAGCAAACATGCCCAACCTTTACTCACATTCGAGAAAACACTCCCAACAAGATTGCTTGCTCCAAAATCGAAGAGGCACCGCCCTCCGAATCTCGAGAGCCAGACTCCCAACATGATTACTTTCTCAAAAATCGAAGAGACACTGCTCCCCGAATCTCGAGAGCCAGACCCCCAGCATGATTGCTTTTTCAAAAATCGATGAGGCATCGTTCTCCGAATCAATCGAAGAGGCGCTCGCTTTCTCAAAAGCTGGGCTGCTCAGAGACCACGAGGGCCGATCTCAGAAATCGAAGAGGCACCTACTTTTCTAGCCTTGTCAGCACCTGTCACACGCACACTCAGCTTTGCAGAAATTATGGGCATTCTGTCGAAGACTTCTGGTGAAGTAGAAAGCACATGAATCTTACTGTTCAATCACCCACTTCCCACACGCAACAATAGCTCATGGGTACCACAAATAACTTTGCCAAAGTTCTCTGCCAAAGTTGAGCACGTGAAGCTTGCAGCTCCCACTACATCGCTCTGACCAAGAAAGGTAAAAGAATAGCAAAGAAACAGCACTAACAAAAGTTTAGACACATAAATTTTGAAGGTCTAGCTACCATATTATTACCCACAACTGTAAAGGAACAGTACCACTGCTGGATAATTGGAAAGTCCCTGTGTGTCAACCTCTGTGCTTCGTGGCAAGGTAGACTAGCAAACATGCCCAACCTTTACTCACATTCGAGAAAACACTCCCAATAAGATTGCTTGCTCCAAAATCGAAGAGGCACCGTCCTCCGAATCTCGAGAGCCAGACTCCCAACATGACTACTTTCTCAAAATCGAAGAGAGGGTAAAGGAACAGTACCATTGCTGGATAATTGGAAAGTTCTTGTGTGTCAACCTTTGTGCTTCGTGGCAAGGTAGACTAGCAAACATGCCCAACCTTTACTCACATTCGAGACAACACTCCCAACAAGATTGCTTGCTCCAAAATCGAAGAGGCACCACCCTCCGAATCTCGAGAGCCAGACTCCCAACATGATTACTTCCTCAAAAATCGAAGAGACACTGCTCTCCGAATCTCGAGAGTCATACCCCCAGCATGATTGCTTTCTCAAAAATCGAAGAGGCATCGTTCTCCGAATCTCGAGAGCCAGATACCACAGACCACTTTTTCAAAGTGCTCTGACAGAGTTAAAACATGTGAAACTGGCAGCTCCCACTACCGTGCTATGACCAAGCAGGGTAAAGGAATAGCATTACTACTTGTTGTTAGGGAGACTCCTATATATGTCGACCTCCATCCCCAACGGACAGGCAGACCTGCAAAAATGCTCAACCCTTCATCATATCTGAGAGGGCACTCCCAACGAAGCCTTTCGAAATATTCAGCTTTCTTTCCCCCCGATAATACCTCTGCAAACAAGCTATACTAGAGCAAGAATATCTCATATCATCAGGGTTAAAAGCAAGAGTATCCCATATCATGCTTTTTCCCTGTCTTTTCTTTTGGCCTTGTTTTTACCTGCAAGACAAGGAGAAAGAGAGCAATCAGTCAGCACTTGGAATCAAGCTTCCAGCCAGGAACTGACTGCCTGGAACCCCTTACCTGATTACTTACCTGGCATTGCTCTCGAGTACTCATCTTCAACATCTTATGTTTCCAGGGAAGATTCCGCATCTGCTTGAGGAACAGATAGGGCAAGTGCGAAGGATACAAGGAAGCATGTGGAGACAAGCGTAACAGCACACGTGCCGATACATTCATTACTCTGTCAAAAACAAAAGTATCCCATATCAGCAGGGTGGAACGTACTCTAGATTTGATGGACTTGTTTTGACCCTCAAATTCTTCAATCGGCCTTATACTCTGGAGAAAACCAGAAAACCCTCCAGCTCAGTTCAAGAATAAGCCTGTGGAAAGTTACTTCTTCAAAAGCAAAAGTATCTCATATCATATCTTCTCATTTTTCTTCTCTTTATCCTTCATGCTGCTGCAAGATGGGGAGAAGGTGAACAATCAGTCGGAGCTCTGATTGCTTACCTTGTCTGTCACCTCTTTCAGCAGACCCCCTAGCTCGGCGACTTGGGGGACTCCTACTACATGGTTTGTATCGCGCTTGACCAAGCCTGAAACTACAAGTAAGCTTCAAGTGAAATTGATACATTACCTTGTGCATCTCCACCAGTTAAAGATACCACCCCTGGATGGAGGAAGAGTACTTCCAGAGAAGATGCCACATCTACCTATGAGACAGATAAGGCAAGTCAAGACGACACCACACTCCGATACTTAGAAGTTTCGTGATTACGAGATCATTCTCCCACAATATTTCCTAATGTCATTTGTACTAAATCATTCACTTGTACTCACTAAATGAGAGCTTGAACCTATGTACTTGTGTAAACCCTTCACAATTAATGAGAACTCTTCTATTCCGTGGACGTAGCCAATCTGGGTGAACCACGTACATCTTGTGTTTGCTTTCCTATCTCTATCCATTTATATACTTATCCACACTAATGACCGGAGCAATCTAGCGAAGATCATAAAAAGCGATCGTTTTCGCTACCTAGGATCTATCTTGCAAGAGAACGGAGAATTAGATGGAGATCTCAACCATAGAATACGAGCTGGATGGAAAGAGTGCATCTGGCGTGTTGTGTGACCGTCGTAGGCCACTGAAGCTCAAGGGAAAATTTTATAGGACGGCAATAAGGCTAGCGATGTTGTATGGCACAGAATGTTGGGTGGTGAAGCATCAACACGTACACAAAATGGGTGTAGCGGAGATGAGGATGCTTCGTGGGATGTGTGGGCACACGAGAAAGGATAAGATTGGGAATGAGGATATCCGAGGTAAAGTAGGAGTAGCCGAAATTGTAGGAAAGATGAGAGAAAATCGGCTCCGGTGATTTTGAACATGTGCAAAGAAGGCCGACTGACGCTCCGGTTCGAAGATGTGACTACGGGACAGAGGTTCAGGGCCGAAGGGGTAGAGGAAGACCTAGGACAACTTTGGAAGAGACTCTAAGAAAAGACTTAGAGTACTTGGATCTAACGGAGGACATGACACAAAACCGAGCGCAATGGCGTTCTAGGATTCATATAGCCGACCCCACTTAGTGGGAAAAGGCTTTGTTGTTGTTGTTGTTGTTGTATATAACTAATTGAATAAAAATCGCGAACTCGTTTCAAGAGTGAAAGGTGAAACGTCAAACAACTCAAACTTGTTCTTATAGACTTCAAAAAAAAAAATGTCTATTCCTTTTGTCGCACTCTACGGACTGCCAAACACCAAACCTGAACGGCTAACCATTTGGCCTTTGTCGCATTCTCCAAACAAACACCAAATCCTAAGCCCCCTTGTTTACTTTAGGACCACACTTCAAAGGCACACCTAAAACAACCAAATTCTCACGGTCGGCCCTACATCTAGTCCCTCACTGACCACCCGCGTCCAAGTAAATGCAACCAGAGCCGCCAATCCTTCTTCCAAATGCCACTTAACTGATTGCCTCCACAAACGAAGGGAGGAGGAGAAAGCAGACGTCCCCATTGGCGGTTTTGACTCACGGGTTTTCTCTCCGCCCACCCACACGAACACCTAAATCATCAAATGGGAAAACTTGTTGGGCGTTCGAGCTCTTTCAGTGTCAGTCTGTCAGACGCAGATTTCAGTTTCAAACACAGATGGCAAGTTTCCCAACTCTTCAGTCCCAAAACTTTCAGGTAAGTTAAACTTTATTGGGTAATTGTTTTTTGTTGTTGTTTGGGTGTTTTTTTTTTCTTTCAAATGATAGTTTTTATTATATTAGATATTAAATTAACTACCGACGAAATTCGAGCTCACGCCAATATGCAAGGGCTCAACATCTTTCCACCACGGTAATAAAGGTCCACTTGTTGTTGTTTTGGTGTTTGGTTGCTAAGAAAATTGGAGGGAATGAGAAAGTTTATAATCATTAATGAATAAGAATATACTAGAATTTTCATATTAACTTTTGGTTATAATTATTATAAATTTAAAAAATTGATTATATTCCGTATGTGTTCAAATTTTGATTATTTTTCAAATTTCTCAAATAAAGGAGACACACATGATTTACCTCGATCTCATCCTTTGTTATCTAGAGGAAGTTCAAATGTTGTTCGATCTTTCCAGGCACAGTCGAAACCGCCTTGGAACTTCATTTTAGAACCACTCAAATACAAATGATATAATATACATTATATACAACAAATATATATTTGTATAGACCTCGAATTTGAGATATAATTAAATCACAATATGAATAATTAAGTGAAATTGTAAACAAAAAGAAAAGGGTAAATTACATAGTAGCCCCTCAAGTTTGAGGTCTATTGCAATCTTATACAACATCTTTAAAACATTTCACTTTCATACCTTAAGTACTATTTTATTTCAATTTCATACAACCGTTACATTTTCCATCCATGAATCTGTTAAATGCTGACACGGCTGCCACATATATGCCACGTGGCTGCCAAATGTCTGCCACGTGGCAAATAAAATAAATTTTTTTTTTAAACCTGAATTTTCTCAACCAAAAAAATAAAAAATGAAACCCACATCAGCAAGAAGAAGAAGAGGAGGGAGGAAGAAAGAAAAAGAAAAAAAAATAGAAACCCACTGCAAGAAGAAGAAGAGGAAGAAGAGATCGGGGTGGGGGGAGGGTCGCTGGGCGCCCAGGGGGGGGGAGACGGGAGGAGGGTCGTCGGAGGAAGGAAAAAAACGAAACCTAGATATGCAAGAAGAAGAAGAAGAAGAAGAGGGAGGAAGGGAGTTGGGTCGGGGTGGGGGCGCGCAGGGGGGGTGGGGGACGGGAGGAGGGTCGTCGGAGGAAGAAAATCAAAAAAAAAAAAAAAAAGAAACCCAGATCTGCAAGAAGAAGAAGAGGGAGGAAGGGAGTTGGGCGCGGGGGGAAGAAGAAGAAGAAGAAGAGGGAGGAAGGGAGCTGGGTTGGGGTGGGGGGAGGGTCGCTGGGGGGGGGAGACGGGAGGAGGGTCGTCGGAGGAAGGAAAAAAAAAAGAAAAAGAAACCCAGATATGCAAGAAGAAGAAGAAGAAGAAGAGGGAGGAAGGGAGTTGGGTCGGGGTGGGGACGCGCGGGGGGTGTGGGGGACGGGAGGAGGGTCGTCGGAGGAAGAAAATCAAAAAAAAAAAAAAGAAACCCAAATCTACAAGAAGAAGAAGAGGGAGGAAGGGAGTTAGGTGCGGGGGGAAGAAGAAGAAGAAGAAGAGGGAGGGAGGGAGCTGGGTGGGGGGGGGGGAAGGGAGCTAGGTCGGGGTGGGGGGAGGGTCGCTGGGCGCAGGGGGGACGATAGGGGGTTCTTCTTCTTCTTCTTCTTGTCGCTAGGGGAGGGAGGGGGGAAGGGAGCTAGGTCGGGGTGGGGGGAGGGTCGCTGGGCGCAGGGGGGACGGGAGGGGGTTCTTCTTCTTCTTCTTCTTGTCGCTAGGGGAGGGACAAATTTTTTTTTTCTTTCTTTTCCTCCTTCTGATCGCTGGTTGCAGATATGGGTTTCAGTTTTTTTTTTGGTTGAGAAAATTCAGTTTTTTTTAAAAAAAAATTAAAAAATTATTTTATTTGCCACGTGGCAGACATTTGGCAGCTACGTCAGCATTTAACAGATCCATGGATGAAAAATGTAACGGTTGTATGAAATTGAAATAAAATAGTACATGAGGTATGAAAGTGAAATGTTTTAAAGATGTTGTATAAGATTGCAATAGACCTCAAGCCTGAGGGGCTACTATGTAATTTACCCAAAAGAAAATCACAACATATATCAATAACTTGTTTTATGCAGATAATGGCTTGTAGTACCAATCACTTAAGACATAAATACAATCCCACACCAGATCAGTAGTTCGTGGACGTCTATCTTGCAGAGTACAACTATCTAATCTAAATTCTTGAACTTAAACTTAGATTCGTAGCGAAGTGAAGTTTGTTTCTTAGTAAAAGAATAAAAAGAATGTTTGAATGAATGATTACGTTTATGATATTTAAGCCATATTTATAATGGCTTAAACCAATATATGTGTTTGTTTCAAGTCGGTCTAATCCTTTGAAAAGAGTTGTAACTGTTTACTGAAAACAGTCTTATTTAAAAAAAAAATGAATGAAAAAAAAACATAAAAACTTATCTTTTATATATTAATATGTACCCAAGCCCAAGCCCAAGATCCATAGGCCAGGCTTATTTCAGTCCGTACAGTTGACGGGTTTTTCATTTAATATTGTGTATTTTTCTATTTATTTCAAGACGGAGGATGCAATCCGTAATATTAAACAGAAAACCCAACTACCGTAGGGACTGCACCAGCTGCATATCAAGAAAAATACACAATATTGTCATTGGTTAGAAGTGGACGGTTGCTCTTGCTCCTCCTCTATGTGATAGGTATACTGATATCAATATGCCTCCTCTTTTGATGATCCGGTGGCTCCGAAGACAAGGAATGTCGTTCTCGTCTTGGTTACACGTTCCATATAACTCCTCCTCTCGCTTCAAAGACAAAAAGACCAGTATAAATAAAGAGATATAAACTTGGAGGAAAACTATAAACGCAAATAAAAAAAGTTAACTTGATATCACTCCAAAATATAAATAATTTGGGATATATATTATCAAAACGTAATTTTATTTGATTTGATTTGCTTTTGATTTTACAAATGACAAATAGATGAAAATTTTGATTTGGTGTTGATTAATAAGATTTAGTATGATTTTAGTATCATGAGGAGATAACAATGTAGTAAATATGGCCGCTTGAATCAACTTGATTGATCTTTACCCTCATAATTTTACAGGTCTCTATTCTTATATGTTACTTTGTTGAGAAAGTCAAGGATCATCATCAAGTTACTTGCCAATATTATGAGTCAATCAACGATATCAAGGATTAATATATTGTAATTGATTACATTCCTATCTTGTATTATAAGTTGTCAATTAGTAGCTAGTTAGTAGGAATTGATTGTAAACATATGGCTACATATGGTAGTATTGTACAAAGAATCAAATTAATGAGAATTGGTGAATTACCACCTTTCAAAATTCACATGGTACCAGAGCCCTTCCTAGCTTCTTAGTTCTTTTTTTCCTTGGGTTATGGTGGAGGATTCAACATCTGGCATTGAAACAAAATTAGCAATGGCCAAACTTGAACCCTCTAGTGATCCTGCTAGTCCTTTCTATGTTCATCATTCCGATCACCTTGGAATGTTGCTCGTTTCAACCAAACCTACCGGTGAAAATTATGGCACTTGGTGTCGTTCCATGTCAATTGCCCTCAATGTGAAGAACAAATTAGGGTTTGTTGATGGAAGTGTCGAACAACCATCTGCAAAGGCAAAGCCCACAGAATCTGCTCTTTGGCAACAGTGCAACGACATGATCCTTATGTGGATTCTCAATACATTTTCCGGCGACCTAGCCACTAATGTGGAGTACATGATGACAACCAAAGACGTTTGGGATGATCTTCGATAACGTTTTTCTCAACAAAACGTGTCTCGTCTCTTTGAAATCCAGTGTGACCTTGCACGCCGTACACAGAGTCAACAACCTATCAATGTGTATTTCACCAAGCTTAAAGGTTTGTGGGATGAGATGGATTCTTACCAAACTTTAACACCGTGTTCTTGTGGGGTTGTTCAATCCAACAATGAACAGGTGGAGAGAACCAAGGTTTTGCAGATTTTAATGGGGTTAGACGACTCGTATTCTCTGATTCGTGGGCAGATTTTGCTTATTCAGCCATTGCCTTCGATTTGATCCGTCTAATTCATGTTGACGCAAGAAAAGAAACAAAGAAACATGATTGTTGGGCCTAGCTTAGTTGAACCTGCAGCCATGGCTATTCGAACAAGCAGTGGAAACAATAGCAACTATGGAAAAGGGAAATCATCTGAGAGGAAACCATTGCATTGCTCACACTGCGATAAGGACCATCACGTTATTGAAACGTGTTGAAAGCTCCATGGATACATGTCGGGGCACCATCTTCATGGTCAGTCCAGTGGTTCGAGCAGTTTTAGGGGGCGCGATGACAAGCCGAGTGACAAACCTGCTGTTAATAATGTGGCATCCACCGTTGCACCGTCCTCTATGCCCAACCTCACCACCAAACAATTCCAGCAACTTTTATCCATGTAAGCCAAAAGCTGGGCCTTGATTCCAAGGCAAATATAACATGTGGGCCTTCTTCTTTCCAATGGGTTATAGATAGTGGTGCCATTAACCACATATCTAGTCTCCTATTGACTAATGCAACCTCAAATCCACCTCTACCATCAGTGGCATTACCTAATGGGACTCGGTTCCCATAAACTCTGTTGGCACCTACAATTTTGGTTCCAAAATATCTCTTCATAATGTTCTTGGCATAGCTCCTTTTTTTTTTATCAACCTAATTTCCATTGGTCGGATAACTCAATCATTGAGATGCTCGGTAACTTTTTATCCTGATTTTTGTATTTTACAAGACCTGGAGACGAGGACGATGATTTGTTGGGGGCATCAGCGTAATGGGCTTTACTATTTGGTGGACTCCAAAAGGCGGGACATCACCTACAACTACCTCATCTCCCAAGGTATTTTCCATCACGTGGCACTGTCGACTTGGTCACCCTTCACCCTTGACACTCCAACTGTTAGCTAAACATTTTCTTGAAATTTGCCATTCTGAAAATAAACCTTGTGACATTTGCCCTTTGGCAAAACAAACTCGATTGTCTTTCGGATTAAGTCATATTAATACTAAGCATGCTTTTGAACTTATACATTGTGATATTTGGGGACCACATAGAGTAGCATTCCGTTCAGGTGCTCGTTATTTCCTTACTATTGTTGATGATTTTACGCGTTACACTTGGGTTTATCTCAGGCGTCATAAATCAGACACCCAATCTTTGCTTAAATCTTTCATTGCCTATGCCGAAACACAATTTCACCACAAAATTAAAACCATTAGAACTGACAATGGTGGCGAATTTGTTTCTAAGCATACTTTCTTTAATGACCATGGCATACTTTTTCAACGCTCTTGTGTTTCCATCCCTCAACAAAATGGGGTTATGGAGCATAAGCATAGACATATTCTCCAAACCACACGGGGTTTGCATTTTCAGTCACATATTCCCTTGCACTTTTGGGATGAATGCATTCTCACATCCATTTACCTCATTAAATGCATTCCTACCCTTCTCTAATCGGGCCTTACGCCCTATGAGAAATTATTTGGTCACCCTTATTCATAAAACCATTTACGCACCTTTGGGTGTTTAACCTATGCCACTAATCTTCACCCACAACATAAGTTCGATGCTCAGGCTAAAAAATGTGTTTTCATTGGGTATCCTTTCGGGCAAAAAGCTTACAAATTATATAATCTTAATTCCAAACAAAGTTTTACAAGTCAAGATGTCACATTTCATGAGACTATTTTCCCATTCCACAAAAATCCCCAAGCCAAAACAGTTACCTCGGACCCAAATCTAGGCATTCCACCAAGCCCAATCTCATCTCCACCCACTCCAGCTCCTTACCTATTAGACCACCAAATTGCCAAGCGAGGCTTTTCTCTTGGCCCAACACCAGTCCCAAATATACCCACCTCTGCCACTGATGGGCTCGACCAAGTCTCAACCCTTCCTGATGTGCCTGCTGTCTCCTTGGACCCGTGTCCAGCACCTTCCCAGCCTGCAGCTGCATCCCCTGCCCCTTTGCGACATTCCAGTAGCATCCAAGTTCCGTCAAAATCAAAGTTAAAATAAATGTTAAATCATGATTTTTGGTTCATAACCGTCGAAAAGTTTTGTCCCGTTACTTAATCTCTAAATGTTTATGTTTTGCGATTTTTAGCTATGTGATCTTGAAGCATATACAAACAAGTTTGACGGTTGGATCGTTGAAATTACTTTCGTAGAATGTGTATCCCATCAAAACATAACTCGACCAGATATTACATATTCAATTCATTTATTGAGTATATTCATGCAATCACCTCAAAAGTCTCATTATGAAGTTGCCCTATGCATCTTGAAGTATTTGAAAGGCACACCAGGGCAAGGCATGATGTTTCCCTCTCAAAATTCATTGAAGTTAAAGGAATATTGTGATTCTGATTAGGCAGGATGTTCTATCACTCTTCGTTCAACTATTGGTTATTGCGTTTTCCTTGGAAATGGCCTTATTTCATGGAAAAGCAAATGGCAGAAAACCGTATCCTTATCTTCTGCTGCAAATATAGATCCATGGCAACATGATGTTGTGAGCTTGCATGGCTCCAAAGCCTTTTTCGAGATCTTCAAATTCAAGACCAAAGGCCAGCTACCTTGTTATGCGACAATCAAGCCGCTCTTCATATTGCGGCAAATTCGGTGCTTCACGAGCGAACAAGGCACATTGAGATTGATTGTCACTTTGTTCGAGATAAGATCATGGAAGGAAAAATTGTGACGGGATTTGTTCATTCCATATCACAACTTGCTGATTTGTTCACTAAAGCTCTTGGGGAGGAAAGATTTCATTCTTTGCTAGGCAAGTTGGGAGTTCGCAACACTCACTCACCAACTTGAGGGGGGAGTGTTGAGAAAGTCAAGGATCATCATCAAGATACTTGCCAATATTATGAGTCAATCAACGATATCAAGGATTAATATATTGTAATTGATTACATTCCTATATTGTATTATAAGCTGTCAGTTAATAGCTAGTTAGTAGGAATTGATTGTAAACATATGGCTACATATAGTAGTATTGTACAGAGAATCAAATTAATGAGAATTGGTGAATTACCACCTTCCAAAATTCACATACTTTCTTGCAGATTCTTTCATTCACATATCTGAAAAAGGCCTAGATTTAACTAAAAAGGTACACATCATATTTAAACTGCCTTTCGTTTGGATGCTCGACCGTTGTGGTTTCCATGTTTTTGTGATTTCTAGAATATTATGAGTCAATCAACGATATCAAAGATTAATATATTGTAATTGATTACATTCCTATCTTGTATTATAAGCTGTCAATTAATAGCTAGTTAGTAGGAATTGATTGTAAACATATGGCTACATATAGTAGTATTGTACAGAGAATCAAATTAATGAGAATTGGTGAATTACTACCTTCCAAAATTCACATACTTTCTTGCAGATTCTTTCATTCACATATCTGAAAAAGGCCTGGATTTAACTGAAAAGGTACACATCATATTTAAACTGCCTTTCGTTTGGATGCTCGACCGTTGTGGTTTCCATGTTTTTGTGATTTCTAGAATATTAGCCCTTCAATTTATAGACCTATCCATTTTTGTTCTCATTTGTCAACAGACTGATGAAGAGGCAATGACTTCTATTGAATCAACCTTATCCTTCTACGTTCTCTTTCGATTCTGATGGTAACATTTTACTGAAGTTAGTTCAAGTGGAAGAGTTGTGAGTCATATAGTGTCGCTTCAGCTTTGCGGTCAAACTCATAGAGTATGATGGTGGATCAAGGTGAGTGAAATAAAGGAAAGAAATATGAAATAGTTTACAAAATAAATAACTTATGTTGGTGCTTGATAAATTGGGCTGAAACGAATAGTTCTTTTTAGGTTTTATCTACTCTGTCTCATTTTTTGCTATATTAATATGAAGTTATGAAGTTTGTTTTCCTTCCATTGTTGTTTGTTTTAATTAATTAGAATCTGGTTTTATTAGGGCTGGTTTGGTATTGCTGTGCTTTGAAAAAAAGCTGCTGTGAGAATAAGCGGCTGTGCTGTGAGAATAAGCGGCTGTGAAATAAATCAGCAGAGCGTTTGGTAAACTTTTTTGTAAAAGTGCTTTTGGAAAAAAAAAAAGCAGTCTGATAGTGGGTCTTTTCATTAAAGGAGCACTGTAGCTCCGTGTGCTTTGAAAAAAAGTCAGTTTTCCAAAGCTGCAAATAGCAGCTTCAGCTTTTTTCTTTGATTTCAGCTTATTCTCACAGCAGCTTCCAAAATAAGCCATTTTTTTTCAGTTTACCAAACACCTAAAACCCTCACAGCTTTTTTTCACAGGTGCTTTTTTTTTAAGCACCTCACTCCCAAACTAGGTCTTAGTCAAGGGCTGTGGCTTACTCACTTACAGTCACATGTATGTTTAGGATACAAATATGGCTTCTGCAGATTGAAAACGAATATTATATTACTTAGAAGGCAAATGTTGTAGAGAAGAAATTATAACTAATTGCTATTGTACCAGAGATCACATTCAAAGATTCAACAATTCATCACCAAATTGGGACGATGGAAAGGTATGGATTTAGAGGTAATGTTGAATTGCTTATGAAATGTTTGATGCAAGTTTTATAGTTTTTCTGATTCAACTTGTCAGGATTAAGTGATGTTAGTTATGGAACTATTTTTTGAGTTAAATTGTTGTAGAAGCTTTAATTTCTCCATTGCTGGCATTTGAGGACTAAATTGGAAGTTCCTAGATGGTTGTTTGGAAGTCCGTTGCTTATGCTTTTTCACAATAATGTACAAACCAGCTTAGCTTGGTGGATTTCTATTGATTTCCGCTTTCATTTGATTTATAGACGATTTTATAATGTAGAAACGACTTTCAATTTATTTGATTAGCTTGATGGTGTTTCTGTTTTTTATTGATGATATTTTTAGATTTTAGGCAAGAGGAGCAAGTGTAAGTGATTGACTGAGCATCTGATCCAAATGTTATATCTATGTGTATTTTTCATTTATAATTTTTTGTTGAAGAGTTGGGAAAAGTTATATCTATGTGTATTTTTCATTTATAATAGACCAAATGTAGCATTATTTAATATTAATTTGCGTCTTATTATTTATCCGTTTGTCTAAATTTGAAGATATAAGATGAGTGAGGCCTGTTAGTTTGTTAGGGAAGTGGGCTGGTCCTCTTAACGGAGTCTGAATCTCCTTTCTTCTAAATTAGGTTAATTTAGAATATGGTTTTGTTAAAAGATATATACATAAAAAAATTAAATGCAAATAACGCTTTACGGTAGTAGCGGATATAAATAATATCTATGCTACCTGATACTAGTTCGGTTCCTACCAATTCTTCCTAACAACTAACTTTGTAATTACTCACTAACGCTCTTGCTTTACTATTGAAATACTTAAAATTTTTAGATATAAGCTGAATTTAATTATAGGCCACACTGATTTCAACAGCTCAAATTTTTAATCATAGCTTGCAAAATGCAAACTGACCCAAAAAGAATTGAAATAGGTCAGTGCCACCTTTGCTTATAAAGAGATATGGGCTTAAACATAGAACCCATCATCTCCCAACCCACCCAAATACCCAATCACATTTTATTAGGGAAATGATTTTTGTAATGCAGTTTCATTTTTCTCCCTGCACTCTCTGAGTCTCTGTTTGTTTTAATTTATAATTTACTTATTTAATGGCTTAGGAAAAAAAGTGCAGAGGAAAATGTAAGTGTGAAAGTATAAATGATTAACAAAATTTGAGGTTGGCAAGAGAATATATCCTATTTTATATTTGAGCTCAAAGAGGGACTGCTAGTCTGAGTTCAAATGATATGATATGAGATGAATGAAGTGAATATATGACTTAAAATCTTTGAGTAACATTTTTCTTTACCAAATAATTTTTAGTGTAATGGTACTTTTCTTTTTAAAAGTTAAAAGAAGTCAATAAATTCGATTCTTTCGTCTCTCGGTAACTTGATCAGTTCATTACTCAACTACATGATTAAAGAGATTATGTGAAATAATGTTTCGTATTTCATTTCTTAATCAATAAGGAATTACAATCAGGTTTATATACACTTCTGTAAAATAGCTTAGTGACTAATTAAGTTTAGTTAACTAACTAAACTAGGATTAGTTACATGGACAGTTGTAACAAACTTATAACAGTATTACAGCTAGCTATTATGTAGCTCTTTACACCCCCTCAAGCTGATCGGAGGAGGACCGAGAGAAAGCTTGGACTGAAGATATTGAAACCGAGCTTTAGACAAGGATTTGGTATGAATGTCAGCAACCTGATGGTGAGTATGGATGTATTGCACACGAAGCAGTTGGGCAAGAACAAGTTCACGAATATAATGATAATCAATTTCCACATGCTTTGTGCGAGCATGGAAAACCGGATTAGAAGCCAGAGAGATCGCAGAGATGTTGTCACACCAGATTGTAGGAATAGTAGAAAGAAGGAAAGCCACATCTTGAAAAATTTTGCACACCCAAGTGAGTTCAGCTGCAGTGTGTGCGAGAGATCGATATTCAGCTTCGGTAGAAGATCGAGCAACAGTATGTTGCTTTTTGGCACTCCAATTATTAAATTTCTACCCAAATAGATGCAGTAACCACTGGTGGACCGTCGATCAAATACACAACCTGCCCAATCAGCATCAGAGAAAGCTGTAAGATGCAATGGACCTTTCTTGAACCACATACCTTGAGCAATGGTACCCTTTAAAAAGCGGAGGATTCGTTTGACAGCTTGAAAGTGTGAATCCCTTAGACAATGAAGAAATTGGCAGACTTGATTCACTGCAAAGGAAAGATCAGGTCTTGTCCAAGTGAGGCACTGGAGGGCCCCAACTATGGATCTGTACTCTGTTGGATCAGCCAATGGAGCACCAACATGATCAAGTTTCTGTGTGCCTAAAGGAGTACCACATGGCTTGCAGCCTTCCATATGTGTCTTGACTAAAAGATCCAAAGCATACTTGTGCTGAGAGAGAAATATACCCTCAGAGGATCGGTGCACTTCGAGGCCAAGAAAGTAATGTAAAGGGCCTAAATCCTTGACTGGAAACAAGGAACTGAGTTGATGAATAAAGGATTGACACAGAGAAGTATTGGGGCCAGTTACCAGAATATCATCCACATATACAAGCACAATCACAGGAGATGGTTGAAGTTTCACAAATAGAGAACAATCAGATTGAGAATTTGTGAAACCGAGGGAGACCAGAGTGTGAAACAACTTATCATACCATGCCCGAGGAGCTTGCTTTAATCCATAAAGAGATTTGTTAAGCTTGCAAACATAGGTAGGCTTGGAGGAATCAACGAAACCGGGGGGTTGTTGCATAAAGACTTCTTCTTGAAGAGTACCATGGAGAAATGCATTGCTTATGTCAAGTTGGTTTAAAAACCAATTATGTTGCACAGCAAGAGTAAGCAGAATACGAATTGTAACCGGTTTTGCAACCGGACTGAATGTTTCCTTGAAATCAATGTCTTCCTTTTGATGGTAGCCTTTAGCAACAAGCCGGGCTTTGAATCTGTCAACTGAGCCATCTGGTTTCCGTTTGATACGAAATACCCACTTGCAGCCGACCAGATTTTGATGGGGAGATGAAGGTACAAGAGTCCAGGTGTCTGTGGATTGAAGGGCCTGAAACTCTTCAAGCATGGCTTTTTGCCAGTGTTCATGTTTGGAGGCTTGTAGAAATGTGGTAGGGACAAACGAACTTAGATCAATGGGATGTTTAATAGCAGCCAAAGCTTTTGGCTTGAAAATGCCAGCTTTAGATCTTGTGAGCATGTGATGATGATTGAGAGGAGCTGAAACCAAAACTGGAGGAGGCAAAGTGGAATGCTCCTGAGAAGTAATTGGTGATGAAGGCTGCTGGGAGTGTGGTTGATGGGGTGAAGAGTGTGTACTTTGTCCTGGAAGGGAATGCGATGCTGGAGGTACAGATGGGCTTAAGTGAGGAAATGGCAGGAGAAATTCAGTTGGCATAGTGGATGGAGCAGAAGAATCCCACTGAGAAGAACCTCTAGGATGTGAAGGGAGATCACTGAATGGAAAATGATCTTAATTAAAGATAACATGTCGTGAGATATAGAGCCGGTTGGAGTGAACATCAAAACACCGATAACCTTTATGTTGAAAACTATATCCCAGAAAAACACATTGTGTACTTTTACCATCTAGCTTGCAATGCACATAGGGCTTGAGCCACGGATAGCAACTACATCCAAAAACCTTCAGCTTGGAATAGTCAGGAGGCTTGTGGAAGAGAATTTCCCATGGAGATTTGTATGAACCAAAAATAGGCATCCGATTGATAAGATATAGAGCAGTAGAGAATGCCTCTACCCAGAATATGTGTGGAACTTTAGAACGAACAAGAAGTGTCCGGGCAGTCTCAGTGAGATGTCGGTGCTTGCGTTCAACACATCCGTTTTGCTCAGGTGTGTGAGGACAGCTAAGTTGACGAGAAATACCATGCTTGTGTAAAAAGGAACAAAATGCAGAACTTGTAAATTCACCCCCTGAATCAGATCTGAAAGTCTTGATTTTATTCCCAAGCAGATTTTCAACATAGGTTTTGAAAGTTACAAAGATAGACAGGACTTCAGACTTTGCTTTTAAAGGAAACAACCAGCTATATTTGCTAAACTCATCCACAAAGAGTACATAGTACTTATAACCACTGAGAGATGATACTGGACAGGGACCCCAGACATCACAATGAACTAACTCCAAGCTATGAGAGACAGTATAAGTACTATATGAAAATGGCAATTTGTGAATTTTGCCAATGGCACAGTCTGTACAAAAAAAATGAAACAGAAGCAGAACTATCAGGAACAAGTTTATTAGTATGCAGAATTCTTCGGAGAATAGCGGTGGAGGGATGACCAAGCCTGTTATGCCATTGCTGTAAAGAAACTTTAGTGCTAACTAGAGCAGTAGGTGAAGCTTTGAGTGGTTGGCCTTGTAAGGGATAGAAGCCATTCTTAACTGGGCCCCGAAAAAACATCTTCCCAGTGAAACGGTCCTTGATAACAGAACCATCAGAATCAAGGGTTAAGGAGCAATAATTATCCCTTAAAAACTGATACGCAGAAAGCAAATTAAATTGCATCATTGGGACATGAAGAACATTGTTTAAGCGAAAATTAGCATGGGGAGTTTGAAGAACAGAGGAACCTATATGCTGAATGGCCATACCTTTACCATCACCAACATAGACTTTATCTTCACCAGAGTACGGAGTGGGAGAAGAGATTGCTGCAATATCGTTAGTAACATGCGCAGTAGCTCTAGAGTCCAGAAGCCATGGAGACTGGGAAGAAGAAGCAGTATTGACACACATAGCAGCAAGCTGAGCAGGTGGAATTTTGCCAGCAAAAGCATGATTCATTCGAGCATAACAATCAATAGCCTCATGATCAAAGGAATTGCGGATTTGACAGGGAGACCGGGTGCCAGAATTGCGACTGTAACTACCAGAATTACAAGTGAAGTTGCCAGAATATCGATTAGAGGTACCATTGCCAGTGCCACAATTGTTGTAATTGCCACGATAATTGCCACTGCCTCGATTGTTTTTCTGAAAGTTACCCCGATTACGATTGTTGCGCTGAAAATTGGTACGATTATTAGAATTCCCATATGCTTGTGAGAAGGAGGGAGTAGGTAAAAGACCGTGCTGAACTTGTGAAGTTTGAGCAACAAAGGCTTGGAATGGTTCGGCAACCGCAGATGAAGGAGCTTTTTTCTTCCGAAGCATGAAAAGTTCTTTGTTCATTAGAAGACCATGAAGCTCATCTAAGGAAGTAGATGAAATGTGAAGCATGATAGAATCAATGAATGATTCATAATCATTAGAGAGACCATTAAGCGTGACAGCAATGAGATCTAGTTCAGAAATTGGGGCTCCGGCAGACATAAGAGCATCTGATATACCTTTGATACGCTGTAGATAATCAGAAATTGAGAGATCACCTTTCTGAATTGCATGAAGACGCGATCGGAGCTGATGAATGTGAGCAGCCGTGACTCCACCAAAACGCTGTTCAAGATTCTGCCATAATTCTCGAGATGAAGTAACACCGACGGTAAACGGAATTAAGTCTTCAGAAAGAGTAGAATTCAACCAAATTAGGATATTTTGATCCTTTTCATACCAGATCTCGAAATTAGGGTTAGGAATTTCAGAAGTCACACCAGAAGGATCAGGAAGAAAGGGCGGTGGACATGTCTCAGATCCATCGATAATCCCAGTAAGCTTGTATCGGCGGAAGATCGGAGCAAAAAGAGCTCTCCAAGCCAGATAATTATCCTTCTTAAGCTTTGTAGGAACCATACAACTGATGTTCTGGATGGAAATCGAAGAAACCAGAGAAGAATTGGAAGAATTAGGGTTCATCGGAGCAGACGGTGAGGAGAGGGGAGGAGGAACAATTTCTGGATCTACAGGCGAAGAGGTAGAAGACGCCATGAAATCGATCAGGAACTTAAGCAAGAAATGCAAAGATTGAAGCAAATGCGATCAGAGAGATGAAGAATTGCAGAGGAAGGTAGGATCGGTGCGTGAGCTGAAAGGCGGTTGATACCATATGTGAAATAATGTTTCGTATTTCATTTCTTAATCAATAAGGAATTACAATCAGGTTTATATACACTTCTGTAAAATAGCTTAGTGACTAATTAAGTTTAGTTAACTAACTAAACTAGGATTAGTTACATGGACAGCTGTAACAAACTTATAACAGTATTACAACTAGCTATTATGTAGCTCTTTAGAGATGAGAGAGGAAAGGAATAGTAGAATGCACAGAAATTTCAGCTTAATGGCTTCCAAACTTGAAAGGCATTACAATTCCACCCCAAGGACGGTCCGACAAATCGCATCAAAGAGAAAGCAAAGATTTACTCTAAAAACATTCAAACGATCCCAATGTCGATTAATTTAGCAGCTCAGCTGTGGTGTGGTCCCCGCCCTAACCTCCATAGTTCTTCTTCCATGACTTTCTTTAGCCTATTTTAAGAAAAAGAAGGAACCAGAGGTTATGTTGAAAAGATGAATCCAACAGTTTAATATTGCACATGAAAGTAGCAAGGAACATGGTTGCCTCCATTGTTCATGAAATCTCTTTGCCGGTCCGTATGACTAGCCCTACACCATCTTTTTGGTCACAAATTCATTGATAGAGACATGATAAAGCTAGTACATGCACATATACTAATACATACAATTCTTAATAGTTAAAATTTAGGAAAACTGATGAAAATGACTTGAAAACTTTGAGTTTTAACGAAAATGACAAAATAAAGGGTAAAAAGAATAGTACCAGGATTGACTTTTTAGTGTAAAAATATGGTTTTTCGTTAAAGTGAACAGTACCGTGAGTTTTTCGTTAAAGTTTCTTAAAATTTAAGTATCGAGTTTGGCTTCTATAGTGCGTATTATTTAATTTTTTTGAGCGAATACATATTATTATTGGGAACTTCAACGAAAGGCTTATGGTACTGTTCACTTTAACGAAAAACCACATTTTTACACTAAAAAATCAATCCTAGTACTATTCACTTTACCCTTTATTTTGTCTTTATCGTTAAAACTCAAAGTTTCCAAGTCATTTTCATTAGTTTTTCTATTATTTAATGGTACAACTCTTTTTCATTTTCTTATTAATCTGTTTATTATGCAAGAGGTTGGTTTAATTTAGGTCATCCACCATTCGTATCACTCAATGATACGTAATACGAAAATAGAATCCTTATATGTCAACTCTACCTTTCATAAGAAATGAGATAAACAACGACCAAGATCTTATTCTTGGCCTCTTATTTTCCTGTTACCTAAAAAAATGAATTTAAGATGTAGGATTTAACACAAGCCAAGTTTATGACTGACAATTATATGTATGGAATTGAACTGAAAACGATGATACAAAGGCATTGATCACATTGGTCCTTAAACTTAATTAGTAAACTTCATCAGAAAGAAACTTATGAGATAATATTTATTAAGCCATCGTGCATGAGGGGTGATAATATTAATGGGATCGATAATATTGCTAAATAACATGCAAAATATTATGAAAGAAGAAATATATAAATAAATATGCATGGCTCAGCTTAGCTTCGTTTGGCACTTGCATGTTACACGTACAGTCAGCCAATGCAATAAGCTGATGAGAAGCGCGTTTTCTGATATGGACTGCTTTTTCTAAACGCAAAAGCAATTGGGGCAAAATCCGAGCAAACGCAAGCTGTAAAACGCGTCCTCTCCTTCTTCTTTAAAGCTCATGAGCCATTCTTCTTCGAGGCTTTAATGCTTTATGGAAAAGGACTTTCACTTGATGCAAGTATTATATTCCATTTCATTTAATTCAGAAAATGACACTTTAGTTCGACACATATTTTGCTCGCTTCACTTTCCTTCAATATCTGCTCTCAAATATTGTCGGTTTACAATCTTCATCTACGTGAAAAAAAAACATTTGCTTTTCGTTTTCAACAGTGAAATTGGAATACATCTCATCATGGTGAAGTTTTTCGATATAGTTGTAACTCTGTCACGTGATGTTATGAATTTTCTTGTGTTATAATTAATGTGTAAGAATGATCCGTTAATTAATACTAAGCTTTAAACACACTTATCAACTCTTTACTTTATCCATATTATAACACATGAATTAGTATTACTAAGTAATAATATCATCATGCACAGAAAAATTTCTTGTCAAGATGGAATGCATGAGTCAATTGAGTCCACACTTATTCAGTAGTTGCATATATAATGCTTTGTCTTAATTAATATTGAATTTGATCACCTATTCTTTCTATCCATGTGGAACTATCCCCGCTTGTTAATTTATTTTTCGACCTAAATTTTTTTTTTCTACCAAAGTGGAATTGACGATAACATTCAAATCTTCCAAACTTTGATTTCTCTTTCAACGTGGATGAATTTGATCATACATACATTACCAATATTGATCTAAGAATATCAATATTCTTTTCTCCTTCTTTTTCTATTCTAGATTTGCAGTTGGGATCTGAGTTGTTAAGTTAGTAGCATTTAGCCAAGAGGAGTTATGAAAAGGAAAAGGATAAAGAGAGGAAGAAAATGTTCCTTTCTAGCTTTAGACTTGTCTATTCATTGATGCATGTGCCTTCATATGGCTTCTTCACTGGTACATTCAATAAGGTCTGCTATAATTTCCATCGCCATAAATAATACTTTACCCATAACGTTCAAATTTTATTTTATTTTTCCGATAATGTTTAATGTTATCTGCCAGATGTATACATTAATGTTGACGTTGAGCGGAATATTGAATTAGGATTATGATACGTCAAGAGTTCGACTTCCCTTAGCCAAGTACTGAATCTAATTGTGATATATCAAGAGTTCAACAGATTTTTCAATGTGATCGGTACACAGAATAGTATATCATATGTCATTATATAAATTGTGTGATATATGTGTTAAAATATAAATAACTTAAAAAATTAAAATTTCTTACTACTTCTATAAAAACACTTGATGTACTACTCGTGTTCCGATCATAATTAAATATTTCTCCGAGAGTTCGATTTGATGAACGTATGGATGGAATATTTTAAAGAGAAAATAACTCTTCTTTCCCTTATAAAATATTAGAAAAATAATATAATCTGGAGTAGCTTGTGTAACAAAATGACTTTAGAAGGTGCTGAAATCTGGAAAAGAGATCTGTGTACACGTGGCACACCGGCACGCAGATGTTAATAATCACAGTCAATCCAATTGTTCTTGGAAGAGGAGAGGGGGAACGCATGGAAAGACAAGTAACTTGCATGCAATGGCTTCTCAAATGACAGAGACTGACTTGTGCATGATACGTGTTCGCTAATACGGCGATATTTAGTGTCAATAATAATTAATTTGCTATTATTTTTTTACACAATTTTACATTATTGATTACAGAATACGACCATATAATAGTAAATCCAATACATACAAATTCCTTTTCCAAGATACTAAGAACACAATAACATGGCATGCATAAATACAGAGATTTTGAGTGTGCTTGGAACACAAAGTGATACGTCACATATTATTATACAATTTGAAGATTTTTATTTTTTTGAAGTACCTTCCACTTATATAATAATATGTAAAGTTGTACCCGTGTTCTAAGCACACTAAAAAAAAATTTTGCAAGACCACGTCCCTAATTATTGCAAAAATCCTACTAAAAATCCAGTATTACTTGAATGAACTTACGTGACATGACTTGGCAAATTAATAAATTGGTACCCAAGAAAAAATAAGCACTATTTTCATTTGGAATTGCAAGTGGGGCTTTTGAATTTGAGAATGAAATCCTAACAGCACAATGTCAATGGGGAGAAATTTTTAGTTATGACGGGAACACGGATGGAAAACTACGTGTTTTTATGCAAGTGGTGGAAAATTTTAACTTTTAAGTTATTAACCTTTTAACACATATAACTCACAATTTCTATAAGACCACGTGGTGTACCATCTCATGTGACAATCAAACTGAAAAATCTCTCATCAATGGGAACCACCGGCACATGGTCTGTTTCTATATTTGAACAAATGAAACACTTTCATATAATCCGCGGAATTAAGATCTTTAGTAGAAAAACTTTGGCGCAGTTTTTTTTGTCACATAACACTAGTAAGTGTTGAATGCAACAGAACTTAGTAAAAATAAATTTATTTTAATTCATACAGTCATTTAATTGGAAGCTTACAACATGTTATGTCAATCAGTATTATCATGTGACACGAATACGGATTTTGCTTTCCATTTGTATATAATAGAGCCTTGCAGCCTTCTTCCCCAACTTGCAATCGGCACGACTACTGACTCATATGCCACATCAACCATGATCCACCGGCCCTCTTAAATTCCCTCACCTGCCTATCTAACCTCTACTCAATCAACCCCATCCACTATTTCCCTTAAATAGTCTCCTCCTCCACTCTCATATTTATTTGTTAGTCACACAGAACTAAGTAGGTCTTCGTCATTGAGAATTTTTTTTTCTGTAAATGGCTTCTGGGAAACTGCTTTTTTTTATAGTCTTATTGTGTGTCTGCTGCAAAAGCAGAATCCCTTTCGCTAGCTGCAGCTTCACAGATGACATACAGTCAGAGTGCTTGAAAGTGCCTGCATCCGAATTTGCAGGCTCGTTGAGGGACACCATTGATGCTGTGCAGCAAGTGGTCACCATACTCTCTCAGTTTGCAAATGCTTTCAGCGATTTTCGCCTTGCCAACGCCATTTCCGACTGCCTTGATTTGCTTGACTTCTCTGCTGATGAGTTGAACTGGTCCCTTTCTGCTTCCCAGAACCAGAAAGGTAACTACTTCTTAACAGAAAAACATTCCCACTTATTAAATAAAATAAAATCCCACTTAGTCCCTTCAATTAAATGCTTAAGTTTGTTATTAATATGAGATTTTTTGTTTGCATGACATTTTCTTTAGCTGTGTGACATGTCCTACTTATTTTGGGTAGTTTAGATTCTGGTTCATGAAGTCAAGGGGTGGATTGAAATCTAAGCTAAATAAAAACCCCCTACATTTTTTTATTTTTTTAGGCAAAAGTAACAGCACAGGGAAACTAAGTTCTGATCTGAGGACATGGTTGAGCGCTGCACTAGTTAACCAGGACACATGCGGTGACGGGTTTGAAGGCACCAACAGCATTGTCAAGGGGTTGGTCTCAACTGGCCTCAACCAAGTTACCTCCTTAGTCCAAGACCTCCTCACTCAAGTGCACCCGAATTCCGATCACCAGGGTCCTAACGGTCAAATCCCAACGTGGGTTAAAACCGAAGATCGAAAACTTCTACAAGCCGACGGTGTCAATGTGGATGCAGTTGTAGCCCAAGATGGTACCGGGAATTTCACAAATGTGATGGATGCCGTGTTAGCAGCGCCGGATTACAGCATGAGCCGCTACGTAATATACATCAAGAGAGGCACATATAAAGAGAATGTGGAGATCAAGAAGAAAAAATGGAACCTAATGATGATTGGAGATGGAATGGATGCTACCATAATCTCTGGAAATCGAAGCTATATCGATGGTTGGACCACATTTCGATCTGCAACATTTGGTAAGCATATGCTATATAATTTTTCACACGCTGCATGTTCCTTCAGACTTGCAAATAACAGCCTGACACGTACAAAAATATGCACACATATCAAAGTATTATTTGTATATGTGTGATTTGTTTGTAAGGAGCAGAGTATTTTCCGGATTTTTTACCCTAAACTTTTTCTTTTTACATGAAGTATCTTACATTTTTTTTATCCTATCAACTTTGGATTTGGGGGCCATGCAACATTCGGTATCCTAGTCTAAGATTGGAATCTTAATGAGATCCCAACCAATTCAATTATGTTCACCTTAATAAAATGGTAGATGGGAGGTATGAGAGCAAAGTACATGGCCCCAATGCATGATAGAAGCTAGGGTTATTTAGTCTAGTGTCACATGCAAAGACTCACTTTTTTTTTTGGAAGAAAACGTCTAGCATGTTGCATATTTAATTTCTTGGTCTCACCTAGCAGAACACATTGAATAGTGTTACATCAAGACCAAAACAATTCATTATTTTGGCATGTACATCTTATTTTGCAATGAGGTTTGGTGTGCATTGGTTAGTACATAGTCTTTCTTTAATAATATCCGCTACGGCAAAGAAGTTATATGTGATCGACGCATATATTTTTGTGGGGTTGATGTCATAATTGCTCAACTTATATGTATTTTAATTCTACGGTGGTTCTTCTATTGTGGTACGTCTATTACTGTAATATTTTTTGTCTATTTTAACCATTTTACTACACCTAAGCGTCATTTTACCTTTAAGTCAACAAAGACTGGAATAACATAAATGATGCAATTGATGGACTACAGAATTTAAAAACTGAATAGAACGACTAAAGTGAAACACGAGTATAAGTTTAGAACCATTGTCGTGATTACTTATTTTGTTATATTCTTTACACTATATGGAATTTGTATTCAACCATTCATATTACGAAAACTGATCATGTTTTCATTGAACTATGTATTCAGCTGTGAGTGGCAGAGGGTTCATAGCAAGAGACATAACGTTCGAAAACACGGCAGGGCCACAGAAGCACCAGGCAGTAGCCCTAAGATCGGATTCGGACCTATCGGTGTTCTACAGATGCGAAATAAGAGGCTACCAAGACACACTCTACGCACACACAATGCGCCAGTTCTACAGAGATTGCAAAATAAGCGGTACAGTTGACTTTATTTTTGGTGATGCAACTGTTGTGTTCCAAAACTGTCAGATCCTAGCCAAAAAAGGCCTACCGAATCAGAAGAACAGCGTCACAGCCCAAGGCCGGAAAGACCCCAATGAGCCGACCGGAATCTCAATCCAGTTCTGCAACATAACTGCAGATGCAGACTTGTTACCCTTTGTCAACTCCACTTTTACTTACCTTGGTAGGCCTTGGAAGCTGTATTCAAGAACTGTAATAATGCAGTCTTTCTTGAGCAATGCCGTAAGGCCCGAGGGGTGGCTTGAATGGAATGCGGATTTTGCTTTGAGCACATTGTCTTATGGTGAGTACATGAATTATGGGCCTGGAGCGGGCCTCGGAAGCCGGATCAAGTGGCCTGGCTACCGAGTCTTTAATGAGTCTACTCAAGTAATGAACTATACTGTGGCCCAATTTATTGAAGGCAACCTGTGGTTACCCCCTACTGGTGTCAAATATACTGCAGGATTTGAGGCTTGAGAATTCAAGCAGTTGATGTGTAATTTCAATCTTGTACCTAATTATATCTTCTTCAATCAATTTTGTTTTTGTTAAGAAAATTTAGAGCAGTAATTGGTAATTTAAGTATCACAAACGAATGGGTTTTCTACTCTTAACAATCAAAGTGATCCCTTTCATCCTGAGTTCTCTTAAGTCAGAACTCGGAATGAAACCAAACTCCCCAAGTAGGGTTCGAACCTACGTCAGTTTTCTACCATACAATTAAAATACTGAAATAGGTTTTTGGGAACCCACTTGGGCTTGGGCATTCTACAAAATAAGAAATGGAAAAACAGAACAAGAAAAAAAGTCATGGGTACAAGGCTATAAGCTTGTTACGAGGAGAAACTTACATACACTTCATGTGTCACATCAACATTTTTCCAATTTTATCAGGTATTATTATATGTTTTAACCTTTTAAATAAAGAAAAATTAATGTGTCACATCAACATTTTTCCAATTTTATCAGGCATTATTATATGTTTTAACCTTTTAAATAAAGAAAAATTAATGAAAATTATTTGAAAATTTTGAATTTTAACAATAAGGACAAAATAAAAAGTAAATTGAATAATACCATGATTAATTTTTTAGTGTAAAAATATAATTTTTTATTAAAATAAACAGTACCGAAAAATTTTCGTTAAAATTCCCTTTAAATAATTACTTTATGTTTTAACCTTTACATTATAACGTGTTGAATGGAAACTTGAAAATTCTTCCCGCATTTTTACCTTTTTTTATTATTTTATTATTTTTTACCAATTAATTAGCAATTGTAATTATTGGCAATGCTCATAACTCATAAGTCGGGCAAGTGGGATAAACAATCTACAAGACAGATGTCTGCGCAGATAAAGAAAAGACTTAAAAAGATGACAGAAAAAGAATCTCGGCATGTCAGATTTGATAGATAAATAATGCACCACATATGTGTCTGTCTCCCGAGATTTTTCACCATACAAAGGTCAAGTTGCAAATTGCAATTAGGTGTGTATAGCAGTTGGCGTGCAAATGCAATTACCTCATATTTCAACCAATGCGATTTCCTTCAATTTGTAATGCTTTGTGAGTGTGTTTTGGTTGGGAAAAAAACCTTAATTCACGGAAGTTTCATGTTACATAAATATTGTCCGGTCATGGAATGCACATCCGTTCTTTAATAAAGAGAATAATACCGATATATGTTTGGTGATCCGTTAATATCATTATCAACGATTCATACTGACATATGATTGATGTTTTTGACAATATTAATAATAAAAAGGGACGTCCTAAACAAAATATTTATATATCTAAATATGAGGCCATCTTCAACCGAAAAGGAGCTAAAGGGCCATGTTTAGCCCTATAGCCTTGCAATAATTTTTTTTTAATGAACAATGTCATACTATATTTTATATAATCTCAAACTGAGGGGGCCAATGAGCCATAGGCCAAAACATAGCCTGTTTGACAAAAAACCCATCTCCAACTGAAGGGGGCTATTTTTAGCCCCCTCAATAATTTATTATTTTAATTGAATTAATATGGTTAATTGAATTAAACTACCATATTAAAATAAGGTTTTTGAACATATTTTTTCAGTGTCATTTGTCGCTAAATTAATAAGTCACCAGATTTCTTATCTTTATATAATGAAAAGGATATGAAAAATTGGTGAAGAATTGAAATAAAATAAGGTAAGATAGTATGAAATGGTAAAAATGATGGTAGAAATGACTTAGGTATTTATAGGAAAAATAAATTTCGTCTAAAAAAAGTCAAATCTAATAGTAATCTAATGTTAGCATGACATCAGGTAGCATGTGTTTGGGTTGGGCTATAGGGCTGACTGCTCTTGGCTAGCCTGCTGGCCGAATCTATAATTTTTGGTCGGGTGGGGTCCACGAGCATTTTTGGCCTAGCCTTCTGTTGGAGACAATTTTCGTATCAAAATCGGTTATTTTTTAGCCTATGACCTTTTGGCCTGGTCAGTTGGAGATTGCCTTAAATGGGCACCTAAAACTCTTTAATTTTTGTAATTAAGTCAAGAATGTTGCTAGAGCTTTTATCGATCTAATTTGGATAGTGCTATTTACACACTATTTTTTACTTCTCATACATTCTCTTAATTTTCGATCGTCAAAGCGAATGAACTAAAAAAATATTAATAATTAAAAAATATCAAAATATGTAAGAGATAAAAAAGAATATGTAAACTACGTTTTTCTCTAATTTTCAGTGTAAGGCTCAAACAGCAGTCTACTCACAAACTCCCAAAAGATGACCGACTGACTCCATAATCCAGAGACTCCACGTACTACGCCGAGGTACCATGTGGCACATGTCCAGATTTTTCAAACATGCAATAGAATATCGCATAATGGGGAGGAACGAGAGGACCGTCCCTCTACTGCCCTTTCTGAACCACATAATATGAAACTCCAACAAAAACAAAGATATATAGTAAACTAATTAAAAAGTATGTTTATACCATACTTCACCAATCTTGAAACTACTGAGTACCGGTCAACGTTATATTGTCAAGGACACAGAAGAGTTTCCCTCAAACCAGGAGGCCAATCACAGCGCGACACGTGTCGACATCAGAAGCCAATCATAACGCGACATGTGTCAATATCAGAAGTCAATCACAACACGACACGTGTCAACGTCAGAATGAAACTAGAAACTCTCTTCTATAAATAGAGGTCATTCTCTCACAATATTTCCTAATGTCATTTGTACTAAATCATTCACTAGTACTCACTAAATGAGAGCTTGAACCTATGTACTTGTGTAAACCTTTCACAATTAATTTGAACTCTTCTACTCCTTGGACGTAGCCAATCTGGGTGAACCATGTACATCTTGTGTTTACTTCCTTGTCTCTATCCATTTACATACTTATTCACACTAGTGACTGGAGTAATGTAGCGAATGTCACAAACTTGACACTTTCTATTGTACTAAAGTCTTCGTTGATTTTGTGCATCAACAAAGTAAATAATATATCTAGAGAAAATGTTATTAAGATTTTCAGAAGGAAGAGGATCTCCTTCGAATCCTCTTTGTGAGGATCTTGAGGATTCTTGAATCTAGTGTGTTCATCATTTATTGTGCGGTCAGATTTTGTCAATTACTGTTCATGTTTAATATTAAATAAATATATTTAAAATAATTTCTAACCTTACGATAAACGCACAGAATTCAAAGATCTTCAGAATCCCCATAAAAAGAATCCGGAAAAGATCATCTTCCTTTTCAGAATACAGCCCGTTTATCTGTTTTGGAACTTTTCAATAGGACAACAAACCTAACATAAAGTATATTTCCCGTGGAAGAAACGAATTAAAGAAAATAAATAAAGCTGAGAATCTACTAATACTTTACAACCGACGGTATATTTTATTGTATTTGTCACTCCTATTATATGATCAACCGCGAAGAATTAAGATTTCTCTGCATGGAGGTTGGAAACATAATACAGTACTTGTATATATTATAACATGAATAATACTTGTATTTTCCTTTCGAAGGAGCGAACTCATTTTCCCATTTGAAATAACGTATCTTCAGTATAAAAAATTTATAATTAAAATCGTTTGAATTTTTTAATCTTAATTTGATGATCAACCAAACACAAGGGTTAGATGCAGTCATAATATAAAGGAAAAGTTACGAAGCTAATGGAACGTTGGTTTGATTTTGGTCATGTCTCGAAAGCGAGGCATGACAATTAGAGAGGTACGTTATGACATCACATGTCAATCCTGGAGGTATCTCGGGATCAGGGTGTGATAATTTTAGTGGTATCAAAATCATCTTAATCATATATCGTTTAGTCTTTCAAATGTCTCAAGTAAATGGACTGTTTATCATTAGTATGGTACTTGGTACCTACACGTCGATTTATTTGATACATTTGGATTATTAAACGATCTCCGATTCAAATGTTTTTTTAGGAATGATCTTCAAATAAGGACTAAGAAATTGACCGGTTTTGAGTATAAATTTTTTACATGAAGATACGTTATTTGCGAGTGAGGGAATGAGCTCCCTCTACTCAAGGGGGAATGCAAGTATTATTTTATTAGCATTGTCATTAAACTCTAATTATTATTATTGATAATACTTGTATCCCCTCCTTGAACTGATGAGCTCATTTCTCCCATGCAAATATGTGGATTCACTATATAAATTTCATAATCGAACTCACTTAATTTCTTAATCTTCGCTAAAGATTACCCTTACAAAAAATAATTAGAATTGGAGATCATTTATTAGTTGAAATGTATAGAACAAATTAATGGTGTAGATACCAAGTAACAGATTCATGATAAACCGTTCATTTATTTAATATGTTTGAATGAAACTATTTCTGATTCAAATAATTTTTTATAGAAGTAAACTTCAAATGATGGTTAAGAAATCGGACTATTCCGATCATTGAGTTTGTAAGTTAAAGATACATTATATGTAAATCGAGGGATATGTGTATCCCTTCTTTTGAAAACATGTGTCTGCACTGTGATATTGATTTCCACATAGAGTACAACCAGAAGGAGCACCAGAGTTGCGAAATCTGCAAGTATCCGCAAAATGGTTGTTCTTTCCACAAATTTGACAACCCTGTACAGAGTTTGTATTACGAAAACGACATGTTGATGCCAAATGATTGTGTTTCCCACAGATTTGACAAGGTTGAGACAGAAATCCATAATTGTTTGATCTTGGTGGTGAAGTACCGAGGATTCCAGGAGCAGGACTTGAATGAAAATTCTTGTAATTGTCATACTTGGGATTGAAGTTAGGAGTGAACCGATTCCTGCCTTTGGTATTATTGAAAGACTTGTATGCAGTCGAATTCGGACTAGCATGGTTATTGTTACCATAATTCCCAGAAAAAGACTGATTCTTGGAAGGTAAACCATTACTTTGAGCCATTAATGCAGACAACACAGGTGAATGAGAACAATTGTCAAGCAAAATTTCTTCAGCAAGTAATTGAGATCGAAGATCTTTCAGTGATATCACACTCTCCCGACCCCTGATCATAGACCTTATGGTATTGAATTCAGCAGGCAAACCATTTAGTGTAAGAATCACAATGTCATCATCATAAAAGAATACACCAGCAGCAGACAACAAATCTCTTGCTTCCTTAATTTTCTGCAAATATAATGTGACAGAATCAGTACCCTTCTTTATTGTCTGAAGTTCGGATTTGAGTTGGAAAATACTCGTTCTTGTGATTGTAGAAAATTGATCTTTAAGACGAGTCCACAATTATTTGGAGCTAGTACTTCCAATGACACAAGAAACTGCAGCAGGAGATAGAGTCGCAGTGATCAATTGCATTAATGCCTTATCATGCATCTTCCATATAGTGTAGTCATCAGAAGGAATCCGTGTAGACGAATCACCAGACAAAACTGCAGAAGTAGCAGAGGAATCTTGACTGAATTGAGCAGGACACGGCATTGAACCATCAACAAAACCAATGATGCTATGGCCTTCAAGAAGGAGCTGCATCTGAAAATGCCAAGCCAAATAGTTCGTATCGTCCAATTTCACATTAACCGAACTGGAAACAGACGAAATCAACGAAGTAATCGGAGACTGTAAGATCTGTAACTGAGCTGCTGTTACCATTGTTGCAAATTGTAGAGAAATTCCAAAGAATCTTGACTGACACCAAATCACAAACAATTGGTATGCACCCTTTAACGAGTGAAGAACCAGACGAAGATTTGCAGAAAAAACACCCCAATATATCAGAAACACGATCAACAATAACCCAATATTCCAGAAAACCAAAGCAAAAGAAAAGCAATCACAGTAGCGGAAGCAATCGAAACCAAGATCGACAAAACCGGCAAGCGTTTTACGCTTGTTCGGGCTATGATACCATGTAAACCATCATAGGTTCTTGAAGAAGAGGATTATACAGATACAAGAAAGAACGAAGAAAGAAAGACAGAGAGAGAAGTAGAAGAATTAGAGTTTAGAGAGAGAAATCAGTTATTCAACTGTAATATTTTTTTCTTATTAGTTACAAGCTATTTATAATATCCCTTTGGTAGCTTACACTCTAAGTCACAACATAACCAACTCAACTAACTTCATACTCATTTGACACTTGTCCATTTCATAACCATTGGATCTTAGTACTCCTAACATCCCTCACTGGATGCAAGGTTTTTTTTTTTTCGCAAAATAAGACCTTATGAGAATCCGTATGTTATTCATTAAGCTAAGCAAATATCCATTTATGTCCCTACCCCACAAGTTGTGCACTTTTATGCTCTTATACTCGGACTCTTACATGCTATTATATCAGTTTTATTTTCTCGCAACTCCTCCTCTGACGTCTCATGGCTTCCTCCACTGCAAAACTGCTGCAGCTCCTCTGCATAATCTTATTTCTCCACATTTCTTCCTCTTCTTCTTGGTCTTCATCTTCGAACAGGACTACTTTTAATCCCCATTTGTCGTCCATAAGATCATTCTGCAAGTCCACACCCTACCGAAACATCTGCTTTGACTCACTAAAACTCTCAGTCTCCATAAACATCACTCCCAACATCCTCTCCTACCTCCTCCAATCCCTCAACGTCGCCATCTCCGAAGCCGCAAAGCTCACCGATCTTTTCTACAAGGCTGGACAGTACTCGAACATCGTCGAGAAGCAAAAGGGAGCTGTCCAGGACTGCCAGGAGCTCCACCAAATCACTCTCTCCTCCTTACAAAGATCCGTGTCTCGAATCCAGGCACGAAATGCCAAGAAACTTAACGATGCTAGGGCTTACCTCAGCGCTTCTCTCACAAACAAGAACACTTGCATGGAAGGATTGGATTCTGCTTCTGGCCCTATGAAGTCAACCCTAGTCAACTCCTTGACTAGTACATACAAATATGTAAGCAATTCTCTCTCAGTTATCTCAAAGCAAGGGGCGAATAAAGGGCGCCCAAACCGCCGTCTTATGAGAGTTCCGAGGTGGTTATCGAGGAGAGACCGCCGGATATTGGAGAGCTCCGGCGATGAATATGACCCCAGTGAAGTCCTAACGGTTGCCGCAGATGGATCGGGGAACTTCACCACAATTAGTGATGCTATTATGTTTTGTCCAAATAATAGTTATGATAGGACGATTATATATGTCAAAGAAGGGGTTTATGAAGAAAATGTGGAGATTCCGAGCTACAAGACCAACATTGCTCTTTTTGGAGATGGAAGTGACATCACTTTCATCACTGGTAACCGCAGTCGTGGTGATGGATGGACTACATTCAGATCTGCAACCGTAGGTAATTAATTTTGTTCGTATGTGATTAGTTTTCATGTAAAAGTCATTTTACACCTGATTAATTTTTCAATGACTTTTTCACCCGTCATATGAGCAAAATGGGTCAAAATTAGGTCGAAAAGTTTCATTTGGATATACTGACATTTCCGACCCGACCACAATGATGACTAGTACAATATAAGAAAATTCTTAAAGATACTATTGAGGTTAAACTTGTTATTAGTTAGTCCAAATCAAACTTCCTATCTGCATTTCATCCAATTTCGCTTACATACGCCTCTCATGTGAGAGGGTGAAAAGATTATTTCAAGTTTTATTTAAGGATTAAATAAGCTTCAATGTCTTAAAATTGTCTTTTCACCCTGTCACATGACACACACATAATATGCTTAACCATAGGGGATGATTAGTGCAGTTTTTGAAAAATCATGTTTACATTTGCAACCATTTCATTCCCAGTTCGTTTTAACCCAACATAATCAATTTTTTTTTCAGCTGTGTCCGGAGAGGGCTTTCTAGCAAGAGACATAACAATTCAGAACACGGCAGGGCCAGAAAAGCTCCAAGCAGTTGCTCTGAGAATGAATGCAGACTTGGTTGCAATTTACAAATGCACTATCAATGGCTACCAAGACACGTTATACGTGCACTCTTTCAGACAATTCTACAGAGAGTGCGATATATTCGGAACCATAGACTACATATGTGGTAACGCTGCAGTTGTATTTCAAGCATGCAACATCGTGTCTAAGATGCCAATGCCGGGACAATTCACAGTCGTCACGGCGCAGTCCAGGGACACATTAGATCAGAACACAGGAATCTCCATGCAGAACTGCTCCATTGTAGCCAGTGATGAGTTGTACTCCAATTCCAGCATTGTCAAAAGCTACTTAGGCCGGCCGTGGAGGAATTACTCTACGACTGTTGTGCTGAAGTCCTACATTGACGACTTTATTGACCCGACTGGGTGGACTAATTGGGCCGGGGACCAAGGATTGGACACTTTGTACTATGGAGAGTATGAGAATTCTGGTCCTGGCGCTGGGACGGATAATAGAGTGAACTGGACAGGGTATCATGTTATGGACTACTATGATGCATCCAATTTCACGGTGCAAGAGTTTATTGCTGGTGATGAATGGCTGCAGTCCACTTCATTTCCTTATGATGATGGCATCTGATCTCTGTATGAATACTCTTGTTTGACATAGTTTTTTCATACATTTTCAAAATATGTATATCAAAGGTGGAAGTTTGTCAGGACGAGGTGAAATATTTCTGATTTTTTATTTTTTATTTTGGGTATAGAGGGTATATTTTCTGATAGGAGGTTCAACACTTTGAGCAGTTCAGAGTTCAAACCATGAACCCCAAATAAAACACTAACAATTTTGGCCGCTGCCTCGTGATTCTAAGGAAGTTGGAAAGTTTTAGAAATATAGTCACTCGACGGCCCCTCTTTTAAGTTTGATATTTCTGTATATTTCATACTGCTGCAATGGCAGCATTGCTTTATACATTGGATACGTACACGCATGCATTAAACTAAATATAAATGAAGGTGGAGTCCTCGCTGCCCATAGTGCAGAAACTGCCCATAAAGCACAAACACAGATGCACAGCCCACGTGGGCAGTTTAGCTGTCAACGCATGTGTTGAAACCATGTGCAATATTCCTCTGACAGGTTTGCTCTTTAACATTCCCCCTCAAGTTGGAATGGATGTTGATTATTCCTAACTTGTGGAGCAAAGTCGTAAACTGATGTAAGCTCAGTGGCTTTGTGAAGATGTCGGCTGGTTGCTTCATGGTTGAAATATGAGACGTCCTGATCATACCACTTTGAATCCTTTCTCGTACAAGGTGGCAGTCAATTTCTATGTGTTTGGTTCTTTCATGAAAGACCGGATTCGAAGTGATGTGAAGTGCTGCTTGATTATCGCAATACAACTTGACTGGATGTTTATGTTTGATACCCAAGTCTTGTAAAACATATTTCAGCCAAGTGACTTCACAACAAGATGCTGCCATTGAGCGATACTCCGCCTCTGCACTAGAACGTGACACCGTGTTTTGTTTCTTGCTTTTCCAGGAGATTAAGGATTCTCCAAGGAATACACAATATCCGGTGGTAGAACGTCGTGTGTCACGACATCTGGCCCAATCTGCATCACAAAAGGCATTCAGTTGGATTGGACTTCTTGCAGAGAGAAAAATACCTTGCCCTGGTGTATGCTTAATGTATCGTAAGACTCGGTGGGCTGCCTCCAAGTGTGGAGTTCGAGGCTTCTCCATAAATTGACTAAGAATGTGGACAACATAGACCAAATCAGGGCGAGTGATTGTCAGGTAGATTAGTCTCCCAATAAGCCATCGATAAGAAGAAGGATCAGTGATGCATTGTCCTTCGTCCTTTCTGAGTGATAAGTTTTGCTCCATAGGAGAGGTGGCTATTTTTGCACCAAGGTAACCTGCATCCTCAAGTATTTCAAGGGCATATTTTCGCTGTGAGAGAGTGATCCCCTTACTAGAGCGAGCAATTTCGATGCCCAAAAAGTATTTTAGTTGGCCAAGGTCTTTCAACTTGAATTGCTTCGTAAGGAAAGACTTGATATCCTCAATTGCTTGTATGTTATTTCCTGCCAGGATAATATCGTCAACATATACAAGGAGAGCAGTGAATTTACCATCATGGTTTCGGACGAACAATGAATAGTCTGCCTTGGATTGTTGATAACCAGCTTTGCTAAGAGCACAAGAGAGTTTGATAAACCATTGACGAGAGGCTTGCTTAAGCCCATACAAAGATTTATGAAGTTTACAAACTCGTGTTTCCCCCTTTCGTCCGAAACCAGGGGGCAAGGACATGTAGACATCTTCTTCAAGGTCACCATGAAGGAAGGCATTGTGAACATCAAGTTGGTGAAGGTGCCATTGTTGGACTGAGGCAACGGCAAGAAGGAGGCGGACTATAGTCAATTTTGCAACCGGAGCAAAAGTCTCACGATAGTCTAAGCCTTCAATTTGGCTATAACCTTTGGCAACCAAGCGTGCTTTATACCGCTCAACTGATCCATCGGAACGAAATTTGATTTTGTAGACCCACTTACATCCAACCGGCTGCTTTCCAGGGGGCAATGGTTGAAAAGACCATGTCCTATTTGCAGCAAGGGCTGCCAGTTCTTCTTCCATGGCTAAGCGCCATTGGGGGTCGCGTACGGCCTGTGAGAATGAACTGGGTTCTATGGCAGCTGAAATAGAAGTGGTGAAAGCACGATGGCGAGCAGATAAGCGATCATATGTGAGTACATCAGACAAAGGATAAGAAGTACCTACCACTGTGGTCAATGCCGAGTGAGATGAAGGGACGGACCGAGAAGGAAGGTTAATGCCAACGTGATATTGTTGAAGATAACCAGGTGCATGAGTGAGGCGTTTAAGACGAGGTGGTGAAGGGGATGGGTCGACTGAAGAGGATGGATCGACTGAAGTGGAATGGGCTACTGAATCTTGTTCTAGTGGAAGGGACGGATGAATGATGGTGTCATCACAGTCAATATCTTGAGTATATGGAAACACAACAGGTGAGACGGCAACGGAAGAAGAAAAAGGGAACACATTTTCATGAAAAATAACATCACGGGAAATAAAAATTTTACCCGTTTGAAGGTCGTAAACTCGATATCCCTTGGTGCCGTATGGATAGCCAAGAAAAAGACAACGTGTGGCTCTTGCATCAAATTTGGTTGGTCTATGGTGATGTGTGGAAGAGAAACATAAACAACCAAACACTCGCAAATGTGCATATGTTGGCTGTTTGTGATGAAGGATTTCATAGGGTGATTTTCCGTGAAGAAGAGGAGTGGGAATCCTATTAATGAGATAAGTGGCAGTTAGGATTGCATTACCCCAAAATTTCTTGGGGAGATGAGATTGAAAAAGTAAGGCTCTAGCAACGTTAAGTAAGTGGCGGTGTTTACGCTCTGCTACCCCGTTTTGTTGGGGAGTAGAGACACAACTTGTTCGATGTAGAATGCCTTTATCTGAAAAAAAATGGGTCATAAAAAATTCTGGACTGTTATCACTACGAAGAACCTTAACTCGTGTGGAAAATTGTGTTTCAACAAGGTGGATGAATGTGATGAGATATGATCGTGCATCTGATTTGTGATTCATTAAATAAACCCATGTGCATCGTGTGAAATCATCTACAATGGTCAAGAAATATTGTGCCCCTGTGATAGTGGGAACATGGTAACCTCCCCAAATGTCAACATGAATTAATTCAAAAGGAGCTTTTGTATTAATAGAACTCAAAGGAAAAGGAGCACGTGTTTGTTTGGCTAAGGGGCAGATCAAACAATCATCAATGCTACAAAAATTCAAATTTTTAATGCAAGGAGAGATAGCCCGTAAGGTTTTGTTGGAAAGATGGCCAAGGCGTTGATGCCAAAGCTGAGAAGCAGAAAGAGTAACAACTGACACTGAATTGCACCTGGTTTTCGTCACATTATCAAGGTAGTAGAGGCCTCCTTGTTCAGTTCCCGTCCCAATCATCTTCCCCGATCGTTGGCCCTGAAGTAGACACTTTTTATCAGTGAAGATGACAAAGCAAGATGAGGTATTAGTGATTTTGCTGACAGAAATTAAATTCAGTTTAAATGATGGAACACAAAGCACGTTGTAAAGGACGAGATCGTTCGAGAGACGAACTGTGCCAATATGTGTGATATCGGCAAGTGCATGATTGGGTAGGTGCACTTGTCGATTGTATACCGGAACGCTTGTGGTCATCAAACTTGGTGAGCAAACCATGTGGTCTGTGGCGCCAGTATCGAAAATCCAGTTCCTTCCCTTATTGAGAGGAGAAGCACAAAGAACTCTACCTGATAAATCATTCATAGTAGAGGTGGTACCGACATGGTTAGATGTGGATTTAGACTGGCTCTTATCGAGGAGTGCAAGTAGGTTGTGGTATTGCTCGGGAGTGAGGCTGTAGGATGAAGGAGATGTTGCTGGAGGCGTTGGTTTGATGTCAACGTGATTAGCCTTGGAGTTGAACCCCTGCGAGTTGGAACCCTTGCGATCTTGATAATCTCCCTTATCGCTGTTGTCCTTTGCCTTTTTCAATTTGCTGCATTGGTCTATGGTGTGACCTCTCCAATTACAGTAGTCGCACTTGATGTGTGCATGACAGGTTTCTGAAGTATGTCCGGTTGCATCACAACGGCCACATTTTAAATGGGAATTTCTAGGAGAAAAATTCCTACCAGAGTTTCGCATGTTGTCCCGCACGGCGAAAGCTGCGGCATCAGTGATTGAAGACCTTCCAGGAGCATGTGTTGAGACTGCTCTCTGTTTCTCATCTTGAATAATGAGTGAGAAAGCTTTGTTGACAGCAGGGAGAGGATCCATAAGTAAGAGTTGCCCACGAACTGCAGCGTAGGATTCATTGAGACCCATGAGAAACTTCATGGTTTTCTGACTTTGCTGAAACTGCATCAATTCTTTCGCAGCTCCACATGCACAGGTTGGGAGAGCGCACAAGGCATCACGTTCATCCCAAAAACTTTTCAGTTTGGTATAATATGCACCAATGTTCAAATTTCCTTGAACACTTCCATGTATCTCTTGTTCGATATGGAAGAGATGGACACTGTTTGTGTGAGAGAAGCGTTCCTTCAACTCATTCCAAATATCAGCTGCAACATTGTTGTAGATGACACTTGCACCAATATCTTTTGAGACAGAGTTGAGCAGCCAAGATTTCACGAGGTTGTTGCAACGAGTCCACTGTTGGTATTCAATTGTGGACGTCAACTCAGGCCTTTGAATGGTTCCATTGATGAATCCTTCCTTGTTCTTGGCATTGAGGGCCATGGTCATGGCTCGGCTCCAAGTGGAGTAATTTTCGTCATTCAATGGTTGTGTGACGAGAATCGCTCCAGGCTGATCGGAGTGATGAAGATAAAGAGGATCGCTGGGATCTTCGTATTTGGTGTGTTTGCTGGAAGAGTCAATTGCCATGTTCACAGACAGTGTGCAGTGGCTGTGCTTGGCTGTGCTCTGCGGCTGTGCTTAATGGCTGTGACAGGTAGAGCAGCGACGATGGTTGTGTAGCGGTTTTGCGACGGCAAGGCAGCGAGTGTGCAGCTTGCAGTGCACTGGTTGCTGCAGTAGCAGATGTCGCTGTTCACAGTATAGCAGCGGAAGAGTGAAGGCAGAGCAGAGCAAAGGATAACCTGTGCTCTGATACCATTTTAAGTTTGATATTTCTGTATATTTCATACTGCTGCAATGGCAGCATTGCTTTATACATTGGATACGTACACGCATGCATTAAACTAAATATAAATGAAGGTGGAGTCCTCGCTGCCCATAGTGCAGAAACTGCCCATAAAGCACAAACACAGATGCACAGCCCACGTGGGCAGTTTAGCTGTCAAGGCATGTGTTGAAACCATGTGCAATATTCCTCTGACAGGTTTGCTCTTTAACAATCATTTTGAGCCCTCACAAGATCAAACCCATTTTTATAAGTCAAATTTCTATTTTTCTTTCACAACTCAACATTTTAAACTACTATAATTTATGAAGAGAGAAATTTGAACTTAAATGCAAGGTAATGGACGATTTATTTTAACCAACTGGCACAATCTATGTTTACTAATTATAAGTCTATGAAGAGCGAAGACAACAAAAGAGAAGCTATCTTACAAAATTTCATGTGATTTTCACTCCTTAATTAATGTAATTAAAATGTGGTAGACAAATGTACTGTCCATGTCCTCATTCAATTGTATTCGTAATCGAGAGTAATGATCATATTAGCTTACCTCGTGACATGATAATTGATAGGGGTAGAATTTTTTGCCAAATTGCGGTACCAACCGTGCATGCCGATTTTGTGCCAATCGGTAATGGTACAGTATTGTACCATCCCGAAATTTCATGGTACGGTATTAGTAATGGATGCCCTTACCATGGTATTACCGTACCGTACCAAAAATATATATTATATAATATATAATATATATATATATATATATAATATAATTTTTTTATATATTATATAATATATATTTTATAATATTTTAATAATTCGAAAATAAAACCCTACTTATATTAGCAATGTTGGTGAATTTGATCTCATGAGTTGGTGGAAATCAAACACAAAAGAGTTCCCAATTCTTTCACAAATAGTCAAGGATATTTTTGCAATCCTCACTTCTACCGTTGCTAGTGAAAATGCATTTAGCCTAGGGAGAAGGGTTGTGAACCCTTTTAGGGCATCATTGACTCCTAAAATGTTAGAGGCACTACTGTGTACTAATGATTGGCTTAGGGCGGATGAAGTAAACTTCTACAATGAACCAATGGAAGATATGCTTCAATTTTACAAGGAAATGGAAGAAGTGGAAACAATTAAGATATGCTTTAATTTTTTTAGTAAATTTGTTATTAAATGGTTTTCAACTTTAATTCTTCTTGCTACTAATATGTTTTTTTTTTGTTTGTAATGTAGGCTTGACATGCCTCCTCCAAAAACTTCGACATCTCAAGTTTGAATAATTGATCAATGAATTTTACTTTTTGAAGTTTAGTTCCAATTTTCATTTGGTTTGAAACTTTAACTTCTATTTGGATTGTTAACTTCTATTTGTTTGGTTCGTAACTTCTATTTGGATTGTAAGCTTAATTTTCATCATGAATCTTGATGCATCATTTGAATTATTGTGTGTGTGTGTGTGAATTGTGAATGATGAATAATAGATGAATTTAGGCTACAATGTATGAGATAAAGGTACCCAAAAAAAAAAAAAAGTTTTGCCCTTGAATTGGGTTAAAAAAACAAAAACAGATTTTGTCCAAAAACAAAGTGGCAATTACCATTGATATACGATGTCAACCAAACTATTTGGCAATACCCAACTTCGGTATACCGAAAATTTGATATTGTAATGGTAAAAGATTTTGTCAAACCAAAAGTTTGATACGGTAACCGTACCGAACCCACCCTAATAGTTGATATGTCGATTAACACTAAATTATAACAGTCGGTGCTGCAAGAAAACATCATAAGGGCTTCTAATCAAGTCAATATGTTATTTGTTCTTTAATTAGTTGAAGAATGTTGAAAATAGCCAAACACATATATAGGGTTAATATTTCAGTACACACGTTTTGAACACACATTTTCACGTACATTTTTTAAGGATTCACTTCATAATATATTTCAGTAACTCAACTATCTATCTTTTATGTCTTACCTTAAATATCATGTCTACCAAAAACCACCAAAATCCGAAACTATGTTGAACAACTAAAGTGAGATGGATGACGCAATTGACGTAGAATTTAAAAACTGAATTGAACGACTAAAGTGAAACATGAGTATAAGTTTAGGACCATTGTCATGATGTAATCTTTTTGTTATATTCTCTACACTACTAGGAATTCGTATTCTAACCATTCATATTTATATTACGAAAACTGATCCTGTTTTCATTGAACTATGTATTCAGTTGTGAGTGGCAGGGTTTCATAGCCAGAGACATAACATTCGAAAACACGGCAGGGCCACAGAAGCACCAGGCAGTAGCCCTAAGATCGGATTCCGACCGATCAGTGTTCAACAGATGCCAAACAAGAGACTACCAAGACACACTCTACGCACACACAATGCGCCAGTTCTACAGAGATTGCAAAATAAGTAGTACAGTTGACTTAATTTTTGGTGATGCAACTGTTGTGTTAAAAAACTGCAAGATCCTAGCCAAAAAAGGCTACGGAATCAGAAGAACAGCATCACAGCCCAAGGCCGGAAGGACCCGAATGAGCCGACCGGAATTTCAATCCATTTCTGCAACATTACTGCAGATGCAGACTTGTTACCCTTTGTCAACTCAACTTTTACTTGCCTTGATAGGACTTGGAAGCTGTATTCAAGAATTGTAATAATGCAGTCTTTCTTGAGAAATGCCATAAGTCCCGAGGGGTGGCTTTAGTGGAATGCGGATTTTGCTTTGAGCAAATTGTCTTATGGAGGAGTACTTGAATTATGGGCCCAGAGCGGGACTCGGAAGCCGGGTCAAGTGCCTGGCTACCGAGTATTTAATGAGTCTACTGAAATATACTGTGGCTCAATTTATTGAAGGCAACCTGTGGTTGCCCACTACTGATGTCAAATATACTGCGGATTTGGGGCTTTTGGATTCAAGCAGTTGATGTGTAATTTCAATCTTGTACCTAATTATATCTTCTTCAATCAATTTTGTTTTTGTTAAGAAAATTTAGAGCAGTAATAAATAATTTAAGCACCATTAATGAACCGGTTATCTACTCTTAACAATCAAAGTCAACTCTTTTATCCCGAATTCTTTCTTTTAAGTTAAAACTCAAAATGATCCAAATAGGTTCGAACCTACAAAGTCAGTTTTCTAGCATACAATTAAAATACTGAAATAGGTTTTAGGAACCAGCTTGGGCATTGTACAAAACAAGGAATGGAAAAACAGAACAAGAAAAAAAGTCATGGGTATAAAGTTTGTTATGGGGAGAAACTTACCTACACTTCAGATACCACATCGATGGTAATCTAATTGTATTGCATATTATTATATATTTTAAATGTTTACATAATAGTGTGTGATCGATTTGAAACACCAGTACCCTAGTTTCTTAATTGAATGGAATAACTTGAAAATTCTCCCTTCATTTTTAATTTTTTTTTTTCCCAGACCCTGCGTAAAGCGGGAGCCTTGTGGTACGACCGACCAATTAATTAGCAATTGTAATTATTGGCAATGCTCATAAGTCAGGCAAGTGGGATAAACAATTTACAGGACAGAGGTCTATGCAGACAAAGGAAGACTGAAAATGTTGATACAGGAAGAATCTGTGCATGTGAGATACTGGGAGATAATAGGACAGATAAATAATGCACACAAGCGTCAAGTTCAAAAATTACAATGAGGCGTGTAGGGCTGAGTTCGGTTTGAAACGGTTCGGTTCAATTTTTTTCGGTTCGGTTTTTTTTTTTTTTTTTTTGGAAAAATGAAAACAAAATTGAAATCTAAAATTTTAACATCTCCAACACAATTATAACATAAGTATTCTAACACAATGAACAAAATTTATAGCCTACTGATGTTTCATTGCCGTGCTCTGTATGTTTCATAAGCATTCTAACACAACTGAGCAACTTTAGAGACACAACCAATAATTCGTACAATAAATGACACACTGGCGAGGCATAATCCATGTAAACATGCCAAAGATGAGTTTGAGCATATACAAATTAATCGTAGCGCTTCTTCGGATAAACAACTAACGCTTATTTTGGGGAGTTTTTATCTGACTTACTACTGTTGTTGTGGCTATCATTGTATAGTCGGCCCATCTTAAATACTGCCTTAGTTTTCCTCTCGAAGAATGATATGAACTTGAGGCGACTCCAACTCCAATTAATGAATTAGCATATAGCTTGGTACTTAGATTCTTCCTGTTTCCCCAAGCGTCAAGTTCAAAACTTACAATGAGGCGGCGTGTATATTGAGTGTGTTTTGGTTGGAAGAAAATCTTCATTCACGGAAGTTTCATTTTACTAAAGAAAGTAACATCGATATACTTTTGGTGATGCGTCAATATCACTATCAACGAATCATATTGGCAATATTAATAATAAAAAGAGACGTCTTGGACTAAAGTTTATATATTTAAACATGTAATGGGCCCCTAAAACTTTTTCTAAAATTTGTAATTAAGTCAAGAATGTGGCTAGAGCTTTCATCTATCAAATTTAAATAGTGATATTCACATATTTATTTATATTTCTCATACACTTCTCTCAATTTTCGATCGTCGGATTGAAAAAATAGAAAAAAATCAACAACAAAAAAAATCAACAAAATGTATAAAAGATAAAAACAGGTATGTAAAATAGCATTTTCCTCTTATTTTCAGTGAAAGCTTAAACAGCACACTCAGACTCCCAAAAGATGACCGACGGACTCCATGTCCATAGTCCACCCACTAGGCCGAGGTATCATGTGGCCCATATCCATATTTGTTCAAACATGCTCTTCCAACAGAAACCACATAACATGAAGAGTGAGAACCTTCCTTATCCCGACCCTTTCTGAAACCATATAACATGAAACTCCAACAAAAACAAAGGTCCGTAGTAAGCTAATTAAAAGGGATGTGATATCCACACACATTTTTTTTATTTCTTTCATATTTTTTTGGTTTTCAATAGTCGGAGAGAAATGAATTAAAGAAGATCAACAGACAAAAATTAACAAGAGATGTGTGAAAAGTAAAAATGAATGTGTAGATAGCACATCCCAATTAAAAAAATCAATAAGTATACGTAGAGAAAATATTATTAAGATTTTCAAAATACAATCCCCTTTCCCTTATTCTGTTTTGGAACTTTTCAATAAGAACAATACTTGGTTACTTAAATGATGAGTAGAAGTTCCTACTCAAAATTCTTTGTTTCTAATTTATAAACCTTCGTGTTTATGATAAGAATTGTTCATATTATAAATCATTCTATAAAGACCATGTATGCAAAAATTCAATTAAAACTAAAGTTGTTTAATCATCGAATTGTATAAGAACATATCGACGAAAATGATATAAGTATTATAACATGTCTATCCATTTGCTACAGTTGATCGACTTAATGACCTCAGTTTTAATTCATTTTTTTGCAGAGATGATCTTTATAAAGTGATTTATATTATGATTTATTCCGGTTACAAGTACAAAGTTCTGTGAATCAGACACGAAAATTTTTAAGTTGGATCTTTACTCATCTTTGTGTAGTCAATCATTGCTATTTTCAATAATATGGTAAACCTAACATAAAGTATATTTCCGGTGAAAGAAATGAATTAAGGGGAAAAAAAGAAGTTAAAGAGCTGAGAATTAAGATTCCCCGCATGGAGGTCGGAAACACAATATAGTACCTGTCTATATTAGCATGGATAATACTTGTACTCTTCTTTTGAGGGGATAAACTCATTTCCACATTTACAAATAATGTATCAACATAAAAATTTATGATTGAAACCGTTCGAATTTTTTAATCTTAACTTGAAGATCATCATTATAAAAAAAAATCATTCAAATTGAAGATTGTTTAGTCATCCAAATGTCTCGAATAAATGGATGGTTCATCATTAATATGGTATTTGGTACCTACACCGTTAATATGTCTGATATATTTGGATTACTAAACAATTTCCAATTTGAATGATTTTATTGTCAGGATGATCTTCAAATAATGATTAAGAAATTTAACATTTCCTGGTATAAAATTTCTATAGTAAAATACATTATTTGCAAGTAGAGGAATAAGCTCACCCCACTCAAAGGGGAATGCATGTATTATTCTATTAGCATTGTCATTATGCTCTAATATTATTATGGATAATACTTGCATCCCCTCCTTTAAGGGATGAGCTCATTCCTCCATGCAAATACTATATTTTCATTGTACAAACTTTTATAATTGAAACCGTTTAATTTCTTTATCTTCCTTAAAGACTACGTACTCCTATAAAAAATTTGAATCAGGGATCATTAGTAGTTGAAATATATAGAACAAAATTAATGATATAGATATCAATTATCAAGTAACAAATTCATGATGAACAATTCATTTTTTTTATACATTTGACTGATTAAACTATTTTCAATTCGAATGATATAGAAGTGATCTTCAAATAGTGATTAAAAATTGAACTGTTTCGATTATTAAATTGTAAGCTCAAAATACAATATTTATAGTCTTATACATATTTTTATTTATGCCTTATGAAACTCCATTTTGATCTCACTTTGTCCTTATAACTCAAAAGTCACTACTTTAATCCCTGAAACTCAAATTTCGTTTCACTTTAACTTGTGGACTATTTTTTTCTCCCTAAAACTTATATATCACTTCTTAAAACATATATGAGACCAATACCCAATAAAATTATGCCACATGTGCAATAAATTTTATTATAAATCTCCATTGTGTGTTAACATTCAACAATTAGAGGATATTAAGTTAAAAAAAATTGAAATGATGAAAAAAAAAAAATTAATTAGTCTAGCAAATCCAAATCAAATTTGCACAAGAAATTAACAGATTTAAAGTAATTAGGAAATTTTGAATTTGATAGACACCAATAAGTTGTGCACTTTTACGCTCTTATGTGCTCTGACTCTCGCATGTTTATATCAATTTTCTTTTCTCCCAACTCCTCCTCTGAGTCATTTCATGGCTTCCTCCACTGCAAAACTGCTGGAGCTCCTATGCATAATCTTTTTTCTCCACATTTCTTCCTCTTCTTCTTCCTCTTCGTCTTCGAACACGACTACTTTTAATCCCCATTTGTTGTCCATAAGATCATTCTGCAAGTCCACACCCTACCCAGACATCTGCTTCGACTCACTAAAACTCTCAGTCTCCATAAACATCACTCCCAACATCCTCTCCTACCTCCTCTAATCCCTCAACGTTGCCACCTCCGAAGCCGGAAAGCTCACTGATCTCTTCTACAAGGCCGAACAGTACTCGAACATCATCGAGAAACAAAAGGGAGCTGTCCAGGACTGCAAGGAGCTCCACCAAATCACTATCTTTTCCTTTCAAAGATCCGTGTCTCGAGTCCAGGCACAAAACTCCAAGAAACTCAACGATGTTAGGGCTTACCTCAACGCTGCTCTCACAAACAAGAACACTTGCATGGAAGGACTGGCTTCTGCTTCTGGCCCTATGAAGTCAACCCTAGTCAACTCCTTGACTAGTACATACAAATATGTAAGCAATTCTCTCTCAGTTATCTTAAAGCAAGGGACGAATAAAGGGCGCACAAACCGCCGTCTCATGAGCTTTCCGAGGTGGTTATCGAGGAGAGACCGCCGGATATTGGAGAGCTCTGGCGATGAATATGACCCCGGTGAAGTCCTAACGATTGCTGGGGATGGATAGGGGAACTTCACCACAATTAGTGATGCTATTATTTTTTGTCCAAATATGTAGAAAAGATGGGAAACTGATTTTGAGATAAACTCAATTTGTATTTCATTCATGGTTTTATTACAAGGACAAAATAGCTTATAAAGAGAACAACAACACAGCCTAAAACCCTAACCCTAACAACAACCTAACGGATAAAACCCTAAAGTCCTTTATTGGGAGTGTGCACCATGACTTATGGATTACGCCAGAGATTAAGGTGGCTGTAAGATAGGATGCTTAATAGAGAAGCAACCAGCTAATCAAAGACAGTAGGGCAGCAACCTTAATCCAATGCTTAATATCTTGTATTAGGGGTTAAAGACTGATACTTCAGTACTCCCCCTCAAGCTGGATCGAGAGATTTTCTGGATCCAAGCTTGAAGAAAAGACGATCAAGTTGAGCAGAAGGAAGAGGCTTGGTGAACACATTGGCAAGTTGATCACTGGAGCGAACAAATACAGTTTGTAATAGCTTGGACTGGACATGGTTACGGACGAAATAATAGTCAACCTTGATATGCTTTGTGCGTTCATGGAAGACGGGGTTGGCAGCAATATGCATCGCTGCTTGATTGTCATAGTGAAAAAGAATTGGCTTGGAGGAGATGATTTCAAAATCACGTAGCAAACCCTTTAGCCAAATTAGTTCACATGCAGTAAATGCCATTGCTCGGTACTCAGCTTCTGCGCTTGACCGAGCTACAACGGATTGCTTTTTGCTCTTCCACGAAATGAGGTTACCACCAACTAGAGTGTAGTAACCAGTTGTGGATCTACGGTCAAGGACGTTGCCTGCCCAATCAGAGTCTGTGTATCCTTCAATGGTGAAGTGTTCGTTGTTTTGCATGAAAATCCCGGTAGACATTGAGCTTTTCAGGTACCGAAAGATCTTTTTAACTAGTTGCAGATGATGAGATAAGGGAGAATGCATGAACTGGCTGACAAAGCTAACAGCATAAGCAATGTTAGGTCTGGTTATAGTCAAATAGATAAGTTTTCCTACCAACCTTTGATACTCCGTTGCATTTGTAAGCTGGATGCCTGAGGTTTCTGAAGGATTTATTTTGAAAAACATGTTCATTTGAGCAACATCATATAGCATGCAATTAACAATTAAAGGCGGAATCATGCTTGCATGCACTCAAAAACAAAACATTACCATGAAATTCAAAGCCTAGTAGATTGGTGAACCAATAATCAACTCAAAACAAAGTGAGTTGAAATTATTACCTTTGTAGATTCCTCTTTGCATAAGCAAAGGCTAATCACCCAAAGAGATAGGGCCTTCATTCCTTGCTTCTTAGATCCATGGATTTGGATGGAAAAATAGGTTTCTCCAAGTTCCCAAAATAGGGAACCTCTAAGTCTCTTCACCAAGGTTTGATTGTAGAAGAAATGAGTGACCTTGGAGTAGTAGGATTGCTAGATGTACCCTCCAAGGTGTTGGCCTCTTTAGAGAGAAAATGGAGAGACAATTCTCACCAATTTTCCCCCAAAATAAACCCTTAATCACTTAATGAATATTTGGCTATAAAGTCATTTATATAGTCACTTCTTTAAGTGACCTAAACAACCAAAACCCTAATTCATACACATATGGCCGGCCATTTAAAGGGATTTGGGCTTTTGGGCTTTAATGAATCTTTATTCATTAAATTGTCATACAACTTAAGTTAATGGGCTTGACGTTCGAAGCCCATTGGGCCTTAAGGTCCAAAACTATCCCGAAGTCTTTAACGAACTTATTCGTTTGATTAATTAACATATTAATTAATCCTTGCCATAATTAAATGATTAAACCATTTAATCATTCTTACTCATTTCCGTTTAATCTCCAATCTCTACCTTTTACGGTGTGCGATCCATTAGGTTCCTTTTAGCGAGGTAGTGGGCGATTAAAACCATTTTACATCGATTGTGAATTGAAACTATTTTCAATTCTCCCTTTAGTGATTACACACGTTTAGGGCTTCCACAAACCATGAGTGACACCTAGCAGCATATCATGGTTACCCAAGCTAATCAGAAGAGGTGGAGAACCTATTCAGTTCGGGATTACAAATGCAATACGGTCCTTCTCTAATCTAATACTCTTGACCACATTGTTTGGTATGATAGTTTATTTATTCATGTCTACTATCCAATGTGATTCGTGTGCTTATATGATTTCCTTGAATGTGATTTGGAACGCATTCCCTAATCTCATTCATACTCTGGCCAGAGATTCCAAATCATATCATAGAGTATTCTCCCTCAACTGTTTGAAGGTTAGAGATCCCTTGTTGCGCATTCACTTGTCTCCATAGCTAAGTGGCTTAACCCCAACGATGTCGTGGACACCCCGAGGGGGTGACTTTGACATAATCAAAGATCAAGGACTTAACCACAAGACAACTGTGATGCCTCAGGTCAAAGGACTACTTTGCATTATCCCAACCATGAGTTCTCATGTGACATGGAATATAAGAACTCTTCGTTGATCACGTTCAGTGAACTCATTCTCTATTGAGCACCTACGTACTTGTCTTGATGTCACACACACCAATGACTCGAGACTAATCACTCTCCCTGAGAGAAGACATAGTACGTACTGATCTTAACGGACTGTCAACGCCCAATTGACAATCCTATGATCAGGAACGTTTAGGATGTGTCTACGAAAGAATGGTCTCATGAATCTAACTTCATTAGATTACATTCTCCCAATCACATATTCCTTGGACTTTATCGTTTAAGCATATAACATTTATATGAGACGGCTCAAACAATAATGTATGCCCTTTATATGTAAAACTAGATTAGTTTAACATGTGAAATGTCCGTAAAGTATCATCACATGATTGGCTTTAGGGCACATTTCCAACAATCTCCCACTTGCACTAGAGCCAATCAGCTAGGTCATCTTGATGATACCTCTTCTGTAGTCATTTCATAAATGGCTGAATAGTAGGCCTAGACAGTGGATATCTATATGTGTTATCCACATAAGCAACCTTGAGAATAACGACGTCACCATTATACATGATTCTTAATCATGTGGTTCAGTCTCTCATTTGTGTTCGGATCTTGATGAGACCTTGATTCCCAGGCTTGAGCTATCGCCCCATTAGTGTCATACACTTTCTGGTTGGAATCGAATAGAGAGTTCATAAATGAACTTTCCCATCCAAACAACATTGTTGTAAACTTCTATATGGCAATATATCTTGCATTCATAATGGAACACACTAAAGTCATTACTTTAATGTTTCCATCCAAATATCTCTTTAGTCATAATAAAGAGATATTTGTTTATCTCTTCATTCATAATGAAGAAACATCCAATGATGGATCAGATTAATAATCTAATACATTTACGCTTCCATTACGTTACTCTAATTCTTCCTCATTCTTTGAGGAATCTATCCTTAAGTATTTCTTAAATACTTAAGGACTCACTTGACAGTTGCCACGGTTCTGATCCTGGGCTTGCACTGATATCGTCTTGTACCGTTCTAGGTACAACTCATATCAATGTTTTTCATACAATATGAAATACATAAATCACCTTTCTGCTTATGCATAAAGGATTCAATTTACGCATTATTTCTATGGGAGTCAAAGGGTACGTTCCCTTTGAGAAGGGCAACTTGCTAGTCTCACTAGAATCGTCCTTCTTATTGAAGTTTATCATCATATGAGAAACTTCCTAGCATCCATTGTCTATTATTAAGGATTGATATAATCCAATTATATCATGAAATATATCATTATAGATTTCCATCCCATGTATATAGACTATATCTCCCATATACATTCTATCTTCATATAATGTATTAAAGTCATAACTTTAACGAAGAAGTATTCTTTTCATTTCCAAAATTAATATATCATATATACTTAAATTTTAGGAACATGATTAACTCCCACTAATCTTTTGTAAAACTCGTAAACAAAAGATTCATTTACATCTTGATGAGAAATCAAACGATTTGATCCTTTTTCCTCATAAAATGCAAATAGCTCCCACTAACTTGCTAAGATCCATGATGGATGGATCTCTACAACTTACATGTCTTGTGATTTATAGTTTTGGACATATATTATCAAGACTATCTTAATAATGGTTTCGGAAACCCATATTATGTCAAAACATTGAATCACCATTTTAGTTGTAGCTAGCAATCTTCGAATTAATTGAAACCAAGCCTATCTCAAAGATGGTTTCTTCAAAGTCAACCATTCTCTTTGATTGTAGTTACCTTAAGCTACCAATTAGCTATGAAGGTTTCATTATTTCGAGTCAAATGGTACTTTACCATTTCCTTGAGTATATATCGTATATGCACTCAATGTAGTCATAAGGATTTTCATTCTTATCGACTACCTTGGAGCTTGTGGTATAGGAACTAGGTTGTTATATTTGTTGATTACTATCTTGTCTCTCAAAGAACCCATTCTTTGAGTTCTATCTCTCGTTCATTTGCTTTTAGGCAAATCACATTGTAGAATTACAATGAACTACCCAACAAAACAACATTTGTTAGTTGGTTTATAGAAGCGATATCCAAAAGTTATTTTAAGGATATCCTACAAGATTGTTATCAAACAAATATTGCTTATTAGCACACAACCCCAAATCTTTAACATGCTTAAGATTTGTCTTTCTTTTCCAACTACATCTTATGGAGTCATGAAAATATTGGAAGATCTTCTCATCGACAATCATATTGTTTTAGAAGTATATATCCTATATATGGGTAATAGATAACATTTAACGAACTAAATCTTATTCAAGTTCGCTCTTCTCCTAATGGAGAAATACATTATCTTATGATGCTATTTTCCTTAATATCTTTCAAGGAAACTCATCTAAAGTGTTACCTTTCCTTGGATCAAATCTAAGGAGGTAAATACTTTAGATATCTTACTCATCTATTTACATTTCTTGAATTCTTTGAAACCTTTTGCAAAGTATTCGGACTTGTGTTTATTCAAAATAAACTATAGTCCAACCGAGAGTGATCTTCGGTGAATGTCATATAACATGAGTAGTATTATGTTGTGGACAAGTGCCACTAACATCTAAGTGAATTAACCTCAACAACTTTGTGATTCTTTCTTCTTTCCAAAAGAATAAAGATTCGAACATTTCGCCTCTATACAATTTTAACAAGAAGGTATTGGATCCGGATCTAACGATCCAAAACATCCTTGTTTCACCAACTCGTAACTTATGTTTTAGAGGTATCACAATTTAGTTGGGATTAGTCACTACCTTGCAACCTTTTGGGTTTTAAGCATCATTATATTCTAAACAGTTAACACTACCATATCATCTCTACTATAGAGACAATCAATTAGATTACTATAATCCAATTTCTTTGGTAGTTCATATGAGGAAGTAAGTACTATCTGCTTTCGCAGAGATCTATATCTTATTCACGTTCCGTATGTGAAGCACCTTTTCTTCTCTCATATATCTTCTACTTCTTATTAGTCACACTTTTACAACGATTTGTAAAACATAGTTACTAATACGGAATCATACATTCAAGTAGAAGAACCAACTGTTTTGAACTATTCAAGAACATTTTACAACACCTTCGAAAGGTGTGTTCTTGACACTTGCAAGACATTTCTTGCAAATACCCCTTCCAATGTCCATCCTTTCATAAAGAAAGTTTGTTCCCTTGGAGTTATTTATCTTCTTTATTTGACTTTCACCTTTGACTACATTAGTCATGGTCCCTAAACTCCCACTATCTCTCTTGAAACCTTTTTCAATTGTGTTATACACATCAAACAATTTGGAGAGTATGTGGTTATTGTTCACTACATAGTTTACCATAAACTTAGTGAATCATTAGGATAGGGAAACAAAGGTGAAGTCCTTGCCTAGTTTCCGTCTCGTTAAGTGGTTTAACACTTCAACACTCAATGATTCAAAATCATCATAAGTCCATGTTAATGGACTATTTTTGTCAATCAACCATTATGTTCTAAACATAATTACAAACCTTTAAGAGTTGTACAAGGCAACTCTCATTTCTTCATACAACAATTTGTAAGTGAAGAATCATGGCACATAATGTATTCATGCCTTTGTGCTTTCTTCTCAAGTTCTTTGTTCATTTAACAAAGAAACAAGCACTAAGTGTTTGCATTGACTAAGAGTTGTTCAAAGCAACTCCTATTTCTTCATACAACAAATTGTAATTGAAGAATTATGACATTTAAAAGTGTTGTCCTCTTTATGATAGACCTTTTCTAACATATTCTTCTAATGATACATTATCAATAGTAAGATTGTGAGGATGAGACTACTTAGATACATATGCAATCCTTTTAAGACATTCTTTGGGATTGTGGTACCTAAGTCCGGAAACTAAAACATTCGGTTTTGTCAAGTGTTGGATAGCGTTTGCAAATATATTGGTAAACAAATACATAACGAATATAAATTGATTGATTTTAAGCCATTTGATTCGGGTCTTTAAATCAAATAGCACCACCCACTATTTTTGGCAAATTCCATATCCCTCATTGGAATTCGAGAGTTTTGGATGAAACTCTTAGTAGGTTATGGGAGGCTCACTATTACCAAGCCCACCTCAGAAGAACTCCATATTGGCTAGCAACAATAATAATGAGAGAGTACGCTTACTCATTTGCAACTAATGCAAGTACCCATCTTGTTTGGCCTCTAGAGAATGATGCCTCAGAAGAACTCCATATTGGCACCATTGCACTTAGTTAAGTCATTCCCACCATGCTAGTTCAAGTAGGGGTTCAAGAATGGCCTCAGAAGAACTCCATATTGGCCACACTTGTTGCCTACCTTTCACTTCATCATATGTTTATGGGCTTCTCCTGAATGTAAGCACATACTTTGCAACCCCAGAACTGGACGAATACATTGTACGAGTCACAAACTATTGAAGCCCACCACAGTGGAAGGCCACGAAAGAGCGTTCTAAGCACTCTCACGCTTATCAACTTAATAATGGTTTGGTTGAGGGTTTTAGGTCTCATCACATATAAATATACATTTTAATCTCTATTAAAACAATTTTGGTCCTATTACAACTATTGATCCATATGATTGTTTTAGTTGTACATAATACTCCCACTATGCTTTTAAAACGGTTTTTAAAGCAAGAGTATATGTTACTACTAACATAAGGTTTGCATTCATTTGATGGACTATATAGTTGCCTTAGGGCCTTAGGATGACTATGAACCTTTGTTTAGATTCAACACGAGCCTTGTGTTGAATCTCGGTCTAGGGATGGAGATGGATTTTAGTTACGCGTTTAATCACATTAAGGCGTGTTGTCTTAGGGGCGTTGGACCCAATTACTTCATTTTCATGCATATCATATAAAGCAAGAAAGAAATACTTCAAAGTAAAGGATGAGCTTATGCTCATTACAACATTTGCATAAAACAAATTACCTTAAAGTAAAGAAGGACTTATGCCCTTTTACAACATTTGATCAAATCAAATTACAACCAAAATCTAATCTACACATTCCCATGGTTCAAACAAATTTGAAACGCCTTTCACATAGCTCAATTATATTAGGCTTAGGTTCATAATCATCCTTTAATTAATTAACGCTTTAACTAATTAATTGAATGCAACATTTTCATTTGGTTTTTGTATCCATAAAATTGATTTAAGTGGAGCTAAACAAAATGAAAATCCAATTCTCATTTAAAGAGACAAAACAATTTTGTTCTCATCCTATTTGGGCCATCATGCAATAACCACAACTTTTTGGGCCATATTGCGAAAACATAAACTTTTGGGGTCGCTTTGTAAAAACACAAAAGTCACTACTTCATGTAAATACAACTAGAACCCAAAATTTAAATAAATTCAAAAACTTCATTAAAGGAGCAAAACAATTTGTCCTTTAGCGTTTTTAGGCCTTAACGTCAAAACGTAAACTTTCGGGTCAAAGTACAAATACACAAAAGTATCAAAACTTTATGTAATTGCATAAAAGGCCCAAAAATACCCTATTTTATTAGGGTGGCCGGTTTTTAGGGATAAAAATGAGTGGTGGGTGTTTTGATTTATTAGTTTTGTAAAAAACAATCAAGTAGTGCTTTCACCTTTCATAAAAATAATATATGTTTTGATGATTGATATTTCTTTCATCATTTATACAAATATTTAACACTTTAAATACTTTCATAAAAATAATATATGTTTTGATGATTGATGTTTCCATCATCATTTATACAAATATTTAACACTTTAAATACATGATAAATCATTTGAAAAACATATATCATAAACTTTATGAAATAAATCAAAACTTTGAATCAAAACACAAACCTTTGTGTTCTTGGCAAGAACATCAAGAACATATGAAGAACATCCATGAAAACCCATAAGAGCTCCATGAATGTTTTCATGCAATAAAACTCAAATTTTTATCATTCAAAATGAGGCTAACATCCTAGGGTACTTAGGGGTTCCAAAAGTCACCTTAAAACCATTTTAACAAGACAAACATGAACCAAAAAAATCACCCTTTGGATTTGGCCGAAAATCCCCAAAATCATGGCACCAAATTTTAGCTCCAATATTCATCCTCATATGAACTACATCTACAACATTTGAGATGGCAAATTTTCAAACAAAATTTACATTCAAAGAAGCAAGAATAAAGCTTGTAACAATTACAACTTTTAAATCATAAACTTATGAACTACAAAACCCAAAAGGATTCACCAACTACTAGACCTAGGCTCTGATACCACTTGAAGGATTTATTTTGAAAAACATGTTCATTTGAGCAACATCATATAGCATGCAATTAACAATTAAAGGCGGAATCATGCTTGCATGCACTCAAAAACAAAACATTACCATGAAATTCAAAGCCTAGTAGATTGGTGAACCAATAATCAACTCAAAACAAAGTGAGTTGAAATTATTACCTTTGTAGATTCCTCTTTGCATAAGCAAAGGCTAATCACCCAAAGAGATAGGGCCTTCATTCCTTGCTTCTTAGATCCATGGATTTGGATGGAAAAATAGGTTTCTCCAAGTTCCCAAAATAGGGAACCTCTAAGTCTCTTCACCAAGGTTTGATTGTAGAAGAAATGAGTGACCTTGGAGTAGTAGGATTGCTAGATGTACCCTCCAAGGTGTTGGCCTCTTTAGAGAGAAAATGGAGAGACAATTCTCACCAATTTTCCCCCAAAATAAACCCTTAATCACTTAATGAATATTTGGCTATAAAGTCATTTATATAGTCACTTCTTTAAGTGACCTAAACAACCAAAACCCTAATTCATACACATATGGCCGGCCATTTAAAGGGATTTGGGCTTTTGGGCTTTAATGAATCTTTATTCATTAAATTGTCATACAACTTAAGTTAATGGGCTTGACGTTCGAAGCCCATTGGGCCTTAAGGTCCAAAACTATCCCGAAGTCTTTAACGAACTTATTCGTTTGATTAATTAACATATTAATTAATCCTTGCCATAATTAAATGATTAAACCATTTAATCATTCTTACTCATTTCCGTTTAATCTCCAATCTCTACCTTTTACGGTGTGCGATCCATTAGGTTCCTTTTAGCGAGGTAGTGGGCGATTAAAACCATTTTACATCGATTGTGAATTGAAACTATTTTCAATTCTCCCTTTAGTGATTACACACGTTTAGGGCTTCCACAAACCATGAGTGACACCTAGCAGCATATCATGGTTACCCAAGCTAATCAGAAGAGGTGGAGAACCTATTCAGTTCGGGATTACAAATGCAATACGGTCCTTCTCTAATCTAATACTCTTGACCACATTGTTTGGTATGATAGTTTATTTATTCATGTCTACTATCCAATGTGATTCGTGTGCTTATATGATTTCCTTGAATGTGATTTGGAACGCATTCCCTAATCTCATTCATACTCTGGCCAGAGATTCCAAATCATATCATAGAGTATTCTCCCTCAACTGTTTGAAGGTTAGAGATCCCTTGTTGCGCATTCACTTGTCTCCATAGCTAAGTGGCTTAACCCCAACGATGTCGTGGACACCCCGAGGGGGTGACTTTGACATAATCAAAGATCAAGGACTTAACCACAAGACAACTGTGATGCCTCAGGTCAAAGGACTACTTTGCATTATCCCAACCATGAGTTCTCATGTGACATGGAATATAAGAACTCTTCGTTGATCACGTTCAGTGAACTCATTCTCTATTGAGCACCTACGTACTTGTCTTGATGTCACACACACCAATGACTCGAGACTAATCACTCTCCCTGAGAGAAGACATAGTACGTACTGATCTTAACGGACTGTCAACGCCCAATTGACAATCCTATGATCAGGAACGTTTAGGATGTGTCTACGAAAGAATGGTCTCATGAATCTAACTTCATTAGATTACATTCTCCCAATCACATATTCCTTGGACTTTATCGTTTAAGCATATAACATTTATATGAGACGGCTCAAACAATAATGTATGCCCTTTATATGTAAAACTAGATTAGTTTAACATGTGAAATGTCCGTAAAGTATCATCACATGATTGGCTTTAGGGCACATTTCCAACAGTTTCATCCTTGAAATTTGTTGGTAGTAGTGTTTTGACAGGCTTGCAATGCATCATATTGGCTTCTTCTAAAAGATCGAGAACGTACTTTTGTTGATTTAGAAACATACCAGTTAGAGATTGATCCATTTCGATTCCAAGAAAGTATCGGAGTCTGCCAAGATCTTTGATTGAGAAGGTTGAATGTAAGGTGGCTTTGAGAGCAGTTATTTCTTCTGGATTATCTCCTGTGGCAATAAGATCATCAACATAAACAAGTACCACCAATCTTCCATGCGTACCAATCCTAGTGAACATTGAAAAGTCTGCATTGTTTCGTTTAAAATCGGATACATAAGGACAGAGCTCAGTTTTGAGTACCAAGCTCTTGGAGATTGCTTGAGGCCGTAAATGACCTTGTGAAGCTTGCAGACTATTCCTTGTTCATTCTCTCGTTCATGACCAGGTGGTAGGCGTATGTACACCTCTTCTTCTAACTCCCCATGTAGGAAAACGTTTTTTACATCCATTTGATGTAGAGACCAGTGTGAATTGATAGCCACCGAAAGAAGCACTTTAACTGTGTTCATCTTTGCCACCAGGGCAAAGGTTTCTTTGTAATCTGCCTCGAAGGTTTGCATGAAACCCCTTGCAACTAACCTTGCCTTGTGCCGCTCTATGGTTCCATCTGAGTGAAATTTCGTCTTGTAAATCCATATTGCCCCAACCACACGTTGACCTTTTGGCAGTGAAACAATGCTCCAAGTTTGATTTTCATCGAGTGCCTTCAGTTCTTCAAGCATGGCACGCCTCCATACAGGAGATTGGTTTGCCTCTTCGAATGATCGAGGCTCAGAGTTTCGAGATAATTCAATCACAAAGGCAGCATGGGATGGAGAGACCTTGCTATGGTAAACCATTTGTCCAATAAGATGTCTAGGTGTGTAGATTTCAAAATCATCAAGCCTGGCTGTAGGTTGTTTGTTTCGAGAAGGATTCCATCGTAGAGGAGGAGGTTGTTCAAGTTGAGGCTCTCTCTTTTCATGAAGGACTTCTTCATCATCTGCTTCCATATTTTCAAGGGCTGACTCTATCTCAACTGCTTCATTGTGCGGTGTTAACAACCTTGGATTATCAAGGAAGAGAGGAGTGGGAAACATTTCATATGAGAGCTCCTCCTGAGGTTCATCATCATGCTTCTGAAAGAAGGATTTTGTCTTATCAAAACGTACATCCCTGGATACAAACACCTTTCTGGTCTTAGAATCATAACATTTGTATCCCTTTTAGGACGTTGAGTAGCCTAGGAATGCACACTTGATAGCCCTTGGATCAAGTTTATCTCTGTGAATAGTTTGAATGTGTATATAGCATATGCATCCAAACACACGAAGATGACTTATGTCAATTTCTCTCCCTTTGAGAATTTGATAAAGAGATTTAAACTTCAAGATTCTGCTAGGAAATCGATTGATGATGTATGCGGCAGTTTGTATAGCTTGGGACTAGAACTTCTTTGGAACTTTTGCTTGCAGCATTAGTGCTCGAGCTTTCTCAAGCAAATCTCGGTTCTTTCTTTCTGAAATGCCATTTTGTTGTGGCGTTCCTACACAACTTGTTTGTTGCAAAATTCCATGCTTACTTAAGTAGGTTGTCATGCTTTTGAAAGTGTACTCAGACCCATTATCAGACCTTAAGATGCCAATATTATAGTCAAAATGATTTTTAACTAAGTTATGAAATTTTTGAAACACTGGAAAGCTTCGTGCTTGAATTTAAGTAAATACACAAAGGTAGTTCTAGAGAAATTATCAATGAAAGATATATAGAATCTGTAACCATCAAAACACTCTAAGGTTGCAGGTCCCCAAATATTGGAATGGATAATTTCAAATGCTTTGGTAGCTCTAGAGAGAGAATGGGGAAAGGATAACCTGGTGAACTTAGATTTGTGACAAACTTCACAATCTGGGATCACTTTACAGAAACTAGGAAAAAGAAAAGACATAACATGTGAAGAAGGGTGAGCTAATATCATGTGCCATAGCTGCTCCTTGTTTACTGTGTTTGAGTTTACGTAGAAACTCTTTGGAAAACTTGAAGAGAAGTTGACATAGTACAGTCCATTCAGGAAGAACCCTTTACCAATCGTTTCCTTTGAAACTCGATCCTAGAAAATCACACAGTGAGTGGAAAGAATTGCAAGACAATTGAGCAATTGTGTTATTCTTCCTACTGACAACAGTTTGAAAGGAAAGGAAGGGACATGCATGACAAGGGATTCTTTTTTACCCGAGAAGATTTTGAGTTTCCCTCTGCCTGCTATATGAACTTTGGTGCCAGTAGCTACAGAGACAAAAGAAGGAGTGGAGAAGTTTTGAAAATCATTTAGTAAAGATGCATCGTTAGTCATGTGATCAGAAGCTCCTGAGTCGACTATCTAAAAATCACGACTACTACTAAGATCCAATGCAGTGGAAATAGTTGCAACAATACCTGGCACGCCATTTTGTGACACTGAGCTTGATTGTGCGAGGAAGCCAGCGAACTTGCCGAGCATGGCTGAGGGACTTTCATGATTTGTTTTTCCTTGTTTCTCTTGCAAGAAGTTAGCAAATTCATTTATGAGAGTAATGGGATTAGAGGAAGAGTTTATCACATTATTGGAGATTGTCGCAAACAAGATTTGCTCTAGGAATGTAGGCATGCTTCATTTGGTTTCTTGGTGCTCTTCCATCATCGTTGAACTTGGGTTTAAGTACTGGATGAAGAATCCAACACTTTTCTTTTATGTGTCCAACGCCTGGACGACCTATCTTCTCACAGTGAGAACACTTTAAGTCTGGTCGTTTTCCCTTATATGGTCTGGAGAGGTGAAGGCTCTCGCTTCTGATGGCCTATGATCTGATTATCCAACGACCACGTCTGCGTTCATGACCTTCTTTCTTATTTCTTCGCGTTGAATAACATTGTAGACCATCTGGAAGGTGGGAAGCTCAGGTGTCATCAAGAGGCGACTTTTAAGATCTTCATACTCTGGTCCAAGGCTGGCAAGCAATTGGAACACCTTGTCTTCTTTAGCACGCTTTAAAAGAATGGTTGTGTTCGTGGTATGAGGTCTGTAGAGATCCAATTCATTCCATTTGTTCTTCAAGTTGCCAAGATGTTGAACAAAAAAGAGATTTCCCTGTTGTAATACCGTAAGATCTTTCTTCAGCTGGAAGACTCGTGCAGCATTGTTTAGTTCCCCATACATGTCTTGTACAAAATTCCAAAGCTGGTGAAATGACACTGAATAATTGAAAATCTCAGCCATCTTTGGTTCCATAGAGTTTAACAGCCAAGACATGATAAGTTGATCTTAGGACACCCATGCTGCATAATCTGGTGAAGTTGTTTCGGGCATGATGTCATCCCTTTGAATGAAAGGGAGCTTTCCACGTCCTCCAAGAGCGAGAGTAATAGCTCGTGACCAGGGCAGATGGTTGAATTTGTTTAGGAGCACAGAGCTCAAACGTTGAATTGGATTGGTATCCATGGTTTCGTTTTGTGAAATTTTTTCTTTTTCTGCTGGTGTTGCCATAATGGCTTAACTGGTTTGGATTTGGAAGGATTTCAGAATGAACACAGAGGCAGGTCCTAGAGGGATCACTGCTTTGATACCATGTAGAAAAGATGGGAAACTGATTTTGAGTTAAACTCAATTTGTATTTCATTCATGGTTTTATTACAAGGACAAAATAGCTTTTAAAGAGAACAACAGCACAGCCTAAAACCCTAACCCTAATAACAACCTAACGGATAAAACCCTAACGTCCTTTCTTGGGAGTGTGCACCATGACTTATGGATTACGTCAGAGATTAAGGTGGCTGTAAGATAGGATGCTTAACAGAGAAGCAACCAGCTAATCAAAGACAGTAGGGCAGCAATCTTAATCCAGTGCTTAATATCCTGTATTAGGGTTAAAGACTGATACTAGGGTTAAAGACTAATACTTCAATAAAATAATAGTTACGATAGGACGATTATACATGTCAAAGAAGGGGTTTATGCAGAAAATGTGGAGATTCCGAGCTACAAGACCAACCTTGTTCTTTTTGGAGATGGAAGTGACATCACTTTCATCACTGGTAAACGCAGTTATTATGATGGATGGACTCCATTCAGATCTGCAACCGTAGGTAATTAAGTTTGTTCGTGTGTGATTAATTTTCATGTAAAAGTCATTTTAAGCCTGATTTAAAGATTGAACAAGCTTCAATGTTTTAAATGGTTTTTTCACCCCTGCTACACATGACAAAAGTTGGACAAGATTATGATAAAAATCTAATTTAGACTGAGATCGATAACATGCTTAACCATAGGGGATAATTGATAGAATGGAGAGTGTGGTGCTAGGAATGTTGTACTGTTTTATTAACTTGTGTATAGTTGTCATTAGTGCCATGTGTCATTATTCTAGCTAATGAGATTAGTGCAACTAGATGTACATGTCCCTGAGTATAAATACTCTGCTCTACAGTTGTACTTCTTAGTAGTGAAGAAATATAAAAATCAGTTTCTCCCTCTCAAGTTTACTTCTTTGAGCTTCTTTGAATTTTATCATAGTATCAGAGCAGTTTGTCTTACGTCACACGTGCTCCACACCCCCGTCTTGTGTTGTTTAAGTGTTTAGGATTGAAAATTTGTCACATGTGAGGGGGCGTGTTGAGATTCTTGAGAATGTAGCCCACATTGATGGGAGAAGCTAGGGACTTTGCATGGGCTTATAAGTTGGGCTACTCTCCATATTGTCAATTGATTTTATGGTAGACCTCAATTGTCTTCAATGATTAGTGCAGATTTTGAAAAATCATGTTTACATTTGGTACCCCTTTCATTCCCAGTTTGTTTTAACCGAACACTCAATTTTTTCAGCTGTGTCCGGAGAGGGCTTTCTAGCAAGAGACATAACAATTAAGGACACGGCAGGGCCAGAAAAGCACCAAGCAGTTGCTCTGAGAATTAATGCAGACCTGGCTGCACATTACAAATGCGCCATCGATGGCTACCAAGACACATTATACGTGCACTCTTTCAGACAATTCTATAGAGAGTGCGATATATTCGGAACCATAGGCTACATATGTGGTACCGCCGCAGTTGTATTTCAAGCATGCAACATTGTGTCCAAGATACCAATGCCAGGACAAATCACAGTCGTCACGGCGCAGTCCAGGGACACACTAGATCAGAACACAGGAATCTCCATGCCGAACTGCTACATTCTAGCCAGTGATGAGTTGCACTCTCATTCCAGCATTGTCAAAAGCTACTTAGGCCGGCCGTGGAGGAATGACTCTACGACTGTTGTCCTGAAATCCTACATTAACGACTTTATTGACCCGACTGGGTGCACTAATTAGTCCGGGGACCTAGGGTTGGACACTTTATACTATGGAGAGTACCAGAATTATGGTCCTGGCGCTGGGACGGATAATAGAGTGAACTGGACAGGACATCATGTTATGGACTATTATGATGCATCCAATTTCAGTGTGCAAGAGTTTATTGCTGGTGATGAATGGCTGCAGTCCACTTTATTTCCTTATGATGAAGGCATCTGATCTTTGTTTGAATAGTCTTGTTTGAAATAATTTTTCGTACATTTTCAAATATGTATATCAAAGGTGAAAGTTTGTGTGAATGAAGTGAAATATTTCTGATTTTTTTGGGGGTTAGGGGGTATTTTCTGATAGGATGTTCTACACTTCGAGCATGTCAACATTCAAACCCCAAATAAAACGCTAACAATTTTGACCACTGCCTCATGATTCCATGGAAATTGGAAAGTTCTAGAAATATAGTAACTCGACGGCCCCTCGATCATTTTGAACCCTCACAAGATCAAACCCTTTTTTATTAGTCAAAATTCCGTTTTTCTTTTACAATACTACTACAATTTATGAAGAGAAAAATTTGAACTTGAATGCAAGAGAATTGACAAACTACACTAATCAACCGGCCTAATCCATATTTACTAGTTATACTCTATGAAGACACCAAAAGAGAGGCTATTTTTTCAAAATTTCATGTGATTTTCTAATCGATTAATATACATAGGGTTAAGATTTTAGGACACACGCTTTTAACACACATTTTTACATAGTTTTTGTGGGTCCACTTCATAATGTATTTTAACGATCAAACCGTCTATATTTCAGGTCTTACCTTAAAGATCATGTCCACAAAAAATCACCCAAATCTGAAACCATATGACCATTGGATTAATTTAATGTTTTTTTTGTAGAACCGTATTCATCAATTTTCTTCACTATAAATGAATGTCTTAATGCTTATTGATTTGTCTAATTGTTTGCAAGGATGATCTATGAATGATGTACTAAAATATAGATGGTCGAATTGTTAAAGTACATTATGGAGTGAACCCTACAAAAATAAGTGTCAAAATGTGTATCAAAAGCTCATGTCATCGAATCCTAACCCATATATTTAATGCTTGACTGGCTTAGTCCACTAATTGGAGTCATGAATTTGTTATGACTTCAATCATAACCTCACAAAAGAATACACACAATCATGAATTCATTGACAAATTTGAACACTATATGCTCTTATGTAGTTTGACAGTAAGGGGTATAACGGTAATTTCAGAAAGGATTCGCGGGGGAAATGCGGTTGGAAAGGAAAAGACCCCTTCTTGTCTTCTCCAACTAACTTTTGAAAAATAGAATACCTGAAAACTCTCCTGACCAGACCTCCTCTGTCAAATGCCAAAATAACAATGGAGATTCGAAATTCTGAAACTGAAGAACAACGAGATAGGAAGAGGACGCGAAAGTGAAAGCAATTAAAGCCGAAACGCCATTGTGTTTCAATCTCTTTCCTGTCTCTTGCTCGACTAGGTGTCTCGCCCTGTGCCTTGGCCCAAGATTATTAAGGCAGAGATCCCTCTGCCTTAAAGCCACCTCTCGTAATGGCATTTCAGGATTTCGACCAGATTTCTGAACGCCGAAAGGCCGAGAAGGCACGTAAGGTCAAGAAGAGAATTATCATAGCGGTTGTCGTTATTCTCCTCCTTGTTCTGATTGCCGTCGGAGCCTATTTCATTGTCAACAAACTTAGCAACAAGAAGGGAAATGCTAAGCAGGGCAATACTACGCAAGGCAAAGCAGGGAAACCTGCACCGGCGGCTCCAAAACAGAAAAATACACCACCGAAGAACAAAGCCCCTTCAAATAGTAAGAAGATCCTGAAGGAGATGTGCAGTGCGACAGATTACAAGGACAAGTGCGAGGGCATCATTGAAAAGGCAAATGGCGAAACGAAACCCATGGCATTCATCAAGACCGCAATCTCAGCCACCTCGGACGAGGCCAAGAGTGTCTACAGCAAAACCGCTGAGCTCACTTTCAGCAGCCCGGAAGAGAAGGGAGCGTTCGAGGATTGCAAAGGGCTGTTCGAGGACGCCATGGAGGAATTGGGGGACGCCATTTCTCAGGTTGGCAACAACACTGAGTCAGGGAAAGTGCGCATCGGCGTCTTGAACAGCTGGCTAAGTGCGGTGATATCTTACCAGCAGACATGCGTCGACGGGTTTCCTGATGGAAAATTGAAGTCCGACTTGGAGAAGATGTTGCAGACCTCTAAGGAATTCACGAGCAATTCCCTGGCCATGCTTTCACTCCTTAACCAGTTGCAACTACCGAGTACAGGAGCAGCTGCAGGATCAAATCGCCGCCTTCTATCGCAGGACAAGAGCGGATTCCCTAACTGGATGAGTCATGAGGACCGAAGGATGTTGAAGAAAAACGACAAGAAACTCACCCCCAACGTGACAGTGGCAAAAGATGGCAGTGGAAACTACAAAACCATTAGTGAAGCCTTGGAAAAAATGCCCCAAAAATACGAAGGACGGTGTGTGCTGTGTTCAAAAGGCGATGATTTTCATAATCATGTTATCTTTATTTATCAGTTTTTTTTTAACCCTTATGAAAATTCAGGTATGTCATCTATGTTAAAGAAGGAGTCTATGATGAGACTGTGACTGTGACAAAGAAGATGCCGAACGTTACAATGTACGGCGATGGTTCACAGAAGAGCATCATCACTGGAAATAAGAACTTAGCCGATGGAGTTAGGACATTTCAAACTGCACCTTTCGGTACGTGCTCCTATACACTTCTGTTTATTTTTGCCTCTTCATTTTCTTTTGACTTATATAAATCGAAAACCTAGCGCCATAAATAAACATGGGTGTATATATAAATCGAAAACCTAGCGCCATAAATAAACATGGGTGTATAGAGCGAGAAAATGGACGTGCTGAAATCACTCTCATTTTGTATTACACTACATGTGCTCGATGAAGAAACTTGAGGTTGCACCATAAAACCAATTGGTGATATGGGGAGTAACCTAACTTCTTATAAGCCTTTGCAAGGTTTCTTCCTTCACCAGTGTGGGACTCTTTTACCTCACACTCTCACACGACCCCTTACGTGTGGCGAATTTATAAGCCTCAAATGGGTGATGTGGAGCATATGTGGCCACTTCACATGTGGGCTAACTTGCTCTAATACCATGAAGAAAATTGAGGTTCCATCTTAATCAATTGTCAAAATAGATAGTAGCCCAACTTCTTTTAAGCCCTTGTAAGGTTTATCTTTTCACCAATGCGCGACTTTTTTACCTCACACTCTCACACTCAAATTAGGAAACAAATAATGTATATATCTTATAACAATAGAACATGGAGGATGTATAAGGCTTACCTCACCATTTAAGTTAGTGTGAATGTTACTTACTCTTTTCTTTCCGTTTGATTCTATTGCAGCGGCCTTAGGGGAAGGTTTTATGGCAAAGTCGATGGGATTCAGAAACACGGCTGGACCTGAAAAGCGTCAGGCAGTGGCAGCGAGAGTCCAAGCAGACCGCGCTATTTTTCTGAACTGCCGGTTTGAAGGGTACCAAGAGACATTGTACGCACAAACTCATCGGCAGTTCTATAAGAGCTGTGTCATTTCCGGCACAGTTGATTTCATCTTTGGCGACGCTGCTGCCATCTTCCAGAACTGCTTGATCTATGTTCGCAAGCCTTTGGAAAACCAACAAAACACTGTCACAGCACAGGGAAGGACTGACAAACGGGAAACCACAGGAATAGTGTTGCAGAATTGCCAAATCATGCCTGACAAAGATCTTGAGCCAGTAAAGTCCCAATTCAAGACCTACCTCGGAAGGCCATGGAAAGAATTTTCGAGAACCATAGTGATGGAGTCGACAATTGAGGACCTGATTCACCTGGATGGATGGACACCGTGGGAAGGAGATTTCGCGTTGAAAACGTTGTATTACGCAGAGTATAACAACAAGGGACCGGGCGCAAAAACTGACAACAGAGTGAAGTGGGATGGATACAAGAAAATTAACAAGGAAGAGGCAATGCAGTATACTGTAGGGCCTTTCTTGAAAGGGCACGCTTGGCTCAAGGTTGAGGGTGTTCCTGTCCGCTTCGGCCTATTTGAAAATTAAATGGAGTCTATTCGTGACACGGAGATGACAATGGTGGTGTTGAGTTATGTGATCAAGAAGAGTGGAACATCTGTGTTTGGAAGGGAATGGTAATGTTGTCAGTTTCTTTGTTTTAGCACTGATCATCAAGGGAGTGAAATTGACATCCTGCTTTATTTGCAACACACTAATATATATTAGCCTTAAACGAAGAAAAAAAATCGAATTACGTACGAAAAAAACATACGGTTCACTGTGTAGCGAAATTCATTCAATTGAATTCTAGGTTGTAACAGAATTGAATGCTTAGGTTTACATGTTTCCAAAATTTCGTTCTTTGATTCAAAACATTGTTCCAAAAAGTGGAGAAAGTTGTGTTCTGGTGGGGGTGGAATCCTGAAAGTGTAGATGTGAATGTGATGGAAATGATGTACTGGAAATGGACTCTCTGCTTGTTTTTGGTGTTGTTTTGACATGTTGGTCCAATTACAAAAGTTCACTTATCCCCTCTATTTCATATGATTTTGTTAAGGGCATAACACTAAGACTAAAAGGTAAAAAATTAAGCTACGTCAAGACAAACAAAATGGAACTTTGCATCAAGCAAAATATGGTTAAATTTTTTTTTGTAGAAAATTTCGACAGTACGAGACAAATTTTATTGATAACGAAAAAAAAGTTACATCTAATCCATGGGCAACAATTTTATTTCTAATAAAACAAAGACAATAAAAAAGAATACACGAAAAAGAATGGAGGACAATAACCTTATCCCTCTAGAAATAAAAACAAAAATGATACAAAGAAGGGGGCATGAAACCTAACCCCTCTAAAACCAAACCTAAAGGTCTAAACTTGCAAAACAGGTCGAAAAACACCACAAAGTTAGGAAAAAAACAAGAAAGTGAGACAAACCTGGATGCCGTGATACACATTAATTTGAGAAGCGGTATCTAGGCAAGCCGAGAATCGTGCCATGTCAAAATTGGAGAAGACAAGCCCATGTTAGCAAAATTATCCGTAATAAAATTTCCTTCACGATATATGTGAGATGCATATAAAGTTATTTTCCGAATGCGGTCCAAACAAATAAACTATTGCGCATGAAGAGGCCAAGAATGATCAAAATTAGATAAGAGAAATTTTATTTGGACCCAGTTTTCCTCTCTCTAAACCCAACTTTAATATTTTGTTACCTAAACTCCCTAGTTTACCCTCATAAATTATAAACATAAATAAACTGGAAAAAGAAAAACTCATCAAACCCATTTCCCGACTGTTCTTTGCATTCTGGCGTCTCCTTCCTGTATTTGTTGGGTTTGTCTCCCTCTCGACTGTTTTTTTTCCTTGATATTCTCGGTGTGTTCCCCCACCTCTCCCCCACCCACCAATTCTTTGCAGTGGCTACTCCACCAAACGTCTAGTGAATCATTCCATTTTTCTTCTATTGCGCGTGATAGGGCCTTGCTGTTAATAGGCAAAACTAAGCGGCATCGTCGATTCCATAAGCGACTTGTTGCAGAAGTCCAAAATGGAGTCAAATGGATTTTGTATTGGGTCGGGTTGTTGAAGGCGATGGTTGATTTAGCAATCCCGCCTAACTACTTCTATATGCAGGAGAAGGAAGAGGGAGGGAGGTCTAAAGTGGTGGTTGAGTGGTGGCGATGTATGTGGGTTCTATCTCGGTTGAATGGGTGTAGAAAGATATTTAATTTTTAGTTTCTTTTTTTATTTTGTATAAGGGGTAATATAGGAATTACATAAAAAGTTTTTTGTAGCTGGGTGTAGAAAGAGTATTGTTGGGTCTAAATAAAATTACCCATGAAATAATTGAAGAGCATAAATAACACTAAAACTGTCATTTTCCAACCAAAAACAATATCAACCTCACTGATATGCAAACTCTACACTGATATAATTGTTGATAATTCTATTAAAAAAAAATTGCGATGACCAATGGAAATCCATTGATAGAAACCAACAAAAGAATCATTTTAATTTACGTGGAGTGGCAACTCGAACTCGCAAGAAGACAGGCCTTGATTAAGTGAACATGGTACTTAAACTATAAATTTTTCAATCGTTACCACCACTACTAGAATTCTGGGCATCAGTCACCCATCTTCTAGGCACAGTTTCTTATGGTGCCCCTTGCTCAATATCACCAACACTTTGTTAGCCAATTAAACAAGTTGGCACCTCCAAGTGTGCCCTAGTCGCCCACAAAAAAAGAAAAAAAGGAAAAAGGAAAAAGGATGCTCAAGGAGAAATTAGAATCCCTTACATATTTTCAATGCTTTTTAAATTAAACATTGGTTCATTTTTAAGATTTGATTAAGAGGCTTTGACTAATTGCCACATCAACATTTCTCTATTTGAAAATTACATTTAATTAATTTAAAAGCATATTCACTTCACCTTGTAACTATTTGCCTACATTGTAGGAAATTAATTTCCCCAGTCCTTTACACTCCTTCGTTTTAATGACTCTTTCTATAAAAAATAAATAATTAAAGTAATTTAAACTCCTACATTTTTAATGACTCTTTCTATAAAAAAAATTAATTAAAGTAATTCCTCACTATTAGTAAAAAAAAAAAGTAATGAAAACAAACGTACCAAAAATTCAAATGTACGAAGAAACTAAATGTACAAAAAATTCAAATGTAACCAAAAAGCCAAATGTACCAAAAATTTAAATATACTATAAACCAAATGAATTTATCTTATAAGTAATCAAATGTACCGATATAATCAAACGTACCGATATAACCAAATGTACCTAACAACAAGGTTTTTAACATTCTATTTAATTTACTAAAATAAATACTTCAATAAAAAAAAATCTGAAATCATCGTATTGAGAGATGCATAAAAATAGGAGGAAAAAAGGGAATGCCTAAAGAAATAACGTGCATAGCCTTCTAATAAAATAAAATGAAATGATATTAAGTATCAAAATTGTAGAGAAAATGTTTAATCAAATTTTCTAAATGAATAGATGTTTAACTTATGACATTTAAAAATGAGACGTCTACGTCAAAACGCTCCATGTTTTAATTAATATTTATTGTTGTGTGATTGTGTAAATATTTGTAGATTTAGTCTAGGATTCGTCTTTAATTTAGTAATTATTTTGCCACTTAGTGCTACGGTCTAGTGGTATTCCTCTTCACTTGTGAGTGAGAAGAATTTGAACCTCATTATTGCTAGCACATTATGAGGCTAAGTCCACCCCTCCCTTTTAGTATAGATAATATCATTTATTAAAAAAATAGTAATTCTTTTATATTAAGATTTGTATTATTTAGAGAGAAAATTTCTTTCTCTTCGCGTGGTTTACTATATATAAAGGTACCGACATAAAGATCCTACTATTTTCCGAAGTCATATTCTCACTATTCTCTCTTTGCTGCACCTCTCTTACTAGTAACTTGGTCACAACACTCGTGCAATTTTAATTATTTCTGTTGTAATAAACAAACGAAACCCACACCCCACCCTCTCTCATGTTAAGCCACCTACACCATGAAATTCAAACGACATAAAAAGAATTCAAAAAACATCGTTGTTACTAGAAACATGGCAATATCATGGACAAGGGCACAAAGCATAAACACCATGAAAATATGGGAGAAGAATGCTTAAAGAGAACATGACTGCTCAAAATTTGAAGAGAAAAAAAGTACCTGGAATTCAAACGACATAAAAAGAATCCAAAAAACATCGTTGTTACTAGAAACATGGCAACATCATGGACAAGGGCACAAAGCATAAACACCATGAAAATATGGGCGATGAATGCTTCAAGATTAACATGACTGCTCAAATTTTGAAGAGAAAAAAGTACCTTGAGATATCAAAGCGCTGTTCCTCTTTTTTTTATGGACTGTTCATCTTCTATGGTTGAGCGTGAAAAAAAAAATTTAGAGAGTGAGGGTTGGATTCTTGATGGAAAGATTTTCTAATGTACTAGGAACAATGCTTAATATACTAAGTGTTTGAATACTTGAAGAAAAATTCAATCATTTGTATTATGACATTTAAAAAATTTCTCCTAATAGACTTGCTCTAAATTGTGAATTATAATCCTCTTGTCATCCCCATATATATTTTTTTAATTTAGATGAAATTGATTTAAAAAAAAAAATCAAGGATGAATCTTTAAAGATAAGCGAGCTAGTCTTTTTGTTTTGTCTTTTCAGAAAAATGAAGTCAGTCATTTCAAGAGTTGCTGAAATTAATGTATGAAGTTAGTCCTTGGCTGAATATTACATCATTCTACAGAAGAAGCTAAAAAAATTAGAATCGTGACGAACTTTTTTGTTAATATTGAAATCCTATCAATTCAAGCAGTGCACGTATTCCGAGTAATCTTGGCATCCCACACTGTTCTCAAAGTGGCCCCATTGTCACTTGCCACTATTTAATGTTCAATTATTGTCAAAGGTTTTATGTTTAATTATTGTCAAAGATGAATTTGAACCACATTATTGCTAGCATATTGTGATGCTTAGCAACTCTCTACTCCCTTAGTATAATATTACCGTTTGTATAAAATAAAAAAGGGTAAATTACATAGTAGCCCCTCAGGTTTGAGCTCTATTGCAATCTCATACAACATCTTTAAAACATTTCACTTTCATACCTCAAGTACTATTTTATTTCAATTTCATACAACCGTTAGATTTTCCATCAATGGATCTGTTAAATGCTGACGTGGCTGCCACATATATGACACGTGGCTGCCAAATGTCTGCCACGTGGTAAATAAAATAATTTAAAAAAAAAAAAACATATCTGCCATTTTTTTTTCTCTTTCTTCTTCTTCTAGGTTCGGACCTTTTTTTTTTCTTCTTCTTCTTCTTCTTCTTCTCCCTCCTCCTCTTCTTTCTTCTTCTCTTCTTCTTCTTCCTCCTTCTTCCGAGTTCGGTCCCTTTCTTCTTTTTTTTTTTTTTCTCTTTCTTCTTCTTCTCTTTCTCTTTCTTCTTTTTCTTCTTCTTCTTCTTCTCTTTCTCTTTCTTCTTCTTCTGGGTTCGAACCTTTTTTTTTTTTTTTTCTTCTTCTTCTTCTCCTCCCTCCTCCTCCTCTTTCTTCTTCTCTTCTTCTTCTTCCTCCTTCTTCTTCTGGGTTTGGTCCTTTTCTTTTGTTTTTTTTTTTCTCTTTCTTCTTCTTCTCTTTCTCTTTCTTCTTCTTCTTCTCTTTCTTCTTCTTCTTCTTCTGGGTTCGGACTTTTTTTTTTTTCTTCTTCTTCTTCTTCTTCTTCTCCCTCCTCCTCCTCTTTCTTCTTCTCTTCTTCTTCTTCCTCCTTTTTCTGGGTTCGGTCCCTTTTTTTTTTTTTTCTTCTTCTTCTTCTTCTTCTTCTTCCTCCTTCTCCTCCTCCTCTTTCTTCTTCTTCCTCCTTCTTCTGGGTTCGGACCCCTTTTTTTTTCTTTTTTTTTTCTTCTTCTTCTTCTTCTTCTTTCTCCTCCCTCCTCTTTCTTCTTCTTCTTCTCTTTCTCTTTCTTCTTCTTCTGGGTTTGGACCTTTTTTTTTTCTTCCAATTTCCGGTTTAAAAAAAAAAAAATTTATTTGCTACGTGGCAGACATTTGGCAGCCACGTGTCATATATGTGGCAGTCACGTCAGCATTTAACAGATCCATGGATGGAATATCTAACGGTTGTATGAAATTGAAATAAAATAGTACTTGAGGTATGAAAGTGAAATGTTTTAAAGATGTTGTATGAGATTGCAATAAAGCTCAAACCTGAGGGGCTACTATGTAATTTACCCAATAAAAAAAGGTGGTTCAATGCTCATTAGGCAGCAAATGATCGCACTACCATCAAAGTGTTGCTTAAAGAGGGAGTTTAATTTTTAATGATCTAATCATTTGTATTGTTACACTTAACCGTAATTTTGATACACTAAACAATTCTCGGTCCACTAGAGCCGCCGTCTACCCGAAAAACTTGAACAACTTCAAACTCACGATTTAGACATTTACCGTGCCACAACTTCAGTCTTTGGAGACATGCTTTTTATTGTTGCCACTTTAGGGCTACATCACGAAAAAATTATATTGCGTCAAGACCTATTTTGCATCGTTACAAGATGTGTATTTACAAATTGGAGAAATCTTAAACCCTAATAACAAGTAGGAAAAAAAATCATAATCTTTTATCCAACTAAAAATACCCTAATACAAAAATACCAAAAATAGCCTAATATAAATCTAAATCAAATTGCTTACTTTTCAAACAAACCCTAATGACCCTCTAACAAATTCCAATCAATTCTTAGAATCCAATTAAATATAACAAAATCATGATATGATGAGTTGCCACTGGAAAAACCCAGATGATAGATATACATCAACATATTTATGGCATGCATTAGTTATAGGGTACACAACATGTGGCGACTATTTTGGATGCTTGGTAATAATTTCCTATTGTCATTTTCAGAACCATCTAGTGCGGAAATCCAAGAGTACTGTCACTATCCATATAACTTTATACGGAGAACTGGCACTTCCCGTAAACTCTAGATTATGTTCTTCCTTGCTATATATTATAAAGAAATTCAAGAGAACTGTTACTCTCGATGTCGAGTGGTTTTACTACACATAATCTACTTTTCTGCGCACTAATTTAACATGTGACCAATCTGTTGATAAGTTAATAGTTAACAATGTAAGTCCTTCAACAGCACACTACACATTACCCACGAGACACCTTCTCTCCCATCTCTCACCCTATAAATCTGAGGCCCCATTACCTCTTTCGTTCATAACTTTCCTCTGGCTAAAACCTGTGAGTTTGAATATTTGCTAGTGCTATAAAATGTTAGAATCTGTGGTAGTGTACTGGGCATGGGATACGCAGTTTTGGCAGGGGCCTCTGTGTTAGGGGGATATGATCATCCTAGCTACCAAAACTATGCTCAAAAGGAATGCAGCTATACTAGATATCCCAGCTCATGTGTTAAAACCTTGATGGGGTTGGGATTTCTAGGGCATCATGATGATCAACAAGTTGGCATAATGCTGGGTCTGGCTAAAAAGACCGTATCTGAGACCGTGTTGGCCACCTCTGAATATATGTATGAAGGAGCAAAGACTGCCGTAAGAACTCATGAAGGACAAACCGAAAGCTTTCCCATAACTGTAGGATTACATCAAGGCTCATCCTTAAGTCCTTACCTTTTTGCGTTGGTAATGGATGAGTTAACACGACATATTCAAGATGATATTCCTTGGTGTATGCTTTTCGCAGACGATATAGTGTTGATAGATGAAACTCAGGAAGGGGTAAATGCAAAGCTTAACCTTTGGAGAGAAGTGTTGGAATCTAAAGGTCTTCGCCTAAGCCGATCAAAGACAGAATATATGGAGTGCAAGTTCAGTGCAAATGGAGGCCAAAACGAGTTAGGGGTGAGGATCGGAGATCAAGAAATACCAAAGAGCGACCGTTTTCGTTACCTAGGATCTATCTTGCAAAAGAACGGAGAATTAGATGGAGATCTCAACCATAGAATACAAGCTGGATGGATGAAGTGGAAGAGTGCATCCGGCGTGTTGTGTGACCGCCGTATGCCACTGAAGCTCAAGGGAAAATTTTATAGGACGGCAATAAGGCCGGCGATGCTGTATGGCACAGAATGTTGGGCGGTGAAACATCAACACGTACACAAAATGGGTGTAGCGGAGATGAGGATGCTTCGTTGGATGTGTGGGCACACGAGAAAGGAAAAGATTAGGAATGAGGATATCCGGGGTAAAGTAGGAGTAGCCGAAATTGAAGGAAAGATGAGAGAAAATCGGTTACGGTGGTTTGGACATGTGCAAAGAAGGCCTACTGACGTTCCGATTAGAAGATGCGACTATGGGACAGAGGTGCAGGGCCGAAGGGGTAGAGGAAGACCTAGGAAAACTTTGGAAGAGACTCTAAGAAAAGACTTAGAGTACTTGGATCTAACGAAGGACATGACACAGGATCGAGCACAATGGCGTTCTAAGATTCATATAGCCGATCCCACTCAATGACTTGGATTTTCCAAGTCTCCAACCGAGAAGTTTTCCTCATTCGGGAAATTAAGAGAACACTACCCCAACCTACATGCTCCACTCAGAAAGCTTCAACATACAAGCTTTAACAAAAGAAAATTCAAAGAACTTAGCGAAGAAGGCTTTGGTGTATTTAACACAATACGTTGAAATGAAGGAAAGCTTATTTATTGATATCCCCGATAAGCTACAAATATGTACATATACATGAGTCAAAATAAGCACACAAGAGGGAGCCTTCACAAAGGTTGCTTAGGAGAAGTCTCAGCAGTCGGTAGAGCCCCAGAAAGAGAAGGCATCGGAGGGGGATCATTTGGAGCCTCAGTACTGGACAGAACCCTAGAAGGAGGAGGCATCAGAGGTTGATCATTTGGAGCTTCATTACGCGGTACAGCCCCAGAAGACGAAGGCAATAAATGCCTTTGGAACAAACCCACAAATCTCTGATGATCAAGTAAAACCTGACCATCAGTTTCCTTCATCTGGTCAAGCTTCCTCTTCATGTTTGTAGCATAGTCATGTGCGAGCCGGTGCAACTGTTTATTCTCATGCTTGAGCCCTCTAATCTCCTGTTTGAGACTCATCACTTCAGCCGCCAATGATTCAACTTGGCGGGTTCGAGCAAATAGGCGTTGGGCCATATTAGACACAGAACCTGCACACTGAACACTGAGAGCCAGCGAATCCTTAACAGCTAACTCATCAGACCGTTTGGAAAGTAGTCTGTTATCTTTGGGAGTGAGAAGGTTCCTGGCCACCACCGCAGCGGTCATATCATTCTTCATCACAGAATCCCCAACGGTAAGAGGACCAGTAGGGGAGACGAAGGATGGGCGCCATATGTTGTCTGGAGAAGGCGGGGCTGCCTCTTCAACAAGGTTCAAGTCAAAACGACGGTCGGAGGGGCCAGACATTTTCAAAGGTGTTGAAGAGAGAAGAGGTCGGACAAATCAAGATCTTAGAAGTGCAAGAATGAAGCTTCTACTGGTGGAGATTCAAGTGTGCTTTGGAACTTAATGCCAGCCCCTATAAAAATCTGCACTCGACGAAGCTTCAGAAATCAAAGAGGCGCCTGCTCAGAAATCGAAGAGGCGTTTGCTTTCTCAAAAGCTGGGCTGCTTAGAGATCACGAGGGTTGATCTCAGAAATCGAAGAGGCGTTTGCTTTCTCAAAAGTTGGGCTGCTCAAAGACCACGAAGGCCGATCTCAAAAATCGAAGAGGCGCTCGCTTTCTCAAAAGCTGGGCTCCCCAGAGACCACGAGGGCCGATATCAGAAATCGAAGAGGCACCTACTTTTCCAGCCTTTTCCAGCCTTGTCAGCACCTGTCACACGCACACTCAGTTTTGCGAAAATTATGGGCATTCTGTCAAAGACTTCTGGGGAAGTAGAAAACACATGAATCTTACTGTTCAATCACCCACTTCCCACACGCAACAATAGCTCATGGGTACCACAGATAACTTTGCCAAAGTTCTCTGCCAAAGTTGAGCACGTGAAGCTTGCAGCTCCCACTACATCGCTCTGACCAAGAAGGGTAAAAGAATAGCAAAGAAACAGCACTAACAAAGTTTAGACCCATAAATTTTGAAGGTCTAGCTACCATATTATTACCCACAAGGGTAAAGGAACAATACCACTGCTGGATAATTGGAAAGTCCCTGTGTGTCAACCTCTGTGCTTCGTGGCAAGGTAGACTAGCAAACATGCCCAACCTTTACTCACATTCGAGAAAACACTCCCAATAAGATTGCTTGCTCCAAAATCGAAGAGGCACCGTCCTCCGAATCTCGAGAGCCAGACTCCCAACATGACTACTTTCTTAAAAATCGAAGAGAGGGTAAAGGAACAGTACCATTGCTGGATAATTGGAAAGTTCCTGTGTGTCAACCTCTGTGCTTCGTGGCAAGGTAGACTAGCAAACATGCCCAACCTTTACTCACATTCGAGAAAACACTCCCAACAAGATTGCTTGCTCCAAAATCGAAGAGGCACCGCCCTCCGAATCTCGAGAGCCAGACTCCCAACATGATTACTTTCTCAAAAATCGAAGAGACACTGCTCCCCGAATCTCGAGAGCCAGACCCCCAGCATGATTGCTTTCTTAAAAATCGATGAGGCATCGTTCTCCGAATCAATCGAAGAGGCGCTCGCTTTCTCAAAAGCTGGGCTGCTCAGAGACCACGAGGGCCGATCTCAGAAATCGAAGAGGCCCTACTTTTCTAGCCTTGTCAACACCTGTCACACGCACACTCAGCTTTGCAGAAATTATGGGCATTCTGTCGAAGACTTCTGGTGAAGTAGAAAGCACATGAATCTTACTGTTCAATCACCCACTTCCCACACGCAACAATAGCTCATGGGTACCACAAATAACTTTGCCAAAGTTCTCTGCCAAAGTTGAGCACGTGAAGCTTGCAGCTCCCACTACATCGCTCTGACCAAGAAAGGTAAAAGAATAGCAAAGAAACAGCACTAACAAAAGTTTAGACACATAAATTTTGAAGGTCTAGCTACCATATTATTACCCACAACTGTAAAGGAACAGTACCACTGCTGGATAATTGGAAAGTCCCTGTGTGTCAACCTCTGTGCTTCGTGGCAAGGTAGACTAGCAAACATGCCCAACCTTTACTCACATTCGAGAAAACACTCCCAATAAGATTGCTTGCTCCAAAATCGAAGAGGCACCGTCCTCCGAATCTCGAGAGCCAGACTCCCAACATGACTACTTTCTCAAAATCGAAGAGAGGGTAAAGAAACAGTACCATTGCTGGATAATTGGAAAGTCCCTGTGTGTCAACCTTTGTGCTTCGTGGCAAGGTAGACTAGCAAACATGCCCAACCTTTACTCACATTCGAGACAACACTCCCAACAAGATTGCTTGCTCCAAAATCGAAGAGGCACCACCCTCCGAATCTCGAGAGCCAGACTCCCAACATGATTACTTCCTCAAAAATCGAAGAGACACTGCTCTCCGAATCTCGAGAGTCATACCCCCAGCATGATTGCTTTCTCAAAAATCGAAGAGGCATCGTTCTTCGAATCTCGAGAGCCAGATACCACAGACCACTTTTTCAAAGTGCTCTGACAGAGTTAAAACATGTGAAACTGGCAGCTCCCACTACCGTGCTATGACCAAGCAGGGTAAAGGAATAGCATTACTACTTGTTGTTAGGGAGACTCCTATATATGTCGACCTCCATCCCCAACGGACAGGCAGACCTGCAAAAATGCTCAACCCTTCATCATATCTGAGAGGGCACTCCCAACGAAGCCTTTCGAAATATTCAACTTTCTTTCCCCCCGATAATACCTCTGCAAACAAGCTATACTAGAGCAAGAATATCTCATATCATCAGGGTTAAAAGCAAGAGTATCCCATATCATGCTTTTTTCCTGTCTTTTCTTTTGGCCTTGTTTTTACCTGCAAGACAAGGAGAAAGAGAGCAATCAGTCAGCACTTGGAATCAAGCTTCCAGCCAGGAACTGACTGCCTGGAACCCCTTACCTGATTACTTACCTGGCATTGCTCTCGAGTACTCATCTTCAACATCTTATGTTTCCAGGGAAGATTCTGCATCTGCTTGAGGAACAGATAGGGCAAGTGCGAAGGATACAAGGAAGCATGTGGAGACAAGCGTAACAGCACACGTGCCGATACATTCATTACTCTGTCAAAAGCAAAAGTATCCCATATCAGCAGGGTGGAACGTACTCTAGATTTGATGGACTTGTTTTGACCCTCAAATTCTTCAGTCGGCCTTATACTCTGGAGGAAACCAGAAAACCCTCCAGCTCAGTTCAAGAATAAGCCTGTGGAAAGTTACTTCTTCAAAAGCAAAAGTATCTCATATCATCTCTTCTCATTTTTCTTCTCTTTATCCTTCATGCTGCTGCAAGATGGGGAGAAGGTGAACAATCAGTCGGAGCTCTGATTGCTTACCTTGTCTGTCACCTCTTTCAGCAGACCCCCTAGCTCGGCGACTTGGGGGACTCCTACTACATGGTTTGTATCGCGCTTGACCAAGCCTGAAACTACAAGTAAGCTTCAAGTGAAATTGATACATTACCTTGTGCATCTCCACCAGTTAAAGATACCACCCCTGGATGGAGGAAGAGTACTTCCAGAGAAGATGCCACATCTACCTATGAGACAGATAAGGCAAGTCAAGACGACACCACACTCCGATACTTAGAAGTTTCGTGATTACGAGATCATTCTCCCACAATATTTCCTAATGTCATTTGTACTAAATCATTCACTTGTACTCACTAAATGAGAGCTTGAACCTATGTACTTGTGTAAACCCTTCACAATTAATGAGAACTCTTCTATTCCGTGGACGTAGCCAATCTGGGTGAACCACGTACATCTTGTGTTTGCTTTCCTATCTCTATCCATTTATATACTTATCCACACTAATGACCGGAGCAATCTAGCGAAGATCACAAAAAGCGATCGTTTTCGCTACCTAGGATCTATCTTGCAAGAGAACGGAGAATTAGATGGAGATCTCAACCATAGAATACGAGCTGGATGGAAAGAGTGCATCCGGCGTGTTGTGTGACCGTCGTAGGCCACTGAAGCTCAAGGGAAAATTTTATAGGACGGCAATAAGGCTAGCGATGTTGTATGGCACAGAATGTTGGGTGGTGAAGCATCAACACGTACACAAAATGGGTGTAGCGGAGATGAGGATGCTTCGTGGGATGTGTGGGCACACGAGAAAGGATAAGATTGGGAATGAGGATATCCGAGGTAAAGTAGGAGTAGCCGAAATTGTAGGAAAGATGAGAGAAAATCGGCTCCGGTGATTTTGAACATGTGCAAAGAAGGCCGACTGACGCTCCGGTTCGAAGATGTGACTACGGGACAGAGGTTCAGGGCCGAAGGGGTAGAGGAAGACCTAGGACAACTTTGGAAGAGACTCTAAGAAAAGACTTAGAGTACTTGGATCTAACGGAGGACATGACACAAAACCGAGCGCAATGGCGTTCTAGGATTCATATAGCCGACCCCACTTAGTGGGAAAAGGCTTTGTTGTTGTTGTTGTTGTTGAACTCCCAAATTAAGTTGGGAACTGATCACTTTGGAGCCCATGAAGCTCAACGTGCTCATAACTCTGAAAAAAGGTGGTAGTCACAACTATTTTTTTTTTAATTTTATTTTTATGGTAGTTGTGACTATATATGAATATGAGCAATTGATCAAGTTAATTACTGCCTGTGTGGCTCAAATTCATATAGTCGTGTTGCATAATCTTTTGTCTGGCAAGAACATATTACTCTTTATTTATAAACTATGTTATTATTTAGACACAAAACTGACCATTGCAGATACAATCTCTAATATAGGTTCTATCAATATGCTTAGGATCCAGCTGTATTATATTAGACAGTGTCATTAATCGTGTCAATTTCTTGTGTCTACATAATGTCACTCTTTAGTTATGCTTGTACAAAATATACGTAAACTTTCACCATACATACTTTAATATTTACTCAGCCTCGTTATTTTCGTGTGTGTGTGTATTTACAGACTATTGTGAAGAGCTCATGAACATGTCCTTGAAGCGGCTAGACCAATCCCTATTAGCACTCAAAAGTTCTCCAAGAAAATACAAGCATGACATCCAAACATGGCTCAGTGCTGCCATGACTTTCCAGGAAACTTGCAAAGACTACGCTGCTGATCATCAAGCAGAATATTTCTCAGATCGGCAAACGTATAGCCGATGCCTCTGAGTCGGTAAGTAACCTACTAGCTCTTGTCAACCGTATATCAAATCACCATATTAATGCAGAAACTGAGAAACAAGGAGTGTTTCCCAAATGGATATCACCCAGGGACCGGAAACTACTTCAGGCAACCACCATAAAAGCCAATGCCGTTGTCGCTAAAGATGGATCCGGCGACTATAAAACTGTATCAGAAGCCATTGGCGCAGCTTCCGGGGGTCGGTTTGTGATTCATGTAAAGGCGGGAGTTTATGAGGAGAAGATTCGCACTAACAAAGATGGTATTACGTTGATAGGAGAGGGAAAAGATTCCACTATTATTACTGGGGATTTTAGCGTTGCTAATGGTGCCACCATGCCTGGCTCAGCTACATTCAGTTCGTACTCTTTCTCTCTCTCTCTCCCTCTTCGCCAAATGTTATGACAATGTTTCGTTTTGTTTAGATACTAATCAGATATATATACACACACACACACACGCACACACTAATACGTATACTGATATTTGAATTTTTTTTTGAAATGACGATCTTGTTCTTGGATTTCATGGGCAGCCATAACAGGAGATGGGTTCATTGCTAGGGATATAGGGTTCCAAAACACAGCAGGCCCTCAAGGAGAACAAGCCTTGGCTCTCTACATCGCTTCTGATCACTCAGTTCTCTACAGATGCAGCATTGTTGGGTACCAAGACACTCTCTATGCACTCGCCTTCCGTCAATTCTACATAGAATGTGACATCTACGGCACCATAGACTTCATCTTTGGCAACGCCGCTGCCGTTTTACAGAGTTGCAACCTGGTGCTTCGCAAGAACAAGGGCTACAATGCAATCCTGGCAAACGGGAGGACCGACCCTGGACAAAAAACCGGATTCTCGGTCCAAAACTGTAGGATCGTACCCAGCTTGGACTTCTCTCTGGTTAAGCACTCCTATAGTGTTGTGCTAGGATAGCACCAAACCCGTTGGAACCAACTCAAGCTAACCCACAGGAAATTTACCAAATGAAATGCAAGAACAAAATATTAAAGAACACCAAGATTTTAACGAGGTTCCTCAACAGTCAGTGTAACTGGAGTACATCCTCGAAGCAGTAGGAGCTCACCCAATAATCCACTATCAACCGAATGGGAGTTTACAAAGTGTTGGCAATCTCACAACCTAAAACCCCAATACACCCAATAACTCTCACTCACCAAAGAAACAAATAGAGAAGAAAATATAGTGAATAATTTCCTCTCTATACAAAGCTCAAAGCTAATACACAAATACAACTTTGATTGAGTGAGTACCAACGGTCGTACCCAGTGCACAAGGCTCCCGCTTTACGCAGGGTCTGGAAGAGGTGAATGTCGGCTAGCCTTACCCCCATTTATGGAGAGACTGCTCCCAAGTCTCGAACCCGATACCTACCGCTCATGGGCGAAGGCACTTGCCATCGCACCAAGTGCGACCTCATCAAAGAAAGAAAATCACATTTCTTTCTTCTCTTTCTGCTCTTAGTTTTCTGCTCTCTGCAGCTCTCTTTGCTCTCTCAAAGATGGGCTACTAAAACAGAAAAATGGTGCACTCTTCCTCTATCTTTCTCACTTCCGTATGCTCACTTCATCAATACAAAAGCACCCAATAAAAAATTCAAAAACATCATCCTGACCTTCAATTTTTCTTTTCAACAAACATAATCATGATGCCTCCTCATCATGATGTCTTTCACCTTTTTTTTCTTTTGGTTTGTTTATTAGCCGAAAGTTGTTTTGTTTTGTTGTCCACTTGGCCACTTATTCAACAATCTCCACCTTGGCCAAGTTCCGAAAAACGCCATGATAAGCCAACCAACACAATTAACACACAACATCACTCCCAAACACTAGCAAGAGAACAACTCATGCCGAGTCAAATGCTCCAAAACTCCTACTGCTCAACACCTTCTTTATATAGGCATAATGTGAGCCAAGTTCAAACAGTGAACAAACTTGGCTACACCAACAACCTTAGTCAACATATCAGCGGGGTTGTCTTTAGTTGGAATCTTCTGGAGAATGATTTATCATTCACCAACAATTTCACGAACAAAGTGATAACGCACATCTATTTGCTTGGTCCTCGCATGATGAACCTGATACTTAGCCAAATAAATGGCACTCTGACTATCACAATGTACCTCCACATGCTTCTGATCAACCCCTAAATCTCTAATCAGCTCATGTATCCAAATGACCTCCTTTATAGCTTCAGCAACTGCCATATATTCAGCCTCTGTAGTAGACAAGGCAACAGACGACTGCAAAATGGACCTCCAACAAACTGGTCCTTTAGCCATAGTAAACACATAGCCTGTAGTAGACTTCCTTCCATCCAGATCACCTGCATAATCTGAATCAACATAACCAACTGCAAAATGACCAATACCAGAGTCATCCCTCTCAAAGCATAAACCAACATCTCGAGTACCATGGAGATACCTCAATATCCACTTAGCTGATTGCCAATGCTCTTTACCTGGATTATGCATATATCGACTCACCATGCCAACTGCATGAGCAATATCCGGTCTAGAGCATACCATTGCATACATCAAACTACCAACCAAATTTGCATATGGTATATTTTTCATTTGTAGCTTCTCTTTATCAGTTTTAGGACACTGTAGAGAACTCAATTTAAAATGAGGAGCCAAAGGGGTACTAACCGGTTTGGTTGAATCATGAACTCCAAACTTCCGAATCAACTTCTCAAGGTATTGTCTTTGATTCAAACTGACCAAACCCTTCTCTCTATTTCTAGTGATCTCCATGCCAAGGATCTTCTTTGCTTATATCATCAACATATATCAATAAATAAATGAAAGACCCATCTTGCAACTTCTTGAAGTACACACAATGATCATATTGACTTCTAGAATAATTTTGGCCTCTCATAAATTTATCAAACCTCAAATACCATTGCCTTGGAGATTGCTTCAAGGCATAAAGTGATTTCTTCAATTTGCAAAACAAATTTTCCTTCCCTTTCACTATATACCCATCTGGTTGACACATATAGATCTCTTCATTCAAATCACCATGTAGGAAAGTCGTCTTCACATCGAGTTGCACAAGCTCAAGATCATATTGTGCAACAAGAGCTAACATAATACGAATTGAGGAGTGCTTTACAACCGGAGAAAATATTTCATTGTAGTCAATGCCCTCGTTTTGTGCATACCCTTTAGCAACTAATCTTGCTTTAAATCTTACATTGCTTTTCTCATCAGCATCTTCCTTCTTGGCATACACCCATTTGCAACCGATAACTTTCTTGCCCTTAGGCAATTTAGCTAACTCCCAAGTCTTGTTCTTCAAGAGAGAATTCATCTCATCACCCATGACATTGCACCACCTCTTCTTCTCCTCACTCTCAATGACTTCCTCGAAATTGGATGGAATATCATCAATGATATTAGGAAGAGCAAAAGCAACATAGTCACTATACCGAACTGGCTTGGTAATTTGTCTCTTTCCTCTGTTCTTTGCAATAGACTCTTGAGGTGAAACTTCCTCTTCAACTTGAATAGAATCTTCAAGTTCAACTTCTTCAACATCCTCATGGTCTCCAACTTCTTCACTTGTAGTGGCATCGACATCAGCGGAAATAGGATTTGAAGTACCAGAGGCAACTTTCTCAAGCTCCACCTGTTGGACATCTTTCACATTCTTCTCAGAGTCCTTGAACATACTTTCTTCATCAAATGTCACATCTCTACTGATTACAAGTTTTTTCATCTCTGGGCACCACAACCTGTAACCTTTGACACCACTACTAAAACCAAGAAAGATAGCCTTTTTGGCTCTAGGATCAAGTTTATTTTCAGTCACATGAAAATAAGCAGGTGAACCAAAAATACGGATATAGTCATAATCAGAAGAAGGTTTTCCAGTCCATACCTCCATTGGTGTCTTACCCTGAACAGCAGCTGAGGGTAACCGGTTGATGATGTGACATGCATAATTAACTGCTTCTGCCCAAAATGACTTGCTTAAACCCGACTGAGACAACATACATCTAACCTTTTCAAGCAAGGTTCGATTCAATCTTTCTGCAACTCCATTTTGTTGTGGAGTTCCCCGAACACTAAAATGTCTCACAATTCCTTCCTCTTTGCAAACTTTAAAGAAAGGGTCGGATGTGTATTCACCACCATTATCCGATCTCAAAATCTTAATCTTTCTCCCAGTCTGGTTCTCAACCATTTTCTTCCAACCCAAGAAAATGCTTAACACCTCACTCTTGTGCTTCATAGTGTAGACCTAAGACCTTCTTGAATAATCATCAACAAAGGTCACGAACCAATGTCTACCACTCAAAGAGGGAGTCTTTGTAGGACCCCAAACATCCGAATGCACATAATCAAGAATGCCCTTCGTCTGATGTACAGCAGTACCAAACTTCACTCTAGTTTGCTTCCCCAAGACACAATGCTCGCAGAAATCAAGCTTACAAGTCGTGGCACATTTTAAAAGACATTTTTTCACAAGCCCTTGTAGAGCTTTCTCACCGGCATGGCCTAATCTCATATGCCACAGTCTAGTAGTATCTGAATCAGATGTGCCCATATTTTCAGAGACTACAGATGCTTCACTTGTCACAATGCTTCCCTGCAATAAATACAAATGGCCACATCGAGGAGCTTTCATCACAACAAGTGCACCATAAGTAACTTTCAATGTCTGTCCATCTGAATGAAACATGAAGCCCTTGGATTCCAAAGTACCTAAAGAAATAAGATTTTTCTTCAAATTCGGTACATACCGAACACCTGTCAACTCTTTAACCATGCCATCATGCAACTTTAAACGAACTGTACCAATCCCTTTTGTTGTGCAAGGATTGTCATCTCCCATGAACACAACACCACCATCAAACTCTTTCAAGCTTGAAAACCAATCCTTGTGAGGAGTCATATGATGAGTACAACCCGTATCCAACACCTATTTAGTAGAACAATCAAATGATGAGGAAGTGGTTAAAGCAAAATCAAAAACATCTGTTTCAACCTCAGCAACATTGGCTTTAGAACTTTCTTTTCCTTTGGTCTTCAACTTAGGACAATCTTTCTTCCAATGACCCTTATTATGACAAAAGGCACATTCATCCCTTTCCAAAGGTTTTCTACCTTTAGAGTTTCCTCTAGGTCGAGACTGTGATTTTTTCCTGCTAGAAGATGACCTCCTCTCCGATGATCTACCTCTAACAAATAAAGCTTCAGAGGTACTATCATAATTTTTATCTCTATGCCTCATTTCATAATTCATCAAGGCATTTGACACATCTTCAAATTTCACAGTTTCTTTACCATGCATAATAGTGGTAACAAAATGCTCATAAGAGTCCGGCAAGGAATTCAACAATATTAAGGCCTTATCTTCATCCTTAATATCCTCATCTAAATTTAACAAGTCGGTAATCAACTTATTAAAAACATCAAGGTGTCTAATCATTTTTGTACCTTCTTTGTATTGAAAGCGGTAGAGCTTTTTCTTCAAGTGTAGCCGATTCTCTGCACTCTTCATCATATACTTGTCTTCCAATTTTTGCCACAACACACTTGCTACCGTCTCCCGCATCACAAAATACTTCTGAGTTTTTGCAAGGCACAACCGAATTGAAGAGCAAGCCCACAAATTTAATTTCTCCCATTCCGGCTTCGACATAACTTCCGGCTTCTCTCCCAAAGCGGCAAGTAGATCTTGTTGAGCCAACACATCTTTGACCTCACATTGCCACATCTCGAAGTTGTTTGTGCCATCAAACTTTTCCACTTCGAACTTTGCATTTTGCACCGTAGTTCTTGCAAACCCGGAGCTGCTTCCAAAAGGATTTTCATCTTGCCCGTCTGACATCTTTGGCAACTAGATAGTACCCAAGAGCAACCAGTGCTCTGATACCAATTGTTGTGCTAGGATAGCACCAAACCTGTTGGAACCAACTCAAGCTAACCCACAGGAAATTTACCAAATGAAATGCAAGAACAAAATATTAAAGAACACCAAGATTTTAACGAGGTTCCTCAACAGTCAGTGTAACTGGAGTACGTCCTCGGAGCAGTAGGAGCTCACCCAATAATCCACTATCAACCGAATGAGAGTTTACAAAGTGTTGGCAATCTCACAACCTAAAACCCTAATACACCCAGTAACTCTCACTCACTAAAGAAACAAATAGAGAGGGAAATATAGTGAATAATTTCCTCTCTATACAAAGCTCAAAGCTAATACACAAATACAACTTTGATTGAGTGAGTACCAACTAAGAAAGAAAATCACCTTTCTTTCTTCTCTTTCTGCTCTCAGTTTTCTGCTCTCTGCAGCTCTCTTTGCTCTCTCAAAGATGGGCTACTAAAACAGAAAAATGGTGCACTCTTCCTCTATCTTTCTCACTTCCATATGCTCACTTCATCAATACAAAAGCACCCAATAAAAAATTCAAAAACATCATCATGACCTTCAATTTTTCTTTTCAACAAACATAATCATGATGCCTCCTCATCATGATGTCTTTCACCTTTTTTTCTTTTGGTTTGTTTATTAGCCGAAAGTTGTTTTGTTTTGTTGTCCACTTGGCCACTTGGCCACTTATTCAACATATAGTTCATATCTGGGGAGGCCGTGGAAGCAATACTCTAGAATCGTTGTCATAGAATCCAACATTGATGATGTCATTGCACCTAGTGGCTGGGTGGAGTGGCATGGGGCTGGGAGCTCCAGCCTTAGGACACTGTACTTTGCAAAGTACGCGAATGTGGGGCCGGGTTCTGGGGTGGGGAAAAGGGTCCAATGGCCTGGATTTCATGTTATAGGAGTTGACGAGGCTGTTGAATTTACTGTTACAAATTTTATTGTTGGGACTTCATGGTTGCCTTCTACTGGAGTCACTTTTGTTTCTGGCCTACGTTGATTTGGATGAAAATGATGCAGCATCCATAGTCTATTATAATTGGCAGTCCATGCGTATTAGATCTGTAAAGCTTATTTAAGTTTGAAATATTGTCAAATTGGAATTTGTCAAGTTATTTTAGAAATTGTAACTTGAGGTGTATTAATTTGTAAAACCATTATAAATATTGTACTAGAAAGCCTCGAATGATAATTTGAGAAATAAAATTATATTTGCTTTGTGCAGTTGAAGTGAGTAAGGTTTTCTCCTTCTAAACAAGCATGTGTCTTAATCGTACGATTAGCGACGTCGAGTTAGAGAGGGAATGAGAGGGCTTCTATTAATTGTGAGCCCTTTAATAAGGAACATTAGAATTCCATCCTTCATTAGGGTTGCTTTGAGGAATGATAAGAGAACATAAAGCTCTCTCTTTCTCTCTAGGAGGCTGGCCACTAGGGAAGATGATTGCTAGATTTTCTTCTTCTTTAGTCACTCATCTTCTTTCCTAGATCATCCTTGGTGTTGGAACTTAGAGACCTCCAACTCTGGTGACTTGGAGAATCCATTCAAGCTTCAAAATCCTAGAATCCAAGGAGCAAATAAGTAATGAATAAAGGTTCTATCTCTTGGGAATGAAAAAAGAGTTCTTGAAAATGACACCAGAAGAATGCTCTGAATCAATAAAATACAATATGAAGTGAATGTGATTATTTCAAGCTTGTTTACATCTTGGAGTATCTAATTTGTTTGATTATAATTTGACTTTAGTTTGGTTATTTCAGATGTGTTTACATCTTGAAGTATTTACTTTGTTCGGTAATACGTTGACTTTGGTTTGAATGGTAGAAGAAGTAATGGGTTGGCATTTTGCCGTATTCCTTTTGATAATATATTAACTATGATTTCATGAGAATTCATACAAAACTCTTGAAATTCATGATCAAACTTTCTGAATTCTATAGGTCCATGCAAAGAATTCTCTGACAATTCATGTGAATTCTTTAGAAGTCATAATTAATTCACTCAAAATTCCTAAGAATTGATTTTTTTTTTCTTCTCAATCTCTCAAATTTCCCTGAAATTAAATTCTCTCAAAATTCAAATCGAATACCATTACAAAAAGAAAATTTCAAGTAAAACAAACAGGTAGATTCTCGAAGAAATAATATTATAGTGGCTACAAACCTTGCTGGTGTGTCTGAGTCCTTGAAAAGCTGCTCACCCCAATCACCATAAAAAACCCTAGTCCCTGCCATGAAGCGTAGTGAAACGGTCCCAGCCAACCCACAAATCAAAGGGTTTACCTTAAACTCCCTAACCAAAGCCTCACATTGGAGCTCAATTATCCGCTGCACTCTCATCACATACCTAAAACTAATCTCTGTGTAATAGTCCTCCACGCTTAACTTTTTGAGTGCAGACCTATCAGCGCGGTTGCTGGTGTTACGGGTAGAGTATAGGCCCTTATTTGAATTACCATCGTTATCACAATAGTCGTCGTCCATTCTGCCGGTGTCTGTGAAATCGTCTCGAACTGTTTTGAGTAGTAACTCCTACTCATTATTTGAGTAGCCAAGTATTATTCTTTTGTTGTACCCTATTAGGATAAATTTTTGGCTCCGTCATTGACCACAAGTATGCTGAACTCTCTCAAAAACTCAATTTATGTATGACAAAACTCACATGAACTTATATGACTGAATGTAATTGACTCATGACTCAATGAGATAAGATCTTTATCTAGGTGTGGAAATGACTCTTCATAATATATAGTTGTGTCTTAAAGAGTCAACGATTGCATCTCTATTCATATTAAGACAAATGTTGCACAATTTCTCCTCAAACAATCAAATCTAGAGAGAGGGAGAAAGCTTAGTGAAGAAGAAAGTGTTTCTTTGTATTTGCTTCAATTCAATCGTATCTTATAAATGATCTCAATTCTTACACTTATACTCTGTAACTATCTTGCTTACACAATAATTAAGCTACTATAGCTAGTATAATTGACTTTAGCTAAAATAAATGCTGACATGTCATCCTTATCTCTAACCAATCCTATCAGCTATAATGTGGCACATGCCATATAATCCAACATCAAAACCTAATTCATGAATCATAACAACCCATCAATGTATTTAAACGATTTAACTCGTTTTGATTAAATTTTCCAACAGTATTAAAGAGATGGTCTATTGTTCTAAAAGCTAAAATGGATTTTCTTTTCTTCTTGTCAAATGATAGATTTTGCTAGATTAGCCACCGATAGATATTTGGCTACTCATATATTGGGCCGATTACACTAAAATCCTCAATTGTTTCGGTTTACGAAAGATGCATGCTTTCCTTCGTAGGTTCCTACCAATGACATTCTTATATCACATTCCATAAAATATAGAGAGGTCATATCCTAGGTTTTACTCATGGCTGGATGCTGCTTCCTTCATATCAAGCAATGCCTCTTCAAAGCATTTTGCGAGAAATGTTGGATCCGGAATGATATCTTTGGCCACCAAGATTTGCAGGTCAGCTCTTTCAGCATAGCTCACCATGTGCATTGTAAGTGCCTGCGTTACCAACCAGCAAAAGTATTCCAGTTACATTACAGATACTTCTGATTTGCTACATCTGGCATTTTCTAGAATGTAACATAACGCCCCATCACAACGTCATTCTATGATTTGAGCTACTCATTTCTAATTATGTCATTGTTCAAAGATCGATAGCGTATCCCTACTAATTGGTTAGCATCATATATATACCTGGGGTAGGCTGCATGTATTCACTTTAAGGTAAGTTACAAGGTTGCCCCCAATTGCAATTTCTTCTTGCGGGCCAAGTATATTTGAAATGGTAAAGCTAGTATTGCAGACCATCTTGTAAAGAAGCCAACTAGCAACCTGCAGCAGTAGAATGAAACTATTTTCTTTTTATATACATTTTTGAATATTGGGGCACATTTAGGAATGATTTTGTAGGAAACACTGTTACTCATAACCATTTTTTGTCGAAGCGTTTATGTTAGAAGCACAACAGATTTTTCTTAAAAATACATGTTGATTACCTTTGCTCCAAAGTAGGTGATTAGAAAACATCCAACTTTGTACGAAAAATCAGCTTCTAGAGATTGTTTCTTCCTGTCAAGAACCAGCTTAGCTCTCTTGAGGTACACTAGAGGATCAAGATCACTGCTTTTATGGTAATAAATAGGTAGGAGAAACATGCCGAACTTGTTACCCCAGCTTGATTCAGAGTTGCTTTCCAAACACGAATTGGATACCTGATCATATTCATACAATCATTATCTCCAACCAACTACCATCAAATTGGATACCTGGTTATATTCGTGGGATGATAAGTGAAGAAAGTTGAGGTTTCACCAAAAACAAATTGGTAATATGGGGAGTAGTCCAATTATTCATGAGCACATGCAAGGTCCTTCTTCTCATCAATGTAGGATTCATTCTCAACACACCCCTCCTCACGTGTGGTGAATTTTCAAGCCTAACACGTGGACAACACAACGGGGTGATGTGAAGCACGTGTGGCCATTGAGCTTCACATATGAGACAACCTGCTCTGATACCATGAAGAAAGTTGAGGTTCCACCATAAAACCAATTGACAATATGGGAAGTAAACCAACTTATAAGCCCATGCAAGGTCCCTCATTCCATAAATGTGGGACTCATTCTCAACATGCCCCTTCACATGTGGCGAATTTTTAAGCCTAACACATGGACAACACAACGGGGTGACGTGGAGCGTGTGTGGCCGTTGGGCTTCATACGTGGGACAACCTGCTCTGATACGATGAAAAAGGTTGAGGTTCCACCATAAAACCAATTGGCAATATGGGAGTAGCCCAACAACTTATAAGCACAAGCAATGTCCCTCATCTCATTAATGTGGGATTCATTCTCAACAATTAGGGTGCTTATCTAGGTTTTTGGGGTTGGGTTGAAAAACATGACAAATTAAGGGTTTATTTGATAACGATTTTGGCTTTAAGTTTTAGTTTTCATTTTGTGCTAGAGATAAGGGGCAAGTTTACGTGAGATTATGAGAGAGATAAAAAAGTGACAAAGGATGGCAGAAGATATATGTGACAAATATACAGAATGAAAACTAAAAGTCAAAAATTAAAAGCTGTTTAAAGTTGTTTTCAATTCCATAATTTTGTTTATTTATTTATTTTTCTGGGGGAAACTCCGCCGTGTAAGTTTATCTTACATTGCCAGTCCCAAGCCCGGATAAAGGAGGAGGGGGAGGACGTCAGGTAGTCGACAACCGACACTCCATGATTACGTCAAATCCTTATGAAAATGAATCCAGAACGAAATCGCGCTAAAACTAGGGCGTCACCCGTAAGTGGCGCGCTGTGTGGCCCGAGCACAGTGATAAGTGAGCAAGGGTCGCTGTATCTCCATCGGCACCCGGATGCAGTGTTAAATGAGCAAGGGGGCTATAGAAACTTCTTTTCGAACGACTCCACTCAAAGTTGTTTGGGAGCATATGCTCCTATCAACTTTATACGGGGACACACAAAAGAAGTACTTTGATCCTATTAGACGGGGAAGAGTGAAGAAGCTAGGACAGAAGGGTAGAGTTCAAGAGAGCAAAATGCGTTTAGGAACGTGGAATATAGGAACCTTGACGGGAAAATCTATGGAAGTAGTAGAAGTTATGGTGAGGAGAAGGATAAATATTATGTGCCTACAAGAAACTAAGTGGGTTGGTCATAAGGCAAAGGATCTAGAAAACTCAGGGTTTAAACTATGGTATTCGGGCACAAATAGAACGAGAAACGGTGTTGGCATCATCGTGGACAAGACCTTGACACAAGATGTTGTAGATGTTAAGAGGGTAGGAGATAGAATCATGGCAATCAAGATTGTAATAGGACAAGAACTTATCAATGTGATTAGTGCGTACGCACCTCAAGTAGGGTTGGATACGAGTTCGAATGAGAAATTTCGGGAAGACCTTGGAGACTTGGTGCAAGGAATTGCTTAGACGGAGAAGTTATTTATAGGAGGAGATTTAAATGGACACGTGGGCAGGGAGACAGGCAACTATGGAGGTTTTCATGGTGGCCATGGTTTTGGGGAGAGAAACGAGGATTGGGAAGCTATCTTGGATTTTGCAATGGCATATGATATCTTCTTAGCCAACACCTTCTTTAAGAAGAGAGAAGAACATGTGATCACCTACAAGAGTGGGTCGTCAAAAACACAAATAGATTTTCTTCTAATGAGGAAAGAGGATCGTATAACTTGTAAGGATTGCAAAGTTATACCAGGAGAGAGCGTGGCTAATCAACATCGCTTGTTGGTGATGGATGTACATATCAAAAGAGTGAGAAAAAAGAACAAGACTTGGAAGTGCCCAAGGACTAGATGGTGGAATCTAAAAGAAGAAAAACAAGCCATTTTCAAAGAGAAAGTAATCACCCAGTGTGTGTGGGATAGAGAGGGGGAAGCTAACCAAATGTGGGATTCCATGGCTAGTTGTATCCGAAAATTAGCAAAAGAGGTATTAGGAGAGTCCAAGGGCTTTGCCCCACACCAAAAGGAATCTTGGTGGTGGAATGAGGAGGTACAAACAAAGGTGAAGGCTAAAAAGGAATGTTGTAAAGCCTTATACGAGGATAGGACCGATGAAAATTATGAAAGGTATAAAAAAGCGAAGCAAGAGGCGAAGAAAGCTATGAGAGAAGCTAAGTTAGCGGCTTATGACGATATGTATAAGCGACTAGATACCAAAGAATGAGAGTTGGATATCTATAAACTAGCTAGAGCAAGGGAAAAGAAGACAAGGGACCTAAACCAAGTGAGGTACATCAAGGATGAGGATGGAAATGTTCTTGCTACAGAGAACGCGGTTAAAGACAGATGGAAAGGTTATTTTCATAATCTTTTCAATGAAGGATATGAAAGGAGTGCTTCTTTAGGGGAGTTGAGTAACTCAGAAGAATGTAGAAACTACTTTTTTTATCGTAGAATCCGGAAGGAAGAAGTGGTTGTAGCTTTGAAGAAGATGAAGCATAGAAAAGCAGTAGGCCCAGACGATATACCAATCGAAGTGTGGAAAGTTTTGGGAGAGACAGGTATAACATGGCTCATTGACCTTTTCAATAGGATTTTGAAAATGAAGAAGATGTCAAATGAGTGGCGAACGAGCACTTTGGTGCCTATCTACAAGAATAAGGGCGATGTACAAAATTGCATGAACTATAGGGGTATTAAGCTAATGAGTCATACAATGAAGCTCTGGGAGAGAGTCATTGAGCATAGATTGAGGCAAGAGACACGGGTTTCGGACAACCAATTCGGGTTCATGCCAGGGCGCTCAACCATGGAGGCAATCTATCTCTTACGAAGATTGATGGAAAGATATAGAGATGGGAAAAAGGATTTACACATGGTCTTTATAGATTTGGAAAAAGCATATGATAGGGTCCCAAGAGACATTCTTTGGAGGATTTTAGAGAAGAAAGGAGTACGAGTAGCATATATCCAAGCTATACATGATATGTATGAAGGAGTAAAGATTGCCGTAAGAACTCATGAAGGACAAACCGAAAGCTTTCCCATAACTGTAGGATTACATCAAGGCTCATCCTTAAGTCCTTACCTTTTTGCGTTGGTAATGGATGAGTTAACAGGACATATTCAAGATGATATTCCTTGGTGTATGCTTTTCGCAGACGATATAGTGTTGATAGATGAAACTCAGGAAGGGGTAAATGCAAAGCTTAACCTTTGGAAAGAAGTGTTGGAATCTAAAGGTCTTCGCCTAAGCCGATCAAAGACAGAATATATGGAGTGCAAGTTCAGTGCAAATGGAGGCCAAAACGAGTTAGGGGTGAGGATCGGAGATCAAGAAATACCAAAGAGCGACCGTTTTCGTTACCTAGGATCTATCTTGCAAAAGAACGGAGAATTAGATGGAGATCTCAACCATAGAATACAAGCTGGATGGATGAAATGGAAGAGTGCATCCGACGTGTTGTGTGACCGCCGTATGCCACTGAAGCTCAAGGGAAAATTTTATAGGACGTCAATAAGGCCGGCGATGCTGTATGGCACAGAATGTTGGGCGGTGAAGCATCAACACGTACACAAAATGGGTGCAGCGGAGATGAGGATGCTTCGTTGGATGTGTGGGCACACGAGAAAGGATAAGATTAGGAATGAGGATATCCGGGGTAAAGTAGGAGTAGCTGAAATTGAAGGAAAGATGAGAGAAAATCGGTTACGGTGGTTTGGACATGTGCAAAGAAAGCCTACTGACGCTCCGATTAGAAGATGCGACTATGGGACAGAGGTTCAGGGCCGAAGGGGTAGAGGAAGACCTAGGAAAACTTTGGAAGAGACCCTAAGAAAAGACTTAGAGTACTTGGATCTAACGGAGGACATGACACAGGACAGAATACAATGGCGTTCTAAGATTCATATAGCCGATCCCACTCAGTGACTTGGATTTTCCAAGTCTCCAACCGAGAAGTTTTCCTCACTCAGGAAATTAAGGGAACACTACCTCAACCTATATGCTCCACTCACAATGTTTCAACATACAAGCTTCAACAAAAGAAAATTCAAAGAATTTAGCGAAGAAGGCTTTGGTGTATTTAACACAATACGTTGAAATGAAGGAAATCTTATTTATTGATATCCCCGATAAGTTACAAATATGTACATATACTTGAGTCAAAATAAACAAACAAGAGGGAGCCTTCACAAAAGTTGCTTAGGAGAAGTCTCAGCAGTCGGTAGAGCCCCAGAAAGAGAAGGCACCGGAGGGGGATCATTCGGAGCCTCAGTACTGGACAGAACCCTAGAAGGAGGAGGCATCAGAGGTTGATCATTTGGAGCTTCATTACGCGGTACAGCCCCAGAAGACGAAGGCAATAAATGCCTTTGGAACAAACCCACAAATCTCTGATGATCAAGTAAAACCTGACCATCAGATTCCTTCATCTGGTCAAGCTTCCTCTTCATGTTTGTAGCATAGTCATGTGCGAGTCGGTGCAACTGTTTATTCTCATGCTTAAGCCCTCTAATCTCCTGTTTGAGACTCATCACTTCAGCCGCCAATGATTCAACTTGGCGGGTTCGAGCAAATAGGCGTTGGGCCATATTAGACACAGAACATGCACACTGAACACTGAGAGCCAGAGAATACTTAACAGCCAACTCATCAGACCGTTTGGAAAGTAGTCTGTTATCTTTGGGAGTGAGAAGGTTCCTGGCCACTACCGCAGCGGTCATATCATTCTTCATCACGGAATCCCCAACGGTAAGAGGACCAGTAGGGGAGACGAATGATGGGCGCCATATGTTGTCTGGAGAAAGCGGGGCTGCCTCTTCAACAAGGTTCAAGTCAAAACGACGGTCGGAGGGGGCCAAACATTTTCAAAGGTGTTGAAGAGAGAAGAGGTCGGACAAATCAAGATCTTAGAAGTGCAAGAATGGAGCTTCTTCAAGTGTGCTTTGGAACTTAATGTCAGCCCCTATAAAAATCTGCACTCGACGAAACTTCAGAAATCGAAAAGGCGCCTGCTCAGAAATCGAAGAGGCGTTTGCTTTCTCAAAAGTTGGCTACTCAGAAACCACGAGGGTCGATCTCAGAAATCGAAGAGGCGTTTGCTTTATCAAAAGCTGGGCTGCTCAAAGACCACGAAGGGCGATCTTAGAAATCGAAGAGGCTTGCTTTCTCAAAAGCTAGGCTGCTCAGAGACCACGAGGGCCGATCTCAGAAATCGAAGAGGCACGTACTTTTCCAGCCTTGTCAGCACTTGTCACACGCACACTCAGCTTTGCAGAAATTATGGGCATTCTGTCGAAGATTTCTGGCGAAGTAGAAAGCACATGAATCGTACTGTTCAATCACCCACTTCCCACACGCAACAGTAGCTCATGGGTACCACAGATAACTTTGCCAAAGTTCTCTGACAAAGTTGAGACACGTGAAGTTTGTAGCTCCCACTACATCGCTCTGACCAAGAAGGGTAAAAGAATAGCAAAGAAACAACACTAACAAAGTTTAGACACATAAATTTTGAAGGTTTAGCTACCATATTATTACCCACAAGGGTAAAGGAACAGTACCACTGCTGGATAATTGGAAAGTCCCGGTGTGTCAACCTCTGTGCTTCGTGGCAAGGTAGACTAGCAAACATGCCCAACCTTTACTCACATTCGAGAAAACACTCCCAACAAGATTACTTGCTCCAAAATCGAAGAGGCACCACCCTCCGAATCTCGAGAGCCAGACTCCCAACATGATTACTTTCTCAAAAATTGAAGAGAGGGTAAAGGAACAGTACCACTGCTGGATAATTAGAGAGTCCCTGTATGTCAACCTCTGTGCTTCGTGGCAAGGTAGACTAGCAAACATGCCCAACCTTTACTCACATTCGAGAAAACACTCCCAACAAGATTGCTTGCTCCAAAATCGAAGAGGCACCGCCCTCCGAATCTCGAGAGCCAGACTCCCAACATGATTACTTTCTCAAAAATCGAAGAGAGGGTAAAGGAACAGTACCACTGCTGGATAATTGGAAAGTCCCTGTGTGTCAACCTCTGTGCTTCGTGGCAAGGTAGACTAGCAAACATGCCCAACCTTTACTCACATTCGAGAAAACACTCCCGACAAGATTACTTGCTCCAAAATCGAAGAGGCACCACCCTCCGAATCTCGAGAGCCAGACTCCCAACATGATTACTTTCTCAAAAATTGAAGAGAGGGTAAAGGAACAGTACCACTGCTGGATAATTAGAGAGTCCCTGTGTGTCAACCTCTGTGCTTCGTGGCAAGGTAGACTAGCAAACATGCCCAACCTTTACTCACATTCGAGAAAACACTCCCGACAAGATTGCTTGCTCCAAAATCGAAGAGGCACCGCCCTCCGAATCTCGAGAGCCAGACTCCCAACATGATTACTTTCTCAAAAATCGAAGAGACACCGCTCTCCGAATCTCGAGAGCCAGACCCCTAGCAGGATTGCTTTCTCAAAAATCGAAGAGGCATCGTTCTTCGAATCTTGAGAGCCAGATCCCCGACAAGATTGCTTGTTCGAAAACCGAAGAGGCACCACTTTCCCAACTTCAAGAGCTGGATCTCCTTGGATAAAGCTTGTCTGTAATCTTCACACGCAACATCAACTTTCCAGATACCACAGACCACTTTTTCAAAGTGCTCTGACAGAGTTAAAACATGTGAAGCTGGCAGCTCCCACTACCGTGCTATGACCAAGCAGGGTAAAGGAATAGCATTATTACTTGATGTTAGGGAGACTCCTATATATGTCGACCTCCATCCCCAACGGACAGGCAGACCTGCAAAAATGCTCAACCCTTCCTCTTATCTGAGAAGGCACTCTTAACGAAGCCTTTCGAAATATTCAGCTTTCTTTCCCCCCGATAATACCTCTGTAAACAAGCTATACTAGAGCAAGAATATCTCATATCATCAGGGTTAAAAGCAAGAGTATCCCATATCATGCTTTTTCCCTGTCTTTTCCTTTGGCCTTGTTCTTACCTGCAAGACAGGGAGAAAGAGAGCAATCAGTCAGCACTTGGAATCAAGCTTCCAGCCAGGAACTGACTGCCTGGAACCCCTTACCTGATTACTTACCTGGCATTGCTCTCGAGTACTCATCTTCAACATCTTATGCTTCCAGGGAAGATACCGCATCTGCCTGAGAAACAGATAGGGCAAGTGAGAAGGATACAATGAAGCATGTGGAGACAAGCGTAACAGCACACGTGCCGATACATCCACTACTCTGTCAAAAGCAAAAGTATCTCATATCAGCAGGGTCGAACGTACTCTAGATTTGCTGGACTTGTTTTGACCCTCAAATTCTTCAGTCGGCCTTATACTCTTGAGGAAACCAGAAAACCCTCCAGCCCAGTTCAAGAATAAGCCTATGGAAAGTTACTTCTTCAAAAGCAAAAGTATCCCATATCATCTCTTCTCATTTTTCTTCTCTTTATCCTTCATGCTGCCTGCAAGATAGGGAGAATGTGAACAATCAGCCGAAGCTCTGATTGCTTACCTTGTCTGTCACCTCTTTCAGCAAATCCCCTAGCTCGGCGACTTGGGGGACTCCTACTACATGGTTTGTATCGCGTTTGACCAAGCCTGAAACTACAAGTAAGCTTCAAGTGAAATTGATACATTACCTTGTGCATCTCCACCAGTTACAGATACCACCCCTAGAGGGAGGAAGAGTACTTCCAGAGAAGATGCCACATCTACCTATGAGACAGATAAGGCAAGTCAAGACGATACCACACTCCGGTACTTAGAAGTTTCGTGGTTACGAGATCATTCTCCCACAATATTTCCTAATGTCATTTGTACTAAATCATTCACTTGTACTCACTAAAGGAGAGCTTGAACCTATGTACTTGTGTAAACCCTTCACAATTAATGAGAACTCCTCTATTCCGTGAACGTAGCCAATCTGGGTGAACCACGTACATCTTGTGTTTGCTTTCCCATCTCTATCCATTTATATACTTATCCACACTAATAACCGGAGCAATCTAGCGAAGATCACAAAAAGTGACCGTTTTCGCTACCTAGGATCTATCTTGCAAGAGAATGGAGAATTAGATGGATATCTCAACCATAGAATACAAGCTGGATGGATGAAGTGTAAGAGTTCATCCGGCGTGTTGTGTGACTGTCGTAGGCCACTTAAGCTCAAGGGAAAATTTTATAGGACGGCAATAAGGCCAGCGATGTTGTATGGCACAGAATGTTGGGCGGTGAAGCATCAACACGTACACAAAATGGGTGTAGCAGAGATGAGGATGCTTCGTGGGATGTATGGGCACACGAGAAAGGATAAGATTGGGAATGAGGATATCCGAGGTAAAGTAGGAGTAGCCAAAATTGAAGGAAATATGAGAGAAAATTGGTTCCGGTGGTTTGGACATGTGCAAAGAAGGCCTACTGACGCTCCGGTTCGAAAATGTGACTACGGGACAGAGGTTCAGGGCCGAAGGGGTAGAGGAAGACCTAGGAAAACTTTGGAAGAGACCCTAAGAAAAGACTTGAGTACTTGGATCTAACGGAGGACATGACACAAAACCGAGCGCAATGGCGTTCTAGGATTCATATAGCCGACCCCACTTAGTGGGAAAAGGCTTTGTTGTTGTTGTTGTTGTATTTATTTTTCTGGGGGAGTTCCTTGTTTCATTTGGTCGTGGTGGTTTGTTTTATGCTAAGTCTTCTCGTCTTAATTAATTATAGATACAAAGTAACTTCTGTACTACGGGTTTGTAGCTGTTGTAGATACAACTAACATACTTAAAATCATTTGATAATAATATTGAACCTTCATCTAATAATTTTCCGTGTACAATTCCGTCAAATATGATCAAGAGACTTGCATGCTAGAACATATGCGCGGGAATTAAGCTATTCCCCCCCCCCCCCCCCCCCCAAATAAACCTCAGCCATTCCGGACCACTTCCTGCAAACTCATCAACAAGCACAAACCTAACCTAACATGCATCTCACTGACTATCAAAATCTTACTGCAGCATCTCATAAGCCTAACCTAACATTTCCCTATGCTTTCAAGTTTCAACTCTGGGATATGTGTATCTAAAAATTAGTTTGTTTGGACGAAGCTGGTGGTTGAACTCTGAACTAAGAAAAAGGAATCATCGTGCAAGTCACGCGATCACATATGGCAGAATTGCGGATGAAACTTGTTTGAATCGGAGTGGTTAGTTTACGTGGTAATTGTATGAAAGTTAAAAAGGTCCAGGTGCCGTTTATGCAATTAATTTTCTTGTGTTTCGTATGCTTATTAATTTGTTAGTTTTGGGAAAATTGTGAGTAGGCCTCCTGAAAATATATACCAAAACTCAGTTATGCATCAGTAAGTTAGGATTCGCCTGAAAAATTAGAAAGAAAAAATATAGCAAGAACCATATAGAAGTTCTTAAAACAACCAATATATATAATATAGGGTAAAAGACTATTTACTATCCTCATGTTTCGTGATTTTCAACATTTAATACATCAAGTTTTTTTCGTCTCAGATTCATACCAAAAGTGTAAATTTTGGGACAGTCTCATACATCCGTTAGTCAAACTGTTAAATCTACCGTTAATTGTGACGTGACGCCCATGTAGACAATGACTGGGCGTCACATGTCATCCACTTCTTCTTCCTCCTTCTTCTTCCTACAACTTTTATTTTTTATTTTTTATTTCTTCCTCCTTCTCCTTCTTCCTCCGACTGCAACTTTTTTTTTTATAAATTTCTTCTCTTCTTCTTCTTCTTCTTCTTCAGGAAGAAGGAGAAGGAGGAAGAAAAAAAAAGTTGCAGTCAGAGGAAGAAGGAGAAAGAAGAAAAAAAAAAAAAGGTCCAAATTCGGGGAGGAGGAAGAAGAAGAAGATGAGGAAGGAAGGAGGAAGAAGAAGAAGAAAAAAAAAACTTCCCCAGATTCGGAGGAAGGAGAAGAAGAAGAAGAGAAAAAAAAAACGTGGATGACACATGGCGCCCAATCATTGTTCACATGAGCGCCACGTCACAATTAACGAAAGATTTAACAGTTTGACTAACGGATGTATGAGACTGTCCCAAAATTTACACTTTAGATATGAATCTGAGATGAAAAAAACTTGATGTACTAAATGTTGAAAACCACGAAACATGAGGTAGTAAACAATCTTTTACCCTATAATATAAATGAAAGTTTATAAATCACGACGAACCTGCAATCCAGGTTGCTTTCTTAAATTGACCATAGCTAGGCCTGTAATTCGAATTCCGTCATGCAGAGCTGGACAATTAAGTTTAGCTATAACTTGGTTATCGTGATTGCCATTGATACTTGATCTATTTCAAATGGGAAGCACAAGCACTAGAACAGATTCAAGAATGACATTAATTACCATTTGGTGTTTGGTGATCTAGGTACCTTGACAGCCCTGACGAAACCACGCCAACAAGAACATCGTTGATGGTCTGCGTGATAGCCAAATCATGCTTTTAGTGGTTGAGTGAAGTTCCATTTCGGTCAATGTAGTTTCAATTGTCTCTATTTCTTTCTTTTGTAAAAAGAAGAACAACTAATGGCAAACCATGGTTATCCATCACTTCTGAATTCAGAAAGGCTATAAAGAATTTCACCTTGCTCGTGACCAGGGTCAAATAGTCTCACCAACTTGGAGCATCAAGCACAGAACCTCTCATATTTTTTGTTTATTAGGACGTCAAGCCTATGCCCTTACCATTGGACCACTTGATGTGGTTGTCTCTATTCAATCTTTACAATTTATTAATGGTTGTAATTCAAAGACAATTTAATTTCATCTCAACTTTTTCGTCATAATTACCTTGCGGGTGACATAACACATTTTCAACGAAAACATGATGGAATTAAGTTTGGAAATAATTTTCAAACTCTCACTTATCATGTATTCTTGCTTTTGTTTTTAGCCACAAGATTGAATAAATCAAAAATAAATCAAGGGACATAAACATAGCAAAAAGAGTACAGGACGACAAAAGTTGAGGGTGTAAATCAAATTTTTTTCATAAGTTATTGTCTTAAATGTAACAATTAGTAAAATACAAGATTAGGTCATAAAAATTGAAACTATAGGAGCCAAAATGTAATTATTTTGCCACAAATACGGGGACTAAAATCATAACTTATAGCCCATAAAGTTTGTAGTCAAAACCCTGTGAGAATTCCTTATTAGTTAAGAAACCTTTTTTAGAAAAAATAAACTTTATTCTGACCAATAAAATGAACGAATTATGTCACATGACAATGTTAAACTACCATCTAATATTTTTTTTTCCCTTTAATCATCGAAGAGATACAACCAAATATGCAAATGCCAAATATGTAAATGTTTCATTTCTTCACATATACAAAGTCCAAACCTTCTGTTTTTTCCTTTCTAAAATAAAAGGGAAAAATGTTCAACTTTAGACGTGTATAAAACTTTCGACTTGATTGTCTATATTTTAAGTTGTATTCAATCTCTTTGCTGGGTTGACATTAGGGTCTCAAAAAACCAGAGCTCATTTGAAGTGCTTTTCAAGCCAGCTCTCGTCTTTTAGTATTATATTTGAAGTGCTTCTCAACTCGAACTCAAACTCTATCGAGTCTATTTTCGCTCAACCCGCTAACTCAAGGTGACAGTTACCCCACCCCCCTCAACCCCCTAACTCAAGGTCACAGTTACCTCCATCTCCCTCAAGAATCATGTCACATATCTATTTAACAAACCATAGTTACTTATGCATTTAATTAAATTTTTTTATGAAAAGAAAACAATTGAATGAATCAAAAGAAAATTTTGCCCTTTTCTTAAATATTTGGGTGGTGTTATTCACACATTCCTTTTTACCTCATATACAATGTTCTCAACTTTTGGTTGTCTAATCGAATGAATTGAAGAAGATTAAATATAAACTAACAAGGGTGTGTAAGATGTTAAAATGGGTGTGTGGATAGCACGCCCAAACAGAAAAGAAAAAAAATCAAAAGAAAACGTAATGATGATTTCAGTAAAACCCAAAATTCAATGAGGTTGATTGTTTGCTGTTTAGTTAGAAGAGATTTTTCAATGTACCATGAATACGATCCGGTACATCAAGTGTCAAAATGCAAGTGATTGGATACTTAAAAAAAAATTCCAGTCGCTTGTATTATGACTATTGGCAGAGCCAGTTAAAGCCTAGGAGGGTCATATGACTCTTCTCACGATCCGGAAATGTTGTATTTATATGTGCTATAATGATGTAGCTTGGCTTTTATATTTATAGTTGACGCTCCTCACAAATGCAATTTGCTCATAATTGAGTCCAATTATTTTTATTCGAATTCGCACCAAGGTGTATATGCATGATTGTTTTCCGCCATTGTTATAAAGCATCATCTGTTATAATGTAATTAATTAAATCATGATATCAATGTTGGAAACTTAAAACATTTTTTTTATGCTAAATAAGTTCATACTCATGATCATTTCTTAAGTAATTTTCACTTATAAGCTCAATTAATCATAATTTTATAGTCACTTAAGATTGATTCTCCTTAACAGAATTTCTGGCTCCGCCACTGATTATGACACTTGATATATCAGACTATGTTCCCAACATGCTGAAAATTTTCTCTTCAATTAAAACTAATCCAATTAGGGGTTTTTTACAGGGAAAAAGATTTCTGAAAATATTTGACACAGATTAGGAGATTTTTACCCCATATAATTAGTTGGTATTTATGTTGTATGTCATGCGTCAATTTGAATCTTGAAGGTTCAAGCTATGAACAAGTATAATATACATTATTCTATTTCTGAAACAAACCAATAAACACAGAAGAATTAATAAGTCACTTACCGCATTCGGAACAGCTTTCTTGACGAGCTTCATGTCCTGAAGCCGAAACCTAGCCGTGGCCAGCTTCCTAGGCCAGAGCTCAACTCCCTCGCCGCCACTTATCGCTGTTTTCTGGTCACAAAGCCACAAGCTCCTCATCGCATGCTCCACCAAAAACACCAAGCTAAACCACAACGTCCCCACATACCCAATCAACAAACCCCACCATCCCTTTTCACCATTCACTCTCTTCCTCCTTCCACGACCCAAAATCTTTTCTTCATTTCCATCTGAGCCTCTCGTCCTGAAACTCTCCAAGAATAGGGACATGACCGAAACCCCGTCTCCCAATGCGTGGTGGATTCGGAAGACGCCGCAGTTGTGGGCCATGAGGAGGTGAAGTTCCCAGAGGGGTTTGTTCGCGCTCAGTCTAGTAGAGCTTGTGGAGAGGTCGGCCAAGTATTCGTTAACTGCGGTCTCGTGATCGACGGGAGATGTGGTGACGGGGTTCTGGATGACAATGATGTGGCGGTCGAGGTCAACGTAGGGGGCATTGTGCCAGTGCTGGAGGCCGCGGGAGTCGCGGAGCATGAGGCTTGAGAATCTTGGGTGGGAGAGGAGAAGGGAGGTTTTGAGGTGAGACTTTACGGCGTCAATGTCTATGGAGTTTTTGAATCCCATGGCACAGTGGATTATTTGGTTCATTTCGGGTTGGAGAAGGAGCCGACCTACTGGGGTCAAGGGTTCGTCGGAGTGGTCATCGGCTGCCGACGTATCCATGAGAGAGAGATGAAGCAGCCGCCTTGTAGTTGTGGTGTCGTTGGTATATGAAAAATAAAAAATAAAAAAATTGTAAGACAAGTCACACAATCCTCACCTCAACTGAAAAATGGTGAAGATAAGTTCACCTCTCACTTGTGGCTCTCATGAAATTGGAGTAATTGAACAACATTAGAACTTAGAGACAAAAACTTGAAGCCAGATTCAATAGATAGGCCACGGGCCTATTTCGTGTTTTTTTTTTTTTTGTGTCCCCTTTCTAATTTTTAACACCAGTCCCTCAATTTAACTTCATATCTAACACAGTTAATTTTCATTGTTGAATTAAAAAAGGGAAATGTTTTTTCTTTTTAATTTTAAAAAGTTTGGAATGTCAAATGAGATTTTTGGAGTGCTAAGAACAATTGAAAAATTTTATTTGAACCCACATAACCTCTCTCTACACCTAACTTAAATTGTAAATGGAAATTGTCTTTTTACCTATCGCATAATTACCATCAAGTATAAGATGAAATTAACATTAAAACTAAAGTTTATCAATAAACCCACACTTAATAGAGAAAAACAATCTCTTTTTTACCAATGGATGATGATTTTGAAGTTTTAAAACCTCAATGTATAAATCGATTTATGCAAGTTTTTTTTTCCATAAATTTGATACATTCAATAATTGCCAGGTAACACTCTAATATTCTCCAAAACTTTAAATAGAGAAAATGACATATGCTAAAGTAGTCTTCAACGAAACAAAAATTATTCCGTTAGAATGGTAATTATTTACAATGTACCTACATAGCTGACAAAGAATGGATGCCCGATGATATTATGCTTCTAAAGATTCAGGGAAGAACTGCCTATATAACGATTCACCTTTATACTTTGTGAAACCCTAAACAAGTAAACCATATTACCAGGTTTTCCATCTGCACTTGCATGGTTCACGTTGTGTAAGCCATTGCCAACACACCTCACCAAGCTACAGATAGAACTCAACAAACTCAAACCAAAGCAAGCTTTGCATCTGTGCAGTTACAACATATTCGATACCATGACAGTACCATACAAAGCAGACCTGGCTTATAAGTCCTGAATCATCATGAGTTTATACAAACACAAGGCTATTAATTAGCTCTCTCTTTTTTTTTTTTTTTTAAGAAAAGGTTTTGTTTTTATTTTAATGAAATTGTCATGAACATGACTCTTAAATCTACTTCTTCCTCCTTTTATTATCACCACAAGACAAACAAAGGAACTGAAAGATCTTAGGCCATGAAGAAATAAGATGTTTTCTTCCTTCTTTTAAAAATTAAAATCTCATCATATTTTATAGGCTTTTTAGCCAAAACAGTCTCCGAGATTTGCATAACTCCTCACTTTGGTCCTTGAGATTTGAAATCAATAGAAGTGATCCCTAAGATTGTCCATCATCAATCATTTTGGTTATTCCATGAAAAATCTCCATTAAATAAGAACAAATGACAAAAATACCCTCAATTTTTTGTCAAATCATTTTGTCCTATTGTTTGTTAAATTGAGGGTATTTTTGTCATTTTGATCCTTATTTAACATAATTTTTCGCGGAAAGACTAAAATGATTGATGGTGGACAATCTTAAGGACCACTTCTATTGATTTCAAATCTTAGGGACCAAAGTGAGGAGTTATGCATATCTTAGAGACCATTTTGGCTATAAAAAAACCTATTTTATATAGGGAAAACTAACAAAGGTTTTAGCTAAAGTATATAAGTCATCTCTTAAATAGCCACTTAATACTACAGTCTAGTGGTATTCCACTTCACTTGTAAGTAAGAGGTCTTAGGTTTGATTCTCATCAAAAACGAATTTGAACTACATTATTATGGCTAACCTATTACGGAACTTAGCTCTCTCCGCTACACCCTTAATGGAGATAAATCGTTTGTTAAAAGAAAAAGAAAAAAGTAAAAAGTCCTTTCTTAAATAACGCGAAAGCCTTGAAGCTAAAGTTTGGAATTAGAACCCTTGAGAGAAAAGCAGCAAAATCCCAAATCCCAACTGGATACTAGCATAATTTTCTTTTAATTTTTAATTTGAGATAATATCAAAAATTGTATTAACTGAAAAGGAAATAAAAGGTATTGGGTGAGAGAAAAAAAGAAAAGCATTGAATTCCTCATGGCCATAGACTACTGGAAATAAAGGTGGGTTTTGAATTTGTAATTTCAAAGTTTAGGGTTCGTCATCTTCACATGCTTATTGGTTGACTTATGGGTTTTTATATTTAATGGCAATTGAATTTATTTACATGTATTTTTAGCTATATGTCAAAAGTTTTTATATAAACAATTGAAAAAAATAAAAAATAAAAAAACCATCAATTCATGGTAGTAATAGACGGCACTCAAGCGTGAGAGGAAATGACGGCTTTAGTATTCCCCCCTCCCCCCGCCTCTTAGGAGCTAGCTCCTTGGGGGGGGGGGGATTTCATGGGTGTTTTGCATCGAATTCGTCCAAAAGATAGGGAAAGTTGATTTTAGCAAGAAAAAATTATTAGATGGGTTAATTAAAAGTTCTTTAGGTGTATTAGAATTCAATAAGTGTGTTTGGGTTAATATTTGAACTTTGGGCTGCAAGTATGAGGAAGCCCAATAATACCAATTAAAGGAAGACGTACCCGAAGCCTAGTACCAGGCCCAGAGACAAGTTGGTGCCTTCCCATTAATGCATAGGCCACGTGCCTATGATTTAAGTATCAAGTGATGGGGACTAACTCACAATCAGCCAAAAAACACTTTTCGGTGGCAATACAAGTAAAAAGTTGATGACTCACTATTCTTCAATAGCTTTCGGGCAAGAGTAAAGCTACTGTAGTCGGGCTAATCTGCCTATAAAAGGAGGAAGAGGGCCCAAAGACAAGGACACTCAACTAATCAAACAAACAAACATACAAACTCTGCTCTCAAGCCAGATTTGCATCTAAAAGCTGTAATCAGCCCAGATCTCAATCCTTTTCAGGATCATCCCCCACAAAAGCCATCTTTTGTCTAGTTTAGAAGCTCTGCTATCACCCCTAGTGGCATAGTATCGATTCTCTTGTGTAAACTTGTTTACCATTCATCCCTTCTTAGCATATAAACCCTGTAAACTCAAAAGAGAAGTGATTGCAAGAAGTTCAACCTCGCCCGACAAGGTGAAATCTTGCTCAAATCTCTTTTTTTGTTTTATAAGTTAATAGATCTACTGCTTAATGTATTCTATAGTATGTATTCAAGTTATATCTATATGTTTTCCTACTTTAAGAGTCTCATTTGTGCCCGGATCTGATCACCTTAAAGAATATGCCTTCATTTAAAACCAATCAAGAACCGAGTAGATGACTTAAGGGGATCTGGACTCCCCTTACTCGAACATACAAGACTATGAACTGAAAGTCCTTGGTCACAAGGTAAGAAAAAGAACTTAATGTGGACTTAACCCATCCACGACAATCCTTTGATAACAAGAAGTCCGAGTAACTTGGGACGTAAGTAATCGACTAAATACACTTATTCTACATATGCTATACTGAGATAGTAGTGGCACGCCTAGCACTCAGTTAGTTTTGATTGCGAGCCTCAAGGCCTACACCTAAGGCCCTACAAAGGCACATTTCAAAACTAACTCTATCATCTTCTTGCAGCACATCAGCAAGCAAAAGCCCGACTATACATCCAAAGTGTCAATCTCTTAGGGAGTTGTGTTGAGAGCCGATGAGCCCTCTCTGGAGAAATCTTCGCCCGAACATAGTTTTGGCATGCCTGGTAGGATCACATTAGTATTGTATGCCAAGAAGAATAAGGAAGGAGAAAACCTTCAAGTGGAACACAGAGTACAGGCTACCCCAGTCTTTACCAAAATCAAACATGGCAGACCGCACAGAGAACGTTTCCTCCTTACAAGGACCAGCTGTTTTGGGAAACCTGACCTCATCTGAGATGTCGGGGGGAATGGTAACCAATGAAGACTTGCAAGCCACCATGGTGTAAATGTTAAGGGGTATGGAGAATATTTCCCTAGAAACCAGGGGAGAAGTCAGCATACTTTGTTCTTTAATAGGGAGTTTGCAGAGACAACTAGATCTAAAGTATTCTACTCCAAAAAATGGTTATGTGAGGAGAGCAAGCCCCGAATAAGAACCAGTTATTCCATTCTTTCCTTTACTCGAGGATAAGAATGGTAAGGATAAAAACAAGGAAGAATATGGCACCAGTGGGCCAATGTTGGAAGAAATTTTAGAAGCAGAGTTGCCAGACCCCTCACTATTTCCACTTAATAATAGGGGGCAGGGCGGTCAAGAAAGAACGAAGTATGGGATGCCCCAGTTGATCGGGGAATCCAGTGGAAAATGCGGGCCTACTAAACCAGATAAACCTCTTCCTTATAGGCCCCCATCATTGGCCAGTAAGGGAGGGGGAAGCCCGATCCAAGAAAAGAGCTTTTCTCGGGAAATGATCATAGCCCAAAATGGGAACCCCCTCATACTCTTCCTGATAATACAGCTCACCAACATCTCAGAGATGAGTTAGCCGAGTTAAGGAGGATGGTGGCCCGGAATGCTCAACCACAAACTCACCCGCTGTTTAGGATCACTTATCAGAAGCCCTATCCTGAGTACGTTGACGAGCATAACCCTTTTTCCAGTCAACTTCAAGATACCTGTATTCCCAACATTGAGCGGAGAAGATGGTAATGTGTTTTCCAGAGATCGCATTTTCAAGTTCTCTAATCACTGTGTAGCATTCGAAGACAATCCCAACTACAAGCTGAGATTGTTTGGGAACTCCTTGATGGGTTTAGCATCTCAGTAGTATTCTTTGTTGCCCCATAATTCTATCGCCAATTGGGGAAAATGGAGATGGCCTTCCATGAGCAGTTTTATAGGGTCGAGCCCGAAATGTCTATCAATGACCTTGTGGAGGTGAAGCAGTACGAGCATGAGTCTACAAAAAACTTCATGATGAGGTTCAAAAGGACGAGGATGAGGTGCCAATTCCATATAAATCATGCACAACTCATATCCATCGCTCAGAAGGCGTTGAGATTACCTTTAAGGAAGAAGTTTTATGACATGCAGTTCAATGAGCTGCAGAAGTTGGTAATTGTGGTCACCAAGTATGAGAAGTTGTTGGTGGAGGAACAATAAGTAAATCATTTGTCTAATGTGCCTTATTTCTATAAAAGCAAAGCTATTATTCACCAAGTGGAGTTTGAAGGAGAACCAGAAGAAAATAATGGCCATGAAGGAGAGAGAATGGATGTGTGCGCGACGGAGATGACTGCCTCCTTCAAACCTTTGACTGTAAAAGGGTTAGTCGAGCTAGTGAAGGACCAGAAAGTAGTCATAAACGATGGTGGATTTGTCCCTATGAATCCCCCAAGTACCAGAGTTATTCCTTTGACTTAACCAACTATGAGGAGTTGGTTGGAGCAAGGGTGATCGTGCCCGACAGGGCCAAAAAGCTGCCCAAGCCTGAAGAGCTGAGAGAGAAAAAGTATTGCAAGTTGCATTACACTTTCAATCACTCCATAACCAAATGTGTCCAGTTCAGGGATTGGATACAAGACCTTATAGCAAAGGGAAAGTTGTTATTGGATAAACGGTAGGCCAACATAATGATTGACACTAACCCCTTCCTAGATGTCCCAATAAACATGATCAACCTTACATGGGCTGAGAATGGGAAAAGAAAAGCTACCTGGGATGTGAAAGCAGAACGGAGGCAAGCTGATAGGCCAACTGAATGAGCCATAAAGGTGCCCGAGAAACCCAAAGCGACCATAATCAAAGGAGTGGTATTGTGCAGTAGATGCCAATGTGAGTGTGAGCTGGAAGTCTCAGCGTCAGGAGCCATTATTGATCAGGAGCTGATCAAGAGAAAAGAGAAAGAAAAGCAGGAAGCCCGTAGAAATGTCATGCAGTCAGCTGAGAAAGAGACTTCTAGAAATGTTTTCCAAAGGTTAGGATGAGACTCCTAACCAAAGGATTTTTCTAAAGTGTTCAGAAATTACTAAGCTTCTGAAGAGGTGAAGGACAAAGAGGTCAATGTGCCAAGATGGGTGGATGTGAGGCCACCCCAACCAAGCTATGCTGGTGGAGATGTCAGAGTTAAGGGGAGAATGTTGAATCCAGTCACAATGAAGAAACCTGCCCAACTTGGGCGAAAATGATATGTGGTCGGAAATGATAAGAAGCCTGTTAAAGAAATGGGAGCCTCTATGATTAGGAGAGTCTAGAGGCAATATAAAACCCACATGAACTCGTTAAAAGTCCCCGCTGCCTCATAAACCTTGGAGATTGGCCAACCATCTCAAGCCCATTTATGTAACTGCTTATCTGGAGGGAGTGCCCTTCAAAAGGGTTTTGATTGATGGAGGAGTCACAGTCAATGTGTTGCTTTTCAAGCAGATGAAGAGGGCATGTAGAAGTAAGGAAGATCTCATCCCTATGGACTTAACTGTTTCCAGTTTCTCTAGAGCCATCACCAAAACTCATGAGATATTGCCTTTTGAGGTTGACTTAGGTTTCAAGCAGATCATGTTAGCTTTCTTCGTTGTGGATAGTACTTCCACATATGGAGCTTTATTGGGTCGAGATTGGATTTATCAAAGTTTCTCAGTGCCATTCACCATGCATCAACAAGTGGCAGTTTACCACGAAGAATGAGATATGAGACCTGGATTTTGGGAAATGGTGGAGGCCGAGTCACAGCCATTCCTTCCCACTGCCAATGTGGCAGAAGCCAATTTTTACAATCCTAGCATTGGGATTCTCCAGTGCTTAGGAGCTGATAAGAACGGCCGCCCGACTAAAGTGACAGCCCAAAAGCTTTTGGAACAGGGGTTGTTCCTTACAAGGGAAGAATGGGACCGACCTTATATTGTCCCAACTCCCCAACACCAGTAATGTTAAAACAAAGAAAAAAGGATCAAGTAGTTGCAGTCAGGTTCTTAATCAAAAGACTGTTGGTGTATGGAAGAGAGAGAAAGCAAGAAAGGGAGAGCTTGGCCAAGAAGCACCAGGAGGAAGCCTCAAGCAGCCAGAGCGGATAAGAGTTTTTTGGAAAGGAGTTGGAAGCGGCCATACAAATAGCTGAATGTATATATGACCTGGACGGGCCAGAAGACTTGCCCGAGAGTCCAAAGTTAGTTGAATTCTTGTGCGCAGAGCCTAACAAGCCATAATCAGAAGTAAAAGACCCATTGGAGACCATTGATTTGGGAACTAAGGAAGATCCAAGGCCTATCCAGATCAGTGGCTTATTAGAAACGGAGGATCGGGCAAATGTAGTTAGCTTTCTGCATGAGTTCAAAGACTGTTTTGCTTGGCATTACATTGAAATGCCAGGTTTAGATTCAACCTTAGTAGAACATAGAATGCCTATTAAGGAGGGGTATAAACCTGTCAAGCAAGCACCACGGAGAATGTCAAAGAAGATCGAGGAAAAGGTCAAGGAAGAGATTGAAAGGCTAGTAAAGGCTGGATTTATTAGGCCTGCCAAATATGTCGAGTGATTGGCCAACATTGTACTTGTATTAAAAGCTATAACTAAGGCGATTCGATGTTGTGTTGACTATAGGAACATTAATGGAGCCACGCCTAAAGATGAATATCCAATGCCTATGGCTGACTTATTCATAAATGCAGTTGCCAAACACAAAGTCTTATCTTTCATGAAAGGAAATGCCGGTTATAATTAGATAAAAATGACTAAAGAAGATATACACAAAATAGCTTTCAGATGCCCAGATCATGTTGGAGCATATGAATATGTAGTGATGCCATTTGGGCTAAAAAATGCTGAAGCGACCTATCAAAGAGCAATGAATGCCATTTTTCATGACTTGATTAGCCATACCATGGAAGTGTACATTGCTAACATCATGGTAAAGTCTAAGACTGAATCCATAAGCTAAAAATGAATCCAAAGAAATGTGCTTTTAGAGTAAGGTCTTGCAACTTCTTGGGATTCCTTGTTCATCAAAGAGGTGTGGAGGTTGACAAGAAAAAGCTCGGGCAATCATAGAATCACCTCCTCCCACCAATAAAGTACAATTACAGAGGCTACTAGGAAAAATCAACTTCTTAAGGAGATTCATCGCTAAGTTGGTGGGCAAGATTCAGCCGCTAACTCCTTTGCTAAAATTGAAAAACAAAGAAGAATTTGAGTAGGGCCCACCACATCAAGAGGCTTTCGACAGTATAAAGGCTTACTTGGCCTCTCCATCAGTGATCATGCCACCTCAGAGGAGGAAACTTTTAAAGCTTTATATTTCTGCTTCTGAGAAATCAATGGGAAGCTTGTTGGCTTAGAAAAATGAAGGCAAAAAAGAACAAGCAATCTACTACCTCAGTGGAATCCTTACTGAAGTAGAGACAAGATATACACCAGTGGAGAAGTTGTGCCTGGCTCTATACTTCACGGCATGCAAGCTAAGGCATTACATGTTACCTTGCCACATCCACATTATTGCTAGGACTGACGTAATCAAATATATGCTGTCAAAACCAATGATAGCTGGGAGGATTGGAAAATGGATTCTAGTGTTTTCAGAGTTTAGCTTTCAGTATGTGCCTCATAGAGCGATCAAGGGGCAAGCAATTGCAAACTTCTTGGTTGAGCACCAAGAATCCCAAGATGAGATTATCAATATCTTGGGAACTCTTGAGGTAGCCAGTGTGTGGATCCTATCAAGCAAAACCTTCTAGGGCAAAGAAAAATGGATCCGGCAAGAGATAAAAAGAATAGCTAGTCTCTAGATCACTCATTGGAAACTGTATTTTGATGGTTCTTGCACCCAAACTGTCGCAGGAGCCGGGATTGTTATCATTGATCCTAAGGGTGCTTACCATTTTTATTCATTCCTCCTAGACTATCAAGAGACTACTAACAACTGGGCAGAATACGAGGCATTGATAATTGGTCTGGAGATCTTGATAGAGTTAGGGGCAACTGAAGTTGAAGTATTTGGTGATTCAGAGTTGGTGATCAATCAACTAAATGAAGAGTACAAGTGCAGACACATTATCATGGCAAGTTACTATTTGGCATCTACATAACTATTAAGCTATTGGGGCACTGAGATATCAGTCAACCATATCCCGAGAAGATCGAATGCAGTTGCTAATGAGATGGCACAATTGGCTTCTGGAGCGTTGATCCAAGAAAGAAAGTATAAAGGGGACATAGAGGTTCAGAAAAGAAATCTCCCTTTTATCTTTGAAAGGGGATTCAACCTAGATGTAATGATTGAAGAGGTGGAGGTTAGAGATTGGAGAACACCTATTATTCAGTATTTAAAAGATCCATCATTCTGCACAAGTAAGAAGAATAGACAACAAGCAACTAAGTACATTTTGTGGGGGGAAATATACTAAGAAAGACTCCAGATGGACTAATGTTGAAATGCTTAGGCTAGGAAGAATCAATGAGGGTAATGGCCAAAGTACATGAAGGGATCTATGAAGCACATCAGGCGGGAACCAATATGAGGTGGCTACTTAGGAATATGGCTATTTCTGGCCAGAGATGGAGAAAGATTGCAAAGTTTATGCCTGAGGGTGCGAAGAATGCCAAAGACATGGACCTCTCTAACATGTGCCTTCAATACCCTTAAACCCCATGGTCAAGCCTTGGCCCTTCAGAAGATGGGCAATGGAGTTCATCGGGCAAATTCATCCAACTTCTAGCAAAGAGCACACGTTCATAATTGTGGCAATAGACTACTTCACCAAATGGGTAGAAGCTTCAACAGTGAAGACCTTAACTGCAACCGCCGTCAAGAACTTCATTGAAACCAAGATCTTACACAGATATGGGGTACCCAAGACAATTGTTATAGAATGCGGACCGTCTTTTATTTCAAAGGAAGTAGAAGAATTTGCAAGTAAGTTCAAGATTAAGATGATCCAATCTAGTCCTTACTACCCCAGTCAAATGGTCAAACAGAAGCCAGTAACAAAGTCTTGGTGAACATTATCAAAATGATGGTGGCAGATAGTCTAGAAAAATGGCATGAGAAGTTGGGAGATACTTTATGGGCTTACAGAACCTCCAAGAGGGCACTGGAACTACTCCTTATGCTTTGACCTTCAGGCAGGATGATGTGCTCCCCATGGAGATAAATGTGGGTTCTGTTAGGATTCAAAATCAATTTAGGTTGCATAATGAAGAATATATTCAGGCTATGTGTCAAGGAATAGAAGATCTAGATGTAGCCCGAATTGAAGCCCTAGGTAAAATTCAAGAAGGGAAGAGAGCTGTTGCCCAAGCATACAATAAAAAGGTGAAATTGAAAAACTTCAAGAAATAAGAGTTAGTATGGAAGGCAATTCGGCCTTTAGAAGCTCAAGTTAGAGGCTTTGGGAAGTGGAGTCCGACTTGGGAGGGTCCTTTCATTATTAACCAAATACTAGACAAAAGGGGATATTACTTGGCAGATTTGGAAGGAAGTTCGCATAAGCATCCAGTTAATGCCAAGTTTTTGAAGAAATATCACCCAACCTTGTGGGATGTTAGGAGTTGCTATATTGAAGAAGTATAAACATTACAAGTGGTTTAAAGTCAGCTTATTTGCCCATCGTAGTTAAGTTTTAAAAGAAGAAATGCAAGCTAAGATGGATTAAGAAAGTCTTTTTTTATTTCATGTTGAAGTTACATAAGGATCAACAATAGTTTTACATCATTGGCTAAGGTAGCTATCCTAGAATGACTAACTGAACTTCGGCATCTTCAACTTCAACATTTACTTTCTTTGCTTCCTCAATTCTTCTTGTAAAGTTGTTTCGTACAGATGGTTGCTCCTCCAAACTCTTAATTGAAGAAGACACTTATGTAATCCTGGCTTCCATAACAGAGCCTTCGTCCACAAGTCTCACCAAAGTCCTTGACATTGTCATGGTAATTGACCCCGAAGCATACACCTATGATGATAAAGTGATCAAGAAACCAAAAGCTATGGGGAAGTTTGGGCTTGTGGATACCAGTGCAAGGAAATATTGCTTTATATTCATAAGAGGAATCTACCGGTGTGATTAAGGCTACCTGGCTATTCACAAAAGCCATATGAGTCTTGAAACAAAAGCTGGACGTAGTGCACCTTTCTGAGGATGTTGCAAAAGCCAATAAATGAGAAGTCTATGCAGGCCCCAAAGAGTGCACTATTTCCTCCTCAAAGAAGATTTCAGTATGCAGGCTCGCTCGAGGGTAATGAAGGTCATCAAAAGAACGGTGCATGGTGGAAATCCCTTCACCAATCTCGCGAAGAGACTGAATTCGGGCAACTATGGGTGCCACTTAGGACTTTGAGAGGAAGATAGAAGAAAATTTGAAATTAAGGGGGGAATGACTGAAGAGCTGCGAAGATAAGAGCGCACTGGAGTTTCTGAGAATTCGAAGGCTCGAAGTGGTTAAAATACTTTGCTGATGAGATTAAGGAGGAATTATATAATAAGTGATTACTTAGCGGAGGAGTTCGTGGGGTAGTGCAAAGGGCTTCAGATAAACCAACGGTTGCTTTAAAAAGGCACAAGTTCCGAGTGGATGCGTGCGACGGTTGTTTAATGAGCGACGACTATTTAATCATTATTAGCTCCTGGGATTGCAACCTTAACAATGATTAAAGGGGGCACTATTTGGGTTAATATTTGAACTTTAGGCTGTAAGTATAAGGAAGCCCAAAAACACCAATTAAAGGAATACCTGCCTGAAGCTCAGTATCAGGCCCATAGACAAGTTGGCGCATTCTGATTAATGTATAGGCGATGTGCCTATGATTTAAGTGTCAAATGATGGGGACTAACTCACAATCAGCCAAAAAACACTTTTCGATGGCAATACAAGTAAAAAGCTGATGACTCGCTACCCTTCAACAACTTTCGAGCAAGAGTAAAGCTACTGCAGTCGGGCTAATCTACCTATAAAAGGAGGAAGAGGCCTCAGAGACAAGGATACTCAACCAATCAAACAAACAAACATACAAACTCTGCTCTCAAGCTAGATTTGCATCTATAAGCTGTAATCAGCCCAGATCTCAATCCTTTTCAGGATCATCCCCCACAAAAGCCATCTTTTGTCTAGTTTAGAAGCTCTGCTATCACCCTTAGTGGCGTAGCATCGATTATCTCGTGTAAACTTGTTTACCATCCATCCATTCTTAGCATATAAACCTTGTAAACTCAAAAGAGAAGTGATTGCAAGAAGTTCAACCTTGCCCGACAAGGTGAAATCTTGCTCAAAGCTCTTTGTTTGTCTTATAAGTTAATAGATCTACTGCTTAATGTATTCTCTAATATGTATTCAAGTTATATCCATCTGTTTTCCTACTTTAAGAGTCTCATTTGTGCCCGGATTTGGTCACCTTAATGAATATGCCTTCATTTAAAACCAATCAAGAATCGAGTAGGTGACTTAAGGGGATATTGACTCCCCTCACTTGAACATACAAGACTATGAACTGAAAGTCCTTGGTCACAAGGCAAGAAAAAGAACTTAATGTGGACTTAACCCATCCACGACAATCCTTTGATAACAAGAAGTCCGAGTAACTTGGGGCGAAAGTAATCGACTAAATACACTTATTATACATCTGTTATACTGAGATAGCAGTGGCACGCCTAGCACTCAATTAGTTTTGATTGCGAGCCTCAATGTATACACCTAAGGCCCTACAAAGGCACCTTTCAAAACTAACTTTATCCTCTTCTTGCAGCACATCAGCAAGCAAGAGCCCGACTATATATCCAAAGTGCCAATCCCTTGGGGAGTTGTGCTAAGAGCCGAGGAGCTCTTTCCGGAGAAATCTTCGCCCGAACAAAGTGTAGGGCTGATAATTGGGTTTGGTGCTTGAGTGTGATAATTGAAGTGGGTGTCTCGAGATTTAGGGGGTTTAATTGAGGTACGTTAATTTCTAGGGTTTTGATAATTCTGCAACTCCTCGAGTGTTAGTATGTTGTTGGGGTTGGCTTAGAGAGACGGGTGTTCTTGGGTTCTCAGGTTTTATTCAATCAACGTTGTTTAGATCTTTGAACTTCGGGTGGCGTCTGTTTATGGTAATGGGGTTTGTGACAATTAGCATCTGGCTTGCTTATATTAGACTCGTTGATTTCGTGGGTTGTTGGATTATGGGTTGTTTTATTTGGTGTTTGTTAATCATTACTTGGCTTAGATGTGGTTCTTGGAGTGCTTTGCTTTTATTTTGGGGTGCCCGAGATTGCTCTTTGTGTATTTTGCATCTGTTGGGTTCCCTATTGTGCGTCTTGAGTGAATTGCTCATCTTTTCTCTTAATCTTCCGATTAGGCCTCCCAATCAGTTTACTAGTTTTGTGCTGATTAGCTGCTTTTGCTCGTTTATTATGTTTTTATCTATTTGTTCTGGAGATTGTATTTTTTTTCTTTGACGGCTGGATTCCCCCACATTTCTTCTATTTAAGTTGGTGGTGGCTTGGGTTTTATTTCATCTGGTCTTCCCACTTCTCTGCATTTCTATTTTCGTTGGTTTGCAGGATAGGTGCATAGAGACGTAAAAATATTTGCGTGAACTTCATAAATTTTTCTAAGGCTCCGAACGTTGAAGGGTAAGTGTTTTTTAGCTAAGTTCAATTTTTAATTCGATTCTCTACTGTTAGCATAGATTGTCATCATTTCTTCCCTTTTGCTGTGAATTATTTCCGGATTTTGTTGTGCTGTTAGGTCAGGAGCTCCAAGTCTTTACAAATGTGAGCTTTTTCAGTAGGTGTCTTTTGTAAAAAGGTTTTAATCTTTCTCATAAATATAGTTTTTTTCAGTTATGCAATACTTTGAATGGGTGTATTTTTCTCTTTCCTGATTGCTGATTTAATTTGGGTTTTATTAAGAGTTTAATTGAAGGTTTAATTCGGGTTTGTAGTTGGGGTTTAATTGAGGGTTTTGCTTTACTTAGCTTGAATTGAGATTCTACTCCCCATAAAGTTAATCAAAGCACTATGAATCTAGTAATGATAAAATGTGGTTGGTATTATTTACCAAAAAGGAAAAATTGTAATTGGCATGCATTTGGTTAAAAGACTAATTTTCTTTACAAGAACTTGAATAAAAAGTAGACCATGAGTGAAAACCAACCAACAACGATTATGGTGATTCAGTAATTTAAACATAAACCAGCTTTGAGAGTCATACTCACCCATTGTCGGTTTTCCTTGCGAGCATATTTCCTACCCAAAGTTTCTCAAACTATGTTCTCAAACCACTGCATCGGCATATCTTTCCAACTTCTAATAGTCTTTGGTCCCCATACTTTCCAGAATTCGTTTTGGATCTTAATAATAGCTGCTATATTTCTTGGAATTGTCAATGATTTCACTTCTTCGTTTTCTTTTCTTTTTGAAAAGCATGAGTGTGAAGTTTGATCACTGAGTTTGACAAACAAATATATTGAACTTTTCAAATAGACTTTACATTTATCCCATAGATTTTTCTCCTTTTCTTTTTCTGATTGTTGTTGGCATGCTGAGGAAAAAAATTATATTAATGGCTGTTCATTTACCTCTGTAGTATTTTATTGTTATTCTGATCTCCACTGGTTCTTTATGGTGTGGTTTTTCAATCAGTTAATAGTTTTTAAAAATTGAAATAACGTTATAGTTCTAAGCGTAATCATTTGATTAGTCTTCCTTTTAGCATAATTCCTGGAGACCAAGGATCTAACCATGTACAAGACCCAGCTATATGGTTTATTTCTATTTGCACTTGGTGGGCTTTTATTTCATTATAGCCTATCATTTCATTTCAGATAGGTGAGGCAGTTGCAAAATGTTACAACGGTGTATTAAGTTTTGGTGTATTCTTAATTGATATTATAAACATTAGGAAAATTTATAGCCATATATCAAATTTTAAGACTTTTAACTTGCAGCCATTTTTATTGATTTCTGTAAAGATTCTAATGGTTTTTTGTTTTTAAATTTGTCTCTGTTAGATTATTGTTTTTCAATTTAAATTTTACTCTTTTCCAACTTAGGGTGCTTCATTGAATAAATGATACAGATTTTTCTTGAAGTCATTTCGTTGTTTGTTTTCCTTTAGGGATTGTTGTGCTTCGGTTAGTACCATTCAGGTCTGTCCATTTGTCAATCGGCACTGCTAATTTTTGTGAATGTGTGGCAAGACATTGGTGATGCAATTTGTCTAGGTAAAATAGAGATCATCTTTTAAAGTTAAACATGGTCCACTTTCTGCAAAAAAAAAAAAATGGCAAAATGGTTAACCATCTGTTGGCAAAAACTAATTAGTGACATCTTGATCAACCTGCACAGATTGCTATCTAGCCACTGAGCATTATGTTTGGGGTATAGGGTGCATTTTCTATGGTATGGGGTGTCCAAGAGAAACGGTTTCAAAATTAGGTCTGTTTGGATTTCAAGGATTACGTTTACTATTTTGTTTGTAAAATTTGCAAAGAGATGGGGGTGTTTTAGTTTTTATGTTTAATGTCTTGAGAATTACCCTTTATTTGGTGCACTTTTACATATTGAGTCCGTTATACCGTCACAATTTAAGTTACTTTTATTGTATCTGTTTGTTTGCATTTCGAATTCTTAATTGCAATCTCACTTCTTTTTTGCAGTTTAGATCGGGCTCACATCATAGAATCATAATCTGCTCTTGTTGTTGCCTTTAATGAAGGGGTTCAAAGCCATTACGTTTCAATCAAGCCTTTGGTATGTCCTGAACTTCAATACGTTGTTTCCCCACTCTTTCCATTTCAAACAATGCGAGTTTATAATTTTTAAAATGACTGTTTGGTTTTTTTTGGCTTATATTATATGTTTGCTCTATGCTTTGTTTCTCATTCTTGGTTAACTTCGTGATCTCTGATTGTCTAGAGGTCCGATAGTTCTTTCCTTTTTTTTGGTTTAAATTTTGTCTATGCAATTCTGTTATTGTTTGAAAGTCTCTTGGTGTCTTTGTGATTCTTATTTAACCCAGTGTTCTTAATTGTTTATCAAATGTTATTAGGCGTTTTATACGTTTTTTGTTGGTTGCTTCCTTTCTTTATTGCGTTCTAAATTTTCCAAATCGTTCTTTGAAGGTCAGTTACTTTGGTTGGTTGGTGTTTTTGTTAGGTTTTTCTGGTAGTCAATTGTCTCATCCTCCCTGAAGTGCTTTAATAAGTGCCGTTAACAACTGCAATCTCTCAACAAACCAGACATATTTCCAAAAAAAATCACAATTTCCATATTTCAATTTTTAAAAATTTTAACTGTGTTATTCTAAGACCTACAAGCTAAACATATTTTTCTAAAAAACATAAATATTGACACTATATTTATTTGTGATTCCGGGTAGATAAAATGGTGAAAGATATTGATTGAAGCGAACAACAAATTCTAGGAGGAGTTTTGGTTAAAAATTTAAAGAAACTGATTGAGGCTCGAAACAATGAAAATAATCGAGGAACCAAAAAGATATATAGAGAAACTGCTCCAGGACCCAATACAAAGAAAACAGTGAAAATAGAAAAAACAAGGATGTGTTTGCATGTTTATGGTAAAGGTGTAAACCGAAACAAATTGGTGGTTCACACTATCCATTCATCTGAAAATCGTAGTAATTTGCCGAAAGAATAAGTTCCGTTGGATGAAGAAGTTTAGCATTTTTTGGGGCGTTTTTCGATGGGATCTAGGCTAGCCTGCAGAACATATATTTTTCCATCTTAACTTCAAGGCCAATATGGGTGCGTTTGTTGCGCCGGACTGTCTCGGACTGGACTAGCTGCCGGGACTAAGCTGGACTGGCTTAGACTGGACTAAGCTGGACTAACTTAGTGAAGCGTTTGGTGCAGTCTCGGACTAAGAAGCAGGATAAGAAAAACAATACTGTTCACCAGATTTGTGTTTGCTTAGACTAGGACTACAAATTTTTGTCATTGTGTAATAGAGTAATGCTACAAATCTCATGATATGGGTTAATTGGAGCATATTTTTGCCATGTATATTATGAATCTTAAAAAAAATTGACAATTGTTTTGTTTCTATTACCTGCTAATAGAATTGGGTTTAATTTGCAAATGTAGCTTGATTTAAACTCTATCACCCAACAGAAGAAAAATAATAGTGGCCAATACATGCAACTTCAACAAATACAAGTACATAAGATCTCCATAATTTAGAAAATCCTAGTTAACATTAGTTAACATTAGCCAAAATAGATCTCCATAATTTACAAAATGGCTAGTAAACATAAGCCAAAATACTAGTGCAAAGCTAAGTTATAAGTCATAACATAAGACTGTATGATTAATAAAATACATCCATGTTAACGTTAATAAAATACATCCATGTTAACATTAGCCAAAATCCTCATCCGCTTGCGTTGTCTCTTAAAAGTCTTTGGACGAACACTTTCTTGAGTTCCGGTTTGATTGCCCTGAACACTCCCACATTTTTTGGTTTATCCAAAATAAGAGACAATGCATCAATTTGATCCATAGGAGAGAGACCCATTGCTTCAAGTTCATTAGCTATGTCAGTATGATCTGCAGTACCTTGAACTAAAGCTTCAGTTACCATTTGCATCCTCTTCCCACTTTCAACATAAAAATCTTTCAGTCCACTGATAATTGCCTCGGTTCCATCACTTGAACTTCCCACAGCTCTTTTCCTCTTTCTTTGGCTATTTTCAGATGGGGTGCTTTGTTGGCTTTGTTGGTTCATTGAAGAAACAAAATTATCACCTCCAATATCACTTTCACCAACATGATCATGACTTTGTTCCTCCACCATTTGAGCAGGGGTTTCGGCTACATTACCCGTAGCCCGATCTTTTCCAAATATATATGCAAATCTATCAAACAGTGGAAAAGGTTTGCTTCTCCATCCATCGGCTTCTTTATTTCTCTAAGATTATATCAACATAGCAAAACTAAAATTTAGCATGCGTAACAAATATAGGAGCAAGAATATAACTAATGCATAAATAAAATAGGATATGAACCTGCACATAAGTTTGCCATGCGTCATCACTGTCAACTTCAACGCACTTTTTGACATCATTCCATGCAAATCCACTTGTGTTTATCATGTCAACGACCATACTATATGTTTTTTTCCATTTCTTCAACTTGGACTCAATATGTGGATTTGCCTTTATATTTGAATGAGGACATAAAACATTGACAGCTTTTGCTATTTCAACCAAAGTACCTTGTTTGAAAGCACCGGTGTCACACCGTTGCTTCCGAGCAACAAAATCCTCAAGAACTCCTAGTAATACTTCTTCCTCAAATGCTTCCCATTTACGCCTTCTTCCTTTTGGCTCTTGAGTAGCATTCAAAATATTTTCGTTATCCATACCTAAACAAAAAATATTTTAATGAAGGAAAATACCATACAAATAATCAATTTGCATAATATCCAATCAACTTGCATAATATCCAATCAACTTGCATAATATCCAATTAATTTGCATACCATCCAATCATTGTGCTAATATCTAACAAATGCATGATAAAAAGGAATACTAAAATAAAATGTTATCATTAAAACATATAGCTAGTTCGGTTGCTGGTTCCTAATTGCTCTCCACTCATTATACATTTCCTCAGCCATATCATTCCTCATTGCAGTCCACTGGTCCGATGATTGAACACTACCAACATATTCACCTTCTTCTGTATTTTGTCCATCTTCTATTATTGGCAAATTCTCCATTGGATCTACTAACATCTCTTGCCTAATAAGATTGTGTAGTAGGCAACAAGCGGTAATTATTCGACCTTGTGTCCTTATCGGATAGAAAGATGGACTCCTTAGTATCGACCACCTTCCTTTTAGCAAGCCAAAACAGCGTTCAATTACATTCCTTGCCTTAGAATGCTTCATGTTAAAATATTCTTCCTTATTAGAAGGTGTTCGTCCCTCCCATTCAGATAAATGATAAGGTATTCCTCTATAGGGTGCAAGGAATCCTTCACCATTTGTATAACCACCATCTACAAGGTAATAACAACCTAATGAAAAAAAAAACAGACCTTATTAGTGTTTTGTAGTTGACAAACAGAACTAAACCTAACTTAGAAAGTTGAGACTAAGTAATAATCTTACCCGCTGGTACCTTAAAACCATTAGGCCTACTAATTGCATCATGTAGCACTCTAGAGTCTGATGCGGAACCCTCCCACCCCGGAAACACATATATGAACTGCATATCTCCTGAACACACACCTAACACATTAGTTGCGACTCGACCCTTTCTTGTTCGGTATCTTGGTTTGTCAATTTCAGGTACATGCACATCAATGTGTGTTCCATCCAATGCTCCCAAGCAATTCTTAAAAATAAAAAATAAAAAACTTTTTGTTAATTTATACAAAGGGAATGAAGAGTTAAAGCTTAAGGAAAATGAAAAATATTTCTCATCATACCTTAAAACATCGCCACCTAGCATCTGTAGAATCAATAGGCACAGGCTGTGGGACTTTTAGTAGGAAACCTTGTAATCGCAAAATTCCTTGCAATACGCTATTGAAATACCTACTTATAGTCTCTCCCGACCTATAAAATCTACCGCCAACACTACGATTCTTAGTATGATGTGCTAATATTTGTAAAGTCATACACACCTGTTCCTCTACAGACACCAAACCATCAGTTTTTACCCTCCCATCTTGACGAAGTAAGTCGCATAATATGCCAAAAGTCCTTCTATCCATTCTCAATTCGTTAACACATTCAGTATCAGTATTCCCTATTATACCATTCAGATAACACAAACTAATCTCTCGTCTAATAAGTGAACGGTTAGTCAATGTGGGTCGTTCAACATGTCTCTGTTTGCCACGTAGCATCATCACCACAAGAATCGTACAAATACAAATTGTTTCCAAATAAGACATCTCTAACAATAAGATCAATAAAAGCTTCCTTCGATCCATATCTATCCAAACAAAAAAAAAACAAAAAACAAATTAACTAAATCATTAACCCGAGGCAACAAATATACATATGGCGTTGAAAAAAAAAAGTTTTCATTAACCCGAGGCATCATATTCAAAATGTTCTACTCTTATACATCTATAAACATGTGTCTAAGAACACTAGTATGAGGATTGCTATCATTGCTAGGCATTGCATGTGAAAAGGGAAATTAAAGGACACCTGTAATGCAGTAGCCTTAGCCTTAGCCTTCCGTTTATGCTCCTCTTCTCTGCAACCAACAACCACAACAAATTGCAATTCAGCATCAACCCCACACAATACAAAACATTCACATTGTATACACAGTACATACATACACACTGCAAACACAGTACATACATACACACACTACATACACTGCATACACTACACACACTACATACACTACACACATACACTGCATACACTACACACACACCCTGCAAGTACACACACAGTGCATACATACATACACACACTGCATACACCCTGCATACACCCTGCATACATACACACTGCATACACAGTACACAAACACACACACACACTACATACACTACACTTACACACACACTGCATACACTACACACACACCCTGCATACACACTGCACACACACACACTCACACTCACACACTGCACACACACACACACTGCATACATACTGCATACACACACACACTGCATATATACACACACACTGCATACATACACACACACTCACACTTACACACACTGCATACATACTGCATACATACACATACACTGCATACATACTACATACATACACACACACACTGCATACATACACACACACTCACACTTACACACACACTGCACACACACACACTCACACTCACACACTGCATATATACACACACACACACTGCGCACACACACACACACTGCACACACTGCATAGACACACACACACTGCACACACTGCATAGACACACACACATTGCATACACACTCACACACAAACTGCACACACACACACAAACTGCATACACACTCACACACACACTGCACACACACACACACACTGCATACACACACACACACTCACACTCACACACTAAACACAGTCACACACACACACACACTGGACACACACATACACACACTGCATATATACACACACACACAAACTGCACACACACACTGCATACACACACAAATTGCACACACACACAAACTGCACACACACACACTGCATACACACACAAACTGCACACACACACAAACTGCACACACACACACACTACATACACACACACACACTGCACACACACTCACACTCACACACACTCACACTCACACACTGAACACAGTGACACACACACACACACGGGGACAGAGTGCAACAAACTCTTACCCTCACACACACACTCTGTTTTTATACTCACACACACACACTGCATACATACTTGCATACACACACACTGCACACACACACACACACTGCACACACACACACACGCACACACACACACACACTGCATACATACTGCATACATACACACACACACACACTGCGCACACACACACACTGCACACACTGCATAGACACACACACACACTGCACACACTACATACACACTCACACACACACTGCACACACACACACAAACTGCATACACACTCACACACACACTGCACACACACACACACACACTGCATACACACACACACTGCACACACACTCACACTCACACACACTCACACTCACACTTACACTCACACTCACACACAAACACACACACACACTGCACACTTACACTCACACTCACACTCACACTCACACTCACACTCACACTTACACACACACTGCATACATACTGCATACATACACACACACACTGCATACATACTACATACATACACACACACACACAAACTGCACACACACACTGCATACACACTGAACACAGTCACACACACACACACACTGGACACACACATACACACACACACAAACTGCACACACACACTGCATACACACACAAATTGCACACACACACAAACTGCACACACACACACTGCATACACACACAAACTGCACACACACACAAACTGCACACACACACACACACACTACATACACACACACACTGCACACACACTCACACTCACACACACTCACACTCACACACTGCATACACACTCACACACACACTGCACACACACACACACAAACTGCATACACACTCACACACACACTGCACACACACACACACTGCATACACACACACACTGCACACACACTCACACTCACACACACTCACACTCACACTTACACTCACACTCACACACAAACACACACACACACACAAACACTTACACTCACACTCACACTCACACACACATTTTACACACACAACTCACACACACATTTTACACACACAACTCACACACATACACACAAAAACAGATTACACACACACACACGGACATATTACACACACATTTTACACACACAACTCACACACACACTGCAAATAACACAGGTTACACACACACACACGGATAGATTACACACACATTTTACACACACAACTCACACACACACAGATATTACACAGGTTACACAGATTACATACACACACACACACACAAACACACTCACACACACACAAACACACAGACAAATTTTTTTTCAGTACACACAAACACACACACAGAGAGCATACACCTGAGACTAATCTCAATTTCATCTTATGAAAACCCCAAATTCTAATCTCAATTTCACCTAAATAACAAAACCCTAATTTGTTCAATTGCAAATCCACTTGTATATTATGAATTTCTCAAACCCAAAACAACAAAATCAAATAAACCTCAGTTAATATCACAAACAAATCCACACAAATCGACGAAAAAAAATCCAAGATTCGAAGCTTACCGACTAGAGGCAGATGACAGCGACCAGATGCAAGGACGACGATGAGCGTGAGGACGATGTGGGAGCACGGCAAGGACGACGACGAGGGCAGACGCAGAGATGAGGACGATGTGGGATGTGAGATGTGGGAAGACGCGGTTTCTCTGGCTTACGAGTCCGCCCGAATTTGGGATCCCTCGTGAAGAACGGCTAAGCCCCCCCTTAGTCCTAGCGAATCCCACCTAAGCTCATTAAAGCTAATCCCGGTACCCACCAAACACTGGACTATAGTCTAGTCCAGTCCAGTCCCAGCGAATCCTGTCAAACAAACGTGCCCTATATGTGTTAAATGCATGTTGCTCCTGTTTGTTAGGAAACAGAGCATTTTTTCCAATCATATCTTTTGTAATCAGCTTGGTTGAATGTATGTAAAAGCGGAACTACTTATCTTACTGATACCGTTCACTCATCTATCTTTTTTTTTTCGTTCATGATTATGTTGAATTTTTTTTCAAGTTACATGTGTTTAATTCATGTGGTTAAGATTCGTGCATTCAAGTCCCGCAGCAACGCGCGAGCATTTTATCTAGTTAAAACTAAAAAGAATATTAGTCAGACTTAAAAAATGGATACAAATTAAAAATAAAATATATGAAAAATATTTTTTAAAAAATATTAAAAATTAATAATATGTTTTCCAATTTTAAAATTACGATATGCTGACATGTAAAATAATTTAATCTTTAAATAATGACGCGGATAAAAGTGAAGGGACGGACAAAAAAAACAAGCGAGCTCGCACCAACTGTTTCCAACTCGAAGACGACGTCGTCTTGTTCTACCCAACATAAATGCTTTGCGTTTAAATCTTTATCGTTGAAAGAGAGAGCGAAGGACTGAGAAAAAACTCGACTGAGAGAAAAGAGGGCGGAGGAGAGGAGGCGAATTGTGGATGACGACGACGGCGACTGCAACCGTTGTATGAACCGACTTTGTTGTGAGTTGAAGAGGATTGAGAAATGGCGGCAACCAAACCCGGCGTTCCGAAATCTGGAGCCATTTCCAAGGGCTACAACTTCGCATCTCACTGGGAACAGGTGCTTCTTCTTCTTTTTCTTTCTCCTCCTCGTTGCCCTAGATTCAGTTTTTCCATTGAAACAACTCCTTTTTCGTCTACATCTGAGTTTTCTGCAATTTTCTCCACTTTATTGCAATTAGCTTGCTTTCGGATCGGATCGGATCCTCTCGATATGAATTTTGATGTATTGCTTTCTTTCCTCTGCAGAAAACTCCGTTATCAGAGCAGCAGCAAGCGGCCATTACAACGCTCTCGCATTGCGTTGCAGAGCGGCCGTTCCCACCCAATTTGGCTCAGGACGGCACCACAGGCCACCAGAATGGCCTAACTGTCTCCACCAAGGACAGCACTTTCGGCTTGGAACACTCCGCTGCCATTGAAGCTGTTCTTGTCAATACGAATCAGGTACATTTTCGCCATCACATTCCGTTATCTATTACAATTCGATGGCTTTCTCACTGAATTAGCTTTTGCTACTTGTAGTTTTACAAATGGTTTACAGATCTTGAAGCAGCATTGAAGTCGGAGGTTGGTAATCGATTCTTGCAGCAAACTTATGTTGTAATTAAGTGTAAATATAAGCTCATTGCACATAAATTTTTCACATTTTAGACAGAGGAGAAGTATCGACACTATGTAGACACTTTGACAGAACGCATTCAGACATGTGATGGCATACTCGGTCAGGTAATGGCGATATGTCTATCGGTATCGTTGAAGCCATCTTTGTTTTAAGTTGTTGTGCTTGTTTGAAATAGTTGGTTCCTTTCTGTGCAGGTGGCTGACACCCTAGAGTTGTTTAATGAACTACAGAACCAGCATCAAGCAGTAGCAACAAAGACTAGAACTCTTCACGATGCTTGCGATAGACTGGTGGGACTTTCTTTCTAATGTTACCCCTTTTATTTCGTCCACTTTCTTGGTGTCAGTTTAATTCATGGTTGTGGGGGCCTGGAAACATATTTAAAACTTGATGTCTCCTCATTTTTCATTTGCAGTTAATAGAGAAACAACGGCTGATTGAGTTTTCAGAAGCACTCCGTAGTAAGCTCAACTACTTTGATGAATTGGAGAATGTAAGGTTTGAATCTACCTTACCTAGAGATATTTTGTTTGCTGACGTTGTGGTTTTGTTAAATATATGTGGTATGCATAGCAGCTTGGATAAACTTTTATTTTTGAACTAACAATTTAATTGATTCTTTTTCCAAAGCTTTTTAAGTTTTAAAAAATCTGCCTGAGTCAGTTTCTCCTTAGTATGAATTCTCCTTATCAGGCATTACTTAGTGTTACATTGAAGTTAATATACTTTGAAGCTTTGTGCCAAGGATGTTACCTTCTTTTTTTTGTTCGGATGCGTGAGAAAATATCACGATGCACAAATTGTGTATGTAATACAAACCACTTAATATATTTATATATTCATCCTATTAGTATGTTATATATAATTCATGTTTAATTTTTCAACTGTGTGCAGATTACTACCAATTTTTATTCTCCAAACATGAATGTTCTGCACGAGAACTTTCTCCCTCTTCTCAAACGCCTTGATGAGTGCATATCGTAAGTTCTCTACCTTCTTTGTTAGTAACTGTGTGCAATTCTATGCTTCAGACACTATTCAGTTAAAATCCTTGGAAGTTTGTAATTCATACTAGGAAGCATTAAGCATTTGATAAAGATATATTTGTTGGATTAGAACTTACTGGTTTCAAACAATTTGTGCATACTTTAGGTACGTCGAAAGCAATCCACAGTATGCAGAATCCAGTGTTTACCTGCTCAAATTTCGACAATTGCAGGTATAATTTGCAAGAGCGTTGATTAGGTGAATAGTATAGAACAGAGATTGTCTTCCAGTAAGATTAATTTGACCTTCAATAATATATAATTTACTTGTTTTGTACAGTCTCGAGCCTTGGGAATGATTCGTTCTCATGTACTTTCAGTTCTCAAAGGTGCTTCTTCTCAGGTAATGTTAACTTGTTGAACTGAATTACCATTAACACGTCGTAGTAGACTTCTGTCTTAATATGCATTAATGTATATTACTTGGCTTTGAATTATGGACACTGTCTTGCATCAGGTACAAGCAGCTATCCGGAGCAGTGGTGGCAATAACACATCTGTTTCTGAGGGTGTAGAAGCATCGGTTATATATGTCCGTTTCAAGGCAGCAGCAAGTGAGGTAACATTAATGATGCTATTAATTTGATTAATGCATTTAACCAGCCAGGGTGTGAAAAGTTGAAAGCAAGATGTGTCTGGAAAACATTTTAAGTTCTACCCTACTTTTTGAATGCTGGTGTGCAACGCTGTTCTTTTGGTTTTTAACTTCACACTTGTTTGTTTTGATGTCTAACAAGTAGAGTCCTTGCAGCTTAAGCCAGTGCTGGAGGAAATTGAAAGCAGAGCATCAAGGAAAGAATATACTCAGATCCTTACAGAATGCCACAAACTATACTGTGAACAGAGACTTTCGTTGGTGAGCTGATGAAATTTTTTTTATTTTGAAAAGGATCATTAGTTGTTTACCGTACTAATTCATTCCTTCATTTTATGACTTGTAATCAATCCACCTTTTTAATGCATTTTCAGGTAAGAGGTATAGTACATCAACGAATATCCGAATTCGCGAAGAAAGAGGCCTTGCCATCACTGACTAGATCTGGATGTGCATATCTAATGCAGGTAAGATATAAATGTTGCAAGGACGTTCATTGAGGAAAGACTCCTTAAAAACAAATACAAGCGAAAGATTTGTCTATCATTGAATATAAGGTGAGGATGGGGTGATTGGCCCTGACCTCTTTAATGATAGCGGGCAGTATCTTTGATGCTTGATGTAATGTGATATGCAACTTATTCTCATGTATGAATTTGAGCTGCATACATTGTGAACATTTATGTTGTAGGACAGCAAAGTTTCCATTGTAATTGAAACCACTATTTATTGCAGGTCTGCCAGCTAGAGCACCAACTTTTTGTTCATTTTTTTCCATCTTCTGCAGAGGACGTTTCAAGTTTGGCTCCATTGATAGATCCTATGTAGGTCCCATTATATTTTTTGTTTTCAGTTCTTTTCTCTCGTTTTCTGCTTTCTTGAGAGGCTGACATGTAATAATGGGTTAGGCAATCTCTTTTAAACTACATGTGCCAAAAGTGAATGAAGCTTGATTGGTTTGGTCCTTTCCACTTCATTCCTTGTTAAGCTGTTACATTGTAGTATGGAGGTTGGCTGGTTGATTGGTTTATGCACACTTTAAACTATATAATAACCTCCTTTTGGTGATAATTCATGCAGGTCTACATATTTATATGATACACTGCGGCCAAAACTTATTCATGAAACAAATGTTGATTTTCTTTGTGAACTTGTTGATATATTGAAAGCTGAAGTCCTAGGTGAACAGTTAAGTCGGAGGACTGAATCATTAGCTGGTCTACGTCCTACATTAGAGAGAATTCTTGCCGATGTTCATGAGCGGTTAACTTTCCGTGCTCGAACACATATTCGTGATGAGGTGACTTCTATTCCTGAGAGTTCTCATTGTTTGTTGAGTTGTTACCTTTTTTTCTTAATTTTCCAGTTAATCTTGTTTTCTTGACTAGCTACCACTTTTTCCTTTTTAAATGTCTTAAAACCTCTCTCTTGTTTTTTTTCCAGATAGCAAATTATTTTCCTCTGGATGAAGACTTGGATTACCCTGCAAAGCTGGAAGGATCTGCGGCACATCAACTTGAAACTACTTCTGTAACTTTTTTCCCATTTCCTTTTTTAACTTCTATGGATTTCTGAGATAAATTTTTGTTTACGTTGCCTGATGCATATAGGCATATAGGACATCCACACATGGTTTAATAATTTTAATTTTCCATTATGTTTCATGACCTTGATGAATTATTGATTCAGTCTGGTGAGATTGATTGTTCACTTAATGGAATATCCACAACCTGGAAACAAACTGTCTCTTTCTTTTTTTTTTCTTTTTTTTTTAATTTTATTTTATTTTGTATTTTTATTTTTATACAAGTGATATTTGGAGTCATACAATGAAGCTCTGGGAGAGAGTCATTGAGCATAGATTGAGGCAAGAGACACGGGTTTCGGACAACCAATTCGGGTTCATGCCAGGGCGCTCAACCATGGAGGCAATCTATCTCTTACGAAGATTGATGGAAAGATATAGAGATGGGAAAAAGGATTTACACATGGTCTTTATAGATTTGGAGAAAGCGTACGATAGGGTCCCAAGAGACATTCTTTGGAGGATTTTAGAGAAGAAAGGAGTACGAGTAGCATATATCCAAGCTATAAAGGATATGTATGAAGGAGCAAAGACTGCCGTAAGAACTCATGAAGGACAAACTGAAAGCTTTCCCATAACTGTAGGATTACATCAAGGCTCATCCTTAAGTCCTTACCTTTTTGCGTTGGTAATGGATGAGTTAACAGGACATATTCAAGATGATATTCCTTGGTGTATGCTTTTCGCAGACGATATAGTGTTGATAGATGAAACTCAGGAAGGGGTAAATGCAAAGCTTAACCTTTGGAAAGAAGTGTTGGAATCTAAAGGTCTTCGCCTAAGCCGATCAAAGACAGAATATATGGAGTGCAAGTTCAGTGCAAATGGAGGCCAAAACGAGTTAGGGGTGAGGATCGGTGATCAAGAAATACCAAAGAGCGATCGTTTTCGTTACCTAGGATCTATCTTGCAAAAGAACGGAGAATTAGATGGAGATCTCAACCATAGAATACAAGCTGGATGGATGAAGTGGAAGAGTGCATCCGGCGTGTTGTGTGACCGCCGTATGCCATTGAAGCTCAAGGGAAAATTTTATAGGACGGCAATAAGGCCGGCGATGCTGTATGGCACAGAATGTTGGGCGGTGAAGCATCAACACGTACACAAAATGGGTGTAGCGGAGATGAGGATGCTTCGTTGGATGTGTGGGCACATGAGAAATGATAAGATTAGGAATGAGGATATCCGGGGTAAAGTAGGAGTAGCAGAAATTGAAGGAAAGATGAGAGAAAATCGGTTACGGTGGTTTGGACATGTGCAAAGAAGGCCTACTGACGCTCCGATTAGAAGATGCGACTATGGGATAGAGGTTCAGGGCCGAAGGGGTAGAGGAAGACCTAGGAAAACTTTGGAAGAGACTCTAAGAAAAGACTTAGAGTACTTGGATCTAACGAAGGACATGACACAGGACCGAGCACAATGGCGTTCTAAGATTCATGTAGCCGATCCCACTCAGTGACTTGGATTTTCCAAGTCTCCAACCGAGAAGTTTTCCTCACTCAGGAAATTAAGGGAACACTACCTCAACCTACATGCTCCACTCACAAAGCTCCAACAAAAGAAAATTCAAAGAACTTAGCGAAGAAGGCTTTGGTGTATTTAACACAATACGTTGAAATGAAGGAAAGCATATTTATTGATATCCCCGATAAGCTACAAATATGTACATATACATGAGTCAAAATAAACAAACAAGAGAGCCTTCACAAAGGTTGCTTAGGAGAAGTCGCAGCAGTCGGTAGAGCCCCAGAAAGAGAAGGCACCGGAGGGGGATCATTCGGAGCCTCAGTACTGGACAGAACCCTAGAAGAAGGAGGCATCAGAGGTTGATCATTTGGAGCTTCATTACGCGGTACAGCCCCAGAAGACGAAGGCAATAAATGCCTTTGGAACAAACCCACAAATCTCTGATGATCAAGTAAAACCTGACCATCAGATTCCTTCATCTGGTCCAGCTTCCTCTTCATGTTTGTAGCATAGTCATGTGCGAGACGGTGCAACTGTTTATTCTCATGCTTGAGCCCTCTAATCTCCTGTTTGAGACTCATCACTTCAGCCGCCAATGATTCAACTTGGCGGGTTCGAGCAAATAGGCGTTGGGCCATATTAGACACAGAACCTGCACACTGAACACTGAGAGCCAGAGAATCCTTAACAGCTAACTCATCAGATCGTTTGGAAAGTAGTCTGTTATCTTTGGGAGTGAGAAGGTTCCTGGCCACCACCGCAGCGGTCATATCATTCTTCATAACGGAATCCCCAACGGTAAGAGGACCAGTAGGGGAGACGAAGGATGGGCGCCATATGTTGTCTGGAGAAGGCGGGGCTGCCTCTTCAACAAGGTTCAAATCAAAACGACGGTCGGAAGGGCCAGACATTTTCAAAGGTGTTGAAGAGAGAAGAGGTCGAACAAATCAAGATCTTAGAAGTGTAAGAATGGAGCTTCTACTGGTGGAGATTCAAGTGTGCTTTGGAACTTAATGCCAGCCCCTATAAAAATCTGCACTCGACGGAGCTTCAGAAATCGAAGAGGCGCCTGCTCAGAAATCGAAGAGGCGTTTGCTTTCTCAAAAGCTGGGCTGCTCAGAGACCACGAGGGTCGATCTCAGAAATCGAAGAGGCGTCTGCTTTCTCAAAAGTTGGGCTGCTCAAAGACCACGAAGGCCGATCTCAGAAATCGAAGAGGCGCTTGCTTTCTCAAAAGTTGGGCTGCTCAGAGACCACGAGGGCCGATCTCAGAAATCGAAGAGGCACCTACTTTTCCAGCCTTGGCAGCACCTGTCACACGCACACTCAGCTTTGCGGAAATTATGGGCATTCTGTCGAAGACTTCTGGTGAAGTAGAAAGCACATGAGTCTTACTGTTCAATCACCCACTTCCCACACGCAATAGTAGCTCATGTGTATCACAGATAACTTTGCCAAAGTTCTCTGCCAAAGTTGAGCACGTGAAGCTTGCAGCTTCCACTACATCGCTCTGACCAAGACGGGTAAAAGAATAGCAAAGAAACAGCACTAACAAAGTTTAGACACATAAATTTTGAAGGTCTAGCTACCCCATATTATTACCCACAAGGGTAAAGGAACAGTATCACTGCTGGATAATTGGAAAGTCCCTGTGTGTCAACCTCTGTGCTTCGTGGCAAGGTAGACTAGCAAACATGCCCAACCTTTACTCACATTCGAGAAAACACTCCCAACAAGATTGCTTGCTCCAAAATCGAAGAGGCACCGTCCTCCGAATCTCGAGAGCCAGACTCCCAACATGACTACTTTCTCAAAAATCGAAGAGAGGGTAAAGGAACAGTACCATTGCTGGATAATTGGAAAGTCCCTGTGTGTCAACCTCTGTGCTTCGTGGCAAGGTAGACTAGCAAACATGCCCAACCTTTACTCACATTCGAGAAAACACTCCCAACAAGATTGCTTGCTCCAAAATCGAAGAGGCACCGCCCTCCGAATCTCGAGAGCCAGACTCCCAACATGATTACTTTCCCAAAAATCGAAGAGACACCGCTCTCCGAATCTCGAGAGCCAGACCCCCAGAATGATTGCTTTCTCAAAAATCGAAGAGACATCGTTCTCCGAATCTCGAGAGCCAGATCCCTGATAGGATTGCTTGTTCGAAAACCGAAGAGGCAACACTTTCCCAACTACAAGAGCCGGATCTCCTTGGATAAAGCTGTCTGTAATCTTCACACGCAACATCAGCTTTCCACATACCACAGACCACTTTTTCAAAGTGCTCTGACAGGGTAAAGGAATAGCATTATTACTTGTTGTTAAGGAGACTCCTATATATGTCAACCTCCATCCCCAACGGACAGACAGACCTGCAAAAATGCTCAACCCTTCCTCATATATGAGAGGGCACTCTCAACGAAGCCTTTCGAAATATTCAGCTTTCTTTCACCCCGATAATACCTCTGCAAACAAGTTATACTAGAGCAAGAATATCTCATATCATCAGTGTTAAAAGCAAGAGTATCCCATATCATGCTTTTTCCCTGTCTTTTCCTTTGGCCTTGTTCTTACCTGCAAGACAAGGAGAAAGAGAGCAATCAGTCAGCACTTGGAATCAAGCTTCCAGCCAGGAACTGACTGCCTGGAACTTACTTACCTGGCATTGCTCTCGAGTACTCATCTTCAACATCTTATGCTTCCAGGGAAGATACCGCATCTGCCTGAGGAACAGATAGGGCAAGTGAGAAGGATACAAGGAAGCATGTGGAGACAAGCGTAACAGCACACGTGCCGATACATCCATTACTCTGTCAAAGCAAAAGTATCCCATATCAGTAGGGTCGAACGTACTCTAGATTTGATGGACTTGTTTTGACCCTCAAATTCTTCAGTCGGCCTTATACTCTGGAGGAAACCAGAAAACCCTCCAGCTCAGTTCAAGAATAAGCCTGTGGAAAGTTACTTCTTCAAAAGCAAAAGTATCCCATATCATCTCTTCTCATTTTTCTTCTCTTTATCCTTCATGCTGCCTGCAAGATAGGGAGAATGTGAACAATCAGCCGGAGCTCTGATTGCTTACCTTGTCTGTCACCTCTTTCAGCAAATCCCCTAGCTCGGCAACTTGAGGGACTCCTACTACATGGTTTGTATCGCGCTTGACCAAGCCTGAAACTACAAGTAAGCTTCGAGTGAAATTGATACATTACCTTGTGCATCTCCACCAGTTAAAGATACCACCCCTGGATGGAGAAAGAGTACTTCCAGAGAAGATGCCACATCTACCTATGAGACAGATAAGGCAAGTCAAGACGATACCACATTCCGATACTTAGAAGTTTCGTGATTACGAGATCATTCTCCCACAATATTTCCTAATGTCATTGGTACTAAATCATTCACCTGTACTCACTAAAGGAAAGCTTGAACCTATGTACTTGTGTAAACCCTTCACAATTAATGAGAACTCCTCTATTCCGTGGACGTAGCCAATCTGGGTGAACCACGTACATCTTGTGTTTGCTTTCCTATCTATATCCATTTATATACTTATCCACACTAATGATCGGAGCAATCTAGCGAAGATCACAAAAAGCGACCGTTTTCGCTACCTAGGATATATCGTGCAAGAGAACGGAGAATTAGAGAGAGATCTCAACCATAGAATAGAAGTTGGATAGATGAAGTGTAAGAGTGCATCCGGCAGGTTGTGTGACCGTCGTAGGCCACTGAAGCTCAAGGGAAAATTTTATAGGACGGCAATAAGGCCAGCGATGTTGTATGACACAGAATGTTGGGCGGTGAAGCATCAACACGTACACAAAATGGGTGTGGCGGAGACGAGGATGCTTCGTGGGATGTGTGGGCACACAAGAAATGATAAGATTGGAAATGAGGATATTCGAGGTAAAGTAGGAGTGGCCGAAATTGAAGGAAAGATGAGAGAAAATCGGTTCCGGTGATTTGGACATGTGCAAAGAAGGCCTACTGACGCTCCGGTTCGAAGATGTGACTACGGGACAGAGGTTCAGGGCCAAAGGGGTAGAGGAAGACCTAGGAAAACTTTGGAAGAGACTCTAAGAAAAGACTTAGAGTACTTGGTTCTAACGGAGGACATGACACAAAACCGAGCGCAATGGCGTTCTAGGATTCATATAGCCGACCCCACTTAGTGGGAAAAGGCTTTGTTGTTGTTGTTGTTGTGTATACAAGTGATATTTGGGAGGTGAGAATAGAACATAGGACCTAAGGTGACATTTAGTGACCTTAGAACTTATTGATCACTTCTTGTATCAAATATATCCTTTAATTTTGCAGTCTACCTCTAGGGACACTAGTATGCCTTTGCCCTTGTAACATGTTTCCAAGCTGGTAATTTCAGATTACTCATGCACGATTGAATATATCTTTTATGGAAGTTGGTGTAAGTGGTTACACTATTGTTGGCTCCAGTTTTGCATCGTTTCTGGTTGATTGAATGTCCTTACCTCCAATTGTTTTATATATATATATATATATATATGGATCGATTTTCTCATCTTTCCTTATCTTTATCCTTTGTCAAACACAGGCTGATGAAAACCTTGTTTTTAAAACATGGTATCCACCTCTAGAGAAAACGATATCTTGCCTTTCAAAGTTGTATCGCTGTTTAGAACCAGAAGTTTTTACTGGTTTAGCACAGGTATTTAAGCCTTTGCTCAGCATTCAAACTTGTCTTGAATAAATGCCCTTCATATAAATTTGTTAAACAATTATTTTTTTGGTATTCAGGAAGTAGTTGAAGTTTGTTCAGAATCTATCCAGGTGAGCTACTGAATATGTACCGTCTTATGCAGTGCATTTTGAGTTTCTGTGTGCATAATTCCACTTAATTTTTTGTGTGTTACCTCTACTGTCATATTATCCCTGTTTATTAAGATGATGGGATTTGTTTAGCATGGGCTTAATATTGTGACTTACTTTTCTGGTGCTATCTTGATTGTTGTTTCTTTTATCTGCCAGAAAGCGGGCAAACTCATCACAAAGAGATCATCCCCAATGGACGGTCAGCTTTTCCTCTTAAAGCATCTTCTTATCTTAAGGGAGCAGGTGATTTTTCCTTCTTTCTTGATTATGTATCATGGATAATTGTTCTTTAAAAATAACTTGTTAATGCATCTATCTTGTCTTCCCAGATTGCGCCTTTTGATATTGAGTTTTCTGTCACACATAAGGAACTTGATTTCTCGCACTTGCTGGTTAGTTTTCTAACTTTAAAGTTCTCCTATTCAATGTATTATATAGTGTTCAGTAAAGTTCTATTAATGTTTGATATATCCTCTCGGTCTTTACTGCAATGATGCAACAATATGTCATTATTTCGATTACAATATGTGGAAATTTTGAATTTTGAAATAAAGCCAATTTTTGTTTTCTTTTCAATCAAGTCAGTTCTCTAGTATGGATAGTATTTCATTGACAAAGATGTCTAGAATGTTTTGTTTCGGGCAATAAGTATTAAAATTTAATTAAATGCCTGAATTTTGATGGAATGAAAATCTTAATATTTTTTAATCTTCTGGCAGGAGCATCTAAGACGAATTCTTAGAGGTCAAGCCTCTCTATCTGATTGGTCCAGGTCAACTTCACTAGCAAGAACACTATCTCCCCGAGTTTTAGAAAGTCAAATAGATGCCAAAAAGGTTTGTCAATCAATGATTTCTTAGTTTATTTTTAGAGCATAACTTTAATTATTAAGTGGCTTTAAGCTGCTTTGGATCATTTTTGTTGTTGTTGTTGTTGTATTCTTTCACCGCGGTGTGTTTCTCTGCTAACCCCGTTTGCCTCCCTTTTCTCCATTAGATAGGATTGCAGAGCAAGATTTCGTTTATACTTTTCACTTTGGTTCATTTTCTGGAGATTCTTCATTGTATTATTCAAAATAATTTGTCGGTAATCCATTGATGTAATGTACTTGCAGGAATTGGAGAAAAGCCTGAAAACCACTGGTGAGGAGTTCATTATGTCTGTGACGAAGCTAGTTGTGGATCCTATGCTTTCATTTATTACCAAGGTTTGTGTTTGTCATTTCCCCCTTTAGTAATATGGAAGCATAGATACAAGTATACAATTAAAAATCAAACAGAACATTAGAATAAATTGCCGAAATCCACATTTGACATGTGAATAGCTCATGTACTTACAGATATGTTGGAAACTTTTCTAACTTTACATCTCCATAAACTCATATCTGAGTGCTTCTTACAGCTTAAAACCCATATCATTAAAAAATGCTAACACAATCTTTATCCGTAGATTCCTATGGCATGTTGTTGAGGTACCTGGACGGATCGATGGATCCATAACTGAGTGCTCGACTGCCCGTTATAACTTAAATTCACAATGTCATTAGGGATCCTGCGTTTACTAAGTTTGGTCACATTTAGATATGATTTCTCATGGTTTTTCTACATCTGTATTTCAAAAGTTCGTTCATGTCTAAAAGGTTTTGATTGTATTTAGGTCACAGCTGTGAAAGCTAGTCAGAATCCAAAGGTAGAGTCGGTTATGTCCAAACCAATAAAAGATCAAGCTTTTGCAACCCCGGATAAGGTGGCAGAACTTGTTCAAAAGGTATGCATAATTGCTCATTTTCTTTGACTACGGTGGAGAGCCGTGTTAGGGAGGGCCATCTACGTATTTGTTTGCTAGGGTTCTTGTTTTGCGGTCTACATACTTGATAACAACAGCTAAGTCTCATAATGTACACTGGAACAGGTAGCTGCTGCAATTCAGCAAGAGTTGCCAATGGTAATGACGAAAATGAAGCTTTATTTGCAGAACCCATATACACGAACTATACTGTTCAAAGCTATAAAGTAAGTACAGAATTCACTCGTACAAGATGAAAATTTAGGGTCCTCAACAGATTAAGTTGATATTTTCACTTGACGACTGATCGGTTTATCTTCCTTTCATAACTCGGTCCTGACAAGCTTTCTTCTTTCCTCTTTTCTGCAGGACAAATATTGTCGAAGCACATGTTCGAGTACAGACCCTGCTGAAGGACGAGTATTCAGCGGAAGAGGTACAAGGCATCATACACATGCCTTCCATACAAGAACTACATGCACAACTTGATAATCTCCTTTAGAGTGCGAAAGCCAATGCCTCGCACCATATAAGTTGTTCTTATTAGCCGCGCGATTTAAAGGTTATTTTTTCATAGATAAGAGAAATCCTGCAATGTCGAACCAGTTTTACGAAACGACGATAATATGTATCATTTTTTGTACCGTATAAAGGGCCTATGGGCGGTCTTATAGGTTTTTTGTAGAACTGCTCGTGAGCTGTTTTTGTTCGATTTCAATTTCCAAGTTTTGGTTCAATGAAGCACAATTTGTATTTTGAAAACGGAATATGTGCTATTTGCAACTGGGAAAGAAATGTTACTTGTTAGTTTGACTGTATAAACTATAAACGAGTAATTATGTTGAATTAGTCCTCGGATTATTATTCAAGTGAAAATAAGCCCCTAACCTTTTTTATTTTTGGAAATATATAGTTCATAAATATATTAAACTGCCCATTTCCATCCTACTAAAAAAAATCAATGTTGTTTACCCAATTTCCAGTCAACTTAAGTTATGCAACTTGTAGGCGATTCTTTTGAGTATAAATTGGCAGTTTATAAGGAGTTTAAAGATTTGTTTTCCCCAAAATAAAAAGTCTAGAGAGGTAATTTAGATTCGATTTTCGCTAAAAGCGAATTTGAATTAATTGTCAGCTTATTGTGAGGCTTAGCGTACCCCTCTCCCCTTAGAATAGATAATATCATTTGTTAAAAAAAAAAATTATTGACAACAAAATTCAAAGCCTATAAGCAAGTTTAAGGGCGAGAAAATGACAGTAGTCATTTTAAAGTGCAAGTCGCATCATTTGACAAACTGTTGGATGTAACAGCTTTGAAACTAACTTTAATAGTTTAACGACTTATTTTTCCAATAGAATAATCTCAGAAACTAATTTTCACTCGGGTAATAATCGAAACGCTATTTACCTCTTATAAATAAAGAAAATGTGAAAAAAGGGAGAGGCATGCTGCTTTATAGCTTTGCATTGGACATTATTCTACTGAGCTCACATCTTCAAATATACAAGTAAAAGTTGTACGGATTATTTTCACATATATACAGGCTAGAAGACATTAATTCAGCTCGGATCTTGCGCAGTTTCTTCACCAAGGTCAGATTGCGACCTGCTCGGAACGATCGTTAGGGGAGACCACTGATCGGGCACCATGAGGAAGTAAGATGTCATAGCTTTCCTGAATCGTTTCTTGTATTGCTGGGGTGAAATCACGGTTGGAGACGTGTTCTTGGGTCCGCCGAGAATCCCGGAGGTCTTCACCCAAGTTTCAAGGTGCTTGTCCCATGTGTACTGTCTCATAAAATCAATGATCCCCAGAACCAGCTCATCCTTTTCCTCGTCCACACCGACCAGTAACGAGTAGTCCATGACATCAATCGACTGTGGCAAAATAGATGACAAGATGTTAGCAAACAACGGATGCCAGGGCAATCAAACACCAAAATCTAATCAATATGCCTCGAAAACAATCACACAGGATTTGGAGGGAGGTGTCGATGAAAAGAATACAAGCATTCTTCTCTGCACACTGCATTGGGTGGCGTGGGGTAGTATGTGTGTGTCATGCCATTCAAGAAATCACGTCAATTCGTAGAATACTATTTGTTAAAATCTTTGTGCACTCAGCGTTTTCCGATTGGAAAAACAATGGGGTTACTGAGGAAACATTAATGCGGCAACAGGGAGTTAAAATCGGACTTACAGCAAGGAATGCAGTATCATTCCAGACAGCTCTCTCTAGTAGCCGCTTTGCCTTGCTCCCCACAAAAATTGGAGAAGTTGGCATTGCTTCAATCAGATTCTGGTCGAGTAGAACTTTATTGCTCCCACTTGTATCTGGATTATAACGTGATCGAGAAGATCCCTTCAGATCATAAAGCCGCGTGACATTCCGTCTAAATAATAAATTCTCCATTACTAAAACATCCATCTTGGACTCTTTCCCTGCTTTACCATGCTTTGACGAAACCTTCCAAGACAAAAGAGAAAAGAAAATTTGGGTCAGACTTGGTGAAAAGTTGTATATAAGGCCACTAAAGAAAAACGTTAAGCATTTTAGTGAGAGCAAGAGAAATGTAGAATACCTGATAAATACCCAGGATCTTTGCCAGGCAAGTCGGGCTTCGAGTACTGATTGACTCAGACAAATACTTGAAATAAGATGGTGCAAACTTGATAAATGATTCCAGCTCTATCTTTGTAACTTGTTTGATGATAAATCGATCATCCAAGGTTTTTGCAAAGAAAACGTTGCTCTTGCCACCCTGGGCGCCCCACTTCTTACAGCGGCTAAGAGATCGCACGAAATCTCTTTCAGAAGGGCAACACGTCCTCCTTAAAGCCTCAAACCGCGTTGCATAGTAACAAGTCACGGTATACTTCACCTTACCAAGGGGGCCATCATCTGTAAAAGAAACTCTAGCATGAATGTCCTTTGACAAAAGTGAGTCCAAAGCTTGAGAGCTCCACGACCGCGACACAGATGACATGCTCTCATCAGAAGAACCAAGATTTCTGTAGGTCTCAGAAAGCGACTCATCAAAAGAGCTAAGTGAGAGAAGATTTGCGGAATCAAAAAGAGGTGCTGAGACTGAACCATCCATAGCATCTCTTGGTCTCTCAGACTCGGAAATCTGCACATGATAATCTGGCGAGACTAGTGCATAGGCAATAACACTAGTGGGTTCATCGTCAAAAACAGGGATGACAGTGTCATTAACACCAATTGGCAGTAACAACCTGGCACCGCTTTGCCTTTCCGATTCCCGGAACATTGGAACATTGACGGGATTGTATTCACCAATAATGATCTTTTGTGCATTCAGGGAATAACTTTTGTCAAATACCTTGAGAGATGATGTAGAGCTAAGAGAATGAGTTGCAGCAGTTGTCTGTACCCCAGCTTGGTCAACGGCACAATTTTGCAGATCTGAATTCGATGCAACTTTTCTCATCATAGTCGGAGAATTTACCAAGGTTGAATCAGGTTTAGAGTAGCCATTCTCTTTAGGAATCGTACTAGTTGGGTGACTTTCACCCGTCCAAGCCGCATCAAGGGTATCAGATAAATTTGCCACTACTAGACTCTCGTTCCCTTCTGAGAGGGCCCTTCGTGCACTTATTCCAGACTCCAATGGATCAGATTTATCAATGGCATTTTCAGAGGACCGTGTGGAAATTTTTGCCTCGTTACTATGATTCAGGTTCTGAACGATTTCATTTTTCTTCTGCTCCCCTTCAGGCTGGCTAAAGCCGCCAACATCTCCTCCTTGATAAATACTTACATCTGGCTTTGTTTCCCGAAGAGAGGAATCACACCTACTAAATCCTTTACCTGGCTTGGAGTTTATATTTGTCTCGACAAGCTTCTCCATAGAACTGATAGGTTTCTCCTTGAGTTTTGGAAGGGAACTTCTCAAACCTTCCTGGAAACTATTTTTACTTAAACTGGCAGCCTGAATTAGGCGTTGATCCCAAATGTAAGAATGAAAGAGCAACTGCCTCCTTAATCTATTGATCTCGAGAATATCAATTGCAGGCCGGCCACACTTCACCTCCCTATGCATCGCTTTTCGTAATGATTCCTAAACAATGTCATGTCACGATTGAGTTACCAAAGGATTAAAATATATAACTTCCCTCTCCAACAAATGAAAAATAAAATAAACAACGCATGTATAAAGGGGGTGTGATACAAGTAAACTACCTCAAAGTCTTCTCTTTCCTTTTGAAGCATCTCTTCAAGTTCTACAATTTGATGACTTGATTCAGGTGCTTTCTTCCCACCATCTGGTGTCCCTGAAATTGGTCTCTTCTCCAAAATCTGATTAAGAGCATTGCACAATTCAGTAAAGAGAAGCTCTGCCCGATGACCCACCTAGTAAAACAAGATCAATAATCTCATAAGCATTGATAAATTTAGAATCATTTGCTACATTAACTAAGATTAAAAATAAAAGATAATAAACTTACCTCCTCCGCTTCTTTTTGTATCCATTCCTGATTATCATAGTTAAATTCGAGTTTTTGTGGAGGAAGATAAACAGAATGAACATGAATGGAGGCATAGCGGAAGCAAGCAACCATTCTTCCAAAACTGTACATGTAAGAACAATAGCATAAGATAAAAACATAGTGATAAAACGGCATAGGCTTTTCTCTGAAATTAAAAAACATGAAGAACGAAGGTAAACTGAGGTTGGTGCAAAAGTTAGCAGTTAATTAGTGAAAATGCATACCCATAAAACCGAAGACAATCTCTGTGAAGGGAATGACCACAAGTTGCAACTCGGTTTGCAGCTGCATGATTTGAAAAGCTTAACTCTAAAAACTTCCCAAACGATAAACCCCAAGCAGCATCTGACATGACCACTCTTCGAGTTGCAGGAGGGAAGCCATTGGCTCGAGGACATTTCAAGCACCTGTGCCACATCCAAATTTTGCCTTCCCTTTCCCCAGGTAGCAAAATCTCTGGGACCTTCTTAACAGATATTGTAAGGCTCCCTTGTCTATGAGTATAACAATGAACATGCGCTTCTGATGGCATCCCACATGAACGACAAAGGTAATTCTGATAGAGAAGTATGACAACTTCATCTTATGAAATTGCTTATGAAAAATATGTCCACAAAATTAGCAATTACAAAAGGTAATGATTGAAAATGAAAAATACCTGATCAAACAGATGATCTCGTAAGAACCTCCCCAAAGGCTTATCAAAACTTCCGTAGTATTTGATTCGAAACAGATGGGACCGTTCACACACAGTTCCCTTCCACACACAACGTGTTGACAGGGAAACCAAAATGCTTTGGTGGTCAGAAGGTGAGGGTGGAAACTCTTCCTTTGAAGATCCTACCTCCTCATTCTGATAATCACTATGATGTTTTATGGATGTCAACTCTGGAGTCTCACCATGATTTGCAGCTAAAGCACCGCCACCATGTCCTAATGACTCTGAGGTGGCAAGAAAATTAGAGATCAAACTACCGTTGACCAAAGCTTCCCCAACCTGAGCTGTATTGTCCAGGCAAGAATCTTTAGAACCCACATCAATTTTATTTTCAGAGGCACATATTGAGGGGAGCTCTTTACGGTAAGATTCTGTGATATCCTCTTCTTGGGGAGACAAGGAAGTAAAGGGAGATCTAGATTCTCTAGAGCTCAAAGCATGTTCTATGAGAAAAGCTTGAGAACAAGCTTTAGATGAGCAAATTGAATCGGCACCTTGCATGTTCAAAATGGGGCCACTAGTGGTAGATGAATTGCTATATGAAATTAACCTTTGATTAGATTTCTGTAGTTCCCTGCTAGCATCGGGACCCTGAGGCTTGCCAGCCGGTGGGACACTAAAACCAGGTATGGTGGAAATAGACCTGTCAATACTTGATGGTTTATCGGGTAATGCAACAGTAATCTGGGACTTCAAAGGAAGTTCCGGAAGTGAAGCACCTTCATCAGCTAGAAATGAAGTCTCCAGAGCCAAGTGATAAGCGGCAAAAACTCCATATTGGACAACATGTTTCACCTTCTTTAACTCATCCCCATTGGCACCATGGAGCAATATCTGTAACAAATTCAATCCATCTTAAAACTTCTGACTTTTTGGTAAACAAAAAACATAGTAAAAGGAATTACTAAAATAGTTAATGCTAAAATGGTAAAACAGTCATGCAAATGCTCCCAATCCACCAGTCCAAGCTAAGAAGAACTCTGAATTAAGATATCCTTGATAGGCAGTCTGGTAACCTGATTACAATTCCTTTGTCTTTGCTATTTTCTTTTGTTCTTTCACTGTGTTAACAAGTGACAATACAAATAACAATAACTCCTAGCCTACAAATTTGACAAGACACCAAAATGTGCCAGTTAATGCCCAACAAAGTCACTGTGTGATGTGTATATATTCGGGACTTACAGTAACACCCAAGGGCTTCGGGCAACCTTCACAGAACATCAGAGTCTTTGTCAATTTCTTCCCACCTTGCCCAGCACTGCCATGCACTTCAAGAAACTTCTCCACATGGAACATGTCACAAAACCCTAGTTTTGGTGATGTGAGATGATCTATTGAAGGGACTATTTGTGCCCCAGTGCAGCGGGCTATTCGCTCTAAAAGTGGCCTCTTAATATTCAAAACAAGTGAGATGTCTTTCGCAAGAAGGTAATCTTGAGCATACCGAGATACAGACTTCTCCACCAAAAGAACACTTGGGTGATGTGAATCTATCTTTGCTACTGCCATCTTCAGATGATCCATTTCCTAATAAAGGGATAGTCCATAAGAAGGAGAAACATCCAAGATTACTAAATGAATAGGAAAGATAAGTGTGTGATAGAAAACATATGCAGGGTTTGATCGCTAATCAAAATCCTACAAATGCAAAGCTTTAACGTACAACACAAATAAACGGAAAAGGTAAAAAGAACCTGCTGCAACAAAGTATCGAAACTTGACAAGAGGTTTGAAACACGCTGATATTCCAAAGCTCCTCCAAGGATTAAAAAGCGCGGTTTTTCTATTTTTGATGTCATTCGCCGATGAGCCACATTTTTCTTACAAACAACTCCTTTAACTACCGTACTGAACAAAATGAAATGAAAACCCATCAACAACTAATGGATTGAATAATTTTCGCATGTAACAGGACATAGATATACTATAAAAGTTTAGGAACCATTATAAATTTGGTCTAATGAAATAATACTGCACAGGAATATGCCTCACACTGCTCAGAATGGTGAAAGAATAAACTTTAGATCAAAAAGATTTACCTATCAGTTCGACGCCCACAAGCTATGCATTTAACCTTCACATATCCCCCAGGGTCCATTCCTCCACCCTTGCTTGTATCTGGCTTGAGAAGTGTGGCAGCTTCCCACGACAACGAAGTAATTATGTCCAACCAGCTCTCATTGTTGCCTTCATCACCCAGTGGTAGATTTTCAACCTGCAAAAGCTGAGATACCAAAGCTCTAAAATGACCTTCCACCACATTCTTCATCGCCTTCCTGTGCTCCTCAATTGACTTCTCCCTCGTACGACACTCCCCATTACCAAAGCTATGTGAAGAACCCAGGTAACCCCACTCCCCTACACCACCACCAGAACCACCACCATCATAATCGTCGTCATCAAATAAGACAGCTTCTCTCTCATCTTCTTCGTCCTCAGGCTCCGGAGGGAGCCAAAGTAGCCCATTGTTCTCGAAATCCACAGGTTCTGTATTCGTGCTTTGCAGGTCATATGGAGAAGTTCCACATTCATCGCCATTATCGTGTGCGTATGGTTCTTCCTCAATCTTCTGAATTCCTACTGCATCCTCTGTATCAAAATTCCCAGGTAATAAGGAACTCGTGTTATCTCCATCAAGATGCACATTCTGGGGTCCATAGACGCTAGCAAATTCCTCGATAGTGACTGCACCATAATAGTCATTGCCATGAGAGAGATGACTTGGTTCTGAATCTAGACGATAAACTCCATAGTCATCATCCTCATCATCACTCCTGGTATCAGACGATAAGTAAAAACAAGCAATGGATTACCTTATAAAGAGCCAAATATAAGGATATGAGATATGAGGACAAGAATGAATAATCATGGTTAGAAACTTAAACGTAAAATTCATTTATATGACCTGACACATACATGTATCACATACTCGCAGGCAACATTAACATTAAATGGAGACAGAATGACGGGAAAGATATTTCACAAAAACAGAAACTCTATTCACATACCAATCCATGATTGGTATTCTTTTTTCAGACGTAAACAAATGCCTTACACGGACACTTGAAAACTCATTTGAAACTAATGAATTTGTGAAGTACACGGAAAAGCTATTCAGTGATAGCAGGAGATACCTGTTCAAGCAAAAGCCATATTGATTTGGAGAAGGCTCGGCCATGGCTACATCAGAACTAATGCTCGTCTGCGATGTCACATTGTCTTGCTGTACTGGAACTGAATCAATTTGGGAAGATGATTGACTAGGGCTACGACCAGAACTATATGGCACGTGCTGGTAAGGTCCGGTCGAATAAGGGGTAGAACCAATAGTGCTGCTGCTGCTGTGGCAGGTGCAGCTGGACTTGGTGCTTGCCAAACTTGTCGCAGACGGTGATGGACTGAGACCAGGGCTGGCTGCAGGGGCGGCCCCATTATCGGGTGCCGCTACCCCTTGCTCCCATTGCTTGAAGCAATAATAACAGACCCTAATCCGCTCCCAATCTTCTCTTCCAGCCCTTGGCTCATCAGACGCCGCAGGAATAGAGTTTGCAGTACACTTAGCACAGAAAACTCGGCCACAAAGTCGACAATGATGCCTTCGGTTAAATATTGTGAATTGAGAGTCACAGTCATAACATACCCTACAGCTTTGATCAGGCATCCAAAAGTCCCTGGACACATTGGGCGGCTCGGACCTCCTGGGGATCCAAGACCTGAATATGTCAACTAACTCGGATAGTTTGTTGTCGGGAGTGCCCATCAACAACTACCCCACCCGAGCCCTCTCATGATGGCAGGATCATCTTTGTAAGCTCTCCCTAAACAGAATTGCAACTAAATCACCTGATAACTAATAGAATCCAAATAAGCATAACAATTGAAAACTTCAGATATTCGGAACTCAAGAGCTCATCGAAATTGAAATGTACACATACAAAACGCCATCTGAAATCATAATATCAATCACAATCACAGAATTCAATCCAAAACACAAATTTAAGCTGAGAGTTAAAAAAAAAGCATCAATCTTTGCAGCTAGCAAAAGGGTTGCATGCAAAAAAGCATAACTTTTAAGCTTCATTTCTCATGGTATAAAAGAAAAGCAGCAAAGATTTACCAGAACCAGAAGTTGGAAGCAGTAAATTCAAAACCCCATTTGGCTAAAGTCCCCAAATTCAAGTGCTTTTGCAAACTGAGATTCTGAGAAATCACCAGAAATTCCAAAAGCTCAATCCTTCAACCCAAAAGTACTTTCCTTTCTTCTTCAATTGCAACACGTCTCTGCAAAAATACCCCAAAAACCAAAACCCTAATCAATCAAACAAGAAGGCACAAAATCTCCGATAGACCCCACCAGAAACTATAAGCCCGTCTTATGTGCAGAATATTTATAATTTTATATGGGTTTTATTTTCGGGATAAAATCGTTCATACAACAGCAAACCTGTTGTTTTGTATTATCCGTAACAATAATATTATATAAAACAAAATTACAAAAGCCACAGAAAAAATATAAATTAAAAAGGAAGAAAGATATTGACTTTAAAAAAAAATGGAAGAAAGATACAGAAAGGTGAAGTGTCAACCGCCACTTGTAACTGTAATTCCCGCATTTTGGAGCTCCTACTTAACGTTACTCTATAAAATTTAATTTTTCACCTTCTTTCTCAATTTTTTTTTTTTTATAATTTTGATTACAAGCGAGATTATTCATAATATACAGGCTAGTTAGGGGTTGATCATTTTTCTTTAAAATTGTTTCTGCTCTGTTGTAAGAATAAACAGTTGCAAAAAAATCATCTTTCTGACAAGTATGTGTAGAACTGTTTTAACTTTCTACTACTTTTTCAAGATGTTTATTTTAAAATAATTTAAGCAATCTTAAACCAGCTCCAAATTTAAAATCCAATATGTTGGAGAGAAAAACAATATCCACTATGACAATTTGTAAAAGAAATATTGTCAATTTTTTTTTGTAATTTTTCCTCTCGATGTTGATTTTTGAGTGGCTACCTTTTTCTTTTTTAAAAAAAATAATAATTATCATGAGTCATGATAATTCATGGAAATTATTTAGTAGTAGAAGTGCATGTGAAGAGAAAAGGATAATGTCGAATTAAATTTAAAGGAAACAAATAAAGATTTAACCAATGGAGCTTTGAGTTCAAATATCAAATCATAGAAGTGTTCAAACTTATGTGAATAGCTTCAATTATTAGAGTTTGATTTTTCCAGAAAGGAAAATGGAACAGTAAAGGATTAAGGATTGGAAACCATACATACAGATCAAATTTCTGTTTGGTCAGTTGCTCCAACTATTTACGAATTAGCTTACATATGTGAGTTAAGTCAGTTGATTAAAATAGTGTATCAGCTCGTATTTTTGCAATTAAATTCGAATACCCCCACATAAATTAGTTCAAAACATATACCATCTTGTAAAAATACTTTGTTTAGAACTAATATGTATATCACAAAAGTAGAAAAACCTTCAACCATATAACAACGTGACTCAAAACTCATCTCACAAACATTGTTAGTTTTAGATTATTGTTTTTGTGTTTGTTACAACTATTACTCAGAGATTTTAATGTAACAGGTCAGAGGGGACAATGGTCAAATCACACGTGAGCAAGGGCACGTGATTCAACTGATCCAACTGCATGTTTACAAGCCAAGTACTTCCTTGCCATGAAAGTACTTGATCTCATGGATGTAACATGCAAGTCTCTAACTACCATGTTCCCACAAAACAAAACAAGAACCTCAGAAATTGTTTTATTTTATTTTATTTTATTTTTAATTTAAAAACAAAGGTCATGGAAACAGAAAAATTCAATTAAATTAAATTCATGAAGTAGTAACTAATCCAATTTGTTGTTGACTTCTCGTTTTATCTGATCAGGTGAGCTGCTGCTGTTACTGCTACTGCGGCTGTTATTCTGAACAACGCCGATATCAGTGAAACAGGTTTCCTTCTTCTTCCAATCATCAGGAACGGGAGCTGACGGCCACGACGATGATGATTCCTTTGCTGCAGAAATGGCATCAGCAAGAGCAACCGGCATGAGGCAGAAACCTTTGCTTTGGAGATGCTGCATTGCCTTGTCCGCATCTGATTCCATCAGCCTCACCAGCTGTTCTAAAGCAATTTCGTCAAAAGAAACGTCACCAGCTGTCCTAAACTGCGGCAAACCATTCCCGACCTGACATAGGTTCACTTGTCATCAATAATAGTTGACTTTTGTATTCTTATTTCTTAGCGCACAAGAAAATATGGGGGCTATTTCTTTTTTAGTATGTATGAGGCCTTTTTTCAGTTTCTTAGTAATAATGGATGACGATATATATTCTGCCTAAGAGTAGAATAAGACTCGAGCCATAAAATTTCTCGATTCTGAAACAAGGTAGTAAATTGGACCTCAGCACCTTGTCCATAGAGAGAGAGAGAGAGAGAGAGAGAGAGAGAGAGAGAGAGAGAGGGCTTAGCACCTTAGCTTGACTGTCTGTGGTGAGAGGGACAACTGCCCCAGCTGCCCCAACTTTGCACATGCTTAGTTCCTGCAAATCGTTATGTCAAGCACCAAATTATGTTTCAGTTTTTCTTACAGTGATTCGTGCAAATTTGCTCACCAAATTTAAGTAAATCGCTATCTTGTTTAAGGAAAAAAATGTATAGCATTAGCATTAAATATTTTGGAAAACTGATGAACAGTGTGTTTTATGACAACCCTATTTATGAAGCACGGGGTCGAAACTGTGAGTGAAGTTCTCCATCATACCTTGACTTGGAGCTGAAGAAATCTGACATACTCAATGATTTCATCAAGCATAGATGCCTTGTCGGTCTGCAAAATCATGAATGATATCAGTACTTCTCTAAGACCCAGCCGGAACTGATTACACAGGATGTATTTCAGCGTGAAACAGAAGAGCTTACCCTGTTAGACTTTGGCACTAGTTCTTGCAGATTCTTCATCCTATCAGAAATTTTTTCCCTCCGAAGCTGCAAACAAAGTGGACTTCAAAAATCTAACGGTTCAAAAAATAATGCATCGAAGAATCAAAACATTAAGTGAACTGCACAAGTAACCCTTTCAGCAATACTGTGTGGATCAGTAGCCTGGCCTCGACGTGCCCTCATTCGAAGCTTTCTATTTCCATTACATTCACCAACAGGGTTAGTTGACGTATTCTGCAAGTGAAAATTGTAAGTTTCTGTAATGCTTTCTGTTACGACTCAACAATCGACATGAAACACCTACCTTCAATAAAAATCCAAGAGGACAGTGGATTTAGGATAGGTACCTGTGGTAAAGACTGCAAACCAGACATCCGAGGAGCAGAAGCGAAGGAAGGCAAAGGATAATTTTGTACGTCCTGCATCCCCTTCTATATTACACAAGCGACAAGAGGAAAAGCATTTCAATTACCAAAAATATAAATAGCTAGATATTTCATCCAACCAGATATAAGTGAGCTAACTATGATTAAAGCTTGTGATAAACGTTAAACGTGTCGGTAATCACAGATTGATACCTCTGTGGAGACAAAAACAGCCAGGTTGTTGGGATCGCTTGGCATGACATAATCCCCATAATCTCCATTTATTCCAAAGCTGCACATTTTGCGTTGTCCCATGCCAGAAGCGGGAGCAGGAGAAACACCCTCATAAGATTGAAGAGGCCACGGTTGAGAAATTGGAGAAAGGGTTTCAAAATCTCCGTTGAATCCCTGGTAGAGGGGTGGTTCGAAGCTATCGCATCCCGCATTTTCCGGTGCAATGGAGCGAAGAGGTATTCTCACCATGTTCCCATCCACACCATAGTGCATGCCAATATTTTGAACCCGGCAATTTTTTCCACCATCTTGTGCATCTGGTGCAAAATCTTGAAGAATAGATGAAACATCTTGAGCAACCAAGCTCTCCAAACTGTTCGAATTAGTCAGATATGTAGGTGCACTATTGTTCTCATGTTCATCCACGGCAACTACTGAACCAAGAAGCGCTGCATTCGGTTGCTCAGATTCACAACATGCCCAAGATGGTATTTCCTTCGCATCGACATCTGACCACGATGAGGAACTGAAAATTTGATTAATGTACTTGTCCATCGTCAACAAGAACTGATCTTCTTCTTCTGTTCTGTTTTTTTCCTTATGTAAGTCAATGTTGAGCATACATACATACATACATACACACGCGCAAGAGAAAATCAGTAACCAGAAGTGTGATCCCTCATTGGCACTCAACTCAATAGAGAGACTACCGCATAAGAGAAGTCGCAAGGAACTCGTAGCTCATATGATGAAAAGTGTTTACCTTAACCGAAGTCCCGTGTTCAAATCCCCTTTCTCCAATAACGCTTATGTAAAAAAGAACATAGAAAAGAAGGCAAGAGAGTAGAACCAGCAGTTACAAGCAGTAATGTGCACCGAAAAGAAGAAAATTAATTTTAAGACTCACAAACTAAAACAGAAACCGCCCTTGTAGGCTTACAAATCAAGAGTATATTACCCTTTTGTGCACTGGTGTCAACCAGTGATTGGTCCATGATTTCAAAAAATTTCCTGTTGACTGTAGAACGTTACAGATATTTCAATAAGCTTTCAAAATTGCCGCAAAGTTAGCTCCGAAATCTCTCCAACTGATGCATGCATGCAGATGCAGTGCAGCAAATATAGGGCGTTCTGGTAATTTTGGCGGTGACAAGTGACTATCCGCCCCTGATAAAGCGGAGGGGTTTCGGCTCCTCTGGTTGTAGTGGGAGGTTCTTCCTTCACCACTTCCTTGTTGACCTTGTTGACCAACACAAACCTTCCCCACTGTTGGTCAAGGATATTTCAGTAATTCGATTACTAGCTCAAAATATTTGTGTACATATATTGCTGGTTGAGGTCGATTTTGTTGGGCTTCAATCAAAATAAAAAATTGGAGAAGACTTTGAGTGTCACAATGAGTAGACGGCTAGACATAGAGCTCGTTTGGATGTATTTTTAAAATGACTAAAAGCGCTTTCAATCATTTAAAAAGCACATTCAAACGAGCCCGTAATCTCGTAGACTATAGTATTGAAACAGAAGCACTAGAAATATCTTTGATCATTTTGTATGTTTTTGGCACGATTTGCCGTTGAAAACGAGATTGAGTCTTGATGGGGAACAAAACCAAATGGAGGGTTACCTGGAGAGTTGATTGCATTTGGTTTTGTTTTCCATCGCTCGCTGAATACTGAAGGATTAGTGAACATGACATTCTTACATGCAACCGTGGAAATATCCCCCATCACCCTATTTCACTCTTCGTGTGGCTTGATAGGGTGACGGGGAGAGGATGGAAGCCATTGGAAACACCTGAAAGTAAACCTTACAACTGCTTAGAAGTCAAAATTGAATCGAAGATATATCCGAATCGAAAACTCACAGGAACTATGAGAACTGAGAAGTACAAGAAAATTGAGAAAATTGAGATATCGAGATATCGACAATTTTAAGTTAAATTTTCTTGAAAAGCATTCTAATAAGAAAGCAAATATGTAAAGTACTTTCAAGTCACTTGTTGATTTATCAACAAATGTCTGCAATCCAGATTTGTGTTGGTTTAAACCACCGTTTGGCGCTCTAAAACTTTCTTCGACATTCATTGATAAATTACAATATTTGAAGTACCATCCTAACCTAGATTGTAGAGCACTTCATCTACCCCCACAACTAGGACAATAGTGATCACGAATGTTCTCTAAAACGTCTCCACATCTGTAGCAGAAAGCAGTTCTGCACCTGTAATCAACGCAAAGAAACAGAAATTCAAAGAAAATTCAAGAATTTACCGAACAAAACAGGCTGAAATAGTGTTGAGTAATTTGTACATATCTAGTTCAATGTCAAACAGTCACGCTTCCAATGAAGCTGAGCTGAAGCTGAGGGGAGCAACTATGCCAGTTATTATGTCAATCTATCATCACAGTTCTGCTCCCTATTATTACAAATCTAGTTAAATGTATCAAGGCATGGCAGCCGTATTTCTACATCTCCCTCATCAGAACTCCAGATTGCTCCTCATTTCGCCATCCAATTTGAAGAACAAAGCCAAAGGATTCTAAAGATAGGAAATTTAGCTCAAACTCATTTCCTATTTGAGATCATAACCTTAATGGAAGTGCCAGAAAGCCATCAATTCCTCCAAAAGGTACTCAAGGGTAGATGGTTTCCAATCATGTGACTTTCGGGGAGTCAGCAATTGCTGTTTTTAGAGGTTGAATGAGAGATCGAAGTGAGGAATCTATTTTGTATTGTTGGTGCTTGGTATATAAAATTTTGCGGAAATGGTATATGGCAAAGCAATCCAATTCCAAGTGATTCAATTATATCAGCAATAATCAACGTCAGGAGATTTACACAACAAACAATGAAATTTTTATAGCACATGAATAATCAAGTAGTAATTTCAACAAACAATTGAAGAAGCATAGCAGGTAAAAAACTGACCTGCACATCATGAACATGCAACCCATCGATTTTTCCACATAGAACCTACATTTGGGGCATCTTCTCCATTGTTGCTTCTGCGCAAGGTTCTTCAACATGATATCCTCCCTTTCCCTCTCATCCTTATTCAACTTTAGAAACTCCTCGCATTCGATCCCCTCGTGCCAAGGAGCCTTACACTGAGCACAGAACATTCTCCAACAATTTGGACACGCTGATTGCCTCACAACCTCTTTCCCATCATCAATCAACATTGCAGAGCACTCCTTATAGGGGCAGTAGAATTTCTCTGACCCAAGAATCACAGCCTCACACAATGCGGTTCCCCACTGGTCAAACACCTCCGGAGGTAGAATCGGCCGGCAATACTCCGGCTCCAGCAACCCTATACAATCAGGAACAGGGCACCTAATGCTGGTAATGTTCTCTTGAAGCTTGGAGGCCACGTACTTAACCATACACTCAGTACAATAACCATGGCTGCAGTTTTCGATCCGAAACGACTCGATTCCCGACTTGGGTTCGACGCAGATTTCACAAACGAAATCCGGGTCATTTTTGGAATTTGAAGATTGCCCTGATTCGGTCACGGAAAAATCCGAAAATAACCCTTTTCCTCTCTTTCCGAAGGGAGTTTTCGAGGGTTTAAACCTAAGAATTCTGAGCTCCTCGTCACCGTCGTAGAAGTCTAGGGTTTCTTCAGAAAGGTCGATAAAGTTATCGGCTTCGGCGGGAGTAGGCACCGATTTGAGCAAAGAAGCCGTGATCGATCGGAGGCCTCGGTCTTCGTCGTCGACGTTGATGGGGTTGGTTGAAGGATTCCGCGAAGTGGGTGTGAAGCTGAAGGTGTCGTCTTCAATGTCGATAAAGTTGATGCGAGAGTGAGAGTGAGACGATAGTGGGTTCTCCATCTTAGCTTCCTTTCTTCTTCTCATCGGCTGCCACTGACACAGATTGTGAGGCTTTTGGATGCTCTCTGTCTCTCTGTCTCTCTGTCTCCGTCAATTGGAGCTTTCCGTATTTATTCTATGCATAATTAATTAGATTATTATCCTTAAAAAAGTAAATGTCTCATTAAATCCTGGTGTAAGATTGAGGAAAACGACCTTTTCCTCGTCGGATCCTTTTCTTGGAGAGGCAAAGGATTCGGGTGGTTCATTATACATTATGCAATTAGAAATTATATAAAATTTAAAATTTAAATATAAATAATACTTAATAAAAATTGATCGTATTGTACATAAAATGATATGATTACGGAATTTTTGTGATTCCTTTTATATAAAATTTAAATATAAATAATACTTAATAAAAATTGATTGTACTGTACGATAAAATGATACGATTACGGAATCCCTGTGATTCCTAAAAAAAGAATTGATATTTTTCCTAAGATTGAATATTGACTTGAGTCCTTTTGAATTAAATATTATTTTCCTATGTTTTGGCTGATAATTATTAACTTTTATTTCATTTGGATAAGAAGTGATTTTCAATTTATAGCCTAATTGGTGCTTGATAAATTTTAAACTTTCTTATAATCTGAGTTTTGGCTTATGTTTTCTATATTTATGTACCTCTACGTATGGACCTAAATTATGGTACCTACATGTGTGTATTTACAATATGGTACCTATATGTGTGAACTGATAAGTTTATCTTTTGTACATATGTGCCTAAATTTTACTTATAAGTTTTTGTATGTGATTTTCATCTTTTTCTCATTCTTTGAGATCATCACTAACATGTCAATGGCTCGAAATGGTAAGTGATTATTTTGTGTGTTTATGAAATGTTTCTACTTTTATTATAATATATTTTTCTACACCAATGATGATTGCTTATGGTAACAATTTGAATTTAAAATCAATTGGTAAAGCTACTTATGGACGTGTTTAAATTTTATTAAGACAACATTTGTAAATAGGGAAATTGGTGAAGCTAATTAATATGATGTGCAATTAAGAATTAAAATAGGGATTAAATTAGATTTATAAAATCATCCAATCTAATCTAAACATTATTTTATTTAGGTTCTCAAGTCTGCATGTCCTTTTCCTTTATAAAAATAAAAAAAATAAAAAAAACCTTCACGGATTGTTGAGAAATTGAAACAAGAAGGTTTGTTTGGTTTGGTTTGGTGTTTTTCTTTTTTTCTTTTTTTTTTCTTTTTTTTTCAGGCAAAACGATAGCAGGGGTATTTTAATATAACACAAATTGTATTTGTTTTGGAATGTTCATATATTATAACACAATTGTATGAGTATTGGAATCATGGTGCCCCCAATTAAATAGGAGTCTCCCGATAAGAAAGATTTTTTTTTTTAACAAACGATATTATCTACAAGTAAAAGGTCTTAAGCATGAGTTTTTTCAAGCGAAAATGTTTGGCTTTAAAACCTTGATTATTTTTTTGTTCAAAAAAAAAAAAACTTTGATTGTTTTGCAAGCGGTGGATTTGTGTTAAGGTGTTTCTTTTCAATGTACTGTGTTTGAGTCTAAACACTCCTCCATCCCATCTTATGATAGAATATTGTTTGTAATTAAGAAAATCTTGATGGTTGAAGGAGAATCTCATGTTTTACTCAAGCTTTTGTAGGATAAAAAAAACCCTCATTGGAAAATTTTGACATTCTATAATATACTGAGAGGATTATGTCAAATTTACAAATTGTTCAACCTCAACATGTGTTTTGAGAAGCAAATTTGGTGGCAAATTAGCAGGGTTAGCCTTGAGAATTTGGGGCCCTAGCAAGTCTTCGAAGCAGAGCCCTAGAGTTCTCTGATTCCTGATCCTTTATACTTTGATATGTATAAAAAAAGAATTCGCTAAATACATGAAAAGTGTTATAAACTTCTTATTTAAGTGTGATTGTGTAAATCATAGATTAGATTTGATTCTAGTTATTCTTCCCTATTAGGACTTGTATTCCTTGAGGGGAATGATTTCTTCCCTCCCTTACTACTATAATAAAGACATTGCATAGGGAGAAATAATATATCCTCTACACAACCCTACAAACACATCTCTCTCTATATTTTCCCTGTGTCGCCGGCCCCTCTCCCTATTAGTTAAATATAGGCCACAACAAAAAGATATATTTTCTAGATCAAATATCATTAAAATCAATATCAAAAGAAGAATGATATATAAACATTAGTTAAATATTACATGTCTCGCTTTTTAGACGCAATAAGTTTACATAATCTAAATTTTCAACCACTTCTTTTCAATTGATTACATAGCTAACTCATTCAATCTTTCTTGTGACATAATTGATCGAAAATAAGATTTGATCAACTTTAATTTTGAATTTTTTTTCTGCAGATGCAACTGTAACTGATATTTGTAAACTATTTGAACAGACACAAATAGACATGATACAATCACCTGTGAAGTTTAAGAAAAAAGGCAAAAATTTGTTTTATGAATTCACATTATTGTCCTTGACTTTTTATTGTGGTAGACGACAAAAATGTATTTTCATCCTCTTTTAATTGACAAATACGATTTCATTAAGTATTGTGTGTGTGTGTGTCTATATATATATATATATATAGGAAGCCTTTAAGGGAAGGGATTCCCAATTTTTTTATAAAAATAGGGATTAGTTGTGGGGTCCACACGATATCGAATTTTAACAATACGAACCGTCTATTTTTCAAGTTGCACCTCATAAATCATCCTTACAAAATATTAGCCAAATTAGAAATATTTAAGACATCTAATTAGATTTGAAAAAAAATAACGAATACTTTGTTATATAAGAAAAGCGATTGCCGGGCATCATCGTCAAACTAATATGTATAGTTGGTTTTGTAATTAGCCACTTTTGTTGCTTTAAGGCTTGTTATTATATAACGTTTTTAGGAATTGTAATTGTTTTTTTCAGGTGGTTATAGTGGTTTCATTATTATATTAAGATTATACGAACATTAAAAAAAAGACATTATGAATCAAATTCAAGAGGTCATCTTCTCAAAATTACTTTAACACGATATTTAAGGCCAACTTGATCCAAAAGACTACTACTTAATATATAAGATCAATGTTTACCCAAAAAAAAAAAAAAAGATAAGGTCAACTTGACTAAATTGCCATTTAGTACTACGATTTAGTGTATTCATAAGTGAGAAGTTTTATATTTGATTCTTTTCAAATGTGAAATTGAATCACATTATTGTTAACTCATTGTGAGGCTTAACCACTCTCAGCGGTGAAGCCAGAAAATTAGATTAGGAGGGGCCTTTAAAGCCGTACAAAAAAAAAAAGACAAATTAATGAGAGAAAAATTAAAGTTTTTATTTTTATTTTTGTATTGGCATGAAAAATTTTAATCAAATGAGAATGGTGGAGCCTTACTTTTGTATGAAAACTTAGTATTGAAATGATATATCATAAGAACAAAACTTGTTTATGAGTTTTGATATAAAAAAAATTAACACATTAACTTTGAATTAAATTTACGGTTATAACTTAAAATAAGACATTGCTCTCGACTATATGGTTTTTATTGTTTAAACATAAGGCCAATTATAACATAAAAATAGGGCTTAGTTTTAATATGGTAAAAAATAAGATAAATTATAAGGATTTTTTTTTTCTTTCAGTTAAAAAAAAAAAAATTTAAATGTTAGCATACCAAAAATTATCGAACCATGGACACTTGTTAAACACCACTAACCAATGGGACACACTGGTTTTTGTAAGTCCTTGCAGACAATAGGTATAAAAGGTTGTGATTCTAGGATAGGCTTGGGCCAATCCTAAGCTCTGTGTGGCTCTGCTATTGATCACGCTCTTATTTCTTTAATGTAGATAATATCAATTGTTTAAAATATAAAAAAAATAAAAAAATAAAAAACTTGACCAAATTAATTTTCACTTGCTTGTGGATTTGAGGGCAAGACCTCTTAATTTGACAATAGAGAAAACTGCCTCCATAACAAAATAAAGAAAAATAAGAATAATACTCAATTGGTGTCGAGTGTTTATTTCATGCATCTAAAGCTCTCATCTACACCTATAAGATAATGTTAGGGAGACCTAAACCAAATTTTGTAAATAATATGATAATTTTGTTAATAATGAAATTATTACTTAAACATTGATTAATGTACTTAATTTTTATAATGACAATCATATATTTTAAAATTTTAGTTTATCTAGCATTACAAACATATATACCAATACAAATAAAAATGAAAGATAAACAGAAAGCAATCCTAGCGACGGGTAGTGCTAGTGGAGTGTTTAAGACATTGGAGGTTTTAGATGGTATTTTTCTCTATTTGTCAAAGAGGAATCTTAGGTTCAACTCCTCTTAGTGAAAAGTTCGATAACAATTCATAGTTGGTACATTGTGTGTGGCTTAGTCCAAATGGCCCGATATCACTATACCAAGAAAAATAGTAAGATGCAGATGCAGAAGTATCTGACCTGCAGTTTATGACGTCGCACCCCCCAGATTTTTCAACATAGTTTTTGCAACCTGGACACCTCCTCCACTTGTTTTTCATGGCGAGCTCCTCCAACATCTTATCCTCATCACCAGATTCACGACCACCCTTGGTCTTGCTTAGTTTTTGAAACTCGGCGCAACCATATCCTGTATGCCAAGGACGTAAGACATATTCAACACAGTCCATAGATCACAGATATGCTATTGAATCACGAAACACAAGAACAATATCACAGTACAAGAACAGAGAGGAAACATACCTGCAGAACTCGATGCAGAAGAAGCCATTGCAGCCTTGGAACTATTAGCCTTCTCCTCTTTAGCAAAACACAATTGCTCTCCAAATAATAGGTCTTTGGTACAAAATAAGCAGATAGATTGCAAGAGCAGTGGCCAATGTTCATACACACACACACACACACACACACACACATATCGAATGTCTTCCAAACTTATTTTCCTATTAGAATCAGTATGGGAAACAATCTCCCAAAAGATATCAACACAAGCGAGGACTCCAAACCAAATACAAGGTTAAGTCTGAATCTTGCGATAATTCTCAATACCAGGAATCCCAAAAAGAATAGGATTACTTCAAGCTTATCAATAAGACTTTTCCATATTGAATTCATACACTATAACCGGTTCAATATGTCAAACTCATACTCATATTCCAACAAAAGAACCTTAAAACTAGCGCAGATCTCTCCTTTGCAACGAGAACACAGCCACCAACTCGGTTTCATGTCATTCTTATATATTAACATGGCCGAGCAATCCTTGAAGGGACAGTAGAAGTACTTGTGAGTCTTAGATTCCATAATCCTTTTCCTATACACAGCATTGCGCCACCGATCAAAGACGTTGTTTGGCAGAATTTTCCGACAGTACTCAAGGTCTAGCATGCCCATGCAGCCTGGTACGGTGCACTTAATGTTTGTGGCATTGTCTTGGAGCTTGGACACTATGAATTTAACAACGCATTCACGACAGTAAAAATGGTTGCAACCCTTTATCTTGAATAAGTCTTTCACATCCGTTGGCTCAACACAGAAATCACATATAAAAGAACTTTGACTAATATGTTCATGTCGGTAATTAGGAGCCCAACCTGACGTCCAGTCTATGCGAATTTTTTTTCTCTTTCATGATTCTGTTGTGAAGCTGACCCCACTTGGTGGGAAAAAGCTTTGTCATCGTTATTGTTGTATGATTCTGTTGTGACAGAGTGTGTTAGTAAGTGCCTGAGTTTTTGTTTCACATATCATCGCCCCTTAGTATTGTTGCCAAAAACTAGACCAAAAATGTAAGATCATGTTGATGCCAAAAACTAGAACAAAAACTTAAGGTCATGAAACACAAAAGAAGAGCTGATCATATGCATGGTGGGGAGATTCCATTATCAAAGAGAAATAATAAGTGTAGGAAATCCTCCTCTAGTGACCTAAGAGAACGAATAAGGAGAAGTTTGTGAGACCTTAGACTCATGCGACGTTTATGTAAGCAAATAACATAAGATTTGGATACTTGCGTTTAATTGTTGAATTTATCATATAGGTAGCTTCTTTTGTCAAAAAGGATTCTAAAGTTTGTGAAAAAAAGTTGAACTTACATCATAAAATTAATTTATAATCTGAGAAAAAGTCTATTTCTTATAAGCACATCAAACATTCATTCTTTTCTCGAGGTGAGATTGATATTATTTTTAATACTCGTGGAAAAAAAAATTCATAATATTTTTAAATTAACCAAATATAAAAATTAAAAATCAAAACTAGTCTTTAATTGTGGCGCTAATCATTCATTTGAACTCGCTCCACAAAGTAATCTCATGATCCTATCCATTTAGGGTGTGTTTGTTGCATCGGACTGTCTCAGACTGGACTAGCTTCATGGACTAAGCTGGACTGGCTTAGACTAGACTAAGCTGGACTAGCTTAGTGAAACGTTTGGTGCAGTGTCGGACTAAAAACCAGGATAACGAAAAATAGTGAAATTACAAATTTTAACGATATAATTACATCCAACTCAACTGCAAAATACCCACAGTCAAATCAAATGATAATTACATTAAAATATTGAGTTTTTGTGCATTGTAGCATTGCAATTTGCAAAAACAAACAACACTTTCCTACAACATAGGAATTCAAAATCAGTACATCAAACTTTCTCACTTTTTGGTCTAAAATCCTTCTAAGCCTCTAAAATTGAGAAATCTATAAACATTCAGCAACCCATATGTCCCAAAATTGTTAAAAACTCAAACTTATCATACCACAAATTTGGAGGAAGAAAATTTCGATTTCTTCTCCACAGCCTCCCAAAATCCATGAATAATACCATATTCATTCATCCCAATTTTAACATACAATTGTAACATCACTATCTGACTTTGCTAAATTTGATAGAGAGACATCCTTTGCACTTTGAGCGTAGCTTTCCATACAAAACAATTGAATTTTACAACTCCTGTTTAACGATTTCGTCCAAAGAATAACTTACAACAATTGAATCAAACAATGACTATGATACAACATGAACGATACATTCATGGCACAACCAACACAACAATTACCCCAAAGAAGCAACTCCAAGAATTGTGCTTCTTTGTACACTTACTGAGAATGCTGATTAAAACATCACCAATGCTGCTGCTTTTCTCTAACTTGGTGTATTAGTATAGTCCGCAGACTCCGCACTTCATTCTGGTGCATTTCCTCATCAACGGCAACAAAACATCAACCCAAGACAGAAGCTAATAAAGGTGCATACCTTCCATTTCTTCGTTGTGGTTCAGCAGGAAGTGTATCTTTCACACGAGTCGATCAAATTCATCAGCAAGAAAAGTTGGTAAGGAAGAAAAAAAACTGATTCAAACTTACGACCAGAACCTGTACAAAGAGTTTTTTAAATTTTGTTCAAACAACATATACTGGTCATTCTTCAAATATATATAAGCAGTTAATGCACAACCCCTATCACCCTAAAACAAACTCAAAATTATATAATACTTGAATGCCGTGAAAGAGAAAACCAATATGTCAAGAGGCCTTGCAAATTCATTAACTTTTTTTTCTTTCACATGTAAGGTTAGAACAGTGATCATATGTGATATAAGAGTTACCTGAAGAACCATATGTAAGAGTTACCTGAAGAACCAATTTCAGAAGTTCTTGAAACATTCCTATTGCAAGATATACAGAACCATATGAGTATGATACTGATCCCCACCAAAGTCACGGCTCCTGCAACACCTCCTAGTATTGCTGCAAGAGACGCTGACATTTGGTATGGGAACCACTTCAACTATGGGTAGTATTGTTGTAAAACGAATTATCATGCATTGGAACCTGGAATCCAGAGGATACAAAACGCTGAAGATGATAATCTACGAAGGTGTGCAGGAAAGCAAGGGAATTTAAATCCATCACATGTAACTATTTCTTTTCAATTCTTTATTTCCTTATTATTGGTCTTCCATCAGATAACTAGAAAACATATTAGACAGCAAGTTGATTAACAAAATTTGAATGATTACAACGGCAACCGCAAAGCAATGGTTTTTGGAATCAAATTCGAAGCCTTTAAAATCAAGTAAAATGTCATGCCAACGGAGTAGTAGTGATATACATTCAAAATGAAATAGAATAGAAGAAATGCAGAGTAATAGAAACAAAGCATCATTGTATCATGGGGTTTAGGCAGCTACAAACCTCTAGTCCTTGTCCCAGAAAAGTAAGGCAGCCAAATGTCTAAATACTCGAGCTTCATTTGCCAATGGCAACACGAACGAACAGCCTCCCAATACAACAACAACAACAACAACAACAACGAGAAGAAGAAAGGAAATTGCCACCCAAATCCAAATGAAATTTCATGACATGGAAAGTTGCAAGCAGGAGATATAATTATAGAAAGAAAAGAGGCATGTTTGAATGAAGGAAGGAATGAATGGAAGAATATGTAGGTGGAAATCAAAATGTAAAGACAAGAGGAGAAGAGAGGAGAATCGGAGAAGCATCAATCCGGATTGTAATTTGGATTAAATTAAATTGAAGGGAAATGCAATCAAATATTCAAATATCAATATCATCGTTGGATTGGATACAGACCATGCCGATAGAAAGTGACATTGCGCCGAAAACACTTGTACTACTACTTCTCTCTCTCGCACTCTCTACCAAACCACCCAAATTCAACTTGATCAATACAAACGCATCATATACTAATAATATAACGGACCAAATTAAATACAAATTATATCCTCTATCTCTCTTGAATTTTGACGATGGATATATAGTTCTAGTTCAATCAATCAAAGGGACAGACAGAAAACCCACCCCCCACCTCACCCCATGCAAAATCAATTTCAATTGCGAAGCAATCAACCCACCAAAAGTTTATGCTCAAGCACCAAAACAAAACATCAAATATGAGTCAAGTGTGAACCAGAATAACTGAATAAGAGAGACAGCGAGACAGAGGGAGTGCATGTCTGTCATGCAGGAGGTTAAAAGCCACCTAAACAATGTATCAGGAGTCAAAGACTGAATCAAGAGACACAGATGAATTAACTTATAGTGGTAGCAAATGGAATTTGCAATTTCACAGAAGCAGAAATCAAATTCGTACAACTACATCATAGAATACCCAGAAGCAGCAATCATTGAAGAACAAACAATTTCGCAGCATAAGACCAACCCAGATTTCACAGAATCAAAGCAATCCAGATTTCACATAATCAAAACAACAAATGGAATTTGTAAATGATGAGTCAGAGAGAGACTGACGATTTCTTGGCCTGCTCGAGCGAGCGAGCGAGCGTGGCCGATGTGGTTAGTCCAACGATCAGGAAGAGATCGATCAGGATGATCAAGACGAGCATGACAAGTAGGGCGAGCAGGACGAACATGAAGAGGCGAGTGAGCAGGAGGACGACGACGATCTTAGCTAGTCCGCTCATATTTGGGGGTCTCGCTGGACCACCTAACGAAAGAGTTAGTGAAAGCGAGTCCCACTTTGTTTGCCCTCACTAAGTGGGACTGGACTGGACTGGACTGGACTAGCTGTTAGTCCAATACTGTATTTGTTCCATGCTGGGACTAACATTAATGAGACTAAAGGGGACTAGCATGGACAAAACCCTTCACTAAGAGGTCTTAGCGAGACCCCCTAATAATCATGGGACTAGCTAAGATTATCCTCTCTCGTCCTCGTCATGCTCAACAACCACTCCGATAGACTCCTCGTCATCTCCGGTCACCTAGATCATAATAAAATATTAATAATTTATATATTAAATAATATAATATTAGAATTTGTTATTATCCAGCTTCTTAGTCCAACACTGCATCAAACGCTTCACTAAGTTAGTCCAGCTTAGTCTAGTCTAAGCCAGTCCAGCTTAGTCCTTGAAGCTAGTCCAGTCCGAGATAGTCCGGTGCAACAAACGCCCCCTTAAACTTAGTCCTGGGAGCCAACAAACAGAGGATTACACTAAAAACTAGTCCAGTCCAGTCCAAGTTAGTGAAGGCAAACAAACGTGTTGTTTTAGGTCATACTTGCAAATTTTCACTCAAATCCGAAAACCTTCAATTCTTTAAATTAGTATTAAGAACATTTTATGGTTTATCACCAACCACTTATTTATCTATATATCATATCACATAAAATAACTAAACCTTTCGAACTAAGTGAAATTTTGCACAGGTTAGATAGCCGTATTAAGTTACTAACTGACCACTCCCCTATATCATTAAAGTGTTCAACCTATGTCAAATTTTCTATTAACTAATTTAACAGCAGAAGTGTGTATATATAGCTGACCTGCATCTCATGTTATCGCACCCATCAGATTTTTCGACGTTGTAATTGCAACTTGCGCACCTCTTCCAGTTACTTTTCTTCCCAAGCTCCTCCACCATCCACTCTTCATAGCTATTGGTACAATCAAATCCTGTATGCCAAGGAACCTTACAAGTAGCGCAGAAGTCTCTCTTGCAATAAAAACATACATAACAAGACAATCTGGTGCCATCATAATTCTTATGAAGCAACGACAGGGCTGAGCAATCCTCGTAGGGGCAGTACAAGAACTTGTAGTCAGTCCTGTAAGAGTAAATTATAGCAATGATCCCTGAACTTTAATTAAATTGGAGCAATGATCCCTCAACTAAAAATCCATTACCATTGATCCCTCAACTTATCAAAATGTGTAGCTATAATCATTTTCATCAATTTCTTCAAAATTTTGTCAAATTATGTTATGTTGGAATAACCATTTATATAATTAAGGTCCCTCAATTCATCAAAGTGTGTAATTATGATCCTTTTCGTCAACTACGTAAAAATTTTTGTCAAAACGAGTTATGTTGGAATGACCATTGCTACAATTGGGTTAAAGTTAAGGGACCATTTCTCCAGTTGAATTAAAGTTGAGGGACCATAGCTGCACGTTTTGATGAGTTGAAGGACCAATGGTAATAAATTTTTAGTTGAAGGACCATTGCTCCAATTGAGTTAAAGTTAAGGAACCATAGTTACAATTTACTCGTCCATGTAATAATCTTCTTTCTTCTCAAGGCATTGCACCACCTGTCAATGACGGCGCGTGGGAGAATTGGACGGCAATACTCAAGGTCTAACATGCCGAGGCAGCCCGGTAAGGGGCACATAATGTTTGTGACATTGTATTCGAGGTTGGACTCAACAAATTTAACAATACATTTTTCACAGTAAAAATGGGTGCAACCCTTGATCTTGAATAAGAGGAGTACCTTATGCATTTGCTCAACACATAAATCACATGTAAAAGTTTGATTGCGGTTATGAGCCAAACCAGGCTGCCGGCTTCGTTTCTTAACTTCGAATGTTCTCGCCTATCCCTTTGAAGCATTCATGATCCAATAACGACGGAGGAATGGAGAACTCCTTTATCCATTAGTAAACACATGATTAGTGAGGAACCAAAATGATTATCCAAGACTTTATGTGTTAAGTTAGGAATGCGAATTATTTCAAGGGAGATTATAAAATGGGAACTTTAACGAAAAGCACCCGGTACTGTTCACTTTAACGAAAAACCATATTTTTACACTAAAAAGTCAATCCTGGTACTATTCACTTTACCCTTTATTTTGTCCTTATCATTAAAACTCAAAGTTTTCAAGACCTTTTCATTAGTTTCCTTTATAAAATACATACATATTTTAGCCTCACACAATCATGTTCGTTACTCTTGATTGATTTATTCAATCTGATGCTATAAATAAAAAAATGTGTGTGAAAAGTTCAAAGAAAGTATGTTAAAATTACCTACTTTATTAATTTCAATGCACGATCATGTTGGACGAAATTCTACTTTTGCCACAAATAGAATGAAAATTGAAATGCGTATATAGATTATTAAAATTCTAAACTTCTGACCCGATTTAAAAAAATAAAATAAAATAAAATTTGCCAACTTATTCCAATCAATTTTTTGTTGACATATTCCAAATTTAATAGATAAAAAAAATTAGCAATACAATTATACAACATATTATATTTTTTTGGTAATCCTTGAAGGGACAATACAAGCACGCACTGCCTGTCATCATCGGTCTTGGACACCGTAACTGGGATGACAATTTAATTCATCAAATCAGATACCTGCAAGTAATCGGTCCGAACAATTAGATTTCGGGAAGCAAATTTCGGATTTTTTACGATTATGGGTAACCGTTGGGTAAAATTTTTTGTTTCGGATTCAGTTATGGTTATAGGGCTATTCGCTCCAAACCCATACCCAAACCCGCCCCGTTTTCATTCTTTAATAAAAAATATAAATATTTATTATATTTAAAACCTTTGAGTTCTTTTAACACTACATGGGAGAATATAAAAGTCTTGAGCACCACACATAAATATTTATTATATTTAAAACCTTTGAGTTCTTTAATACGACTACAAAAGTCTTGAGCACCACACGTACACGCGTACCCACACATGCAAAAGTCTTGAGACAACAAAAGTCCCATTTTTGTGCTCTGTGCTTCTCCCTTCCCCGAGCACCATACACGCACGCGTACACACATGCAAAACAAGGACCACACCACCATCTTCTCTCCCTCATCCCTCACCTTTCTCTTCTTCCCGTGCTCTCTCCCTCACCTCACTTCTCTGCAAGTTCTCTCTCTCTCTCTCTCTCCTTCTCCCGAGCTACGCACACACAGCACCACTACCCACACCACCCCACCGTCTCTGGCGAGCCCTTAAACCACACCCTCCAGACGCCCATCATCTCTGCAACCTCTCACTCTCTCTCTCCTCGTCCCTCTCGCACCATCACCTCGAACTCCCCCGAGAACCAGCCACCGAAACACCACCGGCCTCCTCATCCCTTTCACTGTTTAATTAGTTAAATTTTACGGTTATGGGAAAACCGTTATCTGATGGGGAATCCATTACCCGACGGATTCGGTTACAGGGAATACCCGTTCGGGTTTTTTACGGTTTCAGGTACGGAGAAAACAAACGGGTACGATTATGGGGATGGCACATCCGAACCCAATCCGCTCCGTTGCCATCCCTAGTAATCGTGGATGGCACGTTGACACACGAGCGAGGGAAATATTTTGTGTGGGTCATCAGTTCAAAACTCTTGGCCTCGCTATATATAGAACTACTGACAAAAAAATCATTCTAACTTTAAGAAGTGAGCAAAAATACAATTAAAAAAACTAACAGTTCATGCTATTAATATCATAATCAGTTATTTGTTTAACAGATAAATTTTTCTTGAGACGAACTCTGGATGAGCAAGAATGGTTCTAATTTCAATATTTTGTACAGTGATATGATTGGTACATAACCACCACACCATGCTTTTTGTTACATAACCACCACACCATGCTTTTTGTATTAAAAAAATAAAAAGTTTCGAACCCAAAAACATAGGGGATACAGAGAGGTACACACTATGCTTCATTTTTATTTAGTTTCTTTTGCGTTATATCAATTTATACACTTAAAAATATATAAAGAAAATAGAGCCACCAAAATTTTAGACCATGCAAAGACCTTCGTTTGAATCTTGCTCATATGGGGCCTTCAAAATCTCAGGAATATTTCATTCATACCCATCAACCACTCCATTTTCTTCAACAAACATCAAATAAACTCACCGTAATTCAGAAATTTTAGGGATCTTGATTCTAGGAATGGCAGAATAAGAAATAAATCAACCACTAGTCTTGAATGATAGAGTAAAATAGGGTGGTTCACACACTTTTTTTACCTTTTCACATGCTTCTTTTTAATTGTTATCATTTGATATTCTTCAATTCAGTCAATTCGACGATTAAAAATTAAAAAAATGTGTGTGAACGATAAAATGAGATGTATAGGTATCACTACTTGTAAAATATACTCTTTGGATTATTAACTATGATAGAAAAGACAAGGAAGATCCAAATTCTACATATATGAAAAAACATCCAAAAGTGATATTAATCCCATTAAATATTATAAACATGTAAACAAACTGAACCATTAATGATGATAATACTAGTATCATGAAGGAATTAATAAGCAAAGTGACGGCGAATAGATGAGTTCCTCCTTATTACGTAATGCCGCATCCTGCATTTAACCTGTAGTATTACAGCAAGATGACCAAAAACGCATTATTCATTACAGCTTGGACAAAGACGGGTATGAGAAGTTACGGAGGCTTCTACTCCACAATTGTGACAGAAAGCATGTCGACACCTGTAACAATAGTTATCAACTTTTGTGAGAAAGAATAAAACAAAACACCAAAAAGATAATGTTCATCTAATTGGACGTGACTCATGGACTGTTTATAAATAATAGGATAATTTACACTAAATTTATTTAATCCACCACTTACATAGGATTTATAATAAAACGAAAGACCACATGATAAAGTTCCACAGTAAAATATAGTCATATATATATATATATATATATATATATATATATTAATTTCGAAATTAATTAACTAAACTGCAGAAAATCTAGAAGAAACTAAAATATCAGAACAACAGTTAACTCAAATTAAGGATTTGATTCCGAGCATAGAAAAATTGAACCAATCTACAGAAAATCTAGAGGCAGCAGACAATTTCAACTGACCTGCATAAAATGTAGCTACACCCCTCATTTCTTTCAACGTAATAATTGCACTTTGGACACCTCCTCCAGTTCTTATTCTTGGCAAGCACTTCCAACATCTCGTCTTCGCCCTTCTCTTTCAGCTTCTGAAACATGGCACAATCAAATTCGGTATGCCAAGGAACCTTACACATGGCGCAAAATTCTCTATTGCAATGAGGACACACAGACTGACTGGTATCCTCTGGTTCCTCATTAATCAACAGCGCCGAGCACGAGTTGTAGGGACAGTATAAGTACTTCCTCCGAGGGTCCATAACCACAGATTCACATAAGGCCTTTCCCCACCGATCAAAGACGTCTTCCGGGATAATTGGACGGCAGTACTCGATGTCTAACTCGCCGCTGCAGTCCGGTACAGGGCACGTAATGCAAGTGACATTGTCTTGCAGCTTGGAAGCTATGAGTTTAACAATGCAGCCTTGACAGTAAAAATGGGTGCAACCCTTTATGTTAAATGAGTCTTTCAGGTTAACTGGCTCAACACAGAAATCACATATGAAGGTCGAATCAATATCGCTCTCAGGGGCAAGTACAGACTCATATAAAGCATTGCCCCACGAAACAAAGACGTCAGATGGAAGGATTTGACGGCAGTGATCTGGGTCTAAGACACCCTGGCAGTCCGGTACAGGGCACACAATGGATGTGACATTTATTCGGAGACTGGAGACTACGTATTTAAAAGTGCACTCTTGACAGTAAAAATGGGTGCAACCCTTGATGTTGAATGAGTTTTCCAGATGAATCAACTGAAGACAGAAGTCACATACAAATGTTGGATCAGTATAAACATGTTGGTTCTTCTCCAAGATCTGAGCGAAACCCAAATTTATTTCCTTCGTATGTAATCCTCCTATGTGTTTGGTTCTGACGGAAACGTGCTTGCTCAATTTCTTGCTGCTGCTGCTGCTCCTACTGTTTCCGTTGGAAACTTTGTTGCCCATCTCTCTTCTGTTCTCTCTACTTAGAGCACTGGAGAAGCCTTCATTCCAGGGAAGATAGGGCGGCTCGCTCTTGTAAACTTTAGTGTTTCAATATAGGGGTTAAATAAGTTTGGACCTCTTGTAGCTTCCTTGCTCAGCAAGGATTCTGAAGACAACCGAATTTTGATCTGATTCCAATTTATTCAGAGGGTTTAATCATAATTAATAAAACCACCCAAATCTCATCATTGGTGGACCCTACAGCTTAAGGTGCATGACTCATAGTTTGGCATAGACTAAAACATGTGAACGTATTTAAAGGTTGTTGAATGGTTCACAATTGTAAGTGGTAACCTTTTACCATCTTCCACAAAAAATTTCTTTTGGCAATTTTGAATGACCCCACCGCTTGCTTATATCTAAGGGTTTTCATATATATAATAGTTGCGGTTTTTGGCAAACTAATTACAATGTAAGGGGGTTGTATTCAATTAGAATTTGAGAGATTTTAATTTTTTTTACAAATTTAGGGTTATTTAATCAGGAATTTAAGTGATTCTCTAAAAGTCAATGTGTATTTAATCAGGATTTTAAAGATGTTTTAATAAGTGTATTCAATTAGGGAAATCGATGGAATTTGAGAGATTTCGTAATGTATTTTAAGCATTCTCAAATCTCACATCCCTTCCTGAAATTTGAGGGAATTCACTCAAAATTTTACATAAAATCCCTAGAAATCAATTAAACTCTATTAAATATATGAATTTATAAGTCCATTAAAATTCCTTAAAACTTCAATTGAATACACTCCTAAGTTTCCCCTTCTTGCCTTTGATGTGCCCCAATCTCCACAAAGATATGTGCTTTTGAATAATTCACACAATTGTTAATATTCAACCTCTTCCAACAAAGGTCAGAGTAACAATAATATTCCATAAATATCAGGGTTTCTTGAATTTTGGAAACGCAATTGTTTTTTTTCATCAATTTAAGAAATTACAAAAACAATGACCAAATCCTTTCACAAAAAGCATGGCCAGCAACTAAACAGGCCCTTTCATAATTTCAAAATCGGTCATCATCAGCAGAAAAAATATTTAAATATCGTACGCTTGTGGGCACAGTTTCGACAGATGAAGAAACCTCTTTGCCCTCCACAAGTGTAATTGACACCTACACGAACTCAAACAGGAAATCCATCGGAAAAGAAAATAATCAACTTTGACGATGAACCAAAAATCTATACCAAAATGTAAAGTCCAAATAAATTGTATGAGGATAATATATAGTATCTTAATCTAGAGGTGCATCAAACAGATAGGTCTCGTTTGGCAGCTCAGACTGTATTGACTATTTCAGTCGAACATGATAAATAGTCATCAGATAGTACTGACTAAATTAATCGGACGTTTAGTGCAATGCACAGGGGCGGAGCCACCAAGGGACTAGGGTAGTCTCTGACCCATCCTGCCTTCATCTGAGGTGTGAACCTCATGGAAGAAGATGAAGCAAACGACGTCGTTAAGCTGTTTTGATTTTAAATCTTTTCGGCTGTCTAATGAAACGATAAGTTTGGCGGGGGAGTTTTAAAAGAGATGTGCAATTTTAAATGGAAAAAGCAACCCCACTTTTGGTTCGATTCTCTCACCTAATAGTAATATACACCCTATAATTTTCTAAAGCAACCCACCTTCTTCATTTGCAGACCTCTCCCCCTTTTCCTTCTTTTTCTACTTCTTTGTATTTTCTTTAGCCTTCCACAACCTACCTCTTACTTGGTTGTCTGAGTTTTTACATTTTTTTCTTCTTAGTATTGAATTTAAGAGAATTTTTTCAGTTTTGTGAGGATTACACAAATTGCATATGTCAACATGTTATGAATTCAATTTTTTATACACACTTATATATATATATATATATATATATATATATATATATGCATATTTGTGAAAGAACCCTTCTCATTCAGAATTCTAGCTTCACCACTGGCAATGCAACATCAAATTAATGATCATATTATTTATACTATATTTGTTTGGTACTCTACTATAGCCAAATCACCTTATTATTTATACACGGCACCCAGCATGCTCATATTATTGAATTCATCATGCTTCATCACAAATGCCAAGATTCTATAAAATAAATCAAATGCACTTTCAATTTCCCCATTTTGGATATAACCTGCAATCATTGATGTCTAGGAGGTTAAATTAAGGAAATTTTAAACGAAAAGTTCATGATACTATTTATTTTAAAGAAAAATCATATTTTTACGTTAAAAAGTCAATCATGATACTATTTACTTTATTCTTTATCTTGTCCTTATCATTAAAACTCAAAATTTTCATTAGTTTTGCTTGCAAAACCCAAAGAAGAGTAGAAATCAATAAGCCCACTTCAAATGAATTCATCTCCCTGCAGGTCGTACTCATACCTCAGAGTTTCAACCGAGATAATAACCAAATTCATCAAAAAGCTCAAAAGAAAAAAGAGAGAAATTCAGAAGGTTATAAGTTATAACCCACACCAACCAAAATTAAACCCATTTAGCATATTAACACGGAAATAATAAATACTCCAATTCAAGAAAAAGCTCAAGAAGTTGGGAAAAATTGCCTAATCCATTTCTTCAACTGGGTACGAATTTTCAACATATCTAACTCAGAATCTTTGCAATTCTTGCCAAAAACCCAACCAAATTGATTTTTTTCAACGATTCGACCCATACCAGGAAAACAAACCAAGTGGGTAGTGTTCTTCTGTCAGGGGAGATGGCCGCAAAATGAATAAAAAAAATATACAGGTCAATTTTTTTTTCAGATCTGAAAACTGACAAACCCTAAAATTTTAATTAATACAAAAAATTATAATCAAGTGCAAAATTAGAGAGAACAATAACCAAATTCAATTAATTGAAAGGAAATTACAAGAAAAGTAGATGGAGGAGGGCATAAACTGATAGAGAAGAAGAAGAAGAAGAAAGATTGCAAGAAAAATAGATGGAGGAGGGCAGAAACCGATAGAGAAGAAGAAGAAGAAGAAAAATTGCAAGAAAAAGAGGAAGAGGACGGCGGAACAGAGAGAAGAAGAAGAAGAATAGGAGGAGAGGAGAGGCCGAGCGATGCAAGTGAGACAGAGAAAGCAAGAGAAGCGTGTTTTCTACCTTACCCGACTAAATTATATCGTGTCGTGGGAGAGTATAATTAAGCGGGCATGAACCCGATAAAATGGATGGTCTGGATTATTAGTTCAGTGATTATTTAATACGTACGGACATCAAACACCGGATTTTGTATTATTAGTATTATCCGGTGTTTTATATGGCGTACCAAAAGATGCTATAGTATCTTAATCTAGATGATGCTTTTAGTTTAGGTACGAATAAAAAAGTGAACCAAAATAATTTTACAAATACTACTATAATTCAAAATAATTACATGATTGTCACTTAATCTTACCATGTTTAATATAATTTTTAGAATCTCTTCCAACAAAATTACATTCCATGTTATTGGAACCGGATCCCTTCCGAATCCACCAAAATTAAGCCCATTAATCAATGAATCCGGACCGTTGAAATTTGATCAAACGGCTACAATTATTATAACTTTTAGAATGCCCCTTGTTTGTAGCCGTTGGATCAAATTTCAACAGGCCGAATTCATTGATTAGTGAACTCAGTTTGAAAGGATCATGAGGGATCCTGTTCCCATGTTATTGTGCTAACCTTTTTACTATTCCGTCACATCCATCAGCCAGCCATTCAATATATTCCAAACAAAAATCAATGCAACAAAAATCAAAACGCAATGGGAGCTTTTTAAGCATTTGCATTATCAATCTAGGAAATTACAAAAGAATTTGACCAGATCCCATCACAAAAAACATGACCAGCAACTACGTACATCAATCGTTTCATTATTTTTCGAGCTCAGTCATCCTACGTTGGTTGAAACGAGTACAGTAACCTGAACTTTGCACTCCACATTTGTAACAGAAACTATATGGACACCTACAAAAACTCAACAAGAAATCAATCAGAAAAAAATCTATACCAAAATGTAAAGTACATTTAAGTTGTAGGAGGGTAATAGTTTCTTAATCTAGAGCAAATCCAAATAGAAATCCATCAGCTAATCAAATTTTCAAGCAATATTCTATTTTAATCTAAATCAACAGAAAATAAGCACATTAATCTAGGCAACTTAGCTATGCTTAGGTCTGCATCAATTAAACTTTCTTTTTTAGTTTTACACTAATAGGGCCGTTTGATAATTGAAATTTTTTTTTTAATGAAAATGGTTTGAAAACTTTGAGTTTTAACGATAAGGATAAAATAAAGGGTAAAATTAATAGTACCATGTTTGACTTTTGAATGTAAAAATGTGGTATTTCGTTGAAGTAAACAGTACCGTGGGCTTTTCGTTAAAATCCAAAAAAAAAAAAATGGTTGTCTATTAAAGCAACCCCTTAGAAAATTAACCAATCTGCAAAAAATAATAGAAGAAGTAGAGAAGTACAAATTAACTGACCTGCATTTGATGTAGCTGCACCCAGATATTCTTTCAACAGAGTAATTGCAATTTGGACACCTCCTCCACCTCTTCTTCTTGGCAAGCTCTTCCAGCATCTTGTCTTCACCCTTCTTTCCCAGTTCCTGAAACTTGTCACAACCAAATTCGGTATGCCAAGGAAGGGTCACTTGGCGCAAAACTTTCTTTTGCAATGAGGACACACAGACCGAGTGGTACCCTCCGGATACTCATGAATCACCAGTTCCGAGCACACATTGAAGGGACGGTACAAGTTTTTCTTCCGAGGCGCCGTAAGGGCCATAACCACAGATTCACATAAGGCCTATCCCCACGGATCAAAAATGTCTTTTGGGAGGCTTTCACGGCACTACTCTGGGTCTCAAGTGCCGGTGCATTCTGGTACAGGGCACGTAATGGGAGTCACATTGTCTTGGAGCTTGGAGACTATGAATTTAACAATGCAGTCTCGACGGTAAAAATCAGTGCAACAGCTTATGTTAAATGAGTCTTTCAGGTTAACTGGCTCAACACAGGAATCACATATGAAGGTAGAATCAATATCGCATATGAAATCCTCAAATCATGTAATTATAGAGCAGCTACATCAAATGTGAATCAACACATAAAAGCATAAAAGCATTTTTGACAATACTAGCTTTTATGTGTTGATTTCACAGCATAAATGTGAAATCACAGAATATTGAATCAACACAGAAATCACAGAAATCACATATGAAGGCTACGCTATGGTTGTCTCAAAAAATCCTATGTGGTTGGCTCAAATCCTGCCAATACTGAGAAGCCGTGATCTGATTCGATTGTCTGTCCTCCCAAACACCTTGTTGGCACCACTGCTGTCAACGCAGCCTACACTATGTGGATGCAGCAAGACCAAATGATCATAAGTTGGATGAAGGGCTCACTAACGGCGTCTGTCTTGTGGGCTGTGGCAAGTAAATGTACTGCTCGTACTACGTGGGAGGACAGACAGTGAACCCATAAAAGCATTTTTGACATCCTTCCCACCACTCTTCCTCTATCCTTTTCATCATCCATCATTTCTTTTATTTCTTTATAGAGCAGAATAAACCCTTTTGATTAAAAATATGATAGTAGAGATGATAATACATACCAAGACAAAATTGAAAAAGTAATATTCGGACGATTTTTTGGTCTAATCTAAACTAGAGAGAGGAACATTTGAACTTTGGTGCAGAGGACACTGCCCTACCAACTTCGCTAGGCCCCCGTTGCAGTTTTGCGATTTCAAAAGTACGTAATATTGAATTCAATAGATAATACACATCTTATTAGAGTAAACAAACTGAACAATGATCTAATTTCCGGTATCCAACCACCTGCATCAACCTTCTGTAGTACTGCAGCAAGATCGTCTCTTGAGAAAATAATTAGGATTATTTCTTACAGCTTTGACAATAACGGGTATGTTCGACAGCTTGAATTCCACAACTGTAACAGAAAGCAAATCCGCACCTGCAACCATAATTGTAACCAAATTTGATGATCAACGAACACTAGGGCAAAGAAATATGAACCAAAAGATGAAATTTATATAAGTTGAAGGATAACAGTTAAGTTATTTAATTCCGAAACTGATGGGGAATTATATGAAATTAACCTGCATTTCATGTAGCTGCACCCATCTATTCTTTCAACATAGTAATTGCAACGTGGGCACCTCCTCCAGTTCTTATTCTTGGCAAGTTCTTTCAGCATCTTGTCTTCACCCTTATCTCTCAGTTTCTGAAACATGGCGCAATTGAATTCGGTATGCCAAGGAGCCTCACACTTCGCACAAAACTCTCTCTTGCAATGAGGACACCGAGCCTGATTGGTATCCTCTGGCCCTTCGTGGATCAACAGCGCGGAGCACGTGGCAAAGGGACAGTATAAGTGATTCTTCTTCTGAGGCCCGATAACCACAGATTCATATATCGCCTTGCCCCACCTATCAAAGACATCGGTTGGGAGGATAGGACGACAGTAGTCAAGGTCTAATGAGCCGGTGCAGCCTTGTGCAGGGCATATAATGGAAGATACATTGTCATCAAGCTTGGATGCTACGAATTTGACAATGCAGTATTGACGGTAAAAATGGGAGCAACCCTTAATGTTAAACGAGTCTTTTAGATCAACTCGCTCAACACAGAAGTCACATACAAAAGTTGAACAGATATCATCACTCTCATCCACGAGTGCAGATTCACACAAAGCATTGCCCCACCCATCAAAGATGTCATCTGGGAGGATTGGACGGCAGTAGTCGGGGTCTAGCAAGCCGGCGCAGCCTTGTACGGGGCACATAATAGTGGATGTGACATTGTTTTGGAGATTGGACACTACTGTTAAAAGGTAATCTTGTCTTCGGCCCAAGACAAGTGATCCAACCCAAAGCCAATGTGCATATGCTAGAAAATTTTAGCAATCTATGTCTGTAATAGTAGCTGGAAAATTCCAGCTATGTAAGTCGGGGGGAGTGTGTGCATGATCATGCACTGGAAAATTCTACAAAAATTGTGAGGACATTATGCAAGCTAATGTTGGTGTGCATGCTAGAAAGGTCTAGCTGATTGTAAACTTGTGTGGTTGAAATGCAAAGCCCAAAGGCGGTGGGCCATAGTAAGTTGGCAAAAAAAAAAAAAAACAACCAAGAGAGCAAGTAATGAGAAGTGAAAAGTGAGAAGAAGCAACAAAGCTTCTAAGAGTGTTTGAGTGTTTCCTCTTGTACTAAGTTTGTGAGTGAATAAAAATCTTGTGTAATACTTTGAGTATTCTTTTTTTCTCTTGCCTATCAATTCCGCTGCATTACATTCTTCTTTGCGAGATAAACATCTCCAAAGTAGTGAAGTCTTTTTAAGCCCCAACAAAGTGGTACCATAGCTATGGTTAGCAACGCTATGGCAGCCTTTCAAGTTCCAGTGCTCGACAACAACAACTTCGATAATTGGAGTATCAAAATGAAGGCCCTTTTGGGAGCACACGATGTATGGGAAGTCGTGGAGAAAGGCTACACTGAGCCAGAAGATGAAGCTACTCTGTCCCAACCCCAGAATAGGAGTTTGAAAGATTCAAGATAGAGAGACAAGAAGGCTCTTTACCTCATCTACCAAGCATTAGATGACAATGGCTTTGAGAAGGTCTCGAGTGCAACCTCTGCCAAGCAAGCATGGGAGAAACTTCAAACCTCTTACAAATGAGCCGAATAAGTGAAAAAGGTTCGTCTTCAAGTATTAAGAGGTGAGTTCGAATCTCTACAAATGAAAGGGTCTGAATCAATCTCTGATTATTTCTCAAGAGTCTTAGCCGTTTCCAATCAATTAAAAAGAAAAGGAGAAAAGTTAGAAGATGTTAGAATTATGGAGAAGATACTACGCTCGTTGGATCCCAAGTTCGAGCACATTGTTGTGACGATTGAAGAAACTAAAAACTTGGAAGAAATTAGTATAGAACAATTAATGGGTTCGCTACAAGCATATGAAGAGAAACATAAGAAGAGGCAAGGAAATGATGAGCAGCTCCTCAAGACGCATGTTCAGCCAAAGAAGAAAGAAGAAAGCTTCGACAACGAGAGAAGCCAGTACGGAAGAAGTCGTGGTTGAGGACGCGGACATGGACATGGACGTGGACGTGGACGTGGTTGGAACTTTAACAACCATAGCAACTACGAAAGAGGAGGAAGCTCAACAAAAGGTCGTGGAAGAGGGCGCTCCAACTTGAGGTATGAAAAATCTCAAGTTCAATGCTACAATTGTCAAAAGTTTGGGCATTATGCTTGGGAATGTAGAGCTCCAAGCAACATACCTGATGAAAAGGTCAATTATGTGAAAGAAGATAATGACGTCATGCTACTAGCATGCAAGAACAATGATAGAGACCAAGACTATACATGGTACCTTGATACCGGCGCCAGCAACCACATGTGCGGAAGAATAAGCATGTTCATAGAGCTCAATGAATCGGTGAGTGGCAATGTTTCTTTTGGAGACGAATCTAAAATACCTGTCAAAGGAAAAGGTAACATCCTAATTCCCCTGAAAAATGGCGGTCACCAATTAATTTCAAATGTCTACTACGTGCCCAATATGAAAAGCAACATTTTGAGCTTGGGTCAACTCTTAGAAAAAGGTTATGATATTCACATGAAAATTATAGCCTTTTTCTTAGAGATGACAAAGGAAGATTAATTGCCAAGGTGAAAATGTCAAAGAATAGGATGTTTCCTATGAATATTCAAAATGATGTTGCAAAGTGTCTCAAAACATGTTACAAAGACACATCCTGGCTTTGGCATCTTCGTTTTGGGCATCTTAATTTTGGGGGACTGGAGTTATTGTCCAAGAAGGAGATGGTGAGAGGCTTATCGTGCATCAGCTACCCTGATCAAGTTTGCGAAAGATGTTTACTTGGGAAACAGTTCAGGAAAAGCTTTCCAAAGGAGTCGACCACAAGAGCCCAAAAGCCACTCGAGCTCATTCACACCGATGTGTGCGGTCCAATAAAGCCAAGCTCTTTGGGTAAAAATAATTATTTCCTTCTCTTCATTGATGATTTTTCAAGGAAAACCTAGATGTATTTCTTGAAGCAGAAATCAGAAGTCTTTGGAGCATTCAAGAAATTCAAAGCCGCTATAGAAAATGAGAGTGGTTGCAAGATCAAAGCCATGAGATCTGATTAAGGAGGAGAATTCACTTCGAATGAATTTCAAGAATTCTGTTAAGCCAATGGAATTCGTCGACCTTTGATAATTTCAAGATCCCCTCAACAAAATGGTGTGGCCGAAAGAAAAAATCGAACTATCCTCGACATGGCTCGAAGTATGCTCAAAAGTAAGAGGTTGCCTAAGGAGTTGTGGGCAGAAGCTGTAGCATGTGTTGTCTACTTATCCAATCAGTCTCCAACAAGAAGTGTGTGGGGAAAGACTCTTCAAGAAGCATGGAGAGGAAGAAAGCCAGATATTTCTAATGTAAGAGTTTTTGGAAGCATAGCCCATGTACATGTACCAGAGGAGAGGAGGACGAAACTCGACGATAAAAGTGAGAAGTTCATCTTCATCGGCTATGAATCAAATTCAAAAGGCTATAAGCTGTATAATCCAAACAATAGGAAGACGGTGATCAGTCGAGAAGTGACGTTCGATGAAGAAGGAGACTGGGATTTTGGCTCTCATGCAGGTGATCTACACTTCCTTCCTCAGTTTGAAGAAGAGAATGAACAAGGGATGATGAAGCAAGCAAAAGAGGTTCAACAAGAATCCACTACTCCACATGCTTCACCAACATCAACCAATCATGGCAATTCACTAGCATCAGCATCGTCAAGTGGGAGCCTAAATGAAAGAGAAGTACCACGCACAAGAAGTATACGAGATCTCTATGAGGTAACTGAAAGACTTGATAATCCTACGATTTTCTATCTCTTTGCTGATTGTGAACCAGTTGACTTCCAAGAAGCAGTGCAAGATACTAAGTGGAGGAAAGCAATGGATGAAGAAATTGAAGCAATCCAAAAGAATGATACATGGGAACTCGCTATTCTTCCAAAAAGACACAAAGCCATCGGAGTCAAGTGGGTGTATAAGACAAAGAAGAATGTCAACGGAGAGGTCGAAAGATACAAGGCAAGATTAGTGGCGAATGACTATAGTCAAAGAGTCGGAATCGACTATGATGAGGTATTTACACCCATTGCTCGGTTGGAAACTATACGATTACTAATTTCTTTGGCAGCTTAAAACAAATGAAAGGTTCAACAAATGGATGTGAAGTCCGCTTTCCTAAATAGACTACTTGAAGAAGAAGTCTACATTTAGCAACCATCATGCTATGAAATCAAAGGGCATGAAGACAAAGTTCTGAAGTTGAAGAAAGCCCTTTATGGGTTAAAACAAGCGCCACGAGCATGGAATAGTCGCATCGACAAGTACTTTCAGGAGAACAACTTCATCAAGTGCCCTCATGAAGATATTCTAATTGTGTGCTTATATGTGGATGATCTAATCTTCACTAGAAGTAATCCAAACATGTTTGAAAAGTTCAAAAGAGTGATGACCAAAGAATTCGAGATGACTGACATTGGGCTGATGGTATATTACCTAGGCATTGAAGTCAAGCAGAACGAAGAAGGCATTTTCATCTCCCAAGAAAGCTACACAAAAGAGATACTGAAAAAGTTCAAAATGGACGACCGCAAGCCCATAAGCACGCCAGTGGAGTGCGGAGTCAAACTAACCAAGCATGACAAAGGAGAAAGCGTAGATCCAACATTTTTCAAAAGTCTAGTTGGAAGCTTGCACTACTTGACTTGCACAAGACCAGATATTCTCTATGCTGTCAGATTAGTCAGTCGCTACATGGAGAATCCCACAACTACACATTTGAAGACCGCCAAAAGAATTCTTCGATATCTTAAAGGTACTGTTAACTTTGGCTTGTTCTATTCAAGTTCTGATAACTACAAACTTGTTGGATATAGTGACAGTGATTGGGCAGGAGATTCCGACGATAGAAAAAACACTACTGGATTTGTGTTCTTCATAGGAGACACTGCATTCACATGGATGTCAAAGAAGCAACCGATTGTCACTCTCTCTACCTGTGAAGTTGAATACGTAGCCGCTACCTCATGTGTCTGTCATGCAATTTGGCTGAGAAACTTGCTAAAAGAATTAAGCATGCCACAAGAAAAGCCAACAGAGATCTATGTCGACAACAAGTCTGCAATAGCTCTAGCAAAGAATCCAATATTTCATGACAAGAGCAAGCACATAGATACCAGTTATCACTACATAAGAGAGTGCATTGCAAGAAACGATGTGCAAGTGGAATACATGAAGTCTCAAGACTAAGTCGCCAACAAATTCACCAAGCCACTCAAACAAGAAGACTTTATCAGACTGAGAAACTTAATCGGCGTCACAAGACAAGATTAAGGGGGGATGTTAAAAGGTAATCTTGTCTTCGGCCCAAGACAAGTGATCCAACCCAAAGCCAATGTGCAAATGCTAGAAAATTCTAACAATCTATGTCGGTAATAGTAACTGGAAAATTCCAGCTATGTAAGTTGGTGGGAGTGTGTGCATGATCATGCACTGGAAAATTCTAGAAAAATTGTGAGGACATTATGCAAGCCAATGTCGGTGTGCATGCTAGAAAGGTCTAGCTGATTGTAAACTTGTATGGTTGAAATACAAAGCCCAAAGGTGGTGGGCAGTAGTAAGTCAGCAAAAAAAAAAAAAAAAAAAACAACCAAGAGAGCAAGTAGTGAGAAGTGAGAGTGCCAAGTGAGAAGTGAGAAGAAGCAACAAACCTTCTAAGAGTGTTTGAGTGTTTGAGTGTTTCCTCTTGTACCAAGTTTGTGAGTGAATAAAAATCTTGTGTAATACTTTAAATATTCTTTCTTTCTCTTGCCTATCAATTCTGCTGCATTACATTCTTTTTTGTGAGATAAACATCTCCAAAGTAGTGAAGTCTTTTTAAGCCCCAACAACTACATATTGAACAACACACAAAAAGGGCGCAACCCTTGATTTTGAACGAGTTTCCAAGATGAATTTTCGCCTCACACAAGTCACAGACAAAAGATGGGTCATCACCAATATCAATAGCATGTTCAAGTTTCTTATTTTTCACGGAGGAGATGTGCTTACCCTTTATGTATTTGCCTGTGAAAACTTTGCCTCCCAGTTTTTTTCCTGAGTAAATTTTGCTACCAAACTTTTCTCCTGTGCAAAGTTTGTTGCCCATCTCTCTCTCTCTCTCTCTCTCTTCAGTGGTTAAGAATCTAAGTTAGCAGTGTGTCAACTGAACAAATAATAAGAGGATAATTACAGATAGTGAGGTTTAATTATATAGACTGCCCGATGTGATGAATCTTCTAGGGCTGAATTCTGGATCATCAACTTCATCTTATATATACACGAGGAGAGTCCGTAAGTGGTAAAGAATAGGACTTTCCTTCATCAATAAGACGAAGGGTAAAAAGAAAAGTAAAATATAAAAAGATTGAGGATAATAAGGTTAACCTATTGGAGATATAATCGGAATCTAGTTACTTATTTTCCCAAAACGTTTTACTTTGGGCAATTTTGAATGACCATTATGCCACAGACATACATAGGAGACCAGTCAAAGGTAGGGAAATGTCTAAATGCCATTATGACCCAACGTTAGTGTGGCTTAGACAGAAGAGGAATCCGGTGACAAATTCTTGGGTGTTCCGAAGTATCGATAATTTTGGTGTTTTAATCGTTAGATCTTAATTTTTGTATTTTTTTAATAAAGATCTAACAGTTTAAACACATAGAATAACGGCTACTCTGGAGCACCTAAGAAAGTCTCATCCAGTGGTAACTCAAGGCTTTACAATGACAACGAATACCAAGATAGAAAAACTCTTTAGTCTATATGTGGACTGTCCATACCCTCACAAACCAAACGTGACCCCAATACGAGTCTCACTCGGTTGTGATAGCCGAACGACTGATGGGTTTCAGCAGGAATACCAAAGAATACTTCTATGGACAATAGTTACTTGTAATACAATCCTATTTTTTTTTAACCAAATAATACAATCCTATTTCACTAAGAGTATATTTGAGATTGCTTATTTGGAAAGCACTTTTGCTCATAAGGGTTTGTGCTAGAAGTTCTTTTTATTATAAATAAGTTCAAAAATTATTAGAAATTCAAGTGCTTCTTTAAGAACCAAGGTTTTTTTACACACGGTAGTCATAAGAGATTTTGGTAGTTATTAAACGCCTTTATCTATTTCAGAAGCAAACCCAACCCTGTCCCAAATCTTAGCAGATTTCGGTTCTTTCATAGACGAACCGCATCGATAGTTTTGAATAGAAAGCTTAAACAATACACTCCAGAACTAGCACTGTAGATTGGGGTAGACCTTTTCAGGGGAATTTGGAAAAACAACCAATACTTGGATCATGAATAGAATTTAACCGACTATTATAACATTTCATAATTCTAACCAAAATTTAACCTGAAAATACTTCAATACCCATTTTAACCAAAATAATTGCATAACTATATTCATGTTTGTCAAGTTTACAGAACTAGCAACTTCCTCATCTTCATCAATTGTCTGTTCCAACGGAGTCACGTTTGCGTCATCCGGGGTTATTCAATAACCCTCGGGCACGATGTGTTTATTTCTGGGAACCATTGCCTTCTCCGCCGGGCAATCGGGATCGCCCATTGCTTGACCCCAAATCTAAAAAATATTCACAATTTGAATCAATATCATTATAAAAAATAAAACATATATATGAAGCTAAAATTGAAGGAAGAACAATATATTTAACAAAATTTCATAAAGCTCTAGAATTAAACTTTCAATAGTCATCCACCAAACATAAAGTGTATAACTTTTCTCGATAAAATATGCAAAATGTGTAGCAGATCTCATCGAAATAGCGGGAAATTGGTTAGGGTGTTTTAGGGTTTTGTGTAGTTATTTTGAAAAAACAAACAAAATCGATGCGCGGGAGCAGTACTGACTGTTTTGCAGGATAGAGTCGAAAGAACTGCAAAATGAATGGATGGAGAAGATATATTTTTGTAATTATTTTAGTTAACAAGGGTATTGTAGTATTTTCATGTTAAGTTTTGGTTAAAATTATAAAAATGTATAATGGCTGGCTAAAATTCAATTCATGGTCCAAAATTTGGCTATTTTTCCAAATTTTCCAAGTTTTTGAGGTTTAGGGTCCTATACATCTAAACCACATAGAGGAAGATTTGAAATCGACTAATATTGATCCCCATTGATATTGCACAATTAAGGCTCAAAACAAATAAGAATTTTATTACCTAATTTTTAACCTAGGATTTCTAAGTGCCGGATGTCGTAGGATTTTTGCTGTGCTCCAGTATCAGTTCATACTTCATAGAGGTTGTCAGCCGTAGGACGATTCTGCAGATTTAATGGAGGCATTCTAGCCTAGGCAAGACTGAATTCTAGCCCCAAATGGCCATTTTGAGTTTTATCTCTCTTCCCGGTATGCCAAGGAACCTTACCCTAGATTCAGGCCCTATTACCCCATGGAACCTCCTCTAGTACAAGTACTTCTTCTGATCAGGCCCTATTACCCCAGATTCAATAAGGCCTTGCCCCACCTACCAAAGGCTTCAGTCGGGAGGATAGGACGTCGACGACAGTAGTGATCACGGTTTAACACGCCGGTGCAGCCTAGCTCGTAGCGGGCACGTAATGCAAGTGCGTTGTCTTGGAGCTTGAACGCTACGAATTTAACAATGCAGTCTTGACAGTAAAATGATAGCAACCCTTCATAAAGGCTTGTTATATTAAAACCCCACATATTGTTGAATACACTCCACATATTATTGAATACATTTCACATACTTAATATCCCCCACATTTGATTTTCAATTAAAATTTATCTTAATACACTCCACATATTTCCCCATAAAACGTCATTTTTTTCACCCCACATTTTCTACATACACTTCATACTCTTCACATCTTAGGTGCAAGTGAAAGATCATGGAAGAATCCTTCTTCTGTTTATTTTAAGTAAAGAAATTAAGAACATGGAATTGAAAAATGATCAAGGAAGTATCCTTCTTGTTTTAAGATCATGATGTGTGTGCAGAGAGACATATGGAGAGAGCCATAAGGAATGTCTAGCTCTTGGGTGCCAAACAATCACTGCAGTTTTTTTGTTTATGCATTTACATTCAGCCACAAAAACAAAAAACTCAGGAATAGAAAACTAAAAAAGTATAAAACTTTCAGCATGTTCTTATATTTGCATTGCTTTAATAAACAGCTCACAAGAGACCAACTGAGCAGAACTTATTTGGTAGTGTACAAGGTGGCTTAGTTGCTAACAATGCTCATTTGTCACATAATTCAAGGGTAATCCCTCGAAACATTTCAGTTAAACGGAAGTCATGTTTGCCTTCTACTCAAGTAGTTGAGAAGTTAAAACTATCATTTTTAGGGTTTAAAACTGGAATTATTCTTCTCCTTCTAGGAAGCAATATATATAAGATACAACTTGTGACAAAAGTAATATCAAAGGAGTTCTAACCAAACTAGAAAATATTATTATATTCCTAATCTAATAGGCTCGCGCCAACAAGGTGTTCCTTAAAAGATGAAACTTCAAACAGACAAGGCAATCCAACTGATCAAAGGACATTGAAGGTTCAAATCAAAATGAATCGTGATAACACAGCTCGGAAGAATGTAGCAATATATAGTGGTCTTGGACTTGGCTCTCCATCTTCATCTTTGGAGAACAGCCCTGAGGAAAGTAAGGAGATGATACCTCCATCTTAAGTGATTGTGGATGACTCTCCCACTTAACATATTCAGGTACGCTAAGACACTTTAGTGCAGTTTCTATTTCTATAGATGAACCTAAAATGATATGTTGCATTGATGGGTGTTGTTTATGTTTTGTAACAAGTTATGACTTCCTTCCCTGTTCCTGGAGGTGCATTGATATCACCACTTCATGACAATTTTCTTTGCTTGATAAGAAAGAGAAAGAACAAGAACCAGTGTCTTCATCTAAGGGTCATCAAGAACATTCATTTTTGTCTGAGAGTTGAAGAAGATATATAATCTTCGGATATATAAGTTAAATGATTTGGGGTGTTTTTAATTTTTTTTTTAAGGTTGAAATTGTCATTACGTAATAGGTTAAATAAGTTATCTAATATTAAATTTAATGTGGGGTGTATTCAATCTTATATGAGATGCTAATAAAAAAAGGCCTCATGATAAACGAGTCTTTTAAATCAATTGGCTCGACACAGAAGTCACGTACGAAAGTTCAACTGGTATCACTTGCAACCGTGAGTGCAGATTCACACAAGGCATTGCCTAACCCATCAGACGTCGTCTGTGAGGATTGGATGACATTAGTCGGGGTTTAGCACGCCGGTGCAGCCTTGTTCAGGGCACATAAATTCATAATAATGGATGTCCAAGGAAATAAGAAGTTAATTGTTTTTGGGAGGAGTAAAGTTAATATAACTTTGGGTTAAACTCAGTTTACTACCCTCAAGTTTCGTGGTTTTCAACATTTAGTACATCAAGTTTTTTTCGTCCCAGAGTCATACTAAAGTGTTAATTTTGGGACAGTCTCATACATCTGTTAGTCAAACTGTTAACTCTGCCGTTAAATGATGACGTGGCGCCTATGTGGACAATGACTGGACGCCACGTGTCATTAAAAAAAATTAAAAATTAAAATAATTAAAATTTTAATTAAATAAAGTACTTAAAAAAAACATAAAAAAACCAAAACCCCCCTTTTTTCCTTCCCCTTTCGTCTTCCCCACTGGAGCCCCTTTTTTCCTTCTGGAAGACCCTCCACGGTTCCACCTCTCCACCCCTCCACCCCCTTCGTCTTCTCCATCCCCTCCACAGACAGAACCAAAACCGAAACCATGGGCTGTGAGAAGAGCGAGAGTTTCAATGGCGACACCATGGGCTGTGAGAGCCGAGCTCCCCAAAGGTCCTGATCTGTGCGCTGACCGCTCCATTCTGCAAAATGGGTCTTCCTCCGCTCGCCACCGCGACCTCGTTTTCGTCGTCAATCCCAGCGGTCTCTCTCTTTCTCTATCTCTCTGTTTCTCTGTTTTTATAAGTTTTGTGGGTGTGTTTTTATGATTTTTGTGGGTTATTGAAATGGGAAATTGGAGCAGGTGTAAATGGGAGGACAGGGAAGGAGTGGAAGAAGCTGCTTCCATAGATCTGTGGTCTTTGAGGCGGCGCGTTAGGATAGGGTGGTAGGGGGTGTGGAAGTGCAGAGGGAGAAGGGAGGGGGGTCGGGGTGGGGAAGACAAAGGATTGATTAGCTAATTAGTGTTGTTAATTGCGCTCTGTAGCAGCCGACGAAGAAGATCCCGTAGACGATTGAGAACACCAGGGAAATCGATAAGACTGTTTGCAAGCCCGACGATGAAGAGGTTCGTTTTTGCCTTTTTCGATTGTGTTTTATTGGCTTACAATGTAGCAAATGTGGAAAGATTTGTTTTTATGCGTGGAAAATTGAATGATGGTTTGGTTAATTTTGGCTTTGTGTTGTGTGTTGGTTTGCAGCTGTTTGCTGAAATGCCGATGAATTCAGGGGATCTGGGGAGAAGGGGGAAGGATGGATGTGCAGATGTGCGGATGTGCAGAGGGAGAAGGGAGGGGGGTCGGGGTGGGGAAGACAAAGGGGATCTGCGGATTTTTTTTTTTTACTTTATTTAATTAATTATTTTAATAGTTTTTTTTAATGACACGTGGCGCCCAGTCATTGTCCACGTGGGCGCCACGTCATCATTTAACGGAAGAGTTAACAGATTGACTAACGGATGTATGAGACTGTCCCAAAATTAACACTTTAGGTATGACTCTAGGACGAAAAAAACTTGATGTACTAAATGTTGAAAACCATGAAACTTGAGGGTAATAAACTGAGTTTAATCCTATAACTTTTCTTGTTTCAGTATTAAAATCCCTTCCAACAAAATTTCATTCCATGTTATTGTGCTAACCATTTTAATATACCGTCACATCCATTAGCCATTCAATCTATTCCAAACAAAATCAAAGCAATAATGATATCCTGAACATCTAGGATTCTTGCATATTGGAAACGCAGTGAGAGCTTTTTTAATAATTACATTCATCAATCTAGGAAATCACAAAAAAAAAAAATTAAAAAATTAAAAAAGAAAAAAAAAGAAGCTACCAAACCTATCACAAAAAACATGACCAGCAACTACGTACATCAATCGTTTCACTATTTTTCGAGCTCAGTCATCATCAGCAGATTTAATTCCTACGGACAGTGAAAAGATAGGTTCTAAAAGATGTTAGACGCTAGTCGGGCGGTAGGTTGGGGCCTAGCGTCTAGGTGGCTAGGAGGGGCCTAAGCGGATTTAAGTAAATCTATTATATTTCGTGTAAATAAGTGTTTGTTTATACTTAAAATATATATAATTACATCATAAACTACAAAATAAAATGACATATATATTATGAAGTATTGGAACATAATGAAAATATGGAGAACACGCATATAATGTGTGTTCATTTAAGTATTCAACAAGTCTCTTACAATTTATTGAAAATAATAAAATACAAAATGAAAGTTATCTGTTTACTATATAAGTGAGTCGCAACCTAGGCAGGTGCCTAAGCGGGTCTAGGCGGGCTTGGCGGGTGCCTAGGAGGTCTAGGCGTGTGCCTCAGCAAGTCTAGGCACCATTTCTTAATTTTCAAACGCCTAGACATTAATCGGGACGGTTGTCAGTCATCTAGCGCCTAGGTTGTGCTAGGCGAGGCCTAGGCGGCGCAAGGGGGGGCCTAGGCGGCGCTAGGCGGGGATTTTTAGAACAGTGGTGAAAAGCATCTGATCTTTTTGCTCCACATTTGTAACAAAATATATATTGACACCTACAAGAAATCCATCAGAAAAAACAAATAATGAATGACGATGAAACAAAAATCTATACCAAAATATAAAGTCCATCTAAGTTGTAGGAGGGTAATATAGTATCTTAATCTAGAAGTAATTCAAATTGGAAATCCATCAGCTAATTAAATTTTATTTATTCGAGCAATACTCTTATATAATTAAAGTCAACGGGAGGAAGCACACATTAATCTAAGCAACTTAGCTATACCTAGGTCTGCATCAATCAAACTTTCTTTTTTTGATACAACAGCATTTTACACTAACGGGGCCGTTTGATAATTGAAAAAAAAAATGGTTATCTATCAAAACAGCCCCTTAGAAAATTAATCAATCTGAAAAAAAAAAAAAAAAAAAAAGAGCAGAGAAGTACAAAACTGACCTGCATTTCATGTAGCTGCACCCAGATTTTCTTTCAACATAGTACTTGCAATTTGGACACCTCCTCCACCTCTTCCTCTTGGCAAGCTCTTCCAGCATCTTGTCTTCACCCCTCTTTTCCAGTTTCTGAAAATTGGCACAATCAAATTCGGTATGCCAAGGAACCTTACACTTGGCGCAAAATTCTCTTTTGCAATGAGGACACACAGACTGAGTGGTACCCTCCGGATCCTCATGAATCAACAGCGCCGAGCACGCATTGAAGGGACAGTATAAGTACTTCTTCCCAGTCCCCATAAGGGCCATAACCACAGATTCACATAAGGCCTTTCCCCACCGATCACAAACATCTTTCGGGAGAATTGCACGACAGTATTCTAGGTCTAACGTGCCGGTGCAGCCTGGTACAGGGCACATAATGCGAGTGACATTGTCTTGGCGCTTGGAAGCTATGAATTTGACAATGCAACCTTGACAGTAAAAATGGGTGCAACCCCTTATGTTAAATGAGTCTTTCAGGTTAACTGGCTCAACACAGAAATCACATATGAAGGTTGAGTCAATATCGCTCTCAGGGGAAAGTACAGACTCAGATAAGGCATTGCTCCATGAAACAAAGACGTCGGATGGGAGGATTTGGCGGCAGTGCTCTGGGTCTAAGACACCGGCACAGCCCGGTACAGGGCAGGTAATGGAAGTGACATTTAATTGGAGGTTGGACACTATGAATTTAACAATGCACTGTTGACAGTAAGAATGAGTGCACCCTTTGATGTTGAATGAGTTTTCGAGATGAATTGACTGAAGACAGAAGTCGCATACATTTTTTACCACTTTGGAAAGGTGCTTACCGAATTTGTTGCTGGTGCCCCTTTTGTTTCCGTTGCATATTTTGTTGCCCATCTTCTTTTCTCTCTATATATTTAGAGAACTGGATGAAAGATGTATAATTGAAAATTGTGTAAACTCAACTCTATGTTTTGAGCTGAGGCTTCACGTTAATATATATAGAGATTACAGACATAATACTTGACGCATTGGGATACAACATAGAAGGATATTCCTTGGCTAGAAAATACTGGTAAACCTAGAATTCTCTCGGGAGAAAGAGAGGTAAATTAAACCCAAGTTTGATTGGTAATAAGAATAAGATAACAAAACCCTAACACCAAGAAGGTGTACTTATAAGTTCAAATACAAATCCAAACCATAATAGGACTTAACGTTCAAATAGGAAAACAGATAATTAACAAAATTCCAAAAGTATCCCCAAAACTTAAGATACAGTTTTGGGATAGTAAACGAAGGTTTTGGCCAAAATTGCCCTTATTTCACAACAGAACCTAGTGAGTCTTGCTGACAGTTTTGCGTATTATAAGCCTTATTCTGACACCGACCACCAGTCCTGCACTCCGCTAGTCTTGCTGCCAGTTTTGCATCTTCCGAACTGCTCTTCAGTCACCTCTGCCATCTGTTCTACATCATACTAATTTATCTAGGACTAGGAGTTACAAAGTTTACAAAACAGAAACAGACTATGAAAGCTTCTCCTTGTCAGTTGTAGATTTTATCTCCATACCATCAACGGCAGACAGCATCGGTGGTTTTACATTGGAGAGTTCATTCTGGGGAAGATAGGGCGGCTCTTCATGTAGACTTTGATCTCATTTGTTTAGCTTCCCTTGTCGATGAGTATATGGTTTTGTGAACTCCTGATCTTTCATTCTTCTATAAAAAAAATAAATAATAAAGGTTTAAATGTTAAAATTGTCCTTGTGTTTTAGTCATTGAGTCAATTTAGTCCATGTGTTTTCAATTTGGCCAATTTGGTCCTTGTGTTTATCTCCGTTAGCCAATTACGGACATTTTATCCAATTTTTGAAAAAAAAAATTATAAATTATTATAAACGTATTTATAAAATTATTTATTTGATTTAAAATATTTAAAAATTAAAAAATATATATTCTCCTCCCAGCTTTCCAACCTCCTCCCTAACCTTACCCCCTCTCTTTTCTATGTCACAACCTTAATCATTTTTCAGATTGAAAGTTTTATCTCTTATATGTGTTATTTCTCATTGACTTTCATTTTTCTGTAAAGAGAAAGGGTAATTATATCTCATAAAATTTTTCTTATGAATTTTTTAAAAGAGATTGAATGAAATGTCCTTAATTGGCTAACATAGACAAACATGATGACTAAATTAGCCAAATAAAAAACACGGAGACTAAATTGGCTATATGGCTATAACACAGATACTATTTTGACATTTAAGCCTTGTATTAAATAAGTACCGGATTATTAAATCAGGCCCATTTATTTTAATGTTAGGGAGGAGGTCGGAGAGTTGGGAGGAGAATTTTTTTTTTTAAATTTTAAATTTTATTTCATTTTTAAATATTTTAGAATCAAATAAATAATTTTATAAATAAGTTTATAATAATTTATAATTTTTTTTTCAAAAATTGGATAAAATGTCCTTAATTGGCTAACGGAGATAAACACAAGGACCAAATTGGCCAAATTGAAAACACATGGACTAAATTGACTCAATGACTAAAACACATGGACCAAATTGGCCAAATTGAAAACACAGGGACTAAATTGACTCAATGACTAAAACACAAGGATTAACATTTAAGCCAATAAAAAAAATATATATATATTTTTTTTTATTAAATAATGAAAACGGGGCGGCTTCGGGTACGGGTTTGGAACGGATACCCCTATAACCATAAACGAACCTGAAACCGAATAATTTACCCAACGGTTACCCATAATTGTAAAAAACCCGAAATTTAATCCCCGAAACCGAATTGTTCAGACTGGTTACCTGCGGGTATCGGGTTTGATGGATTAAATTGCCATCCCTAGTCACGTCATTTAAGGATTTAATCACAGTTAATGTTAAGTTTTATCCTATTGAATCTTGAGTTTATTCATTGGATTGAGAATCCTAATTATATACTTCAATTTTTTAGCCTCTTTTAAAATCACAATTGGAGTAGATCGACTAATATTGATCCCAATTGATATTGCACAATTAAGGCTCAAAACAAATAAGAATTTATTACCTAATTTTTAACCTAGGATTTCTAAGTTCCGGATGTCAAAAGATTTTTGCTGTGCTCCAATATCAGTTCTGACTTCATAGAGGTTGTCATGTCAGCCGTAGGACGATTCTGCAGATTCACCTCAGTACATTGGTAGAACAAGTCAACAAGAAATCTCATTGTGTCTAAAGTCAGCCTCTGTTCCCTCAATCGCCACACCAGCTTGAGTCTTTACTGGCTCATTCAACGACCGAACCACCTCAAAGTCATCTGTTAACTATATATGGTCGTTTTCCCCTCGTCAGAAGTTGATCAACTTCCCATCCATACATATTGTGTTCTTGCACTGCTCGCAAAACCTCAGGGGCAATCCCGCGAGGTGTCCTAACGGAAACATGAGCAGGAGGTATTCCTATGGGGGCGATGCAGCATGTGTGCAAGTAAGCTGGAAGGAGGACCGCTCTATCAAAATCAGAGACCTTCACAACAGGTGTTCCATCCGCTCTTTGATTGATATCCAAATCAATCAAAATGTTTGCACTTTTTATGTCCCGTTGGATGATGTGCTTTGAAAGCAACTCCACCAGTGCACTGGCAACATTTTCGTCTAGAGTAGTGCCATCGACCCATTTTTAATTCTCACAGATCCCTCTTAATTTTTTGTCATAAAATCGAATGAATTGAAGAAAATCAATGAGAATAAATTAACATAAAAATAGAGAATTGCTTCGGTCGACCTGTTTTTATTTTAAATACGTTGGAATTTTTGGAAAAAAGAAAAAGAAAAATAGCATTTGTCAAGTCCTTCAAAAAGCGCCTCTGATTTCTATGAATCGTTATATCTTTCAAGTTTTTAAACCAACTACAGCTATAGGCGCATTTGATTGTCAAAGAAAACGTTTTTAACCCTTTCAAAAGCAAACTCAAGCAGCCCCCAACTACTTGGGAATTTTAGTTCTCATCTTTTAGAGACAGCAAAGTATAAAGCATCTTCATTCACGGTTAAAGAAACGAAGCCTGGTAAGTAATAAGCTTTGGTTCTTCCCCAAACGCACAGCTTTTTTTCAAGACATTTTCACTTTTACTCTCTACAGACTTACCGATGCCAACGCTGGCACAAAGGCAGCGAGTAATACGGTGCAGCGCTGCATTGTCAAATAATTTGATATGTATACATATATGGGTTGCTTATATACAAGAGGAGTTCCAAGTGATTTCACAATTGGGGTAAAAAAAATAATAATAATAACTGTCGGGCATGAATCTTCATTCTATTAACTTTAATGTACAGTTTCATACCAAAGGTGAAATATTAAGAAAAGAATCACGAACCCCATCGATCGCGTTCTGCACAGAAAGCTTAAACACGTAGACTTCGGAGATGCAGCCGGAACTAGCACTGTAGACAGGAGTACAGGTTTTTCAGGGCCGTATACAGGGGCTCAGCCGCTTTTGGTCTGTCCACAGGTCCGAGTAGTATATCAGAAGTCGTCAAGTAAGGGTCACCATAAAACTGTAGATTGGTATCCATCCTAGTGGCCACAATGTTCCCTTCCAATGATACTCCAACAAATGCACCTGTCATAACATTGCAACGGCACACCATCAGGAGTCGGATTTTTCCCAAGCTTCCATACTACCCCAATTAATGGAACCCTCAATGTGTTAAATAAACAATGGCTGCTACGTATTAAGAGTTTGAAAATAAAAGGACAAACCAATACTAAGCTTTTCTACTCGTACCAATGAAAAGACTCGCGTGCCATGATATAAAGCGGATGATCCTAGTTATTAACTAGAAATATTTACGAATCCAAACATGTTATCATACCTTTGCTACAACTGTATGTATAGCACACTCCAGAACCTCTGTCTCCAGCACGCATGTCTGCTTCCAGCACTCTACCAATAGGTCCTGCTGCAGCACTACACCCAGCACCAAGAGAAAAATGCATGCGACTACAAAATGTTTTCACAGCTTTTAAATCATGAAGCACGATTATGAAGTCCATGAGCTCACCCCCAATCTGGAAAAAGAAACAGTGGGAATGCAAAGATTACCGCCTGAGATAGAACTAAGTAGAAAATTCTGCCAACATTTAGAATTTCTCAACTTACTGAAGCGGAAGAGACCAAAATCAATTTCAAAGTGCTGTAGACAAATGCATATGAATATATGTGGTAAATGATGGATATGAGTTCTTACTCCTCAATAATGCCTTTCTTCAAACTTAAGCAATGAAGATTTTGCAAATTTACCTGTGCACCCCATCCTAAGCCAACAGAAAATATGGATGATGGAGCAGACCATGATCCATCTGACCTTCGAGCAATTACCAAACCAGTACCGAGTTTGTATGAGAGAAGCGCACCAGCTTTTGCAACCGTTAAGATTGCCAGACCTTTGGCTCCTCCGAGAACTGCTGCAGGTATGGACCTCTCAGGATTCAACCTAGCAACCTGTCAAATATAAGATAATATGTCAGAAATCAACTTAGTTTGGAAAATGAGAACTCTTTAGAAGCCATTCTATGCTAGTTTCCATGCAGATGAAATGAAAAACGAGTTTGCAGGAAACTAAAAATCCAGAAGCATAGGAAAAACTAACTTAACGAAACATAGCTAAAGTTTAGAATTGCACCTGGGAATAACTTCTCAATGTGTTGGATGCTTTGTATATCTCTTGTTCCATGGAAAACCCAACTGGAAGATTTAACCATCCTCTTGTACAAGTCCAATCCATGACATCGTGCTTTGCCGCTTGCGCAGCATTGCTAATGCTGTTAATTAGAACACTCTGTAAAGGATCTAGCCTATCATAGCAGGCATCACAGACCCTCTGAGGATTCCTCTCCCTAAACTTGACAGGCAACAAGCACCTTCCTTTACTACATGTTCTGCAGAAAATGCCTCCACAGAACCGACAATGATGCCTCCCACGAGCAAGTGCAGTGAAAGTCAAAGTGCACTGCATGCAAACTGTAGTCGAACTATCAGGAAGCCACTCAGGGGGCTCAGCTTCCAAAACATCTTTGTACGCATTGTAATTAAAGGCTGTTGGCTCAAGAAGGGGTGGGGCACTGGGTATGTAAACCGACGAGTGCACGTAGGTATCACCATTCTTTTCTGAGCCCAAAAACGAAACATTCGAATTGGGTAGCTGCTTGTCTGATGGAAGACCAGGCGCTTTGTTCCGGCCAGTCAGAATGGAAAATACCCCAGTCAGCACATTCTTCAAATTAACCTCAGGTTGCATATTATTCTGAGGTAAATCACAAGGCTCTTCGCTCGAATCATACCCACTGCCATCAACAAAATCTTTGGATTCCAGGGGAAACTGGTACGAATAGTCATGCATCTCGGGCTTGGATGCTACTGCCGGGTAACTAACTTTCCCGCAGTGTTCTGGCTCCGGCCAATCAGACCCATCATACTCGTCATCATAACGGAATTGGGGTTGGTGTTTGTCTATCTTCGGAAGGGACGAACGAGGAACTGTCCCCTCAAATATCTCCATACAATTCCTCAAGTCCCTGCACAAGTTTCAAGCTTTCGGTTCGAATCGAAACCAGAATATGTCACAAAAATCAGACAAATAAATCCCAGAAAAAGAATAAACTTTGAAGTCTACAGCAAGCAAAGCAAGGTAAAAATTCGGAATTAATTAAGGGAAACGAACACGAAACAAATATGCAGCTGAAAAATAAATAAAAATCGTAAATTAATTATCCTTTTTCTGCAAAAATAACACGAATTCGAATTCGGGAATTGGGAATTTTGCTTCTGGTTTGTTCTAGGGTAATTGAATTGAATTAAATTAATTAGAAAAAGAAAAAAAACAGATAAACCGACAGTAGTCGTACCTGATGATCAATTCGAGCGGTTAATTGAACAAAACTGAGAAAGAAAGCTGCTTCGATTGGGGATTTAATATTTTAGGGTTTCGCGATCAACGAAGAAGAGAAGACGAAAATAGTAAAAACGACAGCGGAGTTCTTGAGATGTACGGAAAGACTTTGGCGTCCGTTTGATCACAATAACAAACATCCCGTCGTGTGCACATTTTTATTTTTTATTTTTAATCTTAAAAAGGAATTGACATGTCGTTTGCTTTATGGCAAAAGATTACGAATGAAATTCGTTCGGCTAGTGCCCCAGGGACGAGGATTGTCTGCCTCCACTTCCGGTGTCCTCTTCGTGCCCTTTTGTTTTGTGTGGTCACGGTTAAGCCATGTCAATATTTTATATTATTTTTTTATAGATATAATAAGATAAAAATAAATAATAATATAAAATGTTAACGTGGCTTAACCGTGATCACACAAACAGAAAGGCACGGAAAGGGGACCCGAAGTGGAGGGCAGACAATCCTTGTCTGTGCCCCAGACAGGGGTGATGGGACATTCTCTTGCAATTAAATTTGGGGTGTGATATCCACACACCCTATTTTACTTCTTACACACCTTTTTAATTTTTGGCTGTCAGATCGGATGAATTGAAGAAGATCAACGAATAGAAATTATCAAGAGTTGTGTAAGAAGTAAAATGGGGTGTGTGGATAGCACATCCCTTAAATTTTAGTCGTCACATAGTATAATAGTTTAATAATATTTTTTTAAATTTTTAATCAAAAATTTTTAAGATCGATTCTTATAAAAAAAAAAAAAAATTTACACGCCCCTTTACTCGGCCATGATAACAAAGAACTTAGTACCATCAAGCATGTCACCCTTCGATAAGCAGGGACTTATCCTACTCTCTAGCAAATGGAATTCCTTATTGGATATTAAAGAGAAGTATAGTAGTGTACATATTCTGACGGTAATCGACCACTACACTAAAAAAAATGATTTTTTAATGCGATGCATATCATTTTAAATGTCGGTAAATGAGGTGTTATGAAATGATTAAAAGTATTTTCTGTTAGTCAAAAGAGCATCTGATTGTGATTGGTTAAATCATGATTTTTCTTAATATCATATGGTATATTATAGCAAAATAAGTTACTCATGTAGATCAAATTTAAACTTTCTTACTTATAAATAAAAATAAATACCATCAGATTCTAATGCAAAATGAAAAATTGTTAACCATTGTTGGTAAACACATGGAAAATTTTCAGGAGGCGATGACAAATAAAAGTAATCGTTTAAGGAAATTTACAGCAAATATTCTTGTGCGGCAAGTAAGAGATGGGCTTCCACATCCCAAGGTCCCTGGTTTTGTGCCTATATAAGAAGCCTAATTTAGGGTTACTTTACAACACAGCCGTCAGTGTTCTAGGGTTTGAATATTTACCGGAATTCCTCCTTCCACATACCGACCGATCCAACAGTTTCATATCCCTCTTTTCACATTAACAACGTTATACTCTCAAAGAATGGATCCCAAACAAAACCCAACGGCTCCCTCCCTTGCGTCTGAAGGCACGTTGACCTCCTCCGTACAATTGGATGGCGGTGCTCCGGCAGTTGCTTCCACTGGTGCGGCTGCTCCTGCCGTAGCCGAGGCAAACGACTCGTTTCCCTTGTCCGATAGCGATCAATCGAGGAAAAAACCGAAGATATCACACATTACTTCTGATCAAAACCTAGATAGTTTCACAAACATTGACAGTTTCACCATGGATCCCAAAGAAGCCAGCAACCTCACCGACGTCGCACTCAAAATCACTAGTCATCTTCTTATGACTGAAGGAAAAGAGAAGAACATCGTGTACTCGCCGCTATCCATCCAGGTCGTACTGTGGCTGTTAACGGCCGGTTCAAAAGGTCCCACACAGGACCAGTTGCTTTCTTTCCTCAAGTCTGACTCCACCGAGCAACTCCACTCTCTCGCCTCCCATCTTGTCCCTCTAATCTTTGCAGACGGATCCAATAGAGGCGGACCCCGCCTATGCTTTGCCAATAGCCTTTGGGTTAAGGATTATCTCCCCATCAAACCTTCTTTCAAAGAGGTTGTGGACACTGTTTATAAGGCGGCTATAAGACATGTTAGTTTCGAGAACCCTGAAGAAGTGAGACATGAAGTGAATTTATGGGCCGAAAAGGAAACGAAAGGCCATATTACTGAGGCTCTTCCTCCTAAGTCAGTTGACAAGTACACCATGCTTATATTTTCAAATGCCTTATACTTCAAAGGCCTTTGGAGCGACAAGTTCAATGCACGGGAAACAAAAGAGGACGACTTCCACCTTCTTAACGGTACTTCTGTTAAGGCTCCGTTCATGACAAGCTCCAAGAAACAATTTGTAGAAGAGTTTGACGGTTTCAAAGTCTTGAAACTATTTTACGAACAAGGCAAAGACATGAAGCGTCAGTTTTCAATGTACTTGTTGCTTCCGGATTCAAGAGATGGGCTCCCTGCTTTGGTGAAGAGAGTTTGTTCCGAGCCTGGTTTCTTAGATAGCCACCGTCCCCAGACACCAGTCAGAGTTGGTGAGTTCAAAATTCCAATGTTTAAATTTACCTCTACATTTGAAGCATCCAAAATTCTCAAGGATTTAGGACTGCTGCTGCCTTTCAATGGCGGTGACTTAACGGAGATGGTGGAAGCATCTCCTGATGAATGCAAAATATATCATAAATCTTTCATTGAAGTTAATGAAAAGGGCACAGAAGCTGCGGCTGTTTCTACTGCTGTAGTTAAGGGTTTCGGTTGTAAAAGTCGTCGTCCACCTCGTCCCCAAAATATAGACTTTGTGGCAGATCACCCTTTCATGCTTTTCATCAGAGAGGAAATGACTGAAACTATCTTGTTCACTGGTCATGTTCTCAATCCGCTCGAAAAATGAGATGCCATTGGGGCAACTCTCTTCTTGGCTTGTTTTTCTGCATGCTAGTTTACGTTTTCTTTTTCCGACCAGTTAAATTGCATTGTTGATGGGGATGGTTTTTATTCCTGTTTGTTTACTCTTATTTCTTTTCGGTGTTGAGTTCACTGCTTGTTTCCAACATAAAAATAAGAGATATATTTCTTTTGATAGCAAATGAATGGGCATTTATATAGACATAGATATCCAAAGATTGATCCAGTCCAATCTCATCTAGTTTTGGCTTTTTCGTTTTTAATTGCACAAGATGTCACTGTGATAGTATATTTATATCATAAAAGTCTTTCTCGAAATTTAGAGATACTGGAGGATTAACAGGACGAAACAATTTAACTAGAAGTTTGTATACCGACGTTGCCAAGTTTTTATTTGGCCATCGTGGAAAAAGTATGGTTTTGTAAAGTAGATGAATGGGAATTTGGCTGCATTATATCTTTTTTTTTTCTTTTGATCAATACGGGCACTTAATTCGAGCACGACGAGAAGAAGTTGTTTCCTTTTAAAATAATTTTTGTATGTTTGGACGAGAAAAATAAATTTAGAATTTTGACAAATATTATTCATAAATTGACATACACTGATTCCATTGTTTGAATTTATAAACATAGAAATTTAGAAATTCTGTGTGCAAAAAAAAAATTGGAATTTGGGACCTTCAATTCCCAAGTTTAAATTCCATATAAATAAGTGGCATTTCCAAATTTTTATGAGAGATTTTTAAATTAACAATTTTCGGATTCAAATTTTATTGTCTTTTAGTTTTAAGTTGTCAAATAAGAAAATTCACAAATTTTAAAAAATTTCTTAATAATTTTAAATTTTTTCATCTAAACATAACGATACTGTTTTAGTTTGTTGGCTTCTCCAGTAATTTGATGAGTCGGACTTATGAGTGTCGGATTTCTTTTGGTTCAGGAAGGGGAAAGAAAGAGAGCCAAACCCTGAACAAAGTGCTAAAAATAATTATATTGATTTGTGATCTTTCAATTCGTTTCTGTTAAACACCCAAACAACGAAAAGGATATTTTTCATTCACTTCCCTCCATCCAACGCGCAGTTTGAAGATGCATCAAAATTTTCCCATTAAATATTACAGTTTGTTGACCTAATAACCAAACTAGCTTCAAACTCGAATCTTCTTGCCAGGCTATTCATCATCGTCATAATGGCCGCCGGCATCGAAGTCCCACCGGTGAATACCCTTAGCCTGTCGGGTAATATATAACAGAAGAAATGATTGCAACAAAAATATGATAGAAATGTATTGACCCTTAAACTCAACCCCTAGCCTGTAACAAGAGTTGTTGGTTCTACAATATGAGTACTAGATAGATAATTGAACATGTTATGATGATTTACAGAAAGTACGTAATCGACCACTACATCAGAAATGACTTTATGCAACGGGTGTTAAGGCAGTTTCCGATGTACTTGCTGCTTCTATATTCAAAAGATGGGCTCCGAGCTTGTTGGAATCCTACATCGGTGGGTGAAAAGAAAATAATGGGGTTTAAATATGATTACCCCACTCTAACTAATATCGAAGCTTTTTGTGGTAAAACTCCACACCTGACGAATTGGGCAAGAGGGAAAGTTAGGGACAATATCGGTGTAGATAGAGTGGGGTCCCCTGGGCCCGTCGATCTAAAAAATTTCAACATGGTATTAGAGCCAAGGTTTGGGTCCATGTACGCCAACGAGCTTGTCACCAAGAAGGAAACAAGCCAAGACTCTTAACATAGAGCTGACTGACCTCTGAGTTCCCTAATAAGTAAACTAGCTTCAAACTCGAATCTTCTTGCCAGGCTGTTCATCATCGTCATAATGGCCGCCACCCTCACCACCATCCATGTCCTTCTCCATCTTCTTTCTAGCAAGTATCTTGTTGATCTTGTGCAGGTCATTAGTGATCTTCTGGTCCTTGTTTTGCTTTCGTGTCTTACGACCATCTTGCATCTTCACACCAAACTGGAAAGCTGCCTTGGGCATAGCTTCCTTTTGCTCATTGTATGTGGCCCATTCTTCTTCTGTCTCGAAGTCCCACCGGTGAAGGCGACCCTTAGCCTGTCAGAGAAATATATTGATAACATAAGCAATGATTGCAACAAATTTTAGAAAGAATCAAACATATTTTCTTCAAGTTTTATCAGAAACTTACTCGTCCACCCATATCCATTTTTGACAAGTCATCTTCATCGTCACTGTCAACAACCTCACGATTATATTCTTGATAGCCAGGGTAACATTCAGAATAACTCTCCGAGATGAAGTTGGGATCCTTTTCTCGGGCATCTTTCTCCCTTAATTGTTGAAGTCTTTGGTCATCCCGCTTAAACACGGATCCTAAACCCCGATCCTTCTGCTCTTGAGTCATAAAGCGTGGATCCTGCATGTTTAAGCCTGTTTGCGCATCGTAACCTTCCATATTTGGCTGGAGGTATTGTTCAGGATAAGACATTTGCTCTGCATATTGGTATTCTGGCCACTCACCCTGGTAGGCATCAACCATTGGCTGTGTTTGTGCCGCATCGTATCCGTTCTGAACCCAAAATGCAACAGAAAATAACTCATCCATAGCGAAATGAAAGTCAAGTTTCTGTTCAGATATACAGTTGTACTACAATTTCCAGAATGAAAAGGAAAGGATAGACATACCATATCTTGCCATTCTTGAGGCACCCCATAGGGTTGGACGGGTTGGACGGGTTGGACGGGACCATAAGCAGGTTCATCAAAATAAGAAACTCTTTCCTTGTTCCGAGGAGACTCTTCCATGTCTTCCGAAAGAGGGCTTAGACTCAAGTCTTTACCAGGAACAACATAGTCGACACCATCCCCAACAAAAATGTCATCCTCATCTACTCTGGCAACAGTTGGGCCTTGTGGTGCTTTTGAATCTATGTGATTTTTCCTGGGAGGGGGCGGAGGTGGTGGTGGCAAAATCTCTCTTTTAGTTCCATTCTTCGAAATCCCAACATCAGGCTTCAAGGGCTTATCCTCTCCAGCATACTCATTACCAACAACTGAAATCTTTCCTGTACCAAAAATAAATGAGGCCAATAAAAATTGTTGATCAAGTAATCACACTAATAAACAACCACAAAGCGCAGAAAGGATGAAGGATGAAAATAGTTGGTGTGGAATCTCAAAATTAAATAATGGAATCTGATCGCTTCACTCATCACAGCATATTTTAAAATGCCAACATCCGACATAAGTTAGTTTAGTTTGGTTTTGTTTCCGTCTGAAAATCTGAGTTGAATAAGATGACTATCTGGAACGGTTGTTAGCTGCCCTGTTTCACCACGAGTTTGGGATACTTAGCTCCAAGCACAGAACCATATAGCCATCTAGGCAAAATGCCCATACAATTATTATCATGGACAATGATTTGAAATACATGCTTTATGTATCTGATTGCTTCGACTTATAAGGATAATTATGGCAGTTTATTATAGACAATTGCATCTAGGTCTTATGTTGTTTAAAACTGATTATTCAGTCATTTTCTACCAAAAGCAGCATAGGAAATTACCTCTTGCATCTTTTTCCTTCTTTTTCTTCTTGAGAACCTTCCCAGAAGATCCAAGACGAAGATATGACATGATTTTAGCAATTCGGTCCAGTACAGAACCATCAACATTGACAGTTACCGCTTCCTACACAATGTAGAAGCCAAAATCAGATAAACAGTCCAACGATGATGGGAAAACCTCATGAAAGATTGAGAATCTTTTTACCTCTGTCTGTGGACAGTCTGCTTTACTCCTATGCAAGGTGGTTGGGATGTCATGAGTGTATCCGCCCTCCTGAGATGCAAAATAAGAGAACAAGACGTTAATGCCAGGAAAATGGGAGTTCACATTCATTCAGTATCCTACAATAGCAAGCTCGATGCTCTCAGAGAAGTGTCTACACACACTTCTACTCAAAGTTTGACTTCCACACATGATTTAGGTGGTAACTAAACACACAATTATCCTGAACAGGCCACCCAAAGTCTATAAAGGTTCAGGCAAGTTAAAACATGAGCAGAAATTGTTCCCAAGAAAGGCTACTCCGATCTAGATTAAGCAGACTTAATATCAAAAGAGAAACAAAGGCTCTTACCATGTTAAAAATAAATGACATTCTACCAGGAAGGAACATCTCATTGGTTTTGATAACGGCGTGGGGCTTGACTATCCATTGGTAAACTGACTGAAACACAGAAATGAGACATCAATGTAAACAGATAATGACTTAAGAATATAACTGCCTCATCATATCACCAAAAGTAACATACCTTTGCGGTAGCCGTGCGAAATGACAACTTTTGGTCTTCCTTAGATGCTCTGTCAGCGAATAGGAAGCACACACGTGTTAGCACACACTATGAAACAGCTAAAGAAGTTTCTTGAGATATGGCCATCATTCTTCATATTAACACTTGAAAAGGTCAATATCAAAAGAACTTAATGCCCAATACATCATGTTTGCGAAATTTAATACCGAATTTTTTAAGATTACACAAAACTTGACAGTAAGACAAGTAATCCATATACAATTACGGAATTACCTAGATTTTGCATCAACATCATCTCCATCATCTGGCTTTTTGTCAATCTCACTTCTTACTTTGTTAAGTAAAGCGTAATCCAATCCTTTGACCAAATGTGTGTGTTCCACATCACCTGAACAATATTAATTGAGTTCAGCATAAAATAAGTCAATGCCCTTCCACATGTAAACAAAGTGGCTAGCCCTAAAACTATTGATTAGGTGACTTCGTGAATTCTCATAGATAGCAACAAATGCAACGTCGTTTCTATCCCACTTCACTTCATAAACATGGTAAAAAATGAATACTACACTGAAAACAGAGACCCTGCAAATAAGTGGGAACAAATTTCTAAAATAATGCGTAACACGAACCTCCAAGATACTTGCTCTTCTCAATGGATAACTTCTGCACCTCAGCTGCCCTGCAAATACCAATTTAAATATAATTAGCTACTAAAATGGCATAACCATTGACAAGTTGAACAAGAAAAATTAGATAATAACCGGAGATCAATGTTCCCCGGAGGCGCAACGGCGTGGAAAGAACCCAATTCAGTCGGCTCATAATCGGGATTTTGATCTTCTCTTCGCTCCTTAGCCCTGTCTCTGTATTTCGGCAAGTCCGGTTGCTCCGCCGCTTTCTCCTCCCTGCATGCAGCACCACACAAGCATTACATCAAACACATACTCTGCATTCCAAATTCGTTTCCCAATAATTACGTGACAATGCAAATCAAGCTGAATTTTTTCCCAGATTTTAACAAAGCAGCTTAATTTCATAAAAACTAAAACAAAATAAAAATAGAATAAAAATTTAAACTTTGAATCCAAATGAAGACTAAATATACTGACTTGGAAATTTGGAAGCCTAATGTGCGTCGGAAAGTGAAAAAATAGTAAAAAATTGAAATGTTTAACTCACTTGCGGCGAGTAACTTTCTCCTTGTAACTTTTCTTCGACGAAGTCGTCGGTGCCATTGGGGTATCGAATTGGAATAGGGCGGAGGAAGAGATGTTTCAAATTGCAGTAATTAGGGTTTGCAGAGCAGTGGCGAACTCGCGAAAACGAGGTCGCTGTGGAACAAGATTGCAGGGAGGATTTCGTTGTGCGGTATAATTACGGATGAACCCTTATACTTGAAACGCACCGTCCGTGAACATTCATTTCTCTTTTTAACAATTTTTTATAAATTTATGAGAATTAATTTTGGAATTTGACCAGCCAACGACATCGTTGCATCTCACTATCTCCTTTGAGCCCTTGACCATAAGACTTGGCTATGATAATAACAAATTTCTAAATAGACTAACATTTTCATAAAACAATTTAAAAAAAAATAGACTAACATTTTATGTATTTACTGTGGAGCCAAAAATATTCACTAGGCGACACGTGGATTTGTGAACGAAAGAGGACAAAAATACCCTTGAGGTATATCGGGATTCCTACGCGCAAGTAGTGGGTAATCATCCTCAACCAATTCAAAAATGCTCCAGAAGAGGTAACTAATTCCAAATTATCTTATTTTAGGTAATTATTTCCAAAACTTAATTTCCCTAATATATTATTTAGTTAATTAATTATCTAAATAATATATTCTTCCCATATCTCCTAAAATCATCCCTTAATTACCAATTTGAAACATCCACTCAAACCTAAAAAATGGGATAGGGCCGGCTACCCCATTCAAAGTCTATTCCATCACCTTTTTTTCTACCTTTTCCACCTTTCCTTCCCTTTTAAATTAGTCAATCAATACCATAAATAATAAAATATCTCCTTTCATATTTAATTAGCCAATTAATTGGCTAATTAAACCTAAAATAAAACCTAAAAATCCCATAGTAACCGGCCATATTCCCTCCCATCTTTTCCCTACCTTTTTTTTTATTTTCCTCCGCTTTATTACTCAAATAAAGCTAATCATTTAAGACCCCATTCATTTCTATTTTATTAGCCAATAAAGGGGCTAATAAAAAACCACAAATTGACTAAGAAAAGGGAAGGGTGTGGCCGGCCCTTCCTTGGTGAAAAATGGGGAAGCCTAATCCTATAAATAGGCTCCTATTCTCACCAAAAATTCATTCCAAACCTCTTGCAAAAATTCCAAAACACTCTAAACACTATTTCTCTCTAAATTTCTAACTTTGGCATCGGAGGTTCTTCGGCCAAAGCCCCCCCCATTCATCGTGGGCGCGTGAGGCTTTTGGCCTTAACCTAAGGTGCTAGTTGTTTTGTAGGTGCAAAATCGTCCAAGATCGAAGAGGAGAAAATTTGCATCCACAAATTGGTGCTTTCATTGAGAGTTGTAATCCATACTCGTAGAAGACTCTCGTACAAAAAGGTTTTTTCTTTATTTTCTAGTCTATTTGAATATTTTTCATACGTTCTTATTATTAGAATTTTCTACTTGCAAAGGTTCTTTGATAAAACGTATAAGAAAAATATAATGACTAGAAATTTAGAAAATTCCGCAAGTAAAAATTCTAGTATTCAAGAAATGGGACTACGGAGATCCATGAGGCAAAATGCGACAAGAAGGGGAGCGGCATCATCACCACGAGCTTCCACCATGGGAACCACCGTGATGGCTACCTCGGTAGCCACCCGCGGCGAGGTCCATGGTGCCTTCACCACGGCCGCCATGGGAACCACCACGGTGGCTACTTCGGTAGCCGCTCGTGGCGAGATCCATGGAGCCTTCACCACGGCCGCCATGGGAACCACCACGGTGGCTACTTCGGTAGCCGCTCGTGAGGTCCATGGAGCCTTCACCACAGCCGCCATGGGAACCACCACGGTGGCTACTTCGGTAGCCACTCGTGGCGAGGTCCATGGAGCCTTCACCACGGCCCGAGTCGTGCCATCCAAGTTTACGTGGACCAAAGCCCAAGCCTCGCATTCACATGCACCGCGCATTGAGCAGCCTGCTCCCGTGATCCAGCCTGCTCTTGTAGCCCAGCCTGCTCCAACGATCCAGCCTGCCCCAGTGATCCAGCCTGCCCCCGCAGCCCAGCCTGTTTTCATGGTTTCCCAAGCTGCCCAAGTCCGCCCGAGACAATCTCAACCATCCGGACCAATTATCGAGGCTGAGGCGTTTTCACCACATTTCTCTGCAGATTTGACATTCCCCAACTCAAATCTCGCACTTGGAGTCAACCACCCTTTCATTGTTCAAGGAGGTGCATTCCATCCAAGTTCTTCCAATCCGAATGGCGAACAAAACTTGTCCCGACAAGTCATAGAATTGACGAGCGCCCTTGCACAACAAACCACCTTGGTGAATCAACTTTTACAACGTACTAAGATGCATCGCGCTCACGATGAAGTTTCCCGGAGTAGAACAAGGGTAGACAAGGAGCCTTTTAAACAGCGTCCTGGAAAGCAGCCATTCAACCCATCACAAGTGGAGCATTCAGACAGTGCACACTCTCGATTGGGCCCCCGAAATAGCGTATACTCCCGTCTTAGCGCGCGGATGAGCGTGCACTCTCGGTTAGGCCCACGAGCAAGTATACATTCACGGTTGGGGCCACGCTTTGATAATCAACATGGGCAACCTTCCAGGCAAAGCATTCATTCGCGATTAGGCTCACAAGGAGTATCCTCCACATCACATCGGAGCAGGCAGCCTGACAAACGGAAGGAAACGATCGTTCAATCTGGCTCTAGTTCAACCGGTAGCCTGCAAAGAAATCCCTCGCCTGCTAGGAATCTATCTCATCCATTGCAGCCACAGCGTAGACGAGCCGAGCGAGAAGAAGAGCAGCCTAGACCGGTAGAAAAAGACCAAGGGCAGCAAAAAGCTCCGCTACCCCAACAAAAGCAAATCCAAGAAGAGGTAGAAAGGCTTTTCAATGAACGGATGCGTGATTTTCGGCGCAACGAAATGGTTGATGAGGCACTAAGGCGAGATATGACCAACATGAGCAGGTCACCTTTCGCGGATGAGATCGAGCAGGCAGAACCTCCGCGCAAGTTTAGCATGCCACACTTCACATCTTTCAAAGGAGATGGGGATCCCGAAAGACATTTGAAGCATTACCGAAATGCGATGGTCCTTTATCGGAATAATGACGCCCTTATGTGCAAAATATTCGCCACTACTTTACAAGGCGAGGCACAAGATTGGTTTCATACCTTGCCGACACGATCCATCCAGAATTTTGATGATATTTCCTTGGTCTTCACCAAAGAATACTCATCTTATCGATCGATCAAGAAGAAGTCCGATCACCTGTTCAACGTAAAGAAAAACCCAAAAGAGTCGCTTCGCGATTACGTGAAGAGATTCAAAGCAGAGAAGGCGAAGATCGTCGGATGCGACAACTCGATAGCAAGTGCAGCCTTCCAAAAAGGACTGCCAGCAGACCACCCACTGTTTGGAGAAATGATCATGAAAGAAGACCTAACTCTAGCAGATTCCTTTGCTCTAGCAGAAAAGCATGCGCTTTGGGACGAGGCTCGACAAGCAGAAAAAGCTTCCGAACAACCTCGAAAAGAGTTGGCAACTGCTCAAAAGAAGGATGAAAAACAACCCAACAAGGGCAGGCAGGAGTTCAAGCGCAGGGACCGACCCACGACCAAAGAAGGCCCAATGACCAACAACTATTCTAAGTTCTCAATTCCGATTCATCAAATCCTTCGAGACGTCAAGAATGAACCATGGTTCAAGTTGCCGAGGCAGTCAAAAGGAGATACTTCCAAGTTGGACCATACTAAGTACTGCGCATTCCACCGAGGTCCCGGTCACACAACCAACGATTGCTACACTTGGAAGAACTACCTAGAGAAACTCGTGAAAGAAGGCAAAGTCGATAGATATTTGGACAAGCCAGCTGAGCAGCCAAAAAGGAATGCAGACGGAGATGAGGAGCCACCAACTAAGACGATTCGAATCAATGGCATTTTCGCTGAGTCCGAGCACTTAGGGGCTACTAATAACTCCAAAAAGAGGAAGATCCAGCAGGCTTTACTAATCTCACAAGTTCATGCAGTCGATACCCAACCTGGACCTATCATTGGCTTCACAGAGCAGGATGCAGAAGGAGTCGACTTCCCACACAACGATGCATTAGTAGTATCTGTCCAACTAGCCCATGCTATAGTCGACAGGATGATGGTTGACAATGGAAGTGTGGTCAACCTACTTCAACTTTCAGTCATTCAGAAGATGGGCCTGGAAAGTACAATCATACGCCGGGCAGAGGTACTTACTGGATTCAACGGACACACCTCAACTGCCATCGGTTATATCATACTTGACGTAAAAACACCGCCAGTCGTCTCAAAGCAAACATTCACGATTGTAAGCGACCCATCTCCCTACAATGGGATTCTTGGGAGACCTTGGTTGATCAAGCTGGATGCTGTCACTTCCGTCAAGTATCAAAAAATCCGATTCCGCATCCCGGGAGGAGGAGTCGGAGAGATCAAGTCTGACCAGGTTTCATCCCGACGATGCACTGTGCAAATGTTAAAAGAAACAAAGAAGAAGACCTTTACCCCCGTAAAGGTTACCGAAGTCCAAAAGGGTAAAGAAATTGCCAAATAGCAATTACAGCAGGTGGATCGAGAAGATGGCGCCCAAGCAGACAAGATAGGATGGAAACCCGAAGAGGACGCCGAGGACATCATTCTTGATCCCCAGCAGCCGGAAAAGACGGCTAAAATTGGCTCACGATTAAGCCCAGACGAGAAGGAAGAACTCACAATTTTCCTTAGGAAAAACCGAGATATCTTCGCATGGTCACCATCCGACATGCCTGGTATTGATCCCAAAGTGGCCTGCCACAAGCTGCACGTCGATCCAACTGCCAAACCAGTAATTCAAAAAAGAAGACATTTCGCTCCCGAACGAATAGCGATCATCGAGGCAGAAATCGACAAACTATTGGAGGCCGGTTTCATAGAGGAGGTAGCACACTCGGCATGGCTTGCTAATGTCGTACTAGTCATGAAGAAGGAGAAGGGCAAATTGAGGGTTTGCATAGACTACACTGACCTCAACAAGGCATGCCCAAAAGACCATTAACCTGTCCCCCGGATTGATCTATTAGTAGATTCAACTTCTGGAAACCAGTTACTTAGTTTCTTAGACGCATACTCCGGTTACAACCAAATAGCCATGCATGAGCCCGACAAGGAGAAAAATGCGTTTGTGATAGAGCGAGGCACTTACTGCTACAAGGTCATGCCTTTTGGCCTCAAGAACGCGGGAGCCACTTACCAAAGGCTAGTAAATATGATGTTCAAAAAGCAAATTGGGGTAACCATGGAGGTCTATGTCGACGATATCATGGTAAAGGGCAAGCAGCGATCAGATCACATTCGCAATTTAGCAGAAGCTTTCAATATCCTTAGAAGGTACAAGATGAAGCTCAACCCCACCAAGTGCACGTTTGGAGTATCTTCAGGTCGATTCCTAGGGTACTTAGTAACCCAACGAGGAATTGAAGCACATCCCAAGCAAATCCAAGCAATCATAGAGATGAAATCTCCAACTACCTTGAAGGAGATCCAAAGCTTGACCGGACGAGCAGCCGCCCTCAATCGTTTCCTCTCACGATCCACCGATCGATGCAAACCCTTTTTCAAAGCTATCAGGAGGGCACAAAGAAACAAATGGGATGAAGAATGCGAAAAAGCTTTCCAAGACTTGAAGAGTTATCTCACATCACCTCCCTTACTATCCAAGCCGGAAGCAGCGGAGGATTTATATATTTATTTGGCAGTTTCCGAGGTAGCAGTGAGCTCTGCTCTCATACGAGAAGAGCTGGGGGCCCAACTGCCGGTATTCTACACTTCTAAAGCTTTTCTCGATGCGGAAACAAGATATCCGAAGATTGAAAAATTAATTTTGGCGTTAGTTGTTGCGGCTCGGAAGCTCAGACCCTACTTTCAAGCTCATACAGTCATTGTTATGACTCAATATCCCTTACGATCAATATTACATGGTCCGGACGCATCACAACGAGTGATGAAATGGGCATTGGAACTTGGCCAATATGGTTTAGTTTTCCAACCTCGCACAGCGATAAAGGCCCAAGCCTTGGCAGATTTCGTGGCAGAATTCACACCTAGCCTAGGCAACGCAACAGTGCGGCCCAACGACGCCCCAGAAGCAGCAGAGAGTACCTTAGCCACACTTACTCCATCCAACAAAGATTTCTGGAACTTGCATGTCGACGGTGCATCCAACTATAAAGGCTCGGGAGCAGGTGTAGTTCTTGTTACTCCAGATGGCTCAATGCTCGAGCAGGCGATCACCCTAGGTTTCAAAGCATCCAATAACGAAGCAGAGTACGAGGCTCTACTAGCGGGTCTCCGAATGGCAAAAGACTTAGCGGTGAAGAAACTCGCAATTCATTCTGATTCCCAACTAATCACCAGCCAGGCTACTGGGGAATACACGGCAAAACACCCAAGGATGGCACAATACCTAGAGAAAGTACGCCAGCAACTTGAAGCATTTCAGACTTACACTCTCACTCAAGTTCCGCGGGCAGACAATGCACATGCAGATGCACTAGCTGGTTTAGGCTCCGCCCTTGACCACCAATTCAAACGCTCCATTCCGGTGGAATATCTAGACAAGCCAAGCATAGAGATGGAGTCGATAGCCGAAGTGTCACAGGTTAGTGTAACTCCCACTTGGCAAAGTCCAATTATAGACTACTTGGTCAACGGCACATTACCCACAGAAAGATTGGAGTCAAGGAAGCTCCAAATTAAGTCGGCACGCTACTATATGTGGAATGGCATTCTCGTCCGAAGATCCTACACCGGACCACATCTCCGCTGCCTGGCACCTCCCGATGACTTGAAGGTTCTAAGCTCAATCCACGAAGGCGTTTGTGGGAATCACTCTGGAGGTCGATCCTTAGCCCAAAAGGCTCTTAACGCAGGCTATTACTGGCCTACCATGCACCAAGATGCTAAGGAGTTAGTACAAAAATGCGACCGTTGCCAACGCTACAAACCAGTACCAGCACTACCCGCTAGTGAGTTACACCCGCAAACGAGTCCTTGGCCATTCATGCAGTGGGCAATCGACCTGGTAGGGCCTATGCCGCCTGCTACGGGGGGCAGATGCATGATGATCGTGGCAACCGACTATTTCACCAAATGGGTAGAAGCAGAACCCATGACAACCACGACTCAGACGGACATAGAGCACTTTATATGGAGGAACATCATTTGCCGATTTGGCATCCCTCAATCCATCGTCACTGACAACGGTCCTCAATTTGTGGGAAAAGATTTGGCAAAGTTCTTCCAAAAATACGGCATCAAACAACACATGTCCACACCAAGATATCCTCAAGGCAATGGGCAGGCCGAAGCATCCAACAAGACGATCCTCGACTGTCTCAAGAAATCCCTCACCGATAAAAAGGGAAAATGGCCAGATGAGCTTCCAGGATGTTTATGGGCATATCGCACCACCAAAAGACGAGCAACCGGTGAAACCCCTTTCTCTTTGGCGTTTGGTTCGGAAGCAATCATACCTCCCAACATCATCGTGTCAAGCATCAACACTCTATTGCCAAACGTTGAGCAGAACAGTAAAGAAATGGCCACAGATTTAGATCTGGCAGAAGAAAGGCGCGAACAAACCATCACCCGCATCGCAGCCTACCAGCAGCAACTCATTTCCAGCTACAACAAAAGGGCCAAGATCCGGCAGTTCCAACCCGGAGACCTAGTCCTAAGAAAAGCTTTCATCACTGCCCGCAGAGAAGGCTCGAAAAAAATGGACCCCATCTGGGAAGGTCCTTACAAGATCAACAGAGTCGGCGGTAAAGGCAGTTATACTCTTGCTACCATGAATGATAAAGAGATCGAGAAGCAATGGAACGCCTACAATTTGAGGAAATACCATGTGTGACTTCACACTATATCAAGACCCGAGGACTCGAGCATCTTAACGGGCACCACCTCGTAAACCGAGGACTATCCAATCATCATGCAGTTTTTGCAACCAAGTTATTTGCTCATTTTATTTTTCAATAAATAATTCAAAAGTAATTTGTAATTTGGCTTTAATATATGTCTACAACAACTTATTTCTTTCTGCACTTCAAAAGAAAATTACACCCCCCAAGGGACCAACTGTGCTCTCCAAGGAAGGAGGATAAACTCAACACTCCGAATATCCAGACGTGGATGAGCTTGGCTGCCCTAGAATGACTAGGTGCATGATGGCTTGCACCGGGATTCCTAGAAGTAGCCACAATGGTCTGTTTCAAGGCTTAGCTAGTTGAAGGATTATGGGTCTATCGGCTTAATCCGCAGGGAACCGGGCCCTAGAGACGGAGGGGGCACATTATGCAGCACACCCAATGGGCGGCTGCCCTGGAAACCTAAAGCTGTTACCGAGTGCACTAAGGTAGCCTACGGATTTCCAGAAGACTGCCTACGGCTTGCCCTTCGAGCAGTAGAACCACGCTAGACTTATGCAACCGCACATTATTGTGAAAGGTTAAACAAGTTAGCGTGCACACACGAAGATTTTATCCACTACCGACATGCTACGTAGTTGATAAGCTTCACCTCTGTCAAACGCAGAATAACTTATACCAAATCCTAAAGTGTTGTGATACTTGCTACACAGCCTACGGAATTGGAAAAATCCAAGGTTGAATAGCCAAGTGGTTACGCGGATTCGTCTGCTTCTGTAAGTAAGGCATCCGGCTGCCAACCCTATGGTTAATAACTTTGCAAAAGTTTCTACATCAACACCTACGGTTGCATAGGCTATGTGGGCCTGTCTACTTATAGAAAAGTAGCACGCCTGCCACTGGCTTATAAGGTCTAAAGGTTAAAAAAAAAATGGGAAAAGCAAAAGAAGCGAGTTTATTAAATTTTATAGCAAAATTGATAAACAACAAGCAAATACCAAAGGAGTTCAAGCAAAAGCAACAAAGGAAAGAAAATGAAACCCTAAAAGCTACCTAGAAGACTACTCTTAGGTAGTTTGGACATCTCCCAACTGCTCGGTTGTTACACCTTCAGCAGCCTTGGTGTTCTCAGCAGCGGCATCCTCCGGACCTTTACCCTCGACTGCTCCAGCCTGGGTATCAACTCCTCCAGCTATTTCACCGATAGAAGACTCAAAGGTAAAATCGAGCAAGTCTTCTGGGGAAATAGAGAAGGTCTCGAAGTCTTTACCGGAAAACTCAAAGTCAGACGGCCGCCCATAGAGATGATCTACATAGCCCAGCTTGTAAAAATCAGATTGGTTCTGAATAAGCGAAGCCTCGAAACCATTTTTCTCACTCTTCAACTGCTCATTCTCCTCAAACAGGCAAGCACGAACTCGCTGCAACTCATCAATTTCTTTCTTCAGATTGTCGTTGGTCTTCAAAACACCTTGAAGTTTCGACACTTGAGGCTCAAGCCTGTCAGCAACCTCTTTGAAGTGGATCGCTTGGTTGTAAGTAGCAATCAATTCTTCATCCTTTGCATAAGCAGCGGAGCGAAGTTCAGATATGGAGCGTTCAAGATCTCGAATCTGAGGTATGTAACGCTCGATTTCCTTCTCTGCACTTTCATTCTTTGTTTGGACCGCATCAAACCTAGTCTTCAAATCCATGATCTCCTGGTGAGCGGCCTCAAGCTGCTGAGAAGTGGGGTCAGAAGTATGAGATTCCTTCAAAGCAGCAAGCTCAGATTCCAATTTTTTGATTTTTTCAACCGAGGAATAAGCTTCGGCAGCCATAGTTCTTGCCATCTCTTTAGCAGCCTTGGTGTCCTCTTGGTCAAGGAACATAGACTCGGCTGCCAGAATTGTTGTTTTCTGCATCATGGCTAGCAGAACAGTCTTCCTATACTCGGGTGTATGCTTTGCAAAAAGACTCGGACCAACAATCTCTTTGACGCCATCAACAAATTGGGCGCATACATCCATGTCTTCAAGAAGATCTGGTTTCAAAAGAGCACAAATCTTAGCAGCCTCCTCAGAAACGACCTTGGCGGATTCTTCAAGCCTGCCTGAGCGAGCAGCTTCATTCTTATCAGCAGACGAGATGGTTGCAGCAGCGGAAGAAGCAGTATTCGGCGCCACTTTAGCAGACAGGGGCACCTTATCACTCTTCATAGTAGCAAGTCTCTTCAAGGGTAAGTCAGGTTTAGTCCCGGACGGACGTTTTGGCACAAACTTCGGTACCAAAGGCACGGAAGAACTTTTACGCTGAGCATTTTTTTCAGCAATCGAGCTAGCAGCCTTCGAAGCAATAGGCGTTACTGGCACAAATGTAGCAGTTCGTTCTTTCTCGCCCTTAGAGGAAGTCAGGTCAATCACAATCTTGGGAGCATCCGGAGAATCCCCACGAGCAGTCTTCATTTTCTTCTCAGCAGGTATCTCTTGAGCAGGCGGGGAATGTTTCTTTTTCCCACCTTCATTGGTAGTAGGCTCCACCACAGTGATAGGACGAGCCATCGCGTCTGCCTTGATTCGTTTTATTTCTTCTTCTGGGGGTAGTCCACCTTTTTCCCTACGAAGAGGACTAAGCAGCCAACGCCACTCACGATACTCGGAAGGAATACCCAGTGCGACATGCACTTTTTTCGTATCTGGAGAAACCCTAGGAGTTGAGCCAAATTCCGAATCTACAAAAAAAAAAAAAACAGAAGACAATCAGAAAATTGAAGAATGATTTGGCACTAAAGCAAAGCAGCCGAAAAGACTAAGCAGTCTGCTTACCAGATATGAAGACCGTTGATACACGCAGCTCGGGAGAAGAATCAGATTCCCATTCTCCACTTATCTCCAAAGTCTCTTTGGCCCAATCATGATCTCCTTTACTCGAATTATCAAAAAGCTTATGACGGATTCGCAGTTGTCCAACTCCATCAATACGACCTATGTCAAAGAAATACCAAAATTCGTTGGTGGTTAGTCCCAAGTCAAAGAATTGGTTCAAATTGTGGAACCCCACCATCACTCGGACCGCATTCGGGGAACATTGGGCAGGCGCACATTTCATAGAGCAAAGCACTTCTTGGAAGAAACGCGGCATAGGGAAAGTAAACCCTAACACAAAATAGTAAGGATGGAACTTGATAGTTCTCCGAGTTCCACTACATGGTTCTCGGCTGCTACCATCTTTAACTCGCCTCACACGCACTCCCGACGGAATGGCATGCCAATACGTTTCAAGAAAATCTCTAAACAAATTGTCGGAGCTAATCTTGATGTGAGCAGCTTTGAAGTAGCCAATCTTGCTCAAAGACCCGCCTTGACAGTACAGCGGGGGCACACCATCATCATTCTTACGGCTCGAGGAAGACATGCTTGAAAATTCTACAAAAGTACAAGGAAGATTTGTTAGAGAGTTGTTAAAAAAAAAAAAAAAAAAAAAAAAAAGAAAAGAAACAGCTCTCGGCAGCAAAAAAAAAAAAAAAAAAAAAAACAAAGGAATTAGGCTTAAAGCCGCAGGACCAGCAAACCTGCCAGGCCCCACGGCCTGGCTTGCTTCAACGCCCAGCAAGAAAAAATATATATATTTTCATGGCATTACCATGCCATGGTTCACCAGATCAACCTATAACAAGTCTCTGATTCCCATCAGGCCAAGAATCAAGATCCAAAGATTCCAGAAAATCAAGAAGACAAGAAAAATAATTTTTTCTTACCTGGAAGCAACGAAGAGCGATCCTTTACACGGGCAAGACGTAGAAGATTGCTAGAGGAGGGGGAACAAATATCCTCTAAGCTCTCTTTTTCTCTTGTAAGGATGAATAAGTTTCACTCTAAAAGTTGATTTAACAATCCACTTAAGGTGGACTTAAATAAGCTTTGGGGAAATTTATTTCCTTTTCCTAGAAGGATTTAATTTCCTATTGAAAGAAAGAATCAACAACAAAATAGGAAACAGTTCAGAATTTCCTAAAGCAAGAAAATCTCTACACCTATTGCCCTTTTCTGCAAACAGCTCAACAGGTGTGGGGGCATTTGTGGAGCAAAAAATATTCACTAGGCGACACGTGGATTTGTGAACGAAAGAGGACAAAAATACCCTTGAGGTATATCGGGATTCCTACGCGCAAGTAGTGGGTAATCATCCTCAACCAATTCAAAAATGCTCCAGAAGAGGTAACTAATTCCAAATTATCTTATTTTAGGTAATTATTTCCAAAACTTAATTTCCCTAATATATTATTTAGTTAATTAATTATCTAAATAATATATTCTTCCCATATCTCCTAAAATCATCCCTTAATTACCAATTTGAAACATCCACTCAAACCTAAAAAATGGGATAGGGCCGGCTACCCCATTCAAAGTCTATTCCATCACCTTTTTTTCTACCTTTTCCACCTTTCCTTCCCTTTTAAATTAGCCAATCAATACCATAAATAATAAAATATCTCATTTCATATTTAATTAGCCAATTAATTGGCTAATTAAACCTAAAATAAAACCTAAAAATCCCATAGTAACCGGCCATATTCCCTCCCATCTTTTCCCTACCTTTTTTTTTATTTTCCTCCACTTTATTACTCAAATAAAGCTAATCATTTAAGATCCCATTCATTTCTATTTTATTAGCCAATAAAGGGGCTAATAAAAAACCACAAATTGACTAAGAAAAGGGAAGGGTGTGGCCGGCCCTTCCTTGGTGAAAAATGGGGAAGCCTAATCCTATAAATAGGCTCCTATTCTCACCAAAAATTCATTCCAAACCTCTTGCAAAAATTCCAAAACACTCTAAACACTATTTCTCTCTAAATTTCTAACTTTGGCATCGGAGGTTCTTCGGCCAAAGCCCCCCCCATTCATCGTGGGCGCGTGAGGCTTTTGGCCTTAACCTAAGGTGCTAGTTGTTTTGTAGGTGCAAAATCGTCCAAGATCGAAGAGGAGAAAATTTGCATCCACATTTACGACTTTTCGTAATTGTTGATAATTATTAACACATCACTTGTCATACGTAATCAGCTAATATAATTATAAAAAAAATAAAAACGGTCGCTTTAATATTATCTTGCAAATAAAATACTCTCGATGATGTGACTTAGCAATTCATCCTAGTCCTTCGCCTGACAAAGATTAAGATTTAATTGAATTATAATACAAGAAATAGGACCCATATGATATCTACTCCAGAATAAGATTGGTTAGTGAAATGCCCAATGTTAGTTGGCTTTATACTAATTGACTTTTCCTTTAGGATGATAATTACAACGTAATTTGTTTCCATTAAAAATTAATGACGTTTTGGCATCCACTTGTATATATATATACACAAGCGCCTAGAGGACAGAAGGGAGTAATTTCATCTCAAATGGCAAGCCTGCAGATTTGTCTCTTGAACCATAAAAAAATCATCATCTGTTTAAGTACTCTACTTTTCTCAATTGGGTTTGGATCATGTGGTAGTGATCAAACACTAAGCAGGAGGACTGCTGCCTTGTTCATCTTTGGTGACTCCACAGTTGATCCTGGCAACAACAATCACATCACCACCATTCCTGAGAACCAAGCACATTACGAGCCATATGGGAAGAATGGCTTCTTTGAAACTCCCACCGGACGCTTCTCCGACGGTCGAATCATCGTAGATTATATAGGTAAGTGAGTACTATTGATGTATGTTTTCGTAAATTTTTTAAATGGTAATTACCTTAACTAGCGCTGAATGCTCATGATGCAGCTGAATATGCAAAGCTGCCACTAATCCCTCCATTTTTACAACCATCAACTGCTGATTATGCCAATGGTGTTAACTTTGCATCTGGTGGAGCTGGAGTCCTTTCTGAAACCAATCAAGGATTGGTAGGAAAACCTTCAGTCTTTTATTGCTATGAATCATTATCCTCCTATTTATTGTGTAGGAAATTGAATTAGATTCCGAAAAAATAAGCACAAATAGAGCTAGTTACAAACTTTCGATCAGAAATATACAATCGATGGCCAATAAGCAGCTATAGAACCACGATTTAGTGCCTCTTTACTGTGTGTAATACTAGTGCGCTCCAGTCTGTATTTTTTATTAAAAGTTTATAAACGGCAATTATGTTTTTGTTGATTCATATACATTTGTGGTTTGTCTATGACTGTTTTTCTTGATCAATATGTAATTTCTAGGCGATTGATCTTCAAACACAATTGAAAAACTTTGAAGAGGTGCAAAAATCATTGACTGAAAAATTAGGAGAAGTGGAAGCAAAGGAAGTGATATCAGAAGCAGTTTATTTCATTAGCATGGGAAGCAACGATTACATGGGTGGTTATTTAGGCAGTCCAAAAATGCAGGAACAATATAACCCTGAACAATTTGTGGGAATGGTCATTGGAAACTTGACACAGACAATTCAAGTAAGTCTTATTAAAGCTTTGTATATCACCAGCTGTATATAACAACTGCGCATTTCTCACTCTCATCACATGATTCGTCACATACGAGATAACATGAAGAGAGAGAGATAAAGATCATGCATGGTTATGTACAATCAGTGACAACCGACAATCTATCCCAAAACGTGGCATATTGATGTTTGGGTTGTTGCAATCTTATGCAGGCGTTATATGAGAAAGGCGGGCGAAAGTTTGCCTTCCTAAGTTTGTGTCCACTAGGTTGCTTGCCTGCCTTTAGAGCTCTGAACAGTATGAACCCGGAATCCGGTGGAGGGGGATGTTTTGAAGCAGCTTCTGCCCTTGCACTAGCACATAACAATGCCCTAAAATCTGTACTCAACAGTCTTCAATATATGCTCAAGGATTTCAAGTACTGCAACTCCAATTTTTATGATTGGCTCCTTGAAAGAATAGAGGATCCCTCCAAATATGGTAAGCATGCTTTATTTCATATATTTACAGAGGGTGCACATAAAGTGACTGGTAGTAACTTGATCTTAAATTTACTGTGTAGGTTTCAAGGATGGAGTGAATGCTTGTTGTGGAACTGGACCATATGGGGGCATATTTAGCTGTGGAGGCACAAAGGAAGTTAAGGATTACCAGTTATGCGATAATGCTGATGAATATATATGGTGGGATTCTTTTCATCCCACTGAGAGGATCCACAAGCAGCTTGCAAAGGCTCTCTGGAATGGACCCCCTTCTGATGTAGGGCCATACAACCTAGAACATCTCTTTTCTGATAAGGAGAAGCTCACCATTGGCGACGTGGTTGATGACCCAGAAGCACAGCAATTTTCACTTCTGAAGTAGTAGGCTAGTAGCAGGACCATGTAGCTTGACAGTTTTAAGAGCGGCCGCCGGTTGCGGTTTCCTCGTCGGCTGCGTTTTCTTCATTAGCAGTTGCCAAAATAACATGTGCAACATAGACACATATCCATCCATCAGCTATAAATAATCTTGGTCTTTTACTAACCAAGGATATTAGCAGCTTTTCAGTATTACTGAGTATATTTAAGGCTCTATTTGGATACAAATGACACTCTACGTATTTAAGTCTATGTTCATATACATATGATATTTTACATTAAATTCATTTAAATACAAAGAAGAGATTCGAACTTAAGTGACAATTACATTATATATTAGAATCATCTACATATGAGGAGGGATTGGAATTCAAATGTAACAGATAAAGTATACCACTTTAGTCAACTTAGTTAAGCTCAAATTTGCAGAAATTATATATTCATATAGATGAAAATTAATCACTTGACCAAAATCATATAAATGAATTTGGTTGACAAAGGAAAGGGCTAGATGAATTTAAAAGCAAAGAGATTTAAAGTCGACAACAAGATTAATGGGCATGTTTATTTATTTGGGATGGAAAACTATGAATCAGGGAAGCTCTAGTCACAACTCACAAGGGAGACAAGAAGGAAAGGCCGGAATAAGGCTAACTAGTCTCTCCTAAACATCAATTTTTATTTTGTAGATTTAAATCTAATAATAAAATATTATGTAGATGTAGTCAGTGGCAGCAGATTCATGATGCAAATTGGAGGAATAAGGCTAACAAATCGATATATGCTAAAGCAATTTGATGAGTGCTAAACGAAAGAATTTTTCGAGTGCTCTCCACGCAGTATGTCAAGTGATGCCGAGATATACTTAACATGCATTACATCAAATACTTGGTGAGCTGAAAATTGAGTTTGTTTGATGTAGACCGGGTTAGTCCGGCCTGGATTGAGTAGTAGCGCTCTAGCCCTACTCGTTCTTAAACTTTTCGACACGGTCCGTTTTGAAGATGTAAAGGTTAGTCCAGCCCAGGCCCAAATAAAAGCTCAGCGTTACTACAGGGCCGCCCATGGCCCTACTTTCCGAATTTGATGGATCCCCTTTTCTGTAAGGATTTGATCTTCGAACCGAAAAAGGTCAGGATTCGATTCGTATCTACGTACTTTCCTATTTAAGCAAAGATCTCACGCTAAACCAACATGTTCTACTTTTACAATCCTTTACAGCAAACCTAAACCCTACAAGAAGTGTGCGACTTGAAAGAAGAAGACGAAAGGGTGCAAAGCTTAAGAGAATTTTAAACCCTAATTCACAGTCAGTTTGTGAAAGATATGAAGTTTATGGAGATCAAGGAAAATTTGGAGAGCTTTGGTAGTTTGGCTAACCCTAATTCTGAAAAGCGAAAGATCGAGATCAGTGATTATGATGCGTCCAGCAGCGACAATCGTCCAAGCAAGCGAGCTAGAAGAAACATCTCGAGCGGCGATGGCGATAAGGAAGAAGAAGTAAAAAGTACTAGGTCAAGTTCGAGTACTTCTTCCGACAAAACGGAGAAAATAAATGAAACGATTAACTTGGATCTAAACATGCCTGCTTCTACTGATGAAGAAGATGACGATAGGATGTTCTTGGAGAGTACTTGGTCCAACAACGCAAAGCAAAGGGATTGCGGTGACGGTGAAGTAGAAGAAGTTGAAGAAATCAAACTTGACCTTAACTCCACTCCTGCTCCCAGTGAAGGCGCCGAAGGATATAACTTAGAGGGAGAAGTTTGGCCAGAAGATTGGGACCAACAAGTAGGAGGTTGTGATGATGATCATGATGACTTCGACGGCAATGATCAGGACTATTATGATGATGGTGGTTATGATGACAATGACGACGATGACGTGGGTAATAAAAGAATCAAACTTGATCTTAACTCCACTCCTCTCAGTGAAGAAGAAGTCGAAGAACAAGAAGTTAGGCAAGAGGAGAAGGAAGAAGATCAACGTCAGTACCAATTAGACGAAGAAGACAGACCAGTAGAAGTTCGGTACCAATCAGAAGCAGAAGAAAAAGAAAAAGAAGAAGAAGTTAGGCCAGAGGAAGGACAAGATCAGTACCAAGAAGATGACGAAGAAGATGATCAATACTGTTACCAATCCAAAGTAGAAGATCAAAGATGTTACCAAGCAGAAGAAAAAGAGGTTAGGTCAGAAGAATCTTGGCATCCATCAGAAGAAGAAGAAGAAGTTGTTAGGTTGCCCAATACTGCCAGGTCCAACCTTGACTTCAGTAGAACACCTACGGAAGGAGAACTAGAAGATCTCAAAAATAGTACTATTCCTCCTGCCAAAAAGTGGGATGATGAACCAGAACACTCCTCCGACAACAACCACTCTTCTTTTGTTTGTGAAATCTGTGTTCAGCACAAGGTTTCATCCGAGTGGTTTGCCCTAGAAAACTGTGGACATGCTTATTGCAAGGACTGCATGATCAAGCACGTGGCCACCAAGCTTCGACAGAACATCGTAAGCATTCCGTGCCCCACTCCTGATTGCGTTTCAGGTTCGCTAAGTCCCGAGCATTGTCGTCCCATTCTCCCTCCTGACCTGTTTGACAGTTGGGCAAGTGCTTTGTGAAAATTTGATTGTTTGCATGTTCATGTTGAAGTGCTGATCAGTTCATAATATTCTTGTTTGGATTTGGTTCATCATATGGTACTCTATATCCGTATGAAATTTGTGTTGTGAGTTGCAGTGCTGAATCCTAATCTATTCCTATCTATATTTCCTTATACTTGGTTTTACTATTTCGTTGGAGAAGAATACATCAAATATTCCAAATACTTGGTATAACTATTTTTTGTGTTTGTATCTTCTGGAACTTATATTGTACTTGATTTCATCAACTTTTATCTGAACTCGTTCAGTAATTGATTTTGTTGACATTTTCTGTTTGAAAGTTTGTGCGCTTGCATCGTGTCAGAAACAATGCTTCTGTGCCTATTGAACATGAAGTTATGGTATTTTTACTTTGTTATCTTTAATTGGGATCTATGCTTATATGATGTTCAAAAAAATTGGCTATTCTCAAAGTAAATTTAGGATCATAAGTATATAAACCTAGCAGAAAAAGAAATAACAAACATGTGTCTTTTTATTTTTTGGTCGACAACTAGGCATAATTTCAGAAAGAAAAGAAAAACTACATAAAAATGTCACAAAGCCAACCAGGCAAGCAATATTAGCGATTAGTATCAAATGGCGAAAAGGAAGAACTCACCAAAAAAAGGGACATCGATTGCAGGATAATCTTGGAAAGGCCAAAATATTAGCAACAAAGTTGGTTTCATGATAAATTTTCAGAAATTCATAAGACAAACTTTTTGAAAAGATTATAATAATTCATAACCAAACTTCCCAAAGGATGATCAATAAATAACTTCAACATTTTATCCTTGAAAGCACCAAAATATTCTCAATTCCGTTATTCACACAAGCTTCATACCAATAAAAACACCCCAAAATGTAGTAGCTAGCTAGAACCTCGCCTCTACCAAGGTTAGCACAAAAACCAGTAATCCAGGCCCCTAATGAAATTCTAGACAATCCTATCCTTGAAAGCACCACGGTCTTTTCGTGATACTCCCTTATGTGGTGTTTGTGAAAATTTTCCTAAGTTTAGTTTTAAAACAACCAAAAATGAAAAATCGACTAGTCACATTAGCATCGATTCTCGCGGTGGTGAAGCCAAAGGCCAAGGTTTCTGTGCTTGAGCTCTGAGTATGGATCATTGGAAAGGTGAAGATTTCTCAGCAGCTTCAAACTCCAACCGAGTTTGTATGCAATTTTATATTGATTAAAAAACACATTTATTTTTCTAGTTGTTAGGATAGGGCCTCGTTTGTAGCAAAATGACGTTCGTAATGGCTAAAGAACTTCTATATGGCAGTACTTATCTTCCACTATTTTCTTGTGAAGTGTAGAGAGTTATTTAATTAAGTGTAGAGAATTGTTAAGCAAATAGCATTAAGCTAATTTTGAGGTCAAGGTTCTTCCATGAGCCCCGATTTCTTAATTTCATTGTTCTTCACAAGCATTTTCCTCAGTAGATATTGAACTGATATATTAAATTCCAGGTACTCCTCTCCTTCTTTTTCTTTTTTCTTTACACGTACAATTTCCGTTCGTTTATTGGGTTAGGTTGAAATCTTTTGATCTTTACAGTTCGATAACGTTGTGTGGCCGAAGTCGATGAACTCGGTGTGGGAAGGGCCGAGCAGAAGATGAAACTATTTATTCCCAAACTTCTAACCTAATTAAGATTCGGGTAGGTCGATAAATGATACAACAGAATCAAAGAAATATCTTGAGTGACATGATGATTAAAATGAAGATGAAGCTGAAGAAACCAAGTTTCTTAAAAGCCTCAAGCCCTCCAACCCTCCCTCCAAAAATTTACCTAACAAATAATGACCAATAAATAGTTAACGCTCCTAACCTAATGTCGTATATATGAATATAAATTCTAGTTGCAACTACAGTCACCTTGGGTAGATTAATGTTTACACGGAACTCTATATCTTATTTACATGTGGATACTGGATCATTGTGAATGTTCATTTTGATCTTGTTCAAAGGAGTAATAAAATGAAAAATGTATGTATTAGAGCTTGAGACTTGATATGTGTTAACTTTTGGGGAGTCTTCTAATATTTCAAAGGATGTTGATGACCCGGCTGATTTTGTGTGTACAATCTGCGTGGAACACAAGGAAGCACACGACAGGTTTGACATAAAAAATTGCAGTCATGCATATTGTACTGATTGCATGGTCAAATACGTGGTCTCCAAGCTTCAAGATAACATTACCAGCATTAGGTGCCCTGTTCCGAATTGTATAGGGTTGCTGGAGCCGGAGTATTGCCGGCCGATTCTGCCTCCAGAGGTGTTTTATCGGCGGGGAAGTGCATTGTGTGAGGCCGTTATTCTTGGGTCAGAGAAATTTTACTGCCCCTATAAGGATTGCTCTGCAATGTTGATTGATGATGGGACAGAGGTTGTGAGGCAATCGGTGTGTCCGAATTGTTGGAGAATGTTCTGCGCTCAGTGTAAGGTTCCTTGGCATGAGGGGATCAAATGCGAGGAGTTTCTAAAGTTGAATAAGGATGAGAGGGAAAAGGAGGATATTGTTAAAAGAGACCAACCCCAGCCCATTCTACACAAATTCAGAAAATTCTAGCAATGTGCACAATTGTAGAAAGACCTAGAAGCCAAATTGTGTGGCTGTTATAAAAAGCCCGAGTCGGTTTAGCAAAAGAGATGGAAAAGTGTGCATGATCAATGCACTAGAAAATTCTAGTGAATGTATAAGTCGGCAAACATGCCCTATAAATATGGGTGTGGTGTTGTAAGCTTGTAGCCAAGAAGTAAGAAACCAAGAAGAAGTAGGCAATCAAGTGAGAGTGAGAACTAAGAGTAGTCTTGTAGAAGTGTGAGTGATCTAGAGTGTGTCTCTAGAAAGTAAGTGAGTGTCATTGCTTCTAAAGTTGTGTCCTTGTGAGTGTTGTAATATTTTGTGAGTGTAATACAAGTAATTTGTTTACCTGTGTTGTCTCTCCAACAATTGTGTTAGAGTTGTGTACTCTAAATTTTTCCCCAACAATTGGTATCAGAGCGGTATGATCAGGGACCGTCTCTAGTGAAGCTTTTGAGAATCATGAGAAGTTTAGTACTTCGCAAGATTATTCGTCAGTCTTGTTCGGCTTATCGAAGTTCTGCCAACACAATGGGAGATCTTCAAGTTGTTGGAGGAATCAAGAAGTTGAACAACAAAAATTACAACACATGGGCGACGTGTATGGAGTCTTACCTACAAGGCCAAGATCTTTGGGATGTCGTCGGCGGTAATGAAGTTACGCAGCCGGAAGAAGACACTAGCAGCATTTTGCGAAAGTGGAAGATCAAGGCAGGGAAAGCCATGTTCGCCCTAAAAACCACAGTCGAGGATGACATGTTGGAGCACATATGGAAGGCCAAGACACCGAAAAAAGTGTGGGACACCTTCGCAACACTCTTTTCAAAGGGGAATGATACAAGATTGCAGCTTCTCGAGAATTAGTTGTTATTGATGACCCAACGAGACATGACGATTGCCGAATATTTCCACAAGGTAAAGTCTATTTGCCGTGAAATTTCTGAGTTAGATCTTAGTGCTGCCATTGTAGAATCCAGGATAAAAAAAATAATTATCCATGGATTGAGACCCGAATATCGAGGCTTCGTTGCCGCTGTACAATACAAGGATGGCTGACCCAACCATCACTTGTTGAATTTGAGAATTTGCTTGCCGATCAAGAAGCTTTGGCAAAGCAAATGGGAGGGGTCTCATCAAAAGGTGTGGAGGAAGCGTTCTACACCGAAAGTAAAGGTAGCTTTAAGTGGTGTGTTGGCAGAGGATTTAAAACAAATGGTGACAAAGGTCATCAAGGATGAGGGAGTTCTTGGTCAGGGGGAGCTCCGAAGTATCACGGCAACCATGGTCATTCCTAGAATAATAAAAGGTTTGAGGGCAAGTGCTACAATTGTGGAAAAAAGGGCCATATGGCGAAGGATTGCTAGTTCAAAAGGCCTGCAGAAAGTAACGTCACCAACTCAGAGAAGAAAAGTGAAGATGATTGGGATGTCGTAGAGTCTCTAGCCGTGGAGGAAGAATGAGACGCAGAAGCATCATCTTGTTGGTGCTCAGAAAATGAGGCGTTGCCCGAATCGAAAGAGTTTAAAGATACGTTGCAGGGGAAACTGGGAGACCAAGCTGCCCAAATCTAATCAAGTCCAGATGAGTCTGAAGATTTGTTTTCTGGAGACGATGTCGAGCAAGAAGTACCTAAGAGCCATTAGCAAACTGGTGTGTATCAACAACCAGGAAAAGTTAGACCTAGTGAAGTGGAAGAATAAATTCCACAATCACAATTAAGGAAGTCAACAAGAGTACAAAAGCCAAATCCTAAATATGCCAATGATGCTATAGTTGATGGAGTAGTAAAAGAACCTAAGACGTTTGAAGATGCATCACAGAGTTCTGAATGGATAAGAGCTATGGAAGAAGAAATCATTGCGCTTAAGCAGAATCAGACTTGGGATTTGGTGCCAAAGCCAAGGAATGTGAAACCCATATCCTGTAAATGGGTGTACAAGGTAAACGTCGTCCTGATGGTTCAATTGAAAGGTACAAGGCTCAGTTGGTGGCTCGAGGCTTCTCTCAGCAATATGGACTAGACTATGATGAAATGTTTAGTCTAGTAGCAAAGCTTACGACCGTACGAGTCCTACTTGCACTTGCAGCTAACAAAGATTGGAATCTATACCAGATGGATGTGAAGAATGCTTGCTTGCATGGAGAGTTAGATCGGGAGATCTACATGATGCAGCCAATGGGCTTTAAAAGTGAAGCTCATCCTGAGTACGTATGCAAAAGACTTGTTGCAGAAGTTTGGGATGCTTGAATGTAAGCCAATCTCAACACCGGTGGAACCTAATGCCAAGATGTGTGCACATAAAGGCAGAGGCTTGGAAGATGCAACAATGTATCGACAACTGGTAGGTAGTCTAATCTACTTGACTCTGACTTGACCTGACATTTCTTATGCAGTTGGTGTGATGAGTCGGTACATGCAAAATCCAAAGAAGCCTCATCTAGAAGCGGTTCGACGAATATTGAGATATGTAAAGAGTACAATTGACTATGGTCTCTTGTACAAGAAAGGTGAAGACGGTAAGTTGGTTGGCTAGCTATTGTGATGCAGACTTTGCAAGAGATCATGACACCAGGAGATCGACCACTAGGTATGTCTTCATAATTGGTTCTGGAGTAGTTTCGTGGTGCAGCAAGAGACAACCAACGGTGTCTTTGTCAACCACAGAAGCAAAGTATAGAGCAACATCAATGACAGCTCAAGAGAATGCATGGCTGGTACAGTTGATGAGTGATCTACATCAACCAGTAGATTATCCAGTACCATTGTACTGTGATAACCAATCGGCAATTTGCTTGGCGGAAAATCCAGTCTTTCATGCAAGGACTAAACATGTGGAGGTACACTATCATTTCATTAGAGAGAAGGTCTTGCAAGAAGAGATTGAAATGAGACAAATCAATACAGATGAACAAGTTGTGGACTTGTTCACTAAAGGTTTGAGTACCAGCAAGTTTGAAAAGTTTCGTCGTCAACTCAGCATGGAGAAAAGAATGAGCTGGTGTTGAGGGGGAGTGTTAAAAGAGACCAACCCCAGCCCATTCTACACAAATCCAGAAAATTCTAGCAATGTGCACAATTGTAAGGTTGTCATGCAAGCCCAAGTCGGTGGGTTGATTGTAGAAAGACCTAGAAGCCAAATTGTGTGGTTGTTATAAAAAGCCCAAGTCGATTTAGCAAAAGAGATGGAAAAGTGTGCATGATCAATGCACTAGAAAATTCTAGTGAATGTATAAGTCGTCAAACATGCCCTATAAATATGGGTGCGGTGTTGTAAGCTTGTAGCCAAGAAGTAAGAAACCAAGAAGAAGTAGGCAACCAAGTGAGAGTGAGAACTAAGAGTAGTCTTGTAGGAGTGTGAGTGATCTAGAGTGTCTCTAGAAAGTAAGTGAGTGTCATTGCTTCTAAAGTTGTGTCCTTGTGAGTGTAATACAAGTAATTTGTTTACTTGTGTTGTCTCTCCAACAATTGTGTTAGAGTTGTGTACTCTAAATTTTTTCCCCAACATATATCATGTTGATGGACCTTGCGCAGAAGCAACAATGGAGGAGATGCCCCAAATGTAGGTTCTATGTGGAAAAATCGGGGGGTTGCACATGTTCATGAAGATGTACAGGTCAGTTTTTTATCTGCTATGCTACTTCAATTATTTGTTGAAATTACTTCTTGGTTATTCATGTGCAGTAAAAATTTCATTGTTTGTTGCTGTTATAATCAAATCACTTGGAATTCGATTGCTTTGCCTTCCTTGGTTGTTGTGTAAATCTCATGAGGTTGATTATGTTCTCGTGTTTTGCTCGTTATTGTTTAAAGTTAGATAAGAACCAAAGATGACGAAACTGCATTGGATAAACAAAACCAGTTAGTACAACTTTAGAAGGCAAATACCATTGCGCAAAATTTTATATATTAAGCATCAACAATATAAAGCAGATTCCTCACTTCGTAATCTCGTTCAACCTCTAAAACAGCAATTGCTGACTCCCCGGAATTCAGATGATTGAAAACCATCTACCCGTGAGTAGCTTTACAATACAATAATAAATCCGTAGTTGAAGAAATTGTTGGCTTTCTGTCACCTCCGTTAAGGTTATATTCTCAAATAACAAATGTGTTTGAGCTAAATTTTTTATCTTTAGAATCCTTTGTCCTTGCCTGGGAAATGAGGAGTAATCTGGAGTTCCGAAGGAGTATGTAGAGAAATAAGGCTGCCATGCCTCGATACATTTTACTAGATTTGTGAAAAGAGTGAACAGAACTATGATGATAGATTGACATAATAACTGGCATAGTTGCTCCGCTCAGCTTCAGCCTCAGCTTCATTTGAAGCGTGACTGTTTGACACTGTTTGGCTACGTTCAAAAAGAACGAGAAGAAACATAAATACTTTCTAGATCAGAACTGCTTTCTGCTACAGAACTTAAACTTGAATTTTCTTCGTTTATATGACTAGTCTACAAATTAACCTGTAAATTTACTACATATATACGAACAAGCTTTCCGCTTTTTAGAGCTTGATATAGGCATTACCCCATTGCTCTGCTTGTATTTAACCTGTAATATACAAATTACTCGACACTATTTCAACTAGTTTCGTTCAGTAAATTCTTGAATGCACTTTGAATTTCTGTTTTTTTTATATTTTTATTACAGGTGCAGAACTGCTTTCTGCTATAGATGTGGAGACGTTTTAATGGACAATCATAACCACTACTGTCCCAGCTGTGAGGGAGGCTGATGTGCTCTATACTGTTGGTTAGGATGCTACTTCAAATATTGTAATTTATCAATTCTTCTTGAAAAACGTTGTAGAGATATATTTTCTTCGTTGTCAAAACAATGTTTCAGTAAGAAATAATATTTTTTCGGATATTCAGTCCAGCCCATCTTGAAATTCTGGTTTTGTCCCTAATTTAGGAGTTTCGGAGTAATGAACAAACATGTTAAAAAGACACATGGTGAGTTTAAAAGAGTTTTTTTAGGGAGGTTTTCATAGAGTTACCTCTACGTGAATGAAAAATTGGCAAGCTGTTTTGTTTGGGTGGTATTTACGCAAAGCTCATGAAATTCTATGCTTTTAATTAAGAGGAGAGCGGGGAAATTCATGGATTCTGTTAACATTACGGTTGATTAATATATAAAGGAATCGAATTATCAAATGAGTTGAATGATATCCTTAACAAATTAGCAATGATTTCACACGTGCCTAACAAGGAACTAGTATTATCAAAAGAAAGAAAAAAACAATAAAAAAGACCTCTTTTGTACTTCTGTGTATTATTATAGTTGGTAGGTCGTTCATAGAAGAAAAGAATATGGTTTGGTTACTAACACTGCATATGGTATATACTCAAGCTTGCCTCACCCATATGGTATATGCTGGCTCACCAGTTCACAACAGCCTACCAGTGCCCACTTCCCAGCCAAATTGATTAAGCATTATAAAGTTGTTGTTTGTGATGGCAACACCTCGTGGTTGGGGTATGGTTGTTAACATTATGAGGTGTGAAGGTAAAAGAGTTCAACATCGGTGAAATAAGAAATCTTGTAAGGGTTTATAAGAGGTTGAACTAATCTTCATATTACCAATTGATTTTATGCTAAGCCCTAACTTTTTTCATTGTATCAAAGCACGCATGGATGTCAAGGTAAAATAGTCTCACAAAATCCATTACCTAGGGGACATGTGAGGATGTAAAGGTAAAAGAGTCTCACAGGGGGACGTGTGAGGATGTGAATGCAAAAGAGTCTCACATAAATGAGTAAAAGAGTCTCACATAGTTGGTGGAAAGAAAAGCATTACAAGGGCTTATAAAAGGTTGAGTTACTTGTCATATTGCCAGTGAGTTTATGCAACTTTCTTTAAACACAACGAGAGTTTACATTTACGATAAACTTTTTTAATGTGACGACGACACCGTTATAAATTCTTTAATGTTATAGCAAGTGTATTTTTTTTCTTCAAACGATCGGATAATTACACTAAAATAATCTAAACAACAAGGAGAGAACTTGGATGCATATGGGGTGAAGCACAATATTCTCTAGTCAGCTTGCTAAACTCAGGTATGCACAACACGTGTATTCATCTATTAATACTATGTCTTAAATTCTTAAAATACAATCATGATGTATGCCTATATTAACTATATGCAGACTTAGATTGATAACTCTTAACAATTTTTAACTCTTACTTTAGAGAATATGACAATAACAATGATACGATATTCATATCGAAAAATTGGTCCAATCAAACTCCCTTGCAAACACTATTAAGTGACATTAGGCGGTTGGTCATCGTCCTGATTAACCCCTTAGCGTTTAAAATTAAGAAAGATGTCTGCTTAGCCCATCTAGCCGCCTGCCTAGACTAGCTTAGGCATCCACTTAGGTCCCGACTCTTACTTAAACAGAAAATAAATAACTTTTATTTTACATTTTATTTTTTTTAAACAAATTGTAAGAGACTTATTGAATACTTGAATAAACACTCATTATATTCTGGTTCCTCATGTTTTCAATATGTTCTAATACTTTCTAATTTATATGTATTTTATTTTTCAATTTTTGTATCTTAATACAATTATATATTTTTTAAGTATAAACATAAACTTATTTTTACAAAATTTAATAAATTTACTTGAATTCGCTTGATTCGTCAACACCTTGCTTAGACACTTGATTTGATCATCATCTCGACTAATGCTTAGCGTTTTTCAAAACCTTGCTTGCAAATCATATGGAGACTTTGAGCACATGGAAATCTCACCAAAGCATCAATAATTGAACATGCTTTGAACTATGAAACACGTTTCTGTTTTGAATAATTGATCATGCTTTGAACTAGGAAACACGTTTCTATTTTGTTAAGGTCAATATGCTAATGTGAACGGTAATGCTAATCAATTTCAATCATTAGCTATATATACAGCAGAGTGACAGGTGTTAAATTAAAATGACAAGAAATCGTGGATGCAACTGCATCAGGACGAAATCAGAGTGGTTTAATTTCATAACTGCACTGCACATCCACCTGGCGATCGTCCGATATCAGCGATCAGCAAAATATATAATATATATTTTGTCAACATCAAAATGCATGCTTTGGAAATAAATAAATCAATAAGAACTGATATATTTCACAGTCGTAGTTTCTGGTACGGCCATTGAAGTCAAAGCTAGTGGAACTTTCTCTTTTCGGCAGTCCGTGAGTGACTCGTTCCTTTCATAACACATGAGTTGTGAAGTTGTTACTTGTTTACAGTGTTTATACTGTAGCAAGTGCGGTTAGGGTTAGGGTTACGGTGCTAGGGTTTGCTGACGATCAACACGTTTATACTAGCATTTTATGAATATCCTGAGAAATGTAGTGAGATGAAAACTTACGTAGTTCACCAGCTGTGTAGAAAATATGACAAGATAAACCAAGTAATAACCAAACCAGACCACATTAAGTAATAACTTTTCAGCAGAGGATTTTTAACTCAATTAATTATGAGTTTTTGCTCATTGTTGATGTCTCAAACTTGATTCTTTTCTTACACAATATTGTTTGTATCTAGTGTTTGAAATTTCTTTTGTACAATTGATAGTTCCACATACGTAACATAATTCTACTTTGGACCCCGTCTTGCCTTCACCAATTATTAGCCAAATCCCTAGGCTTCTATATAATCATATATTCATAAATTGAAAGTATTGTGATAGAACTTACTAATGCCAATTGTAGATAAAACGAAGTATTAATTCCAAATTAATAGGATAAATTTGAAATTTCTGTTTTTCTAGCATTGATTAGTGATTACGATGGTCTAATTACGACATGATGCTTTTTGCGTCTAATTTACTTAATCAAACTCTTACAATAACTAACCTTTAAGATTAGTAATCTTTAAAAAGCAACAAAAAGTCAAAAATTTTACAATTGGCAATTAGACTAATGAACACGATCATTATGGTCAATTAATTAACTTCAATAATTGGTATTTATGTCGGCCGATAAAAGGAATTAAATAGCAACCAAGGTCAGCCAAAATTAGCAAATAATTATAGTGAAAATTAGCCAAAATTAGCAACTAATTACATAAAATATATCACAATAAATTAAGAATATAAATCATATTTCTTCCAAAAATAAAAAAATAAAAAACCATATGAAGTTTTAAAAAAAAAAAAAAACTTATTAAATAATATGTGGACTGACTGAGCGGTCACCCAAGGTTGTGGCCACCTTTGGGTCTGTGAGATCTCCTTCCCTTTTTCTGAAAGAAAAATACCAAACCGTACAAAAAAAATTAACCACCACGGGTGGCTCAACATTTAGGCGAATTTCAATTCGGTACTCTATACGGTTTGTTATGAGTTTGATTTTTGTCATAATGAATTACACGATAGCAATTAAGGGAAGTTAAAGTATTCTTGTGATCCTTTTGGTCCTTACAAGAGAAAACTATCGTGAATTTGCAAGCAGGTGATCATAATTCGCTTTCTATAAAATGAAAACCTTATTAAAATAAACTTAGATTAAAATAAAATAAAATAATAATATTAAAACATCATGAGCAATAATTAGGTCTGTTCCTATGTTTTTTTCCTAAATTTCTACAGCGCTCTTGTCTTTTGAGCTCTCAACCCCCTTCTCTTCCCGAACCTCCCAACTCTTCTATTTTTCCACAATTTGTTTTCTTTAATTTTTCGTTTATATTTATCATCTTTTTCCGCCCCCAAAATTTTCTGCTTGATATTCTCCGAGTTGCTTTTCCCTTCCATATAAAGCTTCCATTTTCAAACCTCCATTTTCTCTCTCCTCTATCTTTTGTCTCTGCGTTTTCTCTCTGTAAATATCTATAATTGTACGTATATATTCCAATTGGCTGCTTAATTTTGGCAATTGGGTTATTCGATCCCTGAAAATTTTGATTCTCCGACCCCTTTATTCGATTTGCTCGTTCGAAAAGATCAGAAATTTATACCAGGAAAAGCTCAATCTTACTTTGCCGAATCGAACCCAGATTTCGATTTCCCTGGTTTTGCGAATGGGAAGAGGAGGAGCTGGAATTGGCAAGGTCAAAGTCTGCAGCTGAAGGTTTTTTATTTTTTTGGTTTCTTGTAAAGCTGGGATTTTGATTGTGAATGTTGTATTTGAAGCAGCCAAATCCCACAATTCATACATGGGGTTCGTTAGGTGAATGAAGTTCGAGTAGTTCTTCGGTCGTACAAGATTTTGTGTGGCTGATTTGGTTGTTCTGTGCATGCCATTCTGATAGAAACCCTGAGCCTGAGGCTCGGGGATCTGAAAATTTCGAAGCTTGAATCGATGGCGTCCTCAGAGAATGAGCCTATGTCTCAATTGGGTGGCGGCGAAACTCGGGCTCCTTCCCAACACGTAGATATGCAGAAATTCCGGCTTTACGAGACACGAGCGGTAATGGTTCAGCTCCATTTGATCCGTTTTTATTCAATCTCTTGTCATTTGGTGGGCTGAAATTGTTTACACTGGTTAATTGTGAAGTTTGAATCAGAAATGTGTTTGCTTTATTGTATTGCCTCCATATGAAATCTCAAATTTTGTTGATTTATGACATGTTTAGTTATTGCTGCATTTTCATCAGTTTAAATGTTAATTATACTTCGTGGAAACTGCGTTTTGATGCGTACTAACTTATACATTTTCATTTTCATGCCTCAGAACTTTTACATGATCGGGAGAGATAAGAGTAGAACGTATTGGAGAGTACTAAAGATTGACCGGTTGGACCCTTGTGAGCTTAACATTCGTGAAGATTCTACCACGTACACTGAAAGAGAATGTTCTGACCTGTTGTGGCGGATACATGAAGGGAATAAGGCTACCGGTGGATTGAAGTTTGTCACCAATTGTTATGGAATTGTTGGTATAGGACTTTGACATCACTTTCTTGTGCAACTAATGAAAAATTAAAATAATTTCACTACTCATTTTAGGTTTCTGCTTTCAGGATTCGTTAAATTTTTAGGGCCCTATTACATGCTGCTTATCACGAAAAGAAGACAAATAGGCGCAATCTGTGGTCATACTGTATATGCAGTCTCCAAGAGTGAAATGATACCGCTTCTGAATTCTTCTGTCCAATCCAGTACTACTAATTCTAAAAATGAAAACAGGTCTTTAGTCCATTTTTCTTTTACATGTATTTAGTTAGGGGACGTTGAAGGAAACAATGAATATTGCTCAGAAAAAAAACTGTATTTTATTCATCTATTTGAAGGGAATTACTTTTTTTACGATGTGACATTCTTCCCCCTCGGTTTATAATAATGTCATGATATGCTGTCTGGGCTTCTAGATTAGGATTAGTATATCTTTACAGTTTGAATTGTTCTCCATCTCCTCGTTTTAATCATTTGTACAAGTTATAAAGGGGTTGATTTTTTCATTCCCAAATTAATTGCTGGTTTTTGTTTGTCTGCATGTGGTATATATTTAAATGAAATTCTGCAAATATTAGGACATAGTTCTTGAATTTTAGTTACATTTTTTATCCATTTATGGAGAAGCATTGTGTTACCAAGGTTTATGGTGTAAAATCCTTTCATATTCTGTGTTACAATTCACCCAATTGGCTATTTTTTCTTACCATATGTTTTATTCTAAATTTTTGTCTGATTTTAACAGCTAATAATTTCTCTGTTTCTTTGATGGCTTCAGATACAAGAAGCTCTTATGCACAGTGGACCTTACAAAGGACTTCTTTTTCAGCTACTCATACCATGTTATGCGTAGTCTGCAAAAGAACATGTGTAAGAATGAGACAGGAAATGTCCTTTATGAAACCATGTTTGTCTGGAATGAGTTTTTAACTCGGGGAATTCGGAATCACCTCCAAAATACTCTTTGGACGGTTGCATTGGTTTATGGCTTCTTTAAACAGGTGAAGTTTGAAGGGTTTTTAGGCAATTTGGAAAGAAGCTATTAATGCTTCATCTGGTTAGTTTAACACATGGTACTTTAGTACAGGTTTCAGATATACCCGTTAATGGCGCTGTTTTTATGTAAATTATTTTAACTACAAAATTTAGTACCTGTTACTGCCTTTTAATACAAAGGTGCTCACATCTTTGGTTTCCTTTGTGGAGTGAGTGGAGTGAAGTCCTGTAGAAGATTATCTGTTCAAGTGAATGTGCTTTTGTGTTATTTACTTTCTTAAAATCTTTACCTGCTCTGTCTGTTTCATATTTTATAGCAAAACTTGAGTGCAATCTTTCTGCCCTCGTTTTGATCTTTATTTTAGAATTTTATACTGATGGATTAATGATATTTAAATGTAGGCCACTCTCTCTATATCTGGACGTGACTTCAAGCTGACCCTTATTGCAAGACGTTCACGTCATTATGCAGGCACCAGGTGAGGCGGCATTCATACTTTGGTTCCCTTATCAAATTCCATGCTTAATGTAAATGGATGCATTGACATGGTTTGAGAAAATTGTATTGGCTTCCTGGTGAGTATGTTCGAACTGGTGGCTACTGGGTTTGAATAATCCTGTAAAATGTAATCAGGAACCCGCTATTCTGGTACATCTGGGATTTATTGTGCTGATTTTGTGGTCCGTACTTTAAAGAAGTTAAGTGATGGGATGATCTTTACCATGATTGTCAAAATTGTGATGTGATATTTTATTTCATAGTACCCTTGTATAACTTTAGATTTCTCGGAGGTTCACACACTTATCGACATGTGTGGATTGTGCATGACTCACCTGTTGCTTTTACTCATATAGGTATCTGAAACGTGGTGTTAATGAAGAGGGAAGAGTAGCTAATGACGTTGAGACAGAACAGATTGTCTGTGAGGATGTTCCTGAGGGGTTTCCGATGCAGATAAGTTCTGTTGTGCAGAACCGGGGCTCAATCCCTCTATTTTGGTCACAGGAAACCTCACGTTTAAATATCAAACCAGATATAATATGTATGTCCTTGCATAAGCTGCATCTGTCAAGATTTATTCTGTGAATTCCTGTAACTAATTTTTTGTCTCCTTCCAGTGTCAAAAAAGGACCAAAACTATGAAGCCACTAGGCTGCACTTTGAAAATCTTGTTAAGAGATATGGGAACCCCATTATTATATTGAATCTGATCAAGGTAAATTTCATTAGCGAGAGATTCTATGTTGATGCTGTATCATATTAATATTCATCATTTTATTTTCTTGCTTTCTCGAACTGCATGTCATCGAAGAAACTAATTTTCACCTAGAATCTGCCTTCTGAGCCTAAATGTAGTACACATGCTGATCTGAAATTGGCATGTTCTTTTTGGTTCTCCTCTTGCCCTCTTGCCCTCTTGGTTCATGTTTCTGTTCTAATTATTAGTTTCTTTATCTTCTTTTTCGCCAATCAACAGACACAAGAGAAGAGGCCTCGAGAATCGATACTACGTAGAGAGTTTGCTAATGCAATTGATTTCATTAATAAAGACCTATCTGATGAGAACCGTCTGAAATTCCTTCACTGGGACCTCCACAAACATCCCCGGAGGTATAGCTTCTGGTTGATTTGTAATATTTAATTTAATAATGTGGCACCCTAAATTATTATGATTGAAAATGTTACCCTTGTTTCTCCTCCGTCCAGCAAAGCTACGGATGCTTTACTACTCTTGGGCAAGGTGGCTACATATGCATTGACACTAACTGGGTTCTTCTATTGTCAAGTTAACCCAGCACTGAGACCTGACGGTGTCATTAAGTGGCCTTCCTCTGGGTAAGTTGTCATCTCGTTTAATAGTTTTCATGCTCCAATAATATTTGTGCATGCCTACTATTGGATATATGAACCATACAAATATTTTGTACAATTTCTGATGTGTTGAGAACAATTGCTGTTTGTCTGTTATGATTTTCACCATTTGTTCTTTTTAGTCATTGGAACAAAAAAGAAAAAAGTGCAGATAGAACCGGTCCTTTATTGTGCATCTTTTGTTACTGGTGTGCCTCACTAAATCCTGGGGAAACTTTTATTCTTCTCTCTAAATTGAAAAAGATCTGAACCAGTTTTCTGCGTGCATCTAGACTGGGGAACAATTTTCCGTTTCCTGTTGGGCACTCTCTTTGAGAAAGTGGTTTCGCTTCTATGTTCACTACCCTAGTAAAAATGTAACTCAAAGGATAAGATAAATATAATCTCATAAGAGGTTTGCTGCTGTATAATGCTCTTCAGAAAATCGCGTTGTTAAAACATTGACAGTGTAATGTGGAACAGGCATTTCGACAGTAACTTGTTTCCCGAAATACATAATGCTAATGGTGATGGGGAAGCTAATGGTAATGGGGATGCTGATAACATAGAGTGTAAACCAAGTGGAGGCAGAAATATTGCAAATGGTAATCATTCTGTCAAGCCATCCATGTTCCAGAGCGGGGTGCTTAGAACCAATTGCATAGACTGTCTGGATCGCACAAATGTTGCTCAGTATGCATATGGGTTGGCTGCATTGGGACACCAGCTTCATGCTTTGGGAGCTATAGACAATCCAAGGATAGATCTTGATGCTACTTTGGCTGAAGATTTGATGGGATTTTACGAAAGAATGGGTGACACACTTGCACACCAGTATGGTGGTTCCGCTGCACATAATAAGGTAATAAATTTGATTTCGATTTTTGTTGAATTAATATGCTTTGGATCTGATGGTTGATTAGATCCAACTCAAAAAACATACATAAATAAATGAAATAAAATCATTGGTTATACAATGACCTTGATTCTTTATTTCACTATGGTTCTTTGAAACTTTTGAACTTGTAATTCTGTACAGATGTTTTCTGAGAGAAGGGGTCAGTGGAGAGCAGCAACTCAGTCTCAGGAATTCTTTAGAACTCTTCAACGGTATTACAGCAATGCTTACATGGATACAGAGAAGCAAGATGCAATTAATGTGTAAGTTCTGCACCAAGTCCGAGTCTTGTATTTTCTTGTTTAACTGTTTTCAACTTTGGCACCGTTAAGAGGCTAATTCTTTCCCCTGATTTAAAGTGTCCTTTTCTGGTTGTTAGTTATAACTTATTGTACAGTTATTGTCGCCTGTCGTTGAAACTGGTCTTTTAGAAGTTCTGTTTGCCGATGCTTGCGTTGATTTATGTTAATTTTTATTATTTCATGCATATACTGCTAGAATTTACTTCTTCCTTTTATATTTTGAGCAGATTTCTAGGGCATTTTCAACCACAACAAGGCAAACCTGCACTGTGGGAATTGGATTCTGACCAGAATTTTTACTCCGGGAAGGATGAACCAAAAGATAAGGATCTAGATGGAAGGTGTGTAGTAGCCCAATCAAAGCCTTGAGAATCATTATTTTTGTCAGATAGAATAAATCAATTTGAGTCTCCATGCATTGCACAAGTCATGCTGGAATTTCCTATAAGTCCTATGCGATTTTTCTGACATTAATTAGCTCAGTTTGATAAAACCCTGTTGGTAACTTGGTATTTCAAGGAGTAAATTTAATTCAATCATCTTTTTGTTTCATTGTATGTTTTTAGCCACATCACAGGAGCCTTTGGTCCAAAATGGAAAATGAAACTTCCAATGAAATATTGGCACTTATTTGTGTGCTTACTTTAACCCCTATGAATATGTTGCGATGAGGTTTCACTAGCATGATCTTATGATGGATATCTTTTCATTAACACATGTACCAAATACTAATGATAAACGGGCCGTAACACTTGTTTAATCTTGTATTTATTGTGTAATTTTCAGCTGCTTTCTACTCATGCATGGCTCCTACAATTTGATTGCTGAACCATTTGCTCACCTGATCCCTTTTATATCTGTAGGTCCACTTTCAAAAGATCTTATTCCGATGGCAACATTCTTCAAGAAAGCAGCTCACTTATGTCATCCCCACATGTTAAGCAGGAGAAATTTACAAACCCTTGTATGCCTGATCGATCACAACAAGAAAGCAAGATTCTTTCAGAGTCATCACCTGATATATCAACTTCTGAGAGTGATATTGCATTTTCAAGGTCTTCTTACCAAGTCTTTATTGTTACGTAACTTATCAAAAATTTAGAAATCAATCAAAAGAAGAAACTCATCAAAGAGCACATGAGAAACTAGGAAACCTAAAAAAAGTACTTTGGAGTGATCCATAGAGTGAAATAGTTGATTTTGGAATGAATCCTGTATTCTATCTGGTTGGTATTAATAAATACAAAATGAGAATTTTTACTCCTATAAGATACTGTATTTTGGTTATTTGTCTCTATGTTCTCTGTTTTTCCATACCATACGAGGAAGAATTTATGGCATATCACGTGCTAGTGAACTTCTCTGTGCATTGCTTATGTTTCAACTCATTTATATTGTGATTTCTGAAGACTGGATGATATGGTTTTGTTATACAAATCATGACGCTTCAATGGTTTGGGTTTCTCTATAGGTACACTCCCTCGATGCCTCGCAGGCAACTTTTTGGAGAGTTTCAAAGATACCGGTGTGAAAGTGAGCATATTTACTATTCCGAACGTGGAGATACGTACAACTTCTCAAACTTTGTTGACCTGGACTGGCTATCTTCATCTGGGAATTCTTGTGAGGAGGAGCCATTTGAGAGGTACTTTTTTAATTGAGCTCTGAAGAGATAATATTCTCGTTGATCATGGAAAAGAGATCAACAAAATTTAAATAGAGGATGGGAATCCTGAAAGCATGTTTTCTTCCTTTTCTTTTTCGGGGTGGTGTATTGAACATTGTCTGTTGGCTGAGACTTGAGATGCAATAATTGCAGGTCGTCAGTACTTGCATCTCCAATTGAGGGGCTATCAGCGGAGAATGTTGTTAACGGAATAATTGGGGATTCTACTCCATCTACTAGTGAATATGGATCAAGCATGAAGGTGAGTAACCATCTACAATGAATATTGTCACTTAATAGTTGCCATTTATGAAACCAATTGATTAATTCCGAGGTTCTGTAGAATTTCGTTCCTTCAGAAAATAATTTTCTTCGCTTCAACATATGACATCGATGTCATTCGTTAATACTTCTTCTGTTGTGGCCTTTGGGTCTGTAGGGGAAGGAGCAGGCAGGAACGGGGTTGTCCTTTCATAACGGGGAGAGTTCCAACGTTCTCGAGGAGTATCCCGATAGCTTTGTGAACTGGGTCAACTTCGGAGAGACGATATGCCACTGAAGTTTTTAATCAATTTTCCTCAGTAATACACTCCCGCCTTCATTTGGCTCGAGCATTTTCCAAAAGATGCTGATCCACGGATAAGAAACTATAGAGTGCGTGTTACCAATGTCAGGAACAAGGGAGAAACAAAGGCAGTGGAACCGGCGTTCGTTGAGAGGATACTCTTCCTAGAGGCAGGTCGTGTACGATACAGCAGTGATTTGTTCATGAAAAGAAAAGAAATCTCAGTCGGAAGTTATACCATAGTACAAGAGAGTAAATAGTCAACAGTTAAGAGATTCTTAGGAGCTCTTTCTCCGTTAGTTCGTGGACGGTAGATTTCAAACCTGTAAATATATTGCTCGTTGGAGCTCCACTTTAGAGTTGCAGGCCGTCGATTCTTTTATTTTCCGTCGTGTTAATTTGTAGACCGGCGTAAAAACTGACATTGCCGGAGAAGAAGTGCGGGATATCGGGTCCTTCTGTTGTAGAAGTAGAAGTGGAGATGCAGCGATTCTTGCCTTTAAGCGCTAATTTTAGGCCAAGACTTGGCGTTTAATATAAAGATCACTGTAAAATATTCATTCAATAAGTTGTCCAATTTGGCCAAATAAAAGTTTTACCATTTAATTAATAATAGTTTTGGTTGAGAGTGTTTATTTTGCATTCGAGGTTCAAAGTTTGATTGTCAATTTATAATATTGTTTATACAATAACGAGCAAATAATATGGGTGAAATTTTATTTGTTCAGAGTTTTTTAGTCAAAATAGTGTATAATATTAACATGATTTTTTAATTTGGTTCCTAATATTTAAAATCGATAAAGCTGGTCTCTTAAGTTTTTTCATCGTCAATTATTTTGGTTCTTCAGTGAAAATCTCCATTAAATAAGGAGAAAAATGACAAAATATCTTCACTTCTTGTCAAACTATTTTGGCCCATTGCTTATTATATCGAGAGTGTTTTTGTTATTTTGATTCTTTTTTAACGAAAAACTCCTGGTATTGTTCACTTTAACGAAAAATCACATTTTTATACTAAAAAGTCAAACCTAATACTATCACTTTACCCTTTATTTTGTCCTTATCGTTAAAACTCAAAGTTTTCAAGTCATTTTCATTAGTTTTTCTATAATTAAGGGATGGTGGGCAAACTTAATAATCACTTCTATCGATTTGAAATCTTAAAGACCAAAGGAGTTGTGTCAATCTCAAAGATCATTTTGTCTAAAATGTCTTCGTTCTTTTATGATCAAGGAGCCAGCCGAAACTGAGAAGAAACAGCTATCAATCTAAGCGATCGAAAACGGCTAAAAGGAAGAACAGAAAGGAGGGAGAGGAGTAGGTTTTGTGGTGCCTCGGAAAAGTTTTCGAATAAGAAAATTTATAGCTTCAATAAAATTACAGTCAAGGAATCCCGCGGATAAGCAGCCGTCTAGTTTTCGACATAAAACTCAAAAGTCTCAAACAGAATAAACCAAAGCTACCGAAGACGGAATGAAGCAACTGAGCCATGTAATCGTAAAAGTTAGAGCTGCAGCTGGTCTCAGAATGCTCAAGTTTGTGTTCAAAATATGGCAAGAGTGTCCATAAGCACAGAGATCAGCAGAGACGATGATCAACCAAGAATGGGGAAGATGCGAGCCACGTGCTCTAATGGGATGCCATCGTCAGTGTTTTTCTTCAGCTCAGGATGGTTAAATTCATTTCGAGGTAAAACAATGAGTTGACCCCTGCCTTGACCTTTCTCAAGAATCCAACCACTATTAGCTACATGGTGCTCAAGGAACTTGTCCAGGGCTAAACCTTCGATGTTGATAGCCTGTGACAGCACAATTGATTACACGTTTTGCAGAGCCCAATATAAAAAATTCAATGCCCCTCCCCTGGTAGGATTAAGCGTTGAAGTCCTAAACACTTTGCGGAATATGTATAAATATAAAAAATATACCTCAGCAAGCACAGATCTGGGAACCCTCTGGTATGTCAAGGAAAGAACATGAACTGCATAGTCTTGGATTGCTTGCTCAAAACCTGCAGCCAATTATTTTGTAAGTCCATGCGTAACACACAACATTCCATATAATACAAACGAAAGATGTTAGTCAAAAAACCAGTAGCTGGACAAAATCCATAACAATTCTGTAAATCGAAACCATATATCTCACGGAAAAAGAAAAAAAAAACATATCTATAAAATACCTGGAACAGCTTCAACTATGTGACGATTCTTGGATGCTTCATCCCAGAATTGACTGAATCGTCCAGTCTGCAAAGGAAATGAGTAGGTTTATAAGCTATGCATGAGTAATGAGGACCCGAATGCAAACACTACAGAGAGAAACATACCTCCAAGTAGTGAGATAGAACAATTAGCGTCTTGAACTGCTCCTCCATTTGCTGATAAAGAATTATTAGAGCAAACAAAAGAGGGAATTAGCTGAACAATATTCAATGACCAAAGAAGCAGAATAACATTCCATAACCCGAAATATCTCATTGATAATGGAATTCTCCGAGATGACAAACACAGAAAACCAGAAACTAATAAGAGCTGAATAAACAAGGAACTTGAAAACCATTCTGCAATTTTGACTCACAGACACACAGCGCACAATCTATTTGAACCTTCATCACACGTGAACGAAAATAATGACATTGTGAGGAGGAGGAAACGAATGAGAGAACTATACCACTCTTTCGGGAATTAAGAAGAGGCAGAGGCTGAAATCAGGAGAGGGCATTGCCATCAATGCCTGCACATCAATTAGCAATCATAAACATTAAACACCCTTCTTAATTACAAATAAAAGAAAGGTTTCAAAGCACAAGATTCATACAGACCTTAACCAAGATGCGGGCAACAATTTGGGTGCTCATACGGTCCGGCTCAAACTGCACCCGAAGCAAAAAAAAAAAAAAAAAAAAAAAAACAACAAAGTTCAGTTTTGCAGTAAATTACAGAGTAAAAAACAAACACCAATTAAACAGAATAAAGCTTGGCAAGCAAAATTATAGAATCAAAAATCTAAAACCAATTACAAAGAATTCGGCTTTGCAGTAAATCATACAATTTAAAACAAAATCCAACAACAAATTACAAAGAATTCAGCTTTGCAGTAAATCATACAGTCTAGAACAAAAACCAACTAAAGAATTTGCAGTAAATTAAACAATCCAAAACAAAAACCAACTAAAAAATTCCGCTTTTCAGTAAATTATGAATTCTAAAAAATAAAAAACCAATTAAAAAGCATTCATTTTTGCAGTAAATTATGGATTGCAAAACATAAACCAATTAAAAAGAATTCACTTTCGCACTAATTCTAAAACAAAACACAACCATAATTAAAAATCCCAACTCTCAAATTACCTGATAGAGGCGAAGAAGGCAGAGATTGGCATCGAGACTGTAGGTTTGCGAAGAAACCTAAAAAATAAGCAAATCACCCAGTCATTCAATGGAAATTAATCAAACCCAAGTATCGATTTCCTTCAATCAAGAGACAGAGATAGAGATAGAGATACAGACCTGCTCGTTGACGTAGTTTTCGAGATCGGGAAGGATGTCAGGGTTGTACGGATTCACGGCGAGCAGCTGCTCCACAGCGAGCGCCACCTGCTGCTGCTGCTGTTGCTGTGGAACCTCTCTTCCCATTATTCTCCGATTTATTTATTTGATTTTTTTGCTTTGATTATTCGAAAGAATCTGTCTCTGAATTTTGTATCGTCGTTCTACTTCGATACGAAATAAAAGTAGAGAAAACGAAGAGAGGGAGCAAAGGGAGAAGGGTTGACGGCTTCACTTGCTCTCGTATTTTTTTTTTTTTTGGGACAATCACTTGCTCTCGTATTTTTTTTTTTTTTGGGACAATCACTTGCTCTCGTCTAGAGTCCTGCTTTTGCGATTGAAAACATGTCAAATTACTTATATACCCTTTTCTTCCTGTTTTTGTTTGGGAAATTCCTTATTAGGTTTTTATCACAAATGATCTCTGAAATTGATCATCATCATCAAGATTATCCCTGAAATTAAAAATCAATAAAATGTAGTCCCTGAAAATAGGTGTCACAAATCAACGTGATTCTTCCATTACAATTCTGTTAAAAATTCTGTTAAGCGCGATGTGGCACATAAATAGGTCATATAAGTCTTTTTTTCTCACAAATGATCCTTGAAATTGACCCGCAACATTCAAAATAGTCCCTGAAATTGACCCGTGACATCAAAATGGTCTATGAAATTGAAAATTGATCAATGTAGTCCGCAAGTAAGTATCCCAAATCAATGTAGCATTTTCGTCACAATTTTGTCAAAAATATTGTTATGTGCTGATGTAACACATAAATGAATCACACAAATCTAATTAAATTTAAAAAAATTACAAATAAGTTTAATAATTTAATAGTTAATAAAAAGTTGTGAACCCAAAAACTCAGTCCTACAATTACCTCTAATCCTAGTCCACATTCATCTACCTTATTCGCTGTCTATTCTCTAAAAAAAATCTCAATACACTCATTTTTACACAATTCGACACCCTTCACCGAATTGAATCTGGATTGAGATCACCTTTGGTGACAACTTGGCTAATTGTCAACGACTTCTGGGACATCACTGTTAAATCTTGAGAGCTTGTTTGGCGCTTTCCTGGTGGTCTTGTGACTCAAAGAACGACGAGGTCTGCCTTGAGATAATGAGGTTATAACCAAGTTACGTCTACTGTTAGTTGAAAACTATTTCCAAACCCCCTCTTAGGCCTTGGTTAAGCCTTGTGCCTTTGAGAATTTATGGAAGGGATCTCTCTTCGGAGTAGGTCCTATTATAAAAAAAAATATTCTATTGTTCAAAAAAATATTTAGACAACTTTTTTAAGTAATTATTAACTCACATCAGCACATAACAAATTTTTTTACATGATTGTAGCGGAATGATCATATTGATTTGCGACACTTATTTTCAAGGACTACATTCATCGATTTTCAATTTTAATGACCATCTTGATGGTGTAGGTCAATTGCAGGGACCATTTGTGATAAAAATCCGTAAAACTTATGGGGCCCATTTATGTGTCACATCAGCACTTAACGAAATTTTTAACAAAATTGTGACGGAATGACCACATTGATTTGCGACACTTATTTTTAGGGACTACATTGATTGATTTTCAATTTCAGGGACCATCTTGATGGTGAGGGTAAATTTCAGAGACCATTTGTGATAAAAACCATTCCTTATTTTTTTATCATAATTTTTCTTTCTAAGGTTTATGCTTTGGTTGGTTGAGAAAAATAAACTTGAAATTTGATCATAATTCAGAACTTTATGTTGTTTTACCGTATTATTGAGAAAAAAAAAGATCATATAAATGTAACTCCAAAGGATTTGTTTAGCGCAAAGTGAGCAAAGAGTTGGAGCTCCAATCCAAGTTCACATTCTCATAGGTGTACTCCTTGGGCATGAATCCTTCCACCGGCTCTATTTTGACGTACTATTTGACTTGGGAGACCAAAAATATGTTTCTTCCTCATGCATCTGCGCTATATGAGAGAGGTATGTCACCAATGGATGGTGGGATACCTCCTTAAAAAGAAGTATATAAATGTGAGAAATTTATGTTAATGCCTCATGCATCGGGGCTACATGGGGGAGGTATGTCACCAATGGATGGTGGGATATCTCCTTTAAAAGAAGTATATAAATGTGAGAAATTGGTTGTCTACTAATTTTTGGTTTTCAAATGAATATCTGAAAGATAAAAAATTCATAATTAAAGAATTAACGACTAATTATATAAATATGAGAAATTGGTTGTCTACTAATTTTTGGTTTCCAAATGAAAATCTGAAAGATAAAAAATTCATAATTAAAGAATTCACAACTAATCTTTTCCGTGCCAATAAAAGATTATATAATAAAAACATTTTTCCGCTGCCAGGAGTCGAACTTGGTTGTTTAATGAGAATTCATTGTATTGTGCTACAGCGGATTGGAATGCTCATAAGGGAATTACAAAACAATTTAAACGAAAAAACCACTGATGCCTCGGGCCCACAGCAGAGGGCCTTCTTCGCCTTCCACCTAAGCTGCACAGAAAAGACCCAAAGCCAATCGCAGGGAAAAGTGAAGCTTCATAGGGTTGCAATTTATATATATTTATAGTATTTCTAATATTATTTCTCATTTGGTTTTTCAAATAAAGCAACACGGTTGAAAAAGCATTTATTTTCACACCCGGAATCATGTGTTCGAATTCACGAGCCCAACAGAACAGAAGTACTAAAATAACCCTTTACATTCATTGCATCAAAGTAATACATACATGGCAATTCTTGATCGTGACAGAAATTTATACAACAAAACCTTCATTTGTAACAACAGTGAAGAGAAAGCACTTTAGTTCTTGTTTACAGATTCAAAAGATTTGATATCAAGTTCCACCCCATCCACGTCTTCTTATCCGACGGCTGCGCGAAATTCAGTTCAAACATCTCCTTGCTAATGTGCTCACCCGATTTACAGAAGCCGACCAGCTTCGCAACAACTTCAGCGCTTTCCCGCACGTTTTGCATGTTATGGGGGTCTGTCCACCACTTGTTCACCAGCTGCAACCTCCTCTGTTTCCCTCCGGGCGGAATCTCCCATTTCGCGTACATCATTTCTCTCTCGTCCGCTGTCAGCTTGGAACTCACCCTCTTAGCTAAGTACTCCCTCTATTGCTTTGAGAGCCTTGATGCTGCAAATTCATAGAACATCAATATTTCAGCAGATTATATTTCAAATATATGATCAGTGTGATTGGGGTACTAAGTCTAAAAATACTCGAAAGAATTTACCCGGCTGAAACGGAGCCTGCAGGTTCATCACCTAAAAGTGCCGTGCTTGCATTACCAAGATCCGAGAAGTGTTGCTCCAACCATAGCAATCTTCTGAGTTCGACTTCCATGTAGATCTTGTCGGAGGGTCCTCCCTTGAATACAACAACAACAACAACAAAGCCTTTTTCCCACTAAGTGGGGTCGGCTATATGAATCCTAGAACGCCATTGCGCTCGGTTTTGTGTCTTGTCCTCCGTTAGATCCAAGTACTCAAGTCTTTTCTTAGGGTCTCTTCCAAAGTTTTCCTAGGTCTTCCTCTACCCCTTCGGCCCTGAACCTCTGTCCCGTAGTCACATTTTCGAACCGGAGCGTCAGTAGGCCTTCTTTGCACATGTCCAAACCACCGGAACCGATTTTCTCTCATATTTCCTTCAATTTTGGCTACTCCTCCTTTACCTCGGATATCCTCATTCCCAATCTTATCCTTTCTCGTGTGCCCATACATCCCACGAAGCATCCTCATCTCCGCTACACCCATTTTGTGTACGTGTTGATGCTTCACCGCCCAACATTCTGTGCCATACAACATCGCTGGCCTTATTGCCGTTCTATAAAATTTTCCCTCGAGCTTCAATGGCCTACGACGGTCACCCAACACGCCGGATACACTCTTACACTTCATCCATCCAGCATTCTATGGTTGAGATCTCCATTTAATTCTCCGTTCTCTTGCAAGATAGATCCTAGGTAGTGAAAACGGTCACTTTTTGTGATCTTCGCTAGATTACTCCGGTCATTAGTGTGGATAAGTATATAAATGGATAGAGATAGGAAAGCAAACATAAGATGTACGTGGTTCACCCAGATTGGCTACGTCCACGGAATATAAAAGTTCTCATTAATTGTGAAGGGTTTACACAAGTACATAGGTTCAAGCTCTCCTTTAGGGAGTACAAGTGAATGATTTAGTACAAATGACATTAGGAAATATTGTGGGAGAATGATCTCGTAACCACGAAACTTCTAAGTACTGGAGTGTGGTATCGTCTTAACTTTCCTTATCTGTCTCATAGGTAGATGTGGCATCTTCTCTGGAAGTACTCTTCCTCCATCCAGGGGTGGTATCTGTAACTGGTGGAGATGCACAAGGTAATGTATCAATGTCACTTGAAGCTTACTTGTAGTTTCAAGCTTGGTCAAGCGCGATACAAACCATGTAGTAGGAGTCCCCCAAGTCGCCGAGCTAGGGGATCTGCTGAAAGAGGTAACAGACAAGGTAAGCAATCAGAGCTCCGACTGATTGTTCACATTCTCCCTATCTTGCAGGCAGCATGAAGGATAAAGAGAAGAAAAATGAGAAGAGATGATATGGGATACTTTTGCTTTTGAAGAAGTAACTTTCCACAGGCTTATTCTTGAACTGGGCTGGAGGGTTTTCTGGTTTCCTCCAGAGTATAAGGCCGACTGAAGAATTTAAGGGTCAAAACAAGTCCATCAAATCTAGAGTACGTTCGACCCTGCTGATATGGGATACTTTTGCTTTTGACAGAGTAGTGGATGTATCGGCACGTGTGCTGTTACGCTTGTCTCCACATGCTTCCTTGTATCCTTCTCACTTGCCCTATCTGTTCCTCAGGCAGATGCGGTATCTTCCCTAAAAGCATAAGATGTTGAAGATAAGTACTCGAGAGCAATGCCAGGTAAGTAATCAGGTAAGGGGTTCCAGGCAGTCAGTTCCTGGCTGGAAGCTTGATTCCAAGTGCTGACTGATTGCTCTCTTTCTCCTTGTCTTGCAGGTAAGAACAAGGCCAAAGGAAAAGACAGGGAAAAAGCATGATATGGGATACTCTTGCTTTTAACCCTGATGATATGAGATATTCTTGCTCTAGTATAGCTTGTTTACAGAGGTATTATCGGGGGGAAAGAAAGCTGAATATTTCGAAAGGCTTCGTTGGGAGTGCCCTCTCAGATAAGAGGAAGGGTTGAGCATTTTTGCAGGTCTGCCTGTCCGTTGGGGATGGAGGCCGACATATATAGGAGTCTCCCTAACATCAAGTAATAATGCTATTCCTTTACCCTGCTTGGTCATAGCACGGTAGTGGGAGCTGCCAGCTTCACGAGTTTTAACTCTGTCAGAGCACTTTGAAAAAGTGGTCTGTGGTATCTGGAAAGCTGATGTTGCGTGTGAAGATTACAGACAAGCTTTATCCAAGGAGATCCGGCTCTTGAAGTTGGGAAAGTGGTGTCTCTTCGGTTTTCGAACAAGCAATCCTGTCGGGGATCTAGCTCTCGAGATTCGGAGAACGATGCCTCTTCGATTTTTTAGAAAGCAATCATGCTGGGGGTCTGGCTCTCGAGATTCGGAGAGCGGTGTCTTCGATTTTTGAGAAAGTAATCATGTTGGGAATCTGGCTCTCGAGATTCGGAGGGCGGTGCCTCTTCGATTTTGGAGCAAGCAATCTTGTTGGGAGTGTTTTCTCGAATGTGAGTAAAGGTTGGGCATGTTTGCTTGTCTACCTTGCCACGAAGCACAGAGGTTGACACACAGGGACTTTCCAATTATCCAGCAGTGGTACTGTTCCTTTACCCTCTCTTCAATTTTTGAGAAAGTAATCATGTTAGGAGTCTGGCTCTCGAGATTCGGAGGGCGGTGCCTCTTTGATTTTGGAGCAAGCAATCTTGTTGGGGGTGTTTTCTCGAATGTGAGTAAAGGTTGGGCATGTTTGCTAGTCTACCTTGCCACGAAGCACAGAGGTTGACACACAGGGACTTTCCAATTATCCAGTAGTGGTACTGTTCCTTTACCCTCTCTTCGATTTTTGAGAAAGTAATCATGTTAGGAGTCTGGCTCTCGAGATTCGGAGGGCGGTGCCTCTTCGATTTTGGAGCAAGCAATCTTGTTGGGGGTGTTTTCTCGAATGTGAGTAAAGGTTGGGCATGTTTGCTAGTCTACCTTGCCACGAAGCATAGAGGTTGACACACATGGACTTTCCAATTATCCAGCAGTGGTACTGTTCCTTTACCCTCTCTTCGATTTTTGAGAAAGTAATCATGTTGGGAGTCAGGCTCTCGAGATTCGGAGGGCGATGCCTCTTCGATTTTGGTGCAAGCAATCTTGTTGGGAGTGTTTTCTCGAATGTGAGTAAAGGTTGGGCATGTTTGCTAGTCTACCTTGCCACGAAGCACAGAGGTTGACACACCGGGACTTTCCAATTATCCAGCAGTGGTACTGTTCCTTTACCCTTGTGGGTAATAATATGGTAGCTAGGCCTTCAAAATTTATGTGTCTAAACTTTGTTAGTGTTATTTCTTTGCTATTCTTTTACCCTTCTTGGTCAGAGCGATGTAGTGAGAGCTGCAAGCTTCACGTGTCTCAACTTTGTCAGAGAACTTTGGCAAAGTTATATGTGATACCCATGAGCTACTGTTGCGTGTGGGAAGTGGGTGATTGAACAGTACGATTCATGTGCTTTCTACTTCGCCAGAAATTTTCGACAGAATGCCCATAATTTCCGCAAAGCTGAGTGTGCGTGTGACAGGTGCTGACAAGGCTGGAAAAGTAGTCTCAACTTTGTCAGGGAACTTTGGCAAAGTTATATGTGGTACCCATGAGCTACTGTTGCGTGTGGGAAGTGGGTGATTGAACAGTACGATTTATGTGCTTTCTACTTCGCCAGAAATCTTCGACAGAATGCCCATAATTTCCGCAAAGCTGAGTGCGTGTGACAGGTGCTGACAAGGCTGGAAAAGTAGGTGCCTCTTCGATTTCTGAGATCGGCCATCGTGGTCTCTGAGCAGCCCAGCTTTTGAGAAAGCAAACCTCTTCGATTTATGAGATCGGCCCTCGTGGTCTCTGAGCAGCCCAGCTTTTGAGAAAGCAAACCTCTTCGATTTCTGAGATCGGCCTTCGTGGTATTTGAGCAGCCCAGCTTTTGAGAAAGCAAACGCCTCTTCGATTTCTGAGATCGACCCTCGTGGTCTCTGAGCTGCCCAGCTTTTGAGAAAGCAAACGCCTCTTCGATTTCTGAGCAGGCGCCTCTTCGATTTCTGAAGCTTCGTCGAGTGCCGATTTTTATAGGGGCTGACATTAAGTTCCAAAGCACACTTGAATATCCACCAGTAGAAGCTCCATTCGTGCACTTCTAAGATCTTGATTTGTCCGACCTCTTCTCTCTTTAACACCTTTGAAAATGTCTGGCCCCTCCGACCATCGTTTTGACTTGAACCTTGTTGAAGAGGCAGCCCCGCCTTCTCCAGACAACATATGGCGCCCATCCTTCGTCTCCCCTACTGGTCCTCTTACCGTTGGGGATTCCGTGATGAAGAATGATATGACCGCTGCGGTAGTGGCCAGAAACCTTCTCACTCCCAAATATAACAGACTACTTTCCAAACGGTCTGATGAGTTGGCTGTTTAGGATTCTCTGGCTCTTAGTGTTCAGTGTGCAGGTTCTGTGTCTAATATGGCCCAACGCCTATTTGCTCGAACCTGCCAAGTTGAATCATTGGCTGCTGAAGTGATGAGTCTCAAACAGAAGATTAGAGGGCTCAAGCATGAGAATAAACAGTTGCACCGGCTCGCACATGACTATGCTACAAACATGAAGAGGAAGCTTGACCAGATGAAGGAATCTGATGGTCAGGTTTTACTTGATCATCAGAGATTTGTGGGTTTGTTCCAAAGGCATTTATTGCCTTCGTCTTCTGGGGCTGTACCGCGTAATAAAGCTCCAAATGATCAACCTCTGATGCCTCCTCCTTCTAGGGTTCTGTCCAGTACTGAGGCTCCGAATGATCCCCCTCCGGTGCCTTCTCTTTCTGGGGCTCTACCGACTGCTGAGACTTCTCCTAAGCAACCTTTGTGAAGGCTCCCTCTTGTTTGTTTATTTTGACTCAAGTATATGTACATATTTATAACTTATTGGGGATATCAATAAATAAGTTTTCCTTCATTTCAACGTATTGTGTTAAATCACCAAAGCCTTCTTCGCTAAGTTCTTTGAATTTCCTTTTGTTGAAGCTTGTATGTTGAATCTTTGTAAGTGGAGCATGTAGGTTGAGGTAGTGTTCCCTTAATTTCTCGAGCGAGGACAACTTCTCGGTTGGAGATTTGGAAAATCCAAGTCACTGAGTGGGATCGGCTATATGAATCTTAGAACGCCATTGTGTTCTGTCCTGTGTCATGTCCTCCGTTAGATCCAAGTACTCTAAGTCTTTTCTTAGGGTCTCTCTCAAAGTTTTCCTAGGTCTTCCTCTACCCCTTCGGCCCTGAACCTCTGTCCCATAGTCGAATCTTCTAATCGGAGCGTCAGTAGGCCTTCTTTGCACATGTCCAAACCACCGTAACCGATTTTCTCTCATCTTTCCTTCAATTTCGGCTACTCCTACTTTACCCCGGATATCCTCATTCCTAATCTTATCCTTTCTCGTGTGCCCACACATCCAACGAAGCATCCTCATCTCCGCTACACCCATTTTGTGTACGTGTTGATGCTTCACCGCCCAACATTCTGTGCCATACAGCATCGCCGGCCTTATTGCCGTCCTATAAAATTTTCCCTTGAGCTTCAGTGGCATACGGCGGTCACACAACACGCCGGATGCACTCTTCCACTTCATCCATCCAGCTTGTATTCTATGGTTGAGATCTCCATCTAATTCTCCGTTCTTTTGCAAGATAGATCCTAGGTAACGAAAACGATCGCTCTTTGGTATTTCTTGATCTCCGATCCTCACCCCTAACTCGTTTTGGCCTCCATTTGCACTGAACTTGCACTCCATATATTCTGTCTTTGATCGGCTTAGGCGAAGACCTTTAGATTCTAACACTTCTCTCCAAAGGTTAAGCTTTGCATTTACCCCTTCTTGAGTTTCATCTATCAACACTATATCGTCTGCGAAAAGCATACACCAAGGAATATCATCTTGAATATGTCCTGTTAACTCATCCATTACCAACGCAAAAAGGTAAGGACTTAAGGATGAGCCTTGATGTAATCCTACAGTTATGGGAAAGCTTTCGGTTTGTCCTTCATGAGTTCTTACGGCAGTCTTTGCTCCTTCATACATATCCTGTATAGCTTGCATGCACTTACATTTTCAACAAATTACAATACAGGAATTTTCCATTATTATCGCAAAAAAGTACTTTTCTTTTTTAGATACCACTGCTGAGCATGGACTTTCATGCTCACAGATGAGTACCATGTAATTTCATGCATTTGTGTCTGTTTGCGTATATTGGAGCTTTCCATGCTAAAATGCAAATAAGTTCAAGGTTTTTGTTTCCACCAAAGCAAAAGGCAGGATTCGGATAAGTTGAACATGAACATATAGCACAAAACTAAAGGAACAAGAGCTACAGATGCTCTAAGTCATCAACATTTTGACAGCAGCTTTACCTTAGCTTCCTGATAACGGTTGTGAGTGTCAACAAGCTACGGTTAATGTGACTGCCTTTCTTCAATCCTTTACCATCTGCATTTGTTTGGGAGGCACGTTCACTTCCAGCAAGGTCCACAAGGTTCTGCAGATATCCAGAATTCTAGTAAAAACCCATGGAAGAAAATTTCGTTCTTGTTTACTACCAAAAAACCTGAGTGAGGATAAACATTACCAAACTCACTCCAAAAGCCTTCACAGACCCTGAACTCTCCCGGAGGCTGCTTTCTATGGTCTGGAAAAAAATTAACAAATTGGTGATTTTACCCTTATGCATGCTTGAGTAAAATAATGCTTGTATGCATGATGGCTTATGGCTGCCACATTAAGGTCCCGTTTGGGATTGAGGTGATTTAAAAAAAAACCACTGTGAAAAAAAGCTGAGGGTCATTTTTGTGTTTGGTAAACTGAAAAAAAAAGGCTTATTTTGGAAGCTGCTGTGAGAATAAGCTGAAAATCAAAGGAAAAGTTGAAGCTGCTATTTGCTGCTTTGAAAAAAAGCCAGTTTTTTCAAAGCACACAGAGCTACAGTGCTCATTTAATGAAAAGACACACTATCATCCTGCTTTTTTTTTCAAAAGCACTTTCACAAAAAAGTTTACCAAACACTCTACTGGCTTTATTTCACAGCCGCTTATTCTCACAGCACAGCCGCTTATTCTCACAGCAGCTTTTTTTCAAAGCACAGCAATACCAAACCAGCCCTAACATTGTTCTGCGGAGGAAACTTGACTCAACTTAAAAATGTGTAACCCAAGTTTCCAACTCAAGAAAGGAAGAACCGAAAATAAAGGAGGATGACAAGCTAATAATACGGTCTTCATAAAGCACTATATAAGAGTCAACCTTTCATGAAACATTTAAAAAAATATAAATTCATCATGTCTAGCAGCCTTATTATCTGATGCGATCTTGAGCTTTTATCATTTAGGGCAGTTTCTCCCACTTGCCTTTGAGCTGCAAAGACAACTTTACAATTAGATCATACAAAACAGAAAATATGATGCACAGATCATCTTATGCAATACAGAAAGGTTTTAATATTTTGTCACCAATTCTCATTCAAATGGGAAAATATGTTCACTGGATGATAAGAAGTTACTGCCAGTAGCTTAGGAAACACAATTACAAAACAGATAGTTAACACCACATTTGTTCATTGGAACAACAATTGTACTCCATCAATTCAACAAATCATCTCAAGTTTTGGACAAACACCTTACAATTTGCAATGAACTTAAATTAACACATTACCTTCAAAAATTCCAATTAAGTGCCTCAAATGTTCGCCATTCTCAACAATTTCTTCCTGTGGCTTGTCAACTATGGTGCTTTTCTACATTAAAAAGGGGGAATGAAATGTTAGAGCATGAAAAGGAATCCATTTGATCTCCATCATGAAAGTTTCTTGTAAATACCTCAGAGTCATCCAAAAGCCAAAGTGAGCCAGATTTGCATTTCAGAAGATCAACAACAGTTTCATTGTAGATCTCCAAAGCAGAAAATTTCAAAACAAAATCCCTTTCTGGCGTCTACGAGATCAAAAAGAAAGCAACAAAGGCATAAGCAACAAAATGGTTATAGCAGTACCAAGAGGATTCCAAAGGCTATATAAAAGGTCATGGTATGAACTATGACTTACATTCTTGATGTGTTCGAAGATGTCCCTCACTGCATTTTCGCTGATTCCTCTCATGGTAAATGTCTTGCCACTACTAGTCTGCCCGTATGCAAAAATTGTAGCTGTCAAAAGAAAATGTGGCAACTTTAGAATCGGCCGAAGACCATGTTGCACAGGATATAATGACATAGAAGTCTACGAGTTAGTAGCTAGATGTTCAGTTACCGTTCATTCCTGAAAACTATGGTGTGCTCAAAGGTGTACGGGTTTGAAGGTCGCTCATGATTCGGATTCTTGAAAACTATGGTGTGCTCATCCAAGCAGTCCAAGCTATAAGATCATACATTGCCTGTTCTCGCCTGTTCAGCGGCCTCAAACGAACAGTGACCAAAATTTTCTCCTCGCTGACTTTTGAACCACCCGGAGTCCTTCGTAGCTTAGCCGACGGAGTTGCTGGTGTCCCCGGCATCATCTTCACTTACTAACCTCCACTCTAAGAACAACAGAAGCCAAATCAATCAGAATCATCACCGATCATAAAAATTCACATTTTCGATCTAGAACAATCCAGAGAATTCCTAGAGAACTACTTTTCTTGGATTGCAAAATTTAACCGATACAAATTGGCGAAAACGAAACTCTACCTTCAACAACAGAATCAAAGCATTAGCATAAAGAAATCATGTTCATTGCCAAAACCTAAAACATAAATCATAAAAACTGAATCTATCAGACTCGTTTCGTATTCTTGAAATTTTTTGTCCTCTCAACAAATTTAATACCAAGAGAGAGGATGCTTGCCAGATCCTCTTTGTGAGGATCTTGAACATTCTCTAATCACATTCGTTTATTATGCATCGTGTGATCATTTTATGTCAAGTACAGTTTATATTTAATATTAAATAAAAATTTACAATAATTTATGATCGCACGATATACAATGAACGAATATAATTTGAGAACTCATGAATCCTCACAAAGAGTACGCGGCAAAGATTTCTCTTCTATACTGATCTATTATTATAGTGGCCCACTTCTGCAAGTGGAGAGCCATGCGTTGAAGCACAAACACGGAAACTGACGCACACGATCCCATACGCGCCCAGCTTCTACAGGAAGTGATCCCACCCACGTCCGTTGTCCGGCCACTTGCTGCCTTGAATATTGAGCCTAATGGCACTTTTGACTAATCCAACGGCAGACATTCACCACATTTAAGTGATTTAGATGGTGAAATTCTTTTTGGTATAATTGAAACAAATCATTCTTTGTCAACTTACATTAGATGTTATATACACTAGTATACATAAATTTATTATAAACACTAACAACACTACCTCACTTAAGATTGGATGTGTTTCATATATATATTTCATCTGTTTCGTGTTTTATGCATATTTATTATGTGTTTTATATTTTTTCATAATCTTTTATGAGTTTTTTAGTATCGATTTATAGTGTAAAAATAAAAATTCAAACATGTACATTTGATGGCATGTCAGTGGTTAATTTGATTTCCTTCATATTTATGGTGCTAATTAATATGTTTTATGTAAAAGAAATTGCATTTCATCGGTACGCATTGCTTGAAAGTGGAAAAAATAATTTGTCCAATAGAATCATTTTATTATATAACCGAAAGAAAAAGGTAAATAATTGTAGCTGAGTGGTTTCCAACTAATAATAGTGTGATGAGACGATGAATTGACCCATCAAGATCATCAGATCTTTGAATATACGAAAAAGGAGCGCGGCGGTAACAAAAAAACAAACTGTTTGATGAAATGAAATTGCAACGAAAGAGAGGAGAAGTTTCGTGTCAAACTTTAATCCTTTGACTTTATCAGTCACATTGAAAGGTAGTAAGTAAGAAGCTGCTTCGTTGGTAGGGAGAAAAAGCATGATGACTGATATATATATATATATATATATATATATATAACAAGTGAGAGTCCATTGTCCATACACCATACCATACTGCATATTCCAATTCTTTGAGAGCCTCTTTTCTTTAGTTTATGGTCTGGCTTTAATTCTCCTATGGCCAATCAACTTGTCCCTTCTTCTTCCTTCAGCACTACTCCTTCATGGGAATACGATGTCTTTTTGAGCTTTAGAGGTAAGGATACACGCACCAATTTTACAAATCATCTGTACCATGCCTTGGTCCGTCTCGGAATCCGCACCTTCCTTGATGATAGGGAACTTCCAACTGGAAAAGATATATCACCAACTCTTCTCAAAGCAATTGAAAACTCGAGAATTTCTGTCATCGTGTTCTCTGAAAACTATGCATCTTCAAGATGGTGCTTGGACGAGCTCGTACATATCTTTGAATGTAGAGAGTCAAAAGGACAAATGACAAGGCCAATCTTCTACAAGGTGGATCCATCGGATGTCCGACACCAAAAAAATAGTTATGGTGTTGCGTTTGCTGTTCCTAGCCGCAAAAATGAGAATGACCCGGAGAAGGTGCAAAGATGGAGCACAGCTCTTACAAAAGCAGCAAATCTGAAAGGAGATACTCTCAACGAGAAAGAGTACGTTTATTTTTGACCTTCCTGCATATGGTTTTTGAGTTGTTTTTACTCTATATTTCAGAATTTACTACTTCCTTTTACAAATATAATATTTTTCTCAATTTAATGGCATTTAGGGTTGTTTTATTCACATCACACATACGGTTGAGTATATCTCACATACTAAATACACTTCACATGTTTTTGAACACACCTTACATATTGTATGATTATGCATGCATTTCTGGTGATTTCAAATTAGAAAGTGACATACAATGCATAAAACAAAGTTTATCAATGGATTTTTACTTTTATTAGTTAGAGTTTGTATATTATGGAGGGTGGGAGTGGCTTTGAGAGCTTGCAGAAAAATAATTTTTGGGATACACCTTAAAAGTGATTTTGGGGTATTCAAAATTTTTGTTTGACTTTTAAATCTTATTAGGCGTAAACAGTCATTATATTAATTGTTTAATAATATGTAGTGTGCTAATAAAGCAAATCAAGCTAAATCAATAATTTTCAAACAAAGAGAGAATATCAGTTATAAATTAGGGCTCAATATTATTGTATTCTTCTAACCAAAAAAAAAATGGCAAAAAAAATGTATGGTTGGGAATTTGGAATTTTTTTAAAAATAGTGTTGCACTAATTATTTATTTGTATCATTTTTCTAATAAAGTTAAGGTCTACCAATACATGCGAGTTTATTTTTATTAGGGAGTAATACAAATAGATGATAAAAATAACATCTTTACTTTTTTTTTTAAATCGTTTGTTACTTTGAATCATGTTGGTTGATTGAAGAATTAAGAAGTGTTAGAAAAAAAAATTGAGAATTAAAAAGTGCAGAATCCGGATTGGATCAAGTTTACTGTTTACCCCAAAACAATGTCAAATCAATTACGATATAATGATTTAGTTTGGTTGAAACTTGGTAAAAATTCTGAATTAAACCGAAGCAAACCAAAACCATAGTCGACAATTTGGTTGGGATTGATTTGAACGGGTTAGGCCTAAATCTAATTTGCAAATGTTTTTTTGACTTTGTTAGCACTTAGAGTAGCCCAACAACAACACAAAATTCCAAAATCTGCCACATATTATTCATATTCTAGTACATCGAACCATGCGTCCCAAAATACATCATGTCATCAAACTTTAATATAACTCTACGATATCAGTATCTTTATATGCAGCATCCTAATCTAGTTATTAGCCAATAAGAGTACTAAATGGGTAAAATAAAATTAATATAAGAACAAATATGTGAGTTTTTTATAAAACTGTTTCCAAAAGCTTAAAAATGTAACTGCAATAAATTCATTACTAGGTGTGAATTTTTTCACCATATTACCGTACCAGCCAAATTACCAATTGTACCACACCGAATTTGTGCCAATTTTTGTACCCATTAGTAATGGTGCACTAATTGTACCATACCAACATAATTGGTATGATAATGGTATTTAAAATCAATATATACAATACCATATAAAATTAGAATTAGATGCCTCATTTTAGACATTTATAAACTAAACATTTGTTACCTTTGAACTTTTGATTAAAGTGCTTTCATTTTTGATATATTCTAGGTATATTCGTAACTTAACTGTTTTTTTAATTTTGAATTTATTTCCATATAAAAAATGATAATATTAATTAAATTATTGCTATTTTTATGTATTTTAATAGGATATTTGATGTATTTTTAGAATTTAAAACAAAAAAAAATGATTTTGATTTAGTTTGTAGCTTTAACTTTAACTTCTATTTGATTTAGTTTGTAACTTCTATTTGGTTTTTAACTTTAATTTGTATCTTAAATCTTGATGCATGGCTTGATTTACTAAATGTGTCTGAAATGCGAATAATGAATCTTGATTATAACTAAATAGGTAACAAGTATATTAGATTACCTCAATGACTAAAGATGGTGTTAAGTAACAACTTTACACGTGTGTATTATATCATGATTGATAAGATATTTTTACGGCTAAAAAAATTGGATTACAGCTAAAAAATTAACAAAATAACAATAATAAGTTTTCGGATAAAAAAAGTTATCAATGAATTGGAGTATAAAAAAAGGGTAAAGGCCACCAAATTGCTAGTGTCATTACCGTACCATGCTAACAAAATTAAATGTGTCATTGTTTTTTTAACTGGTAGGTGTGAAGCTACATTTATTAACCGCATCGTTGCGGAGATTTCAACCCAAGAATTAAATCGCACATATTTGCATGTGGCTGAGTACCCAGTTGGAATAGAGTCTTGTGCAAAAGAGGTGGAAGTGCTTTTAGATGTCGGTGGAAATGATCGTCGTGTAGTTGGGATTTGGGGGACATCTGGAATAGGCAAGACAGCAATTGCAAAAGATGTTTATAATGCAATTGCTCATAAGTTTGAAGGCAGTTGTTTTCTGGCAGATGTTAGAGAAACATTGACAAAGTGTGAAGGCGTAATCCAACTACAGAAGACTCTTCTATCTAAAATTCTAGGTGGTGCGGAGTTGAACTTTGTCAATGCTCATGAAGGAACCAGTCTTATTAAGAATCGGTTGAGGCAAAAGAAGATTCTCTTAATTCTTGATGACGTGGATAAATTGGAGCGGTTAAAAGACTGGGTCAATGTCGATTGTTTCGGTGAGGGTAGCAGAGTGATCATAACCACAAAAGATAGAAAATTGCTAAAATTTTATGGAGGTCAATGGATATATGAAGTCCAAAAGTTAGGATACGACAAAGCACTTGAGCTTTTTAGTTGGAATGCCTTCAAAAGAAATAGACCTCCAAATGATTATTTGAGCCTCGCACAACGTGCAATAGTCCATGCTCAAGGCCTTCCGTTGGCTCTTAATCTTATAGGTTCTCATCTGCACAATGAAAATATAGGTCGTTGGCAAGATGTATTGAACAGTTACGATTTTTACAATGGAGAACCTTATACAGATATTCAAATAACACTTCGAAAAACTTATTATGGCTGGGATAAAAACTTGCAACAAGTTTTCCTAGACATTGCATGTTTCTTCAAGGGGGAAGATAAATACTACGTGTTACAAATGTTAAGAAGTTTGACGCTCAATGCACGTCAAGATATTATTGATGTACTCGTTGAGAAAGCCATCATAGCTATTGAGCATAATCGGATTTTGATGCATAACTTGCTAGAAAAAATGGGTAAGCATATAGTTTACGAAGAATCGCTCACTGAACCAGGCAAGCGGAGCAGGTTGTGGCATCATGAAGATGTGTGTGATGTTCTAATTGATTGCAGAGTAAGTAGAATATATGTTCGTACATAATTACATTTGATTTAATTGGCATGATTTTGAAAAGAAAAAAAAAAGATGATTTTATTGTGACTTGTTTGTTAACATTATTTCTTTTTCCATCTTAGGGAACAGAGACAATTAGAGGCATTGTTGTGAATCTGCCTAAACCAGAGGTGATAACCTTGAAAGCAAAAAGCTTCTTGAAGATGAAAAATCTTGAATTTTTTATAAACCGTAATGCAAACTTTTCCGGACGCGTTGATTATTTGCCCAACAGTTTAAGGTGGTTTGACTTGGGTGGACGATCCATTGTTGATATTAAGCATACGGTTGTGCTCAATTTGTCGTCCAATTTTCATCCAAGAAATATTGTTTGTTTTAATGCGCCACACAGTGGCATAAGAAAATTGAAGGGATTTAAGGTACATACTTTAAATTATTTTGAATCATATTGTTATTTAAACATATATTTTATCTCCCAAAGAAGTACTCTAGTGTTTTATTATATTCTTTTTAAAGCGTGTGAACTTTTGTTTTGTTTTTATTTTTGGTTTTATAGAATTTGGCAAAGCTTACACGGATGAATTTAAGTGGTTGCGAATTTTTGGAAAAAATGCATGACTTATCTGGAAGCCCAAACATAACTGCGTTGGATCTAAGTGGCTGCACAAGTTTGGTCGAGGTTGATGATTCGGTTGGATTCCTCGATAAACTTGAAAGTTTGCATCTTTCTGGGTGCTCTAAGCTTACAAGGTTTGCAACAAGACTTGGATTGAGATCCCTTATACGGCTTAATCTTAGTGGTTGCACAAGGCTGGAGAGATTTCCAGAAATAGAGAAGAACAAGATGAAATCTTTGAAGTATTTGTATATGGGACAAAGTGGCATAAGAGAATTGCCTTCATCAATTGCGTATCTTACTGGGCTTGCGGAGTTGAATGCATTTGGTTGTGAGTTGCAAAATGTCCCCGACTTATCCGGAAGCCCAAACATAAGGGAGTTGGATCTAAGTTACTGCACAAGTTTGGTCGAGGTTGATGATTCGGTTGGATTCCTCGATAAACTTGAAAGTTTGCGTCTTTCTGGGTGCTCTAAGCTTACAAGGTTTCCAACAAGACTTGGATCGAGGTCCCTAAAATCACTTTCTCTCTCAGGTTGCAGAAGGCTCGAGAGTTTCCCAGAAATATCCAACTCCCTAAAATGTTTGTATATAGGAGAAAGTGGCATAAGAGAATTGCCACCAATTGCTTATTTTAGTGGGCTTGAGACATTGAACGCAAATGGTTGTGAGTTGCAAAATATCCAACTCCTCCCTGATGGAAAGAAGGTGAAGTTTGATGAAGTTTCATCCAGGCTGTCTCTTAATCTTTCAGGATGCAAGTTATCAGAAAGTGATTTCTTTGTGCCTCTTGATTGCTGGTCCACATTAAGAGAACTTAATCTGTCGAGAAACAATTTTGTTAGCCTTCCGGATTGTATTAGCGAAGCTGTCAACTTGATGAAACTTTCCTTGAGGGATTGCAAGACGCTTCGGGAAATTCCAGTCCTTCCACCAAAACTATGGGAGTTAGATCTGGATGGCTGCACATCATTGGATAAAATTCCAAAACTGCCCCCGACGCTTAAGGAGCTTAGCTTGCGTAACTGCTCTGGACTAAGTGGTGATGAGGTGGCAAAGTTGGAAAACGAGTGGTTGAATGAGGTTGGTCTCTCTTCTTCTTAATTTATGTTCAAATGAAAATTAATTTTGTTGATACTTGAAAGAGAGATCAGATCACAATATTTGTAATTTGTTAACTATATATATCTACTATTGCAGGAAATTGATCTGTCAAGAAACAATTTTGTTAGCCTTCCGGATTGTATTAGCCAAGCTGTCAACTTGTTGACTCTTGACTTGTCGGATTGCAAGTGGCTTCGAGAAATTCCAGCCCTTCCACCAAAACTAGAATCGTTATGTCTGGATGGTTGCACGTCATTGAAGAAAATTCCACAACTGCACCCGACGCTTGAGGAGCTTAGATTGTGTAACTGCTCTGGACTAAGTAGTGATGAGGTGGCAAAGTTTGAAAACAACTTGTTGAATGAGGTTGGTCTCTCTTCTTCTTACTTTATGTTCAAATGAAAATTAATTTTGTTGATACTTGAAAGAGAGATCAGATCACAAATGTTTGTAATTTGTTAACTATATATATCTATAATTGCAGGATATATTGGTGGCAAGGTTGGAAAACAATAAGGTTGGTCTCTCTTCTTCTTAATTTATGTTCAAATGAAAATTAATTTTGTTGATACTTGAAAGAGAGATCAGATCACAAATGTTTGTACTTTGTTAACTATATATATCTATTATTGCAGGAAGAATATCCGCCCTTGAGCATTATTTACCCAGGCAATGAAGTTCCAAAATGGTTCAGCTATACCTCTAACCATCCCACAACCATTCAACCTCTACCAGAATATGTAGGGGATGAATGGCACAGGTGTAAATACGACTTGGAACTAGAATTTGTTGGAGGCAGTGAGTTTCGTTTTGAAATTCCTCTAAAATTACAAGAGGGGGAGACGTTATTAGGATTGGCTCTATCTTATGTTCTTGAACCATTTACTTATCATCCTTTGTCTGATGATACGGATATTTCCATCAACGGAGAAATACAGTTGGACCATTTGATATTTTATCATGGGGACTTAAAGGCAACTCATGTGAGGCTTGCGTTAGTTGATGGAATTTGGTATGATGAGGACAAGGATATTTGTAAAGTTGAATTTCGTTTTCGCAATGGGTGTCCCATTAAAAGCTGCGGCGTGCACTGCCTATTGCGCAACCAAGACAGTGGATCCTCATATTCGGAGGATGAGGAGGATGAGGAGCAAGAGCAAGAGCAACCGTCCGACTCAGATATTGAGGAGGATGAGGATCCAATGCAGAGAGCCCAATTTCAGCAGCAGCAACAGCAACAACAGCAACAACAACAGCAGCAGTTGAGACAACAGCAATTTCAACAACCAATGCAGCCAGTATCTTCCATTAAGCGTCCCTATGATGGTGGTGTATGTGATCATAGGCTGAGGCAATATTTAGATCATCAGCGGCAACGGCCTGCTGTGAGTTCCCTTGTTTAATGCACTTCATTGTGCTGTTTCTTTTCTCTCTCTTCAGTTCCATTTCAACTGGGTTTGTAGATATGCTTTTCTTTTTGTTACAAATATCTTATTTAGATGTTCCTATCCTTTGAGTATCCATCCGTCAGCATTGTTTATCTAATGATGTGTGAATTTTGTTGACTTATGCATTAAACTGGATAGATGCATTAGCTAGAAGCAATTTTCTCATTCTAATCATTAATTTTGATTGTTACCTTACCTCTCAGTTTTGAGTTTGGTAATTGTGAGAATATGATGACTGGTAGTGATATCCAGTGATTTAATTCATGTGTTAACTTATGAGAAATGTGCAATTCTGGAACCTAGAAAGACAGTTTAACTCTAAGACATGTTAAATTGGTTGTACTGGTGTTATTCCTTGATCTGATTGTTTTCCAGTGAACCATCTTAGTTTGATTTTAGTACTTGTGCTAACATTCCTAATATCTTTGTGTTCTTTTGGTCAGTGATTCAATTTAATTAAACAGACCAAAATTTTAGCAGATAATAAAAGTAGGTTCAATTGGGCAGACTTTATGCCTTGCACTTATGAAGCATACTTTTTCTCCAGGTGAATCAGTTGGTTCAAGTTGCTCAGAAATGCCAAAGCACAATAGCTGACAGTGGATCTGATGGGATTTCTCAGCAGGATCTACAAACAAACAGCAATATGTGAGTTTATGAATCTATCAGTGAAGTGCTTTTGTTGAATTCTTGGGTATTAGACTTCGATTCTGAAGGGCTACACTGATGTTGATTGCTTTCTCCAGGGTACCGACAACTGGACGGCAGCTCGCAAAGAGTTTGGAGTTGCAGTCGTTGAAAGACTTAGGGCTGCAAAAGATGCAGGAAATGGAGCAGTTAGCAAGTGCTCAGGGTTTGCCCACTGACAGGAACACACTCAATAAGCTAATGGCATTGCATCCTGGACTGAATAACCAAATGAACAACCACCATCAGATGGTCGGTCCTGGAGCTTACCAGAATCTGCTTTTGAGACACAACTCTATGAATTCAAATGCAAACTCTCTTCAACAGGAGGCATCTTCTTCCTTCAATAATTCCAACCGCATCCCATCATCAACATTCCAAGGTGCCGCCGCATTAATACCGGGATCCATGCACAACTTACCTGGTAGTGCCTTGTCAAGTGCCCATCTACCCTCGCGACAGCCACAGCAGCTACAGCAGCGGTCACTTAGTTCCAATAGCTTGCTACAACAAACTCATTCAACTGGCTCCCAGGGTAACCAGGCCTTGCAGCAACAAATGATCCAGCAACTGCTACAGGAGATGTCCAATAACAGCGGGGGAGGACAACAATCTCTTCCCTGCCCAAGTGCAAATGGGAGTGTTGGGAGGAATGGAGTGAGTTTTGGAGGCAACAATCCAGCGGCAGCACCATCCACCTCCAATGTGCCTGGTAGTCACGGCCCTGCTCCAAGCGGGAATAACAGCTTCAAAGCCCCTGCAAACAGCGACAATTCCACAGGTGGTGATGGTAACAACACATACAACCTAAGAGCCCCGGATTTACCCTCAAACCTTCACTTGCAAGAGGATCTGGTACAAGAAATTGCCCGTGAATTCACAGAGAACGGTTTTTTTAACAGCAATCCTGACGATAACATGTATCCTCAGATATCGTCAGATATTGTCTTGAGACCAACGAGTAGTCTTGGGAAGAGGCCCCATCCACGTGAATCCTCAGATATCGTCGATGATGAATATGATCATCCAAAACGCAGGCAGATTGATATTGAGGAGGAAGAGGAGCAAGAGCAACCGTCTGCTTGAGATGATCCGCAATTTCAGATTTCTTAGGAGTTTGGCTATGTACATATTTGTTTGCACTTCACTCATCTCTACAACTAAGAGCCTGTTTGATGACCATTTCAGTTTGCAAACCGAAAACTCGTTTGTTCTATTGTCTTGTGTTTGCCTTTCTGTTTTCTTTTTATATATTTAAACTACATATTAACACTATGTGTGGATGAAGAAATTTCAGATTACTAAGGAATTTTAAAATGACGGAAATTTAAATGATGAAATTTTATTCTATAGAATTTGTGAATTGTTTTTGGTAACCTAAAAGAACAATGGAATTAAATATTGAATTTGTTGTTTTTAAACTCTCAATCATAGAAATTGGAAAATGAAACCTATTTACATGGAATTTAAACTTAGGAATTGGAGGTTCCAATTTCCAAGTTTTTTTTCCATGCTGAAATTCTAAATTTCTATATTTATGAATCCAAACAAGAGAATTGGTGTATGTCAATTTATAAATTCTGTCTTTAATCCAAATTTCAAGTTTATTTCTCTCATCCAAATATAGTGTAATAGAACACTCTTTATTAACCAAACCCTCACCTACATGTGATTTCAAACTATCAAAATTTTGCAATTTTTTTTTTCAAAACCTCACCTACATATTATTCTAACAAATCTCTAATTAAAAAAATTAAAAAAAATTAAAATTAAAGCTCTTTCCCCACTAACAAATCTCTAATTAAAAAAAAAATAAATAAAAAAAAAATAAAGCTCTCTCCCCACTCCAACATTCTCTCTCTTCCTCTCTCCTACTTTAAAAACAAAAACAAAAAGTTTTCATGCACACTTTATGTGTGGTGATATGCTAGTATATGATAAAAAAAAATTAGTAACAACTAAAACTCAATTAGTGACAACTAGCGACTGTAACAAAAATCTACTAATCACAACTTCAAATCAAAGACTAATATCTTCCATTCTATCACTTACACTTGCTTTTCTCTTACCTAAAATCTAAAAATATCATTAATAAAAAACGGAAATATCATAAAGATAATCAAACCAATGGAAAGTCATTTCTACAAGATAAAGTCATCTACAAATCATCTCAAAGTTGATATCAATAGAAATCTACCGATTCAGTCCTCAAATGCCAGCAATAGAGAAAAGCTTCTCCAATATTTGCTCTTCTCAGTAATATAATATTAGTTTTCAATCTGCAGAAACAAAGATTTCATCTGTAGGTGGCTAGTTATTACAAAAACAGAAACCACATTTATATCCTAAAGATATCTGTGACTCTGAGTGAGTAAGACATAGTAGATAAAACCTATAAAGAACTATTTACTTTGTAAACTATTTCATATTTGTTTCCCTTCTTTCACTCACCTTGACCCGCCATCATACTCTATGAGTTTGACCACAGTGCTCAAGCAATACCTATACGACTCACAACTCTTCTACGTGAACTAACTTGAAAAATATTAACATGAGAAACGGAAGAGAACATCTGCACTAGTAGTTAACACATACAACCTTTGCATACCTCAGTTTACTTGTAACTTTGAACTGACGTCGAAGGATAATGTTGAATCAATAGGACCATTGCCTCCTCAGCAATCTGTGGATAAATGAGAACAGAAATGAATAGGATTATATATTGAAGGGTTAATATTCTAGAAATCACAAAAACATGGAAACCACAACAGTCGAGCATCCAAAAGAAAGGCATGATGTGTACCTTTTCAGTTAAATCCGGGCATTTTTCAGATACGTGAATGAAAGAAGTAATATGAATTCAACATTAATTACCTAAAAACTTAGTTTTATTCAGATATATAAACCTACATGGAGAAATGAAATTATAAGTACAAAATTTCTACAAGGTGATCAAAGAACTACATAATTTGGATGAACATGTTAAGCGACTACTACTCCTCTGTTCCTGTCTTTATTAATCAAGCATCCACGCAGAGACGGTAGACTTGTAGGACTACTGTTTAATCACGAGTCGGGGTTCACAATGATCTGAAGTGAGAAAACTCCTTCACATATACATTTAAATACAATTAAGAGCAAGTCCAGCGTGCTCTTTAGCCCGATGGACCGGCGATTCCAATCACCCAATTGCCCTAGCAATTGGCTCCAGCCCATGCAGGCAATGGGGCTCAGGGGAGCCCCGGTGGACAGGCCAGGCGGGAATCCATCACCCGAGAGCCTGAGGGCTGTGTGATGTGTGGCTGACATGAGGGTGACCTGGCTCGAATTCGTCTGTTTTCCTTTGTCGGAATCTGGAAAAAGAAAGGGATGCATGCAGGGAATTAAGCCCTTGAATTAAACCACAATAATTGCAACACAACAGGATTTAAAGCTCAAGAACACAAGATAGTGATAGAAACATCACCCATAACTGTGCTTGAATGCTGCACAACAGAACTTCCCTCTTTGGATGATTTACGGGTACCATTTTCATCACTCTTTGGTGAAGTAACTTTACCACTCCCAGCCACTGTGTCATCACTAGGAGTTGCATGTTGTTCTCCGGCGCCTTGTTCTCAGTCTCATAATCCATCACTCTACGAGAAGGGTTCAGAGGTGAGCAAGGGGAACGAATTGGATGCTGCATGTTTGGACTGTTTCTCAAGTTGAAAGGAAGGATCTTTTTCTTTTTCGACGGGGCCTTGCATTCTTAATTTTCCTCACTATTTGAAAATGAAACAACCACCTGGTCTATTGATTTCTGAACATTCTCAAGCTTCCTTTCTAAAGATTTAATATCTTCTGCCTGAGTTTGCCATCGACTGATCTCATCTTTCAAGTTGGCCCTTTCAGCAGTCACAGATTCTTCTGAAATGGATCTAACGGCTTGTATTTCCTTTATTTCAGACAGAAGCCTTGCTGTAGTTTCAGCGGTTTCTTTATTTCCCAGCTGATGCAAAGCTACCTCCTCAAGCAGTACTTCAAGTGCTCGATTTGCCTCATCACCAAGCTGTTTCTGTCTTTGCTCAAGCTTTCGTATTTCATTCACAAGCATGGATGGATCTGTAGAAGCAACTGATCTCCCTACTATGAGTAGGAACTGTTTCATTCTCTCCAGGAAAAGAAAGACACATAGCGACTTGACCAGAAGGTCCACATTGGTCCGACCCCAATAGTACCTTCTGCACTTTCCCTTTCCATCTTTAAAATGAAGTTTCTTTACAGTTAAAACTTAAAAGTAAGCACATACATAGAAGGACATTATTTATTTTGGATAATTTATCTGGGAGATAGGGGCAGGGAGGAATTATCCTTTTATCACTATTCCATATTGTAACTTTGGTGGATGGAAACCAAATGAGCAAACATGATTTTGAATGTACGCCGAAAAGCATGATTTTCAATCTTCATTCCCATCAATTGAACAGAATCTCTAGGACTCGAGGTTGACTAAAATATTAAAATTTGATAAACAGAAATCTTTTTGTATTTCCGAGCATCATACCTGTTGGATTTTCAAGTCCTTTTCTTCCAGTATAGACCTCAAATAAGAAGGCTCTGGACTTTGTAACTCCGCTTCAAGTCTGGCTACTTCCTTCTGTAAATTATTTACACAAGGTTAGGCTAGTTTTATCTTTAAGACTAACTAATTTGCAAGAAGTGTATACGAGGTTACACAATGCAGAGAAGGAATTGCAGTTAACTCGTGTACCATGTTTATTTTCACACTATTAGTGACTTCCTTGGCACTAGTTGCAAACGAGAGTGTGTTCCTTGTTTGCTCTACATGACTCAAGGCTGGGCTAATGGTGCATATAATCGCTGTCTGAGCATTTCCCCCAAGTGAAGACTGCAGTAGTCGAGTAAGTTTTGAATCCCGATATGGTATGTGACCACTTCTTTTTCCACCACTGAAAGAAAGACTTGTTAGATAGCTTGCATGCACTTACATTTTCAACACATTACAATACAGGAATTCTCCATTATTATCGCAAAAAAAGTACTTTTCTTTTTTAGATACCACTGCTGAGCATGGACTTTCATGCTCACAGATGAGTACCATGTAATTTCACGAATTTGTGTCTGTTTGCGTAAATTAGAGCTTTTCATGCTAAAATGCAAATAAGTTCAAGGTTTTTGTTTCCACCAAAGCAAAAGGCAGGATTAGGATAAGTTGAACATGAACATATAGCACAAAACTAAAGGAACAAGAGCTACAGATGCTCTAAGTCATCAACATTTTGACAACAGCTTTACCTTAGCTTCCTGATAATGGTTGTGAGTGTCAACAAGCTACGGTTAATGTGACTGCCTTCCTTCAATCTTGCACCATCTGCATTTGTTTGGGAGGCATGCTCACTTCCAGCAAGGTCCACAAGGTTCTGCAGATATCCAGAATTCTAGTAAAATTCCATGGAAGAAAATTTTGTTCTTGTTTACTACCAAAAAACCTGAGTGAGGATAAACATACCAAACTCGCTCCAAAAGCCTTCACAGACCTTGAACTCTCCCGGAGGCTATTTTCTATGGTCTGGAAAAAAATAAACAAATTGGTGATTTTTACCTTATGCATGCTCGAGTAAAATAATGCTTGTATGCATGATGACTTATGGCTGCCACATTAACATTGTTCTGCAGAGGAAACTTGACTCAACTTCAATTGTGTAACCCAAGTTTCCAACTCAAGAAAGGAAGATTCCAACTCAAGAAAGGAAGAACCGAAAATAAAGGAGGATGACAAGCTAATATTACGGTCTTCATAAAGCACTATATAAGAGTCAACCTTTCATGAAACATTTTAAAAAATATCAATTCATCATGTATACCAGCCTTATTATCTGATGTGATCTTGAGCTTTTATCATTTAGGGCAGTTTCTCCCACTTGCCTTTGAGCTGCAAAGACAACTTTACAATTAGATCATACAAAACAGAAAATATGATGCACGGATCATCTTATGCAATGCAGAAAGGTTTTAACATTTTGTCACCAATTCTCATTCAAATGGGAAAATATGTTCACTGGATGATAAGAAGTTACTGCCAGTAGCTTAGGAAAGACGATTACAATCAGATAGTTAACACCACATTTGTTCATAGGAACAACAATTGTACACCATCAATTCAACAAATCATCTCAGTTTTGGACAAACACCTTATAATTTGCAATGAACTTAAATTAACACATTACCTTCACAAATTCCAATTAAGTGCCTCAAATGTTCGCCAACTTCTCAACAATTTCTTCCTGTGGCTTGTCAACTATGGTGCCCTTCTACATTAAAAAGGGGGAATGAAATGTTAGAGCATGAAAAGGAATCCATTTGATCTCGATCATGAAAGTTTCTTGTAAATACCTCAGAGTCATCCAAAAGCCAAAGTGAGCCAGATTTGCGTTTCAGAAGATCAACAACAGTTTCATTGTAGTTCTCCAAAGCAGAAAATTTCAAAACAAAAATCCCTTTCTGGCGTCTACGAGAGGATTCCAAAGGCTATATGGTCATGGTATGAACTATGACGTACATTCTTCATGTGTTTGAAGATGTCCCTCACTGCATTTTCGGTGATTCCTCTCATGGTAAATGTCTTACCACTACTAGTCTGCCCGTATGCAAAAATTGTAGCTCTCAAAAGAAAATGTGGCAACTTAGAATCAGCAGAAGACCATGTTGCACGGGATATAATGTATATAGAAGTCTACAAGTTAGCAGCTAGATGTTCAGTTACCGTTCATTCCTGTCGCATTTAAATCACAACAAATAAGTTACTTGAGTAAAAACAACTCTGCCTAGAAACTTGACTCCGAAGAAAACAAAAAGGAATGTACCAAAAATTACAATATCGTACATCAAAATATTCTCACACATCGGAACCTCTGCGCGGTTGACAGAATTCAGCAGCGAACATAATAAGACTAGCGAAAGCACAAGAAGAATATGAAAGTTTTCCAGTGATGCATACCAAAGGTTTACGGGTTTGAATGCCGCTCATGATTCGGATTCTTGAAAACTATAGTGTGTTCATCCAAGCAGTCCCAAGCTATAAGATCATACATTGCCTGCTCTCGCCTGTTCAGCGGCCTCAAACGAACTGAACCACCCGGAGTGGAACACGGAGTCCTTCGCAGCTTAGCCGAAGGTGTTGTTGGTGTCCCCTGCATCATCTTCACTTATAACCTCCACTCTAAGGACAACAGAAGCCAAATCAATCGGAATCATCACCGATAATAAAAATTCACATTTCGATCTAGAACAATCGAGAGATTTCCTAATGGTGACAAAGAGACTACTTTTCTTGCATGCAAAATTTAACAGAAACAAATTGGTTCAACAACGGAATCAAAGCATTAGCATAAAGAAATCATGTGCATTGCCAAAAACCTAAAATATAAAGCACAGAAACTGAATCTATCAGACTCGTTTTGAATTCTTGGCTGCAAATCTTAATTGGCCCTTACAACAGTTCGATTTGAAGAACGCCTTCTTGCATGGAGACTTGACAGAAGAGATTTATATGGATCTTCCACCGGGATGTAATGCTCCAGATAAATACAAAAGAAAAGTGTGCAGGTTGAAGAAATCTTTGTATGGCTTAAAGCAGTCCCCTCGAGCATGGTTCGGAAGATTCATAAAATCTATGAGAGCATTTGGTTACAGACAAAGTAACTCTGATCATACTTTGTTCCTGAAAAGACAGAATGGGAAGCTTACTGCACATATTGTGTATGTAGATGATATGGTGGTAACAGGTAATGATCCGGAAGAACGTGCGGCCTTGCAAAGATACCTGTCTACAGAATTTGAAATGAAGGACCTTGGATTCCTGAAATATTTTTTAGGGATTGAGGTGTTGAGAAGCAGTTCTGGAATTTTCTTGTCTCAGAGAAAGTATATTATTGATTTGTTGCACGAAACTGGCATGTCAGCTTGTCAGTCAATAGCTACACCATTAGAAGAAGGATTGAAGCTTAGTGTTGATCCTAATCAAGTACTAGTTGGCAAAGGAAGATACCAAAGGTTAGTAAGCCTTTTGATGTATATGGCACACACAAGACCGAACCTTGCTTATGCCTTGAGTGTAGTGAGTCAATACATGCATGATCCTAGAGAACTACATATGAATGTCATGATGAGAATATTGCGATATTTGAAGGGAAGTCCGGGCAAAGGAATTTTGTTTAAAAAGAATAATCACTTTAGTGTTGAAGGTTATACTGATGCAGACTGGGCAGGTTTCATTGATGATAGACGCTCAACATCAGGTTACTTTACGTTTGTTGGGGGTAACTTGGTTACATGGAGAAGTAAGAAACAGAATGTGGTTACCCGTTCCAGTGCAGAAGCAGAATACAGAGGTATGGCTTTGGGGATTTGTGAAATTTTGTGGCTTAAGCTTCTGTTAAGTGATTTGGGTATACAATATGATCAATCCATGAAATTATTTTGTGATAATAAAGCTGCTCATGACATTGCACATAATCCGGTACAACATGATAGAACAGAGCATGTTGAAGTTGATCGGTTCTTCATCAAAGAAAAACTGGAAGGGAAAATAATTGAAGTACCGGCGATAAGAACAGAAGATCAGTTGACAGATATCCTCACAACAGTTGTTTCGAGTCACAAGTTTTCAAGTTTCTTACACAAGTTGGGCATAAGCGACATATATGCACCAACTTGAGGGGAAGTGTTGACTTTTGTATTTTAGGTAGGATCCCTAATTGATATGTAATCCCATGTAATCACTTGTAATTAGTTTTCTTTCCTTTTATGTTAGGGTTGTACACCTATAAGTTCCTCTTATAGAGAAGAATATATCATCATTCAAAACATTCTCTTCTAGTATCTCTCCCCTGTAGTAAAACATCTTGTAAACGCAAAAGATTCTTTTCACAGAAATTAAATTCCAAGCCAGATAATCTCACACTGATCCACAAAATCTGATTTTGGGACAAGATCTGATGCGTTTTTCATCACTTCAGTCATGTTTGATAAATCCATTTTGTGTTTTGATATTGAACGGATCTTCTATGATGCAATTGAAGCTTTACGGTTTTCCTATAAGAAGGTGAACCCTTTCTGTGCACCTTTCACAACCACAAATATGGGTTCTGCCATGCTCGCAATGGATCTTGTGAGATTATAATATATATACTCTTACACTTCGTGATGGCTGCTGATTTTGTACTTGTCCTTTTAACTGATATTTACTCTTACACTTGCAGGGTTGGATGGTCCCAAACTATTCAACCTCTACTGCTTGTGCTACAAGCAGCTTCTGTACTTTGAATTCGGCAAATCATATCATTAAAGCCAATGCAGTAAGTATTCCTACAACGTGAAGTAATTTAGTGGTAGTTTCGATGCAAAATTGAAAATAATGATATACTGATGAACGATCTTTAAGTATATTATAATAACTGATATACAATTTTCTTTGAAATCTTACGCAGGACCTTATGCTCTGTGATGGTTCAGATTCAGTGATGATACCTCTTGGTATTGCTAGAAGAGAATGCTTTGAATGATGATTTTATTCTTCTCAATGAGAGGTATTTATACAAGGTGTACAACCCTAACGTAGGAAGAAAACTAATTACACGAGATTACAGGAGATTACACGGAATTGATGTCAATTAGGAATCCTACCTAAAATACAAAGTCAACACTCCCCCTCAATTTGGTGCATATATGTTACTCATGCCCAACTTGTGTAAGAAACTTGAAAACTAATGACTTGAAACAGTTTTCGTGAGGATATCTGCCAACTGATCTTCTGTTCTTATTGTCGGTAGCTCAATTATTTTTCCTTCTAATTTTTTTTTTTGATGAAGAACCGATCAACTTCAACATGCTTTGTTCTATCATGTTGTACCGGATTATGTGCAATGTCACGGGCAACTTTATTATCACAAAATAATTTCATGGGCTGATCATGTAGTATACCCAAATCACGAAGTAGGAGCTTAAGCCACATAATTTCACAAATCCCCAAAGCCATACCTTTATATTCAGCTTCTGAACTGGAACGGGCAACCACATTCTGTTTCTTACTTCTCCATGTAACCAAGTTAACCCCAACGAATGTAAAGTAACCTGATGTTGAGCGCCTATCATCAATTGAATCTGTCCAATCTGCATCAGTATAACCTTCAACTCTAAGATGATTATTCCTTTTAAACAAAATTCCTTTGCCGGGACTTCCCTTCAAATATCTCAAAATTCTCATCACTACATTCATATGTTGTTCTCCAGGATTATGCATGTATTGACTCACTACACTTAAGGCATAAGCAAGGTCCGGTCTTATGTGTGCCAAGTACATTAAACGACCTACTAACCTTTGGTATCTCCCTTTGTCAACTGGTACCTGATTAGGATCAACACTAAGCTTCAATCCTTCTTCTAATGGTGTAGCTATTGGTTGACAAGCTGACATGCCAGTTTTGTGCAACAAATGAATAATATACTTCCTCTGTGATAAGAAAATTCCTGAACTGCTTCTCGATACCTCAATCCCTAAAAAATATTTCAAGGATCCAAGGTCTTTCATCTCAAATTCTGTAGACAAATATCTTTGCAAGGCTGCACGTTCTTCTGGGTCATTACCTGCTACCACCATATCATCTACATACACACTAAGTGCAGTAAGTTTCCCATTTCGTCTTTTCAGGAACAGAGTATGATCAGAGTGACTTTGTTTGTAGCCAAATGCTCTCATAGATTTTGTGAATCTTCCAAACCATGACCGAGGGGACTGCTTTAAACCATATAAGGATTTCTTCAACCTGCACACTTTTTTTTATGTGGAGCATTACATCCCGGTAGAAGATTCATATAAATCTCTTCTGTCAAGTCTCCATGCAAGAAGGTGTTCTTCACATCGAATTGTAAGGGCCAATTAAGATTTGCAGCCAAGGACAACAAAACATGAACTGTGTTGATCTTGGCTACAGGTGCAAATGTATCTGTGTAGTCAATTCCATATTTTTGATGTATCCTTTTGCTACCAGTCTTGCCTTGAAACGATCCACTGTCCCATCTGCTTTGTATTTCACAGTATAGACTCATTTGCATCCCACAGGTTTCTTGCTAGCTGGCAAATCTGTGATCTCCCAGGTAGCATTCTTCTTCAAAGACTTCAACTCTTCATTCATTGCTGTTTGCCAACGTGGATCAGCTAAAGCCTCCTGCACACTGTTAGGAATAGATACAGTAGATAATTGATGCACAAACAACTTGTTTGATTTTGACAGGTGACTGGTAGACACATAATTACTTAACAGGTATAACACATTAGACTCAGGGTTGGGCTTACTCACCGGATACCTAGTTTCGCATTTAGGGTCGGCTTCATAAGTAAGTTTAGGAATACCTCGGTTAACGCGATCAGGGAGACGACGTGGTAGTGGTGCATCCGGGATCGAAGACAATTGATTATGGTTATTGGGACTTGAGATCGACTGTGAGGTAGCTGGCGACACAGGGCTGTCCTGTGGTGAGGAAACTGGCAGTGAGCTATCAGGTAATGAGTTATCTGGCGATGTCGACTCGTCCCTTTCAAGGTTTTCAACATTGTTTCCATGTGAATGATCACCACTTGTCCTCAAGACATTACCACTTAATTCCAATTCATTCACATCATTGTTTTCGTGTGAATGATCACCACTTATTTCCAAGACATCACCACTTAAATCCAAATCATTCACTCTATCTATATCTGAAATAGTATAATCAAGAGTTTGAACTACTTTCTGATTCTCCCCCTGAAGTGAAGACTCGGGATTGGCAAAGTACATATCATTCTCATGAAACGCAACATCCATAGTGACAAACAACTTATTCGTCGGAGGGTGATAACAACGGTATCCTTTCTGCCTAGATGCATACCCCACAAACACACATCGTAAGGCCTGAGGTTCAAACTTACTTCGCTGTTGTTCATGAAGATGAACGAAGGCCACACAACCAAACACATGAGGTGGAAGATTAGGGACTGCATGAGCATCAACATGTGAAGAAAGTGCCTGAAGAGGTGTTTAAAAATCAACCGATCGGGATGGAACACGATTAATGAGATACGCAGCTAAGGTGAGAGCTTCTCCCCAATAGGATAACGGAAGATGCGCCTCGAGTAAAGAAGCACGAACAACCTCCAGAAGCTGACGGTTCTTGCGTTCGGCAACCCCATTTTGTTGTGGAGTATATGGACATGTAGTTTGATGAACAATCCCATGATGGTCAAGAAAGGCACGAAGTTCAGAGTTAACATATTCGCCACCATTATCATTCCTGAGAACATATTCGCCACCATTATCATTCCTGAGAACCTGAACCTGTATTTGTGACTTATATATATTGTACTTGGACCATTTTGTAAAACTGCTGAAATAAAGAAGTAACTTCACTTTTGAATTTCATCAAACAAACCCAAGTCATACGCGTGCAGTCATCAATAAAAGTAACGAACCAATTAGCACCACCAAATGTAGCAATTTTAGATGGACCCCAAACATCAGAATGAATTATCATAAATGGAACAGAACTTTTATTCAAACTGGATGGAAATAAAGCACGATGACTTTTAGCTAGTTCACAAACACCACATTTAAAGCTAGAAACATCATGCTTAACAAATAGGCTAGGAAACAACCTCCGTAAATAGCCGAAAGAAGCATGTCCAAGTCGACGATGCCACAACCAAACCTCCGAAGCTTTATTCATATCCCCCTAATTTCCTTCCACCGCAAGAGTGTGAGTCAACATTCGGGAACTGTTCGATGTCAGCTCCAAGTAGTAGAGCTTCCCCTTCCTAATACCATAACCAATCGTCTTGCGAGTCCGAATGTCCTTAAAAACACAAAAGGAAGGCCAAAAAATCACAAGACAATGCAGGACGACAGTAATTTGAGCAACAGATAATAAATTATAGTCAAGAGAAGGAACAACAAGCACGGTATCAAGACTAAGGGTATCTGACAGGGAGACAGTGCCTTCTCCAATAATGGGAACAACATTACCGTTGGCAACACTCACAACGGTTTTGGTGGATGGTTTTAGGATTTGTACCTGTCTCACAAATCATATGTTCAATAGCACTGGAATCAATTATCCATGTATTATTCGTAACAGATGCAGAAACTTTTAAAGTCTTACCATCGTTGTCTGTATGTTTAGAAGCTACCTTAGCTTTGGCAATCAGTGCATGAGTTTGGACCGCCATTGTTCTGGATGAGTTTGCTGCAATGTGTATGGGTGATTGGTAACGTCCAAACTTCCAACCAAAGGTCCTGTAAAACAATGACCAAAAAACAAACAAATTATTATTATTATTTTTTTTGCTGTTTCCTTCTTTCTTCTCCCTTTTTTTTTGTCTTTTTCCTCTTTCTTTACTTCTTCATCCGTCCCTCCTACTTTTTTTTAAAACAAAAAACCCCTTTTCTCTTTCTTCTTTCTGCAATAGCACATCAACTCTTTTTCCTTTTTCTTTTCGCAATAGCACCATTTTTTCTGCTGTTCTTCAAGATAGCAGCAAGTGGGTCACGGAGTCTGGGCACAAAAAAAAATAGATTTGCGGTCGAAATCTTGTGGTGCAGATGAAACCAACAGTAGAAAGCCGTGGTTCAAGGCGATGGCGATTTAGGTCTACCCGGAATCTGGGACAAACTTCAGGTAGCGGGTTAAATCTTGGTTTGTGGTGGTGGATGCAGGGAGCGGCTCGGTGAACTCGGATCAGCAACGACGGCGTCGCTCGCTGGTCGGACGGCGCGCTGCACAACTGGATGTGCGGCTGGTAGTTCTGGGTTCTCAGGTCAGCAACGACGGCGTCGCTCGCTGGTCGGATGGCGCAACACAACTGGCTGCGCGGCTGGTGATTTTGTTTCTGCGCACAGCGCACTGCTTTTTTTTTTCTTACCTAGCTCTGGTGCCAAGAAGAGAATGCTTTGAGTGATGATTTTATTCTTCTCAATGAGAGGTATTTATACAAGGTGTACAACCCTAACGTAGGAAGAAAACTAATTACACGAGATTACAGGAGATTACACGGAATTGATATCAATTAGGAATCCTACCTAAAATACAAAGTCAACATTGCTCCCATTCTTTGCAAATGTTATTTCTTAGTTTTACTCAGATTTGCACGTACAATAATCTAGTTCTTATGCAATTACTGGAGGATTGGGAGGCTTTGTCGCATGCAGAGCACTGTCACAAAGAAACAATGATCCGACCAAAGCATCACGCCCTTGGGATAGTGTAATGCGACCAATAACTATGCTAGATTCATTTATTCTTTTATTTCCACTGTGATTGGTTATATGATGAAACTTCTGTAAATATTGTTAAGAACAATAATGGTAAAAATCATCGAAAGGCATGTCATATATTGGTTGTCTCAATGTAAATTTGTGTTGGAATCTAGTCAGCTTTTTTGAAATGATGTGTTCGTAATTTATATCTAAACCTAGTCATGTCTACAGAGCTTGAGAGTTGAGTTTCTTAATTTTAGAAACGTTTAACAAGTGCAAAGTTATTGCATTGCGAAAGAATAAGTTAAACGTTTAACAGGTGTTGTTTTTAACGAAATCTTGTTTTTGGTTTTTGGACAGAACCGTGATGGCTTTGTTATGGGGGAAGGAGCTGGCGTTTTGCATCTAGAAGAGTTAGAACATGCTAAGGTATCTTCTAAATCTATGACCTTGGCAATGGCACTTGGGTGTCTGTCTGGATATCCTTTTTTTCTTTCTGTATAGGATCACATCGTCTGTAAGGTTGAAGGTGCAAAGTCCGTAGGGACGTATCCTGTGGTTCCCTCAAGCTCTATGGTCTCACAAACACGTTTTCTAATCATTCATCTCTATCTTACTATGCAATATGGTTTTTTTTTATTGATGTCCTTGGAAACAGGGGCCGGGGTTATTCTCTGCATTGAAAAGGCTTTAGAACAATCTGGGGTGTCTAGGGAAGATGTTAATTACATTAATGCACATGCCACATCCGCGCCGGCCGGAGATGTCAAGGAGTATAATGCTCTGATTCATTGTTTTGGCCAGAATCCTGAGGTAACAACAGTACATAACATGCATCGTCTGTTTTCTTGATTCCTGTATTTCCATGTTCGATGAGATCTTTACGTTTTACAGTTGAGAGTGAACTCTACAAAGTCCATGATTGGTCACCTACTGGGAGCATCTGGTGCTGTAGAAGCTGTTGCAGCACTACAGGTAACTTACGTGATGTTTTCAACTTGGAAAAACTGTACAGTTTCCAGACCTTATATACGTAAGGACCAAATACAATTCTTGTTTGTTTGGCTCGAAGTGTAGTTCTTGACATGTTATCTTCTTTTTGGGTAGGCGAACCGCACTGGGTGGATACATCCAAATATCAATCTGGAAAACCCAGATGAGGGCGTGGTATGTTGTTTTCCATTCCCCTTGTCGCACTTTTACTAGTATATAATGTCCAATGAAAGTATAATTGGATTCCTCTAATGCGCCAATTTACTTCTACAGTAAGAGGTGGGGAAGAAGAAAGTAAATGTTAAGTTGCGGATTAATGTATGGGTCATGATTCTGGTTATGTTTTGGAATTGGACCCAAAAACACAAAGTGTACATGACTTTTCAGTACATGTTTTTGGGTTTTGCTCTGCCCAGAGCCAACTGCTCATCTTTTCATCAAACCCAGGGCCAAACGGCTCTTTATTTCCCCATTTCAAAACAGCCTTCTCGGATAGACAGGGAAGGCTCCAGATTTGTACACGTGTCGTGCAGCCAGATGGTGAGTTCCCTAGGATGCTAATTGAAAAGCTAAAACACCCGAGCTTTGCATCTCCAATTCTCCATATCAGAACCCTCTCTTTCATTTGTCTCAGCCCCTTCGCTCTCTAAAATATGAGAAATGCTCTCATGTCTCTAACCTTAAGCCCATCGCCCAGTCTCACAACCCATCCATTCCATAGCCGCTCCAATCTCGCTCTAATGTAGTCATTCCTGCTGCAACTAAGACCCCAGCAGCAACATACACCCCCCCCCCCCCAAATCACTGTAAACCCAGCATACCAGAGTGAGCTGAGAAGAGGGGATATCGAAGGTAAAATCATCCTCAAATTTTGTTAGTTTCGGTTCAGATTGATTTTTTTCAGTGAAATGTAGCAAGATCTAACACATGCATGTGGTCTTTCTCTGTGCAAGGAACTTTGAGCTGACGTCAGTACCATGGAAGAGACAACGGAATTGCTACAAAATCTCAGATCCGGCGATGCACTGGAAAACAAAACAAGAAATGCTCGGATCCAAAGCCAAAGGTATAATTTCCGACTCCCTCTTCTTTGATCTGTTCTCGCATGTGTTAGATCAGTGAATTTCTATATGCTTATTTATTGCTTTTCATGTGCTTGCATGAATCGTGATGAATGATGAGTCGAAGAAAATTCGTGCAAAATCTGGATCTGAACTTAGCTTGAGTACTGGTCTCCTCTGTACTACTCGGTCCACCCCCAAACTTGTATTGTGGTATTATTATTTTTATATTGAAACGAGAGTGAATGAGTGGAGTGGGTCCAAGTATTACAAAGTCTTCTTTGCAAACCTACTGTAACGTTTTTGAAACTCAAACTCCAGTTGGCTTTCCTTTTAAATTTCTGCACCTTAATGTTGAATGCAAAGCTGTGATGACTGGATAGTTGAATGCATACTGAGGTGAACAGATGAATGCTGTGAATCCACGAGTAGTTGTGTTTAGGCTGAATCAGTTCCGAATGTAACCTGCAATCACAAATCCGAAACGTTATAAAAAGAAAAGAGTTAGAAAAAATTGGGTTACCTCCTAATTAGCGCTTTAGTTAATGTCTATAGCTAGACGTAGATGGAAAGAATTGATGATCACGTCACTTGTTCTCTTAGAATTATCCACTCCTTAACAACATCAGATGTTAGCAATTGGTACGGAGTTATTTGAACTGTGCATTTAAATTCCGTTGCTAAATCTTTCATAGATCGAGTCCTTGAAATCAAATAAGGTCCCTTCCAGCAAGGCTTACGTCTCCGCTGAACTGACTTAAACTTTTTATTTAGCACCCACAATTTCTGCATTGGCCGAAGAATTTGGCTGCCATTAAATTGCCCCTTCTTTCCCATGTAGAACTGAGCCTGCTGTGTTGCTGGAATGTCTAATTCAGCAACAAAAACTGAATCCGTGAGTAGTTGTGTTTAGGCTGAATCAGTTCCAAATGTAACCTGCAATCACAAATCAGAAACGTAATTAGATAAGTAGAGAAAAATAACAAGAAATAAAAATTGCATTTTTTTTTCAATTTTCCGATTTTTTTTTATTTTTTGTGATTTTTGTAATTAGGAATAAAAACAGGAAAATAAAATAAACGAAATAAAAAGAAAAGAGTTAGAAAAAATTGGGTTGCCTCCCAATTAGCGCTTTAGTTAACGTTATAATTGGACGTAGATGGAAAGAATTGATGATCACATCACTTGCTCTTTTAGAATTATCCACTCCTTAACAACATCAGACGTTAGCAATTGGTACGGAGTGATTTGAACTGTGCATTTAAATTCCGTTGCTAAATCTTTCATAGACTGAGTCCTTGAAATCAAATAAGGTCCCTTCCAGCAAGGCTTACGTCTCCGCTGAACTGACTTAAACCTTGTATTTAGCACCACAATTTCTGCACTGCCCGAAGAATTTGGCTACCATTAAATTGCCCCTTCTTTCCCATGTAGAACTGAGCCTGCTGTGCTGCTGGAATGTCTAATTCAGCAACAAAAACTGTAGAACTGAGCCTGCTGTGCTGCTGGAATGTCTAATTCAGCAACAAAAACTGTATCAGTAATTGTTTGCCCCGTATTCAAATCGATCAGTGTATTTGAGAATTGATCATGCGACATATTGGATGTTAAATTTGTGTGAACCTCCCCTAACATATTAACACTCATGTCTTCCTGCAGGCCTTGTGGGAAAGGTTTTGGTGGTGGTACATAAACATGGGTAGCAGTTCGAGTGGGATTATAGGGTCAGCATGTGCCGCTTTCTCCCCTGGACGTGAATGGGTGGCAGATTGCTCTTCAGTTCCTACACCAATCTCTTCTTCCGTTTCTACACCAATTTCCTCTTGATCATCATAACTTTTCCCACAGTTTAATGGTTGAATCTGAAATCCTTAATTGATTCTTTTAATGTACAACTCAGTTGATTCCAATAAGATAGAAATTTTGTTCTCCACCGGAAGCTCTTCTGGCACATTAGGTTGCTCAAAACACTGTTGATTACATGCCCACATAAAATAAAGATGTTTTTTTAAACCTGGAGTGTAGAACTCTGAATAGGGATTGTTCCAATGCCTTTTTGAGTTGTTTCTCATATTGATATACTTTTCGACAAACTCAGGAAAACATTCTCTTTCAGGGCATTGCAAAATATCATAGCTCTTTAAACAACAAAGGGCACAAACTGTAGGTTTAAATCCATAAAATCCCTTTTCTGCTAAATAAACCCATAAAGGCAATCCTCCTTCCGGTAGCTTTCATCATTGAATTGCTCTCAAAATTAATCAAACAATAACCTACAAAAATAAAAATAAGATCAACAACTAGATAAAAAGATATTTACAAAAATAATTAAATAAGAATATGATAAACACAAATTATTTGAAACAATCCCCGGCAACGGTACTAATTTCTTGATAAGGATTTTACCACCTGCAAAAGTAAGGATAAAAACATTTAAAAATACTTGCAAAAGAACAAGGTAGTTGTAGTATAAACGGCTCAAGCAAGGTCGTGTCCACAGTGATTGAATAAATAATTTGTATTTAAACTAATTCTTAATTAACTATTTAAAACAAGATTTGGAAAATGTTTGATTTATGACCTAAAATAATAAAAACGAATTTAATAAAAACAATTAAATAAATTGACAAAGAAAAACTAAAGAAAATAGTTTTGAAAACCAAATTGTAAAAGCCTAGGGTTCCGCCGTCCTCCTAACAATCCTATGTAGTTTTACCATTTACTTATAAATTACACATGTAACTTTGAAGGTTATGTTTTCCTTATGCATATTCTCCTCGTAATATTCAAGCAAGAACGTATATCTAACATGCAATCCGTCTGTGATATTCAGATCAAATATGAACATGCAAGACTCATTAAGTTTTGTGGAAAACCCTTTTGAAAAACCATGCAACCCTTAAGAGCGTGATATTCGTCTTAGGTGAAATTACAATTATTAATCACAAAAAGTAATACTCAATCCTCCGGTGATATTCCAACCAAATTGCATCAAATTACTTATCTAAACATCCTAATGGTCGCGAAGCATTAAGGCACAAAGACAGTTTAAGCACAGTGATTAATAATTCAAAGTATACATGCATAATATCATAAGCAATTGAATAAAGACTACATATTCATGCTAAGGCTCAAGACTTCGCCCTAGCAAACGGAAATTAGTTACAAACAACCATAAACAAAATATTATTAAAAATAAGGATAGAAAACACTAGAAAATAAACTTGAAAGACTCTTTAAATTAGTGCGTGCTCCCTTCCCCCAATGTTGCGTCCTTTTACCCTAATGGCTAAAAAGCCTTATTTATACTATTATAAAATAAAATCCTACCTAGAAAAGGTCTTAGAATAAAGGGAGTTTCAGCGAAAAGTCCACGGTACTATTCACTTTAACGAAAAACCACATTTTTACACTAAAAAGTCAAACATGATACTATTCATTTTACCCTTTATTTTATCCTTATCATTAAAACTCAAAGTTTTCAAGTCATTTTCATTAGTTTTCCTTAGAATAAAACTAAGAAACATAATAAAATAATAAAACAGAAAATAAAAGATTTCCTATTTGAACTAAAATTCGGAATTATCATAAAATTAGTCTTTTGATCGACCAAATCAATTCCGATTTGGTCCCAAAATATCTCTTTTAAAAGCTGAAAACGTCCCCTACAAATCCTAAGAATGAATCTTACTCAAAATATGCCATCTTGACCTCCAAAATATCCAAAACGTTCAGAAACATCAATCTGGGAAAGCTGCGCGCTGGATCTTTATTTCATCATCACGGTCAAACGGCTTCGTAGAGAAACCTGGAATTTTGATACAATCATCTCGAAAGACTCACGAACATCCTCCAATTGGAATCACTACAAAATTTGTCCGTTTGATCACTTTTTTTCTCAAGAGGAAGTCGGATGTCCTAAATTGAAAATACATCACAAAAGTATCAAAATTCACCAAAATAAACTAATAAATTATAACTAAGAATAGGGTAAAATATATAATATAATATCTGCTCATCAGCGCACCATTTTGTAAAGGAGAAGTGGCCATTTAACACTGAGAAAATTAAAATAGACACTATGCGTTTGATTGGAGCTATTATGCTAGATCTGTCATATAATAAGAAAGCAAGATCTCTCAAGTTTATAAATATGTAAACCCTAACTTTTGTATTAATGATTGGAAGAGTAGATGAGCCTCTGTGCAATTTGTTAATTTGTTCACCTTGATTGGGCTCTTCCATCTTCTTGCTCCTATACATCTGATGATGAAAATCAAAGCAGAAAATGTAGAACAATATTAATCAGAGATGAACCCTTAATTTATATTTAATCAAAGTATTGAATCTTATATATAGTACAATTAGTACAGAAAATATATATAGATCATGAAATTGATTGGATCAAATCAATTACTTAAAGATGACTCTTGACATGAGTAATACCCAGACCCTTAAAATTCATCAATTGAAGAACCAACTTCGGAGTTGCCCCTGCACCATTAATTCACAATTATTTAGGAAATAAGAACTAACGGGGACTCTAGGCTAATCTTTCAACTGTATGAACAAAGCAGAGATGGAGATCAGATGTGTACTGAAGTCATGATGTCTTGGAATGCATGGACACGGACACGGATACGTGAATACGACACGATACGATATGAGGATACGTTAAATTTCAAAAAACGAGGACACAATACGTTAGGGATACGGCAATTAAAAATATGTATAAATAAATAAATAAATAAAAATAAATATATCTAAAACATTATAAAATAAGCATTCAAATTTATTATTCAATAAACTCTAAACAGTAAGAAAGATAGTCTATCCAACAAGCAATTAGTCTTAAAACTTGAAAAACAAAGTTATTATAATCTAAATATCCATACTACTACCTAATAATATATTATAATATACAAAATACAATAATATTATAATAACTAAAAAGTTAAAAACAGAAAAGCAAAAGTCGTCAGATTTGAATGGACTATGGGGTAGTGGAATGGATGGGTACTATAATATTATATTATTGTGCTCGGGAAATTAGATTGTCTTCGAATGGGTATTATAATATTATTGTCTTCGAATGGGTTGAATCAGTAAAAGCTGAGATTGGCGAAAACAACGAAAGCTCACCGGTTACCACTCACCAGGAGTTGCAGACAGATGAAGGAGACGACGGAGCAGTTGTAGACGAAGAAGAGGGAGACGACGGCGCAGGTGCAGATGGAGACGACGGGTCACAGAACAGTTGCAGATGACGGTCAATGGGGATTCGTGAAAGTCTGCCAAACAGAGTGATTTCTGAGAGGTAAATCCGAATTTTATTTTTTTTCTGATTATCCTCTGATGAGCGGTAGGTCTCGGGTTCGAGACTTGGGAGCAGCCTCTCCATAAATGGGGATAAGGCTAGCCGACATTCACCTCTCCCAGACCCTGCGTAAAGCGGGAGCCTTGTGCACTGGGTACGACCTTTTTATCCTCTGATTTTAGAGTGATTTCAGTTAACTAAGTTCAATCAATCACGATTCTATGTGGATTTTTTGTGATTTTTTTTGTGATTATCCTCCTATTTCAGTTTCAAATGTATCCGAAAAGTAGGATACACGTATCCGAACAATACGATACGCGTATCTCATCAATCCCAAACGTATCCTTTCACTCCTTTCACTCCCATACGTATCGAACACGTATCCATGCGTATCATCCGCGTATCCGTATCCTCAGCGTGTCAGATACAGGATACGGTGGCTTTCTCGCGTGTCCATGCATCGTACATAAATCACATAGATACTTCAAAAACCTATAAAAGAATGCTGCAAAGGAAATTGGAAATCATATTGAAAATTCCAAAATCCATAAACACATAAAATTCCAAATCCATAAACACCTTATCATAACTAAAACGAAATTTGCACAGAAAACCCACTAGGATATCCGAATTTATATTTTTAAATTAGTTGGAGCAATTCAATTGATTAACATCCAAACACAGTAATACAAAAAAATGATGTAGACAAACACAGAAATATAAAAACGCTTCTGAGAGATCAAAAAAAAAAATTGAACGAAAAGAAGGGATATGAGGGAAAATAGAGATGAAATAAATACCCAGAGAAAGAGCGGAGGAGATGTTGTCCAACGGAGGAGAAGGAATGAGGGAAGCCTGGAGGGGAGATGTTGTCCATTGGAGGAGGAGGAAGGAGACGCTGTTGAAGAGAGTAGGATGTTTCGTTGTTCTAAGAGAGAGGTCTAGAGATTCTTTCTAGAAGCAAATGAAGACCAAATGGAAGAGCCCGGAAGCAAATGGAAGACTCTGGTTCCATCCTTCTCCCCTTCCACGATGAACAACACGTGTGTAGGAGGGGCAAAATCGTAAATTAACTGTTCAATACAAAAAAAAACTTTAACGAAAAACTCGTGCTACTGTTTATTTTAACAAAAAATTATATTTTTACACTAAAAAGTCAATCATGATTATATCCACTTTATCTTTTATTTTGTCCTTATGATTAAAACTCAAAATTTTCAAAAATTTTTTATTAATTTTTTTAAGAAAAATAAGCTGAGAATAGGAAGCAGGTGAGGGCTATTTTCGCCCATTCATTGCTCATGAACAGTATTTTTCACCCGGTTTTAGTATATAAATAATATAAATAATAAAATAATAACATGCAAAGAAAAGACAACTCACTTTCAGACATTTCAAACATTTTACTGTTAATTAACAGTAACCGAGTGTTTGGGTTTTATATAAATAATAAAATAATAACATGCAAAGCAAAGACAACCCACTTTAAGAGAGAAGCTGCAACAGCCAGTGAGAAAGAGTTCATAAGAAAAACAATTATATATAATAAACAAAACAATAACAAGTTGTTTTACCCTGTGGATAAACAATTATATAGGCCGCAGGACAAAAGGACAAAAAAAATTATTAAAGTTATCAGGAGTTAAACCCGACACATAGTTTTTGACAAAAAAAAGATAAAAAAATTACAAAGAAATTAGTATATAGATAATATCGAACCAAACGAGTAAATAATTGTCAGAATTGCATATTATAATTGATTTACTTTGTTGACTGAGAGAATGCATGCACCCGTGAAGCAAAGAGAAGTTGGCCCAGCCAACCACTCCTGTTCCAATCTGTGGTTTCCTTTATTTCAAATGGTTGAATACTATAAGTCTCGGATCCTTAAATATTTAATTGAGCACTCTTGTCTATATCAGCATTTTCAATTATAACAGTGTGAAACCTCGCTGATGAAAGAATACCTACAAAGATATAATATAAAAGAGAAACTTGCTTATATAATGATGTTATTGAAGTGGCATTTCAAACTAATCACGTAGTATTTGATTTGAGATTACTATGCATTTTAAATTTCAACTTATCAATATGATAATGTGTTATTAACTTGAGACCGCCACAATAGCATCCTTTTTTCATAAGATTTACATAGGCTTGGTACGAGAAAAAGTTGTAAACGAAAAACTAGATAATTAGAGATCATCTAGAACACTTAAAACATGCATGTATAGAGGAATGGTAGCAAGTAGTAATACCATATCTTGTAATTTGTCCAAGGTGGAATTATGTTATAAGGTATTGGAAAAACAAAGTTTAAACCTGTTATAGAACAATATTTCAATCAAATGAACGAATGTGGAAATGTTGAAACAAACAGTTACATAAACTGTGCATGAACTGGTTTGTTTATGTTCATTTTTATACATAATTATTTTGTGTTTTTATATAAGTTCAGGTTTTTTTGCTAAATACGGATTACATAATGTTTGTTAAGATTATCTAGATGATAGATAAGCAGATGATAGGAGTGGCAACGTACCGTGTAATTTTTGCAAGGTGGAGACGTAGAATATCAATAGTGATGTAAAACTGTTGTAACACATTTGAAAAACTATAGCAAAAGGTGTAATTGTACGATATCCTTATCAAATGACACAAATCCATGGTGTAGAGAATGAAAAAAAGGAAGTTGCATATAGTAAGTTGCTAGAAAAATTTATTGGCCAAGAATGGAAAATAAAAAACAATAGAAATATTGTAAAAACGGTAACAGAGAATGTTATATGATTTGGCGAGTTGTTTGAACTTTGATTTTTTTTGGTATTATCATCATGTGTGTTCGTTAGCTAGGTTACGATCTTATGGTAATAAGCCTAATCAATACTCATGCTTCTCGAATAGAAATTATATTGAACCCTAGCGGGATAAAATATAATCCAAGGGCAATAATGCTATCAGCCAAAAGAAAGGAACACCAAATTTTGGCTTGAAATTGAAAAATGTGTGTACATGGTCGACTGTGACTTCATGAAGTGCAGCCACCAAATTGAAAATATCAAGTTGTGAAAAATGAAGCTAATTCCTTTATAATAACAAATTGTTGGTCAAAATACTACAATTTGATGAAATATATAATAAAAGAAAAATAGGAAAACTATGCTTACCAATATGGACATATGGATGGCTTTGAAAGGATGTACATGCAAGGTTATTATCCCAATGGTTTTGTTAAGAAGAGAAACTAACTTAAAAAGAAGTATCATTGCTACTTGCTAGTCTTCCCACATGATCTAAGGATACAATTATAAAATAGATATGGGATCACATTGACCATAAACTATTACAATATTCCACAATTCATTACATCAGCATTTCTAGCCATCAGAACCTCGAAGACATAACTAATGAGTGTTATAGAAACTTACCACGAAATTATCAAAAGAGAATAAAAGACCGTAAGCTTCATTCGGTTTCATAGCATATCATATTCGTTTAAGAAAACCTCCTTGCAGTTTCAATTATAAGTCTTAAATATTTAATTGAGCACTCCCTTCTATATCAGCATATTCAATTATAACAGTGTGAAACCTCCTTGCAGTTTCAATTATAAGTCTTAAATATTTAATTGAGCACTCCCGTCTATATCAGCATCTTCAATTATAACAGTGTGAAACCTCGCTGATGAAAGAATACCTACAAAGATATAATATAAAAGAGAAACTTGCTTATACAATGATGTTATTGTAGTAGCATTTTAAACTAATCATATAGTATTTGATTTGAGATTACTATGCATTTTAAATTTCAACTTACCAATATGACAGTGTGTTAGTGGCTTGAGACCGCCACAATAGCATTCTTTTTTCATAAGAGTTCCGTAGGCTTGATACGTGAAAAAGTTGTAAACGAAAAGCTAGATAATTAGATATCATGTAGAACACTTAAACATGCATGTATAGAGGAATGGTAGCAAGTACTAATACCATATCGTAGCTAGAGCTATTATTAAAAGTCTGGTATTCCCACCACCGCGTCTTGCGTAAAGTGAGGTATTCATTGACTTCGTTCTCATGTAGCAAGTTTTCCATCATAACTATAATCCTCTTTTACAAACCAATTTTAGCACAAATATCGAATAATGCCAGCAATGGATTCCTCAAGATTTCTATTCTGCCTCTTTTCCATTCATTGCTCATGAACAGTACTTTTTCACTAGGTCTTAGTATATAGATAATATAAATAATAAAATAATAACATGCAAAGGAAAAACCAACTTTCAGACATTTCAGACATTTTACTGTTAATAAACAGTAACCGAGTGTTTGTGTTTTATATAGATAGCAAAATAACATGCATTTTTCAAAAAAAAAAAAAAAAAAACATGCAAAGCAAAGAGAACCCAATTTTAGAGAGACAGGCTGTAATAGACAGAGAGTTCATGAGAAAAAAAATTATAAATATAATAAACAAAACAATAACAAGTTGTTTTACCCTGTGGATAAACAAATTGGTTTTTGGACAAAAAAATGATAAACAAATAGGCTGCAGGACAAAAGGATAAAATAAATTATTAAAGTTGTCAGGAGTTAAACCCGTCACATGGTTTGTGACACAAAAAAAGATGAAAAATTACAAAGAAATTTGTTGTTGGAAAAAATGATTAAAAAAATGTGCATGGGTTTAAAAACCAAAGAACGGGCCAAACATAATTTATTATTTAAATTTAAAAACAATAACAACTTAAATTTAAAAACTACAACTCATATTTAAAAACTACAACTTATATTTAAAAACGACAAATTAAATTTAAAAACTACAAATTAAATTTAAAACTACAAATTAAATTTAAAAACAACATTAACTTAAATTTAAAAACTACAACAACTTAAATTTAATATTCATAATCAACATCATCATTCGCCATTGTTGGAGTATAGTTAGAGGTAAACAACTGCTGCCGAGTCATAATTTTTTTTTCCTATCAAAATAAGCCTTACTCATTGGAGTGTAATTCGAAGTGTTCATTTCCATATTTTTATCATCAATCTCTTCTTGTATTTGTTTGGCCCGTTCTTCATGCCTACACTTCCTTTCTTCCACCTTACGGGCATTTTGCTCCGCCATTAATTGCAATGAGGCCGCCACTTCATGTTGAGCGGTGTAATCATCATTTGCATTGCCCTTTTCCTTCAACCTTCGTGCCTTGTTTCGTCCCATAACCCTAGGTAAAGAACCTTCGCTCGGAAATGGATTTTCTACCCTTGTTTGTTGAATGGTAGGAGATCCATCTTCATCCATATCTACAGCTGGGGATGCAGTTCCGAACATCGGCGTATGACCTACTCTATGTTGAGGTGGATCTTCAAATAACACCCACCCTTTACAAATTTCCCAACAACTGCGAAACTGAAAGGGTTTTGAGCTGCCCTACATATACAATTCCTCTGCTTGGCGTACCTAGAAAATATAACTACAAAAATTAAAGGAAATTAATTCATGAAATTAAATGTAATATAATTAAATATAATTACAAAAGTTAAAAGAAATTGATTTATGAAATTAAATGTAATATAATTAAACATTTAAAATAAACTATGAAAACACTAACTTCGTCGTAGTAATTGGCGCCGCTTTCATGTCTACTTGCAGCTGCTAACAGTGCTTGATGCCATTTATTCAAACTTGGATGAAGATGTTTCTTCCATCTTGAAGAACAACTCTCGTGGTTTTGGGTATTCGGTGGAATGGTGCCTTTGTAGAACTCTAAGTATTTTTTGGACACACGAGTCCAAACACCTTTACTTGTTTGAGAAATCCCCCTCACACTATCTTCCGAGACCCATCTATAAGCCCTGCAAAGAGCTTCATCTTCTTTTCGGGTCCAAGCCCTACCTTTCATTGCAGATAAGGCCATTTGAAAATTATTGAAAAAATTGAAGAATTGAAATATAATGAAGTGAGATAGTATGGAAGGGTGAAAATTATGTGAGAAATGGTGTAGGAATGACTTAGGTATTTATAGAAAAAAAAGGTTTAAATTCATAAAAAAAAAAAATTGAATACAACGGCTAGCTGCAGTCAGCTAGCCGTTGTATTCAAATTGTTTCATATTATTCGTGTTGGTTATAACCAACACTATTGCAATTAATCAAAATTATTCCTGTCTAGTCGTTGTATTCAAATTACTATTCGTGTCGGTTATAACCGACACTATTGCAATAATTAAAAATATTCATGTCGGATTATTGCAATATTAAAAAATATTCATGTCGGTTATATCCGAAAGGAAATCCGACACAATTTTACAAAATTCTGGCCAGCCTAGGGCTGGCTGGAAGGGGCCAGCCCTCTGGCCCTTTCAGATTCCGTGGGGCCCATGAGCCTTCTGGCCTAGCCCTCGGTTGGAGACGATTTTCGGGCTATTTTCGGCCCTCTGGACCCTTCGGTTGGAGGATGGCCTGAGAGAATGCATGCACCCGTGGAGAGATTTTTCAGTGTGACTGTCACACGGGATGGTACACCACGTGTCGCTATATAAATGGTGGGATATGTGTGTTAAAAAGTTAATAACTTAAAAAATAAAATTTCCCACCACTTACTTAAAGACACGTGGTGTACCACCTGTGTTCCCGTCACAACTAAAAATTTCTCGCACCTGTGAAGCAAAAGAGAAGTTGGCCCAGCCAACCACTCATATTCCAATGGTTGAATACTATAAGTCTGGGATCCTTAAATATTTAATTGAGTACTCCCGTCTATATCAACATCTTCAATTATAACAGTGTGAAACCTAATAGTATGGGGCGTTTGTTTGCCCTCACTAAAATGTACTGGACTGGACTGGACTAGGGTTAGTCCAGTCCCATGTTTGCTCCCGACATGGACTAGGTTTAATGAGACTAAGTCTCACTCGCTCCGACAAAAACGCTCGCCAGGGGGTCTTAGCGAGACCCCGAAACGGAGCGGACTGCTCGTATGTGCTTCGCTTCACCCCTCCCTGCTTCGCCGTCCTTCCCTTCCCAGAAATCCCAATTGAGCTTCGCCGTATTTCCCCTACCAGAAAAGTTAGAAACGTCTATCAAAGAGATAAAAAGAGAGAATAATGGAGTCGCCATGGCTTTGCTGACGAGAGGAGCATAAAAAATCGGGTACGAGATTTCGGTTTGAATCGCAGAGAATCTAGAGTCTCCAACTCTTCTTTTGCTCGTTTTGAATCTCGAAGAACCCATAATCAAGTCGCGCGCTCTCTCTCTCTTCTCTGCTCTCTCTGCTTTTGCCGTCGTTTGTTCACCTCCACAAACCCCGACTCGTCGCCGGTCAGCTCGCCAAGCATCGCTGCAGGCTGGTTCCGCCGCTCCATAGACTTTCGGCTCCGATTGAATCCACAGACTTGGAAAGCTCTCTCCAGTTCGAATCTTGCACCGAACAAAAACCTGAAAAATCAAGCTCGATTCTTCATTTTGCAGAAAAAAAATTTGGCAATTAATTGGAAAAATTAGGGGAGGGAATGAGAGCGTGGGAAGGAAAGAACAAGGGAGATAAAGGGGGAGAAAAAGATGGAGGCTTCCAGAGAGAGGGAGAGTTTTATTAGAATAAAAAAGGTAGAATTAATTAATATAATATTATTAGATATGAATTAAAAAAATATAATATTGTAGTTTGTTATTATCTTTCTTTTTAGTCCGACACTGCACTAAACGTTTCACTAAGCTAGTACAGTTTAGTCTAATCTAAGCCAGTCCAGCTGAGTCCCTGCATCTAGTCTAGTCCGAGACAGTCCGGTGCAACAAACGCCCAGTCTCGGAAGAAGCTTCCTTAAATATTTAATTGAGCACTACCGTCTATATCAGCATCTTCAATTATAACAATGTGAAACCTCGCTGATGATCATTGACTTCATTGACTTCATTCTTCATAAATAGACGTGTAGCAAGTTTTCCATCATAACTATAATCCTCTTTTACAAACCAATTTGAGCAAAAATATCAAATAATGCCAGCAATGGATTCCTCAAGATTTCTATTCTGCCTCTTTCCCATTCTGTTCCTCATGATTAATCAAGCCCTTGGTCAACTTCCAGGTTCTCTATCCCTCAATTGCACAAACGAAAATGGAAACTACACCACCAATAGTATCTATCAGACAAACCTCAACCGCCTCCTCTCCTCCCTGCCCTCCAACGAAAGCGGCAACGGGTATGGCTTTTACAATGCATCATATCCCCTAAACTCGTTGAACGAGCACATTTATGCAATCGGACTTTGTAGAGGAGATGTCAAGGCGGAAGATTGCCGCAGCTGCCTAAATAACTCCGGATATGCTCTCCCAAAGCTTTGCCCTAATCAGAAGGAAGCAATTGGTTGGAATGACAATTGCATGTTACGCTACTCAAACCGCTCCATCTATGGCGTCATGGAAATTAGTCCTCATTTCTATCTGTGGAACACTAAGAACATATTGTCGTCCCGCCAGGATGGATTCTACCAAGACCTGCGTACGGTACTGTACAGCATAAGAAGTGAAGCTGCAGCTGGCGGTTCTCTTCGGAAATTTGCATTCGGAAACACAAGTACCCCAACTTTCCAAACAATATATGCATTCGCGCAATGCACGCCAGACATATCAGAGCAAGAGTGCAGTGAGTGCTTAGGTGGGGCTTTTGGAGATATCCCCATATGTTGTGACGGGAAAGAAGGTGGGAGAGTTTATAGACCTAGCTGTCACTTTAGATTCGAGGTTTACAGCTTCATTGACCCTACAACTGTCACACAACTGCCATCTCCGCCACCAATACATTCTCCTCCACCATCAACCAATAAAACTAACACTTCACAAGGTACGTACGCACAACGTATATGTATATACACTCCATTACATAAGCCGATGAATGTATATTTGCTTGACACTGATCTCAAAATTTAATTGATCAATGGTAACTCCTCTCTCTGATAGATCAATTACTTAAACATGTTATTCAGAATGTCATGTGATTAGAGAAGATATAATTCTGATTTTACTTTGCAGGATCGAAGATCAGCAAATCTCGGACTGTCGTCATTATTGTTGTGCCAATTATTGCTTCTTTGGTACTAGTAATGTTCATGGGCATTTGTCTAAGAATACGGAAAGCAAAGAAAAAGCTTAAAAATAATTTAAGTCCAGGTACGTACCGTAACAAAATAAACATAGTAACATTAATTTAACTCAATTTGCTTCAAGTGGGAAGCCTAATACTGTAACGTCATCTAGATCTAATTATGTTACATATATGAAATTTTTGTTAAAATTGTACCACAGGCGAAGACACGGACAAAATTGGAAGTGCAGAATCCTTGCAATTCAATTTCGACGCCATTAAAATTGCCACAGATGACTTTTCTGAAGCCAATGAACTAGGACAAGGGGGATTTGGTTCTGTTTACAAGGTAATATATAACACATCTATTGAAGATAAGATTCTCACATCATACCTTACGAAATAAAATACAATATATAGTGATTGTTCCACTATTGATAACACCAAGGCCGGCTTTATTGGGAAAAAACCTAACCTGCCAATCTTAAGAACATCATGATATATATGGGCAACATCACCAATTTCATTTATATATTCCTTGAATGCAACCTTTTTGTTTTGATACTCTTTCAGGGTAGGTTATTGAATGGAGAAGAAATAGCAGTGAAAAGGCTCTCCGTAAATTCTAGACAAGGAAATTCGGAGTTTAAAAATGAGGTCTCGTTAGTGGCAAAGCTTCAACACCGAAACTTAGTTAGGCTCTTGGGTTTCAGCTTGGAAGGTGTTGAAAGGCTTCTTATTTATGAGTTTGTCCCTAATGGAAGTCTGGACCACATCATATTTGGTATTTATGCTTCAATGTTCTTTTTTGTACAATTTTATCTTTAACTTCAAAATTTTACTATAAAATCTCATTCTTGTAACATATAAGAAACATTGTAACCTTGGTTTGAATTGAACATGCAGACCCAATCAAGCGCGCACAACTGGATTGGGATAGGCGCTACAAAATCATTGTAGGCATTACTCGAGGGCTCATTTACCTTCATGAAGATTCGCGGCTTAGAATTATTCATCGTGATCTCAAAGCCGGTAATATCTTGATAGATGAAGAAATGACTCCCAAGATATCAGATTTTGGCATGGCAAAATTGTTTGGGGTTGATCAAACACAAGGCAATACCAGTCGAATTGTGGGGACCGAGTAAGTACTCGACAAGGCTACATGGCTTATATTATAATTGTGTTAATCTATACCAATAATCCAAAGTTCTCATCTAAGTTAGTGATCATAAAACCAACATATATTATTCTTGTTTCGATATGCAGGGGATATATGGCTCCAGAATATCGGATGCAGGGGGACTTTTCTGTTAAGTCAGATGTCTATAGTTTTGGTGTCTTAGTTTTGGAGATAGTTAGCGGACAGAAAACTAATTCCTTTCGTCACGGCGAGAACATGGAGCATCTTCTAAGCTACGTAAGTACTTAAACTATATGCATAATGCAACCAAGAAAAATAATTTATCTCTAACTATATTTCTACGAATTTCACAATGCAGGCATGGAAATGTTGGAGGGAAGGGACAGCTTCAAATCTAATAGATCCCGCGTTGACGAACGGTTCAAGAAATGAAATAATGAGATGCATCCATATTGGGTTGCTATGTGTGCAAGAAAATATAGCCGATAGGCCAACCATGAATGCTGTTGTTCTAATGCTTAATAGTTATTCAGTCACATTTCCAGTACCCTCACAACCAGCATTTTTCAGAGATAGTAACGTTGGATCTGACATGTCTTTGGGATGGAAGAATAGTTCGGAGGTGATTACAACCGGGTCGGATCGTTCCAAGAGCAGCTCTGTCAAAGCACCAGAAAATGAGGTTTCATTGATCACCGAAGTACATCCTAGATAGCTCTTTAAGATGGAAACTGCATTGTTGTTTAAATTATAATGTGTAATTTACCTTTTATTTTATTCATTTTTCTTTTCAATGGTTTAGGTAATTGCAATAAGGCTTGTGATGCATAAGAGACAAACTAAGAGCTGTTTTGGGACCAGTCTACCAATCAAACGACGACTTTGATTAATTGGACTCTCCCCTTTTATTTCTCTCATTTCATCCTGCTCTTTTAATCTGAACTGTTCAAAATAAATTATCTAACTACTTGGAGTTGTGTCACATATTTAATGAGAATTATTTATTATTTTTTTTATTGTTTTTGTTCAACAATCATTCCTCTTCTACACCCCTGTTCAACAATCATAGTGCCCTCGGAAAATTAAATTCTCTTCGAAACTACGAAAGGGTTTCCTTTGTGGTTGTATTGATTTCAATTTCTCCCAATTTCCCCCTCCCCGTTGTCGAAAAAAAAGTAGAATGGAAGCTGTAATTTAATCAAGATCACCATTCTTCTTTTAATTGGGTTTCATCTAATGCTCTCCTAATAGCACCATTCTATTTTATATTCCTTTGTGGTGGTGGTTCAACCTCGACTCCATTCTTCCTTTTTTTTTTTGCTTCACTTTTAATTTTAATTGCAGATTGTTGTATGATGGAAGAACAATCTTCCCAGGGACGATCTGGAACTATTAGCGACGATCTTCAAGTGTGGGAGCATAGCAGTAGAGAGGGAGGGTGGGGACGACGTCCTTGACAAAAGATTTCCTCTGAGATTGAACGGGTTGCAATTTTGCTCCTCTCTCTCTCGCGAAGCATGAAGGAAGGATGAGCGTGAAGCCTGTTAGCGTGTTTTTATTTTGTTTAGGGTGAAATAGGTTTATATAAACTCATAAGTTTTTTTACCGTTAGATTAATCCTATGACTCATATAAAAGAGGTCCTCACAAGTCCTAAAAAATAGGACCTTAAGAGAGCACTGCTGCACATAACACCTACCCGAACCAGGAATAATTAGAAAGGGAAAGATGAAACAAAAGGAAAAGTTTCCTGATGAAATTAGGAACCAATACTTTCCTAATCCAAGCATGATTAAATCTTTATATATACCAACAGTGTGCTTCTCTTATCTTCCACACTTTCCAAGCATTTACGTTCAATCGAAAAATTAGCAATGAAACTTGTTTGTACCATACTTGACCAATCCCGAAACTACTGAGCACCGGTCAACGTTATACCGTCAAGGACCCAGAAGAGTTTCCCTCCAACCAGGAGGCCAATCACAGCGCGACACGTGTCGACATCAGAAGCCAATCATAGCGCGACACGTGTTAACATCATAAGCCAATCACAACACGACACGTGTCAATGTCAGAATGAAACTAGAAACTCTCTTCTATAAATAGAGATCATTCTCTCACAATATTTCCTAATATCATTTGTACTAAATCATTCACTTGTACTCACTAAAGGAGAGCTTGAACCTATGTACTTGTGTAAACCCTTCACAATTAATGAGAACTCCTCTACTCCGTGAACGTAGCCAATCTGGGTGAACCACGTACATCTTGTGTTTGCTTCCCTATCTCTATCCATTTACATACTTATCCATACTAGTGACCGGAGCAATCTAGCGAAGGTCACAAACTTAACATTTTCTGTTGTACCAAAGTCCTCACTGATGTTGTGCATCAACATTTGGCGCCGTTTGTGGGAACGACACTTATTCTCACTCTCTTCAACTTTGTTAAGCTGGTTTCCACCATTCGTACACTCTCTTTTGACCAGGCATCCCTCTCCAACATGGGGAGCGAAGGAAGCCACAACACACAGGATGACATCCCTCTTGCACCTAGTGCGAAACAACGAAATAAGGAAGGAAAGAGGGTTGCTCTTCAAGCTAAAGTCGATGAGCTAGAATCACAAAACAACAAGATAGCAATGAAGAATGAGGTCCTTCAGGAGCAGTATGAGAATCTCTTTGAGATGCTCCAAGAATTAGGCGTACTCAAACACGCGAACTTGTTACCTCTGTGGACATCAACCATCATCTAGATGCCTCCCAATAAGGAGGGTCACCTTCCTTCAACATGGGTATCCCTGATGAGGAGCGAGTTAATCATCAAAACATTGATCAACATGAGACTTCTCTCAACCCAGCTGCTTCGACCTGAAGCAGGAAAAGTGGAGGAAGACACCTTCTTGCAGAAAGGTTGGAAGGATTGAAAGCCGTTTATCGTGACTGCCGAGACTTCCTAAAGCAACGTCGAGAGAATCCCCTCCACATAAGCTCGAAGATCAATGACCCAAGGGTTTCTGAAAGACTAGGTCCCCTCCCACGTCCCAGGCCGGCTACCAATTTGGGGAAGGGGCAACAAGTCCTAGAGAAACACGAAGGTATAAGGGACTCAAAGATGTTTCGACATACATACCTTGAAAGTCAGTACGGCGAGTCCAGGAAAAAATCACATGCTCTTGATCAAACCTTCCTACTTCCAAGAGGAGATGAAGATTTACGAAAGAAAGCTCCAGTGGTACATGACTCCACTCATGACTCTCTTGTCCTACAGCTTCTTAAGGAAGTAAACAAGTTGAAGGCCGAACGACAAGCTGAGATACCTGATTGGAACCAACCTAGGCCTGGCCCTCTTACAAGGAGGATCTTCGACAACCCCCTCCAAGCAAAGACAAAGCAGAAGCTTGGCTTGCAACTCTATACTGGAAATGAGAACCCGATTGAACATTTTAACCTCTTTGAGTCCACCATGGCATACCAGATGCACACCAACGAAGAGCGATGTCTTCTCTTCCCCTCTGTCCTCTCTGGCGGAGCTCTAAACTGGTATTGTCATCTTCCACCTGAGACGGTAGACTCATTTGAGGAATTGAGGAAACTGTTTGTTTCTCAACACATTTTCCAGACCGATCGCTTGCATTCTGCAGATGACTTGTACACTATTCGCCAGAAGCCGGACGAGTCACTACGAGAGTATGCCGGTCACTTCAGCCATGAGTATTCTCGCTGCGCTGAGGCAGATGACAAGACCGCCCTTAAGGCCTTCACGGCAGGCTTACGTGATTGTTTCTTCAAGTACATGATCAATGCCAACACTTGAAAGACTTACTCTGAGGTGTTGGCACAGGCTTACAACCATGCATCCGCCGAGGCAAGGACATATCAAAGGAAACCCCCCACAACCACCCCTTATCAGCAAGTAGGGAGTGGAAGCCAGATCCAACCAAATGAGAAGACCTCGACCTTCCAAACGACAGTAGTGCCTCCCCCTGCCTTACTTAATACTTTGCCAAGTCAACAGACATATCAATCTCAGGGCAAAAGGAAAGATTTCCATCCTCACCAGTCTCATTTTAGTAAAAGAAGTAAGGGACACTACCGCGATAACCAAGGGTATCACCACGATAATCCCCGACCCCATGCAGTCAACACAGTGGGTCAAACACATGTCAGGACAGCCCCTACCCCGAGGTATGAGGCATACACACCTTTGAACGCCACATGTGTGGCCATTTACTCCAATATAGCACACCTGATATCGAAGCCAAAGTCGAGGCACCCGGATTACAAGTCCACGAAGAACATGGGCACGTTTTGCTGCTACCACGAGTATAACGGCCATGACGGCGAGAAGTGTATCACCCTTCGTGATCATATTAAAGCTTTGGCACTTGAAGGAAAAATTGATCAATTCCTCTTTCACCCTCCAAGGGGTAACTGTAACCAACGCCAGGTGAATGTGATATATTCCATAAGTGGTGGCACACCCAGATCTAAATCTTCCAACAGGGCCATGAAAAATAGTGAACGAGATTTAAGGTCTGGCCACCAAGTGTTTCACGTGGAAGACATCAGGGGATGCAAGCATCAAAAGCCTAACTGGGATCCAATATGTTTCTACCCTGAGGAAGAAAGAGGTATCATCTACCCTCACAATGACCCACTGATCGTGGAAGCTCACATAGCCAACTTTGAAGTACGACGAATCCTGGTAGACATGGGGGCTTCGGTCAATATCATGTTTGCCGAAGCTTTCAGGGCACTTAATATAGCTGAACACTTGCTCGATCGCTTGATTTCCCCTCTGATAAGCTTCTCCGGTGATATCGTGCAACATTTGAGGAGCATACACTTACCTTTCACCATTGGTCCATGCCCTTACACAACTACCATTACCACTAACTTCCTGGTGGTTGATTGCCCAAGGGCATACAATGTCATCTTGGGACGCACATGCATCAATGATCTCAAGGCCATGGTATCCACACATATGTTGTTGATGAAATTTCCAACCCCTATGGCAATGGTTACATCAGAGGAGATCAACTTAGTGCACGATCATGTTACAACACTTCGGTCAAGCAACAACACCTGCATGTGCCCAAGGAAACCCTTTCTATACATGACCAAGTCATAAAAACCAGCCCAGACGAAGCCAACTTAGATCTTCATGGTGGCAACAGTCAACCCGACGATCCTCGAGATGACTCTTTCACCTAGCAAGCACAACTCGTTGAAGAGTTAGAGAGGTCTCTATCTCAAAAGATTATCCGGATCGCATGGTGAAGATTGGCACCACCTTGTCACCACCCATTCGGTTGGCATTGATCTCTTTTTTGCAAGAGAACACTGAGGTCTTCGCCTGGTCATACGAGGACATGCCAGGCATCTCTCCCGATATCATCTGTCATTGCTTAAGTATTAACCCTAAGACTAAGCTAGTGAGACAGAAGCGAAGATCCTATGAGGCTGAACGGTACGAGGCAATGAAGGCAGAAGTTGAAAAACTCAAAGGCGTAAGCTTCGTCCGCGAAGTCAATTATCCAACGTGATTAGCAAATGTTGTCCTTGTTAAGAAAAATTTGACCAAGGAAAGTCTCCTGCTCCAAAATGTATTGCGGAGAATGTGTGTTGATTACACCGACCTAAACAAAGGATACCCGAATGATAGCTTTCCTCTTCCTCTCATAGACAGACTTATAGACTCTACAACAGGGTGTGAACTCTTGAGCTTCATGGATGCTTACTCAGGATACAACTAAATCCTCATGAACCCTCCAGACCAAGAACACACAGCCTTCATTACTGACAGGGGACTATATTGCTATAAGGTCATGCCCTTCGGCCTAAAGAATGCAGGAGCGACTTATCAGAGACTAGTCAATTCAATGTTCGCCGAACAGATTGGGAAGAGCATGGATATTTACGTTGATGATATGCTAGTTAAGAGCAAACATGCTGACCAACACATCACCAACCTATCTGAAACTTTCACCATTCTGAAGAGGTATCGAATAAGGTTGAACCCCAACAAATGTGCCTTCGGCATAGGCTCTGGCAAATTCTTAGGCTTCATGATAAGTCAATGAGGCATTGAGGCTAATCCCGAGAAGATCAAAGCAATTCTCAACATGAAGGAACCGGTAACTTTAAAAGACATCCAAAGCCTTACTGGCAAGGTAGCAGCCTTAACTAGGTTCATCTCTAAGGCCACAGACAGATGTGCTCCTTTCTTCAAAGCACTTAAGGGAAGTAAGAAGTACATTACATGGACTGATGAATGTGCTGAGGCATTCAAGAACCTCAAAGACTACATGAGTAAAGCCCCTCTGCTCTCCAAACCTGAGGTTGGTGACACCTTCATTATCTATTTGTCGGTGTCGGCTTCAGCAGTAAGTTCCGTTTTCATTTGAAAGGATGGTAATGTCGAACGACTTGTCTACTATGCTAGCAAGGCCTTACAAGATGCAGAGACACGATACTCCAACATTGAGAAATTGGCTCTAGCATTGGTCATGTCTGCTCGAAAACTTCGCCCTTACTTCCAAGCACACTCCATCATCGTGCTTACCAATCATCCTCTTCGACAGATACTCCAAAGTCCTGACACTTCCGGGCGAATGATCAAATGGGCGATAGCATTGGGTGACTTTGACATCTCCTACCAACCAAAGCCAGCTGAGAAGGGCCAAGCAGTAGCAGACTTCATCGCTGACTTCACTTATCTTGTTCACATTGTTTCTACGCCTAAATAAGTGGTTTCATTACCCTCGGAAGCTCAGAAAACAGAACCAACAGCCCCAGCATGGAGCCTATATGTTGATGGCTCGTCCAACCAACATGGTTGTGGAGCAGGACTAGTCCTTACGACCCCTGACAAAGTGGTAATGGAGTATGCTCTTCGTTTCACATTCAAGGCGTCGAACAATGAGGCCGAATATGAAGCCCTCCTAGCAGGCTTACGTTTAGCCAAACACCTTGGGGTTAAACGAATTGATATCTTCAGTAACTCCCAATTGGTGGTTAACCAGGTCACCAACAACTTTGACGCTAAGAATAGCTCCATGGCAGCATATCTGGCACAAACACAATTGTTGCTCAAGCACTTCCACTACCAGATCACCCAAATTCCTCGAGCGGCAAACAGTCATGCAGATGTTTTGGCTCGCCTCGCCTCAGCGGTGGAAGACAAGATTGGGAGAAAAATTCAGGTCGAATTGTTGGCAACACCAAGCACAATGGTTGCGGAAGTGTGCAACTTACAACAGGGGGATAGTTGGATTACCCCAATTTATAGATTCCTTACTCATGGCACCCTTCCAAATGACAAAGTCCAAGCTAAGCAAATTCAATACAAGGCTACCTGTTACTTGATCATTAATGACCAACTCTACAAGCGGGGTTTTAGCCTACCATACCTAAGATGCCTTACGCCCGCAGAGGCAGAAATTGTCATTTGGGAAATACATGAAGGAGTCTGCGGAGATCATGCTGGATCTCGATCCCTAGCACACAAGGCTTTTCGCCAAGGATATTACTAGCCAACACTCCACCAAGATGCCATCAGAATATCCCGCTTATGTGATAAGTGTAAACGCTACATAACTATTCCTCACTCCCCTCCCGAGCCGCTCACTCCTATGATCAGCCCTTGGCTATTCGCCCAATGGGGACTTGATTTGATCGGCCCAATGCCTGCAGGGAAGGGCAAAGTTTGCTATGCAATCGTTGCAGTTGACTACTTCACAAAGTGGGCTGAAGTAAAACCCTTGGCAACTATTACTGAGGCAAAAATAGAAGACTTCGTATGGAAGAACATCCTCTGCAGATTCGGCATTCCCAATGCGATAGTCACTGACAACGGGCGACAGTTCGACAACAATATGTTCAAGATGGTCTGCTCTAAGTTCAACATCAACTTATGTTTTGCCTCCCCAGCTCATCCCCAGTCTAATGGACAAGTTAAAGCTATCAACAAAATAATCAAGCGAACTTTGAAAACCAGCTTAGACAAGGCTAAAGGTTGTTGGCCATAATTTGTACCCCAAGTTCTTTGGTCATACCACACTTCATATCAGACATCAACAGGAGAAACCTCATTCTCACTTGCCTTTGGTACAGAGGCAGTTGTCCCAGTTGAGCTTGAGCAAGCAACGTTCCGAGTCCAAAACTACGTGCAAAGAGAAAATGACAAACAACTTACCCTCAACTTAGATCTAGTCGAGGAACACAGAAACCAGGCTCACTTGAGGAATGTGGCCTACAAGCAGTGCATCTCCAACTACTATGACTCAAGGGTCAAACCTCGTTCTTTCAAAGTGGGGGACTGGGTATTGAAAAAAAGATTACTCTGCGATAGAGTCCCGAGTGAATGAACACTTAGTCCAAACTGGGATGGACCGTTTGAAGTTGTTGGCATCAATCGCCCTGGCTCCTACAAGCTTAGAATGAAACTAGAAACTCTTTTCTATAAATAGAGATCATTCTCTCACAATATTTCCTAACGTCATTTGTACTAAATCATTCACTTGTACTCACTAAAGGAGAGCTTGAACCTATGTACTTGTGTAAACCCTTCACAATTAATGAGAACTCCTCTACTCCGTGGACGTAGCCAATCTGGGTGAACCACGTACATCTTGTGTTTGCTTCCCTATCTCTATCCATTTACATACTTATCCATACTAGTGACCGAAGCAATCTAGCGAATGTCACAAACTTAACACTTTCTGTTGTACCAAAGTCCTCACTGATTTTGTGCATCAACAAAACTAGAAGAAGAAGACCACCACCCTTCAAAAGTACGACTGTTCGGCGTTGGCCTCGACAATAGTTTGAATGATCCTCGCGGAGGACACGAACCCTCCACCGATCTGTATCTGTGGGATCCGACCTGGGACTACAACTCTATTTGGAAAATCAGGAAAAGGCTAGCGGCGAGCGACCTCGGAGAGCTGAGCAGGCTGTTGATGCCAAAAGAGGCAGTGCAAAAACACGTTATGTCTTACTTGGACGACAAGTTAGCCAAGATGGTCGACAGTAAAGAGGGCTTAACAGTTACAGTTGTGGACTGGGATACGTGCAACCGGCATGAGTTAACTTTTAAGCATTGGAACTCTGGTGATTTTTACGTTCTGAATGGAGGTTGGAGACCGGAGTTTATGGTTCGGAGAGGCTTGAAGGAAAATGATGAAATCGGTCTTTACCTTGACTGGGACTGGAAAACTTCCAAGTGCATCTTCAGGTTTTCTGTTCTTCGAAGAGCAAAGTAGTTTAATCATGATCACACTTGTACTTAATTAGCTAAGCTAGTTTAGTTTTTATTTTTTATTTTTGTCAAACTAAGCTAGCTTAATCCTGACTCTGAATAGTTTATGTAGTGCTTCATGTAATGGGATTAGTTTAATTACTTTTTTAATTGTGACTGTGATGAGTTCTTTATGGTTATAAGTTTTTGTTCCAGGATAATTGTTAGACTTTTTTTGTGTACTTTGAGTGTTTCACTATATGCATTAAAAAGCGTCTGTTAACAAAAACAAATAACAAGTTTTCGTTCAAATGTTTAATTTTGCATGAGATATCCGTCAAGGGGGTTCGGAACACAAAAAATGTATGGGATATCCGTCGGATTGGATGAAAACAACATTCTATTTATGGATGTGCAATGGATATATGGTTTCAGTGTATACGATGCACTTTTTTGTTAAGTCAGATGCCTATAATTTTGGTGTGTTAGCCGCTTTCATCATGGAGAAAATGAGAAGGATCTTCTGAGCTTTGTTAAAATAGATACTGTTTGAGCGGAAAAATTCAGGTACTTCAATTCTCTTCCAACAAGTAATCTTGAACACGTTGAGAAGCTTTAAACTCCATCTTCGCTCGCCATCAATGAGGGAGGAGGGGGACCTGCAATAAAACACTCTGACGCTCAAGTTAGTGTTTGTTCAGGATACTTGTAAAATATAGAACGATCTCCTACCTCTCCCCTCCCCCCGTTCTTGTGTAATTATTAGCCTTTTTGTAGACATAAAATGCTTGGACTCCAAGCTCCACACGCCTTGTATTTCTCCATGTTTCACATTCCATGGAAGTGTTCGATCATGCTCCTTTATTCTAACTCCATTCCCCCAAATTTAAGATTCATGGGAAGTGGCTCATTACTTGAGCCTTAATTTTTGCACCCATAGATAGTAGTTTTGGTGTCACTGAGACGTAATGCAACCAAGAAACAAATAATTAATTTATCACTGATTATATTTCTACAAATTCACAAATTAATGGTTGCAGGCATGGAAAAGTTGGAGGGGAGGGATAACTTTAAATCTAATAGATCTCACAATGAGGACTAGTTCAAGAACTGAAGTGACGAGATGCATCCACATTGGGTTATTATGCATACAAGAAAATACAGCTGATAGGCCAACCATGAATCCTGTAGTCCTAATGCTTAATAGTTACTCAGTCACTCTTCCAGTACCCTCACAACAGGCATTTTATAAGCTCGGTAGAATTGGATCCGACATGTCCTTGAGACGGGAGAATAATTCAGGGGTGACATCCGCCTAGTCAAACACCAGAAGATGAGGTTTCCATGATAACGTACTGAAGTCTATCCTCAATAGTGCTTGAAGATTTATATTTGAATTTATAATGTTTTTTAGCCCCTCGGATTCATTTTTCTTCTAAAGGTGCTATTGATTCTTACTGTGATAGGTGCTACATGGTGTGATTTTGATGTGGGACGGAATTGGTGTTATTTTAGGTGGGGGAAAATTAAAATAACACCAATTCCGTCCTATATCAGATTCGTTCTTCATGTAAATGGTTATGATTTGTTAAAAGAAATAACTTATGGTTTGCAAATTTGGAGAAGACGGTAGAGAAATATTCTACTTTTGTTGGCTTTGGTACAATTTGAGTCGAGGTGGAGATCATTATGTGTACCGAGAACTTGTGGAATTTGAATTAGCTTCTTTTGTCTCTAGTTCATACTTTGGTTGCTTATGGAGATGGTTGATTCGACTCTTTGTGATGCTATGTGAAATTCGTCAAGGTGGAGATTGTTGGTTTTGTGACTCAATTAATTTGGGCCTTTGTCATTTGTAAGCCCAGCAGCCCATTTAAAGGGCCTTGCCTTTTTGGTCCATGTGAATAGTCATGGGTGTGGCTAGGGTTTTCTACAAGGCAGCAGCAGCTGCCATTTGTTTTGAGGGAGTAGTAGAAAAGCAGCGGCAGCAGATGAGAGAAACAAGGGAGAGCATTCGGCTCTCCCATTTGAATAAGAGCTGCTGCTTCCTCCGTTGTTAGTAATCACTTAATCAAAGATGTTGGTGCTACGTTGTGTAGCTTTTGGGTGAGAAGAGATTTTGATATGTGTTTCTTCTTCTTCATTTGTTCTTTGGTTGAGTGAGAGTTATTGGGTGCATGTGGGATTTGAGATTTGAGAGTTCAACTTTATTTGTAATCTCCATTTTGACTATTAGTAGAATTTCCTCATCGTTTCTGAACTGGACGTAGGCTTACACCGAACCAGTATAAATCCTTATGTCATTTGGATTATTTGTCTTGTCATATTTTGCCATATTAGCTTATTAGTTTCATATTTGACGCTTCCGCACAACAATTTCAACTTACACAAATACCTCTATCTAATATTAGTAATCTTACATTCCAATTATTTGTTTCAACTTATGTACTTACCTCTATTATAAAGAGATAACATAATAGTATATGTTTATTATTTAAACTTGTTGATGCACAAAATCAGCGAGGACTTTGGTACAACAGAAAGTGTCAGGTTTGTGACCTTCGCTTGGTTGCTTCGGTCACTAGTGAAGATAAGTACGTAAATGAATAGGGATAGGGAAGCAAACACAAGATGTACGTGGTTCACCCAGATTGGCTACGTCCACGGAATAGATGAGTTCTCATTAATTGTGAAGGGTTTACACAAATACATATGTTCAAGCTCTCCTTTTGTGAATTCTAGTGAATAGTTTAGTACAAAATGACATTAGAGATTATTGTGGGAGAATGATCCCTATTTATAGAAGAGAGTTTCTAGTTTTGTTCTAACATTGACACGTGTCGTGTTGTGATTGGCTTGTGAGGTTGACATGTGTCGCGCTGTGATTGGCTTCTGATGTCGACACGTGTCGCATTGTGATTGGCCTCCTGGTTGAAGGGAAGCTCTTCTGGGTCCTTGACTGTATAATGTTGACCAGTGCTCAGTAGTTTCGGGATTGGTCAAGTATGGTACAAACAGTGCTCCCCTAAGTTCCCGAGTGAGGGAAGCTCCTCGGTTGGGGACTTGTAAGATCCAAGCCGCTGAGTAATCACGAAACTTCTAAGTACCGAGGTGTGGTATCATTTTCACTTGCCTTATCTGTCTCATATGTAGATGTGGCATCTTCTCTGGAAGTACTTTTCCTCCATCCAGGGGTGGTGTCTTTAACCGATGAAGATTCACAAGGTAATGTATCAATTTCACTTGAAGCTTACTTGTAGTTTCGGGCTTGGTCAAGTGCGATACAAACCCTATAGTAGGAGTCCCCCAAGTCGCCGAGCTAGGAGATCTGCCGAAAGAGGTGACAGACAAGGTAAGCAGTCAAACTTCCAAGCAAGCAACCCAGGATCGGAGGTTCGACTTCGGCTTCCGGTTGATTGTTTTCCTTCTCCTTGTCTTTCATTCAACTGCCAGGATAAGGAGAAGCAAATGGATAAGAGATGATATGAGATACTTTTGCTTTTGAAGAAGTAACTTTCCACAGGCTTATTCTTGAACTGTGCTGGAGGGTTTTCTGGTTCCCTCCAGAGTATAAGGCCGACTCAAGAATTTGAGGGTCAAAACAAGTCCATCAAATCTAGAGTACATTCGACCTTGATGATATGGGATACTTTTGCTGTTGACGGAATAGTGAATGTGGTATGGAAAGGTGTCGTGCTGTAGCGATCTGTTTCAGCTCACCATTGAACCTTCTGCTTCAATCTTTTGCATGGCAGAAGTGGTGTGCAACCTTTGCATTTAAATGGTCCTTCTGAACATTCCTTCATAGTGACTCATCGACGCTTGGCAGCTTCAGTGTAAAGAGCCAATATCTGATCAACTGTCATGAGGTATATGCCGGTGGAATTCGTGACCTTGACAGCAGTTGAGGATGAGTACTCGAGAGCAATGCTAAGTAAGCAACCAGGCAAAGGTTCCAGGCAGTCAGTTCTAGATTGGAGGTTTGATTTCAGGTTCCGACTGACTGCTCTCTTTCTCCTTGTCCTGCAGGTGTGGACAAGGACAAAGACAAAGACAGGGAGAAAGCATGATATGGGATACTCTTGCTTTCGACCCTGATGATATGAGATACTCTTGTTCTTGGTGTGGCTTATTTGCTGAGGTATTATCGGGGGGGGGGGGGAAATAAAGCTGAGTATTTCGAGAGGTTATGTTGAGGGTGCCTTCTCGAATGCGAGAAATGGTTAAGCATTTTTGCAGGCTTGTCTGTCCGTGGAGGAGGGAGGTCGACATATATAGGAATTTCCCAATAGCAAGTAGTAATGCTATTCCTTTACCCTTCTTGGTCACAGCAATGTAGTGGGAGCTGCCAGCTTCACGTGTTTTAACTTTGTCAGAGCACTTTGAAAAAGATGTATGTGGTATCTGGAAAGCTGATGTTGCGTGTGAAGATTACAGACAAACTTTATCTAAGGAAATCTGGCTCTCGAAGTTCTGAGAGCTGTGCCTCTTCGGTTTTCGAACAAGCAATCCCATCGGGGATCTGGCTCTCGAGATTCGGAAAGCGGTGCCGCTTAGGCTTTTAAGAAAGTAATTATGTTGGGAGTCTTTTCTCGAATGTGGGTAAAGGTTGGACGTTCTTGCCAGTCTGTCTTGCCACAGAACACGGAGGTCGACACACATGGGGACTTTCCAGTTGTCAAGCAGTGGTGTTGGTCCTTTGCCCCTGAGGAATTGATGTTGCGTGTGGAGAGTGGTGATTGAATAGTAAGATTCACGTGCTTTCTACTTCACCAGAAATCTTCGACAGATTACCCGTAATTTCCACAAAGCTGAGTGTGTATGTGACAGGTGCTGACGAGGCTGAAAAAGCAGGTGCTTCTTCGATTTCTGAGATCGGCCCTCGTGGTCTCTGAGCAGCCCAGCTTTTGAAAAAGGAAGCGCTTCTTCGATTTTTGAGATCAGCCCTCGTGGTCTCTGAGCAGCCCAGCTTTTGAGAAAGCAAACGCCTCTTCGATTTCTGAAGCTCCATCGAGTGCAGATTTTTATAGAGGCTGGCATTAAGTTCCACAGCACACTTGAATCTCTACTAGTAGAAGCTCCATTCTTGCACTTCTAAGATCTTGATTTGTCTGACCTCTTCCCTCTTCAACACATTTGAAAATGTCTGGACCCTCCGACCGTCGTTTTGACTTGAACCTTGGAGAAGAGACAGCCACGCCTTCTCCAGACAACATATGGCACCCATCCTTCATATCCCCTACTGGTCCTCTTACCGTTGGGGATTCTGTGATGAAGAATGATATGACCGCTGCAGTGGTGGCCAGGAACCTTCTCACTCCCAAAGATAACAGACTACTTTCCAAACGGTCTGATGAGTTGGCTGTTAAGGACTCTCTGGCTCTTAGTGTTCAGTGTGCAGGTTCTGTGTCTAATATGGCCCAACACCTATTTGCTAGAACCCGCCAAGTTGAATCATTGGCTGCTGAAGTGATGAGTCTCAAACAGGAGATTAGAGGGCTCAAGCATAAGAATAAACAGTTGCACCGGCTCACCCATGACTATGCTACAAACATGAAGAATAAGCTTGACCAGATGAAGGAATCTGATGGTAAGGTTTTACTTGATCATCAGCGGTTTGTGGGTTTGTTCCAAAGGCATTTATTGCCTTCGTCTTCTAGGGCTGTACCTGGTAATGAAGCTTCAAATGATGAACCTCCAATGCCTCCTCCTTCTGGGGTTTTGTCAAGTACTGAGGCTCCGGATAACCACCCTCCGGTGCTTTCTCTTTCTGGGGCTCTACCGACTGCTGAGACTTCCCCTAAGCAACCTTTGTGAAGGCTCCCTTTTGTTTGTTTATTTTGACTCATGTATATGTACATATTTGTGGCTTTATCGAAAATATTAATAAATAAGCTTTGCTCCATTTCAACATATTGTTTTAAATACACCAAAGCCTTCTTTAGAAAGTTCTTTGAATTTTTTCTTTTGTTGAAACTTGTATTGTTGAAGCTTTGTGAGTGAAGCATGTAGTTTGAGGTAGTGTTCCCTTAATTTCCCGAGTGAGGAAAACTTCTCGGTTGGAGACTTGAAAAATCCAAGTCACTGAGTGGTTGTGAGACTGCCGAGTATCAAGGTGCAGTAGCATATGGTGGGAGTCCCCCAAGTCTTCAGGCGAAGAGAGTTGCCGAAGGAGGTGTCTCGCTTGTTACTAATTTGTCAAAGTAACGAATCCTTGTTTCGATGTCACACATTCGGATATGCCTTATCTAAAAATATTTCCAACTTTTGTGTGTTTGATGCTGCATGCTATTGCCTAGACAAGATCAAGTGCAATTGGTAGCTTTTTTCTCTTTTTCATCTTTTCTTTGGTGGAATTGCTTTTCGTTTCCACTAATCAGCCTGAGTGGATGCAAGATAACACCATTCTCTATAGCTCAGATTGCAAAGTCGTCTTCATGAAAGTTGTTCCTTATCTTGTGAGCTACAACATATCCAAATTTGAGATCCATCGGAGTAGTACAACTTCAGAAATTCAGGTATGATGAGTAACTGTTCATCAATTTGCTGTTAACCCGTCAGACTTGTTGTGAGCTTCTAAACTCCATTTTTTCTTATTCAGCTCAACATACTTTCTTCATCGAAGTTGTTCCGCACCTTGTCAGCTACAACCTATCCAAATTTGAGATCCATCGGAGCAGTACAAATCCAGAAATTCAGGTATGATGAGTGACTGTTCATCATTTTTCTGTCAACCTGTCAGACTTGTTGTGATCTTCGAAACTCCATTTTCTCTTGTTCAGATCAACATACTTTCTTATCGAAGTTGTTCCTTATCATCTCTTTCATGACATATAAAAAATTCAGCAGAACTAACGGTTAAATATTTCCAGATCTTCGAAACATCACAGCAGTCTTTAAATTTGCGGGAATCCGACTGTCGTGTTTGGAGCCTCAACACTTTAATTTCCGTCGCTCAAACAGAAACGAGTCCTTCTTGAAAATTGTTCACCTGCCCAAGAACTATAGGGTGTCCAAAATTCAGCTCCACTGGAGAAGAGCAAAGGTTGCAGAAATTTGATAGATGAAAGGAGGCGGAAGAGGAAGAGAGGGAAATAAGTTGCTTGGGTTGGATTTCTAGTTAAATTTGGGATTTTGGTTTGTTGTTTGATTTATTATAATATGTTTGGAAACATATACATAATTGCTTGTTTGTTTATGACAGGGATGTTATGGGTGTAGAACAAAACAAATGTTTGTGTTGACCTATGTTTTTGTACAAGTTCAAGGGAATCTTGGTTTTGTGAACAAAAGTTGTTTATTTGTCACAAGGTTTTGTGTTTGGGAAATAGTTTAATAGGTAAATTTATTGACTATAGATTTTTGCTTGGGTATATAGCGTGACTAGTTGAAGCTATTTTTAGGATACAAAACTTGAATTAGCTTCGCACTATCTTGATGAAGAGTGTGCGAAGCTTTTATATGTTTTGGTGTTAAAATCTTGTATTGTAGGTGAAGCATTGGGGTTGAAGCTTTATAGGTGAAGCTTTGGTGGTGAAGCTTTATAGGTGAAGCTTTGGTGTTGAAGCTTTATAGGTGAAGCTTTGGTGTTGACACCATAAATTGATTGTGCTTCACACTATCTTGATGAACATAGTGCGAAGCTTTTGAGATTGATATTTGTCCTCCATTGATGAAGCTTTTGTTGGCACCATAAATTGATTGTGCTTCGCACTATCTTGATGAACATAGTGCGAAGCTTTTGAGATTGGGAGTTGAATCCCATTGATGAAGCTGCTGTGTTCCCCCTTCTCGTTTTTTTTTTTTTTTTTTCGGATTTTTTTTTTTTTGGATTTTTTTTTTTTTGGTTGGAGGGGGGAACTGAAACATTTGAAATTTGAAACTCCCTAATGTTAGAAGTTTGAAGATTTTCCATGTGGGGCTTTCTCATGGTTTGAATTTAAATTTTGAATGTTAATAGCCATGTTGAACTATATATAAGAAGGATAAGTTTCCATTCTTTACCTTACCTTCATTTGCTCATCTTGTAGTGATTTTTGAAGACAGAGTGCCTTTTACTTGAGAGGGATTCTAGCATTGCTTTGCTGCACCATCTTCAGGTTGGTAGTCTTCTCCACTACATTGGATGTTTTCCTTTTTGTTGAATTGTTGGAATGTTCATGTATTTTGTGAAGAACATAATGAACTGGTTGAGCTGTTCTTCATGCCCTGTGAACTTCCTTATGTTTTGATCCTGCATGTAGTGATAGAGTTTGTTTCTGTTTGTTGTAGATGTCGGAGTCTGGAAGTCTTAGTGATGAGGGCTCCCCTAGCTCGGGCTCTAGGTTTGAGCCTGCAATGTCGGGGTCTTCATGGCCTTTGTTAGAGTCTTCTACAAAAGAAACGTTGGATGATCCTCACAATTGTCAAACCTTAGCCAATATTGGTTATTCCTCCATGTTAGTGGGTGAGGGGGTTGTTTGTGACGCCATACCCATATGTCGTTCTGATCCTCACAATTGTCAAACCTTAGCCGAGATTGGTTCTTCCTCCATACGAGTGGGTGAGGGAGTTGTTTGTGATGCCATACCCATATTTCACTCTGAGTTCACAACGGACCATTTAGAAAATAACTTGTTAAATAGCGAAAAGCAGCTTGAGGCCCTAAGGCAATCATGTAGTATCCCCCGTAGTGTAGGAATACGTTTGGTGCGTTGTGAAGAATTGCCTTCGGAGCCGCCCAAGGGTCATGTTATGTTCTATACCCAGACATTAGTGACCTTGGGGGTAAATTTACCTTTGCATCCGTGGTTGCAACGAATGCTGGCTTTTATTGGTTATGCACCTGGGCAACTCAACCCTGGTTTTTGGGATACCTTGATCGGGTTTTATATTATTTGGATGGAGTGTGGATTAGGTGAGCCTTCCTTCCATCAGTGGCGCTACTGTTATAAGATGCGCCCGGTGAAAGCATGTACTGGTTATGCCGAATGTGCATGTCGGAGCGAGAGATAGCGTGTTGTCTTTAATAAGAGAAAGGCGTACTGCACATGGAAGAAACGTTGGTGCTTTCTTTATAATGATTGGGAGCATGCTAAGGGTGTCACGCCTGAGCGACGTGTTCCTACTCACTTCCAGACTGTAGGTTGTAATGTATCCATTTTCTCATTATTTGCTATTGTTGTGATTTTCTCTTGTTTCTAAGATTTTTCTTCATGCAGTGACACGAGGCACCATCAAACTCTCCGGACAGGAGCTAGCTGATGTAGAGAAAGTGCTGAGGGTGCCTAATGAAGATAGACACTTGAGTAAGCTACGTCCCTTGTTTCGAAAGTACGGTTTCCAGCCCTTAGTTTCCGAGTGCCAGAGACGAGCGAGTAAGTTGTATCCTCACTTGATCCTTGTTCTTCCCTTATTTTTTTTTTTAGATATATAATGTGGTATTCCTTACTTTGATTTTCCTTGTTCAGTGGAAAAGGTGGGCAAGAAAGTGGAGATTAGCACCAAGAAGAGGAGAGTGCCCATGTTAGTTCCTTCAGAAGACATCCTGTTTCACAAGGAAGCTCGCAAGCACCGAGTGAGACCAATTATTAAAACTAAGTCTCGAGAAGAAGTCCTCAAGGTTGCTGCCTCGAAGAAAGCTGAAGCTGAGGCCATTGGATGTGCTGCTGCCATAGTTGCCGGGGAAGATAGGCGATTGCTGCCTCCTCTTCCGACTATTAATCCCATCTTTCCTCCAGTTAGGGAACACATTGGGCAGGAAGGTGATCCTAGTTCTAGCAGCAAGGGTAAAGATAAGGAAGAGGTTGGCAGTGTCCCTTGGAAGGATTTGAAGGTTGCCATGCGGCCAAAGGACTTTGGGTATATCAACAATTGCCTGGCAAGGCGTCGATTCACTTTCGATGAGCTCGGAGAGCCCTTAGCTAAAGATGAATCGGATTGCGACCGGATGTTGAAGCTGTCTTCATATGTGAGTGTTACTTTGTCATTCCCTTGTTTTCTCCTCTTTATTAGCATTATTTTAGTAGTGATGATCATCTTGTCATGCAGGTCATGGCCGAGTATCACGACAGACTGCGAGAGGCTGAACGGTGCAAGGTGAAATTGAAAGAGAATAAGCAGCTTGTGAATGATGCCAGGAAGACGAGCAAAGCTTTAGCTGAGGCCATCCAAGTCAAGGATCAACATTTTGAGAGTTTGAAGAGGCGGAATGGTGAGAACTTGAGACTCAAGGTACAGTTGGAAGCGACTAAGAAACAGTTGGAGACAACTATGCTCGAGGTTTCCAAGGTTAAAGGGGAGTTGGATAGTGCCTTGGTTGAGGTTTCTGAGCTGAATAGTAGTATCCCGGCTGAGAAGGAAGCTGCTGTGAATGAGTTCTTGGGTTCCCAGGCCTTTCTCCATGTCCTTAGACCTCGCTATACCCGGGAAGTGCACTTTGAAAAAAGAAAGTGGATGGCTGTCCTTGATCGTTATGATGATGGAAGTGTTATTCGAAAATACCGTGAAGAAATAGATGAGCATCATCGAAAAGGTGAAACCTTCGACCTTGCAGTTTATTCGAGCAGTGCAGATGAGTCGGGCGATGATGCTAGTGCTGATGAGCAGAGTCATCAGGGTGATGATGAGGTTGGAGATGCAGAAAATGGCGGTAGGACTCAGAGTGATATGATCAGGGGTTCAACTTCAGAGGAGGATGACTAGAAGTGCTTTCACTTTCTGCATGTACTCTGCCTGCACTAGTTTGTTGTTTGTATGGCATGTGCCATGTTATAAGCTCGAGGGTTTTTTTTTGTTTTGTATGTTTATGAGTGTTTGCATTATCAAGCAAGTGTTTGTATTATCAAGCTTCAAGTGTTTGTATTATCAAGCTTCAAGTGTTTGTATTATCAAGCTTCAAGTGTTTGCATTATCAAGCTTCAAGTGTTTGCCCTATCATTGATGAATGTTTGGCTATGTTTGCATAGATCATTTGTATAGTCTTGTTGACATATACTTAGATTATATTTTGTATTGGAAACATGTGTGTTGAAGCTTCAACACTTGAGTGTTTCAGTGCTCAGAATGTAAAAGAGTTTAGGGCCGAGTTGGCTAAATCACCTCTTTATTGAATTCATACCAAATGGTCTTTGTTACATAGGATGCCGAACGGCTGTAGCTTAACACTTGTACAATGTGAGTCTATTTGTAATAGTACTTCAAGTGGTCAGCATTCCATGGATGGCCAAGGGTCTTGCCATCGGAGCTTCTGAGCTTGTAAGAGCCAGGGCGGCTGATGCCAACGACCTCGAACGGTCCGTCCCAGTTAGGACTGAGTGTTCCTTCACTCGGGACTCTATCACAGAGTAATCTTTTCTTCAGTACCCAGTCTCCCACTTTGAAAGAGCGAGGTTTGACCCTTGAGTCGTAGTAGTTGGAGATGCGCTGCTTGTAGGCGACATTCCTCAGGTGAGCCTGATTTCTGTGTTCCTCGACTAGATCCAGGTTGAGGGTGAGTTGCTTGTCGTTCTCACTCTGTATGTAGTTCTGGATTCGGTATGTTGCTTGCTCAAGCTCAACCGGGACAACTGCTTCTGTACCAAAAGCAAGTGAGAATAGAGTTTCTCCTGTGGAAGTCCGATATGAAGTGCGGTATGACCAAAGAACTTGGGGTACGAATTCTGGCCAACAACCTTTAGCTTTGTCCAAGCTAGTTTTCAGAGTGCGCTTGATTATTTTGTTAACGGCCTCGACTTGTCCGTTAGACTGGGGATAGGCTGGAGAGGCAAAACATAAGTTGATGTTGAACTTAGAGCAGAACATCTTGAACTTCTTGTTGTCGAACTGCCGCCCATTGTCCGTGACTATCGCATTGGGAATGCCGAATCTGCAGAGGATGTTCTTCCATACGAAGTCTTCTATTTTTCCCTCAGTAATGGTTGCCAAGGGTTCTACTTCAGCCCACTTTGTGAAGTAGTCAACTGCAACGATTGCATAGTGGACCTTGCCTTTCCCTGCAGGCATTGGGCCGATCAAATCAAGTCCCCATTGGGCAAAGGGCCAAGGGCTGATCATAGGAGTGAGCGGCTCGGGAGGGGAGTGAGGGATAGTTGCGTAGCGTTGACACTTATCACATGAGCGTGATATTCTGATGGCATCCTGGTGGAGTGTTGGCCAATAGTATCCTTGGCGAAAAGTCTTGTGTGCTAGGGATCGAGACCCAGCATGATCTCCGCAGACTCCTTCATGTATTTCCCGAAGGATAATTTCCGCCTCCGCAGGTGTAAGGCATCTTAGGTATGGCAGGGTAAAACCGCGCTTGTAGAGTTGGTCATTAATGATCAGGTAGCGGGCAGACTTGTATCGAATCTGCTTAGCTTGGATTTTGTCAATTGGGAGGGTGCCATGAGCAAGGAATTTATAAATTGGGGTGATCCAACTATCTCCTTGTTGTAAATTGCATACTTCCACGACCATGGTGCTTGGTGCTGCCAACAATTCGACATGAATTTTTCTCCCAATTTTGTCTTCCACTGCCGAGGCGAGGCGAGCCAAAGCGTCTGCATGACTGTTTGCCGCTCGAGGAACTTGGGTGATCTGGTAGTGGAAGTGCTTGAGCAAAAGTCGCGTTTGCGCAAGATATGCTGTCATGGAGCTATCCTTAGCATCAAAGTTGTTTGTGACCTGGTTGACCACTAATTGAGAGTCACTGAAGATATCAATTCGTTTAACCCCGAGGTGCTGGGCCAAACGTAAGCCTGCTAGAAGGGCTTCGTATTCGGCCTCATTGTTCGATGCCTTGAATTTGAAACAAAGAGCGTATTCCATCGCCACTTTGTCGGGGGTAGTGAGGACTAATCCTGCTCCGCAGCCCGGTTAGTTGGATGAGCCATCAACATACAGACTCCATGCTAGGGTTGTTGATTCTATCTTCTGAGCTTCCGATGGTAATGAAGCTACTGCTTCAGGTGTAGAAGCAATGTCAACAGGATATGTGAAGTCGGCTATGAAATCTGCCACAGCCTGACCTTTTTCGGCTGGTTTTGGTTGGTAGGAGATGTCAAACTCACCCAATGCTATTGCCCATTTGATCATTCGCCTAGACGTGTCAGGACTCTGGAGTATCTGTCGAAGAGGGTGATTGGTAAGCACGATGATGGCATGTGCTTAGAAATAAGGGTGAAGTTTTCGAGCAGACATGACCAATGCTAAAGCTAATTTCTCAATGTTGGAGTATCGTGTCTCCGCATCTTGTAGGGCCTTGCTAGCGTAGTAGATGGGCCGTTCGACACCATTGTCCTTTCGAATAAGAACAGAACTGACTGCTGAAGCCAAAACCGATAGATAGATAATGAGAGTGTCACCAATTTCTGGTTTGAAGAGCAGAGGGGCTTTACTCATGTACTCTTTGAGGTTCCTGAATGCCTTGGCACATTCCTCCGTCCATGTAATGTACTTCTTATTTCCCTTGAGTGCTTTAAAGAAAGGAGCACATCTATCTGTGGCCTTAGAGATGAATCTGGTTAAGGCTGCCACCTTGCCAGTAAGGCTTTGGATGTCTTTTGAAGTTACTGGCTCTTTCATGTCGACGATTGCTTTGATCTTTTCGGGGTTAGCTTCGATGCCTCGTTGGCTGATCATGAAGCCTAAGAATTTGCCAGAGCCCACGCCAAAGGCACATTTGTTGGGGTTCAACCTCATTCGATACCTCTTTAGAATGGTGAAAGTTTCAGATAGGTTGGTGATGTGTTGGTCAGCATGTTTGCTCTTGACTAGCATATCATCAACGTAAACTTCCATGCTCTTCCCAATCTGTTTGGCGAACATTAAATTGACCAGTCTCTGATAAGTTGCTCCTGCATTCTTTAGGCCGAAAGGCATGACTTTATAGCAATATAGTCCCCTGTCAGTAATGAAGGCCGTGTGTTCTTGGTCTGAGGGGTTCATGAGGATTTGGTTGTATCCTGAATAAGCGTCAATGAAGCTCAAGAGCTCACACCCTGCCGTAGAGTCTATAAGTCTATCAATGAGAGGAAGAGGGAAACTATCCTTCGGGCATCCTTTGTTTAGGTCGGTGTAGTCGACACACATTCTCCATAAGACCTTTTGAAGCAGGAGACTTTCCTTGGTCGGATTTTTCTTAACAAGGACAACATTTGCTACCCATGTTGGGTAATTGACTTCACGGACGAAGCCTATGTCCTTGAGTTTTTCAACTTCTGCTTTCATCGCCTCATATCGTTCAACATCATAAGATCTTCACTTCTGTTTTACTGGCTTGGTCTTGGGATCAATACTCAAGTGGTGACAAATGATATCGGGAGAGATGCCCGGCATATCTTTATATGACCAAGCGAAGACCTCGACGTTCTCTTGTAAAAATGAGATCAGCGACAACCGAATGGGTGGTGACAAAGTTGTGCCAATCTTCACCATGCGATCTGGATGGTCTTTGGAGATAGAGACATTCTCTAACTCTTCAGCGGGTTGTGCTTGCTGGGTGAATGAGTCATCTCGAGGGTCGTCGGGTTGACTGTTGCTATCATGAAAATCCGAGTTGGCTTCATCTTGACTGGTCTTTACTACCTGGTTATGTACAGAGAGGGTCTCCTTGGGGACATGCAGGTGTTGTTGCTTAACTGAAGTGTTGTAACATGATCGAGCACTAAGTTGATCTCCCCTGATGTATCCATTGCCGAAAGGGGTTGGAAACTTCATCAACAACATATGTGTGGATACCATGGCATTGAGATCATTGATGCATGTGCGCCCAAAGATGACATTGTATGCCGTCGGACAATTAACCACTAGGAAGTTGGTGGTAATAGTAGCTGTGTAGGGGCCTGTACCAATGGTGAATGGTAAGTGTATACTCCCTAAAGGTTGCACGATATCGCCAGAGAAGCTTATCAGAGGAGAAATCGAGCGATCGAGCAAGTGTTCAGCTACATTAAGTGCCTTGAAAGCTTCAGCAAACATGATATTGACTGAAGCACCTGTGTCTACCAGGATTCGTTTCACATCAAAATTTGCTATGTGAGCCTCCACGATCAGCGGGTCGTTGTGAGGGTAGATGATACCTCTTTCTTCCTCAGGGTAGAAACATATTGGATCCCAGTTAGGCTTTTGATACTTGCCTCCCCTGATGTCTTCCACATGAAACACTTGATGGCCAGGTCTCAAAGTTCGTTCACTGCTTTTCATGGCCCTATTGGAAGATTCAGACATGGGTGTGCCGCCGCTTATGGAATATATCACATTCACCTGGCGTTGGTTATGGTTATCCCTTGGAGGGTGAAGGAGGAACTGATCAATTTTTCCTTCACGTGCCAAAGCTTCAATATGGTCACGGAGGATAATGCACTTCTCACTATCATGGCCATTATACTCGTGGTAGCAGCAAAACATGCCCGTGTTCTTCGTGGACTTGTAATATGGCTGTCTTGGCTTTGGCTTTGGCTTTGGTATCAGGTGAGCTATACTGGGGTAGATGGCAGCACATGTAGCATTCAAAGAGGTGTATGTCTCATACCTCGAGGTAGGGCCTGTCTTGACACGTGATTGGCCCACTGCGTTGACTACCTGGGGGCGGGCATTATTGTGACGATATCCTGAGTTATCGCGATAGTGCCCCTTATTCTTTTTATTAAAATGAGATTGGTGAGGATGGAAGTCTTTCCTTTTGCCCTGAGATTGATATGTCTGCCGACTTGGCGAAGCATTAAATGAGGCAGGGGGGTGTGCTGCTACCATTTGGAAGGTTGAGGTCTTTTCATTCGGTTGGATCTGGCCTCCACTCCCTACTTGCTGATAAGGGGTGACTGTAGGGGGTTTCCCTTGATATGTCCTTGCCTCGGCGGAAGCATGGTTGTAAGCTTGTGCCATCACCTCAGAGTAAGTCTTCCAAGTGTTGGTATTGATCATGTACTTGAAGAAACAGTCACGTAAGCCTGCCGTGAAGGCATTGAGGGCGGTCTTGTCATCTGCCTCAGCGCAGCGAGAATACTCATGGCTGAAGCGGCCAGCATACTTTCGTAATGACTCGTCCGGCTTCTGACGAATAGTGTACAAGTCATCTGCAGAATGCAAGCGATCGGTCTGAAAGATGTGTTGAGAGACAAACAGCTTCCTCAACTCTTCAAATGAGTCTACTGTCTCAGGTGGAAGACGGCAATACTAGTTTAAAGCTCCGCCAGAGAGGGTCGAGGGGAAGAGAAGGCACCGTTCTTCGTCGGTGTGTCGCCGGTATACCATGGTGGACTCAAAGAGGTTAAGGTGTTCAATCGGATCTTCTCTTCCAGTATAGAGTTGTAAGTCAAGCTTCTGCTTTGTCTTCGCTTGGAAGGGGGTGTTGAGGATCCTTCTTATGAGGGGGCCAGGCCTGGGTTGGTTCCAGTCAGGTATCTCGGCTTGACGTTCAGCCTTCAACTTGTTTACTTCCTCCAGGAGCTGTAGGACAAGGGGGTCCTGAGTTGAGCCGTGCACCATTGAAGTTTTCTTCCGTAAGTCCCCATCGCCTCTTGGAAGTAGGAAAGTTTGATCAAGATAGTGTGATTTTTCCTTGGACTCATCACAATGACTCCTAGAGTAAGTATGTCGGAATATTTCCGAGTCCCCTGTACCTTCATGTTCTTCTGGGACCTGTTGCCCATTCCCTAGATTGGCGACTGGCCTGGGTCGTGGAAGAGGACCGAGTCTTTCAGAAACTCTTGGGTCATTGATCTTCGAGCTTATGTGGATGGGATTCTCTCGACGTTGCTTTAGGAAGTCTCGACAATCGCGATAGACGGCTTTTGATCCTTCCACTCCCTCTGTGAAGAGGTGTTTTCCTCTACTTCTCCTGCTTCGGGTTGAAGCAGCTGGGTTGAGAGAAGTCTCATGTTGATTATCACATTGATGTGTAGCTCGATCCCTATCATGGATGTCTGTGTTGGATATCGGTGACCCTCCGTGTTGGGGGGCATTCAGATGATTGTTGACCTCGACAGGGGCGACGAGCTTGTGTGTTTGAGCATGCCTAGCCTCGTGAAGCCTCTCGAAAAGCTTTTCATATTGCTCCTGGAGAGAGATGCTAGCTCATCGACTTTAGCTTGAAAAGTAACTTTATTTCCTTCATGCCTTCGTTGCTTCATACTAGGTCCAATTGGGGTGTCATTCTGTGTGCTATGGCTTCTTTCTCTCCCCATGTTGGAGAGAGATGCTTGGCCAAAAGAAAGTGTACGAGCGGTGGAAACCAGCTTAACAAAGCTGAAGAGAGTGGGAGTAAGTGTCTTTCCCACAGACGGTGCCAAATGTTGATGCACAAAATCAGCGAGGACTTTGGTACAACAGAAAGTGTCAGGTTTGTGACCTTCGCTTGGTTGCTTCGGTCACTAGTGAAGATAAGTACGTAAATGAATAGGGATAGGGAAGCAAACACAAGATGTACGTGGTTCACCCAGATTGGCTACGTCCACGGAGTAGATGAGTTCTCATTAATTGTGAAGGGTTTACACAAATACATATGTTCAAGCTCTCCTTTTGTGAATTCTAGTGAATAGTTTAGTACAAAATGACATTAGAGATTATTGTGGGAGAATGATCCCTATTTATAGAAGAGAGTTTCTAGTTTTGTTCTAACATTGACACGTGTCGTGTTGTGATTGGCTTGTGAGGTTGACACGTGTCGCGCTGTGATTGGCTTCTGATGTCGACACGTGTCGCATTGTGATTGGCCTCCTAGTTGAAGGGAAGCTCTTCTGGGTCCTTGACGGTATAATGTTGACCGGTGCTCAGTAGTTTCGGGATTGGTCAAGTATGGTACAAACAAAACTCTTATATATTTCAACCATTTTGGTCCTACAATTAGTGGTTACATGGCTCCAGAATATGCTATGGAAGGGTTGTATTCAGTAAAATCGGATGTCTTCAGCTTTGGAGTACTTCTGCTTGAGATCATAACGGGGAGAAGGAACTTTTTAGGCTTCCATCGCACAAATTGTGCACCTACTCTTATAGGTTATGTAAGTTCTTTACTTGGAATACTTATACAAAATATTCGTGAGCTGAATTAATGTAGCTATCGAAACTGGAGTAGGACTTACATCCTTGAGAGGTATTGATTGCAGGCTTGGCAATTATGGAATGAAACGAAAGGTTTGGAGTTGATGGATCCCTTGTTAAAAGATTCATGCAGTCCAAATGAATTTTTGAGGTACATCCACATTGGATTACTGTGTGTTCAAGAGGATGCAAACAACAGGCCGACCATGTCATCAGTTGTTCATATGTTAAAAACTGAAACTATTAGTCTTTCCAGACCTGAGAAACCAGCCTTCTTTACAGGGAGATATGTTGATCACCATGATCAAGTGCGTGCTCAAGATTGCTCAGCCAATGGTTTGACGATATCTACCGATGTTCCTCGTTGAGACCGATGACAATATAAGGTTAATATCAATGGAAGCTTTTCTTTCACCTAGTCATTTGTATAGGGTAAATGTTAGTTACCCTGCACTCCCTAATCTCGAATCTCCATAATTTGTAATAACATACACTGTATATATACTACCAATATAACTTGAGTGGTGTTATTTTACATGCTTATATGTTTCAAGTTAGTTAGAATATTGGTCCTAGAACTTGTTACAATCTATAACAATGATCATTTTTAGTAACTCCGTTAATTATGTTCACATTTTCCTCTTTAACCCTTTATTTTGGAGAATAATTCCGTTCATATTTTTCCCTTTGAGCCCTTTATTTTGAAGGGTATTATAAAACAGTGTTTACTCAAAAGAACCATTGCTACATTGTGATCCATTTAGGGATCAATACTCTAATTTTCTCGTATCTTTCTGTAGGATTAATTATACAAACTTTAATTAATACTAGGATAAATAATAAAAAGAATTTTAATAACTAGTACGCCTTCAACAGCTCAGCTCAGCTACATCTCACTCCCTCTCGTTCTCTCTCTATTGTCGGAATTCCGGATGACCAGTTGGAGCACTGTCCTCTGATCTTGAAATACAGAGCAAGTGCAGAAATGGCAGTTAATGACAAAATAGGTGTTGTCTAAGAGACATTTTCACAAGCAGGTTCCGGGCATACCAAACGAAACCGAAGGCACGAGGGAACTGTAACTATTTCCAAAGCACAACGGAGACAAGCTTCGGACGCATTGGAGATGTGGCGAGGTGCAGAATGCAGCCGCAAGTCTTCTAAGAGCGATTGCCATTAACTGAGGTCCGAGGAGGGAAAGCGCGCACTGTTGCCCGTTTGTATTTGAAACCGAGTATCCACCGTGTTTGACCGGAAGGGATTTTATAATGGAGGGCATTTTCGTCCGCCAGATTCGCGTTGGACCAACACTATGTCTTGGGCTTGAAAGTCCAAACCAATAGATTATTTAGAACAGGTGCAAGTTGAATTGGAAATTTCGATTTCACCCACTTCTGACCAAGGTTTGAGGTGAAAATTTTCAACTTTGTTGCAATCGAATGGAATTTCACGTTCAAAATTCGCAAATAATTTGGATCGAAATTGGGATGTATCTTAAAATTCTAATTATTTACGATATTTGAAATATATTGACCACAATGATTAACTTTATGATGGAATAAATAAAATCTAATAACCACATAGTATGATGTTAAAAATTCTTTCAAAATGTTGGGTATATTCAAAAGCTGAACCATTTTTCAAATGTAAGATACCACCTTTTCTGAAATTCAAAGTTTTTTACAATCAGGATGGATGTTGAAGTTTTGATTTTTTTTTTATTTTTTGATTTTGATTTTTATGACGGAATTGAATGAAAATGAAACTCATAATTTCAATTCGATATGTCCGAAAATTAGGCATACATACATATGGAGAGCAGGCTAGTCAATGAAGTTTAATTCTAGTTGTGTGATCTATGGGACATGTTAATCTCATATGTAACATAAATAAATAAATAAAAACCCAGAAAATCCAAAGCATATGTTACTATTATTTGATGGTTTATGATGTCTAAGTCGAAAATAGTACGTTTCAAAAACCTCCACAGCCTGCTCAATTCATAGCCTTCAAACCCTTCTGTTTCCAAGCTGTACAATACTTCCGCTGGAAATGGACCGGATAGAGTTTATGGCCTTAATATGTGCCTTAACAGTGTTAGTTCTAGTTAGTAGAAGGACAGGTGTCATTCAATTAAGCTAGGCACAAAGGGGCCACGGGCAAAAATAGTGCAGAAAATTTCAACTCGGAGGTATATTAAATAAGTAATGATTGAGAGTCTAAATTTTATAAGCTAAATGATATAAAAGTTGATGATTTGATTATTACTTAAGCGTCGATAAACGTGCTCATTTCCTATTGCTAACATATCATTTAGTTTGCAAATTTTGTCTATAAATTTATTATCTCTAGCATTATTCAAATTAAATAGGTATGTATCAGTACAAAATATAGTTGATATATCTCAATTTTAGGATGTATTAATAAATAAATAAAATGGAGACTTTGGATGCGGTCCCTAACTATGAATACTCTTTGACTGAAACTTTGTTGGTTTCAATTTTTTATCCAAGTCCCTGAAATTAATGTGATAATTTATTTCTATGTACGTTACTATATTTTTTTTAAAATTAAAATTTGAAATTTATAGTTGTTTATATTAATCAGATTTTAAATAAAAAAATCATAATTTGTGGGATTAAAAATATTAAAATATAAATATACTAGTATGTGTGTGTGTGGATAAACATGGGTACATTCTTCAAAATCACAAAAAAAAAAAAGATATTAGGCTTAATAAAATTAGTAAATTTCTTCGATTAAACTTAACATGTATACATTCTCAAATCAAAGAAAAAAGAATGTACACATACAAGTTTAAAAATGGATTAGAAAAAAATTGAATATATTTTATATAAAAAAAGGTACATTTTACATATAACAAATTGGTATATTTAAGAATAAGTACATTTTAAGATTAAAAATTCGAAAAAAATTATATGAATGGTACATATAATTAGCATGGGTACATTTAGCAAAATTAAAAATAGGTACAAATAAATAAAAAAATATGAGTATAAATACAAATAAAACTTTATAAAATATGGGCACAAAAAAAAATTAATATATGGGTACAAATTAAAACTGAAAAGAAAATTAGTACAAATTAAAAAAAAAGGTTGCAAATTAAAAATGTGTACAAACTAAAAATAAAAATATATGATAAAAAAATTTAGCCATAAATATAAATATACTAATTGTAACATTTTTAACATTAAATGAATATATTTAGAAATAAAAAATATTTTATTATTTAAATAATTATTGATGTTATTAATACCAAGAACCTTGATAAAAAATAAAAAGAAATAAGATTTTAATGAAAAAAATAACAAAATGAAGGATAAGAAGCTAATTTCTCTTAAATAAAATAATAATACTAAATGGTCGGGTTCAAGGTGCACCAAAACATTTACCATATATTATTTCAACAATTATCATGAGAAGAGTTAATAATATCAGCCAAAATTTAATGTTTGTAATTTAAACATGATTTGAATTAGATAATCAATCAGTACCTACTAGAACTAACATTGTTAAATTGACAATATCTAAAATAATAAAAAATAAACAAAATATTCAAGAAAAATTGTGAAAAATACCTATCAGCCACTCTCATCCCCAACCCAGACGACAGCCACCACTCGACCACATCAGTCAGCAACCATACTCGCCGCCGTACTTCTTCTCCTCCACATCGCTGCCGAACAGGCCGTTTCCCACTCTCTCAAAATTGCCGCACCATATTTAGGATTGAGATTCGATATCGAATCATCGATCGAACCCCTCACCGCCAAATCAAACAAAATTGTTGATGTTTACTCATTTTCCTTCCTTCGGTTCCAAAATAGTACATTTCGCGGTACCAGTAGGCCGCCGAGGTTGATGTGGCAACAGTGCTATGGCCTGCGATTTTGAAACCTAATGCACACAGATTACAGAGCGACGTGTTAGTGTTTTATAAAGTTTATGTTTTGTACGATTGTTTTGAAAGGTTTTTGTTATGGAGAATGGTAATGTTCTTCACAGAAATATGGAAGGGGAATTTCGGCTATATGCAGTCTTACATTGCAGCAGCACATAGCACTCATGTATATGTTGTGCCTTGGCCGTTTGTCATGCGGAAGTGAGATTCAGATTGTCTCATCAAACTACAGACCCACAGTTGAACAGTTTAAATTACAAGAAATAAATACACTGAGAAATTTACGAGGTTCGGCAAAAATCTGCCTACGTCCTCCAAGAGATATTGCTCTTCACTATGAGAATAACTAGTACAAGATACACTTGAGTTAAATCAACATAACCCAAATCCCAATCCCTTGTACCCTCACAGAATTTTACTAAGAGCTTCACTCTCCCCAAAAGTTTCTCACTCTCACTCTATATTTTCTCTCCTTTGTGTTCTCCTTCGGATGCTCTCTCAATGCATTTCTAAATACACAAATATTGCATCTAGTTATAGGCATACACTAGCAACTATGCCAACAAATAAGACCAAAAAGTCTTAAGTTCACATGACATAATTATCACCTAACCTACCTAGCATGCATCAAAGTCTATACCTAGTCTATAAAGTACAACTTTTTCTCCATTTGTCATTTAATGCATATAAAATAAAACATGCACAATTGTGTGCAAGCAACCACAAAGTCAAGTCTTGCTTCCAACTTTGCTTGTGGTAGTCACCATGTCTTCTCTTGAAACAAGACATCCATACCACAACCGAAAGCCAAACACAAAGTGGCTACTGTCATTTCCCTGTAGCACTTAGAAAGTCACATTATCAAAATTGTTGTCAACTCATAAGTATATGAGCCAAACACAACAATCTCCACCTTGGCGAATATACCATGCAAAAATCCTTGCATTCATTGGCCTTACGTACCAGCATACACACCCTGAATCAACCTCGTTGGTCATGTTCCGATTCAGTCACTGCCAATGCATGTGCAGCTGCTGCAAGCTAAAAATCACCAATTAGCTTCAGACAGGATCTCGACACATCATCGTCTTCTCCAGCAGGTTTTTCCCCTTCTTTATTGTCTGCAACCTGGAAACTTGTCAATGCACCCATTTCCAGAAACACCCGTCGAGCCAGACAAATATTCCACACACTTCTCCTCCTTCAGGACCAATGCATCACCTGTGAATCCCATAGCTCCACCTGCTGCAAAACCCCTGCAACACTTGAGACTAAACATCACCAGGAAAAGTGTTGCTTCGAGTACCTAGAGGGCAAACTCGAAGTCTTCCGCCACAAAATTGCTATAATCCGGACCAAGATCATCCTTTCTTTTTCTCAAAGGACAATTTTTCTTTTTATGCCCGAATTCTTTGCAGTCGTAGCATTGTAGACCCTTGCCTCCGGAACCGGATCTGAACCTGTTGTCTCTCTCAGATCCTCCTCCCAATTTTCTTCCACGATTCCAACCTTGAACAGCTAAAGCAGTCTCGTGCCCACCATCAACAATGGTCTTCTTCTTTTGTGTATCATAAGACACCAAAGAAGCCTGCACCTGCTCCAAACTTACTGTATCTTTTCCATGCAATAAGGTTGTCACAAGATTTTCATACAAATCTGGAAGTGAGGTAAGAAGTAAGAGGGCTTTGTCTTCTTCCTCAACCTTAACATCAACTTTCCGCAATTGATCCAAGTATCCATTGAACACATTCATGTGGTCCATGAGATTCCTGCCTTCATCCATCTTTAGCTTGTACATCTTCCGTTTCAGATGTAACTTATTGGTCAAACTCTTAGCAATATAGAGTTTTTTTCCAACTTCTCCCAGAGTGCAGGCGCAGAATCTTCATCCATAACATTATTGATAATGTTGGCAGCTATACAGTGTCGAATTGTGCTAACACAACGCGACTCCAGCTCCTCCCACCGGTCATCTGTCATTTCTTTAGGCTTCCCATCTTTTCCTTTCAAAGCTCTAGCCAAGCCTTGTTGAGTCAAGACATCCTTTACTCTCATTTGCCAGAGAGTAAAACTACATTTCCCATTAAACTTCTCAACTGAAAATGACATGTTTGTAGTCATCATGGTGAATAAAAAATCTGAACCGTCAATGAACCAAAGCTTCCAACAAAGCTCTGATACCAATTGTTGTGCCTTGGTCGTTCGTCAGTGCAAAAGTGAGATTCAGATTGTCTCACCAAACTACAGATACACAGTTGAACACTTTAAATTACAAGAAATAAATACACTAAGAAATTACGAGGTTCGGCAAAAATCTGCCTACGTCCTCCAAGAGATATTACTCTTCACTATGAGAATAACTAGTACAAGATACACTTGAGTTAAATTAACATAACCCAAACCCCAATCCCTTGTACCCTCACAGAATTTTACTAAGAGCCTCACTCTCCCCAAGAGTTTCTCACTCTCACTCTATATTTTCTCTCCTTTGTGTTCTCCTTCAGATGCTCTCTCAATGCATTTCTAAATGCACAAATATTGCATCTAGTTATAGGCATACACTAGCAACTATGCCAACACACAAGACCAAAAAGTCTTAAGTTCACATGACATAATTATCACCTAACCTACCTAGCATGCATCAAAGTCTATACCTAGTCTATACCTAGTCTATAAAGTACAACTTTTCTCCATTTGTCATCTAATGCATATAAAATAAAACATGCACAATAAAACATACACAATTGTGTGCAAGCAACCACAAAGTCAAGTCTTGCTTCCAACTTTGCTTGTGGTAGTCACCATGTCTTCTCTTGAAACAAGACATCCATGCCACAACCGAAAGCCAAACACAAAGTGGCTACTGCCATTTCCCTGTAGCACTCAGAAAGTTACACTATCAAAATTGTTGCCAACTCATAAGTATATGAGCCAAACACAACAATATATATGGTGTCAGTAGGGTTTTTGGTGTGTACATTTGAGAAATGAAATGATTTTGAAAAGCTTTGTTTTTGCCCACTCATGCTTTATGTTTTTAGCCCATCCAGGTTTTAGGTAGGTTTGCTCGCTGGTGGTGTACGAGGGCTTGACAGAGGTTCTGACAGTTCACCATAAATGTAGGATCACCTTTGGGTGTTGTATAATTAGTACTTGTTTTGTCGAATTGCACTTAGGCTACTTATGCTCTGAATTGTGTATTTCGCATCTAATCTCGCACTAGTACCTTATCTTAGCTAGTACTTCTAGTGTTTTGGTTTTTATTTATTCGTAGTTCTCAATATCATTAGTGCTTTTGCACTGTGCACATGGTTACGTCACTCTCACGTGACGGCATGTGCCTTGACTTCGGTCGGGGTGTGTCATGCATGCTATATCTCATAATTGTATTTTAATAGGATATTTGATGTATTTTTAGAATTTAAAAAAAAAAATTGGTTTAGTTTGTAACTTTAACTTCTATTTGATTTAGTTTGTACTTCTTTTTGGTTTTTAACCTTAATTTGTATCTTAAATCTTGATGCATGGCCTAATTTACTAGATGTGTCTGAAATGCGAATAATGAATCTTGATTATAACTAAATAGGTAACAAGTATACTAGAGTACCTCAATGATTAAAGATGGTGTTAAGTAACAACTTAATAAGTGTGTAATATATCATGATTGATAAGACACTTTTACAGCTAAAAAATTTAGGTTACAGCTTAAAAATTAATAAAATAACAATAATACGTTTTTGGTTCAAAAAACGTTATCAATGAATTGGAGTATAAAAAAAAGGTTAAGGCCACCAAATTGGTAGTGTCATTACCGTACCATGCTAACAAAATTAAATGTATCATTGTTTTTTTAACTGGTAGGTATGAAATTACATTTATTGACCACATCGTTGAAGAGATTTCAATTCAAGTATCAAATCGCACATGTTTGAATGTGGCCAAATACCCAGTTGGAATAGAGTCTTGTGCAAAAAAGGTGGAAGAGCTTTTAGGTGTCGGTGGAAACGATCGTCGTGTAGTTGGGATTTGGGGGACATCTAGAATAGGCAAACAACAATTGCAAAAGCGGTTTATAATGCAATGGCTCATAAGTTTGAAGGCAACTGTTGCCTGGCAGATGTTAGAGAAACATCGGCAACACGTGAAGGCGTAATCCAACTACAGAAGACTCTTTTATCTAAATTTCTATATGGTACAGAATTTTAGTTTTATTAAGAATCGGGTGAGTCCAAAAAAGATTCTCTTAATTCTTGATGATGTGGATGATTGGAGCGGTTAAAAGACTGGGTTGATGTCGATTGTTTCGGTGAAGGTAGCAGAGTGATCGTAACCACAAAAGATAGAAGTTTGCTAGATTTTTATGGAGGCCAGTGGATATATGAAGTCCAAGAGTTAGAAGACGACAAAGCACTTGAGCTTTTTAGTTTAAAAGCCTTCCAAAGAAATAAACCTCCAGATGGTTATTTGAGCCTTGCACGACGTGCAAAAGCCTATGCTCAAGGTCTTCCACTAGCTCTTAATCTTATAGGTTCTCATTTGCGTAAGAAACGCATAGATCGTTGACAAGCTATATTGGATGGTTACGATTCTTTCGATAGAGAATCTTATACAAATATTCAAATAATACTTCGAAAAACTTATGATGCCTGTGATTATGGTCTGCAACAAGTTTTTCTAGACATTGCATGTTTCTTTAAGGGTGAAGATAAAGACTACATGTTACAAATATTAAGAAGTCTCAATGTACGTCGAGATTGTATTGAAGTACTCGTTGAGAAAGCCATTATAACTATTGAAGATAATTGGATTTTGATGCATGACTTGCTAGAAAAAATGGGTAAGCATATAGTTTTCGAAGAATCGTCCATTGAACCAGGCGAGCGGAGCAGGTTGTGGTTTCATGAAGATGTGTACAATGTTCTAATTGAAAACCAGGTAAGTAAAATCTATGTTCTTGTATTTGATTGGCATGATATAGAAAAGAAAAAACAAAAATTTTAAAACAGGGATTGTGTTTTGTTTGTTAATTAAACGACATAGTTTGTTAACAATACTTCATTTTTTTTCCATATTAGGGAACAAAGAAAATTAGAAGCATTGTGGTGGAGTTGCCCAAATCAGATGTGATACCCTTTGATCCAGAAAGCTTCTTGGGAATGGTAAATCTTGAAATTTTTATAAACCGTAATGCACATTTTTCTGGACGCGTTGATTATTTGCCCAACAGTTTGAGGTGGATTGACTTGGGTGGACGATCCATTATTGATATTAAGCATACGGTTGTGTTCAATTTGCCGTGCAATTATAATCCAAGACATCTCGTTAGGTTTGATTTGTCATACAGTGGCATAAGACAATTGAATGGATTTAAGGTACGTACTTTAAATTATTTTGAACTATTATTATTTAAACGTATATTTTATTTCCCAAAAAAATATCGCATGTGAACTTTTGTTTTGTTTTTGTTTTTGGTTTTATAGAATTTGGAAAAGCTTACATGGATGAATTTAAGTGATTGTGAATTCTTGGAAAAAATTCCCGACTTATCTGTAAGCTCAAACATAAAAATCCTGGATTTAAGTGATTGTGAAAATTTGGTTGAGGTTGATGATTCTGTTGGATTCCTCGATAAACTTGTAATATTGGATCTTTATGGGTGCTCTAAGCTTACGAGGTTTGTAGCAAAACTTGGAGCGAGATCCCTTAAAAGCCTTTGTCTTGGTGGTTGCACAAGGCTGAAGAGTTTCCCAAAAATAGGAGGACAAGATGGAATCCCTAGATGAATTGGATATACAATTCACTAGCATAAGAGAATTGCCTTTATCAATTGCTTACCTTACTGGGCTTCGTTATTTAACAACAAGGAGTTGTGAGAACCTTACAAATATAAAAATACATGGTTGCCCAAAACCAATCACGTTAACGCTTCCCGGGCTACAATATCTTTATCTTGAAGGATGCAATTTATTAGAAAGTGATTTCCTTGTGCCTCTTGATTGCTGGGATACATTAGAAGAACTTTATCTGCCGGGAAACAATTTTGTAAGTCTTCCGGATTGCATTAGCAAATTTGTCAACTTGAGGTCACTTGGACTGACTGGTTGCAAAAGGCTTCGGAAAATTCCACAAGTCCTTCCACCAGAACTACGATGGGTAACACTGGATGATTGCACATCATTGGAGAAAATTCCAAGACTGCCCCGATGCTTCTTTATCTGGGCTTGATTAATTGCTATAGACTAAGCGGCTATGAGGTGGCAAAGTTGGAAAACAATTTGTTGAATGCGCAAGTTCCTTCTCTCTTCTTCTTAATTTCTGTTGAAATTAAAATTAAATTTGTTGATATATACTTGAGAGAGATATCAAATGACGAATGTTTGTAAGTTAACTATACATTTATATCTGCTATTGGGGGTATGATATCCACACACCCCATTTTACTTCTCACACACCCTTCTAATTTTCGGCCGTCGGATCAGATTAATTGAAGAAAATCAACGGACAAAAATTAACAAGGGGTGTGTGAGAAGTAATTTGCGGTGTGTGGATAGCACACCCCATGCAGTAATCCCTTTGGCACTCTCAATTGAAAGTTATGTATCCAGGCAATGAAGTTCCAAAATGGTTCAGCTATACCTCTAACCATCCCACAACCATTCAAGCGGGGGAGACGTTATGGAAGAAATATCTTACTAAAAAAGAATTTGTTGGAGGCAGTGAATTTAGTTTTGAAATTCCTCTAAATTTACAAGTGGGGGAGACGTTATCAGGATTGGCCCTATCTTTTGTTTTTGAACCACCCACTTATGATTCTGGACTACCGACTTATCATGAATATGTTTTTTGTATTCTCATCAACGGAATACTACAGGATGAACCTCCGAGGCGACTCACGTGGCGTCCCTTCAAGGCGACTCATGTGTGGCTCAAGTTTTTGTATTTACCCAAGCTCAAGCAGCAGGTAGATATTTGTCAAGTTATATTTCGCTTCCCCAAATCTGCAGACATTAAAAGCTGCGGGGTGCACCTCCTATTGCGCAACCAAAACAAACGGCTTCCCTTGACCTTGAGGAGCAGGATTAAGAGCAACCGTCCACTTCATATGAGATGATCGAAAATTACTGATTTATTAGGAGTTTGGATAAGTACATATATATTAATGTTTGAGTTCGTTTGCCATTTGCACTTTCCTGATCTTTAAAATTAAGGGGCCACTTTCCTTGTCTTTAAAACTAACGGGCGGTTTAATGACTATTTCAGTTTCTAGTTTCTATTTTTTTGTAAACTGAAAATCAAGAACTCGTTTGATAATTTCTCCTTGTTCTACTGTCTTGCGTTTGCCCTTGTGTTTTTTTTTATCTGCCATCATACTCTATGAGTTTGACCGCAGTACTGAAGCAACACTTATACAACTCACAACGCTTCTACTTGAACTAACTTTAAGAATTTTTGTCCCAATCCAAAAATGTACAAAGACACAGTAGGCTGAAATTTGACCCAAACTCCATCCCAGAATTTGCAAGGAAGTAAAACCGTACTAAATCTTATTAATCAACACCACATCAAGATTTCCACCTATTCGTTAATTGGTAAATCAGAAGTAAATGCTCACAAAGAAATTAATGTTTGAGTACGTACATATGCATATATTAATGTTTCACTTTGTTTGTTCATTTGCACTTTCCTGATCTTTAAAACTAACGAGCCGTTTGATGACTATTTTAATTTCTAGTTTATATTTTTTTTGTAAACTAAAAATCAAGAACTCGTTTGATAATTTCTCCTTGTTCTACTGTCTTGTGTTTGCCCTTCTGTTTTTTTTTTTTTTTTTTTGATCTGCCATCATACTCTATGAGTTTGACCGCAGTGCTTAAGCGACACTTATACGACTCCCAACGCTTGTACTTGAACTAACTTAAGAGAGTTTTTGTCCCAATCCAAACTCATGGATCTACCATTATCCGAGCATCTTCGACCCAAATTTTTTTACATCAAAACTATCATAGACATTCATTGTGTAATGAGTGACTATAAATCTGTCAATTTCGGATTAAGGCCTCTGTTTTTCATATAATGCGCGGTAATGAGATTTTGAAATTTTAAGAAACACCACCTCAATTCCTATTTAGAACTTAGAACTTAGAAGGAATTGTAATATGTAAACAAATCAAGCAAAGTGTCCGGATTTCTTATGAGAAATAGTAGTCCGAAACATAATTCTGCAGTATTGCGGCTATGCAATTGAAGTCCAAAAAATACCTGGTACAGCTTCAACTATGTGACGATTCTTGGATGCTTCATCCCAGAATTGACTGAATCGTCCAGTCTGCAACAGAAATGAGTAGGTTTATAAGTTATGCATGAGTAATGAGGACCCGAAGGCAAACACTACAGACAGAAACATACCTCCAAGTAGTGAGACAGAACAATTAGTGTCTTGAACTGCTCCTCCATTTGCTGATAAAGAATTAGAGGAAACAAAAGAGGGAACTAGCTGAATAATGTTCGATGGCCATAAAAGCAGAATAACATTCAATATCCCTAAATATCTCAAATTCTAATAGCAAAATTGACCGAGATGTAAACACCGAGAACCAGAAACTAATAAACAAGGAAACTGAAAACCATTCTACAATTTTGACTCGGACACAATGTGCACAATCTATGTGAACCTCCATCACTTGTGAACGAAAATAATGACATTGTACGGGGGAGGAAATGAATGAGAGAGCTATACCACTCTTTCAGGAATTAAGAAGAGGCAAAGGCTGAAATCAGGAGAGGGCATTGCCATCAGTGCCAGCACATCAATAAAGCACTCATAAACATTAAACACACTTAATTACAACTAAAAGAAAGGTTTCACAGCATCAAGACTCAACACAGACCTTAACCAAGATGCAGGCAAAATTTGGGTGTTCATACGGTCCGGCTCAAACTGCACCCCAAGCGAAAAAAAAGAACAAAGTTCAGTTTTGCAGTAAATTACAGAATCGAAAACAAATGCCAATTAAACAGAATAAAGCTTGGCAAACAAAATTATAGAATCGAAAATCGAAAATTGAAAACCAATTACAAAGAATTCGGCTTTGCAGTAAATCATACAATCTAAAGCAAAAACCAACTAAAGAATTTGCAGTAAATTATATAATCTAAAACAAAAACCAACTAAAAATTTCGTGTTTCAGTAAATTATGAATCCTAAAACAAAACCAATTAAAAAGCATTCATCTTTGCAGGAAATTATGGATTGCAAAACATAAACCAATTAAAAAGAATTCACTTTTGCAGTAATTCTAAAACAAAAATCAATTAAAATTAAAAACCCAATTCTCAAATTACCTGATAGTGGCGAAGAAGGCAGAGATTGGCATCGAGACTGTAGGTTTGCGAAGAAACCTGAAAAACAACCAAATAAACCCAGTCGTTCAATCAAAATTAATCAAACCCAAGTATCGGTTCCCGTTAATGAAGAGACAGAGAAAGAGACAGAGACGGAGAGAGAGATACATACCTGTAGTTTTCGAGATCGAGAAGTGTTCGTGGCTAGAATTTCCGTCGGGATGTCTCCTAGCCGACGAGCACGCAGCTCCCCGAGAGGTTGGTGCCGGTTGATGCTTTCTGTCGGGCTTCTGCTTTACTAGTAGGGTTATCGGGCAAGGCTTGTCGGGTAAGGCTGAAAGAGAATGACAGAGTTAACTTTGAAAGGTGCATTTGTGGGGCCTTAGGTATAGGCCTTGAGGCTCACAATCAAGATTAACTTTTAAGTGCTCAGGCGTGCCACTGCCATATTTAGCATGGCAGATGTGAAATGAATGTTGAGTTTTAGTTGTACATACACCCAAGGGGCCATGCTAGTTATGACCGGTGCCTTTGTGGGGCCTTAGGTGTAGGCCTTGAGGCTTCCGATCAAGAACTAGCACACTACTCGACTATATGATATCTGTTTTATTATTTGCAGAAGTGTTATAACCATTATACTTGACACGCCCCGACCCCGATATTCCCGGAATACCAGGGTAGGCACGTGCTGGCCGACACCCGAGGGTGACGAAAGCCATTAATTGATACAAAAGCTAGGAATAAAAAAAATATATGGGTTATGAATTTAAAAACAATGAATTAACAATTTAGGAACGTGTTCAGAGCATACAACTAAACCTAGTCACTAACAAGAATTAAGATAAGATTGAATGAACAAGGAGTAGGTCCTACCCTGAGAGGACTCGAAGATGCCGCTGTGGAAGTACCTTGATGCCGGGATTATGTGCCTTCATCCTAAGTCCTGAATGGGGGCGCAAAACAAGGGTGAGTGGACCAAATTTATATATATACATAGTACGAAAACAGTTATGAACATACTAACCCCCACAGTTTAATAATGAAAACTATTAGAATAATAAGTGATAAGCTTTTCAGAAAACTCTAGCATGCCATAAAACAATTCATATATCCATCTGCAAATCAATCTCAGAAAATCATATCAGAAATCGTATCAGGAAGCATAACACAGGTTGTGCTGCTAGTGAGTGCACTGAATAATAATACTCCCGGCCCAATGCCTGCACCTCAGTCTCTGTACCCGTAGCCAGAGATATCTCCCTCCCGGCCCAATGCCTGTCTCCGTGTCCCTCAGCCTTTCGCTAGGGATTATTTCTCCCGACCTCAATGCCAACACCAGATCCTCGCCCCAGGCGGCATAGTGTTCACTAGGTACGCACAAAACATAATTCATCTCTAAAATACAACTTCGTAGCATAAATTCATCAATCCTCTATACTACGAAGAGGTGTTCGAAAGTCATTTGAAACACATTCTTAGCATCCTATCGTCATCGATCAGATAGTCTACCAGAATGAGGGTTCTATAGAAAATACGATATAATGGAAATAGTTCAAAACATATATATATAATCACGTATAATCAAATCATCATGCTTCCTGTAAAGTATTCCTCAAATCAATAATTTTGCAAGGCATGCTATTAAATTATGCAATTCTATCAATAAAACATGCAAATTTTCGAAGGTGGTCCACTCACAGATACTCCGTCAAAAGCTGCGCCACTAGCGAAGACAGAAACGTTGCGATAATTGCCCCTAAGTACAAGAACGTACAGTTAATCAAACTACCCAACAATATAATTCTAGGAAATGAAAATGGGCCTTGGATTTGGATAGGTTAGGATCAAGAGGTGGTTTGGGCTTGAGCCCAACCCATACTTATCAACACACACACACATGCAAAGCATGCACTGCTCACACACACTTGCATATATATATATATATATATATACATATATAAACACACACACACACACAAGGCATGCATAAGCATGCACTGCACAACGCACACACTGTACTCTTCATACAGTACACAAACATACACAACACACACGTGCACCATACACCAACATACCAAACACACACACAGACATCATGCATATATATATATAATCACACACACGCACAGCATCATGCATATATATATATATATAATCACACACACGCACAGCATCATGCATATATATATATATATATATATATATATATATATATATATAATCACACACACGCACAGCAAGCATACTTACACACACACACACACACACGGTTCACGCACATACACACTTGCACATACACATACATACACGCACAGTATACACGGCATGCACAGCATGCTCACACACACCCACAGTTCGCATACACACACACGGACACACACACACTTGTACACACACACACCTACGAACTTGCCGGAGTTCGTCGTCGGAACCGGGTTTTTGGCATAGAGAAAAGGTAAGGTCAAAACCCTCGATTTTGACCTTAAAACCAACACAAATAACATGATTAGCCCCAGAAATTTGAAGAAGGAACACAATCTTTACCTGGGTTCGAGTTTTAGAGCTTTGAAGCTCTCGGCTTCAATGGCAGAAAAACCCACGGTGCTCAGATGGCGCATGCAAGGGTACCATTGAGTTCGTTAGGTCTTAAGGATTCCAAATATATGGTTTTTGGGGTTTGATTTGTGAAGGAAGTGAAGTGAAAGTTAGAGAGAAGCTCTCGGAGCTTAGAGAGTGAGAGAGAGAGAGAGAGAAGAAACTGAAAAAATAAACAAAAGAGAAAGGTTCTGTGATGGGGAGTGTTTCGGGAATAGAGGGAAGAAGGGAGAGATATGAGAGCTGCCACATGGCAGTCTAAGAGAGACAACATTTCTAGATCAAAGGTTAGGATTAAAAGAGAATAAGGGACTAAATTGATAGATAACAATTATGTTCTAGGGGAAAATAGAAATAGGATGAAAAATGGGGGTGGGGTTTAACAATACTTTTGATTATCTGAGCCCGCAGAGCAGAATGAACCCAAATAGGTGTCTTTGTAGGGCCTTAGATATAGGCCTTGACGCTTCCCATCAGAATTCCTTCTATACTCAAACGTTCTACTACAATCATAATATAATAGAAATAACACTAAGCGATAAAGTGATTACTTGCGCCCCAAGTAACTTCGGACTTCTTGTTATCAAAGCGTGTCGTGGATGGGTTAAGTCCACATAAGGTTCTTTTTTATGCCTTGAGGCCAAGGACTTTTGAATGATCAATCTTACATGTCCGAAAGTTTAGAACTTAGACCTGGTTTGAACTGTGAAGACATATTCAAATCAGATTCAAGAACTAAGAGAATCTTTTCATCATCTTACTAGAAATAACTTGAATACAACTGAAAGTATATAACATATTGCTAGGCTAATGAATGAAAAGACAAAAACAAAGAGGGTCGGGCAAGGCTGATCATCTTGCAACTTCCTATCTTTGTGGTTTATCAAGGGGTTTGAGAGGTTTAGAAAAGGAAGTAGGGAGTTGAGTTTACAGAAAGAGATCGATACTACAACAGGCTTTAGGATAGGTAGCAGAGCTATTACAAAGGTTTTTTATGAAGATTTATCCCGAAAATGATGAAGGCTTGGGCTGACTACAGCTTCGTTTGAAGGCAAATCTGGTTTTAAGCAGAGTTTGTGCTTGTATTTGTTTGTTTGATTGAGTGTCCTTATTTTTTATTTCTCTTTCTCCTTTTATAGACACTTCAGTTTGGCCTCCTGTAGCAATAATCTTGCCCGAATGCAGCTTGAAGGGTAATGACTCATCAGCTATTTACTTGTACTGCCACTGTAAAGTACTTTTGGGCTGATTAGCTAGCTAGTCTATACCACTTGGTCTCTAGGCAGGTGAGCAAGTGGTGCAAATGATCTGCACCTAGTCGGGAAAGGCCTTTTTTGCTTTCTGGGCTTGGGCTGGGCTTCGGGCTCTTCCCTTTTTCAAACCTTCCTTTGGGCCAACTCCTGCTTGAGCCCAAAGTTCAAGTTTTAATCCAAACATGAAGGATGTCGGGGTTGTACGGATTCACGGCGAGCGCCACCTGCTACTGCTGCCTGTTGATGTGGAACCTCTCTTCCCATGATTCTCCGATTTATTTATTTAATTTTTTTCTCTTTGATTATTCGAAAGAATCTGTTGCTGTGAATTTTGTATCGTCGCTCTTCTCCTATACAAAATAAAAGTAGAGGAAACAAAGGGAGGGAGCAAAGGGAGAAGGGTTTACGGCTCACTTGCTAGTCTTTCTGCGTTAGCAATTGAAAGCATGTCAAATTACTTATATACCCCTTTCTTCTTCTTTTTGTTTGTTTGGAAAATTCGTTATTTTTTTGTCATAATTTTTCTTTCTAAGGTTTATGCTTGGTTGGTTGAGAAAATAAATTTGAAATTCGATCATAATTCAGAATTTTATGTTGTTTTACAGCATTCTTGAAAGAAGAAAAAAATCATATAATTTTAACCCCAAAGAATTTGTTTAGTTGAAAGTGAGCAAAGAGTTGGAGCTCCAATCCAAGTTCAAATTCTCATTAGATGTACTCCTTGGGCATGAATTTATCCACTGGCTCTATTTTGACGTACTATTTGACTCGGGAGACCAAAAGTTTGTTTCTGCCTCATGCATCGAGGCTACATGAGAGAGGTATGTCACCAATGGATGGTGGGATACTTCTTTTAAAAGAAGTATATAAATGTGAGAAATTGGTTGTTTACTAATTTTTTTTATTTCCAAATGAATATCTGAAAAATAAAAAATTCATAATTAAAGAATTGTGCTACATCATATTGGAATGCTCATACGGAAATTACAATTTTTTTTTTGGTCAAATGATAGATTTGGAAATTACAAAACTATTTAAACATAAAAAATTATTGCAATTTATATATTTATTATATTTCAATATATAAAAGGGTTGTTTTATTAACATCCCACATATTGTTGAATACACCCCACATACTAAATACACCCCATATTTACTTTTTCAATCAAATTTATCTTAGTACACCCCACATACTATCCTATACTACCCTCACACCCCAAACTTTCTACATACATCCCACATTCTCTCATTATTCATTCTCACCACACCTCCAAATTTCAAGACTCTCGCTAAACATGTAAATGCTAATTATGAGGTGGACTACATGACATTCGATTGTTGGTTTATTTTACTGGTAGAGCACAAATCCAAAATTTGTATCCCTCTCTGTTACTCCTTTAGAGTCAATCTCACAAAATTTTGACCCAAAAAAGAATGATAGGAAATGGGTGAATTTTTATTTTTATTTTTTTCAAAATTATAATGGGAAGATTATATTGGGTTCAATTCTTTTTATTGTACAAAATTTAAAAGAAAGTAGTGCCAACTGCCAAGCTTACCACTTAGAGAAAAAATTGTTTATATTATAATGGATTTATTCTTTTTTTTTTTTTTTGAGAAATCGAAAATTTGTTTTGGTGTAGTTATAGATTTTGATAACAAAAAAATGTTGTAGTTCTTACAAAATCCATAATGAAGTACGTCTGGTTACGAATTCATAACATTTTTTTATTTTTAGGGTTTAGGTTTCTATCAATTTGGGGGGTTTTGTCAGTTAAGGGTTTTAGGATTTTAGGGTTCGGGTTTAGACAACCAATTTAGAGTTAGGGTTCATATTAGTAAATAATTTGTGTATTCAATTTTTTTTTAATTTTTTGGGGCTAAATAGTCATTTCATGTTAAGATACATGAGTGATTTAATAAAACATATTTATGTGGGATGTATTCAACAATATGTGGGGTGCTAATAAAAAAACCCTATATAAAACTACGAGATCCCACATCGCCAAAGGAGTGGATTTTCTATGTCTTATATGTATATTCTCATATCTTCTTAGCATGAGGCCTTTAGGGAGCTCACTGGCTTCGGGTTCCATCGGAACTCCGAAGTTAAGCGAGTAGCGCACAAGAGCGATCCTAAGATGGGTGACCCACTGGGAAGTTGTTTGTGAGTTCCTAAAAACAAAACCGTGAGGGCGTGGCCGGGGCTCAAAACGGACAATATCGTGCTATGGCGGAGTCGAGCGCGGATGTGGTGGGGGGCCGGGCCGGGATGTGACAAAAACAGTTTAGGGTTTAAGATAATTTCTCATTTGGTTCCTCAGATAATGTAAAACAGTTGAAAAATCATTTATTTTTACGCTCGAGATCATGTGTTCGAATCCAGGAGCCCAAGTGATATACAGAACAGAAGTACTAATAACCCTTTACATTCATTGCATCAAAGTAATACATATATGGCAATTCCTGACCATGACAAAAATATATACAACAAAACCTTCATTTGCAACAACAGTGAACAGAAACAACTTCACTACTTGTTTCAGATGCAAAAGATTTGATATCAAGTTCCACCCCATCCACGTCTTCTTATCCGACGGCTGCGCGAAATTCAGTTCAAACATCTCCTTGCTAATGTGCTCACCCGATTTACAGAAGCCGACCAGCTTCGCAACAACTTCAGCGCTTTCCCGCACGTTTTGCATGTTATGGGGGTCTGTCCACCACTTGTTCACCTCTGTTTCCCTCCGGGCGGAATCTCCCATTTCGCGTACAGCATTTCTCTCTCGTCCGCTATCAGCTTGGAACTCACCCTCTTAGCTAAGTACTCCCTCTATTGCTTTGAGAGCCTTGATGCTGCAAATTCATAGAACATCAATATTTCAGCAGATTATAATTCAAATATATGATCGGTGTCATTAGGGTACTAAAAATACTCGAAAGAATTTACCTGGCCGAAACGGAGCCTGCAGGTTCATCGCCTAAAAGTGCCGTGCTTGCATTACCAAGATCCGAGAAGTGTTGCTCCAACCATTGCAATCTTCTGAGTTCGACTTCCATGTAGATCTGGTCGGAGGGTTCTCCCTTGAATAACAGATAAAATTGGGGTGCGGTGTATGATCAAGACATGGCACGGATGCCACAGCATGATGATTTCCTTCCTATCCTCCTCAAAAGTCAACTCCCATGTCCCAGGAAGAGATTCATCAATATTATCCGTCTCATCGATTCCAGCTTCTTGATCTTTCTCCAATGCAATAACCTGAAGCCATATACAATGTAGTAATATATATTATATCGAACAATGCATCACTAGTACTCTTGAAATTGATGCTCAAGGAAATGTATCTTACCTGGCACAACAGAAGGTGCTTTTGGTATGAAAGCTTGGTCACCCGTTCTTTTAACTCAGTCACATAAGATTAGGGCTGGTTTGGTATTGTTGTGCTTTGAAAAAAAGCTGCCGTGAGAATAAGCGGCTGTGAAATAAATCAGCAGAGTGTTTGGTAAACTTTTTTGTAAAAGTGCTTTTGGAAAAAAAAGCAGTCTAATAGTGGGTCTTTTCATTAAAGAAGCACTGAAGCTCCGTGTGCTTTGAAAAAAAAGCCAGTTTTCCAAAGCTACAAATAGTAGCTTCAGCTTTTTCCTTTGATTTCAGCTTATTCTCACAGCAGCTTCCAAAATAAGCCATTTTTTTTCAGTTTACCAAACACCTAAAACCCTCACAGCTTTTTTTCATGGGTGCTTTTTTTTAAGCACCTCACTCCCAAACTAGGTCTACTCCAGATATTCTCCTCAGCTGCATTATTGAACATCCTCTGCATTTTCTTCACATTAACTGTGCTTGAATGCTGCACAACAGAACTTCCCTCTTTGGATGACTTACGGGTATCATTATTCATTTTCATCACTCTTTAGTGAAGTAACTTTACATCTCCCAGCCACTGTGTCATCACTAGGAGTTGCATTGTTGTTCTCCGGCGCCTTGTTCTCAGTCTCATAATCCATCACTCTACGAGAAGGGTTCAGAGGTGAGCAAGGGGCCTTGCATTCTGAATTTTCCTCACTATTTGAAAATGAAATAACCAGCTGGTCTTTCAATTTCTGAACATTCTGAAGCTTCCCTTCTAAAGATTTAATATCTTCTGCCTGAGTTTGCCATCGACTGATCTCATCTTTCAAGTTGGCCCCATCTCCAGTCACAGATTCTTCTGAAATGGATCTAACGGCTTGTATTTCCTTTATTTGAGACAGAAGCTTTGCTATAGTTTCAGCAGTTTCTTTATTTCCCAGCAGATGCAAAGCTACCTCCTCATGCAGTACTTCAAGTGCTCGATTTGCCTCATTGCCAAGCTGTTTCTGTCTTTGCTCAAGCTTTCGAATTTCATTCACAAGCATGGATGCGTCTGTTGAAGTAACTGATCTCCTTACAATTGCCTTTCTTCGATTTGCGCCTCTGGTTCGAGAGCGTGGAGTAACTGGAGTATCTCTACTATGAGTAGGAACTATTTCATTCTCTCCAGGAAAAGAAAGAAACCTAGCGACTTGACCAGAAGGTCCACATTGGTCCGACCCCTGGAATTTTGATATGTCAAAAAATTACATTAATCCAGATGCATAGTAGAAATCATAAACATACAAACAATAGTACCTTCTGCACTTTCTTTGCTTTGCGTACTGATTCAAGTAGTGATTGTGCAAGGTCTCTTTCTCGCTTTAGCTCTTCCTTTTCCCTTTCCATCTGTAAAATGAAGTTTCTTTACAGTTAAAACTTAAAAGTAAGCGCATACATAGAAGGACATTATTTATTTTGGATAATTTATCTGGGAGATAGGGGCAGGGAGGAATTATCCTTTTATCACTATTCCATATTTTAACTTTGGTGGATGGAAACCAAATGAGCAAACATAGTTTTGAATATACGCAAAAGAGCATGATTTTCAATCTTCGTTCCCTTCAATTGAACAGAATCTCTAGGACTCAAATATACGCCAAAGAGCATGATTTTCAATTTTCAATCTTCGAGGTTGACTAAAATATTTAATATTTGATAACCAGAAATTTTTTTGTATTTCCGAGCATCATACCTGTTGGATTTTCAAGTCTTTTTCTTCCAGTATAGACCTCAAATAAGAAGGCTCTGGACTTCGTAACTCTGCTTCAAGTCTGGCTACTTCCTTCTGCAAATTATATGCACAAGGTTAGGCTAGTTTTATCTTTAAGACTAACTAATTTGCAAGAAGGTATATGAGGTTACACAATCCAGAGAGGGAATTGCAGTTAACTCGTGTACCATGTTTATTTTCGCACTATTAGTGACTTCCTTGGCACTAGTTCCAAATGAGAGTGTGTTCCTTGTTTGCTCTACATGACTCAAGGCTGGGCTTATGGTGCATATAATGGCTGTCCGAGCATTTCCCCCCAAGTGAAGACTGCAGTAGTCGAGTAAGTTTTGAATCCTTATATGGTATGTGACCACTTCTTTTCCCACCGCTGTGAAAGAAAGACTTGTTAGATAGCTTGCATGTACTTACATTTTCAACAAATTACAATACAGGAATTCTCCATTATTATCTCAAAAAAGTACTCTTCTTTTTTAGATACCACTGCTGAGCATGGACTTTCATGCTCACAGTGAGTACCGTATAATTTCACGAATTTGTGTCTGTTTGCGTAAATTGGAGCTTTCCATGCTAAAATGCAAATAAGTTCAAGGTTTTTGTTTCCACCAAAAGAAAAGGCAGGATTAGGATAAGTTGAATGTGACTATATAGCACAAAACTAAAGGAACAAGAGCTACGGATGCTCTAAGTCATCAACGTTTTGACAACAGCTTTACCTTAGCTTCCTGATAACGGTTGTGAGTGTCAACAAGCTACGGTTAATGTGACTGCCTTCCTTCAATCTTGTACCATCTGCATTTGTTTGGGAGGCATGTTCGCTTCCAGCAAGGTCCACAAGGTTCTGCAGATATCCAGAATTCTAGTAAAATACTAAAATTCCATGGAAGAAAATCTCGTTCTTGTTTGCTACCAAAAAACCTGAGTGAGGATAAACATGCCAAACTCGCTCCAAAAGCCTTCACAGACCCTGAACTCTCCCGGAGGCTGCTTTCTATGGTCTGGAAAAAAATAAACAAATTGGTGATTTTACCCTTATGCATGCTCGAGTAAAACAATGCTTGTATGCATGATGGCTTATGGCTGCCACCATTAACATTGTTCTGCAGTGGAAACTTGACTCAACTTAAAATTTGTAACCCTAGTTTCCAACTCAAGAAAGGAAGAACCGAAAATAAAGGAGGATGACAAGCTAATAATACGGTCTTCATGAAGCACTATATAATAGTCAACCTTTCATGAAACATTTTAAAAAATATAAATTCGTCATGTATACCAACCTTATTATCTGATGTGATCTTGAGCTTTTATCATTTAGGGCAGTTTCTCCCACTTGCCCTTGAGCTGCAAAGACAACTTTACAATTAGATCATACAAAACAGAAAATATGATGCACGGATCACCTTATGCAATGCATGAAGGTTTTAACATTTTGTGTCCAATTCTCATTCAAATGGGAAAATATGTTCACTGGATGATAAGAAGTTACTGCCAGTAGCTTAGGAAACACGATTACAATCAGATGGTTAACACCACATTTATTCATTGGAACAACAATTGTACACCATCAATTCAACAAATCATCTCAAGTTTTGGACAAACACCTTACAATTTGCAATGAACTTAAATTAACACATTACCTTCACAAATTCCAATTAAGTGCCTCAAATGTTCGCCATTCTCAACAATTTCTTCCTGTGGCTTGTCAACTATGGTGCCTTTCTACATTAAAAAGGGGGAACGAAATGTTAGAGCATGAAAAGGAATCCATTTGATCTCCATCATGATAGTTTCTTGTAAATACCTCAGAGTCATCCAAAAGCCGAAGTGAGCCAGATTTGCGTTTCAGAAGATCAACAACAGTTTCATTGTAGATCTCCAAAGCAGAAAATTTCAAAACAAAATCCCTTTCTGGCGTCTACGAGATCAAAAAGAAAGCAACAAAGGCATAAGCAACAAAATGGTTATAGCTGTAAGAGCTTATAGAGCAATCAAACACCAAGACCAAAACATCAATTACAAACACAAAGAGAACCAACCCAAATATATGTACACAAGAAACCAGAAAGGAAAACATACCTGCAGCAGTGCCAGAACTCGAAGCCATTGCAGCAAACTCTCAGTGATCCTTCTCTTCTCTTGCAGAATATTAGGAGCTCGACTCATAGATAGGTTATGGTCCAATCTGAGCGTTAGTTCTGTGAGAAGAGAGACCACTATATATATACATATAGACTTCACCAAAATAGATCAGGATTTCCTATCAAAATCCTCATTGGAAACAAACACTTGTTTCCATGTCCTGCAATCTGATCTCAATGCTAACTAAAATCCTTTTTCTATCAAGGATCAGCATTCCTTTCATCAATAGGACTTTCTATCCAAATTGAATACCTATAACCGGTCTTAAAACTTCTCAATCTCATACTCATATTCTTACATTCTCCCACTTGAGTATGAAAACAGTTTCAAGCACTCAGTTTATTCAACCATACTCAGATAGAAGTGATCACTAAGTCCTGTTAACAAAAGTTTTCAATTACAACTAATCTTACATACATTTCAAAATGTAGAACTCTGAAACTCTTTATCACAACCATAATGCAAAATAGTTTTCAAGAGTCACATACATTCAATTTGTATTTTTACCATGGTGAACTCGATCAATATCATCAAATGAGCCAAACAATTTGCTCCCACTATTTCACATCATTGACAGCAAGAATAAATAATTGCTCCAAACAATGCATGAAACGATAATTCAATAACAACTGCTTAAACAGTCAAACTGTCTTTCAAGCATCAAATGAACTATCAAGTTTTATTTCTCAGAAAAAAACAACAGACCATTATATCAAGTCTCATTGGAAAATAAAACAATCTAAAACAAAACTATCTAACGAAACATTAGCCTTAAGCTTTATTGAAATACATAACACCTGTTTTTCATCACTGCACCAGCTCTCTAAACTTCACAGCAGCAACTAAACAGTCAAATATGTAACAATGGATCACTCCCACTGATCAAATGATTCAAGAACCCCCATTCGCTAAACATGAGTTTTAAATACCCCAATAGGTAATGCCTTGGTTAAGGGATCTGCTATCATCAAATCAGTGCTTAGATGCTCCACTTGTATAGCCCCTTCTCTAACCTTTTCTCGAACCTTAAGAAACGTCACATCCATCAATCTAGAAGTTGAAGTTCTTCTATTGTTTTTGGCAAAAAATACTGCAGAGTTGTTATCACAATGCATCTTAATAGGCCTTTGAACAGAATCTACAATCCTTAAATCTGTCAAGAAGTTCCTTAACCACACAGCCTGTTTCATTCCTTCAAAAGAAGCTATAAACTCTGCCTCCATAGTAGATGTTGCTATTATAGTTTGTTTTGCACTTTTCCATGAGACTGCACCACCTCCAAGCATAAACACATAGCTACCTATGGATTTTCTGTCATCTACATCACCAGCTAAATCTAAATCAGTATAGCCAACTAACTCTAGATTCTCTTTTCTTCCATAAACCAACATATATCCCTAGGTTCTTTGCAAGTACCTCAGAACCTTCTTTGCCGCTATCCAATGAGACTTTCCTGGATTTACTTGAAACCTATCTAACATTCCTACTATGAATGCTATATCTGGTCTCGTACAAATGGTGGTATACATCAAACTGCCCACTAAAGAGGCATAAGGCTTGTTTTTCATTTTATCCACCTCAACGGATGTCTTAGGACACTGAGCTTTAGAGAACTTGTCTCCCTTATTCACAGGCACTTCACCATTATTACAGTTTTCCATGTTGAACCTCAGCAATACTTTTTCTATATAACCCTTCTATGATAATCCAAGTAACTTTTGGGACCTGTCTCGAAAGATTTCAATGCCAAGCACGTAGTGTGCCTTTCCAAGATCCTTTATCTCAAATTCTTGCTCAGTATGGCCTTGGTATCATTAAGAAGCTTTATGTTAGAGCTTGCAAGGAGAATATCATTAACATACAGAACTAAAATGATGAAGCCTGAACCTGACCATTTGATGTAAATACAATCATCTAATTTATTTTCCACAAAACCAAATCTTGTAACAACCTGATCAAATTTCAAAAACCACTGTCTTGATGCTTGTTTCAGTCCATAAATAGACTTGTTAAGCTTGTAGACTTTGTTTTCTTTCCCCTTTTCAACAAATCCAGGAGTCTGTATCATGTATATGTTTTCTTGGAGTTCACCATTGAGAAAAGCAGTCTTTACATCCATTTGATGCAACTCTAAATCGAAATGTGCAACTAATGACATTATAAGCTTCATGGAGTCTTTGGAAGAAACAGGTGAAAAGGTGTCATTGTAGTCGACGCCTTCTCTTTGAGTGAAACCCTTGGCAACCAATCTAGCCTTGTACCTTTCAATTTTGCCCTGAACATCTCTCTTAGTCTTATCAACCCATTTGCATCCTATAGCCTTGATTTGGGGATTAGAATCCACCAATGTCCATACTTTATTTTGTGACATTGATTCTAATTCCTCCTTCATTGCTTTGTTCCATAATGCATGTTGAGGACTGTTCATGGCCTGGGAGTATGTAAGAGGATCATTTATATCGCCAAAATCAAACTCACTCTCCTGCAAATAACATAGTCATTTGACATGGTAGTCTTCCTGATTCTTGTTGATTGTCTTAATGGAACTATTAGTTCATGAATAGCTTTAGTGGTTGAATCTTGTTGAACTTCAAAACCGGAAATTTGATCTTGTTGTGTTTGCGTTTGTAAACTTAAATCTGGTTCCATCCTGTCTTGAATAGACTGATTCTCCTCCAACTGAATTGCAGATGTGGGAGTTATCAAGATTTCTCTATAATTGGTTTCAGAAGAAGCAACCTCAGTGTGATTCTGTTCTTCAAATATAAATCTCCCTTGTGACAATTCTGCAACATCTTGATCCTCAAAGAACCTGGCATTATGAGTTTCTTGAATTCGAGTGTGACTTTGAGGACAATAGAATTTATAGCCTTTAGATTTCTCTGAATATCCAATAAAGTAGCATGTGACAGTCCTTGCATCAAGTTTCTTCTCATTGGGATTATATATTCGAGCCTCAGCTTTACATCCCCAAACATGAAAATGATCAAAGCTAGGCTTCCTCTCATTCCAAATTTTGAAGGTGTAGATGAAACTGCCTTGGAAAGAACTCTGTTTAATATGTAAGTTGCTGTCTTTAATGCTTCTCCCCAAAGAAAACCAGGCAACTTTGACCTTGTCATCATGCTTCTTACCATTCCAATCAAAGTTCGATTCCTCCTTCCAGAAACCCCATTTTGTTGTGGTGTCTCAGGTGTGGTATATTGAGTCATAATACCTTGCTGTTCAAGGTAATGAGCAAAGGGACCCTTCTGTTGTCCAGCCTCAGTGTACCTGCCAAAGTATTCTTCTCCTCTATCAGATCTTAATGACCTTTCCTAGTTGTTTCTCAACTTCAGTTTTGTAGACTAAGCAATCAAGAACTGATGACTTCTCACATATCAGATAAGTATAGCAAAATCTTGAGAAATCATCAATGAAGTTAACAAAACAAGAGTTTCCACATATGGTCTTGGTTGGAAAAGGACCACAAATATCAATGTGTATAATTTCCAGCAAATCATGACTTCTCTTAGCATCTAGTTTTCTAAAATTAGTCATCTTGCCCTTGACACAATCAACACATTCGGTTGCAGTATCAAAATTCATTTTAGGAATCAACTTGGCTTTGGACAACTTTAGCACTCTTTCTTTAGATATATGTCATAATCTTTTGTGCCAAAGAATAAGGGAATCATCACCGCAGTGCATCCTTTTAGTGCTTGTGTTTAAAACATGTTGAAGCCCTCTAAAGAATTTGAAATGTGAACTTTAGCGCTCCTACTGCAACCTTAGTTTCTTCACCACAAAGACATTATAATTCTTGAATCTAGTTTATTTTGACATTGTGAAGCCCTCTAAAGAATTTGAAATGTGAACTGAGCATCCAGTGTCAAACCACCAAGAATTCACAGGTATCTCAATCAAATTTGATTCAACACAAACATTGACATTTTCTACACCCTTGCTTTTAAGATAATCACTGAAGACTTGACAATATTTCCTTAAGTGTCCCTTAGTTTTGCAGAAGAAACATCTAAGTTTGGCGATATTTTTAGTTTTGACTTTAAGATTGTTAGATCCCTTAATAGAGTCCCTTACTTTGGCAGGTGCATTTAACTTAAAAGAAGTAGGCTTAGAATTGGAATTCTTACTCGAGTATCCAAAAAATGAGTTGAAAGCTTTTTTCCCTTTGTCTGACTGCACAAAGTTTACTGCTTCAACATCCTTTGTTCTCTCTTGCTTTTATCTAGTCTCCTCTTGCACACATTGTGCTATTAGCTCATCAATATCCCAATTCTTATCTTGAGTGTTATAAGACACCCTTAAATGACTATATTTGCTTGGAAGAGCTTGGAGGATCATGAAAACTAGTTGTTTCTCTCCAATGTTAACATCTAGAGAGTTTATAGAGCAATCAAACACATGGAAGAGCTTATAGAGCAATCAAACACCAAGACCAAAACATAAATTACAAACACAGAGAACCAACCCAAATATATGTACACAAGAAACCAGAAAGGAAAACATACCTGCAGCAGCACCAGAACTCGAAGCCATTGCAGCAAACTCTCAGTATCCTTCTCTTCTCTTGCAGAATATTAAGAGCTCGACTCACAGATAGGTTATGGTCCAATCTGAGCATTAGTTCTATGAGAAGAGATGCCACTATATATATACACATATATATACATATCAATGTATTAAAAGCGTGAGGCGTGGGCGAGGCGTCCGAGGGGAAGCCCGGCCTAGGCGTGAGGCGAAGCCTCTTGGAACCTAAAATTTAAATATATATTATATGTAAGTATATTTATAACAATATAATACTTTGTAAAAACAAATATAATTATAACTAAATCAAAGATAATATCATCTTCTTTATTACTAAGTCTAGTTGTACTTGGAAACTATGTCATATAGTCTCAAAATGTTATAATTATTTATTTTATTGTAAGCAATTACAGAGAACTTTAAGGAAAATAAGGATGAATGGTCACAATTATAGGAAAATTTCAAGCAAAATAAAGGTTTAATGTTGCAATTATAAGTAATTTAAAAGGAAATAAAGGTTGAGTGGAGTATTTATAGGGTATTTAAAATGATATAAAGCAATAATTATGGGAGTTTAAGGAAAATAAAGGGTTGAGTGGAGTATTTATAGGGTATTTAAAATGAAATAAATGGGGTGAAGTATTTATAAGGTATTTAAAATGAAATAAATGATGAAAATAAAGAGTTGAGTGGAGTATTTATAGGGTATTTAAAGACAAAAATTAAAAAACAAACTCAGCCTAAAAAACCCTAGCCGCTGTCTCCATCTCCATCTCCATCTCCTTCGCCAGTTTCTTGGTCTGCAACTCAAAAACAGCCCTGCAACTAAAAGAAATCCAGATTTCTGCAACCTAAAAAAGAAAAAGGGATGCCCAATTGATGCCCAGTTGACGCCTCAGGCACGCTTCAGGCGCCTAGGCGCGCCCCGACGAGCCTAGGCGAGTATTTCGCCCACTCCCACAAAACAGAGGCGAAAATGGTGAAGCCCCGCCTCCAAGGGCACCTAGGCGCGCCCTGAGGCGAGTTTTTTAAAACATTGATACATATAGACTTCACCAAAATAGATCAGGATTTCCTATCAAAATCCTCATTGGAAACAAACACTTGTTTCCATGTCCTGCAATCTGATCTCAATGCTAAATAAAGTCCTTTTCTATCAAGGATCAGCATTCCTTTCATCAATAGGACTTTCTATCCAAATTGAATACCTATAATCGGTCTTAAAACTTCTCAATCTCATACTCATATTCTTACAATAGCAGTACCAAGAGGATTCCAAAGGCTATATAAAAGGTCATGGTATGAACTTTGACTTACATTCTTGATGTGTTCGAAGATGTCCCTCACTGCATTTTCGGTGATTCCTCTCATGGTAAATGTCTTACCACTACTAGTCTGCCCGTATGCAAAAATTTTAGTTGTCAAAAGAAAATGTGGCAACTTTAGAATCGGCAGAATATCATGTTGCACAGGATATAATGACATAGAAGTGTACGAGTTAGTAGCTAGACGTTCAGTTACCGTTCATTCCTGTAATTGCAGGAATGAACCTTCTGAGTTGAGCACATCAGGCCAAAAACCTTATCTGTCGCATTTAAATCACAACAAATGAGTTACTTGAGTAAAAAAAACTCTCTCAGAAACTTGACTTCGAAGAAAACAAAAAGGAATGTATCAAAAATTACAATATCGTACATCAAATTATTTTCACACATCGAAACCTCTGCGTGGTTAACAGAATTCAGCAGCAAACAAAATAAGACTAGCGAAAGCACAAGAAGAATATGAAAGTTTTCATGTAATGCTTACCAAAGGTGTACGGGTTTGAAGGCCACTCATGATCCGGATTCTTGAAAAATATAGTGTGCTCATCCAAGCAGTCCAAGCTATAAGATCATACATTGCCTGCTCTCGCCTGTTCAGCGGCCTCAAATGAACAGTGACCAAAATTTTCTCCTCCCTGACTTTTGAGCCACCCGGAGTGGAGCACGGAGTCCTTCGTAGCTTAGCCGACAGAGTTACTGGTGTCCCCGGCATCATCTTCACTTACTAACCTCCACTCTAAGAACAACAGAAGCCAAATCAATCAAAATCATCACCGATCATAAAAATTCACATTTTCGATCTAGAACAATCTAGAGAATTCCTAGAGATACTACTTTTCTTGGATTGCAAAATTTAACCGATACAAATTGGCGAAAACGAAACTCTAGCTTCAACAACAGAATCAAAGCATTAGCATAAAGAAATTGTTGAATTTTAGATGTATATTTTCTTGTATAACATTTACAAAGTTGAAGCATATATATGAGAAGGTGACAGAATGAGTAGCCAGCAAGCAACCTCCAATCAATCTCCTTAAATCACTCCTATAAGGGTTACCAACTAATTACAATAACAAGGGAACACAATCCCTTAATTCTAGACTAAAGCAAGCTAGAAATAATTTCTTGAATAAGACCCATGCCTTAGCCGAGAGTAAGGTAAGACTGATTGATTTGCTCCATTTGGACTTCCATACCTTACCTTAGCTGCTTCTTCCAACACTCCCCCTCAAGCTGGATCAAGGGGATTCGTTGAGCTAAGCTTGAACAATAAACGTTGAAATTGAGAAGTAGGAAGATATTTTGTAAAAATATCAGCCAACTGATCATGATTGCATGTGTAATGAGTGTTGATAACCTTCGATTGAACTTGTGCTCGAATGTAATGACAATCAACCTCGATATGTTTAGTCCTCTCGTGAAAAACTGGATTAGAAACGATATTCATAACAGCTTGATTGTCACAGAACAAAGACATAGGCTGATTGCTTGGAAACCCTAAATCTGATAGAAGAGTTTTAAGCCAAATGAGCTCACACGCAGTGGATGTTATTGCTCGATACTCAGCCTCTGCGCTTGATCGAGCTATGACGCTTTATTTTTTGCTTCTCCATGTGACTAAATTTCCACCCACAAATATGCAGAAACCAGTGGTTGACTTACGATCAAGGAAGTTTCCAGCCCAATCAGCATCTATGTACCCCATGATAGCAGTGTTACCATTCCTTTTCATCAATATGCCTCGACCAAAAGAGCCATTGAGATAATGAAGGATTCTTTTAACAATGCTTAAATGAGCAATGATGGGAGCATGCATGAATTGATTGGCAAGGCCCACGACATAGGAAATGTCAGGATGTGTGATTGTGAGATAAATCAATTTTCCAACTAATTTTGGATAGTCAGTGAGATTGGTGGAAGCATCATTTTGCATGTCGAGTTGAAATTTACTATCAATGGGAGTTCGAGCAGGCTTACAGTCGACCATACCAGCATCCTTTAGAAGATCAAGAACATACTTTCTTTGATTTAGAAAGAGTCCATTATGAGATGTGGCCATTTCAATGCCAAGAAAATACTTGAGAGTTCCCAAGTCCTTGAGAGCAAACCTGACTAGGAGGGCATGCTTGAGGGAATTAATTTCCTCAATATTGTCACCTGTCACCATGAGGTCATCAACATAAATCAAAACAACTAACTTACCTACTGAACTAATTCGAACAAAAAGAGGGGAATCAGCATTGCTTCTGTAAAAGCAAACTTCTTCAAGTACTGAGCTAAGTTTTGAATACCATGCTCGCGGAGACTGTTTTAAACCATAGATAGATTTATGAAGTTTGCACACCATGTCAGGATCATGGAATTGAATGTGACCCGAGGGCAACTTCATGTACACTTCCTCTTCTAGCTCACCATGCAATAATGCATTCTTTACATCCATTTGATATAAAGGCCAAACTTGATTTACTGCATCAGACAACAATACTCTCACTGTGTTCATCTTGGCAACTGGGGCAAAAGTTTCTTTATAATCCACTCCATAGGTTTGAGTAAAGCCACGAGCTACCAAGCGAGCTTTGTGTCTCTCAACAGTTCCATCAGAGTTGAATTTTGTCTTATACACCCAACGACTGCCTACTGCCTTTTTTCCTTGAGGAAGCTTAATAACACTTCAGGTTCCATTGTCATCGAGAGCTTGAAGTTCATTCTTCATAACAGTTTTCCAAATATCATGATTCTTTGCTTCTTGAAAGCTCTGTGGATCATGAGTATTATCTAGGGCACTGAGAAAAACAGCATAAGATGATGAATATTTTTTTGAAGTGACAAAATCTGCAAGAAGATATCTTGTAATATAAGTAACATAATTAACAAGCCTGGATAGAGGATGACGATCTCTAGTGGGATTCCTCCGAGTTGGAACTTGTGTTGGAGGCAGTGGCTCGGAGATTTGAGATAAGGACTTTGTATGTGGACTTGGAGAGTCATTCCCTGCATCTTTTTCTTGAAAAGAATGGATGTTAGGTAATGGAAATAAATCATGCAAAAACTCCCCCTGATTTGTATCAACCACTTCCTGTGTAAGTAGGGAGTTGACTCATCAAACCTAACATCTCTAGACACTACAAGCTTGTTAGTGATTGGATTATAACACTTATAACCCTTTTGTGTGGATGAATAACCCATGAACACACACTTAACAACCCGAGGATCAAGTTTGTCACGGTGAGTAGGATGAGTGTGAACAAGACATATACACCCAAAGACCTTTAAGTGAGACAAATCAATCTTTCTCTCCTTCAACCCTTCATAAGGAGATTCAAAACCTAGCACTTTGCTAGGAAGACAGTTGATGATGTATGTAGTTGTAAGTACTCCTTGTGATCAAAACTTCTTAGGTACATGCATATGAAACATAGGAGCTCTTGTCTTCTCAAGAAGGTCTCAATTTTTTCTCTCGGCAACCCGTTTTGTTGGGGAGTGCCAACACAACTTGTTTGATGAAGAATGCCATAATTGCTCATATATTGTGACATATTATTGGACATATATTCAGTGCCATTATCGGATCTTAATATGTGAATATTAGATGAGAATTGAGTGCTAACAAGTTTATGGAAATCTTGAAACACACTAGCAAATTCACTTTTAAACTTTAAGAGGTACAACCAAGTGACCCTTGTAAAATCATCCACAAAGGTTACAAAATACCTATATCCATCAAAGGACTCAACAATTGGTCCCCAAATATCGAAATGAATGATTTCGAAAGGATTTCTAGCCCTAGACAAGGATAAGTTAAAAGGTAATCTGACGGATTTAGACAAGTGACAAGCATCACATTGAACCTTGTCTTTACAAAGGTTTGGAAACAAAACAGACATCACTTTTTCGGAGGGGTGAGCCAACGGTTGGTGCCAAAGATGTTGATTTTGTGGTATACTGGAGCTAGCTTGAAAATGCTTGGAAGTCTTGAAATATTTGGCTAGATAATAAATTCCATTAAAAAAAAAACCTTCACCAATCGTCTTCTTGGTGATGATATCCTGAAAAACAACGTTGTGAGGAGAGAAAATGGCTAGACAATTCAAAGATTTTGTGAGGATTCCAACTAATAAGAGTTGACCAGGAAATGAAGGAACATAAAGTGCTATCGACTGTTTGTGGTCTGAAAGAAGATTGATTTTTCCTTTTCCTACAACTAAGGCTCATTTCCCATTAGCTACTGACACGTGAAATGGTATGGACATGGTTTTGAAATCATGCAGTTTGGTGAGTTGATTTTTCATGTGATCCATAGCTCCTGAATCTATAATCCAATAATCATGCACATGTCTAGCATTAAGAGCAATTGAGAAGGAGCTTAAGATACCTAGAATATCACCTTGTGGAACACAATCAGTTTCTGCAAGAAATCCAGCAAACTTTCCCAATAAAGTAGTGTGATCTTTGCTTTCAGACATGGTGGTTTCCAAACAATCATTGTGCAACTGTTTTTTGTGAATATAGGCTGCGAACTCGTTGATCAATACGGAAGGATTTGCTGTGAAATTTATCATCCCTTCACTTGAAGAACCAGCTGCATGGTTGGCTCGGTGGGGGGGGATGATTCAAGCTTTTGTGGGAACCCTTGCTATCCTTTAAAGAGCTTGGCTTTAGCTCTAGATGAAGAATCCAACATCTGTCTCGAGTATGCCCAACAAAATCACAATAGTTGCATTTCAGGTCAAGCCTTTTACCTTTATAAGGTCTTCCTTCACTACGACTATGATTAGAAACATAAGCCCTAGTTTCAGGCATATTCGACTTGATCTCCAAGTTCATCACTTTTTTCCTCACTTCTTCCCTTTGAATGATAGCACACACTCCTGTGAAAGATAGTAGCTCGACATTCATCAGTACATGGCTTCTAAGATCTTCAAACCCTGGCCCCAAGCTTGCCAAGAGTTGAAGGATCTTATCCTCTTTAGCTCTTTTAATTAGGACAGTAGCATCAGTGGTATGGGGTCGATAAATATCGAGTTCGTTCCGCATATTTGTCAATATGCCTTCTTTCAGAGTCATCCAAACTTGCCTTCTTGTTGCAGATTTGCAATGTCTTTCTTTAGATGAAAAACACGAGCAGAGTTGTTTTTACTCCCATACATTTCTTTGACTTGATTCCACAGATGCATGGATGACTCTAAATAACTGAAAATTTCAGCAATTTTCCACTCCATAGAATTAAGTAACCAGGACATAACCAGTTGATCTTTACACTGCTATGCCTCAAATGTAGTAGTTGTGGCAGCCGGTGCCCGTATAGCCCCATTGACATATCCCAGCTTAGATCTTTCTCCCAGTGCGAGATATATGGCTTTAGACCATGGAAGATAGTTGAATTCATTCAACAAGACAGAACTGAGACGTTGGTTTGGATTAACCTCAACGTTTGAACCTGCTGCATTAGCCAGAGAACTTTCAGCTTCAAAGGAATTGTCTTCCGCCATCGTAGCGTAAAGAAAAAAAAGATGCAACGAACAAATTCAGAGTCAGAATTTTTAGAATTCCTGCTCTGATACCATGTTGAATTTTAGATGTATATTTTCTTGTATAGCATTTACAAAGTTGAAGCATACATATGAGAAGGTGATAGAAGGAATAGCCGGCAAGCAACCTCCAATCAGTCTCCTTAAATCACTCCTATAAGGGCTACCAACTAATTCTAGAGTAAAGCAAGCTAGAAATAATATCTTGAATAAGACCTATACCTTAGCCGAGAGTAAGGTAGGACTGATTGATTTGTTCCATTTGGACTTCCATACCTTACCTTAGCTGCTTCTTCCAACAGAAATCATGTTCATTGCCAAAACCTAAAACATAAATCATAAAAACTGAATCTATCAGACTCGTTTCGTATTCTTGAAATTTTTTGTCCTCTCAACAAATTTAACCTGAAAAAAAAAACACAAAATCAGAAGAAAAAAAATCTTTAATTTCTGTACTAAACTTCATGAATCTAACAGCACTGTGATCATCGGGAACAAATATATGTATATATATGTAGGTAGAGAAAGAGAGGGAGATGTTTACTGTAAATATGGAGTTCTTGAAGGTTGAGGGAGATGAATAGTCGGCGAAGTCCAGAGTGCCAGTGAAGAACTGCAATGCTAGAAAGAGACGGAGATGGAAGTAGTAACGGCTATTTCAGACGTGAGTGGTAGTAACAGTTATTTCGGTTAACATTTCCGTCCGCTTAGCCGCACCTGAAGTGCCAACATAAATGATTTGTTTCCTATTTTTTGAATTTCTGGTGCCTGGGTGTTGGCCGGCAGGGAGGCAGGAGTTAGAACCCACGTCGGGTTGGAGACGCGTGTCACCCGTGCGGTAGTCACGTTCTGAGTTTACAAACAGGAAACAGGGTGATAAAGAGTAATGTTGTGGAGATAAAATTTGGGAACAAAATTTATGGGTAAATTATATAAAACTACCTTGAGTCAGTCATAGTTTCATACCCTATCTTTAAAAATTTCAATGTCATACCTCATCTACGAATTTTTTACAATTTTATACATTCCGTCAGTTTTCTGTCAATTCTTTCGTTAAATAGTAACGTGGCTTGAGACGGGCCCACTATCTATTAAAAATTAATAAAATATTAAAAACTTTAAAAAATCATTTAATATTTTTTTTCCCGTCTTCCCCAAACCCAAACCCAGATCCCACCCCACCTCTTATAGCAATCCCATTTGCACCCCGCCTCCCCCCCCCCCGACCCTCCTTCCCTTATCTCATTTGCACCCACTGCACATCCATCATTCCCTCACCCCACCCCCCCGACCCTTCCTCCATTCTCCCTCTCTTCTCTCCTCTGCACATTCATCCACACCGTCCACCCAAAATGACGGCGTGGCGATTCCGCCCCAGCAGACTCGCCCGTCGAAATCCATGGTTATTGGCACAATCTTTGGCCATCGCCACGATCACGTATGGTTGTGCATCCAACACGACCGCTTCTCCACCAAACCCACCCTCCTCATTGAGCTCTCGGTCTCAACCCACCAGCTAATCAACGAGATGTGATTCGAGCTTGTCCGTGTCACCCTCAAATGCGACGCGTCGGGCCGGCCCCAGCTCGCTGATTGCCCACTTCGATCCGTCCCCATTTGGACCGTTCACTGCAACGGTCGCAAACTCGGGTCTGCGCAGAGAAGAAAAACGAGCAAGAAGGTGATATTGATGTTAAAGATGATGCAGTCGACGACGGTCGGAGCCGGAGTAATGCCGGTCGGGTTCTAGGTTTGGGTTGGGTGTGGTGGATGGGATTGCTGGAAGGTAGGCTTGGCAAACGAGTCGTGTCTGTCGTGTTCGTGTCATTTTCGTATAACACCTGTTATCTTAACGAGTCGTGTAGTGTCACACCCGTTATCTTAACAGGTCATTAACGGGTCGGGTCACTTTACGGGTAAAGTGACCCGACCCGTTATGACCCGTTAAGAAATTTTTTTTTTTTTTTTTAAATTTGCACATACCACATATTGCCACATAAATATTACCTAAAAACATTATAACATTTGTCATTTAAGTATTATAACTACACTTGAAAATAAGAGCCTAATAAAAAAATAATACATACACTACTAATCTATTACAAATATTAAATGTGCAAGGATATGCAAAATGAAAGAGTTTTTGTTTTCAAGGTTGTAAGTCTTTCTCAAAAGATTAAATCTCAGCCGATCCAAATGGTCATTAATTTTTAAATTAAATTTAATATATATAATTATAGTTTTTAGGGGTATAAAATTGTTAAATTAATATATATAATTATTATAGTTGATTCATACTTTTACTATGTATATATATAACATAAGATTTTGTGATATCCACATCCACTAGTGTAAATATTTTAAATTGAAGATCGAATTCATTCTTTGTATTCATATATGGTCAAGGACTGTAGCTGTAAAAAAATCATCAAAATCGAGTCAAAATAACCGTTAAATCGTGATTTTTCGTTTATAACCGTCGAAACGTTTTGTCCCGTTACTTGATCTCTGAATGTTTGTTTTTTGTGATTTTTTGCTTATGTGATCTCGAAGCATATACAAACAAGTTTAACGGTTGGGATCATTGAAATTAGTTTCGGAGAATTCGTATCCCATCAAAACAATAGATTGACTAACACTTAGAGTTTATTTATACTTTCATTAAGTATAACATAAGATTTTGTGTTATCCACTTGTGTAAATATTTTAAATTCCTTCTTTGTATTCATATAGGGTCAAGGAGTGTAGCTGTAAAAAATCATCAAAATCGGAGTTAAAATAACCGTTAAATCATGATTTTTCGTTTAAAACCGTCGAAAAGTTTTGTCCCGTTACTTGATCTCTGAATGTTTGTTTTTTGTGATTTTTTGGTGATGTGATCTCGAAGCATATACAAACAAGTTTGACGGTTAGGATCGTTGAAATTAGTTTCGGAGAATTCGTATCCCATCAAAACAATAGATTGACTAACACTTAGAGTTTATTTCTATTTTCATTAAGTATAACATAAGATTTTGTGGTATCCACTTGTGTAAATATTTTAAATTGAAGATTGAATTCATTCATTGTATTCATATAGGGTCAAGGAGTGTAGCTGTAAAAAATCATCAAAATCGAAGTTAAAATAACCGTTAAATCGTGATTTTTCGTTTATAATCGTCGAAAAGCTTTGTCCCGTTACTTGATCTCTAAATGTTTGTTTTTTGTGATTTTTTGGTGATGTGATCTCGAAGCATATACAAACAAGTTTGACGGTTGAGATCGTTGAAATTAGTTTCGGAGAATTTGTATCCCATCAAAACAATAGATTGACTAACACTTAGAGTTTATTTATACTTTCATTAAGTATAACATAAGATTTTGTGGTATCCACTTGTGTAAATATTTTAAATTGAAGATTGAATTCATTCATTGTATTCATATAGGGTCAAGGAGTGTAGCTGTAAAAAATCATCAAAATCGGAGTTAAAATAACCGTTAAATCGTGATTTTTCGTTTATAATCGTCGAAAAGCTTTGTCCCGTTACTTGATCTCTAAATGTTTGTTTTTTGTGATTTTTTGGTGATGTGATCTCGAAGCATATACAAACAAGTTTGACGGTTGAGATCGTTGAAATTAGTTTCGGAGAATTTGTATCCCATCAAAATAATAGATTGACTAACACTTAGAGTTTATTTATACTTTCATTAAGTATAACATAAGATTTTGTGGTATCCACTTGTGTAAATATTTTAAATTGAAGATCGAATTCATTCATTGTATTCATATAGGGTCAAGGAGTGTAGCTGTAAAAAATCATCAAAATCGGAGTTAAAATAACCGTTAAATCGTGATTTTTCGTTTATAACCATCGAAAAGATTTATCCCGTTACTTGATCTTTGAATGTTTGTTTTTTGTGATTTTTTGGTGATGTGATCTCGAAGCATATACAAACAAGTTTAACGGTTGTGATCGTTGAAATTTGTTTCGGAGAATTCGTATCCCATCAAGTTCAATGGTGTATGTATGTGTGTGTGTGTATATATATATATTAAGTAGATTTAAATCTATTTATTTTGTATGTATAATTGACCGGTACACATAGTAGTACATCACGTGTCATTATAAAAATAGTGGGATATATCATGTGCGATAAAAAGTTAATAACTTAAAAAATATATATTCTCACCACTGCACTTCTATTAATTTTCATTTTTCCCTCTCTTTTTTGTTTCCTTTTCAACGTTTCATATAATTTTCACTTTTCCCTCCACCCTATCCATCCATCTTTCCCTAATTCCCTCTCTTTTTTGTTTCCTTTTCAACTTTTCTTATCATTTTCATTTTCCCTCCCTTTTTCTTCAAAAATGGCGACACTGCAGCAGGGAATGGAATGAATCAATTATGGAATCAAAATTCAAATCAATGGATGCATACATATTAATTAATAATTATTATAGTTTTTATAATTCAAAATTTAATCTATATATATATATATAATTATTATAGATAGTTAATATTTTGGGGTATAATTATTATAGTATATATAATTATTATAATTATTATAGTTAATTTAATATATATATAGATATTTATTATAGTTTTTAGGGGTATAAAATTGTTAAATTAATATATATAATTATTACAATATTTTTTTAGGGTTATAAAATTATAAAATTAATATTCTGCTTATCGTGTATCGTGTTACCCACGTGTATACCCGAATCAACCCGTTATCTTAATAGATGCTTATCGGGTTACCCGATAACGACCCGATTCGTTATCGTGTCGACCCAAACACATGTTAATTTCATGTCGTGTCGTGTCGGATTATCGGATCGTGTCAGGAATTGCCAGGTCTACTGGAAGGGGTGGGTGGGATCTGGGTTTGGGTTTGGGTTTGGGGAAACAGGAGGGGGAAGAAAGTGTGAGGGGATAAGGGGTGGGTCCCCATCCAAAAAAATATATATTAAATGATTTTTTTTAATTTTTTAATATTTAATTAAATTTTTAATAGATAGTGGGTTCCGTCTCAAGCCACGTCATTATTTAACGGAAGAATTGACAGAAAACTGATGGAATGTATGAAATTGTAAAAAATTCGTAGATGATGACACTGAAATTTTTTAAAGACAGGGTATGAAACTGTGACTAACCCAATAGTTGAAGTAGTTTTATGTAATTTACCCAAAATTTATAAACTAAATGATGTGTCACCAATAGGAATAAACACTTTTATCAATACTTAAGTAATAAGTCAATCATCAACTTTCATGTCCTTTAATTTCTTAAATTTTGTCTCCTTAGCATTATCAGGTGATAAACGTCAAGACGTCGAGCTATTAGAAACCGGGCCGAACCTAACAACAAAGCCCAAAATAAAAATAGGCCCGCCAATTAAAGAAGAGTCAAAATCATTTTGTTTAGAAGTGCTTTTAAAAGGCTTGAAAGTATTTTTGGAAGTGCATTTTAGCATAAACAATTGAAGTCGGGAAAATGGAGTTGTTCAGTTCATCGTTCTTCCCTGCTGTATTCGTTCTCTTTTTGGTCTCAGCTCCAATTCCAAATTCGAAAGTGAAATATAGACCAGCAGGTACGTTCTCCTCAAACATTTCATTATACTCCCGGTTGGTAGCTTTATCGAGTAAACAATAGGTGTTGGATAGTCACTGTGTCATCCTCAATTGTGAGACTTGAAGGAGCTCAAATGTACACAATCAGCTTTGGATAGGCGTTTTAAAAAATAAATACTAATAATTGCGTTGACATTTAGTATTACGGTCTAGTGGTATTTATCTTCACTTATAAGTGAAAAGTTATAGATTTAATTCTCGTCAAAAGCGAAGTTGAACTACATTATTATGACTAGCCAACTCCCTCACCTCTTAGTGTAAATACTATTGTTTGTTAAAAAAATAAAAATAAATTGCGTTTCTCCTTTCTGAATTTATTCAAATGTGGCTCCAGTTCTGGACCACTTTGTAAGCAAAGTCCCAAGACATGGGTGAAAGAAGTCCATTTTTTCTGGCAATGACACCAATTGCTCACATTACAAAAGGTGAAAAAAAAAAGTCATCAAGTGGGAGAGTAATACTCTCCACCACCACACAGCCGTACAGGACGGGAATAGGATTGGAAGAAATTAATATCTTCCAAAATATGCATTGTTTCCGTTTCTGTAGTTTAGTGTAGCATCCATATGAGAGAGGAAGAACATAAGTCTCCTCCCATCGCATGTGGTGTGACAAAGTTCTAACCAAACAAATCACAAAATCAAAAGAAACAAGTCTAGACTATATTGGAGCCAAGCTCTGAGTAGAAATAAAAAATGGAGTACCAAGCCAACAAGGCTCCCCGGCCGCTTTGTGAGGGACGGCAGAGGAATGTCTATCGTATGCAGCATTACTCTTACTTTGAAAAGAGGTTGTTTCCATAACTTGAACCAGTGACCCTTTGGTCACAAAAGACCAACATTTCCATTGCGCCAAGATTCACCCTCAAATAATAAGGGGAGTACAAAAGAAAAAAAAATGTGTGAAGAAAACCACTTAACAATCTAAAGTGCTTTTGTTGCAGTATTTCAAGTCAAGTAACTTTTTATGTGCAAGATTGGTTTGACATACGAACATGGTAGCATCATGTTGCATTGCATCATGCTGGTGACATGAGGTGAAAAAGGAATGTTTCAGTAAAGAAAGATAAATCATTGTTGATGAAAGCAAGTTGCCATAAAAGTTACTCTCACATTGAAGGGTAGTATAGTATGTTAGAAAATACTTCATAGAAATCACTTTTGAAATGAAATTGCTACGAAAGTTCCTCTCTTTCAACTTGATCACATTCACATTTGAAGGTAGTAGGTAGGAAACTGCTTCGTAGGTAGGAAGAAAAGCATGACTGATATAACAAGAGAGAGTCCATTGTCCATACAATACTGCATATTCGAAGAAATGTCCTGGAAGTTGTTCTTTTGATTTTGGGTCATGACTTAGTTGACTGGGAAACTTTGTTGACGAAAAGTTAGGTTTCATCTAGGTGTCCAGATGATTTACCGTTTCATCAATCTAGGAGATATGTAGACATTTTATTCTCCACCATTTTCTATGTTAAGTTCTGAATGGCTTACTGATGTTGAGAGTGAATTTTACATCGGGCAAAAAAGTGACTTTATATGTGTTTATAAGTAATTGAAATATTTCTTATATTGCCAATTAATTTTACGATAAAATCTTAACTTCCTTCATGATATTACAACAGGTTGTCGCATGTGCGAAGCCCAACGACCATACAAGCTCAACGTCACTCGATTCATGTTGTCCACATGTTAGATTTGAAAATTGGCCGCACATAAAAGAGCTTTTTGAGAATGAATCTCACATCGGATTAACTTACACGTTTTGTATGTGTTAAGTAGCCCTAGGATGCTAAACTCTTTCTATATTTTACAGGTACCATATTATACCATTAAAATTTGATGATTGTTCCAGTTTCTAGTTCATTGGCTTCAATCCACAATCAAAACTTTTATATGGGATGGGGGTTCTCCTAAGTCATGAGTAACCACATTGAAAGTCTGTTCACCGAAAAACAAAAAAATGAAAATCTGTATTCTTTTTCCCTATATTGAAAGTCTAGATTGTTTTTTCCCCCAATTTTAAGTCATGTTGTCGAACTTATACATGTAGGGTTTTAAGTTCGACTTTAATAAATGACAAGTTTCATAAGGATTTATTTATGTAACTTAGTTTAAACCTCTCATCGTTTAAACCTCTCATCTCCTAGTGTAAATATATTGTTGTATGGCATGCCAGACTACCAGTGGTTAATTTGATTTCCTGCAGATTTATGTTTTGTGGTGCTAATTAATATGTGTTTATGAAAGTTTCTTGTAGTCAGCGTCGTCCAAAACCCAAAGTCAGCCAGAGTTGCATTTCAGAAGACCAACGACAACAGTTCAATTTTAGATCTCCAGAGCAGAAAATGGTCAAAACAAAATACCTTTATGGCGTCTACGTGATAAAAAAGAAAGCAACAAAGGCATGAGTACTAAATGGTTATATCAATACCAAGAGGATTCCAAAGGCTATACAAAAGGTCCTGGTATGAACTATGACTTGTATTCTTAATGTGTTCGAAGATGAGAGTACAAACACCTCTCTGTGTAAAGAGGTAGACACTAGAGAGAACAATGTGTGTGGTGTGTAGCATCCATATGAGAGAGGAAGAACATAAGTCTCCTCCCATGTGGTGTGACAAAGGGTGTAACACCAAACAAATCACAAAATCAAAATAAACAAGTGTGAACTTCATTGGAGTCAACCTCTGAGTAGAAATAAAAAGGGAAACCAAGCCAACAAAGTTTCCTGCTTTGCGAGGGTTGGAGAAGGAACGTCTATCGTACGCAGTTTTACACATGCTTTGCAAAGATGTTGTTTTCATGACTCGAACTTATGAACCTTTGATCACAATGGAGCAACATTTCCATTGTGCTCAGGTTCGCCATCAAATAAAAAAAGGAGTACAAAAGAAAAAAAAAAAGGTGTGAAGAAAACCACTTAACAATCTAAAGTGCTTTTGTTGCAGTATTCAAGTAACCTTTCTATGTGCAATATTGGTTTGACATACAAACATAGTAGCATCACGTTGCATTGCATCGTGCTGGTGACATGAGGTGAAAAATGAGCGCGTCAGTAAAGAAAGATAAATCATTGTTGATGAAATTAAGTTGCCACGAAAGTTACTCTCATATTAAAAGATGGTATATATGAAAATGTTTCGTATAAATCACTTTTGAAAAGAAGTTGTCACGAAAATTATTCTCTTTTAACTTGATTACATTCACATTTGAAGTTATTAGGTAGGAAACTGCTTTGCATGTAGGAAGAAAAGCGAGGGCTTATATGTGAAACCTCTCGCCAAATTTAGTTTGTAATTTTACTTTTCCTCTTAAAAAGTTTATGAATTTCATTTTGGTCCCTCATCTATCTTACCTTATCCGGATCCCTTTTAGATTTTCTCTCCTCTCTTCAGCTGCCACGCGGCAGTTCCCTAACCCTTTCCCTTCTTCTCTCTTTCCCCCACCCCGAGACTCTCTCTTTCTCTCAGCTCTCTGTCTCTCACTCTCGAATCTCTCTCCTTCTCCCCTTCCGGCCAAGAAATGTCCTGGAAGCTGTTCTTTTGATTTTGGGTCATGACTCAGTTGATTGGGAAACTTTGTTTACGTAAAGTTAGGTTTCATCTAGGTGTTCAGATGATTACCGTTTTATCAATCCAGGAGATATGTAGACATTTTATCCTCCATCATTTTCCAAGATGAAAAGACGAGAATGAAAATTTATGTGTTTAAGTTATGAATGACTTACTGATATTGAGAGTGAATTTCAAATCGGGTAAAAAAATAACATTACATATGTTTATAAGTAATTAACTTACTTCTTATATTGTCAATTGTTTTTATGATGAAATCTCACGTAATGGACAGCCTAATTTGTCATCCACGAAATTCGAACCTAAAATTTCTCATTTTCGAATGAAGATAAATATCAATATATTAAACCATTAAAATTTCATAATTGTTCCAGTTTCTGGTTCATTGGCTTCTATCCACAAATAAAACTTATATATGGGATAGGGTTCACCTAAGACATGGGTAACCAATTGAAAGTCTGTTCACCCAAAATAAAAATAAAAATGGAACACTACTCTTTTTCCCCAAATTAAAAGTCTAGATCTTTTTTTACCCAACTAATTAAGTCATATTGTTGAACTTATAGCTGCATGGTTTTAAGTTTGACTTTTGTAAATAATAATGTTAAGAAGATTAAATTTTGTAATTTAGTTTGCTATTTTAATTTATAAATTTAGTTTTCCTAGCATTACTTTTTTGAAAATTGTGAGTTATATAATGAGAGAGACGGATTCTCTTTGTGAGGATCTCGGAGATCTTCCAATTATTTTCGTTCATCATACATCGTGCGATCAGTTTTTGTTAAGTACGGTTTATATTTAATTTTAAATAAAAAAATTTATAATAATTTTTTAGCACACGATATATGATGAATGAATATTATTTGAGGATTCTCAGAATCCTTATAAAGAGAATGCTGCCAGGATCCTTTCTTCTATACTGATATATTATTGTAGTGGCCCACTTCTGCAAGTGGAGAACCATGCGTTGAAACACAAACACGAAAACTGACGCGCATGCTCCCATATGCGGTCAGCTTCTGCAGGAGGTGACCCCATCCACGTGGATTGTACGGCCACTAACTGGCTTGAATATTGAGCCCAATGGCTCTGTTGACTAATCCAACGGCAGACGTTCACCACATTTGACACACCCTAACCCGAAGATTAGGACGTGCTGGCCGTCACATGAGCGTGACGTAACCATAAGTGCAGGCGGAAACGATAATATAAAAAAATACGAACCAACAAAAACCACTAATTGCAGTTATTAACAACCTAGCATTCTATGTGCATAAGAGTGTACTAAACACACATAAACAAAGCATAAGCGTCTAGATGCAGTCAAGTAGGACCATAACTAATTTACAACACCCTCGGGTGAATCCTACATTTATTTAGTCTGTCAGAACGTCGAAGAAGTCCTCGTAGGCCACCAACGCCTCAACTAGAACCTGGAGGGGCGCAAAACAGAAAACGTGAGTGGGCGAAAATAAAGCTTTTCCAAAACATTTCATAAATCCACATTTATAACCCCTCTTTGAAAACCTGTATACTTTCCCAGAAAAATAGTATATAAGCATATATATCTCAACCATCTCAATCATCAATCTCATAACAGATTCAATAGAAAATGTGCCATGTCAAATTCAACAGTTTAGTATGAATGCATTAACATAAATCAGGTGGAAGGATAAATCAACCGGAGACCCTACAATGGTCCTGTACGGCTGAATCTAGAGCTCAAAATCTCATCTAGCCGGAGTCACCTAGTATGACCTGTACGGCACTACACTGCACATAAGTCGGAACTACCTAATGTAGTCTATACGACTTAATGGTTAATGTTACGCTCTAGTGCTTCTCTCATCAATCATCTGTGCACATAATCTAAGGTCACCTACCAGTCGGAACCCTTCTAATGGTCTATACGACTGGCATGTCGGAACCACCCCTAGTGGTCTGTACGACTAGCATCTACTTGGATCCAAGGTGAGCATGCGATGCAGGGTGAATAATATAAGCACTAATACCCAGGTGCAGTTTATGAGCTCAACATATCTCAACATCATCATAACAGTAATAATACTCACCTGATACTCACCTGTGCGTCCACATCACCATTTCACATATATGCATCATACAACAATTCATAATATTCATGAAATTCTATGCATGGCAAACCAAACTATATTTCATATCTCATTTCAACATACTTTTCATTTAAGTTGATTTCTGGGGAAATCGAGTATATAGGTATATATATAAAAAGCAATGCCCACTCACTGGTATGTTGCCGGGTCGTAACCCCTTTGACGCCCCTGGAGGTGCTCGTCCTCGCTATAAGTCTCACCTATATGCGAAACAACTATAAAACGTCATTTAAAGCGCATAAATGAAACTAGGCAATTAATTCCTCATACGATGCTTAATTTTGACAAATGAATACTCTAACGCGATCTACACAACCTCACGAGCATCGTAATATTTTTAAAATAATTTTTCTACGTCTCACGCGCCCCCACACCCCGAATTGGGCACGGGTCTACGCGCCCCCGCGCGCGGCCACGTGCGTTGCATGTTGACGGCGTCAGTTAACGCCGTCAGGAATATTCCGGGAATATTCCGTTAAAACCTAACGGTTACCGTTAACGCCGTTAGGAATATTCCGTTAAAACTAACGGAATATTCCTGTTTCTTCTCCGATGGTCTCTCGCCGGACTCCGGTCACCGGAAAACTGGGAATTTTTCAAATTAACTATTCTCACTCGTTTTTCGTCCATTTTTCTCGAATTTTATACCAAATTGAAGCCCTTAACATGTAGAACCACGATGGAATGGTTTTAAGCACTAAAAACCACGGGATCATACCTTCCAAAATTTCAAGAAATCGGCCAAACGTCGAACTAGGTGATTCCGACGTCCAAAACTTCCAAACGACACACTCCGAGCTTCCTTGAGACTTCCTAAAGCTCACTGTGAGCTTAGTTTGGCCTAAAACACAACCAATTCAAAGCTCATGAACAGTACACATTCACGGGATCTTTAGAAACTAGGGTTTTCCAAGTAAAACTCACCTTAAATTGGTACCTACGTGATCGTGGAGTCCTCAGGAATGCAATGGTAGCCTTAAATCTGACGATGGTAGAAGTTTTGGGTGATTTTGGTGGTTGCTCGTACGTTCGAGAGGGAGAGAGAGAGTGAGTGTCTGAGGAAGAGAGAGAGTGACAATATACGGAAAATGGGGAGGGAATTAGGGTGTGAGGCCCTACTTAAACCCCAAACACAAAATTAATACATAGAAATGTAAATCTAAGTCCTAGTTTAAGTTCCTAACACTAATTAATATTCTAATTAACAATAGTTTAGGAACTTTAGGTAAAACTAATGTTGAATTTACGCACCTTAATCCCGTTTAAGGTCATTTTTGTAATTTCACGTCCTCGGAATTAATAATTCTGGGACGGGCTGTGACAACATTTAAGTGATTGAGATGGTGAAATGAGGACTAACTAATTACTTGTCAATTAATTGGTGAAATGAGGATAATTAATTCTTTTTGGTATAATTGAAGCAAATTATTCTTTGTCAACTTAGATTGGATGTTATATATCCATATACTAGTATACATAAATTTATTATAAACACTAACAACACTAGCACAGCTAGATTGGATGTGTTTCATATATATATTTCGTGTGTTTTGTGTATTTTTATTATGTATTTTATATTCTTTCTTATGTTTCATATATATATATTTCGTGTGTTTTGTGTATTTTTATTATGTATTTTATATTCTTTCTAACTTTTTATGAGTTTTTTTAATGTCGATTAATAGTGTAAAAATATTGTTGTGTAAAAATAAAAATCCAAACATGTACATTTTATGGCATGTCGGTGGTTAATTTGATTTCCTGCAGATTTGTGGTGCTAATTAATATGTTTTTAATTTTTATGTAAAAGGAATTGCATTTCATTCATTGCATGAAAAAGAAAAATAATTTGTTCAAAAGAATCATTTTATTATATAATCAAAAGAAAAAGTAAATAATTGTAGTTGAGTTGTTCCCAACTAATAACAGTGTGATGGGACGATGAATTGACCCATCAAGAATCAAGATCACTAGATTTATAAATATCTGGCGTACGAAAAAGGAACAAAAAAAATACAATCTGTTTGATGAAAAGATATTGCAATGAAAGAAACGAGAAGTTTCGTGTCAACTTTAATTCTTTCACTTTATCACAATCACATTGAAAGGTAGCAAGGAAGAAGCTGCTTCATTGGTAGGGAGAAAAGCATGATGACTGATAGATATATATATATATATATATATATATATATATATATATATATATATATAACAAGAGAGAGTCCATTGTCCATACACCATACCATACTGCATATTCCAATTCTTTGAGAGGCTCCTTTCTTTAGCTTATGGTCTGGCTTTATTTCTCCTATGGCCAATCAAATTGTCCCTTCTTCTTCCTTCAGCAGTACTCCTTCATGGACATACGATGTCTTTTTGAGCTTTAGAGGTGAAGATACACGCACCAATTTTACAGATCATCTATACCATGCCTTGGACCGTCATGGAATCCACACAGTCATTGATCATCATGAACTTCCAACAGGAGAAGAAATATCACCGACTCTTCTCGAAGCAATTGATAAGTCGAGAATTTCTGTCATCGTATTCTCTGAAAACCATGCTTCTTCAAGATGGTGCTTGGATGAGCTCGTACATATCCTTGAATGTAGAAAGTCAAAGGGACAAATGACAAGGCCAATTTTCTACAAGGTGGATCCATCGGATGTCCGACACCAAAGAAATAGTTATGGTGCTGCGTTTGCTAACCATAGCCGCAAATATGAGAATGACCTGGAGAAGGTGCAAAGATGGAGGACAGCTCTTACAGAAGCAGCAAATCTAAAAGGAGTTACTCTCAATGAGGGAGAGTACGTTTATTTCTAACCTTCCTGTATATGGTTTTTGAGTTGCTTTACTCTATATTTCGGAATTTACTACTTCCTTTTACAAATATAATCTTTTTTCTCAATCTAATGACATTTAGGGTTGTTTTATTCACACCACACATACGGTTGAATAGACCTCACATATTAAATACAATTCACATATTGTTGAACACACCTTGCATACTATATGATTATGCATGCATTTCCGTTGATTTCAAATTAGAAAGTGACATACAATGCATAAAATAAAGTTTATCAATGGATTTTTACTTTTATTGGTTAGAGTTTTGTTTATAATGGAGGGTGGGAGTGGCTTTGAGAGCTTGAAGAAAAATAATTTTTGGGATACACCTTAAAAATGATTCGGGGTACTCAAAATTTTTGTTTGATTTTTAAATCTTATTAGGCCTAAACAGTAATTATATAAATCGTTTAATAATATGTAGTGTGCTAATAAAAACAACTCAAGCAAAATCAATAATTTTCAAACAAAAAGAGAATAACTGTTATAAATCAGGGCTCAATTGATATTATTGTATTCTCCTAACAAAAGAAAAATGGCGAAAAACATTTATTGTTGGGAATTTGGAATTTTTTTTAAAAATAGTGTTGCACTTACCTTTTATTTGTATCATTTCTTTAATAGAAGTAGAGTCCATCAACACATTTGAATACATCTTTATTAGGGAGGTTATACAAATAGAAGGTAAAAATAGCATTTTTACTTTTTTTTTCTAAAAAAATCGTTTGTTACTATGAATTATGTAGTTGACTGAAGAATTAAGAAGTGCTGAAATAAAAATAAGAATTAAGAGGTGTTCAGGGTCCGAATTGGTTCAAGTTTACTGTTTACCCCCAAAACAATGTCAAATCAATTACAAAATAACGATTTAGTTTGGTTGAAACTTGATAAAAATCTGAAACAAACCGAAGCATACCAACCAACCCATAACCGAAGCAAATATTTTTTCTTTTAAATTTTTTTTACTTTGTTAGCACTTAGAGTAGTCCAACAATAACAAAAAAAATTCAAAATCTGCCACATATTATTCATATTCTAGTACATCTAACCACGCATCCTATAATTCATCATGTCATCAAACTTTAATATAACTCTATGATATCAATATCTTTATATTCAACATCCTTATCTAGTTATTAGCCAATAAGAGTACTAAATGGGTATAATAAAATTAATATAAGACCAAATAAGAGTACTAACTGCAATAAATTCATTATTAGGGGTGAATTTTTTCACCATATTACCGTACCAACCAAATTACCAACTGCATCACACCAATTTTGTGCCAATTTTTGAACCATATGTAATGGTGTGCTAATTGTACCATACCAACATAATTGATATGATAATGGTATTTAAAATCAATATATACAGTGCCATAGAAAATTAGAATTAGATGTCTCATTTTAGACATTTATAAACTAAACATTTGTTACCTTCAAACTTTTGATTAAACCCTATATTATAGGTATATTCTTAACTTAACTGTTTTTTTAATTTTGAATTTATTTCCATATCAAAAATGCTAATATTAATTAATTAATTGCTATTTTTATGTATCTCATCCCTTCCTCAATTTAAGGATTCAATTATATCTAGTGGGATGCAGATTAATTGGATGAAATATAAATTTTTTCAAATTTCAACTCAACATTTTATACAAATTATAAAAAAAATAAGAGTCATTTTATAATTAAAATAAGGACAACACAACTTACCAATAACTTGGTATGTACCAAAATAAGGACAACACAATGCACTAATAATTTGGTACACACCGAATAAAAAATTGCACAACATACCAAAAGTAATATTTTATATCATACCAAAGTACTAATACTTACACAAATTAAATTTATATAATTAATGTACACAAATTAAAATTATATAATTAAATTTATATTTAATATATGTGCATATTATATCTCATAATTGTATTTTAATAGGATATTCGATGTATTTTTAGAATTTAAAACAAAAAAATATTTTTGATTTAGTTTGTAACTTTAACTTTAGCTTCTATTTTATTTAGTTTGTAACTTCTATTTGGTTTTAAGCTTAATTTGTATATTAAATCTTGATGCATAGCTTAATTTACTAAATGTGTCTGAAATGTGAATGATGAATCTTGATTATAACTAAATAGGTAACAAGCATATTAGATTACCTCAATGATTAAAATGGTGTTAAGTAATAACTTAATACGTGTGTATTATATCATGATTGATAAGACACTTTTACGACTAAAAAATTTTGGGTTCTAACTTCAAATTAAAAAAATAACAATAATACGTTTTTGGCTAAAAAAAGTTATCAATGAATTGGAGTATAAAAAAAAGGGTTAAGGCCACCAAATTGGTTGTCATTACTGTATCATGCCAACATAATTAAATGTGTCATTATTTTTTATCTGGTAGGTATGAAACTACATTTATTAACGACGTCGTTGAGGAGATTTCAACTCAAATATTAAATCGCACATATTTGCATGTGGCCAAATACCCAGTTGGAATAGAGTCTTGTGTAAAAGAGGTGGAAGAGCTTTTAGGTGTCGGTGGAAATGATAGTCGTGTGGTTGGGATTTGGGGGACATCTGGAATAGGCAAGACAGCAATTGCAAAAGCTGTTCATAATGCAATTGCTCATAAGTTTCATGGTAGTTGTTTTCTGGCAAATGTTAGAGAAACACTGGCATCGCTTGGAGGCGTAATCAAACTACAGAAGACTCTTCTATCTAAAATTCTATGTGGTACAAAGTTGAAAATTGTCGATGATCATGAAGGAATTAGTATTATTAAGAAGCGGTTGAGTCAAAAGAAGATTCTCTTAATTCTTGATGACGTGGATAAATTGGAGCGGTTAAAAGACTGGGTCGATGTCGATTGTTTCGGTGAGGGTAGCAGAGTGATCATAACCACAAAAGATAGAAGTTTGCTAGATTTTTATGGAGGTAAGTGGATATATGAAATGAAGTCCAAAAGTTGGGATACGACAAAGCACTTGAGCTTTTTAGTTGGAATGCCTTCGAAAGAAATAGACCTCTAGATGATTATTTGAGCCTCGCACGAAGTGCAATAGCCTATGCTCGAGGCCTTCCGTTGGCTCTTAATATTATAGGTTCTTATTTGTGTAATAAGAGTATAGGTCGTTGGCAAGCTGTATTGAACAGTTACGATTCTTACGGTGGAGAACCTTATACAGATATTCAAATAATACTTCGAAAAACTTATGATGCATGGGATTATGACTTGCAACAAGTTTTTCTAGACATTGCATGTTTCTTTAAGGGTGAAAATAAAGACGTGTTACAAATATTAAGAAGTTTGACGCTCAATGTACGTCAAGATTGTATTGAAGTACTTGTTGAGAAAGCCATCATAACTATTGAAGATAATCTGATTTTGATGCATGATTTGCTAGAAAAAATGGGTAAGCATATAGTTTACAAAGAATCCCCCACTGAACCGGGCAAGCGAAGCAGGTTGTGGCATCATGAAGATGTGCGCAATGTTCTAATTGACAGTAGAGTGAGTAGAATATATGTTCTTACATAATTACATTTGATTTAATTGGCATGAATTTGAAAAAGAAAAAAAAAAGATTTTATTGTAACTTGTTCGTTAACATTATTTCTTTTTCCATCTTAGGGAACAAAGAAAATTAGAGGCACTGTTGTGAATCTGTCCGAACCAGATGTGATACCCTTGAAAGCAAAAAGCTTCTCGAAGATGGTGAATCTTGAATTTTTTATAAACCGTAATGCACACTTTTCAGGACGCATTGATTACCTGCCCAACAGTTTGAGGTTGATTGAATTCGGTGGACGATTCAATATTAATCAAAAGCATACGTATGTGCTCAATTTGCCATCCAATTTTCATCCGAGACAACTTGTTAGCTTTGATGTGTCATACAGTGGCATAAGACAATTGAAGGAATCTAAGGTACATACTTTAAATTATTTTGAATCATTATTATTTAAACATATATTTTATTTCCCAAAAAAATACTCAAGTGTTTTATTATATTCTTTTTAAAGCATGTGAACTTTTGTTTTGTCTTTGTTTTTGGTTTTATAGAATTTGGCAAAGCTTACATGGATGAATTTAAGTGGTTGCGAATTCTTAAAAAAAATCCCGGACTTATCTGGAAGCCCAAACATAATTGAGTTGGATCTAAGTGACTGCACAAGTTTGGTCGAGGTTGATGATTCAGTTGGATTCCTTGATAAACTTGAAATATTGAATCTTAGTGGGTGCTCTAAGCTTACGAGGTTTATAACAAGACTTGGATTGAGATCCCTTAAAGAGCTTTATCTTTCTGGTTGCACAAGGTTGGAGAGATTTCCAGAAATAGAGAAGGACAAGATGAAATCTCTGAGGCATTTGAAGATAGGAAAAAGTGGCATAAGAGAATTGCCTTCATCAATTGCGTATCTTACTGGGCTTACGGACTTGATTGCAAATGGTTGTGAGTTGCAAAATGTCCCCAACTTATCCAGATGCCCAAACATAGAGGAGTTGGATCTAAGTGACTGCACAAGTTTGGTCGAGGTTGATGATTCAGTTGGATTCCTTGATAAACTTGCAATATTGAATCTTAGTGGGTGCTCTAAGCTTACGAGGTTTGCAACAAGACTTGGATTGAGGTCCTTATATGAACTTGATCTCAGAGGTTGCAGAAGGCTCGAGAGTTTCCCAGAAATAGAGGGCAAGATGGAATCCGTATGGTATTTGGATATAGAAAAAAGTGGCATAAGAGAATTGCCATCAATTGCTTATTTTACTAGGCTTGAGACATTGAAAGCAAATGGTTGTGAGTTGCAAAATATCCAACTCTTCCCTTTTGGAAAGAAGGTGAAGTTTGAAGAAGTTTCATCCTGCAGAACCAATTTACGACTGTCTCTTGATCTGGAAGGATGCAATTTATCAGAAAGTGATTTCCTTGTGCCTCTTGATTGCTGGTCCGCATTAACAAAACTTAATCTGTCGAGCAACAATTTTGTTAGCCTTCCGGATTGTATTAGCAACGCTGTCAACTTGGAGAGACTTCTCTTGATGGCTTGCAAGAGGCTTCGAGAAATTCCAGTCCTTCCACCAAAACTAAAAGAGTTACATCTGGATGATTGCACATCATTGGAGAAAATTCCAAAACTGCCCCCGAGGCTTGCGATTCTTAGCTTGTGTCACTGCTCTGGACTTAGTGGTGATGAGGTGGGGCTTGCGATTCTTAGCTTGTGTCACTGCTCTGGACTTAGTGGTGATAAGGTGGCAAAGTTGGAAAACAACTTGTTGAATGAGGTTGGTCTCTCTTCTTCTTAATTTATGTTCAAATGAAAATTAATTTTGTTGATACTTGAAAGAGAAATAGATCACAAATGTTTGTAATTTGTTAACTATATATATCTACTATTGCAGGAAATTAATCCGCACTCTCGATTGGATATTATTTACCCAGGCAATGTAGTTCCAAAGTGGTTCAGTTATACCTCAGATCATCCCACAACCATTCAACCTCTACCAGAATATGAATGGGATGAATATGACAGGAAACGAAAATTTGGAGGCAGAGAATTTCGTTTTGAAATTCCTCTAAAATTACAAGTGGGGGAGACGTTATTAGGATTGGCTCTATCTTTTGTTCTTGAACCATCAACGGAAATTTATGCTGATGACAAGTGTATTTTCATCAACGGAAAAACAACGTGTGTACCTTATCCATGGTATGCAACGGACATAAAGGCAACTCATGTGAGGTTTACGTTAGTGAATTTAGAGGAGCTGGAGCAGCAGGGAGATATTTGTCAAGTTGTATTTCGTTTGAGCAAAGGGTGTCCCATTAAAAGCTGCGGCGTGCACTGCCTATTGCGGAACCAAGACGAACTGCTTCACTTGTCTCTAAGACCACCGAGCAGCCTTGGGAAGAGGCCTCGTCCACGTGGATCCTCAGATATCTTTGACAATGAATATGATCAGCAACAACAATGGCTTTCCTCATCTTCGGAGCCAGCAGATGATCATCCAAAACGCAGGCAGATTGATCCCAATGTTCCTATTGAGGAGGATGAGGAGCAAGAGCAACCATTCGCTTCAGATGATCCGCAATTTCTGATTTCTTAAAGAGTTTTGGTACGTACATATTCGTTTGCACTTTCCTAATCTCTAAAACTAAGAGGTTGTTTGATGACCATTTCAGGTTGTTCTATTGACTTGCGTTTGCCTCTCTGTTTTCTTTTTATATATATAAACTACATATTAATAAAAAAAAACTCATTGCTAACCAAATCCTTATGAAATTACAAATTTAACCCTCTACTTAATAATGAATAAGAAATATGAGCATAATTGTAATTTCAAACAATCAAAATTTTTTTTTAAACCTCATATACATGTGATTCTAACAAATATCTAATTAAAAATAAATAAAAAAATAAAAATTAAAGCAGCTCTCTTCCCCACCCCCACATTCTCTCTCTCTCTTCCTCTCTCCTCCTACTTTAGAAACAAAAATAAAAAGTTTTCATGCACACTTTGTGGTTGTGGGTGGCCATATGCTCATATATGATAAAAAAAAATTAGTAACAACTAGCGACTATAACAAAAATCTACTAATCACAACTTCAAATCAAAGACTAATATCTTCCATTCTATCACTTACACTTGCTTTTATCTTTCCTAAATCTAAAAATATCACCAATAAAAAACGGAAATATCATAAAGCTAATCAAATCAATGGAAAGTCGTTTCTACCAGATAAAGTCATCTACAAATCAACTCAAAGTTGATATCAATCGAAATCTACCGAGCTAAGCTGGTTTGTACATTATTATGAAAAAAACATGAACAACGGACTTCCAAATAACCATCTAGGAACTTCCAATTCAGTCCTCAAATGCCAGCAATGGAGAAAAGCTTCTCCAACATTTGCTTTTCTCAGTAATATAATATTAGTTTTCAATCGGCAGAAACAAAGAATTCATTTGTAGGTGGCTAGTTATTACAAAAACAAAAGCCACATTTGTATCCTAAAGATATCTGTGACCGTGAGTGAGCAAGTCACATCCCTCGACTAACAAAACCAAATTCTAATTAGTTCAAACAAACAACAATGGAAGGAAAACATACTTCATATTCATATACCACAGAAGTAGACAGAGTTGATAAAACCTAAAAAGAACTATTCGTTTCACCCCAATTTATCTACCTCCAACATAAATTATTTACTTTGTAAACTATTTCATATTTGTTTCCCTTCTTTCACTCACCTTAACCCACCATCATACTCCTCTATGAGTTTGACCGCAATGCTCAAGCAACACCTATATGACTCACAACTCTTCTACGTGAACTAACTTGAAAAATGTTACCATGAGAATCGGAAGAGAACATCTGCACTAGTAGTTAACACGTACACCCTTTGCATACCTCAGTTTACTTGTAACTTTGAACTGACATTGAAGGATAACGTTGAATCAATAGGATATTGCCTCCTCAACAATCTGTTGATAAATGAGAACAAAAATGAATAGGATGATACATTGAAGGGTTAATATTCTAGATATCACAAAAACATGGAAACCACAACAGTCGGGCATCCAAAAGAAAGGCATGAAGTGTACCTTTTCAGTTAAATCCGGACCTTTTTCAGATACGTGAATGAAAGAAGTAATATGAATTCAACATTAATTACCTAAAAACTTGGTTTTATTCAGATATATAAAGCTACAAGGAGAAATGAGATTATAAGTACAAAATTTCTACAAGGTGATCAAGGAACTACATCATTTGGATGAACATGTAAAGCAACTACTCCTCTGTTCCTGTCTTTATTAATCAAGTATCCACGCAGAGACGGTAGACTTGTAGGATTACTGTTTAATCACAAGTTGGGGTTCACAATAATCTAAAGTGAGAAAACTCCTTCACATATACATTAAAATCAGTCATTCACTTTCTAATTAATAAGTAACAAGAAGAGCATCTCTCTCTTAAATTTGTTGGAACCCTATTGGACTCTAATCTTATCACATCAGGGTTTCAGTTTAGTGGAAACCTAAATCAGTTAGAGTTAATAAATGAATAAATATTATTTCCTTTAAAGTAGGACTATAAGGATAACCATGGTAGAGAGTGGATATCTCACGTTGGAAATCAAATGGACGTGGGGTTTAATCAAACTGTTTCCGTGATAGGAGGAAATGGTTGAGATTACATGTCTATAAAGGTTGAGTCCCTGCTCAAGGGGAAAACACGTTCTTATTCAGTAAACTAGCCCTATTCTAGTGAAAGCATAAGGTCCCCATTGAGTAGAAGACTTACCTCTGCAAACTCTGTTGCAATGGCTTCTTCAGGTTTGATTTATACTCTGCTTATTAATGTTGTAATCTATGTGAAGCTAAAATTATAAAACTCCAACATTTGGTATTAGAGCCTCTATTAGCTCTTCATAGATTCACTGTATTCTATATTATATGTTCCGCTGTGATATTTGACGTTGTGTTTTCTTGAGTGCTTCTTCAGGAGCAAAATCGATTCAACGTGATATGAGTTCCAACCTCATTATCATCAAAAGGAAATCATGCTGTTAAACCATTAAAACAAATGTTTGTAAAGTCTACACCAAAGTGGGATTTTAATAAAATTTTGTTTACTAAGGAGGTTGCATGGAGGGTGATTCGTAGTACATGACATGATAACTATAATCCAAAGGGTATTAAGTTAACTGGTTGGTTTTATTAATCAGTGTATAGGTTTTTAGTTAGTCTTTGAGTCAACTATTTTCTCGTCCAAAGATTAGAATTTTAGTTGTAACTTGAACCCTAATTAAGAAGGCTATACAATAAGGATGCATGATCAGTCCATATGCATAAAATGCAGTCGTGTATCTTGCCCAAAGGTGTTACATGTATCTGTGATTGATTATTTTTCAATGAAGTTATTTGATTGTTTTATGTGGCTTCCTCAATGAATTCGAATGCTCTAAGTTTCTCCTCCATTGAGCCCTTGAATGGAGGGAATTTCAAGAAGTGGAAGCAAGATGTTGAGATCGTGCTAGGACTGATGGATTACGATCTTGCACTGAGGGAAGACCAGCCACCTGCTGTGACTGAAAACAGCACCAATGAGCAAAGGATGAAGACTGAAAGATGGGAGAAATCCAACAGGATGGCTCTCATGGTGATGAAGAGGTCAATCACTGAGACAGTCAGAGGTGGGATTCCAGTGTGCGAAAAGGCGAAAGATTTCCTGGAGGCTGTGGGTGCAAAGTTTAAGGTTTCCGAGAAGGCAGAAATGGGCAACTTGATGACCACTCTGACGTCACTCAAGTTCGATGGGAAAACCAGTGTTCGTGAGCACATTTTGAAGTTGGTAGACGCTGCAGCCAAGCTAAAGGATCTCGAGATGCCACTTGATGACTTTTTTGTTGTTCATATGGCACTCTCATCACTACTTGAGTCATTTGAACAACTTAAGATATCATACAACACACAAAAGGAAAAGTGGACACTTGACGAGATGATCTCTATTTGTGTGCAAGAGGAGAGTAGGCTGAGCAAGATCAAGCCTGGGACTGTGAATTTAGTGAACTTCAATGCTACGAAAAGGCCTATGCTGAACATTGGTAAGCAAACTAAGCCCTATACTACCTCTAATGTTGCTGCCAATATTGCTTCCTCCTCTAGAGGACCTCAAAACTATAAGGTGGACTTGGAAAATATGAAGTGTTATTTTTGCAAACAATTGGGACATTTGAAAAGGGACTGTGAGAAAAGAAAGAAATGGGCAGTGAAGAAAGGTAATAAAATTATCAATGTTTTTGTTTGTTTTCAAACTTTACTTGTTGAGGCTCCTCCAAATACTTGGTGGTTTGACACTGATTGCTCGGTACACATTACCAATTCTTTGCAGGGCCCTTCAAGAAGAGCGTCAACAAGTAATGAAGTTTTTGAAGTGCATGTAGGGAATGGAAATAAAGTAGCTGTGGAAGCAATAGGCAACCTCAAGCTTAGACTATCTACTGGATTTGTTTTAGAACTTTTTGATGTTCTTTATGTTCCGTCATTAACTAGGTCTTTAGTTTCTGCTTCAAAACTTGTAAGGAATGGTTTTGCTTTCATCGGAGACGATGAGAGCATAAGGTTATTTATGAAGAATGATTTGAATTATTTGCTTGGTGTTTGTCTTTTAGACAATGATCTTTGGAAATTGGATTGCACCGTCTTGAATAATTTAAATTGTTATAATATGGACTCTTCACTGCAAGTTAAAAGACCATTGTCAAATGACCTTTCTTCCATGCTTTGGCATAGAAGATTAGGTCACATATCTAAAACAAGAATGCAACGATTGGTGAAAGAAAATATTTTGCCTGTTTTAAATTTCACCGACCTGAATGTTTGTGTGGATTGTTGCAAAGGGAAGTTAACAAAAATTAAAAAGAAGAATTCAACAAGGAGTCAAAAACTGTTGGAAGTGATCCATTCCGACGTCTGTGGTCCTTTTCCTACGAAAACAATATGTGGAAATGTGTATTTTGTAACATTTATAGATGATTTTTCAAGATATGGATATGTTTTTTTAATTTCAGAAAAATCACAAGTCCCAAATTGTTTTAAAATTTTTAAAACAGAAGTTGAAAACCAATTGGACACTACAATAAAGGTTTTGAGATCGGATAGAGGAGGGGAGTATTTTGGCAGGTTTACAGAGGCTGGGCAACAAAAAGGACCATTGGCTTTATATCTTGAAGAATGTGGTATTCAAGCTCAGTATACCACACCGGGGACACCAAAACAAAACGGTGTCGCAGAAAGAAGGAATAGAACGCTGAAAGAGATGGTGAGAAGTATGATGAGCCGTACAACTCTCCCTCATTTTCTATGGGGAGAAGCTTTGAAGATGGCAAATTATGTGTTGAACCGAGTGCCGAGCAAAGCTGTGAATAAAACTCCATTTGAGATTTGGACGTCGAGGAAACCTAGTCTTAATCATCTTCGTGTTTGGGGGTGCAAGGCAGAGGCTAGGATGTTTAATCCACAAGAAAAGAAGCTTGACTTGAGAACCGTAAGCTGTCGCTTTATTGGTTTTCCTGAAAAATCTAAGGGTTACAAGTTTTATGCTCCAAACTTGCACACTAGAGTTTTTGAAACCAATAATGCGAAGTTTATTGAAGAAGAAGTCAGCCATGATGGAGGAGATTCAAATGGCTTTATGTTTGAAGAACATGAGGGTCCCACTGATTTTCATGGAGGAGATAATCAACAAAGGTCAGATGCCATGCAAAACATTATGTTCGAACCTGAGGTATTGCCACCTATTCCTGAGATTGGTGGTATAATCAATGACCATGCAAATGAGCCAATGCATGAACCTGTTATTGAGGAAGTTTCTGGGGAAACCCAAGTAATAAATGAAATACCAAGAAGAGCATCGCAAAGGGTTCGAAGGTCAGCGATCTCTAACGATTACGTGACCTACTTTACAGAAGTGGAGCATGACAAGGGAATGTTGGTTGATCCAACAACCTATATCGAAGCAATGAACAGTGAGAATTTTCAGTCTTGGAAGCATGCAATGGAGGAGGAAATTAATTCCATGCATATTAATCAAGTGTGGTCATTGGTGGAGAAAACAGATTCAATGAGACCCATTGGATGCAAATGGGTGTATAAGACGAAGAGGGACTCGAAGGGCAAAGTTGAAAGGTTTAAAGCGAGATTGGTAGCGAAGGGTTTCAACCAAAGGGAAGGGGTGGATTATAACGAAACATTCTCACTTGTTTCATCAAAAGATTCTCTTCGTATAATCTTGGCATTAGTGGCACACTTCAACCTAGAACTTCATCAAATGGACGTTAAAACTGCTTTCCTCAATGGTGATCTTGAAGAGGATATTTACATGGAGCAGCCTCTTGGTTTTGTAGAAGAAGGAAAGGGTCATTTGCTTTGCAAATTAAGCAAAATGATATATGGGCTGAAGCAAGCATCAAGACAATGGTTTATGAAATTCGATCAAAAGGTAATAGAAATTGGTTTCATTGAAAATAAGGTTGATGATTGCATCTATTTCAAATGCATTGGTTCGAGATTTATTTTTCTCATTTTATATGTGGACGACATACTTCTTGCAAGCAATGATTTAAATCTTTTATTGGAAACTAAATCATTGTTGTCAAGAACTTTTGACATGAAGGATCTCGGGGAAGCTTCCTTTGTACTTGGGATTGAGATCATCAGGGATAGGTCAAGAAATTTGTTGGGAATTTCACAAAGGGCATACATTGAAAAGGTTTTGAAACGATTTAATATGGAGTGTTGCTCTGGAGGTGAAGTGCCAATGAGTAAGGGTGATAAGCTAAACAAGTCTCAGTGTCCTAAGAATCAACTGGAAATGCAAGGCATGCTGAACAAACCATATGCATCCTTGGTAGGAAGCTTAATGTATGCTCAAGTATGCACAAGACCAGACTTGGCATATTCAATAAGTGTGCTTGGTAGGTTTCAGTCAAACCCAGGAGAGCAACATTGGGTGGCTGCCAAAAAGGTGTTGAGATACTTGCAAAAAACGAAGTCGTGCATGCTTGTGTATAAGAAGTGTGAAAAGCTTGAAGTAGTAGGTTACTCAGACTCTGACTTTGCAGGGTGTGAGGATGATAGAAGGTTCACGAGTGGTTATTTGTTTTTTCTAGCAGGAGGTGTCATTTCGTGGAAGAGTGCTAAACAGAAGACACTTGCAACCTCCACGATGCAAGCTGAGTATATCGCTGTCTTTGAGGCTACGCAGAAGGCATTGTGGATTAAAGATTTGGTCACTCTTATGGAAGTCGTGGATAGCATCTCAAGGTCAATTGTAATATACTGTGACAATAAGGCTGCTGTGTTCATTTCCAAAAACAACAAGCAGTCTACTGCCAATCGGTTAATGGATATTAAGTATCGTTCAGTTAGAGAGAATGTGAAGAATGGACAGGTGATAATTGAGCATGTTGACACCAACTCCATGATAGCAAATCCACTTACTAAGGCACTGCCAATTGTTGTGTTCAAGATGCATGTTGCAAAAATGGGAGTATTGGATCGTTTGATTCAGCAGCTATGTGGGAGTAAAAGTGCAAATAGTTGTTAAAGTACATGCTGAATGATAATTCATGTGTCATTTTGATGTGAGTTATTGGCATATAGCTATTGATTTACCTGATAAGGTTCTATATTTCCTATAGTTTCCCATTGCATTATTCATTTGTTTTTCGAAACATCAGGAGTATGAATAATTTAGTACATACATATATATACACATGTGAAGAGGTCGCACTTGGTGCGATAGCAAGTGCCTTCGTCCATGAGCGGTAGGTCTCGGGTTCGAGACTTGGGAGCAGCCTCTCCATTAATGGGGGTAAGGTTAGCCGACATTCACCTCTCCCAGACCCTGCGTAAAGCGGGAGCCTTGTGCACTGGGTACGACCTTTTTTATATATATACACATGTGATGGCTAATGATTCTTTGTAGGAATGTATCAAGGATACTGCAACGCTAAGGAAATGGTTTATCCAGTGGGAGTGTGAAAAATGGCACTCTTTTTACTCTGCATGTTTAAGCATCATATGTGATTGGCTTCATAGTATTAGTGATTACAGAGAGACTGTGCTATTATTGTGCAAGTTCTTTCTGCAGTTCTATGCCTTGAGTCACTCATGGTCGATGTGTGAGGAAATGCTTGTTCATCTGTTAACTCATGTGATCACTAAGGAATTGATTTTGGTGAATACATTGCTTGAACGAAAGTGATCAGTTTAGGTCCAAGTGGGAGAATGTTGGAACCCTATTGGACTCTAATCTTATCACATCAGGGTTTAAGTTTAGTGGAAACCTAAATCAGTTAGAGTTAATAAATGAATAAATATTATTTCCTTTAAAGTAGGACTATAAGGATAAACATGGTAGAGAGTGGATATCTCACGTTGGAAATCAAATGGACGTGGGGTTTAATCAAACTGTTTCCGTGATAGGAGGAAATGGTTGAGATTACATGTCTATAAAGGTTGAGTCCCTGCTCAAGGGGAAAACACGTTCTTATTCAGTAAACTAGCCCTATTCTAGTGAAAGCATAAGGTCCCCATTGAGTAGAAGACTTACCTCTGCAAACTCTGTTGCAATGGCTTCTTCAGGTTTGATTTATACTCTGCTTATTAATGTTGTAATCTATGTGAAGCTAAAATTATAAAACTCCAACAAAATTCCCTCTCTATCTCCACCAGTTCTTGATTTTGTGAACAATTGAGGACCCAAACTCCATCCCAGTAAATCTAACCAAATTAAATTCGTTAGGGTAACTGCAGAATGAGGTTTTCATCGGCCAGGAGAAAAAACAAAAAAAATAAAACGAACTGAAACGAGGCAATTTGGGAGTTTCTAGGGTTCTAATGATGCGAAACTTAAAACGAAACTTAGAGATAGAGAATTTAGTTTTGTGACTTACGTATTAACCACCAGAAATCGCAGCCTCAAAATTATGAAATCGTAGCTTCCAATATTCAAAATCGCAGTCTCAAACCTCTGAACTCGAAGCTCCAATATTCGAAATCGCAACCTCAAATCTCTGAAATCATAGAAATACAAATTATTCCTGAAATCAATCCAATCAGTTCTTCGAAAACGAAATAAAAAACAAATTCAGAAAAATGGAAAGAAAAAAAACAAAAAAGCGAATCGAAACAATTCAATCCAATCATAAGAAACGATTCAAAATTACCTCGGATCTCAACAGACCAAAACCCTAACAGAGTCCTCTGCAGATCGAATTCGGACTGGACTAGTGGGAAACGAGTCGAAATTGTATTGAAAGTAGAATATCTCTGAAATCGTAGCTTCTACATATCAAAATCGACGGAAAAGCCATGGGAGAGAGCTCGACAAGTTGGAGGGAGAGAGCTCGACGAGTTGGAGAGAGAGCTCTCGACGAGCTGGAGAATTTATTTTTTCTTGGTTAATATATAAACAGTAGATGAAACAAAATGTGAGCGTAAATATACAAGATTTTTTTTTTTTTTGGTTGGAAAATATAGGGAAGGTAGAGAAGTTCTAGAGAAATGTGAGAGAGAGAAATGGAAACAAGTTTAAAAATTTAGAGATATGTTAGCTTTAATGTGGGTGGGTGAAGGAAAAAAAAGGAAAACGTAAAAATTTCGTTTGTTCAAAATTACATTATTGTCATGATTTTATTTTGTGATTAATGATTACATTATTATTTTTCTTTCTTTAGGGGGGGAGAGATTTTGTTAACATGTAATTTAAATAAAACTATATATTTTTTGAGAGAGACTAAGTTTTTTATTTATTTGAGAAAGAAATTAAACTTATTCATGTCACATGCGATATCATGATTATTTCTTCTTGGTCCATTTCTATCTCTCTTCCTTCTCCTTTCTACCCATTTGTCTCTTTATCTCTCTCCACCTTCTTCTTTGTATTTTTCTTTCTCTTCTCTCTTCGTACTTCTCTCTATTCCTCCTCCTACGTTATTATCTCTATGGTACTGAAATTTTCGAAACTGATCTTATCAAAGCGTTGGAATTTTAAAATTAATCTTGTAGAAATTTTGAACTAACCTTACAGAATTGCAAAGAAAATGTGAAAGTAATCTTGCATAAATGCATGAATTGTGAAACTGATCGTTTATAAATGCAGAAATTAATTTTTACGAATCTAAAATTAGTTTGAAGTTTTGGCCTAGTTTGTCACTTTATAGTTTTGGCCTGGTTAACTTTGAGGCCATGGCTGGAATTTAAAATTTTTGGTTTGCTTGTTTTTGGGCTAGGTTTGTTGAGGTTTGAGCTTTTGTCTCTCCTTGAACAAAAATAATGAAGTTTTATGAAATATATTTTGTGTTGTTTTAGTGTTCAGAGATTTGGTGACCATTGTGTGTATTGCATTTTAAAGTGGGGCTAATGCCGGAGCTCCATCATGTTTATATGTTTATGAACTTAGCATGACGGTGAATTTGTTGTTCATCTTTGTCCAGGGGTTAGAGGAGGCCTCATTTCGGCGATAAACATGGATTATCAAAATCTTATTCAGGAGATCGATTCTCTTCAGGTTGTCTTAGCTTTGTAAGGCCAATCCCTCAACCTCTCGCCAGTCGGCTCTACTGTTGAGGATGCAAAGGCATTGCTAGATTAGATCACTAGAGCTGACATCACCCATATATGCCGCCAAGCCAATGAAGCAGCGCACCGTCTAGCCTGCTTGACACTTATTTGTAATGGTTTTTGTTCATGGTCTAAAGAACCTCCTGATCACTCTTTTGTGTATATCTCTTCGACCATTTGGTCTTTTGACAACATGGGACCTCGAGGTAAAGCCAGATATTCGTCAAGTTACATGCTTCCCGCAAAGGTGTAGGCATTAAAAGCTACGGGGCGCACCTCCTATTGCGCAACCGCCACTTCTAAGGTGCGGACCAATTGTGCGGACGAATTTTAAGCCGTTAGATTTTAACTCAACGGCTCACAATAAAAGAGCCCAACCGAGCTCAGGATGGAACCGGATCCTCTTTCGACTCCCTCTTCATCCGGCTTCGTCGTTTAAGATAGATTGCAATCGTATTTCTTGTACCCAATTTCAATTTCCATTTTTATTGTGTGTTGTTGTAAATTTGTGATTTGTCTTGTGCAACTGTAGATCGGTGTAATACCTGCAGTCAATGATCTTGTTTAATTGTTACAAATACAAAAATCTTCAATTTCCGCAGTTCTTGTTATCCAAAGTTATCTTTTTTTCCTCCCTCACTTGTTTCATTACCAACAATGGTATTTCATTGCATAGCTGTTTTTAATTAATTCCTGGTTGAACGAAGTGAGGCCAAATTCCTTTTTGGTGAAATGTCAAGAAGTGAGGTCAAATTTGATAGTTCACAAAACAAGTATTAATTTTGAGTACATGTTATTGAAAAAGCTAATCTCTTTTCACCACCAACTGGCAAATTGTATGTTCATGTGGGTTTGCAGTGAATTGGATATGATAGTTGCATGCTAATTTGCAGTGAAAATTATTCGTTTTAGTATGGGGCTAATGCAAATTTTAAAGTGTGTTCAGCAAATTTTAAAGTGTGGGGCTAATGTAGAGCGCCATCATGTTTATATGTTTATGACCTTAGCAGGACTGTGAATTTGTTGTTTATCTTTCTTCAGGGGTTAGAAAATGCCTCATTTTGTCAGGAACCAAATCTAATGGATTTTTAGTTTATGGACTATTACTCAAATTGTGTCATAATTCAGAGACTATTGCTATAATTTTTTCTTTTGCAAGTTATGTTATGTTATGCTATATTGCTATGTTGAATAATATGAGTAAAAAAATAAAAAAATAAATTAATTAATTAAAAACAAGAAAATAGAAGCAAGAAGTTTCGTAAACCCTAAAATACAGAACAAAAAAAGGATGTAGCGGCTGAGCCGCGGCCCACCGAGCTGCGCCTAGCATGGCCTCAAGCCAAAATGCGCCGTTTGAGCTGCACTGCAACACTAACAGCGCCGAGCTTCAGCTCTGGCCACTGTCCAAAACGACACCGTTTGGTGTCCGGACCCGCAGCACACGTTTTAGGGTTGTTGTGCCCACCGAGCCCAAGTCCAATTTTTTTTTTTAACTTCTTCCTGCCAGGCCTGCAGCCTAATGAATGCTGGGCTGCCTTCTTCTCCGCCCACTCCGGCTCTGCTGGGCACCTGCTTTGCTGGGCTATCTTTCTAGGCTTGCCCCCAGCCCAAAACCATGTTTTTTGTTTGCAGCCTGAATCTGCTGTTGTTGGGCTGCAGCTCACAATATCCATAATATCCCGATATTTCCATCGAAATTTTCGTGTTTTTGGACTACCGATATTTCCGATATCATCGATATTTTAGACCTTGCTAAGTCACTCATATATCTTACCATGCAATTTATAAAGCGTAAAATATTGTACTAATTCATTATATATAAATGATTATGGTATGTTTAAACTTCTTTCATTAATTACTACATATTTTCTATACTCACAATGTTTGCCAGCTCGCTATATAATCAACTTAAATCAGTTATATCTATCATGCAATGCATTTCCTTCCAATTTTTTGTGATAAACTAATAGATAATTGACTAAATCAACATCATGCAAAGTTTCAATAAAAATTTCCAAGTTTTTCTTACAATTTCCGTGATTTATTCAATTTTTATCGATATCGATAATATCCCGATATTTCCATCGAAATTTCAGTGTTTTTGGACTACTGATATTTCCGATATCATCGATATTTAATACCTCGCACCTAACCTACCCCAACTCACGCTAGGTTACATGGACACCACCGAGAATTTTCTAGGCTGCTCCAATTTTTGGCTTCTGTTTTTACTTCAAGCTGTACCCAACTCTGGTGTTCAGTGAACATCAAAATCGAGGCGTGCTAGCTGTCACCCGAACGAAGCCATAATATGCATGAAATCATAACTAAAATTATTAAATTTTAAAAACTACTGAAAATTCAACAAAACTTTCTCTAAAGTAGGTTAAGATAAATCAAAACACATGCAGGTACGTACATTTATTTCATCACATTTGCGAAGGGTCACACTTAAATGGGTCTCTAACCCTTATTACATGCCTAATAATATATTCAAAGTATATTTGCCAAAATACGAGTTCTACTAATAAAGTTGAGTAGATAACATACCTTGTAAGAATTCGTCAGAGCTTTGGGAAGAGGCCTCAACGTCACATATACAAACTGCTAATATTACTGATTTTATAGTGACATAACACACAATACCATACCTAGCCGTAGCCAGTGTAAGCTGGATAATATAATCAAGTCATTATTGAGTAGACACGATGTAATGACAAGCTGAGTATATCATATAAGCTGAATATCATGTTCATAGACAAACTAAGTACATATATGTTGGCCCTAAAAACTACCAAGTCTACGTGGCGCGCATGCCGAGTAATCTATAAGCTAACTATGTCCTTTGGTTATGTGCGGGGCTTGCCAACTTGTCGACCGAGCTTGGCTGAGGAGTAAAATTTGTTGATATCGCATTGGGTGCGCTGCTGACTTCTGCGTCTTGCGATTGTGGCCGAGGAAGGAACTTGTCTCGGCCTTTGGGTTCTAGAGCCTGAAGACAAGACTGCTAGTTTTGCGAAGTTCAAATATCAAATTCGGCTTTCAATGTTCCGAATGTAGTAACTTGTAACACCTCACTTCGTCGAGAAGACTAATGAGATGACCTCGACCAATAAGGATTCAGAAATCCTTCTTGACCGAGACTTGGATAGATAACCAGTCGGCCCCTTCGTAGTGCTGTTTATCCAAACCGAAGATGCTCCACGGTCGGCTGGTTCTACAGCTCCAGTGCTGTTTATCCAAACTGAAGGTGTGTCGGCGAAAAGAGAAAAGAAAAAATCTCAAGGTTGTTGAGAGAGTTTGTGCAGTGCAGTTGTGTGTTGAATTGGAGGGGCCATCAAATGATGCATGACCCCTTGTATTTATAGTAGCAGAACACTAGGATTGTCGATGTAAATATTGGGAATATTCTCTCAAGTATGCATGATCCTTTAACCTTATAAACCGACCGAGACTTAAACTTCTCGAATTATCCCAAATGGATCCCTTGGCCTTGATGATTTCCTAGAAACCAACCGAGACTAAACCTCTCGAATTATCCCATATTTTCCTTATACTCTTGTGCTGATTACCCCACACATGCATGAATTGCATGAGATTGGCTCATTTCCCACGAAAGTACATGATTATTCCATCATCTTGATCAGCACCAAGCCACGTGCATGATAACATTTAATCATTATCACCTGTTGATGCACAAAATCAGCGAGGACTTTGGTACAACAGAAAGTGTCAGATTTGTGACCTTCGCTTGGTTGCTTCGATCACTAGTGAAGATAAGTACGTAAATGAATAGGGACAGGGAAGCAAACACAAGATGTACGTGGTTCACCCAAATCGGCTACGTCCACGGAGTAGAGGAGTTTTCATTAATTGTGAAGGGTTTACACAAATACATAGGTTTAAGCTCTCATTTTGTGAGTTCTAGTGAATAGTTTGGTACAAAATGACATTAGAGATTATTGTGGGAGAATGATCCCTATTTATAGAAGAGAATTTCTAGTTTTGTTCTAACATTGACACGTGTCGTGTTGTGATTGGCTTATGATGTTGACACGTGTCGCGCTGTGATTGGCTTCTGATGTCGACATGTGTCGCATTGTGATTGGCCTCCTGGTTGAAGGGAAGCTCTTCTGGGTCCTTGACGGTATAACGTTGACCGGTGCTCAGTAGTTTCGGGATTGGTCAAGTATGGTACAAACAGTGCTCCCCTAAGTTCCCGAGTGAGGGAAGCTCCTCGGTTGAGGACTTGCAAGATCCAAGCCGCTGAGTAATCACGAAACTTCTCAGTACCGAGGTGTGGTATCATTTTCACTTGCCTTATCTGTCTCATATGTAGATGTGACATCTTCTCTGTAAGTACTTTTCCTCCATCCAGGGGTGGTATCTTTAACCGATGAAGATGCACAAGGTAATGTATCAATTTCACTTGAAGCTTACTTGTAGTTTCGGGCTTGGTCAAGTGCGATACAAACCCTATAGTAGGAGTCCCCCAAGTCGCCGAGCTAAGAGATCTGCCGAAAGAGGTGACAGACAAGGTAAGCAATCAAACTTCCAAGCAAGCAACCCAGGATCGGAGGTTCGACTTCGGCTTCCGGATGATTGTTCTCCTTCTCCTTGTCTCTCATTCAACTGCCAGGATAAGGAGAAGCAAATGGATAAGAGATGATATGAGATACTTTTGCTTTTGAAGAAGTAACTTTCCACAGGCTTATTCTTGAACTATGCTGGAGGGTTTTTTGGTTCCCTCCAGAGTATAAGGCCGACTCAAGAATTTGAGGGTCAAAACAAGTCCATCAAATCTAGAGTACGTTCGACCTTGATGATATGGGATACTTTTGCTGTTGACGGAATAGTGAATGTGGTATGGAAAGGTGTCGTGTTGTAGTGATCTGTTTCAGTTCACCGTTGAACCTCCTGCTTCAATCTTTTGCATGGCAGAAGTGGTGTGCAACCTTTGCATTTAAATGGTCATTCAGAACATTCCTTCATAGTGACTCATCCACGCTTGGCAGCTTCAGTGTAAAGAGCCAATATCTGATCAACTGTCATGAGGTATTTGCCGGTGGAATTCATGACCTTGACAGCAGTTGAGGATGAGTACTCGAGAACAATGCTAAGTAAGCAACCAGGCAAAGGTTTCAGGCAGTCAGTTCCAGATTGGAGGTTTGATTTCAGGTTCCGACTGACTACTCTCTCTCTCCTTATCATGCAGGTGTGGACAAGGACAAAGACAAGGACAGGGAGAAAGCATGATATGGGATACTCTTGCTTTCGACCCTGATGATATGAGATACTCTTGTTCTTGGCGTGGCTTATTTGCTGAGGTATTATCGGGGGGAAATAAAACTGAGTATTTCGAGAGGTTATGTTGAGGGTGCCTTCTCGAATGCGAGAAATGGTTGAGCATTTTTGCAGGTTTGTCTGTCCGTGGAGGAGGGAGGTCGACATATATAGGAATTTCCCAATAGCAAGTAGTAATGCTATTCCTTTACCCTTCTTGGTTATAGCAATGTAGTGGGAGCTGCCATCTTCACGTGTTTTAACTTTGTCAGAGCACTTTGAAAAAGTGGTATGTGGTATCTGGAAAGTTGATGTTGCGTGTGAAGATTACAGACAAGCTTTATCTAAGGAAATCTGGCTCTCAAAGTTCTGAGAGCTGTGCCTCTTCGGTTTTCGAACAAACAATCCCGTCGGGGATCTGGCTCTCGAGATTCGGAAAGCGGTGCCGCTTCAGTTTTTGAGAAAGTAATTATGTTGAGAGTCTTTTCTCGAATGTGAGTAAAGGTTGGACGTTTTTGCCAGCCTGTCTTGCCACGGAACACGGAGGTCGACACACATAAGAACTTTCCAGTTGTCAAGCAGTGGTGCTGTTCCTTTACCCTTGTGGGTAATAGTAGGGTAGCTGGAACTTCGAAATTCTCGTGCCTAAACTTTGTCAGAGATCTTTGGCAAAGTTATACGTGGTACTCGAGGAGTTGATGGTGCGTGTGGAGAGTGGTGATTGAACAGTAAGATTCACGTGCTTTCTACCAGAAATCTTCGACAGATTGCCCGTAATTTTCGCAAAGCTGAGTGTGCATGTGACAGGTGCTGACGAGGCTGAAAAAGTAGGTGCTTCTTCGATTTCTGAGATCGGCCCTCGTGGTCTCTAAGCAGCCCAACTTTTGAGAAAGCAAGCGCCTCTTCGATTTTTGAGATCGGCCCTCGTGCTCTCTGAGCAGCCCAGCTTTTGAAAAAGCAAACGCCTCTTCGATTTCTGAAGCTCCGTCGATTGCAGATTTTTATAGAGGTTGGCATTAAGTTCCACAACACACTTGAATCTCCACCAGTAGAAGCTCCCTTCTTGCACTTCTAAAATCTTGATTTGTCTGACCTCTTCCTTCTTCAACACCTTTGAAAATGTCTGGCCCCTCCGACCGTCGTTTTGACTTGAACCTTGGAGAAGAGACAGCCACGCCTTCTCCAGACAACATATGGCGCCCATCCTTCATATTCCCTACTGGTCCTCTTACCGTTGGGGATTCTGTGATGAAGAATGATATGACCGCTGCGGTGGTGGCCAGGAACCTTCTCACTCCCAAAGATAACAGACTACTTTCCAAACGATCTGATGAGTTGGCTGTTAAGGATTCTCTGGCTCTTAGTGTTCAGTGTGCAGGTTCTGTGTCTAATATGGCCCAACGCCTATTTGCTAGAACCCGCCAAGTTGAATCATTGGTTGCTGAAGTGATGAGTCTCAAACAGGAGATTAGAGGGCTCAAGCATGAGAATAAACAGTTGCACCGGCTCGCACATGACTATGCTACAAACATGAAGAGGAAGCTTGACCAGATGAAGGAATCTGATGGTCAGGTTTTACTTGATCATTAGCGGTTTGTGGGTTTGTTCCAAAGGCATTTATTGCCGTCGCCTTCTGGGGCTGTACCGCGTAATGAAGCTCCAAATGATCAACCTCTGATGCCTCCTCATTCTGGGGTTCTATCTAGTACTGAGGCTCTGGATAACCACCCTCCGGTGCTTTCTCTTTCTGGGGCTCTACCGACTGCTGAGACTTCCCCTAAGCAACCTTTGTGAAGGCTCTCTCTTGTTTGTTTATTTTGACTCATGTATATGTACATATTTGTAGCTTATCGGAAATATTAATAAATAAATTTTGCTTCATTTCAACGTATTGTGTTAAATACACCAAAGCCTTCTTCAGAAAGTTCTCTGAATTTTTTCTTTTGTCGAAACTTGTATTGTTGAAGCTTTGTGAGTGAAGCATGTAGTTTGAGGTAGTGTTCCCTTAGTTTCCCGAGTGAGGAAAATTTCTCGGTTGGAGACTTGAAAAATCCAAGTCACTGAGTGATTGTGAGACTTCCGAGTATCAAGGTGCAGTAGCATATGGTGGGAGTCCCCCAAGTCTTCAGGCGAGGAGAGTTGCCGAATGAGGTGTCTTGCTTGCTACTAATTTGTCAAAGTAACGAAGCCTTGTTTTGATGTCACACCTTCATATATGCCTTATCCAAAAATATTTCAAGCTGATTTTAGCTTGCGAGGGCCCAAAATGGCAAGCCCAAAGGAGTCAGCGTAGAGGGAGCGGTAGCTCTTCAATATAACACCATCCTCTGTAGCTCAAATCGCAAAATTGTCTTCATGAAAATTGTTCCTTAGTGTGTGAACTACAACATACCCAAATTTGAGATCCATCGGAGTAGTACAACTCCAAACATTCAGGTATGATGAGTAACTGTTCATCATTTTTCTGTTAACCCGTCAGACTTGTTGTGAGCTTCGAAACTCCATTTTCTCTTGTTCAGATCAACATACTTTCTTCATCGAAGTTGTTCCTCTTCGTCTCTTCCATAACATATCAAAAATTCAAAACAAACTAACGGTTGAATATTTCCAGATCTTCGAAACACCGCAGCAGCTTTGAAGCTTGCAGAAATCTGACCGTCATGTTTGGAGCTTCAACACTCTAACTTCCGTCGCTCAAATAGAAACATTTCCTTCGTGAAAGTTGTTCATCTGCTCAAGAACTATAAGATGTCCAAAATTCAGCTCCACTGGAATTAGCTTCGCACTATCTTGATGAAGAATGTGTGAAGCTTTTGTATGTTTTGGTGTTGAAATTTGGTATTGTAAGTGAAGTTTTGGTGTTGAAATTTGGTATTGTAAGTGAAGTTTTGGTGGCACCATAAATTAATTTTGCTTCACACTATCTTGATGAAGATAGTGCGAAGCTTTTGAGATTGATATTTGTCCTCCATTGATGAAGCTTTTGGTGGCACCATAAATTGATTTTGCTTCACACTATGTTGATGAAGATAGTGCGAAGCTTTTGAGATTGATATGTGTCCTCCATTGATGAAGCTTTTGGTGGCACCATAAATTGATTTTGCTTCACACTATCTTGATGAAGATAGTGCGAAACTTTTGAGATTGATATGTGTCCTCCATTGATGAAGCTTTTGGTGGCACCATAAATTGATTTTGCTTCACACTATCTTGATGAAGATAGTGCGAAGCTTTTGTGATTGATATTTGTCCTCCATTGATGAAGCTTTTGGTGGCACCATAAATTGATTTTGCTTCACACTATCTTGATGAAGATAGTGCGAAGCTTTTGAGATTGATATTTGTCCTCCATTGATGAAGCTTTTTTGAATTTCCTAATTTCCAATTTCCTTTTTTTTTTTTTTTTTTTTTTTTGGAAAACTAGAAATTTGAAAATGTGGGAGAGACAACGTATACAAATTTTGCTTCCACACTGTTGAGCAAGAGATTGTGATGCAAGCCACATCTTGTAGTAGTCGAAGGTTTGGATGAACCATATAAATTGAATTTGCTTCGAACAGTCTTGATCAAGAGCGTGTGAAGCTTTCTATGAGTTGTAGTGTTTGCATTGTTACAGAGGAGAAATGTCTGAAGCAGATGCAAGAGGGCTGAAGAGCTTGATCTTCGTATACCATGCACTGAAGCCATTGTTGGCTTGCAATAAGACTTTGTTGATGACTATAGCTCTTGTTAAGCATAAGTGCTCCCCTAGTTGAGTTGTAAAGCTTGAGGGTTTTTTATTATTTGTGAATGCTAGGAGTTCACATGTACAAGTTGTACCACTCGTCTTCTGGTTAGTGGAATGAATGGTGGGTTACTTTCATCACTTGGTTGGTGGTACGAATGTGGATTCCTTAATCACCTTTCATCACATTTCATCACCTGGTTGGTGACATGAAGGAGAGTACGCGTTGTACATTTCATCACCTGGTTGGTGGCATGAAGGAGAGTACACGTTGTACATTTCATCACCTGGTTGGTGGCATGAAGGAGAGTACACGTTGTACATTTCATCACCTGGTTGGTGGCATGAAGATGAGTTCCTTCTTCACCTGATTAGTGATAAGGGTGGCAAGTTTCCAAATAATATCAGAGTACGGGTTGTACATTTCATCACCTAGTTGGTGGCACGAAGGTGAGTTCCTTCATCACCTAGTTGGTGAGAATAAGGGCAATGTGTCAAGGCACATTGTGGCAAATGTCGAATGACACAAAGTGTGTTGAACCCTTTCGAAGCACAGTTGGCTTATGTATGGATGTGTTGGAATGTATGATGTTTATGTATGAATGTGTTGGAATGTATGATGTTTATGTATGAATGTATTGGAATGTATGATGTTTATGTATGAATGTGTTGGAATGTATGATGTAGATCCTTTGTATAGTCTTGTTGACACATACTTAGATTTTGTTTTGTATTGGAAACATTTGCGTTGAAGCTTCAACACTTGAGTGTTTCATTGCTCAGAATGTAAAAGAGTTTAGGGCCGAGTTGGCTAAATCACCTCTTTATTGAATTCATACCAAATGGTCTTTGTTACATAGGATGCTGAACGGCTGTAGCTTAACACTTGTACAATGTGAGTCTATTTGTAATAGTAATTCAAGTGGTCAGCATTCCATGGATGGCCAAGGGTTTTGCCGTCGGAGCTTCTGAGCTTGTAGGAGTCAGGGCGGCTGATGCCGACGACCTCGAATGGTCCATCCCAGTTAGGATTGAGTGTTCCTTCACTCGGGACTCTATCACAGAGTAATCTTTTCTTCAGTACCCAGTCTCCCACTTTGAAAGAGCGAGGTTTGACCCTTGAGTCATAGTAGTTGGAAATGCGCTGCTTGTAGGCGACATTCCTCAGGTGAGCCTGATTTCTGTGTTCCTTGACTAGATCCAGGTTGAGGGTGAGTTGTTTGTCGTTCTCACTCTGCATGTAGTTCTGGATTCGGTATGTTGCTTGCTCAAGCTCAACCAGGACAACTGCTTCTGTACCAAAAGCAAGTGAGAATGAAGTTTCTCCTGTGGAAGTCCGATATGAAGTGCGGTATGACCAAAGAACTTGGGGTACGAATTCTGGCCAACAACCTTTAGCTTTGTCTAAGCTAGTTTTCAGAGTGCGCTTGATTATTTTGTTAACGGCCTCGACTTGTCCATTAGACTGGGGATGGGCTGGAGAGGCAAAACATAAGTTGATGTTGAACTTAGAGCAGAACATCTTGAACTTCTTGTTGTCGAACTGCCGCCCATTGTCTGTGACTATCGCATTGGGAATGCCGAATCTGCAGAGGATGTTCTTCCATACGAAGTCTTCTATTTTTGCCTCAGTAATGGTTGCCAAGGGTTCTACTTCAGCCCACTTTGTGAAGTAGTCAACTGCAACGATTGCATAGCGGACCTTGCCCTTCCATGCAGGCATTGGGCCGATCAAATCAAGTCCCCATTGGGCGAAGGGCCAAGGGCTGATCATAGGAGTGAACGGCTCGGGAGGGGAGTGAGGGATAGTTGCGTAACGTTGACACTTATCACACGAGCGAGATATTCTAATGGCATCTTGGTGGAGTGTTGGCCAATAGTATCCTTGGCGAAAAGTCTTGTGTGCTAGGGATCGAGACCCAGCATGATCTCCACAGACTCCTTCATGTATTTCCCGAAGGACAATTTCCGCCTCCGCAGGTGTAAGGCATCTTAGGTATGGCAGGGTGAAACCGCGCTTGTAGAGTTGGTCATTAATGATCAGGTAGCGGGCAGACTTGTATCGAATCTGCTTAGCTTGGACTTTGTCAATTGGGAGGGTGCCATGAGCAAGGAATTTATAAATTGGGGTGATCCAACTATCTTCTTGTTGTAAATTGCACACCTCCGCGACCATGGTGCTTGGTTCTGCCAACAATTCGACATGAATTTTTCTCCCAATCTTGTCTTCCACTGCAGAGGCAAGGCGAGCCAAAGCGTCTGCATGACTGTTTTCCGCTCGAGGAACTTGGGTGATCTGGTAGTGGAAGTGCTTGAGCAAAAGTCGCGTTTGCGCAAGATATGCTGCCATGGAGCTATCCTTAGCATCAAAGTTGTTTGTGACTTGGTTGACCACTAATTGGGAGTCACTGAAGATATCAATTCGTTTAACCTCGAGGTGTTTGGCCAAACGTAAGCCTGCTAGAAGGGCTTCTTATTCGGCCTCGTTGTTCGATGCCTTGAATTTGAAACGAAGAGCGTATTCCATCGCCACTTTGTCGGGGGTAGTGAGGACTAATCCTGCTCCGCAGCCCTGTTGGTTGGATAAGCCATCAACATACAGACTCCATGCTGGGGTCTTTGATTCTACTTTCTAAGCTTTCGATGGTAATGAAGCTACTGCTTCAGGTGTAGAAGCAATGTCAACATGATATGTGAAGTCGGCGATGAAATCTGCTACTGCTTGACCTTTTTCGGCTGGTTTTGGTTGGTAGGAGATGTCAAACTCACCCAATGCTATCGCCCATTTGATCATTCGTCCAGACGTGTCAGGACTCTGGAGTATCTGTCGAAGAGGGTGATTGGTAAGCACGATGATGGCGTGTGCTTGGAAATAAGGGCGAAGTTTTCGAGCAGACATGACCAATGCTAGAGCTAATTTCTCAATGTTGGAGTATCGTGTCTCCGCATCTTGTAGGGCCTTGCTAGCGTAGTAGACGGGCCGTTCGACACCACTGTCCATTCGAATAAGAACAGAACTGACTGCTGAAGCCGAAACCGATAGATAGATAATGAGAGTGTCACCAACTTCTGGTTTGGAGAGCAGAGGGGCTTTACTCATGTACTCTTTGAGGTTCCTGAATGCCTTGGCACATTCCTCCGTCCATGTAATGTACTTCTTATTTCCTTTGAGTGCTTTGAAGAAAAGAGCACATCTGTCTGTAACCTTACTGGTTAAGGCTACCACTTTGCCAATAAGGCTTTGGATGTCTTTTGAAGTTATTGGCTCTTTCATGTCGAGGATTGCTTTGATCTTTTCGGGGTTAGCTTCAATGCCTCGTTGGCTAATCATAAAGCCTAAGAATTTGCCAGAGCCCACGCCGAAGGCACATTTGTTGGGGTTCAACCTCATTCGATACCTCTTTAGAATGGTGAAAGTTTCAGATAGGTTGGTGATGTGTTGGTCAGCATGTTTGCTCTTGACTAGCATATCATCAACGTAAACTTCCATGCTCTTCCCAATCTGTTCGGCGAACATTGAATTGACCAGTCTCTGATAAGTTGCTCCTGCATTCTTTAGGCCGAAAGGCATGACTTTATAGCAATATAGTCCCCTGTCAGTAGTGAAGGCCGTGTGTTCTTGGTCTGAAGGGTTCATGAGGATTTGGTTGTATCCTGAATAAGCGTCCATGAAGCTCAAGAGCTCACACCCTGCCGTAGAGTCTATAAGTCTATCAATGAGAGGAAGAGGGAAACTATCCTTCGGGCATCCTTTGTTTAGGTCAGTGTAGTCGACACACATTCTCCACAAGACCTTTTAAAGCAGGAGACTTTCCTTGGTCGGATTTTTCTTAACAAGGACAACATTTGCTACCCATGTTGGGTAATTGACTTCACGGACGAAGCCTATGTCCTTGAGTTTTTCAACTTCTGCTTTCATCGCCTCGTATCGTTCAACATCATAAGATCTTCGCTTCTGTTTTACTGGTTTGGTCTTGGGATCAATACTCAAGTGGTGACAGATGATATCGGGAGAGATGCCTGGCATATCTTTATATGACCAAGCGAAGACCTCGGCGTTCTCTTGTAAAAATGAGATCAGCGACAACCGAAGGGGTGGTGACAAAGTGGTGCCAATCTTCACCATGCGATCTGGATGGTCTTTGGAGATAGAGACATTCTCTAACTCTTCAGCGGGTTGTGCTTGCTGGGTGAATGAGTCATCTCGAGGGTCGTCGGGTTGACTGTTGCTATCATGAAAATCTGAGTTGGCTTCATCTTGACTGGTCTTTACTACCTGGTTATGTACAGAGAGGGTCTCATTGGGGACATGCAGGTGTTGTTGCTTAACTGAAGTGTTGTAACATGATCGAGCACTAAGTTGATCTCCCCTGATGTATCCATTGCCGAAAGGGGTTGGAAACTTCATCAACAACATATGTGTGGATACCATGGCCTTGAGATCATTGATGCCTGTGCGCCCAAAGATGACATTGTATGCCGTCGGGCAATTGACCACTAGGAAGTTAGTGGTAATAGTAGCTGTGTAGGGGCCTGTACCAATGGTGACGGGTAAGTGTGTACTCCCTAAAGGTTGTACGATATCGCCAGAGAAGCTTATCAGATGAGAAATCGAGCGATCGAGCAAGTGTTCAGCTACATTGAGTGCCTTGAAAGCTTCAACAAACATGATATTGACTGAAGCACCTGTGTCTATCAGGATTCGTTTCACATCAAAATTTGCTATGTGAGCCTCCACGATCAGCGGGTCATTGTGAGGGTAGATGATACCTCTTTCTTCCTCAGGGTAGAAACATATTGGATCCCAGTTAGGCTTTTGATACTTGTTTCCCCTGATGTCTTCCACGTGAAACACTTGATGGCCAGGTCTCAAAGTTCGTTCACTGTTTTTCATGGCCCTATTGGAAGATTCAAACATGGGTGTGCCGCCGCTTATGGAATATATCACATTCACCTGGCGTTGGTTACGGTTATCCCTTGGAGGGTGAAGAAGGAACTGATCAATTTTTCCGTCACGTGCCAAAGCTTCAATATGATCACGGAGGATGATGCACTTCTCGCCATCGTGGCCATTATACTCGTGGTAGCAACAAAACACGCCCGTGTTCTTCGTGGACTTGTAATCTGGCTGTCTTGGCTTTGGCTTTGGTATCAGGTGAGCTATACTGGGGTAGATAGACGCGCATGTAGCGTTCAAAGGTGTGTATGTCTCATACCTTGGGGTAGGGCCTGTCTTGGCACGTGATTGGTCCACTGCGTTGACTGCCTGGGGACGGGCGTTATTGTGACGATATCCTGAGTTATCGCGATAGTGCCCCTTATTCTTTTTATTAAAATGAGATTGGTGAGGATGGAAATCTTTCCTTTTGCCCTGGGATTGATATGTCTGCTGACTTGGCGAAGCATTAAATGAGGCAGGGGGGTGTGCTGCTACCGTTTGGAAGGTTGAGGTCTTCTCATTTGGTTGGATCTGGCCTTCACTCCCTACTTGCTGATAAGGGGTGACTGTAGGGGGTTTCCCTTGATATGTCCTTGCCTCGGCGGAGGCATGGTTGTAAGCTTGTGCCATCACCTCAGAGTAAGTCTTCCAAGTGTTGGCGTTGATCATGTACTTGAAGAAACAATCACGTAAGCCTGCCGTGAAGGCCTTGAGGGCGGTCTTGTCATCTGCCTCAGCGCAGCGAGAATACTCATGGCTGAAGCGGCCAGCATACTTTCGTAATGACTCGTCCGGCTTCTGGTGAATAGTGTACAAGTCATCTGCAGAATGCAAGCGATCGGTCTGGAAGATGTGTTGAGAGACAAACAGCTTCCTCAACTCTTCAAATGAGTCTACTGTCTCAGGTGAAAGACGGCAATACCAGTTTAAAGCTCCGCCAGAGAGGGTGGAGGGGAAAAGAAGGCACCGTTCTTCGTCGGTGTGTCTCCGGTATACCATGGTGGACTCAAAGAGGTTAAGGTGTTCAATCGGGTCTTCCCTTCCAGTATAGAGTTGTAAGTCAAGCTTGTGCTTCGTCTTCCCTTGGAGGGGGGTGTTGAGGATCCTCCTTGTGAGGGGGCCAGGCCTGGGTTGGTTCAGTCAGGTATCTCGGCTTGACGTTCAGCCTTCAACTTGTTTACTTCCTCCAAGAGCTGTAGTACAAGGGGGTCCTGAGTGGAGTCGTGCACCACTGAAGTTTTCTTCCGTAAGTCCCTATCGCCTCTTGTAAGTAGGAAAGTTTGATCAAGATAGCGTGATTTTTCCTTGGACTCATCACACTGACTCCTAGAGTAAGTATGTCGGAATATTTCCAAGTCCCGTGTACCTTCATGTTCTTCTGGGACTTGTTGCCCATTCCCTAGATTGGCTGCTGGCCTGGGTCGTGGAAGAGGACTGAGTCTTTCAGAAACTCTTGGGTCATTGATCTTCGAGCTTATGTGGATGAGATTCTCTCGACGTTGCTTTAGGAAATCTCGACAATCGCGATAGACGGCTTTTGATCCTTCCACTCCCTCTGTGAAGAGGTGATTTCCTCTACTTCTTCTGCTTCGGGTTGAAGCAGCTGGGTTGAGAGAAGTCTCATGTTGATTATCACATTGATGTGTAGCTCGATCCCTATCAGGGATGTCCGTGTTGGATATCGGTGACCCTCCGTGTTGGGGGGTATTCAGATGATTGTTGACCTCAACAGGGGCGACGAGCTTATGTGTTTGAGCATGCCTAGCCTCGTGAAGCATCTCGAAAAGTTTTTCATATTGCTCCTGGAGGACCTCGTTCCTCATCACTATCTTGTTGTTCTGAGCTTCTAACTCATCGACTTTAGCTTGAAGAGTAACTCTATTTCCTTCCTGCTTTCGTTGCTTCATACTAGGTCCAATGGGGGTGTCATTCTGTGTGCTATGGCTTCTTTCGCTCCCCATGTTGGAGAGAGATGTTTGGCCAAAAGAAAGTGTACGAGCGGTGGAAACCAGCTTAACAAAGCTGAAGAGAGTGGGAGTAAGTGTCTTTCCCACAGACGGCGCCAAATGTTGATGCACAAAATCAGCGAGGACTTTGGTACAACAGAAAGTGTCAGATTTGTGACCTTCGCTTGGTTGCTTCGATCACTAGTGAAGATAAGTACGTAAATAAATAGGGACAGGGAAGCAAACACAAGATGTACGTGGTTCACCCAAATCGGCTACGTCCACGGAGTAGAGGAGTTCTCATTAATTGTGAAGGGTTTACACAAATACATAGGTTCAAGCTCTCATTTTGTGAGTTCTAGTGAATAGTTTAGTACAAAATGACATTAGAGATTATTGTGGGAGAATGATCCCTATTTATAGAAGAGAATTTCTAGTTTTGTTCTAACATTGACACGTGTCGTGTTGTGATTGGTTTATGATGTTGACACGTGTCGCGCTGTGATTGGCTTCTGATGTCGACACGTGTCGCATTGTGATTGGCCTCCTGGTTGAAGGGAAGCTCTTCTGGGTCCTTGACGGTATAACGTTGACCGGTGCTCAGTAGTTTCGGGATTGGTCAAGTATGGTACAAACATCACCAATCCTGAACTGGATAATAACAATTTCAAGAAATTCATTCCCATCCTGCTTGCATCTCATTATCTTTCTCCACGTATAGGTAATCTTTCAAATTAGACTCCGCCTTGGTTACTAATTGATGCCACCATGTGCTAGGACTATCCTCACCCGTGTTGAATGCTAAGAATCCCAAATTAAATCTAACTGTTATGCTTGCTTCAATACAGCTTGCGCCGCATTTATCTCGTATAAGAAAAGTGTCAATATAATTCATTATTAAAAGATAATAATTATGATTAAAAGTCATTATATTATCCCATAACAACAACAAAATTATCTTAACTTTTCCTACCCAACGATGTGAAGCTATACTTACTCAACAGCCTCAATTACTCGAGCCGATGGTGTAAATTTGGGTCCAAACATTGCCCCTAGTTTCCTTGAGCTTCGGCTCGTAAGCCGAATGATTAAGGAAATTATACTTTTTGAACACTCCACAGATCCACCACACCCGAGCATTCATGAAACCGAAAGACATTGAAACCAACTCATTTACCACAAAGGGACAATTCGTCGAACAACAAAAACCTTTTCAATACATGACTCAGCAAAAATTTAACAGACCTACCGAGATCGATGAGAATCTTAGCAAATTTGGCCGAGGTTGACAATTTGGCCGAGTTTTGCATTTATGCCGAAATTATTGTGTGATTGCATGCATAAGGTTGCCATTCGGCCAAAAGCTTCTATTCAGGATATATACACACACACACACATGCACACACGCACGGCACCAGGCCATAACGATGTTGGCTTGAAAATATATATATTATGTAGACGGCAAGCCGAATGACCATATACATGTATACATGAATGATCCCATACTCGGCAATAATGCCTTGCTGAGCTCAGCATGTATGTTATATATAGTTTTGTAAAGCGAGCCGAAGCCGAGGCCGAGGAGTATATAGCCTATTTATACATATATAGCATTCGACCAACTTCTTTCATTTGGCAAAACTTTATTTATTTATTTAATTTTTTTTTCTTTGGTCACTTCGGCCGAAAGCAGCTTTTTTTTCTTCTTCTTTTATATACATATATTCGGCCTAAACTAATATATATAAGTTTGGATTGCTTCCTCGACCAACTAATATTTGGATTGCCGCACTGTTGTTTATCCCCTTATTTTCTTATGCATCGGCTTAATTAGCCAGATGATTAAGAAAATAATTTTTTTTATTTTTTCTAAATGGAAATAAAAGTGGCCGAACCATAGTTAGAAGGAGGCCAACGATGCTTTATTCCAAGCCAAGATCTTGTAATAACAAAATTTTGAAATTGATTTCGCCCTAGGCTGAATAAAGAATTTTCTCCAAATATTTTTGACTTGGCGAAATATTTTTCATTTTCGGCCGCCAAATATGTTAGACAAATATTATGCCCCCCAGGCATAATTACGTTGTTAATTTCAGCTTCGAACTCAAATAACTTGGCCGAATGAAATTTCTCTATATCGGCTTTATCGCCGATAATCATATCGATTGGCATAGTTTCGGCGTCAATTTTTTGCTCAGAAACTTGAACGTTTTCTTCTAGGCCTACCACACTTTTAGTCTCGACCGAAAAAACAAGTGGCCTAGGTTTTTCTTCTGCTGTCTCGACAATCTTCTTAGGCCAAATTTTAATTGTGGCCGGAGCGAAAAATTGCCCCCCAGTCTTTTGAGCCAACCATTCTTCAAATGGAATTGATTTGAACCCAAAAGGCATTTTTTTTATTGAGCCACTCATAATATCGAGCTCTATCTTCATTTAACCATTGATCTTGTAAGTTGTGATGAACCTTCACCTTTATCATTTGAGAGAAAGATTTTTGCCTTTCTTTATTTGCTTCAACGATCCGGTCAAGGTGTTTTTGTTGCTCGACAACTTCCTTGAGTAGGCGCCAAATCTCATCTTGATCATGATCTTGATATATCATGTGAACTTCGTAGTTTTAGTACTGGATCCCACTGGGCGTGCCAACTCGTCAGCCGAGCTCAGCCGAGGAGTAAAATTTGTTGATGTCGCGTTGGGTGCGCTGCTGATTTCTGCGTCTTGCGATTGCGGCTGAGGAAGGAACTTGTCTCGACCTTTGGGTTCTAGAGCCTGAAGACAAGGCTGCTAGTTCTGCGAAGTTCAAATATCAAATTCGACTTTCAATGTGCCGAATGTAGTAACCTGTAACACCTCACTTCGCCGAGAAGGCTGATGAGATGACCTCGACCAATAAGGATTCGGAAATCCTTCTCAACCGAGACTTGGATAGATAACCAATCGGCCCATTCGCAGTGCTGTTTATCCAAACTAAAGATGCTCCACGGTCGGCTGGTTTTACGACTCTAGTGCTGTTTATCCAAACTGAAGATGTCGCCGGTTGCCTTCACAGTGATGTTTATCCAAACTGAAGGTGTGTCGGCGAAAAGAGAAAAGAAAAAATCTCAAGGTTGTTGAGAGAATTTGCGTAGGGCAGTTGTGTGTTGAATTGGAGAGGCCATCGAATGATGCATGACCCCTTGTATTTATAGTAGCAGAACACTAGGATTGTCAATGTAAATAATGGGAATATTCTCTCAAGTATGCATGATCCCTTAACCTTAGAAACCGACCGAGACTTAAACTTCTCGAATTATCCCAAATGGATCCCGTGGCCTTGATGATTTCCTAGAAACCAACCGAGACTAAACCTCTCGAATTATCCCATATTTTCCTTATACTCTTGTGCTGATTACCCCACACATGCATGATTTGCATGAGATTGGCTCATTTCCCACGAAAGTACATGATTATTCCATCATCTTGATCAGCACCAAGCCACGTGCATGATAACATTTAATCATTATCACCAATCCTGAATTGGATAATAACAATTTTAAGAAATCCATTCCCATCCTGCTTGCATCTCATTACCTTTCTCCACGTATAGGTAATCTTTCAAATTAGACTCCACCTTGGTTACTAATTGATGCCACCACGTGCTAGGACTATCCCCACCCATGTTGAATGCTAAGAATCCCAAATTAAATCTAACTGTTATGCTTGCTTCAATACAGCTTGCGCCGCATTTATCTCGTACAAGAAAAGTGTCAAGATAATTCATTATTAAAAGATAATTATTATGATTAAAAGTCATAATATTATCCCATAACAACAACAAAATTATCTTAACTTTTCCTACCCAACGATGTGAAGCTATACTTACTCAACGGCCTCAATTACTCGAGTCGATGGTGTAAATTTGGGTCCAAACAATATCATACACGTGTAAGCTAAATGTCATGTCTGTAGACAAGCTGAGTATATATGATACACGTGTAAGCTGGATATCATGTCCATAGACAAGATAAGTATATATCATACATGTGAAACTGAAAGTCATGTCCATATACAAGATGGGTATATATCATATATTTGTAAGACAAGCTGAGTATATAGCATGCACGTGTAAACTAGATATCATGTATGTAGACAAGTTGAGTATATATCATACATGTGTAGGTTGGATATCATGTCCGTAGACAGGCTCAATATATATTATACACGTGTAAGCTGTGTCCTACAACCGTGAACTGGTACTATACTCTAAGTCTGTGTGAGTGTATGCTTGGCACAAGATAAGTAATAACAAAAGAATAAATATTTATGAACTCATCATTGTCATAAATCAAAATCATAAGTATGGTACAATCTATAACTAGATCGAATCCTAACAATGTCCTATCTCGGACTCCGCGACATGATATAAAATCTATTTTATTTAGTCTTATGAATGCATCTAATTTTCAAGTTAGACTGCCTACGTACACCTGTGAAAGGATCAAGCCAATCATAGTTCATCCTTCATACGAGAAATTTAACATACTCAGCATAAGTGTTTGGATATCCATGCTTAATAGAAATGCATGTTTCACCTTAGTATAAAATAAAGTGACGATGTGCATAGATTCTACCCACTAGGCTCTATCGAGCCTCTAGGGACGCTAACTTCAATATTCGAGAATTATATGGGATATGTTGGCCACAAATCAACCCTAAGTCAAGTGGTTTGCTCTAAAGTCAACCACCCTAATTATTTTTTTTTTTTCAAATCAAGCCACAAGTCAACCCTAACCTAAATGGCGTTCGATTTGGGTTGTATGCTCTAACTTTGCTATTTTGGATCAGGTCTTTTGGTTACAACTTTAACATTTGGTAACAAAAGCAAACAATTCATACATCAAATCTACGGTTACAACTACTCTGTGTCACCATAAATATAATTCAGTTATGTGTTTTATCCAGTCTGACCACAAATGAGATGGCGTGTTTAGAACATAATTTCTCAAAATGCGAAAATGCGAATTCTAAGTCTTAAAGAATACTCTGACATTAATTGCCTTTATTTTTCAAGCCACCTCTGCTAGCTTCTTTCCAATGATAGACTTGTTGATGTTCTTTGTAAGTCTTAATTAAGAAACTTCACAACGAACCACAAGCATAATTACCGATCGAGTAAACTCGAACTCAAAGCGCCTAATTCCATTTTGTGATAGCCCAAATTCCTTAACCAGTGGTTTTCAAAAACAAAGCAGCAAATCGAATTCCAATTTCCTCGCAATCTTTGATGTGATTTGTGTAGTAGATCAAAGTCATTCAAGGATAATGAATAAGATAATGAACATCACTATCACTTTAGAGTGATGATTAAAAATATTTCCACCTATATATACGCACGTACACATGCAATACACGCTTTTGAGCTTGTTAGCCATGCAGTCTTTATGGCAACTAGGATTTTGATAGAAATATATACTTTTAAATAGAGAAAATTACATTTTGTGGCAGCCAAAGTGATAGAAAGTTGACATGCAGTAGGAAAAAGTCTTTGATGACAATTCTGTGATGGCAACAAAAAAACTACTTGTTGCCGAAATTGGAATGGTTCCAAACATTATGGCACGTATAGTCTCAAAATATGGAGAACTTCTGTAGGGATTATCATATATATTGGCAATATATAGGGGTTGAATCAGAGAGATATACACACATACCTTTTAACAAGAGGGATCCCTATTAAAACAAAAATTGAAGACACCCTCTTGACCATTGGATTGGTTTTAATGAAATTGTGTAGTTGAGATCACAGGCCACACAATCTCAACCACACAATTTCATTAAAGTCAGATCTAACGGTCAATAGAGTGTTCTTATTTTTTTAGAAAAATGAAGATCCTGTGATATATGGTCTCACAGATGCATGGAGTTATATCCTTGTATGTTTTATTTATTTTTTGGTTGGTCAAAGTGCTACTTTATTTACTAACAAAAAGCAGACAAAAGTATAACTAAAGGACCAAAGTCAACACATGGACAAGCAAAAAGTGGGCCAAGAGTGTTGCAGCCCAAACAAACAAATGGATTTACAGACTCTAGAAGCATCCATTGCAACCGTTGCTGCCACAGCAACCTCGATCCTTCTAATTCCCCATCCCCAGCCGAGTAACTGCTCTTCAAACGCAGCATCCTAACCCGATTTGCTTCACTAGCACAGTTACTAAGAACGGATAGTCAGCAACAGCACAACGAAAGCCAGCTATCGGGACAAAGTCTATGGAAGCCCACAAACAACACTGCCGGTAAAGACAGATATGTTGGAACTCTATTGGACTCTAAACTTATCTCATTAGGGTTTTGAGTTTAGTTGAAACTGGAATCAGTTAGAGCTAATATTTGAATAAGTCTTCTTTCCTTTAAAGTAGGACAATATGTTAAATATGTTGGTGAGTGGATATCCCACGTTGGAGTGTAAATGGGCGTGCAGTTTTGCCAAGCAGTTTCTGTGATAGGTGGAAACGGTTATGGTTATACGTCTATAAAATGATTTAGTCTCTGCTCAAGAGGAAAAAACGTTCTTTTAAGTAACTAGCCCTATTCTAGTGTGAGAACATAAGGTTCCCATTGAGTAGAAGACTTTTCCTCGATCATTCAGTAATGGCTTCATCAGATTTGCGTGCTCTTTCAACCCCTGCATTAGGTTGTAATCTATGCATGTGGCTAACCATAAATTCCAACATTTGGTATTAGAGCATCGGTTAGCTCTTCACAGATTCTTTTGATGATTACTGGCAACGTATAAATTAGATTATTGCTTTTGCTTGGTTCTTGAAGTTTATATCAGGTACAAGATTAAAGCTAATGTGAAAAGCCAAAGAAGAATGAAAGGCATAGGCTGCCTTTCCGTGCCTTAATTTAAGGGAAAAGAAATAAAGGTTGTTGCTTTTGGTTGAATAAGAATAGAGGGAAACAGAGTGAGAGCATTCGGCTCTCCCAAGAAACAAAAGGGGGCAAGCATCCACACAGAGAGGAGAGTTGATACACGGCAAGGAAGAGAGAGCTCCTGTAAAAATTGAGGGATTTTGCCGAACTTCAGCCATGGCACAACTTGAAGATCTTAATGGCGTTGTTCTCGTCCATTGTGGCAGAGACGATGATGTTTTCGGTAGACGTAACAAATATATGGTTTCCGCTGCACGGCAGTTGGCGTGCCAACGCGCGTTTCGGGTTGCCTCGGAGATCGTGCGAGAGCAAGGTCCGCTGGGATTGTTTCAGGGCTTGTCGTCGGTGATTCTGAAACACCTCTGAAGAGCAACGGTGGGTCCCCCTCTCTCTCCCCGCCACAGCTATCTTTGGCGTTGTTGCTCAAAATGGAGAGGGATGCTCTGTGAAGATAAAAGGATGTTGGTGATAAACGTAAAGGTTAAACATGAACCATTAGTATATGTTTTGTTATATTGCTAACATCTTCTGGCTTCTTAAGATTAATATTGTTAAAGACACCAAATAAAATAATCTTCACCAAAGTGGGATTATCAAGAATTTTATTTGACAAAAATTTAGTTATGGTTTATTGTCGTCATTATTAATGGTTCATGTGTATAAAGTTTTTCAGACACGGGTTGAAAGACATGGTGATAAAGATAACTCATCTCAATGGTTATTGAAACTAACGGCTTTTAGAGGAGCAACAACCATGATAAAGTATTCTTGAACAAAGTTTATATAATTTTACACCGAAGTGAGAATTATTGGGAAGTTTTGTTCAAGGTATTTTTACTTAAAATTGTGAGTAACAGTTTATTTCATGAGACTAATCTTTCCAAAGAAAGAAATAATGATTGGTTCAAACTGTGACTCAGTGTATAGTATTTCATGATTCTATAAGGCAACCTTAGTCTCTTGTCCAAAGATGTGATTCAAGTTGGAATGTGAAGTTTGTGAAATAGCTATACAAATAAGGATGCATATTGCATATTTGACAGTTTATGTTTCCTGCCCAAAGGTGTAACATAAATCTATGTTATTTGATGCTGCACACTTTGCATACAGGTAATGTCTTCTTGACTGCACAATAATACATATTGATATCTAAATATGTGTTGGCACATAGCCATTGGTGTAGTGCAATTATAGCTTAGTAAGTTTTTGTTGTCTTATTTTAATATGTCTACCAATGATTGTATACATATATTCTGAATCTCACTCTAGCAGTGATGTGGTAAAGCAATATGTTTTTATTGTGCATATGAAATGTGAGCTTGATTTAATTGGTAAGCAAGTGTGCCAACACATCAAGCTAATTGTTAGGAGCTAATTGTTAGGCTGGATAACATACAACTAAATCATTGTTGCATGCACTTGAATTTGAAAACGAAGTTGGAGTGCTATGATGAAATGTAGGCAACTTTGATAAAATCTTATACTTAGGAAATTTGTATGAATCTCAACAACCAAAGCCAGCAAAACCACTATATCGTACATGATATTTTATTCTTTGTACTTGATAATATATGATGTGATCATTTTCAAGCATGTTGAAAATTGAAATTAATTGAATATCAAAGTGAGTCTTACCTCTTCCATTTGTTTAATTGTAACACTCAATTTTTGCTTGCTGAGTTGGGTTCTTATTATTGTTTTTACTTAAAACAATTATTGGTGAACTTACTGCATACTATTTCAGCTGCCTTGTGCTTCTCATAACATTCTGGAAATAGAATTTGTTTCGAAGTGTGTTTAGGTGTGACGGCTAGTTATCTAGTCTATAGTCTACGCTGTGCTACTTGTTTGGCCTTTGCAGCATGCGAAGTGCTGGCTTTGAAGCATCGGAAAGCATGTCTGATCAAGTGCTGAATTTGGTGAACTTAGAATACAAAATAATGAAACATATCATTGCTTTGTACACTTAAATACCTACTATTCACTCTATGTGCTTGTTTTTTATTTAATTTCAGGTTGAATTTGATCAAAGTTATCACACACTTGCATCAACTAAGCAAAGTGCAATGGTTTTAGTTGATATTAGGACCGGTGATGTCAAAGTTCCTTGATCAAACTTGCATCTTAATTATAACAAGGGGATGGTCTTCTTGCCCAAAGGTGTAGATCGTTATTTTTGGTTCAATTAAGATGGCAGAGTATGGATTCTTTTTCTCAAGAGTTTGTGAAAGCTTCATCTTGCCCAAAGGTGTTGAATGTTTTTTCATGAAGGTAACTCATGTAATGTATGATCCAGGAATAAGGTTATGTGTTTTCAGTTGCAAATATTTCCACTATGAGCAGCATTATAGTTTGTGGTTTTGTGGCATGGAAATTGGTTGCATCATGATATATGTTGTCTCTTCATGAGACTTGTTGATGCAAATGTATTGGACCCATGAAGGTTAACCAAAGATTAATCAGGTACACATTGTTTCAGTTTTAAACTTTTAAGTCTCTTCAATTTTGAACCATGATGTCTGTTTGTACGTTGCTGTGTAATATTAGATAATAAAATTAGACTTCTAGTTTTCCCTATGGACATCAAATTAAAATGATGTGGAATTGAATTTGTTATAAATATAGATTCTTGGCAGATGCACAGAGTTTCGGGGCAGATTGCATGTCTTGAATAAAGTTTGATGAATGACTCATCTAATGATTATCAAATGGCCTGATTTTTTTATATGTTAAACATATATATGTCTACTTAGTTTCTGCAATTTTTCGAAATTTTTGGTCATGTATTGTAATTATGGTGATTTTACTGGTAACCTATGTTCTTATAGGCAGTTTATTCTGGCAGATTGTGTTGATTTTTTGAGACGTCACTTTAGACTTTTCTTATGACCCAAAACGACTCTATATTTTTATTTTATGAAGATCAGTATCTCTAGTTTGATCTATATAATTTTGGTGGTAATCAAGCTTATGATTTAATTATGATAAATTTTGGAGTATTGTAACTCATTGTTGAATTTATGTTTCCCAACTGGGAGAATAAATGTAAGAGGTTTTGGGCTTCACACTCATTTTATTCTATAAATATTGTATTCTATGGATTGTGGGAGTCGTTCGTGAATTGTACTAACAAGCACATTGAAAGTGAAATAAAGTTTGAAAGCATAAGTATATGATCTATGTGTACATTGTCAATCTTTCGTCTCTTGGATGGTTGTATGTTGATCTTTTATAATGAGTATGATATTAATAAGACCTAAAATTAATACCTATATCTCTACTGGTTTCATTAGCTCTTACTGTTTGATTATTTTCGATATGATTTTATGTTTCAATCATACATGGTTAAGGAAAGTTAAAAGGAAAAGGAAATTTTATGATAATATGCTTTTGTTCTACAATCAAGTTATGATGTTGTAGATTAATGGGGAGATAATTGTATATTGTTTTGCCTTATATCTTGCATATTAACTTATAATGTACGCTTATGTCGTAAGCATTTCTTTTGGCTTGTTTAAAGGATGCGCGCAATAAAGAATCCTTGTGGCTAACCAGTTAGAATAATTATCTAATTCTACTGCTATAAGAAAGTCTTTTAGACATTACATTGTTGATATGATGAATTAGTGGGAGTGTTGTTCGCACTATGTTGTTTATGTTTAAGACTTTCAATGAAATTCATAGTTGCATATGGCAATATTGATGCTTCACTGGAAGTATTTAGGCAAACTCGTTGGAGTTTGATAAAGGACCAAAGTCTTTGTGTTTAAAGAGCATGTTGCAAGGATAGGAGTGCTATAATTATTCGATTCAGCAGCTATGTGACAGTAAACTTATAATTTGATTTTGTTTACTTTATAGCTATTTCTGCAAATAAATGTGAGAAAACTTGCTGATTTTGTTCTATGTGTTGGTATTGACATGAATTGTTAGTAATAAGCAAATGTTTAGCTGTTGGGGTTTCTATACATTTTACTATCCCTTGTAGTATTGTTTGCTTATTTGAAACTTCAGGTGGTTTTAACTATTTCAGCGTGAAAGATAGCTGAAGATGCTTTGTTAAAACTAAGCAACGATAAGGTAATGGTTTATCCAGTGGGAGTATAAAGTAAAACTCCCTTCTGGCCAACATGTTTATGCATCATACGTGAATGGTTTTGTGATATGGTGATTTCAGAGTGGCTGTGCTATGATAGTGCATGTCTTTTATGAAGTTCTATGTCTCAAATCACTCATGGTGGATGTGTGAGGAATTGGTCATCCGTTTATTAACTCACATGATCATTAAGGAATTGGTTTTGGTGGAAACATGGCTCGAAACAAGTATGATCAGTTTAGGTCCAAGTGGGAGAATGTTGGAACCCTATTGGACTCTAAACTTATCTCATTAGGGTTTTGAGTTTAGTTGAAACTGGAATCAGTTAGCGTTAATATTTGAATAAGTCTTCTTTCCTTTAAAGTAGGACAATAAGGTTAAACATGTTGGTGAGTGGATATCCCACGTTGGAGTGTAAATGGGTGTGCAGTTTTGCCAAGCAGTTTCTGTGATAGGTGGAAACGGTTGTGGTTATACGTCTATAAAATGGTTTAGTCCCTGCTCAAGAGGAAAAAACGTTCTTTAAGTAACTAGCCCTATTCTAGTGAGAACATAAGGTCCCCATTGAGTAGAAGACTTTTCCTCGATCATTCAGTAATGGCTTCATCAGATTTGCATGCTCTTTTGACCCCTGCATTAGGTTGTAATCTATGCATGTCGCTAACCATAAATTCCAACATTATCACGAGAAGGTGGTGGTGTTGGAACACCTGAGCTGGTGAAAATGCCAGAGCTCTACACACGATCTCAACAATATTCAAGGCTAAAAATCGGAATAAAGATGAACATAGAAGAGGGACATCAATTGGGCAAGAGAGATAGAATATATCTAGGTTAAAAGCATGGGGGTAGAGTAGATACATAGAGCAGATGAGAGAAATGGAGAAGGGAAGAAATTGCATTCAACCTCAGTCGAGGCTAGAGTCGGCACCGCGCCATTGGGTTCTATTGATTTTTGAAGACTCACACTAGAAGGTGAGAAAGACTCTCAGTAGGAGAGGTAAAACTCTCACTTGGAGAGAAAATAGACCTAATCTCAAAGAGTTAAGAGACCACATATATGATATATGGTCTCATAGATGCATGGAGTTATATCCTTGTGTGTTTTATCACCGTATATATACGGTAGTTCTCACAAAAAAAAAATCAAGATTATGAGAAACTAATCACGTCTAATCTTCATAACCATTGGTTGAAAACGTTCATGACCATTATGTGGAACTATATGTATACAATATTGTGTCATAATTTTTATTTGAAACAAATTAGTATAGCGCGTGATGTGATTTTTAACAATCACTCAACAACTAAAATTGAATCACCGTCACGCTTCTATGCGGATGCTTTTCAAAACGCCATTCAATTTATTGGTCAAAAAGCAATTGAATAGGGTGCACAAATTGTATCATCAAAAGTTCAAAAACCCTAAATAGTCAACCATAACACATGGAACACGAGTTCTACCAGAGAAATGCTAATGAGACTATCTCAAGAGTGAAACTATCTATAAACTCTATATCACCTTATATATTTTTGCATAATGTTATATATTGATATATAAATTAACGATAAATTGTAAAGTAACAAAAAATTAATAAAGAATCTCACACAAAAAAACCATCCTTAAACCACTAAAACGGCCGATGGGTTTTGGACTAACTTGCTCTTCCACGTGTTAGCTAGATTATCAGTTTCGATCCAACATAATTAATACATGTATATGTTTACTTACCAAATTAAACACCAAAAACCAACACAGATTTACGCTAAAAACCTACGACGTCGATGGTATTTGCCACGTCAGACATCCAGAAATATTTTTCCTGGAAAAGTTATTGGCCAGTTTGGTGTGACACACTCACGGACCACATTATTTCCAAAATTCTGGCGGTCCTCATGCAGCAGATTCCAAATCCCTGCCTCGCTGACGCCCCATAATTCTGGTCTCTCGTCGTGGAGATCAGATTCTCTCCTAGCCTCTGCAGTCTGCAGATTCGGCACTCGTTCTTTTATGCAATCAGAAATTGCCACGTCACCCCAAGAAAGAAGATTTTGACGTTTGTTTTCCGTTTCCGACACGGTGACGTGTCCCCCGGCCCCGCAACTGGTGCGCGGTTCATAAAATGTACGGTGAAGATCGATTCTAAATAATTTAATGATGAACATTGTTTTTTAAAAATTAAATTATAGGTCAATACTCAATACCTGCTCCTTCGAGCGTTGAGTCAAAGAAAACAGGATTCATAAAAAACCAGGCAGCTAATTGGATGAGAGTACGCATGCGCATGTTAAATATTACAAAAAATAAGTTGAATCTGATTAATTAAAATTATATGGTACAGGACAATAGCATATGATGGTAAAAGGCCCTACAAACTATAAACTACAGAAATAATCAAATAATAAATCAGTAGAAAAAAGGAGGTTGAAGAAGAAAGCGGATGCGATGCTAACATTGGTAGATCGCACTATGACGATTAGGGAGAAACTGAAATATTTTTGTAAGTTTTTTCGACTCACCAAAAGGTAAACTTTCATAAACGAACCGCTAGTTAGTCATTTTCTTAAAAAAAAAAAAGTGAATAAGGAAAAGAGAAATGCAAAAAAGACTCTCTCAAAGTGAAGAAATTTGTCTTTGTGATCGGAATACATATGGTACACCATGTGTTTTTATATAAGTTGTGAGAAATTTTAGTTTTTAAGTTATCAATTTTTAACACATATATCGCATAATATGCATAGTGATACATGTACCATCCTGTGTTCCGATCACATTGAAAAATCTTTCCTTAAAATGAAACTTTTCACAGACTCTCTAACACTTCACAGTTAACGTCAATTCATTTGTCAACATTATAAACATTGTATCAAAAACGTAAAGTAACAGAGAATTCATAAAAAGATCTTCTATTTAACATTACTATGAGAAAAGCGAGTAAAAAATAGAAAGTTCGAGTCATAGACTCGTCAGATTCGTATACCAGACAAAAGTAAAGCGGTTTTGTATAAACAAGAACGAAACCACACGAAATGAAAAACACAGTAACAGTGGTTTTGTTTTGTAATTAAAAAAATTAAATTAAATTAATAATACAGTCAATTACCAGCATTAGCCAGTAGTGACCACCAAGGAAGGTGAAGAGGCAAAAGACATGTCAGCTTTCTCTTTCCTTTGCTCCATCCCCCATGTATAAAAGGCTGTTCTAGCATTTCTTCTTCTCCATCCCATTCGTATTCATTCTCTCTTCATTTCTATCATTCTCTGCGTTCTGTTTATTGAAGCTCTCCGTCCATTATTACTTCGATTTATTCATCGATTCGTTACTCTATTGGTCGAGAACATTCGTCGGCGGTAATTCTTCATTTGATTTTAAGGTAGTGATAGCTAGCCTTTACCATTAGAAAAAGTTTATGCACATTGTTTGATTGATCCTATATTTATCCAAGAGTTTCGAGTGTATGAGTAAATTGTTTTTAACCACGATGTTTGATCCCTATGTTTCAATTGATTGTTTAGCGTGTATATATACTTGGGTGTGTGTATATACACTAACAACCCTAAAATATTTTCAATACCAAAGACTGGGTTACACTAAACCCACAATTTTGGGGTTTATCACATCAAATTTTATAGGGATCACCTACAAAGTTCTACACGTGTCCGAAAGTCCAACTTTTGAATCATCACCAAGCACCTTCACCAGTCGCAAATTTCCCAAATTTTCTTGCCCTAAAAGATGATGAAAAAAATCTAATTAATCGGATTTTTTCTTGGTGAGCAAGGCCACTAGAAAAGGCAAATTTTGAAGAGCAAGTTTCTTTCCACATTTACAATACCCGCAACTGCAGTAAAAAATCTTAACATGTCTGATTCGAGTGCTCAAATTACTAAACTACCCCTGTTTTGTTTACTTTTTTCAAGAAATTAACAAGGGTTAAAAGTGAAATGGAATTTTGTCCAAGTCTTTTCATTTACCATTTTTTTTACCTGGGTAGTAGGTACTCCTTTTCTTTTCCCCATATTTTACTTTTTATATTTTTCTAGGTCTTGGGACTTGGGTAATCTCTCTTCAGGCCAAATGGTGTTTTTTCTTGGATTTTATTACATTGTCACATACATCAATGGCTTCTGAATTTTGGGTTTATTTATTTGATGGGTTTTTTGCTCTGTTTATATTTTTGTTTAATACAAAAAACCTGTTCATCTGTTTGATTTATTGGTTTAGTCTTATTAAAGTTCTGAATTGTTGACTTTTGATGGATAACTAGTTATGCTCATAGTTCTTTTCTTTTTTTTTTTCTTATTGCAGACTTTAAGGTTGTCTGATTTTCCAAGCTGCTGCTGTCAATGGCGGAACGTGTGCTGACCCGCGTCCAGAGCCTCCGGGAGAGGCTGGACGAAACCCTCTCTACTCAACGCAATGATTTTCTGGCCCTGCTTTCTAGGTACCATGTTATGATCACAGATGGGTTTCTGTCAAATGTTCCAAAACATGCAAAAAGTAGTTGTCTTTTGCATTTTTAAGGTTGTTTTTTGGTTGAATCACTAAAATGGTTTTTGGGGTTTTAGGATTGAGAGCAAGGGGAAAGGGTTTCTGCAACCCCATCAGCTTCTTGCCGAGTTCGAAGCGATTCCTGAAAACAACAGGCAGAAGCTGTTGGATGGGGCTTTTGGTGAAGTTTTGAAGCACACCCAGGTAAACATTTTTTTTATCATACTTATATTTTATAGTCAATTGTTTCTGTGTTTTTTTTTCTTAGGAGTTTTCTGAATTGTTTGTGTGGATGTCTTTATTCTAATGTAGGAGGCTATTGTTTTGCCCCCATGGGTGGCTCTTGCTGTGCGCCCAAGGCCCGGTGTTTGGGAGTACATTCGTGTGAATGTCCATGCTCTCGCTCTCGAGGAGCTGTGTGTGGCTGAGTACTTGCAATTCAAGGAGGAGCTTGTTGATGGAAGGTAGATTTTGGATCTTTTTATAGTTTGATTTCTAAAGTTTTGATTCGATTCTTAATTTTTTGTTACTTTTCATCGATTTGAGTATTTTAGAATATTGCATTTGTTACTTTCCTTGCGATTTAATAATTTCTGCTGGTTTCAACTGCAGTTCCAATGGCAACTTTGTGCTTGAGTTGGACTTTCAACCGTTCAATGCATCTTTCCCCCGCCCAACTCTTTCCAAGTCCATTGGAAACGGCGTTGAGTTCCTCAATCGTCACCTTTCTGCTAAGCTCTTCCATGACAAGGAGAGCCTGCACCCTTTGCTCGAGTTTCTCCGAGTTCACTGCTATGAGGGCAGGGTATGATTTTCTTTCATTTTGCAACTTTACCATCTTTGTTTGAAATCGAATGAAATTAATACTCTTTTGCTGATCTCTGGATTTAATTTGATCGGCTTTTTTCGTGCAGAACATGATGCTGAATAACAGAATTAAGAATGTGAATGAGCTGCAACGTGTTCTGAGGAAGGCGGAGGATTTCCTCTCTTCAATTGTCCCCAGAACTCCATACAAGGAGTTCGAGCCCAAGTTGCAAGCCATCGGTTTGGAGAGGGGTTGGGGTGACACTGCAGAGCGCGTGCTTGAGATGATCCAACTTCTGTTGGACCTTCTTGAGGCACCCAATCCTTTTACTCTTGAGAAATTCCTTGGCCAGATCCCCATGGTCTTTAATGTTGTGATCCTTTCGCCCCACGGCTATTTTGCCCAAGACCATGTCTTGGGGTTCCCTGACACTGGTGGCCAGGTTGTCTATATCTTGGATCAAGTTCGTGCTTTGGAGTCTGAGATGCTTAAGCGCATTAAGCAGCAGGGGCTCGATATCACTCCCCGCATTATCATTGTGAGTTTTATCTGAAATTTTGTAGCTCCGGAATTTATGTTATTTGGTGATTTCATTTTATGCCTTCCATTCTGATGCTTTGATTATGTTTCAAACACAGCTAACAAGGCTTCTTCCTGATGCTGTTGGAACCACATGTGGTGATCGTCTTGAGAAAGTTTACGGGTGTGAGCATTCAGATATTCTTCGTGTTCCTTTCAGAGATAAGAAGGGCGCCATTGTCCGCAGATGGATTTCAAGATTCGAAGTCTGGCCCTACCTAGAGGCATATGCCGAGGTGAACTTCCTTGTTAATACTATCGGTTTCCATATGTTCCAAATTTTGCTTGTATTTGGTTCTCAGACTTGCTGATTTTTGTGTTATTAGGACGCGATCAAGGAACTTTCCAAGGAAATGCAGGGCAAGCCTGATCTCATCATTGGAAACTACAGTGATGGCAATATTGTGGCCTCACTGATGGCACACAAATTGGGTGTTACACAGGTTTGTGATTTCCATTCAGTTATAACTAGTTACGCCCTTTTGATGCCTTTTACATCTTAGTAGCTAAGTTTATTGTTCGGTTTTCGCTGTCTTTCAGTGCACCATCGCCCATGCTCTGGAGAAGTCAAAATACCCTGATTCTGACCTTTACTGGAAGAAATTGGATGAGAATTATCACTTCTCATGCCAATTTACAGCTGATCTTATCGCCATGAACCACACTGATTTCATCATCACCAGTACCTTCCAAGAGATTGCTGGAAGGTAATATATACATTCACCCTAGATTTTTCGTATCAACCGTCTTGTCTTTTGGGATCCTAATTTTGTGTTCTATGAATGTTTGCAGCAAAGACACTGTTGGCCAGTATGAGAGCCACACTGCCTTCACCCTTCCTGGGCTCTACCGTGTCGTTCATGGTATTGATGTCTTCGATCCCAAGTTCAACATTGTTTCACCAGGAGCTGACATGAATGTCTACTTCCCTTTCTCTGAGAAAGAAAAGAGGTTGACCCACTTCCACCCTGAAATTGAAGAGCTCCTTTACGGCCAAGTCGAAAATATTGAACACTTGTAAGTTACTTTTTCCCATTTATGTTTTGCTCAATACATCATGTGATCGAATATATGCTAACGCGTTTATATTGTTTTCCGATCAGATGTGTGTTGAAGGACAGGAACAAGCCAATCATCTTCACAATGGCAAGGCTGGACCGGGTGAAGAACATCACCGGGCTTGTCGAGTGGTATGGTAAGAATGCCAAGCTTAGAGAGTTGGTTAACCTTGTTGTGGTTGCTGGTGATCGCCGCAACGAGTCCAAGGACAATGAGGAGAAGGCTGAGTTGAAGAAAATGTATGAGTTGATCGACACCTACAAGCTGAACGGGCAGTTAAGATGGATTTCATCCCAGATGAACCGTGTGAGGAATGGTGAACTCTACCGCTACATTTGTGACACCAGGGGAGCATTTGTGCAGCCTGCTGTGTATGAAGCTTTCGGCCTGACTGTCATTGAGGCCATGACTTGTGGACTGCCCACATTTGCCACTTGCAAGGGTGGCCCGGCTGAGATTATCGTGAACGGAAAATCGGGCTACCACATTGATCCATACCACGGCGATCAGGCTGCTGAGATCCTTGTTGATTTCTTTGAGAAGAACAAGGCTGATCCTAGCCACTGGGACAAGATTTCTCAAGGCGGCTTGCAGCGCATTTACGAGAAGTAAGCAAAAACAAATCCATTTTTTTGCAGCAAATTGTTTTGCTTGGCTTGCAAGTTATCTTACATTTCTGCTCTGTTTTCGTTTAGGTACACATGGCAAATCTACTCTGAGAGGCTCTTGACACTCACTGGAGTTTATGGCTTCTGGAAAGATGTTTCGAACCTTGATCGCCTGGAGAGCCGCCGCTATCTGGAGATGTTTTACGCCCTCAAGTTCCGCAAGCTCGCGGCGTCTGTTCCTCTTGCTGTGGAGGAGTGAAGAGAAAGTTTTCCTAAAAGAGTAAATAATGAGGCGGAAGCATTGGTTGTTTACTCTCTAGTTTTTTCCTCCTCAGCATGAGGATTTTGTATATATTTTGATTTAGCAAAGGAATTTTAATGTTTTTTTTTACTTTTGTTATTTGTAAGTTTCGATTCCTATTGGAAATGAAGTCAACTTCAATGCTTTTATTTTCATAGAGAACATGACTTTTTTTTTAGCAAGACGTTGGTTCTTTTTTAAAAGATATATGTAATCAAGAGGCGTTATTGTTCGAAAAACCACATTATACAATTTATAATTTTTTGTTTACTTGATTTCCCCATTTACATATTAATTATCATACAACTAGGGATATCAAAGTTGAATATCAGAATGTGCGACGAACAAGACTACAAAATAATAAGGATATTATTAAACAAACGAGAATGTCAAAACGACTACAAAATCCTAAGAGGTTACATCGTGACTAACATATCTTCATATTAAACTATAAGCTATATTTATAAGAAAAAAACTTAGAAACCCAATTTCGGATGGGCTAAGCCCATATACTAAACTAACAAGCAAACCCAAATAATCATAAAATACTATTATTTTCCAACACACCGTCAAACTCATGGCGGTATACAACATGGGTTTGCAAACAAGCAGATGTGGACTAGCTCTGTTAGGCAGACTAGAAAACAGCTAGACATGCAAACTTGACTTGATTGGCAAATTGATTCCGACTAACTAGTGTTAAGAGTATAGAAAAAAAGCATATTAGTGCTTCTCGTCACAAACGGACAAGATTCCCATATTCCAATTACAGCAACAAATGGAGAGAATCAAAAAACTACTATCACTCGAGTGGTCTCACAGATCCAAGTACCCAAGTGACAGACAAGCAAACTCGTAACATTTTTCCGTGTGGGCCTAAAAAAACTTCAAACCAAAAATGCCAATCTTTTACTAGCGCTCATTGCCCGTGTGGGCCTTAAAAAAAGAAACAAACAATTTTTTGTCTTCTTTCCAACACTTACTTTAGATCAACACGAAGGTCCATCTGATCAAAATAAGGGCCATCATCATACTATACTCGGGTTCATCAGAATTGAAGACAGGCCCACAGAGCAGCCTCGAACAACAGCAGTTCCTCGGACAGACAACCTAGATTCGATTTGGTAGCCGCAACGACGGTCAACAAACAACAAGTGCAAACATGAGCAGCGAGTGGCTCTCAGGCAGCGGGTGCCGCAGTGGCGAACCATGAATGGGTAGGGTGTGGGTTGATTAGCCAGGTCTGGCAACGGGTGGTGCGCAGGACAGTGCTAATCAGATGCAGGACGAATCTGGGTGCGACGGCGGTGAGTCATGTAGGTGATGGTGGGGTGGTCATCAAGGCCGGTTTAAAGATTTTTGAGCCCGATGCGACGTCAAAAATGTGCCATCATTTTATATCAGAAAGTTATTTATTTTCACACATAAGACATCGATAAAATTATACTTAAAAAAGTACTTCAAACTTAATAATTTATAAACACGGAAAAACTAATTTATTTTGTATCGTGAGAAAGAAACAAAAAAAACTCTGGGTTTACAAATAGATAGATATGAGTTTTGTTTTTTATCTGAACTTTTAAATTATTTTTGTATAAATCGTCAGGTGTCTTTTCTTTTTTACTAACCTTGTCAATATGGGACTAAAAAAATAATGATGTTTTTTAGTCTTTAATTGATATGTATAAGCAATAAATGGGTACTAACTTAAACTTTTTTATGACATGTCATATGATTTGCAAATTTGGTCTAAAAATTTGGTCAACACATTATTCTTTGTTGAAGATTAAACCTGAATTAGAACAAATGTTTAAAAATAACAACCTACATAACTACTAGCTACTAATTAAAAATAAATTAACAACCAAACAAAAATTCATAAAAAATGAAAAGAATAAACATGCACTTAGCATTTAGAACTTAGGATCTCTTGTTAATTTTAAACAACAAAAACATTGATTCTAATTAAACTTTTTGATCATTTAGCCAAATTTTATATATTTATACTTTTATGAAAAGAAATTTGTAAAAATTGAGAGGTAAATAAGCACACATGGTGTTTTGAACCCAAGACCTCCCTATTAATTTCAAACAACAAAACCACCACTTCTAGTTAAATTTCTTTGTCATTGAACCAAATTTTATAAATTTATACTCTTATGAAAAAAATATATAAATATATTACCCTAATAATTTTGGTGCCCCCAATTATTTTGGGCCCTGGACGGTCGCCCTATCAGCATTAGGCTTGGGCCAGCCCTGGTGGTCATGGATGCTGGGCGTGGTTGCTTCGGTTATAGACCTTACGTTTCGAATTGGCTCCGGTGCGGCGCAGCTCCAGAAACTCAACACAATGACAGTTTTTCTTTTTCAAACTTTTTCGTTTTTTAAACTACACCAAAGACAATCTAAACTAGAAAACGGACAACACAAACAGATTGATACGAATCAACAATAGATTAAATAGATTAAATCTCAAAGGATCAAACCTACTCTGATACCAAGTTGAATATCAGAGTGTGCGACGAACAAGATTACAAAATAATAAGAATATTATTAAACAAATGAGAATGCCGAAATAACTACAAAATCCAAAAGACTACATCGTGATTGACATATCTTCAAACTAAACTATAAGCTATATTTATAGAGAGAAAAACCTAGAAACCCTATTTCATATAGGCTAAGCTCATATATTAAACTAACAAGTAAATCTAAATAATAATAAAATACTAATTTTTTCCAACAATCAAAGCAATAAGCAACCCATCCCAACCCATAAACATAGGAGATGTATTCAATTAGGATTTTGAAGGATTTTAATTCTTTTAATATCTAGGGGTATTCAATCAGGATTTTAAGTGATGTTCTGAAATTTAATGTGTATTCAATTAGGATTTTAAAATAGTTTATTAAAATCCTTAGAAATATGTGTGTGTTCAATTATAATTTTAAAGAAATTTATAACATTCCAGGTGTATTCAATTAGAATTAGAATTTAAAGAATTTGAAAGAGTTGAGGAATTAGAGGGAATTTGAGAGATTTTGTAGTACATTTTAAGTATCCACAAATCTCACCTCTTCCCATGAAATTTCGAGGGAATTGAATCAAAATTTTACATGGCCGCGGGTAAACTCATTCCCTTCTCAACCCGAAATCCTTGATCTATCTGTCTTCCTCTCTTTGATCTACTGCCAATTGTTCTAAGAGAGCTTTAATAAAAATGGTTTGGGCCAACAAATATTTAACCAAAAATCATCCTAAAATGTTATTTAACTAAAAGGGCTCAAAGTTTAATAAAAAATCATCCAGAAATATTGTTCACGGGTCAAACTTACAAGCTCAACCCACTACAAATCTACACTTCCCGTAAATACCCATAAATGATTTGATATTGTTTTAACTCTTCACCAACCTCAACCCAGCATGAAACCGCCATAATAACTTCATGTTTTCCTACCAAATTGAATTTCCCAATTTCAAAAACAACCAAATCAAAGTTCAAATCAAAGTTGAAAAATAAAACATTCATCGGAACAAAGCCACCGAAACAAGTTCAAAGAAGTTTAATGGCAGCACCAGCTAAAAAGTGTCTGAAAAAAGAAAAAAAACCAAAACATAAAATTGTTTATGGATAACCCAAAACATAACACTGTTTCTGGAAAAAAAAATCAGATACAGTGTTTGTTTTGTTTGTGCACAAACAAACACTGTATCTGAAAAGAAAAGAACCAAAATACAGAAATAATGACTTAAATTTCAGAAACAATGACTTAAATTTCAGAAATAGTGACTTAGATTTCAGAAACAGTGACTTAGTTCCAGAAACAGTCTATCTTTTAACATTTGATTGTTTCTTTTCTTTAATGCATCAGTTGATTATATTTAAGAAACATGATGCTTATTTTGCTTTGAATCCTCAGTGAATTTCACTATTTCTTTTGTAGCTTACATTAAAGAAACCATGTGTCTATTTCATTTGGATATAGAAACAGTGTTACTTAAAATCCAGAAACAATTTATTTTTACAGTCCATAAACAGTGACCTGTCGTTATTATTGAATAGTGTGCATATCTCAAATTTATTTTTTGGAGAAACAAATGATGAACTTCACTGTCGATGAAAAATCGAAAAACAGTACTTCAAATACACTATGAATAATAATGACGATCACATTTCAATGAAATAATACAAAATATAAATTAAATAGCATGATGATCTATATTTTTGTTTCAAAGAAAAAGAACAAGGTATGCAAAACAACGATGAACTTCATTAACAACGAAAATCTGGAACTCAACCTAAAAAAGTTAGGGATAAAATCGACAAATCATAATTTATTATAGTTGGGCCATTTTTAGTTGGACTACTTTAATATGGGTCTTATACTAATCATTAAACAAAACTTATAACATGGTTTTTTTATTAAAACTAAAACTTTTCAAGTCACTTTAATTAGTTTTCATTTGTTCTAATTCTTCTAAATTGAGTGTTTTCGTTCAAACCAAAACTCAAAACTCGATGGCATTCTCTTTCACCGAGTTGTTGGAAGATGAAACCAACATGGAGTGGCTCGTAGAATCTTGGCTAGTGATGGGCAAATACCCATTGGTTATGGGTAACCTTGGTTATCCGCCCATTTAAATTTGACGGTTATGGGTAACTGTTTAGATAAATAAACGGTTATTACCTGTGAAATTTAAATGGGCGGTTATGGGTATTACCCACGGTTATAAACGGGTACCCATTTAACCATTTATTTTAATATATGTAAAACTAAAAAATAAATAAATAAATTAGTTTCTAGCTAAGTTTAGTATCCCAAAACATATTTGGTTATAAAGGGCCATAATATATATATATATATATATATATATGCGCCTCACTTGAGAGAAAAATATAATTGATAGAACGGACCAATGTTTAATATATATGATTGAATATGCTAAAGCATTAGAGTATTCGATAATTTTGTTTTGGAGTCTTTTGGAGCTTTGGCCAATTCAAGATAATGATTACCTTGAGCTTTTAGAAACATGTTATTGTCGGTTGATGCGTACCTATATATATATATATTTAATTGGCATCGAGTTTTCAATAAGTATTTGACCCAAAAATTAGAAATCAATTAAATGGCTTGGATCGATGAACATATGTTTCTATATAAAAATCCAAATATTTATCAAATTAGCTTGTTAGCAGACTGATGCATACTTATGTGTGTGTGTGTGTGTGTGTGTGTGTGTGTGTGTGTATGTATACAAGAATATTAATTAACCTACAACCATGCATGATTCTTGTAATAGATTGACCGTCAAATAATTGGGAGACATTGCATATCTTCATAAATAATATTGCCGTTAATACAAAATTCATGTTAAATGTATTTATAACGGTATTTAATTGTTAGAAAAATTAAATTATGACAAATTTCTTTTTAATTTTCAAGTTGTTAAAAAAAAAGGTAGACAGGTGAAAAAAAGAGTAAACGGATACGCGGTTATGATTAAATGGGTATACGATTATAGGTAAATGGGTATGGTTAACTGTTTATAAACGGTTATGGGTATGGGTATACCCGTTTATGTAAATACCCAACGGGTAAATGGTTATACAGGTAAAAACTTTAACGGTTATGGGTAAATAACCGCGGTTACCCGTCCGCCATAACCGTTGCCCATCCTTAATCTTGGCCAAGGGTGAAAGTACTACTATCCCACATTGATTTTCAAGCACACTGGATGTGGCTCGACGTTCCATCACCATGACCCTGACCACGGCCACGACCACGACGACAACAACCGCAGATCATACCGATATCATTGCCAACGCTAGGCTTTTTGTTCGACTTTTGGCAAAAACGCCATGCCTAAGAGGACAAAGATAGCCTTCGTCAAGATTTCGGGATATGAGGTTTCCCACTGATGACAGTATCCTTACACAGATCAAGGACGGGTTTAAGGATGGAAGGGATTTTGTGGTGACTGTCATGTCTACCATGGGAGAGGAGCAGATGTGTGCCCTCAAGGTCATTGGTCCGAAGAATTAAGTACGATGTTGTAGCGGTTGCCATAGACTAGTTGATGGCAAGGTGTTCTTCGTTTTAACTTTCTATTTGGTGGAACTGTTGCTAACAGGGAGGTTTATGAAGCCTATATATGTGCAATGAACTTTCATTTTAAAAGAAAAATAATAAAAATGGCTTGAAAATTTTGAGTTTTAATAATAAGGACAAAATAAAGAGTAAAGTGAATAGTATCATGATTGACTTTTTAGTGTAAAAATGTGGATTTTCGTTAAAATAAACAGTATTTGGAGTTTTTTGTTAAAGTTTTTTTTTTTTTTTTTAAAATGGTGTTTTATCTTGCCAAGCTTGTGAAAGTGACGATGCAAAGAAGATTTAAAGCTTCCGGATCCCTTGGCAAAAGGAGCTTGATGCATATCTATGAAACTATTTCTCTAGTTTTTTTTCCGACAAAAGAAAAAAAAAACTTTTTGGAGTAGAGCAACTAACTACAGAAACCAAATTCGATGCAATTAAAAATACAACACTAAAAATGAAACTCAATGAAAACTACATGTTGTAGCTCAATTTTTAATAGTTTGGGACTACTAAGTAGTTCAGAAAAGTATAGTGAAATTGGACGATGAAGATTGTTTAAAAAATCGAACTAGTTAGTTTATGTTGAATTATCAAAGTTAAACTCGTTGTAGCCACTAAAGGTGTGTTTGTTTGGTTTCACTAGCCTTCACTAGACTAGACTAAACTAAAAGTTAGTGTAGTGTTGTGTTTGTTAATCACAAGGACTAACTTTAGTGAGACCCCGACTATCGACCTCATTAGAGGGTCTTAGATAGTCCCCCCAAAATGAAGTGGACTGCTAAGACCGCTCATTGCTTCGTCTACTTTGTCTACTCGCGTCGCGTTCTCTTCCTACTGGACGACCTAGCCGTCAAATCCTCCCACTCTCTCCCCGCATGGATCTTCCCTTGCTAAATCTCTATGCACCACCAGCTCAACCCGCCACCTGAATCCCAAAATCTATTTACCACCATCGATGGGTTTGGCTCGATCCGGTGGATCAATTAGAAAAGAGAAAGTTTACTTGATATTATGATCGGCTGAGAGCTGGGGTTGACGACCGAAGGCTAGGTTTGAAAACTGAGGTTCAAAGGCTAGGTTCGAAGATAGAGGTTTGAAGGCAAAAACATATTGCAAAGATCTGCTGGAGAAATTGGATCAATTTGGGTTTTTCCAAGCACTACTACTCTCTCTTTTGATCTTTGGGATCCAAGCAGTGAACTTGTCATCTGGGATTTTAACAATTTGTCTAGTTTAAAAGATTTGCTGGAAAATTGGATTGTTTGGGTCTATTTTTAATTGGGTTCAACTGGGTTTTCTGGATTTGAATAATTGGTGATATAGATTGGTTCTTTTGTTTTGGTCATTTTTTGTTTTACATTTATTCTTCGAATTTATGTTGTTCTTACATGGAAGATAAAGATTTGGAAATGTTGACTGTGTTGTTCTTCAATGGATATTTTACAAGCTGTTTGGTTGTCGAGAAAACTGATGAAGAATCGTAATTTTATTTGTCATAGATTGTGGGTTATGGTTGCATGTTTGATTCCAACTGTGGTTGCAATGTCTGAAAATTAGTTGAGTTTCTTTCACATAGTTGAGAGCTCAAAAGCCCCCATTTCTTTCGAACATTGACAGCTATTTCATTATCCTCTTTTTAATCCGACATTGTACCAAACACTTCACTAAGTTAGTCTAGTTTAGTTTAGTTTAAACCAATCCAGCATAGTCCTTACACCTAATCCAGTCCGAGACAATCCGGTGCAATAAACGCACCCTAACAGTTACATCCGTTTAGCTTCATTTTGTAAGGTCAATTAATACTTAATACCATCGTTTAGCGTTGAGTCGAAGAAAATAGGATTCATAAAAAGCTAGGCTAGCTAATGGGATAAGAACAACCACTTAGTACTATATTCTAATGATATTTTTCTTCGTTAATAAATGAGAGTCTTTAGATTTGATTCTTGACAGAGATGAATTTAAATCACTAGCTCATTATGAGGTGAAGCTCACCTTATCTCCCTGAATGACTATAATACTTATGGTTTATTTGAAAAAAAAAAGGGATAAGAGCATGTACGCACATGTTAATAATAAAGATTACAAAAAATGTTTGCGTTTGATTAATTAAAATTAGAATAATGTTAGGCAAATTAAATTTATAAATTATGTGATTTATTATCAATAAAAAATAACTATGTTAATCAATAATTAAATAACAATCAAACCGTTAAAATCCATGTCATATAATTTATAAATATAATCAAAATTAGTTGATCTCTCTTGTATATATGATCTCTCAGGCATACATGATCGACATATATAAATATCAAGGAAAACTAATGAAAATGACTTGAAAACCTTGAGTTTTAACGATAAGAACAAAATAAAGGGTAAAGTGAATAGTATCATGTTTGACTTTTTAGTATAAAATTATGATTTTTCGTTAAAATAAATAGTATCATGTTTGACTTTTTAGTATAAAAATATAATTTTTCGTTAAAATAAATAGTACTGCAGATTTTTCGTTAAAACTCTCAAAATTTCTTTAAAATTATAAGGAACAGAAAGAACTTGGACAATACTCTATGATGGCAAAAGGTCCTACAAACTATAAACTACAGAAATAAACAAATAATTAATGAACAGACAAAAGGTCGTTGAAGAAGAAAGTGGACATGGAAAATGAGTACAAAAGAAACAATTGGGGTCATAGACTCATATTCTAGAAGAAAAGTAAAGCGTTTTCCAAAAAAAAAAAAAAAAAAAAAAGAAGAAAAGTAAAGCGGTTTTGCAAAATCAACAACGAAACCGCAGGAAATGAAAGCCGCAGGAACCAATTGTTTTATTTTGAAATTTAAAAAGAGATTAAATTAAATTAATAGTCAAGTCAATTAGCAACAGCATTACACAGCGGTCACCACCAACACCCAGGAAGGAGGCAAAAGACATGTATAAAAGGCTGTTCTACCATCCTTCTCCTCCATCCCATTCTTATTCATCCTCTCTTCATTTCTATCATCTCTGTGTTCTGTATATTGAATACTTCGTTCATCACCACTTCGATTTATTCGTTGATTCGTTACTCTTTTGGTCAAGAACATTTGTTGGCAGTAATTCTTCGTCGGATTTTAAGGTAATGATAGCTAGTATTTACCATTAGAAAAAGTTTATACACGTTGTTTGATTGATTTTATATATATCCAAGAGTTTCAAGTGCATATGAGTAAATTGCTTGTAACCACAGCGTTTGATTCCTGTGTTTCAATTGAATGTTTCCAGCTTAATTTCCATGCATTTAATACTCTTTTTTTTTTCTTTTCTACATTTACAATGCCTGCACCTGCAGTAAAAATTACTACTATTTTTGTTTACTTTTGGTAAGAAATTGAGATGGACAACGGTTATGGCAGACGAGTAACCGCGGTTATTTATCCATACTCGCTTATGTTCATAACCTGCGTTTACCCGTTAGGTAGTTGTATAAACGGTTATACTCATACATATAACCATTTATAAACGATTTATAAACGGTTAACCATACTTATAACCGTGTACCCATTTAACTATAACCGTTTACCCATTTAACCATAACCATTTACCGGTTTACTCGTTTTTGAACCCCTTTATCCATTTTTTCATCCATCTACATGTTTTTTTTTAACAATTTGAAAATTACAAAAGAAAAATTTGTCATAATTTTTATTTTCTGATAATTAAACACATATATTAAATTTTAATTGCTTCAAATGGATGAGAAGATGTCTTTCTATTGCTTCAAATTGACTTCTCGAATTCAATTCAAGGGCTGAACTTCTTTGCCATGGTGTGCAAGTCCAACACCTAGCAGTGCGATATTTGTTTGAAATATCATCACCATAGCGTTTTTTATTCGTACCTAACTTTTGCTTCCTACCGACACTTAAAAATCAACAGAAGGACAGATCTGTCAAATAAAATTTGTGGATTTTGAGTACAGCAGCAGCACAGAAGGACAGATCTGTCAAATAAAATCTGCTTAATGCCAGCAGCACCTATACAAAATTCATTAAACAAGAAACTTAGTTTACATATATTAAATTAAATAGGTAAATAGATATCTGTTATAAGTATAAATAGTAATTTTTAAATACATTGGTAACTACGGTTATCCAAACTTATGAGTATTTTGTCTATTCCTGAGACAAAATGGTCAAAAGTGAAATGGAATCTTGCCCAAGTCTTTTTCTTACCATTTTATTTCGCTCTCCCACTATCTTTGTTCATCAAACCATTTCACTTCACTGTTCTCAACTTTTTTCCTTCCTCCCTAGGTACTCCTTGTTTCCCACTTTTTACTTTTTCTATTTTTCTTGTTCTTGGGATGATCTTTTTTTTCTTTTCCGGATTTTTGTTACGCGACCATGTGATCAATAGCTTCTGCGTTTTGGGTTCATACTTTATTTGATGGGTTTTTGCTCTGTTTTTGTGTAGATGTCTGTTTTTATTTTTGTTGAATATAAAAAAACCTGTTCATCTTCACCCGTTTGATTTGTTGGTTTAGTCTTATTTAAGGTTTGAATTGTTGACTTTTTCTGCATAACTTTTTTTACTTTTCTTGCAGCTGTTAAGGGTGTCTGATTTTCCAAGCTGCTGCTGTAATGGCGGAACGTGCGCTGACCCGCGTCCAGAGCTTACGAGAGAGGCTGGACGAAACCCTCTTTACTCACCGCAATGAGATTCTGGCCCTTCTTTCAAGGTACTATGTTAATGATCACAAATGGGTTTCTGTCAAATGTTCCAAAACATGCAAAAAAATTGTTGTCTTTTGCAAAAAGGTTGTTTTTTGGTTTGATCACTAAAAGGGTTTTGGGGTTTTAGGATTGAGAGCAAGGGGAAAGGGTTTCTGCAACCCCATCAGCTTCATGCCGAGTTCGAAGCGATTCCTGAAAATAACAGGCAGAAGCTGTTGGACGGGGCTTTTGGTGAAGTTTTGAAGCACACCCAGGTAAACATTTTCGATCATACTTATAGTTTGTAGTCATTTGTTTTTATGTTTTTTTCAGGAGTTTTTGAATTGTTTGTGTGGATGTTTTTGTCTAATGTAGGAGGCTGTTGTGCTGCCCCCATGGGTGGCTTTTGCTGTGCGCCCAAGGCCTGGTGTTTGGGAGTACATTCGTGTGAATGTCCATGCTCTCGTTCTCGAGGAGTTGCGTGTGGCTGAGTACTTGCAATTCAAGGAGGAACTTGTTGATGGGAGGTAGTTTTTTGTCTTTTTATAGTTTGAGTTTTAAAGTTTCGATTCGGTTCTTAATTTTTTGTTAATTTTCATAGATTTTGAGTAGTTTAGAATATCGCATTTATTACTTTCTTTGCGTTGTTAATAATTTTTGCTGGTTTCAACTGCAGTTCCAATGGCAACTTCGTGCTTGAGTTGGACTTTCAGCCGTTCCATGCATCTTTCCCCCGCCCAACTCTTTCCAAGTCCATTGGAAAAGGCGTTGAGTTCCTCAATCGTCACCTTTCTGCTAAGCTCTTCCATGACAAGGAGAGCCTGCACCCTTTGCTCGAGTTTCTCCGAGTTCACTGCTATGAGGGCAGGGTATGATTTTCTTACATTTGCAACTTTACCATCTTTGTTTGAATTCAAATGAAATTAATACTCTTTTGCTGATCTCGGGATTTAATTTGATTGGCTTCTTCGTGCAGAATATGATGCTGAATAACAGAATTAAGAATGTGAATGAGCTGGAACGTGTTCTGAGGAAGGCAGAGGATTTCCTCTCTTCAGTTGTCCCCGGAACTCCATACAAGGAGTTCGAGCCCAAGATGCAAGTCATCGGTTTGGAGAGGGGTTGGGGTGACACTGCTGAGCGTGTGCTTGAGATGATCCAACTTCTGTTGGACCTTATTGAGGCACCCGATCCTTTTACTCTTGAGAAATTTCTTGGCCAGATCCCCATGGTCTTCAATGTTGTGATCCTTTCGCCCCACGGATATTTTGCCCAAGACCATGTCTTGGGGTTCCCTGACACTGGTGGCCAGGTTGTCTATATCTTGGATCAAGTTCGTGCTTTGGAGTCTGAGATGCTTAAGCGCATTAAGCAGCAAGGACTCGATATCACTCCCCGCATTATCATTGTGAGTTTTATCTGAAATTTTGTGGCTGCAGAATTTATGTTATTTGGTGATTTCATTCTATTCTGATGCTTTGATTATGTTTCAAACACAGCTCACAAGGCTTCTTCCTGATGCTGTTGGAACCACATGTGGTGATCGTCTTGAGAAAGTTTACGGGTGTGAGCATTCAGATATTCTTCGTGTTCCTTTCAGAGATGAGAAGGGTGCCATTGTCCGCAGATGGATTTCAAGATTCGAAGTCTGGCCCTACCTACAGACATATGCTGAGGTCAACTTCTTTGTTAATACTATCGGTTTCCATATGTTCCAATTTTTGCTTGTATTTGGTTCTCAGACTTGCTGATTTTCGTGTTATTAGGATGCGATCAAGGAACTTTCCAAGGAAATGCAGGGCAAGCCTGATCTCATCATTGGAAACTACAGTGATGGCAATATTGTGGCCTCACTGATGGCACACAAATTGGGTGTTACACAGGTTTGTGATTTCCATTTAGTTATAATTAGTTATGCCCTTTCGATGCCTTTTACATCTTAGTAGCTAAGTTTATTGTTTGGTTTTCACTGTCTTTCAGTGCACCATTGCCCATGCTCTCGAGAAGTCAAAATACCCTGATTCTGACCTTTACTGGAAGAAATTGGATGAGAATTATCACTTCTCATGCCAATTTACAGCTGATCTTATCGCCATGAACCACACTGATTTCATCATCACCAGTACCTTCCAAGAGATTGCTGGAAGGTAATATATGCATTCGGCCTAGACTTTTCGTATCAACCGTCTTGTCTTTTGGGATCCTAATTTTGTGTTCTATGAATGTTTGCAGCAAAGACACTGTTGGTCAGTATGAGAGCCACACTGCCTTCACCCTTCCTGGGCTCTACCGTGTCGTTCATGGTATTGATGTCTTCGATCCCAAGTTCAACATTGTTTCACCAGGAGCTGACAAGGATGTCTACTTCCCTTACTCTGAGAAAGAAAAGAGGTTGACCCACTTCCACCCTGAAATTGAAGAGCTCCTTTACGGCCAAGTCGAAAATATCGAACAATTGTAAGTTGCTTTTTTCCCATTTATGTTTTGCTCAATGCATCGTGTGATCGAATATGTGCTAACACGTTTATGTTGTTTTCCGATCAGATGTGTGTTGAAGGACAGGAACAAGCCAATCATCTTCACAATGGCAAGGCTGGACCGGGTGAAGAACATCACTGGGCTTGTCGAGTGGTATGGTAAGAATGCCAAGCTTAGAGAGTTGGTTAACCTTCTTGTGGTTGCTGGTGATCGCCGCAACGAGTCCAAGGACAATGAGGAGAAGGCTGAGTTAAAGAAGATGTACGAGCTGATTGACACCTACAAGCTGAACGGGCAGTTAAGATGGATCTCATCCCAGATGAACCGTGTGAGGAATGGTGAACTCTACCGCTACATTTGTGACACCAGGGGAGCCTTTGTGCAGCCTGCTGTGTATGAAGCTTTCGGCTTGACAGTCATTGAGGCCATGACTTGTGGACTGCCCACATTTGCCACTTGCAAGGGTGGCCCGGCTGAGATTATTGTGAATGGAATATCGGGCTACCACATTGATCCATACCACGGCGATCAGGCTGCTGAGATCCTTGTTGATTTCTTTGAGAAGAGCAAGGCTGATCCTAGCCACTGGGACAAGATTTCTCAAGGCGGCTTGCAGCGCATTTACGAAAAGTAAGCAAGAACAAATCCATTTTTTGCAGTAAATTGTTTTGCCTGGCTTGCAAGTTATCTTACATTTCTGCTCTGTTTTCGTTTAGGTACACATGGCAAATCTACTCTGAGAGGCTCTTGACACTCACTGGAGTCTATGGCTTCTGGAAAGATGTTTCGAACCTTGATCGCCTGGAGTGCCGCCGCTATCTGGAGATGTTTTACGCCCTCAAGTTCCGCAAGCTGGCGGCGTCTGTTCCTCTAGCTGTGGAGTGAAGAGAAAGTTTTCCTTATAGAGTAAATAAAGAGGCGGAAGCATTGGTTGTTTACTGTGGAGTTTTTTCCTCCTCAGGATGAGGATTTTGTATATATTTTGATTTACCAAAGGAATTTTAATGTTTCTTTTATTTTGTTATTTGTAATTTTCGATTCCCAATGGAAATGAAGTCATTTTAATGTTTTTTTTTCTTTCCCTACTTACCATTATTGGTTCAAGTAGAATATTTTTTAACAAGATGTTTGTTCTTTTTTAAAAGGTACATGTGATGAAGAGGTGTCATGGTTCGAGAAACCACATTATGCAATCTCTAATTTATTATTTGCATGATTTTCTCCTTTACATGATAAATATCATACATTTTTTTCAAAAATGATAAAACATACAAAATTACCCAAAATGTCTACTAAGTTGGACATGAAAACAAAGTTTCCAACAAAAAAAATAAGAGCACCGACGGCGCCCTTGTTATAGGTTTTGCTAAAATAGATTTTGACTAGTTTTTATAAATTCTTTAATGGTTAAGGTTTGACTTCATATTCATCTTGACATATTGTATTTTTTTTGTTTATCAATAAATTCTCCTCAATGTCTTGTTTCATAATAATAATACTGGAATGAGATGAACTTTACGGCCAAATTTTATTAAAAAAAACAGAAAAGGAAATAGGGGATATAAAAAGAATAAGCAAACCCCTCTCACTCCATTAACATAAACTCATTCCCTTCACAACCCAATATCCTCGATCGATCGTCTCTCTCTGCGATCTACTGCTAGTTGTTCTAATTCTTCTATATCGAATGTTTTCGTTCGAACCAAAACTCGAAACTCAATGGCATTCTCTTTCACCGAGTTGGTGGAAGATGAAACCAACATGGAGTAGCTTGTAGAATCTTGGCCGCGGGTGAAAGTACTGTTATCCGACGTTGGATTTTCAAGCACACTGGACGTGGCTCGACGGTCCATCACCATGACCCCGACCACGGCGACAACAACCGCAGATCATACCGCTAGCATTGCCAACACTAGGTTTTTTGTTCGACTTTTGGCAAAAACGCCATGCCTAAGAGGAGAAAATTGCCTTCATCAAGAGATTTCGGGATATGCAGTCGACAAGGACAAGTTTGAGAAACGGCGCGAGCAACTCATTGCCTCCGCCTCCTAAAACGCCATCTACAAATTGACCTTGTGTGTACTGTGATTGCCGTTGGCGAGTTTATGAGAAGGGGTTTACCAGTTGTCGAGCTCATCGTGGATGAGTCCATCATACAGGGATTTAACCCCGCATTCGTTATAGACAGTACTGCTAATATTAAGGACCTTCCACAAGGGGCTGTACCGTGGATTAACTATTTAACTTTGATCCTCTCTTTTCCAAACTACAAAACGGCGAATTGGTTGAGTACCAAGACAAATTCGAGACCCCGTTGGAGGAAGAGTTAATATTAGATGTTGTTGAGCCGAATCATGAACATCACGAGGAGGAGGAGGAGGAGCTGTTGAAGACCAACACCCGCCTGGTTGGTGTTTAGATTCTAGAAGATTCTAGCAGCAAGTCTAGAAGGCAGGAGCTTCTAGAAGAGGAGGAGGAGGAGGAGGAGGAGGAGGAGCTGTTGAAGACCAACACCCGCCCAGTTGGTGTTTGGATTCTAGAAGATTCAAGCAGCAAGTCTAGAAGGCAGGAGCTTCTAGAAGAGGAGGAGGAGGAGCTGTTGAAGACCGACACCCGCCCAGTTGGGGTTTGGATTCTAGAAGATTCTAGCAGCAAGTCTAGAAGGCAGGAGCTTCTAGAAGACTTGCACTTTGACAGGGTGCAAATGAACTAGAATTTTCTAAGGTGCATGCACTTTAAATATCCAAGCTATTGTAGCCTTTGTAGAAATCACTTGAAGGTTAGTCAAACGTGAAACCCATGTCGGTGGGCTGATTGTAGAAGGAACTAGAAATGTGTAGAATGCCAAGCCCAAGTTTGCTGGGCAGTGAGTCGGTTAAGCTCACCTATAAATGGGTGTTTGTTGTTGTAAGAAGAAAGAAGGGAGGAACCAAACTAAGAAAGTAAGAGAGTAGCCGCCAAGAAGAGTAGCAAGAAAATAACTTCGAAGTGAGAGTTCTAGAAAATGAGAGTGTCATAGCTTTTAAATTGTATCTTGAGAGTTTGTGTTTTGTAATATTTGTAAGTTAATACTAGTAATTTGTTTACTTGTTTTCTTTTTCCAACACTTGTGTTAGAGTTGTGTACTCTAATTTTTTTCTCAACAATTGGTATCGGAGCACTACAATCAGGGATCGACTCTAGTGAAGTTTTTGAGAATTGTGAGAAGTTTAGTACTTCACAAGATTGTTGGCTAATTTTGTTCGGCGTATCGTAGTTCTGTCGACATGATGTCCAATCTTCAAGTTGTTGGAGCAATCAAGAAGTTGAACAACAAAAATTACAACACGTGGTCGACATGCATGGAGTGTTACCTACAAGGCCAAGATCTTTGGGAGGTCGTCGGCGGTGATGAAGTTACACAGCCAGAAGAAGACACTAGTGTTACTCTACGAAAGTGGAAGATCAAGGCAGGTAAGGCCATGTTTGTCTTGAAAACCACAATTGAAGATGACATGTTGGAGCACATAAGGAAAACCAAAACACCAAAAGAAGCATGAGACACCTTTGCCACACTATTTTCAAAGAAAAACAACACAAGATTGCAACTTCTTGAGAACGAGCTATTATCGGTGACCCAAAGGAACATGACGATTGCCCAGTACTTCCACAAGGTAAAGTCTATTTGTCGTGAAATTTCTGAATTAGATCCTAGTGTTGCAATTGTAGAATCCAGAATACAAAGAATAATTATCCATGGGTTGAGACCCGAATACCAAGGCTTTGTTGCCTCTATACAAGAATGGCCGACCCAACCATCACTTGTTGAGTTTGAAAAATTGCTTGCCGATCAAGAAGCTTTGGCAAAGCAAATGAGAGGGGTCTTGTCAAGAGGTGAAGCGCTCTACACCAACAAAAGTAAAGGCAGCTTCAAGCAGCATGTCAGTAGAGGATCTAAGAGAAATGGTGACAAGGCAAAAGGTCATCAAGAAGGAGGAAGTTTTCATCAAGGGGGAGCTCCAACGTATCACAGCAAATGTGGTCAGTCCCAAAACAATAAAATGTTTGAGGGCAAATGCTACAATTGTGGAAAAAAGGGTCACATGGTGAATGATTGCTGGTTCAAAAGGCATGCAGAGAGTAATGTTGCGACTTCTAGCTTAGAGAAGAAAAGTGAAGATGATTGGGACGCCGTAACATATATGGCCATATAAGAAGAATGGGATGTTGAAAATCTTCTTACAAGTGCTCAGAAAATGAGGTGTTGCCTAACTTGAGAGAGATTGAAGATACGTTGCAGGAGAAAATGGGAGAGCAAATTGCTCAAATTCCATCGAGTCCAGATGAGTCTGGGGATTTGCTTGATGGTGACGATGTCGAGCAAGAAGTGCCTCATAATCTTTGGCAAATTTGTGTGTACCAACAATCAGAAGAAGATAGACCTAGTGAAGTAGAAGTATCCACTTCATTAGAAGTGAGAGTGGTCTTGTGAGGAGTGTGAGTGATCTAGAGTTTTGTCTTTAGGAAGTGAGAGAATGTCATAGCTTCTAAATTGTGTCATTGAGAGTTTGTGTGTTGTAATATTTTGTAAGTTAATGCAAGTAATTTGTTTACTTGTTTTGTCTCTCCAATTACACTTGTGTTAGAGTTCTTTACTAATTTTTCTCAACAGGAGCCTGCATATGCGTGTGCCAACAAGTCACCAAAAAGAAAATTAAAACAAGAAGATGATGCAGCATTGGTTGAGAAAAGTTTGAAGAAAATTCAATCTCGTTGATCATCAACTTTATTTTGTATTGTTAATTCACTTTCGTTTTTAGTTGAAGTTTCTTTGTACATTTTAAGATTTGATCACTTTGTATATTTTACTTTCACATTGCTGGGTTCAATCTGGTTTGTCTGTTCTTTGTTTATTTAACATTGCGTCTCTCTTCTTTGCTTGACGAGTAAGTAATTTCCCTAGTGACATCTAGAAGAAATGCATGGTTGAATATGTAGGGGTGGTAACTTTGACTTGACACGATTAGTAAACTAATGCGTTTGAATTTAACCGTCAACTCGTTTAAAATTGCCACACCTAGTCGTAAGCACAACTCAAAACATGACTTGAAAAGAGAATTCTATAAAATAGCCAAATTCGAAGATCGAAAGAGATAGGGGATCAATAAGTAAATTCGGAATACCAAAAGTTCATTATAAATTTAGGTGAGTCAGACTAGTTGGTCATCGTTTTCGCATTAGTACTTATTGAATCTCTCACTTCGTAAATTTGAATAGTTTAAAATAGTTTGAAAATCATCTTTCCTAGGCTACTAACGAACACAGTTTATGTCCATAGTAATCGTAAATTGTAAATCATGTACAAAGAAAAACTAAGATATCATATCATCATGACACACATCTGCTCCTATTCACTTAAAATTGTTCAAACGGGATAAGTTTATTGGGTTTTGTACATATAGGCTTAGCCTTATAATGAGTTAGTAATAATGTGCTTTAATTTCGTCTTTGTCAAAAATTGAACTTAAGACCTGTCATTCACAAGTGAAGAGAAATATCACTGCACCATAGTACTAATTGACAAAAACTCATCTAGTGTTCATGAGTAAAGTAATATTACTAAATTAACCATGACACCGTGACAAGCGGTACAGTGATATTACAGTAGAATTCTAAGCCAAATATGCTTTTGGATCTTGGATGATCTTGGATTCAAGGCACGAAGTCGTACCCTTTGGGGTGGGTGTCCAATACGTCAGACTTCGGAAAATTTTTTTTTTTATTAATTTTGGTTTTTTATATTAACATTCCACAAAATGTTGAATGCATCCCATATTAAAATTTAATATTAAATAATTTATTTACCCTACTATACAATGATAATTTTGAGCTTATTAGGCTTAAAATAAATAAAAAATTCTAAATACACCCAAAATCACTTTTAACGTATTATTTATCTTCTTCAACTATCAAAATCCCTCCGACACTCCATGGTTGAACAAAACCCTAACCAATAAAACTACGAACATGTTGATTGAGAAAAATTAATTTTGACGAATAAAACACGAAATTGATGTTTCGGAAGCTTCACATGAGATAAAAACTAACGAAAAGTCTAAAAAAACTTCCCTTTTAACGAAAAACCCTTTTTAAAGGTATAGTGAATAGTGACAGGTAAAGGTAAAAATGTGGTTTTTCGTTAAAAGTGAACAGTACCGGGAGTGTTTTATTAAAACTCCCTTATTGATTGTTTTGGTGATTTTGACGACATCGATAATTATTTAATCTTGCTTTTGCTGCGTTATTCAAGCTTCTATGTTCGTATTCATCTTTTAGGAATCACAGGAATTACATGAAGAATTAAACATTTAAAATTACCACCAAATATTAAAAACAAACATCAAGTGTTTTCATGGTGGAATTGAAAACAACTCACATATGCTTTGCTTTAAATCTCATGCGACATCTTTTGTCAAAATTCCAGTCGGCATTTTTTGTCCAAATTAAAAATATGGAATGCATGTAGAAAATATAATGTGTATATTGAGAATGTGAGGGTATTATAGAGAAGTAAGTGGAGTGTATTAAGATAATTTTTCATTAAAAAAGCAAATATGACGTGTATTAAGTATGTTGAGTTTACTCAATAATTTTTAGGGTATTAATATAATAAGCCTTAATTTTTCTATTAAATGGGCCAACTACACAAATATTATCAGACAAATTGTCGTTGTTACTATTACACCGGCACTATTAGTTACTTTGAATCTTTGATGTAGAAGTTAAACTCCACACAGAAATGAACTCCAAATCCAAAACGTATCGATCAAGAAACCGCATCAAGAAGATGAACAAGCTCATCATCTTCTTTCCCTCCTTAACCTCTCTGCTTCTAATTTCTTCCTTTTCCGCCATTCTACATCCATCTCTCTGTTCCTCCGCCCACGCCTCCGCCCCATTCCACAACCACTTCACCGCATTCCACCACTTCCTCGAGACCAACATCAACCGAACCGCAGCGTCAATTGGAACAACCCAGCAGAGCATCAGAGCCCTTTTGAGGCTCCAAGAATTGTATGTCCAAGAAAGGAATGCGCTGAGAGATTGCTTGGAGATGTTAGACCAAACCCTTTACGAACTAGGCCAGGCAATCGACAACTTGCACGGTTTGCGTGTGTCTTACGGCAACCTCAAGACCCTTCTGAGCGCTGCAATGACGAATCAGAACACTTGCATTGATGGGTTCTTTGAGTTGGAGGAGTTGGACTCCCAAAACCAAAAGGGTCTCAAAGGTCATTTGCAAGGGCTGCTGAGTCCGATTTCCGAGTCGATGAGTAATTGCTTGGCAAGGATCAGAAACCAAGAACAGATTCTGAATTCGCAGAAGAGGGTTAGTAGCAGTCCTACCAAGAAATCATCGAAGAAGAGGTTTCCGAAATGGATGCTGCCGGGTGATCGAAATCTGATGCAGAGATTAGTGCCAAGAATAAGGGCTGACATTGTTGTTGCTGCCGATGGGAGTGGAGATTATGAAACCATTGGTGAAGCTCTGAAGATGGCTCCTAATTTTAGCATTGACAGATTTGTAATTAGAATAAAATCCGGGGTTTACAATGAGACTGTAGAGATCGCCAGAGAAAAGTCTAATATCATGCTTGTTGGAGAGGGGATGAAATCAACCATAATCACAGGGTCTAAGAGCTTTGCAGATGGATTTTCCACCTTTGCTACAGCCACTTTAAGTATGTCACATTTTTTCGGTTCCGAAAATTATTAGTTGGTTTTGATCCAAGAGTGTTCTTGCCATTTTTTTTATTTGTATGTGGAATTTGATGAGAAAGTTAAGGCCTTTTTGTGTTTTTGGATATCTGCAGCTGTAATTGAGGACAAGTTCTTAGCTAGGGTTTTTAAGAATGCCACATTTTTTCAGTTCCGAAAATTAGTAATTAATTTAGTCTAGACGTGTTCTTGGCAATTTTTTGAGATGTGTCTGAAATTTGATGGAAGAAAGCTAAACCCTTTTCGTGTTTTCAATGTTTGCAGTCGTTAGGGACAAGTTCATAGCTAGGGTTTAAGTATGTCTTATTTTCGTGGCTCCGAAAATCATTTGAACTGTTGTGTTCTTGGCATTTTTGAGATGTGTATCTGAGATTTGATGAAGGAAAGTTAAACCCTTTTCGTGTTTTCGGTCTTTGCAGCTGTAATCGGGGACAAGTTCCTAGCTAGGGACCTGACGATAACCAACACAGCAGGCTCAGAAAAGTTCCAGGCAGTTGCTGCAAGAGTGACCTCAAACTCTGCGTTCTACCGCTGCAACTTCAGTTCATACCAAGACACCCTCTACGTCCACTCACTCCGCCAATTCTACCGCAACTGCATCATCGAAGGCACGATTGATTTCATTTTCGGTAATGCAGCTGCAGTCTTCCAACGCTGCAGGGTGATTGTCCGAAAACCAATCCCCGGACAGACCGTTATGATCACTGCACAAGGCAGAACAGACCCGAATCAGAACACCGGCATTTCACTGCAGAAATGCACCATTGTGGCTGCGCCGGAATTCAACAAGACCGAGAGGCAAACTTTCAGAGCATTTTTGGGAAGGCCATGGAGGAACTACTCAAGGACTGTTGTGATGAGGAGCTACTTGGGGGACTTCATACACCCACAGGGGTGGTCAAAGTGGGATGAATTTACCACAGTGGACACGGTGGAGTACATTGAGTACTTCAACTTTGGACCTGGATCGGACACCAAGCAGAGGGTAAATTGGGGAGGGTATAAAAGGAATTGCAGTGAGGAGATTGTGAGGCAGTTTACGGTTGGCTTGTTTTTGCATGGTGAAAGTGATTGGATTCAGACCACTGGGATTCCACTCTCCTATGGTTCATAACAATTTGAATCAATTTCTGTAATTACATAGAATCATTCTGTAAATACAAAATTTCATTTGTGGTATGTAACTGGTTAGGAAAATTAACGGTTAGATCTTACGTATAAGGATCGAACGGAGCTTTACAAAAAAATGACAGGTTGTCGATTTTATTTCTTGTTTACGTACATAGAGTCGGAATAAGAATGAATTTACATACTCGGAATTCCAAATGTAATGTACAGTAAAAACATAGTTACAAAATTTGCCTGCAGCTTGTATGAAACCGTAAATATATACACCATGTCCATCGCCTTGGCGAGTTGTAGCATTGGCGACGAAAAGGTCACATGAAGCACTTGGAACGAGCAACATTTCCATTCTGAATCTCCCATGCTTGATTCCGGTGACCAGCGGCTGTTTCTGCTACAAGGCAGAAGTATCCGGGCAAACACTACCGGTAAGCAACAAGAAGACTGCGACAAGACCACCACTATTCACCACCGTGCTGTTTTTTAAATTCTTCAATTGTCCTTTCCACGTTCTCTTTACGAAGAGGCTGCGTAGGGTACAGAACTAGTGCTAAAACTAAGGTGAATGCAAAACCAATTAGCCCACTAAACGGTTGGAATGGCTGTGTCCCCATAATCCAAGGAAGAAAGTTAGCCCGGTAGGTTAGGAAGCCACCTCTCTGTATGATGAAACTTGAAGCGATAATTCCTGCACGTAAGCCGATTGGAATCGCAAGGCTGCCTTCGCTTCTTTGCCGAGCACCTGCTAAACTCAAAGATAGAAGCCATAGTCCTGGTACTGATAGCGGAGACCTGAAATTCCATTGAAATATAAAGAATTGTTAGATTTGTCTTGCACGTCGTCAGCAGAAAGCATTATATAGAAGATTCCGGTATTGCATTGCACGTATCTTGTGCATGGCACAACAATAGCAGAAACTGAGGCCACCTAAAAAGCTAAAAGGTATAGCAAATATCGATTCCAGTAACCGTACAGAAGACAAAAAGAAAGCACTGGTTCTAGGTGGCGATGAGAAAAATAAAATGAATAGAAAGCAACCTCTGGGATAAAGCGAACACAAGTCCTGATATAATTATTCCTCGATGATATCCAAGATCTGCAGCAATTTCTTGGGGCAGCCATGCCCTGAAAAGCAATTCTTCCACAAGAGCAATACCAGTAGCTACTACAACTCCTTGACCAACCGTCATAAGCCCTTGCATATACACTTTGAGCCGTGCCACAGCATCCAAAGAAGACGGAGTAGAAGGCCAGGCAAGATTCACACAGCCAAGTAGTGCGCTTACAGAGTGTATTGACAAAACAAGGACAACTCCACCAATCAAGCCCTTCAAAAAATTACCTAACTGCAAGCAAGGAGATGAAAAATCATACAACTGCAAGTAAATAACACTATCTTATTTTGCATGATCTTAGAGTACACGTCCACAATTTCAGCTAACACATACCTTTGCAAATGACGTTAAATCTAGCCCATATCTGTGAAGAGGATTTTCATATCCACGTATTCTTTTACCCCATATCACAACAAGTATCATAAAAGCAGTGTAGAGGCCAACAATGCAAGCAAGTTCAGCAAATCTAGAGGATGTATTGGTTGCCCAGCTTTGCAAAAATGATGGAAGTAGTGGAACGATGATTGGCGACCACAAAACAAGAACCATACCGACAAACCCAAAAATTCTACAGAAGCAAATCAGGATGAAAGAACATATCAGGAACTAAAATAATCAAGAACAAATTTTGGAAGTGTTATTGGCACTTCAAAAATCTCATTCTACACTCCTCACAAGTGTATTTTTCTTTCCAAATATAGAAAGTTCAGAGTGTAGAATGAGATTTTTGTAGTGCTAATAACAATTCCCACAAATTTTTGTAAATAAATAAAAAAGATCACCATGCAAACGAAAGGAACCTAACAAACTAAGGGAAATCAGATCACTGATTTCACGAATGCATGATGGAACGTACATATAAAAGTTCGTTCCACTTTGAAACTCTCTTAATAGTCGTAAACTATATGGATTGGCATGCAAGATTAACATCTTGAACATAGAAATTTGTACTCTGAATAATTTTGAGATAAAGATTCTCTTTCTTTTCTAAAGCAGTAATTAGACTTAACCTACACAATACCTCTGGATTAAGGGACGCTCAGCTATATGAAGAAACTGGATAAGCTTATCAGTCAAACTCATCGCACCACGTAGACCACCCCAAAGCAAAGCAGCTTTTCCAACTAACCTCAACATGCCACCCCTTTGTCCCAAATCTGCCAACATTGCGACCAATCTATTTGCAAAGGGGTTACAAAATTAGTAAAAGAAAGAAGTGGTACATCTCTATATATTGGAAAGACATGTATTGTGCTAATACCTTTCTTGATCCACTTCACCACCTTCCTTGGTGGGTACCACGGGAGCAGCAACTGACATGGCTTTCTCAGCGAGACTTGTAACAATGTTACTTTGGTTTTTCTCAGCCTCTTCAAACTTGTCAGGCTCCTTCTGACCTTTACCTTTCACCAACGACTTGGACAAACTCTCACCAGAAGTTTCATCACCTTTGTACGAATCCTGTGTGTTTGAATATAAGCATAATAAGTAGCAATATAAAAAAAATAAAAAGATAAAGTCAGCTGATTTTTGTCATCACAAAGAACAAAATCAAATAAACACAAAAATAGAGGATAAGGCAATGGGATCTGACATAATAGTGACATGGACATCATCTTAGGCAGCTCTTGTATTGAGAAGAATAACAAAACACCAAAAAGAAGGTAAATACAAAGTAACTGATTTTGAACCAGATCATGTTAAACAGTGGAAATAATGATAATACAGCTGCCTCAATAGAAACAGGAAGTTTTCTATAAGTTAATCTCAAAGAAGACACTATGCTGTCTGGTAACTACCAAGTTGGACAGTAGTTCAAGAAATACAAATCCCTAAATACAATTTTGCATGGCATCTACTTGTATAGCTACCATTTTAAGAAAACTAAAAATGTCTGAATAAAGGAACTTATTACCTGGTGCCCCACGAATAACACAGATGCCCCTAGGGCAGCTGTAACAGCACCAACCACAACACTGTTGTTGATATTCTTCAACCCGGTCTTTTCCTCTTCCCTGTTAACTGAACTGTCCAAGCTAGCATTTTGATCAGATTTATCAACAGGCATGTGGTGAATCTCTGTGCCACTAGCCTTGCCCAGATCTTTTTTTCCAGATACTTTTGCTCGACCAAGCGTCAAGGCTTCTATTTGACCATAATTATGGATCGTAACCACATCAAAATATTTTCTCAGTGCCGCTAGGCTTGAGCCTACTATAACACCAACTGGCAGCACTCTTCTCAAGTGACTAGTGCCCTGAACAGCAGATGATATGGCTCTTATTATATGCTCACCATGGAGAGTACCAACTTTTTCCGAAGTGCAGTCAATAATACTATGGTATTCAACTTCCAAACATGGAGCATACTTGTCATGTCCAACATCAAATGAAACTGCATTAGCCACTTTTTCCATATCTTTGTAAAGATAGGGTTCCATCCTTTTCATGTCATCCGCACTTATTCTGCGACCCACTTCAAGCTTCAAAGTATGCAACACAATATTTTTCACAAATTGCATAAACTCCTCTATTTTCTCTTTACCAATTTCAACTCTCCCCTCAATATTTTCCACTGTTTCATATTCTTTCACTGGTTCCTGATATCCTTTAACTGGTTCCTGATGCTTTTCTGTATCTAATATTACATATGATGTTTCGATAACTTTACCATTTACCTTTGCAGGTGAATGGGTGTGAATCTTTCTGTCAACACCCCTATGAGTTGCAGCGTTACCAACAGAACTTTCAACTTGTCCCGGTTGTTCTAAGAGCTTCCACTGACCTTCTTCTGGAAAATAGTCCAACAACAGAGCAGCGGTTGAATCTAAATCAAGTGATTCGTCAGGTACATTTGAAACGAGAGTATTCACCCCATATGGAATTGAAGTTACGGAAAGCGGTGGCTTCTTTACATGATTAAGAAGATTTGTACCAACTAGTTGATCCTTCTTTTCATTTTTATCATCACCTACACTGTTAACTGCATCACTTCCCTGAGAACTGTTCAAACCAATCCCATAAGCTGATGAGGGGCTTTGATTAGACTTCTCTACCCATCCATTTGGTGCATCAGGTTGCAAATCCGCACCATTCTCAGGGTGATCAGATACACGGACATTGCTTAACATATCCATCTGTACATTTTTGTCAGTCTTACTTGCTTCTGAATCTTCTTGACTATTGATATCACAGACATGGTCCTTTGCAGATTCAGACTCTGATACAGAATCAACTTCTTTTACTACACTTTCATGTGAACTCTCCTCCATTTGAGTTATTATATTTTCTATAACACCAAAAACATTGTTGACTGCCATTTGGGTGTTATCGTCCATCCCTGTCAATGCATTGAATGCCTCAGAAACGCTGAAGTTCTTACTTTGGTCCACCATGGGCTGCACATTCTTATTATCCCTCTTTTGATTATCATTGTCTTCCTCTTTCTTTGTGTCTAACGGAGTGATTCTACCATCTTGGTCTTTCTGCTCCTCAACAATTGCTTCCTCAGTACCACCAACGATTTCAGCCTGGCTGGAATTGTTAGGGGTCGTTTCTAGTTTTGAACCCTTTTCACTATTGGAAAGATCTTCAGGAGCCTTGTCCTTGGAAGACTTATCATTTCCTGATTGGCTAGTGTCCTTTCCGACAGAATCAGAAATATCACTTTCCTGACTGCTCAACGATTGAGACTGGTCTAGATTTACAAACTTTTCACTATTGGAAAGATCTTCAGGAGCCTTTTCTTTGGAAGAATCATTTCCTGATTCGCTGGTGTCCTTTCCAACAGAACCAGAAATATCACTTTCCTGACTGCTTAACGATTGAGACTGGTCCAGATTTGAAATCGTTTCTGATCCCTCTGAGGGAGGATCCTCTGATTCTAAACCCCCTGGACGCTTGTTTGCATCAGGTAGTTTGTTAGTTGACCTGTCCACCAGATCATCCTTTTTCAACAGATCCGATGAACGATTATCTTTCTGTACCCCTTCTGAACTTGATTTTCCCATGACCTTGTCCTTAATCTTTGACTTTAGACCTGAAGACATGTCAGGAATCCGAGCAATACCCAAAAGTTGATCAAACTTTAGGTTTGTGCCTTGAGTATGCAGAGCTCCAGAAACAGCAGATGCTAGCTTTCCACGAAGATCTTCCGGCACTGCATCTTGCAAAGCTTTCATCAGCGTGTCTCCTTGATCAACTGCTGCTAAGACCTGGGCCCATATACCACATAAATGTGAGATAAATACATACTGGGTACACAATTTGATTCTGATAGACCAGAACCATACATAGAGAAGACCAGAGACCCAAATTAACATATGAAATTAACATCAACACAACCACAAAAGTAAACAGTAGCATAAAACTGCAATTTCGAGCACCACCTTCTTCTTCTTTTCTTCTGTAAGAGTATCAGGCATGGTTACATCTAGCATTTTCATCACAACTTCTGCTGTCTGTAACACTTGACCTTTTTCACCTACAGGACTGACTTCCTCCTCATTGACCAATTCTTGATCATCAGATTTAGTCTGATCCGGGGAACCATTTTCCACAAGCTGCAACCCTGTGTTTTGGACCTCTGACTTTCTCAAAGAGTCCGTTCTGGATCTTATCCAAAAGCTAGCAGCATTATCATTTTCTTCAGGCATACTGTTTGCGGGACCTGCGGTATATCCATTTAAGGAATCTGACTGGGCAAGATCCAACAGCTTGGCACCACTATTGTTGGACAGTCTACCTTCCACAAGAGATAATCCTTCTGAAGGGTCTATGGGTAGGTCTACATCAAGAGGGTGACGGCCCTTCAATAGTCCAAGCTCTACTGCTGTGAGCCACTGCACATACCACATGCATTCTTATCAGAATATCAGAATGCAAACTTAGATCCCATCAAAATCTTCAACATGAGGTGGTTTAATGATACACAAAAATTATTCAAGCTCAAAGAGAAATAAACTCATTAATTACCTCAATTGTTACGTGCTGGCACCAAGACACAGCAGATCTACCACCATCCATAACACTAGAAGGCAAGTAAGAACACAAAAGTAGGCTTGTGAATGGATTTTCTGCTATCAAACTGCGTGGAACTGAGAAGAGTGGTGCTGAACCATCGTTTTTCTGATAAATTGACATAATATGAACATAAAATGAACAAGCTTGTCAATTATGAAGAAGATTGCATTGAGTTGACAACTATGTAGGTACCTGTATAAATAGGACGGGGATCTTTACATTCCCAATCACACCTCGTGTACTTGATTTGGAATAAAAATCCTCAATGGCCTCATAACCATAAGATACAATGGAGATTGCATTGTCGAAATCACGAACAGATTTTGCTGAAAGAGCTTGTTCCACATCAAACCCTTTTGATTTTCCTTGAAACAGTTCCTACAAAACCAGGCATGCATATAGCATAATGTCTAGCAGTAAGGGGTAGGTTACATTAACTAAATGGTTGAACATAATTGGAAACCACATTAAGAATTTTAAGTAACAAGTTGTTTCGTAATAGATGGAATGCACTTGCACTATACTAGAAGTTTCAAGCCGGTCGTCCACCTTGTTAGATCTCAAAATATCTATGAGGCCATCGGTGAGACTCTGGTCAATAGCCATCTGATGAGGAGAGGACCTAGTGGCCTCCTCTAAGTCAAAAGGATTGTCAATGCAGGTGGCAGCTGTAAGTGGTGTGCTCTCCCCAGCTTCTGCCAGGTACTTCGTCAACATGTTAGCACCATAACCCCAGCCAACACCCATCAACGTGGTCCACGGCCTAGCCTTAGTAATGAACTGTATAGCAGTGGAGATATCATCGCTGTCAGCAGCTGAAAATAACCTACATAACATGAAGTAACTTAAGTAGCCCTACAAGGGATGGAGCTAGAAATTTCTTCTAATGGGGGAAACCCAAAAAATAACTAACAAAACCTTATTATGGTATCGCTTATACCTAATATGATAATGGGGATGATTTCAAACGCTGATATATCACAATTTCAATGTTACGAAAAATTCAGTGTAGTAATGAAAAGTAGCAAAGTGAAGAGAAAGGGGTTTTACTGTTTAAATGATGGAACTTTTGCTCATATAATATTTGATATTGGGGGTATGCTTGATATTAGATGCATATACTTTCTTCAAATGTAACAAGTGTAATATATAACTGCAGTCTACAGCTTAACAATGAAATGCTTGAGTGCGGGCATCTACCCCCAGTGGGTCTTCACATCCATGAGCCCTACGTTACCGTTTGGTACGCAGACGGGACGGAACGGGACAGGACAGAAGAGGACGGGACGGGACGGGACGGGACAGGACGGAACAGATGATGTAAATATTGAAAAAGATAAGGAGAAATTTTGTCATAAAATGTTATAAATTTGTGTTCCACGGATGTGGAACGGGTCGTTCCAGGGGGAAGAGGTGGAACGAAAAATCAGCCAAATTTCGTCTCATGGGACAACCGTTCCACAGTTTTTAGGCGCACCAAACCCGGGACGGAATCCGTCCCATGTACCAAACGGTACCGATCACCACTTTGTGATTCTCCCAAAAACCACAAACAGGAAAGAAAAAAAAAATCCACAACAAATCAAGAGCATTTTGTTAACTGTATATAACAAAGGCAATACTAAATCCAAGATACCGAATTTCCAACCATAACCCGTTGTTCAAGTTTTGAACTTTTTGATACAAGTGATATTCTACTTTGAACTAAGCTAAATTATGAGGAGGATTGAACTAAGGCAATACTCAATCGAAGATATCAAATTTCCAAAAATAACCCAATATTCCAAGTTTTGAACTTCAATCTGAATTGATTGAGAAAGTTAACATACCGCGGCGTGGTGAGCGGCGAACCGGCGCAGCCCCTCGGGTTCATAACAATCGGAAAGCAGCCTCGCCTGAGAGCTTCACACACGAACGACCTGACACTCCAATCCAAGCTTCCCATTGCCGAGCCCGGCACGAGAACCAAGGTGGTGTCCAAGCCATGCTCTTTTCTCAAATCCAAATTCGCCGGCCAATCCAAAGATATCACTCCTCCGTCGTCCGTACTTATACAGAGTCTCTGATACTCCAATTTCTCCTCCAAAAAACTCCCCGCTTCGCTACCCGAATCAAAACGAATTCTGCCGCTGCTCAACCGCACGAAGTGCCTGTCCTCCTTCACCAGCCGCTCGTTCACGTCTTCTAGCAATTCGCTGCCTTGAAACGACACCGACGGACACCGTAGCAGCACGAACCGGTTAAACAGCGTCGGACTGGTGAACAGCACCCACTCCCCGATATCCGAGTCGAATTTCCACTCGACGGGTTTCGAACCCGGACTGGAATTCGAATTGTTGGCGAGGAAGAGGGCGGCGCCGGAGACGATCCCGAGAACCGGAGCGATGAATTCCAGAGAACTGGGGGACGGGAATTGGGAAATGAATTCGTGGAATGGGATTCCGCCTCCGAGTTGGCTTCGCGGGGCGAGTTTGAGTCTGCGGCGGCGGAAGACGCGGAACTCGCGGATCTGGAAAGCGTGCCTGGGCGAGAAACGGGGAGTGAAGCCGGAATAGTGGGGGAGATTCAAGCTCAGACTGCTCATCGTTTTTGGGTCTTCGAAAAAACAAGAACCGGAAATCGGGTTTTTTGAAAACTCTGAGTTGGGTTTTTTATTTTTCTGGTGGGGAAGAAGAAGTGATAGAGAATCAGAGATGAGAGAGAGAGTTCTAGAGAGAGAAAGATGTGGAAAGCTGTGATGGAGAGTGACGTGGGCGGTGGAGAAGAAGACGCTGGATGGAAACGGAAAGTAAGTTGGAGGGATCCGAGCCTGACCGGTCAGAAGAAGAGGCGGGAGCGTTTTTTACCCGCGAATGGATCCCAAGAAAGGAGCTTCAACGGTCCGTATTTCTGATTAATTTTTTAAGCGGAAATCACATTCACTAAAAGGCACACAGTTACGAGAGCAACCAGCATAGAAAGTTCCACGGTCCATATATTATTGTCCATACATTTATGATTTTAGCGGCGGGAAGGCCGTGCCATGTGGCTCAAGTGTCCCTTCCCAAGAAAAGTGAGCCATGGGGGCTCCACGTGAAGAAGTTTTTAATTGTAACGGGAACACAAGTAGTATACCACATGTTTTAATAGAAATTGTGAGAAATTTTATTTTATAAGTTTTAACTTTTTAGCACATATATCTCATCATTCGTATAATGACATATGGTGTCGGTCACACTAAAAAATCTCAAGAGTTAAAGAGTTGGTGCACAATTAAAGCGACGTTTTAATTTTATAATATAACGCTACGTGAAATGAAATAAAATTTAATATGTAATAGGAAATTGATATTTGTATTTTAAATTTTCATTTAGTATTCTAAATTTTTTATAATTAATAAAAAAATTATATTTATGAAGAGTGTAGAATAATATTTTTAAAATACATGAGTGTACTGTTAGAAAGTTGTATGTGACCTGTGTGTCATGGACTTTTAGATCTAGCATGCGTGCAGAAATATAACTGTGTGATCATTGTACATGTAAAGTCCTTATTCCCAACATGTTAAAGGTTGTTACATATGCAAATCAAAATCAGAATAAAAAATAATTGTTATTAACACTTCAAAACAGTCTTTTATATTTCCCTTTTATCTATTTGTTCTTTTTTTTTTCTAATGTATCTACAATAAGGGGAGGGAGGTCAGCTTAGCCTCATCATGGACTAGTAATAATTTGATTCAAATTCGCTTTTGGCGATAATCGAACCTAAGACCTTTTACTAACAAATGAAGAGGAATATCACTATATCGTAGTACTAAGTGGATATATTTGTTCTTTAATTATTAGTTAACGCACAATTTTATTTTTGGAGTGTCAATAACAATTCTTAGAAAGTAATTATACACATATGTCTAATCATGATATGCTCACAAAGACAAATCACTCTTTTCTTTTTAGGAAAACTAATGAAAATGGCTTGAAAACTTTGAGTTTTAACGATAAGGACAAAATAAAGGGTAAAGTGAATAGTACCAGATTTGACTTTTTAGTGTAAAAATGTGATTTTTCGTTAAAATGAACAGTACCACAGACTTTTCGTTAAAACTCTCTTTCTTTTTCTGGCTAGTTATGTAATTTTACTTCAATATTTCGTAAGTATTGAGCGATACGGATTTTTTTTTTCTCAAGTGGCCCAAGTACACTCTCCGATTTGAACGGGCCTTAATGCATCCAGCCCGCATTTTAGTCTCAAACGGACCTACCAAGAATCCAAGCCTCTTGTTAGTCTTGGAATATTCCACTTTCTTCAATGGATACTTCTTCACGATGAAACCCATTAGGCAGGCCCACCCTCATTCTCTTGTAAAAACATCATGAACTTCAAATTCCAACAGCAGTGGGGAGGTTTAGGTTTGTTTACCATTATTTGCTCGTTACATGTAAGAAGTTATTCATTTAATTGTAAGTAACAATCTAAAATACTTACAAAAACACCATATTAAAACTGTAAAACAAAAAATGTTTTTCTTTACACATATGGCAAAGTCTAATTTGTCCGCAAGAAGCCAATTATTCTACTATTCTTTACCTTCAATAGAACCTTACCTCGAGAAATTTGAGTGGGATAAAGCCCAAGTTGGAGAAAAATAGTGTCGCAATTCAATTAACTAACATCTATGACATCATCTACAAAGCAGTGTTCTCTCTTCTTGAGTTCGAATCCTTTTTGTTATAGTTTAGATGAATTTGTTGTCGAATATTGCGTGTATATTGAAAAATAACATCTATTACATCATGTTATAGTGTTTTCCATTTTCTTTCAATTTTTTTTGCACAACATATTAGAGTATTTAACTTGGTGCATGATCAAACACAATGTCAGTAAATTTACCTAGTAAGTTTATTATCTTTTTCTCTGATTCTTAACGTCTATGATAACAGATAAATGTGAGCCTCATAAATTAGCAAGACAAAACTAACATAACCATGGTTGGGAACGAATTTCAGGCTCGTCTTTCACATGGCACGTCTTGGGTTCGATTCCTGGCGCTTGTGAATCATACAACGGTGACCAGGGAAAGGCTGAAATGCCTATGTGAGTCTTTCTAGCTCCCGGAAAGGTGGATTGTCGTGGTGAAGCTACCCACTAATCTCATTTGAAAAAAAAAAAAAGGAAAACTAATGAAAAGGCCTTGAAAACTTTAAGTTTTAACGATAAGGACAAAACAAAGGGTAAAGTGAATAGTACCAGTATTGATTTTTCGTTAAAGTGAATAGTACTTGGAGCTTTACGTTAAGGTTCCCAAAAAAAAAAAGATAATTGCATTAATGTATAAATGAGGTCGACCAGATTTTCTTAAGCACATGATTTGGAACCTATATTATTTACCCATTGCTACAGAAATAGAGAGACATCATACTGTGGTCTTGTACTTATTTATCTTAAAACCAATCAAGATCTTTTAATATTTTGTTCCAATTTATTTTATCCAATCAGTAGGAATCAATTCGAAAAGTTTCTTGTCCATACTAATTTTTTTAATTTTTCTTAATAAAAAGAGCAAATAATTATATGGTTCACAAAATGTGATTAAAGATTTTGTTCATCACATGCTCTTTGTCACATACCCGCCTGCAAAATATGAGATTGTGTCTCTAACAGAGAATCAGATTGCATATCTCTATTATTTACACCATTTTCTGCTCTTTGATTTTTGACCAAACTTATTTAACATTACAGTTTAGTTGTATTTTTTTATTTGTAAGTAAGAAATTTTAATTTGTCTTCCTTTTAATCATACAAATTTAATATTATATTTGTTCTGAATAACTCATTGTGTGAGTTAGCGGGCCTCACTTCACCTGCCTAGTATAAATATAATGTTGTATAGAAACAACTGACTATAAACTGATGTATGAATATGTAGGAGGACATGAAGAATCTTAAACATCTTTTCTCCCGATGGCTCTCAACCACGTATCACGTTTTTGTTTTATTTAATCCATTGATCTTTTGATCCCTTATAGAGAGGGTCGTCTTATTAGTGCTTAAGTAGACGTGTTGTTTTATCGGCAGAGCTAATGAATGAATAAGAAATTGAACTAACAAGTCAGATAATATATACTACGCATCAGTCACAATTAGTTGATGTTATCAACAGTTACTTACTAACTAAATCATTGGATATAACATGACAAGATTATGTAAAGTAAATAAGATACTCGAAATAAAAAAAAGAAAGTGTTGACAGTAAAAATGTAAAGCCTACGTTGCGTGCAAGTCGAGCAACTATTGAGCTAACTACGTCGTTTTTGTAAATTTGGGCATGCCAACTTGCGAACGAGCTTGGTTGGCCGAGTAAAATAGACGAAGTAGTGGTAGGGATGGGCACTTGAAACCGAAAACTGAAATCGAAACACAAACCAAATCAGACCACACCGAACGGTTCGGTTTTGCGGTTTTGAAACCGAACCGCATTGTAGGAAACGGTTTGGTTTTTGTTTTGGCTTTTGAAAACCGCACAGAAACTGAAACCGCACCTCAAATTAGATGTCATGTTTTAATTAGTTGTTTGTTATAGTCCATACATTTAGTATGTACATGTCATAATAATGATTCTTTTTTCCAATTTATATCCCTCATCAAGCTTGACATCTCAATGTTTCTTTACAGAAAAGATGACAATTTTATTACCAGTAAAAGCACCTCATAACCCTAATTTTCAAGTTCTGAATGACAACCTATATAATAGACTAATGAGAAATGCAAATGAAAACTCATAAAGAAACAATGAGCATCAAATAAGAGTAGTCACAGAAGGAGAGATACAAAGACCGAATCTCTAATCAAGTAATAAGCCGGAGCACTCCATTTGGGTACTTTCCTGCTCACAAAGTCTATCATCTGTGTAATTAGCTAGCTAGAGTAAAGAAAAGAATTCTCATGTGGGTTGGTTAATTAATGTATTGTGTGGAAAATGAGATCGTGTTATGTGCAGATAAGTATAAATTTTAAATTGTATATTTTTTCTCAAAAACCAAACCAAAACAATTTGGTTTCATTTCGATTTTGGCTTCAAAACCACACCGAACTGCAGGGCAAAAAGTTACGGTTTTGATTGCGGTTTCATTCAAAACCGCACTGAATCAAATCGTGCCACCCCTAAGTAGTGGTGGTATTGAATGCATTGCTAATAGCTTCTGCACCTGAGCAACTACGGTTGAAAAGGAACACCTCTCAGCCTAGGGTTCTAGAACTTGAAGACAATCTTGCTTAATCCACTGCGAAGTTCAAAATCTTCTGTACTGGGTTCGGCAACTTCAACTATATTCGTGAGAATATAAGTGCCGAATCTCTGTCAAGATATACGGGCAAAGGTACTCAAAGTAGATGTTTGTCTTTATGATGAACGTGGCTCAGTCCTCTGAATGCTGAACTGTGAAGTACAAATCAGAGTAACCGATCATAAAACACCTCACTTCTCGGGGCTAATGAAGTGACTTCTTTAGGAGAAAGAATTAAGAATTCTTGGTCGGCCGAGATTTGGATTGATAACCAACCAACCAGAAGCAGTGGTGTTTACTTGTCCAAACTGAAGATGCTTCTAAATCGCCTGGGTCTATGGTTCCAGTGTTGTTTATTTATTCAAACTGAAGATGTCGCAAATTGTCAACATAGTGTATGTATAGACGAGAGGGTTAGGATCCTTCGTATTTTTTTCTTCAGGGTTGTGAGAAGGGTTTTCGCGTAGAGTGAAAGTTTTCTACATTGCAAAACCTCTTGTATGTATACAATAATTCTGTAATGGCCAAGTATACCAAATAGTATAATTCTAATAATATTTCAATTCTATGGCATAATATACTGGACTTATTCTCAGCCGAAACTCTATCGCAACCAAATCTCGCTGTCTTATTTTGCTGGACTTATTCTCAGCCGAAACTTTATCGCAACCAAATCTCGCTGTCTTTAATTAGGACTCTGAACATAAATTGATTCAACCTTTATCCAAAAAACAATCATAATCCTTAATATATGGGTCGAGTACGTGCTAAATTGGAACGAAACAGAAAGTAAATAATTAAGATACTAACACAACTAATTTTTTTAAACTAGTTATTAGTGTAATGCATGGTCCTTCTTTTCTTAGACTTCTAAATTCAATTTTCTCGCATGAAAATGACATAACACAACAAAATTTGTTTAAACTGATTTGTGGAGAACATGACAATTGACATGATAAAAACATTTTGAATTATCTAGTATTAAACAATCAAAATGCAATTAGTTAAATATCAGCTGGTTAGGATCAACCATTATTTTACACACAATATTCGAAATAATTTGACAAGAAAATGAGTCCATTACCACTCTAGTTATACAACTTATACATAGTTGCACAAATCCACGTGGGGGAGGTATGGGTGTGACAAATGTTAATAGTATGTAGACATGGCTCAAATATTCTAGGACATGCTTAGTCCATGTGTTGTTCACATGTTTTTGCTCACCAGCGGCCGTCATGTATCTTTATCAAGATTTGTCATAAAATGCCAAACTAACCACCAATTATGATGTTAATAGTGCCCAATTATTTCTAAGTAGTTACAATATTTTCATCTGTTTCATTTAGACACTTAATTCTTAGACTCATTTTTTTAGAGGATATGAATATAACTTGCTACGTACCATTGGACTAGTAATAGTTGTCTTTATTTAGCCAGAGAAGCTCTCAAATCTGACTCATTAATCTGATTAAATTATTTTTTTTGTGATTTTTTGATATCTAATTGTAACTAGCTTAGTTTTCGCCATACAACTTAATTTGTTGTGATTGCATATAGTCATATAGTCATTGTATATCTAGGTCTAAAACAGAGGCTATGAAAATTGGTAATATGTTTTGCAGTTTTACACTTACGCCATACCACAAACAAAATGCTCTTAAACCACAATATTAATAGAGTTTTAAGTTCGAATCTCACTCCTTCAACAATTAGGGAAAAAAAAGTGTATCATATTTTACCTACATTTACGGTGATTTATTCTAGAATCCATCTAAGGACATTGCCAAAGCACATTCCATCGTTGAAACACACCAATTGCCTTAGCAATTGAAGTTATAATATTCTGGAAGATGGAGGCAACGATAATCTTCTTAATTCTCAATTATTTTTAAATTTAATTCACCTTCTCAAATCGTTTACCAAAAAAAAAAAAACAATGAACAAGTTCAGACAAGCTAATGAATTATGGATGATTGATTTGACGACGACGTTCTTGAAAACACCATTTGCACATGTCTGTCTCTTTCAGTGACAATACTTTTGTAATTTGAAATTGAAATGAAAAATATTAGAATGAAATCAGTTTTTTTTTTTTTTTAAAGGAGTGAATATATTTCATTCTCATCGTGGAAACCAACAACTTTCTAGTAAGCATCAGACAGCAACCAAACTTTGAAGGAATAATGTGCGGAAATCCGCATGCTGATTTCCTCTTACTCAACAATTTTATATGTTTATATAGTAAGACTATAAATTTAATTGGTCATATATGTATAAGAGCCAGGATTCTCTAGTGTGTATGGTTAACGTCACATTTTAAAGGGTTTTTTTGTTTTTTTTAATTTTTTTAATGGTCTTTGAAATTCAAATAACTCTTCACTTTCGCCTTTGAAATTTAGAATCGATACAAGTGGTCTCTGAGATTGTTCATCATCAATCATTTTAGTCATTCCGTAAGAAATCTCCGTTAAATAGAGAGTATTTTTGTCAAATCAATATTTCTCCTTGAATTGGTGGTTTCTTTAATTTAACAAAGATTTTTCATATAATGCACCCTATCACTTCTATCAATTTTAAAGTAAATATGCATAATTGAGAAAAATGAAGCACCCTATCACATCTATGATATCAAATTTTGAATCAATTCAATCTAAATACGTAAGAGTAAATACTCTTAATCACTTAAACTATACAACCGACTACATATACATATACCAAACTGATTATTTGCGCCGCAAAGTACATCTTTTTTTTTTTTAATTCCTAGGTAGAAAATATTCACAGCACACATAATAATCCCTGTAAATTTCCTCATGCAATTAGCCCCATTAATCTATGATATTACAATTACACCCCTTTCCCTTACCTAAGTTCCGTTTAAATATGAACCTTCCTTCCCCTTTCCAAATCCCCCAAAAGCAACACAACGCTCCTCAACTCTCAAACAAATCTCTCTCTCTCTCTCTCTCTCTCTCTCTCTCTCTCTCTCTCTCTCTCTCTGAAAACCATTCATATCAATGGCCAAAGGTGGGAAGCTAACAAAGCTCAAGTCAGTGCTGAAGAAGTGGAACTCCTTCAGCAAGCAGAACAGCCGCCGCAGCCTCAACTCCGTGGTCTCCGCCGCGGATGAAGATTACTCCACCGACGTAATAATTTCAGGAGACCTCCGCCCCGTCTATGTGGGCAAGTCCAGAAGACGTTACCTTGTGGCCTCCGACGTCGTAGACCACCCGCTTTTCAAGGAGCTGGCCGACAGGTCAGACGACGACACGATCAACGTCGCATGCGAGGTGGTGCTGTTCGAGCACTTGTTGTGGATGATCGAGAATGCCGATCCACAGCCCGAGTCAATGGACGAGTTAGTCGAGTTCTATGCCTGCTGAGGGAAAGATTTAGAAGTTATGCCATGTATGTATGTGCATGGTGTGACTACCTTACTGAGGAAAATAATGAGAGAGTGGTGGGGGTGATTATCTGTGGTCATCCGCACTGGGTAGAGAAAGTTGTACATTGTTAATAGATCATCGGCGTCTGAGGGGAAAAAGATTTGATTGTGTGATTTGATTGCACGGTTGAGGATAATTAACCCAATATTTCACATCCGGGCTGGTGGGAAATTTCGTCAGTTCTGTAATTCTTCTTTGTTCATTCTAAATATAATAAATATAACTTTTATGTTTATTTCTCATGGATTATCTTTTCATAAGTACATTTTTATTCAATTCTTAAATGGTATATTATCTTGATCGATATGGTCTATTTTTCAACTCCCTGCGTCCCGGATTCTAACCTTCACATTTTTCATAGTGTGAATTAGAGTAGCTGTTAATTACCCATTTTAAAGGACTATGATCTAGTTAGGTAACTAATTTAACTTGTGACATTTGGGAATATAATGCATGTTAATAAACCATGGAGTATTTTTTTTACTGACAAAGGTGTGTGCGATCTTTGTATTTTTATGTCACAAAATTGATGACCTATCAATTCTAATGCTGATGGGTCCTTCAAAGGAGTACTTTTGAAGACCATAAAAATGTGAGATTGACAATTGGTGAGGAACAGAAAAATATAATGGCTGCCATCATGTGTGTACTAATTAAAATGTATTTATTTATTTATTATTCTTCTTTGTTACCTTTTTTTTTTTTTAATTTTAACTTTTTGTGTTAGCTAGTGATACATGGGAAAATGCATGAAAAAGAGTGGATCAAGGATGATGAAGGGAGAAATGTACAAGAAAAAAATCATATGAAATAAAACCAACAAATGAGAAATATTAAGGAGTCTCTTTCAAAAGTGCAATTATATATGGACTCTCTATCATCTCATGTTTTTTGTATAATGTTTTATAATGTTGGCATGTCAATTGACATTAAAGTGTGAGGTGACAAATATTCTATAAAAAGTCTCAATTTAAGAGTCTAGTTAGTACTTCTCAACAATTCTCCTCAATTCCATCATCCTTCTTCATTTCTCATTTCCTGGATATCTATGCTTTCCTCATATATAAGTACAAACTAAAAAAATAACGAAATAATTATCAACCGTCCTTAAATGTTGATTTGTTTTAGAAAGCCATATTAATTACTTGATGAGATAATTAAGTTCCCGCTGATATATAACCTAGACAACAAATCCTTGAATAAGACAACAAAACCTTGTAACCTTTATTAATTAATTCAGTGGCATCATATATTATAATATGTCATTATTATGTTATTACCAGAATAAAAAAAGTTTATTAAAAGCTAGCTTGGAGGCCTAGCTAGTTATGTCCTTTTCTCTCCAACCATCCTAACCTTACACTAATCTTTCTGTATTAAGACAAATGATATTACAATTTTGTGTATACAGCCGGCACCGTACTCTTTCAAAAAAGGGTGTAAAACTTTTTCAATTTTTTTTTCTTTAATACAGGTTGGAGATTTATAACCTATTGTTTCTGATGGTATTTTACTTCAGTAGTTTATGTGGAATTTTAACTTTTTACATAGTATCGCGCGTGTGAAACTCAACGGCCATGTCACCCAGTTTGTGTTGTTCAAGTGTTCGGCATGAAAATTTGTCACATATGAGGGGACGTGTTGAGAATGAATCACACATCAATCAGAGGAAAGATCTTTCATGACCTTACAAGTAAATTTGATTACTTCTCATATCAATAATTGATTTTATTGTGGAATCTTAACTTTTTTCGAGAATAACATTGAAATAGCCAGAAGAAAAAAGAAAAAAAGAGAACTTAAATAATAGGCATGTAAAATTAAGTTGGTAGCTGCAAAGAAAATGTTATGTTATGAGACAACTGGGGAATTAGTCAACAACTTTACAGGTGGTACCTTTCGGCAAAAATTAATTAGTTAATTGATTGAATTAAGCTAAACTTTGTTATGATTATTAAATTTGATTCAAAATATTCTCACACACATAAAGTCAGAAATGCTTTTTTTATACATATAGTTTATTAATTCAGAAGCTAATGAATAGGTAGTTCGAGATGCCTTTGCGATCGATATAGATATAGAAATATGATAAATCCAACCACACGCTTAAATTTTTTGTTTGATTTGTAGGGTTTTAATTGGAGAAAAAAAATAATTAAATAAAATATATGCAAAGTGGAAGACACAAAACTTTGTCGGAATGCATGCATTAGTACCAGTAACGCGTCTTAGACTCTTAGCCAAGCTGTGATTGCCATTGCCAACCCGCAAAGCTCTTAAGTCTAAGCTTTGCAGCAGCTTCCACACTTTTCTGTCCAGAAGTTAACGCATGCATATATAAATGAAATATTAATCGTACGTACGTGGCGCCATTGAATAAGTTGGAAACAATGAGCAGAGTTTCCAAAACCTATATAGTACTTCTCTTGGTGAACGATGTTGCACTTTTCAATTGAATATAAAATAAAAATAAAAAACCTTGATAGTGGTGTAATCTTTAAAGTCTCGAAAATATTGACAAAGTTTTAAAGACTAGCTAGCTAGCATAATAAGATAAAACATAAAGTTAAACATATAAATAAGATAACACATAATTTAAAAAGGAAACTATTATTGGATTTCCAAATACTTATGTAGTGCTCATAAAAAAAAAAAGAGAAATTAGGTTCTCATTCTTTTTTTTGCTACTTTATTGATTAAAATCCTATTCCTTTTCAATTTTTGATCAAAATCCTTGGGTAATGGGTATTAATAACATCATTAATTATTTTAATAATAAATATTTTTTTATTTCTAAATATATTTTTTTAATGTTAAAATTGTGACAATTAGTATATTTATATTTATGACTAAAATTTTTATCATATATTTTTAGTTTTAGTTTGTACCCATTTTTAATTTTTAATTTGTAATTTTTTTTTTTAAATTTGTACCAATTTTCTTTTCAATTTTAATTTGTACCCATATATTAATTTCTTTTTGTGCCCATATTTTTTAAAGTTTATTTGTATTTGTACCCATATATTTTTTTTATTTGTACTTTTTATTTTGCTAAATGTACCCATGCTAATTATATGTACCCATTCATGTAAAACTTTTTAATCTTAAAATGTACTCATTTTTAAATATACCAATTTGTTATATGTAAAATGTACCATTTTTTTATTATATAAAATCTATTCAATTTTTTTCTAATCCATTTTTAAACTTATATGGGTACATTCTTTTTTCTTTGATTTTAAAATGTATCCATGTCAAGTTTAATCGAAGAAATTTACTAATGTTATTAAGCCTAATATCTTCTTCTTTTTTTGTGATTTTGAAGATTGTACTCATGTTTTGATACAATAAATTTTTTGGTTAATTTTGATGAATGTACCCATGTTTATATATATATACACACACACAATAGTATATTTATATTTTAATATTTTTAATCCCACAAATTATGGTTTTTTATTTAAAATCTCATTTATATAAAAAACTAAAAACTAAAATTTCTAATTTTTTATTTAAAAAATATAGTAACGTACATAGAAATAAATTATCACATTAATTTCATGGACCTCGATCAAAAATTAAAAATCAACAAGGTTTTAATCAAAGAATATTTATAGTTAAGGACTGCATCCAAAGTCTCCCTAAAAAAAATTCTGAATATAGAAAATTTGGAGTGTGAGTAGCAATTTCTTTTCTAAATGATTGAATTAATGAGTTGCAATTTGAAGAGTAATGTCCCACCTTACCAAAAGAAAAAAGTTGGGGCATGAGTTGAGACTGATTCAAAGAGAAACTAAGAACAAAATTGGTAAAACGGAAACATCAAATCAAAACTCGTTAGCAACGAGTGGAGATAAGTTAGGTTAATTATAATATACGTTGTCAATCCAAAACTAACTAAAAATTGTAAATAGTGGATTCCAAAGTTGAAATCCACCCCCATTTCGAATTCAAAATCTATTGAAAGCTACATGCATTCAAACTTTTTCTAATTATACACATTTGAAAGTTGTCATCAAATATCAGATAATGAATAATTTAACATAAATGTTCTAGCAAAACATATGGAGAGGCCGAAAGACAGATATACCCCTGAAGGATGGAATTAGCCTAAACTGTCAGGATCGAAGAGAACAAAAACAGTCAGAAAAAGACGGCATTTTACGCGGCTGTTGATGAGACAGAGAAAGGGTGCCCCCCGGATGCCATTCATCCTTGCATCGATTTTGGTATCATTTGGTGAATGGACAGACATGCATCTGTATGAGGGTATTTATGTCTTTCTGTCAGAAATCAACAAAGTTAGGCGCCAAAAACCAGCCCACGTGGGAGTACCGAGTATGTCGTCAAATCGGATTTGGCCTTTTTGAACGGACCCCCGTCACCACTCCATGTGATGCAAGGAATTTTTGTCTCTTGAAATCCTATGAAAATATTCATGCATGCATGCATGAGTGAAGAGAATGAAATCTTTAGGCAAAATCTACTTCATGTTGTAAAATTGACTGTGGGTGCAGTGGAATAAATGAAACAAGACACAAAATTTACGAGGTTCCTCTACAGTTAGTGTGACTGGAGTACGTCATCGGGGTAGCAGTGGTGCTTTCATTATAATTTGAAATAATAGGAGTACAAAGATAACTCTTTTTATTATCTCCCCTCATCTTCCTCATCTTCCTCTCTTCCTCTTCTTTCCTCTCTCTCTCTCTTCCTTTCTTCCTTTTCTCTTTTTCTCTTTCTTTCTTTTCTTTCCTCTTTCCCGTGAACTTCTAACTCTCTTGGTGTTGTGTGGCCTTTGTATATATATAGAAAATAGGAATCGTATGAAGCAAGTTTTGGTAGACAATGGAAGGGCCACTTGCCCATTATTTAATTCTCATGAGTGGACATCCACTGTTCTACAACACTCCCCCTTGGATGGCCACAAGTCTTCGATTGACTCGTTAAAATCTTGACCTGTCTTGGATGCTCCCCCTGATGAGTATCTCCCCCTGATTTCAAATCATTTAGGTTGATCGTTGATCGTTCTGCTTTAGTCTCTTAGTAAGAAGAGTTGCTGAAAGAGTTGCTTTACTTGTTGTTAACTTTCCACAGGCTTTTTCTTGAACTGGGTTGTAGGACTTTCTGCTAGACTAGCATCCAAAGGTCTGAATTTACTCCTTTTATCTGGAGCGGAATTTGATTCAAGAGTAGTGAACACTTGATCTTGAATCGGACTTGTGATTTCTTCAAGGACCTTCGAGGCTTGATCTTGAATGAAATTGGACCATGAGGAGCTTCATGTGGCAAGTGATCTTCAGTTTTGTCAGGGATGAATCAGCACGCGTTTGTTGCGCTTGTCTCCACATGCTTCAATGTATCATTTTCACTTTCCTTACTTGCTCCCCTTGCTTAAGTAGTATTTTCCCTGCTTTTCCCCCATGCATGTGTGGCATCTTCTCCGGCAGTATTTGCTATCTGATGCCGGAGTGGAGTGCAACCCTTACATTTGGATGGTTCATCACTTCTTGGTGACTGGAGACCCAGCTCCAACCGTTGAAGATGACTACTCAAGAGCAATACTAGGTAAGCAATCAGGAAAGGTTCCAGGCAGTCGGTTCCTTACCGAGAGTTTGAGTGGAGGTTCCGACATATTGCTTTCTTTATCCTTGTCTTTGCAGGCAAGAACAAGGACAAAGGAAAGGACATGGAGATTGCATGATATGAGATAATCTTGCTCTGGTCCCTGAAGATATGTGATAATCTTGCTCTAGTGTGACATGTTTGAAGAGGTATTCTCGGAAAGGAAGAAAACTGAGTATTTCGAGATGCTATGTTGAAGATGCATTCTCGGAGATGAGGAAGAGTTAGGTATTCTTGCAGTGTTGCGGGTCTGCCTTGTTATGGAGAACAGAGGTCGACATATATAGAGATTTCTCAATAGCAAGTGGTGGTGCTGTGCTTTTACTCTTGTCAGCAACTGTGGTGTAAATAGAACAGTAAGATTTACGCGTTTTCAACTTTGTCAGATATCTTTGACAAAGTTGCACGCGATATCTGAAAAAGCTGGGATTACGTCTGAAAAATGCCAACGAACTTTATTCAGGAAAATCTGGCTTTTGAAATTCGGAGAGCGGTGCCTCTTCGATCTTTGAACAAGTGGCTCTGCTGCCTCTTCTTTTATAGAGACATCAATTGTGTTCAAGAGTATGCTCAGAAAGTTGATGCCTGTAGAAATTTCCTCTATCTTGCACCTTTGAAATTTTATTTGACCTCTGTTTTTCCTTCATCATTTCTGAAAAATGACTTGGCCATCTAACATTTGCTTAGATTTGAGTCTTAGGAGTGATACAGACGAGCAGCGTCAGGATAATATATGGCGCCCGTCCTTCTTATCTTCTAATGGTCCTCTTACGGTTGGGGACTCTATGATGAAGAATAACATAACCGCTACTGTGGTAGCTAGGAATCTTCTCACTCCAAGGGATAACAAGATCCTTTCAGAACGGTCTGAAGAGTCGGCCGTTCAAGACTCATTGGCTCTCAGTGTTCAGTGTGCTGGCTCTGTGTCCAATATGGGCCAACGCCTACTTGCTCAAACTCACCAAGTTGAATCATTGATGGCGGAAGTGGCAAGTCTTAAACAAGAGATCAGAGGGCTCAAGCACGAGAATAGGGTGTTACACGTGCTTGCAAATAGTTACTCTACGAGCATGAAAAGAAAGCTCGTCCAACTGCAGGAATCCGAAAGTCGGATTCAAAGTGATCATCAGAGGTTCGTTGCTAGATTCCGAAAGCAACTGATGCCTTCCCCTTCTGGTGTTTTGCTAAGTACTGGGGTGCCACATGATCAATCTCCAGTGCCTCCCCCTTCTGGGGTACTTCCGAGTACTGAGGCTTCACATGAGCAACCTTTGTGAAGGCTCCATCATGTTTGTTTGTTTTAACTCATGTGTATGTATATATCTGTAATTTCTTGGAGATATTAATAAATAAGCTTTATTTCATTCAATGTATTGTGCCAAATACAATAAAGCATATACTTCACTAAGATGTGGTACTTCTGGACCAAATATTAATTTATCTTTACCCTCATGAAGATAAATGATTATTCTTAGTGTCTTCATCATATGAGTATTCAACTCATAATCTTCAATCCATATGGTTCTTTTAATATCATAAATATCATGGATAAGATTCGTGTTGGTAGATTGTTCGATCTGCAGCTCGAGACAATAATTCCTTCAACACTTTATAATTTTTCTAGACTCTTCAGGAGTCCCAATTTAATATCATCAACTCTTCAAGAGTTATAATTTAATGTCATTGACTCTTGCAAGAGATTTTAGTATGTTGCAACAATATCATAATGATAGTACTCACTAAGGCAATTTATATCCTTCATTGGTATTGAGTACATATTTTATGTTTTACCCTGCAGGGGCTTACTTCAAGCAAGTTGAATCCTTCAGGGATTTTCTACACTTCATGACACATTTTCCTTTGGAATTTATACAAAGCAATTTGCTCCCATGTATAATTGAGGGATTTACTTATGGAGATATAATGTGGGCGACTCACAATCCTTCGTATATAATTCTCCATTCATATGAACTCGTTTACAACCTTGTGTCATATCATGTAAGTGTATTACATTGTATTACAAATGCCCATATATAACCTCCTTGGTTCAACATCCTTTGGCTATTTGTATTGTATTCAAATATATATAGGTTCATTTGCCCACGTTCTTACAAAATTGTAATGGAATTGCCTTTCTCCATTTTGGCCAATAATTTTTCTTTTGTCGACGAACAAAAGAACGTGACTCAATATTAACACAGCTCATTGATGAATTTAGTAGCTACTTGTAAAAACCAAAATTACCATTGGTTATCATCAATCTGTGATCCCATATTCTCATGTGCATGCGCATGCATAAAAGCTTTTCATTTCTTTGGATATCCATTGCCTCTTCAAGGGCATGACGCTATCTCTTCCAGGATAGTCATAATTTAGAGAATGTGGATCATAACCTCCTCTTGAGCGTTATAGAGCTTGGATTTTAATCTCCACTTCCGGGAGTTGAGTCATTGGAACCTATATGTCTATTATGCTTCATGTATGAGACATCAACATTCCCATGTCTATGGATTGTCCTATCTGGGACGTGTATCCATGCGGCGACTGTCATGCTTCTGGCATGCAACAGTTATGCTTCGGGAATGCAATAGTTCAGTAGTGCCATATTATTCTTCTTTCGAATAACTGAACCTTTTGAGTCTAAAAATCTGCCACCCTTCAGGCGTGCAACAGATAAATCATTTACTGTCTCATTATTTTATCCAACAGAGACATCAATTCTTGTAGGCACATTTGCAGTAAGTATATATGATTTCATCACTTTCGTTGCATCATTCAATTATTCATATTTCATTTTCTCATTGATTGCTTCGTGAATCAAAATAAGACAAATTCTCTTCGTTCTTCTGGAACGGTCTTTTCTCATCATTATTTTGGAATGATATTTTCTCATCGTTCTTCTGGAACGATATCATTTTCTCCCCCTAATGGCAGGAAAATTGTCTTATCAAAATGACAGTCCGCAAACCAAGCGGTAAATATATCCCCAGTCAAGGGTTCTAAATATTGAATGATAGATGATGTTCAACATCAATGCCCATTTCAGTACGTTGTGGCAGTGCAATAGGCACATAGATAACACAACCAAAAACTCATAAATGTATAATGTTTGGCTAGTTCCCAAACACGAGTTGTACTGAGCAATATTGATGGTTGGAAACTGGTCTCATCCGAACTTAATAATGCGTCATGTAAAATGACATGTCCCCATGTAGAAAACTGGTAATTTCGTTTTCATGAGCAGAGCGCGGGTAATCAATTTCATCCGCTTAATAAATACTTCTGCTAAACCATTTTAAGTATGGACATAAGGAACTTCTGGTCCTTATTAAATAGTCTATGGACTGAGACTTTTATGACCTTTATTATAATTAAGTTGAGGCACTGTGGCACTTCAAACTTAAGGTACTTATCAAGAAACTTCATGTCCGATCTTGAGGATCTAGGGACTTCATGTTTGATCCTTTTGCATGATGGAACTTCGGGTCCTATCATTTTATGTGATGAGGATCAAGAAACTGCATGTTCTGATCTAATCAAGGAACTCTGGGTCCTTGTTATACTCATCGTAACAAAAGATAAGTACAATAAATAAATTAAAGCAATAGGCGATAATTCCAGCCATAGTAAATAAATTGTGTTGATGCACAAAATCAGCGAAGACTTTGGTACAACAGAAAGTGTCAGGTTTTGTGACCTTCGCTTGGTTGCTTGGTTGCTTCAGTCACTAGTGAGGATAAGTACGTAAATGAATAGAGACAGAGAAGCAAACACAGGATGTACGTGGTTCACCCAGATTGGCTACGTCCACGGAGTAGAGGAGTTCTTATTAGTAGTGAAGGGCTTACACAAGTACAAAGGATCAAGCTCTCAATTTAGTGAGTTCTTGTGAATGATTTAACACAAAATGGCATTCGGCAATATTGTGGGGGAATGACCCCTATTTATAGAAAAACTTGTAGCTTTGTCACATTGACATGTGTCATGTTATGATTGGTTCTTGATGTTGACACGTGCTGCGCTCTGATTGGCTTCTAATCTTGACACGTGTCGAGTAGTGATTGGCCTCCTGGTCGGAGGGGAACTCTTCTGGGTCCTTGACAGTATAGCGTTGGCCGGTGCTCGGTAGTTTCGGGATTGGTCAAGTATGGTACAAACAGTGCTCCCCTAAGTTCCCGAGTGAGGGAAACTCCTCGGTTGGGGACTTGCAAGATCCAATCCCTTGAGTAATCACGAAACTTCTAAGTACCGAAGTGTGGTCTGATCTTCATCTGCCCTTCTCTGGAAGTACCTTTCCTCCATCCGGGAATGGTGTACTTAGCTGATGTTGACGCACAAGGTAATGTATCAATTTCACTTGAAGCTTAGTTGTAGTTTCGGGCTTAGTCAAGTGTGATACAAACCCTATAGTAGGAGTCCCCCAAGTCGCCGAGCTAGGAGATCTGCCGAAAGAGGTGACAGACAAGGTAAGCAGTCAAACTTCCAAGTAAGCAACCCAGGATCAGAGGTTTGACGTCGGCTTCCGGTTGATTGTTCTCATTCTCCTTGTCTCTCATTCAACTGCCAGGATAAGGAGAAGCAAATGGATAAGAGATGATATGAGATACTTTTGCTTTTGAAGAAGTAACTTTCCACAGGCTTATTCTTGAACTGTGCTGGAGGGTTTTCTGGTGCCCTTCAGAGTATAAGGCCGACTCAAAAATTTGAGGGTCAAAACAAGTCCATCAAATCTAGAGTACGTTCGACCTTGATGATATGGGATACTTTTGCTGTTGACGGAATAATGAATGTGGTATGGAAAGGTGTCGTGCTGTAGTGATCTGTTTCAGCTCACCGTTGAACCTTCTGCTTCAATCTTTTGCATGGCAGAAGTGGTGTGCAACCTTTGCATTTAAATGGTCCTTCAGAACATTCCTTCATAGTGACTCATCCACGCTTGGCAGCTTCAGTGTAAAGAGCCAATATCTGATCAACTGTCATGAGGTATTTGCCGGTGGAATTCGTGACCTTGACAGCAGTTGAGGATGAGTACTCGAGAGCAATGCTAAGTAAGCAACCAGGCAAAGGCTCCAGGCAGTCAGTTCCAAATTGGAGGTTTGATTTCAGGTTCCGACTGACTGCTCTCTTTCTCATTGTCCTGCAGGTGTGGACAAGGACAAAGACAAAGACAGGGAGAAAGCATGATATGGGATACTCTTGCTTTCGACCCTGATGATATGAGATACTCTTGTTCTTGGTGTGGCTTATTTGCTGAGGTATTATCGGGGGGAAATAAAGCTGAGTATTTCGAGAGGTTATGTTGAGGGTGCCTTTTCGAATGTGAGAAAGGGTTGAGCATTTTTGCAGGTTTGCCTGTCCGTTGAGGAGGGAGGTCAATGTATATAGGGATTTCCCAATAACAAGTAGTAATGCTATTCCTTTACCCTTCTTGGTCACAGCAATGTAGTGGGAGCTACCAGCTTCACGTGTTTTAATTTTGTCAGAGCACTTTGAAAAAGTGGTATGTGATATCTGGAAAGCTGATATTACGTGTGGAGATTACAGACAAGCTTTATCTAAGGAAATCTGGCTCTCGAAGTTCTGAGAGTTGTGCCTCTTCGGTTTTTGAACAAGCAATCCCGTCGAGGATCTGACTCTCGAGATTCGGAAAGCGGTGCTACTCCGGTTTTTGAGAAAGTAATTATGTTGGGAGTCTTTTCTCGAATGTGAGTAAAGGTTGGTCGTTATTGCCAACCTGTCTTGCCACAAAACACGGAGGTCGACACACATATGGACTTTCCAGTTGTCAAGCAGTGGTGCTGTTCCTTTACCCTTATGGGTAATAGTAGGGTAGCTGGCACTTCGAAATTCTCGTGCCTAAACTTTGTCAGAGATCTTTGACAAAGTTATATGTGGTACCCGAGGAGTTGATGGTGCATATGGAGAGCGGTGATTGATCAGTAAGATTCACGTGCTTTCTACTTCACCAGAAATCTTCGACAGATTGCCCGTAATTTCCGCAAAGCTGATTGTGCATGTGACAGGTGCTGACGAGGTTGCAAAAGCAGGTGCTTCTTCGATTTCTGAGATCGGCCCTCGTGGTCTCTGAGCAGCCCAGTTTTTGAGAAAGCAAACGCCTCTTCGATTTCTGAGATCGGCCCTCGTGGTCTCTGAGCAGCCCAGCTTTTGAGAAAGCAAACGCCTCTTCGATTTCTGAGATCGGCCCTCGTGGTCTCTGAGCAGCCCAGCTTTTGAGAAAGCAAACGCCTCTTCGATTTCTGAAGCTCCGTCGAGTGCAGATTTTTATAGAGGCTGGCATTAAGTTCCACAGCACACTTGAATCTCTACCAGTAGAAGCTCATTTCTTGCACTTCTAAGATCTTGATTTGTCTGACCTCTTCCTTCTTCAACACATTTGAAAATGTCTGGACCCTCCGACCGTCGTTTTGACTTGAACCTTGGAGAAGAGACAGCCACGCCTTCTCCAGACAACATATGGCGCCCATCCTTCATATCCCCTACTGGTCCTCTTACCGTTGGGGATTCTGTGATGAAGAATGATATGACCGCTGCAGTGGTGGCCAGGAACCTTCTCACTCCCAAAGATAACAGACTACTTTCCAAACGGTCTGATGAGTTGGCTGTTAAGGACTCTCTGGCTCTTAGTGTTCAGTGTGCAGGTTCTGTGTCTAATATGGCCCAACGCCTATTTGCTAGAACCCGCCAAGTTGAATCATTAGCTGCTGAAGTGATGAGTCTCAAACAGGAGATTAGAGGGCTCAAGCATGAGAATAAGCAGTTGCACCGGCTCGCCCATGACTATGCTACAAACATGAAGAGGAAACTTGACCAGATGAAGGAATCTGATGGTAAGGTTTTACTTGATCATCAGCGGTTTGTGGGTTTGTTCCAAAGGCATTTATTGCCTTCGTCCTCTAGGGTTGTACCTGGTAATGAAGCTTCAAATGATGAACCTCCAATGCCTCATCCTTCTGGGGTTTTGTCAAGTACTGAGGCTCCGGATAACCACCCTCCGGTGCTTTCTCTTTCTGGGGCTCTACCGACTGCTGAGACTTCCCCTAAGCAACCTTTGTGAAGGCTCCCTTTTGTTTGTTTATTTTGACTCATGTATATGTACATATTTGTGGCTTATCGAAAATATTAATAAATAAGCTTTGCTTCATTTCAACATATTGTGTTAAATACACCAAAGCCTTCTTCATAAAGTTCTTTGAATTTTTGCTTTTGTTGAAACCTGTATTGTTGAAGCTTTGTGAGTGAAGCATGTAGTTTGAGGTAGTGTTCCCTTAATTTCCCGAGTGAGAAAAACTTCTCGGTTGGAGACTTGAAAAATCCAAGTCACTGAGTAGTCACGAACTTTTGAGTACCAAGGCGTAGTAGCATATGGTGGGAGTCCCCCAAGTCTCTAGTCGAGGGAGTTGACGAATGAGGTGTCTTGCTAATAGTCCATGTCGTAAGTACCAAAACTTCATTCTTTTGTTTTCTAAGTAGTAGCCCCGGACTTTTTCTTCATAGATTTTGTTGATGAAGGTTGCTAGGCCCGAATAAGTGGAATTGCAGAAGGTGTAACCGTTGGTGCATTAACATCATAATGGAAGCATCACAATGATGGAAGCATCACAATGATGAAAGCATCATAATGATGAAAACACCATAATGATGAAACATCATAATGATGTTTCTTTGGTGGAATTGTTTTTCATTTCCCCTAACAACCGGAATTGTTTTTCAACATAACACCATCATCTGTAGGTCGAATCACAAAGTTGTCTTCATGAAAGTTGTTCGTTAATTCCTTAACTACAACATATCCAAATTGGAGAGCCATCGGAGCAGTATAACTCCAGAAATCCAGGTATGATGAGTGACTGTTTATCATTTGTCTGTCAACCCGTCAGATTTGTTGTGAGCTTTGAAACTCTATTTTCTCTTGCTCAGATCAGCATGCTTTCTTCATTGAAGTTGTTCCTCAGCTTGTGAACTACAACATATCCAAATTTGAGATCCCTCGGAGCTGTATAACTCAAGAAACTCAGGTATGATGAATGACTGGTTATTATTTTTCTGTCAACCCGTCAGATTTGTTGTGAGCTTCGAAACTCCATTTTCTCTTGTTCAGATCGGTATGCTTTCTTCATTGAAGTTGTTCCTCAGCTTGTGAACTACAACATATCCAAATTGGAGATCCCTCGGAGCTGTATAACTCAAGAAACTCAGGTATGATGAATGACTGGTTATTATTTTTCTGTCAACCCGTCAGATTTGTTGTGAGCTTCGAAACTCCATTTTCTCTTGTTCAGATCGGTATGCTTTCTTCATTGAAGTTGTTCCTCAGCTTGTGAACTACAACATATCCAAATTTGAGATCCCTCGGAGCTGTATAACTCAAGAAATTCAGGTATGATGAATGACTGGTTATTATTTGTCTGTCAACCCGTCAGATTTGTTGTGAGCTTCGAAACTCCATTTTCTCTTGTTCAGATCGGTATGCTTTCTTCATTGAAGTTGTTCCTCATCGACTCTTTCATAACATATCAAAAATTCAGGATGAACTAACGGTTAAATATTTCCAGATCTTCGAAACATCACAACAGCTTCGAAATCTGCAAGAAGCCGACTATCATGTTTGGAGCTTCAACACCTTAATTTCCGTCGCTCAAACAGAAATGGTTCCTTCTTGAAAGTTGTTCATATGCTCAAGAACTATAGGGTGTCCAAAATTCAGCTCCATTGGAGAAGAGCAGAGGTTGCAGAAATTTGATAGATGAAAGGAGGCGGAAGAGGGAGAGAGAGAAAAAGTCTCTTGGGTTGGATTTCTATTTTGGGGCAGATTCCAATTTTTGTAGCACCTTCATTATTGATGAATTGCTTGTACTTTTGTCCATTATGAAATTTGGGACTTTGGCTTGTTGTTGGATCTATTATAATATGTTTGGGAACATATATAAGTGAATAAATAAGAAGGAAAATTTTGGGCCCTTGTGGGTGTAAAACAAAAAATGTTTATGTTTACCCAAGTGTTTTTGTACAAGTTCAAGGGCATCTTGGGTTTTGTGAACAAAATTTGTTTATTTGGAGCAAGGTTTTGTGTTGAAGCTTTGTAGGTGAAGCTTTGGTGTTGAAGCTTTGTGGGTGAAGCTTTGGAGGTGAAGCTTTTCGGGTGAAGCTTGTTGGGTGAAGCTTTTTAGGTGAAGCTTTGTGGGTGAAGCTTTTTAGGTGAAGCTTTTCGGGTGAAGCTTTTTGGGTGAAGCTTTTTAGGTGAAGCTTTTCGGGTGAAGCTTTTTGGGTGAAGCTTTTTTAGGTGAAGCTTTGATGGTGAAGCTTTTTGGGTGAAGCTTTTTAGGTGAAGCTTTTTGGGTGAAGCTTTTGAGGTGAAGCTTTGATGGTGAAGTTTTTTGGGTGAAGCTTTTTAGGTGAAGCTTTTTGGGTGAAGCTTTTTTAGGTGAAGCTTTTTGGGTGAAGCTTTTTAGGTGAAGCTTTGATGGTGAAGCTTTTTGGGTGAAGCTTTTTAGGTGAAGCTTTGTGGGTGAAGCTTTGGAGGTGAAGCTTTTCGGGTGAAGCTTTTTGGATGAAGTTGTTTTTTTTTTTTTTTTTTTTTTTTTTTTTTTTTTTTTTTTTGGCGCTTGACACGGTCTTCATTTGCTTGTTTTGTAGTGACTGTGGAAGACGGATTGCTTTCTGATTGAGAAGGGTTCTGGCATCGCTTGCTATGAATGTAAAAGAGTGAGGGCTGAGTTGGCTAAATTACCTCTTTATTGAATTCATTGCCAAATGGCCTTCATTACATAGGATGCCGAACGGCTATAGCTCAACACTTGTACATCGTGAGTCTATTTGTAGTAGTACTTCAAGTGATCAGCGTTCCATGGATGGCCAAGGGTCTTGCCATCAGAGCTTCTAAGTGTGTAAGAGCCAGGGCGACTGATGCCAATGACTTCATACGGTCCATCCCAGTTTGGACTAAATGTGCCTTCACTCGGGACTCTGTCGCAGAGTAATCTTTTCTTTAAGACCCAGTCTCCTATTTTGAAAGAACGAGGCTTGACCCTAGAGTCATAATAGTTGGAGATGCGCTGCTTGTAGGCGACATTCCTCAAGTGAGCTTGGTTTCTGTGTTCCTCGACTAAATCCAAGTTGAGGGTGAGTTGTTTGTCATTTTCACTTTGAATGTAGTTCTGGACTCGGAATGTTGCTTGCTCGAGCTCAACAGGGACAACTGCCTCTGTGCCAAAGGCAAGTGAGAATGGAGTTTCTCCTGTTGAAGTCCGATATGAAGTGCGATATGACCAAAGAACTTGGGGTACAAATTCTGGCCAACAGCCTTTAGCTTTGTCCAAGCTGGTTTTCAAAGTGCGCTTGATTATTTTGTTGATGGCCTCAACTTGTCCATTAGACTGGGGATGAGCTGGAGAGGCAAAGCATAAGCTGATGTTGAACTTAGAGCAGAACAACCTGAACTTCTTGTTGTCAAACTGTCGCCCATTGTCAGTGACTATCGCATTGGGAATGCTGAATCTACAAAGGATGTTCTTCCACACGAAGTCTTCTATCTTTGCCTCAGTAATGGTTGCCAAGGGTTCTACTTCGGCCCACTTTGTGAAGTAGTCCACTGCAACGACTGCGTAACAGACTTTGCCCTTCCCTGCCGGCATTGGGCCGATCAAATCAAGTCCCCACTGGGCGAAGGGCCAAGGGCTGATCATAGGAGTAAGAGGCTCTGGAGGGGAATGAGGAATAGTTGCATATCGTTGACATTTGTCACATGAGCGGGATACTTTGATGGCATCCTGGTGGAGTGTTGGCCAGTAATATCCTTGGCGAAAAGTCTTGTGTGCTAGGGACCGAGATCCAGCATGATCTCCACAGACTCCCTCATGTATTTCCCGAAGGACGATTTCCGCCTCGGCAGGCGTAAGACACCTTAAGTATGGCAGGCTAAAACCTCGCTTATAGAGTTGATCATTGATGATCAGGTAGCGGGTAGACTTGTATCGAATTTGCTTAGCCTGGACTTTATCATTTGGGAGGGTGCCATGAGCAAGGAAATTATAGATCGGGGTGATCCAACTATCCCCCTGTTGTAAGTTGCATACTTCTGCGGCCATGGTGCTTGGTGTTGCCAACAGTTCGACATGAATTTTTCTTCCAATCTTGTCTTCCACAGCTGAGGCGAGGCGAGCCAGGGCGTCTGCATGACTGTTTGCCGCTCGAGGAACTTGGGTGATCTGGTAGTGGAAGTGCTTGAGCAAAAGTTGTGTTTGCGCAAGATATGCTGCCATGGAGCTGTCCTTAGCATCAAAGTTGTTGGTAACCTGGTTGACCACTAATTGGGAGTCACTGAAAATATCAATTTGTTTAACCCCGAGGTGTTTGGCCAAACGTAATCCTGCTAGAAGGGCTTCATACTCGGCCTCATTGTTTGATGCCTTGAATTTGAAACGAAGAGCATACTCCATTGCTACTTTGTCGGGCGTAGTCAAGACTAGTCCCGCTCCACAGCCCTGTTGGTTGGATGAGCCATCAACATACAGACTCCATGCTGAGGTCGTTGATTCTACCTTCTGAGCTTCCGGGGGTAATGAAGCCACTGCTTCAGGTGTAGAAGCAATGTCAACCGGATATGTGAAGTCGGCAATGAAATCTGCTACTGCTTGACCTTTTTCGGCTGGTTTTGGTTGGTAGGAGATGTCAAACTCACCCAATGCTATCGCCCATTTGATCATTCGCCCAGACGTGTCAGGACTCTGGAGTATCTGTCGAAGAGGGTGATTGGTAAGCACGATGATGGCGTGTGCTTGGAAATAAGGGCGAAGTTTCCGAGCAGACATGACCAATGCTAGAGCTAATTTCTCAATGTTGGAGTATCGTGTCTCTGCATCTTGTAGGGCTTTGCTAGCGTAGTAGACAGGTCGCTCAATATTCCCATCCTTTCGAATGAGAACGGAACTTACGGCTGAAGCTGATACCGATAGGTAGATAATGAGAATGTCTCCTACCTCGGGCTTGGAGAGTAGAGGGGCTTTACTCATGTACTCCTTGAGGTTTTTGAATGCCTCGGCACATTCATCAGTCCATGTAATGTACTTCCTACTTCCCTTAAGTGCTTTAAAAAAGGGAGCACATTTGTCTGTGGCCTTAGAAATGAACCTGGTTAAGGCTGCCACCTTGCCAGTAAGGCTCTGGATGTCCTTTGAAGTTACCGGTTCCTTCATGTCGAGGATTGCTTTGATCTTCTCGGGATTAGCTTCAATGCCTCGTTGGCTAATCATGAAACCTAAGAATTTGCCAGAGCCTACGCCGAAGGCACATTTGTTGGGGTTTAACCTCATTCGATACCTCTTCAAAGTAGTGAAAGTTTCAGATAGGTTGGTGATGTGTTGGTCAGCATGTTTGCTCTTGACTAACATATCATCAACGTAAACTTCCATGCTCTTCCCAATCTGCTCGGCGAACATTGAGTTGACTAGTCTCTGATAAGTCGCTCCTGCATTCTTTAGGCCGAAAGGCATGACTTTATAGCAGTATAGTCCTCTGTCGGTAGTGAAGGCTGTGTGTTCTTGATCCGAAGGGTTCATGAGGATTTGGTTGTATCCTGAGTAAGCATCCATGAAGCTCAGGAGTTCACACCCGGCCGTAGAGTCTATAAGTCTGTCAATAAGAGGAAGAGGGAAGCTATCTTTCGGACACCCTTTGTTTAGGTCGGTGTAGTCAACACACATTCTCCACAAGACCTTTTGAAGCAAAAGACTTTCTTTGGTCGGATTTTTCTTAACAAGGACCACATTTGCTACCCATGTCGGGTAATTGACTTCGCGGACAAAGCCTATGCCTTTGAGTTTTTCAACTTCTGCTTTCATTGCCTCGTATCGTTCAGCGTCATAAGATCTTCGCTTCTGTCTCACCGGCTTGATCTTGGGGTCAATACTCAAACGATGACAGATGACATCGGGAGAGATGCCTGGCATGTCCTCGTATGACCAGGCGAAGACTTCAGTGTTCTCTTTCAAAAAAGATATCAATGCTAACCGAAGGGGTGGTGACAATGTGGTGCCAATCTTCACCATGCGATCTGGATAATCTCTTGAGATAGGTACCTTCTCCAACTCTTCAGCAGGTTGGGCTTGCTGGGTGAAAGAGTCATCTCGAGGATCATCGGGTTGATTGTTGCTATCAGGAAGATCCAAGTTCGCTTCATCTAAGCTGGTCTTTGTGACTTGGTCATGTACAGACAGGGTTTCCTTGGGTCCGGGCAAGTGTTGTTGCTTAACTGAAGTGTTGTAACATGATCGTGCACTAAGCTGATCTCCTCTGATGTAGCCATTGCCATGGGGGGTTGGAAATTTCATCAACAGCATATGCGTGGATACCATAGCCTTGAGATCATTGATGCCTGTGCGCCCAAAGATGACATTGTATGCCGTTGGGCAGTCAACCACTAGGAAGTTAGTGGTAATGGTAGCCGTGTAAGGGCCTGTACCAATAGTAAAGGGTAAATGTATGCTCCCTAAGGGTTGCACGATATCACCGGAGAAGCTTATCAGAGGAGAAATCGAGCGATCGAGCAAGTGTTCAGCTACACTGAGCGCCCTGAAAGCTTCGGCAAACATGATATTGACCGAAGCCCCTGTGTCTACGAGGATTCGTCGAACATCAAAGTTGGCTATGTGAGCCTCCACGATCAATGGGTCGTTATGAGGGTAGATGATGCCTCTTTCTTCCTCAGGGTAGAAACATATCGGATCCCAGTTAGGTTTTTGATACTTCCCTCCCCTGATGTCTTCCACGTGAAACACTTGGTGACCAGGCCTCAGACTTCGTTCACTGTTTTTCATGGCCCTATTGGAAGATTCAGATATGGGTGTGCCGCCGCTTATGGAATATATGACATTCACCTGGCGTTGGTTACGGTTATCCCTTTGAGGGTGAAGAAGGAATTGATCAATTTTTCCTTCTCGTGCCAAAGCTTCAATACGATCACGGAGGATGATACATTTCTCGCTATCATGGCCGTTATGCTCATGGTAGCAACAAAACGTGCCCGCATTATTCGGGGGCGTGTAATCTGGGTGCCTCGGCTTTGGTTTTGGTATCAGGTGAGCTATGCTGGGGTAAATGGCCGCGCATGTGGCATTCAAGGGCGTGTATGTCTCATACCTTGGGGTAGGGGGTATCTTGACGCGGGTTTGACCCACTGCATTGACTGCCTGGGGGCGAGCGTTATTGTGGCGATACCCTTGGTTATCGGGATAGTGTCCCTTACTCTTTTTACTGAAAGGAGAGTGGTGAGGATGGAAATCCTTCCTCTTGCCTTGAAATTGATATGTCTGTTGATTCGGTGAAGCATTATGCAAGGCATGGGGAGGTGCCACTGCTGTTTGGGAAGTCGAGGTCTTCTCATTTAGGTGAGTCTGGCTTCCACCTCCCACTTGTTGATAAAGGATGGTTGTAGGGGGTTTCTCCTGATATGTCTTTGCCTCGGCGGAGGCATGGTTATAAGCCTGCGCCATCACCTCAGAGTAAGTCTTCCAAGTATTGGCATTGATCATGTATTTAAAGAAACAATCACGTAGGCCTGCCGTGAAGGCTTTGAGGGCAGTCTTGTCATCTGCTTCGGCACACCGGGAGTATTCATGGCTGAAGCGGCCAGCATACATACGTAATGACTCGTCTGGCTTCTGGCGGATAGTGTACAAGTCATCTGCAGAGTGCAAGCGATCGGTTTGGAAAATGTGTTGGGAAACAAATAGTTTCCTCAATTCCTCAAATGAGTCTACCGTCTCAGGTGTAAGACGACAATACCAATTTAGAGCTCCACCAGAGAGGGTGGAGGGGAAGAGAAGACATCGCTCTTCGTCGGTGTGCATCCGGTATGCCATGGTGGACTCAAAGAGGTTAAGGTGCTCAATCGGGTCCTCTTTTCCAGTATAAAGTTGCAAGCCAAGCTTTTGCTTTGTCTTTGCTTGAAGGGGGGTGTTGAGGATCCTCCTTGTAAGAGGGCCAGGCCTGGGTTGGTTCCAGTCAGGTATTTCAGCCTGACGTTCAGCCTTCAACTTGTTTACTTCCTCAAGAAGTTGTAGGACAAGGGGGTCCTGAGCGGAGTTATGTGTCACTGGAGCTTTCTTTCGTAAATCTCCATCTCCTCTTGGAATTAGGAAGGTTTGATCAAGGGCATGTGATTTTTCCCTGGACTCGCTGTACTGGCTTCCAGGGTATGTCTGTCGGAACACCTCTGAGTCCCCTGTACCCTCATGTCTCTCTGGGACTTGTTGCCCCTTCCCCAAATTGGTGGCCGGCTTGGGCCGTGGCAGGGGACCGAGTCTCTCAGAAATCCTTGGGTCATTAATCTTTGAGCTTATATGGATGGAATTCTCTCGACGTTGCTTCAGGAAATCCCGACAATCGCGAAAGACGGCTTTCGATCCTTCTGCCCCTTCAGTAAAGAGGTGTCTCCCTCCACTTCTCATGGTTCGGGTTGAAGCAACTGGGTTAAGAGAAGCCTCATGTTGATTATCAAGTCGAGGGGTAATCTGTTCCCTATCAGGGATATCTATGTCGAATGCATGTGACCCTCCATGTTGGAGGGCACCCAGTTGATGGTTGACTTCCACGGGGGCAACAAGCTCGCGTGTCTGAGCTTGCCTACCTTCGTGGAGTGTCTCGAAGAGCTTCTCATATTGCTCCTGGAGGACCTCATTCCTCATTGCTATCTTGTTGTTCTGAGCTTCCAACTCATCGACTTTAGCTTGAAGAAGAACTCGTTTTCCTTCCTTCTTTCGTTGTTTCGCACTATGTGCAAGGGGGGTGTCATTCTGTGTGCTGTGGCTTCCTTCGCTTCCCATGTTGGAGAGGGATGCCTGATCAAAAGAAAGTGTACGAATGATAGAAACCAGCTTGACACAGCTGAAGAGAGTAGGAATAAGTGTCGTTTCCCACAGACGGCGCCAAATGTTGATGCACAAAATCAGCGAAGACTTTGGTACAACAGAAAGTGTCAGGTTTTGTGACCTTCGCTTGGTTGCTTGGTTGCTTCAGTCACTAGTGAGGATAAGTACGTAAATGAATAGAGACAGAGAAGCAAACACAGGATGTACGTGGTTCACCCAGATTGGCTACGTCCACGGAGTAGAGGAGTTCTTATTAGTAGTGAAGGGCTTACACAAGTACAAAGGATCAAGCTCTCAATTTAGTGAGTTCTTGTGAATGATTTAACACAAAATGGCATTCGGCAATATTGTGGGGGAATGACCCCTATTTATAGAAAAACTTGTAGCTTTGTCACATTGACATGTGTCATGTTATGATTGGTTCTTGATGTTGACACGTGCTGCGCTCTGATTGGCTTCTAATCTTGACACGTGTCGAGTAGTGATTGGCCTCCTGGTCGGAGGGGAACTCTTCTGGGTCCTTGACAGTATAGCGTTGGCCGGTGCTCGGTAGTTTCGGGATTGATCAAGTATGGTACAAACAAATTGAACAATAAATAAATTAAAGCTTGTGACAAGGGCTTTAATTCAGCACCATTCACATAAATCAAAACTTAAAGCAGTAGGCGGTAAAACCGTCCATGATAAATAAATTGCTGTAAAGTAAATAAAGCTTGTGACAAGGGCTTTAATTCAGCACCATTCACATAAATATCAAAGCTTTAAAGCAAAAGGGTAATAATTCTACCCACTGTAAATAAATTACTTTAAATAAATAGAACTTGTGAAAGTGTTTTAAGCCAACACCATTCATATAAATAAATATATACATATTTTCTTTTTTCGTTTCAGATGGTGTAACACCATCCAAAAAACTTTACCTTTATTTTATTTTTATTATTTTCTTATTCAATCACATTCTACACCATTCCAAAAAAACATTGCCTTTTCTTTCATTTTACATGGTGCAACGCACCTTTCCAAATCATTGGCCCCATTTCCCCTTTTCTTTGTCTATCTCTACCAGTCTCGAAACCCAGTACCAGCTGGGTTGTTGTGGGGGTTACACAAAACCAATTCAATCCAAAAAGGCTACCAGAGACTGGCGTTGTTCTTGCATGGCCCAAAGAACATGGCATCGCAAAGCAAGAACCTCTCCATATAGACATAGATGACAGTGAGGTTGACGAAGGCACAAGAGAGGGAGGCCTGTGTGGAGTCAGTCATGCCATCACCATCTCAGACAACTGAGGATTCATGGAGGTCCTCGAGATCCATTGAGAACGACACGATCTGGGTTTCCAAGTCTAATGAGATTCTTCTGGATCTCTGGAAACCAGTTGTCAGGTACGAGTTTTCTTATCTCGTGACGACTTCAGGTCGTTGGAAATTTCAATTCGCACCGGAATTCGGTGGGGCGCTTCTGGCGCGGTGGGAGAAATGAAAAATGGACATACCTTTGCTTGTTTTGCTGCACCTTTGTTTGTCTATAAGATCTCTCCATCTTTCTTGTCCACGAGAGAAAAATAGATTGCAGGTCTAGCAGGGATAAGGATTAGCACATCAATAGTTAGAGTGATAAAAGAAAAAGTGATAAAAGAAAGGTTGATGGATTTTTGGGACAAGATGATCTTCCCTGTTTGTCGTGTCTGGCTTGCCGTCTCTACTCTGTGTTTATCCGAACTTATGGCGTTATGCTTTCCACTGACATGAGAGCTTCTCGTGCTGATAACGTGTTGTAAAATCGACTGTGGGTGCAGTGGAATAAATGAAACAAGACACAAAATTTACGAGGTTCCTCTACAGTCAGTGTGACTGGAGTACGTCCTCGGGGTAGCAGTGGTGCTTTCATTATAATTTGAAATAATAGGAGTACAAAGATAACTCTTTTTATTATCTCCCCTCATCTTCCTCATCTTCCTCTCTTCCTCTTCTTTCCTCTCTCTCTCCCTTCCTTTCTTCCTTTTCTCTTTTTCTCTTTCTTTCTTTTCTTTCCTCTTTCCCGTGAACTTCTAACTCTCTTGGTGTTGTGTGGCCTTTGTATATATATAGAAAATAGGAATCGTATGAAGCAAGTTTTGGTAGACAATGGAAGGGCCACTTGCCCATTATTTAATTCTCATGAGTGGACATCCACTGTTCTACAACACTTCAATAATAATGTACTAATTATTAGTAAATTATTACAAATCCACCACGACTAAAAACCATGTGGAGATGAAGATGTTCTATAACATTATCTTGTTCTATGATGGAGATATGTATGCATATTTAGTAGACCATAGTAGTGGAGATGAATGTTGTTCTTGCCCCACAGCCTTGGTTCAAAACTTGTTGACTTTTTAATTTAACATCTAATCTAATAAATTTATCGTTTAACCAAAAAAAGAAAAAGAAAAGTAGAGAGTGGGGGTGGGGAGGGGGGGTGTGGGGTGTGGGGTGTGTGTGAGTAGGATTCGTCGTATAAAGCGGCCATTAGACCAACTTCAATGGTGGGTTAAAAGCCAAATTACCCCCCAAAATTCCCCCCCAAACTCAATCCAACTCAAGGGAAAATTTGGACTAAATGCTAAATGCTAAACCAATGCCAGATTCCTCCCAAAATTTAGCCCAGAAATCGGATTGGGCTCCATCGAACCGAGTGAAAAGGGGCGTTTGTACGCCAAACGCAACCCACCCACTCGCCCAACTCGCGCGACACGCGACGCCTTAGACAGCAAGGGCCCCGCCCACGTTCCGCAACACCTCCAACGGCTACTTCCATCCAACAGTCACGATCTATAGGTCGTTGGGTAATCCAATGGCCTAGATTCATTTTTTTTATATATATTATTGAATCCAACGACTGAGATCGAATATAATCAAATCTAACGGTAAAAAAAAGATCTAACGGCCCAAATTTAAATCCAACGGCTAAAATAATTAAATAAAATTATTTAACTCAAAATTCACCCAAAATTCACCCAGGGTTGAAAGATTGGTGAAAGTTGAACGCTTGCTTTGTGGAAAATTTAGTGATTTTTCAATATTTATCGGAATTTAAATTTTTTTTACATTAAAATGTTCATAAAATTAATTTACGATAGTCTACATATTTATTTAAAAAAAGAATAATAATTTAACAAAAAAAATAGCCTAAGTTCATTCTTTAATAATCCCGGGCTAAAATTTTAGGTCAGAACGATTGGAGCAGAAAAACTATTTCTGAACTAAAAGCTAAATTTTCCGGGCTAAAATATTTGGTTTTTAGCCAAATCATTGGAGATGGTCTTACCAAGAGGGCAAAGAGGACATGAGGAAGCGTCAAATTGTAGAGTACAGTAACCTCAGTGGTGCGCGCCATGGCAGCATGCAGTCTGTCAGAATCATGAAAACTAAAAAGCCAGCCATATATTGATCTACTGTGGCGACAAGATGGGTGCTTTTGGCAGCAAAGATCTAGAGTTCAATGGCTTAAGGAAGGGGATGCTAATACCAAATTCTTTCATCAGTCCACTCTGCATAGAAGAAGAAGATACAAGGTGGTCTCTTTAAAAAACAGTCAAGGGAATTGGATTGAGAACCCTTTTCAGATTAGGCGGTTGTTTGATGAGTACTTCATGGAACTCTTCACGTCATCTGGACAGCGGGAGTGGGGTAGTTTACTAGACTGTGTTTCCCCTAAAATTTCAGATGAAATGAATGAGTCTCTCTTGGCAGTGGTCTCGAGCGATGAGGTCAGAGCTGCTGCCATGCAGATGGGCAGTTTAAAAGCTCCGGGCCCATACGGCTTTCCGGGAATCTTTTACCAAAATAATTGGGACACTGTTGCTACGGAGGTGAATGAGTTAATTTGGGATTTGATGAATGGAACGGACATCCCATGGGGAATCAACGCTACACACTTGGTGCTGATTCCGAAGGTTCATAAACCGGAATCTGTGGAACAATTTCGTCCCATTAGCCTCGGCAACTTCTCTTACAAGGTGCTTTCCAAGGTTTTGGCAAATCGTCTCAAAGTGGTTCTCCCGGATTTGATTTCTCCTTCCCAAAATGCTTTTGTGGCGGAGAGGCAAATTCAAGACAATATTGGAATTGCTCATGAGCTTTTTCATTTCCTAAAAACTAGAAACGCTAGGAGCCAATTTGAATTGGGAATAAAGTTGGATATGCAAAAGGCCTATGATAGGGTGGAGTGGGATTTTTTAATGGCAGTAATGGAGAAGATGGGGTTCGAAGAAAGTTGGAGAAAGTTGATTTTGGGTTGTATATCATCGGTGAATTTCGCCATCTTGCTTAATGGTCAACTGGGATCAAAGTTTGCTCCTTCTCGTGGTCTTCGGCAAGGCGATCCTCTATCCCCTTACCTGTTCCTTTTGGTTAGTGAAGTTTTTTCTCTTCTTATCCAACAGGCTTGTGATAGTAAGTGGATAAAGAGGGTGCAGATGAACCGATTGGTCCGAGTATTTCTCACATTCTATTTGCTGACGATACTCTTATCTTTCTTAAGGCAGAGGAAGTACACTGTAGGAATCTTATTCGGCTGATTGATAATTTTTGCGAGGCTTCTGGCCAGCATGTGAACAAGTCTAAATCTAGTGTGTGTTTTGGTTCCAATGTACCTGAGGAGGTCTCTCGTCATCTATCTAATATTCTCGGATTTGAGAGGGTGGGTGATCTGGGGATGTATCTCGGGGTTCCTGCTATATGGGGAAGATAAAAAAAAGCCGGTTTGGCCTATGTTAAAGGTAGGCTTTTGGATAAGCTGCAAGGTTGGAAAAAATCCACTTTCTCACAAGCCGGCCGGGAGATCCTGATTAAGGCGGTGGCTTAATCCATTCCGGCTTATCCTATGAATTTGTTCAAATTCCCAATATCTTTTTGTAATGAATTGGATGCCTTGATAACTAAATTCTGGTGGGGTCAAAAACTTGGTGAAAACCGGATCCATTGGGTTTCCAGGGAGAGTTTGGGTCGGCCTAAGAAGGAAGGGGGTCTCGGCCTAAGGAGCTTTTCGAGGTTCAATGACGCTCTGTTGGCCAAACAGTGTTGGAGATTGATTTCGGAACCTAACACCTTATGGGCTCTTGTTCTTAAGGCCCGTTATTTTCCTAATTGCTCTTTCCTTGATGCTAAGAAGGGTGGGAGAGCTTCTTGGATTTGGTCTAGCCTCCTAGCTGGAAGAGAGATTATGAGGGAAGGTGCTCATTGGCAGATCATGGACGGGAATGACACGAGGGTTTAGGTGGACAGATGGCTCCCCCCCCCCCCAATTCCTTTAGGGAGACCGTCCCCGTTAGGGTCGGTTCAAGTCTCCAAAAATCTAAAGGTGAAGTCTCTAATTTGTCCTGTGAGTGGGGATTGGGACTTGGATTTTTTAAAACCTTTCTTGGCGGAATCTGAGGTTGAGGCAATATTGGATTTGCATACTGGTGATCCGACGCTTAAGGACAGATTGGTTTGGCCTTATGATAAGAAGGGGTCTTATTCTGTCAAATCAGGTTATTATTGGAGTCTCAATCGAAATATTGATCACAACCAACAATCTATCAGGTTGGTCTCCATTCCTTCTACCTTATGGAAGACTGTCTGGAAGTTGAAGGTTCCTCAAAAAATTTGAACTTTCATGTGGAAGACCCTGCATGCAGCGTTAGCTACTATGAAGAATTTATATATTCGTAGATCTTCCCCTTTTCCTATCTGCCCTCTGTGTAACTCCTATGATGAGTCCATTGAACATTTCTTTCTTTTTTGTCCTTGGGTGGAGGTGATTTGGTTTGGAGGAATGCTGAACCTGAGACCTCTTCGGCAGCATGTTTCGAGCTGGGCTAATTGGCTTGTGCAAATGGGTGAGGCAGAGAATGAGTCAGCGGAGGGGATGATTAATCGGATATCTTATATTGCTTTTACATGCTGGCATATTTGGAAATCTAGATGTGAATTTCAGTTCAACAATCAGGTTGTCTACCCCAGCAGGGTGGTTACTGCTGTCTCCAGATCGGTCTCGGATTATCAGGAAACATTATATAGGCCGAGCTCCCCCTCTTTGCTCAACCACTCGAGTTTGGGGGATGGAGTACAGTGGTCTCCTCCGACTCAAGGTGTAATCAAAATAAATGTGGATGCCAGCTAGGAGGCAAGGTTGGGTGTGGGTTTCACGGGGGTAGTGGCGAAGGATGAGCATGGTCGATTTTTTGCTGCTTTTAGGCACAAGATTAAGGCTACTGGTGCTACTATGGCGGAAGCTTTGGCCATTATTCATGGGTGTAATCTGGGGGTAAGCAACGGATGAAATTCGATATGTGTTGAATCATACTCTTTAGATGCAATCTCTTGTCTGAGGGATCCGGCAAAAAAGGGAAATTGGGATGCTTTTCCAATTCTCAGGAAGTGCTTAAGATTGGGAGGGGCTTTTCAAGATTGTCACTGGTCTTGGGTTCCTAGACTGGCCAACTTGGTCGCGGACTGTTTGGCGTTGTGCAATTGTAAGGAAGTATGTGATCAAATTTGGGTCAATAGACCCCCATCTTCCCTGGTCCATGTATTATGCAATGATGGTCTTCCTTGCCCTCCGTAATTGCTTTTTGTTAGTTTGAGAAGGGATGCTTTAGCATTAGGTGCGGCGTCACGGTTCCCTTGTACCTTCTTGTTCTTTTTTCTGCTGTTGTGTTGTTTGTTTGTTAGCCACTTTGGTTGGCTTTCTTGTTCCTTTTTGGCATCTTTGCCCGGATATGATTATTCTGATTTCCAAAAAAAAAAAAAGAGCTAGCCATGACTTAGAGTGAATGATTATCTACCATTTTATAAACTTGATGTTGAAAGGTCACTCCACAAATACGGCTCATTATAAGTTCGTTGTAGCTATATATATACACTAGAAGAAAAAGCTCATCAACCTCGGTCAATGCCCGTGGTAGATTGCTGAATTTTGATTCATAATTCAATTTGACATATAAATTGGAATCTCATTTTGAAACTTATCTTTACAGAATATTGAGAGTAGTATGCAAAATGGTACTATATTATCTCTTAATTTATACATCTTTGTAAAACGGACAAGGATTGTCTGCCATTCATTTTTCCATGCCCTTCCATGCCCTCCTATTTTGTGTGGTCACGGTTAAGCCACGTTGGAAGGAATAAAAGGGCATGGAAAAATGGAGGGCAGACAATTCTTGTCCTTGTAAAACTTCTTAAATTTCGATATGAAATATTTTATACATAGACTGCCAAATAATATATAGGATAAGTTCTACATCATGCATGCATGTGAAATCCAAAACGTAACTAAGAAATATAAAAAGGAAGCTAGATCCCCTAAAAATTTAAAGCAGTTTTCCTTGTACATGAATATCATATTTTGCAGTCCTAGTCCTCTACCTGATGACTTGATCTATGTGAGAATTAGCAATTAAAAAAAAAAAAAAAAAAAAAACAAGAGCAAATGCGACGTACCTGCAGAAACTTTCTATCAACTTAACGATGCGATGCGACGTTTTGTTACACAACAAAAAACTTTTGTAGGCACACCCTAAACCCAAATTAAAGACACGACATGTGATGCCTGAAAGCTGAAATTCAATCTCCCACGTTACCAAACAAACCACTATCCAAAATCTGTGGGTTCCATTCATTCTATTCCTCCAAACTGAGAGCCCTAGGAAGACTCTGGAGAGGAAGTTTTTTTTTTTTATCAGATCAAGAAAGTGAAGTCAAAGAAAGAAAAAGATGTCGCATGCATTCGGTGATTGGAACACTGTCATGTGGAGTTATTTTCAAATTACAAGTTTATGTTTTGTTTTTGTTAATATATTGTCTAGAACATCAATATGAGGAAGAGGTGTTGACTATATAATAACATGTAAACGTTTCTGAAAACCTTCATGCATATGAAATTACCAATTAGAGAAGGGGACCATTAAAGTTTTTGAGATGGAATGGATTGGATTTCGATGACGCCAAAATTATTACATGTGGTGATGTTACCTTATGGTCAGGATTTATCAGATTTGCAGATAAACTACACCATGCATGTCAGGTTTTGCACATGTTATTAATATTTGGTGGTAATATTTCGATTTAAATCGGGTCCCCTCCTATCATGCTACGATATCAGCACACGATTTAGCTTGTTCACTACTGCGGCCCATAACCCGGTAGAACTACTGAACTAGGGTTTCATATGCATGCATGCTTTGATCAATCTGTAACTGTTGTCATCTGAAAGGGAAAGAGGTGTGTTGGGTATTAATGGGTAAGTGCAGCTTTTTCCAGTCACCCCTAAAGGAGAGATTTTTCTGTGTGACAGTCACACAAGGTGGTACACCATGTGTTTCTATATAAATGATGGATTATGTGTGTTAAAAAATTAATAACTTAAAAATTAAAATTTTCCACCACTTCCATAAAAACACGTATCATCCGTGTTCCCGTCACAACTAAAAATTTCTCCCCTAGAGACTAGAGCGGGATCGTATCTCTTACACCACGATCCGAGTTTGATTGAGCACGTGGCTTTTCAGACTCCTACGTGACTTGATGATGATATAGTGCATTAAGTCAGGAATATGTGTGGAAGATATGGTGAAATGTGTAAGAAAATCAACGGGGAGTGATGAAATATGGATCACAAGTTATGTTGTGGACATAGGGTACAAGTCATGACCTAATTTAATCCAAAGCAGGATCCATGAATTAAACCCTAGCATGCCCTCAAGTTTACTGGATAAGATATCGAATGCGGTGCCAGACATGTCACACAACTTGGAAAATTAGAGAAATATTGGTGGTGGTCGTGGAATGCATGTATGGCTCACCGTCATATAATGGGTTGGTCGGCCAAGTTGAGGAATTAGAGAATGTTCCCCCTGGTAACTAGTTGTTGGGATATCCATATATATAATTAATTCTGAAAGTATTCCCTAACAGTCACAAAGAGCGGGGCGCCTCTTCGGATCGCCCCATTCTCCTTGTGTGTGTCTATATATATTATTTTTGTTTGGTTAAGATTTTGTCTTCACTGTTGTGTATTCGAACAATTGAGGTTGAAAGTTGAGGGGCATGCATTAGCTAGTTTTCCAATTTTCGTACGCATTGTGGCTGTGCTTCACTAATTAAAATCAACGTGTTATAATTTGGGTAGACTGTTAAGGCATGTGGTAGTGTAATGTTACATTGAAAAATTACTTCGTGCACAATATTTTTCCCAATAGTAATTCAGGATCATAACTCAAGCACTGGATAAGGTACGGAGCGAAAGTGTTTATTTTCCGGCTATACCAAATATTGAACAAGTCCGTCCATAAAACCAGAGTCTGCGGACATGGTTTGCCAAATAGTTCGAACGAATTGTGTTCATTAACAATTTAGTTACTGGATTCAAGACAAAAAGGAAACAAGAATCATTGGATTATTGGATTATTATCTTGTAGTGAGCAGGGTGTGGAATAAAAGGTAAATCTCTTCTTATTCTCAGTTGATAGTAGCTTCTTCTAAAAGTCAGTGTCTAGGTAGCTAGAATAATTGACCCTAAAAAAAAGAAGCTAATTACTCGATTGTAAACGCATGATTAGACATGAATCAGAATGATACATTGATCTTGCATCAACAATATATCCATTAAGGCCCTATAGGGTCATGGGACTATTTGAAAGCTGAAAAAAAAAATGGTTCGGAAGGTCCTATGGGGAATTTTACGTAGGTTTGTATAGGTGATAAATTGTTGTATTTTTTAAAAGGGTAAATATCAGTTTACTACCCTCATGTTTCATGGTTTTTAACATTTAGTACATCAAGTTTTTTTTCAATCCAGAGTCATACCTAAAGTGTTAATTTTGGGACAGTCTCATACATCTGTTAGTCAAACTGTTAAATATGCCGTTAGCTGATGACGTGACGCCTATGTGGATAATGACTGGGCGCCACATGTCATTAAGGGGTCCACGTGGATTTTTTTTTTTGAGAAAGGGTTCAAAAAGAAAAGAAAAGAAGGGAAACCCGTCTTCTACCCCCGCACCCTTTCTCCCTCCATTCTCCCTCCCCCTCTCGCTTTCTACCTCACTCTCCTCTCTCATCTCTCTCTCTCTCTCTCTCTCTCTCTCTCTCTCTCTCTACCTTTCTCTCCTCTCTCTCTCTCTACCTCTCTCTCTCTCTCTCTCTCTCTCTCTCTACCTCTCTTTGTACCTCACTCCATTCTCCAATCCAGCAAAGATTCAATATTTTCCCAATTTCAAATACGGATGAGAGAAATCATCTTTCCCTTTTTCTCTGCAATTTCTAGGGTTTCCGGTACCAACCCCGACCCTGACCCGATCTTCTCTACAATTTCTAGGGTTTATTGAAGAGATCCCGACCCCGACCTGATCTTCTCCGCTACACCACCCATTTACCACCACCGTGATGTTCCTCGACAGCGCCCCGGTTTCTCAGAGCCTGAGCCCGCCTACTTTGCAGGAATCAAAGCCCGAGCCCGCCTTGGACAAACCCTGCAAGAAGATTTTTCTACCACTGATGTCTTCATCTAAGCCAGAGCAAAATCTTGGGTTTTCTCCATTTTTGGTTTCTGCGTCTGAGAGTTGCTTTGTTTTTGGGATTTTACAAGGAAGAAGAAGTGAGAAGGGAGGAAGGAAGGAGGAGAGAACAGAGGTTGCTTTGTTTCGGTTTTTTGTTTTTTTGAACCCCTTCTCAAAAAAAATTCCACGTGGCGCCCAGTCATTGTCCACATAGGCACCATGTCATCAGTTAACGGCAAATTTAACAGTTTGACTAACGGATGTATGAGACTGTCCCAAGATTAACACTTTAGGTATGACTCTGGGATGAAAAAAACTTGATGTACTAAATGTTGAAAACCACGAAACATGAAGGTAGTAAACTGATATTTACCCTTTTTAAAATGACTGGGACAGATTTCAACGAGCCTCGACGACTGGGACAGATTTCAACGTGCCTCAACATCATAGCTTGGAAGATGTACATGTCTCAACATCATGACTCATTAGATGTGGACAGATCCACCAAGTGTTTGAATTATAAAAATGTGAAGGTAAAAGAGTCTTACATCAATGAAACGAGAAATAGAAAACTTTATTTTAGTCCTTAAAAAAGATGAGTTTTAGACTATAATCTTGTGTAAGATTGAAATCCAATTTTAGTCCCTAGTACATTTAATCATCTCATTTATTAGTTATATTTTGATGTTTTATTTATCTTTTTATTTTTTATTTTAATGTATTAATTACATTTAAATTTAATTTTTATTTTATTTATCATAATATATTTTAATGTCTACATTTAGGCAACTAATTTTTTATTTTTTTTATAATATATATTCCAATAACAATTTTGTATGTTCTTCATTTAGGTACATTACTACATTTAAATATTTCGTTATATCCCATCGATACAAACATATAGTTACATTAATTCAATATAATGCATTTGGGTACGTACATTTTGGTACACACATTTGAGTATTGACTTTTAGGTACATTAATTCAATATAATATATTTCGGTACATACATTTCGGTACGTACATTTTGGTACATACATTTCGGTATTGACATTTAGGTACATTAATTCAATATAATACATTTCGGTACATACATTTAGGTTCATTATAATATATTTTGGTATAGTCATGTAGGTACAAACATTTCGGTACAAAAAAAGTCAATTTTATATATTTCGGCATAGTCATTTTTGTACTGACACACCCCGACTCAGAGCATCAAGGCGTGCTGGGCGTCACGTGAGTGTGACGTAACCATAAGCGCGACACGGAAGCAAAACACTAACATACATAAGAAGGAATTCAAACCAAACTCTAGCAGAACAACCTACTAGAATAACAGGACGGGTTATAAAGCAAACAGGTGAATTCAGAGCATAGGTTTAAGTGCAGTCAAGTAGGACTAAAATAAAATTTCAACACCCTCAGGTGAGTCCTACATGTCAAGAGTCTGTCAGACTGCCGGAAAAGAGACCTCGAGAGCCACCAACTGCTAACTAGAACCTGGAGGGGCGCAAAACAAAATGAGTGGGTCAGTAAAATCAAATAGTTTTCCAAAACGGTTCATTAAAAATAATTCTATCCCCTCGCCGTAAAAACCTGTATACTTTCCCAGAAAATAGTATATAACATATATATATAGGCAACCTCATAACTCAACATATATTCATCATCATAATATCTCAGAAATGATATGCCAAGCCCAAAATATAATCAGAATGCATCAAAAATAGTCAGGTGAATAATAAATCAACCGGAGACCCTACAATGGTCCTGTACGGCTGATTCTAAAGCTCAACATCCAATCCAATCGGAGTCACCTCGGTGACCTGTACGGTTCAACTCTGCACGTCACTCAGAACTACATATAGTAGTCTGTACGATGACAGGTGTATGAATACGCTCTAGTGCTTCTCACATCAATCATCAGCGCGCATAACTAAGGTCACCCACTAGTTGGAATCACATCTAGTGATCTGTACAACTAGCATGTCGGAACCCTCACATGGTCTGTACGACATCCACCTACTTGGATCCAAGACGAGCGTGCGGTGTGGTGAATAACAATATAAGCACTATCACCTAGGTGCAGGTTATGAGCTTTCAATGCAATTCACATAAATAACCCAGCTGAATAATAAATAAACTCACCTGAGCGTCCACCGCGTAATTTCATATATATATGCATCAATACTCAAGCTAGATATTTCAATAATTTCATGCATGGCAATTAAATTCATAACTTTCATAAAAACGTATTTTCTGGGAAAATAAATGTATATAGGTAAATACGAAATCAAAACTGCCCACTCACTGATAAGTCGACGGGTCGTAACCCCCGTGGCGTCCCTGGATGCGCTCGTCCTCGGGATATGTGTCACCTATATGCGAAACAACTATAAAAACGTTAATTTTAAACCCATCACCAATTTTTCGAAATAACTTCTCATACGATGCTCAAATTGGGTATATGAATATACCACATCGACCTACTCGACGTCACGAGCGTTGGGAAATTTTTAGAAATTTTTTTGGAGGTCTCATGCGCCCCCACGCGCCGCGCGTGGCACGGGTCCACGTGCCCCCCACGCGCATCTCCTTCTTCCTTGGCTCGCCAGACTGGTTTTTCCGGCGGCCGTTTTCCGGCGAGTTTTAAAACTCTTCGTTCTCCTTCGTTTTTCACCCATTTTCTTCATATTTTATACCAAATTGAAGCCCCAAACATGAAGAATCACGATAGACTAGTTTAAGGCTCTAAAAATCAAGAAATCTCACCGGAAAATTCCCAAGAAATTCGGCCAAAATGGAACCACGTGATCCCGACGTCCAAATCCTTCCAACGAAGCACTTCAAGCTTCCTTGGGACCTCACTAAGCTCATTATAAGCTTAGAATTCCCTGAAACACGACATTTTACGTGTGCATGAACAGTAACTCAAAAATGGAGGTTCGGGTTCCACGTGATTTCGAAGGTTTCACTTCCTAAAACTAGTACCAATGAACTTAGAACGTCAAAAGGATGAAGATGCATACCTTGGTTGCCTCGATCCGTCGAGTTTTTGGAGGATTTGGGTGTGTGGGAGTGTGAGAGATCGTGAGGGAGAGAGACAGAGAAGACACGGGGAAGGAGAGGGAGAGAGAGGTCCTGTGTGTGGTCCAAACTAATCCACACCATCCATTTTCATCCTAACCATACAAACAAAAATGCAAACCCAATTATCCCCAAAACTTATAATAATTTAACCCAAATAACGTTACGCACACATACCTTAGTAACGTCAAGGGTAAACCTGTCAATTCACGTCCCCGATATATAATTCCCGGGACGGGCTGTGACATGTACACTTATGTATTTATATATTTTTGTATCACAAATTTCTTTTGATATTTTCTCATTTACGTTCATTTATAATTAAAAAAAACTAAATATGTGCATATTAATAAAATTAAAATTTAACGTGGAGAGATTAAATAAAAATACACATTAAATAATAAAAATTGGTAAAAGTACACTTCAAGGGATTAAATTGAATATGTAATCTAGCACCAGATTTTTTTTCTTTTTCAAGGACTAATGTTCAAAAACCCCAAGGAGAAACCTTACAAGGGTTATAAGAGGTTGGGCTACTCCCCATATTACCAATTAGTTTTATGGTGGAATTCCAACTTTCTTCATGGTATCAGTGCAAGTTGGCCCACATGTGAAGCCAACGGCCACATGTGCTCCATATCACCCAATTTGTATTATCCACGTGTTTGGCTTGAAAATTCATCACACGTGAAGGAGCGTGTAATGATGTGAAGGTAAGAGAGTCATACATCGGTGAAAGGAGAAACCTTTATAAGAGGTTGAGCTACTTCCATGATGGAACCCCAAATTTTTTTATAAGCAAAATGCCTCACTGACAAAACTCAGCAAAAATTGACTAATTATACGATTCATGAATCTACCACTGCCTTGCATACACGCCACTCCTTGCATACACGCCACTCCTAATAAGTAAACATGCCCTTTCAGCATGTCCTCGTTACAATGCTAGAGAATGCATGTTTGCTCTAGCATTGTAGTGATTGAAATCATGATATTGAAAGGTATAACAATGCTCAAACATTAGGCCCGCAGCACTAATTTGCTTCTTAGCCCAACCTAAAACACCTTCACTCTCTTTTCAGTGAGAAGCCCTCGTGTTAAGTTTATGAATCCCTTAAGAAAGGGCTAGAGTTCCTACTCTCAGCCCAAACTGTATCCAAGTCCATATAGCTTAAAATTGCAAACGCTGTTTCCCAAGAAGCAGTTGACATTCTGCTATTTTGGGCGTGGCAAAAAAAACTGCTACTCTGCTGCCAACCTCCCCTTTTCCTACTGAAATCAACTTCATCTGTTACTTCTCTCATATTGTCATTCACCAACTTCTCCTCTTTGTCCACCCAAACCCTCCTTTTACCCAGATTCCTCCAACCTCTTCACCTCCTAATTCGCAACTCATAAACCAGTAGCCACCTTAAATATTTACCTTCCCCAAAATTCTTGCATACGTACAACTGTTGTACACAATTTCCCAACCACATAACTTGTTACATAACTCTACCACGTGACACGTTTTTTTTACATAGAATACAAATTCTCTTCTTCCTTGTACCTTCAAGAAAACTCTGATCACACGAACCATCCTCATAACTCGTACACGAGTTAAATCAAGAATCATGACGAGTGTAACATATACAAGAGAGATGCAAGAACTTTTTTCTTTTTCTTGCATCCTCACCAACACCAAGTTTATATAAGCATATACAACAATCCAAAAAATCATTTAAAACCAAAGCATGAAATTCAGGAACAAGCTGCACGTATAGCATTGTGTCCGTACGTCTTTTATTTTTGTTCTTCCACTTTCTAAATTCCTTCCCTCTCTAAACATTCCCACACCACCAACTCCTCACCCATCAAATCAATCAAACCCTAAACATTTTCAAGATCCAAGAATTCACTAATGGCACCACTATTAGCATTTCTTCTGGTTCTCAACATCTTCATAAATTCACCTCAACTCGGGCTGAGTCGCCCCAACCTCATCCCACCTAACTTCTCCCAACTCGACTCGTGGATCGCCCACAACATGAGGGACTACGCCAACCGCAAGGCCACCCAAACCACTCTCCGCTTCGACGCCCAACTTCTCTCTGCCGAGGAAATTGTCAGAATCATAACCGTCAGGAAAGACGGAACCGGCCAATTCAGAACCGTCACAGACGCAGTCAACAGCATTCCTTCTGGGAACACAAGGCGCGTCGTGGTTTTCATCGGCGGGGGCGTGTATACGGAGAAGGTTCTTGTTGACGCGTCAAAGCCGTTCGTGACGTTTTACGGGGACCAGAACGACGTGCCGTCAATCACGTTCGATGGCACGGCGTTGAAGTACGGGACGTGGAATAGTTCCACGGTGGCGGTGGAGTCCGACTACTTCGTGGCCGTCAATATTGCGTTCGTGGTGAGTTATAATATCATGTCATGATGGTTTTTGCGTTTTGTTCATAATTCTTTTAATTCTGATGTCGTTTCTTAACATGATTTTATTTTTTTTGGTCGTTGGAATTTCTTAACATGATATTTGATCTGCATGTGCGTTATTATTTGGCGATGCTATTTTGACAAATAAAATTGACATATTTGTTTGTTGACATACTCTTTAATATAAGATGATGTTATCCACACATCTATTTTTATTTCTCACATACTTCTCTCAATTCTTCGGTTGTCGGATTACATAAATTGAAGAAGATCAATAGAGAAAAATTAACAAGAGTGTGTAGGAGGTAAAAAGGAGTATGTGAATATCATTACCCTTAATAGATAGGAGGAACTCATATATAATGATCCGCTCTGTATTAGAGAGTATTAACAAATATGTTAATTTTGTATGTTCAAATACTTTTATTATTTTCCATAAAGAAAAAATTGTTCTTTTGTTTTATTTTTCACATTTTGTGTTGTTATATCTATTGCTAGCTGTCTTGAAGAAAAAGAAAGAACACAAAACGGAATGCATATATGGCATTGTTTGTGGTTATTTTCAGTGATGAGGTCATGAGGGAATGGAGAGATAGACCTAGGAAAAGTATGACGAATGGATCTGGCTATTAAGATTTATTACCTTTCCCTGAAATAGGTTTGGAGTCTTGGACATGTTTTGGTTGTTGCTTCCCTTTAAAAACACTAGCAATGCAATATTTTCTTTAACAAATTAGTTGCCCTAATTAAAATCTTACAATCTTACTTCATCATCATATGGTACATTTTTGAAACGCTAGTCATTACGTCATCAAGGCACTATTTTATTTGTAAACGATATTTTGATTATCTAATCTAAGCTACGAAAAGGTGAATCTGAACTTGAGTTAGGTGTAGATCTGCATATCATCAAGCCACTGTGATTGAAGCTGTGTGAATGAAAATATTAATGATACGCGTTATACATATGAGATACGATGATATTAATTGATGGATATCGTTTGATGGTTTGTGGATGAAACTTAATCATGACCTAGTCACAAAAATGGCCAGAAGTGTAAACTGCAGCATGGAAAATGCTAATCTGCAAAACCAAAATATCTATAGACACGGCAGCTTTCCTGGTGACAGAGAAAAGAAAAAGAAAAAAAAAAAAAAAACCCCACGATTTTAATAGGGACTAGGAGGGGCAAAAACATGTGAAGATGAATAAATCAGCTTTAACTACCAGTTTATTCAATTATATTTTTCTTTTAAGTTTGTAAAATAAAGAGTTCTATAATTCGACTAATGATGATCATGCATGCATGGTGTGTTTGTTTTTTTTATAGAATTCAGCTCCGATGCCGGACGGAATAAGGCCGGGGGCACAGGCGGTGGCGATGAGGATATCAGGAGACAAGGCAGCGTTCCACAACTGCAGGTTCATAGGATTTCAGGACACGTTATTGGATGATAGGGGGAGACATTTCTTCAAGGATTGCCACGTCCAAGGCACGGTCGATTTCATCTTTGGCAATGGCAAATCCCTCTACTTGGTAATTCGTTGAATAATTAAAATTAACCCAATTAATTAGCCAAATTAGAATACAATTTTATAACTGTACGTAAATATTGTTATTAGTTTTAGATTCAGAATTAATGAATATTTTGTATTGCAGAATAATACGATACATTCAGTTGCAAATGGTATGGGGGTGATAACGGCACATGCTAGGGAAAATGTGGAAGACGATAGTGGTTTTGCGTTTGTGCATTGCAACATAACGGGGACAGGTGACACATTTCTTGGGCGAGCTTGGAGGGAGAGACCTAGGGTTGTGTTTGCTTACGCATACATGGGCTCTCTCATCAATAAACAAGGATGGTCTGACTACATGCATACCGAGCGCGATAAGTAAGCACCCTCTTAATAATGTTATCTTGCTAGATTTATAATGTCACACTAAAAATTTATGTTCAAGCAAAAATTAACATGATTGTTCGATAATTTAAATATATATGTGCATCATAAGACAGTCTAATAAGAATATATAACATGTATATTAACTTTATTAAAAATACAAATGATAAGTTTAAGCGACGATGATGGTGATTTTGTTGTAGGACTGTGTATTATGGAGAGTACAAGTGTATGGGACCGGGTTCGAGCTCATCGGGTCGGGTCAAGTATGCAAGAATGTTATCTGATGAAGAAGCAAAGCCCTTTCTCAGCCTGACTTTCATCAAAGGAACAAAGTGGGTTCTCCCACCTCCCAAGCTCTGAATTATATATATGTATACTGCTCATATCATCAGTATATATATGTGTGTTCAATGTAGTAAATAAAATGAGGAATACTAGGTTGAAGGTCAAAGGAAACTAGCCAGGCCAGCATTAATGTGCTCTCCTGTAAGTGTCTTACCATTTGTATGTAGTTTACCCCATGTTGTAAGCTTGTAACTTTGCAAGAAAAGCAGATTATTTAGTGAAAATTGGGGTTTCTATACACCACATAGTATTTGATTTTTTTCTTGAATAGAGGAGATAACTCATCACACATTGGTAACAAACTAATCCACATCCTCATGCAGCTTTAATAGTGTACGAGGCGGTCATATTTTTGTCTCCCGGTCAAACCTTACACCAAAACAAACCTGATGACCCCAAAATGCATGCATCCATGGGAGCTCGAACTCGAATTGGAGGCTTCAACTCCTTGCTCGTTTCCACTAGACCAATCCCTTGGGGTTAGCTAGGAGTTATACCACATCATATAATTATCATTGTAACTAAACAACTATTTACTACGAATTTTCTCTCTTCCACAAGGACCACAACTAATTTTTTTTTTCTTCCACCTCCTCTATTCTAAATTATCGCATTAAGTTCCAACCGTGCCAGTAATTCTAGTGTGGTTTAAGCATATATGTCAATGGCAGAGAAATTTGCATGCCACAAAGACGCAAAAGTGACATTATCTCAATCCTATCATGCATATTTCTATTGGCTGTAGAGTGATGAAATTTTTTGGTACCTTTAGAAGCTTATGTGTACATATTTCCTCGAAACGATTAACCCGGTAGTAATATCAATGAGGCATTGCGGAGTGTTGGGTAAAATGGGCTTCCAAAATAAGTTCCAACTTGGCTATAATTTTCCTCTTCGTAATCTTTGATATGTGATCCAAGTTGGCCGACATGTACAACCCGGAATGCAAAATTAAAGACTATAATTCCCTGGAAGAAGCCTAGCCTTTTAATTTGAAAACTTGGCTTTGTATGATTTATGATTATTCCTGCTGCGGCAGTGCGGCGGAAAAGCTTCTCTCCCCCAACCCAGACAGACAACACCCCCACCCCTCAAATCGACCCTTTGCTTGCACAGTTCTCTTGTAAGAGAATGATTTATGAACTCCTATTTTCACTTCTTACAATTTTTTAAACTATTGAATTGAATAAATAAAAGAATAATTGTAATGCATAGATTAAGAAGACGAGTGCATAAAGATAAAAGAGAGTACGAATGTCACTCCTCATAATGTATTGGTGCAGTGTTGCAGACAATTTTATTCATGTATTGATTATTGCAAATTAATTCATGTATACTAAAGTAAAAACATGATTACAAATGATCTTGTTAATTGGAGTTGTAATATAAATCTCGGGTACCAATGTTTTGAGAATCAACCTAAATATAGATTGTTTATGTGATGATATGATGGAATTTTTAGGATTCACCTTAATTGTAACAACTCTTTGAGCTAGTTTATGATGATTCACCCTTTTATGTAACCCAAAAACAAAAAAAGTACACGATTCCAAGGCTCAAGCAGTTTAACCTTTTGTAGGTCCTATACAATGCGGTCTTTGTACTAATAGACGATGAGAGATTTTTAGCTATTATCGATTATGAAGTTGTATATCTCATTAAAATAAAGTCTGCAGTTTGATTTGGTCCTTCACATGATAACTGCCATCAGGTTGTATATAATATTAACTATGACCTTAATTAGCAACGGCCACTGGAAAAATAATTATGTAGATTAAGGATTGTGATCCTGGAAACCATGTGAAGAGAGAAGGTGAGAGATTTTACATGGATATTGTCCTTAAGCACGTGACATCAAATTATCACCCGAAACGATGTTTCTTATTATGCACATTCATGTTTATTTTTGACATTTGAATCGAATAAACAAAAGAAAATAAAGAGACATAAGTAAACAAAGATAGTGGAGGCGAAAAAAGGCGTGTAAAATCATTTCTTAAGCTGGCTAGAACTTGTTAGCTATAACCATATATTTATTAGGAAATTAATTAATATTTGGCATATATTGTGACAAATGTGTTTCATACTTTGAGGATCAAACATCAGATGTAGGTAACATTCAATCAGAGAAAATAGAGAGGTTAACAATACCACCACTCTAAGCACCAAATTGTAGGCACCACACCTTTAAAAATATCTAACTAAAGTTTCTCTAGTTAATTGTTCTTTAATTAAAAATTAAAAATAAAAAGAGAAAAATAAAAAGATGTCTGAATACAAGGAGAGACCCTGCTTTTACACCAGAAAACCACACCCCTAAAAACCTGGACCACTAATAAAAAGCTTCATCACGATCACTTACTCTTCATTGAATGAGTTTCCAGTCTCCAGCTGCAAAACCACCAACAATACCAAATTAACATCAATAAAACTAGCAACCTATTTCGTGAAGAAAACAAAAATATTATTTATGCAATGTGGATCCATGACCCATCAAATTGAAATGAATCAAGAACCTATTTCCGGAGTACTTTTACGCACATGTGATGTCACTGTGTCGTTATTTTATCTTAATTACGGACATCCATATGAGAAATTAAGTTGAAACGTGTGAGAGTGTGTGATTGACTTGAGATATACTGGCGTTTAGATAGTTTTAGAATTCATTATGGGTATCAAAGAGGATGATGACTTGATCTATAAGGCACTAAAACGTAAAGGTAACTGGTAAAGTATGTGGTTTTTTTACCTGGGATGTCATCAGGGTGAGCTTTCTGATGGTTCTCCATGCACTTCAAGAGGTACTTGAAGGTCTCAGTCTCACATGGGATTGTGAGCCCGCCGCCATGATCAAACCCATATTCCTCCTCAGCCTTCTCCAGCAATACTTTAAAAAGGGAGTGACTGAGGTAGCTAGTGGGAATGATGAACCTCCGAAGCTCCGGTCCAACATACACCGCCAAATACCCTTGGGGGACATCAGGTGGCGGTTCGGGACTGTGGCATATATCCTCGTCGGAATGACAAATAACATTTGTTAGCCTCTTGCTAATTGCCGGTGAAATGCCCCCATGGCCTCGTTCAGAACGGGGAGTGGTGCTCTCCCCTTCTCTTTTTTCAGAATGGGGACTACTTTTGGCTCGGGGGCTGTTTGCCCTCGAGCCAAGCGTGACAGCTTGCCACTTCTGCAGAATTTCTTTGAACTTGACAATCTGCCTGATTCCGGTCAACTTGGTGCCACCATTTTCATTCATTGCTACTGGTTTTACCACAATTGTTGAAAGAATCCCAACAAAGAAATCAGATTGTACGATTCCACACGACAAGGTCTCATCAGATATTCTTCCACTATGAAAGGATTAAATTCAATTCACCATCATCATTATAATTCAAATCATCAACATCATTATTATCTACCATACCAAAAGTATACAACCAAGTTCCAAACTTTTTGTTTTCTTGACACAATGTTATAAACGATATTCTACTTTAAGCTAATCCGATCTCCAGGGAAGGAGATTAGAACTTGGGTACATAAGAGAGAAGCACATCCGCCCCTGCCAACGTGCTAAAACCCACGTCTGCAACCAAGTTCCAAACTTTAACCATCCCTACATCGATTTCTGAGATTTTACATTCATATAAGATGAAATAGCAAAATGGTAATATTTCTGTATTTTGAAAAGTGAATCCTTTTATCTTTCCTTATGAAATTTCAATCAAATATATAATTTCATCCCTCTAGGAATGTAATTTCAGTTCAATGTCAGATGTGATAATTTGACTTCACAAATCAAGATCTACAAATTGAAAAACCCAAAAGAAAGTATAAAAAAGAACCCAAATGACCAAAAACAACCACTATCAAAATGCTACACAGAAAAAAGAAGCCAATAAATCTGATAATTACAATTTCAACCCATGAATCCAAACGAGAATATCAAATAAAAATGTAATTACCTGAGGAGGGGGAGGACATCAACTGCAAACCCGATGAAGAAACGCCATGGGAGCTTCGGAAGGAAATAACACAGCGAGCTCTAGCTCTCCAAAGAGAGATTCTTTTCAAAAAAAAAAAATCTAAATTTCGCTAATAATAATTGAAAATAAATCCCAGAGAGAAAAGGGAGATTAATGTTTTGGGAGTTTTACAGTTTACTACTTTTGTGATCCCATCAATTTTCGGAGCCAAATTTTCCTTCTCACTCGCTCTGCCTACGCTTTCGGAGGACTGTTTTTTCTGTTCTCCTAGGAACCAAACAAACCTAACGGCTTCTCTTCGTTTATATCCAAATAAATAAATTTATATTTTTGTTTTCTCGTGAGACCGAAAAAAAAAAGGAAAAAACACAAAAGTGTGTTTATATTTGATGAAGTGGAAAATTATGAGGACTTGGCAGAGAAGAGATGTTATGAAAAACAGAGGAGCATATTTATAGCTGATGATCTCTCAACTTTGAACGACCTTTTGTGTGTACAAGGGCAATGGCTTTTGCTTTTCGTTTTTGAGTTCTGGCTTTTCCACGTGCTTTGAGTCCAATCCCATGCCAAGTCTTTGTTTATGAGATGCCAAGTCATTAGTTTTTATTGGGTTTTTTCTTTTTGGAGGAAAACGCTACTATACGATATCATTAAATCATACCAAGATACGAATGCGAACTCATAGCATCACTTTTTTTTTAATTATTTTTCCTTTCTCACTCCTCAATTGTTATTTTGCATTCATTGATTCCTTTCTCACTCCGTATTAACTACACACATAAAAGCGAATGTAAAAGTTGAATTAAGAACAATAAATAAACAATAAGGCGTGTACGTTAATGTTAGTGTTAAAACAAACATTTAACCTTCCCTGTGAGCTGTGACTCACAGGTAATATGAATTCAAAACTGTTTACACCAATAAAGAAGATGATGCAGTGAGAGAGATGAAGAATGCAGAGAATATGACTCTGCAAAACGATTTCACTGTTTCATTCCACCGAGAGTGAGTGAGTAAAAGTTTCACTCCTCTTAATTGCTATTACAATTTAAACTTGGCAGTATTCAAATTACATCCATCCAATCCTAGCCATCCATCTTACATCCTATGAGATGAAGACACATATACACTCACTTGTTTAAGACCTATGAGACTTAATAAGAAAGCATACACACAATCCTAGCCATATGAGCTAGAAACCAACTGCCACATCATACCACAATTTACACACTAACAGCCCCCTTTAAATTGTGAACTGATTTCACTCCAAGAAGTTCCCTCAAATAACTGAATTGTTCCCTTGCCAATGCCTTTGTAAAAATATCAGCAATTTGCTCTTTCGTAGGACAGTGCAACAGCTCAATTACTCCTTGCTACAGTGCTTCCTTTATGAAATGGTATCTCCTGTTGATATGCTTGGTCTTCTGATGAAAGATGGGATTTTTAGTGATAGCTATGGCTGAAGTATTGTCACAATTCATTGGTGTTGCAACTGTTTGCATTTCACCAAAGTCCTCCAACACAAATCTCAACCAAGTAGCCTATGTAGTTGCTTCAGATGCACTAATGTACTTTGCTTCAGCTGTGGATAATGCAACACATTGTTGCTTGACTGAAGACCAAGAGAAAATTCCACTGACAAATGTAAAGGCATACCCGGATGTACTTTTCATATCATCTTCAGAACCGCTCCAATCACTGTCATAAAATCCCACTAAGATTGCCCATTCACCTTTCTTGTATTCCAATCCAAAATCAAGAGTTCCTCGAACATATCTTAGTACTCTCTTTGCTATCCCAAAGTGCTTGTTGGTTGGACAATGCATAAATCGTGATAGCAGACATGCAGCATATATTATATCAGGTCTAGTTGTTGTGAGATACAGCAAACTGCCTACAATTTGTCTATATTGAGCTTCATCTGCAGTCTCACTTCCATCTTCTTTTCTCAATTTATCACCTGAAACCAATGGAGTACTCACTGACTTACAATCTTGAAGTCCAAATTTCTTCAGTAGAGAGGAAGCATACTTTCTCTGATGAATGAAAATATACTCCTCAGTTTGCATTACTCCCATACCAAGAAAATGATGTAAGAGTCCAAGATCAGTCATCTCATATTTGAGCATCATATCAGATTTAAAAACATTCATCAATTCTTGGCAACTTCCAGTGTATATTATATCATCAACATAAATGGATACTATAATCATTTCTGAATCTTTCCTCCACTTGGTATACAAAGTTGCTTCACTGGTGCTTTTCTTAAACCCACATAGTGTAAGATATGAGTCTATTTCACCATACCAGGCTCTTGGTGCTTGCTTCAGACCATACAATGCTTTATGTAACCTGTAGACCTTATCTTCCTCTCCCTGTACAATGAACCCATCTGGCTGATCGACATACACTTCCTCTTCTAACACACCATTCAAGAATGCCGATTTTACATCCAATTCCATTTGTTCTTTGCTACCAGTGCAATTAATGTTCTGATTGTATCCAACCTTGCAACAGGTGCAAAGGTTTCATTATAATCAATTCCGGGCTTTCGTGCATAGCCTTTTGCAACAAGCCTAACCTTGTTCTTTTGAACCGATCCATCCAGATTCAACTTAGTTTTGTACACCTATTTCACACCAATCACAGGTTTATCAGATGGTATTTTCACTAATTCTCAAGTCTTATTTTTTTCAATCATGCTCATTTCATCTTCCATGGCTTTCTTCCATGCTTCATCCTGTGCAGCTTCATAATAGGATTCTGGTTCAACAATACACACATGACATATTTCATAGATTTCACTCAAATTTCTATATCTCAGAGGAGCATGATCAACCTGAGGTGTAGGAATTGAGTCACTAGCACTTCTAGACTCAATGAATGAAGAATTTGTAATTTGAGTCTGAGAACCTTCAGTAACAACTTGTTCCATGAAATCAAAATCCTCATCAGTTTCTTTCATCTCTGAAGATTCACTTGCAGTAAATGGAATGTACACGTCTTTGATCTTCTGTTTATCCCAATCTCATTTACCATTCTCATCAAAAATAACATCTCTTGAGAGAATTACTTTTTGAGTTTCAGGATTGAGTAACCTGTACCCATTTTCACAAGTGCCATATCCAATAAAAATACCAATGACACTTGTTTCATCTAACTTATGTCTCAGATTTCCTGGAATAAGGGAATAACCTAATGAGCCAAACACTCTCAAGTGTTTAATTCCAGGTTTTCTTCCACTGAATTTCTCAAAAGGTGTCACATTTTCCAATGCTTTTGTAGGACATCTGTTGAGCAAATAGACAGATGTAACCACAGCTTCACCCCAAAGACTATAAGGAAGACCTTTCTCATGAAGCATACACTTTGTCATCTCCATTATAGTTCTGTTTTTCCTCTCTGCAACTCCATTCTGTTGTGGAGAGTATGCAACAGTAAGCTGCCTCTCCAAACCCAAAGCTTCACAAAACTGATCAAACTCATTTGAGGTGAATTCTCCTCCTCTATCTGTTCTCAATTTCTTTACAGAAAAAGCCACTTTGAAGTTCCACCATAGCTTTGAATTTCTTGAATACATGAAAAACATCTGACTTGTGTCTCAAGAGATATATCCAGCACATCCGCGAATGATCATCAATGAATGTAACAAAGTATCTGTTTCCACTCATGGTTGGTGTTTGCATAGGGCCACACACATCTGAGTGTATGAGTTCCAATGGCATTCTTGCTCTCCAAACTAACTCCTTTGGAAAAGACACTCTATGATTCTTACCAAATGCACATCCCTGACATACACCTTCACTGTCATGCATTTCAGGTAACCCAAGAACCATATCATGCTTCTGCAATTGTTGCAAACTCCTATAATTTAGGTGACCAAACCGTTTATGCCACATTGTACTACTCTGATGCACATTGGTTTTCAGTACCAAGTGATCGTTTGATTTGAACACAAGTGGAAAGCATCTGTTCCCCTTTTGCTTCACACTAACCACCAAATTTGTCAGAGTTCTGTCATAAAAAATATCCACCTTATAATCACCAAATACCAAAAAGTACCCATGTTCAGTCATCTGTCCAACACTAAGTAGATTCTCTGCAATTCCAGGTACCAACATAACTTTTCTTATGTACCTTTTCCCTTTATCAGTGTCAATGACTAAGGTTCCTTTGCCTTTCACATCAACAAGGACCCATGTGCCAACTTGCACTTTTGCCTTAATACTTCTATTAATTTCCACAAGTAACTCCTCTCTGGAAGTCATATGGTTACTGCACGCACTGTCTATATACCAGGCATCACTCACAACTTATCCCATCTTATTTTCAAAATTCTTTTGTTCTACCACTTTGTTTGCAAAGTTTCCTTGCTGGACATTCTTGTTGAGATTACAAACTCTGGCAATATGACCAAGTTTCCCACACTTGTGACAATTAATCTTCCCTTTTAACCAACATTCTCCATAGTGAAGTTTATCACAATATTTACAAGCACCTCCAGAGTTATTTACTTCATTCCTGACACCTGGGGTGAACTTGTTAGTCCACTGCTTCCCTTTGAACTTGAAATTCTTCAGAGATTTCGATCCACCAGTATTGGTAAACTGATTACCAACTTTACTGTTCTTAGATGAAATATCTAAGCTAGAAAATGCACGTTCAGTGCTATTCTCTTCATGCCTAGTTAATCTCAGTTCATACCCTTTCAGGATAGCAACCACATCTTGTGCATCAATTACATCAATATCTCTAGTATTTTCAATAACAGAAGCAATACTATCATATGGTTTAGGTAAACTGATCAACAACTTTTGCACAATTCTTTGATTACTAAGATCTTCACCATAACTTTTCATCTGATTTATTAAATCAAACAACCTAGCTAGATATGTAGTTAGAGATTCACTTTCACCCATACGAGTATATTCAAAATCACGACGAAGACCTTGTAATTTCACAGATCGTACCTGTTTATCTCCTACGAACTCTTGCTTCAGAATATCCCAAGCTGCCTTCGCAGTTTCTAGAGTTGCAATCCGTGGAAAAATTTGATCCGACACTGCTCCTTGAATGATTCCAAGAGCCCTCGCATCCTTGACCAAATTTTCACGATGAAATTTCATCTCCGCCTCTGCCGCCTTCGCTGGAGGTAGAAAACCCATCTCAACAATGTTCCACAGCTCGTGAGATCGGAAAATTGTTTTCATTCGAATTTGCCAGAAATCGAAATTCTCTCCGTTGAATATCGGAGCGCGAAGCTCTCCTCCACCAGAGCTAGCCATGTTAGACTAAGATCTCACTTTCATTGACTTTCTCTGCAACGAAATGTTGCTAGAGCAAACCCTCACAAGATCTACGCCCAGAAAATCAGACCCAACAAGGCTCTGAGGCCATGTTAGTGTTAAAACAAACGTTTAACCTTCCCTGTGAGCTGTGACTCACAGGTAATATGAATTCAAAACTGTTTACACCAATAAAGAAAATGATGCAGTGAGAGATGAAGAATGCAGAGAATATGACTCTGCAAAACGATTTCACTGTTTCATTCCACCGAGAGTGTGAGTAAAAGTCTCACTCCTCTTAATTGCTATTACAATTTAAACTTGGCAGTATTCAAATTACATCCATCCAATCCTAGCCATCCATCTTACATCCTATGAGATGAAGACACATATACACTCACTTGTAAAAGTTGAATTAAGAAGAATAAATAAATAATAAGGCGTGTACGTTAACACATTACGAGAGCGCTAATATCACATCTTTATGACAATTCGAGAACATAACAATAAATAATAAAAAATATTTGACGTCAATATTATATCCACGCCTATATGGAATGATTGCAACACTACTACGAGGCCTTTTCGTGTTACTTGCAAAGCGGGGTGATGAGAGTGTATACATTATAAGCTCTACCTTAAGTTTGTAGGTTGAAATATAATAGAAACCGTCCATTAGCTTTGGACGACTTTAAGCAACTTTGAACCCACGCATTATGACTTGACCAAAGTCTAATAGATTATCTTTGAAACAAAATGTAGGTCTTAATCATTGCATAATGCAACTCCGCATGTTTAAGTTTATCTTATGTTGCGGGTTTCAAGCTTGAATAAAGGAGGAGGAGGTGGACGTCAAGTAGTCGACAGCCGACACTCCATTTTAATATCGAATTCCTATGATAATGAATCCTAAACCTTGGAGCTAATAAAAGACTTGCGCAAAACTGAGTGCAATTGCATTTTAGAATTCATACAACCGACTTCACTTAATAGAATAAGGTTTTTTTTTATTGTTGTTAACTTCTTGTAATCTTTATTTCATGCACTCATTAACATTGTTGTGTTCTTTCATCTCACAAATGCTGAGGAATCGTCTTTGAGCTGACCAAAAAGATGAATTAACTTTTAAGGATACATTACCAGCCACATTTGTTGATAAGGATGGAGAGGGAAGACATTAATATTAAAGCTTCCAAATTAGAGTATGTTACTATGTATGCTAGAAGCTACTTTATGAAACTTGAAGGCATGGATTCTAACTTAGAAGCATCATTTTTTACCATACAACAATATATAACATACTTTACTAAATTCTCAGTAACTACCATTCTATATCATGCCGGGGTAAAAGATAAATCTGTCATATTCAATGGTTAAAAAATGTAATGTATGCAATGCATTATTGTTTATACAGTAAAATTTTCTTGAATCGCAAGATAGATAAATGAATTACCGCTGTGTTAATATATAGTTGTTTAAGGATAGCGATTTGAAACTCGTCTTTTATCTGTCTACTCTATAAGCTGAATAGATTACAATTTTCTTTTGCTTTCATTGGAGGAGTATAGAAACCAAACCAGTCAGAAAAATCACAGAATCTGATGAGGAGCTCAGCAGTCTCAGCCAATAGTGTATGATAAGTATGATCTTTGGACTCGGGCCACTAATTTGCCTGCGGGATTACAAAGACTTTCTTATCTTATGGGCCACATAATTGAGATCAACATGGAGCTGAATATTTTTTGGGTCAATTATATAGAATTGAGCCCTAAATCTCTAGAAGATCATTTACCTAATTAAGTTCCTTTTAATTTAGTTATCTTGGAACACAATCAATATTCTGTTGAGAAACTATTGGTTTATCTTTTGGTCGATAGAGAAACTGTTGGTTCTCATTGGGAATTTGTGGTGGTTATTGATGAGTCTTCGTTCACTCATAATCTTGGTGTAACCTTACCCCCCTTCAAAACAATTCTAACAAGAAAAAACCATGTATAATTCAAAGAATGCATTGAGAAAAAATATTATTCAAAGAATGCATGCGCTTTAGACACATGACACGATTCTGAATGGAGGTAGGTTGGATCAGGGTTTATGGGTAAGCAAAAATGGACTGTTGACTTATCTTTTAAGCTTCTTAATAAGAGCGAAAATTTATCTTTGTTGGTTCGTGTTAGTGCACAAGTCGACCCCCGAAAAAAAAAATTCTGAATCCGCCATTATTCTTGCTGATTATTTATTATTTTTAATACAATTTTGTTTGTTTAGCTTTCTGGCAATTTAAAATTTTTGAGATTGAAACATGCAAATAAAATGAATGGAATGAGAAAGGACACGAAATGCATTAGTAGCTATGAAATTAATTGCTTCATTTTGAAGGATTAAATTACTTGGAATCTTAGATTTTGCCACACCCAGCATGTATCACCATCAAAAACTTGCTTGAAGGACTAATTTTATTTTGTGTCATGTCATTCCAAAGACTTGCTTGGAATCTTAGATGTTTACCAAATCCAGCGTGTATCACCATCACAAAATGTCCACATTAAACCATGCATTTTGTTTCTAGTTGATTAGTAGGTTCCACCTAATTGACCAAATTGCTGCTTAAGAAATCTTAATTTCTTTAATTTATTTAATGTTGTTGTTGCCTGGTACAATATTTTCAGTACGAAGGAAGAGGAGTACAAGATCGATCAAGCTAGGCCATATGGAAAGGTTTCTTTGTTTGCTATAGGATTTCAAGTATGTACATCCTCAAATGTGCTTTCTAACCAAGAAAAATTAAACATTAATGGAAGAATTTAATTAAGATCAAATGGGTTTGGAAGTACAAATCCTTCCCATTTTACAATGTTCTCGTTCTAACAAGAGCTTTTTGCTATTGGAATATTGTCACGTGGTGTTACCAGTTTACTTATAATATAAGAGTATTTATTTGTTAATAGTACATAAAATATCCACAATACGTCAGTACATATTATACATGTTCATTTGTAATTAACATCAAACATAGATAGCAGTGTGACCGTCAAGCTCAAAAATTTTCCAGAACAGTTTTAAGTATTAAGTTTACCTAAAGTTAGATCTTTAATCAAACTTGTTAAAGTCAATGGATTGGTTGAGTTACTTCCCTCAAATGTCTCTGGTGCTTGATAGACATTCTTTCCATAAACGACGACAAGAGGATGTAAGCTATAGCTTTCAGATGAGATAGCATGCAGAACTTTTTTAAAGTAATTTGTAAATCAATTATAACAAATCATGAGCCGCAGATTCAAAGAGTGACACGTATAAATTAAGTTCGACCTAAGCAATAATTTGTCATCATCCGTATCTAACTTGAACGAAAAGCATATCGAAATGACATGATTAACTTCATCTCGTTTTTCTTATATTGTGTACAGTGTGTGTTTATAAAAAAAAACATTATTATTAAGAGGAAGGGAGGCTTCAAAACTATTACAAAACCTACAGTTGTCAAATAAACATTGAAGCTACTACCCTGATTATCTACTTATCGAGTTATATATGAACTCTTGGTTACTAGCTTGTTATTAGAGATATATGGTTACACACTATTAAATTTGATATTAATTCGCTTCATTCGCCTGACTATCATATCAGCTCAGCTTAGTCCAAGAAGCTATTGCTTCCCAATTGGGAGTCAGAAGATCCATAGTACCTGCAGCCCCACGGGTTGAGATTTTATCTTAAGAGTACATTAATGTATTTAAATGATGTTAAAAAAAAAACAGTTTTTGTTATGAGATTTGTACAGTTAAAATACATTAAAGGTAAGAAATGGATAAAATGATACTTGCCATAAAATGGATCAAAGTATTTGTCCATAATAATACCTTTACAATATAATACTTAAGCATATATAGTATTAACAAGTGGAACAATAGTATATAGTATTAACAAATAGAACAATGTTTGGCTATAAACAAAACTTGATTCTCTATCAAATGAAAAAACTAGCATACATACGAATAAATGGAAGGGTCATATGCGTGTGACGTTAGGGCACCACCAAATCTCCAATCTCTATCTTTGACGTGAAGTGTATTACGAGCTGCCTTCATGGGCGGCAGGAGTGGAAGACACGAACCTTCTAATAAGAAGAATATAAGCTAGACGTATCATATTATAGAAAATAAAAATTCCAGACGTTAACTGAACATTATTCTATTTATGCCCTCTAATTCATACACAATCAACTACTAAACTGAAATCATAAATTTGGAGCACCAGCATCTTTTGTGTTGTGTGCATAATAGATGTTGGGGAGAAGGACTTTAACGCGAGAGAGCAGAGAATATGATCTTATAACCAACTAAACTAAAAGCTTCTTGCTACCATATATAATTTCTTAATTCCCACATATTTTAAAATTCAAAGCGTCATCTTTATGTATCCTCTCATATATATATATATATATATATATATATATATATATATATATGCCATAACATGTATGAGAAAAGAATAATTAATAATTTTAAGTTGAAATATTGTTTTGATATAAGCAATTTCCTAAACTGCTCTGATACAAAAGGAGGGAGATTCGAACTCATGTACAAGGCGAATCACATTAACTTGACTAACTAATCTAATTCACATCTACAATTTTGAATATCATTTCAACGGAGGTAATATTATCATTCAATTTAATGGGGTTAAACTGATTTTTTTCGAATTGAGGTCTCTGAATTGTATTTGAAGTAATTATAAAATCATGTCCAAAATCTAAGAGGGAACATGTGTCAACTTGAAGCCATGCTCTAATTAGCTATGTCAAACAGCCCCAAAATTTAACTTCATTGTAGAATTTTTTGAGTTCGGACAATAAAAGAATATTGTTAAAGCATCTTCTAAATGGGAAATCAAATAAGCCAAGCAACAAATTCAATGAGAGTACGTACACATACATTTTTAAGTTGTAGTAAGGTATGACAACTTCATAACAACAAAGACCAACTTTTGTATATATGTATATTTTTATAATAAATTGTCTAAAAGAATTAAACGAGATTAGCTCATATATATCTATATATATATAAATTGAGAGATTAAGTCTTCTGAAAAAAGGAATGAAAAAATGAGACTTAATCATCTACTCATTAGTCAAGGGATCCTATTACTTCAATTTGAATAGTTTAATTAAATAGCTAATGCACTTGTCAATGAAACCTGTTTAGAATCTTAAACAGTCAAAGACAATGATAACTTTATAAATAAAAAAAGAGGTGTGCATGTTTGGTTCCAGCTGGTAATTAAGCTATGCTGGGTATATCTCTATAGTTATGTTTCTATCAAAAATCGAGTCTGAGACTGACTGCTCAACAACAGTGATCACCACTACGAATATGTCCACGTACGTATAATTAAAACTAGAGAAGCCACCGATGGGCAATTGTTAGGCATAAAAATAGTGAAGGAACCACCGGCCGGATAAACAAGAGTAAAGCTGTCTGAAAAATAAACCCTACTCACACACATATAGTATTTCTCATATTTTATTTTATAGTCAATTATTAAGATAATAAGCATTTTAACCATTTATGTATACATGTTCATACCACGAGCGTTGCTCGGAGGAACACATTTTTGTATAAAGTGATGTTGCAAAATGATGCATACAATCAGTACACGTCACTCTAGCTACTTACGTCATCGTCTAGTATTGCAATGGAGTAAAATAAAATAAAATACAAGTCTAAATTTACGACAACACCACCCCCTTATATAGAGTTAAAACGTGAGATTCAAGAGTGTAGTTGGTGGAAAAAGATAAATTTTAGGGTTTTTGTCTTGTAGAAATACATCATATAAATAAATATTTATCTGTACAACATGTGCGTATGTACAATAATCATTGACAATTAACCTAAACATTGCAATTAACGTAAACTTTGTTTCTTCTTAAATTTTAGATGGTAAGCTCCTCCTATAAAATCATTACAAAATCATAAAATCCGAATAACACACTTTATCTATACGCAAAAAAAATTGGCGGGGAAAATATAGTACGTGGAGGTATATATAGTATGTACTTTCTCCTTTGCTTTCAAAGATCATCAAATTTTAATTAGTTTATATATATATAGATAATTGTTGTAAGTAAGTGGAAAAGTATTGTTGTCGTGGAGACAAATTTAGGTTCTTGAGCAAAAACTCAACTACTCTCTAGAGAGAGAAAGAGAGTTGGAGAGAGAGAGGTGGCAGTAGCACGACTTGTGTAGAAATTGTGAGGGACGAATCGGTTAAGAAGTGCATGTCTTGTATCTCTCTCTAGAGCTAGAAAAATCCTAAGTATTTCATTTTTTTCAAGCAAACACAGAAAACCTCAAGAATTATAATAATTAAACAATGGCGTCGACGGCGTCGTCTAGCGCGAAGCGGTCGAGTTACACCCCTGGGTTTGAGTTACCCTCCTCGCCGTCACCGGTCGGCGGCGCAATGCTGCCGAAGTTTCTCAGAGACCTCAGCCAGGACTTGGTCGAAGTCACATTGGAGCTCGACGACGACGACGACGACGGCTCAATTGTCGTGTGCAGCGTCGCTCCCGCAAACGACGACTTGACGGCGGCGGCGGAGAACGAGATTTTACGGAGGAGTCTGTCCGCGACGTCGAGGAGTGTACGGAGGACGTTCGGGTGGCTGAAATCGGCGTCTTCGAGGACGACGGCGTCAAATTCGGAATCGGTGGTGGAGTTCACTCTGTCGGCTCGCGAGGGGAGGAGGATGAAGGCCAAGCTTCAACGGACCAGATCGAGCGCGCAAAGAGCTCTCAACGGTCTTAGATTCATCAGCAAGACGACTGCCGGAGGAACTGACGCGGCGGAGCAATGGCAGCAAGTGGAGGCGAGGTTCGAGTCGCTCGCTAAGGACGGCTTGCTCGCCAGAGCAGACTTCGGCGAATGTATAGGTAAATAGTGTAAAAACAAAATATTAAGTGCTCGTAGAAGTTTATTTAATTGATCTTAATTAAGTTTAATAGTTGAGATTAGGTAAATTTGTCTGTTTGGTTCCCCGGAAAATTGCGAGGGAAAAATATTGATGATATTTTGTATAAATGAAGGGATGGGGGACTCGGAGGAGTTTGCGGTGGGGATATTTGATGCATTGGCGAGGCGGCGGCGGCAGAAGATAACCAAAATTACGATAGAGGAGCTTCGTGACTTTTGGTTGCAAATTTCCGACAGCAGCTTCGACGCGCGCCTTCAAATCTTCTTTGACATGTGGGTCTCTCTCACTCTCATTTCTCTCTATTCTCAGCCGTTGATTAGGTTTGTATGATTTTGTTTCTAACAAATCGACGGTCCAGACAGACAGAGCTCTAATTCTAAACTAATCTAGTATATCTTAAGGTGACTGAAACTTGAGGGAAAGGAGGACTGACCTAACTTATACCTATGTTTTTTCTTTTCTTTTGATATTTTTAATTTTTATATTATTGTCTTAGTGAGAGCCTGAGAGGTGCTAAAGTCAGTGACGTATGGGAGTTTAAGACGTTCTATGTGTACATGAGTTTTGCATAATTTTATGGCAAAAGATTATTACAAACCCTACATATGACTGATCATAGCATATTTATTATAGTTGTATCATTCAAAATTAATGCATTCAACACATCAAGTGATTGGTACTCATAAGTCACACCCTTTTGGAGAGTTATTAATCTTGTGTTCTTGGAGTGTTTGATTGTGTTTTGGCATTTTACCTTTTGCAGTTGTGCATTGTGTTTGTGTGACATTTTTGTTTAGTTGACCAAAAAGAAAGAATCTTACCCACATAGGGTTAACTATGCTGTGTCTTTGTGTGTTCTATCTACTTCAACCTTTCCCATCTTAACGAGAGATTTTTTTAATGTGCGCGGAATACATGACGAAATATTATATACATTATACAATTAGAGAACATTTGAAAAATACTTTCCTCTAATTGCATAATAACATATGATGTTCCGCTCTATATTCCAGACACTCTAACAAAATTTCTCCATCTCAACAGCTCTAAAACAAAAGTTAAGTAATTAAATGCTTTTGAACGGTGTGTATCTTTTGCCTTTTGTTATTTGTGGTTGTGTATTCCTCTGGTTAGGAAAAAAAAAATTGCTCATGGTTTTTGTTGGATCGAAAAACTAGAAATTTAGAGAGAAAATCACTTTCCTTGGGTTTTTAGTTGGTCAAAAGATGTTTTCTAATTTATTTATTATTTAATTTTCAGGGCGGATAGCAATGACGATGGAAGAATCACGAGTGAAGGAGTTCAAGAGGTAAAAACTGTTTACTGCAGCATAACTACAAAAAAAAAAAACATAAGTTAAACTACTTCATGCATTAGTTAAATCTAATTAGCACAATCTAATGAAGTTTCGTTTTGTCCTTTTTTTGCTAATTATTTCAATTACAGCTTATAACGCTCAGTGCTTCTGCAAACAAGCTATCGAAGCTCAAAGAACAAGCTGAAGAGTATGCTTCATTGATAATGGAAGAACTCGATCCTGAAAATTTCGGTTACATCGAGGTAAAATTAAAACAACCTTCGAATAAAAGTTTGTCATCGGACTTTGTAACAGCGACCGTCACACTGTCATGGCACGTTATCAATTCACTAACATAACGCGTGTATTCATTTACTAGTGGCAATGTGATCATCACATTCAAAGATTTATCGTCTTTCTAGGGTCTTGAATCAGGAAAGTGATGATGTTTTACCAATACCCTTTTATCAGTTATGGCAATTGGAAGCACTGCTTCTACAAAGAGACGTGTACATAAACTACAGCAGACCATTGAGCACAGCAAGTGTAACTTGGAGTCAGAACACCAGTTCCTTGAAGCCCAAGAATCTGGTCCGGAGACTGAGCCGTTCACTTCAGTGTCTCGCACTCGAGAATTGGCGGCGTGGTTGGATTTTACTGTTGTGGGTCGTTGCAATGGCTTCCCTTTTTGTATGGAAATTCTACCGGTACAGAAAAAATAGGGCTACATTTCAGGTCATGCATTATTGCTTGCCAGTGGCCAAAGGGGCTGCAGAGACTCTCAAGCTTAACATGGCTCTCGTCCTCCTACCAGTCTGTCGAAACACGCTGACATGGCTTCGGTCCACAAGAGCCAGGTCCTTCATCCCATTTGATGACAACATTAATTTCCACAAGGTGTAAGCACTAATCTTCACTAACTAGGAATACTAAACAGACAATAAGTTGTATATAAACCGGTGCAATTTGTGGTCCATATGTAGCTGGTTTTGTCTTCTTTTTTTTCTTAATTTTCTTTGACACAACAATGTGACATTCTGTTTGTACTGATCTTATTTTACCACAGATTATTGCATTTGCTATAGCAATTGGAATAACCATTCACGCCGGGAACCATTTGGCGTGCGACTTTCCTCGCCTGGTAAACTCTTCGCCGGAAAAATTTGCACCACTATCCTCGGATTTCCATGACAAAAAGCCCACCTATGAATTCCTACTCACCGGAACTGAAGGCGCGACTGGAATTTTGATGGTGATTTTAATAGCTATCTCCTTCACACTAGCAGCTCATAGATTTCGGAGGAACATGGTGAGACTTCCTGCGCCCTTCAACAAGTTGACTGGGTTTAATGCATTCTGGTATTCTCACCATCTGCTAGGTCTTGTATACATTTTGCTAATCATCCATGGAAGCTGCTTGTATTTAGCCCACAACTGGTACGAGAAAACGGTACGAAATGTGAACAATAACACAGTAGAATCACAGAAGAAATTTCATTTACTTATTAACTGATTGCATCGAGTAATTAATGTTTTACTACTTAGCAGACATGGATGTACATCTGTGTTCCGTTGTTGCTCTATGTAGCGGAGCGCAGTCTGAGAACATGTAGATCGAAGCATTATTCAGTTAAGATGTTAAAGGTAAGAAAATATAACTCGAATCTGTTCATATAGTTTAGAGATTGTTGGTTTCTGACTCTGTTTACAGGTTTCGGTCCTCCCCGGAAATGTGATTAGCTTAATCATGTCCAAACCACCTGGATTTAAGTACAAAAGTGGGCAGTACATATTTCTTCAATGCCCTACAATCTCCCCATTTGAATGGTGAGTCTGATTCATATTAAACTTCGTCTTTCAGGAAATGTAAATTAGAAAAAGAACCCGGACAACGATGAGTACTGAACCATTCCTTTATTATTTACAGGCATCCATTTTCCATTACCTCCGCACCAGGAGACGAGTACCTCAGCGTTCACATCCGAACAGTAGGAGACTGGACTCGAGAATTGAAACGAGCCATAGCGGAGGAAGATGATTCATCTGTAGTTCATCCAGCAAGATTTGCTCAGATGCGAAATATCGATCAGAGAGGGTATGAACCAATATTTTACCTTCCGAGATTTAGAGTCAGTATATGTATGGGATTATTAATGTTACATGCAACATCAAAGCAGCCAACCCAGATTGTTTGTTGACGGTCCATATGGGGCGCCAGCGCAGGACTACCAGCACTACGATGTCTTGCTCCTCGTGGGGCTTGGGATTGGAGCTACCCCTTTTATAAGCATTCTTCGAGATCTTCTTGACAGAGCAAGAACAGCAGAAGAACAAATGGTACAATTCATAATATCCGACTCTTCGAGTACAATGTTTCAGTGTTTCGATACATTTCTCTGTTTCTGATAACTAAGTTACAGTGCATTGATCATGAACTAGGATTCAAATACAGAAACTAGTAGATCAGACGACAGCCTGAGTAGTTTTATGTCTTCAAGTTTGACGCCCGGTGACAAGAAGAAATCTCAGAAGACTACAAATGCTCACTTCTACTGGGTTACCAGAGAGCCTGGATCTTTTGAGTGGTTTAAAGGAGTCATGGACGAGGTTGCAGAAATGGATCACAGAGTAATGAATGAATTTCTTTACCATTTTACATCATAATTATCTTCAACTTTGATGATGTTCTACTGCTAAGTTACTAGTCTTTTAACCTTCTCTCTTATTACAGGGTCAGATTGAGCTACACAACTATCTTACAAGTGTCTACGAAGAGGGTGATGCTAGGTCGACTCTAATCACCATGGTCCAAGCTCTCAACCACGCCAAACATGGTGTAGACATCCTATCTGGCACCCGAGTATGATCCTTCATCGCTATTTCAGTTGGAGAGGTAAATTGGGTTCTTAAGCAGTTAATGACCCTTCAAACATTGAATCATGCATTGCAGGTAAGAACTCACTTTGCAAGACCAGACTGGAAACAAGTGTTTACCAAGATAGCTTCCAAGCATCCGTATTCAACAGTCGGTAAATATATTCTACCACAACCTAAATGTTTAAAACAGAACGAGATGAAAGTCTTACAAACTTCTAACCCAGTTTCCTAAACCCTAAGCGTACATCCGTTCGAGCAACGAAACAAAAAACTGAGAGATTTAACGAATCAGTTAATTTGCAGGGGTATTCTACTGTGGGATGCCAATGTTGGCAAAGGAGCTGAAGGTGCTATCACATGAACTCAGCCAGAAGACAACGACACGGTTTGAATTCCACAAGGAGTATTTCTAAAACTAGAAGACCACCATCATCAAAATACCAAGCAGCGATTCATTTCTAATCATTTGGAGTATCCATAGAGAAAGATAATCATAAATGTACAAGGATAGTAGCATAGAAAGATGTAGACGTAATTGTTTATCATATATAATGCCCAGCTAGTTTACAACAATACGAAACAAAATTCTAGCAAATATGTACCCGATGTATTGCAATTTGATGGAAAAACAAGAAGAAAGGGATAAGCAAAAGGGATACCTTTCTGACTTGATGTATTCAGAATTCATCCGACTTAAATCTCATAGATCATGCAAGTATGCGAGCGAAGCTAAATCGGCAAATGCAACAATTCAAAACTACAGGAACAGAGTCATGCTCATAGTTAACTCGTAAAATTTATCATTAACATAATAGAAAGCCGAAGGCTAACAATATCTGTTAATCAGGTCAGATGCAGGGTTAGTATAACCTCGGGAAGCAAATCAAAATTGCACCCTCTAGAGCAAACAACTATTGGTGGAGAATCATTCTTCTATGGAGAGCAACACATTAGATGGATTCATATAAAGAGATCCAGTTGCAATCAATCATCTCTGATCTTCTTGAGAAGTTTGGAAGTCCAACTTCGGACGCGTCGCTTCAGCTTATAACCAACAACAATTCCAGCAACAAAGCAAATTGTACAAAGCTTCGAGCACGTCCACAGTGACACCAATTGCCTGCAAGTAAACATTGAAAAAATTGCCGTAAAAAGAAGAAGACAACGGCAGCAATATCCAGTGTTTACACTCAGAGTGCTGACATTCAACAAGCATACATAGAAATAAATTCATGGCTGATTAATGCATCAACCTCAACTCTTTTAAAACCAAGTGAAACCCGCTTTCGGGAAATCATTGAAAGCAAAACCCCACAAATCCAAGCCTTCAGAACCCTAAACCATGATTGGGGAAATCACTGAACAAAAAATCCAACAATTTGGTATTTCAAAGACAACTCGCAAATCCAAGCCTCCCATTACAAACCAAACGCAACCCAATTCACAGAATCCATAAAATTTTCTGAAACTTCAAAGAACTGAACAAATAAAGTAAAAAACAAGGAGAGAAAGAGAGAGACAGGTACCTGGCGGGTCTGTTGAGCAAAATACGAGACTGATCGGAGGAAGACAGAGCGGCGGCGAGACCTTCAGTCCCACGGTTAGGGTCGAAGGAAGCCGAAGCGGAGCCCAATTTTGGGGGGTCTTTCGGGATTTTCCCAATCAACTTCTGCAAACCCTCCATAATTCTAATGCTTCGAGAGAAAACGCAAAGAACCCAGCCCAGAACGCCTTATCCTGTTCACAATTCAGAAACCCAATTAGGGATTCCACACGTAAGGGGATTAGTACTGAGAATTTAGGGGTTTAGGGTTTATTACTGTGGAGTATTCTTCTCCCTCCAAATTTTCGCAGCATATTTGTGTTTGATTTTTTTTTCCTCTGTATTGGTATAACCGGGGCTCAAGGCCCAAAATAAAACTACACTCAAAACTAGTTCGGGCCAGAAACTTGGGCTTGGGTGAACAAAAATCACTTGGGGTAAAGCCCTTTACAAATGTATGTATACCATTCTATTTTGGCTTATTTTTAATTACGCCATTTGAAACTCGATTATAATTTCATTTTACTCCATGTAACTTAAAAGTCATCATTTTACTATTTGAAACTTATAATTCGCTCTACTTTGCCCCTAGAACTCGATTTTGATCTTATTTTGCTCTCTAAAACTTGAAAGTCGTTTCTATAAAACTCAGAATCCATTCCATGTTGTCTTAGATGTGTTAATTTTGTATGTGGGTTTGTTTTGGGAGCAACACTAATAAATTTCATTTTTATTTTTTCATCTCTTCAATCTCTTTTAAATTTAATATTCTCTAGTTGCAGAGTTTTATTGGGTGTTGGGTCTCACATATGTTTCAGGAGACAACCTATAAGTTTAAGAGAGAAGTGAGAGTTCACAAATCAAAGTAGAACGAATTTGAGTTTTAAAGAGTAAAATAATGATTTTTTAGTTACAGGGCAAAGTAAGATCAAAATAGAATTTCAGGAAGTGTTGCTAAAACTAAGCCTTTTATTTTTCACAGTGACCAAAATTTCTTGAAAAAAAAATTAAAGCAAACTAATACTAAATTATGCATCAACTCAACAACTAAACACATATAATGACAAGTTGATGCGTGCTAGATACTTGCATTAACTTGATGAAATTAAGTAAATACATATATTGTAATCAGCTTGAAATTTAAATTACAAACTTTGTCGGTTGAACTCGACAAATTTGACGCGTTCAAAGGTTGGGGTCAGCAATCGTCCACGAAAGCCAATATATCCCCATCTTCTCCCCAAAACCCAACACGCTCCCTCCCTTATCTTCCTACACCAATTGTGATAAAACCCAACAAAAAACAGAGAAACCTAGGAGACAACTTTATATTTCTCTCTGATTAATTTTGTCCAGTCTAATCCAATCCAATGGCCTCTCTCTCTGTTCCCAAGCAGCCAGCCTTCCCCTCTCTACTCCCCACCCAAACTCCCAAAGGCTACCCATCTTCCCAAACCCTCCCAATTGCCTCCGGCTCTTCACATTCTAAATTCTATGGCCTCAGGTTCTCCACTTCTTCCACTCTGCCAATCCCTTCATCTTCCTCTGGCAAGATGTTCATTTCTGCTAAGGTTCATTTTGCTTATATATGTTGTGTTTCTTATGATCGAGTGCAGGGATAAACACTCTTAATCATTTGAGCTACAAGTCTCTTACGGCGGCTAATTTGTTTTATTGATTAGTCATGGTTGGTCTGTTTGTGGACAGGTGGACAAGGGTACGGTTCCACCAGCCTTCACGTTGAAAGATCAGGATGGAAAAACTGTGAGCTTCTCCAAATTTAAGGGAAAGCCTGTGGTTCTCTATTTCTACCCTGCTGATGAGAGCCCTAGCTGCACCAAACAGGTTTAAAACTAATCACATTGTTTTGCATGTTCTAAATCCAATTAATTTGAATTTTTTTATGCTTGATATGCTTATCCTGGATTAGTTTTGTCCAATAATTTTCTCTTCTGCTATGTATCGGTAAATTTTCGGTTAATGATATGGAATTTGCATTGCGGATAAACATTGTGCCTTTAGTTAGTACAGACACTGACAAATTGATACTTCCTTAGGCTTGTGCTTTCAGAGATTCTTACGAGCAGTTTAAGAAGGCCGGCGCCGAGGTTGTAGGGATTAGCGGTGATGACCCATCATCGCACAAGGTACTGTGAAAGCTTTGTGTGTTTAGATCATGTAGTGTCATTGCATTGAGGCTTAGTTTGGTAATTATGCACAAGGCCAAAGCTCATTGATTCTTCAACAGATGTAAGGATAAATTTGTTGGTTTTTCAATGTAATAAAAAACTTAAGCTGCTAATACGTGAGCTAAGAATTATAAATCGCGAATGTTCGTTCTCTCTAGTAGTTTATTCAACACTTGTTTTGTATGCTTTGTATGCATAACCACTACAAATCCATGCTCGAAGTTGATTACGATTGCAAATGTTTGTAGGAGTTTGCAAAGAAGAACAGACTTCCGTTCACATTACTCAGCGATGAGGGTAACAAGGTGAGGAAAGAATGGGGAGTGCCGTCGGATCTGTTTGGGGCGTTGCCAGGGAGACAGACATATGTTCTGGACAAGAATGGGGTGGTTCAACTCATCTACAACAACCAGTTCCAGCCCGAGAAGCATATCGACGAAACTCTCAAACTACTTCAAAGCCTCTAAAGCTCTCTCCTTTTTAGCTGCCTGTTTTTTCATTCCTATGTTCATGTCCGTTATATCTCCACAAAACAGGGTTAGCAAGTAGTAGTTTTTGTATGATCAAAGCTGGTTCTAAATAATGTTTGTAACTTTCCCAGTAAAAGGGCAATTATGCCCTGCTAAGCAAACTACTGTGATATTTGGTAGCAATGAAAATCAAGTGAGATGCTATTTGTATGTCACTGTGGGAATTTCAATTGATATTTGTATTAACGAACGAGATTACAAAAATGAAGAACACGGATGCCAATAAACTTAATATTGTTAGAAATTAAAGCCCGATCACCGGAGCTTCTTGAACACACAAAACTCCTACATGGATACACCTCAGAGCTTTGTGAGGCTGGCATGTTTTGCTTACTGATCACCTTGTCTACCCTCTTTCCATAACTCATGCCTATGATTCAAACACAATAAACCCTTCAATAGCTTGAGAATGTTTTATGGTAATCTTGCACTAGGCTTTGAATGCATACCACTGCAAACCATGCTAGAAGTTGATTACGATTTTAAATGTTTGTACACGACGAGGGTATTCGGATGTGTCGGGAACATTGCATGGGGGACAAAATTATGTTCTGGACAAGAATGGGGTGGTTCACCTCATCTAAAACAACGAGTTCCCACCGGAGAAGCATATCTCAAACTAGGGTTGCAACCAATAGTACCACTACAAGAAAACAGGGCTTAGGTGACGGAATTCTTTGTGATGCAGAGAAATTCATCACATTTTGTTAAAATAAGTGACAAATTTTAAGAAAGCGTCACATAAAGTTTTGGGTGGGATACAAATTTTTTTCCTAATTCTGTTCGTCACATAAACTTTTTAATTCCTCACGAACTATTGTGCGAAAAAACTTACCACCCAATATATTTCAATTAAGTGACGAAAATATAGTATTCTTCGCATAATATAAGCTAAGGCCACGTACAAACAAGTGACGGCAGGAAATGCCTCACCTATTCTACAAAGGCAGGAAAGAAAATAAAATGTATTTATCAGAAACCCCCAAATTGTAAAAGTCATTTGTTCTGCTCTCACCCCATCTCGTCGCTCCCAGCCCACATCCCGTTCAGCTCTCCCACGATTTTGACGACCGGCTCTTGGTGGTTGCCAGCGATGGTAACGACCAACTCTCCTTCGTCTCCCTATGTCGCCCATTCTCACACCCTCGGCCGCTCGCTCATTCTCTCATCTCTGACCTAACACGATGCAACAACAAAGCATTTTCTCAGTAAGTGAGGTCGGCTACATGAATCCTAGGACGCCATTGCGCTCGGTTTTGTGTCATGTTCTCCATTAAATCTAAGTAGTCTAAGTCTTTTCTTAAAGTCTCTTCCAAAGTTTTCTTAGGTCTTCCTCTACCTCTTCGGTCTTGAACCTCTGTTCCATAGTTACATCTTCGAACCGGAACGTCAGTAGGCCTTCTTTGCACATGTCCAAACCACCGTAACCGATTTTCTTTCATCTTTCCTTCAATTTCGGCTACTCCTGCTTTAACTCGGATATCCTCATTCCCAATCTTATTCTTTGTCGTGTGCCCACACATCCTACGAAGCATCATTATCTCCGCTACGAAGCATCATCATCTCCGTTACACCCATTTTATTTACGTGTTGATGTTTCACCGCCCAACATTATGTGTACAGCTGACCTAATACGATGCAGATTGGGGAAAATAGTTATTCGGTTGTTCTCGCACGGTAGGTATTTATTTGTTTCCCTCGTTTATTCTTTTAATTTATTATTAGGATTTTCTTCTTGAAGCAGTTCAATAAGTAGATTCATGGCTTGTGATTTAATTTCTTTATCGTGAATTGAATTTCTGGGTGTAAAGGAAATTAATGGCATATATCACTAAATTAGGGTTTATAAGGTGTGAGTAATTAGGATGATGGAGAACAATTCAAGCATCATTATCTCCGCTACGAAGCATCATTATCTCCGCTACGAAGCATCATCATCTCCGTTACACCCATTTTATTTACGTGTTGATGTTTCACCGCCCAACATTATGTGTACAGCTGACCTAATACGATGCAGATTGGGGAAAATAGTTATTCGGTTGTTCTCGCACGGTAGGTATTTATTTGTTTCCCTCGTTTATTCTTTTAATTTATTATTAGGATTTTCTTCTTGAAGCAGTTCAATAAGTAGATTCATGGCTTGTGATTTAATTTCTTTATCGTGAATTGAATTTCTGGGTGTAAAGGAAATTAATGGCATATATCACTAAATTAGGGTTTATAAGGTGTGAGTAATTAGGATGATGGAGAACAATTCAGTGTATGGAAGTGACGAAGAGGCTGATGAAAAGGCTGAAGTCGGCAGTGATGAAGAACTAAGTGATGATGGCGACAAACTGTTGTATGAAGAGGTATGAGTTGGTTTTGTTAGAAATTTTTCTTAGCTTACATTTGAACCCTAAGAGGCCTGAACAATAATTTTGTGATTTGCAGTTGATTTTAGGAATTGATTGATGAGTTTGGTTTGCATGCATAGACTGAAGTTACTGTTTTTGTTTATGCCGATGAGGGAAATCGACCGAAGTTCAAATTGTAACAATGTGATTATTTTGGTTGTGGTGAGAAATCAGAACCTTTTTTTAATCTTTCCCTTTTTGAAATTAAGAAATTGGGTTGCTTTTCTATACCCATTTTGTGATGATTCACTGAAAATTTGTTAATCATTTTAATGCATATGAGATCAGGTTTCTGATTTAGGATCCATTTCTGATCTTTAGAGATTGCTTGATTTGGTATTGTCAAATGGTATATGGATTTCCATGTTCACTGTGTCCTGGGTGCATGGCTTGGCCCTTTTTGTACTAAAGGGTTTCTACGATCATATTTGATTAGGAATTATGCACAACTCACCTCCCCCATTTTGGCCTGTCGTCTGTAGAAAATTCAAAGAAAAAAATAAATATTTAATTATATATATGATCATATTAGTACAAAATTAAAGCTGTATAACTTGCAACTACATCTTCATATATGCAATATTATATGTTTTTACATGCTTTTGTAATTTGGAGGAATTAAGTGGCATGCAAACGGGTTAGATTTCCTGGTAAGGAACTAGCTAGGGGCCGTTCAGATTTGTGCAGTTTCCTTTGGCTTTTGATGGAAACTCCAAGTTTAACTGTCTTTATTTTTTTGTTGCTCTTCCTTTGTCTTGGATGAATATCCATCTTGGTTTTTCCTACTGCATAATAAAAACATAGCCATAAGGACAAAAGTGGAAGGTCCAGATCTTTTCCTTAATATAATCACCATTCGAAGTCGAGTGCTTACATACATGTTCATGTGTTGGGTCTTGTTTTCTGTGGAGGATTTTAACTAGATTAATGATGGATAGACGCTCACCCTTTGTTAAATTCTTAATCTTGATTGGTCGATTGCTAGTTTGAACTCCGCCGTGTAAGTTTATCTTACATCGCCGGTCCCAAGCCCGGATAAAGGAGGAGGGGGAGGGCGTCAGGTAGTCGACAGCCGGCACTCCATGATTACGTCGAATCCTTATGAAAATGAATCCAGAACGGAATCGCGCTAAAGTTAGGGCGTCACCCGTAAGTGGCGCGTTGTGTGGCCCAAGCACAGTGATAAGTGAGCAAGGGTCGCTGTATCTCCATCGGCACCCGGATGCAGTGTTAAATGAGCAAGGGGGCTATAGAAACTTCTTTTCGAACGACTCCACTCAAAGTTGTTTGGGAGCATATGCTCCTATCAACTTTACACGGGACACACAAAAGAAGTACTTTGATCCTATTAGACGGGGAAGGGTGAAGAAGCTAGGACAGAAGGGTAGAGTTCAAGAGAGCAAAATGCGTTTAGGAACGTGGAATATAGGAACCTTGACGGGAAAATCTATGGAAGTAGTAGAAGTTATGGTGAGGAGAATGATAAATATTATGTGCCTACAAGAAACTAAGTGGGTTGGTCGTAAGGCAAAGGATCTAGAAAACTCAGGGTTTAAACTATGGTATTCGGGCACAAATAGAACGAGAAACGGTGTTGGCATCATCGTGGACAAGACCTTGACACAAGATGTTGTAGATGTCAAGAGGGTAGGAGATAGAATCATGGCAATCAAGATTGTAATAGGACAAGAACTTATCAATGTGATTAGTGCGTACGCACCTCAAGTAGGGTTGGATATGAGTTCGAAAGAGAAATTTTGGGAAGACCTTGGAGACTTGGTGCAAGGAATTGCTCAGATGGAGAAGTTATTTATAGGAGGAGATTTAAATGGACACGTGGGCAGGGAGACAGGCAACTATGGAGGTTTTCATGGTGGCCATGGTTTTGGGGAGAGAAACGAGGATGGGGAAGCTATCTTGGATTTTGCAATGGCATATGATCTCTTCTTAGCCAACACCTTCTTTAAGAAGAGAGAAGAACATGTGATCACCTACAAGAGTGGGTCGTCAAAAACACAAATAGATTTTCTTCTAATGAGGAAAGGGGATCGTATAACTTGTAAGGATTGCAAAGTTATACTAGGAGAGAGCGTGGCAAATCAACATCGCTTGTTGGTGATGGATGTACATATCAAAAGAGTGAGAAAAAAGAACAAGACTTGGAAGTGCCCAAGGACTAGATGGTGGAATCTAAAAGAAGAAAAACAAGCAATTTTCAAAGAGAAAGTAATCACCCAGTGTGTGTGGGATAGAGAGGGGGAAGCTAACCAAATGTGGGATTCCATGGCTAGTTGTATCCGAAAAGTAGCAAAAGAGGTATTAGGAGAGTCCAAGGGCTTTGCCCCACACCAAAAGGAATCTTGGTGGTGGAATGAGGAGGTACAAACAAAGGTGAAGGCTAAGAAGGAATGTTGTAAAGCCTTATACAAGGATAGGACCGATGAAAATGGTGAAAGGTATAGAAAAGCGAAGCAAGAGGCGAAGAAAGCTGTGAGAGAAGCTAAGTTAGCGGCTTATGACGATATGTATAAGCGACTAGATACCAAAGAAGGAGAGTTGGATATCTATAAACTAGCTAGAGTAAGGGAAAAGAAGACAAGGGACCTAAACCAAGTGAGGTGCATCAAGGATGAGGATGGAAAGGTTCTTGCTACAGAGAACGCGGTTAAAGACAGATGGAAAGGTTATTTTCATAATCTTTTCAATGAAGGACATGAAAGGAGTGCTTCTTTAGGGGAGTTGAGTAATTCAGAAGAGTGTAGAAACTATTCTTTTTATCGTAGAATCCGGAAGGAAAAAGTGGTTGTAGCTTTGAAGAAGATGAAGCATAGAAAAGCAGTAGGCCCAGATGATATACCAATCGAAGTGTGGAAAGTTTTGGGAGAGACGGGTATAACATGACTCACTGACCTTTTCAATAGGATTTTGAAAACGAAGAAGATGCCAAATGAGTGGCGAACGAGCACTTTGGTGCCTATCTACAAGAATAAGGGCGATGTACAAAATTGCATGAACTATAGGGGTATTAAGCTAATGAGTCATACAATGAAGCTCTGGGAGAGAGTCATTGAGCATAGATTGAGGCAAGAGACACGGGTTTCGGACAACCAATTCGGGTTCATGCCAGGGCGCTCAACCATGGAGGCAATCTATCTCTTACGAAGATTGATGGAAAGATATAGAGATGGGAAAAAGGATTTACACATGGTCTTTATATATTTGGAAAAAGCGTATGATAGGGTCCCAAGAGACATTCTTTGGAGGATTTTAGAGAAGAAAGGAGTACGAGTAGTATATATCCAAGCTATACAGGATATGTATGAAGGAGCAAAGACTGCCGTAAGAACTCATGAAGGACAAACCGAAAGCTTTCCCATAACTGTAGGATTACATCAAGGCTCATCCTTAAGTCCTTACCTTTTTGCGTTGGTAATGGATGAGTTAACAGGACATATTCAAGATGATATTCCTTGGTGTATGCTTTTCGCAGACGATATAGTGTTGATAGATGAAACTCAGGAAGGGGTAAATGCAAAGCTTAACCTTTGGAGAGAAGTGTTGGAATCTAAAGGTCTTCGCCTAAGCCGATCAAAGACAGAATATATGGAGTGCAAGTTCAGTGCAAATGGAGGCCAAAACGAGTTAGGGGTGAGGATCGGAGATCAAGAAATACCAAAGAGCGACCGTTTTCGTTACCTAGGATCTATCTTGCAAAAGAATGGAGAATTAGATGGAGATCTCAACCATAGAATACAAGCTGGATGGATGAAGTGGAAGAGTGCATCCGGCGTGTTGTGTGACCGCCGTATGCCACTGAAGCTCAAGGGAAAATTTTATAGGACGGCAATAAGGTCGGCGATGCTGTATGGCACAGAATGTTGGGCGGTGAAGCATCAACACGTACACAAAATGGGTGTAGCGGAGATGAGGATGCTTCGTTGGATGTGTGGGCACACGAGAAAGGATAAGATTAGGAATGAGGATATCCGGGGTAAAGTAGGAGTAGCCGAAATTGAAGGAAAGATGAGAGAAAATCGGTTACGGTGGTTTGGACATGTGCAAAGAAGGCCTACTGACGCTCCGATTAGAAGATGTGACTATGGGACAGAGGTTCAGGACCGAAGGGGTAGAGGAAGACCTAGGAAAACTTTGGAAGAGACCCTAAGAAAAGACTTAGAGTACTTGGATCTAACGGAGGACATGACACACAGAACACAATGGCGTTCTAAGATTCATATAGCCGATCCCACTCAGTGACTTGGATTTTCCAAGTCTCCAACCGAGAAGTTTTCCTCACTCAGGAAATTAAGGGAACACTACCTCAACCTACATGCTCCACTTACAAAGCTTCAACATACAAGCTTCAACAAAAGAAAATTCAAAGAACTTAGCGAAGAAGGCTTTGGTGTATTTAATACAATACATTGAAATGAAGGAAAGCTTATTTATTGATATCCCCGATAAGTTACAAATATGTACATATACTTGAGTCAAATAAACAAACAAGAGGGAGCATTCACAAAGGTTGCTTAGGAGAAGTCTCAGCAGTCGGTAGAGCCCCAGAAAGAGAAGGCACCGGAGGGGGATCATTCGGAGCCTCAGTACTGGACAGAACCCTAGAAGGAGGAGGCATCAGAGGTTGATCATTTGGAGCTTCATTACGCGGTACAGCCTCAGAAGACGAAGGCAATAAATGCCTTTGGAACAAACCCACAAATCTCTGGTGATCAAGTAAAACCTGACCATCAGATTCCTTCATCTGGTCAAGCTTCCTCTTCATGTTTGTAGCATAGTCATGTGCGAGCCGGTGCAACTGTTTATTCTCATGCTTGAGCCCTCTAATCTCCTGTTTGAGACTCATCACTTCAGCCGCCAATGATTCAACTTGGCGGGTTCGAGCAAATAGGCGTTGGGCCATATTAGACACAGAACCTGCACACTGAACACTGAGAGCCAGAAAATCCTTAACAGCCAACTCATCAGACCGTTTGGAAAGTAGTCTGTTATCTTTAGGAGTGAGAAGGTTCCTGGCCACTACCGCAGCGGTCATATCATTCTTTATCACGGAATCCCCAACGGTAAGAGGACCAGTAGGGGAGACGAAGGATGGGCGCCATATGTTGTCTGGAGAAGGCGGGGCTGCCTCTTCAACAAGGTTCAAGTCAAAACGACGGTCGGAGGGGCCAGACATTTTCAAAGGTGTTGAAGAGAGAAGAGGTTGGACAAATCAAGATCTTAGAAGTGCAAGAATGGAGCTTCTACTGGTGGATATTCAAGTGTGCTTTGAAACTTAATGTCAGCCCCTATAAAAATCTGCACTCGACGAAGCTTCAGAAATCGAAGAGGCGCCTGCTCAGAAATCGAAGAGGAGTTTGTTTTCTTAAAAGCTGGGCTGCTCAGAGACCACGAGGGTCGATCTCAGAAATCGAATAGGCGTTTGCTTTCTCAAAAGCTGGGCTGCTCAAAGACCACGAAGGCCGATCTCAAAATTCGAAGAGGCTTGCTTTCTCAAAAGCTGGGCTGCTCAGAGACCACGAGGGCCGATCTCAGAAATCGAAGAGGCACCTACTTTTCCAGCCTTGTCAGCACCTGTCACACGCACACTCAGCTTTGCGGAAATTATGGGCATTCTGTCGAAGATTTCTGGCGAAGTAGAAAGCACATGAATCGTACTGTTCAATCACCCACTTCCCACACGCAACAGTAGCTCATGGGTACCCCAAATAACTTTGCCAAAGTTCTCTGACAAAGTTGAGACACGTGAAGCTTGCAGCTCCCACTACATCGCTTTGACCAAGAAGGGTAAAAGAATAGCAAAGAAACAACACTAACAAAGTTTAGACACATAAATTTTGAAGGTTTAGCTACCATATTATTACCCACAAGGGTAAATGAACAGTACCACTGCTGGATAATTGGAAAGTCCCGGTGTGTCAACCTCTGTGCTTCGTGGCAAGGTAGACTAGCAAACATGCCCAACCTTTACTCACATTCGAGAAAACACTCCCAACAAGATTGCTTGCTCCAAAATCGAAGAGGCATCGCCCTCCGAATCTCGAGAGCCAGACTCCCAACATGATTACTTTCTCAAAAATCGAAGAGAGGGTAAAGGAACAGTACCACTGTTGGATAATTGGAAAGTCCCTGTGTGTCAACCTCTGTGCTTCGTGGCAAGGTAGACTAGCAAACATGCCCAACCTTTACTCACATTCGAGAAAACACTCCCAACAAGATTGCTTGCTCCAAAATCGAAGAGGCACCGCCCTCCGAATCTCGAGAGCCAGACTCCCAACATGATTACTTTCTCAAAAATCGAAGAGAGGGTAAAGGAACAGTACCACTGCTGGATAATTGGAAAGTCTCTGTGTGTCAACCTCTGTGCTTCATGGCAAGGTAGACTAGCAAACATGCCCAACCTTTACTCACATTCGAGAAAACACTCCCAACAAGATTGCTTGCTCCAAAATCAAAGAGGCACCGCCCTCCGAATCTCGAGAGCCAGACTCCCAACATGATTACTTTCTCAAAAATCGAAGAGACACCGCTCTCCGAATCTCGAGAGCCAGACCCCAGCAGGATTGCTTTCTCAAAAATCGAAGAGGCATCGTTCTCCGAATCTCGAGAGCCAGATCCCTGACAGGATTGCTTGTTCGAAAACCGAAGAGGCACCACTTTCCCAACTTCAAGAGCTGGATCTCCTTGGATAAAGCTTGTCTGTAATCTTCACACGCAACATCAGCTTTCCAGATACCACATACCACTTTTTCAAAGTGCTCTGACAGAGTTAAAACATGTGAAGCTGGCATCTCCCACTACCGTGCTATGACCAAGCAGGGTAAAGGAATAACATTATTACTTGATGTTAGAGAAACTCCTATATATGTCGACCTCCATCCCCAACGAACAGGCAGACCTGCAAAAATGCTCAACCCTTCCTCTTATCTGAGAGGGCACTCCCAACGAATCCTTTCGAAATATTCAACTTTCTTTCCCCCCGATAATACCTCTGTAAACAAGCTATACTAGAGCAAGAATATCTCATATCATCAGGGTTAAAAGCAAGAGTATCCCATATCATGCTTTTTCCCTGTCTTTTCCTTTGACCTTGTTCTTACCTGTAAGACAAGGAGAAAGAAAGCAATCAGTCAGCACTTGGAATCAAGCTTTCAGCCAGGAACTGACTGCCTGGAACCCCTTACCTGATTACTTACCTGGCATTGCTCTTGAGTACTCATCTTCAATATCTTATGCTTCCAGGGAAGATACCGCATCTGCCTGAGGAACAGATAGGGCAAGTGAGAAGGATACAAGGAAGCATGTGGAGACAAGCGTAACAGCACACGTGCCAATACATCCACTACTCTGTCAAAAGCAAAAGTATCCCATATCAGCAGGGTCAAACGTACTCTAGATTTGATGGACTTGTTTTGACCCTCAAATTCTTCAGTCGGCCTTATACTCTGGAGGAAACCAGAAAACCCTCCAGCCCAGTTCAAGAATAAGTCTGTGAAAAGTTACTTCTTCAAAAGCAAAAGTATCCCATATCATCTTTTCTCATTTTTCTTCTCTTTATCCTTCATGCTGCCTGCAAGATAGGGAGAATGTGAACAAACAGTCGGAGCTCTGATTGCTTACCTTGTCTGTCACCTCTTTCAGCAGATCCCCTAGCTCGGCGACTTGGGGGACTCCTACTACATGGTTTGTATCGCGCTTGACCAAGCCTGAAACTACAAGTAAACTTCAAGTGAAATTGATACATTACCTTGTGCATCTCCACCAGTTACAGATACCACCCCTGGATGGAGGAAGAGTACTTCCAGAGAAGATGCCACATCTACCTATGAGACAGATAAGGCAAGTCAAGACGATACCACACTCCGGTACTTAGAAGTTTCGTGGTTACGAGATCATTCTCCCACAATATTTCCTAATGTCATTTGTACTAAATCATTCACTTGTACTCACTAAAGGAGAGCTTGAACCTATGTACTTGTGTAAACCCTTCACAATTAATGAGAACTCCTCTATTCCGTGGACGTAGCCAATCTGGGTGAACCACGTACATCTTGTGTTTGCTTTCCTATCTCTATCCATTTATATACTTATCCACACTAATGACCGGAGCAATCTAGCGAAGATCACAAAAAGTGACCGTTTTCGCTACCTAGGATCTATCTTGCAAGAGAACGGAGAATTAGATGGAGATCTCAACCATAGAATACAAGCTGGATGGATGAAGTGTAAGAGTGCATCCGGCGTGTTGTGTGACCGTCGTAGGCCACTGAAGCTCAAGGGAAAATTTTATAGGACGGCAATAAGGCCAGCGATGTTGTATGGCACAGAATGTTGGGCGGTGAAGCATCAACACGTACACAAAATGGGTGTAGCGGAGATGAGGATGCTTCGTGGGATGTATGGGCACACGAGAAATGATAAGATTGGGAATGAGGATATCCGAGGTAAAGTAGGAGTAGCCAAAATTGAAGGAAATATGAGAGCAAATCGGTTTCGGTGGTTTGGACATGTGCAAAGAAGGCCTACTGACGCTCCGGTTCGAAAATGTTACTACGGGATAGAGGTTCAGGGCCGAAGGGGTAGAGGAAGACCTAGGAAAACTTTGGAAGAGACCCTAAGAAAAGACTTGAGTACTTGGATCTAACAGAGGACATGACACAAAACCGAGCGCAATGGCATTCTAGGATTCATATAGCCGACCCCACTTAGTGGGAAAAGGCTTTGTTGTTGTTGATTGGTCGATTGCTAGTTTGCATGATTAATTGCAAATTAATTATACGTGCTTGCTTCCTCTGTGTCTTTGTTTTCAGCTTGAATGTGCCGTTTCATGTATTTTGTTCCATGTAATCAAGTTTTTTTCTTTTCATTTGACAGAAAATGAATCAGCTTTCAATCTTATCTATTGCATGACATTAAAGCTAATGGACCATCAATGGCTTTCTATGCGTGCATCCTATATGGATTTTAATGTACATATTTTTCAAGAAGCCATCCCTTTATCTACATTTGTGGCTAATCTTTGGATATATATTATAACCTTCTAGCCAACTTCAGCTTCCCAAATGCTGTGAAAATAGTGATATTAACGTGTGGGTAACGAAAAACCTCACCAGTCATCTTGTGTCCTGAGTATGGGGCTGAATTTTATATAGTGGTGTTTAGGTTACAGATTGCATCTTGTAGAAGTTAGTTTCACACTTGTAAGTCGAGGTTTGGGTCGGGGAAGTCTATTATGCTTCACACGTTTGGGGTTTGATAGTTTTTGTACTAACATTTTGTCCTTGTGTTCTTAACAGACAGTGATGAAGTCCATACTCCGGCAGTCTATGTAATGGTCTGTCACAACTAGTTACATGATCATCAATAACACTGTTATTTCTAACTAGATGGTGTTTGTGCTCGTGAAATTTTCTTGCAACAAGTCAGCATATTATCAATGATTCTTAGAAAGGGTTTTGGTTTTTTTAGTTTGTCGAGTTAAGAGGCTGGAGCAAGTGTGATGGTCATTGAGGTTTGAAATACAGAATACAGATTTGGGGCAAGAGTGGAGCATCCTTGTCAGTTGTCCCACGGTCGAAGGGATGTTGAAGAATACATCGATAGAGAGGTATGTTTGGTACCGCATCTGGGAATGTGGAATGGGATTTTTCTGGTTTGATTTCAACTTTTGAGTGGCTTTCTTTCTGCAGTATTGTTATTGTTTGATAACTGATAAACAATCATCAGCGGTGGGTGGAGCACTTGAAAGCCCCCCACCCCGCCCTCCCCACACAGAGGCTGGAAAAAGAAAGGGCTCTCAACACAACCTTCTCTCTCTCTTTCTCGTATGGCCAAGCTGCGCTCCCCGATCGTTACTGCAGCTATATGCAAAGGTATAACTTTATCTACTGAAACCTGAACCTACATGTTAAGTCCTATCTCTGTCATCTAGTACACGTGGTCTCTTTCTTTCTTATTTATCTTTGTAATTGACTTTTCTTGCATTGCTAGTTGAATAACATTGACAAAGTGTCTAGTATGTTTATAAGAGCTCAATAAAAGAAGAACAAAGAGCTGAGAGCACAATGGATTTGCAAAAGGAGAATGAAGATGTTATCGCACAATTGAAGGTCTTTTGGCTGCAAGTCAGGGGTAGACGAATAGCTCAGGGTAGACTTTTTTTGTTAGCACCTCAATGTCTAGAGGTGTTGAATTGTTATTAAGTTGAAATGAGAGACCATGAGTGTATCCTACTGAAACTTTTTAGTTTTGTGGATGTTCATGTTAGATTATTTGAGACGTCACATGGTGTATGTTTTCGACTTATGTGATTAAATTCTTGATTAATTAAAATGTGATTTACTGAAGTATTATCTTACATTTGTTATGAATTCTAACTTCAAATTATGAAACAAGGAATATGTGGTAATTAGTTCATCACATATTGGAAACAAATGGGTATCTGACTTTGAAATATGCAAAGCACCATGCCTCACGTATCAAATAAATAGGTGACAATTTTAGCCTCACTTACACATATGATATGTGACGGATTTATACGTCACCCAATTATGTTTTTTGTGACGCTTACGTATCTCCGGAATTTGGTATTCAAATCAATTAATAGGTGGCGAAAACAGTGTCACATATACATAAAATATGTGACAAGTGTGGCATTCGTCATGTATATTTTCGGTGACGCCTCATCGGTGATGCTGAAAATGGGTCACATATTATTAAATGTGACAAATTTTCTCCTTTTGTGACGAATATATGTATTCACATAAGCCATGTTTTCTTGTAGTGAGTTATTTTTTTGTGTAATGTGAAAGATATATATAATCACTGATGTGCTGTCGTGATAAATAGTAGGTCATGAACAAAGTCTAAAATATCGATATTTTCGCCGATAATATCGTTTTTGTGAGAAGGCGATATTTTCACACTTATCCACTTAATTATCGTTAAAATATTGCGATATTATCGATATTATCCATAATATCGATAATATTGCTCCACCTTCCTAACAGGCCTAAGGCCCGAGGGTTATGGGAAATAGCTTGAAAGGTCTACGCTCGTCGGGAACCAACAGGGAAGAACAGAGAAGAACTTCGAAGCTTCTACAGCTTCGGCCGACTGCAAACTACCACCCTAAACCCCGATCTAGGTACCAAACGAAAACACAAGGCGAGAGGAGTGCGTTTATACCTTCTGTTTGCCGTGAAATGACCTGTGGTGGTCGGAAAACCTCTCGACACCCACGGCCTCGCCAGAGATAGGTGTGCCTATTCCCGAGCCGATTTTGTCCCAAAAAACTAACCGGAGAAATTCAAGAAACTCGCCGGAGGGTTCCTGCGTTCACCGAGTTGCAGAGACAAGAATGAGAGGGAGAAAGACGAGGTTGTTGATGACGATGGGTGTCTTCCTCGAGCAGGTGCAATGGTGTGCGTGTGTGTATGTGGGTCTCGGTGCAGAGAGAAAGGAGAGAGATGAGAGTTTTGAGAGAGATAGATAGAGAATGCAGATAAGAAAGAAGAATAAAAAGGGGTTACGGAGTAGGGGACAAAAAGAGAAGAATAAGGATTGTTGGGGTGCTGCCACGTGGCAGTTTGAGAGAGAAGAGAATCTTAAGTGTAGATCCGGATTGGGTAAAGGAAATTAGGACTAAATTGATAGATTCCATAAATATTTGGGGAAATATGAAATTAAACATTATATTTGGGGGTTGGGGTGTTACATTCATTGTCTCTCACTCACTCTCTCTCCTCTATCTCTTTCTCTCTCCCCTCTCTCCCTCTCTCCTCGTCCTGCTCAACTGCGGTGGTGCCTCTCTGGGTAAGCAAATCCAAATTGGCGTTCACCCAAAGCTTGACGCCGACGTCGATCTGTGCGTTTGCGCTCGACCACACCATCTGCAACTCCAATGTTTGCTTCGATCGGTAAATCTTTTATCTAGTTGGGGTTCATCGACTTGTACCCAGTTCCTGAATTTGAAAAGGAAAGGAAAAAGAAAAGGAATGAGTAGAAACGAACGGAGAAGCTTTGACCAAAAAAAAAGAAAGGAACAAGAAGCATCTGGAAAGGATAAGAAAGAGGGGGAGAGAAAAGGAAAAAGAAAAGGAATGAGTAGAAGGGAACTTGACAAAAAAAAAAAGGAACAAGAAGCATCTAGAAAGGATAAGAAAGAGGGGGAGAGAAATAAAGAAATGACAAAAAAATATTTAGATCCCAAAAATAATTTAGTCTATGATTTAGTTAGACAATATACCAAACGTTCAATTATTCTTATACTAGTTAGTCTAGGTCAAGCCAATCCAATTTAGTTCCTGAACTTAATCTAGCCCGAGATAATCCGGTGAAACAAATGCACCCTAAGTTTAACCCCTAAACTATTGCTGATAACTAATTCATTATATATAAATGATTATGGTGTGTTTAAACTTCTTTCATTAATTACTACATATAATCTACACTCACAATGTTTGCCAGATCGCTATATAATCAACTTAAATAAGTTAAATCCATCATGCAATGCATTTCCTTCCAATTTTTTGTGATAAACTAATAGATAATTGACTAAATAAACATCCTACAAAGTTTCAATAAAAATTTCCAAGTTTTTCTTACAATTTCCTTGGTTTTTATTCAATTTTTATCGATATCGATAATATCCCGATATTTCCATCGAAATTTCCGTGTTTTTGGACTACCGATATTTTCGATATCATCGATATTTTAAACCTTGGTCATGAAGATGTTTTGCTTATTCTGATTAATTGGCAACTTTGCAAGCAGCTCATAATTTTGTGATTTTTAACAAGTAAACAATGGAGAAATACTTTATTGAGATAATTAAATAGATTATGAATTGCTTATACATGGCACAATATATAATTCGTTACTGTTTCAGTAAGCACCTAGGTTTTCTTTATTCTTAGTATACTTATGTAAAGTAACTGTCAATTATAAATTTAATAGGTTATTGCAAACCCTAGGTTCAATGTTTGTTCAGATAGTCTTGACTTCCATAGGGGCTAAATGCTTCTGCCAACCAAGTATTCTTCCTCCAAGATGTCCATCCCATCTCCTCGCAAATTTCGTCGCTGTGGTTGATGCTAAAGGTAGAAATGCAATGCCTCCTGTAGAACCTGGTTGTTTTCTTTGAGATTTCCACTTCTTTACTTGTTTGCTCAAGCATTTTCTGCACACTTGGAAGCTTAAATTTATCATCTAGCAGCCTGGCCAGCCATATGCTACGCAATTCGGAAGAGTGAAGATTTGAAACGCTCTCGAGATAACCCACGAAAGCCATGTTTGGGATCAAAGGATGAATTGTTCCCCTGCAGGAGAAACATGCATTCAAAAAATTTACTCTCCAATTTTAACATTTCTAACACGTGTAAATTTTTGAAATCTCAAACCGAAAACTAGGTTTACCTGTATAAGGGTATGATACCAGATGGACATTCCAACAAGCTGCGAAAAGGCTCTGATAAGATGGATTTGAGTTTTTTCTTGCCATCATAACCAGTTGCAAGGACCACAACATCAGCTTTTATCTTAGTGTTGTCATCAAATTCAATTCCATCAGCAGAAAACCACCATTTTGATGTTGATCTTTTGAACACAATTTTTCCCTTATCCGCCTCAGAGAAGAAATTTTCCGGCATGATAGCCATCTGGCAGGATGCATAGTCTTCCTCAAATGGATGATCCGGTTTTAGACCATACTTCTCCAAAGGCATCTTCCACAGCAAATATGATTCAATAAATTTTGAAACTGCATGCCTCTGTAAATAACAACCAAAACCTTTAGCATTGATCTCATATATATTAAGGAAATGATTTCTGCATTTTTTTTTCTTCTTCTTCTGTACACCTGCTAAGTCTTATCACATGATTTTTTTGGATTTACTCAATCCAAAAGCCAGAAGTAAACAAGATGTTGCAGGAGACAAAAAAAGTGTGCAGAAATCATTTCTCATGTATTAGTTTAATATTTTATTTTCTTGCTAACTGATTTAATTTACCATTGGAGACATAATTAGAGAGCAAAGGAGGGTTCTCAGGAAACTTTGGTTTGGTCTTTGATGGAGAAACTGTGAAGACCTTGTTGAGTAGAACAAGAAGAACGGCAAGCCCCAAATCCAGTAATGGGGAACAATCCAATGTAAAGTCCTCACCACCATGGTGCATGGTTTGCCTTCTGGTCCTGCAATACATCCATAAAAAGAATAACAAAATTAGTTCGGGTCAATATAATCAAGACTCCTAAAAGGTAAGAAATCGACGTTTTAATCCCACAAACAATTGGTAAAAAAATAGTATTTTTAAGTTTTTGCAAGGTTTATTTTTTTATTTTTTTATTTTTATGTATGAAACTATTTCATATATTCACACGCCCCCTTATGTATTGCAAAATTTCAAATCTTTTACACACAGATAATTGAATGAGCGACATAGAGAATGCATAATTAGCAAATAATTAATTAGTAATTAACATTGATGAAGTCAAATCATGTATACGTAATTCATTCGATCTGATTTGGAATCATAGCGTTGAAAAACATGTGCAGTCAAAGAAGTCCAAACCATCATAATATTCGTCGGTTTTTTTGACACCCTGACCACGCAATTCGTATTTTCCATTGAATTCTTTCTTTGCTTGCTGTGTGTAACCATGCAAATTACAACCCCGTAACGTGAAAACGTAGACCTATTTTTCTATCATTTTTTAACCTAAGATTTCATCATATATAGGAATTTTTAGGACCAAATTTTTACCTTGGTTTGCTTCAGCACACTCGACAGCTAAATCAATAGCTGATTTTTTGTAGCCAACCACAACGACCTCCTTATCCTTTAGCAATTCAGAAGCAGCGTCCTTGTCCAGTTTGCAGTAATCAAGAGTATGAAGAGCCTGACCTTGAAATACTTCAGGCCCTTTGTTGAGTGGAAACTCTGGAATTTGGGGTCTATCTCCATATTTTCCGATGCAAACCACAATGAACTCGAAGGCATACCACTGAATTAATTCGAACAAACAAAAAAAAATCAGAACATAATTTTATCATTTCCAAGATAATAACTAGTAGGATTGACATTTAAGCTACGGAAAATGTATCATCTCAATTGTTGACACATTCTCTAATACAGTTTGATTTACATAAAATTGTAAGATCCACCTCTATTAGAAAGTGTTGGTAGATGTGTTAATTTTGTGTGTTCAAATAGTTTTATTTATTACCAATAATTCGGTTACGTATAGAAGTGCTTTTTGCAACATATTTGCATCTCCATATATTTCTTAGTAAGACTCTAGTAATTAATCCGAGTTCCATTTCCACAAAGATACTGTATCAAGTAGCGATCTGCAAACCCTTGGCATGCATGAAACTGTCCGAAAATACCATTTGGATATGAAGTAAATAACTAAACCTGAATGGTCTCTGAATCATTGGTCTGGACGGCAACTTCCCAAACAGGCTGACCGCCAGCCGACGAGAGACTCTGATACTCCACAGGTTTGACATCAAAATCAGTAGTTTCCCGGTCACCAACGAACCGGACTTCGACCACCTTGGAATTGAACCTGACAAACTTAAGCACATCAAAGTGCTCAGCATAAGATTTCAAGTAGTCCAATATCTCAAGGTAAGAAGGATAATCAGTGTTGTCCCTGTCAGGCCAAGGGAAGTCAGAGAACTCATAGTCACATCGATGGGACTGAAGTTTTGTGGAATTGTAAGAACAATGCCTCCAAACCCCTCCAATGGAGTCAGAGGCCTCGAGAATAATGGGGTTGTAATGGGCTAGTTGTTTGGCTGCTGCTATGCCACTTACACCGGCGCCAATGATGCCAAGTTTTGAGACTATTGGAGCCATAATTTTTTTGTTAACGATAAAGAGCAATGAAGGATTTGGCGAGCCGATTGGAAATTGAGATGGTTTTGGAAATGAGGGTGGTATATGTTTGTAGACTGTCGATTTGCTTGGTTGCTAAAACAATGTGAGAGCAGGGGTATTTATAGTGGAGGTCCGGGCCGGGGCTTCGTGAGAGGGTCGCCATATATGATGGAATCACGTGAAATTGAATTTCAAGTCTAAAGGGCTTGCTAGGGTTGAATTTCGATCGTGGTTTACGACCATTTCTTTAGCTAGTTATGCGAAATTGGTTCGTCAAGGGGGGGGGGAACCTTCCTCCACTTCATGTTTTATTTACATTTGTTGATCAAATTATATAGTTATGTTGAATACCTTTGAGCATTCAAATATTTATAATATCCTAATTATTTCGTGCAAATTGAAATTATAAAAATGAAGAAGAAAATAGTGAGTGTATGACACGGTGCGAGAGATTTTTTGGTGTAGCTGTAGCTGGAATATCGTCACATGAGACTATAGTTACACACAAATTGTAACACATGTATTATTTTTTTCATTAATAAACTTTGAAAGCATTTCTTAAAATAAAAAAATTATTATTATTTAGGTGAGAGGAGGGTTCGAAACTATTATAATAATTTAGGAGATGGATGTTTTTCAAACCAGGTATGCATGGGTACAAACCAATACCCTGTCCAAATATTGGATCACGGGCAGCCTTATTATTTACCCATATTATAACACATAAAAAGATACACTAAGTGACAAGTGTTCCATGTACATAAAAGTTTATCGATGTGATGGTGCGATTGTTTTCAGTGTATAATAAGAATCATATCAATTAAATCGTACTGTATGTTATTGAAAAATATGAGTGTATAATAAGAACGCTTCTAAAAGAATTTCAACCAATTGTGCCTATACTGGGCTAAGGAATTACATAGAAAGATTCAAAACTGGGAGTGGCAACATCCACGCGGCTAAGTTGATCATGTTTACTACATTTCAGGAGACCTATGTGATGATGTATTTAGAGCTCGAATAAAATCATAGAAAGTTACGGTTTAATTCATATATTTTATTATACATATGTTCATGCAAGGCATATATAAACCTACATTAAATAGTTTAATTAATTATCCAAAATTTTGATGCAACATAATCCACGAAACAATATGATTAATGAAATAGTGTGTAAAAGGAAACATCCAAGAATTGAACAAGAAACTAACAGAAAATGAGGTCACTTGCAGAGAAGATACAAAATTAGAAAATAAATTAAAAACAATGCGTCTCTCTCGAAAACAGTCGAAACAATCCTTTAACCAACAACCAAGATAAACAGTCACTGTTTGTTGCTGCAATGGTTTCATGCAAAAGCATTGATTTGAACATTTGTGCATTTCTAGCTTAATTTCAATATTTTGTACGTATGAGAATGTATTTTCTATATATTTTGCAAAGTTCAGCCAGAAACGAAGTGGAAATTAATCGAAGTTAAGTGGGGGTCTATGTCTGACCCTTCTTTATCACGCTAAAGTTGAGCGACAAGCAAACTGGAAATGTATTAAAAAAAAATAGCAATCCAACTAGCTAGTCAGATAGACACGTGGAGTATTTGGTTGACAATTTCTGTTCAAACTTCTGACAATGTGATGAAATTGCATTAGCAATTTCAAAGCTACCTTTGACTCGATATGTTGGTATATTTAAGTGCTAATTTTTAAGCCATGATTCATGCGGTTTATATTGAGAATTTGAGTCGATATTTCAAACAATTCAGTTGATTTCATGCAAATGCGTGATGCATATATACTTGAACAGAAGTCCATGGTAAGACTTGCCATACATGTTCTTGGATGAATTATATATACATCAGTTAGTTCACATTTATACGTAGCATCAATCAGGGTTGGCCTGAAGAGAACAAGTGGTGCACTCACGCAGAGGCCTCAATTTCAAAGGGCCCCTGATCTTCGTTTGTTGTATACATTTATAAATGTGAGTATACGCTAATATATATATTTAATTTTCTACAACAAGAATTTGAATTAAATTTTGCACAGAGTCCACAAAACATGTTCATAATTTTATACTTATTATATATGTAAGTATACACTAAAATAATTTGTGCATGGTAATTTTTTTTTCTTAGTGAGAGTTTCATCTAAGTAAAATAACTATCATATTCTCATTATGTACATATTATAGCTTTTTGTTCTGGATTAAGAAGTTTAACTAGTGTAATTTTAGAGTTGTGACGATTTGATACGTCAAGTTGTCGGACAATAGAGTATTACTATGTTATTTACCATTAACAAGATTATTATTAAACCTATAAACTACTATCTTAATCGCAAATATCTATCTTAATTAGTTAGTTGTTTGGTTTATTATTAATTTATTATGTTAGGGTATATTGTTATTTTATGGGTTTTCTTGTTGGACAAGTCTTAGAGTTTTCTTGTTGAGTTCCTTAGCTATTAGCCTATTAGGGTGTGTGCCTATAAGGAGTCAATTAGTCATAGCAGGAGGGAAAATTTTGGTAGATGGAGGTGGCCGGTCAGAACTCAGGAGGTGGCTTTCCACACTAAATACACATTTAGGAAGCCAGAAAAAGGAAGCATATACATATGCTGTACTATTCGATACATGCAGTTCTGACCCGACTTTTCAAATGCATTATTTATCGAGAAATAGCCATGCATCTATCTAATTACCATTCCAATTTCAAAGTCACTTCACATCATATATCCATCATAATTTCCACAAGGACTGCGGCACTTTGGCTACATATCGATCTAGCTATCCCCGGCTGCCCTGGACTACTGGACTTGGAACTTGTGGAGTGTGTATATACCAGATAACTGTACCGCCTACTCATATCTCCTTTTGCTTTTCTCCCTTGTTTTTCTTCTTTGCTATCCATTCAGTAGCCGGAGTAGGCAGCCACCAAGGGCCCCACTCCGAAGGGGCTTTCAATTTGTATTATATATATATATTACTATTATAAACTCTGTGCTTAATTAGTACATATGCATTTAAAAACGCGAGACATGTAATATTTAAGTAATGTTTGTATATATGTATTCTTTTTATGATATTAGTTTCTAATGATATTTGATGTACAAATAGATTTTTTTATGTATTTAACAAATTTTTTTTATACATATCAATGTACAAAGCCAAAAGGTCAGAAATCAAAATCTATGACGCCACTTCGAAAATTCGCCTAAGGTCCCCATATTGTTAGGGCCGGCCCTCACATGTTTATATATCCATTCCGACTAATAGTACCACCTGCCTGTCTCCCCGTTGCTATCCATGCATCCATCTATTCAATATATTTTTCGCACAAAACAGTATAATGATATCGACTACATTTAAATTACATATCTATTTCAAACTCACGTCCAGCTCAAAGTTATATACTGATGTGCTTGCAAATATATGATGCATATGTAATTGTATGCATATAAATTGTTATTGGTGCTCAAAAAAATTATTCAACACTTTTTAACTTAATGTTAGTATAACAGATGAGTGCATGATGACTTATGTGGAATCTTGAATACAATCTCCAAAATGTAGTTCAAAATAATTAGTGATTTTCTTTAGAATTGGGAAAAATGGCATTTGCAACTTTAATTTCGTTTGCACTCCTCAAATTCATGTTGATATAACAGATGATTATGACTTGGAATCTCAAAGAAGTACATACTCCAAAATGTAATTCAAAAAAGTTATTCCTTTTCCGTAAGAAGTGACAAAATGGCATTTGCACTTTCAACTAAAAAGGACATGAAATGATCAGATTCACAGAACCGAGGAAGGAGGGGAGTCTGCAGGCAGTACTCTCCCATCATCACTGATAAGCCCTAATGCATGCACTATTGTTTTTTGTCGGACTAAAGTGCACTAGCTTTGGAACCGGATCCCTGGACCTAAAGGAACTGAGCTTAATGATCAAATAATCCAGATCATTGAAATTTGATCAAACGGCTACAAATAAGAGGTCCTTCTAAAAGTTATAATACTTATAACCGTTTAATCAAATTTTAATGATCCAAATCATTTGATCTTTAAACTCAGTTCCTTTGAGTCTAGAAAGGATCCGGTTCTCTAAGCTTCGGCCTTTTGAGTACTGTGTGAATGCAAGCCCACGTTAATTCCAGAATTGATCCAAAAGTCTTGTTTGCCCCACTTAGAGGAAGCAGAAGAATTGAACTTTAATTCTTGATGATTAATTAGTTAAGAGTTACGTAGAAGAACATAACATTGAAATCAAAATCCGACTTTTTATAAATGGAAGTCAAACAGAGCCATCAACGTGGCTTGATCTAGAAACAGTCAGCAAAACTCCCTTTTCGGTTCGTTGTAACCAATGTATAAAATATCGTTGATATTGGAAATATTGGTAGTCCAAAAACACGGAAATTTCGATGGAAATATCGAAATATTATCGATATAAGAAAAAATTGAATAAAAACCACGGAAATTGTAAGAAAAACTTGGAAATTTTTATTGAAACTTTGCAGGATGTTTATTTAGTCAATTATCTATTAGTTTATCACAAAAAATTGGAAGGAAATGCATTGCATGATAGATATAACTGATTTAAATTGATTATATAGCGAGCTGGCAAACATTGTGAGTGTAGAAAATATGTAGTAATTAATGAAAGAAGTTTAAACACACCATAATCGTTTATATATAATGAATTAGTACAATATTTTACACCTTATACATTGCATGGTAAGATACATGAGTGACTTAGTAAGGTCTAAAATATCGATAATATCGGAAATATCGGTAGTCCAAAAACATGAAAATTTCGATGGAAATGTCAGGATATTATAGATATTTTAGACCATGGTTGTAACCAACATTTATTTTTCATGGCATTATCATTTTTATTTTGTTATTGTGAACACGGAAAATTCCTGAAACGAAAGAGACAAGAACAACGTGCACAAACAAATATTTGTATTTGATGATTTTGGGTTACAATCTCTCTCTATTTTGATCCTCTGATTCGATCTCCGTAAGGTGTTGATTTGTGGATATTTTGTTGATCCAAGGGCCGTCAAGGCTTGATCTTGGATGAACAGTTGGAAGTTTCTTCAAAGGGCCGTGGGCTTGATCTTTGAAGTTGGATTTGAGCGGATCTTCAAGGAGCCGTTGGGGCTTGATCTTGAGGATGAATGTTTCTTCAAGGGCCGTTTGAGGCTTGATCTTGAATAACGGTGATGAGCGGATCTTCAAGGGCGTTTGGGCTTGATCTTTGAAGAACAGTGATGAACGGATCTTCAAGGGCTTTTGGGCTTGATCTTGAAGAACGGTTGGATGTGTGGATTTGTCGACGTTTGTTGATCCAAAGGGCCGTTGGGGCTTGATCTTGGATGAACGGATGATGAACGATGGTGCTTTCTTCAAGGGTCGTCGGAGCTTGATCTTGGAAGAACGATGAACGAAGAACGAAGAATACTTTCTTGATTCTTCGGGAACCTGGATGCTTGAGAGCCTTGGAGTTTCAGAGCTTCAGAGCTTCAGGGCTTCAAGGTGTAATGTGAATTGGTCCCCCAAATGAATGAAATTGGGCTTGTATTTATATAATTTTCCAAGGCCTAATTTTGAATATAATATTCCAGATGAAATAAGTCGTTTCTGCCAGGCGTTGACACGTGTCCTATTTGATGACTTTTCCAACTCATTTCAATTTTCGTTGAGTCACACGCTACGTGTAAAATTTATGTAATACATGAGCGTTGACACTTTGATTTATCGGTCAACATTTATTTACGAAATTTCGATGTCTACAAATGCCCCCACTTCAAGGCACGTCGTATACATGTGTTTGTCACGTGTAGGAGATGTGTTTTGAAGTCCCTTACTGTAGATGTCGATCCAAGGGCCGTCGAGGCTTGATCTTGAATTGGGCTGGAGATTTCTTCAAGGGCCGTTGAGGCTTGATCTTGAATTGGGCTTTGAGATTTCTTCAATGGGCTTTTGAGGCTTGTTCTTGAACTTTTGTTTGAAATTTCTTCAAGGGCCGTCGAGGCTTGATCTTGAAGGTTGAAATTGGACCACAAGGAGCTTCATGTGGTGAATGATCTTTGGCTTTGGTAGTGGGTGAATCGGCACGTATTTTGTTGCGCTTGTTGACTTTCCACAGCTTTAATCTTGAACTGGGTTGGAGGATTTTCTGGATTCCTCCAACTGTTGATTTTCCACAGCTTATTCTTGAACTAGGTTTTGATTCAAGGGTGGTAGACACTTAATCTTGAATCGGACTTGTGATTTCCTCAAGGGCCGTCGAGGCTTGATCTTGAATTTGGTTGGAAACTTCTTCAAGGGCCGTTAGGGCTTGATCCTTGAAGGTTGACTTGAACACATGACAAGCAAGCACGAGGTGAAGGTGACGACTTGTTGCTCTGTTCAATCTTTCTAATTCACACCTGAGCAGTTTGGTCAACGGTATGATCTTCAAGATTGATGGGCTTTTCTTCCAGTTGGTGACTTGATCTTTAAGGATTTGATTCAAGGGTGGTGAATCGGCACGTGCAGCCTACAACGCCTAGTAAGTCGACCCAAGAATTTGAGGGTCAAAACGAATTCACCGTCAGAGTGATTGCAACTTTGATGATATGAGATACCCTTGCTTTTGAAGAAGTAACGGATGAATCAGCACGTGCTTGGTTGCACTTGTCTCCACATGCTTCAAGGTATCATCTTCATTTCCTTTATCTGTTCCTCAGGCAGATGTGGCATCTTCTCGAGTTCTTCATCTCAGACTCTTTCTGCCGAGTTGACTGAGCATGCTGCATTCTTCTCTGCTTGTTTCTTCAGGCAGATATGGCAGCTTCTCGAGTTCTTCAGCTCGGACTCCTTCTGCTAAGTTGACTGTGCAGACTGCATTCTTCTCTGCTTGTTCCTTCTGCACCTTGTCTCCACATGCTGCAAGGTATCATTTTCACTTGCCTTATCTGTTCTCCAGGCAGATGTGGCAGCTTCTTTGGAAGTACAACGGCAGTGGGAGACGAGTACTCGAGAGCAGTGCTAGGTAGGCAATTAGGGAAGGGTTCCAAGCAGTCGGTTCCTTACCCGAGTTTGAGTGGAAGTTCCGGCATATTGTTTTCTTTATCCTTGTCTTTGTAGGTAGGAACAAGGACAAAGGAAATGACAGGGAGAACGCATGATATGAGATACTCTTGCTTTCTACCCTGGCGATATGAGATACTTTTGCTTTTGGAGTCATTGGCTTGCAGAGGTACCCCAAGGAATAAGGAACACTAAATGACTCGAGAGGTTTCGTTGGGAAAGCATTTTTTGAGATGAAGAAAGGCTATGTATGTCTGCCTTGCTATGGAAGGTGAAGGTGGACAGTTATAGGAGGTCCCTTAATACCTGTAGATGTACTATTCTTTCACTTGTGTCGGCAACTAACGCGTGATTGAACAGTAAACTTTCACGTGCTTTCTCCTTAACCGAAAATCTTCGACAAATTGCCCGTGATTTGCGCAAAGTTGAGTGTGCATATGACAGGTGATGACGCGGTTGAAAAAGACTGGCGCCTCTTCGATATCTGGGATCGGCGCTTCGACAAATTACCCGTGATTTCCGCAAAGCTAAGTTTACGTGTGATGGGTGCCGACGCGTCTGTAAAAGCAAGATGCTTCTCCGATTTCCGAGCTTGCCTCTTCGATTTTTGAATGGCCTCTTCGAATTCTGAGCTCGCCTCTTCGATCTCTGAAATCCCGTCGAGTGTTGCTTTTTTATAGAGGCAAGCAGTTCGTTTCAAAGCACATTTGAATTTTCGCTTGTAGAAACTCCCTTCTTGCACTTCTAAGATCTCGATTTGTCCGACCTCTTCTTTCTTTAACACCTTTGAAAATGTCTGGTCCCTCTGACCGTCGTTTTGATTTGAACCTTGGTGAAGAGGCAGTCCCGCCTTCTCCAGACAACATATAGCGCCCATCCTTCATATCCCCTACTGGTCCTCTTACCGTTGGGGATTCGGTGGTAAAGAATGATATGACCGCTGCGGTGGTGGCCCGAAACCTTGTCACTCCCAGAGATAACAGACTACTTTCCAAACGGTCTGATGAGTTGGCTGTTAAGGATTCTCTGGCTCTCAGTGTGCAGTGTGCAGGTTCTGTGTCTAATATGGCCCAACGCCTATTTGCTCGAACCCGTCAAGTTGAATCATTGGCGGCTAAAGTGACGAGTCTCAAACAGGAGATTAGAGGGCTCAAGCAGGAGAATAAACAGTTGCATAAGCTCGCACATAGCTATGCGACAAACATGAAGAGGAAGATTGACCAGATGCAGGAATTGTTGGAAATGTGCCCTAAAGCCAATCATGTGATGATACTTTACGGACATTTCACATGTTAAACTAATCCAGTTTAACATATAAAGGGCATAAATTATTGTTTAAGCCGTCTCATATAAATGTTATATGCTTAAACGATAAAGTCCAAGGAATATGTGATTGGGAGAATGTAATCTAATGAAGTTAGATTCATGAGACCATTCTTTCGTAGACACATCCTAAACGTTCCTGATCATAGGATTGCCAATTGGGCGTTGATAGTCCGTTAAGATCAGTACGTACTATGTCTTCTCTCAGGGAGAGTGATTAGTCTCTAGTTATTGGTGTGTGTGACATCAAGACAAGTACGGTAGGTGCTCAATAGAGAATGAGTTCACTGAACGTGATCAACGAAGAGTTCTTATATTCCATGTCACATGAGAACTCATGGTTGGGATAATGCAAAGTAGTCATTTGACCTGAGGCATCACAGTTGTCTTGTGGTTAAGTCCTTGATCTTTGATTATGTCAAAGTCACCCCCTCGGGGTGTCCACGGCATCGTTGGGGTTAAGCCACTTAGCTATGGAGACAAGTGAATGCGCAACAAGGGATCTCTAACCTTCAAACAGTTGAGGGAGAATACTCTATGATATGATTTGGAATCTCTGGCCAGAGTATGAATGAGATTAGGGAATGCGTTCCAAATCACATTCAAGGAAATCATATAAGCACACGAATCACATTGGATAGTAGACATGAATAAATAAACTATCATACCAAACAATGTGGTCAAGAGTATTAGATTAGAGAAGGATCGTATTGCATTTGTAATCCCAAACTGAATAGGTTCTCTATCCTCTTCTGATTAGCTTGGGTAACCATGATATGCTGCTAGGTGTCACTCATGGTTTGTGGAAGCCCTAAACGTGTGTAATCACTAAAGGGAGAATTGAAAATAGTTTCAATTCACAATCGATGTAAAAAGGTTTTAATCGCCCACTACCTCGCTAAAAGGAACCTAATGGATCGCACACCATAAAAGGTGGAGATTGAAGATTAAACTGAAATGAGTAAGAATGATTAAATGGTTTAATCATTTATTTATGGCAAGGATTAATTAATATGTTAATTAATCAAACGAATAAGTTCGTTAAAGACCTCGGGATAGTTTTGGACCTTAAGGCCCAATGGGCTTCGAACGTCAAGCCCATTGACTTAAGTTGTATGACAACTTAATGAATAAAGATTCACAAAGGCCCAAAAGCCCAAAAACTCCCTAAATGGCCGGCCATAGTGTGATGAATTAGGGTTTTGGTTATTTAGGTCACTTAAAGAAGTGACTATATAAATGACTTTATAGCCAAATATTCATTAAGTGTTAAAAGGGTTTATTTTGGGGGAAAATTGGTGAGAATTGTCTCTCCATTTTCTCTCTAAAGAGGCCAACACCTTGGAAGGTACATCTAGCAATCCTACTACTCCAAGGTCACTCATTTCTTCTACAATCAAACCTTGGTGAAGAGACTTAGAGGTTCCCAATTTTGGGAACTTAGAGAACCTATTCTTCCATCCAAATCCATGGATCTAAGAAGCAAGGAATGAAGGCCCTATCTCTTTGGGTGATTAGCCTTTGCTTATGCAAAGAGGAATCTACAAAGGTATTAATTTCAACTCACTTTGTTTTGAGTTGATTAATTGGTTCACCAATCTACTAGGCTTTGAATTTCATGGTCATGTTTTGTTTTTTAGTGCATACAAGCATGATTCCGCCTCTAATTGTTAATTGCATGCTATATGATGTTGCTCAAATGAACATGTTTTTCAAAATAAATCCTTCAGGAATCTGATGGTCAGATTTTACTGGATCATCGGAGGTTTGTGGGTTTGTTCCAGCAGCATTTGCCTTCGTCTTCTGGGGCTGTACCGCGTAATGAAGCTCCAGATGATCAACCTTTGGCTCCTCTTCTTCCTGGAGTTCCGCTGAGTGGTGTGGCTTCAAACAGTCACCCTCCGGCGCCTCTCATTTCTGGAGCTCTGCCGCGTGGTGAGGCGCCGCCTGATCGTCCTTGAAGATCCCCTCTTGTAAATTTGATTTGATTTAATTTTTTTTTTTTATGACATGTGGAATGCGAATTTATGTAAATTTTTAGAGAAATAAATAAAAGATGGATTTTACTAAATGTATTATATATGTATATATATATATGTTTCTCATGGTGGCAGATGCGCCAGATGCACCATCACTTCCCTTTTAATCATTTTTTTTTCTTTTCTTTTCTTTTCCATGGTGCCAGATGCACCATCAAAATTTTCTTTTATTATTTGTTTTGTTTCTTTCGGCGGTGCTCACACCCACCTTTTTTTCTTTTTGCTGGCACATGGTGCCAGATGCACCATCCCTATATATATTATTATATTATTTTATTATTATTATTTTATTTTTTTTTCACGTGGTGGCAGCACCACTTTGCTCCACCATCCCTTTTTTTATTATATATTTTTCTGTATAAATTTGGGTGGTGGGTAGAGGAATTTGCAGGGAGCGGACGAAGACGGACGGAGAGCTGGAGTTTGAGGAAGAGCTTCTCGGCCGGCTAGTTGTTTGACAGCGGTCTTTGAAGTTGGTGGCAGCTGCGAGGCAAGAGACGGAGGATGAGGCAAGAGAAGAGCGGTGCAACCTTGATGTCGGAGACTTTGCCGTCGCCGTTGCTGCTTGGAACGGATGGGCAGAAGGGGAGAGCTAACGGTGGTGAAGAAGAGCAGGCTGCCAGAGATTGCTGCACATCGCCGCTCACTGCGCTGCTGCTGTGGTTGCGACTGAACCATCTGACCATTCCACGCAGGAGCTGGGAGATTGAACCCCTGCAGCAGGCTCATGTTCGAGGCAGGATCATGACCACCCCCAACATTGAACGGCTGAGATTGATTCAGAGATTGAAGCCCTGCAAGAGATGACAAGTACCCATGAGAAGCACCAGGGTAGTACTGATGGTGAACAGCCAAACCACCGCTCGGGTTTTCCGTGGACATCCCAACGGAGTCGCCGCCAATTCCCAGAGTGTTCTGCATGTCCTGCTCTTTCTGTGATGGCTGCGGCTGCACGGTCCGAGATGCTGACGCCGAGGAGGAACCTCCCTTGGCGCGCTTCATCTTCCGGCATCCGCCGCCGACGGGGACGTTCCTGAGGGTCCCGCCCTGAGTCCAGTACCTCCTACACGCCTTGCAAAAGTACCGTGGCTGAGAGAGACTATAGTTGTTGTAGTAGCAGAACTTGGTGTTCATGGACTGGCACCGCGGGCACCCGTGCGGCTGCTGGTTCTGCTGCTCCGCCGCCTTCAACCGCTGATCCTGGTTCTGCTGCTGCGTATGTGTTCAACACTGACAGGGGAGGTGTTGCTAAAACTGCTTCAGCCAGAGTCAGCAGAGATGACAGTTTCGTGGTCAGCAAGCCCAAGAAAGCATTCTACTTGGATGGAATTGGGGCTGGACCTACTGTTTCTGCAATTCCCCAGATAGTGGATTCGTCTCTGAGGTCCGTTTCCGCTCTCAATTCAACCGGAGGAGGTGGAGTTGGAGGTCAAGAGGGTGAAAAATTGAGTCTCTGCAAAGATGGCGGCTGCGACTTCTCTCCCTTTCCGCCTCCGGTTATCGGTAGTCATCGGCGGCTTCTGAACTGACATCGGCTCGTAGAGGAAGACGAGTGAGCTGGGCGAGGAGGAGCTGTGGTTGCGGAGTGAAATTGATGACGGCATTGGGCTGGCCCGTGGTGTGTGGTGAGCTGCAAGTCGAAGGCACGGCTGGAGGAGAAAACCCGGATTGGGCTTTGAGAGCTGGGCCGAGACACAAGTGAGGATGGGCTTGTTGGCGGGGCTCAACAGTAAGCTGCTCTTCGATGAGGTCATCGACGGAAACAAGGTCATCGACAATGGTGAGCATGATCTGCAGCTTCTTGATGCCGTAACCAACGGAAACCAATTTCGATGCGTCCCAGAAGAGACCCTCCATCTCGACACTCCGAACGGCCTTCTTGTCCTCCTCAGTCTCGTCGCCAAAGAGGTCCAAATCGTCATCGTCATCACCTCCAGCGGCGGCAGCGGGAACGGGAGCAGCAGTCCCAGCCTTGCCGCTGCTGACTCTCACTCCGGCGGCCTTCCCGGGGAAGGTGGAAGCGAGTTGGAACAAAACGGCGTCGTACCACTTGCTCACATTGGCAAAAGAACCGGCGGGCTTCTCCAACACGGCGGTGTAGACCTTGATGTCATCCAAAGTCAGCTTCTCTCCGGAGATGTAAGATTTGCCGGCGAGGAACTCGTCGAGGGCTTTGAGACCGGCATCAGTGTAGAGATCTGAGAAGGTGATGGCCATGGCGATTTGCGAGATAGAGAGTTAAGAGAGGCGGCCAACGAGGAGTAGTAGGGCGAGAGAGAGACTTGGGCCTCTTCATGGGCCTATTGGGCATATTGGCCATGGGATCTGGTGGCTATGAAATGAAGGAAGGCTTGGGCCTTTTTTTTTTTTTTTTTTTTAACATATGTATTCTTTTTTTTTTGTAATAAAATTGACTCTATTTAATAAAACATTTTTTTTTCTAAATACATAATAACATATGTATTCAAAAAATTTTATTTATTTATTTATTTTTTTTCGAAGAAACTGTAATTTAATTTTGTACAAAATTTTCTTTACAAAATCAATTTGTAATGAAATTGCCCTTCTTTAATAAAACATTTATTCTTTTGATTTTGATGTGACTGAACTCGAAAAATTGAACATTCGAGCTGCCTACGTACCCCTCCAAAGAAGAGATCAAGTCGTAACGTAGTTCAAATACATTTTTTTTTTTTGGTATTTTCTTTTGGTGCCATTTGCAGTTTCAACTCGTGCAGACAAGGAGTGTTGGTGTTGCCTTTTATGCTCGTGCAGACCAGGAGCGTTGGTGTCGCCTTTTATGCTCGTGCGGATCAGGAGCGTTGTGCCATGCAGTTTAGGCTCGTGCAGGCGAGGAGCCTCGTGTCCTACAGTTTAGGCTCGTGCGGACAAGGAGCTTCGGTTCGTGCAGTTTAGGCTCGTGCGAACAAGGAGCATGGTGAATTTGTCAAGTAATTTTGGAGAGGCGTTCCTCACAATCTTTATAGCAAGGAGCCTTGACCGAGTGATTGAAGAAGTCTTCAGGAAAGAAATCACGCATCGTGATGGGGATGGACGATCTATGTGTCGAAATGTCATCATCTTCAACACGTTCATGTTGCTTTGAAAGTTGACAAGAGCTGCTTTGCCCCCTTTCCGATTGGCGGACATGTGGAGGAGACGTATGCTTCTTGTGCAATTTCTTAGGAGTGACTTCAGTCCATCCTTCAACTTTGCTTGTCTTGGACGATGCCCCCAGCGGTTGAGGTGAAAACTTTGAGTCGGAAGAGCCAGAAGTGAAGGTGGTATAGTTTGACTTCACCACATCGTCAAGATCTAGCTCGATGATTCCTTTCTGAGCCAGCTTCATGATGAGATCTTTCAGCACGAAGCACTTTTCTGTCGGATGACTGATGAAGCGGTGGAATTTACAGTATCTTGGACTGTCAGTACGATTCATCTCTTCCGGCCGTCTGCACTCAGGCAAACTGATCACCTTCTTGTCCAACAGGTCATCTAACATGGCAACCACATCAGAGTCGGGGAATGGATAAATCTTCTCCTCAAGCTCCTTCAAAGTGCGTCTACGCATCTCTTGATCACGAAAAGCTTCGGTTTGAATCGCCTTGCCTCGTGTGGAGATTTTGACGGGAGCTGTGTTGACCGTCATTGCTTCCTTGGTGGGTTTCCATGCAGCCTTTTCTACCTTTGTCTCAAGAGCTTTGTCGTTTTTGTAGTTGGCGATCGGTTCCTTCTTCCCATGATGGGCGATGCTCAACTCCATGTCATGGGCGCGAGTGGCCAATTCCTCAAAGGTCCGTGGTTTAATGCCTTGAAGGATGTATTGCAAACCCCATTGCATGCCTTGGATACACATCTCGATTGAAGAGGTTTCCGAGAGCCTGTCTTTACAGTCGAGGCTTAGAGTGCGCCATCTGTTGATGTAGTCAATGACTGGCTCGTCCTTCCACTGCTTTGTGCTTGTTAGCTCTAGCATGCTCACAGTGCGGCGGGTGCTATAGAAGCGGTTGAGGAATTCCCGCTCTAACTGCTCCCAGCTGTTGATGGACTCAGGCTCTAGGTCTGTGTACCACTCAAAGGCGTTTCCTTTCAGCGAGCGCACAAACTGCTTTGCGAGGTAATCCCCTTCGGTTCCTGCGTTGTTGCAAGTTTCAACGAAGTGGGCAACGTGCTGTTTCGGGTTTCCCTTTCCATCAAATTGCATGAACTTTGGTGGTTGATAACCCCTCGGCATCCTTAAGATGTCGATCTTCTTTGAATACGGCTTTGAGTACAACCCGGAGGTATTTGAGCTCCCTTCGTACTGTGCCTTGATGGTGTTGGTGATCATCTCTTGCAACTGCTGGATAGAAAGAGATCTCATGAGTGCCGCTGCTTGGTCTGGCTCCGGCTTCGCATCGTTTTTCTCCACCTGAGGCTCATCTTCTTCGTCATCTCTTCTCTTTAGTGGATCATTCTCTGGGTCGGGTTTATCGTCGTCCTGCGCCTCCAGTCGGTTGACTAGTGCTGCAATTTGCAAGTCTTTTTCTTCCACAGTTCGGGTTAGCCTTGCGATTGCTTCATTCATTTGAGCCAGCTGCTCATCGATTGAAGTTGCTCCAATGGTCATGACTTGCATGGTTGCACTGCCGCTTGAATCGGCATCGGAGAGCATGAATTCGGAGTATTTCCTTGGGCTTCCCCCCCTTGGTGCCCTTAGTGAGGCTAAGGTGATCACAGGCTCGCGTCTGGGGTACTCTCGTTCCCTTGGCAGAGTTGATGCAGAGGTGAAAGGGGTGGCGGAAGTAGCTCTTGCCATGCTTCGAGTCGTGATGCCCAAAGTGACACCAGTTGCGGCGAGGATGCTCTTGTTCTTTGCGCCGGTTGCGGGAACAGTTTGAGCCTTCCTCGATGCCATTAATTTTGTAAGTGCGCTTGAATTTCTTGAACGGAGAAAGAGATGAGAGGTAGAGATGTCCCACCGGGCGTGCCAATTTGTGAACACGGAAAATTCCTGAAACGAAAGAGACAAGAACAACGTGCACAAACAAATATTTGTATTTGATGATTTTGGGTTACAATCTCTCTCTATTTTGATCCTTTGATTCGATCTCCGTAAGGTGTTGATTTGTGGATATTTTGTTGATCCAAGGGCCGTCAAGGCTTGATCTTGGATGAACAGTTGGAAGTTTCTTCAAAGGGCCGTGGGCTTGATCTTTGAAGTTGGATTTGAGCGGATCTTCAAGGAGCCGTTGGGGCTTGATCTTGAGGATGAATGTTTCTTCAAGGGCCGTTTGAGGCTTGATCTTGAATAACGGTGATGAGCGGATCTTCAAGGGCGTTTGGGCTTGATCTTTGAAGAACAGTGATGAACAGATCTTCAAGGGCTTTTGGGCTTGATCTTGAAGAACGGTTGGATGTGTGGATTTGTCGACGTTTGTTGATCCAAAGGGCCGTTGGGGCTTGATCTTGGATGAACGGATGATGAAGGATGGTGCTTTCTTCAAGGGCCGTCGGGGCTTGATCTTGGAAGAACGATGAACGAAGAACGAAGAATACTTTCTTGATTCTTCGGGAACCTGGATGCTTGAGAGCCTTGGAGTTTCAGAGCTTCAGAGCTTCAGGGCTTCAAGGTGTAATGTGAATTGGTCCCCCAAATGAATGAAATTGGGCTTGTATTTATATAATTTTCCAAGGCCTAATTTTGAATATAATATTCCAGATGAAATAAGTCGTTTCTGCCAGGCGTTGACACGTGTCCTATTTGATGACTTTTCCAACTCATTTCAATTTTCGTTGAGTCACACGCTACGTGTAAAATTTATGTAATACATGAGCGTTGACACTTTGATTTATCGGTCAACATTTATTTACGAAATTTCGATGTCTACAGTTATACATGAAACTAAACGAAGGTTTGCACTTATTAAGCACACGTCTGGTCACTAGTCATTCTCCAACACGATCGGTATTTTGACGAGACGATATATGTTTATAAACTACTCTTATACGACTGCGAACATATTGTCATGTGAAATTGGATTAAGGCGAGTACACTGTCATGTGCAACTGAATTAAAACGAGCATGTTGTCATGTGCAACTGAACTAATAACGTACATTTCCTTTATCTTTTACTTGACAAATTAATGAAGAATAAGTTTCTTTAAAACTTGAACCTCTGGAGTCTCAAATCGATCGGTCTCCAAATTTTCTCATCTAGAACGAAAATCTATAATAGTTAGAATATAGTTTTTTCAATTTTAAAGACCCATTGGAGTTGCCTGATGAATTTTACAAACAGGGTTTTATGCTGTCAACATATCAATAGTTTTTTTTTTTTTTCAATTCTAAAGACCCATTCATTCCTTGTGATTTTTTACTTCTTATTTACGTCTAAAATTTTACTTTCAAATTTAGATGGAGATTTTGGTACATAAACTTCCTTCTATATCATCGAAGAAGCCTATAGGTAGGCTAAAATACATCCAACTCAGCAATATAAAGCAGAAAATCTCCTCTTTCAGTTTCAAGACTCTGACTAGTCTTCTTTTTGCTCCCTTTGAAACTTTGAAACTTTATTCGCAATATCATGTTTTCCCTTTGAGACTTTATTCGCAAGCGATGCAGCTTCTTGTTCTTGTTGTTCTTCTTCTCTTTCTTTTTCTAGCACGCAAGTATGCTCGACACTACGGACAATGTAGGCTTCCACCAAAGTCCTCGCCTGCGCGTCTCTAAATCATCAGATGCAGCCTGTTGTTGCACCAGGGGCCGTTGCGTTGGGTGCTAAAGCATGGGTGTTTTGTATCCATTGAGCAAAGACGGGTTGTAATTGTATAGCGGTATCTGAAAACATATCTTGCGGGCGCCCTAAAGCGCTCATAGTATCATTATGAATATACAAACCAAAACTGTGAAAGCCTAAAAATATACATACCCAGTTAAGATGTGATATGATTGCATCGCGATGCCTAAGGACACGATCTAATAGATCGTTGTATCGAGTAGTTGGATCATAGTCTCTTACCATAAAAATGGCTGCATGCGCAGCAGCACCAACTATGAGAAATCCACCAATCCACATGTGATGTGTGAACAATGAAAGTTGTGTACCATAATCGGTAGCTAGATATGGATAAGGAGACATCAAATACATATGGTGAGCTACAACAATGGTTAAAGATCCTAACATAGCTAGATTAATAGATAATTGAGCATGTCATGACGTTGTTAGGACCTCCAGCTTCCCCCACAAGAGTAGTGCATGTGTGCCAATCATCGTTCACATACCACCCACCGGTGGGAAATAAGACGGGGAACAAATATTGTAAAACCCTAACAACCAAAATGACGACACCTACACAGAAATAATTAAGCACTTGTGCATGTCACGTCACTAATTCCCTATTGAGATTATAGTGAAAAAATTCGAGAAACAATTAGCATAGAGAATAAAAAGAACACACATATGAAGCTATTAAAAACAGTCAAACAAAATGATTTTTTTTTTAATAAACGATATTATCCACATTAAGAAGTGGGGAGTGAGCTGAGTCTCACAATGAACTAGCAATAATGTGGTTCAAATTCGCATTTATTGAGAATTAAATATAAGATCTCTCACTTACAAGTAAAGAGAAATACACTAAACCGTACGTAGTACTAAGTAACTCAAACAAAATGATTTAGATCGCTTTATTCACCTTGAGGTGGGGCTTTTAATCTCACCATTGGATAATTATTTGGTTGTTAGTTTTTGTTTTTTGTGCTTGCGAAGACATGATTGAAAGAAGAGATAAATAAGAGTGGTGCAATGATTTTGCTATAGAAGAGAAAAACAAAAACAAAAAAGAAAGCTAAAAACTATTTCAAGTTATTTTTATTTTCAGAATGTTGTTTTATGGAAAATTTACACAAATACCACCTAATTTTCAAGGATTTGTGCATTTGCCACAAAAACAAACAAAAAAAACAAAACAAAAAATAAAATCAATTTTAACAATTACCCACCTACACTTTGCTTTGGTGCTAATTTACAACCCCCATCAACATTCTGTCAAAATTGTATCACTTTTTAATTTTTTTTAATATTAAAAAATATATTTAAACTAAATTAAACAATAAAATGAAATACTACAACTTACAATAAGAGCATATCTAATCCAAAAAAAAAAGAAGTTATTTTAGTCAAAATGGTCCTTGAGATTTGAAATCAATAGAAGTAGTCCATGAGATTGTCCACCATCAATCATTTTGATCCTCCTATTAAAATTATGTTAAATAATGATCAAAATGACAAAATATCCTCAATTTAACAATCAATAGGCCAAAATGATTTGCCAAAAATTGAGGGCATTTTTGTCATTTTATTCTTTTTTAATGGAGATTTTTCATGAATGAACAAAATGATTGATGATGGACAATTTCAAGGACCAAAATGAAAAGTTATGCAAATCTCAAAAACTATTTTGGCTAAAAAGCTAAAATAAAATAAAATTACCATAGGCTCCTCTCCCACTTCCCTCTCCCCTAATTCCCCTTCCCAATCACCCCAAGCTCGACCGAATCTCCCGCTATGTGATTGGATTTCATCCAGGAATCTCTAGTCTGATAGCCTTCAAAGATTTCATTCTAGAAGAATCCGTGAACCCAAACGCTCAACCGGATTCTCAAAGCATGCACCCTTGACCCTATTTGACCCCTCCACGCAGCTCCTCTTAACCAGCTTCCCCTGCCACGCAGTGCAACCTCTAAACCTATGGGCACATTTGGTGGGCTAAATGAGATTGAGCCTTAGGGATATGATTGGTTGGCAGAAACTTGTAAGACATGACTTGTAACCCAGAAGGATAGGTTAGATAACTTACTCTATTATGGTTTCATAACATGTCTAGTCATGTCCATCTTATATTTTGACACAACAAACAAGAAATTGGACTAAAGTCTATTTTAATTGGTCACATCATATCCCACCAAACAGGCCCTATATGGCTAGAAACCCCCATGGCAACCTACACCAAACCTTGAGCACAGCCCACCTTTGATGTCAAGTTAACGAAAATTTATTCGGTACTAACTTCTTCAATCCCAAACCTTGCGCACAGCCCACCTTCTCGATGCCCAATCTTCATGAAGATATGTTGCCTGCGGCTGTTCATAATTTCCATTGCCAGAAATCAAAATGTTGCAAGTCCGATAAAAACTAGCTCAAATTTAAAAGTTAGTTCAACAATTCCCGTGAAAAATAGATAATGCTTACAAGTGAAGGTGCAACGTTAGTTGTTCCTAGCAGTTCAAGATGCCTGGCTTGACAATAAGATCTCTGTCCTTAGTCTTCATGGTTGTTGAGACTTTCATGGAACGATCAGACTAACCCGTAAGTGAAACACAACAAGTTCACATGTGCATCAAACCATATGCATAACTCGAAATAATCAATTGATCAATCCAGGATGCGTTTCGTTTAGAACATTTAATCACAATATACCACACTCAATTCACACGCTATGCCGTGGTCTCCTAAAGACGATTTCATCATAGGCCAAGCTTCTGCACCCTTTTTGCTGAACAAAACAATGCAAAAGCTCTCGTGGGTGAAAAAGTATTTGTTCTCTAAAATAATTGTAATCAAATGTAGATTAAAAAACATAAAAATGTGATAAGCTCTCGTATGAAAAATTAAACAACAAAAGTAATAGGAAGAGATGTACGTTCATTAATTGTGATAGTTATGATCTTCATAAAATAAAATTACCTTTAGAGCGGTATTGTAATCATAACTAAAACTTTTTATGTTTTGAACAAAAATCATACCTAAAACTTTTTACTTAAAAGAAAGGATTGTTCATTTCCAGAAATTAATTATTGAGCAACATAACAAAAAATAGAAGAAGACACAGACCACCAAGTTCCATGTCACGGATAAGTTGTTGCTCATTTGTTAGTTTTGTTGATTTTGATAATAATTATGGATTTGCAAAGAAACTAGAGATTTGTTACTCTCTTGTTGATTTTGGGTTCCAGCAACCAGGTCAATAGAGCGGCGAATGCAGTGGCACATAGGCAGTCGCGCTTTGGTTTATCTACGTCACAAAACTTTGTGTGGTTTGAGGAGCCTCCAGATATCATTGTAGACCTCCTTTTAGAGGATAGATAAGCTTTGTAATTGTGGTGTGAATTGCTCTTTTTCCTTAATCTCTGACAAGATCTTTTCAAGGCCCAAATAAAGTATCAAAGCTTCTTTGTACGAATCATTGCATGTCACCAATGAATATTGTACTTCTCTTAAAAAAAAGGCGGAAAGTGATAATTTTGTATTTGAAGCCTTGGGTTTGAATTACTTCTCTTTTACTATAGTTTGCTAAAAGAAATTGAACATGTGGTACTTACAGTAGTATTTCATCAAAAATCATATATGCATATATACATATGGGTTGGAATATGGACACGTGACAGGGCTTAAGGACTGGGGCTTAAATCGCCTAATGCACTCCAAAACTCTTTTCTGAATTACTTCTTGGCCCTTATTTCATGTGTGTTTCGGGCTTTCTGGCTCTGTTGCATTTGTCATCAACAGAAAATATTTGGCTGTTGATATGTTAAGTACTGTGTTTATACAATGAAACAAACTCCTCCTCTACCATGTTCAAATACAACATCATTAGACTGAAATATTAAGTGGCACAGATCATTACAACACAAATTGTCATTTATGGCATGTCAAAAACGCTAAAATAGGATATAATAGTGTTTTAGAAAGCACTATGACATTCCACGTTATAATAGATTAGGGATTTTCCATATCATTTTCGAAACCCTATTGAAAACTATATTATTATAAATGCTATTGTAGACATAAACAATATCGTTTTTGAAGTGTCGTGGTTTTTTTTTTTTGTTTTTTTTATAGCGTTTCTAAAGTGTCGTTATAAGTACAATCGCCAGCATTTCATGAAGTGCAATTATTGAGATTTTTTAGAGCATGCATTGGACGCATTTCCTCCAAACAGAGAGGCCACACATGAAACTTGAAAGTAGATATGAAAGATTTGGCCAACTATACTAATACTAGTACACTAGTACAGTAGAACAGCTCCGAATCACCATCAGAGGATGCTCCCTTCCATTCTCTGAAACTTCTTTGCCTCAAACGTCTTCCGTCTCGGAAAATGATCATAGGAATCTCGTGATCATAATCGTTTATCGTACATCATGCAATAAAAAATCATTTTAAAATTTAAAAGGTGAGAATCCTTTTCCTTCCGTCTCACCCTGAATTTCCACAAAAGGAAAAAAAAAATTAACAAAAGCTACAACAAATGAAGACTTTGTGCTTTTGTATGCGAAAAATATTTTTGTTTTCCACTCGTAAGTGAGGGTGATGCTTATTACCTTATTTATCACCGTTAATTGAGTTTAAATTTAGAAATTTGTGTAGTGAATAGACACAAATCTCATAATTTAACTTCATCTAACGATGATAAATATAGTAGTAAGCAAATATACACCCTTGTATGCGTGTGATTTGTCATACTACTATTTATACATCTAAATTTGCAAAAACAAGATGGGAGCATTGAATCACAGTATGAGTTAGCTAGCTATGACTTGCAAGTTTCAAAATTCCACCCTTGACCTAATTGCTTAAAACTTCCCCAACCTTGATCAGCTTAATCATTTTAACAAGATATCTACCAAACCACCTTCACCTAACGCTCTAATCAATGATAACCACCAATTAACAAGCTCAGCACTCATATCTTACATCCTCATTAGGCCCAAATGATCTTTTTCAGACACGTGTATAGCCTCGTGGATGTGTAAGAAAGGTGAAGTTCAAAGGTTACGTACCATCGCTCTAAAGATAAGTTCACGTTAAGGTAGTGAAATTCCAAAGCAAGATTAAGCGTCACTCAGTCTCGTTTGGCACACAATATTGCATTAGAAATGATAAGCCATTATTTTAAACCTATGTTGGCGGAATAAATGAAGATATTGTATCTAATTTGGAGGTGGAAAATATATTATTTAAAGAAAATTATCAATTTTAATAATTCTCGTCAAAGTGATTGGATTAAAAAAGTAAAGTTTTCTTCATGTCTATCCACGTATAATCCTCTCAAGAAACAATTAATACGAGCCGTGGAGACGAATTAGATAAAGACAGCACACTATGCTAGTTTATATGGTAACAACAATACTTAGCCACTCGGAAAGTGAATAGGAGTTCCCACTCAAAATTGTTCGTTACCGATTTATAGAACTTTGTTTTTATGATCAGAACCGTTTATATTATAAATCAGTCATTATACAAAGATCGCCTTTGCAAAAAATAAACTAAAACTAAGGTTGTTTAGTCATTGAATTGTATAAAAATAGATGAACGAAATTGATAAAAGCATTTCGAACCATCTATGTATTTGTTATAATAGACCGATTAAACAACTTTAGTTTTAATTCATTTTTTTGCAGAGATGATCTTTACAAAGTGGTACATAATATGAACGGTTCTGATAATAAAGACAAAACTTTGTATTCAAACACGAAAAATTTTGAGTAAGAATTCCGACTCATTCTTGAGTAGTTAATGTCATTACCGTCGGATAATGGTATATTTGACTTTAAAAGGCAATATTGCACTTTTGCTTTTTATATTTTACAATTTGATATCATGCAAGAAAGAATCAAACTGAAGACTTTAGATGTCAAAAATCCGTATTATTAACATGTGAGTCAGAAGTGCTTTTGCAAGCTAGAATAATTTCATGTATAATTTTTCAAAATTAATAACGTACAATAATGCATTTATATAATTTAAAATATATAATAATGCGTGAGTAAAACGGAATATCCAAGTGTTATCTGTGCCTAATTGAAATGACTGCCAAAACCTATTGAACCACATGTAGAGTTTGTTATCTTACAGTTTTCTACGGGTTTCTAAACCGTGCCATTTTAGTGGTTAAGCATGAGAAGGAAAGGGTTGCATCGCATTGGGGTTTCACGCAACGAAGAGTCAATGGACTCTATCAAGTGGGGAAAAAATGCGGTATAAGAATTGGGATCTACCATTAAGCAATTCGCATCTTATCTCTCGATTCTCAGCATCTCTCCTGGCATCTCTATCCGGATCCGAACTGTTCACAACCTGCACAAATCCAACGGCTCACATTCTCCCTCGCCCTCTCTCTCCTCCGCCCATAAATAATAAATTCGCCTCCACCAGAGACCAACACCTCGTACGCTTCACACCTCTCACAAACCTTAAACCAACACCAAAAGCCCCTCCTCTGTCTCTGTTTCTTAATCTTCGCTTACAATCATGAACGTGTTGGATTCTAATCTCGAGGCTCTTGCTGTCAATTACTTGAGCTTCGGATTGTTCACGACAACTTGGGTCGCCGTTTTGACCGCCGCCATTAGCTTCTGGAGGCTCAGACCCAGAGCCGCCGCCGCCGCCACCAGCAGTGCCATCTCTTCTTCTTCATCTTCTTCATTGAGTTTCCGCTCACAACCTGCCGTTTCCGACCTCAGCTTGCATGGGTCGTCGCCGGTCTCCGAGATAACGCAGTCAGATGCGGCGGCGAAAAAGGTGGACCCGCCATGCTCTGTTCCATCATTGGCTAATTTCGATGACGGCAGAGTGCAGCTGACAAAGGGTTCGAAGTTTGCGGTGTACTTTGAGGATAGTAGCGTTGAGAGTGACGTTGACCTGGCCGCGACCTCATCGCTTATGGCGGAGGAGGATGAGACGGAATGGAGCGGCAGCGATGAGGTGGTGGTGGCTAATTGGTGGGAGGATGTGTTGAGGTTGAGAACGGGGGAGATGGGTTGGTACAGGTTCCAGGACTTGACGGAGCTAAACGGTAACGTCGTTAGATTATGGGATGATTGAGCAGTAGAATAGTTGGTGAAACCACGTCCAGCTCGGCAAAACCCAAACGCTGTGACGTCGTTTGGTAGTTAGATTAGCAGCTGGTTTTAGGCTTAATTATGTAATAAGGTCTTGAATTTCAAGGTTCGAAGAAGAACTTGTAAATACATTTTGTTGGGTTAAACATGATAATCCACTCCAATCAAAGCAAATTGCAACGCTACTCGTTGCTTTTTTCTTCACTTGCTAATCTTCTTTTTAAGCTAATCGCAATATAATTCCTCGTTTAATCTCTGATTTAGTTGTGTATGCTCATGTGTGTATTATAAAGCATATATAATTGGCAGCTGGCTGTACGAGGAGTGTTTGCAAATTGATGTTCGAATTGGCACTATCCGATGTTATATTATTATTTGCACATCAAATCACTTTTGTCTCTATTATTCGACATTCGGTTGTACATTCTCATGTATCTACGAAGTTATGTAATTAGCTAATGAACTTTATTTTTGTGTCTGTCATATCGTGCATGTATAATTAATTAGTTCGATTCATAGAGAAGTGAACAAATACATGAAGAAGTTGCTTGTCCGGCTATTGAGAGGGTGTGCCATCAACGGTGGGCCTCGCAGCCTCCTCCCTCTTTGGTTGTGTCAAGGGATGGGCAGCCATGTCCACCGAGGAATGTAAATCAATGTTATTAGGCAGAGGTTAACTCCACCTACCTTTCTTTTAGTGCCCTTGTGGCTAGATCAGTGATCTTTCGGTGTTGCAAGGCACTTAAACAATCTAAAGGCTTGGCCGTTTGGAGAATGACCCTTATGGCACAGCTTAGTCAGTTATTCTCGCAGTTCAGATAAGATTGACCACCAGTTATCTGAAAGTATGTATCGGCGGTTTTAATGAAAATCTCAATTGACAAGAAAAAAAATCAATCAGTTATATGTCTTCTTCAGTTCTCAACTATGAGAGAAATTATTTTACAATTAGTTGTATATGCTCGTATTTACTAAGTCATGTAATCTATTCACGAGGATTTTTTTTTCTTGATAACTGGTTGTTTATCCTCTTTGTATCTACGAAATCTAGTAATCAGTTGTATATCCTCTTCAATCGTGAACCTGAGAAACGGGAGCTTGTGAGGCTAACTGGGAATAACTTTCATGTACAATAATTAATTAACTTTGCGATAGAGAGAACAGCATCTGATTAATTAATTAATTAATTAATTATAATTTTTTTTGAATTAATTAAGACTAATGTGGGGGTGGTTGTGTTTGGTAGTAGACTACCAAAAGCAGCATCATTAACTTTATTCTATTGAATTAATTAACAACGCAAAATATTTTATGATCTATAAGATGAGTTGGTTCTATAATGTATGTGTTACAAACGATTGATTATGTTGATTGCAACCACGGAACCAACTTTTGAATTTATGTTGGGGTAAATTGGTAGATTTATTTGAAATTGTTTTTAAAATAACTAGAAGAGCTTATAGAGAAAATGTTTTTTAGGTCCAAAAGTACTTAAAATGCTTATTGCAAGAAACACCAGTTATGTGTTTCTTTCACGAAGCAATAAAGTGTTTTTCCAGAATTCACTTCCCATTTTACCAATGATTGGTTCCAAAACCATTTTAACTAATAACACTTTCAGTCATTTGAAAGACACTTCCAAATGAGCTGGAAGTTTTTACTTATGAGTAAAAGTAAGACTGACCAGTGTATGAATGCGATTTGGACTAAATTATAGGGGTGAAATGAAAAATGTAAAAAATAATGTGACATGCTAAAGGTCGGTTTGGCGTCTAGTTTTGTCCATAGGGGATTGTTGTAAATTACGCAATGAATGTTACAACAAGCAACCAATGGTTTCAAGTCGCCTACCAGTCTAGATAAACTGATGTGTCTATGGGATACATCGCCTAAAATGAGCTACAAAGTGATATATAGTCGGTCACATGTCAGATTATCTTTAAAGAAAATATCAAATATGTCTCATAGATATATAATAGTAACAAATGACGTACTATTTACTCTAACTAAGATGTCAAAGCTGACGTGAAAATGAAGGCCGAGCTTCAAGCGTTAAAGTTGATGCCTTGAAGTAAAGGCGTCAAATAAGTTTTTTGTTATTTTCAAATGCATTTAACTTGTTTTACCTTAAATGCCTAGTGTATTTTTATCATTTTTAAACCATCAACAATCCAATTTTTATTATATTTGTTAATGAAGCAAATAAATTTTGACATATCAGATGGAAGAAATATATCAATAATATTTCTAATTGTTAAATCGGTCATCAAATTAAAATATAAAATTTTAAATTTGACGTTTCCTTTTAAAATGCACTAAAATTCTCTTTTTACTTTTTGTCGTTTCATAAACAAAGCAGTAAAATTAATTAATCATATAAGTTGGTTTGGGGGAGAAAATGTCGTCTTGCATAAACAAACCACTATAATTAATTAATCATGTAACTTGTTTTGGTTGAGAAAATGTCTTGTCGTACGGGAAGCACTTTACTATATATTATATAACTTCCACTTAACAAAAGTATCCATCACAAAATGTATAATTAATCATCACGAATTATTATCGGAGGCAGATTCTCTACCCTTTCATTCTTATGTCTGTGTCTTTCCGTACTTTTCTGTTTGTATAGTTATGGTTAAGTCACGTCAATATTTTATATTACTATTCTTTTTTGTCTTATTATCTCTATAAAAAATATATATATAAAATATTAACGTGGCTTAATCGTGACCACACAAAACAGGAGGGCACGGAAGGGTACAAAAAATAGGAGGGCAGAGAATCTGCCTCCATTATTATCTGAACAAATGGGAACACCTTAATATACTATATCTATATATTATTCAGATTAATTTCAAATGCCATTCTTTTCCTGTGTCAATTATTCGTATGATGGGTTCCAGGTAGGAGGTTGTCCAATTGCCATAGTTGTGTTGTTTTTCCCACCAAAACCACACCCCAATTGCAGCCGTATGCTATGTTCGGGCAACGTCATTCGTAAAGTGACACGGAATGCAGACAAGTACTTATTTGTGCATAGTCTAAAATGAGATACAAAGTGATATATAGTCGGTCACATATCAGATTATCTTCAAAGAAAATATCAAATATGTCTCATAGATGTATAATAGTAATAAATGACGTATTATTTACTTTAACTAAGATGTCAAAGTTGACGCCATGAAGTAATGGCGTCAAATAAGCTTTTTGTTATTTTCAAAGGCATTCAACTTATCTTACCTTAAATGTCTAGCATATTTAAGTGTATTTTTATCATTTTTAAACCATCATCAATCCAATTTTTTTTATATTTGTTAATGAAACAAATAAATTTTAACACATCAAATGGAAGAAGGATATCAACAATATTTCTAATTGTCAAATCCGTCATCAAATTAAAATATAAAATTTTAAATTTGACGTTTCCTTTTAAAATGCACTAAAATTCTCTTTTACCTTTTTGTCGTTTAACAAAGCAGTAAAATTAATTAATCATATAAGTAAAATTAATTAATCATATAAGTTGGTTTGGGGGAGAAAATGTCTTGTCTTACATAAACAAAGCACTAAAATTAATTAATCATGTAAGTTGTTTTGGTTGAGAAAATGTCTTGTCGTACGAGAAGCACTTACATTAATCATCGCGAATTATTATCTGAACAAATGGGAACACCTTAATATACTATATCTATATATTATTCAGATTAATTTCAAATGCCATTCTTTTCCTGTGTCAATTATTTGTATGATGGGTTACAGGTAGGAGGTTGTCCAATTGCCATAGTTGTGCTGTTTTTCCCACCAAAACCACACCCCAGTTGCAGCCGTAGTCATTCGTAAAGTGACACGAAATGCAGAGAAGTATTTATATGCGTATAATATATGAGCTCGTTTAAAAATATTTTTAAAATAATTAAAAGTGTTTTTAGGTTTTAAAAATACTTCAAATGTTTTCTGTAAGAAGCAGCAATTATTTGCTTTTTGTATGAAGTATTTTAAGTATTTTTTTCATGATTTACTTGCATTTTTATTAAGAATTGATTTCAAAAATATTATTAGTTATTTTAAAAATACTTACAAACGAACTTTATATCTTTTTTGTGTTTGTATCTTTTTTTGTATATAAGTTTTTCTAACTTGTTAGAAGAAAATATACTTCTCATCAAATCATCGATTAAGAAAGTTTACACTTGTTCTACGTAAGTTTCTCTCGAACTACATGACCTTTTGATAATAATAATTGAGCATGAAATCCCGAATTGTAAATAAAATATGCTCAATAGCTGGATCGAGTGGTTCGTGAAACGGATGCATTGTCCTATGTTACCAGCTCAGTTGGGTCCTACTCCTACTAGCCCTTCAGAAAAAGTTGGACATCCATCAAGAAACCGGACCCATAAAAATTAAAATGGTGGGACCTCAAAGTTGTGCTTCTTAACCCGCCTTTCCCATTTGGGCCAAGCAATCCACTGCTTCACGTGGACACATGGCTTACCAAAGCCATAATTCAGCCGAAAGACTTCGCTCTGGCATTCTATCAAACACCTCACACGCCGCAGATTTTGAACTGGGCCTCATCGAAAAGGAGTAGGATTTCTTTCCTCTTTTTTTGTTTCTCTCTATCTCTTATATGAACGGTCACGGTTAAGTCACGTCAACATTTTGTATTAATTTTTTATAACAAGAGAAAGATAAAATAAGAAAATATGAAAGAAGAGGATAAAAGGGGATGAAAAGAGAAGGGAAGAGAATCCTAATCCTCCTAGAAAAGCTAGCTGATACTGTCAAATGGTTTCCTTTTAGGTGAAATCCAAATAAAAATATAATATAAAAACAAAATGTTCTACACAAAAGCGAGTGGAGATTTTCTTCGGATCCCTTCTACCATGATCCACTGAATCCTTCAATTCTCTACTTTCTCGAATGGGTGCTAGCTCTAATTGCCGGCCCACCACGCCCACACCGTCGTCTTCCAGCCTCCGGTTGCCCAAAATTAGAACTAAATCCTCCCAGAAAGAGAGAAGAGAGTCGGGGAGAGAGAGTCAGAAGGGGGAAGAACATGAACAAGAAAAAAGTAAATAAATAAAAAAAAGAAAGTTAATTATTTCCTAGGCTTTCGATGTTCAATTGAAGGACAAGATTCCGAATGGAAGGGAACAGAGAAGATCCTATTTTCTTACGAAAGTGCTGTATATTCACAATAAAAGTGGAATCTAGGTGGTAAGTCTGGGGAAAAAACACAAGCACATAATATTGATGGTGGTGTATGTACAATTTTTTTTAATAATACGCAAAATTGATAAGTATGGAAAATGAATGACTGAGATAGAAAATTGAAAATTTAATAGTTGTAACTTGTTAAAATCAAATCCAACAGCTAAAAAACCAGCAACACTAAGTGATCTGTAATACTAAAGAGACCACTTGTGCAATTTATAGGGTGGGGTAGGGATTTTCTTAAAGCGCATTCCAGGCTGCAATTCCACATGTTTTGTTTCAAAACTTTCACCACGGACATGTCGATTTCATGAGAAGGTTGCTCTGCTGGGCTCACAAGAGGTCGATTATTATCGCGTTTCAAATAATAATTCATTGATAACTTGAGGGTCCCATGTTTTCCAATCAAAATTCCCCACATATTCAAAATGAGATTTACTTTGAATTTCTGTGTTTGAAGTTCGTGAATCAAAAGATTCAAACCGTTTAAGAGAGAAAAAGATATTCAAACCATTCAAATTTTTTGAATTTTTATTAATGGATCAATGATATGGACTAATACAAATCATATGATTAAAAATAAGTAATCCAGATCTTCTGACCCATAAACTCTAAATGTAGAAATCTAGAATGAATCTCAATCCCACTCATTTCATCAAACGCTGTATGCAAATGCGATGCTTTCGAATACTGACCATTATAATTGCGTCTGTTTGGTGATGCTCATTAAATCATAGACCCCATCAGGGCCATAGCTTTTTTTCCTTTCTTTTTTTTTTTTTTTTTGGAAAAATAGGGCCATAGCTTCTTGGCATGGTATATTCTTGCCATGACCATGCGTAAAATCTCATCTAATATATAAAGAGATGAGATAGTATATTCACACATCTTAAATTACTTCTCACACATCTTTTTAATTTTTTAATATTTTTCTATCAAATGGTAGTGGTGTGTAGAAAATATTATAAAATTAAAAGGGTGTGAGAAAAATAATTTGGGGTGTGTGACTATAATCTCTCTAAAGAGATATGTCACTCAGTATTATTATCGGGTGGTATTCCTCTTCAGTTATAAGTGAGAGATTTTAGTTTCAAATTTCTTGGATGACAACTTTGATACCAAATTAGGTTTCTCATTGTGTGACTTAACTGAACTTTCCCTTTCCTTAGTGTAAAATATATCATTGTACTAAACATATATATATATATATATATATATATATATATATATTATATTCACACACCTCAAATTGGACAAGAATTGTCTGCCCTCCCACTTCCGGTGCCCTCATGTGCCCTCCTGTTTTGTGTGGTCACGGTTAAACCATGTTAACATTTTATATTGTTTTTTATAGAGATAATAAAACAAAAATTAATAGTAATATAAAATGTTGACGTGGTTTAACCGTGACCATACAAATAGAAGGGCACGGGAGGGCACCAAAAGTGGGAGGGCAAACAATCCTTGTCCTCTCAAATTACTTCCCCCGCACCCTTTTAATTTTTTAATATTTTTCTATAAAATGTTAGTGATGTGTTTAATATTAAAAAAATAAAAAAGTGTGAGAGAAGTAATTTGGAGTGTGTGAATATAATCTCTCTTATATAAACTCCTACGATTTATAGCTAGGTTGTAATGTTTTCCCGTCAGATTTATCTTGTTAAGAAAATACTTACTTTGTCGAATAAAAAAGTCCTACACCCAACCCAAGATCGTTTCTTACGGATTAAATCGGGTCATCAATCTCATTCGTTGGCTTTTTAAAGAATGATGTTTCTAGTGTACAAACGAGAGGATATGAACTATGAAGTATGAACAAGATTGTTTAATCAAAGTAATCAAGTGTCCTTTTGTGTTGTTGTCTATAAGTGCGTGAGTGAGTCTCAGATGTCCAAAGGCGGGCATGGAGTTGCCGACGAAATGTCCCTAAAAATAGGATATTTGTCACTGTTTGGTGTCCTCATGTATTGGATATATAGAGCTTGGTTGAAACAGATTGGCCACTCAACGTCATTAGAGAGGAGAAAACAGGGTGGACATGCACTGTACGTGTCGAGGGAGTTCGGTTATTGGTTAATGAATACATGTTTGCATAGTTTGGTTGGTTAGCGATAGGTTGAAAGGTGAGCAGCTATTCTACCAGGCAACGGGGCTGGTTGCATTTATTTGGATCTTGACCGGTCCCCAATACATGCCAAAACTAGCCACAAATGGGGGCGCTTAAATTGCCTGTTACAAGTTTGAAAAATTGTCTGTATGGTTTGAGTATTCGAATTTCTTAACCAATGATTCGTTTCTTAGTGTTTTAGAACGGTTAAAAACGCTTTTAGAACGGTTAGAAACGCTTTCAAAACAACAAAACTATTTACAGTAGTGTTCTTCAAACAAAGAACAAGTGCGTCCTACATAAACATTTATTATAGCTCTCAATGTCGGTTCATGTATTACCTTGGTTTTCATTGGTACCAAGGACTATCCCATAAACAAGACAAATACTCTTGAGCAGTGTTTTAAAAGTCTCTGTCTAAGCGTTAGGTGGTTGGCCATCACCCAGATTAATGCCTAGGCATATGGTCATCTTTGAGATTTTGAGGTCCCTGTGCGAAATTTGTAAAAGGGTACCTCCTTAAGATAGTTTTAAGTTTTAAAAGAGTAGGACAATATATTGATGCTAGAAAACATTCACTTAAATAAAAACAAAGTCACTTAAACCTGTAAACGGGTCACCCGAACCCAACCCGTTAAACTAATGGGTGACCCGTTTCACCCGTTAATAATAATATTTTTTTTTTTTGCATAAAGTTTATTTTTTGTTATTAAGACTTTACTAAAATTACTAAAATATCCTCAACTAACGGGTGCTAACGGGTTGTAACTGGTCTAACGGGTTGACTCAAAGTGACTCGTTATTTAATGGATTGTTAACGGGTTCACCCGTTAGCGACCCGACCCGTTAAGCATCCATCCAAATAGAAATATTAACGGGTTGGGTCGGGTCGGGTTAACGGGTTGGGTCCAAAATGCCAGGCCTACTTAGTACTATGGTCTAGTGGTATTCCTTTTCACTTGTAAGTGAGAAGTATTAGGTTTGTTTCTCACCAAAGACAAATTTGAACCACATTGTTGTTTACTCATTCTACCCTATTAGTGTAGATAATATCATTTGTTAAAAAAAAAAATCAAAACAAACTTTAGCAGTCACTGATTGCATGTTTACAAATATTAATGATAAGTAAAAAAAACTACAAACATAACCTTCACTAAATAATAAAAAATTGTTATATCTTAAACAACCAAACATGAAAAAAAAACTTCAAAACTCTAACTTTAAAGTTTCACTTAAATATATAATTTTATTATATAATAAAATTAAGAAATTATAGTTTTTTAGGGTGTTATTATTGACACTCAAAATATCTCATTGTACTCCAAGTTTTTATATTTAGAAAGAAAATAAATACTCTTATAAGGAGTGCACAATGTGGTTTTAAAGTGTTAACAAAAACAATTTTTTACATATCGAACATTATTCCATGATATAAGACGAAAAAAATTTTAGGGGTCCTTTCAAATTTTAAAACCTATGCGATTGCACATTTCGCTCCCTCCCAAAGCCCTCTCTGCCTAGGCATTTAAAAAAAAAAAAGGATGCCTAGGCAGGTCTAGGAGTGCTATCAATTTTATAACCTTTTTTGCTTTATTTAAAAAAAAAATGGTTTAGGGAACTTATATTTGCATTTTATGTTTTTAATAAATTGTAAGAGATCCCACTTAGTTTCCTGAACTCTAGACCTCTATCCGTCATCTGACTAGCCTCTAGTATAGTATTGTTTAGAATATTGCTTTGAGTGGTCGAAACGAATACCTCTACGTTGACAATGTAGGCATTGGTTGGTTGAATATTGAATATAGGAGTGGTTGAAACTTGAAAACAACATATCGATCTTCAAATTTCAAGAAAAATTCAACACTAAAAACAGTACAGATCAATAAAATTAGAGTGAAAAGAGCATGGCTAGGGTTTTAAGGTTGTTCCTTCATAAATAAGGAACAGAAAAAATGGCTTTTCAACGATACAGAACCAAATAAAGTGATGATTAAGATGTCACTGAGAAGACTAATACTCAAATGAAGTGCCATTTACGATGTGACTGAAGAATTTTGGATATTTATTTTATTTATTGATTTTTTTAATTCATTTGATTCAAAAAATTATGTAGAGTGTGAAAAATAAAAAAGTGTATGCTGATGGTGCCACATAAAAATTTTACCTTTGACGTCGAAGATGGAATCAATACAAAAAAAAAAAATATCAAGAAAAATGAAACGTTACGACAAAAGAAATAAGATTAGAAAACTAAAATATCGACTTCAAACAAAAAATTATTAATCGATTTATCAAAAAAAAAAAAATATTAATCGAGAAAGATATATCTTCGAATGTTCTGAATTTCTAGATACTGTTACAAAATGTAAACGTCACTATTCTTTGTTTCCTTCTTTTATTTTATTTCCATTAAAGCAGTTTATCAACATTAAGGAAAAAACCATTTCCTAATCTAATTAGGTTGATTAATTTAATTATTTAAATAAAACATTCCTAGTCTAAACCAGAGATTTGCCCGTTTACTTCCCCACAACCCCTATATATACCCAAACCCCCCAAACCCCCCAAACCCCCAACCCCCAACGACCACCACCAGTTATTTTCCACACTCTTCACTCTACTCACCCCCACTCTTCTGCTCTTTATACCCATCGCCGGAAAACTCGTACCCCACCGAAACGATGCGTTTCCTGCTCTCTCTTCTCCCTCTCCTCGTCCTCCTCCTCTGCTCGCCTTACTCCGCCGCCGCCGCCGCCGCCGCACAGAAACACACTCCACAGCACAACCCAGCATCAACTCTCGTCCGTTCATCATGTCGCCACGCCACCTACCCCAAAATCTGCCTCCGCACACTCTCCGACTACGCCGGCCCCGCCAAGACCCCCCGCGACCTCGCCCAGGCGTCCGTGAGCGTCAGCCTTGCCCGCGCCCGCCGCGTCTCGGGCTTCCTCGCCCAGCTCTCCGCCAACTTCCAGGGGACAAAGAGGCAGCGCTCGGCGATAGGCGACTGCGTGGACCTGATGTCGTCGTCGGTGGACGAGCTGAGCGAGACGCTCGGCGAGCTGCAGCACCTCCGGGAGGAGACGTTTCTATTCCAGATGAGCAACGCCCAGACGTGGCTCAGCGCCGCCCTCACGGACGACGACACGTGCCTGGACGGGATTCAGGAGGCGGATGTGAAGGCCAAGGCCGCGGATGTGAAGCGGAAGATTAAGAATGCGGCTAGGGTTACGAGCAACGCGCTGTACCTGATCAATCGCCTTGACGAGAGCCGCGGACGGCCCAGATCTAGACCTTGATGAAGATCGTGATGATGGACGGCTGTGATTCTGTCAGTATGGGTCTCAGTGTCGGTCCATGCCGACGATGGTGTCGTACTTTCTTTTTAGTGTCTACTTTTTTTTTTTTTGTAAAATCTTGTTCAAGTTGTTAACGAGTATAGTAATGATGCTTACATATATAATATAAAATCTTTTGTTAGTTTTGGGATATTTTACTTATCAAGATCTTATTTATTTTAAAAGTAATATTTGTAAGCGATAGATTGATCGATAGATTGATCTGATGAGTGAGTGTTTCCGGTGCACTCACTTACATTTAAAAATAATATTTGTAAGTGATGGATTGATCTGAAGCGTGGTTGTTTGATGATTATTTTACTTATCAAGATCTTATTTATTTTAAAAATAATATTTGTAAGTGATAGATTGATTTGATGAGCGAGTGTTTCCGGTGCACTCACTTACATTTAAAAATAATATTTGTAAGTGATGGATTGATCTGAAGCGTGGTTGTTTGATGAGTATTTTTTCATTTGTTGGTACGTCAAACAACCATGCTCTTGATGATCCTTAATAATGTATGTTGAAAAATTGTGCTATGAAGGACTAATAACTCATAAATAATTACACCAACTCCATTCAGAAACAATACCTTTATGTTTCCTTTTTTAGCTCTTATATTTTATCTTTCTTCTCACAGCAAAATAATGGTATACCCTCTCACTTGACTATAAAAAATGGGAAAGATATCATTTTCAGATCTCTTCCATCAAGATCACCGGATCAAGTAATCTAAGCCTTTGAAATTTCATCTAACAGCCTATCTATTTTGATTTATTAAAAGGTGTAATAATTTTTGACGATTGGATAAAATTTCAAAAGCCTTTGAAATTTCATCTAACGACCTATCTATTTTGATTTATTAAAGGTGTAATAATTTTTGACGGTTGGATAAAATTTTAAAGGTCCGGATCACTTGATCTGGTGACTTTGGTGGAAGAGATTCGGAAAAGATCTTTTTCCTAAAAAATGGGGAGAAAAGGGTTAAATTCGGGTCAGTACTTCCGACCCGCCCCAAAAGGAAATCCTCTTTTGTTGACAGGCTCGTCAAGCCCAAATTGACGTAAAGATAGTCGGCGCGCGCTTACTAACCCAGGGACTCCTAACCCGCCACTTCTAACTGGGCCACCCAATTCCCAAAACGTAACTGAAAACTTGACCCGTAAATCGGAGACAGGTGTCGAAACAAGAATGCAGGCAGAGGGTGGGTAGAGGCTTAATGGGCACAGCAGATCCCAACTCTCTCTCTCCCCCTAAAACCCTAGTCTTCTCCTGAATCCATCTAAGCTAGGGTTTTTCTGCAACTCCGCAAAACTCCCGCCTAAACATGGAAGGCATAGAAATGGACGATCCCCACGCCCTCCCTTTTAACGACGACGATGACGACATCTGCGCCTCAATCCTCACTCGCTTCAGCAGCTCCACGCGCGAGGACCACCACCACCTCTGCGCCGCTGTCGGCGCCATGGCCCAGGAGCTCAAAGACAAGAACCTCCCTTTGACTCCCGTCGCATACCTGGGAATCACATGCTCCTCCCTCGACGGCCTCGCCTCCCAGCTTGACCCTCCCGGTCACGTGATCGACGCCCTCCTCACGATTCTTTCCATTGTCTTTCAGAAAGTATCGGCGGCGATTATCGTGAAGATAAATGACTTCTTGTCGGAGCTCTTGGTCCGCGTTTTTCGGTCGCCGTCGTTGACGGTGGGTGCCGCCGTCTCGGGATTGAAATGTATATCGCATTTGCTCATTGTCAGAGGCCGTCTCCACTGGTCTGATGTGTCTCAATTGTATGGATTTCTATTGAGCTTCGAAACCGACTCCCGCCCTAAGGTGCATTTTCTCACATTTTATTTGCCTTTCGAGTTCTTATGGTTCATGTTGATTGTATATCATAGAATTCAGATTATTCCGGTCATTTATTATATAAATTCGATGAATTTGAGGCTTATCAAACTACTATACGGCACAATTGTAGCATATTTTGGTAAATATCGATTGTTATGATCGAATTCAGATTTCAATTCTCTTACATGTATGTGAATGTGTGCTGATTGGATTAAAAAACAGGTGAGAAGACAATCTCATTTGTGTCTTCGTGATGTGTTGCAAAGTTTTCAAGGAACGCCGCTCCTTGCACCTGCAAGTGAAGGGATAACTAACTTATTTGAAAGGTTTCTTCTTCTTGCCGGTGGGTCAAAGGCAGATGCGAGTGAAGGACCCAAGGGAGCCCAAGAGGTCTTGTATGTTTTGGATGGTTTGAAAGAGTGTCTGTTTCTTATGTCAATCAAGTGCAAAACCAATGTCCTCAAATACTACAAAACTCTTTTGGAACTGCGCCAACCACTTGTTACAAAGCGCATAACAGATAGTTTGAATATACTTTGTCTCAATCCATCGTCGGACGTTTCTTCTGAAGTGTTGCTCGATCTATTGTGCTCATTAACTCTATCTATCTCTACGAATGAGACTTCTGTGGATGGCATGACATTTACAGCTCGCTTGCTGGGTACTGGAATGGGGAAGGTTTATTCCCTTAATAGGCAAATATGTGTAGTTAAACTCCCTCTCGTATTCAATGCCCTCAAAGGTATGTAATGTTTTGTCCTCCATTGACTTTAGCAGCGTGTGTTTTACCTTCTTATTCGTTAAAGAAATCTTCTCTAAGTTCCTGTCTATATCTGTTCTATTGTAGAAAGCAAAACTCAAAAAGTTCTGTTGTGTTTTTTCTTTGATTTTGGCAGATGTGTTGGCATCTGAGCACGAAGAGGCGATACACGCAGCAGCGGACACATTTAAGAGTCTCATTCATGCTTGCATAGATGAAAGCTTGATCAAACAGGGAGTTGACCAGATTGTAATGAATGGCAAAAATGATGCAAGGAAGTCTGGGCCAACTATCATTGAAAAAGTGTGTGCTGCTATTGAAAGCTTACTTGGTTATCACTACGCGGGTGTCTGGGACCTTGCATTTCAAGTTGTTTCAGCAATGTTTGATAAACTTGGTATTACTTTTGATGAATCCGACTGTTTTTCTCTCATTTTTAACTGATTTATTTTTCAGTTCTTATTATCTCCATTTGATATAAGAGGTATAACAGCTGTTATCATGCAGGGGTATACTCTTCTTATTTCATGAGCGGTGCGATCAAGAGCATGGCAGAGATGGAGAAGTTACCTGATGAAGATTTCCCTTTCAGGAAACAGGTCTTTTCCATATTATTGAGTTTTAAAAGATTACTTCTTGTCATCGTATTGATCCCTATATTGCAAACTCGTCTATATATGAACCTTAGCATGTACTATGTCCACTATTATCATTAACTAGTTTTGTGATTGCAAGTTAAACTAGTTTCATTTTTTTAAGATTGTTTGGAAGCATCTTGTGTGGTTCTGCCTTTGTTTACACTCAATTAGTGCAACATTTACTAATCTAATGACTTTATTAATATATAGTTGCATGAATGCTTTGGATCGGCTCTTGTTGCAATGGGACCTGAAACATTTTTAGGTCTTCTACCTCTTAATTTGGAGGCTGAAGACCTAAGTCAGGTGAATGTTTGGCTCTTTCCGATACTGAAACAGTATACTATTGGTGCACGTTTGAGCTTCTTTACGGAGTCAATTTTGGGTATGGTTGGAATCATAAAGGAGAAATCCAGAAAGGTATTGAACAGCTCATACTGATTGAATGCTAGTTGTTTAGTTCAGATGGAATTTTTAGTTATGTGTTATATTTTGCAGCTGGAGTCACAAGGACGTATTGTTTCATCAAGGAGTTCAGATGCACTTGTACACGCTTTATGGTCATTGTTACCTTCCTTTTGCAACTATGCTTCTGATACTGCTGAAAGTTTCAAGGATCTAGAGCAAGTCTTGTGCAGTGCTCTTCAAGATGAACCTGAGATTCGTGGAATAATATGCTTGAGCTTGCAGATTCTTGTTCAACAAAATAAGAAAATTGTGGAAGTGAATGATCTGTTTGACAGTGAAGTAGGTAGTGCCAGACATAGAGCTATGGCCAATTATACCCCTGAAGTTACAGAAGGTAACATGAGCGTGCTCAAGTCATCAGCACGCAAGTTACTACCTGTTCTATCAGGTGTCTTCTTGAATACCACAAAAGATGATGCCGGCTGTTTGCAGGTACTTCAGCATACTGTGGTTATATGTAGGCATGTGTTTTGTTTATTTGTCCTGCAAAATACTTGACAAGAATGCCAAATCCGCATTGATTTTGTATAGTGTACATATCCTACTGGTGCAACAAATTCAGTTTCCCTGCAACTCATGCCTATCTTTGTTAAAACCATGACACGTTCTTTTATAAGAGAAAGAGAGGCGGAGGGGAGTCATCTTTTTACTTAAATGTATTAGGTACCTCAAAGTGAACATTGAGGAACAAAGGCACATGAATAAAATGGAGCTGGCTTACTGTATAAGTTGCATCCTTTTTTTACAATTTCAAACTTTTCACCTCTCTTTTTTTCTTCCTTTGACTTCCCTTTGTCCTTTGAATATATTTTCACCTCTGTGTCCTCTCTGCTTCCCCTGACATTCTTGTCTTTTTCCATATTGGGTCCAATTTGCTGTTTGAGAATACACTTTTTGCTAGATACTTGTTTATACATTCATTACGGGATTTGTTGATAAATTTTGCATGATTAGTATTTTGTGAAGTTGAGAATAATTATGTTTGCACCTTTTACAGTCCACAATTGGTGAGTTTGCTTCAATATCAGATAAAGAAGTTGTATCAAGGTACTTTAGAAGTACATTGGTGAAGCTCTTAAAGGTTACTGAAGAGGCTAGGAAAGCAGAAAGCTCTAGAGATTTTAATACCACAAGGTACATCATTTTTTTTTTATCTCTATGATGTTTAGTTCTTCATTTTCACAATTGAGTTATTACTTCTCTATCTTAGCAGGATATCTGACCTGACGTTAATTCTTCCATCTTAACTGCAGGGCACAACTATTTGACCTGGCAGTCTCACTTTTACCTGGTTTAGATGCTAAAGAGGTTGATGTTTTATTTAGTGCAATAAAGACTGCATTGCAGGTTTGGAAATTTTTTTCCTACATCTGGTTATTTACTTTGTTTGTAGGGGATCTAGAAATGCTTGGTGAAAGGAAATGTTGCACTAAGTTACTAACTATGGCCTTCCTGGCTTCAGGATAATGAAGGTTTGATACAAAAGAAGGCATACAAAGTTCTTTCAATCGTTCTCAGGGTATGCAAAAGTTACTGATTTGTACGCTTTGAACGTTGGGGATTATCTGTATTAATGCTTTTGCACTGGACTTGAATTATTATCACCAGTCAGTAGAATATTTGGAAACATGGTTTACCAGTTCAAAGTCGTTTGCTTCACTGCTAATGTCATGTCTTAGTTAAAGAAGACATGGTTACAAGGGCACTCATATAATTTCTAGAATTATGTGCTGCTGAGCCATCTTTTATCTGCGTCGTGGTGATTTTTTTCTTTGCCCATCTCTTTTACTTATGGATCTTGTTGCTGGATGTATGGTCAGGACTGTGATTGGTTTCTTTCACCGAAGCTCAAGGAATTGTTTGATATTATGATTGAAGTGCTTCCTTCATGCCATTTTTCAGCTAAACGGCACAGACTTGACTGCTTGTACCTCCTGGTAGTCCATGTTTCAAAGGTATACATGAACACATTGGTTTTCCAAATTGTATTAAGGTGCTCTGTGTAGCATTCATTATTTGAGTATTAGAAATAAAGTTTGCTTTAGGTTAAAATTTTGTATGTAGCTATTCCATGCTTAAGAACTTAAATCTTTCTGTAGAGGGACACAGAGGAGAGGCGTCAAGACATCATAAGTTCCTTCCTAACAGAAATAATTCTTGCACTTAAAGAGGTACGTGGTTAAGCTGCAGCGATATCAGGTTTATTATGACATAAAAAAATTCTTGCACTTGAAATGCTAGAAGATCTTCCATTGCTGCAGCTTCTTGCCCTTGAAATTGATATTAATAGTTTTCTTTTTCAATGCAGGCTAACAAGAAAACAAGAAATAGAGCTTATGATATCCTTGTCCAAATTGGCCATGCTTGTGGAGATGAGGAGACTGGCGGGAAGAGAGAAAACCTGCAGCAGTTTTTTAACATGGTACTGGATATTGTTTCGGACACTGCAGCAGTTTTTTTTAATGATATTCTTTTGGCTATAATTGGTCTTCTGTGGGAAAGCAGAAATTGATATAAATTTGCAGCATGTCTAAAGCTTAATCTTATGGTCATAGGTAGCTGGGGGGCTAGCTGGTGAAACTCCTCATATGATAAGTGCTGCGATGAAGGGCTTAGCTCGGTTGGCTTATGAGTTTTCTGACCTTGTTTCAAGTGCCAGCAATTTACTCCCATCCACATTTCTCCTCCTTCAGAGAAAGAACAAAGAAATAATTAAAGTTTGTTCCCTTCTCTTTTGGATCAGCATTTCGGCATTATTAGTTATTTTGAGTGCACTGCTTGATAAATCATTGACCTATTTGTTATTTCTTTTTTGCAGGCTAATTTGGGCCTGTTGAAGGTATTAGTAGCCAAATCACAAGCTGAGGGGTTGCAGTTGCATTTGAAAAGTATGGTGGAAGGCTTGCTGAAGTGGCAAGATGCTACTAAAACCCATTTCAAAGCCAAGGTGGTTTCCTTGTCAGTATGTTTGTGACACTATTCAGACACTGAGTTCAGTTGGTTTAATGAACTTCCCCAAGTTCTTATCACTTGCTGTTCAAAACCAAATATTTTTTCAGGTTAAGCTTCTTCTAGAAATGCTCGTCAAGAAATGTGGGCTTGATGCTGTTAAGGCTGTGATGCCTCAAGAGCATATGAAACTACTTACGAACATACGGAAGGTTTGTCGATGGGCATCTGCTAGAGTGAATTTTCCAGGGGTACTTACTACTAGTTTCTGATCTTCCCTTTTCTTGTTGAACACAGCTCAAGGAACGAAAAGAGAAGAAGACGGGTTCTAAATCTGAGGAAGCTAGATCTCAAGTGTCCAAAGCAACTACATCCAGGTCTCACTCTTTCATAATTTAAAAGTTAAATACATGCGTGAGCACAACTCGCATGTTTGCATATTCATTCTTATTGTAAAGACATATCACACATGTATCATGTATGTATTTGCCAATGAAATTTTTACATCTCATTTTTAACTCTAATGTTTTGGGATTTATATATATTTTTTAATCTTCATGTTCTCTAACATATTGTTATTTTCTATTTTCTTTTCAGGCTAAGCAGGTGGAACCATACAAAAATCTTTTCTGATTTTGATGACGAAGAAACTGAGGATAGCAATGCAGATTATATGGATGCCAAAACAGTCTCGGGCAGGTGTGGCAAGGCGTCCACACAGTTCAAATCTAAAGCATCTTCATTAAGGTAGGTTGTATTTGATGTTCATATTGCAATGTTTAGATCACTTTGCATCAATCATGATCTGGGTAGCTAATAGTGTTCGTTGGATCATTTCTGATGGTCTAGAAATGTTATGATAAATAACACAATCCATTTGCCCGAAATTAACTAACACAAATGTTTGAATTACAGAAGAACAAATAATAAGAACTTGCTTGATCAGCTAGAAGATGAACCACTTGATCTGCTTGATCGGCAAAGAACAAGATCCGCACTCAGATCATCTGATAAGTTAAAGCGAAAGATGGATTCTGATGATGGGCCAGAGCTAGACCCTGATGGGCGCTTAATAATTCGCGACGAAGCAGAATCATACAAGGAAAAGCCATTTGAACCTGATTACGATGCAAGAAGTGAAGCGCATAGCCACTTGTCTGTAAACTCAAAGAAAACACAAAAGCGCAGGAAGACATCTGAATCTGGATGGGCTGCCACCGGCAAAGAGTACGCCAGCAAGAAGGCTGGTGGGGATTTGAAGAGGAAGGACAAGCTTGAACCATATGCATATTGGCCACTCGATAGGAAGATGATGAGCCGTAGACCAGAGCACAGGGCGGCTGCAAGAAAAGGGATATCGAGTGTGGTGAAGATGACGAAGAAGCTGGAAGGGCAGAGTGCCTCGGCTATCCTCTCTGCTAAAGGCTTGAAGTTTAAAAAGCGGGTTCAGAAGAAAGGAGGCAGCAAGAAGAAAACTAGGTGAAGAGCCGACTGCTCTAGTTCATTCACGCTCATACAAAACCACAGGGTTCTTTCTTCTCTCTGCACCGGATAGTAATGAATTGTTGTTAGTTATATACAGTGGTTAATATATACATATTTTGTCACGCCTGTCACCTATGCTCGTATATTCGAGTTGGCCCATAAAATGTTGGGTCATCCATTTCGGAAACCACTTATGTCCATGGGTCTGTTTAGTGGTCTGGTTGAGATAGGTTGTGACCGGTTGAAATGGACTTGAGCCACCGGTGTCTTTAGGAACAAATGTGGTTTCTGTTTTTCTAATAACAAGCCACCTACAGATGAAATTAATCTTTGTTTCTGCAGATGAAAACGAATATTATATTTTACTGAGAAGAGCAAATGTTGTGGAAGCTTTTCTCCATTGTTGGCATTTGAGGACTGAATTGGAAGCTCCTAGCTAGATGGTTGTTTGGAAGTCCGTTGCGTACGTTTTCATAATAATGTACAAACCAGCATAGTTTGGTGGATTTCTGTTGAAGATATTTGTCTTGATTTGAAGTTGTGATTAATAGATTTTCGTTACAGTCGCTAGTTGTTCCTATTTTTTTTTTTTGGTCACGAAGAGTGGTTGTGACTAAATGCTTATTAGTCATTATAACCTGGGACAGGTTAAGGCTGGGTCTGCTAGGCTTACTTCTCATGATATTGGGTGAGGGAATCGGAAAGGGCTTATAAACCGGGCGGGCGGGCTTTTGAGCACACGGAAAGGGGGGAAGTGGGTGGAGGGTGCTTCTCAGCTAGAGCACGAGCTCCCGTTCTGCGGCGTGGCGGCATGGCCGATAGGGGATTGGTTTCGAGTGTAGATAGGGTAAAATCTACAGGGGTCATGCAAGTAAATAGGTCACTTTCCTTCTCTTTTGGATAAATGGGGTGGTTTAGAAGGCGCTTTCCCATCTACGGTCCCTCGGAATGAGGGGTTAGGCAGGTAATATGGGCCCTCTCCGCTAAAGACTTGAAGTTTAAAAAGTGTAGAGACATAATAAAGAAGTTGAAACGGTCCCAAGTATAATATCTACCGAACTGAATAACGGACTACTTAGAACTACAGTTTCAAGGCAAATATGTAGCAAAGGGGATTTCTGTTTCCCTGACTGAGAGTTATCTATGAAAATTAAAATTTGGAAAGAAGTTACAAGTAGGTCGGAACTCAAAGAACGTAAAGTCATCCAACTGCGGACTAAATTTCATTACAATTATCTGATCAGCCAATTACTTGTACAAGAAAACCAAAATCAAACAAGGCAACTATTGCCGTAGCAGTGATTCAATGACCGATGAGTACGATTCCTTTTAAGTTCTAACAAAAGGGTGGCTGTACGCAAACATACCTTCAGTACGATTGCAGCAAAGGTTGGAGTAGCACAGTAGATCTGTGTTTCTACTTGTATGGGGCAAACAAGACCGATGAGTTGTGGCCACCGAACCCAAATGAGTTAGACAATGCCACCTTAACGTCCAGTCTCTCTTTCTTTGGGCCCACTAGTAGTTTGTATCCTGCATTCATGTGCTGACAGAATGAGAGGATTCCAAGTACACTTTCATTGGACATTATATACCAGAAAAGGGTGACAAGGGAACAGAAGACAACATACCACGCCCTCATCTGGATTTTCCAGATTGATATTTGGATGCATCCGCCCAGTTAACATGTCAAGAACTACACTTCAAGCCAAACAAACAAGTACTGTATATGGTCTTACACATAAGGTCTAAAAATAGTACACTTTTTCCAATTTGAAAACATCACGTAAGTTACCTGTACTGCTGCAACAGCTTCTACAGCACCAGAGGCTCCCAGTAGGTGACCAATCATGGATTTTGTAGAGTTCACTCTCAACTGTAAAACGTAAAGATCTCATCGAAAAATAACATGGAAATACAGGAATTAAGAAAACAGATAATGCATGTTATGTATTGTTGTTACATCAGGATTCTGGCCAAAACAATGATTGAGAGAGCATTATACTCCTTGAGATCTCCGGCCAGTGTGGATGTAGCATGTGCATTAATGTAATTAACATCTTCCCTAGACACCCCAGACTGTTCTAAAGCCTTTTCAAAGCAGAGAATAACCCCGGCCCCTGTTTCCAAGGACATTAATAAATAAAAAACACCATATTGCTTAGTAAGATAGAGATGAATGATTAGAAAACGTGTTTGTGAGACCATAGAGCTTGAGGGAACCACAGGATACAGAACGTCCCTACGGTCATTGCACCTACAACCTTAACAGAAAAAAAGGATATCCAGACAGACACCCAATTGCCATTGCCAAGGTCATAGATTTAGAAAATACCTTAGCATGTTCTAACTCTTCCAGAGGCAAAACGCCAGCTCCTTCCCCCCTAACAAAGCCATCACGGTTCTGTCCAAAAACGAAAAACAAGATTTCGTTAAAAACAGCACCTGTTAAACGTTTCAAACTTATTCTTTCGCAATGCAATAACTTTGCACTTGTTAAACGTTTCTAAAATTAAGAAACTCAACTCTCAAGCTCAGTGGACAAGACTAGGTTTAGTTATAAATTACGACACATCATTTCAAAGAAGCTGACTAGATTCCAACACAAATTTACATTGAGACAACCAATATATGACATGCCCTTCAATGATTTTTACCATTCTTGTTCTTAACAACATTTACAGAAGTTTCATCATATAACCAATCACAGTGTAAATAAAAGAATAAATGAATCTAGCATAGTTATTGGTCGCATTACACTATCCCAAGGGCGTGACCCTCCAAGATTCTTCAAGATATTAATATTTTAATAAACAGTACAGGGCTATATTTGCCTCCGTCTCTAACCGAGGGCCAGAGGGCTAGAGAGCACGTTTTAGCCCTGTCACAAAAAACCATCTCCAACCGAGGGCCAAAGGGTCATAGGGCTAAACATAATTTATTATTTTAAAACTACAACTTAAATTCAAATCCAACGGCTAAGTGACGAGTAGGCGTTTACGTTTTATGTTTTTAAAAATGTTGTTAAATGTTTTTTTTATGTTGTATAATTTTTATGTTGGTTGATGTTATTTAATGTTGTTTCATATTGTTTCATGTTGTTTCATGTTACTTAATTTAATTTAATGTTGTATAATGGCCTAGGAAGTTATAGGAAAAAAATAGAATTAAAAAAAATATGAAACAAATTTTGTAAAATAGAAGTTATATGAAAAAAAAATATTAATCAAATTTTGTGAAATATAAGTTATAGGAAAAAAAATGGAATTTAAAAAGAATACGAAACAAATTTTGTAAAATAGAAGTTATATGAAAAAAAAAATATATTAATCAAATTTTGTGAAATATAAGTTATAGGAAAAAAATGAAACAAATTTTGTGAAATAGAAGTTATAGGAAAAAAATGGAATTTAAAAAAAATATGAAACAAATTTTGTAAAATAGAAGTTATATAAAAAAATATTAATCAAATTTTGTGAAATATAAGTTATAGGAAAAAAATGGAATTTAAAAAAAAATATGAAACAAATTTTGTGAAATAGAAGTTATAGGAAAAATAATGAAATTTAAAAAAAATATGAAACAAAATTTGATTCATATGAAAAGGATAAAAAATGAAAAAAAAATGAATACAACTACTAGCCATTGTATAAAAAAAAATTCAAACTATTACTGTCGGTTATAACCGACAGTATTAATAAAACCTTTATTAATGCTGTCGGTTACAACCGACAGCAATAAGAAAATTATAAAAAAAAAAATAGCCAGCCCAGGGCTGGCTGGCTGGTTGAAAGCAGCCCTTTGGCCCTTTGAAATTCCGTGGGGCCCTCCGAGATTCCCGAGCCCTCTGGCCTAGCTCTCGGTTAGAGACGGTTTTAGGGTTATTTTCGGCTCTCTGGCCCTTTAGACCCTTCAGTTGGAGATTGCCTAATCTCTCCCAAAAAGTATATAGTCTTATCTGAATTACATGTTTACAAAATCTCTTCCCCTAAAGAAAGAACAAACATAATGTAATTTTTTATCACAAAATAAAATCATGACAGTAATGTAATTTTGAATAAACGAAATTTTTACGTTTTCATTTTTTCCTTCACCCACCCACATTAAAAGCTAACATATCTCTAAATTTTTAAACTTGTTTCCATTTCTCTCTTTCACATTTCTCTAGAACTTGTCTACCTTCCCTATATTTTCCGACAACAAATTCTCCAGCTCGTCGAGAGAGATGCTCTCCCTCCAACTCGTCGAGCTCTCTCCGTCCAACTTGTCGAGCTCTCTCCCATGGCTTTTCCGTCGATTTTGAAGCTACGATTTCAGAGATGTTCTACTTTCAATACAATTTCGACTCGTTTCCCACTAGTCCATTGCGAATTCGATCTGCAGAGGACTCTCTGGTCTGTTGAGATCCGAGGTAATTTTGAATCGTTTCTTATGATTGGATTGAATTGTTTCGATTCGCTTTTTTTTTTCTTTCATTTTTCTGAATTTGTTTTTTATTTCGTTTTCGAAGAACTGATTGGATTGATTCATGAATAATTTGTATTTCTATGATTTCAGAGATTTGAGGCTGCGATTTTGAATATTGGAGGCTACGATTTCATAATTTTGAGGCTGCGATTTCTGGTTGTTAATACGTAAGTCATAAATCTAAATTCTCTAAGTTTCGTTTTAAGTTTCGCATCGTATAGAACCCTAGAAACTCACAAAATGCCTCGTTTCAGTTCGTTTTATTTTTTTATTTTTTCTCTAAGTTTGGTTAGATTTACTGGGATGGAGTTTGGGTTAAAGTTGCAGCCTACGGTGTCTTGCCTTTTGCCTTTTATGGGTCCTTTATTGTTCACAAAATCAACAGCTGGTGGAGATAGCGAGGGAATTTAAGAGAGAGATGCTCTTGTTGCTACTTATAAATTAGAAAGTGAATGATTGATTTTAATGCCATGGCTATTCAGTTAATTGTATTTAAATGTGTATGTGAAGGAGTTTTCTCACTTTAGATGATCCCCGACTCGTGATTAAACAGTAGTCCTACAATTCTACCGTCTCTGTGTGGATACTTGATTAATAAAGACAGGAACAGAGGAGTAGTTGCTTTACATGTTCATCCAAATGATGTAGTTCTTTGATCACCTTGTAGAAATTTTGTACTTATAATCCCATTTCTCCTTGTAGGTTTATATATCTGAATAAAACCAAGTTTTTAGGTAATTAGTGTTGAATTCATATTACTTCTTTCATTCGTGTATCTGAAAAAGGCCTGGATTAACTGAAAAAGTACACATCATGCCTTTCTTTTGGATGCTCGACTGTTGTGGTTTCCATGTTTTTGTGATTTCTAGAATATTAACCCTTCAGTGTATAATCCTATTCGTTTTTGTTCTCATTTATCAACAGATTGCTGAGGAGGTAATGATCCTATTGATTCAACATTATCCTTCGATGTCAGTTCAAAGTTAAAAGTAAACTGAGGTATGCAAAGGTTGTATGTGTTTAACTACTAGTGCAGATGTTCTCTTCCGATTCTCATGGTAACATTTTTCAAGTTAGTTCACGTAGAAGAGTTGAGTCGTATAGGTGTTGTTTGAGCACTGCAGTCAAACTCATAGAGTATGATGGCGGGTCAAGGTGAGTGAAAGAAGGGAAACAAATATGAAATAGTTTACAAAGTAAATAATTTATGTTGGAGGTAGATGAATTGGGGTGAAACGAATAGTTCTTTATAGGTTTTATCTACTCTGTCTACTTCTGTGGTATATGAATATGAAGTATGTTTTCCTTCCATTGTTGTTTGTTTGAACTAATTAGAATTTGGTTTTGTTAGTCGAGGGCTGTGGCTTACTCACTCACAGTCACAGATATCTTTAGGATACAAATGTGGTTTCTGCATATTGAAGGCTAATATTATATTACTGAGGAGCAAATGTTGGAGAAGCTTTTCTCCATTGCTGGCATTTGAGGACTGAATTGGAAGTTCCTACATGGTTGTTTGGAAGTCCGTTGTTCATGCTTTTTCATAATAATGTACAAACCAGCTTAGCTCCGTAGATTTCTATTGATATCAACTTTGAGTTGATTTGTAGACGACTTTATCTTGTAGAAACAACTTTCCATTGATTTCATCAGCCTAATGATATTTCCGTTTTTTATTGATGATATTTTTAGATTTTAGGTAAGAGAAAAGCAAGTGTAAATGATAGAATGGAAGAAGTCTTTGATTTGAAGTTGTGATTAGTAGATTTTTGTTAACAGTCGCTAGTTGTTACCAATTGAGTTTTAGTTACTAATTTTTTTTATCATATACTATAGCATATAACCACACACAAAGTGTGCATGAAAGCTTTTTATTTTTGTTTTTAAAGTAGGAGAGAGGAAGAGAGAGAGAATGTTGGAGTGGGGAGAGAGCTTTAATTTATTTATTTTTAATTAGAGATTTGATAGAATCACATGTAGGTGAGGTTTAAAAAAAAAACAGCAAAATTTTGATAGTTTGAAATCACATGTAGGTGAGGGTTTGGTTAACAATGAATGTTCTATTAATATGTAGTTTATATATATAAAAAGAAGACAGAAAGGCAAACGCAAGATAATAGAACAATGAAATGGTCATCAAACCGTCTCTTAGTTTTAGAGATTAGTAAAGTGCAAACCAATATGTACGTACCCAAACTCCTAAGAAATCAGAAATTGCGGATCATCTGAAGCAGTCGGTTGCTCTTGCTTCTCATCCTCCTCAATATCAAAAGGAACATTGAGATCAATCTGTCTGCGTTTTGGATGATCATCTGCTGGCTCCGAAGATGAGGAAAGCCATTGCTGTTGCTGATCATATGCATCATCGACGATATCTGAGGATCCACGTGGACGAGGCCTCTTCCCAAGACTGCTCGGTGGTCTCAGAGGCAAGTGAAGCTGCTCCTCATCCTCCTCAATATCAAAAGGAACATTTGAGTCGGACGGTTGCTCTTGCTCTTGCTCCTCATCCTCCTCATCCTCCGAAGGTGAGGATCCACTGTTTTGGTTGCGCAATAGGGAGTGCACGCCGCAGCGTTTAATGGGACGCTCTTTGCACATACGAATTCCAACTTGACAAATATCTCCCTGCATCTCCTTCTTCCATAAACTCAATGTCGTAACAATCACATGAGTTGCCTTTAGCTCCTTAAAATGATGATAAAAAGCATTGGGGTAGTCGATGGTTCAAGAACAAAAGATACAGCCAACAATCCAGTTAACGTCTCCCCCACTTGTAATTTTAGAGGAATTTCAAAACGAAATTCACTGTCATATACATCCCGTGGATGTTTTAGTGGAGGTTGAATGGTTGTGGGATGGTTAGAGGTATAGCTGAACCACTTTGGAATTTCATTTCCTGGGTAAATAATGTTCAATTGAGAGCGCGGACCAATTTCCTGCAATTATAGATATACATAGTTAACAAATAACAAACATTTGTGATCTGATCTCTCTTTCAAGTATCAACAAAATTAATTTTCATTTGAACATAAATTAAGAAGAAGAGAGACCAACCTCATTCAACCACTCGTTTTCCAACTTTGCCGCTAACAACTTTGCCACCTCATCACCACTTAGTCTAGAGCAGTTAGACAGGTCAAGAAGCCTAAGCCTCGGGGGCAGTTTTGGAATTTTCTCCAATGATGTGCAATCATCCAGATGTAACGATTCTAGTTTTGGTGGAAGGACTGGAATTTCCCGAAGCGTCTTGCAATCCCTCAAGTCAAATGTCTTCAAGTTGACAGCTTCGCTAATACAATCCGGAAGGCTAACAAAATTGTTTCTCGACAGATTAAGTTCTCTTAATTCGGACCAGCAATCAAGAGGCACAAGGAAATCACTTTCTGATAATTTGCATCCGGAAAGATTAAGAGACAGCTGTAACCTCCGAGCCTTCTTTCCCTCTATTTCTGGGAAACTCTCGAGCCTTCTGCAACCTCCGAGAGGGAGAGAATTTTGAAGTTTATCAAGGAATCCAACTGAATCATGAACCTCGACCAAACTTGTGCAGTCACTTAGATCCCAGTGCTCTATGTTTGGGCATCCGGATAAGTCGGGGACATTTTGCAACTCACAACCATTTGCATTCAAGTCTATAAGCCCAGTAAGATACGCAATTGATGAAGGCAATTCTGTTATGCCAGTTTTTCCCATCTCCAAATACGACAGAGATTTCATCTTGTCCTTCTCTATTTCTGGAAATCTCTCCAAACTTGTGCAACCAGAAAGATCAAGCTCTATAAGGGATCTCAATCCAAGTCTTGTTGCAAACCTCGTAAGCTTAGAGCACCCACTAAGATCCAAGTACTCTATGCTTCCGGATAACTCGGGGACATTTTGCAACTCACAACCATGTGCCTTCAAGTACGTAAGCCCAACAAGATACGCAATTGATGAAGGCAATTCTCTTATGCCACTTTTTCCTATATTCAAATACGTCAGAGATTTCATCTTGTCCTTCTCTATTTCTGGAAATCTCTCCAGCCTTGTGCAACCTTCGAGATCAAGCTCTTGAAGGGATCTCAATCCAAGTCTTGTTGCAAACCTCGTAAGCTTAGAGCACCCACTAAGACTCAATTCTTCAAGTTTATCGAGGAATCCAACTGAATCATCAACCTCGACCAAACTTGTGCAGCCACTTAGATCCAACTTCCTTATGTTTGTGCTTCCGGATAAGTCAGGAATTTTTTCCAAAAATTCGCAACCACTTAAATTCATCAGTGTAAGCTTTGCAAAATCCTATAAAACCAAAAACAAAAACAAAACAAAAGTTCACATGCTTTAAAAAGAATATAATAAAACACTTGAGTATTTCTTTGGGAGATAAAATATATGTTTAAATAATAATATGATTCAAAATAATTTAAAGTATGTACCTTAAATTCCTTCAGTTGTCTTATGCCACAGTGTGGCACATCAAAACAAACAAGATTTCTTGGATGAAAATTGGATGACAAATTGAGCACAACCGTATGTTTAATGAATGGTTCACCCAAGTCAATCCACCTTAAACTGTTGGGCAAATAATCAACGCGTCCAGAAAATTGTGCATTACGGTTTATAAAAATTTCAAGTTTTACCATCCCCAAGAAGCTTTCTGGATTCAAGGGTATCACATTCACATCTGATTTGAGCGACTCCACCACAATACGTCTAATTTTCTCTGTTCCCTAAGATGGAAAAAAATAATGAAATATTGTTAACAAACCATGTCGTTTAATTAACAAACATAACACAACCCCTGTTTTAAAATTTTTGTGTTCTCTGTTCAATATCATGCCAAATCAAATGCAAGAACATATATTCTACTTACTTGGTTTTCAGTTAGAACATTGTACACATCTTCATAAAACCACAGCCTGCTCCGCTTGCCTGGTTCAGTGGGAGATTCTTCGTAAACTATTTGCTTACCCATTTTTTGTAGCAAGTCATGCATCAAAATCCGATCATGTTCAATAGTTATAATGGCTTTCTCAACGAGTACTTCAATACAATCTTCACGTACATTGAGCGTCGAACTTCTCAATATTTGTAACACGTAGTCTTTATCTTCACCCTTAAAGAAACATGCAATGTCTAGGAAAACTTGTTGCAGGCCAAAATCCCATGCATTATAAGTTTTTCGAAGTATTTTTTCAATAATTGTATAAGGTTCTCCATGGTAAGAAACGTAACCATCCAATATATCTTGCCAACGATCTATACGTTTATTACGCAAATGAGTACCTATAATATTAAGAGCCAACGGAAGGCCTTGAGCATAGGCTATTGCACGTCGTGCGAGGCTCATATAATCATCTGGAGGTCTATTTCTTTCGAAAGCATTCAAACTAAAAAGCTCAAGTGCTTTGTCGTCTTCTAACATTTTGACTTCATATATCCACTGGCCTCCATAAAAATCTAGCAAACTTCTATCTTTTGTGGTTATGATCACCCTGCTACCCTCACCGAAACAATCGACATCAACCCAGTTTTTTATCTGCTCCTCCAATTGATCCACATCATCAAGAATTAAGAGAATCTTCATTTGCCTCGACAGTTTCTTTATAAGTCCGATTCGATCATGAACACCGACAATTTCCAACTTTGTGCCACGTAGAATTTTAGATAGAAAAGTCTTTTGTAGTTGGATTAGGCCTTCAAGTGATGTCAATGTTTCTCTAACATCTGCCAGGAAACAACAAACTTGAAACTTGCGAGCAATTGCATTATAAACCGCTCTTGCAATTGTTGTCTTGCCTATTCCAGATGTCCCCCAAATCCCAACCACACGACGACCATTTCCATCAGCACCTAAAAGATATTTCACCTCTTGTACGCAAGATTGTATTCCAACCGGGTATTTGGCCACATCCAAATATGTGCCATCAAGTACTTTGAGTAAGATATCCTCAACAATGTTGCCGATTAACGTAGCTTCATAGCTAGCAGTTAAAAACAAATCACACAATTAATCACTGAACTTTTTTTTTTTGGCTATATTTCAGAAAAACGTAGAAAAGAATGTAAAAACAAATAGAAAGGAAAATTACACGATATTAATAAAAAAGTGTACTTGAAAATATTTCTATGTTTCTATCCAAAATGCACTAGTAATTAACTATACTGATGATATTATTCCTGGAAACTAATTATATAAATACACGGTAAGGGGGAAGAAATATACGTACTCTCCTTCCTTGAGAGGATGTCCTGACAAATTTGCTGCTTCTCTAAGAGCACTCCTCCATGCGAGGATCTTCTCCTTATTGTCCTCGAATTTGCACTCAAGTTTTTTGAACTCGTCACCGAAACTACTCGTTTGATTTCGTACATGGGACGGATCCACCTTATAAAAAACTGGCAAAACTATTTGTTGCTTTGACTGTCTACATTGAAGAATCTTGACGAGCTCGTCCAAGCACCACCTTGAAGCTGCATAGGTTTTAGAGAATATGACGAGAGAAATTCTTGACTCTTCAATTGCTTGGAGGAGCGCTGGTGATATTTCTTCTCCTCTTACAAGTTGGCGATCAATGAAGGTGTGGATTCCCTTGTCGACCAACGCCTTGTATAAATGATCTGTAAAAGTGGTGCGTGTATCCTCTCCTCTAAAGCTCAAAAAGACATCATATCTCCACGAAGGAGTACTATCGATACAAAAGGTAGAAGAAGAGGAAGAGGAGCAGGGGACAAGTTGATTATTCATTGGAGAAATCCAGGTAAACTAAAGAACCTTTCAAAGGATTGATTGTGGATTCTGGACTGGTATTCGTGTCAAGACTTCGCTCTTGCTATGCATACTTATCTTGCTATGTAGGAATCAGCAGTTTCCTCCACCTTCAATGTGAATGTGGACTCTCTCTTTGTCATGTTAGTCCTCATGCTTTTCTCCCTACCTACCAAGCAGTTTCCTAGATACCAGCAACCTTTCAATGTGAACGGGGTCAAGTTGACAGATAGGAAACTTCTTAGCAACTTCATTTAAAAAGCGAATATTAATTTAAACGTAATGTCAGGACGATTAAATTTGTAAAGTAAATTACATAAAAATTAACGATTGTGTTATTATTTGGATATTGATTAACGATTTAGCGTGCTTATTTTTATATTAACGACATTAATTAGTTTACAAATTTTATTTTTCAAGTATTACCTTTAACTTAAAAGAGAGGAAGTTTCGTGGTAAGCTACTGTTTACTATTTTTGATGGAACGATCCGTAATGATATTCTAAGATAAACACAGACGACTGAAAAATATAAAATGGTTTGTTGGCACGTGGTCTTTAATTGAACGAAGATGTATCTTATTAATTTGTTTTGTTATGCCTTTGGAACTTTTTGTTTCTTTGACGAGCTACCGACTCACCTTGGTTTTGTCTGTATTTTATTATTCATTGATATTTGTCATCACCCATGGCTTTTCTTCACCAATGACTTTATAATTCCGAACCATTTGCCTCTTTTCAAAGGCCACGTCTTTGTGTTGTATTCTTTTTATTCGCTGGATTTAATTAATTAATAGTTAGGCTGAATAAATGAGCCACACATGATTTTTCTCTGTTTTAAAGTGACGAGTTTAAGCATCGAAGACCGGATTCGCAACCATGTGGAGAGCAGAGACATTGAGCTCGTTTAGATGTATTTTTAAAATAATTAATTAAAAGCGTTTTTGATGAAAATATTTTTAGAAACAATCATTAGTAAAAATGCTAATAAATTCTTAAAAATCACTTAAAGTTCTCCATGGAATGCTTCTTATAGAAAACATTTAAGTGCTTTTAAAAACCAAAAATATTTTCTCTAAAAACACTTTCAGTCATTTTAAAAGTACATTAAAACAAGTTCATTGTCTACAAATGTGGAAGGTGGGGTACGTATAGGAATAATGAGTTCACGAAAAAGCTAACAGAATCCTCGTAATTATGGTATGGTGTATGGACAATGGACTCTCTCTTGTTATATACTAGCAATTGTGACCGCGTTGTTGCAGGTTTATAAAGTGTCTGTATGAGATTTGTAAAAAGTTTTACAGACACGTGTATTCGTCATTTTTATAGTAAGGAATAAACAGATAGGGATAACAGATGGTTCAGTTTTGACCTGGTGATGGAGGAATTGTAAGAAACAATATAGATGTAATACAATAGTTAAAGTTGTACTGTAGGGTGTGAAAAAATATTGATTCAGTTTGTGGAGGGTTGTTAAGTCTGTAAATTGATAGTTAACATGTAGGAGAGTGTTATGATAATTAATATGCAACTCAGGAAAAAATAATATTGTTTTTGTTAATAATAGAGGCCCATAAGATTCTGAGTCTCACAGAAAATAATTATACAGTTGACCAAGAAAAGAAAGAAATAAAATATTTCATACAATATCTGCAGAGGGAATACTTACAAATATATAGAATGACCAATCAGTTTGATAGATGAGGTGCAGAAGAATTGGAATCCAAATTCGCAGAATTTTTTTTTTTTTACGCTGATATTAATCTGCAGACAATTCCAAATAAAAAAAGATCAAACCTCCACAGAAACATGGAACAAAGCTGTAACATCACTCAAACCACTCATCATAACAAAAAGAAAATTGAGGTCCCACGAATATGACTGCCAAATTTATGTACCTTAGAATAATTCAATTCAACTGCAAAGATAGAGAACTGATAAAAAATTTAAAAAAACTGATCCAAAATTTTAACATGACAGACAACATTATAAATCTCTTCAAAATAAGTTGCCATGAAAAAGAGTCAACATTTTTTTATTGCAATTTCAATACACCACACTAATTTTGAAATAACATGTTTAATTCATTCAAAAGAAGGGGAAAAAAATTTTAGTTAGTTTATATAATTTTTTATACAGAGCTTTAAAATGCCTTGCTTGATTCATTCAAAAGTAGGGAAAAAAAAAGGATTTTCTAATCAAATTATCCTGTAGAGTTCAATGGTTTAGGTCACATGGACAAAAGTTAAATTGATCTTCAAATGACATGCTTAATTGACTGAAAAGCACAAAAAAAAAAAGGGAAACTCGGATTCCCAACCTGGAAAGTTGAATGCTTTATGTACGGGACGCGGAATCAGACCAACGGCTAAGAGCTTGTGTAAATGGAAGGAACAGATGAAGATCTGGAAACAGGGGCCTTGGAATTAAAGAATTGAGATCAAAGATGAAAGATTTAAATGGGAAAATTCGAAGAGAATGAACATGAATTACATACCTTAATTGGAAAAGGGCCTGCAAACACGCGGCAGCAAAAACCCTAAAATTGCAAGACCAATCTTTCCTGAAATAAACAACGTAATCGGCCCAAAAATAAGAAATCAGTCAACGCGAAAGACCAAGACTTGAATCTAACAAAAATGAATTTGAAAATTTTCTTGATAACCAAACAAAAAGTAAAATAACAGATGAAGAATCGCATCTAAAACGACGCGATTCGTTTGCAGAAGACGGCAGAAACAAACAGAACAACCAAATTTCTAAGCGATGAGATCGGATTGAAGAGAGAGACGGAAAGAAATAAGCAGAAAAAACGATGGCAATTGCAAACCCTTCCAGCGACTTCGGTGTGAAGAACGACGAAGAGCCAACCACGAAAGAGAGGGGCAGAGTTGCCAAATCACTGCACAATCCAGAAGACCAAAAAAATTTGCTCAGCAACACTGTTAATGAACAGTTAACTTCCGCTGAGTTTTAACTTTTAGTAAAGAAGGGACAATTTGATTGGCCATAGGAGAATTAAAGCCAGACCATAAACTAAAGAAAAAAGCCTCTCGGATAATTGGAATATGCAGTATGGTTTAGTGTATGGACAATGGACTCTCTCTTGGTATATAGATCAGTCATCATGCTTTTCTCCCTACCAACGAAGCAGCTTCGTAGTTACTACCTTTCGATGTGACTGTGATAAAGTGAATGATTAAAGTTGACACGAAACTTCTCATCTCTTTCGTTGCAATATCATTTCATCAAACAATTTGGTTTTTTGTTACCGACACGTTCTTTTTCCATACGCCACATATTCATAAATCTGATGATCTTGATGGGTCAATTCATTGTCTCATCACACTATCATTAGTTGGAAACCACTCAGCTACAATTATTTACCTTTTTCTTTCGTTTATATAATAAAATGATTCTTTGGACATTATTTTTTCCTCTTTCATGCAATGCGTACCGACGAAATGCAATTTCTTTTACATAAAACATATTAATTAGCACCATAAATATGAAGGAAATCAAATTAACCACTGACATGCCATCAAATGTGCATGTTTGGATTTTTACTTTTACACTATAAATCGATATAAAAAATTTCATGAAAGATTATGAAAGAATATAAAATACATAATAAATATGCATAAAACACAAAACACATGAAATATATATAAGAAACACATTCAATCTAAGTGTGGTACTGTTGTTAGTGTTTATAATAAATTTATGTTTACTAGTATATGGATATATAACATCGAATCTAAGTTGACAAAGAATGATTTGCTTCAATTATACCAAAAAAAATTAATTATCCTCATTTCACCAATTAATTGACAAGTAATTAATTAGTCATCATTTCACCATCTAAATCACTTAAATGAGGTTAATGTCTCGATTAGTCAAAAGAGCCATTGGGCTCAATATTCAATCCAACAAGTGGCTGTACAACCCACGTGGGTGGGGTCCCCTCCTGCAGAGGCTGGCCTTGTATGGGAGCCTGTGCTTCAATTTCCGTGTATGTGCTTTTAACGCATGGTTCTCCATTTTGCAGAAGTGGGCTACTATAATAATAGATCGGTATACAAGGGAGAATCCTCGCTGCATCCTCCTTACGAGGATTTCCGAAATCTTTAAATCATATTCGTTTATTTTATATCGTACGGTCAGAAATTATGTAATTTTTTAATTTAAAATTAAATATAAATCATACTTGACAAAAACTAGTCTCACAATGCACGATAAAGAGGATCTCCGAGATCCTCACAAAGAGGATCGACAAGGATCCTCTCTCTCAGTATAGAACTCGTCATTTCCAAAAGAGTAATGATAGAGAGACTAAATTTATATATTAAAATTGTAAACTAAATAATGTGTCACCAATAAAAAATGAGCACGTTTATCAATGTTTAAATAATAATCAAATTATCAATGGACTCTCTCTTGTAATATCAGCCCTCACTTTTCCTCCTACCTGGAGAGCAGTTTCCTACCTATTACCTTCACATGTGAATGTAATCAAGCTAAAAGAGAAAAAAATTTAGTGACAACTTCTTTTCAAAATTGATTTATACGAGCATTTTCATATATACCACCTTTTAATGTGAGAGTAATTTTCGTGACAACTTGATTTCATCAACAATGATTTATTTTTCTTTACTAACGCGCTCCTTTTTCACCTCATATCACCAGCACGATGCAATGCAACGTGATGCTACTATGTTCGTATGTCAAACCAATTTTGCACATAGAATAGTTACTTGAGTTGAATACTGCAACAAAAGCACTTTAGATTGTTAAGTGGTTTTCTTCACACCTTTTGTTTTTTTTTCTTTTGTACTCCCTTTTTTATTTGAGGGCGAACCTGAGCACAATGGAAAGGTTGCTCCATTGTGACCAAATGATCATGGATTCGAGCCGTGAAAACATCATCTTTGCAAAGCAAGAGTAAGGCTGCGTACGATAGATGTTCCTCCTCCGACCCTAGCAAAGCAGGGAGCCTTGTTGGCTTGTGACTCTCTTTTTACTTCTACTTAGAGGTTGACTCCAATGAAGTTCAGACTTGTTTATTTTGATTTTGTGATTTGTTTGGTGTTACACCCTTTGTCACACCACATGGGAGGAGACTTATGTTCTTCCTCTCTCATATGGATGCTACACACCACACACATTGTTCTCTCTAGTGTCTACATGTGTTTCTACTCTCAAACATTTTAAAAGCACTTCTAAACGAAAAGGCTTCTGACTCTTCTTTAATTTGCGGGCCTATTTTTAATTTTGGGCTTTGTTGTTAGGTTCGGCCCGGTTTCTAATATTCGAGCCCCACTTCTTGATATTTATCACCCCGTTTCCCGTTGGTATGACATTTACTATGAGAGGAATCACCGAAAATACAGTGAGGGACATCTTCGAACACATCAAGAATACAAGTCATAGTTCATACCATGACCTTTTATATAGCCTTTGGAATCCTCTTGGTATTGTTATAACCATTTTGTACTCATGCCCTTGTTGCTTTCTTTTTGATCACGTAGACGCCATAAAGGTATTTTGTTTTGACCATTTTCTGCTCTGGAGATCTAAAATGAAGCTGTTGTTGGTCTTCTAAAACGCAACTCTGGCTCACTTCGGGTTTTGGATGACTCTGAGGTATCTACAAGAAACTTTCATAAATACATATTAATTAGCACCACAAAACATAAACCTGCAGGAAATCAAATTAACCAGTCTGGCATGCCATACAACAATATATTTACGCTATAGGACATGAGAGGTTTAAACTAAGTTACATAAATAAATCCATATGAAACTCGTCATTTATGAAAGTCAAACTTAAAATCCTACAGGTATAAGTTCGACAACATAACTTAAAATTGGGGGAAAAAAACAATCCAGACTTTCAATTTGGGGAAAAAGAATACAGACTTTCAATTTTTTGTTTTTTGGTAAATAGACTTTCAATGTGGTTACTCATGACTTAGGAGAACCCCCATCCCATATAAAAGTTTTGATTGTGGATTGAAGCCAATGAACTAGAAACTGGAACAATCAATAAATTTTAATGGTATAATATGGTACCTACAAAATATAGAAAGAGTTCAGCATCCTAGGGCTACTTAACACATACAAAACATGTAAGTTAATCCGATGTGAGATTCATTCTCAAAAAGCTCTTTTATGTGTGGACAACACGAATCGGGTGACGTTGAGCTCGTATGATCGTTGGGCTTTGCACATGCGACAATCTGCTCTAATATCATGAAAGAAGTTGAGATTTCATCGTAAAATCAATTGCCAATATAAGAAATATTTCAATTACTTATAAACACATATAAAGTCACTTTTTTACCCGATGTAAAATTCACTCTCAACATCAGTAAGCCATTCAGAACTTAACATATGGATTTTCATTCACGTCATTTCATCTTAGAAAATGGTGAAGAATAAAATGTCTACATGTCTCCTGGATTGATGAAACCCAACTTTTCGTCAACAAAGTTTCCCAGTCAACTAAGTCACTACCCAAAATCAAAAGAACAACTTCCAGGACATTTCTTGGTATATGCAGTATTGTATGGACAATGGACTCTCTCTTGTTATATCAGTCCTCATGCTTTTCTTCCTACCTACGTTGCAGTTTCCTACCTACTACCTTCAAATGTGAATGTGATCAAGTTGAAAGAGATGAACTTTCGTAGCAATTTCATTTCAAAAGTGATTTCTATGAAGTATTTTCTAACAAACTACCCTTCAATGTGAGAGTAACTTTCATAACAACTTGCTTTCATCAACAATGATTTATCTTTTTTTACTGAAGCATTCCTTTTTCACCTCATGTCACCAGCATGATGCAATGCAACATGACACTACCATGTCCGTATGTCAAACCAATCTTGCACATAAAAAAGTTACTTGACTTGAAATATTGCAACAAAAGCACTTTAGATTGTTAAGTGGTTTTCTTCACACCTTTTTTTTTCTTTTGTACTCCATTTATTATTTGAGGGTGAATCTTGGCACAATGGAAATGTTGGTCTTTTGTGACCAAATGGTCATTGGTTTAAGTTATGGAAACAGCTTCTTTACAAAGCAAGAGTAAGGTTGCATACGTAAACGTTCCTCCGCCATCCCTTGCAAAGCTGCCGGGGAGCCTTGTTGGCTTGGTACTCCATTTTTTTTCCTACTTAGAGCTTGGCTCCAATAGAGTCCAGACTTGTTTCTTTTGATTTTGTGATTTGTTTGGTGTTAGAACTTTGTCACACCACATGGGATGGGAGGAGACTTATGTTCTTCCTCTTTTATATGGATGCTACACTAAACTACAGAAACAATGCATATTTTGGAAGATATTAATTTCTTCCAATCCTATTCCCGTCCTGTACGGCTGTGTGGTGGTGGAGAGTATTACTCTCCCACTTGATAACCTTTTTTTTTTTCTCCTTTTTTTTCACCTTTTGTAATGTGAGCAATTGGCGTCATTGCCAGAAAAGATGGACTTTTTTCACCCATGTCTTGGGACTTTGCTTACCAAGTGGTCCAGAACTGGAGCCACATTCGAAGAAATTCAGAAAGGAGAAATGCAATTATTATTATTTTTTTTTTTATAACAAACAATAGTATTTATACTAAGAGGTGAGGGAGTGGGTAAGGGATGGGCAAATACCCATTGGTTATGGGTAACCGCGGTTACCCACCCATTTAAATTAAACGGTTATGGTTATGAGTAACCGTTTAGATAAATAAAAGGTTATGAGTATAACCGTTTACCCGCGAAATTTAAATGAGCGGTTATGGATATTAACCGTGGTTATAAACGGGTAACCGTTTACCCATTTATTTTATATATGTAAATTTAACACAAATCATGTTCCTTATTTGACAAAACTTAGATCAATGTTATTGACTATAGTGCATGATTTATGTAGCTAATATAATATAGTTTTCCTTAACTACTTTAAATTTCATGGTCCATTATATATATTATGTTAATACACAGGCGATCAACGAGATCAACAGGGATTTCGCGTGGGGATTTATAATTTGTGCCTCTGGTCGTAGTTCTGTTGGTAGCAACAACTAATAACCGCGGTTACCCGCCCGCCATAACCGTTGCCCATCCCTAGAGTGGGCTAGTCATAATAATGTAGTTCAACTTCGCTTTTGACGAGAATCAAATCTATGACTCTTCAATTACAAGTAAAGAGAAATACCATTAGACCGTAATGCTAATTGGCAACACAGTAGTTGGTATTTATTTTTTAAAATGCCTATCCAAAGCCGATTATGTACATTTGATCTCCTTCAAGTCTCACAATTGAGGATGACACAGTGACTGCCCAATACCTGTTGTTTACTCGATAAAGCTACCAACCGGGAGTATAATGAAATGTTTGAGGAGAATGTACCTACAGGTCTATATTTCACTTTCGAATTTGGAATTGGAACTGAGACCAAAAAGGGGACCAATACAACATGGAAGAACAATAAACCGAACAACTCTATTTTCCCGACTTCAAGTGTTTATGCTAAAATGCACTTTCGAAAATACTTTCAAACCTTTTAAAAGCACTTCTAAACAAAATGGTCTTGACTCTTCTTTAATTGGCGGGCCTATTTTTATTTTGGGCTTTGTTGTTAGGCTCGGCCCGATTTCTGATAGCTCGACGTCTTGACATTTATCATCCGGATAATGTTGAGGAGGCTAAATTTGGAGACAAAATTTTAAAAACTAAATGACATGAAAGTTGATGATTGACTTATTATTTAAGCGTTGATAAAAATGCTCATTCATATTGGTGACACATCATTTAATTTATAAATTTTGGGTAAATTACATAAAACTACCTCAATTATTGGGTCTGTCACAGTTTTATACCTCGTCTTTTAAAAATTTCAATGTCATACCTCATCTACAATTTTTTTACAATTTCATACATTCCGTCAGTTTTCTTTCAATTCTTCCATTAAATAGTGACGTGGCTTGTGATGAGGTTCACTATCTATTAAAAAATTAATTAAATATTAAAAAATTAAAAAACACTTTTTTTTTTGCATGGGGACCCACCCCTTTTTCCCTCACTTTCTTCCCCCTCCCGTCTTCCCCAAACCCAAACCCAGATCCCACCCACCCTTTCCAACAATCCCATCCACCACACCCAACCCAAACCCAAAACCCCGCCGGCATTACTCCGGCTCCAACCATTGTCGACTGCATCATCTTTAGCATCAATTCCACCTTCTCGCTCACTTTTCTTCTCTGCGCGGACCCGAGTTTGCGACCGTTGCAGTGAACGGTCCAAATGGGGACGGATCAGAGAGGGCAATCAGCGAGCTGAGGCCAGTCTGACTCATCGAATTTGAGGGTCACGTAAACGAGCCTGAATCGCATCTCGTTAACTAGTTGGTGGGTCGAGACCGAGAGCTCGAAGATGAGGGTGGGTTTGGTGGAGAGGCGTGGCCGCGGCGGTGGCCGAAGATTGTGCCGATGACCATGGATTTTGAGGGGCGGGTCTGTTGGGGCAAAATCGCCACGCCGTCATTTGGGGGGGGGGGGGGGGCGAGGTGGATGAAGACGAGAGGGGGAAGAAAGGATGAGGGGATAAAGGGTAGTTCCCATGCAAAAACAAAATTAGATGATTTTTTTTTTAAAGTTATTATTTAATTAATTATTTAATATTTTATTAATTTTTAAGAGAGAGTGGGTCCTGTCTCGAACCACGTCACTATTTAACAGAATAATTGACAGAACACTGACAGAATGTATGAAATTATGAAAAATTCGTAGATGAGGCATGGCATTGATTTTTTTTTTAAAACGGGGTATGAAATTGTGACTAACCCAATAATTAAGGTAATTTTATGTAATTTATCCATAAATTTTGTTTCCAAATTTGTATCGGTTAAATTTTGCAATCCAAGAAAAGTAGTATCTTTGTCACCACTAGGAATTCTCTGGATTGTTCTAGATCGAAAATGTGAATTTTTATGATCGGTAATGATTCTGATTGATTTGGCTTCTGTTGTTCTTAGAGTGGAGGTTAGTAAGTGAAGATGATGCCGGGGACACCAGCAACTCCGTCGGCTAAAGCTACGAAGGACTCCGTGCTCCACTCCGGGTGGCTCAAAAGTCAGCGAGGAGAAAATTTTGGTTACCGTTCGTTTGAGGCCGCTGAACAGGCGAGAGCAGGCAATGTATGATCTTATAGCTTGGGACTGCTTGGATGGGCCACTGTAGTTTTCAAAAATCCGAATCATGAGCGGCCTTCAAACCCGTACACCTTTGGTAGGCAGTACATGAAAACTTTTGTATTCTTCTTGTGCTTTCGCTAATCTTATTTTGTTCGCTGCTGAATTCTGTCAACCGCACAGAGGTTTCGATGTGTGAAAATAATTTGATGTACCATATTGTAATTTTTGGTACATTCCTTTTTGTTTTCTTCGGAGTCAAGTTTCTGAGAGAGTAAAAGTAACTCATTTGTTGTGATTTAAATGCGACAGATAAGGTTTTTGGCCCGATGTGCTCAACTCAGAAGGTTTATGAGGAAGGAGCCAAGGATGTTGCTTTATCTGCACTCACATGAATGAACGGTAACTGAATATCTAGCTACTAACTCGTAGACTTCTATGTCATTATATCTTGTGCAACATGGTCTTCTGCCGATTCTAAGTTGCCACATTTTCTTTTGACAGCTACAATTTTTGCTTACGGGCAGACTAGTAGTGGTAAGACATTTACCATGAGAGGAATCACCAAAAATACAGTGAGGGACATCTTCGAACACATCAAGAATGTAAGTTGTTTGTACTATATATTGGGCTTCAGTATTTAGGCCTCAGAACCTAGCCCATTATGTATGTAGGAGGTGAAGGAAACCCTTATTCTATAAAAGGGATCCTTCACCTTCACTGGAAGGGAACAAAACAGATAGCAAAGGAGAGCAAATAGAGCAAACACTGCCTCTATAGCCTCCATGTATATTGTAACCTTCATTTACATAGTGAAACAGAATCGACACCAGTGTGGACGTAGCCCAACTTGGATGAACCACGATATATCTTTGGATAGAATTAAGGTTATTCCGGTCATTTATTATATAAATTCGATGAATTTGAGGCTTATCAAACGACTTTACGGCACAATTGTTGCATATTTTGGTAAATATCGATTGTTATGATCGAATTCAGATTTCGATTCTGTTACATGTATGTGAATGTGTGCTGATTGGATTCAAAAACAGGTGAGAAGACAATCTCCTTTGTGTCTTCATGATGTGTTGCAAAGTTTTCAAGGAACGCCGCTTCTTGCACCTGCAGTGAAGGGATAACTAACTTATTTGAAAGGTTTCTTCTTCTTGCCGGTGGGTCAAAGGCAGATGCGAGTGAAGGACCCAAGGGAGCCCAGGAAGTCTTGTATGTTTTGGATGCTTTGAAAGAGTGCCTGTTTCTTGTGTCAATCAAGTGCAAAACCAACGTCCTCAAGTACTACAAAACTCTTTTGGAACTGCGCCAACCACTTGTTACAAAGCGCATAACAGATAGTTTGAATATACTTTGTCTCAATCCATCGGCAGACGTTTCTCCTGAAGTGTTGCTCGATCTATTATGCTCATTAGCTCTATCTGTCTCTACGAATGAGACGTCTGTGGATGGCATGACATTTACAGCTCGCTTGCTTGGTACTGGAATGGGGAAAGTTTATTCCCTTAATAGGCAAATACGTGTAGTTAAACTCCCTCTTGTATTCAATGCGCTTAAAGGTATGTAATGTTTTGTCCTCCATTGACTTTAGCTGCGTATGTTTTACCTTCTTATTCGTTAAAGAAATCTTCGTCTAAGTTCCTGTCTATATCTGTTCTATTGTAGAAAGCAAAACTCAAAAAGTTCTGTCGTGTTTTTTCTTTGATTTTGGCAGATGTGTTGGCTTCTGAGCATGAAGAATACAATTTTTGCTAGATGCTTGTTTGTTGATAAATTTTGCATGATTAGTATTTTGTGAAGTTGAAAATAATTATTTTTGCACCTTTTACAGTCCACAATTGGTGAGTTCGCTTCAATACCAGATAAAGAAGTTGTATCAAGGTACTTTAGAAGTACATTGATGAAGCTCTTAAAGGTTACAGAAGAGGCTAGGAAAGCAGAAAGTTCTAGAGATTCTAATACCACAAGGTACATCTTTTATTTATTTATTTTATTTTATTTTTTGTTTTTATGTCTATTATGTTTAGTTCTTCATTTTTGTTTTTATAGCTGACCTGACATTAATTCTTCGATCTTAACTGCAGGGCACAACTATTTGACTTGGCAGTCTCACTTCTACCTGACTTCGCAGTCTCCTTGTCCAAATTGGCCATGCTTGTGGAGATGAGGAGACTGGCGGGAAGAGAGAAAACCTGCAGCAGTTTTTTAACATGGTACTAGATATTGTTTCAGACACTGCTGCGGTTTTTTACTGATATTCTTTTGGCTATAATTGGTCTTCTGTGGGAAAGCAGAAATTGATATAAATTTGCAGCATGTCTAAGCTTAATCTTATGGTCACAGGTAGCTGGGGGGCTAGCTGGTGAAACTCCTCAAATGATCAGTGCTGCGATGAAGGGCTTAGCTAGGTTGGCTTATGAGTTTTCTGACCTTGTTTCAAGTGCCAGCAATTTACTCCCATCCACATTTCTCCACCTTCAGAGAAAGAACAAAGAAATAATTAAAGTTTGTTCCCTTCTCTTTTGGATCAGCATTTCGGCGTTATCAGTTATTTTGAGTGCACTGCTTGATAAATCATTGACCTATTTGTTATTTCTTTTTTGCAGGCTAATTTGGGCTTGTTGAAGGTATTAGTAGCCAAATCACAAGCCGAGGGGTTGCAGTTGCATTTGAAAAGTATGGTGGAAGGCTTGCTGAAGTGGCAAGATGCTACTAAAACCCTTTTCAAAGCCAAGGTGGTTTCCTTGTCAGTATGTTTGTGACACTATTCAGACACTGAGTTCAATTGGTTTAATGAACTTCCCCAAGTTCTTATCACTTGCTGTTCAAAACCAAATATTTTTTCAGGTTAAACTTCTTCTAGAAATGCTCGTCAAGAAATGTGGGCTTGATGCTGTTAAGGCTGTGATGCCTCAAGAGCATATGAAACTACTTACGAACATACGGAAGGTTTGTCGATAGGCATCTGCTAGAGTGAATATTCCAGGGGTACTTACTACTAGTTTCTGATCTTCCCTTTTCTTGTTGAACACAGCTCAAGGAACGAAAAGAGAAGAAGATGGGTTCTAAATCTGAGGAAGCTAGATCTCAAGTGTCCAAAGCAAATACATCCAGGTCTCACTCTTTCATAATTTAAAAGTTAAATACATGCGTGAGCACAACTCGCATGTTTGCTTATTTATTCTTATTGTAAAGACATATCACATATGTATCATGTATGTATTTGCCATTGAAATTTTTACATCTCATTTTTAACTCATATGCATATATATATATATATATATATATATATATATATATATATATATATATATATATTTTGTAATCTTCATGTTCTCTAACATATTGTTATTTTCTATCTTCTTTTCAGGCTAAGCAGGTGGAAACATACAAAAATCTTTTCTGATTTTGATGACGAAGAAACCGAGGATAGCAATGCAGATTATATGGATGCCAAAACAATCTCGGGCAGGCGTGGCAAGGCTTCCACACAGTTCAAATCTAAAGCATCTTCATTACGGTAGGTTGTATGTGATGTTCATATTGCAATGTTTAGATAACTACACTTTGCATCAATCATGATCTTGGTAGCTAGTAGTGTTCGTTGGATCATATCTGATGGTCTAGAAATGTTACGCAAAGAGTATGCCAGCAAGAAGGCTGGTGGGGATTTGAAGAGGAAGGACAAGCTTGAACCATGTGCATATTGGAAATAAAAGAATAAATGAATCTAACATAGTTATTGGACGCATTACACTATCCCAAGGGCGTGATGCTTTGGTCGATCATTGTTTCTTTGTGACAGTGCTCTGCATGCCACAAAGCCTCCCATTCCTCCAGTAATTGCATAAGAACAAGATTATTGTACGTGCAACTCCGAGTAAAACTAAGAAATAACATTTGCAAAGAATGGCAGCAAAACCAAGAGGTATCATCACTGAATCTGAACCCCCACAGAGCATAAAGTCCTGCGTAAGATTTCAAAGAAAATTGTATATCAGTTATTATAATATACTTAAAGTACAGAAGCTGCTTGTAGGAATACTTACTGCTTTGGCTTTAATGATATCATTTGCCGAATTCAAAGTACAGAAGCTGCTTGTCCCAAAATCAGATTTTGTGGAGCATTATGAGATTATCTGGCTTGGAATTTAATTTCTGTGAAAATAATCTTTTGCGTTTACAAGATGTTTTACTACAGGAGAGGGTTACTGATACAGTGTCTTAAATTAACAGATAAACAACATAAACAAGTCCAGTTCTGAAATCAGAGAAACTAGTTTTCGTGCATCTCCACCAAAAATGACATTTGGTCGATTACAAACTCTAAACCATGCTTGCTAAAAACATCAAATTGAAGACAAACCGGTAGAAAGATCTTTCAATGTTCCGCGAAAAGTGTACATAAAATTAAGCCACAGAACACTGGGCTTACCTTCATGCCACCCATTGTTGAGCCAATGAAAACCACACATTTTGCTTTATCTAACGTCTCCATGACTTCTATTGCTGGAAACTGGGTGCAATCAAAAGCTTCTATCTCACTAATGACTAATGCCACGAACTCCCTCAAGCAAATTATTGTAGAAAACATCAGAATCATGACCGAGTAGGGTCACCACACTCGTTCCTGTCACAACCACTCGCCTCTGTCTTGTTAATTCTTCAGTAGATTTCACAGCTACAGCCATGGTTTCCCCTATATTTCCACCGACAACAATTATATATACTACGTGCATGTCAGATAATGTATGCGATCGCGATATCAATGTGACAAAGTCAAGGGTGAGAAACGTTCAATGCAACCTCCAATCTTCAACGATTACCGAATTTTATTTATTTATTTATTTATTTTTGAAATTCATTGAAAGACCAAATGGTCGAAGAGATATACACAAAAGAGAGATCAAGAGGTTCTTCAAACTAAGAACAAAATCCATTACAAAGAAGTGTCGAGCGGGCTAGACGGTGTGCTGCTTCATTCGCTTGGCGGCATATATGGGCGATGAGGTTGAGGGATTGATCGTTGAAATGAGGCATTCTCTAACCCTTGGAGAAAGATAAACAACAAATTCACAGTCCTGCTAAGTTCATAAACATATAAACATGATGGAGCTCCAGCATTAGCCCCACACTTTAAAATTTGCAATACACACAATGGTTGCCAAATCTCTGTACACTAAAACACAAAATATATTTCATAGAACTTCACTAGTTTTGAATCATTTCAAGAAGAGACAAAAACTCAAACCTCAACAAACCTAACAAAAAAACAAGCAAACCAAAATTTTAAAATTCCAACCATGGCCTCAATAGACTTGTTAGTTAACCAGACCAAAACTATAAAGTGACACCATCTATAAAAACTTTTAATTGATTTTAGATCCGTAAAAATTAATTTATGCATTTCTGAACGATCAATTTCACAATTCATGCACTTTTGCAAGATTACTTTCAAATTTTATTTGCACTTTTGTAAGATCAATTCCAAAATTTCTACAAGATCAATTTTAAAATTCCAACACTTTGAAAAGATCAGTTTCAAAATTTTCAGTACTAGTAAAGATAATGATGTAGGAGGAGGAATAGAGAGAAGTACGAAGAGAGAAGAGAAAGAAAAATACACAGAAGAAGGTGGAGAGAGAGAAAGAGAGACATGGGTAGGAAGGAGAAGAAAGAGAGATAGAAATGGACCAAGAAGAAAAAAAAAGGACATAAAACTAAAACGTATAAATAAGAATATAGAGATTTAGAGTAAAATTGTTAACGGAAAAGCAACTAAAAAATAATCATGACATCGCATATCACGTGAATAAGTTTAATCTCTCTCTCAAATAAATAAAAAACTTAGTCTCTCTTAAAAAATATGTAGTCTTATCTAAATTACATGTTAACAAAATCTCTCTCTCAAAAAAAAAATGTAATCTTTTATCACAAAATAAAATCATAATAGTAACGTAATTTTGAATAAACAAAATTTTTACGTTTTTTTTTTCCTTCACCCACCCACATTAACCTAACATATATCTAAGGGCTTATTTGATATTGGATTTGAGTCTAAAGTTTTTAATTCAAAAACAATTTTTAAGTTTTAAGGTAAAAATACATGTTTGGTAGGCCCATTTTGCAAAACTAGACTTAAATTTTTTTTAAAAACAGCCCATTATAATTTGAAAACAACAAAAGTCAGGGTTTTTTTTTAACGAGTTCAGTTCCTGTGCCGCGATGGAGGTCTGAGCTGTGCTGCGCAGACCATGATCCGGCGTTGCGCCTCACCAACAACGAACTACCAAGGATAAAGACGAACAGGTAATCCCTTTTTTCGAGTTTCTGGGTCTTGGAGACTGCAATTCCTCAATCCAATTCGAAGAGACCCATTTCACCTTGCATATTTGTGACTCGATTTCGGATTTAATTTTCTGTAACTCTCTCTCTCTTGTTTTCTGTATTATCTGTTTGTGTTGAATTGCATGAATGTTTGATTGTTTGTATAATTGGTCAATTTTGTGTTTTTATTGGTGGTTTTGGAGGTCTGTTGCAGCTGGGTTTATTGGGTTTCTTTAGAATTAGGCAACTATTGGGAAAATTGGGGGAAAATGTTGCAAAATTTCTTTAGAATTAGCCACCTTCGGTTCGAGGTATGGAAATCTCGAACTTGGAATCTACTTGGAGTGATGGGTTTATCTGGAATTTACTTGGAGGCCCTGCAATTTTTTTTTTCTCTTTCAATTTTGTTAAAAAAACGTATTGATATGATTTTTCTTGGTTTTCTGGATAATCCCATATCGAGAATTGTTCTTCATGAACCAAATATAATCCAGCCATATAAGCTAACTCCACTATTTTCCATTCACCGAAGGGAAATGTTGTCTTGTGTGTCACATGAATTTCTCCTAATCCGGTCGGCATCTCCCTTGCATTCTCATAGAATCCCCTGACCAAATGCTGATGAAACTTGAAAAATGCATGAATTTAGTGTAGAATTTGAGTCATAGGTTTACATTGTTGTGCTAGTGTTCTGCTTGCTATCGAAATTGAGTCATTCCAGTAGCTTTTCCACTGGTTTGTTTTGGTTGTTTCTTCCTTTTTAAATTTTTTTTGGGTGGTTGAAAACATAAGATCATCATAGTACTGTTAATATTCATTAAGATATTAACAGCTTGCTGATTGAAGCACCAAACTGCAGGTTTGTACTTTGAAACCCAAATTCAGAACTGTCATAATTTTGTTTTCTTTTCTTTACCATTCTCTTGGATATCTGAATGAGTGGCCATGAGTTTTGGTTGTATTGACCAAAAAGTTTTTCAAAACTTTCCTCATGCATTTATGTTCTGTGATCCAACCTTAGCGTCTTCTCTAATTTGGGGGTTCATTACCAATTCAAATTTTTTGGATTATGAGAATTTGTGGCATCTTGTACTGAGAATCCTTCTTTCACGAGTGTACTTCCCCTGAACTGCTACTGTTTTTTATTTCTATATCCCTTATTCATTTTTATTATGTTGCGGATTATAAAGATGCCCATAGCTGTTATGGGGGAATGTAGGCTTTTTAGCCAGTTGCTTTAGTTTAGTTGGTGTATCTTCAGGTCCTTAGCTTTTTGAATTGTAACCCCGCACCTTCAAATCTGAGCAAAAAGCTGGGATGCAACTCTTCAAAGACATTAGTGAGTGTTAGCTAGGACCAACTTTTGCATCTTTTACCGTTCCCTTGGTTCATTTATAATATGCTTCTGCGTATACGGTAGACTGAAGTGTCTCACTCCATGATATTAACTCTTCATGTTGTCTTGAATTACTTATGTGAAATTTAATGAATCCCTGTATTTGAATTGCTAATAGTTTCTTTTTGGGAGCACGTGTTTTGATTTACTTGTATAGCTTTGTAGTTTTGTGAGTGACATGAATTCTATTACACATGTTTGGTATTTGACTCTACAAGTTCATGCATTCTGAATTTTTCATTTTTGGAGGTTACTGTGCCAAACTTCTGCCAGCATGTTATTAGTTTGTCTTACGCAATATAAACTGACACATAAACTTTACGCAAGGTCTGGGAGAGGTGAATTTTTAAACTTGTTTCCATTTCTCTCTATCACATTTCTCTATAACTTCTCTACCTTCCCTATATTTTCCAAAAAAAAAAACTTGTATATTTACGCTCACATTTTGTTTCATCTACTGTATATATATTAACCAAGAAAAAAACAAATTCTCCGGCTCTCGAACTCGTCGAGCTCTCTTTGTCCAACTTGTCAAGCTCTCTCCATGGCTTTTCCGTCGATTTTGATATGAGCTAGAGGTTAGAAGCTACGATTTCAGAGATATTTTACTTTCAATACAATTTCGACTCGTTTCCCACTAGTCCAATCCTTATTCGATCTGCAGAGGACTCTGTTAGGGTTTTGGTCTGTTGAGATCCGAGGTAATTTTGAATCATTTCTTATGATTGGATTGAATTGTTTCGATTCGCTTTTTTTTCTTTTTCATTTTTCTGAATTTGTTTTTTATTTCGTTTTCGAAGAACTGATTGGATTGATTTCATGAATAATTTGTATTTCTATGATTTCAGAGATTTGCGGCTGCGATTTCGAATATTGGAGCTTCGAGTTCAGAGGTTTGAGACTGCGATTTTGAATATTGGAGGCTACGATTTCATAATTTTGAGGCTGCGATTTCTGGTTGTTAATACGTTAGTCATATATCTGAATTCTCTATCTCTAAGTTTCGTTTTAAGTTTCGCATCATTTAGAACCCTAGAAACTCACAAATTGCCTCGTTTCAGTTCGTTTTAGTTTTTTATTTTTTCTCCTGGCCGATGAAAACCTCATTCTGCAGTTACCCTAACGAATTTAATTTGGTTAGATTTACTGGGATGGAGTTTGGGTTAAAGTTGCAGCCTACGGTGTCTTGAAACATTTTTAAAATCAAGAACTGGTGGAGATAGAGAGGGAATTTAAGAGAGAGATGCTTTTATAGGTCCTTCAATGTATAATCCTATTCATTTTTGTTTTCATTTATCAACAGATTGCTGAGGAGGCAGTGATCCTATTGATTCAACGTTATCCTTCGATGTCAGTTCAAAATTACAAGTAAACTGAGGTATGCAAAGGTTGTATGTGTTAACTACTAGTGCAGATGTTCTCTTCCGATTCTCATGGTAACATTTTTCAAGTTAGTTCACGTAGAAGAGTTGTGAGTCGTATAGGTGTTACTTGAGCACTGCGGTCAAACTCATAGAGTACGATGGTGGGTCAAACTCATAGAGTATGATGGTGGGTCAAGGTGAGTGAAAGAAGGGAAACAAATATGAAATAGTTTACAAAGTATATAATTTATGTTGGAGGTAGATAAATTGCGGCAGATTAGCGCTAAAAATATATATAAAAAAAACCACAACTGTACTGCTTTCCTTTACCTAGATTGGAGCCTATAAGAGCTCAAACTTATTGAAAATCTTTAAGGCCTGTTTGGTATCCTATTTGAATTTTTTTGTCATTTCTCAAAACATTTCTTAAGAACATTTCTTGAAAACAATTTTCTTTAAGATTCAAAAACTTGATTGGTTTGCGATTTAAAATTTTTAAATCTTACGACTTAAATTAGATAAAGAGATCTAAAAAGAGGGGGTTGCATGAGAGGGAGAAGGAGGAGATAAAAGGAAAGAAAGTAAGAGATGATGGAAGGAAAGAGAAAGAAGAGAGGGTCGGACGAGATAGAGAGGAAGATGAGTAAGAGAAAGAATCGAGAAAATGAAGAGAGTAAATTGGAGGGGAGAAGGAAAAGGTAAAAAAGAGGAGAGACATAGATTTGGAGTTGAGAGGGGAGGAGGGAGAGAAAAGAAAATAGTGAGTTTAAGTTTAAAGACTCTAAAAACTCACCTTTTATGTTTTTAGAGAATAGACTATATTTTTGAGTTAGTTTTGAATTCAATTTTTGAAAATAGTCATACCAAACAAGTTTTTAAGGCTTAAAACTTGAAAATTGTTTTTGAGTTTAAAAAGTTGGATTCAAGTAGAGTACCAAACAGACCCTAAAATTCTCCTTCCAATGGCTGGCCTAAATAAATATGTGTTGTTTTCTTGCTTCTCATGTTTGTTATCTTTATTCTAAGAATTTGCGCTGGTGCTTACTGACTGTAGTTGAAAGAAGAAGAAGAATATTGATACCATTGATGATTTGGTGCAAATGCTGCACTTAGCTCACTCCAATCTTTATCTGAAAGAATTGAGCTCCTATATCATGTTTGTTTTATTTTCACTTTCTTTAGTCATTGGTGTTAGATTTGTTTATCTAAACTAGTTGTATGCCTTATCAGTTTGTTTTGTTTTTTAGGATAGTATCTTTGGCCCAAAAATATAAAACATAAATGAATTTAGTTGTGGTGAGTTGAATTTTAGTAATGTCACTGACTAAATGACCCAATTGTTCAGAAAGCTCAGTGACAGTGATGGCTTATGACTGAAAAAAGTGAGGGGTTTTCGTATTGAATCCAAAGTTCTCGATGGAAGAAGAACCTAAATTGCAGAACTTGGAAGAAGACGACCCTAAATCACAAAGCTTGGAAGAACAAGCCAATAACGCCCCGAGCTTGAAAGAAGGCTCTATGTCACAGAGCTTAGAAGAAGACCCCACACCGCACAGCTTGAAAGAACCTAAATTACAGAGCTTGGAAAAAGGAGGCCCTAAATCACAGAGCTTGAAAGAAGACTATAAATCGCAGAATGTGGAAGGAGACTCTAAATCCCAGAGCTTGAAAGAAGACCCTAAATCACTCAGCTTGGAAGAAAACCCTAAATTACTCAGCTTGGAAGAAAACCCTAAATCACTCAGCTTGGAAGAAGACCCTAAATCACTGAGCTTGGAAGGACGAGATAAAATTGCATTCTCTGAATTGAATGAAAATTCATTGCAATTCCTGGATTCAATAGACGGGTATTTAACCCTATTGGATTCACTGTCCTGGACACTTCGGCAGGTAAAATTAGCTTAAATCATACTATTTTTATTTGTATACTTTTAATTTAAATTGTTATACTAACATGGAATAGGGATAACACTAACAGGGGTGGTTGCAATTAGCAAGTGCTCGACATTCTATGGGTGAGTCATGCGTGAGCAGTGCTTTGTTGGACCTGAAATCGCACAATGCAAGTACATTTCTGCAAGTAACCCAGCAATCTGATACTGAAACAGAGCAAATTCATCATTTTACATTGCGCAAATGGGCATCCTCCGACAATGACAATGGAGCTCCACTTATGAATATGAGTCCACAGATACGACAACGAAAGGATAAGGATGGACCTCCACCCCCACTTAAAGCTGAAACTGCTCACCAACATCAACTTCAGAAGGAGCGGACTAAATCACTGTTGATGTTTGGTGGTTTGGTTTCGCCGAAGCTACGGGCAGCACAACTCTCATTTGAATCTGCACTTGACGCACTTGTAGAGATTGCCAACATGCGTTCTTTGATGCTTTCCATGTTTGATAAGGTCAGGGAAGAATTGGAGGCTGCCGAAGCCAAATGACCTGTGAGCACCACCTATTTCAATCCTTGAGATTTTCTTTTGCTTAAATTGCTGGTTTTGATCTTTACTACAGTTTATCCATTTATTGTTTGGTTAGTTAGCTGAAGCTCTTAATTTCTTTCATGCATGAACTTCAAGTTTTACGCTTTAGTTATATGTTTAGAATTCAGTTGCATGGATTACGTGATGAAAATTTGATGATTGTTCACCATGTAATGCGATGATCGTTGGATGACGGCTCCTGCTAGTGATAATGCTATAGTAAGGAAATTATGATAAATGCCATTTTCCTTTCATGAAGTACATTACCTGTGAACCACGCCACGTTCATGAAGATATGTCAACCCCCTTAGAATCTGCCTTGTATACCCAGAGACTTGAGAATCGTTTAAGTTATAGTTTTGATATAGCTTTGCAAGTGTGCCTTTTGTTACAAGCTCAAGGAAGATATAGATCTTAGTTTCATCCTGTAATAATATTACAATGAGCAACTAAGTGTACAAATCAGGAGAGTTGAATAAATATATTAAATTATATTGAAATATAGCAAGCTACTTTTATCTTATGATTGCAGCTTGAGTAGTTGCATTGGTCATCTCTTTAATTTATTGTTTTATGGTTGTACAAATACATGTACAGTTGTACACACATACAAGGACAAATACCTATGCACAAACTACAAAAAACAAGAACAAATGCAAAAGGAAAAGATAAATCTCCCTCAATATGTAGAAAGTTGTACTTCTAATAAACTGGCCGGAACCAAATAGAAATGCAAACCAGGAAAGAAAGAAAGAAGTGCGTAAATGGATAGCAGTACACTAAACTAGGAATTTAGAAATGAGAATCATATAACCGTGAATGGTGGTCCCTCTAGTTATGAAAGTGGTGGTAGTCTTGGTGTCCTATTTATAGTGCATAGGTTGCTTTTCGAACACAAACTACATAAAGGTTGCTTTTGGATGACGGCAAACCTATTATGCTTCATGTTTGGAGAAAGACCCCAAAAAACATGAACCGCTTGAGGAAACCAATCTGGTTTCAGAAGTTTCAACGGTGGCAGGCAAAATAAATGCAGCCTGAGGGAGCACATTAGTTTTGGAGGGCTCTGGTGTATGTCATACAAAGTAAAATATCGACTGTAAAGGTTATTGATCCTATGGTGGGACTTTTGGAAACCACCCTTACTTTTGAAGCATCTTATGGTTATTGCTCCGGTATGGTTTGGACTTTGAGAAAGAAATACAATTTTACAAGGATTTTGTTTTGACCTTATCTTTTACTTGTGTATAATTCACCCGTTAGTTGAAGCTCAACTGAACTTGTTGAAGAAAGAGACACAGGACTACAATTCCAGATGTTCAAAGGCAGACTCGTAACTTGGATACTGTGGAAGGAGAAGCAGACAAGATTCTGAAGGTTTTTGTTTGACTTATTTCTTGAATAATTAACTTCAAGTTGTTTTTTTTATTCTTAAACGTGTTATAGTGATTAATTTGTTATGCCATATGAAAATCCTTAACTAGGATTTTGTTAAGTTTGATATCATAACCAATCTCATTTTTCTTGCAGACCTCCAAACCGAAATTGCAGGATGCAATCAAACAAACAGAAGAAGAAACTCAGAAGTTCGCTAATGGATTCAGTCTCCAAGTACAAAGAATATGTGCAGTCTAAATGTCTCAGAAACAGCTGCTTACCGGTTTTATACTCTCATGCTGAAAGTACCGTGATTTCATCTGATAGATAATTAACTGCCATCTTCATTTTATCATTTGAGCTTTGTTACAATTTTGATTAGTTCTACTAATCAGATGGTATTCTAAGTTTCTTAGAGTGACGTGTTTCCAAACGAGTATTGTATGAGAGCCGTATTTACAGTATGTACAAAGTTTATGCCATATATTTCATCGAATTGGATATCTTTGTTTGTTACTGTTCTCATGAGTTATACTAATCAGATTATATACCCCTTAGAAAATCATCAATAAGATGAACTTTGGGCTTTTATTCTATTTTTAATCTAACATGAGAATGAGGTTCAAGTTTCAGGTCTTGTTTAGATCTTGCCCCTCTATTTTTAACAAGAAAACTAAAACAAAATAGTTATCAAACAGATCCACCGAGTCTCATATTCGATTGAGTTATATCCATCAGGAGGTTTACAAAACGTATTTTACAGCAAAGTCCATAATCTACAAAACGTGCTTTTAAGTTTCTCTGGTCCGTCACGTCCCTAGTAGTGCAGATCCACACACAAGGACCAAGAGGTGCTTCGTTTGATTAGCAAACCATTCTCATCTTTGTGAAAATATTGGAAGCATATCCCCTTCCCCAAACCACGTTCGTGGAAGCTAATGTTCTACCATGGCTTGAGAGCGTATATAGATCCAATCACTAACCAGTTCCTCTATATTACCTAACAATATCACTGAAGGTTGGTTGACCAAAGCATTCACGAACGTAAACTGTTGCAATGAGAAGCTGGGACAGAGGAAGCGTGGAGTGGCCTTTCAACAAATGGATGGTTCAATAGCTGAGCCGCTGTGGGTCGGCTATTAGGGTCAACTTGTAAACACTTCAAAATGAAATCTTTTGCATCTCTTGATAACGAATTAGGAACTGGAGGAAGTTTATCCATGCTAATCTGAAATAATGCTGCTATCTGCCAATCATCACAAACAAGAATAAGATTCTTGTCAGATTCCTAAATGACTCTAGAGGCGACAACTTAGTGATCTGCCGCGTCTATAAAATGTCTTAGCCTTCTCGCATGAGTGACGGTCCAAATTGATTAAGAAAACTAAGGTTACCCTAGTGCTAGTGGTCACTGATGTCTGAGAAGAAATAGCCGGATACAGGTTAAGGGGTAAACATAGGTCCATGACTCTTGATTAAGGATTCTAGTTACTTGCATGGAAGAGTAAATAACATATTGTGAATAGGTAGCACAAGGCTGAGTACAAGTAAGATGATCCAGGTACAATCACACGGTGGGGGATGTGTGGGATGAGGTTGGCTCCTACGTCCAATGATCTAGGTCAAAATGTGATGTGGGCATATTTTTATGCATTTCTTATCCTAAAGAAAAAGTAAAAGATTAGCATTATATGTGCAGAAATGTTGAACATACCCATTCCAGGGGAAAGTACGGAGGCTGGCGGGTTAACATCTCTAACACAGTGCATCCAAGGCTCCATATGTCAGCTGCAAGCCCATAGCCACCATTCATTTGATTAACAACCTACAATTTTACAGCGTACTGGAACAACATGCTCGGAGCAACTTATTCCCAATTATACTATTGCAAGGTAAATGATGAAAATTAAGTTGTGTACATCAAAGAGTTAACTACGTGGATAATCACAACTAGATGAATTACTCCACATCATACTAGTATTACTATGTAAAGGCAGCTGTTGAGATATCAATCCGATGTGTACAAACACACATTTACTGTAAAGAGAGGAGGCAAACCTCAGGGGCCATCCAATAAGCAGTCCCTTTGGAAGACTTCAATTCATTCAATTTGGTCACCTAGAAAGACAGAATGCCAATAAGGAATGATTCAGCATTGGAAATTCTATGAATATACATTTAGGAATTGTACCTTGGCTAACCCAAAGTCTGCAAGTTTCACAGATCCACTTGCATGCACCAATATATTAGCACATTTGATATCCCTGGAAAAAATAATCTCATAAATATAGATAATAAAAACAAATTTTAAACTTCTACAAGTTCAATATCAATATAAGCAACACGTAAGTCTAGAAAGCAGAAAAAATATGTCCAGGGGAATTATAAAAATGTAGGTTAAACAAGGATTGTTTGGTTCGTTATTTTTTACGTAGTTGTATCTTATCTTTGTTGGGGCCTATACGTTGTACTTTAATTACAGACAAGTATGTTGTTCCGGTCCCTCTATTCCTTGTAAATTTTCGTGTGTATGATACCTATATAAAATATTTCAAATAGTCATTTGCAATTCCTCTATTATGTCTTTTGTAATGCATTTCTAATTCCTCCTACCAAACATTTTGTGATCCATTTCCTCTTTATTTTGCCTAAATGCCTTGGAATTTGGAAGACCCTCACCCATTTTTCAAACCCTCCCTTATAGTTTGTTCTACTAGTTGTTCACAGTTTTGTCCCCTAAGATTAGTATAGGTCAATGGTTCAATCTCTTCCAGTGTAACCACAAAAGACAGAAAAATCACAATACAAAAATTCCAGTACCAAAAGGACATTACCTGTGAACCACGCCACGTTCATGAAGATATGTCAACCCGCTTAGAATCTGCCTTGTATACCCAGAGACTTGAGAATCCTTTAAGTTATAGTTTTGATATAACTTTGCAAGTGAGCCTTTTGTTACAAGCTCAAGGAAGATATAGAGCTTAGTTTCATCCTGTAATAATATTACAATGAGCAACTAAGTGTACAAATCAGGAGAGTTGAATAAATATATTAAATTATATTGAAATATAGCAAGCTACTTTATCACTGCAAAAGAACATTTGCAGCATGAGATAAACAGAGAGAGTGAGACCAACATGTTAATTTTGTTGAACAGAATAGGCCCAGTTTAATGCAATACCAACTTCACGTTCTCCATCCTTTTTCTAACCTTACAATTTCTTGCTAAGAAAATTCCAAACACTTTGAGTGGAAACACCTAAAGTAGAATGGAATGCTTACACTATGAAAAACAAAACTAGGAAATGGTAGGGATAAAGGTTTTCCAGACTACCTCAAAGTTTTATGGATACATTATGCAAAAGATTAAAAAGAAAGAAGTGAGTAAATGGATAGCAGTACACTAAACTATAAAATTAGAAATGAGATCATATAACCATGAATGGTGGTCCCTCTAGTTATGAAAGTGGTGGTAGTCTTGGTGTCCTATTTATAGTGCATAGGACTTAAGTTACAATAAGAATCCTAATAGGAAGTAAATACAAATCCTAATAAAATAGGTAATTAACAAAATCTCTCCACCAAGGAAACCAACTAAGAAGTCAAAATCCAAACTCAAATAGGTAACACAAACCTAATTTTTTGCATCATCCTAATTTTGAGCTGTAAAACCCAACAATATAAAATTCACAAGTCCTGTTCAGATTGGGTTTAATTCACACAGGGTTTAAACTATGGTATTCGGGCACAAATAGAACGAGAAACGGTGTTGGCATCATCGTGGACAAGACCTTGACACAAGATGTTGTAGATGTCAAGAGGGTAGGAGATAGAATCATGGCAATCAAGATTGTAATAGGACAAGAACTTATCAATGTGATTAGTGCGTACGCACCTTAAGTAGGGTTGGATACGAGTTCGAAGGAGAAATTTTGGGAAGACCTTGGAGACTTGGTGCAAGGAATTGCTCAGACGGAGAAGTTATTTATAGGAGGAGATTTAAATGGACACGTGGGCAGGGAGACAGGCAACTATGGAGGTTTTCATGGTGGCCATGGTTTTGGGGAGAGAAACGAGGATGGGGAAGCTATCTTGGATTTTGCAATGGCATATGATCTCTTCTTAGCCAACACCTTCTTTAAGAAGAGAGAAGAACATGTGATCACCTACAAGAGTGAGTCGTCAAAAACACAAATAGATTTTCTTCTAATGAGGAAAGGGGATCGTATAACTTGTAAGGATTGCAAAGTTATACCAGGAGAGAGCGTGGCTAATCAACATCGCTTGTTGGTGATGGATGTACATATCAAAAGAGTGAGAAAAAAGAACAAGACTTGGAAGTGCCCAATGACTAGATGGTGGAATCTAAAAGAAGAAAAACAAGCCATTTTCAAAGAGAAAGTAATCACCCAGTGTGTGTGGGATAGAGAGGGGGAAGCTAACCAAATGTGGGATTCCATGGCTAGTTGTATCCGAAAAGTAGCAAAAGAGGTATTAGGAGAGTCCAAAGGCTTTGCCCCACACCAAAAGGAATCTTGGTGGTGGAATGAGGAGGTACAAACAAAGGTGAAGGCTAAGAAGGAATGTTGTAAAGCCTTATATAAGGATAGGACCGATGAAAATGGTGAAAGGTATAGAAAAGCGAAGCAAGAGGCGAAGAAAGCTGTGAGAGAAGCTAAGTTAGCGGCTTATGACGATATGTATAAGCGACTAGATACCAAAGAAGGAGAGTTTGATATCTATAAACTAGCTAGAGCAAGGGAAAAGAAGACAAGGGACCTAAACCAAGTGAGGTGCATCAAGGATGAGGATGGAAAGGTTCTTGCTACAGAGAACGCGGTTAAAGACAGATGGAATGGTTATTTTCATAATCTTTTCAATGAAGGACATGAAATGAGTGCTTCTTTAGGGGAGTTGAGTAACTCAGAAGAGTGTAGAAACTACTCTTTTTATCGTAGAATCCGGAAGGAAGAAGTGGTTGTAGCTTTGAAGAAGATGAAGCATAGAAAAGCAGTAGGCCCAGACGATATACCAATCGAAGTGTGGAAAGTTTTGGGAGAGACAGGTATAACATGGCTCACTGACCTTTTCAATAGGATTTTGAAAACGAAGAAGATGCCAAATGAGTGGCGAATGAGCACTTTGGTGCCTATCTACAAGAATAAGGGCGATGTACAAAATTGCATGAACTATAGGGGTATTAAGCTAATGAGTCATACAATGAAGCTTTGGGAGAGAGTCATTGAGCATAGATTGAGGCAAGAGACACGGGTTTCGGACAACCAATTCGGGTTCATGCCAGGGCGCTCAACCATGGAGGCAATCTATCTCTTACGAAGATTGATGGAAAGATATAGAGATGGGAAAAAGGATTTACACATGGTCTTTATAGATTTGGAAAAAGCGTATGATAGGGTCCCAAGAGACATTCTTTGGAGGATTTTAGAGAAGAAAGGAGTACGAGTAGCATATATCCAAGCTATACAGGATATGTATGAAGGAGCAAAGACTGCCGTAAGAACTCATGAAGGACAAACAGAAAGCTTTCCCATAACTGTAGGATTACATCAAGGTTCATCCTTAAGTCCTTACCTTTTTGCGTTGGTAATGGATGAGTTAACAGGACATATTCAAGATGATATTCCTTGGTGTATGCTTTTCGCAGACGATATAGTGTTGATAGATGAAACTCAGGAAGGGGTAAATGCAAAGCTTAACCTTTGGAGAGAAGTGTTGGAATCTAAAGGTCTTCGCCTAAGCCGATCAAAGACAGAATATATGGAGTGCAAGTTCAGTGCAAATGGAGGCCAAAACGAGTTAGGGGTGAGGATCGGAGATCAAGAAATACCAAAGAGCGACCGTTTTCGTTACCTAGGATCTATCTTGCAAAAGAACGGAGAATTAGATGGAGATCTCAACCATAGAATACAAGCTGGATGGATGAAGTGGAAGAGTGCATCCGGCGTGTTGTGTGACCGCCGTATGCCACTGAAGCTCAAGGGAAAATTTTATAGGACGGCAATAAGGCCGGCGATGCTGTATGGCACAGAATGTTGGGCGGTGAAGCATCAACACGTACACAAAATGGGTGTAGCGGAGATGAGGATGCTTCGTTGGATGTGTGGGCACACGATAAAGGATAAGATTAGGAATGAGGATATCCGGGGTAAAGTAGGAGTAGCCGAAATTGAAGGAAAGATGAGAGAAAATCGGTTACGGTGGTTTGGACATGTGCAAAGAAGGCCTACTGACGCTCCGATTAGAAGATGTGACTATAGGACAGAGGTTCAGGGCCGAAGGGGTAGAGGAAGACCTAGGAAAACTTTGGAAGAGACCCTAAAAAAAGACTTAGAGTACTTGGATCTAACAGAGGACATGACACAGGACAGAACACAATGGCGTTCTAAGATTCATATAGCCGATCCCACTCAGTGACTTGGATTTTCCAAGTCTCCAACCGAGAAGTTTTCCTCACTCGGGAAATTAAGGGAACACTACCTCAACCTACATGCTCCACTCACAAAGCTTCAACATACAAGCTTCAACAAAAAAAATTCAAAGAACTTAGCGAAGAAGGCTTTGGTGTATTTAACACAATACGTTGAAATGAAGGAAAGCTTATTTATTGATATCCCCGATAAGTTACAAATATATACATATACTTGAGTCAAAATAAACAAACAAGAGGGAGCCTTCACAAAGGTTGCTTAGGAGAAGTCTCAGCAGTCGGTAGAGCCCCAGAAAGAGAAGGCACCAGAGGGGGATCATTCGGAGCCTCAGTACTGGACAAAACCCTAGAAGGAGGAGGCATCAGAGGTTGATCATTTGGAGCTTCATTACGCGGTACATCCCCAGAAGACGAAGGCAATAAATGCCTTTGGAACAAACCCACAAATCTCTGATGATCAAGTAAAACCTGACCATCAGATTCCTTCATCTGGTCAAGCTTCCTCTTCATGTTTGTAGCATAGTCATGTGCGAGCCAGTGCAACTGTTTATTCTCATGCTTGAGCCCTCTAATCTCCTGTTTGAGACTCATCACTTCAGCCGCCAATGATTCAACTTGGCGGGTTCGAGCAAATAGGCGTTGGGCCATATTAGACACAGAACCTGCACACTGAACACTGAGAGCCAGAGAATCCTTAACAGCCAACTCATCAGACCGTTTGGAAAGTAGTCTGTTATCTTTGGGAGTGAGAAGGTTCCTGGCCACTACCGCAGCAGTCATATCATTCTTCATCACGGAATCCCCAACGGTAAGAGGACCAGTAGGGGAAACGAAGGATGGGCGCCATATGTTGTCTGGAGAAGGCGGGGCTGCCTCTTCAACAAGGTTCAAGTCAAAACGACGGTCGGAGGGGCCAGACATTTTCAAAGGTGTTGAAGAGAGAAGAGGTAGGACAAATCAAGATCTTAGAAGTGCAAGAATGGAGCTTCTACTGGTGGATATTCAAGTGTGCTTTGGAACTTAATGTCAGCCCCAATAAAAATCTGCACTCGACAAAGCTTCAGAATTCGAAGAGGCGCCTGCTCAGAAATCGAAGAGGCGTTTGCTTTCTCAAAAGCTGGGCTGCTCAGAGACCACGAGGGTCGATCTCAGAAATCGAAGAGGCGTTTGCTTTCTCAAAAGCTGGGCTGCTCAAAGACCACGAAGGCCGATCTCAGAAATCGAAGAGGATTGCTTTCTCAAAAGCTGGGCTGCTAAGAGACCACGAGGGCCGATCTCAGAAATCGAAGAGGCACCTACTTTTCCAGCCTTGTCAGCACCTGTCACACGCACACTCAGCTTTGCGGAAATTATGGGCATTCTGTCGAAGATTTCTGGCAAAGTAGAAAGCACATGAATCGTACTGTTCAATCACCCACTTCCCACACGCAACAGTAACTCATGGGTACCACAGATAACTTTGCCAAAGTTCTCTGACAAAGTTGTGACACGTGAAGCTTGCAGCTCCTGCTACATCGCTCTGACCAAGAAGGGTAAAAGAATTGCAAAGAAACAACACTAACAAAGTTTAGACACATAAATTTTGAAGGTCTAGCTACCATATTATTACCCACAAGGGTAAAGGAACAGTACCACTGCTGGATAATTGGAAAGTCCCGGTGTGTCAACCTCTGTGCTTCGTGGCAAGGTAGACTAGCAAACATGCCCAACCTTTACTCACATTCGAGAAAACACTCCCAACAGGATTGCTTGCTCCAAAATCGAAGAGGCACCGCCCTCCGAATCTCGAGAGCCAGACTCCCAACATGATTACTTTCTCAAAAATCGAAGAGAGGGTAAAGGAACATTACCACTGCTGGATAATTGGAAAGTCCCTGTGTGTCAACCTTTGTGCTTTGTGGCAAGGTAGACTAGCAAACATGCCCAACCTTTACTCACATTCGAGAAAACACTCCCAACAAGATTGCTTGCTCTAAAATCGAAGAGGCACCGCCCTCCGAATCTCGAGAGCCAGACTCCTAACATGATTACTTTCTCAAAAATCGAAGAGAGGGTAAAAGAACAGTACCACTGCTGAATAATTGGAAAGTCCCTGTGTGTCAACCTCTGTGCTTCGTGGCAAGGTAGACTAGCAAACATGCCCAACCTTTACTCACATTCGAGAAAACACTCCCAACAAGATTGCTTGCTCCAAAATCGAAGAGGCACCGCCCTCCGAATCTCGAGAGCCAAACTCCCAACATGATTACTTTCTCAAAAATCGAAGAGACACCGCTCTCCGAATCTCGAGAGCCAGACCCCCAGCAGGATTGCTTTCTCAAAAATCGAAGAGGCATCGTTCTCCGAATCTCGAGAGCCAGATCCCCGACAGGATTGCTTGTTCGAAAATCGAAGAGGCACCACTTTCCCAACTTCAAGAGCTGGATCTCCTTGGATAAAGCTTGTCTGTAATCTTCACACGCAACATCAGCTTTCCAGATACCACAGACCACTTTTTCAAAGTGCTATGACAGAGTTAAAACATGTGAAGCTGGCAGCTCCCACTACCGTGCTATGACCAAGCAGGGTAAAGGAATAACATTATTACTTGATGTTAGGGAGACTCCTATATATGTCGACCTCCATCCCTAACGGACAGGCAGACCTGCAAAAATGCTCAACCCTTTCTCTTATTTGAGAGGGCACTCCCAACGAAGCCTTTCGAAATATTCAGCTTTCTTTCCCCCCGATAATACCTCTGTAAACAAGCTATACTAGAGCAAGAATATCTCATATCATCAGGGTTAAAAGCAAGAGTATCCCATATCATGCTTTTTCCCTGTCTTTTCCTTTGGCCTTGTTCTTACCTGCAAGACAAGGAGAAAGAGAGCAATCAGTCAGCACTTGGAATCAAGCTTCCAGCCAGGAACTGACTGCCTGGAACCCCTTACCTGATTACTTACCTGGCATTGCTCTCGAGTACTCATCTTCAACATCTTATGCTTCCAGGGAAGATACCGCATCTGCCTGAGGAACAGATAGGGCAAGTGAGAAGGATACAAGGAAGCATGTGGAGACAAGCGTAACAGCACACGTGCCGATACATCCACTACTCTGTCAAAAGCAAAAGTATCCCATATCAGCAGGGTCGAACGTACTCTAGATTTGATGGACTTGTTTTGACCCTCAAATTCTTCAGTCGGCCTTATACTCTGGAGGAAACCAGAAAACCCTCAAGCCCGGTTCAAGAATAAGCCTGTGGAAAGTTACTTCTTCAAAAGCAAAAGTATCCCATATCATCTCTTCTCATTTTTCTTCTCTTTATCCTTCATGCTGCCTGCAAGATAGGGAGAATGTGAACAATCAGCCGGACCTCTGATTGCTTACCTTGTCTATCACCTCTTTTAGCAGATCCCCTAGCCCGGCGATTTGGGGGACTCCTACTACATGGTTTGTATCGCGCTTGACCAACCCTGAAACTACAAGTAAGCTTCAAGTGAAATTGATACATTACCTTGTGCATCTCCACCAGTTACAGATACCACCCCTGGATGGAGGAAGAGTACTTCTAGAGAAGATGCCACATCTACCTATGAGACAGATAAGGCAAGTCAAGATGATACCACACTCCGGTACTTAGAAGTTTCGTGGTTACGAGATCATTCTCCCACAATATTTCCTAATGTCATTTGTACTAAATCATTCACTTGTACTCACTAAAGGAGAGCTTGAACCTATGTACTTGTGTAAACCCTTCACATTAATGAGAACTCCTCTATTCCGTGGACGTAGCCAATCTGGGTGAACCACGTACATCTTGTGTTTGCTTTCCTATCTCTATCCATTTATATACTTATCCATACTAATGACCGGAACAATCTAGCGAAGATCACAAAAAGTGACCGTTTTCGCTACCTAGGATCTATCTTGCAAGAGAACGGAGAATTAGATGGAGATCTCAACTATAGAATACAAGCTGGATGGATGAAGTGTAAGAATGCATCCGGCGTGTTGTGTGACCGTCGTAGGCCACTGAAGCTCAAGGGAAAATTTTATAGGACGGCAATAAGGCCAACGATGTTGTATGGCACAGAATGTTGGGCGGTGAAGCATCAACACGTACACAAAATGGGTGTAGCGGAGATGAGGATGCTTCGTGGGATGTATGGGCACACGATAAAGGATAAGATTGGGAATGAGGATATCCGAGGTAAAGTAGGAGTAGCCAAAATTGAAGGAAATATGAGAGAAAATCGGTTCCGGTGGTTTGGACATGTGCAAAGAAGGCCTACTGACGCTCCGGTTCGAAAATGTAACTACGGGACAGAGGTTCAGGGCCGAAGGGGTAGAGGAAGACCTAGGAAAACTTTGGAAGAGACCCTAAGAAAAGACTTGAGTACTTGGATCTAACGGAGGACATGACACAAAACCGAGCGCAATGGCGTTCTAGGATTCATATAGCCGACCCCACTTAATGGGAAAAGGCTTTGTTGTTGTTGTTGTTGTTGGATGTGGAAGATGACCACTTACTCAGTTAAGCCTTCATACACAGTCCCATAAGACCCACTTCCCAAAGGCTCACGACGTTTTATCCACGTAACACTCCGACTGAATTTCCCATCCGGCGAAAGAAAGATCATTGATTTCATTGTTGAAGAAATATGTGACAGTGCTCGTAACTGTTCTACTATGTTGATTTCAAGTTGAAAGATATTAACTCTCGGACAGAGTAGCAATCCCGACACTTTGCTTCATTTGTTTACATATTACAATTCTTTCTTATTTCTAATAAAAAGGTGGCAGTATGCAAACATACCTGCAGTACGATTGCATCAAAGGTTGGAGTAGCACACTGAGATCTATGTTTCTACTTGTAAGGGGCAAACAAGACCGATGAGTTGTGGCCACCGAACCCAAATGAGTTAGACAATGCCACCTTAACGTCCAGTCTCTCTTTCTTTGGACCCACCAGTAGTTTTGTATCCTGCATTCATGTGCTGACAGAGTTAGAGGATTCCAAATACACTTTCATTGGACATTATATACCAGAAAAGGGTTACAAGGGAACGGAAGACAACGTACCACGCCCTCATCTGGGCTTTCCAGATTAATATTTGGATGTATCCACCCAGTTCTTATCGCCTACCCAAAAAGAAGATAACATGTCAAGAACTACACTTCAAGCCAAACAAACAAGAATTGTATTTGGTCTTACATATAAGGTCTAAAAATAGTACAGTTTTTCCAAGTAAAAAACATCACGTAAGTTACCTGTACTGCTGCAACAGCTTCTACAGCACCAGATGCTCCCAGTAGGTGACCAATCATGGATTTTGTAGAGTTCACTCTCAACTGGAAATACAGGAATTAAGAAAACAGAAAATGCATGTTATGTAAGAAGAAAGAATGCCTTTAAATTATATTTTGATTTCATATCAAAACAAGGTATATATACAACCCTATACAGATATGGGAAAGAATAAGGGAAAGAATAATAATATCCTAAACTAGGAAACCAATTACAGTAGGAATCCCACAATTATAGGAATCCTAATACAAGTCAACACTCCCCCTCAAGTTGGTGCATAGATGTTGCACATGCCCAACTTGTCTAGAAATTTGGAGAACTTGTTACTAGAAACCGCCTTTGTGAGAATATCTGCTACTTGGTCATCCGTTCCTATGGGAGAAACCTCAATTACTTTACTATCTAGCTTCTCTTTAATAAAGAACCGATCAACCTCTACATGCTTGGTCCGATCATGTTGCACAGGATTATGAGCAATATCCCGTGCAGCTTTATTGTCACAGAATAACTTCATAGGCAGACCTTGTTTGACCCCCACATCTTGCAACAGAAACTTAAGCCACAAGAGTTCACAAATACCGAGTGCCATGCCTCTAAATTCGGCTTCTGCACTTGACCTTGATACGACATTCTGCTTCTTGCTTCTCCACGTTACTAGATTTCCCCCAACAAAGGTGAAATACCCAGATGTCGAGCGTCTATCATCCGTCGATCCTGCCCAATCAGCATCCGTATAGCACTCAATTCTGAAATGCTCATTTTTCCGAAATAAAATTCCTTTACCAGGGCTCCCCTTTAAGTAACTCAATATTCTCATAACTGCACTCATATGTTGTTCTCCTGGATTGTGCATATATTGACTAATCACACTTAAGGCATGAGCAAGATCATGCCTAGTGTGAGCCAAGTACATTAATCTTCCTACTAACCTTTGATACCTCCCTTTATCAACCGGTACTTGGTTCTGATCTATACCCAACTTCATTCATTCGGCCAACGGAGTAGACACCGGCTTACATGCTGTCATACTGGTTTCTTCCAACAGGTCAAGAACATACTTCCTTTGTGATAGGAATATCCCGAACTTGCATCTTGATACTTCAATCCCAAGAAAATATTTCAAAGGACCAAGATCTTTCATTTCAAATTCTGTGGACAAATAACTTTTCAAGGCTGCTTGCTCAACAGGATCATCACCAGTAACCACCATATCATCCACATACACGATTAGAGCCGTAACCTTTCCGTTCTGGTGTTTCAGAAACAACGTGTGATCCCAATTACTCTGTATATACCCAAATGCCCTCATGGACTTGGTAAATCTACCAAACCAGGCTCTCGGAGACTGCTTTAATCCATACAGTGATTTCTTGAGCCTACATACCTTTTGTTTCTGTCTGTCCGAATCACTGCACCCTGGTGGAAGGTCCATGTAAATCTCCTCAGTCAGATCTCCATGGAGGAAAGCATTTTTTACGTCGAACTGTTGCAAAGGCCAATCCAGATTTGCTGCTAAGGACAGTAGAACACGAACTGTATTGATCTTTGCCACTGGTGCGAACGTATCAGTGTAATCAATGCCATATTTCTGTGTATACCCCTTTGCCACCAATCTTGCTTTAAAGCGATCTACCGTTCCGTCGGCTTTATATTTTACTGTATAAACCCATTTGCATCCCACTATTTTCTTTCCGGCTGGCAAGTCAGTTATTTCCCAGGTAGCATTCTTCTTCAACGATCTAAATTCCTCGTTCATTGCATCTTTCTAGCGGGAATCTGCTAAAGCCTCCTGCACACTGTTAGTAATAGATACAGTAGATAATTGATATACAAATGACTTATTTGATTCTGACAGGTGACAAGTAGACACATAATGATTTAATGGGTATCTCACTCTGGAATCAGAGTTTGGCTCACTCATGGAATACTTGTGTTTACACTCAGGATCTGCCTCATAAGTGGGTTTGGGAATACCTCTATTAATGCGTTCTGGAAGGCGACGAAGTAGAGGTGCATCCGGTGTAGAAGACGATTGGTTATGAGAAGTAGTATCTCGTGACACATGCTGTAATTTCTGCTCTGTTTCACGGCAATTGGGCGGCTGCATCTCATCTTCCAACTCAATACCCGTGAGACCCGTGGGCTGCTCCTCTTCCTGACTTGTTGGCTGCTCCTCAGTAGGCTGCTCGGTAGGACTAAACCTAGAAAACACGGGCTGCTGCCCTTCTCCAGGTGTCACGGGCATTGGCTGCTGCCCTTCTCCAGGTACCGTGGGTTGTTGCCCTCTTCCAGAAGCCGTGTACTCCAAGCTCACCACATCCCTATTATCGCGAGTCAGAACTTCATCATTGTGGTACTCCCCCTGAAGTGAGGACGGGGAGGAACCAAAGAACATTTTAGTCTTGTGAAAACTCACATCTTTAGTAATAAACATCTTTTTACTCGAAGGATGATAACAACGATACCCTTTCTGGGTAGTAGCATACCCCAAAAAAACACAACGAAGAGCTCTAGGTTCAAGTTTAGTCTTCCGTTGAGGTGGATGAAGGTGAACAAACGCAACACATCCGATGACCCGTGGGGGAAGATTGGGAGTCGGGGGGCTGCTAGTCTGAGATGTGAGAGCCTGAAATGGCGTATGGAAGTTGAGAGTCCGAGATGGAAGGCGATTAATAAGATAAGTTGCAGACGTAAGTGCCTCTCCCCAATAATGGAGCGGCAGATGTGCCACAAGTAGGGAAGCACGAACCATTTCCAACAAGTGTCGATTTTTCCTTTCTGCAACCCCATTCTGTTGAGGAGTATACGGACACGTAGTCTGATGAACAATACCATGCAACTCGAAGAATGAACGAAGTTCCATATTAACATATTCTCCCCCATTGTCATTGCGAAGAACCTGGATATTCCTGTTGTATTGTACAACAATCATTTTATGAAACCGTTGGAAGGCCGAACTAACTTCACTCTTCGACTTTAACAAAATAACCCAAGTCACGCGGGTACAATCATCAATAAAAGTAACAAACCAATGAGCACCACCAAGAGTGGCTACTTTTGACGGTCCCCATACATCAGAATGCACAATCATAAAAGGAACGGTACTTTTATTTAAACTGGGAGGAAAAGAGGTTCGATGACTCTTAGCCATTTCACAAACATCACACTTAAACTGAGAAACATCATTCTTGACAAACAAACTAGGAAATAACTTATGCAGATAACCAAAGGAAGCATGCCCAAGGCGACATCCAGATGTCTGACACTTTATTAGTAACCCCTTGAGAATCATCAACGGAAAGAGCTTGCGTCAGCAAGCTAGAACTACTGGTGGTCAACTCCAAGTAATAAAGTTTCCCTCTTCTAATACCATAACCAATCATCTTCCGCGTCTGGATGTCCTTAAAAACACAAAAATAGGGCCAAAAAATAACCAAACAATGTAAGGCAAGGGTTATTTGAGCAACGGACAACAAATTATAATTTAGAGAGGGAACCACAAGAACAGTGTCAAGTTTCATGGTATCGGAAAGGGAAACAGCACCTTCCCCAATAACAGGGACGGCATTACCATTAGTAACATTGACCTCGGTTTGTGTGGATGTTTTTAGTGATGGAACCTGTCTAGAATCACAAGTCATATGTTCAGTAGCTCCGGAATCAATTATCCATGTATTATTCATAACAGAAGTAGAAGTACTGAGTGCCTTACCATCACTTCCTGCCGCAGCTATCATGGCAGATGCCTTGTCCGCTATCTGATCCGAATCATTCTTGGTTTCAGCAATGGAGGCTCGAGATTTGTTGCACCGAGGATCACGGGTCTTATCCCAATTCTCGGGATATCCAATCAGCTCAAAACAACGACTCTTGTAGTGTCCCGTTAAGCCACAGTGTGGGCACTTACCTTGTGGACGATCCCGGCTTGTCTGGCTCGGCTGAGTTGATCCAGGCCGGTTTTGTACCCCTTCTCGGTTCGACCCACTAGATGATCCACGGGCCCTTGCTGCCATGGCAACAGACTCCCCCTTGTCAACCTCTGTCTTCATTGCTTCCTTTCGATCGGCTTCTCGACGAACATAGGCATAAGAAGCCTGCAGGCCAAGTGGGGGATCCTTCCGCAGCACTTCTCCACGCACCTGATCAAACCCATCATCGAGACCACCGAGAAACACATAGACCCGTTGTCTCTCAGTGGATTTCTGAAACACTTTGATGTCATTCTCACACTCCATGGATACTTTATTAAAGTGATCCAATTCTTGGAAGATCTCAGTGAGCTCCCCAAAATAGGTAGCTAAGGGTCGGCCATTCTGACGTAGTTGGGATGCCTTCTGATTCAACGAATAAATTCTAGCCTCGTCATTCTCATCAAAGTAGGCTGCCTTCAAGGAGTCCCAAATCTCCTTCGATGTAGACAACCGAATGTACCGTTTCATAATCTCGGGCTTCATTGAAGACAAAAGCCAACTCTTAATTTTTTGATCTTCAGAAAACCAACCATCATATTTAGGATCGTCTTCGCTAGGTGCCTTGATAGACCCACGAAGATATCCCATCTTCTTCCTTCCAACAATATGAATTTGAATGAGGGGAGCCCATAAATCATAGTTCTTTTCATCCAAAACCATACCAATATTAAAGCTTGAATTCTCTGACTGCACCATAATTGGAGCAGCCACTGAAACAACCTGTGAACCAGCCCCCTTTTCTTCAGCCATCTCTCTGTTGCTTCGGTGTTGACTGACACAAACTAGGCAGAGAAAAAAAACAGCAGCGGTGATGGGACCTAGAACGCGTTGGACAAATCAACAGGGCAGCAACACCCTATCTGGTGCTCGCTGCAATCGGTCAGGGCAGCAACACCTTCTCTGGTGCTCGCTGCAATCAGTCAGGGAACGGGCAGCAACAACCCTAAGGTTGCTCGCTGCAATGGATCAGGTACACGGCAGGAAAAAAAAAAAATTAGGGTTCAGTGTTTTTCTAACCCGGCTCTGGTGCCAAGAAGAAAGAATGCCTTTCAATTATATTTTGATTTCATATCAAAACAAGGTATATATACAACCCTATACAGATATGGGAAAGAATAAGGGAAAGAATAATTATATCCTAAACTAGGAAACCAATTACAGTAGGAATCCCACAATTATAGGAATCCTAATACAAGTCAACAATGTATTGTTGTTACATCAGGATTCTGGCCAAAACAATGAATGAGTGCATTATACTCCTTGAGATCTCCGGCCGGTGTGGATGTAGCATGTACATTAATGTAATTAACATCTTCCCTAGACATCCCAGACTGTTCTAAAGCCTTTTCAATGCAGAGAATAACCCCGGCCCCTGTTTCCAAGGACATTAATAAAAAAAACACCATATTGCATAGTGAGATACAGATGAATGATTAGAAAACGTGTTTGTGAGACCATAGAGCTTGAGGGAACCACAGGATACAGAACGTCCCTACAGACATTGCACCTACAACCTTAACAGAAAAAAAAGGATATCCAGACAGACACCCAATTGCCATTGCCAAGGTCATAGATTTAGAAAATACCATAGCATGTTCTAACTCTTCCGGAGGCAAAACGCCAGCTCCTTCCCTCCTAACAAAGCCATCACAGTGGAAATAAAAGAATAAATGAATCTAGCATAGTTATTGGACGCATTACACTATCCCAAGGGCGTGATGCTTTGGTCGGATCATTGTTTCTTTGTGTCAGTGCTCTGCTTGCCACAAAGCCTCCCATTCCTCCAATAATTGCATAAGAACAAGATTATTGTACGTGCAAATCCAAGTAAAACTAAGAAATAACATTTGCAAAGAATGGGAGCAATACCAAGAGGTATCATCACTTAATCTGAACCACCACAGAGCATAAGGTCCTGCGTAAGATTTCAAAGAAAATTGTATATCAGTTATTATAATATACTTAAAAGTACAGAAGCTGCTTGTAGGAATACTTACTGCTTTGGCTTTAATGATATGATTTGCCGAATTCAAAGTACAGAAGCTGCTTGTAGCACAAGCAGTAGAGGTTGAATAGTTTGGGACCATCCAACCCTGCAAGTGTAAGAATAAATATCAGTTAAAAGGACAAGTACAAAATCAGCAGCCATCACGAATTGTAAGAGTATTGCATCGAATATATTATAATCTCACAAGATCCATTGCGAGCATGGCAGCCATATTTGTGGTTGCAAAGGTACAGAGAAAGGGTTCACCTTCTTATAGGAAAACTGTAAAGCTTCAATATCAAAACACAAAATGGATTTATCAAACATGACTGAAGTGATGAAAAACACATCAGATCTTGTCCCAAAATCAGATTTTGCGGATCTCCACAAAAAAATCCAGTTCTGAAATCAGATTTTGTGGTACTGATACACTGTCTTAAATTAACAGATAAAGAACATAAACAAGTCCAGTTCTGAAATCAGAGAAACTAGTCTTCGTGCATCTCCACCAAAAATGACATTTGGAGGATTACAAACTATAAACCATGCTTGCTAAAAACATCAAATTGAAGACAAACCGGTAGAAAGATCTTTCAACGTTCCGCAAAAAGTGTACATAATATTAAGGCACAGAACACTGGGCTTACCTTCATGCCACCCATTGTTGAGCCAATGAAAACCACACATTTTGCCTTATCTAACGTCTCCATGACTTCTACTGCTGGAAATTGGGTGCAATCAAAAGCTTCTATCTCACTAATGACTAATGCCACGAACTCCCTCAAGCAAATTATTGTAGAAAACATCAGAATCATGACCGCGTAGGGTCACCACACTCGTTCCTGTCACAACCACTTGCCTCTGTCTTGTTAAAGGTTTATTCTGTTTTGTTGATTCTTCAGTAGATTTCACAGCTACAGCCATGGTTTCCCCTATATTTCCGCCGACAACAATGATATATACTGCGTCCATGTCAGATAATGTATGCGATCGCGATATCAATGTGACAAAGTCGAGGGTGAGAAACGCTCAATGCAACCTCCAATCTTCAACGATTACCGAATTTTATTTATTTTTTATTTTTTTGAAAATCAGCAGTGTTTCATTGAAAGACCAAATGGTCGAAGAGATATACACAGAAGAGAGATCAGGAGGTTCTTCAGACCAAGACCAAAAAACCATTACAAAGAAGTGTCGAGCGGGCTAGAAAGTGCGCTACTTCATTCGCTTTGCGGCATATATGGGCGATGAGGTTGAGGGATTGATCGCCGAAATGAGGCATTCTCTAACCCTAGAGAAAGATAAACAACAAATTCATAGTCCTGCTAAGTTCATAAACATATAAACATGATGGAGCTCCAGCATTAGCCCCACACTTTTAAATTAGCAATACATGGTCACCAAATCTTTGTACACTAAAACACAAAATACATTTCATAGAACTTCCCTAGTTTTGAATCATTTCAAGGAGAGACAAAAACTCAAACCTCAACAAACCTAACCCAAAAACAAGCAAACCAAAATTTTAAGGAAAACTAATGAAAAGGGCATGAAAACTTTGAGTTTTAATGATAAGGACAAAATAAAGGGTAAAATGAATAGTACCAAAATTGACTTTTTAGTGTAAAAATGTGGTATTTCGTTAAAGTGAACAGTACTGGGAGCTTTTCGTTAAAGTTCCCAAATTTTAAAATTCCAACCATGGCCTCAATAGACTTTGTTGATGCACAAAATGAGGGAGGACTTTGGTGCAACAGAAAATGTTAAGTTTGTGACCTTCGCTAGATTGCTCCGGTCACTAGTGTGGATAAGTATGTAAATGGATAGAGATAGGGAAACAAACACAAGATGTACGTGGTTCACTCAGATTGGCTACGTCCACAGAGTAGAGGAGTTCTCATTAATTGTGAAGGTTTACACAAGTACATAGGTTCAAGCTCTCCTTTAGTGAGTACAAGTGAATGATTTAGTACAAATGACATTACGAAATATTGTGGGAGAATGATCTCCTTTTATAGAAGAGTTTCTCGCTTTATTCTGACATTGACACGTGTCGTGTTGTGATTGGCTTCTGATGTTGACACGTGTCGCGCTGTGATTGGTTTCTGATATCGACACGTGTTGCACTGTGATTGGCCTCCTGGTTGTAGGGAAACTCTTCTGGGTCCTTGATAGTATAACGTTGACCGGTGATCAGTAGTTTCGGGATTGGTCAAGTATGGTACAAACAGTGCTCCCCTAAGTTCCCGAATGAGGGAAGCTTCTCGGTTGGGGACTTGCAAGATCCAAGCCGCTGAGTAATCACGAAACTTCTAAGCACCGAAGTGTGGTATCGTCTTCACTTGCCTTATCTGTCTCATATGTAGATGTGGCATCTTCTCTGGAAGTACTCTTCCTCCATCCAGGGGTGGTATCTTTAATCGGTGAAGATGCACAAGGTAATGTATTAATTTCACTTGAAGCTTACTTGTAGTTTCAGGCTTGGTCAAGCGCGATACAAACCATGTAGTAGGAGTCCCCCAAGTCGCCGAGCTAGGAGATCTGCCAAAAGAGGTGACAGACAAGGTAATCAATCAGAGCTCCAAGCAATCAGTCCCAGATTAGAAGTTTGATTTCGAGTTCCGGCTGATTGTTCTCATTCTCCTTATCTTGCAGGCAGCATGAAGGATAAATAGAAGAAAAATGAGAAGAGATGATATAAGATACTTTTGCTTTTGAAGAAGTAACTTTCCACAGGCTTATTCTTGAACTGGGCTGAAGGGTTTTCTAGTTTCCTCAAGAGTATAAGGCCGACTCAAGAATTTGAGGGTCAAAACAAGTCCATCAAATCAAGAGTGCGTTCGACCTTGATGATATGAGATACTTTTGCTGTTGACAAAGTAATAGATGAATCGGCACGTGTTCTGTTGCGCTTGTCTCCATATGCTTCCTTGTATCTTTCTCACTTACCCTATCTGTTCTTCAGGCAGATGTGGTATCTTTTCTGGAAGCATAAGATGTTGAAGATGAGTACTCGAGAGCAATGCCAAGTAAGTAATCAGGTAAGGAGCTCCAGATAGTCAGTTCCTGACTGGAAGCTTGATTCCAAGTGCTGACTGATTGCTCTCTTTCTCATTGTTTTGTAGGTAAGAACAAGGCAAAAGGAAAAGATAGGGAAAAAACATGATATGAGATACTCTAACTTTTAACCCTGATGATATGAGATACTCTGGCTCTGGTGTGGCTTGTTTGCAGAGGTATTATCGAGGGGAAAATAAGCTGAGTATTTTGAGAGACTCTACTGAGAGTGCCCTCTCGGATGTGATGAAAAGTTGAGCATTTTTTTATTTGCAACTTTGCCTGGCTATGGAGGATGAAGGTCGACATATATAGGAATTGTCCTAACAGCGAGTAGTAACGCTGTTCCTTTACCTTTCTCGGTCATAGCAATGTAGTGGGAACCGTAAGATTCACGTGTTTTAACTTTGTCAAAGCACTTTGAAAAAGTGGTATGTGGTATCTGGAAAGCTGATGTTGCATGTGAAGATTGCAGATAAGCTTTATCCAAGGAAATCTGGCTCTCAAAGTTTAGAGAGTGGTGCCTCTTCGGTTTTCGAACAAGCAATCCAGTTGGGGATCTGACTCTCGAGATTCGGAGAACGGTGCCTCTTTGATTTTTAAGAAAGTAATCTTGTTGGGAGTCTGGCTCTTGAGATTCGGAGAGTGGTGCCTCTTCGATTTTTGAGAAAGCAATCTTATTGGGAGTCTGGCTTTCGAGATTCGGAGAGCGGTGCCTCTTCGATTTTTGAGAAAGCAATCTTATTGGGAGTCTGGCTTTCGAGATTCGGAGAGCGATGCCTCTTTAATTTTTGAGAAACAAATCATGTTGGGAGTTTGGCTCTCGAGATTTGGAAAGCTGTGCCTCTTCGATTTTTGAAAAAGTAACCCTGTTGTGAGTCTGGCTCTCGAGAGTTGGATAGCGGTGACTCTTCCATTTTTGAGAAAGCAATCCTGGTGAGAGTTTGGCTCTCGAGATTCAGGGAGTGGTGACTCTTCGATTTTTGAGCAAGTAATCATGTTGGGAGTGTTTTCTCGATGTGAGTAAAGATTGGGCATTTTTGTCAGTGTGCCTTGCCACGGAGCACGGATGTTGACACACATAGGGACTTTCCAGTTATCAAGCAGTGGTGTTGTTCCTTTACCTTTGTGGGTAATAGTAGGGTAGTTGGACCTTCAAAATTTATGTGTCTAAACTTTGTCAGAGATCTTTGGTAAAGTTATATGTGGTACCTGATGAGCTGATGTTGCGTGTGGAGAATAATGCCTCTTTGAAATCCGAAGAGTGGTGCCTCTTCGATTTTTGAACCAACGACCCTGTTGTCCTTTCTTTTATAGGGGCACCAATTGTGTGCAAGAAGTACGTTCAGAGAGTTATTGCTTGTAGGCATTTCCCCCTTATTTTCGTACTTCAGAGATTTATTGGACCTTATTTCTCCTTCATCATTTCTAGAAATGTCTGGCTCATCCGACCGTCGTTTTGACTCGAACTTTGGTGAAGAGGCAGCCATGCCTCTTCATGACAACATATAGTGCCCATCCTTCTTATCCCCTACTGGTCCTCTTACCGTTGGGGACTCTGTGATGAAGAATGATATGACTGCTGCGGTGGTGGTCAGGAACCTTCTCACTCCCGAAGATAACAGACTACTTTCTAAACGGTCTGATTAGTTGGCTGTTAAGGATTCTCTGACTCTCAGTGTTCAGTGTGCAGGTTCTGTGTCTAATATGGCCCAACGCCTATTTGCTCGAACCCGCCAGGTTGAATCATTGGCAGCTGAAGTGATAAGTCTCAAACAGGATATTAGAGGGCTCAAGTATGAGAATAACAGTTGCACAGGCTCGCACATGACTATGCTACAAACATGAAGAGGAAGCTTGACCAAATGCAGGAATCTGATGGTCAGATTTTACTTGATCATCAGAGGTTTGTGGGTTTGTTCCAAAGGCATTTATTGCCTTCGTCTTCTGGGGTTGTACTGCGTAATGAAGTTCCAAATGATCAACCTCTGATGCCTCCTCCTTCTGGGGTTCTGTCCAGTACTGAGGCTCTGAATGATCACCCTTCGGTGCCTTCCCTTTCTGAGGCTCTGTCGACTGCTGAGACTTCTCCTAAGCAACCTTTGTGAAGGCTCCATCTTGTTTGTTTATTTTGACTCATGTATATGTACATATTTGTAACTTATCAGATATATCAATAAATAAGCTTTGCTTCATTTCAACGTATTGTGTTAAATACACCAAAGCCTTATTCTCTAAGTTCTTTGATTTTTTTTCTTTTGTTGAAGCTTGTATGTTGAAGCTTTGTGAGTGAAACATGTAGGTTGAGGTAGTGTTCCCTTAATTTCCAGAGTGAGGAAAACTTTTCGGTTGGAGACTTGAAAAATCCAAGTCACTGAGTGGTTATGAGACTTCCGAGTATCAAGGTGCAGTAGCATATGGTAGGAGTCCCCCAAGTCTTCAGTCGATGGAGTTGACGAAGGAGATGTCTTGCTATTAGCCAAGTTTCTAAAGTAACAAAACTTCACCATTTTCCTTTCTAAGTGGTAGCCTGAAACTCCTCATTCATATATATTTGTTATGAAAGTTATTAGGCCCAAAGAAGAGGAGGCCTAGGAAAATTTTTGGTCGGATTTACGTTGTTCCAAGACCTCCGGTTTTGTGCATCAACATTTGGCCCCGTTTATGGGAAACGACACGAAAAGCTATGTCGGTTCTCTTTCATTTTTTTTTCATTAAACCCCTACGTCAATTTGCAGAAACTAAGAATCTCCCTCATTGAGCTGTTTCGGAAAAACCTTCGCAGATCTCTCTCTCTCATCATCCACTCTACATTGAAAATCCAAAACTCGACCCAATTTAGGCCTTGAATATGACCTTACGGCTCACATATCCCAGATTCGTTATTGAGTTTTGCAAGTGGACAATAAGCACCCTTTGGGCAAGGGAGCATGTAAGTAAAACCTCGCGCTGCAGCCCAACAACCTTGTAGAAGCCTCTAGAACTCTAAAAAATAACACCATAAAAGCCTCGTCTCCCTCACTCTCACTTTTCCCTAATTTTCTTCAATCTCAGAATCTTGTAATACGCTTTCAAATCGTTGAATTTTTCATCTCGCGCTTTCGAGAAAATGGACGAGGACTTCGATATGCTAGGGGCGGAGGATATGAACGAGGACTTTGATTTCCCCGACGAGGGGCCAGTCCTGAAGGTCGGTGAGGAGAAGGAGATCGGCCACCAAGGATTGAAGAAGAAGCTCCTAAAGGAAGGGGAAGGCTGGGACACTTCCAATAATGGCAATGAAGTTGAAGTTCATTATACTGGGACATTGCTGGACGGGACTCAGTTCGATTCGAGTCGCGACGGGGGGACTCCATTCAAGTTCACTCTAGGACAAGGTGAAGGCTTTTTGTTACCTTTTCAACTGCAATTTGATGAAATTAATGAGCTCTGCACTGTTGGGGGAATGCTATTTTCACTTGCATATTATGGGCTCTGCACTGTTGGGGGAATGCTCAGTGCTGGCGCTACCCATCTCGTAATCACGCATCTCGATGTCTTGAAAGATAATATGCAGATCTCAGTTGCTGGACGAAATCACTCTGACGCCACCATCACTGAGTGTTGAGCAGCTGAGTCGACTGCATGGGTGGGTATGAGACTGATCGAGTTGAGGAGGACCGAGGCATCCAAAGAGGTTGCTAACACGTTTGCCAGGTTCTTGTTTCACGGTTTCCACGACCAGATCTCCGGCTGTTTGGTTCGGCAGTGCATCTGCAATCTGCAAAGTAAAGCAAAGTAAAGAAAAGAACTTTACTTTTGTCTGCCATCTGCAAAGAAGAAAGCAAAAAGAGAGAAGAGAATAAAATCTAAGAGATTGGGATTTGACTGAGCACATGCATGACAGCAGCGCAAAGACAGAGACAGAGAAAGAGGTGCGGTGGAAAAGAAAAAGCAGAAAAGCAAAAGTAAGAAAAAGAAAAATGATGTCTGGAGAAAAGCAGAAACAAAAAGTAGAAAGCAACATAAGATAAAAAGAAGCAGACATAATTGCGGTGGTAATGACATGCAGAAAAGGGAGTTATGAGTGTGACCCATTGAGCAGAGGGTCAGATTTATTTTTGAATGATGTGAGTTATTTTTCTTATCTTTCGGAGACATCTGTATAACCCTATCAGAAGGTAAAAAAAAAAAAAAAACAGCAAGCCCAAAATAATGGGCTGGAATGTTATGTGGAGGGCCAAGACCCATATGCCCAAAAGAGCCAGACCCTATGGCTACAAATTTATTTGACACCCTGCCACTATTATCACCAACCGGGTAATCAAAAGTACATCGAGTACTCCAAATTTATTCGGCACCCTGCCGCTATTATCACAAATCAGGTGATCAGAAGTACGTCCAGTACCTCAAAATTATTCGGCAGCTTGCCGCTATTATCACTAACCAGGTGATCAAAAGTACGTCCAATACTTCAAAAAATATACATGAGCATCACTCATGTCAATCATACATAAACATTCATGAGTATCACTTATGTCAATCATACATAAACATTCATGACCATCGTTCATGTCAACATTCATGAGCATCACTCATGTTAACATCCATGAGCATCACTCATGTCAATCAACGTAAACATTCATGAGCATCACTCATGTTAATCAGCTTCGAAAGCTTCATTTACAGAGTTCCAGCTTCAAAGCTTCACTTTAAAAGTTTCACCTACAAAGCTTCAGTGCATGGTCTATAAAGACCACCTCCGAACAACTGCCACTTCGGCCCATACATGGATTGAATTTGAAGTCTCCAGCCAACAGTCTCTCTTGACTGAAGACTTAAGGGAATACACTATCTACCACATATTGGGCTTCCACAACTGGGCCTTATGAAAAATACTCGAGGGACTTAACCCATTATTCATGTATTGAGGAGTGAGCCCTTATTTTATAAAAGGGACTCCCTCACTTTCATTAGAGAGCATCCATTATTCATGTATTGAGGAGCGAACCCTTATTTTATAAAAGGGACTCCCTTACTTTCATTAGAGAGCACCCATTATTCATGTACTGAGGAGTGAGCCCTTATTTTATAAAAAGGGACTTCTTCACCATCATTAGAGAGCATCGCTGCCTGCTGAGCAACCGCCTCGCCGCGAGCATCAACTCTAGCCCATTATTCATATACTGAGGAGCGAGCCCTTATTTTATAAAAGGGACTCTGTCACCATCATTTGAGAGCATCGCCGCCTGCTGAGCAATCGCCTCGCCGCGAGCATCAACGCCAGCCCATTATTCATGTATTGAGGAGCGAGCCCTTATTTTATAAAAGGGACTCCCTCACCATCATTAGAGAGCATCGCCGCCTGCTGAGTAACCGCCTCGCCGCGAGCATCAACTCTAGCCCATCATTTATGTATTGAGGAGTAAGCCCTTAGTCTATAAAAGGGACTCCCTCACCTTTAACACCACAAGCCGAACCAACCAAGGCAACATAAGCCACAAGCAGAGCAGCTTCGCAACATGTGCTACTTCTGGTTGAGCATCATTTCAGATTGGGCATCGCCTCATATCGAGTATCAGTTCTAGATGACATCTAGTTACTTCGGCTCACACATGGACTGAATTTCAAGTCTCCAGCCAAAAGACTCTTTTGACTGAAGACTTGAGGGACTACTATTTATACCATACTTAGGGCCTTCGTATTTAGACCTCGTATAAATACTCGAGGGACTCAAATGTAATTGTGTAATAAATGAAGGGGCAAATATGTAAAAAGGGGAGGAGCCCTTAGTCTATAAAAGGGCTTCCTCACCCTCATATTGAGAGCCTTACATCCCCTAAACAGAAGCTCTCTCTCCCTCACAATCCTCTCACAAACAGAGAAATACAATATCAGTGTGGACGTAGCCCAAACATTGGGGTGAACCACGATACATTTTGTGTTCTTTACTTTCTTGCAGATTCATGGTCAGATTTACGTTGTTCCAAGACCTCCGGTTTTGTGCATAATAGACTTGTTAGTTAACCAGGCCAAAACTATAAAGTGACACCATCTATAAAAACTTCAAACTGATTTTAGATCCGTAAAAATTAATTTCTTATTTCTGAACGATCAGTTTCACAATTCATTCACTTTTGCAAGATTACTTTCAAATTTTATTTGCACTTCTATTAGATCAGTTTCAAAATTTCTATAAGATCAAATTTAAAATTCCAACACTTTGAAAAGATCAGTTTCGAAATTTTCAATACTAGTAGAGATAATGATGTAGGAAGAGGAATAGAGAGAAGTACGAAGAGAGAAGAGAAAGAAAAATACAAAGAAGAAGGTGGAGAGAGAGAAAGAGAGACATGGGTAGAATGGAGAAGGAAGAGAGATAGAAATGGACCAAGAAGAAAAAAAAGGACATAAAACTAAAACGTATAAATAAGAATATAGAGATTTAGAGTAAAATTGTTAACGAAAAAGCAATTAAAAAATAATCATGACATCGCATATCACGTGAATAAGTTTAATCTCTCTCTCAGATAAATAAAAAACTTAGTCTCTCTTAAAAAATATATAGTCTTATATAAATTACATGTTAACAAAATCTCTCCCCCCCCAAAAAAAAATAATGTAATTTTTTATCACAAAATAAAATCATAACAGTAACGTAATTTTGTATAAACGAAATTTTTCCTTCACCCACCCACATTAACCTAACATATATCTAAATTTTTAAACTTGTTTCCATTTCTCTCTTTCACATTTCTCCATAACTTCTCTACCTTCTCTATATTTTCTAAAAAAAAAACTCTTGTATATTTACGCTCACATCTTGTTTCATCTACTGTAGCTCTAATATTAGAAAGTCAGAATACAACTTTGGTGTTTCAAGGCTTCACCAAAAATAATTGGACTAAAATAACCCTCAAACAAAAAATCTAAAACTAAATCTCTAATATTAGAAAGCCAGAAGACAACTTTAGTGTCTCAAGGCTTCACCAAAAATAATTGGACTAAAATAACCCTCACATAAAAAAATCTAAGGGGGGTGTAGTCAAACTTGGATTTGAGAGGATTTTAAAAGACTTTAAAATCCTTTAGTCAATTAAAAATTTTTAAAGGATTTTAGAATCCATTAAATCTAGGTGTAGTCAATTAAAAGATTTTAGAATCCATCTAAATCTAAGTGTATTCAAAACATTAAGATTTTAAACGATTTTAAAAAGTTTGTGGATTTTGTGGGGTTTGAAAGCAAAAAGTATATATAACCAAAACTAAAAAGAATCCAACCTCACCCCCTAGGATTTCAAATCCTTCCCCCGCAATCCACCACAATCCATTCAAATTCTTTAAAATCCATATGAATTTTGTAGGAGTCTTTATTCATCTTAAATCCTATCAAATCTATCACTTTTAAAATCCTTTAAAATCTTAGGGGGGTGCAGTCAAATCCTTTAAAATCTTAGGGGGGTGCAGTCAAATCCTTTAAAATCCTTTAAAATCTTAGCGGGGGTATAGTCAAACTTGGATTTGAGAGGATTTCAAAAGACTTTAAAATCCTAGTGTAGTCAATTAAAAGATTTTAAAGGATTTTAGAATCTATTAAAATCTAGGTGTAGTCAATTAAAGGATTTTAGAATCCATTAAAATCTAGGTGTAGTCAATTAAAAGATTTTAAAGGATTTTAAAATCCATCCAAATCTAAGTGTATTCAAATTTTGGAGGATTTATATAAGTTGTGGATTTTAAAGGATTTCTAAGGATTTCTATATGTAACCAAGGCTAAAAAGAATCCAACTTCACCCCCTAGGATTTCAAATCCTTCCATCACAATCCACCAAAATCTACAAACTATGCGTTCAAATCCATATGAATTTTGTAGGAATCTTTAATCCTCTTAAATCCTATCAAATCTATCACTTTTAAAATCCTTTAAAATCTTAGTTTGACTACACCCTCCTTATATTTGGATGGATTTTAAAATCCTTTAAAATCTTTTAATTGACTACATCTAGATTTTAATGGATTCTAAAATCCTTTAATTGACTACACCTAGATTTTAATGGATTCTAAAATCCTTTAAAATCTTTTAATTGACTACACTAGGATTTTAAAGTCTTTTAAAATCCTCTCAAATCCAAGTTTGACTACACCCCACCTTAGATTTTAAAGGATTTTAAAGGATTTTAAAAGTGATAGATTTGATAGGATAAGATGATTAAAGACTCCTACAAAATTCATATGGATTTTAAAGAATTTGAATGGATTGTGGTGGATTGTGGGGGAAGGATTTGACATCCTAGGGGGTGAGGTTGAATTCTTTTTAATTTTGGTTATATATACTTTTTGCTTTCAAATCCCACAAAATCCACAACTTTTTAAAATCGTCTAAAATCTTAATGATTTGAATACACTTAGATTTGGATTGATTCTAAAATCCTTTAAAATCTTTTAATTGACTATGCCTATATTTGAATGGATTCTAAAATCTTTTAATTGACTACACCTAGATTTTAATAGATTCTAAAATCCTTTAAAAATTTTTAATTGACTATACTAGGATTTTAAAGTCTTTTAAAATCCTCTCAAATCCAAGTTTGACTACACCCCCTAAGTGTATTCAAATTTTGGAGGATTTCTATAAGTTGTGGATTTTAAAGGATTTCTAAGGATTTCTATATGTAACCAAGGTTAAAAAGAATCCAACTTCACCCTCTAGGATTTCAAATCCTTCCATCACAATCCACCAAAATCTACAAACTATCCATTCAAATCCATATGAATTTTGTAGGAATATTTAATCCTCTTAAATCCTATCAAATCTATCCCTTTTAAAATCCTTTAAAATCTTACTTTGACTACACTCCTTAGTTTGACTACACCCCTATAAAACTGAATGAAAATAATGCAATCAAAACAACAGGGGTATTTTTGTAAAAAAAAACATAAATTTATAATTCATTTTATTGAAAAAAAAATCAAGATTAAAAAAAAAAGAATGTGGTAAACCCTCAAATAGAGGACGAAAGATAAACTGCTAAAGCTAGAGATAGAAGCAATTTTCTGCAACGATTCCCCGTTCTGCAGGGGCGATTGGAAACCGCTGTACGTTTCCACAAATTTCTCCGATTTCATATCCCTTTTTAATCAAATTTCCTCGGTTTTCCAAAATCTCATCGTCTCTCAAGATTATGTTTTCAACTTCTAGAAACAAAAAGGTAAACCATCGTCTCTGAATTGTATGCATGTCGGCCTTGCAAACGATCATTTGCTCAAATTTCATTTTGTTTCTAATTAATTTTGAATGGGTGATAAGCTTCTTGCTCAAACCTTCAGTGTTGCACCTCTTGCAGGATGCAAGCTCATCAGAAAAGACAAGGTACATCACATGATTCAGGTTCTTCTGAACCATTGTATGTGATTTTGTCATTGTTGGCTTTTGAAGATTATGTTTTTTTAAATCTGGCTTTTGAAGATTATGTTTTTTAAATCCTGAATATTTTGTGTATATAGATTCTCCAATATTTCTTATTATTTAACGTTTTCTTTTCCAGGTATGTTGCCTGTTGCCATGCTTCCTTTGTTTCAGATGAGAGTCGACTCAATTAGTAAGCCATTTGTTTCGATCTTTTGTCTCTATGATTTGCCCTCACGAATTTACATTATTCTCCCAATAGGTAAGACTAGAACTGTTACTCCTTGCATACTATAGAACTAACCTGACATTTTTGAGTGTTCAACATTATTTGTTTAGGGAGCATATTGTTGAGAAATCGTATTTATGAGGAAGGTGTGTTCATTGAGTTTGTAGTTTTTAGAGAGCATATGTCTGGGATGAAGGAAGAAATTAGGAAGAGACTGACTAATTGTAAGGATGGTTGAAGGGCTTAAACTGAGATTTCCTACATGAGTCCAGAGGAATTCTAAAAGACCAAGAACAAGCTCTTCTCCATTTGGAGAGCATTCAACTTCAAGGAAAAAATTTACTTATTCTGCTGTGAAATAGTAAGATGAGGTTTACCGTGTGTTAAGTGTTCTATTGTGATGATAAAATTTCTTTTGTGAAGTTAACTGAGTTTTATTCCTCTTTTCTTTCCATAATTTTCGATTGGTCCTATTTTTTATGATACTTTTTTTTCTTTTTCTCCTTACTATTAAATGTTGCTTGACCTCTATATTGAGACTAGTTTTCATGATTTTTTATTCCTCTCAGTCAAACATATATCGAACGAACAAGGCTGTGGTGGTGGGAATAATCGTTCTAAGGTATGTATTTTAGTTTGATAGTATGTATTTCATTTACTCTTTGTCACCGATGCTTATTTGTTTTTTGCAAAATACTTTGTCAACAAACAAAGTACAATAGAAGAAATTTTTTACTAGAGATGCAAATCTACACAATTGCCAAATGTAAAGGAGAAAGAGGATTATGATAAAAACCACACATGACGGATTGACTAAATAGATTAACCTATAAAATATTAGGGTATAATATTAAAAATTAAATTGTCTTTTTTATGCTATTCACTTTTGAATCGTCCAAAAAAGATTTCTCAACAGTCTATTCATCATTTTTCTCCCAATGAGTTGCTCATAGTTTTAAATCAAAATTGGTGGAATGGTGCGTTGTTTTAGTTCCATAATCCATTTGAAAATCTTTTTCTTCTTTTGCAGAGTGTTGGACATCAATCACGCCAAGATTTTGTGGAACTATATATGGGGTTTTGCTTGCCAATGTTTGAAAAACGATCATGCGCTAGCTTTTGGGGTACAGATTACAGGACAAAACGATATGAGTTCATGATATATTTTGTTGTCAAGTGTATCAAGGTCGATTGAAGTTCTTGAATTGTTTTTACACTTTTTATTTAGTTTTTAGTTGCGACTACAGTATAAGGATCTTCTATGTTATTTATTACTTTTTTTTTTTACATATTCTAGATAAAATACTTTAAATTCATGCCTGTATTATTAGAGTTGATAATCACCTTTATTTAATGTTTCTATACATTGAACCAATCCTCGCATATAAATACATTTAAAATGTGTAAATCGCACGTAGCGCCGTGATTAAAAAATGTCTATGCGTGCCGGCTAGTATATATTAACCAAGAAAAAAACAAATTCTCCAGCTCTCGAACTTGTCGAGAGCTCCAACTTGTCACGCTCTCTCCCATGGCTTTTCCGTCGATTTTGATATGAGCTAGAGGTTAGAAGCTACGATTTCAGAGATATTCTACTTTCAATACAATTTTGACTCGTTTCCCACTAGTCCAGTCTGAATTCGATCTGCAGAGGACTCTGTTAGGGTTTTGGTTTCTTATGATTGGATAGAATTGTTTTGATTCGCTTTTTTTTTTCTTTTCATTTTTCTGAATTTGTTTTTTATTTCGTTTTCGAAGAACTGATTGGGTTGATTTCATGAATAATTTGTATTTCTATGATTTCAGAGATTTGAGGCTGGGATTTCGAATATTGGAGCTTCGAGTACAGAAGTTTGAGACTGCGATTTTGAATATTGGAGGCTACGATTTCATAATTTTGAGGCTGCGATTTCTGGTTGTTAATATGTAAGTCACAAATCTAAATTCTCTATCTCGAAGTTTCGTTTTAAGTTTCACATCATATAGAACCCCAGAAACTCACAAATTGCCTTGTTTTAGTTCGTTTTCATTTTTTTATTTTTTCTCCTGGCCGATGAAAACCTCATTCTGCAGTTGCCCTAACGAATTTAATTTGGTTAGATTTACTGGACGGTGTCTTGAAACATTTTTGGTTTTGGACAAAATTTTGTCTCCTGCCTTTTGTCTTTTATGGGTCATTTATTGTTCATAAAATCAACAACTGGTGGAGATAGAGAGGGAATTTAAGAGAGATGCTCTTGTTGTTACTTATAAATTAGAAAGTGAATGATTGATTTTAATACCATGGCTTTTCAGTTAATTGTATTTAAATGTATATGTGAAGGAGTTTTCTCACTTTAGATCATTGTGAACCCCAACTCGTGATTAAACAATAGTCCTACAAGTCTACCGTCTCTGCGTGAATGCTTGATTAATAAAGACAGGAACAGATGAGGAGTAGTTGCTTTAAATGTTCATCCAAATGATGTAGTTCTTTGATCACCTTGTAGAAATTTTGTACTTATAATCTCATTTCTCCTTGTAGGTTTATATATTCGAATAAAACCAAGTTTTTAGGTAATTAATTAGAATTTGAAGTATGTTTTCCTTCCATTGTTTGTTTGAACTAATTAGAATTTGGTTTTGTTAGTCGAGGGCTGTGGCTTACTCACTCACTCACAGTCACAGATATCTATAGGATACAAATGTGGTTTCTGTTTTTGTAATAACTAGCCACCTACAGATGAAATCTTTGTTTCTGCAGATTGAAAACTAATATTATATTACTGAGAAGACCAAATGTTGGAGAAGCTTTTCTCCATTGCTGGCATTTGAGGACCGAATTGGAAGTTCTTAGATGGTTGTTTGGAAGTCCGTTTGTAGACATCGAAATTTCGGTAAATAAATGTTGACCGATAAATCAAAGTTTCAACGCTCATGTATTACATAAATTTTACACGTAGCATGTGTCTAAACAAAAAATCGAAATTAGTTGGAAAAGTCATCAAACAGGACACGTGTCAACACCTGACAGAAATGACTTATTTCATCTGGAATATTATATTCAAAATTAGGCCTTGGAAAATTCTATAAATAGAAGCCAATTTCATTCATTTCATTTCACCAATTCATATGACACCAAAACCTTGAAGCTCTGAAACTCTGAAACTCCGAAGTTCTCAAGCATCCAGGTTCCCGAAGAATCAAGAAAGCGTTATTCGTTCTTCGTTCATCGTTCTTCGTTCATCGTTCTTCCAAGATCAAGCCCCGACGGCCCTTGGATTAACAATCCACCAATTCAAGATCAAGCCCCGATGGCCCTTGAAGAAAGTGTTCTTCGTTCTTCGTTCATCGTTCTTCCAAGATCAAGCCCCGACGGCCCTTGGATCAACAACATCAACAAATCCACACATCCAACCGTTCTTCAAGATCAAGCCCAAAAGCCCTTGAAGATCCGTTCATCACCATTATTCAAGATCAAGCTTCAACGGCCCTTGAAGAATCACTCATTCTCAAGATCAAGCCCCAACGGCTCCTTGAAGATCCGCTCAAATCCACCTTCAAAATCAAGCCCACGGCCCTTGAAAAACGTTCATCCTTAGATCAAGCCCAACGACCATTTGGATCAATCGCTCATCCTCACATTTAACACCTTACGAAGATCGAATCAGAGGATCAAATTTGAGAGATATTGTAAACCCCAAATCATCAAATACAAATATTATTTTGTGCACGTGTTCTTGTCTCTTTCGTTTCAGGAATATTCTGTGTTTACAAATTTGGCACGCCTAGTGGGACTATCTCTACCTCTCATCTCTTTCTCCGTTCAAGAAATTCGAGCACACTCCCAAAATCAATGGCATCAAGGAAGGCTCAAGCTGTTCCCACAACCAACGTGAAGAACTAGAGCATTATCGCCGCAGATGGCGCCATTTCGGGCATCATAACTCGAAGCAAGGCAAGAGCTCTTGCTGCCTCCTCTTCCACCCCTACATCAACCCTGCCAAAGGGACAAGAGCACCCGAGGCACAAACGGCCTCGCTAAGGGCGCCAAGGGAGGAAAGCCCGAGGAAGTACTCCGAGTCTTTGTTTTCCAATGTTGACTCAAGCGACAGCATAGCCATGCAAGTTATGGCTACCGGAGCAACTTCGATCGATGAGCAGCTGGCTCAGATGAATGAAGCAATTGCAAGGCTAACCCGAACTGTGGAAGAAAAAGACTTGCAAATTGCAGCACTCGTCAACCGACTGGAGGTGCATGACGGAGAGAAACCCAACCTGAATATTGATCATCCGAATAAGGAAGACGACGAAGAAGATGAGCCTATAGCGGAGAAAGCTGAAGAAAAGCTGAAGATAGACCAGACAACAGCGCTCATGGGATCTCTCTCCATCAAGCAATTGCAAGAGATGATCGCCAGCACCGTCAAAGCGCAGTACGAATGGAGCTTACATGCCTCCACATTGTACTCGAAGCCATACTCCAGGAAGATCGATGCCTTAAGGATGCCGATGGGTTATCAACCGCTGAAGTTTATGCAATTTGACGGAAAAGGAAACCCGAAGCAACATGTCACACATTTCGTCGAAACCTGCAACAATGCAGAGACGGAAGAAGATTACCTCGCCAAGCAGTTTGTGCGCTCATTAAAAGGAAATGCTTTTGAGTGGTACACGGACCTGGAGCCCGAGTCCATCAATAGCTGGGAACAGTTGGAAAGGGAATTCCTCAACCGTTTCTACAGTACTCGCCGCACTGTGAGCATGCTAGAGTTGACGAGCACGAAGCAATGGAGGGAAGAACCAGTCATGGACTACATCAACCGATGGCGTAATCTAAGCCTCGACTGTAAGGACAGGCTATCCGAGATTTCTTCAATCGAGATGTGCATCCAGGGCATGCAATGGGGTTTACAATACATCCTTCAAGGTATTAAACCACGGACTTTTGAAGAATTAGCCACCCGTGCCCACGACATGGAACTGAGCATTGCCCACCATGGAAAGAAGGAGCCAATCACCGATTTCAAAAGGGATAAGGTGTTTACTTTAAGAACAGACAATCATGGGAAAAGGCCCGCCAATGAAGCTTTTACCACCAATACCACCCCTATCAAGACCTCGTCCGTACCCATCAAAATCTCCTTCAATAACAAAGCAAAGGAGATAAAAAGAAGCAAACCTTCCCACACCCAAGATAGGTACAAAAAGACCTTGAGGGAACTGGAGCAGAAGGTATACCCTTTTCCGGACTCCGACATGGACGCAATGCTGGACGACATACTGGAGAAGAAGGTGATTGAGTTGCTTGAACGCAAACGCCCCGAAGAGATGAATCGCGTTAATGATCCCAAGTACTGCAAGTACCATCGTATCGTGGGTTATCATGTGGGTAAGTGCTTCATCTTAAAAGAACTCATCATGAAGTTGGCACAGCAAGGGTGGATTAAGCTCGACTTAGAAGACACAGCCGCAACGCACACCACTACGATCGTGTTTGGATCCTTTGATCCTGTGCCTCTTCAAGAAATGCCCGACCATTCCTATCAATGCACAAGCTACACGGCACCTTCTGCACAACCATTATTGGGGGCAAACGACCAGGATGCATCTATCGATAATGAAGAAGGGTGGACATTGGTGACCTATAAGAAGACGAGGAAGCCAATACCACAAGCTATAAGGCCAAAGGGGGAGCAAGCGAGAAAGCATTGCCGCCGCAACAATAGGAAACCTAAAAGAAACATAAGAGCTACTAAGCCAACATATGCTGGGGAACCTATGGAGCAAGAGCCACGTATTCCCGTCTCCTTACACGAATACTTCCCGAATGACTTCTTCCAACAGTACACTATCACTGCATGTCACATGGTCGAAGTAGAAATGGAAGAACCCTCAAAAGGCAAAGCTGTCACCACTGAGGGGGAAAAGACTTTTACAACTGAAGAAGGTCTACCAACACACTTTAGTATCGAGGGAGCGCTCCGATTGCCAAAAAAGATGCGAAGAGCACTGACAGCGGTTTTGGCAAGTTCCGACGACCATGAAGTGCAAGAAAGCAAGAACGAAAGCTTGAAGCTTCGACCACATGAATGTGCCACATGCTGTGCCGCCGATGACACAATCCACTTCACCGACGAAGACTTGCTGCTAGGATCCAAGGTTCACAACCGACCTCTCTTCGTCTCTGGGTACGTAAGGGAGCACAAAGTCAGCCGCATGCTTGTGGATGGCGGATCAGCCATAAATATCATGCCAAAGTCAACAATGACCACAATTGGCATCAAGGTGGATGAACTATCCCTAAGTCGTCTACTAATCCAAGGTTTTGACCAAGGAGGACAAAGAGCGATGGGTATGATCCGAGTGGAGATGACCATTGGTGAACTCAAGTCAAGCACAATATTCCATGTTCTATATGGTGACACCAAGCCATTCATCGAAGCCGAATCACATTTCGTAGACGCCAAGTTCTACATGGATGAAGACATGGTACCCGAAACTCTTCCAAAAGATATCAAATCCATGAGCAAAGCAACACCTAAAAAGCAGAAGTGGCAAACCGTGCCCAAGAAGCAAGAAGAAGAAGCTATGTCATCTTCAAGAAAAAACGACGATGAGCTTGCTAAACCTACAACAACCAGAGGGAGTAGGACGCCCTCAAATGGACCAAACATACCCGTTTTCTGATACATCCCGATGTCGAGAAGAAAGAATGGTCAATCCCCATTTGAAACTGCAGCAAGCAAAGCCGATGCACAGCGGCACATGGATAATGTAAAGTTGCTTAAAACGAATGCAGTTTTACCTCTGACACAGCTAGGCGACACTAAGGTTGCAAGACCATAACAAGGCTTTGTAAAGGCCTGCCAAAGGGGGTAGAACCAAGCTTACTCCCAACCAAGAGGACCGAAGAAGGTTTTGATCCAAACGCCTACAAACTCATGTCGAGAGTTGGGTACAACTTCACCTCCTCTGCAAATTTAGGAAAGAAGGATTTGAACACCGTCAAAGACAACGAACGTGATCTCACTAAAACTCAGAAGAAGTTGGAGGAGCATGGTTACGGGGTCAACAACAACAAAGCTGGACTTGGCTTCACACGAAATGCACCGGTGAAGATCTCCAGCAAGGCAAAAAATGCTAGCACTCAACACATCAGCGTAAGCGTTATACAAGATAAAGAAGAGCCTCAATCTGCCCCCCAGACGTCAGTATTCGATAGAATGAATCATTCAAAGCCCAGAGTTTCAGCACTTAAACTCATTGGCGGTCAAAACAGAACTTACGTCTTCAAAAGGCTTAACACGTCAGCATCTCGAAGCTCTGTTTTCAAAAGGTTGTCGAAACCTAAGAAGCAAAGCAATATGACTAGCTTTCTTCCACGACAGTCAGTTATGGAAAGACTTGAAGAAGCCAAAGAGCCTTCTAGAAGGAGAAAGACGACACCAGAAGTAGAAAAGATTGATCATCTGGCAGAAAAGGATGACGTTCGAAGTTCCATTCCTTCAAGAATGAAGCGCCAAGAAATTTTAGAGGTTAACACAGTTGGATCACTGAAAGTGAAAAGGCGCACCATCATCTACACTGGACAATCTTCATGCCAACAAGCTTGAGAGGTCAACACCGAAGAAGAGACCCAAGACGTCTTCCACATCACAATCCAAGAAGGTGAAGAAGATGAAATCCTCGAGGAAGATGTCATTGCAGCGCCGTCACAACTTGAAGAAGGGGGGCAAGCCACAGTTGACGATCTCAAAGAACTTAACTTAGGCACGAGTGAGGAACCAAAGCCTATCTTAGTAAGTGCATTACTAAGTGCAGACGAGATAGAGAAGTATTACCAGCTGCTATTAGAGTACAAGGACGTCTTTGCTTGGACCTACAAGGAAATGCCCGGCCTCGACCCTATCATTGCTGTGCATCATCTTGCAGTTAAACCTGAAACACGACCAATAAAGCAAACTCAAAGACGTTATCGATCCGAGCTCATCCCACAAATCGAGGCTGAGATTGACAAGTTGATCGAAGTAGGCTTCATTCGAGAGGTGCAATACCCCAAGTGGATCTCCAACATTGTCATAGTCCTTAAGAAATCTGGACAAATACGTGTTTGCGTAGACTTCCGAGACTTCAATGATGCTTGCCCAAAGGATGACTTCCCTTTGCCAATCTTTGAAATCATGGTGGACGCGACCACTGGCCATGAGGCACTATTATTCATGGACGGCTCTTCTGGATACAATCAAATTCGTATGGCTTTTGAAGATGAGGAACTAATAGCCTTCCGTACTCCAAAAGGTATCTACTGCTACAAGGTGATGCCATTTGGTCTGAAGAATGCTGGAGCTACATATCAACGCGCAATGCAAAAGATCTTCAATGACATGCGACACAAGAACGTAGAATGTTATGTAGACAATGTGGTGGTCAAGACAAAGAAAGGATCAGATCACTTGAAGGATTTGCGAGTAGTGTTCGAAAGGTTGCAAAAATACAACCTTAAGATGAACCCGTTAAAGTGTGCATTTGGCGTCACATCTGGAAAGTTCCTTGGCTTCATTGTCAAGCATCGTGGCATTGAAGTGGACCAATCAAAGATCAAGGCAATTCAAAGCATGCCCGAGCCAAGAAACTTGCACGAGTTGAAAAGTCTTCAAGGACGGCTAGCCTTCATCAGACGCTTCATCTCTAACCTTGCAGGGCGTTGTTAACCGTTAAGTCGACTCATGAAAAAAGATGTTCCGTTCGTATAGGACAAAGCATGCAACAATGCTTTTGAAAGCATAAAGAAGTATTTATCAAGTCCACCTGTCCTGGGGGCACCTATACCAGGGAAACCGCTCATATTGTACATCGCTGCTCAGGAAAGATCAGTTGAAGCACTCTTGGCACAGGAAAACGAATCCCAGAAAGAAGGTGCGCTCTACTACCTCAGTCGAACGCTCACTGGCGCTGAGTTGAACTACTCCCAATAGAAAAAAATGTGCCTTGCCTTGATGTTTGCCATCCAGAAGCTTAGACATTACATGCATGCTTACACCATCCACTTGGTTGCTAAAGCTGACCTGGTCAAATACGTCATGTGCAAGCCAGTTTTGATAGGACGACTAGCTAAATGGGCATTGCTTCTCAATCAATACGAGATCATCTACGTCCCAGCTAAAGTCGTCAAGGGACAAGCGCTAGGAAACTTCCTTGCTGACCATCCAATCCCAGCCGATTGGAAAATCTCAGATGACTTGCCTGACGAAGAGGTGTTCTACATCGACATATTCTCGACATGGACGATGTTCTTCGACGGATCTGCATGAGCAGACGGAGCGGGGGCAGGAGTAGTATTCATGTCGCCACAAAGGCAAATACTACCTTATTCAATCCAACTAAGCGAATTATGCTCCAACAACGTCGCTGAGTACCAAACACTGATCATCGGGCTCCAAATGGCAATCAACATGGAAATCACAGCCCTTGAGATATATGGCGACTCCAAGCTCATAATCAATCAACTCTTGACTGCATATGAGGTGATGAAAGATGATCTCGTCCTATACTTCCGGCTGGCAACACAATTGCTACAAAGATTTGAGACCGTAACACTAGAACACGTGCCAAGAAAAGAGAATAAAATGGCAGACGCTCTCGCTAACCTAGCCTCGAGCATGACATTAGGAGAAGACGAAGCTGCAAACGTGCCAGTCTGCCAAAGATGGGTAATCCCGCCTGTCACTGAAATGGTACTTAGTGATACAAACGTTATTTCCATACTTCTGGTTAACGTTGAAGAATGGAGACAACCGCTGATCAACTGCTTGGAGCATGGAATACTCCCAGATGATCCAAAACACCGCTCTGAAGTACGTCAACGAGCACATCGCTTCCTCTATTACAAAGGGACACTCTACCGGCGATTTTTTGAAGGAGTACTTCTGAGATGCCTAGGCGAGGAAGAAGCCAATTAAGCCATGGAAGAAGCACACTCAGGAATATGTAGGGCGCATCAGTCCGGACCGAAGCTTCATTTCCAGCTCAAAAGAATGGGTTACTACTGGCCAAGCATGGTAAAGGACTGCCTAGAACACGCCAAAAGGTGCCAAGCCTGCCAATTTCACGCCAACTTCATACATCAACCGCTTGAACCATTACACCCCACAGCTACTTCATGGCCATTCAATGCATGGGGATTGGACGTCGTAGGACCAATTGCGCCAAAGTCATTTGCAGGAGACTCTTACATCCTGGCTGCAACAGATTACTTCTCCAAGTGGGCTGAAGCCATACCCCTGAATGAAGTCAAGAAGCAAACTGTCGTCCGTTTCATCAAGGAACATATCATCCACCGATATGGTGAGCCTCGCTACATTGTCACTGACAATGGAAAATAGTTCTCCAACCGACTCGTGGACGAGCTATGCGAGAAATACAAGTTCAAGCAGCACAAATCCTCCATGTATCATGCTTCGGCCAACGGTCTTGCAGAAGTATTTAACAAGACATTGTGCAACCTCCTGAAGAAGGTAATCGGTAGAACAAAGAAAGACTGGCATGAAAGAATAGGCGAAGCATTTTGGGCATACAGGACGACATATAGAACGCCTACCCAAGCTATACCTTATTCTCTCGTATATGGCGTGGAAGCTGTTATACTGCTCGAAAGTCAAATCCCTTCGCTAAGGATGGCTATACAAGAAGGCTTGACTGACGAAGAGAATGCAAAGTTGCGCCTTCAAGAGCTGGAAGCGCTGGATGAGAAAAGACTCGAAGCCCAGCAACACTTGGAGTGTTATCAAGCACGACTCTCCAAGGCCTTCAACAAGAAAGTTCTCCCTCGTTCTTTTCAAATGGGAGATCTCGTCCTTTTATTCCGTAGGCCTATCATCACAACTCACAAGACAAAGAGCAAGTTCACGTCAAAATGGGATGGACCATACGTAATACAAGAAGTCTACACCAATGGCGCCTACTTAATCATGGCGGAAGACGGCTTAAAGATCGGCCCTATCAATGGCAGATTCTTGAAGTGCTACTACCCTTAAAAAGCGACAAACTCTTGCTCTTTGTTCGCACGAACCTAAACCGCATGAACCAAAGCTCCTAGCCCGCAAGAGCATAAATTGTGTACGGCAAAATTATCATCAAAATCATTGCTAAATTCATCGCTCATTTGAACTACGTTATGACTTGATCCCTCCTCAACTGAGGGTACGTAGGCAACTTGAAACTTCAAAACTTCAAAAAATGTAAATACTTTATTTCTTTAAAAGAAGAAGTCGGCTCCAAAGCCTTATTACAAGAAAAAAAAATAGAAGATACTACTTGAAAACTATGTCCCTAAAACTACGAAGGCGATATTCAAGCAAGCCTTCCAAAGTTTTTAAAGTCTCTACCTCGGTGGGAGACAAGTTGGGCAACTCCATTGTCATGCCTTTCTCTCGTTCTAAGCGCGAAATCTCCTCCTGGTACTGAGAAAGTGTAGTTCCCTGCTCCGAGAGAACACTTTCAAGTTGCGATGCTTCGATTACCAACTGCTCTCGCTCTCACACCAACGCATCTAGACGCACCTGGATAGAAGTTAAAGAAGTCTTTGTGAATTGATAATCTCCCGAAGCAGCTTGCTGAGAAGACCGGACTTAAGCCAGTGACAAGTTTATCGTTGCTAGCTGATGAGCTCTAACATCCGGACTCAACTTCTCTAAGGAAATAGCACGCAAGGAAGAATACTCAGTTGAGGCGGCCATAAGTTCGGCAATCTTGATCTTCAACGATGAAGAATCAACGTTAAGGCTGTCAATCACAGAAACAAGCTTCGACAAATCCTCATTGAGCAACGTAAGGTTTTCCAACGCGCATTTAGAAATCCTCTTCTTTATATGGCTCTTGATATCCATTGCCGCACCAAGACGAATGCGATGGATGACTTGCTCAGTACCTCTAAGGTTCGGCCTTCTCAAAGAGATCCCCGAACTAGCTGGCAAAGGTGTTAGACGCATGATGGACTCTTGTACGCCTCCACCTACACACGGCAAGCTTAGGAAATTGGGCAGATTTTGAACGAGCTCTGCACCAAGTGGATCCCCAATCTCCCCATCCGTAGGTAGATTGCCTCCAAGTAGCATGTCTGTACGGGAGTGAATGCCCGCAGTCACCAGATCAAAAGAACAAGAAGGCCCAACCTAAACAAAACAAAGAAAGATGTTAGAAATAAAAGCTAAAATAATGAAAAAAAAAATATACGTACATCTGACACACGAACATCGGATTGAGGAGGCCTAAACATTCATTTCTTCTTATGACGAAAATTAACATCACTGTCAACCTGAGCGACTTCGAGTGACCGCTTATTTAAAACTTGTTGGTGTAGCCACAAAACAGGTCCATCTCCGTGCGAATCAACTTCGTCACCCACCTCTTCAGAAGCATCCAGGTGGGGATAGGACAGACGTAAGTGTTGATGGGCCAAAACCATAGGTCTATCTTGCAAAGGAGTGACACTCGCACAATCAAAAGGTACCAATTGCATAGGAACCACAGAACAACCCTCTTTTAACGCATCATGACGTGAATGGGAAGAATTGGAACCACTTGCCGTCCCTAAATTCTCATAATATACCTTTGACCACCAACGTACGTATACACGGGTTACTGGATTACTCTTGAAATCGTCTTTGGCCGGCAGGGTGATAAAAGCGTTTGTATATGCACGAGTACACGACTCCCAATGCGTATACGCGGCTTGCAAGGATTCTGATCGAGCTTTCTCCCTCAACGTGCCTGGCACATTTTGGACAAAACCAAATTGCTTGCTAAAGCGGTGAAGACTGTACGGCTGAATGATACATCGGTCTTCTTGCCGCAAAGAAACATACCCCGAGCGAAGACTTATAAGGTAAGACAAGTCTGAAAAGTGGAGATGTGAATCATCCATGATGTCTCGCCGTACCGAGCCAACCCTCGCTAGGCGATCCATCCTCAATCCTTCACAACTTTTAAATAATGTTTGCGCCTACTGATCATCGAGACTCTTCACAGAAAGCACGCCAAAATACTTCGTCATCAAAGGTCCCAGCTTGACTACGGAGGGCCCAGACTTGTATAAAATTGACGAAGAAAAATGAGTACCAAAGTACTTACCCAACCAACCGTACACGTAGTGGTAAGGAAGTACCGCATCACGATCTTCAGTGCTTGCTAAGTTCGAAACAACTTTTAAGCCATCGTAAATGTTGGCTAAGACCGGAATAGCAAGGCTAAAAGATTAGCCTGCAGCCATCTTGCTAGCAACTTTGAAGACTCCAGGACGAATCAAGTTGACGTCGTCTTTAGGGAAGACAAACTTACAAAGCCAACAAGCTAAGAATGCAGCTAAGTAAGATTCTTCCAAGTGCTCAAATGCCACGCCGAGATCCTCAAATGCCCTTAACTCGTTAGGGGTACGACGCTCAACTAGACCAATGATGCCTGATGGATCAGAGTCTCCCTTAGGCCTGGTTGTCTTGTTACGATCATTTTTTTTCGAAGGCCTCTTGTACTTCACGACATCCCAATACCAAAACCGGATCCACGAAGAAATATTCACGCCTGACTTACCGGGGGCCTCTTGGAAAAGCTTATGGTACGCCAGAACAAATAGCGGCAGCTCGCAGGAAATCCTCGACTGTTGCGACAAGAAAACTCCTCCACACTAGGAACAACCTCGTCATAAAATTTTCCCTAGATAGGCAGACCCCCTAGCTTGTGGAGATCCCTAAGTGAAATTGACATCTCCCCTCGAGCCGTGTGAAGCGTGTTGGTCGCTGAACACCAATACTCAAAGAATGCACGAATGACAGAAGGATGGCGATCATAACTGAACAAAGATGCGTATACAGCATGATAAATGCCTGTGTTAGTAAGTATATCTTTGGAACTGCTCAAGACATCTTCAAGCCATTCCCAATAAAACTCAACGAAGGCGGCTCCTCCAGTAGTCGACAGGGTGCTATTCCAAGCTATAGCTCTGCTACAGATACGATCGCCAAGAAGCTTAGACTTAACCAAAGGGTTGGCACGATCATGGTGCGAAGAGTTCAAGACAAGAATCCTCGATTTACACACCTTCTTCTTTGTAGTTGGTCGAACGGAGTCTACCACCTCCCAAGATACCTCAGAAGACCACGACTTAATATGCATGAAGTTGTCTTTTATGGGAAGAACAAGCGCCTTAGGGCCAGTTAGTGGCGCATAAAGCTTCAATGTCGTTCCACTATCTTGTGGATCGCCTTCCTTCGCAAGAATGATGATGGTGTTGTTTTTAAAGCACTTGAGAAACACCATGACTGCAACGGAAAAGTGAGCCACAAAGCTTGAGCAGCACGGCAGAGATGACAGCTACAAGACGGTCATTCAAAGCACACTACAGTGGCAGAGGAAACTAAAATGCTACACAATCACACTACGCAAACCCACAGCGACTACTCAAGCAATTTCTTGCATCGCACGGCGACGTCATCGCCAAGGGAAAACTGTGATCAAAAGGCATTACACAGCGAAGCCCCACTGCAGTCTCTTGCACAGCACCACACGGTAGCGCACCACCGAGGGAAAACTGTGATCAAAAGGCACTACACAGCGAAACCCCGTTGCAGTCTCTAGCACAAGCACTAGGCAACCTGCTCACTCCGCCACCAACAATCACACCTCTGAAGGCTTCATGAAGGTCCCAACATCATGTTCTGCCTTCTTAAAATTAAGAATTCCTGGCATCACAGCAAAGAAATCCATCAGTGGGGGCACAAACACACTGTGCATAAAAATAGACACATTATATAGTATTATATGTGTGTGTGTGTATATGGGTGTGTGTATATATATATATGTGTATATATATATATATATATATATATATATATATATATATAAGACACGGCAACCAAGTTCCATATACAAATATATACAATGTGTACACAGTGATGGTGACAGGACGTTGAAACTTCCACATACACACACACACACACACACACACACATATATATATATATATATATATATAAATGGCTTGAAGGGACGCAAATGATGATGGCGATGGGACAATTGAAGGAATATATATATATTCTGGCATCCTAACAGATTGTGTGTGTGTGTGTGTATATATATATATATAGGGTCCGAAAGATTGAAATCGTCCTCAGCCTAAAACATACCTAAAAGCTTGCTGTTGCTGCACCACGATGTCACCCGTCTACAAACTCCAGCATCTTCCCTTTGCTCCATCTTCCGCGCACCGCCAAGCATCATGTGGGGATATATATAGGAAAGAAAGAGAAGGTGTTGGCCGAAAAAAAAATATAAAGGTTTCAGGAATGGTGCACCACACCATGAAAAAAAAAATTATTATAAAGGATCATCACCATCAGCCCATTTTGAAAAGAAGGAGCAAAAGAAAGTAGGGAGGTGGGATGGTGCGGATTGCACCATATGAAAAAAAATAATATATAAAAAAATAATGGGTGGGTGCATGATTAAAAGAAAAAGAAAAAGGGGAAATGAAAGTGGTGGTGCATGAGCACCATTTTCAAAAAGCAAAAAAAAAGACATGCAAATTGGCAAAAAGAAAAAAAATAATGATGGTGCCAGGCGCACCTAAAAAAAAAAAAATATATATATATATATATATAGACATTGAATGAAAGAAGCCTCATTTATTGATTTCTCTAAAAATTTACATAAATGTACATTTTACATGAGACAAAAAAAAAAGTGCAAACAAACAGGAGGGAGTCTTCATTGCTCAGGTGGCATCTCAGTACTCGGCGGAGCTCCAGAAGGTGGAGGCACCAAAGGGTGATTATTTAGAGCCTCAGTACTAGGCAGAACCCCAGGAGGAGGATGCACCGAAAGTTGATCATTTGGAGTTTCATTACGCGGTACAGCCTTAGAAGACGAAGGCAAATACTGTTGGAACAAACCCACAAACCTCTGATGATCAAGTAAAATCTGATCATCAGATTCCTGCATCTGGTCAATCTTCCTCTTCATGTTTGTAGCATAGTTATGTGCGAGCCTGTGCAACTGTTTATTCTCATGCTTGAGCCCTCTAATCTCCTATTTGAGACTCATCACTTCAGCCGCCAATGATTCAACTTGACGGGTTCGAGCAAATAGGCGTTGGGCCATATTAGACACAGAAGCTGCACACTGCACACTAAGAGCCAGAGAATCCTTAACAGCCAACTCATCAGACCGTTTGGAAAACAGTTTGTTATCTTTGGGAGTGACAAGGTTCCGGGCCACCACCGCAGCGGTCATATCATTCTTCATCACCGAGTCCCCGACGGTAAGAGGACCAGTAGGGGATATAAAGGATGGGCGCCATATGTTGTCTGGAGAAGGCGGGACTGCCTCTTTACCAAGGTTCAAGTAAAAATGACGGTCGGAGGGTCCAGACATTTTCAAAGGTGTTAAAAAAGAGAGGAGGTGAGACGAATCAAGATTTTAGAAGTGCAAAAAGGGAGTTTCTACAAGCGAAAATTCAAGTGTGTTTTGAAACGAACTGCGTGCCTCTATAAAAATCAGCACTCGATGAGATTTCAGAGATCGAAGAGGCGAGCTCAGAATTCGAAGAGGCTAATTAAAAAAAAAATCGAAGAGGCAAGCTTAGAAATTGGAGAGGCATCTTGCTTTTCCAGACGCGTCAGCATTCGTCACATGCAAACTCAGCTTTGCGGAAATCACGGGCAATTTTTCGAAGCGCCGATCCCAGATATCGAAGAGGCGCCAGTCTTTTTCAGCCTCGTCAACACCTGTCACATGCACACTCAGCTTGACGAAAATTACGGACAATTTGTCGAAGATTTCTGATAAAGAACAAAGCACGTGAAGCCATACCGATCAATCACGCAATGGTTACCGACACGAGTGAAAGAATAGTACCTCTACAGGTATTAAAGAACTTCCTATAACTATCCACCTTCACCCTCCATAGTAAGGCAGACATACAGAACCTTTCTTCATCTCCGAGAATGCCTTCCCAACAAAGCCTCTCGAGTCACTTAGTGTTCCTTATTCCTTGGGGTACCTCTGCAAACAAATGACACCAAAGCAAAAGTATCTCATATCACCAGGGTAGAAAGCAAGAGTATCTCATATCATGCGTTCTCCATATCCTTTCCTTTGTACTTGTTCTTACCTGCAAAGAAAGCAATACTTCCAAAGAAGTTGTCACATCCACTCAAACTCGGGTAAGGAACCGACTGCTTGGAACCCTTCCCTAATTGCCTACCTAGCACTGCTCTCGAGTACTCGTCTTCCACTGCTGCTGTACTTCCAAAGAAGTTGTCACATCTGCCTGGAGAACAGATAAGGCAAGTGAAAATGATACCTTGTAGCATGTGGAGACAAGGTGCAGAAGGAACACGCAGAGAAGAATGCGGCCTGCACAATCAACTCAGCAGAAGGAGTCTGAGTTGAGGAACTCAAGAAACTGCCACATCTGCCTGGAGAACAAATAAGGAAATGCGGCGTACACAATCAACTCAGCAGAAGGAGTTCGAGTTGAAGAATTAGAGAGAAGAAGGGGTCTGAGTTGAATCCAAGAGCTCGAGAAGCTTCAACAACATATTGACGACACCATCGCTGAAGAACAAAGCCTCGCTGTGCAACGTTGTCAAATCACCACCACTTCTTCGAAAAGCAAGAGTATCTCATATCATCAGGGTTGCAATCACTCTGGGTGGAGGACTCGTTTTGACCCTCAAATTCATGGGTCGACTCGCTAGGCGTTGTGGGTTGCACGTGCCGATTCACCACTCTTGAATCAAATCCTTAAAGATCAAGTCACCAACCGGAAGAAGAGCCCATCAATCTTGAAGATCATACCATTGACCAAACTGCCCAGGTATGAATTAGAAAGATTGAACAAAGCGACAAGTCGTCACCTTCACCTCATACCTGCTTGCCATGTGTTCGAGTCAACCTTCAAGAATCAAGCTTCAACAGCCCTTGAAGAAGCTTCCAGCTAAATTCAAGATCAATCCTCGACGGCCCTTGAGGAAATAACAAGTCTGATTCAAGATCAAGCGTCCACCACCCTTGAATCAAATCAAGTTCAAGAATAAGCTGAGGAAAGTCAACAATTAGAGGAATCCAGAAAATCCTCCAACCTAGTTCAAGATCAAAGCTGTGGAAAGTCAACAAGCGCAAAAACAAATACGTGCCAATTCATCAATTACCAAAGCCAAAGATCATCTACCACATGAAGCTCCTTGTGGTCCAATTTCAACCTTCAAGATCAAGCCTCGACGACTCTTGAAGAAATCTTAAGCCCAATTCAAGATTAAGCCTCAACGACCCTTGAAGAAATCTCCAGCCCAATTTAAGATTAAGCCTTGATGGCCCTTGGATCGACATCTACAGTAAGGGACTTCAAAACGCATCTTCTACACGTGACAAGCACATGTATACGATGCGCCTTGAAGTGGGGGCATTTGTAGACATCGAAATTTCGGTAAATAAATGTTGACCGATAAATCAAAGTTTCAACGCTCATGTATTACATAAATTTTACACGTAGCATGTGTCTAAACAAAAAATTGAAATAAGTTGGAAAAGTCATCAAACAGGACACGTGTCAACACCTGGCAGAAATGACTTATTTCATCTGGAATATTATATTCAAAATTAGGCCTTGGAAAATTCTATAAATAGAAGCCAATTTCATTCATTTCATTTCACCAATTCATATGACACCAAAACCTTGAAGCTCTGAAACTCTGAAACTCCGACGCTCTCAAGTATCCAGGTTCCCGAAGAATCAAGAAAGCGTTCTTCGTTCATCGTTCTTCCAAGATCAAGCCCCGACGACCCTTGGATCAACAATCCACCAATTCAAGATCAAGCCCCGACGGCCCTTGAAGAAAGTGTTCTTCGTTCTTCGTTCTTCGTTCATCGTTTTTCCAAGATCAAGCCCCGATGGCCCTTGGATCAACAATCCACCAATTCAAGATCAAGCCCCGACGGCCCTTGAAGAAAGTGTTCTTCGTTCTTCGTTCATCGTTCTTCCAAGATCAAGCCCCAACGGCCCTTGGATCAACAACATCAACAAATCCACACATCCAACCGTTCTTCAAGATCAAGCCCAAAAGTCCTTGAAGATCCGTTCATCACCGTTATTCAAGATCAAGCCTCAACGGCCCTTGAAGAATCACTCATCCTCAAGATCAAGCCCCAACGGCTTATTGAAGATCCGCTCAAATCCACCTTCAAAGATCAAGCCCACGGCCCTTGAAGAACGTTCATCCTTAGATCAAGCCCAACTGCCCTTTGGATCAATCGCACATCCTCACATTCAACACCTTACGGAGATCGAATCAGAGGATCAAATTTGAGAGAGATTGTAAACCCAAAATCATCAAATACAAATATTATTTTGTGCACGTGTTCTTGTCTCTTTTGTTTCAGGAATATTCTGTGTTTACACCGTTGTTCATGCTTTTTCATAATAATGTACAAAACAGCGTAGCTTGGTAGATTTCTGTTGATATCGACTTTGAGTTGATTTGTACATGACTTTTATCTTGTAGAAACGACTTTCCATTGATTTCATTAGCATTATGATATTTCCGTTTTTTATTGATGATATTTTTAGATCTTAGGTAAGAGAGAAGCAAGTGTAAGTGATAGAATGGAAGATATTAGTCTTTGATTTGAAGTTGCGATTGGTAGATTTTTGTTACAGTCGCTAGTTGTTACTAATTTTTTTTAATCATATACTAGCATATGGCCACCCACAAAGTGTGCATGAAAATTTTCTATTTTTGTTTTTAAAGGAGAGAGAGAGAGAGAGAGAGAGAGAGAGAGAGAGAGAGAGAGAGAGAGAGTTCTTTTTTTTTAATCAGAGATTTGTTATAATCACATGTAGGTGAGGATTTGAAAAAAAAAACAGTAAAATTTTGATTGTTTGAAATTACAAATCTGCCTATATTTCTTATTCATGTTCAGATTTAAGCAGAGGGTTAATCTGGTAATTTTATAAGAGTTTGGTTGACAATAACTCAATAAGTGTTCTACTAATATGTAGTTTAGATATGTAAAAAGAAAACAGAAAGGCAAAAGCAAGACAATAGAACAAATGAGTTTTTGGTTTGCAAATTGAAATGGTCATCAAACAGCCTCTTATTTTTAAGGATTAGTAAACTGCAAAACCAAGACTGCTCGTTGGTCTCAGAGACAAGGGAAGCAGTTCGTCTTGGTTGCGCAATAGGCAGTGCACGCCGCAACTTTTAATGGGTGAGCCATTTTTGAAGCGAAATACAACTTGACAAATATCTCCGTGCTGCTCCTGCTCCCCAAAACCCACTAACGCAAGCTTCACATGAGTTGCCTTTAAGTCCTTATAGAACCATAAACAAGGTTCAAACGTTTTTTCTCCGTTGATGATAATACACTTGACATCAGAATGATAAGTCGATGGTTCAACAACAAAAGATAGAGCCAATCCAAATAACGTCTCCCCCACTTGTAATTTTAGAGGAATTTCAAAACGAATTTCACTGCCTCTAATAAATCCTTCTTTCCTTTCATCTTCATCCCATTTATATTCTGGTAGAGGTTGAATGGTTGTGGGATGGTTAGAGGTATAGCTGAACCACTTTGGAACTTCATTGCCTGGGTAAATAATGCTCAAGTGCGGACATATTTCCTGCAATAATAGATATATATAGTTAACTAACTACAAACATTTGTGATCTGATCTCTCTTTCAATTATCAACAAAATTAATTTTCATTTGAACATAAATTAAGAAGAAGAGAGACCAACCTCATTCAACAAGTTGTTTTCCAACTTTGCCACCTCATCACCACTTAGTCCAGAGCAGTTACGCAAGTTAAGATCCCCAAGCCTCTGGGGTAGTTTTGGAATTTTCTCCAATGATGTGCAATCATCCAGATGTAACTCTTCTAGTTTTGGTGGAAGGACTGGAATTTCTCGAAGCCTCTTGCAACCGCTCAATGTAAGTTTCCATAAGTTGACAGCTTTGCTAATACAATCCGGAAGGCTAACAAAATTGTTTCTCGACAGATTAAGCCCTGTTAATGCGGACCAGCAATGAAGAGGCACAAGGAAATCACTTTCTGATAAATTGCATCCTTCAAGAGAAAGATACAGCTGTAACCTTCGAGCCTTCTTGCCCTCTATTTCTGGGAAACTCTCGAGCCTTCTGCAACCACTGAGAGAAAGATTCAAAATTTCAAGTTTATCGAGGAATCCAACTGAATCATCAACTTCGACCAAACTTGTAAAGTCACGTAGATCCAACTGCCATATGTTTGGGCTTCCGGATAAGTCGGGGACATTTTGCAACTCACAACCATTTGCATACAAGGCCGTAAGCCCAGTAAGATACGCAATTGATGAAGGCAATTCTCTTATGCTACTTTTTCCTATCTCCAAACTCCACAGAGATTTCATCTTGTCCCTCTCTATTTCTGGAAATCTCTCCAGCCATGTGCAACCATTGAGATTAAGATCTTCAAGGGATCTCAATCCAAGTCTGGTTCCAAACCTCGTAAGGTTAGAGCACCCACTAAGATTCAATATTTCAAGTTTATCGAGGAATCCAACTGAATCATCAACCTTGACCAAACTTGTGCAGTTACTTAGATCCAACGTCCTTATGTTTGGGCTTCCGGATAAGTCGGGGACATTTTGCAACTCACAACCATATGCAATCAATTGCGTAAGCCCAGTAAGATACGCAATTGATGAAGGCAATTCTCTTATGCCACTTTTTCCTATCTCCAAAAGCGTAAGAGATTTCATCTTGTCCTTCTCTATTTCTGGAAATCTCTCCAGCCTTGTGCAACCTGTAAGATGAAGCGCTTTAAGGGATCTCAATCCAAGTCTTGTTGCAAACCTCGTAAGCTTAGAGCACCCAGTAAGAAACAACACTTCAAGTTTATCGAGGAATCCAACAGAATCATCAACCTCGACCAAATTTTTACACCCACTTAGACCCAAGTACTTTATGTTTGGGCTTCGGGATAAGTTGGGGATTTTTTCTAAGAATTCGCAACCACTTAAATTCATCCATGTGAGATTTGCCAAATTCTATAAAACCAAAAAAAAAAAAAATCACATACTTTAAAAAGAATATAATAAAACACTTGAGTATTTCTTTGGGAGATAAAATATATGTTTAAATAATAATATGATTCAAAATAATTTAAAGTATGTACCTTAAATTCCTTAAATTGTCTTATGTTACAGTGTGGCACATCAAAACAAACAAGATTTCTTGGATGAAAATTGGACGACAAATTGAGCACAACCGTATGCTTAATATCAACAATGGATCGTCCACCCAAGTCAATCCACCTTAAACTGTTGGGCAAATAATCAACGCGTCCAGAAAAGTGTGCATTACGGTTTATAAAAATTTCAAGTTTTACCATCCTCAAGAAGCTTTCTGGATTCAAGGGTATCACATCTGATTTGGGCAGCTTCACCACAATGCTTCTAATTTTCTTTGTTCCCTAAGATGGAAAAAAAAAAAGTTGAAATATTGTTAACAAACCATGTCGTTTAATTAACAAACATAACACAACCCCTGTTTTAAAATTTTTGTGTTCTCTTTTCAATATCATGCCAAATCAAATGCAAGAACATATATTCTACTTACTTGGTTTTCAGTTAGAACATCATACACATCTTCATAAAACCACAGCCTGCTCCGCTTGCCTGGTTCAGTGGGCGATTCTTCGTAAACTATTTGCTTACCCATTTTTTGTAGCAAGTCATTCATCAAAATCCGATTATCTCCAATAGTTATAATGGCTTTCTCAACGAGTACTTTAATACAATCTTGACGTACATTGAGCGTCGAACTTCTTAATATTTGTAACACGTAGTCTTTATTTTCACCATTAAAGAAACATGCAATGTCTAGGAAAACTTGTTGCAGGCCATAATGCCATGCATCATAAGTTTTTCGAAGTATTTTTTCAATAATAGTATAAGGTTCTCCATCGTAAGAATCGTAACCATCCAATATAGCTTGCCAACGATCTATACTTTTATTACGCAAATGAGAACCTATAATATTAAGAGCCAACGGAAGGCCTTGAGCATAGGCTACTGCACGTCGTGCGAGGCTCAAATAATCATCTGGAGGTCTATTTCTTTCGAAGGCATTCCAACTAAAAAGCTCAAGTGCTTTGTCGTCTTCTAACCTTTTGACTTCATATATCCACTGACCTCCATAAAAATCAAGCATACTTCTATCTTTTGTGGTTATGATCACCCTGCTACCCTCACCGAAACAATCGACATCAACCCAGTTTTTTAACTGCTCCAATTGATCCACATCATCAAGAATTAAGAGAATCTTCTTTTGCCTCAACCGATTCTTAACAAGACTGATTCCTTCATGAACATCGACAATTTCCCACTCTGTGCCACGAAGAATTTTAGATAGAAAAGTCTTTTGTAGTTGGATTAGGCCTTCCCGTGATGTCAATGTTTCTCTAACATCTGCCAGGAAACAACTAACTTGAAACTTGCGAGCAATTGCATTATAAACCGCTCTTGCAATTGTTGTCTTGCCTATTCCAGATGTCCCCCAAATCCCAACCACACGACGACCATTTCCATCGACACCTAAAAGATCTTTCACCTCTTGTACGCAAGATTGTATTCCAACTGGGTATTTGGCCACATCCAAATATGTGCCATCAAGTACTTTGAGTAGGATATCCTCAACAACGTTGCTGATTAATGTAGCTTCATAGCTAGCAGTGAAAAACAAATCACACAATAAATCAGTGAACTTTTTTTTTGTGTGGCTATATTTCAGAAAAATGTAGAAAAGAACGTAAAAACAAATAGACAGGAAAATTACACGATATTAATAAAAAAGTGTACTTGAATATATTTCTATGTTTCTATCCAAAATACACTAGTAATTAACTATACTGATGACATTATTCCAGGAAACTGATTATATAAATACACGGTAAGGGGAAGAAATGTACGTACTCTCCTTCCTTGACAGGATGTCCTGACAAATTTGCTGCTTCTCTAAGAGCACTCCTCCATGCGAGGATCTTCTCCTTATTGTCCTCGAATTTGCACTCAAGTTTTTTGAACACGTCACCGAAACTACTCGTTTGATTTCGTACATGGGACGGATCCACCTTGTAAAAAACTGGCAAAACTATTTGTCGCTTTGATTTTCTACATTGAAGAATCTTGACAAGCTCGTCCAAGCACCACCTTGAAGCTGCATAGGTTTTGGAGAATATGACGAGAGAAATTCTTGACTCTTCAATTGCTTGGAGGAGCGCTGGTGATATTTCTTCTCCTCTTACAAGTTGGCGATCAATGAAGGTGTGGATTCCCTTGTCAACCAACGCCTTGTATAAATGATCTGTAAAAGTGGTGCGTGTATCCTCTCCTCTAAAGCTCAAAAAGACATCATATCTCCACGAAGGAGTACTATCGATACAAAAGGAAGAAGAAGAAGAAGAGGAGGAGGAGGAGGAGGAGACAAGTTGATTATTCATTTGAGAAATCCAGGTAAACTAAAGAACCTTTCAAAGGATTGATTGTGGATTTTGGACTGGTATTCGCGTTAAGACTTCGCTCTTGCTATGCATACTTTTCTTGCTATGTAGGAAGCAGCAGTTTCCTACCACCTCCAATGTGAATGTGGACTCTCTCTTGTCATGTTAGTCCTCATGCTTTTCTCCCTACCTACGAAGCAGTTTCCTAGATACTAGCTACCTTTCAATGTGAACGTGGTCAAGTTGAAAGATAGGAAACTTCTTGGGAACTTCATTTCAAAAGCGGATATTAATTTACAGAATTGTTATTAGCACTTCAAAAATCTCATTCTACACTCTAAAATTTCTATATTAAGAAAGAAAAATACACTTGTGAGGAGGAGTGTAGAATGAGATTTTTGAAGTGCCAATAACACACTTCCCTTAATTTAAGCGTAATGTTAGGAAGATTAAATTTGTAAAGTAAATTACATAAAAGTTAATGATTGTATTATTACTTGAGTATTGATTAATGATTTAAGGTGCTTATTTAAATTTGTAAAGTAAATTACATAAAAATTAATGATTGTATTATTACTTGAGTATTGATTAACGATTTAACGTGCTTATTTTTTTATTGATGACATATTAATTAGTTTACAAATTTAATTTTTGTAGTATTACCCTTAACTTAAAAAGAGGAAGTTTCGTTGCAAGCTACTATTTATCATTTTTTATGTAACAATCTACCGTAATGATATTCTAAGATAATCACGGATGACTGAAAAATATAAAATTGTTTGTTGGCACGCGGTCTTTAATTTAACGAAGATGTGTCTTATTCATTTGTTTTGTTATGCTTTTGGAACTTTTTGTTTCTTTGATCAGCGGCCGACTCACTATGGTTTTGTCTGTATTTTATTATTCATTGATATTTATCATCACCCATGGCCTTTCTTCACCAATGAATTTATAATTCCGAACCATTTTCCTCTTTTCAAAGGCCACATCTTTGTGTTGTATTCATTTCAACGAAGCAGTTTCCTGGATACTAGCTACCTTTCAATGTGAATGTGGTCGGGTTGAAAGATAGGAAACTTCATGGAAACTTCATTTCAAAAGTAGATATTAATTTAAGTGTAATGTTAAGAAGATGAAATTTGTAAAGTAAATTACATAAAAGTTAAAGATTGTGTTATTACTTGGGTATTGATTAATGATTTAACGTACTTATTTTTTGGGAAGTGTTATTAGCACTCCAAAAATCTCATTCTACACTTCTCACAAGTGTATTTTTCTTTCCAAATATAGAAAGTTTGGAGTGTAGAATGAGATTTTTGGAATGCCAATAACAATTCTTATTTTTTTTATTAGTGACATATTAATTAGTTTGCAAAATTTATTTTTCAAGTATTACCCTTAACTTAAAAGAGAGGAAGTTTCGTTGCAAGCTACTGTTTACTATTGTTTGTACCATACTTGACCAATCTCGAAACTACCGAGCACTGGTCAACATTTACCATCAAGGACCCAAAAGAGTTTCCCTCCAACCAGGAGGCCAATCACAGCGCGATACGTGTCAACATCAGAAGCCAATCATAGTGCGACACGTGTCAACATCAAATGCCAATCACAACACGACACGTGTCAATGTCAGAATAAAGCTAGAAACTCTCTTCTATAAAAGGAGATCATTCTCCCACAATATTTGCTAATGTCATTTCTACTAAATCATTCACTAGTACTTACTAAAGGAGAGCTTGAACCTATGTACTTGTGTGAACCCTTCACAATTAATGAGAACTCTTCTACTCCGTGGACGTAGCCAATCTGGGTGAACCACGTACATCTTGTGTTTGCTTCCCTATCTCTATCCATTTACATACTCATCCACACTAGTGACCGGAGTAATCTAGCGAATGTCACAAACTTAACATTTTCTGTTGTACTAAAATCTTCGCCGATTTTGTGCATCAACATTTGGCGTTGTTTGTGGGAACGACACTTATTCCCACTCTCTTCAGGTTTGTTAAGTTGGTTTCCACCATTCATACACTCTCTTTTGACCAAGCATCCCTTTCCAACATGGGGAGCGAAGGAAGCCACAGCACACATCATGACACCCCTCTTGCACCTAGTGCGAAGCAACGAAAGAAGGAACAAAAGAAGTTTCTTCAGGCTAAAGTCGATGAGCTGGAGGCTAAGAACAACAAGATAGCGATGAAGAATGAGATCCTCCAAGAGTAGTATGAGAAGGTCTTCGAGATGCTCCACGAGGCTAGATATACTAAAAAACACGAGCTCATCACCCCTGTGGAAGTCAACCATCAACTGGGTGCCCCCCAACATGGAGGGTCATTTGCCCTCGACATGGGTATTCTTGTTGAGGACCGAGCCACTCATCGAAATGGCGACCAATATTAGACTTCTCTCAACCCAACTGTTTTGACCCGAAGCATGAGGAGTGGAGGATGGCACCTCTTTACAGAAGGAGTGGACGGATCGAAAGCTGTCTTTCACGACTGTCGAGACTTCCTCAAGCAACGTCGAGACAATCCCATCCATGTAAGATCGAAGATCAATGACCCAATGGTCTCTGAAAGACTCGGTCCCCTCCCATGTCCCAGGCCGACTACCAATTTGGGGAAGGGGCAACAAGTCCTAGAGAAACACAAAGGTATAGGAGACTCAGAGATGTTTCGACGACAAACCTTGAAAGTCAGTACGGCGAGTCCAGGGAAAATCACATGCTCTTGATCAAGCCTTCCTACTTCCAAGAGGAGATGAAGATTTACGAAAGAAAGCTCCAGTGGTACATGACTCCACTTAGGACCCTCTTGTCCTACAGTTCCTTAAGGAAGTAAATAAGTTGAAGGCCGAACGACAAGCTGAGATACCTGGTTGGAACCAACCTAGGCCTGGCCCTCTTACAAGGAGGATCCTCAACACCCCCTCCAAGCAAAGACAAAGCAGAAGCTTGGTTTGCAAATCTATATTGGAAAGGAGGACCCAATTGAACACCTTAACCTCTTACCGGATGCACACAGACGAAGAGCGATGTCTTATCTTCCCCTCCACCCTCTATGACGGAGCTCTAAACTGGTATTACCGTCTTCCACCTGAGACAGTAGACTCATTTGAGGAATTGAGGAAACTGTTTGTTTCTTACACATTTTCCAGACCGATCGCATGCACTCTGCGAATGACTTGTACACTATTCACCAGAAGGCAGACGAGTCATTACGTATGTATGCTGGCCGCTTCAGCCAAGAGTATTCCCGTTGTGCCGAGGCAGATGACAAGACTGCCTTCAAAGCCTTCACGGCAGGCCTACGTGACTGTTTCTTTAAGTACATGATCAATGCCAACACTTGGAAGACTTACTCTGAGGTGATGGCGCATGCTTATAACCATGCCTCCGCCGAGGCAATGACATACCAAGAGAAACCCTCAACAACCATCCTTTATCAGCAAGTGGGAAGTGGAAGTTAGACCCACCTAAATGAGAAGACCCTAAGCTTCCAAACGGCAGATGTGCCTCCCTTTGCCTTACTTAATACTTTGCCAAGTCAACAGACATATCAATCTCAGGGCAAAAGGAAATATTTTCATCCTCACCAGACATATCAATCTCAGGACAGGCCTTACCCCGAGGTATGAGGCATACACACCTTTGAACGCCACATGCGTGGCCATTTACCCCAGCATAGCACACCTGATACCGAAGCCAAAGCCGAGGCACCCGGATTACAAGCCCTTGAAGAACAAGGGCACGTTTTGCTGCTACTACAAGCATAACAGCCATGACGGTGAGAAGTGTATCACCCTTCGTAATCATATTGAAGTTTAAGCACGTGAAGGAAAAATTGATCAATCCTCATTCACCCTCTAAGGGGTAACCGTAACCAAAGCCAGGTGAATGTGATCTATTCTAGAAGTGACGGCACACCCATATCTAAATCTTCCATCAGGGCTATGAAAAACAGTGAACAAGCTTTAAGGCCTGGCGACCAAGTGTTTCACGTGGAAGACAGCAGGGGAGGCAAGTATCAAAAGCCTAACTGGGATCCAATATATTTCTTCCCTGAGGAAGAAATAGGTATCATTTACCCTCACAACGACCCACTGATCGTGGAAGCTCACATAACTAACTTTGAAATACGACGAATCCTGGTAGACACGGGGGCTTCGGTCAATATCATGTTTGCTGAAGCTTTCAGGGCACTTAATGTAGCTGAACACTTGCTCGATCGCTCGATTTCTCCTCTGATAAGCTTCTCTGGTGATATCGTGCAACCTATAGGGAGCATACACTTACCTTTCACCATTGGTATAGGCCCTTACACAGCTACCATTACCACTAACTTCCTAGTGGTTGATTGCCCAACGGTATACAATGTCATCTTTGGACGCACAGGCATAAATGATCTCAAGGCCATGGTATCCACACATATGTTGTTGATGAAATTTCCAACCCCCTATGGCAATGGTTACATCAGAGGAGATCAACTTAGTGCACGATCATGTTACAACACTTCGGTCAAGCAACAGAACCTGCATATGCCCAAGGAAACCCTTTCTATACATGACCAAGTCATAAAGACCAGCCCATATGAAGCAAACTTGGATCTTCATGGTGGCAACAATCAACCCGATGATCCTCGAGACGACTCTTTCACCCAGCAAGCACAACCCACTGAAGAGTTGGAGAATGTTTCTATCTCAAAAGATTATCTAGATCGCATGGTGAAGATTGGCACCACCTTGTCACCACCTATTCTGAAAAGGTATCGAATGAGGTTGAACCTCAACAAATGTGCCTTCGGCGTAGTTAATGAAATGTACAACCCTTACTCTCCTTCATGCCACCAACCAAGTGATGAAACGTACAACCTGTACTCTTCTTCATGCCACCAACCAGGTGATGAAATGTACAACCCGTACTTTAATATCATTTGGCAACTTGCCACTCATGCCACCAATCAGGTGAAAAATGAACTCATTTTCATGCCACCAACCAGGTGATAAAATGTACAACCCATACTTTCTTTCATGCCACCAACCAGGTGATGAAATGTACAACCCATACTCTAATATAATTTGGTAACTTGCTATTCATGCCACCAACCAGGTGAAGAAAGAACTCATATTCGTGCCACCAACCAGGTGATGAAATGTGATGAAAGGTGATGAAGGAACTCACATTCGTACCACCAACCAATTGATGAAAGCAACTCACCATGCATTCTACCTACCAGAAGACGAATGGTACAACTTGTACATGTGAACTCCTAGCATTCACAAATAATCAAAATCATCAAGCTTGACAACTCAAATAAGGGAGCACTAATGCCTAACAAGAGTTATAGTCACCAACAAAGTCTTATTGCAAGCCAACAACAACTTCAGTGCATGGCATACAAAGATCAAGCTATTCAACCCTCTTGCATCTACCTAAGACATTTCTTCTCTGTAACAATGTAAACACTACAACTCGTAGAAAGCTTCACACACTTTTGATCAAGACAGTGTAAAGCAAAACCAATTTATGGTGCCAACAAGAGTTTCATCAATGGAGGGCAACCACAATTCTCAAAAGCTTCACACACTCTTGATCAAGACAGTGTGAAGCAAAACCAATTTATAGTGCCAACAAGAGCTTCATCAATGGAGGGCAACCACAATTCTCAAAAGCTTCATACACTCTTAATCAAGACAGTGTGAAGCAAAACCAATTTATATTGCCAACAAGAGCTTCATCAATGGAGGGCAACCACAATTCTTAAAAGCTTCACACACCCTTAATCAAAACAGTGTGAAGCAAAACCAATTTATAGTGCTAATAAGAGCTTCATCAATTGGGCAACCACAATTCTCAAAAGCTTCACACACTCTTAATCAAGACAGTGTGAAGCAAAACCAATTTATGGTGCCAACAAGAGCTTCATCAAAGGAGTTCAACCACAACTCTCAAAAGCTTCACACACTCTTGATCAAGACAGTGTGAAGCAAAACCAATTTATGGTGCCAACAAGAGCTTCATCAATGGAGGGCAACCACAATTCTCAAAAGCTTCACACAATCTTGATCAAGACAGTGTGAAGCAAAACCAATTTATGGTGCCAACAAGAGCTTCATCAAATGAGTTCAACCACAATTCTCAAAAGCTTCACACACTCTTAATCAAGACAGCGTGAAGCAAAACCAATTTATCGTGCCAACAAGAGCTTCATCAATGGAGGGCAACCACAATTCTTAAAAGCTTCACACACTATTGATCAAGACAGTGTGAAGCAAAATCAATTTATGGTGCCAACAAGAGCTTCATCAAATGAGTTCAACCACAATTCTCAAAAGCTTCACACACTCTTAATCAAGACAGCGTGAAGCAAAACCAATTTATGGTGCCAACAAGAGCTTCATCAATGGAGGGCAACCACAATTCTTAAAAGCTTCACACACTATTGATCAAGACAGTGTGAAGCAAAATCAATTTATGGTCCCAACAAGAGCTTCATCAAATGAGTTCAACCACAATTCTCAAAAGCTTCATACACTCTTGATCAAGACAGCGTGAAGCAAAACCAATTTATGGTGCCAACAAGAGCTTCATCATTGGAAAGCAACCACAATTCTCAAAAGCTTCACACACTCTTGATCAAGACAGTGTGAAGCAAAACCAATTTATGTTGCCAACAAAAGCTTCATCAATGAAGGGCAACTACAACTCGTAGAAAGCTTCACACACTCTTGATCAAGACTGTTTACAGCAAATTCAATTTATATGGTTCATCCAAACCTTCGACTACTACAAGGTGTGGCTTGCATCACAATCTCTTACTCAACAGTGTGGAAGAAAAATTTGTATATGTTGTATCTTCCACATTTTCAAATTTCTAATTTTCCAAAAAAAAAAGGAAATTGGGAAATTCAACAAAGCTTCATCAATGGAGGACAACTACAATTTCTCAAAAGCTTCACACTATCTTGATCAAGATAGTGTGAAGCAAAATCAATTCATGGTACCCAACAAAAGCTTCAACTCCAAAGCTTCACCTACAAAGCTTCAACTCCAAAGCTTCACCTACAAAAGCTTCAACTCCAAAGCTTTACCTACAAAGCTTCAACATAAAAGCTTCACCCACAAAAGCTTCACCTACAAAAGCTTCACCCACAAAAGCTTCACTTACAAAGATTCAACACAAAAGCTTCACCTACAAAAGCTTCACATACAAAGCTTTAACACAAAAGCTTCACCTACAAAAGCTTCACACACTCTTGATCAAGATAATGTGAAGCAAAATCAATTCATGGTACCAAACAATGCTTCAACCTCAAAGCTTCACCTACAAAGTTTCAACACTAAAGCTTCACCTCCAAAGCTTAAAATATATATATTCGGAAATTCCAAAATTCGGAAATTCGGAAATTCCAAAATTCGAAAATTCGGAAATATGACCAAAAAAAAAATCGAAAAAAACAAAATTGCCTAGGCCTCTTCTTCTTTAGGCCTAACAACTTTCATAACAAATATAAATGAAGGAGGAGTTTTGGGCTACCACTTAGAAAGGAAATGCATCATTCGTCAACTCCCTCAACCGGAGACTTAGGGGACTCATACCATATGCTACTGCACCTTGATACTCAGAAGTCTCACGACGACTCAGTGACTTGGATTTTTCAAGTCTCAAACCGAGAAGTTTTCCTCACTCGGGAAATTAAGGGAGCACTACCTCAACATACATGCTTTACTCACAAAGCTTCAACATACAAGCTTTAAGAAAATAAAAAATTCAAAGAACTTAGTGAAGAATGCTTTGGTGTATTTAACACAATACGTTGAAATGAAGCAAAGCCTATTTATTGATATCTCCGATAAGTTACAAATATGTACATATAAATGAATCAAAATAAACAAACAAAAGGGAGCCTTCACAAAGGTTGCTTAGGAGAAGTCTCAGCAGTCGGCAGAGCCCCAGAAAGAGAAGGCACCAGAGGGTGATCATTCGGAGCCTCAGTACTGGACAGAACCCTAGAAGGAGAAGGCATCAGAGGTTGATCATTTGGAGCTTCATTACGCGGTACAGCCCTAGAAGACGAAGGCAATAAATGCCTTTGGAACAAGCCCACAAACCTTTGATGATCAAGTAAAATCTGACCATAAGATTCCTATATCTGGTCAAGCTTCCTCTTCATGTTTGTAGCATAGTCATGTGCGAGCCTGTGCAACTGTTTATTCTCATGCTTGAGCCATCTAATCTCCTGTTTGAGACTTATCACTTCAACTGCCAATGATTCAACTTGGCGGGTTCGAACAAATAGGTGTTGGGCCATATTAGACCTAAAACCTGCATATTGAACACTGAGAGCCAGATAATCCTTAACAGCCAACTCATCAGACCGTTTGGAAAGTAGTCTGTTATCTTTGGGAGTGAAAAGGTTCTTGGCCACCACCGCAGCGGTCTTATCATTCTTCATCACAGAGTCCTCAACGATAAGATGACTAGTAGAGGATAAGAAGGATGGGTGCCATATGTTGTCTTGAGGAGGCATGGCTGCCTCTTCACCAAAGTTCAAGTCAAAACGACAGTCGGATGGGCTAGACATTTTCAGAAATGATGAAGGAGAAATGAGGTCTAATAAATCTCTGAAGTACGAAAATAAGGAGAAAATTCCTACAAGCAATAACTTTTGAACATACTTTTTGCACACATTTGGTGCCCCTATAAAAGAAAGGGCAGTAGGGCCGTTTGTTCAAAAATCGAAGAGGCACCACTCTCCGGATTTCGAGAAGCAAATTTTCCTGAGTAAAATATGTCGACAATCCCCATACGTAACATCAGCTTCTCTGGTACCACAGATAACTTTGCCAAAAATCTCTGACAAAATTTAGACACATAATTTTGAAGGTCCAGCTACCCTACTATTACCCACAAGGGTAAAGGAACAGCACCACTGCTTGATAACTGGAAAGTCCCTATGTGTGTCAACCTCCGTGCTCCGTGGCAAGGCAGATTGGTAAAAATGCCCAACCTTTACTCACATTCGAGAAAACACTCCTAACAAGATTGTTTGCTCAAAAATTTAAAAGGCACCGCTCTCCGAATCTCGAGAGCCAGACTTCCAACAGGATTACTTGCTCAAAAATCGAAGAGGCACCGCCCTCCGAATCTCGAGAGCCAGACTCCCAACAGGATTACTTTCTTAAAAATCGAAGATGCACTGCTATCTGAATCTCAAGAGTCAGACTCCCAACAAGATTTCTTTCTTAAAAATCGAAGAGGCACCGTTCTTCGAATCTTGAGAGCCAGATCCCCAACAGGATTGCTTGTTTGAAAACCGAAGAGGCACCGCTCTTCGAACTTCGAGAGCCAGATTTCCTTAGATAAAGCTTGTCTGCAATCTTCACACGCAGCATCAGCTTTCCAGATACCACAAACCACTTTTTCAAAGTGTTCTGACAAAGTTAAAACGCGTGAATCTTGCAGCTTCCACTGCATTGCTATGATCGAGCAGGGTAAAGGAACAACGTTACCACTCGTTGTTGGGACAATTCCCATATATGTCTACCTTCATCCTCCACAGCCAGGCAGACCTGTAAATAAAAAAAATACTCAACTTTTCTTCACATCCGAGAGGGCACTCTCGAAATACTTAGCCTTTTTTCTCCCCGATAATACCTCTGCAAACAAACCACACCAGAGCAAGAGTATCTCATATTATTAGGGTTAAAAGCAAGAGTATCCCATATCATGCTTTTTCCCTGTCGTTTCCTTTGGCCTTGTTCTTACCTGCAAGACAAGGAGAAAGAGAGCAATCAGTCATTGCCATAAAAGATGAATACTACTCTCCCACTCGGTGACTTTTTTTTTTTCAACCTTTTGTAATGTGAGCAATTGGTGTCATTGCCAGAAAAGATGGACTTCTTTCACCCATGTCTTGGGACTTTGCTTACAAAGTGGTCCAGAACTGGACCCACATTCGAAGAAATTCAAAAAGGAGAAACTTAAATTTAACAAACGATAATATTTAAACATAGTCTCGTCCATAAGTATAGTCATGCAATAAATTACTTTTAAATAAACAATGACAGACGAGAGTTATATACCATTTCCAATTGAAGAGGCCAAATATAACCTCATCAATAATTTATTATTTTTAAATTTATTCTTTAACTTTATTGGTTAATTGAATTAAACGACTTTATTAAAATACGATTATCCAAATATGATTTCGAGTGTCATATGTCGCTAAATGAATAAGTCTCTTGATTTCTTACATGTCACTAAATGACAAACTCTCTATATTTCTGATCTTTATATAATTTTGATAATTTCTTTCATAAAATGTTCGAGTAACACGTGTCGGGGTGTAATTCCTTGATTAAGAGAAGCATCCAAATGAAACAAAATGATGCACTTGCGTTAATGTTTAATTCATATGGAGCAAAGCATGCATATGGCCGGCCTCATGATGCACAAAATCGGGTCAATTTTGGACCAACATAAATCCTACAGTGAATCACACAAACGCATAAGAACACAAAGATATATCGTTAAGTGTAAAAAGAGGTTATATGGTTAAAATAAAATTTCCCTTTTACTTTTACCTGGTTTGAATGTTCGGAGGTTGTTGAGATTTGAAGACGAAGTACATGCTTGAACCATATGCATATTGGCCACTTGATAGGTGAGGCGTAGACCAGAGCACAGGGGCGGCCGCGAGAAGGGGAAAGTGAGTGCGGTGAAGAAGGCAAAGAAGCTCGAAAGGCAGAGTGCCTCGGCTTCCCTCTACAATAAAGACTTGAAGTCTAAAACGCGGGTCCAGAAGAAATGGAGCAGCAAGAAGAAAGCTAGGTGAAGAACCTCCCACTTCTATCAACACATTCAAGGGGAATATATAGCACAATGGGTCTTTGTTTTTTAGTTTTTCTCTAGATAAAAAAGGAAAGGAACGTGTAGGTTAGAATAGAATATCGCTTGCCCAAAATAACAAAAAGTGTAGAGACATAATAAAGAAGCTCGAACTGGTCCCAAGTATACTAATCCACCAAACTGAATAACGGACTACTTAGACCTACAGTTTCAACGCAAATCTGTACCAGGGGCATTTCTATTTCCCTGACTGAGAGTTATCTTCGAAAATTAAAATTTGGAAAGAAGATACAAGTAGGTCGGAATTTGAAGAACGTAAAGTCATGCAACTACAGACTAGATTTCATTACAATTATCTGATCAGCCAACTAATTGTACAAGAAAACCAAAATCAAACCAGGTAACTATTGCCTTAGCGGAGATTCAATGACGGGCACATGAAAGGATCAAACGCTACTGTGGCTATGGAAGGGGAATTTTTCTAACAATAACAAGAAAAAGTATTTCTTGTTAACCATTGGGTGAGCTCTTACCATTTTCTACTTATAGGCCACCTCAATAGTCTTCTCGAGCGATTTAGTTTTCATAGCCGCAATCCATCCAACCATAGTGAAGATCAAATACAAATGAGACTTCTTGGGCGCTTTCTGTTAGTCGTGAGTCAATATTAGGAAAAAAGGGAATGTAAATACTAGGAGTCCTTTATTAGGTAGGTTTGTTTATAAGCTTTATGATTTGTTTCCTTCTTGAACAATGATTGTACATGTATATATTTCAAAAGAAGCAATACAAGAAATTATCCCGTAAAAGTTCTATTTGGTATCAAGAGCCTTGTATTGCCGTAACCCTAGGTTTGTTTTCTTCCGCGGCACTTGGTTGACTGGTTTTGAAATTCTTCTTGCAAACTTCAGTTTGGCTGGGTGTGTGCAATATTGTCGTGTGTGTAGCAGTGTGCAGTGTGGTGGGTCACTATTTCAGCGTGCAAGTACCATGTCGACGTGCAGATTTGTGTAAGGGTATATGGCATCTGCTTAAGCCAGTGGTATTTTGAAATTGGAGGAGAGTGCTCGTACCTCTAATACTGTAGTGAATCATGTTGTTATTCAGAATGATGCATCTGCTATACCAAACACCATGAAACTAAATGGATTGAATTATCCTCTTTGGTCCAAGGTTTTAGAGATGCACATTGCTGGACGCGGTAAGAAGGGCTTTGTGACTGTGAGTACCAAGGAGCCTGTTGAGGATAATGCTGAGTATGAGACGTGGGAGACAGGGAATGCAATAGTAAAAGGGTGGTTGATCAATTCCATGGAACCTGCTATCATGGGATTTTTTATTCACCTGCGTATCGCTAAAGAAGTTTGGGAAGATGGTGGTTCAGATATTTCTTAGATTTATGAATTGAAGGTTAAATCTTTCAGACTCCGTTAAGAGGGTCGGCCAGTTGGTGTGTATTATGCTGATCTCAAGTCCATTTGGCAGAAGTTAGATAAACAGAGACCAATCAAGATGGAATGTGTTGTGGATCTCAAGACACTTCGAGAAGAAATTCAAATTGATCGTGTGTATGCTTTTTTGGCGGGTTTGGATGATGTCTTTGATAAAGTGCGCAGTGATATTTTACGTACTCAGCCCTTACCATCTGTTGAGGAGGTGTTTTCTGTTGTTTGGTGTGAAGCTCAACGACATGCTACTATGATGAATGGAATTAACAATCAAGGATGGCTGTCATTCATGGCCATGATCTCCCAGCCAGCTGGTGCTCCTTATCCAAGTAATTCTTCTAATCAATCTTTAAATTCTCGTCCCTTCAACCGAGAAAATAAAGATGATTTGAAGTGTACTTTCTGTGGACAAACCCGTCATACTGAGGATACGTGCTTTGCTAAGCATGGGGTGCCTGATTGGTTTCTAGAATTGAAGAAAAAATTACATGCCAAGGAGCGTGGAGCAGTAGGGTCCAATGGAGGCCGTGCCTCCCTTGTTGCAACTACACCAACAGTCTAGGAAGTCGTGCCTAGCCTTAGTGACGCTAGTCAAAATCTGTTGACTCGTACTCGGGGTGACTCGTCTTCCGACACAGGTACCTTAGGACGTGTTCTCTTAGCCTCCGAAACTCAGCACCATACAGGTTGGATTCTGGACTTTGGGGCAACAGATCATATGACATGATAAAAATATGTTTCAATACATGACATCTCACAGAAAAAACATAACAACTGCCAATGGTACTTTGGCACCCGTGTGTGGTGCAAGCACCGTGCATCTCACCCTGTCACTGCCCTTACATCATTGCTTGCTTGTTCCTTCTTTAACCCATCATTTGTTATCCATACCACAGGTTACTGAATAATTGGATTGTGTTGTTCTAATGTATCTGTCCTTTTGTCAACTTCAGGATTTTCAGACCAAGGAGATAATTGGGTGTGGCACTAAGAGAGAAGGGTTGTACTATATGGACGACGTCGTTCCTGTCATAGCTAATGCCGTTCGAGCGTCCCGATCTAGTAATTTATAAGAAGTGTGGTTATTGCATCGTCGGTTAAGGCATGCATCTTTTGGGTATTTACGACATATGTTACCTAGTCTATTTAGTGGAATAAATGAATCAGACTTACATTATGAAGTATGTATTCTTGCTAAAAGCCATTGTGCTTCGTTTCCTCCTAGTATGAATAAAAGAGCTTTACCATTTGAACTTGTGCACTCTGATGTTTGGGGACCTTCTCTTGTAGTTACTTCTTCTGGGATTAAGTGGTCTGTGACGTTTGTTGATGATTGCACTCGTATGACGTGGCTATATGTGTTAAAAAATAAAAGTGATGTTGGTATGGTATTTTGATCTTTTTCTCAGATGATTCAGACACAATACTCGTATGTGATTAAAGTTCTCCGTTCTGATAATGGTGGTGAGTATATTAATCTTGAGTTGTCGAAGTTTCTGTGTGATCAAGGCATTCTCCATGAAACAACATGTCCCCATACTCCACAGCAAAATGGGGTGGCTGAAAGGAAAAATTGCCATATCTTAGAAATGGCGCGTGTTTTACTTCTGGGGGCATCTGTTCCTAAGGTATTTTGGCCTGAAGCTGTCACTTATGTCGCCTACGTGATTAATCGTATGCCCTCTCGGGTGGTTGATTTTCGAACTCCTCTTCAAGTTCTCACTCAACATGTTCCAATGGTGTCTACTAATACTCTCACTCCTCGGGTTTTTGGGTGTGTGGCGTATGTGCATATTCAAAAGATTCATCGTACTAAGTTGGATCCATGTGCTCTCTGATGTGTGTTTGTTGGTTTTTCCTCTCACCAAAAAAGGTATAAATGTTATCACCCTGAGACTCGACATCTGTATGTTACCATGGATATGACTTTTTCTAAGTCGGAGTTGTTTTATGCTCCCGTATCTTCATCTTTAGATCATCAGGGGGATAGCACTAGTGGTGATCTGGAATGGTTGGATCTAGAGAGAAACACTATGGTAGAGATCACACCTGCCGTGCATAATAGGACTCAGGAAAATGATACTATAGCAGAGATCACTAGTGTTGTACATGATAGGAATGAGCCCGTTGCAGTACCATCAGAACAACCACGGCAGTCACTTGCCGAGAGCAGTATGGAGTCACGGCAACAACTTGCTAAGAGCAGTATGGAGTCACGACAACAACTTGCTGATTCTGCTGATGTACCCCCCTCTCTCTCTAGCTATACAGTGTTGCCTAATGAATCATGGAAACAACTTGATGATTCTGCTGATGTACCCTCTCTCTCTCTAGCTATACAGTGTTGCCTAATGAATCTTCTCTGAATATACCTGAGGTAAGTATTGTGGATGATTATGTAACTAATGCAAGTAATGATGTAAATACATATAAGCTGCCACCGAGACAAAATCGAGGTGTGCCACCTTACAGGTTTTCTCCGAAAGGTAAAGTGAAGTATCCAATAGCTAACTATGTCTCATGCAATGGTCTTGCACCAAAGCGCAAGACCTTGGTGGACAAAATGGAGTCTATTCGAGTACCAACCCGTGTGGAAGAGGCTCTAACTGATCCAAAATGGGCAAAAGCAATGGATGAGGAAATGTTGGCATTACAGAAGAATAATACCTGGGAGGTGACGTCTTTACCAAAAGGAAAAAAAAACAGTTGGATGTCGGTGGGTGTTTACTGTCAAATACAAAGCCGATGGATCAATAGATAGGTACAAAGCAAGGTTGGTAGCTAAAGGATACACCCAAACATATGGTGTAGATTATCAAGAAACGTTCTCTCCAGTTGCCAAGATGAATACGGTACGTGTTTTGATATCTTTAGCTGCTAATATGGACTGGCCATTAAAACAGTTTGATGTGAAAAATGCTTTACACCATGGGAACTTGGAGGAAGAAGTATATATGGATTTTCCTCCTGGGTACAATGTTGGTAGAAATATCGGAGTTTGTCGGTTGCGTAAGTCTCTTTATGGACTTAAGCAATCACCTCGTGCATGGTTTGATATGTTTACTCAAGTTATGAAAAAGATTGGGTATTATCAGAGTCATTATGATCATACATTGTTCGTTAAACGAAGACAGGGAAAAGCGACAGCCTTAATCATCTATGTAGATTACATGATTATCACTGGAGATGATTTTGATGAGATTTCAAAGTTACAGAGTAATCTTGCTGCTGAGTTTGAAATGAAGAACCTAGGGGATTTGAAGTATTTTCTTGTAGTTGAAGTTGCTCGATCTTCGAAAGGTATTTTCTTGTCATAACGTAAGTATGTTTTGCATTTGTTAAAGGAAACTGGTATGCTGGGATGTAAGCCAGTAGATACTCCTATTGTTGAAAAACATCATCTATGTTTGGATCCGAATCAGAAATCAGTTGATAAAGGAAGATATCAGAGACTTGTAGGGAGACTAATTTATTTAGCTCATACACGACCAAATATTGCCTGTGCAGTGAGTGTAGTGAGTCAATTTATGCATTCACCGAGTGTAGATCATATGGCTGCTGTTATACGTATCTTAGCATATTTGAAGTTTGCACTTGGAAAGGAGTTTTATATCGGAAGCATGGACATTTGAGGGTTGAGGGGTTCACAGATGCTGATTAGGCAGGAAGTGTGAGTGACAGACGGTCTACTTCAGGATATTTTACTTTTGTAGGAGGAAATTTGGTTACATGGCAAAGTAAAAAACAGAAGGTGGTATCGAGATCCTCAGCTGAGACCGAGTATAGAGGGATGGCTCGCGGCATTTGCGAGATTCTCTGGCTTCGAAAACTTCTTGAGGGGCTTGGGTTCAAGCCAAAGGAGACCATGAAACTATATTGTGATAATAAGTCAGCGAGAGATATAGCTGATAATCCGGTACAGCATGATAGGACAAAACATGTGGAAGTTGATCGACATTTTATTAAAGAGAAACTTGAGAGGAAGATTGTGTCAATACCATTTGTGAATTCAGAGGAGCAACTTGCAAATGTTCTAACTCATGCGGTATGTAGTCGAAAGTTTGATGACTCACTTGTCAAGTTGGGCATGTGTGATATCTACGCACCAACTTGAGGGGGAGAGTTAGTCGTGAGTCAATATTAGGAAAAAAGGGAATGTAAATACTAGGAGTCCTTTATTAGGTAGGTTTGTTTATAAGCTTTATTATTTGTTTCCTTGTTGAACAATGATTGTACATGTATATATTTCAAAAGAAGCAATACAAGAAATTATCCCGTAAAAGTTCTATTCTTTCTTCAATGTGGATTCAGTCTTATCTGCAGATAACTAGTTTTGCTTAATTTGCAAGCAAAATAAATGAATGAAGGATCATTGATTTCATTGTTGAAGAAATATGTGACGGTGCTCGTAACTGTTCTACTACGTTGATTTCAAGTTGAAAGTACTAACTCTCAGACAGAGTCGCAATACTGCAGAATTATGTTTCTCACTATTATTTTTCATAAGAAATCCCGACACTTTGCTTGATTTGTTTACATATTACAATTCTTTCTTATTTCTAATAAAAAGATGCAGTATGCAAACATACCTTCAGTACGATTGCAGCAAAGGTTGGAGTAAGCACACTTAGGTCTCTGTTTCTACTTGTATGGGGCAAACAAGACCGATGAGTTGTGGCCACCGAACCTAAATGGGTTAGACAATGCCACCTTAACGTCCAGTCTCTCTTTCTTTGGACCCACCAGTAGTTTTGTATCCTGCATTTACGCGCTGACAGAGTTAGTGGATTCCAAATACACTTTCATTGGACATTATATACCAGAAAAGGGTTACAAGGGAACGGAAGACAACGTACCACGCCCTCATCTGGGCTTTCCAGATTAATATTTGGATGTATCCACCCAGTTCTTATCGCCTACCCAAAAAGAAGATAACATGTCAAGAACTACACTTCAAGCCAAACAAACAAGAATTGTATTTGGTCTTACATATATGGTCTAAAAATAGTACACTTTTTCCAAGTCAAAGACATCACGTAAATTACCTGTACTGCTGTAACAGCTTCTACGGCACCAGATGCTCCCAGTAGGTGACCAATCATGGATTTTGTAGAGTTCACTCTCAACTGTAAAACGTAAAGATCTCATCGAACATAGAAATACAAAAAGAGTATGCATCAAATATATATACACATATATATACATACATATACATACATATAGATACATACATACATACATATATATATATATACATATGGTCGTACCCAGTGCATAAGGCTCCTGTTTTAAGCAGGGTCTGGGAGAGGTGAATGTCGGCTAGCCTTACCCCCATTTATGGAGAAGCTGCTCCCAAGTCTCGAACCCGAGACCTACCGCTCATGGGTGAAGGCACTTGCCATCGCACCAAGTGCGACCTCTATATATATATATATACATATACATATAAATATACATACATATATACATATATATACACATACATATATATGCATGGATACATATATGCATACATACATATACATATACATATATACATATATATATATATATATTATAATCTCACCAGATCCATTGCCAGCATGGCAGAACCCATATTTGGGGTTGCGAAAGGTACACAGAAAGGGTTCATCTTCTTATAGGAAACCTGTAAAGCTTCAATTGCATCATTGAAGATCTGTTCAATATCAAAATACAAAATGGATTTATCAAACATGACTGAAGCGATGAAAAACAAATCAGATCTTGTCCCAAAAGTAGATTTTGTGGATCATTGCGAGACTATCTGGCTCGGAATTTAATTTTTGTGAAAAGAATCTTTTGCGTTTACAAGATGTTTACTACAGGAGAGAGATACTGATACACTATCTTAAATTAACAAATAAAGAACATAAACAAGTCCAGTTCTGAAATCAAAGAAACTAGTTTTCGTGCATCTCCACCAAAAATGACATTTGGAAGATGTGACGTAACATTACAATCTCTAAACCAGCCTGCTAAAAACATCAAATTGAAGACAAACCAGTGGAAAGTGTACATAATATTAAGGCACAGAACATTGGGATTACCTTTATGCCACCCATTGCTGAGCCAATCAAAACCCCACATTTTGCTTTGTCTAACGTCTCCATGACTTCTTCTGTGATTCCAGCTTCTGCCAAGGCTTTCTTTCAAGCAGTAAGCAAATAAAGCATGAACTTATCCATTCTTCCAGAAAACTTTGGTGCTACTCATCTGTCCGTTGAGAAAGATCTCACCACGAATCCTCTTAAGAAAATAAAGAGAAGTAAGAACATAGTACATAGAAAACAACAATATGAAGGGAGGTTTAGTAAATTGGTCACCGTTGGAAACTTGGTACCATTAAAAGCTTCTATCTCACTAATGCCACTAACTCCCTTAAGCAAATTATTGTAGAAGACATCAGAATCATGACCGAGTGGGGTCGCCACACTCATTCCTGTCACAACCACCCGCCTCTGTCCTGTTAAAGGTTTCTTCTGTTTTGTTAATTCTTCAGTAGGTAAAGGGGCTGGATTTGGGAATTTAAGAGAAGGTTTTTCTTGTTTTGTTTTGTTTTGTTTGGAATGAGTGTATGTCCAAAGTCTACTTGTCGCTTAAAATGGTTGGAGCGCTCAAAAGTGTCTGAGAAGGTGATAAAGGTTCAGTGACAATGTCTCATCGTATGCTAAACTAGGATTTCGAACTGTAAATCCCAAATTTGTTGGCATTGGCCTCTTAAGGCCTCTATGTTTAGTTTTGGGCTTTTGTCTGGAATATTTCATCTCCTGCCATCTCAGAATCATGCTGTCATTTATGCCTCTTGGCACGTACCTGTTGTTGCGCAGATAATTGGGCTTTGGTTTGTACTTGAATCAATCTTGCCTTGGTGTTGCCCCAAGGGCGAGATTAGCGTAGCATTTGTTAGCCTACTTATTAACGTTTTCTTGGTAGAAACTAGGGCATCGGATTCACAATAGGAGTTGATCAATTTCAAGAGGCAAAGTGAGAAAAATGAAGGATAAGAACCTGGCTTTAGACAATGTAATGACAGAATGTTCACTTAGCCAACCTTAAGGTTCTGTTCTTGTGGATGTGTCTATAAAAAAAGTCTGGAAAATAGTGAACTGCACTTCACACAAACTACATAAAGGGCGCTTTTCGAACACAAACTACATAAAGGGTGCTTTTGGATGACGGCAAACCTATTATGCTTCATGTTTGGAGAAAGACCCCAAAAAACATGAACCGCTTGAGGAAACCAATCTAGTTTCAGAAGTTTCAACGGTGGCAAGCAAAATAAATGCAGCCTGAGGGAGCACAATAGTTTTGGAGGGCTCTGGTGTTGTAGTCATGGCATAAACCACTGGGTTTTATACACGGGCCTTGATGCTGCTTTCTGGTTTTACTGAACCGAATTTCTTTCGTGTCTTCTAGAAATACATAAGACCTTCATGCGGTAAAGTCTTACGTATGTTTTGAACCTTTTTTTTTATTAACATAATGAACTCTGATAACTGGTGTATGTCATACAAAGTAAAATATCGACTGTAAAGTTTATTGATCCTATGGTGGGACTTTTGGAAACCACCCTTACTTTTGAAGCATCTTATGGTTATTGCTCCGGTATGGTTTGGACTTTGAGAAAGAAACACAGTTTTACTTGAGTATAATTTACCCGTTTGGTTGAAGCCCAGCTGAACTTGTTGGATACTGTGGAAAGAGAAGCAGACAAGATTCTGAAGGTTTTTGTTTTTGTTTGACTTATTTCTTGAATAATTAACTTCAAGTTGTTTTTTTTTTTTTAAACGTGTTATAGTCATTAAATTGTTATACAACAACAAAGCCTTTTCCCACTAAGTGGGGTCGGCTATATGAATCCTAGAACGCCATTGTACTCGGTGTTGTGTAATGTCCTCCGTTAGATCCAAGTACTATAAGTCTTTTCCTAGGGTCTCTTCCAAAGTTTTCCTATGTCTTCCTCTACCCCTTCGGCCCTGAACCTCTATCCCATAGTCACATCTTCGAACCGGAGCGTCAGTAGGCCTTCTTTGCACATGTCCAAACCCATTTTGTATACATGTTGATACTTCACCGCCCAACATTCTGTGCCATACAGCATCGCCGGCCTTATTGTCGTCCTATAAAATTTTCCCTTGAGCTTCAGTGGCCTACGACGGTCACACAACACGCCGGATGCACTCTTCCACTTCATCCATCCAGCTTGTATTTTATGGTTGAGATCTCCATCTAATTCTCCGTTCTTTTGCAAGATAGATCCTAGGTAGCGAAAACGGTCGCTCTTTGGTATTACCTGATCTCCGATCCTTGCCCCTAACTCATTTTGGCCTCCATTTGCACTGAACTTGCACTCCATATATTCTGTCTTTGATCGGCTTAGGCGAAGACCTTTAGATTCCAACACTTCTCTCCAAAGGTTAAGCTTCGCATTTACCTCTCCTGAGTTTCATCTATCAACACTATATCATTTGCGAGAAGCATACACCAAGGAATATCATCTTGAATATGTCCTGTTAACTCATCCATTACCAACGCAAAAGGGTAAGGACTTAAGGATTGTTGATGCCCAAAATCAGTGAGAACTTTGGTACAACAGAAAGTATTAAGTTATTGCTCTGGTCATTAGTGTGGATAAGTATGTAAATGCATAGAGACAGGAAAGCAAACATAAGATGTACGTGGTTCACCCAGATTGGCTACGTCCACGGAGTAGATGAGTTCTCATTAATTGTGAAGGGTTTACACAAGTACATAGGTTCAAGCTCTCCTTTAATGAGTACAAATGAATGATTTAGTACAAATGACATTAGGAAATATTGTGGGAGAATGATCTCGTAATCACGAAACTTCTAAGTACCGAAGTGTGGTATCGTCTTCACTTGCCTTATCTGTCTCATAGGTAGATGTGGCATCTTCTCTGGAAGTACTCTTCCTCCATCCAAGGGTGGTATCTTTAACTGGTGGAGATGCACAAGGTAATGTATTAATTTCACTTGAAGCTTACTTGTAGTTTCAGGCTTAGTCAAGCGCGATACAAACCATGTAGTAGGAGTCCCCCAAGTTGCCGAGCTAGGAGATCTGCTGAAAGAGGTGACAGACAAGGTAAGCAATCAGTCCCAGATCATAAGTTTGATTTCGAGTTCCGGTTGATTGTTCTCATTCTCCCTATCTTGCAGGCAGCATGAAGGATAAAGAGAAGAAAAGGAGAATATATGATATGAGATACTTTTGCTTTTGAAAAAGTAACTTTCCACAGGCTTATTCTTGAACTGGGCTGGAGGGTTTTCTGGTTTCCTCTAGAGTATAAGGCCGACTGAAGAATTTGAGGGTCAAAACAAGTCCATCAAATCTAAAGTACGTTCGACCCTGCTGATATGAGATACTTTTGCTGTTGACCAAGTAATGGATGTTTCGGCACGTGTTCTGTTTCCACATGCTTCCTTGTATCTTTCTCACTTTCCCTATCGGTTCCTCAGGCAGATGTGGTATCTTCTCTAAAAGCATATGATGTTGAAGATGAGTACTCGAGAGCAATGCCAGGTAAGTAATCAGGTAAGGGGTTCCAGGCAGTCAGTTCTTGACTGGAAGCTTGATTCCAAGTGCAGACTGATTGCTCTCTTTCTCCTTGTCTTGCAGGTAAGAACAAGGCCAAAGGAAAAGACAGGGAAAAAGCATGATATGGGATACTTTTGCTTTTAACCCTGATGATATGAGATATTCTTGCTCTGGTGTAGCTTGTTTGCAAAGGTATTATCGGGGGGAAAGAAAGCTGAGTATTTCGGGAGGCTTCGTTGAGAGTTCCCTCTCAGATATGAGGAAGGGTTGAGCATTTTTGCAGGTCTGCCTGTTCGTTGAGGATGAAGGTCGACATATATAGGAGTCTCCCTAACAACAATTAGTAATGTTATTCCTTTACCCTACTTGGTCATAGCACGGTAGTGGGAGCTGCCAGCTTCACGTGTGTCAGAGCACTTTGAAAAAGTAGTCTGTGGTATCTGGAAAGCTGATGTTGCGTGTGAAGATTACAGACAAGCTTTATCCAAGAAGATCTGGCTCTTGAAGTTGAGAAAGCGGTGCCTCTTCGGTTTTCAAACAAGCAATCCTGTCGGGGATCTGGCTCTCGAGATTCGGAGAACGGTGCCTCTTCGATTTTTGAGAGAGCAATCCTGCTGGGAGTCTGGCTCTCGAGATTCGGAGAGCAGTGTCTCTTCGATTTTTTTAGAAAGTAATCATGTTGGAAGTCTGGCTCTCGAGATTCAGAGGACGATGCCTCTTCGATTTTGGAGCAAGTAATCTTGTTGGGAGTGTTTTCTTGAATGTGAGTAAAGGTAGGGCATGTTTGCTAGTCTACCTTGCCACGGAGCACAGAGGTTGACACACAAGGACTTTCCAATTATCCAGCAGTGATGCTGTTCCTTTACCCTTGTGGGTAATAATATGATAGTTAGACCTTCAAAATTTATCTGTCTAAACTTTGTTAATGTTGTTTCTTTGCTATTCTTTTACCCTTCTTGGTCATAGCGATGTAGTGGGAGCTGCAAGCTTCACGTGTCTAAACTTTGTCAGAGATCTTTGGCAAAGTTATCTGTGTACCCATGAGCTGATGGTGCGTGTGAAAAGTGGATGATTGAACAGTGAGATTCACATGCTTTCTACTTCACCAGAAATCTTCAACAGAATGTCCGTAATTTCAGTAAAGCTGAGTGTGCATGTGACAGGTGCTGACAAGGCTGAAAAAAGCAGGTACCTCTTCGATTTCTGAGATTGGCCCTCATGGTCTCTGAGCAACCCAACTTTTGAGAAAGCAAGCGCCTCTTCGATTTCTGAGATCGGCCTTCGTGGTCTTTGAGCAGCCCAACTTAGCTTTTGAGAAAGCAAACGCCTCTTCGATTTCTGAGATCGGCCCTCGTGGTCTCTGAGCAGCCCAGCTTTTGAGAAAGCAAACGCCTCTTCGATTTCTGGGCAGACGCCTCTTCAATTTCTGAAGCTCCGTCGAATGCAGATTTTTATAGAGGCTGACATTAAGTTTCAAAGCACACTTGAATCTTCACCGGTAGAAGCTCCCTTCTTGCACTTCTAAGATCTTGATTTGTCCGACCTCTTCTCTCTTCAACACCTTTGAAAATGTTTGGCCCCTCCGACCGTCGTTTTGACTTGAACCTTGTTGAAGAGGCAGCCACACCTTCTTCAGACAACATATGGCGCCCATCCTTCTTATCCCCTACTGGTCCTCTTACCGTTGGGGATTCCGTGATGAAGAATGATATGACCGCTGCGGTGGTGGCCAGGAACCTTCTCACTCCCAAAGATAACAGATTACTTTCCAAACGGTCTGATGAATTGGCTGTTAAGGATTCTCTGGCTCTAAGTGTTCAGTGTGCAGGTTCTGTGTCTAATATGGCCCAACGCCTATTTGCTTGAACTCGTCAAGTTGAATCATTGGCGGCTGAAGTGATGAGTCTCAAACAGGAGATTAAAGGGCTCAAACATGAGAATAAACAGTTGCACCGGCTCGTACATAACTATGCTACAAACATGAAGAGGAAGCTTGACCAGATGAAGGAATCTGATGGTCAGGTTTTACTTGATCATTAGCGGTTTGTGGGTTTGTTCCAAAGACATTTATTGCCTTCGTCTTCTAGGGCTTTACCGCATAATGAAGCTCCAAATGATCAACCTCTGATGCATCCTCCTTCTAGGGTTCTGTCCAGTACTGAGGCTCTGAATGATCCCCCTCCGGTGCCTTCTCTTTCTGGGGCTCTACCGACTGCTAAGACTTCTCCTAAGCAACCTTTGTGAAGGATCCCTCTTGTTTGTTTATTTTGACTCATGTATATGTACATATTTGTAACTTATCGGAGATATCAATAAATAAGCTTTGCTTCATTTCCAACGTATTGTGTTAAATACACCAAAGCCTTCTTCACTGAGTGGGGTCGGCTATATGAATCTTAGAACGCCATTGTGCTCGGTCATGTGTCATGTCATCCGTTAGATCCAAATACTCTAAGTCTTATCTTAGAGTCTCTTCCAAAGTTTTCCTAGGTCTTCCTCTACCCCTTCGGCCATGAACCTCTGTCCCGTAGTCGCATCTTCTAACCGGAGCATCAGTAGGCCTTCTTTGCACATGTCCAAACCACCGTAACCGATTTTCTCTCAACTTTCCTACAATTTCGGCTACTCCTACTTTACCTCAGATATCCTCATTCCTAATCTTATCCTTTCTCGTGTGCCCACTCATCTCCGCTACACCCATTTTGTGTACGTGTTGATACTTCACCGCCCAACATTCTGTGCCATACAGCATCGCCGGCCTTATTGCCGTCGTATAAAATTTTCCCTTGAGCTTCAGTGGCCTACGACGGTCACACAACACGCCGGATGCACTCTTCCACTTCATCCATCCAGCTTGTATTTTTTGGTTGAGATCTCCATCTAATTCTTCGTTCTTTTGCAAGATAAATCCTAGGTAGCGAAAACGGTCGCTCTTTGGTATTACCTGATCTCCGATCCTTGCCCCTAACTCATTTTGGCCTCCATTTGCACTGAACTTGCACTCCATATATTCTGTCTTTGATCGGCTTAGGCGAAGACCTTTAGATTCCAACACTTCTCTCCAAAGGTTAAGCTTCGCATTTACCCCTTCCTGAGTTTCATCTATCAACACTATATCGTCTGCAAAAAGCATACACCAAGGAATATCATCTTGAATATGTCCTGTTAACTCATCCATTACCAACGCAAAAAGGTAAGGACTTAAGGATGAGCCTTGATGTAATCCTACAGTTATGGGGAAGCTTTCGGTTTGTCCTTCATAAGTTCTTACGGCAGTCTTTGCTCCTTCATACATATCCTTTATAACTTGGATATATGCTACTCGTACTCCTTTCTTCTCTAAAATCCTCCAAAGAATGTCTCTTGGGACCCTATCATACGCTTTTTCCAAATCTAGAAAGACCATGTGTAAATCCTTTTTCCCATCTCTATATCTTTCCATCAATCTTCGTAAGAGATAGATTGCCTCCATGGTTGAGCGCCCTGGCATGAACCCGAATTGGTTGTCCGAAACCCGTGTCTCTTGCCTCAATTTATGCTCAATGACTCTCTTCCAGAGCTTCATTGTATGACACATTAGCTTAACACCCCTATAGTTCATGCAATTTTGTACGTCGCCCTTATTCTTGTAGATAGGCACCAAAGTGCTCTTTCGCCACTCATTTGGCATCTTCTTCGTTTTCAAAATCCTATTGAAAAGGTCAGTGAGCCATGCTATACCTGTCTCTCCCAAGACTTTCCACACTTCGATCAGTATATCGTCTAGGCCCACTGTTTTTCTATGCTTCATCTTCTTCAAAGCTACAACCACTTCTTCCTTCCTGATTCGACGATAAAAGGAGTAGTTTCTACACTCTTCTGAGTTACTCAACTCCCCTAAAGAAGTACTCATTTCATGTCCTTCATTGAAAAGATTATGAAAATAACCTCTCCATCTATCTTTGATCGCGTTCTCTGTAGCAAGAACTTTTCCATCCTCATCCTTGATGCACCTCACTTGGTTTAGGTCTCTTGTCTTCTTTTCCCTTGCTCTAGCTAGTTTATAGATATCCAACTTTCCTTCTTTGGTATCTAGTCGCTTATACATATCGTCATAAGCCGCTAACTTAGCTTCTCTCACAGGTTTCTTCGCCTCTTGCTTCGCTCTTCTATACCTTTCACCATTTTCATCGGTCATGTCCTTGTATAAGGCTTTACAACATTCCTTCTTAGCCTTCACCTTTGTTTGTACCTCCTCATTCCCCCACCAAGATTCCTTTTGGTGTGGAGCAAAGCCCTTGGACTCTCCTAATACCTCTTTTGCTACTTTTCGGATACAACTAGCCATAGAATCCCACCTTTGGCCAGCTTCCCCCTCTTTATCCCACCCACACTGGGTGATTACTTTCTCTTTGAAAATGACTTGTTTTTCTCCTTTTAGATTCCACCATCTAGTCCTTGGGCACTTCCAAGTCTTGTTCTTTTTTCTCACTCTTTTTATATGTACATCCATCACCAACAAGCGATGTTGATTAGCCAAGCTTTCTCCCAGTATAACTTTGCAATCCTTACAAGTTATACGATCCCCTTTCCTCATTAGAAGAAAATCTATTTGTGTTTTTGATGACCCACTCTTGTAGGTGATCACATGTTCTTCTCTCTTCTTAAAGAAGGTGTTGGCTAAGAAGAGATCATATGCCATTGCAAAATCCAAGATAGCTTCCCCATCCTCGTTTCTCTCCCCAAAACCATGGCCACCATGAAAACCTTCATAGTTGCCTGTCTCCTTGCCCACGTGTCCATTTAAATCTCCTCCTATAAATAACTTCTCCGTCTGGGCAATTCCTTGCACCAAGTCTCCAAGGTCTTCCCAAAATTTCTCCTTCGAACTTGTATCCAACCCTACTTGAGGTGCGTACGCACTAATCACATTGATGAGTTTTTGTCCTATTACAATCTTGATTGCCATGATTCTATCTCCTACCCTCTTGACATCTACAACATCTTGTGTCAAGGTCTTGTCCACGATGATGCCAACACCGTTTCTCGTTCTATTTGTGCCCGAATACCAAAGTTTAAACCCTAAGTTTTCTAAATCCTTTGCCTTAAGACCAACCCACTTAGTTTCTTGTAGGCACATAATATTTATCCTTCTCCTCACCATAACTTCCACTACTTCCATAGATTTTCCTGTTAAGGTTCCTATATTCCACGTTCCTAAACGCATTCTACTCTCTTGAACTCTACCCTTCTGTCCTAGCTTCTTCACCCTCCCCCGTCCAATAGAATCAAAGTACTTCTTTTGTGTGTCATGTGTAAAGTTGATAGGAGCATATGCTCCCAAACAACTTTGAGTGGAGTCGTTCGAAAAGAAGTTTCTATGGCCCTCTTGCTCATTTAACACTGCATCCGGGTGCCGATGGAGATACAGCGACCCTTGCTCACTTATCACTGTGCTCGGGCCACACAGCGCGCCACTTACGGGTGACGCCCTAGCCTTAGCGCGATTTCGTTCTGGATTCATTTTCATAAGGATTCGACGTAACTGTGGAGTGCCGGCTGTCGACTACCTGAGACCCTCCCCCTCCTCCTTTACCCGGGCTTGGGACCGGCAATGTAAGATAAACTTACACAGGCGGAGTTATAGTCATTAAATTGTTATGCCATATGAAAATCCTTAACTAGGATTTTGTTAAGTTTGATATCATAACCAATCTTATTTTTCTTGCAGACCTCCAAACTGAAATTGCAGGATGCAATCAAACAAACAGAAGAAACTCAGAAGTTCGCTAACGGATTGTGTCTCGAAGTACAAAGAATGTGTGCAGTCTAAACGTCTCAGAAACAGCTGCTTACTGGTTTTATACTCTCATGCTGAAAGTACCGTGATTTCATCTGATGGGTAATTAACTGCCATCTTAATTTATCATTTGAGCTTTGTTACTATTTTGATTAGTTCTACTAATCAGATGGTATTCTAAGTTTCTTAGAGTGACGTGTTTCCAAACGAGTATTGTATGAGAGCCGTATTTATAGTAAGTACAAAGTTTATGCCATTTTATGTAAACTATATATTTCATCGGATCGGATATCTTTGTTTGTTACTATTCTCATGAGTTATACTAATCAGATGATATACCCCTTAGAAAATCATCAATAAGATGAACTTTGGGCTTTTATTCTATTTTTAACAACAAAACTAAAACTAAATAGTTATTAAACAGCCTCACGCAAATCCACCGAGTCTCATATTCGATTGAGTTGTATCCATCAGGAAGTTATTACAAAACGTATTAACAGCGAAGTCCATAAGCTACAAAACGTGCTTTTAAGTTTCTCCGGTCCGTCACGTCCCTAATAGTGCAGATCCACACACACTGACCAAGAGGTGCTTCGTTTGATTAGCAAACCATTCGCATCTTTGTGAAAATATTGGAAGCATATCCCCTTCCCCAAACCACGTTCGTGGAAGCTAATGTTCTACCATGGCTTGAGAGCGTATATAGATCCAAACACTAACCAGTTCCTTTATATCACCTAACAATATCACTAGCTGAGTGGCCTTTTAACAAATGGATGGTTCAATAGCTGAGCCGCAGTGGGTCGGCTACAAGGGTCAACTTGTAAACATTTCAAAATGAAATCTTTTGCATCACTTGATAACCAATTAGGTGTTGAATTATAAGTCTCTAGCTGATTAAGTATTAGAAATAAGATGAGTTTTAATGTGTGTATTCATTTGAGCATATATGCCAAGTGTAAGGTTAAATGATGTAAGGCCATGAGTGCCATGTGGTGTTTGATCCATGTAATTAGGTTGATGAGTGACTAAGATTAAAAGTAGTGTTTAGTGTGGTCCTAAAGCTAAGGCCATCAGTTAAATGTAAAGCAGTGTGAGTGCTCATTTTTCTGAGTAGTACAAAATATTCCTCTGCAATATTTTTGCAGTAGAGAACAAGAAAGAAAAAAACTATTTTTCGGTTCATCTTCCATCTTTGCTTTTGCTTCTGTTCAGTATTCTAAAAACAAATCCAGCTAAATTAGAGTAACACTAACATGGCCTCAGAGCCTTGTTTCGATTAGATCTGGGCGTGTTTCTGTGAGCTCAAACGTCACCGTCTCTGGACTTGGTGAAGTTTGCCGGAGCTTATCTGTGATCTAAGAACTACGTGTTTCTGGGTTCACACAAGCTCACGATGGCTGGACCTGGGAGTGCTGAAGTGAGGACCCCGATCTTCTCCGGTGAGAACTACGAGTTCTGGAGAATCAAAATGGTTACCATTTTCAAGTCGTATGGACTGTGGAATCTGGTGGAAAAAGGGATTCCGGTTCCTGATTCGAAGAAGAAGGAAGCTAAGACTGATGAACATACAGAGGTTGATGTTGACGATGATGAGAAAATGGCTGCAATCTTCATGAAAGATGCAAAAGCTCTCGGAATCATTCAAAGCGCAGTCTCCGATCAGATTTTCCCTCGAATCGCAAACGCAGACTCAGCAAAAATGGCATGGGATCTGTTATATGGCGAATATCACGGTGGGGATCAGGTAAGATCTGTGAAACTCCAGAATCTTAGACGAGAATTTGAATACACTAGAATGCGTGATGATGAATCTTTGACTGGGTATCTTACTCGTTTAAATGATCTGATTAATCAAATGAAGACGTTTGGTGAAACTATGTCAAATGAGAGATTAGTTCAGAAGGTGTTAATCAGTCTCACTAAGATATATGATCCTATATGCTTAGTGATAGAAAACACTAAATGTTTAGAATCTGTTGAACTGCAAGAGGTATTAGCTATATTGAAGAGTCAAGAGCAGAGGTTTGATTTGCATTCCTCATATGCAACTGAGAGAGCATTTTCTTCTCTTACTGTTAGTTCAAAAGGGCAGAATCGAAGTTATGCTCAGTCTAGTACCTTTAAACCACAGAGAAATTGGAATCAAAAGGGCAAGAAATGGGAGTCAAAACCAAAGTTTCAGCAAAAATCATACACAAGTGTTGCACAGAATAGTACTTCCTCACAGGGTATGGGTCAAGAGAGTGTAAAACCTCAATGTAAGGTGTGTTCAAAGTTTCATTATGGTGAATGTAGGTATAAGGGGAAATCTAAGTGCTATAACTGTGACAGATTTGGGCACTGGGCAAAAGAATGTACTGTTGGAAAGTCTGTTCAAAAGGCAAACTGTGCCAGTCAAATGGAAGTAACAGGGAACTTGTTTTATGCAAATTGTGCAGTTGCTGAGACTAAGGTTAATGGAGATTGGTACATAGATAGCGGCTGCAGTAATCATATGACAGGAAATGTTGATCTTCTTGTTGATGTGAATACGAATGTTGCAGGGAAGGTTCAAATGCCAACAGGAGGATTAGTTAATGTGGCAGGAATTGGATCACTGGAAATTGAGACTAACAGAGGAAGAAAATACATTCGAGAAGTCATGTACCTACCTGGCTTGAAAGAGAATCTACTTAGTGTAGGACAAATGGATGAGCACGGATACTATCTTGTGTTTGGTGGAGGTATGTGTACTGTCTTTGATGGCCCTTCTCTGGAATGTCAAATTATCAGTGTAAAGATGAGAGGAAACAGATGCTATCCTCTATCTCTAAGTTCTGAAAAGCAACTTGTGTTGAAGCTCAGTTTTGCTAACTGTGCCCGGACTTGGCACAGAAGACTTGGCCACCTAAACTTTGGTGGAATCAAAAAATTGAAGGAGAAAGATATGGTTCATGGATTACCAGATCTAGAAGAGAATGATAGAGTCTGTGAAGGTTGTCAATATGGTAAACAGCACAGAGAAAGTTTCCCTAGTGGTCAAACACAAAGAGCTGGTGCTTCACTCGAATTGATCCATGTTGATCTATGTGGACCAATGAGGAATGAATCCACTGGAGGAAACAAATACTTTATGCTGCTTGTGGATGATGCAACACGAATGATCTGGGTATACTTTCTTAAATATAAATCTGAGGCCTTCTCCTGCTTCAAGAAATTCAAAGCAATGACTGAGTTACAAACTGGTTTAAGGGTGAAATGTCTGAGGAGTGACAGAGGAGGGGAGTTCTTGTCTACTGAGTTCAATCAGTTCTGTGATACAGAAGGCATTCAAAGGCAACTTTCTCTTGCATACACTCCACAGCAAAATGGAGTGGTGGAAAGGAAAAACAGAACCGTGGTTGAAATGGCTAAGTCTATGCTACACGATAAAGGAATGCCCTATTATATGTGGGCAGAAGCTGTGCATACTGCTGTGTACATTCTGAATCGATGTCCTACCAGGTCTCTTGATAACATAACCCCCTTTGAAGCTTACAGTGGAAGGAAACCGGGTATTGCACATTTGAAGATTTTTGGCTCAGTTTGTTATGTTCATATCCCAGCTGAATTAAGGCACAAATTAGAAGCTAAGAGTCTAAAGGGAGTTTTTATTGGCTATGCAAGGTGTGAGAAAGGTTATAGGGTCTTTGATCCATTTTCTAAAAGGGTAATACTGTCAAGAGACGTTGTGTTTGATGAAGATTCAAGTTGGAATTGGCAGGAAAGCACAGAGAAACATGTGTCTATGTTCAATTATGAAGGGCAGTCTGGTGAGTCACCAAGCAGTGCATTCACAGAGGTTGAGACCCCAACCTCTAATACTTTGCCATCTAGAAGTTTGACAGAAATAACAAGTGATACTGATAATGCACCGGTTACTCCTCAAGTCCAATCTACTGAATCCTCTAGTAGATCTTGTGAAAGTACAAGAGATTCACAAGTGATTGATCATACTCCATTAAAATGGAGAAGGCTGGATGATGTACTTGCTAAATGTAATCTGTGCATTATGGAACCAGAGAGATATGAAGATGCAAGTAAGGATGAATCTTGGATGAATGCTATGAAGGATGAGCTTTCAATGATTGAAAAAAATGCAACCTGGGAGTTAGTGGACAGGCCAAGTAACAAGCCTATAATTGGAGTAAAATGGGTGTTTAAAACCAAGCTCAACTTGGATGGAACTGTGCAAAAGAACAAGGCAAGGCTTGTTGCAAAGGGATATGCCCAGAAACCAGGAATAGATTACAACGAGACCTTTGCTCCTGTTGCCCGTTTAGATACAATCAGAACTCTTATAGCATTGGCTGCACAAAAGTGTTGGAAACTCTATCAACTTGATGTCAAATCGGCTTTTCTGAATGGTGTTCTAGAGGAGGAGGTTTATGTGGAGCAGCCTGATGGTTTTGTAGCTAAAGGGGAGGAAGACAGGGTATACAAACTTCACAAAGCCTTGTATGGTCTAAAACAGGCACCACGGGCCTGGTATGGAGAAATAGATACCTATTTCTCACAATGTGGTTTCACAAGAAGCTTAAGTGAACCAACACTGTACATCAAGACAGAAGAGGAAGGCATTTTGATTGTGTCGATCTATGTGGATGACATAATCTATACTGGGAGCAACAAACAAATGCTTGAAGAATTCAAGGAAGACATGAAACGAAAGTATGAGATGACTGATTTGGGCCTTCTACATCATTTTCTTGGAATGGGAATAATTCAGACCACTTCAAGCATTTTCATCCACCAAAAGAAATATGCAAGCTCTTTGTTAGACAAATTTGGTCTAAAAGAGTGCAAACCTGTGCTTACTCCATTAGTTGCAACTGAGAAGTTAACCACGAATGATGGAAGTGGTGCTGCAAGTGAAGAGTTATACAGAAGTTTTGTGGGAAGTCTCTTATATCTCACTGCAACCAGGCCTGATATTATGTATGCATCCAGTCTGTTAGCCAGATTTATGCACTGCCCTACCAGTAAGCATGTTGGAACTGCTAAAAGAGTGCTAAGATACATTAAGGGTACACTTGATTATGGTCTGGAATATGTGAAGGGTAAGAACTCAATGTTAATTGGGTTCTGTGACAGTGACTGGAGTGGATCAATTGAGGACAGTAAAAGTACTTCTGGTTATGCTTTCTCCTTTGGCAGTGGAGTATTCTCTTGGGCATCTGTGAAGCAAAATTGCGTTGCTCTTTCCACTGCAGAAGCAGAGTACATCAGTGCTTCAGAAGCAACTACTCAAGCCATTTGGTTGAGATTTGTGCTTGAAGACTTTGGTGAATTTCAAACCGAAGCCACTCCAGTGCACTGTGACAACACCTCAGCAATTGCAATCACCAAGAACTCTGTGTTTCATCAAAAGACCAAATACATTAACAGAAGATACCATTTCATCAAGGATGCACTGAAGGATGGTATCATTGATCTGGTGTACTGTCCAACTAATGAACAACTTGCTGATATCTTCACAAAACCTCTGCCTAAAGATCGGTTTAATTATCTCAGGAACATGCTAGGAGTGAAATCAGCTCAAGACTTAAAGGGGAGTGTTGAATTATAAGTCTCTAGCTGATTAAGTATTAGAAATAAGATGAGTTTTAATGTGTGTATTCATTTGAGCATATATGCCAAGTGTAAGGTTAAATGATGTAAGGCCATGAGTGCCATGTGGTGTTTGATCCATGTAATTAGGTTGATGAGTGACTAAGATTAAAAGTAGTGTTTAGTGTGGTCCTAAAGCTAAGGCCATCAGTTAAATGTAAAGCAGTGTGAGTGCTCATTTTTCTGAGTAGTACAAAATATTCCTCTGCAATATTTTTGCAGTAGAGAACAAGAAAGAAAAAAACTATTTTTCGGTTCATCTTCCATCTTTGCTTTTGCTTCTGTTCAGTATTCTAAAAACAAATCCAGCTAAATTAGAGTAACACTAACATTAGGAACTGGAGGAAGTTTACCGCTGCCAATCTGAAATAATGCTTGTGTCTGCCAATCATCACAAACAAGAATATGATTTTTGTCAGATTCCTAAATGACTCTACAGACGACAACTTAGTGATCTGCCTCGTCTATAAAATGTCTTAGCCTTCTCGCATGAGTGACGGTCCAAATTGATTAAGAAAACCAAGGTTACCCTAGTGCTAGTGGTCACTGATGTCTGAGAAGAAATAGCCGGATACAGGTTAAGGGGTAAACATAGGTCCATGACCCTTGATTAAGGATTCTAGTTACTTACATGGAAGAGTAAATAACATATTGTGAATAGGTAGCACAAAGGCTGAGTATAGGTAAGATGATCCGGGTAAAATCACACGGTGGGGGATGTGTGGCATGAGGTTGGCTCCTACGTCCAATGATCTAGGTCAAAATGTGATATGGGCATATTTTTATGCATTTTTTATCCTAAAGAAAAAGTAAAAGATTAGCATTTTATGTGCAGAAATGTTGAACATACCCATTCCAGGGGAAAGTACGGAGGCTGGCGGGTTAACATCTCTAATACAGTGCATCCAAGGCTCCATATGTCAGCTGCAAACCCATAGCCACCATTCATTTGATTAACAACCTACAATTTTACAGCGTACTGGTCAACAGATTAACTTAAAATCCATGAAACAGATAAGCATGCTCGGAGCAACTTATTCCCAATTATACTATTACAAGGTAAATGATGAAAATTAAGTTGTGTACATCAAAGAGTAACTACGTGGATAATCAGAACTAGATGAATTACTCCACATCATACTAGTTTTACTATGTAAAGGCAGCTGTTGAGATATCAATCCGATGTGTACAAACACACATTTACTGTAAAGAGAGGAGGCAAACCTCAGGGGCCATCCAATAAGCAGTCCCTTTGGAAGACTTCAATTCATTCAATTTGGTCACCTAGAAAAACAGAATGCCAATAAGGAATGATTCAGCATTGGAAATTCTATGAATATACATTTAGGAATTGTACCTTGGCTAACCCAAAGTCTGCAAGTTTCACAGATCCACTTGCATGTACCAATATATTAGCACATTTGATATCCCTGGAAAAAATAATCTCATAAATATAGATAATAAAAACAAATTTTAAACTTCTACAAGTTCAATATCAATATAAGGAACACGTAAGTCTAGAAAGCAGAAAAAATATGTCAAAGGGAATTATAAAAATGTAGGTTAAACAAGGATTGTTTGGTTCGTTATTGTTTACGTAGTTGTATCTTATCTCTGTTGGGGCCTATACGTTGTACTTTAATTACAGACAAGTATGTTGTTCCAGTCCCTCTATTCCTTGTAAATTTTCGTGTGTATGATACATATATAAAATATTTCACATTATAAGACGAGAGAGATTTTAATTCAGATAGGAGGAATTGGAAAATGCACCTCATGAGCATTACCAAGGTATGTGATAGGGATTTGTAAATGACTCCTTCCAAATAGTCATTTGCAAATTCCCCTATTTTGTCTTTTGTAATGCATTTCTAATTCCTCCTACCAAACATTTTGTGATCCATTTCCTCTTTATTTTGCCCAAATGCCTTGGAATTTGGAAGACCCTCACCCATTTTTCAAACCCTCCCTTATGTTCACAGTTTTGTCTACTAAGATTAGTATAGGACCATAGGTCAATGGTTCAATCCCTTCCAGTGTAACCACAAAAGACAGAAAAATCACAATACAAAAATTCCAGTACCAAAAGTACATTACCTGTGAAGCACACGACGTTTATGAAGATATGTCAACCCGCTTAGAATCTGCCTTGTATACCCAGAGACTTGAGAATCCTCTAAGTTATAGTTTTGATATAGCTTTACAAGTGAGCCTTTTGTTACAAGCTCAAGGAAGATATAGAGCTTAGTTTCATCCTGTAATAATATTACAATGAGCAACTAAGTGTACAAATCAGGAGAGTTGAATAAATATATTAAATTATAGTGAAATATAGCAAGCTACTTTATCTTATGATTGCAGCTTGAGTAGTTGCATTGGTCATCTCTTTAATTTATTGTCTTATGGTTCTACAAATACATGTACAGTTGTACACACATACAAGGACAAATACCTATGCACAAACTACAAAAAAACAAGAACAAATGCAAAAGGAAAAGATAAATCTCCCTCAATAAGTAGAAAGTTGTATTTCTAATAAACTGGCAGGAACCAAATAGAAATGCAAACCAAGAAAGAAAGAAAGAAAGAAAGAAGCACACCTTGTGTGTGCCCAGATATCGAACTATGTTGTCATGTTCAAACTGACTTAAAAGGGAAATCTCCTGTACAACAATAATCGTATTAGGAGAAAGAATGCTAAGGAATCCAGGAAACAGAATAGCATCTACTGAGTAAGAAAACACAATCAGAAGAACACTGTTTTTTTCGACCTGCTCAAGTTGGATAACGCTCTGCTTTCCCTGGCTCCCTTGGTCCAGTAAAGAAACCTCCTTTACAGCAAAAAAAATTCCATCACTGCAAAAGATCATTTGCAGCATGAGATAAACAGAGAGAGTGAGACCAACATGTTAATTTTGTTGAACAGAATAGGCCCAGTTTAATGCAATACCAACTTCACGTTCTCCATCCTTTTTCTAACCTTACAATTTCTTGCTAAGAAAATTCCAAACACTTTGAGTGGAAACACCTAAAGTAGAATGGAATGCTTACACTATGAAAAATAAAACTAGGAAATGGTAGGGATAAAGGTTTTCCAGACTACCTCAAAGTTTTATGGATACATTATGCAAAAGATTAAAAAGAAAGAAGTGAGTAAATGGATAGCAGTACACTAAACTAGGAAATTAGAAATGAGAATCATATAACCATGAATGGCGGTCCCTCTAGTTATGAAAGTGGTGGTAGTCTTGGTCCCTCTATTCGTTAGCACTAAGCACTTCAACGAATTCCCGGTCTCCTACCAAAGTACAGTTATTTCTTTTTCATTTTTGTTTCAAATTCAAAGTAACTTATTAGAGTTTGGAAATCAGCCTTTAAAGTAAGAGGCATTGGACCAAATATATGTGGTACTTTTATGCGAAAACGGAAACGAATTCTAACAAAGTACCTATATCAATGTCGTAGGTGAAAGCTAAAACAAACAATCTCAAACTAACACAAGAGATTTACGTGGTTCGGGGTAAAACCTACATTCACGAGCGAAGCACAGCGAGGAATTTCACTAAACAAACGGAGATTACAAAAGAGTGTTTAAACTCTCACAACCCAAGTCCCACAAATTACAAACCCTAAACCAAACGAGTACATAACTCAAACAAACGGAGAAGATTCTCCCAAATTGCTCTCTAACTCACAAACTCACAAATTGACTCTCACCAAATTGTCACACGAATGAGCCACACAAAATACACCAACCCTAATGTCCTATTTATAGTGCATTGGACTTAGGTTACAATAAGAATCCTAATAGGAAGTAAATTCAAACCCTAATCAAATAGGTAGTTAACAAAATCTCTCCACCAAGGAAACCAACCAAGAAGTCAAAATCCAAACCCAAATAGGACACCAAAACCAAATAGGTAACACAAACCTAATTTTTTGCATCATCCTAATTTTGAGTCGTAAAACCCAGCAATCTCCACCTCGGTGAGAAATTAGCAAACTTCCAAATCAAATGCAAACTTCAAATTTGGGATACCAAAATACAAATACAAACGTGCACCAAATTCTTTCGAAACTGATCTCCACCTAGACTCAAAAAATTCAAAAGTCTTCAAACCTGAAATTTCCTCTAACGCCTTCTCCAACAAATTCCATTACGGAAACTAACAAATTTGAAACAAAAACCAAGCAAAAGTTTGAACATACAAACAAAAAGTGCAAAATGCACTCCACCCAAAGAGCTTGAGTACCAAGCTCCACCTTCTCACATAACCTTTAGAGGAGTTCAGAACAACGATCTTCTGCAATGTTTTACTCAACACTAGCAAAAGACTTATCAAATGGTTTCTTTTTTGCCCTTGAGTTTAGTGCAATCTACTTTCCAATGACCTTCCTTATAACAATAACTACGAGTGTTCTTTCCAAGTTTGCCCCTTTCCTTATTCCTTCCTTGAACTATCAAAGCTCCATCTTGTGTGTCAGACACTTTATTCTTTAGCTCTTTAGAATTCAAAGCGACTTTAACATCTTCCAAACTAAGACTTTCTCTGCCAAATAGCATGGTATCGACAAAGTGTTCATACGAAGGAGATAAAGAACACAACAAAGTTATCGCATAATCCTCATCACTAAGAGTATGCAAACTTTTCTTCAAATATAACCGTTTAACAAGGGATTTGGTCGTATACAAGCTCTCCAATTTTAGCCACAACTCCGATGCAGATTTGATGTTACCAACTTCATGCAAGACTTCATTCGATAAAGTCAGAAGGATTTCTCTAAGTGCCCGCTCCATAACGTCTTCTTTTTCTTCATCAGTCCACGAATTCGGCAAAGCCTTCACACCCTTTAGCGTTTTTAAAAGCCCTTATAGAATTGACCAAGCACGCATCTTCAATTGCCAAACACCAAAATCATTGTCGTCGAACTTTTCAATATCAACTTTCACTGACAACGCAAAAAGCTTCATAGTGACTACCAAGCAAAGCCCAAGCCGAAACCTGGGCTTTGATACCACTTGTTGTACTTTTTATGCGCAAACGGAAGCGAATTCTAATAAAGTACCAATATCAACGTCGTAGGTGAAAACTAAAACAAACAATCTCAAACTGACACAAGGGATTTACGTGGTTCGGCGTAAAGCCTACTTCCACAAGCGAAGCACAGTGAGGAATTTCACTAAATAGATGGAGATTACGAAAGAGTGTTTAAACTCTCACAACCCAAATCCCACAAATTACAAACCCTAAACCAAACGAGTAGAGAACTAAAACAAACAGAAAGATTCTCCCAAATTGCTCTCTAACTCACAAACTCACAAATTGACTTTCACCAAATTACCACACGAATGAGCCACACAAAATACACTAACCCTAAGGTCCTATTTATAGTGCATAGAACTTATGTTACTATAAGAATCCTAATAGGAAGTAAATACAAATCTTAATCAAATAGGTAATTAACAAAATCTCTCCACCAAGGAAACCAACTAAGAAGTCAAAATCCAAATCCAAATAGGACACAAAAACCAAATAGGTTACACAAACCTCATTTTTTGCATCATCCTAATTTGGGTCTTAATACCCAACAATATAAAATTCACAAGTCCTGTTCAGATTGGGTTTAATTCACACAGTGCTAATCACCAACAACAAGAAGACAGGAACAAAAATTAATAAAAGTTACTCAGTTAAGCCTTCATACACATTTTGGATGTATGGATGTGGAAGATGACCACTTACTCAGTTAAGCCTTCATACACAGTCCCATAAGAACCGCTTCCCAAAGGGTCACGAAGTTTTCGCCACGTAACACTCCGCCTGAATTTCCCATCCGGCGAAAAAATACTATGGATTGGCTCCTGGTTCACTCTTACAATGCCAACAGAACCAACGTTGTCATCTGCATTTTGATCATCACTATTGTCATTGGATGGAGATGAGTTGGATGACAAACAATTGTCATTTACCAGGGCAAGGATATCCTTAACAATGTCGCTGATTATTTGAGCTTCATTGCTAGGAGTTCAAAACAAAAAACACATTTAATCAGTGAACTTTTTTTTTTGGGTATGTTTTAGAGATGTAAAAACAAATAGAGAGAAATATTACACAATTTTTAAGTGTACTTGAAAAATTATGTTGGTATGGTACAATTAGCATACTATTATTAATTGGTAACAAAATTGGCACAAAATCGGTGTAGTACAGTTGATAATTTGGCTGGTATATTAATATGGGAAAAAAAAATTCACTCCTAGTAATGAATTGATTGCGGTTACAATTTTAAGTTTTTGTAAACCGTTCTAAACCAAATCAAACAGACTACTCACATATTTGTTTTTACATTAATTTCATTTTACCCATTTAGTACTCTTATTGGCTAATAACTAGATACGGATGTTGAATATAAAGATATTGATATCGTAGAGTTATATTAAAGTTTAATGACATGATGAATTTTAGGATGTATTGTTTTTTTTTTTTTTTTGGTGAACAAAGATATTTGTTTCTAAACCACAAATCAAACCAACTACTCACATATTTGGTTTTTTTTTTTTTTGGGATGCATTGTTTGATGTACTAAAAAATGATTAATATGATTTTGGAATTTTTTGTTGTTGTTGGGCTACACTAAGTGCTAACAAAGTAAAAAAAAAATTGCAAAAGAAAAAAAATATTAGATTTAGGCCTAAAACCGCTCAAATCAAACCTAACCAAATTGTTGATTATGGTTTGGTTTGGTTCGGTTTCTTTAAGAATTTTTATCAAATTTCAACCAAACTAAATCCTTATATAGAGTAAAGCAACTCAAAAACCATATACAGGAAGGTCAGAAATAAACGTACTTTCCCTCGTTGAGAGTATCTCCCTTCAGATTTGCTGCTTCTGTAAGAGCTGTCCTCCATCTTTGCACCTTCTCCAGGTCATTCTCAAATTTGTGATTATGGTCAGCAAACGCAGTACCGTAACTATTTCTTTGGTGTCGTACATCCGATGGATCCACCTTGTAGAAGATTGGCCTTGTCATTTGTCCCTTTGACTTTCTACATTCTAGAATATGTACGAGCTCGTCCAAGCACCATCTTGAAGAAGCATAGTTTTCAGAGAATATGATGACAGAAATTCTCGACTTTTCAATTGCTTCGAGAAGAGACGGTGATATTTCTTCTCCGCGTCGAAGTTCAAGATCAATGAAGGTGTTGATTCCATGACGGTCCAAGGCACGGTATAGATGATCTGTAAAATTGTACCGTGTATCCTCACCTCTAAAACTCAAAAAGACATCGTATGTCCATGAAGGAGTAGTGCTGAAGGAAGAAGAAGGGACAAGTTGATTAGCCATGGGAGAATTAAAGCCAGAAAAACTAAAGAAAAGAACCTCTCAAAGAATTGGAATAAGCACTATGGTATAAACAATTGACAGCTGGTGCGAGTTTCTTTACTTTTTATATTTGACTGATGTCATGTTGCTTTAATTTTCATCTGAGTTTCTAGAGTGAAGAAAACTAGGAAATGGTAGGATAAAGGTTTTCCAGACTACCTCAAAGTTTTATGGATACATTATGCAAAAGATTAAAAAGAAAGAAGCAAGTGAATGGATAGCAGTACACTAGACCCGACAATTTCTTACACGATATGGTGATACGACACGAAAATAACGGGTTTTAGATTAACACGATAACTAATCGGGTCATTATCGGGTGACCCGCTAATAATGGGTTCTTAACGGGTATATACGCGGGTAACACATGGGTAACCCATTTCGACCCGTTAAGAAAAATAAATTATAATTTTAAAGTTTAATTACTAAAAAATTTATTATAAAATACAATAGCCATATTGTATATATTGGTATATTCTATATTAAATATATATTTTTGTATTATCATTCTTAATAAGTTAAAAAAACTAAGTTTTATTTATTTATATTATGAGAGTTTCTTATTATCATTAATAAGATAGATTTTACTTAACATGTTGTTGTCCAAAATTAAAATCAATTAGTATAGTATTAGTGTCACATCCAAGCCTGGGCCCCACCACATCCTGGGCTCGACTCCGTCATCGCACGATATTGTCCGCTTTTGGCCCCGATCACGCCCTCACGGTTTTGTTTCTGGGAACTCACACGAGCACTTCCCAGTGGATCACCCATCATGGGATTGCTCTCGCGCACTACTCGCTTAACTTCAGAGTTCCAATGGAACCCAAAGCCAGTGAGCTCCCAAAATGCCTCGTGCTAGGTAGGGATGAGAATATATATATATATATATATATATATATATATATATATATATATATATATATATATATATAAGGATCACTCTCCGAGGTGATGTGGGATCTTACAATCCACCCCCTTAGGGACCCGACATCCTCGTCGGCACACCACTGCCAGGGTTAGGCTCTGATACCAAATTGTCACATCCCGGCCTGGACGAGACCACTTCCCGGGCTTGACTCCACCGTAGCACGATATTGTCCGCTTTGGGCCCCGACCACGCCCTCACGGTTTTGTTTCTGGGAACTCACGCGAGCAGAACTTCCTAATGGGTCACCCATTATAAGATTGCTCTCGCGCACTACTCGCTTAACTTCAAAGTTCCAATAGAATCCGAAGCTAGTGAGCTCCCAAAATGCCTTGTGCTAGGTAGGGATGAGAATATACATATAAAGATCACTCCCCTGGGCGATGTGAGATTTTACAATTAGTACAGGCAATAAAACATCCCTACAAGTATGAAAAATGTGAAAGAATATATAAACACTTGTGATTCATCATTCCTCTACGAGTAGACAATTGTTACACTAACATTATCGTTTAGATTTTTAAAACCCTCCAAACCGTCATGAATAGTATTTTTTATTTGAGTGTAAAAGTAATAAAATTAATAATAATTATTGTAGTAGTGTAAGAAATGTAAAAAAAAAAAATTAAAAAATTAAAAAAAAAAAAAAAATATATATATATATATATATATATATATATATATATATATATATATATATACAATCATTCGTAGTGACAAGCTTTACAACTTTTGTGAAGGGGTCAACTTCGAAATCCGACACTATAATCCATAAACCTTAAATTTGTATTTAACCGTCGATTGTCGTTTAGGCATTATTCTTTATATTGAATTTCATTTTTTAAATTTTCTTTTTTGAAAACATGATCTTCTAGGGGATGTAGGAAGATGAACGGTTCGGATCTTTGATATCACGTCCCGATATTTACGGTTAATTGAAATATGAGTCGATGTTATATAGTTTGTAGAGACTTTATAAACACCAAGCAATATTTTCACTAATGGTAAAACTCTGAACATAATATCAAGGATCTGAACTATTCATCTTCATGTATCCTCTAATAGATCATGTTTTCAAAAAATAAAATCTGAAAAAATAAAATTTGTTGAGAAAAATGAAGAATAAATGTAAACAACAATCGACGGTTAAATTTTGATCTATGATTTATATGTTTATAGTGGCACATTTCAAAGTTAAGCCCTTCACGAAAGTTGTAAAGTTTGTCATTACGAACGTTTATATATATTTTTTCTATATTTTTCACACTTCTACATTAATTAAAAAACTATTAAAGACTTTACATAAACAATAGACATAGGATAAATGAGAAGATAGTGCTAATGTAGAAAGCCTCACTGAATATATCATCAATATAACTCTTGAAGACAATATATCACGCCAAAGTTCCAATACCATTTCTCATGGTGATTGATGAAAATTGAAGAATTTGATTGTAAGAAAATGTGCAAGGTTCCAAATCTTGAAACAAAACTCCCTTAATTTTGCAAATCTTTTGAACATTTGATATTTTGTAATGTTCTAATGTTTTTTTATTTTTTATTATGCTCTTATTTTGGGTATGTAAATATGTAATACTTGAAAGACAAATGCGTTTTTATGTTTTGAATGTGATAATATGGTATGTATATACTGTTTAGTATTATGTTTTTCATATGATTATTTATTGGTTTAAAATGTATTTTCCTTAACTGGTAACGGGTCGGTTCATATTACCTGTTAATATTATCGGGTCGATTTCAGGTTGGGTCATTTTACTTGTTTATTTTTAACGGCATGGATGGAGGGAGGTCAGGCCTAGTGGGGGCACATGCCCCATCTCATCCTTTTTTTTCGTTACATATTATTCAATTAATCGTTCTCATTTTTTTTTATTTTGCAGATTATTCAATTAATCATATTAAAATAGTGAAAATCCTCTTTTAGTTTTTAAATACCCCTTCGTCTTGTATATTTTTCTCACACACTAATGTCTAAACCTTGTTGAGTTGCATATATTTGGTTAATTAGTACAAATGAGCATTAATTTTTTCAGCATTTGTAAAAGAACTAGCTTTATTTGTCCAAAAAAGGAGCTCAAATTTTTTAAGGTACCCCCTCTTAGTTAAATTTCTAACTTCGTCCTTGTTTAATGGGTGTTACACGACACGATCCATTAAAATATCGGGTACGACACGAACACAAGAAACACGACACGAATGCCATGTGCGTACCTTCTCTTTGGAAACTTGCTCGACGTACTGTCAGAGTGGTCGGGCTCGTGACACCTCTTTTTCAACGGCGACATGGAGAGGGAAGATTTCGCGCTAGACCCGGAAGAAGCTGTATCTGTGTGCTCGGTAGAATCGATATCTTCGAGCTTGGGAGAACGTAATCTTTGAAGCTCGGAAAATGCTATTCCAACTGGAGTCGGGCTCTTGAGTTGCCTGGTGATCTCATCAATGATTTCCCTTATAAACATTCCTTCATACCTGGTAGGTAAATTTGAAAATGAAGCAAAAGTGCGTAAGATTTATTAGCAACTACAAGATTAATAAATTTAAAATATGCCTTAATTCATTATTACTAAATAGCTTGGGAGTGAATAAGATTTGACTTGTGTATGAGTCCAACAATTGTGAAGAAATTGGTAAATCAAAATCTTCATATGCCATTCTTACCACATGATACATAGATCATGTTTTTCCAAGGGGTCGTTTCATAATTAACCTCTACGGCAAGCGATTACACTAAGGGCAGAGGTGAGAGTTTGAACATTGGATGTAGTGGGTTGGAGAGAAGTGTCCTAACCACCATGATAATCCACCACTTACTACTTACCAGTTTTTGTTTTCATTTTTTATGAAAACTAATTTTGTTTGTTTTTGTTTTGGTAACTAAAACTTAAAAACAAAATGGTTATCAAATGACCCTCTAAGTTTTGTACTATAGTGTTTAATATCAAAGATTTCAATCCATACTCACAATCATTTTATAGGATATTCATGTGGGCAATTAATAACTTTTTTTTATGTGAAATGATAACAGTTTTATTAGAATCTTAAGAAAATGTATAACAACAGGTAATTTTGGCAAGTGACTTGTAGTTTAATAGGTTACAAGTGTTCACCCTTCACTTGAAGTCTCTGTCGTGAGTTACAACTCAAAATTAGGATGATGCAGAAATTAGGTTTGTATTACCCATTTCATTTTGATGTATATTTTGGGTTTGGATTTGACTTCTTGGTTAGATTCCTGTTTGGTGGAAAGATTTTGTTAATTACCTATTTAATTAGGATTCAGATCTACTTCCAAGTAGGATTAGAATTCTTATTGTAACCTAAGTCTTATGCACTATAAATAGGACCTTTGGATTTAGCTTATTTTGTGTGCCGTCACAATTGGTTTAGACAATTTTCTCTAATTAGATTTTTGGGTGGAGGTTACCATTTGAGTCATATCTGTATGGCAAACTCGTGACTTATTTGTGTGACAAATTGTGAGTTAGAGAACGATTTGGGAGAATCTTCTTTGTTTGTTTTGGGTTCTGTACTCGTTTGGTTTAAGGTTTGTAATTTGTGGGTTTTTTGTTGTGAAAGTTAAACATTCATTTGTTATATTCGTTTGTTTAGTGAAATGATAATCAGTTTTATTAGAATCTTAAGAAAATGTACAAAATTCAACGAGGTAATTTTGGCAAGTTGCTTGTAGCTCAATCAATTAAGAACATTCGTCCTTATACCTAAGATCTCGTATTCAAATCCCCCTCTCCCTTAAAGGTAATCCTGAATTAAATTTCAAGGGTTCTCAAATAAAAAAATGCTTCACAGAAAAAAAAAAAAAAAAAAAAAAGAAGAAGAAGGCCAATTTGGCCAATTTAGTTGCCACCATATTAGCAACGAACAAGAACCCAATCTTTTACCAAGTCCACACTACTCTAAACAACCAAAACCCTAAACAAATCTAAAACATTAAATCATGAGTACCACCGCCCCCATTTGAATGAGCGTAGCAATCAGGCCACGCACATCTAGTCAAGAAACAATTGGAGAACAAGGGGCATATATATCTTTAGAAGACTTGAACTCTAGCAATTCAACTTCATAAGCAAGTTGACATTAAATTTAGAGAAAATGATGAAATTTAGAAGGAGAAATTCGGGAGAAGAATTGGATTGAAAAAGAAATAAAAAATAAATGATAGAGAGCTCACATCTAAGTATGAATGTTGATAAAGATTTAAAGAAATAATGAACAAACAAACAGATAAAAGTACGTACTTACCCATTAGTCGTTTCGAAAACCCAGACTGTCAAACCTGCAGCTTCAGTAAGAGCATCCGTCCACCGCCATATCTTTTCTTGTATATCTGTATCTTCATGGAAGCGCTCTCTATGCTTCTGAAATGCTTGTACAAAAGTACCTATACCATCTGAAGGACTAAGATCGTAGAATATGGGCAGAACCATTTGCTTCAGTGTTCTTCTGCACTCCATGATCTGCACCAGCTCCTCAAGACACCAGATGGAATCCGCATACCTACTTGAGAAGACGATGACCGAAACCCTAGACCCTTCGATTATTTGCTTCACTTTGTCTGATATATTTTCCCCTCTTCTTATTGATTCGTTCTCCTCCATAAAGAAGTCAATGCCGGCGTCTTTCATTGTCCAGTAGAGGTGGTCCGTGAAGGTTTTGCGTGTGTCTTCGCCACTAAAGCTCAAGAATACGTCATAGGGTGAGGAGGAGGAGGTGGTGGTGGTGGAGGAGGAGGACGGTGAAGATGAAGATGAGGCTTCAAGTGCTGTACTTGTATCCATAACTGCTTACTGCAAAATTAATGATTCATTCAAGTCAAAATTCGCAGATCAGTCCACACAAAAATAAGTGCTTTTCTATCTACATAATTGGATCGAAGTGCGCAGATCTGCTCGCCCAAGTTAAAATGAAATACGATGGCTTTTCATAAAAGCAAATCAATCAGGATAAGCAATACAATAGAATACAACACCCAACTAAAATCTAATTGAGAAAATAAAGACTATTAATCGAAAACAGAGGAAAAAACCTGCATGATCCTTCAGCCACAACTAATTCCCCAATTTACAAGATGAAAGATTTGCAGAGGAAGGAATAAGAAAGAGGGAGAAGAGTGTAGAGGGAGGCAGATTCTCTGCTACTTTTTTCCCCTACATTTTCATCCTGTATGTGTGGTCACAATTAAACCATGTCAATATTTTATATTATTTTTTTTATAGAAATAATATCGTGACCACACAAATAAAAAGAATAGAAGTGTATAGAAAAAAAGTAGCAGAGAATCTGCCTCCAGAGATGTAAGAGGGAAGAAAATCATCGTCCAATGTGAGGTGCATGTGGATTTAGGACAAGGATTGTCTGCCCTCCTTGTTTCCGTGTCCTCTCATGTTCTCCTATTTGTGTGGTCACGGTTAAACCACGTCAACATTTTATATTACTATTCATTTTTGTCTTATTATCTCTATAAAAAACAATATAAAATGTTGACGTGGCTTAACCGTGATCACACAAAACAGGAGAGTAAGGGAGGGCACGGGAACAAGGAGGGTAGACAATCCTTGTCCGTGGATTTGACTGATGGTTGTTGACCTTTAGGTGGTTTGTTGACTTTAATTTAATTATGAGGGGTAAAGTTGGATTTAAATCTGTGGATGGAAAAAAACACTTTCCCTTCATGATTTAGGGAGACTGAAGTGCCACTGAAGCGAGTAGTTGACTTGGTATTTGCAGATCACCTGGTAAAGCCACAACAAGCTCTGCCAACAACAATCCATGGATACTACCATCACAGCTATCGATCCCTCATCTGCATCTTTACCCTCCTCCTTGAAACAATGGAAGCATGACGTGTTCTTGAGCTTTAAAGGTGAAGAAACCTGTCGGACCTTCACCGACAACCTCTACTGCACATTAATAGACAACAAAGTCAAAATCTTCTGTCATGTCCCGATCCCAACATACATCGAGAATCGACACGTGACACGGAAAATAATGTTTGTTGAATACGGTATAAGTTACGGAATGAAATACTTTAACTGATAACCCAAAATAATGTGAAGGTGGCTAAGTTCTCCACAAAATATTTACAATTATTTACATCCCAAAAAGAAGCATAATCTTTGATTTACTAAGAACAAGTATGAGGTGCTCAAAAGAAAGTCCCAAAAGATAAAGCACAAGAGTGAAACAAGGGTAACCTAACGCTCCAAGTCTCTAATAACTGCACTGCTACCCCCACCTACAAACTTCTCTAAGTCTACTCAAACCTGTCACCTGTACGATCAATGTCTACACCATCGAAATGGTGCACCAGGCCAACAACAACCTGGATAAGTTGCGAAGCTTATGAGAGTGACAATAATATCAAGTATGTGAGAATAATGCTAATGCCAACCATCAAACACAATTTACATATCTTGAATATAAATCATTCATAAGAAATCAATACCAACTTTTGTAAACCCCGAAGGAGTCACCCCGACATCCAACGGTTCGTCGGAAACCAATCACAACCATCTTCTCATACAACACAATGAAAAGTAGAGTTAGAATGACACAGTTTGGCCGAAGCCTACACCTTTGAAGCCATCTCAATTCAAATTCAATAAATCCCAAGGTGAGTACGATCCCAGACCTTCATTCAACAGAATCGCGAAATAAGAGGGATTCCGGACCATCTCTCAACGGAATCCAAGTGGATACGATTCCGGGCCCTCACTCAACGGAATCGCTAAGTACAATACATAACAATAACTAAATGAAACCCAAATTAGATACGATTCTGGAACATCACTCAACGAAATCGCGGAATAGAAGGGATTCCGGACTATCTCTCAATGGAATCCGAGTGGATACGATTCCGGACCATCACTCAACGGAATCGCAGAAGACTAACAACCAGAATGTACGACGGCTCAAAGAAATGAGACCAGCACAGGCTACTTAATTTACAAAAACTCAACAAAGGGAGATTAGGCACAATTACTAAATTTAGAACCAATCACCGAAGCGGAAGGTGAAACAATATCGAAGCAACAAATCCCCATCATAATGGTTAACGGTCCATTACTAGTCCTCACATTAATCTCAACATGCCAATCATACAAATCAAACCACATTTCCAATATACATGCCACACCCCATTTCATGAACATAAATTGATGTCGAAGTATTGGAATAACAATTCAATAGAACATATTCATAAAACCAATTCATATCCACACAGGATCATAATTATGACAACCTGGTAATTACCAATATCACATATATTAAAGGCACTCACCTGGAGTCCGTGTTAATGTACCCTAGCACGATAGTCAAGGCATCACGTTCTATCACCGCCTAACAAAGCACAAGTCCACATTTAGATTTCCTTCGATAATTCACATACTCAAAAATTCTCATATCTCTCCCACAACAACATTTACTGAGGAATCGAACCGTCGTTCTAATGTAGAGTCCATGATCTTACGTCATTTGCTTCGTAAAATCCAATCATTAGATTTTCACTTATAAGTCCCTAAGGTCCTTAAACAATATCTACAATAGCATACTAAAATTTGGTGTCAATTCAATGATAAGATCGCCAATTGTTAGAATAATCAAGTGGCAGACCTTATCGATAATATATACAATCAATAGCATTTTCATAAATCGAATGTCACATATCAGAAAATTCGATTTTTTCCAAAAATTCTCAAATTTTACAAGAATGAAGATCTCAACAAGTAGAGTAAACTTTATACCTATGACCGAGTCCAATTTGGCCGGGAATGCCCTCAAATTGGCTCGCACCCAACAAAACCCTAAGGTGGGTGTTCTTCAATTCGTCTTCCTTGGTGTTCCAACGCCCCAACCACCAGTTGGGTCTTGTTCTTGGGTCCAAGGGAAGTTGATTAAGGGTGATGGTGAATGGTGATACTCTCTGGAATGACAATTCGTCGTCAAGAACCCCCGAGTTCTCCTATGGAGTTCTACATGAAATAGACCTTAAAAACCCTTGATTTTCCATGAGGATGGAAGAAGGAAGGTAGTTGAACAGGTTGCATGTGAAGGAAATAGGAAAGTCAATTGAGAAATGGTAGAAGTTGGCTTGAAATTGACCGGTTGTGAAAGAAATGGCTACTGTGGTACACGGGTTCAAGAAATGGGGGGAAAGAAAGAAGAATGTCCACCTTCCTATTTTTTTTTTCTCCTCTAATAAAAGGATTAGCGCCCCCCCCCCCCCAAAAAAAAACTCCCTTTTTACTCCTAATAACCGATTCCCTTAACCCACTTATACTTTTGGGCCTTTTTACTCTCAAGCGGGAATTAAATCATTTCCACAACCCAAAGTTTCATAAATTCAAATGTTTGTAACTATACCGTTATAATTCGGACTCGCAAACAGCTTTCACCTATGCGTTCGTGGGTTCGATATCTATTTAAAGACACTAGTTATAACTTCAAAAGGTCAACGAAAGATAAAAATTGATTATGAAACTTCCAACTCGATAACTAATCAATTACTAAACTTAAAATTAACTAATAAAGATAACGTAATTGCGAAATACGAATTTAAATTACGAGATACATAATGAATGATGAAATTCCGGGGATGGGATTTCACATCTTCATTGACGAGAATGGACTTCCAAGAGGAGAAAACATAACAGATGAACTGGTGGAAGCGATCAGACGGTCCAGGATGTCCGTCATCATCTTCTCAAAACGGTACGCGGAATCCCGATGGTGCCTTGAGGAGCTAGAGAAGATCATGGAGTGCAGAAGAACACTTGGGCAAATTGTTCTACCAATATTCTACAACGTCGATCCAACGGATGTTAGGAACCAGACTGGTAGTGTTGCAGAAGCATTTCAGAAGCACGCAGAGCGCTTCCATAGAGATACAGATAAAGTCCAGAGGTGGAGATCTGCTCTTACTGAAGCTGCAAATTTGTGTGTTGGGAACCTTAGAAACACTGATCGGTAATTTCTATGTTACTTTTTAACTTACTGGTTTTACATACATAGCATGTATTTTACAGGATGATGTATTATAAGTGTGGAACTATAAATTTTTACCAAAGTGGGCTAGCAAATTGTTATATGGTGACTTGTTGGTTGCTAAAAAGAATTTTCGACGAAAAATCAAGAGATAATATGGAGAAATCAATAAACAATAGAGAGTTAAGATTAAAAACCAGAGTCATAAGGGGATTGTTTTAATAAATTGAGTAAAGATACAAAATGAACTTGACTTAGGCTTAATTTGGGTGAATTATACTTTAAGATATATATGTTGGGGTTTAAAAAGACTTCACTTCTTTGGAGATGTTTATCTCACAAAGAAGAATGTAATGCAGCGGAATTGATAGGCAAGAGAAAGAAAGAACACTAAAAGTTTTTACACAAATTTTTTTTATTCACTCACAAATTAGTACAAAAGGAAACACTCAAACACTCTTAGAAGCTTTGTTGCTTCTTCTCACTTCTCACTACTTGCTCTCTTGGTTGTTACAAATGGTGTGGATGCCTTCTCCTTTTATAGGCATGGATGGAACCTTGGAGAAGCATGGAAGCATCATGCTAGATATATCTAGATAATTCCACTACATTCCTAAGCTAGAATATCTACATTAATCTTGTATGTTGATGGAATCCTCACCATTCTTCTATACTCTTCCACTAACTTGAACTTTGCTAAAATTCTTTAGTGGCATGAATCTTTCTTTGTGTATGGGCCAGATCAATTGTCTTGGGCCAAAGACAAGATTACATTTCAACAATATATTGATATGCGGATTATATTCGAACTTTTCACGAGAAAAATACCTGGATTATAGCCCATGTGGTGGCCGTCATGCTAGTTACGACGTTGATGTATTAGTTTCAGTTTAGCAACCTTTAATTGCCAACTTCATGTGTTGAATTTTCTTAAGCCTCTATTACAAAATGTCAATAAACTATAAAATGATAGGGCTTAGAACCTTGATCAGTTTACACATTGTAATGCTGCTAATGCAAAGAGTAGAAACCTGATGTGTATCTGAGAGAGAGAGAGAGAGAGAGAGAGAGTATTTTTAAATGCTTGATCTATCAGTGTGGTCGAATTGAGCTAATCACTTGGATCAATATAATGCGCCATTGTTTGTTCGAAGGATTGTTCTCAGAAGCTGAACCATATATTCAAATTTTATTCGCTCCCAAAAGTTGTTATCATGTACGAAGGTTATTAGTTGAGTTTAATCCTGCAGTTTATGATTCTTAATTCTTCTTACTTTGCAAATTTTTGTTAACAGGTACGAAGGTAAGTTCATAAGGAAAATTGTGAACGACATCACGAGGAAATTGAACAACACATACTTAAACATAGCCGCCAAAGAAATTGGAATAGATTCTCGTGTGCAAGAAATCATCAATGATTTAGATGTTGGAGGATCATATGATGTTCGCATTGTTGGAATTTTGGGCATGGTCGGAACAGGCAAGATAACGGTTGCAAAAGCCATTTTCAATAGAGTTCATCAAAGCTTTGAAGGTAAAAGTTTCCTTTCAAAAGTGAGGGAAGAGAGTATGGTTAAACTGCAAAACCAACTTCTTTGTGATATCTTGAAACTGCCAACATAGAGGTAAGTAGTGTGGATGAAGGAACCAAGGAGATACAAGAAAGACTTCGTGGCACAAAGGTACTTGTCATAATTGATGACATAGACTGTGACACGTCCCAATCCCGATATTCCCCGAATATCCGAATAGGTATGTGCTGGCTGACACCTGAGGGTGACGAAAGCCAGTTATTGAATACAAGAGTAATGATTAGGAGGAAATAAGCATGAATAATCCTTAGAATCTAAAAGTAATAAACAAAGTTTAAGGAAATGTCTAGAGTGCACAGAACACGTTCTAAAACAAGATATATATAATATAAAAAAAAAGATCATTGCAAAATATCACACAAATGAGTGATAGATTGCTGCTGGTAGGGGAATGCCTCATACGTCGTGTCGTAGTCCTCGTTTCTAAGACCTGAATGGGGGCGCAAAACAAAGGTGAGTGGACCAAGTTCATATATACAATAATAATAAAACAGTTATCAAGATACTAACCCCCACAGTTTATATAAAGAAAACTACTAGCATAATAAGTGATAGTTTTACTAAAAACCCTAGCATGCCAAAAACATCTCAAAAGACATATCGTGGAAATCAAAATATCAAATGTCTCACAGATTGTTTCGTAGCGCGATGTACTGCTAGTAAGATCACTGAATAAATATATCTTCCGGCCCTATGCCAGCATCGTGGTCTCTACGCCCGTAGCCAGAGATTACCAACTTCCGACCCAATGCCTGCTCCGTGTCCTTCAGCTCGTAGCTAGGGATTATTTCTCCCGGCCTATCTGCCAACACCAGATCTTTGCCCTGCAGGCAGCATAGTGTCCACTAGGTACGCACAAATAGTTACGTCTCTCATAAATAACCACTTCATAGTATAAAGTCATCTATCGTCTATACTATAAAGAGGGGTTTCTAAAACATTTTCTAGCATCCTATCGTTATCCATCAGATAGTCTACCAGTTCATGGTTTTTATAGAAAATACAATATATTAAAATATAGCTCAATATAGGCTAACAATTAATTCCTTACAAAATAACGAACGATAATCAACATTTTTCATAAACATGCTTCACATAAAAATCAATTCATAAACTCGTAAGGCATGCATTTCATTTATGCAAATACTATAAAATTATGCAAATTTTAGAAAGGGGTCCACTCACAGATACTCCGTAGCAGCAGAATTTTTCGGAAAATGATTAAAGAAATCCCCATTAGCAACTTCACCTAAGCACAAAAATATACAATTTATCAAACTACCCAACTATAGAATTCCAAGAAATGGAAATGGGTCTGGGTTTGGATCCGGATTAGGGTTTAGGTTTAGGTTAAATATTGTTAGGACTTATTGGGTTTTCGGTTTGGATAGGTTTAGGAACAAAAGGGGGGGTGGTTTGGGCTTGAGCCCAAACCCACACAACACTCACACACACATGCCAGCACACACCCACACATGCATGCCCAGCACACATGCACATACCTGCACACACAGCACAACACACACACACACACACGCATGGCATAACACACACACGCACGCATGTGCACCACACTCACTCACACACACTCACCATACACGAACACACCTACACGAACACACACACACACTGTACACGCACACACCCATACACAACAATACACACACATACACAGGTACACCTACACACACAGTTAACACACACACACACATAGCGCAACCCACCCCACACATACATCGTACTGCACACACACATTTGGCATTGATCAACCAAACAAGGTAATTAATTACCTGGGTTTGAATTTGAAGGGATCCGTGCACCCACAGCAACAACTCGCCAGAGTTCGTCCTTGGGGAAAGTATGCATGCACATGCAGCGGATAACACGGCTAAGATTGAAGGTGAGAGCTCAAAGCTCCCGGGTCTTCAATGGTAGAGCACTCGGAGTTGCTCTGATATTGCATGCAAAGTTGTAGTCGTGTTCCCTATGTCCCAAAGGTTCGAAGTATCAAGATTTGGGGTTAAATTTGTGAAGGAACGAGCGCTTGTGGTGGCTGGTTTCCTTCTCGGCGCCGGAGAGATAAAAGAAAGTGTTTAGAGAGAGAGTACGGGGAAAGGGAAGAAAGAGAAGACTGAGAGGGAAGAGATAAGAGACTCGGGAGACAAAAATTCAGGGGTGGGCCCCTTGGGCTCACCAATTAAAAACTAAAAACCATTTTTTTAAATAGAATGTGGGTGGGGTTGGAACAGACTGTGTGGAACAACTAGAAGTGTTAGCTATAAAACATGAGTCCTTTGGTCGAGGGAGTAGAATTATTGTAACAACAAGAGATGAACAATTGCTAAAGTTCATTAGAGTCGATAAGACGTGTTTGGCACAAACAATGAATAATGAGGAAGCTCGTCAGCTCCTAAGTTGGCATGCCTTCGGGAATAGTCATCCTAACAATGATGAATATCTTGAACTCGCAAAAAAGGTTGTTGATTACTGTGGAGGGTTGCCACTAGTGCTTGAAGTTTTAGGTTCTTTAAGTTCAAAAACCAAAAGAGAATGGAGAAGTGCACTGCGCAAATTGAAAAGAAAACCTCACAGGAAGATTTATGAAAAGCTTAAAATGAGCTACGATGGGCTAATTGATGATGACGTGAAGGCTATATTTCTTGACATATCTTGTTTCTTTATTGGAATGAACAAGGACTATGTCATGACAATATTAGATGGCTGTGACTTCGATCCAAATATAGGAATCGGAGAGAACTCCATGATCGGTGCCTTGTAACTGTTGATGAAGGAAACAACCTTATAATGCATGATTTGCTTCGAGATATGGGCAGAGAAATTGTACGTGCAAAATCTCCTAACATCACTGGAAAACGTTGTAGATTGTGGGATCATGAAGATGTAAAAGACGTACTGAGGAACAAATCTGTAAGTAACTAAGTACATCTGCAATCAAATTGTATAAAGAGCACGTATGCAATGAAATAGAAGTGTGTGCGTATCCCAAATGCAAATAATCATTTTTCTTAGTTCTTACTTGAAGAATCCAATTCATTGCATTGCTTCCTGTAAAAATCATCTTTTCGCATGCATATAACCCTTTCCGTAGCTTTTTTAAAAATCCTTTTGCTTTTCTAACAGGGAACAGAGGAAGTTGAAGGACTCATTTTAGATTTGCATGAATCTAATGAGCCTAGCTTCAGTACAGAAGCACTTAGAGAGATGTGGAGACTGAGGTTGCTCAAACTCAAAGGTGTAAAGTTCACCGGGAACTGCACATATCTTTCCAAAAAGCTAGCATGGTTGTGTTGGCCTGAGTTTCCTCTAGAAGTCATGCCAGAAGATTTTAATCAACCAAACCTAGTTGATATCGACCTGAGTCATAGTCAAATGCAAGTTTGGAAGGACTCCGATGTGGTACTGCATAATCTCAACCAAACTATTGATTCTTTTCCAGGTTTTGTAAGTACTGTCATCGTGCTTTCTCTCTTCTGTTTGGATTTTAATTTATGTTTTCGTTTTTGTCTGACAGCGGCTTGAGAAATTGAATTTTCTTAATCTGGGTTATTGCTGTCGCCTAAAAAGATCACCAGACTTTTCAAAACTCCCCAATCTCGAGAGATTGATACTCAATGACTGCAAGAGTTTGTCCGAGATTCACCCTTCCATAGTACAATTGAAGTGCCTTAAATATTTCTCTCTTGCGAACACCAATTTAACAAGTGGTGCAATTCCTGAGGATCTCAGATCTATATCTTCTTTAGAAGTTTTAGATCTAAGAGGCAATGATTTTAGTGCACTACCTATCCTCACTCACTGGCCTTTCAAAGCTTCAAACTTTACGGTTGGGTAATTGCACAAAGCTTCAGGCAATTCCGGATTTACCAACAAGTTTCGAAATTCTGGAAGCGAATCAGTGCATTGCATTGGAAAGAATGCCGCATTTTTCGGAGATGTCGAGCCGGAGAGAATTGCATCTGAATTACTCCCCCAAACTCACTGAAATTCCAGGCCTGGATAAGTCGTTAACCTCCATGCCTAGGATTCATATGGAAGGGTGCACAATCTCAAGGATGCTTTTAAGGAAGCAATCCTACGGGTCCTCTCTCTCTCTCTCTCTCTCTCTCTTTCTCTCTCTCTCTCTTATTTTGCATGTATTAATTGCTCATACAAATCTTGCTGCGCATGGTATGGGGATGGAGTGCAAGCGGAAATGGTGGCCTTTTTCTTCCTGGACCTTCATTGTATAGGGGTGTCCAACATGTTTGTACCATACTTGACCAATCCCGAAATTACTGAGTATCGGTCAACGTTATACCGTCAAAGACTCAAAAGAGTTTCCCTCCAACCAGGAGGCCAATCACAATACGACACGTGTCAATGTCAAAACAAAGCTAGAAACTCTATTCTATAAAAGGAGATCATTCTCCCACAATATTTTCTAATGTCATTTGTACTAAATCATTCACTAGTACTCACTAAAGGAGAGCTTGAACCTATGTACTTGTGTAAACCATTCACAATTAATGAGAACTTCTCTACTCCGTGAACGTAGCCAATCTGGGTGAACCACATACATCTTGTGTTTGCTTCCCTATCTCTATCATTTACATATTTATCCACACTAGTGACCGGAGTAATCTAGCGAAGGTCACAAACTTAACACTTTCTGTTGTACTAAAGTCCTCACTAATTTTGTGCATCAACACAACCTAAGGAATAAATCAATAAATATACGCTTGACTGTGAGTCCAAGTCATATTCAAGTGAATACAAGGAAGGCAGAAATCATGAGGCAGCAAGACGAGGTGATGACTCATACGCTGAGAATCTATCTCACAAAAGAATAAGGTTTGATCTCAGTATAGGAAGCAATGCAGAAGAAGAAACTGTTGCCGGGGAATATAATTGCATTATAGTTCAAAACCACGAAAGCTGCATGGAATCTGATGCGATCTTGAGGAGGGGAGAGATGGTGAGGATGAAGAGTAGGCTCCAAGTGCTTTACTGGTATCCGTTAATTGTTCTTCAAGGGAACTGATCAGAAGTACAAATTCAGAATCAGTTGATCGTATGACTTGAATGTTGTGTTGTGAGCATTACTTTGCTTGGCAGAGGTTTGGTGCTGCACTTGCACGTATGAAAAGTAAGGTCCAACTCCACATTGTTTCGATTCACAAAACGAAGTGTAAGTACGTCCTCCTATCGGTGAGAGTGCTGAGACGCAGAGACACAGCGTTCTGAAACACGAATAATTTGTTTGTTTATAAATTATTAGATTGAAAAGATTGACCTTTGCATCTACTGGGGTTCAGAGCCTTTATGTTAATGAATTGCTCTTACCGAATGAGTTCATATCTCTCTCTCGATTGATAGATACCTTTGTTGAGTTTTTGAGCACTACGCCACCAGCAACTATCACCAATGAGCAACGACTGACCTTTCTTCATTCCAATTTTTTATAATTTAGCAGATGTTCTAGTTTGCTGTCAATTGCAGCAACCTTCAAAAAACCAGCCTTCTCAACCTCGTCGCCAAAATCTGTTTCATCAGCAAGTCTGGAAGCATTTGGAGGAACATCGAACCCATCCTCGTCGCGGGAATCTGTTTTATTACCATCAATTTCGGCAACATTTTGAGAGAAGCTAGAGACGATAGTCAGGCAACATTTCTTGATTGGTGTTCGTTTGTGTCGCTTTGCATGTGATTGGGGTTGGTAGAGATTTGAGGACTGCTCAGATGGAAAAAGATTTGAAATCCTAGGGGTTGAGGTCGGATTCTATTTTGTCTTGGTTATGTATACTTCTTACTCTCAAATTCCACAAAATTCACAATTTATTAAAATCCTCTAAAATCTTAATTTTCTAAATACACTCACTATGTTTGAACGAAAAAATTTAAGATTACTAAGAAATTTTAAAATGACGGAATTTGAATTGACATAATTTTATTTTTTAGAATTTGTGATTTTTTTTGTTTGGTTAGCTTAAAAGAACAATAAAATTGAATATGGAATTTGTTATTTTTAAGCTCTCAATCATAGAAATTGGGAAATGACACCCATTTATATGGAATTTAAACTTGAGAATTGAAGGTCCCAAATTCCAAGTTTTTTTTCATGCGGAAATTCTAAATTCCTATGTTTATGAATCCAAACAATAGAATTGGTGCATGTCAATTTACAAATTCTGACTTTTATCCAAATTTCAAGTTTATTTCCCTCATCGAAACATAGTGATTTGAACGGACTTTAAAATCTTTAATAAAATCTCAATGGACTACACTTGGATTTGCATGAGTTCTAAAATCCTTTAAAATCTTTTAGTTGACTACACTAGAATTTTGAAGTCTTTTAAAAGAATAGGATTCTCTACCCTCCTATTCACATCCATTTCCATGCCCTCCTCTCACACATTATTTTTTGTCTTATTATTTTTATAAAAAAAATGAATATAAGATATTAACGTGACTTAACCGTGATCGTTCAAATAGAAGGGCATGGAAGGGTAGAGAGATTAGGAGGATAGAGAATCCTACTCCTTTTTAAAACTCTTTCAAATTCGAGTTTGACTACACAAAAAAACATTATTGTACTTAGGTGGATATAACGATAAAGCATATAAAACGTACGTTAAAGACATTAATGTAGAGGTTACGAGACCATTAAAGGTTGGTCCGTGCACTCTTGGAAGGCACGGTTAACTTTTGACAAGTATGGTTGAGGAAAATTTTTTCATTATGACTGGAATACAAGTGATACATCATGTGTTTTAATAGAAGTGGTGGGAAATTTTTATTATTTAAGTTATTAACTTTTTGGTACACATATTCCATCATTTGTATAATGACATATAATATACCTTCCTGTGTAACGGTCACTCAGAGATCTCTCTATTGAGAGCATAAGCATTTTAGTGGGTTGTCCATGTAGAAGACAATCTTCTTAACCGCAAAATCATGTCTTCACTTCCACAGACAAAATATTGAACCACCAACTTAACTTCTTTCACTGTTTACTGAGGGACAAAATGACCTTTCTACCCTCAACAGTTCTAACGCAACAGCATGAAACAAAGTTGGACATACAAAATGTTGGATAAAAATTCAAAACTCTAATGACAGGGAGGAATTTGCCTAATTATAAACGTTCAAGAGGGTGGATAGGTAAGTTTTATTATTTGACACTCAAAAATTGAAGGGGCATTTCGAGATCAGAGATAAATGCTCTTACCGGACGGAATATATAAGCTGGGAAATAAAGAAAGGAAAATGCGTATTTAAGCTGGGAACTGGAAATAAAAACATCAACATCAATGTAAAATTCCTTAAATTAAAATAACCGTAACTGTTACATCCCACATTGTATCAAAAGGGAAAAAGGAAAAAAAGGGAAGAACAGCAGTTAGTTTTTCCTCATACCTAATCTCTTCTACGGCATCAGCAAATGCCTCTGAAAAATAAGCTTGACCAAAACAAGGGGAATAAAAAAAAGCCGAAAGGATCTTAATCTGAAACTAGGGAGATGGATATATGGGGTTAGCACTCTGCAGCTTCATCTGTGTTCAAATGTCACGAGTCCATGGCGATGGCTTCCGGGAGCAGTTGGAGAGCCGGGATGTTGGACTTGAGCGGGAGGTGGGTTGGCCCGGCCAACTTCTTCTCCCTTGGAAATCCTTTCCGGCAATTCCAAGAACCTTCCTCACCTCATTTGCTAACTCTATCACATAGTCCTCTTCATGGCCTGTTCATGTCAGAAATTCATTACTCAGTATAAACATCTACACGTATTTAATGTAGAACTTAAGAAAATCAGGTCATGGACCTTGCACGGATAACTTTGATTCATAAAGAGGAATGCGGGTGACGAGTTTGCTCACCTATATCGAACATAGCCTTCTCCAACAGAAAGAGATAGTCTCTATTGTTTCCTCAGGGCCCAAAAGCTGTTGCAATTTGCCTGAAATAGGAATACTTAATGATCAATGGAAGCGGTTGAGAGATAAAAACTTTATTGCAAAAATAATTACAACCATCATCAACTCCGCTAAAACCAGAACAAATTGCAATCTGCATTACCTTGCCATGTCCTCCAATGGAGCAGGACCAAGGTAATACTTGTTCGATTTTTTGTCTGGAGTGGACGTGAAACTGCAATATCATGAACAAGTTAGGTTAGGGACACTTCGCACAACACAGCATTTCTAAATTGTTCTCTCTCATGAGGTGCATGAAATGAGGGATCTACAACAAAATGACTTACACAATAACTCCCGTCAAGGAAGGGTCAGACTCAGAGAACTCCCCTTCCTGTACACACAGAAAGCAAATGTTATGGCAAGGAGTACAAAACAATAACCAAAAATCCCCAATGTAAAGAAAACCGGCTAGTCCAGGGATGAAGGTAGAGTAATATTCAAACTACTCTTACCTTATAAAAGTCAACGAGAGTCTTTGAATCATATTGACATTCTCTCCTTTCCAAGTACTGCAAAGAAAAGAAATGTATTAAGCATGACTATTCGCTGAAGAGGGTATGTGTTGACCCTAAAAACTACCAAGCTTATGTGGCGCGCAGGCCGAGTAACTAATGAGCTAACTACGTCATTCGGTTGTATGCGGGCGTGCCAACTCGTCGACCGAGCTCGGCCGATGAGTAAAATTTGTTGATGTTGCATTGGGTGCGCTGCTGACTTCCAAATCTCACAACTGCGGCCGAGGAAGGAACACTCTCGGCCTTCTGGTTCTAGAGCCTGAAGACAAGACTGCTAGTTTTGCGAAGTTCAATATCAAATTCAGCTTTCAATGTGCCGAATGTAATAACTTGTAACACTTCACTTCGCCGAAAAGGCTAATGAGATGACCTCTGCCAATAAGGATTCAAAAATCCTCCTCGACCGAGACTTGGATAGATAACCAGTCGACCTCGACGCAGTGCTGTTTATCCAAACTGAAGGTGCTCCGCGGTCGGCTGATTCTATGACAATAGTGTTGTTTATCCAAACTGAAGATGTTCGCCGGTTGCCTTCACAGTGCTATTTATCCAAACTGAAGATATGTTGGCGAAAAATAAAATAAAAAATCTCAAGATGTTTCAGAGGTTTCGCTTAGAACGAGGGTTTGCACAGGGCAATTTGTGTGTTGAGTTGGAGGTCCTTTTTACGTTGCATAGTGCCTTGTATTTATAGGGTTGATATTTGCTTGACATGGCTAGATAATTGTGGAGTCCAACTGCAACTCCAACTTGCAGAATGAAATGATCCGTGTGGCTGACTTTTCAAATAAAAAACCCATCTAGGTTTATCCCATCATGACCAAAGACCTAGCCTACCTAGGCTTCTTATCATAACTCCATCACCATCAAATCCTAGGCTTATCACATCACCACATCATCACCAAAAACCTAGCTTTCCTAGGCTCTCATCATCTTTTACCAAAATTGCTGCATGCATCCTGAACTTCAAATTCATTTTTTATTATCACCATATTTTAAATGAATAATATCCCATCCTGCATGCTTCATTATCTGATGATGTGCATATCTGTCAACCAAAACTGACCCAAACCACATGTCCACATGCCAAATATCCACATCAATTTGAATTGTACCGCTTGTTTGGGGATATAATCTGCATACTATTTATCTCGTTTAAGAATATGTCAAGATAATTCATATTAAAAGATTATTATAATAAAACCATAATATTATCCTTTAACAAAAATATCTTCACTTTTTCATTCGACGGTTGAGAACTATGCTTACTCAACGACCTTGATTGCACGGGCCGATGATGTAAATTTCGATCCAAACAGTATGACAAAGATCGCTGGTTTCATAAACCAAAACACCAACTAAAAATGTATGTTTTCCTACTCTAGCAAGTATATCCAACACTCTCAACTGACAATCTATCACCACAAAGATAAATTTTATTGTTGAAAAAGCGTACCTCCATTGCCAATTTCTCCCTTTCCGGCCCTCCACGAACAGAATAAGCAGCACCCCACTGTTGGAACAGTTTGAATGTTAGAACGAAACGCTAATTGAATGAACCATACAACAAAAACCTCAAAAATAAGTGAACGTTTAATGGGTATCTGTAGTACTCTAGAGTGTTACTTACGCATACAGCTCCTTCTTGGTACTCCAAAGTGCAAGTCCGAGCAGGGTGCTCAGGTGCACCTCTGTGATCAATGCACGCTTCACAATTCAAAAACATTATGACCACAATCAGTGACAATCAAACGACATGTAACGAATCGAAAGTACAATAATACATCCAATTTCTTCCAGTCCAGAGACTAATGACACATACCAAGATCAAACACACGCCTGTAGTCCTTGATGTAACCTATCACTTTCTCGTTGTACTCGAATCTTGGGTTCCACACAAGTGAACCATATCCAAAGACCCAGAACACCATGGTTGCGTTTGACCAGTGGCGGATCCACAGTGGGGTCAATGGGGTCGCACGACCCCTTGGAAGCCATGGAAACAACCTTAGAGACCCCTTGGAGCTGCTGGTGCAACCCCTTGGCTGCACACCAAGTGTTCGACGAAAAGTCCTCGGCTAGGCAGCAGGTTGAAGACGAAGGCGCTCACGCGCCTGTTTTTTTTTTCAAAACAACCTAGGCAAAAAGACGTCGTTTTGGCCCAGGAAAATTTTTTAAATGACCTGGCCAAAACGACGTCGTTTTGGGCCAAGTCTGAACAAAAAAAATGCCCAGTGTGTCCTGGGCAGGTGTGAACAAAAAAAAATACCCAGCGTGTCCTTTTCAGCCCTATTTCACACAGATCTAAATCCCTTCATTCTAAAACCCCCAAATTTCTTTTGTTTTCTCCTCCTCCAACCCTAAGTTCCAAAATCAATCCCCCCCAAACCCTCAACTCCATCTCCTCCATTGATGCCACCATTAAGGTGCCTTTGTGCTGCCATCGTCGTCACTGTAGTGGTGGTGCCACCAGCTTTGCTCTTTGTATTTACTCATTGTTATTGTGAAATTTCACAATTCAAGTAAGTTCTAAACCCTATGTATGATATATTTAATTTAATTGAAACCTAATTCGTATTTATTTTGATTATATTGGTGGTTTGTTTATATTGTGAGTATTTATTTTGAATATTTTGTATATGTAGAATATATTTAATTTAATTGAAATTCAATTCATATTTATTTTGATTATATTGATGGTTTGTTTATATTGTGAGTTTTTATTTTCATTATTTTGTATATGTAGAATGCAAGATGAGATATTTAATTTAATCGAAATCCAATTCATACTTATTTTGATTATGTTGATGGTTTGTTTATATTGTGAGTATTTATTTTGAATATTTTGTATATGTAGAATATATTTAATTTAATTGAAATTCAATTCATATTTATTTTGATTATATTGATGGTTTGTTTATATTGTGAGTTTTTATTTTCATTATTTTGTATATGTAGAATGCAAGATGAGATATTTAATTTAATTGAAATCCAATTCATATTTATTTTGATTATGTTGATGGTTTGTTTATATTGTGAGTATTTATTTTGAATATTTTGTATATGTAAAATTATTATGGAACGGTTTTTTAAGAGAAAGTCATCATCGGGTTCGGGTAGTTCGAATAATGTTGATAGTTCAAATACTGTTGGTAGTTCAAGAACTCCAAGTTCAAGACAAAGTCAGTTAGATGGTGTTTTGGGTAATCTTGAAGCAGATCCTGGATTGAGAACTCGAATAATGGATTATAATGCTAATATGAGAGATGAGGTCCGAAGATCATATCTACAAAAAGGACCTTGTCAACCTAGAGGTCATAATTTTCCAATAACTAATATGTCGGGAATTAATCGACATTTCATTCCCCAATGGTTTGATGAGTTTGATTGGTTGGAGTATAGTATATCTAAAGATGCAGCATTTTGTCTCTATTGCTATCTCTTTAAAACCAATTTTGCACAAGTGGATAGTGAAGCTTTCACTGGAGATGGATTTAAGACTTGGAAGAAAGGGAGAGAAAGATTTAAGATGCATGTTAGACTGGTTGGGAGTGTTCATAATAAGGCTAGAGAAGATGCTACAAATTTGATGAATCAAGCTACACATATTGAAATGGCAGTAAGCAAACACTCCGACCAAGCTCGTAAGGCTTATCGCACATGCTTGAATGCATCAATCAAGTGCACTAAGTTTTTATTGCGCAAGGTCTTCCTTTTCATGGCCATGATGAAAGTGCCACTTCAAGCAATAGGGGAAATTACTTGGAGCTATTGCAATTCCTTGTAGATAATAATGATAAAGTTAGAGAAGTTGTGATGGAAAATGCTCCGGGGAATCTCAGATTAGTAGCTCCTAGCATTCAAAAAGAAATTGTGAATTCATGTGCCTTTGAAACACTTGATGCTATCATGGATGATCTAAAAGATAGATTCTTTTCAATATTGGTGGATGAAGCACGTGATGTGTCGGTGAAAGAGCAAATGGCTATGGTGTTGCGTTATGTGGATGACAACGGGCATGTAATTGAAAGATTTGTGGGTATCCAACATGTTACCAACACTACTTCAAGTTCACTAAAGGATGCTATTGACACATTATTTTCTCGCAACGGTTTGAGCATTTCCAAGCTACGAGGACAAGGTTATGATGGTGCTAACAATATGAGAGGTGAGTTGAATAGCCTTAAAACAAAGATATTGAGAGAACAACCTTGTGCATATTATGTTCATTGCCTTGCTCATCAACTTCAACTAGCTCTTGTTGTCGTAGCAAAGAAGAATATAGACATTGCCTCTTTTTTTGCAATGGCTAATAGTGTGGTTAATCATGTTGGAGCATCTTGTAAGCGGCGTGATTTACTTAGAGGGCAACTTCAAGAAGAGTTTGTGATAGCTTTTGAAAATGATTGTCTTATAACGAAGCGAGGCTTAAATCAAGAAACAAGTCTCAAACGTGCCGGTGACACACGATGGAACTCACACTATGGTATCTTGATTAGCATCATTTCCATGTTTTCATCCGTGGTTCATGTGCTTCAAATGGTTATTGATGATAATCCTAATGAAAGTGCGGGTGACGCAAATAAGTTAATGAGAGATATACGTACTTTTGAGTTTGTGTTTCACCTTTTCTTGATGAAAGTCATATTGGGACTCACAAATTATTTGTCACAAGCATTGCAAATGAAAGATCAAGAAATTGTGAATGCAATGGTTTTAGTGAAATCATGCAAGGAAAAGCTACATTGGATGAGGAATAATGGGTTCGATGCATTGGTTGATGAAGTATCTTCTTTTTGTGAAAAAACATTATATTGATGTTCCTAACATAGAAGAGACATTTATACTTCCAGGGAGGTCAAGGCGTAATGTTCCAATAAAGACAAATCGTCATCATTATCGTGTAGAGCTCTTTATTTATGTCATTGATGAGCAAATTACGGAGTTAGATGATCGCTTTAATGAGGTAAATACCGAGTTTCTTATTTGTTTGGCATGTTTGAGTCCGAAAGATTCATTTGTAGCTTTTAATAAACCAAAGTTACTTCGTCTTAATCAATTTTATCCTCAAGACTTTTCGGATGAGGATCGTTTGGCACTTGAAGATCAACTTGAGATTTATATTCATTATGTGCGTTCCAGTAGTGATTTCTCTCAATTGGAAGGGATTGGTGATCTTGCAAAAAAAATGGTGGAGACAAGGATGCATCAAGTATTCAATTATGTATATTTGCTCATTACATTGTCTTTAGTTTTACCAGTTGCAACTGCTTCAGTGGAGAGAGCATTTTCTATCATGAATATTGTTAAGGGTCCACTTAGGAACAAAATGAGAGATCAATGGTTGAGTGATAGCTTGCTTGTTTATATTGAGAGAGATATTTTTGCTTGTATTGAAAATGAAGCTATAATGCTTCGTTTTCAAAATATGAAACCTCGTCGTGGACAATTATAGCTTGTAATATTGTTTCCGTTATGAATTATAAATGAAAGCAGTATGATTTCATTTTCAACATGTTTTTCCATCCTAAATTTTTTTTTGAACTTTTACACTACGACCCCTTGTGGTAAGATTCCTGGCTCCGCCGCTGCGTTTGACTACTGCAAAAAGTACATTGATGTAAAAATCCCAAGCTCTAATAAACCAGTCCAAAATAATAACATTTCATAATATAAAACAGACTTTATATTGCAAAGCTCAATGAAATTGAAACCTTACTTTATATAAATTAATATTACTAAAATTCAAAAACTTCAAACTTTATTTTCCTTTTCAGGAAAAGAGTTACTTAATTTCATAAATCATCCAAAAGTAATAGATTTGATAATTGTATAAATCGTTGGAAATGCGCAAAGTTCTGAGATTTAAAAAATAAATAAAATCTCACAAAACCCAAATGATTATTAATGCACTCGACAATTTAGGAGCTAAATGAATTGATTTTTCCATATTTGGGAATTTTCCAAATAGAGAAACATCAAGTTCGAACTTTTCCAATTTTCCCCTTTTCCTATTTTCCGAGCATCCAAACAGAAATTGCAGATCATGGCACCAAAGAACAATTAAAAATATGAGAAAAATCAGCGGCATTGTCATCCAAGCAACAAAAAGTTCAACATTTACAGAGGAATCGGGAGCTTACAATGAAGATAGCAGAAATCTTTCCGAGAACAAAGAAAAGGAGATGAAGCTTTTGGAGAAACCCCTGGGCCGATCTGATTCGATAGATCGAGAAAGCGAGAAGCAATCGACGGTGGTGGTCAGTGGCAAGGAAAAAGAGAGAAACGAAAAGAGAATGAAGCTAAGCGCCGCGTTTCTCTCTTCTGGTTCGTTTGTCTCTATCTCTCTCTTCGCCTTCTCTTTCTCTCTCTCTTCTGGGTTTCGCTGGGTGGGGAAGGAGAGAACCGCCAGCTCTCCGTATTTATATATCGAGGGGAAGCGAAAACCCGCGTGGGTGTGTAGTGCATGATTTGCCACGTGCTCTAGATTTGTCAGTGATGTATGTGGTATGGACTTTTGTATCATGTGCATCCATCACATCCTTCATAATTTCTCATCCATTTCTCTTTATTTTTTTATCATTTAAATAAATAAATTTAACAAAATCGACGTACAAAATTAAATATATGTATAGAAAGCAAAAAGGGATTTGTGTTGATTATTTTCCTAAGTAATCTGAAAATCGCTCAATTTCCATATACACTTTTATTTGATATGCTTTTTATTGTCGTTTGATTTATTTAATTTGATAATATAAAAATAAAAAGGTGAAAGACAAAAAAACAGCGAGTGATTTTATTTCCTTAAATAATACTTTAGTTTTTTTATAAGAAGGTAATCTGATTGGATAAGGTAAAAATAATAATGTTGTATGAACCTTTTGTTTGGGACTAATTAGAATAATAATGTAACATGATGGGATAAGGTAAAAAACAAGTGGGAATAGCACATTCACATCATGTTACCACTTGTTTTTTAATTCCAAGTTTCTAAATATTTTAATTCCAACCTTGAATTAAAATATTTAACATGGGAGACAAACTAAAAGGGTTAGGACAAATTCCAAGTTTATAAATGTTAATATTTTAATTCAAGGTTGGAATCAAATTAATTTGTTGACTGATCAAAAATTAAAAGAGGACGGTGGTGTCTAATTAGTATGCAAATGTGATTCATTTTTTATATGCGTTTCTTGTCTTTCGTAATTGATTTTAACTTGTAACCTCGTTTAATAAGTTTATATTCTTGTCACAACTTATGTTTAAGTAAACGAAGTTCAAAATTAACCTCTCAAAACGAAGTTCAAAGTTAATTGTATACCTAGTTACTTGATATTATTAAAAATAAAAATAGCAAGCCTTCAATTTTCTGGAATAAATACATTAAACTCGGTGTTATAAATGAAAAATTATACGTGTAAATGTTGCTACCACAAAATCATATCAAAATGATAAGAATCTTTGTAGTCTATTCACGATCTTATCTTATCCTCATATGATAATATGTTATAACTTGTGTGGTTATAGCACATTCACATTTTTTTGGAAGAAAAACAAAAGATTAACAAATAAATATTTTTTTTCAAATACTTGTTCAATTGTTAGAGTTAAAACACAATTTATTTTTCTATTTGAAATCTTTAAATAAATAAACCTAGACTTCACTATTTATTGCCAAAATTGTGTAATTGTTCCAAATTTGCATCCATATTCCATACCATACATGTCCATCCCATCTAACCATGATGTATGTCCACATCCATGGCCAAGATGTATGTCTACATACATAGCCATGATATATGTCCCACATACATATATCATGATGCACATACATAACCATAGATTGTATTTTGGTCCAAAACGGGGATTGTATTTTGGTCTAAAACTTGGACTGTCTTTGGTGTAACGTCATACCAAAAAGGAAATTATCCAGGTAAATTATCCAGGTTCATTGAACCTGGACAAGTTTTCACAGCTGTTATCGTTTTCCGCGTTGTCAAATTAGGGTGTGTTTGTTTCACCTTCTTAAGTGGGACTGGACTAGCTAGGATTATTGTCCCATGTTTGGTATACTTGGGGACTAACTTAAATGAGACTAGCCCGGACTCATGTGGACTCCGGGCCTCGTTAGGTCGTCCAAATTAGTCTAGCGTTGAACCATGGGATTGCTAAGAACGTCTTCCTCACAACGTTGTCTCCTTCGCCGTTCCTCATCTCTCTGTCTCTCCCTCTCTCTACTCTCGCGTCTTGTCTTCGCTCTCGTTCTCTCACTAATGATTGCGTCCTTTCCCTCTCTCCTCGCCCCGAACCCAGATCACGTCCTCTCCCTCTCTCTCCTCATCCTGCTAGATACCGAGCCGATCTGCACGACCCAACCTCGATGTCGAGCCGATCTGCACGACCCAACCCAGATCACGTCATCTCCCTCTCTTTCCACGTCCTGCTCGAATCAGAGTGTCGTTGTTGGGTATACAAGGAACACAGCTGCGATTTCGATTTCGATGTCAATTGAAATTGAATTTTTTATTGTTTGTGTTTTGGGAGCTTTATCGATTCAAATGGAGGAGAAAGATGTGGTTGCAAGTAGTGGAATTTGGATGGAGAGCTTTATCAATTGAAATGAAGTAGAAGCTTTGATTGGAATCTATGGAGTTTGGACGGAAAAAATGAGAGAGAAGAGGTTTCAGGCAAGAAAAAGAAATAGAAAAAGAAAAAAAAAAGAATTATTTTTATTATTTTTATTATCCTACTTCTAATCCGATACTGCATCAAACGCTTCACTAACTTAGTTCTGCTTAGTCTAGTCCAAACCAGTCCAAACCAGTCCAACTTAGTCCCTGAAACTAGTCCAATCCGAGATAGTCATGTGCAACAAACGCACCCTCAGTGCCTTAACTCCCGATGCCTGCAACTACCGCAAAATCGTGTCATATAAGTCATCAACAAGGAAATCAACTGATTTCGGTTCAATGAACCTGGACGCTAACTCGGCACTAAAAACTCTACTGCTCCTTCGTGGTTGGCAAGGTTTTTGGGTCAATTTGGTTGGCGAGGTTAGGCAAATAGGCAAGGAAAGGGGGATCCCAAATCCGAGGTCCCGTGGATTTTGATTCCCTTGTCAGTTGGATTCAATTCCAAATTTATGGCTGGTTTCCTGCTGTTTTTGTAGGATTCCATCGAGGATTGGTGGGAAGATAAGAAGAAGATAATGTGATGATTGAAGTGCTTTGTGCCAACAAGCTCTGAGAGGTTTCTATTTATGGGAGGATAACGTGTTTCTTGATACGAGGTTGGGAAGCTTTGGAAGGTTTTTATTAGACCCGTCAGTTTCTTATACGACACGGTGACACGACATTAAAATAACGGATTTCGGGTCAACACGATAACTAATCAGGTCATTATCGGATGACCCATAAAGAATCCGTTAATAACAGGTTATTAACAAGTATACACGCGGGTAACCCGTTTCGATCCGTTAAGAAAAATAAATTATAACTTTAAAGTTTAATTACTAAAAAATTTATTATAAAATACAATAGCCATATTGTATATATTGGTATATTCTATATTAAATATATATTTCTGTATTATTATTCTATATAAGTTTTTAAAAAAAAGTTTTATTCATTTATTTATTTTTATTACGAGAGTTTCTTATTATCATTAATAGGATAAATTTTATTTAACATGTTGTTGTCCAAAATTAAAATCAACTAGTATAGTATTAGTATAGGCAATAAGACATCCCTACAAGTATGAAAAATGTGAAAGAATATATAAACACTCGTGATTCATCATTCCTCCACGAGTAGACAATGGTTATACTTACATTATCGTTTAGATTTTTTAAACCCTCCAAACCGTCATGAATAGTGTTTTTTATTTGAGTGTAAAAGTAATAAAATTAATAATAATTATTGTAGAAGTGTAAGAAATATAAAAATTATATATATACAATCACTCATAGTGACAAAATTTACAACTTTCGTGAAGGGGTCAACTTCGAAATCCGACACTATAATCCATGAACCTTAAATTTGTATTTAACCGTCGATTGTCGTTTAGGCTTTATTCTTTATATTGAATTTCGTTTTTAAAATTTTCTCTTTTGAAAACATGATCTTCTGGGGACGTAGGAAGATGAACGGTTCGGATCTTTGATATCACGTCTCGATATTTACAGTTAACTGAAATATAAGTCGATGTTATATAGTTTGTAGAGACTTTATAAACACCAAGCAATATTTTCACTAACGGTAAAACTCTGAACATAATATCAACGATCCAAACCATTCATCTTCATGTATCCTCTAATAGATCATGTTTAAAAGAAAAGAAAATCTAAAAAAAAACAAAATTTGGTGAGAAAAATGAAGTATAAATGTAAACAACAATCAACAGTTAAATTTTGATATGTGATTTATATGATTATAGTGGCACATTTCAAAGTTAAGCCCTTCACGAAAATTGAAAAGCTTGTCATTACGAACGTTTATATATTTTTTCTATATTTTTCACACTTCTACATTAATTAAAAAACTATTGGAGACTTTACTTAAACAATAGCCATAGGATAAGTGAGAGGAGAGTGCTAATGCAGAAAGCCTTACTGAAAATATCATCAATATAACTCTTGAAGATAATATATTAAGTCAAAGTTCCAATACCGTTTCCCATGGTGATTGATGAAAATTAAAGAGTTTGATTGTAAGAAAATGTGCAAGGTTCCAAACCTTGAAATATAACTCCCTTAATTTTGCAAATCTTTTGAAAATTTGATATGTTGTAATGTTGTAATGTTTTTTATTTTATTTTTTATTATGCTCTTATTTTGGGCATGTAAATATTTTATACTTGAAAGACAAATGCGTTTTTATGTTTTGAATGTGATAATATTGTCACAACCCGTCCCATATATATATATTTATCGACGGCGTGAATTGACGAAAATACCCTTGAACGTTAGTTGTGTAATGTGGTTTAAGGGTAGCTTTGGGTTAATATTCTTAAAATCCTAATTGTTTGAAACCAATTAGGATTAAGTTATGTTCTTTTTGGTGGTTGACCAATCCTAGGCCACACACAGACACTCTCTCTTCTCTCCCCCGTGTCCTCTCACCCCTCTCTGACTCTCACTCTCTCTCTTCCCTCTTACATATGGACAAGGGCAAGAACACCCCAAACCTTGTAGATCGAGGTTGAAAATGGTACCATTGTGTTCCTAAGGTCCTCGCGAGTTCAAATGTACCAATTATAGGTAAGGTTACTTTCGACTTCACGTAGAACCACAAAGTCCGATTCCATGCACTGTTCATGCAACTTTTATTCTTCGATTTTCAGGGAATTCTAAGCACATAAAAGGCTTAAGGAGGTCCTCACGAGCCTTGGGGTAGTTCGTTGGAAGAGTTTGGACGTCGGAGGGCCGAGATCGAAGCTTTTCAAGTCGACCGGATTATCGAGCTTCCTCAGGTAGATTCTAGTGGAATTCAAGGCTTAAAAGTAGTATAACGTGATTCTACATGTTATTAGCTTCATTTTGGTACCAACTGCATGAAAAATGGTGAAGAAACGAAGGAGAATAGTGAGTTTGAAGTTTTGCCCAGTTTCCGGCGCCGGTGACGGTCGCCGGAGCTGGAGGTAGAAGGTGAAGGAATATTCCGTCAAGTATGACGGAATATTCTCACGCCGTCAGTCAAATGTAACGGAATCTGTTAGGTTTAACAGAATATTCCCTAACGGTGGTTAGGGAATTCGTCAGGTTTGGGCCGCGCGTGGGGGTGTGTTTTGCCGTGCCCTTACCAACGCGTGGCAGCGCGTGGAAGGTCCAAAAATATTTCTAAAAATATGGGGATGATCCTGAGGTTGTGTAGATCACGATGATATATTCATATACCTATTTTGAGCAATGTATGAGAAGTTATTAGCTAGTTTTGTCTATGTGTTTTAAAATAACGTTTTTATAGTTAATTCGCATATAGGTGAGACTTATCCCGAGGACGAGTATATCCACGGGCGACTCGGGGGCTACGACCCTTTGACATATCAGTGAGTGGGCTTTTGGTTTTCAGTATATATTTATATATTTGATATATTTCCCTGAAATGCATTTAAATGAATGTATGTCTTGAATTTTCATGCCAAATGCCTTTATATTTTGGTTATGCATTTCATAGTTGCATATATGTGTGTGTGTGTGTGTGTGTGTGTGTGTGTGTGTGTGTGTGTGTGTGTGTGTGTGGTGCTGTGGAGGCACAGGTAAGTTCAGGTAAGTTATGTTTGATTATACGAACTACGAATGACTTGATCCCTATTCAGGGTATGTAGGCATTCTAACGATACGTTAGATGCAATTATACAATAGTTAAGGCAAATGCCTTAGTTGTGAATAGAATGATTATAAATGCATTGATGAACATTGTGCTCATAACATGCACCAGAGTGATTGCGATTTAGCCAGAGAGAGAGTTGCCACAGGCCTGTATATTATGTCACCTCCTGCACCATGTGCTCACATTGGATTCAATTAGGTGCACAGTCTTGTCGTACAGACCACTATAGGTGGTTCCGACTCGTAGGTGATTAACGTATTATCGCACAGCTAGCATTGAGAGAGTAAAATTGAGCATAATTATATTACACTCAATCTTGTCGTACAGACCCCTTTTTAGTGGTTCCGACTTATGTGCAGAATAATGCGTCATAGTAGTGACTCCGGCTAGATTGAGTTTAGGCTATGAATTCAGCCGTACAGACTACCACAGGAGTTCCGGCCAACATATCGTATTTCCATGAAATCATTCTTACCTGAACTGTTTACTTTGTAATATTTTGGCATGGCATACATATGAATATGATTATGTGAAGTATGAATTGACTTGATATGATTTCATATATATTTTTGTATATGCTTATATCTTGATTCTGGTAACTATATATATATATATATATTTTGTAGGAGAAATCCTAATGGGACTCTACATGGATCACATTGACCAATTTAAAGTTGGTTGAAAGGAAGGCTTAAACGTGCAATTTCTTTTCGAGTTCCAAATAATTTTTTTTTTGTTTGCATTATTTAACAATAATTTGTGTTTAACTAAACAATAATACTATTCAAACATACAAAATCGGCTCATTTGCTCTTGCATTATGTAAGAGGTGCGAGGACTAATTATGAACTTCAATGTTGATGTGCAAAATCAACTCATTTGCTCACGCCTCAGCATGACCAAGGTCTCTGAATGTATAAAGTTGGCAGTGCCTGGTAGTTTGGGGGTTTGTGAAGTATGGTACAAACAGTGTTTCTCCAAGTTTTCGAGTGAGGAAAGCTTCTTAGTTAGGGACTTGCAATACCCAAGTCATTGAATAATCACGAAACTTCCAAGTACAGAACAAAGTCTTTGAATGTATAAAGTTGACGGTGCCTGGTAATTTGGGGGTTGGTGAAGTATGGAACAACAGTGCTTCTCCAAGTTTCCAAGTGAGGAAAGCTTCTTAGTTTGATACTCGCAATAACCAAGTCATTGAATAATCACGAAACTTTCAAGTACTGAAGTATAGTAACATGTAGTTGGAGTCCCCCAAGTCTCTGAGTGAGGAGAATTACCGAAGAAGGTATCCTAATTTTCCCGAGTCGCTGGAGGAACAAGGGCTTCACAAAACAGAACCAAAATCACGACATGACCCATATGTTGATCCGGAACTTGACATTCACTTTCTTCTTCCCCACCACCCAGCCCGACCCTCCCTGTCACGTGATCAACGCTGCGTCTTTCACAGAGTCCCGCTCTCAACTCTCGTGAAGAAGAGCAAATTCCTGTTGGAGCTCTTGGTCCGTGTTTTTGGGTCTCCGTTCCTTAACAGCAGGGCACAACTATTTGAGGATGATGAAGGTTTGATCCAGAAGAAGGCATACAATGTTCTTTCAATCACTCTCAGGGCATGCAAAAGTTTACAGCTGCCTTAGTTATTGGTTATAAATTGTTTGTTTTACGGCTAATCGCGTAGTCAAACAAGAGATGGTCACAGGCATCACTCATATAATCTTCTGGAATATACATGTTTTCATCACTCTGTATTGGTAGGGATTCGGAAAACATACAGTCATGCAACTGCAAACTCAATTTCACTACAATTATCTCACCAGCCAACTAATTGTACAAGAAAACCAAAATCAAACAAGGCAACTATTGCCTTAGCGGCGGTTCAATGACTGGCACATAAAAGGGACAAACGCTACCGTGGCTATGGAAGGGAATTTTTCTAACAATAACAAGCAAAAGTATTTCTTGTTAACCATTGGGTGAGCTCTTAATATTTTCTACTTAGGGGCCACCTCGATAGTCTTCTCGAGCGATTCAGTTTTCATAGCCGCAATCCATCTGACCATAGAGAAGATCAAATACAAAGGAGACTTCTTGGGCGCTTACTTCAATGTGGATTCAGTCTCATCTGCAGATAACTAGTTCTGCTTAATTTGCAAGCAAAATAAATGAAAGAAATATCATTCATTTCATTGTTGAAAGGTGAGATTTAACTCTCAGACAGAGTCGCAATACAGTAGAATTATGTTTCGGACTACTATTTTTCCCTGATTTGTTTACATATCACAATTCCTTCCAAGTTCTAATAAAAAGGTGGTTGTACGCAAACATACCTTCAATACGATTGCAGCAAATGTTGGAGTAGCACGGTAGATCTGTGTTTCTACTTGTATGGGGCAAACAAGACCGATGAGTTGTGGCCACCGAACCCAAATGAGTTAGACAATGTCACTTTAACGTCCAGTCTCTCTTTCTTTGGACCCACTACTAGTAGTTTTGTATCCTGCATTCATGTGCTGACAGAATTAGAGGATTCCAAATACACTTTCATTGGACATTATACACCAGAAATGGGTGCCAAGGGAACACATGACAACATACCACACCCTCATCTGGATTTTCCAGATTGATAATTGGATGTTTCGACCGAGTTCTTATCGCCTACCCAAAAAGAGATAACATGTCAAGAACTACACTTCAAGACAAACAAAGAAGAATTGTATTTGGTCTTACACATAAGGTCTAAAAATAGTACAGTTTTTCCAGTTCAAAAACATCACGTAAGTTACCTGTACTGCTGCAACAGCTTCTACAGCACCAGATGCTCCCAGTAGGTGACCAATCATGGATTTTGTAGAGTTCACTCTCAACTGTAAAACGTAAAGATCTCATCGAACATGGAAATACAGGAATTAAGAAAATAGATAATGCATGTTATGTATTGTTGTTACATCAGGATTCTTGCCAAAACAATGAATGAGAGCATTATACTGCTTGAGATCTCCCGCCGGTGTGGATGTAGCATGTGCATTAATGTAATTAACATCTTCCCTAGACACCCCAGACTGTTCTAAAGCCTTTTCAATGCACAGAATAACCCCGGCCCCTGTTTCCAACAGAAACAAGTTGACTTTCTTGCTTCCATAGCTCAACATAAAGAATGCGAGAGAAACGCAGGAGTGAGATTTCCAAAGATAAAGCATATTACCATCAGGGTGTGACTCAGTCATGTGGGAAGCATCACATGTGAAGCTTCCACCAAGGAATTCTTCATAAATAGTTGCACCTCTTTTCTGTATTAAAAAATAATCGATGAATTAAATGCTCTATTAGCATTTATACAAAAACACCATATTTCATAGTAAGATAGAAATGAATGATTAGAAAATGTGTTTGTGAGATTATTGGGGTAGCAGCAAGTTCAAGAAACGTAACAGAAAGCCTGATACGGATTAACTTGAGTGAACCACAGGATACAGAATGTCCCTACAGACTTCGTACCTACAACCTTACAGATGATGTGATCCTACACAGAAAGAAAAAAAGGATATCCAGACAGACACCCAAATGCCATCGCCAAGGTCATAGATTTATAAAAAAACCTTAGCATGTTCTAACTATGTAAGTCATCACGATTCTGTCCAATAACCAAAAACAAGATTTCGTTAAAAACACCACCTATGTAAGTCTACATGTAAGTAAGAAACAATGATTACAGTTTCAAACTCTCTCTTTCGTAATGCAGTAACTTTGCACTTGTTTAACGTTTCTAAAATTAAGAAACTCAAATCTCAAGCTCAATGGCTATGGATTACGAGTCATCATTTCAATAAAGCTGACATTGTGACAACCAATATATACATGCCTTTTGATGATTTTTACCATTCTTGTTCTTAACAATATTTACAAAAGTTTCATCATATAACCAATCACAATGGAAATAAAAGAATAAATGAATCTAGCAGAGTGCTTGGTCAAGATTATGCAACATCAGTTTCACAATTTCAGTAGTTCGGCAAGATCAATTTCTAAATTTTTAGCATATTTTCAAGATTAGTTTCAAACTTCTAAGAAGAGGTGGAGAGAGAGAGATACTGGTTCGAAGGAGAAGCAAGAGAGAGAGAAATGGACCAAGAAGAAAAAAAAGAGGACAGACAATAAAACAGTACAAATAAAAAGATAAAGACGTTGAATAAAATTATAAATGCAAGAACAATTAAAAAACAACCATGACATTGCATGTCGCATGAATAATTTTTATCTCTCTCTCAAACAAATAAAAAATTAAGTTTCTCTACAAATATATAGTCCTATCTAAGTTAGTGGACTGAATTGATTTCAACTTTCAGTTGATTTGTAGATGACTTTATCATGTAGAAACGACTTTCAATTGATTTGATTAGCTTTATGGTATTTCTGTTTTTATTCATGATATTGAGAAAAGCAAGTGTAAGTGATAGAATGGAACATACTAATCTTGATTTGAAGTTGTAATTAGTAGATTTTCGTTACAGAAGCTAGTTGTTACTAAAAAGAGTTTTAATCGTTACTAATTTTTTTGGTCATGAAGAGTGGTTGTGACTAAATGCTTACTAAGTCATTGTAAGAGTTGAAACAAATGATTTCTATATCGAGAAAACTGAAGGGCAAACACAAGATAATAGAACAAGGAGAAGTTACCAATCGAGTTCTCGGTTTTCATTTTTCAAAAAAGATATAAACTAAAAGCTGAAATGGTAATCGAACAGTCCCTTATTTTAAAGATTAAGATTAGGGAAGTGCAAATGAATATGTACTCACCCAAACTCTTAATAAATCAGAAACTGTCGATCATCTGAAGTGGACGGTTGCTCTTGCTCCTCCTCCTCCTCAATATCAATAGCAACATTGAGATCAATCTGCTGGCTCCGAAGAGAAGTGAAGCAGTTCGTTTTGGTTGCGCAATAGGCGATGCACCCCGCAGCTTTTAATGCGTGTGGCTTTGTGGAATAGAAATATAACTTGACAAATATCTCCCTGCTGCTCGTGCTCCTCTAAATCCACTAACTTGCTCCTCACATGAGTTGCCTTCATGTCATTGTCAAACCATACGTAAGGTTCAAACTTGACTATTCCGTTGATGAGAATACAAGCATAAAGAAAATGAAAAGTCGGTGGTTCAAAAACGAAGGATAGAGCCAATCCTAATAATGTCTCCCCCACTTGTAAATTTAGAGGAATTTCAAAACAAAATTCACTGCCACCAACAAACTCTTCATATTCTGGTGGAAGTTCAAGTGTTGTTGGATGGTTAGAGGTAAAGCTGAACCACTTTGGAACTTCATAGCCTGGAAGAACAACTTGAAATTCAGAGCGTCGGAGAGATTCCTGCAATAGTAGATATATATAGTTAACTTACAAACAATCGTTATCTGATCTCTCTCTGAAGTATATATCAACAAATTTTTTTTTCATTTCAAGAGAAATTAAGGAGAAGAGAGAGGAACCTGATGATTCAACAAATTGTTTTCCAACTTTGCCACCTCATCACCACTTAATCTAAAGCAATTAGTCAAGATCAGAAACTCAAACATAGGGGGCAGTTCTGGAATTTTCTCCAACGATCTGCAATCACTTAGATCTAACAAACGTAGTTTTGGTGGTAGGACTTGTGGAATTTTCTCCAATGATTTGCAATCACTCAATCTAAGTGACTCCAAGTTGACAAATTTGCTAATGCAATCCGGAAGACTAACAAAATTGTTACTCGACAGATCAAGTCTTTTTAATGTGGACCAGCAATTAAGAGATACAAGGAAATCACTTTCTGATAAATTGCATCCGTTAAGATAAAGCTTCCGTAGCACTGGAAGCGTTAATGTAATAGAATTGTTATCTGAAGTATCTAAGTAAGTTGAAAACAACTGTGATTTGGTACTGCAGGTTGAAACTTCATCAAACTTGACCTTATTCCCAAAAGTTAGGAGGTAGAGATTTTGCAACTCACAACCATTTGCTGCAAAACTCCCGAGCCCAGTAAGATAAGCAATTGATGAAGGCAGTTGTCTTATGCCACTTTTTTCTATATGCAAAGATAATAGGGATTCCATCTTGCCCTCCTCTATTTCTGGGAAACTCTCGAGCCTTGTGCAACCCTTGAGAGAAAGCCATCGAAGGGATCCCAATCCAAGTCTTGTTGCAAACCTCTTAAGTTTAGGGCATCCACTAAGATTCAATTCAACAAGTTTATCAAGGAATCCAACGGAATCATCAACTTCAACCAAATTTTTACAATTCCTTAGATTCAAGTACTTTATGTTTGGGCTTCCAGATAAATCGGGAATTTTTTCCAAGAATTCGCAACCTCTTAAATTCATGAATGTAAGCTTTGCCAAATTCTGTGAAACAAAAACCAAAATTCACATGTTCAAAAATAATATAATGACACACTTGAGGTTTTTTTTTTTGGAAATAATATATGTTTAAATAAATAATGATTCAAAATACTTTATAGTATATACCTTGAATTCCTTCAATTGTCTTATGCCACTGTATGACACATCAAACCTAACGAGATGTCTTGGATGATAATTGGACGGCAAATTGAACACAATCGTATGCTTTTGATGAATATCGGATTGTCCACCCAATTCAACCCACCTCAAATCGTTGGGCAGATAATCAACGTGTCCAGAAAAGCGTGCATTAAGATTTATAAAAATTTCAAGATTTACCATATGCAAAAAACTTTTTGCATTCAAGGGTATCACATCTGTTTTGGGCAACTTCACCACAATGCCTTTAATTTTCCATGTTCCCTGAGATGGAAAAAAAATGAAATATTATTAACAAACCATGTCGTTTAATTAACAAACAAAACACAAGGTCTATTTTAAATTTCTGTATTTTCTTTTCAAGATCATGCAAATCAAATGTATGAGCATATATTCTACTTACCCGATTTTCAGTTAGAACATCGTACACATCTTCATGAAACCACAATCTGCTACGTTTCCCTGGGTGAGTGGGAGATTCTTCGTAAACTATATGCTTACCCATTTTTTCTAGCAAGCCATGCATCAAAATCTGATTATCTTCAATAGTTATGATGGCATTCTCAACGAGTACTTCTATACAATCTTGAGGTACATTGAGCTTCGAACTTCTTAATATTTGTAACACGTAGTCTTTATCTGCGCCCTTGAAGAAGCATGCAATGTCTAGGAAAATTTGTTGCAGGACATTATCCCACGCATCATAAGTTTTTCGAAGTGTTCTTTGAATACCTCTATAAGGTTCTCCTTCGTAAGAATCATAACTATCTAATATATCTTGCCAGCGATCGATACTTTTATTACGCAGATGAGAACCTATAAGATTAAGAGCTAATGGAAGACCTTCAGCATAGGCTATTGCACGTCGTGCGAGTTCGAAATACATGTCTGGAGGCTCATTTCTTCCGAAGGCATTCAAACTCAAAAGCTCGAGAGCCTTGTCGTCTTGTAATTTTTGGACCTTGTATATCAACTGAACTTCATAAGATTCCAGCAATCCTCTATCTTTTGTGGTTATGATCACTCTACTACCCTCTCCGAACCAATCAACTTCAACCAGGTTGTTTAACTGCTCCATTTCATCCACATCATCAAGAATTAAGAGAACCTTCTTCCGCCTCAACAGTTTCTTTATAAGACTGATTCCTTCATGAACATCGACAACATTCAACTCTGTACCGCACAAAATTTTAGAAAGAAGAGTCTTTTGTAGTTGGATTACACCTTCACGTGATGTCGATATTTCTCTGACATCTGCCAGGAAACAACTACCTTGAAACATATGAGCAATTGCATTATAAACAGCTTTTGCAATTGTTGTCTTGCCTACTCCAGATGTCCCCCATATCCCAACCACACGACTATTTCCTCCGACACCTAGAAGCTCTTTCACCTCTTGTACGCACAATTGTATTCCAACTAGATGTTTGGCCACATTCAAATATGTGCGTTGTAGTACTTCGACTAAGATCTTCTTAACAATCTTATTGATAAGGGTAGCTTCAGAGCTAGCAATCAAAAACAAATCACACAATTAATTAGTACTTTTTTTTTTTTTGCTGTATCTCAGAGAAATGTGGAAGAGAGTGTAAAAACTAATAGACAGGAATATTAAACATATTAATGAAAAGTACAGAATATTTTTCTCTGCTTATCGCTCGCTAGAGATTTAAAGAGTAAAAATGAATCACAATAAATTGACACTAGCCTCCATGCACGTGCGTGAGTGCGTGCAAAAGACATTTTTTGAATTACGACGTGCTATGTTCGACTTACACGTTTTAAATGTATATATATATGTGCGTGTGTGTGTGTGTAAATTGACAAAAAGAAAGTTAAATATTTGAAGTAAATGAATAATCTTAGATCATGCTACAAAAAACCCCTCATAAACCAATTAAAGCAGCTGAATTTACATTAAGAATAGAGAAAATAATATTTAATAAACAATTGATTGAATCACATTATTGCTAGCTCATTGTGAGGCTAAGCTCACCCCCTGCCCCTTAGTGTAGATAATATCGTTTGTTAAAAAAAAATCATTTAACAACTAATTTAATCACATTATTATCCGCGTGCGAAAGACTTTTTTTATAATCGGCATTACACGCCTCTTAAGATATTTTGAACGTGTTTAAAATAGAGAAAATAATATTTAATAAACTTGTTGCTAGCCCCTTGTGAGGCTAAACCCACATCCCTCCCCCTTAGTATATATAATATCGTTTGTTACAAAAAAAAACAATCATTTGACAACTAATTTAATCACATTATTATCCGTGTGTGAATGAACTTTTTTATAACCGGCATTACACGTTTCTTAAGAAGTTTTGAACATGTTTAGAAATAGATAAATTGAATCAAATTATTGTTAGCCTATTGTGATGTACTAATTAAAAAAACCACAAAATAATTTAATTATTAAAAAATACTATTAAAATGACAAAAATTCCCCTACCTTATTTGATGCATTATTTTGGGATGCCTTTGAAGTTTTTTGTTTTGGGGGCATTTTTGTTGAAGTTTGGTGACACCAAAACACTATTCACATTTTATATATAATAGATTATTGTAGGCTTACTTTTTAGGTTCATTTTGGAGGGCTTTGGTTCTGTGTCCCACTATTTTTTTGTTTCAAATAAGGTTTATATTCTTTTTTTATTTTATTTTTTTATTGTAATATTCTTCTGTTTCAAGAGGGGGTAAGATTTTTGTCCTTGTTTTTTTTTTTTTTTTGGTATTTATTTTTCCTTGCATTTGAGGGGTGAGGATTATGTTCCTAAGAGTAACTGTTTTATTTTGATAAAAATAAAAGTCTCTCGTACCACCAAGATTTTCCAAAAAAACAAAAATTACATTCTTTTTTTTTTCTTCCAGAAAAACGATAATCTTAGTAGGTTAAATTGTTAATGGTTATGGGAAGAGAGATCGGTGTGGATCTTTCTTGCCCTAATATCAAATCTAACTAACGTTATCGTTCAACTCCTATATTTGTATTCAAAAGAAAAAGCATGTGCCGCTTGCTATGGATCTAAATAGCAAAACCGAAATACGCAGCTAAATTGACATTTGTACCATGAAATACAGGAATCAAGAAAATTAACCATACAAATATACAATACTAGAAGGAGCACAAATAAACTTACTCTTCTTTCTTGAGAGGATATCCTGACAAATTTGCTGCTTCTTTAACAGCACTCCTCCATGCGAGGATCTTCTTCTTGTTGTCCTTGAATTTGCACTCAAGTTCTGTAAACGCTTCACCGAAACTACCCGTGTGATTTCGTACATGGGACGGATCCACCGTGTAAAAAACTGGCCAAACTATTTGCTGCCTTGACTTTCTACACTCGAGGATATGAACGAGCTCGTCCAAGCACCATCTTGAGGATAAGTATTTTTCAGACAATACGATGATCGAAATTCTCGACTCTTCAATTGCTTGGAGAAGAGCCGATGATATTTCTTCTCCTCTTGTAAGATGGCAATCAATGAAAGTGTTGATTCCATTACGGACCAAGGCATGGTATAAATGATCTGTAAAATTGGTTCGTGTATCCTCACCTCTAAAACTCAAAAACACATCATATATCCATGAAGGAGTACTGCTGAAGGAAGAAGAAGAGACAAGTTGATTGGCCATGGGAGAATTAAAGCCAGATACACCAAAGAAAATAGCCTCAACAAGAATTGGAATATGCAGTACGGTATGGACAATGGACTCTCTCTTGATATATGTATCAGTCCTCATACTTTTCTTCCTACCAGTAGAGTAGTTTCCTACCTACTACCTTCGAATGTGGTCAAGTTGAAGGAACGGAAGTTTCGTCGCAACTTCATTTTAAAGGGGATTTCTATCCAGCATTAATTAAGAGCTGGGGATTGACTAGAAAAAATTTATATTCTAGAAACTAGCAAACTTTTACTTAATTAATTAAGGGCGTGTTTACGTGTCCGTGGATAAATCAAAATGGGCGGTACACGAAAAATAGAATCGGATTCCTGATTTTGGAAGAATTGTATTCTTGAGGTAGGAGGTGTCATTTGAATTCCGGGAGACATGTGGAATCCGGAATACAACTTTTCTACCTATTATGACCCCACCTAATTCATAAACTCCAATCTGCCACTTAAATCAACAAGTCCACATCTCTCCAGCGCCAGTTCTTCTATGGTTGTGGTGTCGTGGTCGTGTGGGGATGGAGGAGCGAGAGAGAGACGGAGCCGCAGGAAATGGTAATGAAGGATGCGCAGAAAATAAAATGTAGGGGAGGGAGGGAGGGAGAGGTGGTGGTGATGGCGGTGCCTGCTGGGGAGGACCAACGAAGGATACTGGGAGAAGAGGAAAAGACGTGGAGGTTTGAAAAAGTCGAAAAATTGGGCTGCTTGGGAAGTTACTGGGGGTGGTAAAAAAAAATTAGGTTTAAAAAGGTCAAAAAGGGTTAAAAGTTTAGTTTATGAAGAGACAGAAATTTCAATTCTTTATGGGTTAATGATGTTATGAAAATTAAATTTTATTAATTATCACATAAATAACTCATTTAGACCAAGGGCAGTTTAGTAATCAAACGGTTTCGATTCTATTAAAAAATGAATCAATAAACAATTTATATGGAATTGACATCATTTATACTCCGTTTTCCAACAGTTTAGTAAACACTTTTCATAAAAATCTATTTCTAATTCCTCATCAATCAAATTCCTCGTCAATTCAATTTCACCCATTTTGATTACGGATTAGTAAACGAAAGCTGGTTGAAGACGAAGTACATGCTTGAACCATATGCATATTGGCCGCTTGATAGGAAGTTGATGAGCCGTAGACCAGAGCACAGGGTGGCCGCAAGAAAGGGAAAGCGAGTGCGGTGAAGACGACGAAGAAGCTCGAAAGGCAGAGTGCCTCGGCTATCCTCTCCGCTAAAGACTTGGAAGTCTAAAACGCGGGTCCAGAAGAAAAGGGGCAGCAAGAAGAAAGCTAGGTGAAGAACCTCCCGCTTCTATCAACACATTCAAGGGGAATATATAACACAAGGGGCCTTTGATTTTTAGTAGTAATGGATGGCAAATAAGGAAAGGAACGTGTAGATTAGAATAGAATATCGCTTGCCCAAAATAAAAAAGTGAAGAGACATAATAAAGACAGGTCCCAAGTATACTATCCACCGAACTGAATAACGGACTATTTAGACCTACAGTTTCAACGCAAATCTGTACCAAAGGGGATTTCTGTTTCCCTGACTCTGAGTCATCTTTGAAAATTAAAGTTTGGAAAGAAGATACAAGTAGGTCGGAATTCGAAGAACGTAAAGTCATGCAACTGCAGACTAAATTTCATTACAATTATCTGATCAGCCAACTAATTGTACAAGAAAACCAAAATCAAACAAGGCAACTATTGCCTCAGCGGCGATTCAACGACTGGCACATAAAAGGAACAAACGCTACTGTGGCTATGGAAGGGAATTTTTCTTACAATAACAAGCAAAAGTATTTCTTGTTAACCATTGGGTGAACTCTTAATATTTTCTACTTAGGGGCCACCTCAACAGTCTTCTCGAGCGATTCAGTTTTCGTGGCCGCAATCCATCCGACCATAGTGAAGATCAAATACAAAGGAGATTTCTTGGGTGCTTACTTCAATGTGGATTCAGTCTTATCTGCAGATAACTAGTTCTGCTTACTTTGCAAGAAAAATAAACGAAAGAAAGATCATTGGTTTCATTGTTGAAGAAATATGTGACAGTGCTCGTAACTGTTCTACCATGTTGATTTCAAGTTGAAAGATATTAACTCTCAGACAGAGTCGCAATACTGCAGAATTATGTTTCGTACTACTATTTTTCATAAGAAATCCCGACACTTTCATTAACAAATTGCAGTTTTTTCTTATTTCTAATAAAAAGGTGGCAGTATGCAAACAAACCTTCAGTATGATTGCAGCAAAGGTTGGAGTAGTTCACTTAGATCTGTGTTTCTACTTGTATGGGGCAAACAAGATCGATGAGTTGTGGCCACCGAACCCAAATGAGTTAGACAATGCCACCTTAACGTCCAGTCTCTCTTTCTTTGGACCCACTAGTAGTTTTGTATCCTGCATTCACATGCTGACAGAGTTTGAGGATTCCAAATACACTTTCATTGGACATTATATACCAGAAAAGGGTTACAAGGGAACGGAAGACAACGTACCATGCCCTCATCTGGGTTTTCCAGATTAATATTTGGATGTATCCACCCAGTTCTTATTGCCTACCCAAAAAGAAGATTACATGTCAAGAACTACACTTCAAGCCAAACAAACAAGAACTGTATTTGGTCTTACATATATGATCTAAAAATAGTACAGTTTTTCCAAGTCAAAAACATCACGTAAGTTACCTGTACTGCTGCAACAGCTTCTACAGCACCAGATGCTCCCAGTAGGTGACCAATCATGGATTTTGTAGAGTTCACTCTCAACTGTAAAACGTAAAGATCTCATCGAACATAGAAATACAGGAATTAAGAAAAACAGATAATGCATCCTATGTATTGTTGTTACCTCAGGATTCTGGCCAAAACAATGAATGAGAGCATTATACTCCTTGAGATCTCCGGCCGGTGTGGATGTAGCATGTGCATTAATGTAATTAACATCTTCCCTAGACACCCCAGACTGTTCTAAAGCCTTTTCAATGCAGAGAATAACCCCAGCCCCTGTTTCCAAGGACATTAATAAAATAATTCAAATTCCAGAACTTGATGTAATTCATTGAAACAAAGTGCAAGGCGAATAAAATTATTCACACAAAAAACATGCTATAACGACATTATTCATACAAATATTTCCACATAATGTTCTTTCATAATGAACCTCAACTAGATCAACAGAAACAAGTTGCCAAAAACTTTCTTGGTTCCACAGCTCAACAAAAGAATGCGAGAAGCGTAGGAGTGAGATTTCTGAAGATAACGCATATTACCATCAGGGTGTGGTTCAGTCATGTGGTAAGCATCACATGCGAAGCTTCCACCAAGGAATTCTGCATAAATAGCTGCACCTCTTTTCTGTAATAAAAAAAATCGATGAATTAAATCCTCTTTTCTGTAAGATAGAAATGAATGATTAGAAAATGTGTTTGTGAGACTATAGGGGAAGCAGCAAGTTCAAGAAACATAACAGAAAGCATGATATGGATTAACTTGAGGGAACCACAGGATACAGAATGTCCCTACAGACTTTGCACCTACAACCTTACAGATGATGTGATCTTAATCATCCTACACAGAAGTAAGAAAAAATGATATCCAGACAGATACCCAAGTGCCATTGCCAAGGTCAAAGATTTAGAAAATACCTTAGCATGTTCTAACTCTTCTAGAAGCAAAACGCCAGCTCCTTCCCCCATAACAAAGCCATCACGATTCTGTCCAATAACCAAAAACAAGATTTCGTTAAAAACAACACCTAGGTAAGTCTACATGTAAGTAAGAAACAATTATTACAGTTTCAAACTTTCTTGCGAATGCAGTAACTTTGCACTTGTTTAACATTTCTAAAATTAAGAAACTCAAAGCTCAAGCTCAATAGATATGACTAGGTTTGGTTATAAATTACGACACATCATTTCAGAAGAGCTGACTAGATTCCAACATAAATTTACGATGTGACAACCAATATATGACATGCCTTTCGATGAGTTTTACCATTCTTGTTCTTAACAATATTTACAAAATTTTCATCATATAACCAATCACAGTGGAAATAAAAGAACAGATGAATCAAGCATTGTTATTGGCCACATTACACTATCCCAAGGGCGTGATGCTTTGGTTGGATCATTGTTTCTTTGTGACAGTGCTCTGCATGCCACAAAGCCTCCCAATCCTGCAGTGATAGCATAAGAATAAGATTATTATATTATTATACATGCAACTCAGAGGAAACTAAGAAATCAAATATGCAAAGAATGGGAGCGATACCAATAGGTATCATCACTGAATCTGAACCACCACAAAGCATAAGGTCCTGCATAATAGTTTAAAGAAAATTGTAAATCATTTATTATAATACACTCAAAGATCGTTCATCAGTATACCATTATTTTCAATTTTGCATCTAAACTACCACTAAATTACTTCACGTTGTAGGAAAATATTTTGCATCTAAACTCTACCACTTAATATGATTAGCAGAATACTTACTGCTTCACCTCTAATAATATGATTAGCCGAACTCAAAATACAGAAGTTGCTTGTAGCACAAGCAGTAGAAATTGAATAATTTGGGCCCATCCAACCCTGCAAGTGTAAGAGTAAATATCAGTTAAATGGACAAGTACAAAATCTCAGCGGCCATCACAAACTGTAAGAGTATGCATCAAATATATATATATATATATACACACACATATATATATATAACGTAGATATATATATACATACGTCTACACATACATATATATATATGCATAGATACATATATATATGCATACATACATGTTATATATACATATACATATAAAATATATACATATATATATATATATATATATATATTATAATCTCACCAGATCCATTGCCAGCATGGCAGAACCCATATTTGTGGTTGCGAAAGGTACACAGAAAGGGTTCATCTTCTTATAGGATACCCGTAAAGCTTCAATTGCATCATTGAAGATCTGTTCAATATCAAAACACAAAATGGATTTATCAAACATGATTGAAGCGATGGAAAACACATCAGATCTTGTCCCAAAAGCAGATTTTGTGGATCATTGTGAGACTATCTGGCTTGGAATTTAATTTTTGTGAGCTGCGTTTACAAGATGTTACTACAGGAGAGAGATACTTATACACTGTCTTAAATTAACAAATAAAGAACATAAACAAGTCCACTTCTAATATCAAAGAAACTAGTTTTCGTGCATCTCCACCAAAAATGACATTTGGAAGATGTGACATAACATTACAAACTCTAAACCATGCTTACTAAAAACATCAAATTGAAGACAAACCAGTAGAAAGATCTTTCAATGTACCAGTACCGCAAAAAGTGTACATAATATTAAGGCACAGAACACTGGGGTTACCTTCATGCCACCCATTGCTGAGCCAATCAAAACCCCACATTTTGCTTTGTCTAGCGTCTCCATGACTTCTTCTGTGATTCCAGCATCTGCCAAGGCTTTTTTTCCAGCAGTAAGCAAATAAAGCATGAACTTATCCATTCTTCTAGAAAACTTTGGTGCTACCCATCCGTCCGTTGAGAAAGACTTGATCTCACCACCAATCCTCTAAAGAAAATAAAGAGAAGTAAGAACATAGTACAGGGAAAACAACAATCTGAAGCGAGGTTTGGTAAATTAATCACCGTTGGAAACTGGGTACAATCAAAAGCTTCTATCTCACTAATGCCACTAACTCCCTCAAGCAAATTATTGTAGAAGACATCAGAATCATGTCCGAGTGGGGTCACCACACTCATTCCTGTCACAACCACCCGCCTCTGCCTTGTTAAAGGTTTCTTCTGTTTTGTTAGTTCTTCAGTAGGTTGCACAGCTACAGCCATGGTTTCCCCTATATTTCCACCAATAACAGTGACATATAACAAACGTTGTGCATGTCAAACAATATGTGTACTAACTTACCAATACATCAACTGAAAAAAAAAACAAAGTTATTGTCTTAAATTGTTTATCAGGCAATGGAATATCATTCTAGAGCGGTGATATCCATACATTCACGCATAGGTAAACGGAAACCGTCTTTCCTGGTCCAAGATATAGAACCTATTCACGAACAAGATATTCTATTCCTTATTCTATGTAAATTAAAGTTCCTGGCTAGTATAATCATGAATCACTCAACAGTTGCGAATCGAAGATGCTCTGCATCAATGAATCCAACTCGAATACTTTACTATTAAAACCATTGTTTCTTTTTTGGCACCTCTATAGAAAAGAAGACAACACAGCATAGAAAACCTTTTTCTCTCTTTCCAACAACCTTTGGTATACCAATATAACCAACTTCAAGTAAATCATACTGGAAAGCAATAATAAAGCAAAATTCCACAATATATAATTGAAATAACCCAAAAAAAAAAACAAACAATTAAGCCCAAAAAACACACACACACACACAGAATACATGAATTGATAGCTTCCCAGATTCTAAATCAGCAATTTTTTTAAAAGAAAAACAACAAGAACACAATCAGCATGTTCTGATGCACTTTAAACAAACAATCAAAAGATCAATCATTTAACTTTGAACATGTAAAAAACAATCAGAAAAACACAATTACCAGAATATGCGGCTCCATTAAAACACCTCTGCCTTCGATTGGAAGCCCCAGATTTGGATCCAAACAGTGACGAGAGCCCGCTGCATCCCAAAGAAGAATAACCCTTTGAGCTGTAGTACTCATCGCACGGCTCGAAAGCCAAGCAGGAGCTCATGAGGCCCTGAATGCTGGATCCACTGAACGCAGAAATCAGACCCTTCTGAAATTCGCCACTAAAGCTACTGCATTTGGACGGCAGCCCCCTTCTTCCGGCGCATTTCGGCCGCCTCCGGGAGGAGCTGAGCATAGATACCCTGGGGGAGCAGTCCCTGTCGCACGTGACCGACATGCAAGCAGCCACCAGCCACGTGCAGAGCGGAGATGCAACAGAGGAGGCAGCCATGAAGGACGACGACGACGACAACCCAGATGCTCAAATCGGAAAATACCAAAAACCCAATTGAGATAAATCGATTTGGAGCAACCCCAGAAATGAAAAGCTCGCAGCAATGGCAATCTGCCCCCGTATTGGGAAGAGAGAGAAGAGGCAGAGAGTTAAAGGGTATTTGATGGATATGGAAGAGAGAGAAATGGTTGTTTGGTGGAGGAGGTGGTGAAGAAGTCGAAGAGAATCGGTGGTGGAAGCATTCGATCTTGTGGGTCACTGTGTGGGTGTTTGAAACGGTTGGAGACGAGACGCCAAGTACTGGGCACCTGAGTCGTCCTCAGAATAACAACGACAAGTGCTCTCTCTCCTCTCTCTCTCTCCCCTCTCTCACTGAGTCACTGTGCTTTGAGGAAAGAGAGGCATCGATACAGACTCGAATACATATATCGTTTCGCAAACTACAAAGATCTCTGACCAGAAAATTCGGTACATTTATAAATTTAATTTCATAAAGCAATAGATTAAATATATATTTTTAAAGAAAAACTAATGAAAATTGCTTGAAAATTTTGAGTTTTAATGATAAGAACAAAATAAAGGGTAAAATAAATAGTACCAGGTTTGACTTTTTAGTGTAAAAATATGATTTTTCGTTAAAATGAACAGTACGTTGGACTTTTCGTTAAAACTCTCTATTTTTAATTAGTGTGACTGACTGACTGCCTTTGTATTGATAAATAATAGGTCATGGTCAGTATTGTAAATAGCAGCCTCCTAGAAATTAAAATTAAAGTTCTTGTTTCATGGTTTGTAATTTGGATTTGGATCGCATCTATTTATCGTATATTCTGCGATCATAAATTATCTAAATTTTTTTATCTAAAATTAAACACCAAACAAAAGCTAATCGTACCATATACTATGAACGAATATGATGTGTTGGATCTGACAAAGAGGTTCCTCATCCTTTGATTTGAGTTGTGATTGTAGCTTATTTAATCCAAAATTTTATCTTACGTGATTTTTTCATTAGAAGATTAATTTTGAACGGAAGACCGTTACATTATTGTATAACTTATGTTTATTTATTAGTAAATATGATTGAAGTGGCATGAACGTTTCCTTTCTTTTCTTTTTATTTAGATTTCTGCTTTTACAATGTATCGTATTAAACGGAATACTGATACAATTCAACATGACTACATGAATCTTACCATATTTTTTTACCGCCCAACTTTTTCCAATCAAATTTTTCGATTTCAATGTTGTTGTCTGATAAGTACTTTAAAAAAAAACCTACTAATTTATAAATTTCTCATCCATAACTTCTCTAATTTTAGTTTATGCATGTAAAACAATGGACTCACACAACAAAATATAGTTGTAAATGAAAAAAGTTGCACATATTGCTATCTTTTTATGTCATGTTAAACAATAACTTGAAATTTTTCAACGAACCCAAAAATTTGCTACATGGTCAACGACAATTTATGCTTATAAATTTGCTCCGTTGTGTGCAATGGAGGCAAAAATATAGGTGTATTTATGCTTATAAATGCATTGGCCAACAAGTTGTACCTTAAACCAAATAGAAAGAGATGTGATTGGTATTTTTCTTTAAAATCTATATTGAAATTAGTATTTAATCTGAATTTTCTTTTAATTATTTGGTACTTTGAAAAAATATATATATATATAATTCTTCTTTTAAAGAAGGAAAAAATATTGTTGAAAAAAAAACTTGAAAAATAAAATATGATTTTTATGAGTTGCATATAAGTCTCGTAATTTTTTATACGATATGTTTTTCGTTTCAAAATTTTACACGATGTATATACAGAAACTCGATCCTTTAATGTCTCGAAGTAATAAGAACTACTCAGTTTTTGGGCACGGGCAACTCATTTTTTACTGACACTTAAAAACTGATTTTTATAATTTTTAACTGTTTTTGTACGTTCACCACCCCCAACCAATTTCAACCATTGGTTTTAGGATTCATTTATATTTTTGTTATACTTTACCTAGTGCAGAATCCAATCAACTATTGATTAATATATTATGTCCTCCTTTTGTTTCATCCTAATTGTGATTTCTTTTGTATTATGTGAATTGTTTGACATTTTTTCGATATAGTATATATTTATGTGGAAATATTAAAAAATATGAAGAAAAAAAATATAGAAATAGGGTGAAGTCTAAATTGAAAGATTTCGTCTATGATTTTAACATATTAGTTAAATATCGACAAAGTGCCAAATGATATTTCCTAAATTTTTGTTTTAAATTTTCTTGTTTTTTGACCAAATTTTCATCATTTCTATCAGCTGCTTTCGAAAGTAACTGATGTCGATATAGATATATCTATGAATACGTCTACAAATTTGCATGTAGACAATTACACCAATGTTGATATATTAAAAACTGAACTATGTGGTATCATCCCAACAATTATTAGTTATAGTGATATCTATAAACAATGTGCGTTGTGATATGAGTTCATTTTCATAACATGTGATAATGTGATAGTCAAAACACGAATAAATTTTTCAACCTACTAACACTGCATCAGGGATTATATTTTGTTCTCATTTAATATTTGTATACCTACCTCGGAGATATTTCCATGAGCAATTATTGTATGCTAGGTCTAAATATGTGCTCAAGAATTTATATCGAGGGAAACAAACTACCTCCAGATTTTAAAAAAAACAAAAAAATAAAAAACAAACAAACAAACAAACTACCTGCAAGGATATACATGTACAATGTCATTTTTATACAAACTCATCCGTATCAAAAATTATGACTTTCGAAGGGCGAAGTGATACTTCAAATTTGTATTTCAATAATGTTACTCGTGTTTATTATGTTAACCATTATGCAAGAAGAAGAGAACGGAGAAATTATAGAAGAAGAAGGAGAAAACAGAGGAAACTTAGAGAGAGAAAGAGAATGATTTCTCACTTGTATTTTCTTGATTGATTTTCTGGTTACAAACCGTTGCTATATAGATGGATATTCACCTAACTGACTTATCCGAATCTTACAAATCCTAACTGCCTTATCTATATACTCTAGCATCCCCCCGCAAGCTCATAGTGGTCCAAGCATGAGATTGTTGTAGTGAGTGTTGAACGATGGTGAACTCAGGCCTTTGGTAAGAATGTCAGCAAATTGCTAGGAAGAAGAGACAACTGAACCAAGAAGCTTCTTGACAGATGACCATCATGAGAACAGATTTTGATACGTCATAAAAGATCGATTGAATTCTTCCAACCAACTGCACAAGTAATCTAATTATAGCAATAAGAAATTCCAACTCAAACTGTAAAAGCTAGCCCAGCAACCCAGCAATTAAGAAGGAAGAAATCATTCTCAAAGTACATCCAAGATAAATGCTTCTGAACAAAAACGTGGGGCCTCCACCTTTTTCAGAAATTCTCATATGGTAGCCAAACTGAGTATTAAATATACTTCCACCATTGCATAACCGAAGAACATAAAATCCTCGAAACTCATGTACAACAGTTTGAGAAGGAACACCAATTTTCACCTTGTTGTCATAGTTAAGAACTAACAATGTCACTTGAATACACAATTGTAAACCCACTGAAATCAACTGAGAGTTTGCACTTTCCTTGTCAATACATTCCAAAACTTTTTTTTTGCATCATGTAAAAACATTTCATCACGATCGTTCTGCTTTGAAGCACTGATAGAAGCTCCCGTTGCAGAATTAAGTGGCAGGGAAGATTCAAGGTAATGAGATAAAGAATTGACCATAATAGAGTCTGTCTCAATTGATTCCATTGTATCTAGAACTTGAAGCTGATCCAGCAAGTTTGGATCTTGTGTAATAGATGAGTTGGTAGTATGAGCGGAACAATGGGCAGCAAGATGATCCTTATGTGAACAAGTTTGACATGTAGTAATTGCAGGTGGCAAAGAACTAGGATATGAAGATGGAAGTGAGTCAAGAATTCCAGTATAACTATCAACATTATCACCATAGCTTGACTGCCATGAATTAGAATTGGATTGAGCATGGTAACCACCATTGAAGCTAGCATGAAATTGAGAGCTAAAGAGAAGAAAGAAAGAACATTTTTTCTCACATTCAACAAGAGCACAATCCACAATGGCTTCCTCAGCGAGCAATTGTGCACAAAAGTCCTTGAGTGAAATGATACTCTCACACCCTCTGAGTACACATTTAAATGTGTTGTATTTTGGAAGGAGTCCATTCAAAGCAATGATCACAAAGTCTTCATCAGCAAATGTGACACCAATAATAGAAAGTCCATCCCTTACTTCTTTAATTCTTTGAAGATACTGGGAAATTGAATTTGATCCATTCTTAATGTTGTAAAGATTAGTTTGTAATTTGATTATACTGGTTTTTGTACTTGGGAAGAAAAACTGGTTTTGAAGACGAACCCATATCTCTTGAGAACTCTTACTACCAATCACACAGGAAATAACATATGAAGAAAGTGTCGCAGTAATTAACAACATCAAGGAATGATCATGCATTTTCCATACTTTATACTCATCATTTTCAATTATTGAAGATGAAGTACTAGATGTTACCTCTGAATCTCCTGAAGAAGTAGAAGAAAACTGAGCAAGATAGAGATTTGATACGTCAAAGTTGATTATTTTAAAATGTAACTATGTCTTGTGAAGTATTTAAGCGTAATTACGGTTATTTGTACGTCATCATATATTTGGACATATTGACATTAAATTTAATTTACACTAACAAATATATAATTGACCATAATAAATTGGTTATTGTAAATTATAAGATCATACATGTTTTTATTTTATTTATTAAATTTTATTTTCGATAAATTTGGTTATTATCCCTAATTTATTTTTCTCATTAATTGAAACTTTATTTTATTTTCATTTTAGATCAAGGTCCTCTAACATTTGTCCATGTCATTATTTGAACATTAAATTATTTACATGTATGTCAATTTTAAAAATTCAAATACGTTTTAATCATTTCTAAATATCTCTTTTTAGTATTTTTCATATATTTCTTTTTAATTTGTATGTGACATCTCACATCGTCCAGGAGAGTGGATCATGTAAGCCTTATATGTATATTCTCATCTCTACCTAGCACGAGGCATTTTGGGAGCTCACTAGTTTTGGGATCTCACTAATTACATATATATATATTATGTTTTAAAATATATCAATAGTTATTTCTTAAAATATATTAATAATTATGTGAGTACATCATTTTTTTTTCTTAAAACTATGTGAAGAACAATACTACTCTATTCTTGATTTTTAAGTAATTATTATATTTTAAAAATATTATTTGAATTTTTTTTAATTTCATTATTTGTGGGATATTGAATGCATAAATGTAGAAACTAAAGCCTTTAAATGATGCTAAGAATCTTGATTAAATATTTGAACAAACAAAATTTCAGTTTAACAATTAAATTAATTAGGGACCAAAACCAAAATCACCCTTCTGATTTTTAGAGAAAGCCTCCAATTTACTGCATGCCAAACTATCAGCAAAAAGCAGCATCTTGGATGAAACTTTTGTCTCTGAAAAACACGTCGTGCATGCAAAAGGCCAAGGGCGTGCAGGCATTGATGCTCTGACTCCTAAAACTCATCGACCATCTTACTTCACGGTTTTAATCACATGACAAATAATCCGTGTTCAAATGCAATTGTCTTTTCCCCATATCACAAAAATTGCATGACAAAATGAGTTTTTAAGTGCCAAAACACTACGTATAAATCATTCTTTTAGCTTAATTAATTTATGTAACATCACACATCGTCCAGAGGAGTGGATCCTCTATGCCTTATATGTATATTCTCATCTCTACCTAGCACGAGGCCTTTTGGGAGCTCACTTGCTTCGGGTTCCATCGGAACTCCGAAGTTAAGCGAGTTTGCACGAGAGCATTCCCATGATGGATGACCCACTGGGAAGTTCTCGTGTGAGTTCCCAGAAACAAAACCGTGAGGGCGTGGTGGGGGTCCAAAGCGGACAATATCGTGCTACTGCGGAGTCGAGTCTGGGATGTGGTGGTGGCCCAGGCCGGAATGTGACAATTTGGTATCAGAGCCAATCCCTGGGCGAAAGTGTGCCAATGAGGACGTCGGGCCCCTAAAGGAGGTGGATTGTAACATCCCACATCGCCCAGAGGAGTGGATCCTCTATGCCTTATATGTATATTCCCATCTCTACCTAGCACGAGGCATTTTGAGAGCTCACTGGTTTCGGGTTCCATCGGAACTCCGAAGTTAAGCAAGTTCGCGCGAGAGCATTCTCATGATGGGTGACCCACTGGGAAGTTCTTGTGTGAATTCCCAAAAACAAAACCGTGAGGGCGTGGTTCTTGTGTGAGTTCCCAGAAACAAAACCGTGAGGGCGTGGTCGGGGTCCAAAGCGGACAATATCGTGCTACAGCGGAGTCGAGCCCGGGATGACGTGGTGGCCAGGGCCGGGATGTGACAATTTCTAATTAATTTGGTGTGATTTTTTTGAAATTGATTAAAATGAGAATCTTGAAGGGCATCAACTAGTGCTTACGAATATGTTCATGCAGCAGGGAAAGATGAGCACGTATACTTGGTGGACTTGATAAGGACTAACTATATATATCCAAATATTGTCATAGGTAAATCCAATGTTTGTTTTTCATCTGATTCGTAGGCACCCAAGCATCACGGTCTCTCTTTGTTATTCTCTTCAAGGGCATCTTTTTATATACTTTGATATGTCTTTATTTTCTGTATACAACTTACAAGCGATCTCGTGCAGGGTAAATACTCGTGGTATTTGTTTGAGAATGTTTATATTGAAAGCAATAATATGATCACAAGCGCATCCCATATAGTTTTTTTTTTATTAAAGTCATAATAAAAAATCAATTGTTTTTTTTTAAATGTACTTGAAAATGTTTCTAAAATGTTTTCAACAAGATACTTTAAAATATTTCTACCTAAGATTATCCTCATAGAATACCTAAAAAAGCACTTGAGAATGCTTTTACATTCCCTAAGACCACTCCAACCCTTGGAGTAAGTCTCAAAATTTCCCTTCTATTCTCCCCTTTCCCCATTTCATTCCAACCCTTGTTCTAAAATGGGGTTAAATGTTAGAACTAAAAAAAAAAGTCAAATTCCAACTAAGATTTGGGCCAAAGTTAGTGGGCTAGCCCACTTGTGCGAGTGCAAAACCAGCAATTGGAGATCAATTCCCCAACTGACACGCCATACTCTCCCAACTCTCCAGCGCTTGCAAGGTGGTGACCCCACCCACGTGGGTTGTGTCAGTCACTTGTCGGCAATAAAGTTGAGCCCAACACCTCCTTTTGTGATCAACGGCTCACATTCAAATGATCGTTGGTTATCCAACGGTCCACATTTAATTTACTTAATGTTTTTGTTTTATATTAATTCTTTAATAATCTGGGGATAAAAATTTAGGTTTTAAGGGTTGTAGCATAAAAGTTGTTTCTGATTAAAACCTAATTTTTTGGGGCTAAAAATTTTAGATTTTATCCCAAGGATTGGAGATGGTCTAAACACATTTTCTGTAACATCTCACATCGCTCATGGGAGTGGATCCTCCAAGCCTTATATGTATATTTCTATCTTTACCTAGCACAAGGCTTTTTGGGATCTCACTGGTTTCGGGTTCCGTAGGAACTCCGAAGTTAAGCGAGAATGGGCCAGAACATTCCCAAGATGGGTGACCCATTGGGAAGTTCTACTCGCATGAGTTCCCATAAACAAAACCGTGAGGGCATGGTCGGGGCCCAAAGCGGACAATATCGTGCTACGGCAGAAGTTGAGCCCGGGATGTGGTGGACCTCGGGTCGGGATGTGACAATTTGGTATCAGAGTCAATCTCTGGCCGAAAGTGTGCTGACGAGGACATCAGGCCCCTAAGGGGGGTGGATTGTAACATCCAACATCGCCCAGAGGAGTGGATCCTCTAAGCCTTATATGTATATTCCTATCTCTACCTAGCACGAGACTTTTTGGGAGCTCACTGACTTCTGATTTTGTAGGAACTTCGAAGTTAAGCGAGAATGGGCTAGAGCATTCCCAAGATAGGTGACCCATTGGGAAGTTATGCTCGCATGAGTTCCCAGAAACAAAACCGTGAGGGCATGGTCGGGGCCCAAAACAGACAATATCGTGCTACGGCAGGAGTTGAACTCGGGATGTAGTAGACCTCGGGTTGGGATGTGACATTTTCTTTCTTATCAAACACCGCTAAAAGCCTAAAAGTGCTTTTGACCACTTCAAAAACAGTCTCAACGTGCCTTAGCTACCTAACCTATGTTTCTAACATTTTACATGCATCTATTAAGAGTTGTATAATTAGAATTATCAAATCCAAAAAACAAAAAAAAAAAACGTAAATGGATTGAACATGTGGATGCATACAAATACACACCCTCAAAAAATAGGAAGTTGGAAAGGATCCATACACATAAATAAAAGGAAATGAAACATAAGGAAGGGAGAATTGAATGAGAAGTCAACATAGGTAAGCCAAACTCATATCTTCTCAACCAAATCCCTCTCTTATTTTCCTTTTCATGCATGTTTGCACTAAACAAATTTAAGTTGGCAAAGCCACACGCCACGGCCAAGGTACGATAGAGAGAACGACTCACAACCACCTTTCCTTTTCCCCAACTTCATCTCAACCATCTCTCCAAAGCCAGTTTGCTTCCAAAAACAGGAGGCAGATTGTCTGCCCTCCTTTTACCATGCCCTTCCCACCCCCTCCTATTTGTACGGTCACGGTTAAGCCACGTCAACATGTCTTATTATATTTATAAAAAAATTAATATAAAATGTTGACGTGGCTTAACCGTGGCCGCACAATGTAGGAGGGGATGGGAAGAGCATGGTAATGGGAGGCAGACAATCTGCCTCCTCCAAAAAATAGCTCCTCTTGTCACATAGAAACCGTACGAACAAATATATATAATGTTATGGAAGGAAGACAGTGATAACAAACGAACAATACTTGACTATTTAATAGATGAGTAGGAGCCCTTATTCAAAATTTGTTACCGATTCATAAATTATGTGCTTATGATCAGAACAAGATCGCCTATGCAAAAAATCAATTAAAACTAAAGTCGTTTAGTCATTAAACTGTATAAAAACAAATGAACGGAATTGGTAAAAGTATTATAAACTATCTATGTATTTGTTACAATATATTGACTAAACGACCTAAGTTTTATTTATTTTTTTTGCAGAGATGATCTTAACATAATGATTCATAATATGAACGGTTCTGATTGTAAACACAAAACTTTGTGATTTAAACACAATCGGAGTGCGAAATTCATATATTTTTTTCTGTAATATGGGTGGATTATCCCAAAAACTAGCTCAAAGAGTTATTATAGGAACTTCCGTCATATTATCAAATAATCGAATTCCAATCCAATCAGGAAGATTCTCAAAATAATGGTACACAAAATCCATATTATACCTCTAGTTGACAATATCATCTGCCATCATATTTTTCTTTGGTACCAATGAGTACAGATACTGTAGTGCGGACTTTAACTTCTGAAGGATATTAAAAATTTAAAATCATGTCTCAATTAATGAATTGTCATTTTTTTTTCTTTGGTACCAATGAGTGCAGATATGTAGTGCGGACTTTTGATGCTTCTTTTATGTGGCTCGCAATAAATACAACCTTATCCCATGTTAGCACTAACGGGACTGTTTAATTAACAAAGTTCAAATTCAGTGTGTTGGTTGCTCCATGCTACAAACACAAGTTATTTATGTCAATCCACAGTTTTCTAATGGCTAATCTAGGTTTAAGCTTGGACAGCACCATTGTTTTTCAACGATATTGGAGGAGTGGGAAATTGAATTCGAGATCTCAAGTGCAAGAGTGAACGCTCTTAACTAATTGAGCTACAATTCTACAATCAAGCTTCGGCAATGTCATCGATCTACCTGAAAAATAGGAATTAAAAGTTCACACCAAACCAACTTAGGCACGAGCCGGTAAATCTATGTTAAATTTAAGTAATTGTAATCAATAAGTTCAGAGTTTGTTCAAACTAATGAGTTAGAGTTAGAAATAGGTCAACAGTTTGATTGCGACATCTGAGCCATACGTGTAAAGAAATCAAATATACTTTTCTATGGCCACAATTCAGCTCCACTCGCTTCTATCACAAATTGATTGGCTAGCCATGCTTTTCAAAGATTCAAGAGCCAACTAAAGGGAAAGGAATTCATGCTAAAAAATGGACAATCATATAGAGCATATACATACATAAACAGTTTTGAATACTGTACTCGAAACTATACGATTATTCGCAGAGTATAAGGGAGAACACGATTGAAGGGTCGAAAGAAAAAAGAATTTAAATTTTTCATGGAAAGAACAGCACACAACAAACCCCCAAAGGGACAATCATGAATCTTTACATGGGTCAATTTCTATACTTGCAAATGATAAGATACAAAGTACATTTGGAATCAACAGGGCCTTGTTAGTGGGCACCAGCAGAAATGTAGGAAGAATGTATAACGTTTGCGGGGTTGTAATCCTGGATTTGGCAGACGAGATAGGTGATAATAACATGGTAGTGGTGTGCGACTTGTACGAACAAAGGCCTGACATGAAATTTCCCACCTTCTGCATATCCTGCATCACACACTATATCCAGGACGTAGGATATTCTAGAATTCAGTATATAATTGAACAAAAAGCTTCCGTTCGGAAAAAAAACATCCAACTAAGAATGTGAAAGGCCAGAAGAATTACAAATTTAACACTCTTCGTGCGCTTCCATCTGTAGGTTCTGGTGTTTGAGGGTGTTGCTCCTCAAGTATAGTTTGAACCCTCTGCATAATAGACATCAGATGAAAGTCAAGTCTATGAGAAAGAAGAGCATACACAATTTAAATATAACAACAGAAATTTCAGCATTTTACCTTTACAGAACTTCCAACTTCCTCAAGTTTTTGTAGTAGCACTAGATCCCCATACCTGAGAGACTTTGACGGGGACCCCTGAAGCTGACAAAAGGAAAAAAGAGTTTCTTAATGGCCTAACGAGTTATCAAGGATTTATCAATATGTCCAGATAAAGCTTTGCAGATATGACCAACAAAGTTCAGCTTCTTTGGATAAGGATTGAGATTGGCACACCAAAATAATCTGGCATATGACCTACCTTCAAATTTGGAATATCTTCAAGTGTGGAAATTTGTCTAGAGAAGACCTCATTAGTCATGCTTGAAAGGCGCATGAGGACTGCCTGAAACGGACATCAGGGGAGACAAACTCATCTTTTCTAAAATTGGGGATATCCTGCGAATAAGTGTTTAACTAAAGTGGTGAGTAACATACCTTCCTGAAAGCACTGGGATTCGCAATGCCATGAATTTGAACATCATCGCTTGCCGGCCGTCTGACACCAACATGTTCTATTCTAAGTGAGTAGACACCGAAGAGAGACTGCAGATATCCTGAGTATAACAACAGTATCATAAAGGGTTCCGAGGCATTATTCGAAGACTAAACCTCAAAATGCACAAAATAAAACATATGTATCAAAAAGTAATCTGGGAATGTAACACTTATGTACTAACTGCCAATGCTCCTTACCTTGCTCGATCACAACATCCGCTACTGAAGGCAACAAAAAATGCTTCTCTTTCTTCAACACCCCGAAAATTGGAAATGGAACCGGCTTTGCATACTGAGCTAAAGAAACAAAGCATTATCCAATGGTAACCAGCAACCCATAATTTCACATACCAAAAGCAACCAAATTCCAGCAGCATTCGAAGTATTGATCAATCGACAAACAATCAAATCAACCGAGAACAAAAATCCGCATTTGGGAGCTCAAATCATCAACAACAACATAAAGACTCAAACTTCAACTTCCAATTTACCTTGTAGACAATGGCATTGGGAGTGAGATAGAGCTTCCGCGATCGAATATCCTTTCGCAGAATGTAGCGGCGGACGGGCAGATAAAGCAGCATAAAAATCCCAATCCCCCATGCCAGTACCAAAAGCCCAGAGTAGAGAAGCCATCGTGCAGTTTGGTACTTCACAAAATTCTCCTCTTTTTCCTGAAACGAAGCTGAATACAGAACTGGTTCTTCACCTTCAGCTTCGGTTGCAGTTTCTGAAAGTAACCCCTCCTCCAAGCTATCAATCTCCACAACGTCGTTTCGCGTCCCCATCCGAATGCTCACAGATCCAAACCCTAAGCCATAGCCAACCAGGAACTAAAGGTCAAATTTTTCAGAAATTAAAAAAAAAATGCAATTTTTCAATGAAATTTGCATCGAAATAATGAAAACATACCGATTGGTTGGATGTATGCGATCGGTTCAGGACTTCTGAGAGGTTGAAGATGCAAGAGAGACGACGAGGTTCATAAGCAGGTCTTCTGCTTTCCTTCTTTCAGTGTATCAGTCTTCAGCTCAAGCGGGCCGAGCACTGTAGTTTAGGTGCGGGCCAGGCCCAAAGCCCAAATTATTGGTAGAATGTGAGCGTCCAACTTAAATTTTATATGCAAATTTTTCATCGGTTGTGGAGAAAATATTTTTCTTTTCACAAGCGTTTTTGTTATAAGTATTTTTGTTCGGAGCATATTGTAACTTTAAAAATCTAAGTACCTTTTACCATTGATTTTTTTTTGTCACACATAGGCAAAATTATTTTCGGTGGTTAGATAGCTCGTATGATGGTCGGAAAACGTTCTTTGCCTTTTCCGGAATCAATCCCGCACATGTCCAATGCTTGTATGTCTCTTATACCATATCACAACGTTGGCATTCAATCTCAGAGCCAATTGACGAATACTTTTTATTGAATACAATGATATATTTACACTATGGTTGGAATTTGAGTTAAAGCCCACAAAGGTGTTGAACTATAATGATTTAGTACAAACTCATCATCAACGAGAGATTTGAAGTATGATAATTTGATATCAAACTCATTATCAACCAGCGTTGTACCATGAGTTAAAAAGACTCAAAGATTTAAGCCTTTAACATTAGGCCTTCCATGTAAAACTTGATTTTTTAAGCAGTTGTAAGTCCAGGCCCAATAATTTAGGGTTCAAGACGAATTGTTATCGGGTCGGGTTATGTGCTTTATTAACAAGCGAATTCGAAGTTGGAACAAGGAAGAACAAGCAGAAGCAGAAGCAGAAGCAGCTCAAATGGTGGCCGCCAAGAGAAAACCGACCGAAACAGAGGAATCCGATATCTTCGCGCCTTGCTCTTTCTCCAGTATCGGACTTCACACACAATTATGCGAACAACTCGAAGGTAACCCATGATTTTATTCTTCGTTTTTTACACCGAAATCGCACTTTAATTTTCTCAAAAAATAACAAAAGATGATTAATTTGTGTTAATTTGATCGAAAACAGAGAGGTTGGGCTTCAAAGCTCCGACTCTGGTCCAAGCTCAAGCCATCCCGGTCATCCTCTCCGGCCGCCACGTGCTCGTCAATGCGGCCACCGGCACGGGGAAGACCGTGGCGTATTTGGCTCCAGTCATCCACCACCTGCACTTGTACCAGCCTCGGATTCAGCGCTCCGACGGAACTTTCGCGCTGGTTCTTGTGCCCACGAGGGAGCTGTGTTTGCAGGTTCACGAGATTCTGCACAAGGTGCTGCACAGGTTTCATTGGATTGTTCCGGGTTATGTAATGGGGGGTGAAAACAGGTCTAAGGAGAAGGCCCGTCTGCGAAAAGGTTGCCGAAATTGTATTTTTCGTGTCGGGTTTTGTTAAAGTTTTGATTTTTATGTTTTCTTCTTACTGACTATGTGCTGCTCTTCAGGCATATCTATTCTTGTTGCAACTCCTGGACGGCTCTTGGATCACCTGAAGAATACTGCTTCTTTCGTGCACACGAATTTGCGTTGGATTATCTTCGATGAAGCAGATAGGTATAATGCTACATACAACGTATTGTGCCCAAATGTTGTTGTATAATTGTTATCATCCATGTTGGATTTGCATTCATTCAATATCGATATGGTCTTTTTACAGAATTTTGGAATTGGGATTTGGAAAAGAAATAGAGGAAATACTAGATCTTTTAGGCTCAAGGCAACATGGCTCTGCCGCTAAGAATGTCGCTGTTACAAGTAAATATGAGTTTCCGAGGCAGAATTTGCTATTATCAGCTACCTTAAATGAAAAAGTCAATCACCTTGCAAAAATGAGTTTAGAGAAACCTGTTATGATTGGCATGCCTGAGAAGAAGAGGCAGTCTATTGCATTGCATGAGCATTTAGGATCGGACGCGGATGATGATGACACACAAACAATGAACACAACAGGCTCTGTTAGTGAAGATTATAGACTTCCTGCTCAATTGACACAGAAATATGTAAAAGGTGTGTCCCGATAAATTTCCTTTTTCCTTTTTTCTTTTTTTGTTGGGCCGGTTGATAAAAGTAAATATATGGCGATTAATTGTTTTGATCAACCTTCTTTGCAGTACCATGTAATGCGCGGCTTGCTGTACTTCTTTCCATTCTAAAGTATCTTTTTGAGCGACAAACTTCCGAAAAGGTAGCCTGCACATCAACTTTCCATTTCCTAATGGTCATGGAAACTAGCTTTTTTTAGGGGACAGTCTTACAGACAAACTTCGACCCGACTTAGTGGGATAAGGCTTGGTTGTTATTGTTGTTGTAGTAGTCTTATAGACAAACTTCCATTTTCAAACTTCATTTCGTTATGCTCTACCCTGTCAGTTCGCTCACATACTCATTTTACAGATTGTGCTATTCTTTTCAACATGTGATGCAGTGGATTTTCACTACTCCTTGTTAAGTGAGTTTCAATTCAAACCTTCTTCAGGACCAGATGCAGAACCTAAGCATAGGTTTGTTAATTGTAAGACCTTCCGGTTACATGGGAATATGGAGCAGGAGGACCGAAGAACTGCTTTTGAGACCTTCAAAAGAGAAAAATCGGCTCTTCTTTTGTCCACAGATGTTTGTGCTAGAGGTTTGGATTTCCCGAAAGTAAAATGTATTATACAATATGATTCTCCAGGCGAGGCTACTGAATATGTTCATAGGTATTTGGACTTCTTTGTCTTCCCTTTTCTTTTCCCATTTTATCCCCCTTCTCTTTTGGATGTGCAACTATATTAGCCAGACTCAAGAGATGCATAAAACAATTAGCGATAACAAATTTTCTTGAATTTATTCAAATTTTGAAAATTTAAGAACTAATTGGTATTTAAAATGGACTAAAATATTCTTTTTCAATGGCTAAAATTACATGCTTATATGTTGCAAGATTTGTTTCTGAGCATGAAGTTTCCCTAGGCTAACTCTATCATGCATCTTTAACGTTATTCATGATATTACATTGAGTTTCCCTGAAGATGTTTATTTCATTCTTGATGTAGGGTTGGAAGAACCGCTCGGCTGGGTGAACGAGGAGATTCATTGTTGTTTCTACAGCCAATTGAAATGGATTATTTGAAAGAGTTGGAGAAACATGGTGTTTCTCTAACAGAGTTTCCCCTCCTCAAAATATTAGATAGTTTTCCACTATATGGTCATAAGCATGTCAGGAAATTTGTTTCCATTGACGGACATCCCTGGGTTATGTCTTTGCAAAAGGCGCTCGAAGCATTTACCGATAAGGTACTTCTATTCTCCTAATTCTTCTTCGGTGTGCCTTAGGATATGCAGTATGGTGTTGTGTTTGTGCTGTAAAGAAAGCCCTACATTCGGTTTTCTGCATTTTTTTTCTTTCCTAAATTATGTGAAAGTTTTATATATCTTGTCGATTAAGAACAATGTTTAGTTAGCTCACTTTATGCTAGACATATTTTATGAGTTTCATTCTTTGTGATTAACCTTAACAAATTTGACTTTATTTCTTTTCTTAGCCGGATATGAAGATACTGGCCAAAAACGCATTTTGCTCGTGGGTTCGTGCATACACTGCCCACCGTGGTGAGCTGAAAAGAATATTTATGGTGAAGAAACTTCACTTGGGACATGTTGCGAAAAGCTTTGCATTGAAAGACCAGCCTTCCTTGGTCGGTAAGTCATTCCACAATCAAGAAAAAAAGAGGAAGAGGGACGAAAAGCATAAGGGATCATCGAGAAAGAGGAAGGTTTCGAGGAAAACATGATTGCGGATAAAGATTGTTTTGGTTATTCAAATTGTATGCTGTTATATTCTTTTTTCTTGGATCATAGAAGGATAATTTAGCATGGCTTGACAAACCCTTGGAGTAATGTAGTCATTGTTGTAACCTATCAAGTACGAAATCTCAGTTCTTGAGCCGAAGTTTGCTGATGATTACAGCTTACCTTGTCAAAATGTAGCCCAATTCACAATCTGTTTAGGCTGGTAGCCCAATTGACAGTTGAGACCGATTTGTTTTATGTCTAAAAAAATGCAAGGATCAGCCCTGCATACGGCCGAGTCCTGGTCATTCATGCTTGTTTGACCCACAATGTAGGAACGGTCAAGATTAACCCGGCATACAGTCGAGCTATGGCCGTTCATGTTTGTGGAGCTCTCAAAGCAGGAACGGTTAGGATCAGCGAGCTCATGCGCGAGCGTGAAAGATCCCGGAGCTTGAAGGAGCATTTTTGTGAAGTCTTTAAGGGGAAAATTTACCATTGTGGTGAAAAGGTGTTTAGCTCTTGCATGAAGTTGTGAGTTCAAATCTTTCACTAATTAATATAACCTTTAATCTAAGAAAATCTATCGTTTGATCCAACAAAAAAAATAAAACCCTTATGAAATTACGACCTTTCTCATTAAATTAAACAATGGATAAAATATGTGAGGCTATGGGTTTACCGTCGTGCTGTCTGAAGCTACTGACTAAGACATCTCTAAGGATCTAGTTCTTATTTGTTTTGGGTGATATCTTGTGAATCTACCAAATTCAATGTCACGTGATCTCTCCTCTCACAGGAGAAAGATTTTATAGGCTTGATACATTGTCACCGTGACATTTTGTGCTAATCATATAAGTCGCGTGTTAGCGTTTTTCTACATGTCATCTTATAATTGACACAAAACGTGATGATGACTGCATATTTGTACCGTGAAAACTACTCTCATCCTGTGATTTTCTGTAAGTTACAATGGGTCGAGGGATTCATCTGAAAATGATATTCATCATCCATGTCCCATATTAAATGCGGAAATTGTTTTCATCGTTTTCAGTGTGATGGACAATGACATAGAATGGTCCATTATCTGTAACACCCCGTCCCCGAAATATTTATTTTTGGGAATTAATTTGGTTGATGGACCCAAACTAAACTTTTGTTTAGTTGACTACCATTAATTCCGATTTCCTAATTCAATTCACTAATCCTTTACATTAAATTCATGACCAACCTTTAATTAAAAACCATAAGTTAAATACTCCAATTATTTACCAAATTCCTTCCCTTAGTACAAATTCACAATAAAGGATTCCTCTCTATTATTTCAGTATCACCTATCATAATTCTTTAATTATATACCTTGTTTCCATCCATGATTCATAATTAAAATTTCCACACCAACGTACTAATTTTGTTCTCACTTGACACCACTTTCTTTTATAAATCAATTCTCATTATTAAAATTATTTCTCGAATTGTTTAACCTCACTTGTTTTATAGTTGCATCTAATGTCTCGTTAGACTGCCTATGTACCCTAAACAGGGATCAAGCCATTTGTAGTTCACAATTCCAAAATTCAAACCAAATCCGAATATATTCATTTTGTCCCACATATACCACAATCGTATTAATATTCAAACCACAACAGTTAGATCTCAAAAGCATAATTAAAATAACAAAATTTGCATCAAAACACAATGTCGGCTCCCTGGTCGTGCGCCACCGCGGGTGGCAGTCAGACACCCCGACTCGCCGGAAAATTCAACTATTTCTAAAAATTCTCAAAAGTTACATAAATAAAGATCTCAAAAAGTAGAACAAACTTTACACATGCGGTCAAGTCCAGTTTCGCCTGGAATGGCTCCAATTTGCCTTGAACCCGCTGGAACCCTATAAATGGGTGGCCTCGAATCGTCACCTCTGGTGTCCTGCCGCTCCTACCATTGTTTGGGCTTTGTTCCAGCCATCTAGGGAAGGGTTTTGGTGGAGGTAATTGTAAGAAATCATTTCACAATTGATGGATTTTGGGCAATGTCTCCCGCGGCACCCATCACTATTTCTGTACCAAAATACGATTAAATTCCCTCTAATTTTTTGGTGGAACTAGAAGAGAGAGGGCCAAGGTGATGATTAGGAGCGGTTTATAGGTCTAATTCGTCGGAAAATTGGATGAGAAACGGCGAGGATCCGCCAGTTTGAGGAGACAGGTCGCATGGGTTTTGGGCCAGGATCTGTGATCCTGTGCACCCTCCTCCCCTCCTTTTTCCTCCCGGCCTCCCCCTCCCCTTCGTCCCCCTTCTCCTTTTTCCTCATTTCTAACCTTTCCTTTTCATCCCAACCATTCCTCTTTTTTTTTCTTCTTATTTTCTTTTCATCTCAGCCACACAGGTGGCACACCTCAGACTCCAGATTTTCTGGAGGATTCTAATTAAGAGCAAAATTACAAAAATATCTCTAACTTTAAACATTAATAACTCCTTCATTATAACTCTGTTTCACGAACGGCTTGCGCCTACGCGTTCGTGAGATCGGGCTATATTAAAAAAATATAAATAGTGACCTTAAAAGGTCTACGGATTTTAGATAATTAATTTCCAAACTTCAAACTTCGTAATTTATAATAATTTCCGGAAATAAACTTTAAATTTTTTCCCAATTCTATTTTCATCACCATAAATCGATTTACTTTTCAATTTTTCTCCACATATTTGTAATTATGAATATATAATTCATATGCTTAAATTTTCAGGGTATTACACTATTCATAAGAATTTAGAAAATTGACTTGAAAAATATAATACAAGCTGCAAAGGGTTTAGGATTAAAGTTCTAAAAAGCTACCTTCCACTTATGGGAGAAACTTTTTCATGTGCCCAACACATTATGTCGACCTTTTACAAAAAAAATTGTCAAACTTAGAAACAATGTCAAATCCGCCATCCACTATTATAACAGCTTGACATAGTTTGTCGAGCATATAGAAATTATTTTCCACTAATGGCCATGGATTCATATCCGAGCTCAACTCTTTGGTCCAAGCGGTTTGATGGTTACGTTGTTGGAGTAATAGACTAAGGTTCGGATAGCAATTAGGATTGTGATTGAGATTGTACCTACTGAAATTTTACGCTTATATACACGATAAAATGTTACGAATTCATTACTCTTTTGTTCACACGCACATCCAAACGTTTCAAAATCCCAACACCTTCTAAGCTAAGCCTACATGATTAGCCAGTACATGATTAGGGTTTGATAATTTTTGCTACTAAGCTAATAAAAATATGCAGACACATTTGTCAAGTCAAAAGAAGTCGTTGTCCAAATTGGTTACGATAAGGAAATGGACGTTGAGCCCACTCGTATAAACGTGAGTTAGCAATATCAGCCACTGATTTATTGTGAGTTTCACGTGCATCCGCAACTGAAAGACGACTGTCCCAAAAACTTGTGGGATGTTTTAATTTAGTGAATAGTATGAGATAGACATTTGCAACCAGTCAACCTTGTTAGATGAAGGGTCAAAATCAAACCCACATGGATTGGCGGAACTGCCAAATGCACCTGCCGCGCTGACGGACTCAGGACCATAACCCAATGATGAGGTGTCCATACCCTTCATTGGGTCCTCACCTAATTTTGAGACAAAGTAGGCCCAATATTAATTTCAGTCAAGCCCAGTACCCTTCATTGGGCCCATTTCACGTCGGATCAACATCAAACCTCTTTGAATTTTAATATTACTTGTTCATTTTTCACTGTGACTTTGTTTAAGCTTTTACTCGGGAGGGGGAGAGTGAAAAGTCTCTAATAATTTTCACACGTTACCAACATTGTTGCTTTGAAGATTTGGGAAGCTATCCAACTGAAAAACCCTTGTTCCATTGGTCGATCTGAACTGAAGAAAAAAAAACACCTAGTTTCATCAGTCGAGCTGAACCAAATGAAACCCTAGTTGTATCGGTCGAGGTAAACCAAAAAAACCCTAGTTTTGAGCCTGAGCAGGAAAAGAAATTGAATTAAATCATACTAGTTCTAAAAGATGTCTAACTAACTCAATATCTGGCTCAAGTATTGACATGATTCCGTGTATGTATGGAATTAATGTAAACTCAATTCTTGCTTGGTAACACACATGGCATCCAACATGAAATGTTTCAATTGACCTACACTTATGGTATAATCAACAACGTACCATTAGTTAATATACGTTCTTTGTTGGATAAAATCCTAAATCCAGCTCATAAACGACAATTATTTTATTTATTTCTATTAAACGAAAATTATAAATAAAGGAAAAAAAAACTGTTATTATGTCGTTTCTCTTAAATCGATACTATCAACTGTAAATCACATCTAGAATCTTAGACAATGGATGATCTTAGATAATGAATGAGTGATGCTGTATAACCTTGTTCATTTGAATAAGCAAAAGATCTTAGAGCAGATATTAGATCGCAAGTTCTCCACAAATGCCAAGATATCGAATGCTTTTATTAGAGACAGAAAAATTGGTTCGTGCAGGTTAGAATTATACGCAAATGATTTAGTAGCCTCTCCTTTTGATGCAGTACTATAAGGCCTTGTCATCCTTAAAATTGTTGATAATGAATCACACATTGATGAGAGAAGAGACATTATAAGAGTTTATAAGTAGTTGATTTCTCCCCATATTGCTAAAGTAATTGGTTTTATAGTGAAACCTCAACTTTCTTCATGGTTACAAAGCAGGTTGTCCCATGTATAAAACCAAAACGGCTACACTTGCTCTACATCACCATATTTGTGTTGTCCATGTGTTTGGTTTGAAAATTCGCCACGTGTAAGGGGGCATGTAGAGAATGGATCTAATCACATTGATGCATGGAAGGATGGACATCGCGAGTGCTTATAAGTAGCTTGACTATTCCTCAAATTGTTAATTAGTTTTATGATAAAAGTTCTACTTTCTTTAGAAATATCATAGACATTTTCTTTTGAGCATTTTGATCCAGAAAAATTCAGTTGTTTTCAGATTAAGTCCAATTTCATTTAATTTTTTATAGACAAAAAAATTCAGCTGCATTTTGCCTACGATATTTTTGTCCAATTTAATGTTCCTAACTTATATATCAATAATTAATCGGATATATAGTGAAAAATCACAATGCCCTGCCATATATGCGCGTCAGAAAAACAACTGCAATAATGCAAATAATTCATCAACTTTTACCAGAAATAAAAATAAAAATAAAAAGACTTGAAGAAAAAGCTTCATCTTCATGCAGAAGAGCACAGTAATAAACCAACCAGTCCCCACGTGACAGACAGTAATAATTCATGGAATCATAGTAGATTAAATCCATGGGCTGCATTTTTTAAGGGGTTATATTGTAATTAACCCGACTTTTCATTAATCTATTTGCCATTAGTAATTAACTTGGTTTGATTAATTTGAAATCACTAAGATTTAAATAATCGATGTTAAGAATATAAAGAGAAAGGAGGAGTGTATTGTGACAAATGCAGGAGGCAAAGCCAGTGGTATATTTACTCACTCGTTCGATTTGTATATAGGTTTTTGGGACACTTTGAAGGGAAGGTTCCCTCTAACAGGCATTTGTTCCGTGAATCTCGTTTCTTGCTTGCTTTTTGGGGTTCATCAATTGCTTCCTACTCAATGTTCACTGTATGTAATTTGTATTGGTAGGATTAGGGTTACCAAATATTCTGAGATCCTACCCCATTTTGGGGAATATATATGTAGAAATTAATATGATAGAAGATGGCTACGTGGATTAACTTTTATTATGTAATTTATGCATTTAATTGTCATGTCATTACTCGTTTGATATAAACGACAGTGGTTATTCATACTTTCGCTTACTTTTCGCTTATTTTTTGCATTTAAAACTCAATACTTTATTATTTTAAATTGTAAGAGAATGATTGTATTCTAAGAACGAAAAATAATATTGTCAAGTGCAACACCGCTATTTTGAGAATGGTTTTAAATCAGACGAGCATGCATGATTATATTCTGAGAGTAAGAATAACATTGTCATGTGCATATATAACTACTACTTTGAGAATGAATTTAAAGGTCTAAATGGATTTGTATAACTTATAAGGTTATATTCTGGCTACTATATATCTCTAAGAACTAGAACGAACACATATACTTTAGTAAAGATAAGAAGGGGTTCGAAGAAATAGGTTGCGCAACATATACACATCCCTAGCTAAGCCTCCAAAAACTATTAGTGTAACATGCACAAGTTGGAGGGAATGGAGTTGATTGATTGAACCCCACCTAGTGATATTGCAGTACAAGATGCCTCCTTGAATTGGCCTACATCTTTTTCTCAGTGGATAATACAAGTAACTTGCAGGTCCCTCTCCTTTTGAAGATAGTGTTGAATCACCTGGATGGCGACCTTAGTGGCTCAGTTATCAACATCAACTTCCTGGCTCAGTTATCAACATTGTCTTCCTTTCTCCCTATCTTTCCCCGATCGAGCTTGTATATGCCACAACAAACCATGCAATTTTAGGGTTACAGCATCTCTTAAGGACTTAGCAAAAATTTTCCTTAAAAAGGTTCTTTGCTAAGTCCTTATGAGTTAATTAATATCTTAACCTTATTTTATCTATGAGGCTCAAATTTGATTTTCCAACTCTATTACTAAACAATGCTTTTGAAAAAAATGTGTTACAAGACCCAATTTGCTGACCTGAAGAAGTAGCAACTGACCTTGTAAATATAGAACTTCAATTGCTAATTCTTTAGTTGAACTTTTATATGAACTCTACAATTTTCTTTCTACATCCAACTCAATTTTTTGAATGTTATTCCCATTTAGTCCTTCCATCAAACTAAAAGTAAAAATAAAACTCATAAAATTAAAAAATCTTTCCACACCCAGCTAATAGCAAAGCTTAATACCTTCTCTTCCAGCGTTGTCAAGTCCCCTGCAACACTTCCACTTCCTCTTTGTTGTTTCATTCTTTTTTTTTTCAACTGAAATCAGAATCAAATGAACCAATACGCATTACTCAGCCACCATGGATTTGGAACCAAGAGTGATCTATAATCTATGTGGGAGGTTCAAACTGCAATTTGAAACCTAAACCCTAATGCTTGCAGCAGCCTGCCTTGCCTTAGATACAGTAGCGTTTGCCATGCCAATTCAAACTGCTACTTCCATATCTAGTCAATACAAATCATTAAGTTTTGGTCCCAATTCAAATTGATCAATTTTCTTATAAATTTAAATCGAATTAATCAATAAAAAAAGGGGTGTGCTATCCACACACCCTATTTTACTTCTCACACACCCCTTGATAATTTATGTCCGTTGATCTTCTTCAATTTATCTGATCCGACGGCCGAAAATTAAAAAGGTGTGTGAGAAGTAAAACAGGGTGTGTGGACATCACACCCCTAAAAAAATGAGATCAATTAGACTTGATCTTCTTGACAAGTCCTCTAAGGTTGACGGCACGATAGAGAGCAATGAGTTTGACGGCAATGGCTTTGGATGACAGCCGGAACTGGACCTGGTTACTGCGGTCGGGTGAGCATTGTTGGACGAGTGGGTTAATTGATTTGCTCTAATTTTCGATTTAATTTTACCAATGTAATTCATTTTATTTGAGGGCAAAATAGGAAAGTTAAGTGATAAAATTTTGGAGTTGAGTGTAGAAAGTTAATAACTAGGTTCAAATATTTTTTTTCTTTTTTTAATTTGTTAACTGGTTGCTACCTCCGTTGAAGATGAGTTTTTCTAATGTAGCATAACAAATATAACTTTGCCACCCGGATGCTCTTAGTCCTTAAATTTTACCATCAAGATAGAGTGATCTTAACTACACTCAATGTGCAACATCTCTAACGATTTCTTTTGATGAGAAATGATAGCACTTTAGTAGGGTCATTAGGTAAGATTACAATCTTTACAGGGGACGTTCTAAATTACATTTGGAAGTTTTTTAAACTACAAAATGACGAAATTTGAATTTTGAGTTCTCGTTTAAATTTTAAAAATAGAGTACGATATATAGCATTAACCGAATTATTTTGTTAAAGACAAAATATATACGTAATTTACTAGTAATTGAACGTACTAGTCAGGGATTTACCTTAAAATTTACCCAAAGAAACTCATTGAGGTTGGCTTAGTGGGGAATAATCTCGTGATTAGCTTAATCAATTAACGACAATATTTCATTAATAATGATTAAATGACACCCATGCCGAGGCCCCAAGACGTATAATTAAGTGTGTTCGTCTCCTTGTTGCCCCTTTCCTTTCTGCGCTATCAAACTATCATTAGCAAAGCCATGTGCAAACCAACATGGTTTCGTAAGATCATTCCCTTCGCATGCCAAGCGCCACGGGCAACGGAATATAATTAAGAAAGACGGAATCATTTGGTTTGCTCCCATGCATGCCATAATTAATGAAGTTGATGGAACCCATATTCTTGCATTATTTTTTAAGCAAATATATGTCTCGTTTGGTCCTTATGATTGGATTCTAATGGATGACTGATCACTATATTTAAGATACGTACAAGGCCAAATGAGAACTTAACCATTTCATCGTCCAAAATAGTAGGATTGAAAATGGATAAGTTTCCTTTATGTATAATTCACTTTTAATTCCCTCAAAATGTAAAATCATTCGCTTTTATATATCTTGAATACAGTGAATTATCTATTTCAATCTAATCCTAGACACCAAATAAGATCATAGTGAAATGCTCTTAGTGAAATAAAATGCTCCGTATCAAACCCTGAGTCTATTAACTTAAAAGCAAAAAAACAAGAAAAAGGTTGTGACTAGGGCAATTTGGCCCCTCGGCGGACTCAAGTTTGAATCGATTAGAATATCATTTTATCAAAATAAAATATTATAAATATTTATATCCATTTGATAAAATGTCGCTTGCAGAAATGTATGTGGTTAAAATTTACGGATAATATAAGTATTTGTCAAACAACGCAAGTATGACAACAATAGATTAATCATGCATTGTCAATGAACGAATATATCAATATTAGACCAAATCCAATCATGGGCTAAATGTTATTTTTTAGGTTTTATTCCTCCACCCAAACTCAACCCAACTTATGCTAAATGTGTGGGCTAAAAGCTAAAAGCCAAATAAAAGCCAAATTCCCCCAGGATTACCAGTGGGACCCCATCCACATGAGCATGTCTCCAAGGATTTATTGAATCAAATGGTTGAGATCAAATATAATCAAATTTAACGGTAAAAAAAAGATCTAACGGCCCAAATTTAAATCCAACGGCTAAAATAATTATAAAAAAAAAAAACTATTTAACTCAAAATTCATCCAAATTTAGTGATTTTTTAATATTTATCTGAATTTAAATATTTTTAGGTTAAAATGTTCATAAAATTAATTTATGATAGTGTACATAAATTTTTTTTAAAATTACTTTAAAAGAAAAAATTAGCCTAAATTTATTCTTTAATGATCTAAGGCTAAAATGATTGGAGTAGAAAAACTGTTTCTGAGCTAAAACCTAAATTTTCTGAGCTAAAAATTTTAGATTTTACCCTAAGGTTGGAGATGGTTTTAGGGCTCGTGCATATTTAGAAAAGATTGGAAAAAGGATTTGGCACTTGTCACTGCTGATGAGTTTGTGGCAATATATATTAACTAGTAATGGCAGACACTCTTTCTTGCGTGGAGTTGATGTACATGATCTTGTTGCTCTACGCATGCTGATTACAAACAAAAACTGCTTTTTTTTTTTCTTTCTGAAATATCGATTGAAGAATGGCATCAGCTAGCCAGCTAGGGCAACCACAGCAAGCAATTGCTGAGTGATCGATTAGGTTACGGAAGATCATTGGACTACGAAGCATTTACGTCTTGTCTCTCCTTTTTTTTTCTTGGTCGATCGATTCATATATTCGATCTCATCACTCGCAGTGACGTGATTCCTTGTCAATTTAATCGACGACTTTCATGTCTATCGTTTTGTTAACAACGTTGTTATCGTGTCATGTATTTATGATACCACATCAAAAATTTTGTTGCATTTTATTTAAGGAGCTTTATTGAAAAAGACTTAACGAAAATTTATTTTAATCAAAAGCATTCAACAACTTTTTTAACAGAACGTTGTTAATTTCATTTCAATATCTTATCTGTCACTCACTTTTTAATAAAAATTTTAATTACAAGTTTACCCATTTGTAAAAATAACCAATAAGGACCTAGAATGATATATGGTAATAATAGGATGAGCACGACAAGGTAACATGAGCCCTAGACTTATATTGGGCTGTGAAAGTAATGGACATGACGTAAGCCGAATTCACAAAAAAAAGAGAAAGGAATTCTGAAACTTATAAATTGTGGATGCCTTTTCCAATTAAATGGTAAGAAGTTAGCAATTGATAATGAATGGATATTGATGGTAGTTATTGGAGTGCATAATCATACAACAATAGAGCATTTGGATGGTCATTTATTTGCTAGTAGATTATTGTATGAGATTTCGTTGTTTGGAAAATAGCATATCAATTTTTTAAGAATAATAGTGGGTGGGGAATATCATATAGAAGTTATTTTAAGAATAATAGTAAGTGATGAAATAACATTTTTATTTTTCAACTTTTTTATATGAGTAGAATTATAATGTGAGTGAAAAAGATAAAATACTGAGTGCTCTAGAAATTATCTTGTAATAAAAAAGGACAAAATTTTAATCAAAACAAAAGAAGCCCAGCACGCGAAACATAGGGCCCAGCGCCTAGGACCACGCGCGCGTATGAAGCCCATCGCCCAGCACATAAAAAATTCCTTGATAAAATTTTGATAAAGAGTCGGTAATTACGAAATAGTCCTACCACTAAATGTTTGGTTTGTTTGTATATATGTAAACAACTCTTGTGTGACATATTTGTGGATTGATCGGTTAATGTCACTTTTAATCACATTGCAATCATTATTTCTTGATAATTCATTACGCAATAGTCATTATTTCTTAATTAATATTTTCTTTTATAAATAATATGTAGACAATATATCTTCTCTTTGTATGAAATGTTTGTTGATTGATTGGTTAATGCCACTTTTAATCACATTGAAGTCATTGATTCTTAATTAGTTAATAAATTCTCAAAAAAAAAAAAAACCGGTAACGAAATATGTTATTGGTTAGGCCTTCGGTGTTGTCCCTTTAATTAGGTCCGAATTCAAATTTTTTGTACTTATTTTGTGTGTGACTTTTCTAAATCATTTATTATTAATTGATATGTATGTAAGTTTATGATAACAAAGCTAAAAGAATCTTCAAATAAGATGTCAAAATGTCTAAATCAACAATAATGTTAAAAAAAACAATTGCAATGTTTTCCAATCGAGAAGCTAAATCTGATGTGTCATGATATGGAATAGCAGTTCTCCTCTTTGCTGTCAAATTTGACAATAGCGTCAAATATTTTTTTATTAATTTTTTTACCAGATATGCAACTCTCCTCTCTCACTCAAACCTGAGAAGCGCCGCTCGTCCACTCTGTCGTACCCCATCTTCACTGCCTGCTTCGCCACCGCTAAGAGCAGCATCTTCCCCATCTCCTTCCTCCTATAGCACTCCCTCACAAACAGGTCCTCTATGTAAAACCCTGGCTTCCCAAAAAAAGGTGGAGTAATTTGAGAAAACAGCACAAACCCAGCAACGACAGCGTCCCTGTCGTTGGATCTAAACAAATCGCATTATGGGTCGTCAATCGGGAGGTCCAGATTGAGGGTTTTGATGGTGGGTGGGTAGGCCAAGTTGTTGCACTGAAGGTGTTCGACGAAAGGCGTATCGGAGACTTCAAGGACTCGATGGTGAATGACTGGAAGGGAGAGGAGGTGAAGGGGGTGGACGAGAGGGAGGACTCGATGGCGACGAAGATGATAGGAGAAGTCTAGAAAGAAGGGGCATAAAATAATAGTTTAATAAAATAAAAATAAAAGAAAATAGTGTAATAAAATAATATTTAATTTGACATACCGGGTGGAGAACAAAATTTTGAAAGATGTCAAAATGTCACATAGGTTGTCAAATTCAAATTTCTTGTTTAAAATTTGACATCTCCTTTGGAGATGCTCTAAGGAGGGTTAAGTTTATGAACATGTGTCAATCAATGTTATAAGCCACAAAGAGGCTACATATAAAATGGGCGCTGAAGATTTGAACTCTTCAGCTCCCAAGTTCAAGTATCATATATACTATTTTAACTAATTGTTAGGTTTTAAATATTTTATTATTTCTTTTTGTCTTAATCATTAAATAAAGTTGTTGTTTGAATGCTTAACTACGTATAATCTTTATTTAACCGTAGATTGTCATTTAACTTTTGTTGTTGTACTTTCTCTTCACCGTTAAATGACTACAATTTCCTTAAGGCTTAGGAGTGTAAGAGAGCAAGACTATAATTAACTTCTAACCCTAAATTGTGTGCATGATCTTTCGACATCTCGTATCTAACTTCATCAACTGCTTATGGAAGAACCATGCATGTGATCGTATTAAAAATGCATGATTTTCTTTTTCAGCCGATACGAATTAATAAAGAGGTTTAGTTGAGTTTGGGCACTGATATAGATATTTCATTGCATGCCTGCATATATACAGACACCAGCTAGCTAGCTCTATATATATATATATATATATATATATATGCATACAATGTCGGTTGGTAAATTTATTCCCAAGATCTAAAACAATAGGACTATGAATAATTAATTAAGTAGCATTATGATGAATCATTCGTTATTGATACATTTGGATGACTAAACGATAATCGAATATTTTTATATGAATGATTTTTATAATAAAAATTAAGAAATCAAACAATCTATATTATGAAATTCACAAGAAAAATCTATTATTTACAAAATGTGAGATATGTTCATTATTTGACAGGAAAAACTCAAAGATAAATAAATATTAGGTATACGCGTCCGTGCAGTTGAGGTATAGGGCAGGTAGTGAGAATCTGATGTGTATAATATGAAAAAGTCTTGAGTAAAAAAAGGGGGGGAACGGAGGAGAGCCACAAAGGCAAGATTTAAGCCAATATTCTGGTCGGAGTTGGGAGGTTTCTGGCCCGACAAAAGCTGCACCATCTCACATGCCCGTCTACGATGTCGTATTTGGGTCTTCTCTCTGTTAACCGCCTGCCTTCGATCTGCTCTAATCTAAACCGGAAAATAAACGGATGGTCTTCCTTTGGTGTATAATATTGGTATTTAAATATATGCTCACGGGTCTCGGAAATTAAACTTACACGAGCCCTTGAGTTGATGGCAGGATATCCAGTCCATATAAGATATAACTTGAGCTTGAAGTAGTATATATGTAATGTGCATGTATCTGGATATTCCTCCAAAACAAAATAATAAAATAATAATTTATATATATATATACACACACACATAGTTCCTACGTATCTGGTCTATGTATAACTACACTATTGTAGGAATTTATTCCAGGTTGGAAAAACAGAAGAGAAACTACTGTAAAAGTTTGATACTTTGTTCAAACGACTTCTTGTTGTGTCCACAAATAATTTCAAAAGGTAGCGTTGATCGATGAATTGATAGGACACGCACGTTCAAGTATGTTCTGAAGATTTCTTACTTTTGTGACTCTAATAATAAGATTGACCAATCGAAAATATAGATAATAATGCTTGTTATATGTAATATTAAGAACAATATATGGCAAGTTAATGAAGGAAGTGACGTTCTACCATAAAATTAACTGGTAATATGAGGAGTAGTTTAACTTACTTATAAGTTTATGCAAAGTCCCTTATTCTCCATATGTGGGATTAATAATGTCCACATGCTCCCTCATGCGTGACGAATTTTCAAGCCTAACACGTATACAACACAAATGAGATGACGTTGAACACGTGTGACTGTTATGTTTCACAAGTGGACAAACATGCTCTGATATCATGAAGAAAATTAAGATTCTACCATAAAACCAATTCGTAATTTGGAAAGTAACACAACTTACTTATAAGCTCATGCAATGTTTTTTCTTTTCTCGATGTGAGATTGATACTCTCAATAATTAACACTCTTCTTCACATGCATCTATGTTGCAAATCCACAAACAAATGAAATTCCGAGAATTAAGAATGAATTACCTTCTCTAAACAAGCTTGTAAGAAATGTGTAATGTATTAAAGAATAACCATATAGTGAACCCTAAAAACTCTTCCTCTTTATTATTTCTTCGCCTCATAAATCAAAACACAAGTTCCTCAATTTTCTTTCTTTTATGTTTTGGCACTTTCTTGCGACTTTTCTTCAGACCAAAACAAGTAGAGACCATTTTAGATAACTTAGCAAGGCTTCTGTGGGGGCGAAGCTATTCACTCACGAGTCGCGACCTAGGCTATATATACACTACATGAACAAACGATGGATGGAAAGGTGGTAAGTTGGAAACTCGGAAACGAAATTCAAACCAAAAGCTTTTGCATGCATCAACAATAATATGGCCATAATCCTTTCCATATTGCATTTGATATAGATGTCGTTTTGTTGGCCGTCCAAGATGTTACAAGTTACTTTGATTGAGACTTAAGTACTATGTCAACTTTACCACCACTTCTTTCATATTCAAGTGGTCCGTCAATAGTTGTGGTCCTTTTTCTTTTAAATTAAAGCACATGGAAATATTATAGATGGGACTATAGTTGCATTCACCCCTATGGGGTATACTATACCACCAGACGTCTTGCAATTGAAATAGACCTAACAAATGGGTTGTGTTTGTCGTTTTCGTGTCATATTCATTATCTTAAGGATTCGTGTTGTGTCAAACTTGTTATTTTAACGGGTTATTGACAAGTGGTCTAATAACGACTCGACTTATTAACGAATTGTGTCGTTTCGTGTCAAGTTAATGGGTAATCTCAAAAACTGTTATGCCTAATGTCTAGACCTGGCAAACGGGTCTTGTTCGTGACATTTGCGTGTTATACTATTATCTTAACTAGTTCTTAACATGTGACCCAATAACGACCCAAAACGTTAATGCGTGACCCAATAATGATCCGACTCGTTAAAGGGTTAACCCGAAATCTATTACTTTTGTGTCGTTTCATGGCGGGTTAATAGGTTGTGCAAGAAATTGTAGGCTTAAATTGAAGTATTTTTGTCATATGATTTCACTATCAGAATTGTTCACTTTTTTAACCATTACGTGTCAAATAATTGATGTTTCATCATGAATGTGCTACTTGTACTAAATTGTCAATTTATTCAATATATATGAATAACTAAATGATCTTCAATTTAATTGGTTTTCTTACTGATTAAGAAAATGAACAGTTCAAATGTTAAATTTTGTACGGTAAAAAAACACTAATTGCAGCGTGGTGCACCCCATTGTCATTTTATTGTCAATGGACGCCCTTATTTGTTTCAATTTTCTATTCATAAAATTACAGAAATCAACTTGAGAGAGAAAATGAATCATGACTTGTGCTTTTCGATTCTCTAATGCAAGTGGGTTAGGGGAAAAGTGGGCAGACTGCGGCCATGGATTCTTCGAAGAAGAATGAACAAAGGGAAGGATTAGTTGGGGCTCTACAACTTTAATATACATGCACCCTCAAAACCAGGATCTTCTTAATTCTTATTGTCCAGATTAATTGTCAATTTTGCCACCTTGCTGCTAAAGATTTGTACATATTTTATATTTCTAGGCCACCAAAAAAGAGAGGATAATATATGCATTTCACTCATGGAGAATCCACATATCTCACAACTTCTGATTAACGTATTTTATTGTACAAATTTCATAATTAAAATTGTTCAATAAATTCATTTGAAGATTATCCTTATAGAAAATCATTTGAATCGGAGACTATTTAGTTAGGGTGGTGTCTACACACCTATTTTCACTTTTTACACATATATCTCAATTTTCAACTGTCGAGTAAAATGAATTGAAGAATAACAATAAAAAAAAATAACCTGGGTATGAGAAGTTAAAAATGGTGTGTGAATAACACTACCCTTTAATTATTCGCATTAAATAAATGAATCTTTCATTATAAATGTGTCATTATATACAATTGGATGACTAAATATTTTCGGATTAGAAAGACTTTTTGCAAGAATAATTATCAAATAAAGATGAAGAAAATTGAACAGTTTGATTATAAAATTTGTACGATCATACATTATTTGCAGTAGGATATGGTGTATCCCATGAACTTGTAGGCTTTGGAAGAAGGAGGTGGATTGTCTGCCCTCTCATTTCCATACTCTTCTCATCCTTTCCTGTTTGTGTGGTCACGGTTAAGCCACGTTAATATTATATATATATATATTTTTATAAAAATAATAAAATAAAAAGTAATAGGAATATAAAATGTTGACGTGGCTTAATCGTGACCACACAAAAATAGAAGGTGATGAAAAAAGTATGGAAATGAAAGGACAAACAATCTATCTCATTGGAAGAAGAATCCACCGAATTTCTGGCATGTGAAGATGATGATCTCCTGCTTTTCCGGCTTCTTCCCATCCTACTTTCTATATAAAATTCTCCTTTCTTTTTCATCCCTGTTATTATTTTGTATACTTTTCTCTTAAAAGGTTTTAGGGATCGCCATTATTGTTATTATTATTTTGCCATAGAGGAATCAATTAGCATTTTTCATTAAAAAAAAAAAACAATTAGAATTTCTCATAAAAAAATCAGTTAGCAGTATTTGCACAAGACCATACCAGAAAAGTGGGGTTAGCACAAGACCATACCAGAAAAGTGGGGGTTTTTTTAATTTTTAGTCAAAGTTATGATGCCTGTGTTTACATTTGGTACACAGCTTTGTACCTTAAATTACATGTTGAGCTAAAGTGTAATAAAGGTCACAACTTTAGTTCCATTTGTAAATATCAAACCTTTTAAGGAAAGAGATTCTCATTTTTTGACTCACTCCACACTGAATTTTAACAATTCGAATAATTTACTTTTTAAGTCTCAATTCATAGATTATTTTTACAAAAATTCAATTCAAATCCGAAACCATTTATCTATTTAGTTGTCACGATGAAATTTCAATGTGTTTTTAGAACGTTTGTCAATTTATTTGAATTCAATTAAATGCCTCAAATATTTCTGATTTGGCTAGTATTTTGCAAAGAAGATTTATAAGGTGCAACTTAAAAAAACGACGATTCGAATTGTTGAAGTTTGATGTGGTATGAGTTCCACAACTAATTTCTATTTATTTGTAAGACTCTTACACAATCCACCACAATCCATTTCAAATTCTTTTAAAGACTCTTAAAATCCACCACAATCCATAGGAATTTTGTAAGAGTCTTTAATCATCTTAAATCCTATCAAATCTATCACTTTTAAAATCCTCAAAGATTGTTTACCAAAAATCACTCAAATCTAAAATCATATGACCATTGGATCAAGGGTTTAGGGTTTCTTTGTAGAACCATATTCGTTAATTTTTTTTTCACTACAAATGAATATTTTAATGATTCTGGATTTGTCTAATTTTTTGTAACAATGATCTATAAATGATGGTATAAAAGATAGACAATTTAGATCATTAAAATACATTATAGAGTAAGCTCTACAAAAATGTGTGTCAAAAATGTGTAAAAAAGATAGTGCTACAAATCAGCCTCATATATATAAATAAATTATAACTTTTCAATACATTGGAGTAAAAAATATTGAATTTTGAAGATGAATGGAGAAAATTTAAGAGAATATATCCTCTCCAGATCTTTTCCACCGAGGTCATCGGATCAAGTGATCCGGACCTTTCAAATTTCATCCAACGGCTAAAAATTATTACAACTTTTAAAAGATCAAAACAAATATGCCGTTGGATGAAATTTAAAATACCTGGATCACTTGATCCGTTCACCTAGCTCTTCTCCAAATTTAATTAATTTTTAGGAATTAAAATAAAAAACGAGCATCATCAAAATGATGTGCATGATGTTGTGGCGGGTCCAAACCTCCAGAAAAAACCCCAAAGAAAAGGAAAATATAGTTGTGTGCTGGATGGATCACTAAAATAATAATATAAATAGCCCCTCCAGTCAAACATAAAGTGCCTTGCCACATCAGCAACCACATAAAAAGGAAACTTCTTGGGAAATCTCAACCAAATCTCATCCCCACCGTCCAATACTTTACCAAAGTTAGGTAAAATCCATTCACACCCGTCGACGGTTAAAAAAAACACAACAAAGAACTCCTCGGCTAGGGCAACGTACTGGGTGTAACGACTACTAGGCTATGTTTTCAGCTTTTCCTTCTTTATGTCTCTCGGAACATGACAAAATAAAAAAAATAAAAAAACGTTGCATATGCTCTTCAATTAGGGTAAAATCTTGAGTTTAATCATAATTATGTCAACTTCTCTCTATATATCTCTTGTCACGTGACAAGTTTTCATCAACCTACCTCTTTCATTAGGTGACCTTTTCATCTAAGAAATAAAAACGTGAGCGACCATCTTATCTTATCATCTCTATGTTTATCTCGCAGATCACAATTTTATATCCACATTTCTCATCACCTAAAATTGTCACTATGAGAAAGAGATAACCCTACGTACAAATGTACAAAATCTCTCCTAAACTACATTTATAATATTTCACAATTCTATAGTTTTAGAGAATATAAAAAAAGGAACTTTAACGAAAAGCTCCCGGTACTGTTCACTTTAACGAGAAACCACATTTTTACACTAAAAAGTCAATCATGGTACTATTCACTTTATCCTTTATTTTGTTATTATCATTAAAATTCAAAGTTTTTAAGTCATTTTCATTAGTTTTCCTTATAAAAAAATGTTGTAGATAGTGTTTTACCGTAGGACGGAAAGCAATCATACTATATATTTTGGTGCGAGTTCAATTCTCATTGATTCTACTCCCCCTAACAACTTACTATCTATTTCATTAACGCTATCGTTGTACTAAAAATTGTTATTTACTAAATTCTTGTAAGAAAATTCCTAAAACTTATTGTACAATAAACACAACCTAATAAACAATGTAGTATTATTAAATTCACTAAATTTACATAATGTATGGAGTGACGTTTTACATGTAAGGTAAAAAAAAAAAACCCTAATTTATTGTAAGGTACAATGTTAATGATTGTATATGTTATAATTTGAACGAATTAATACTCATTATTTACATGCCACATGATTACTATCACACACAAATACGCCTCTTATTAAGGGTTAGGATCACCTTAAATTTCTTTCAAGCATACAAAACAAACATATCATTTGATGAATAAATTTAATAAATAAAATTCTGTTTTTGAAATGCCCTACTTTGATTCTTTATATTAAAAATTGATTAATGTCATCTTCCATGTTGTGCTCGTACATAAATAGTTTTCGCCGTCAAATTTTTACTGGTATGCTAACGTGGATTCCATAGCTGAGAGTTTCGAAAACAACAAAAACCATTTGTGGTGAAAACCTGTGAATTAATCAATTGACCCTGACACTGCCAAGGGGAAATCTGAACTTAACAAGAATCTGAGGTGAATTTGGTGGCGAATTTGATAATATAAATTTATATAAAAAACAGATGGGGACAGAGGGACTGATTAGGAATTATCATTAATCAATGTCTGCAGACGGTATAATCAGTTCAATCCGTTAACGTTTTTTTTTTTTGGTTGAAACTTATACGACTTATTAACTTGATAAAAAAAACACGAAAATAATAAATTTTGGATCAATTCATTAACGAGTTAGGTCATTATTTGATCACCCGTTAACGAGTCAGTTGTTATTAGGTCACCCTAAAAGCTCTAATAAGATATCGTTTGATAGATCTAGACATTATTAGGCATGACAATTTCTAGCATGACTTGACAAGAAAAGACACAACCCATTAATGAATCGAATCGTTATTAAGTCGCCTGTTAAGAAACCTTTAAGATAATAAATTTGACACGACCTATTAAGATAAAGGGTATGACATAAAAATACACGAATACGAATCGCTTTTCATGCTTAAGTATAACATACGCTAATGAATATGATCCATAAATACTCAATGATGGTGTTTAATTAAATTAATCCCTGTTTTCATATTGTTAATCCTTTTGTTTTGTTTTTTAGCCAAGTCTGAAGAGAAGCTGTTCGAGTGAGAAGGAGAGAGTGAAAGCTCTGCCTTGCTTTGCTTAAGTCTATTTCATGTAGGGCAGTTGATTTCATAAAGTAATAAAAAAGCTGTCCGAGCTTTGTTTGCTTGCTTTGCTCCCTCTCTGGTTTCCCGGCGACACGTTAGTTTCTTTTTCTTACACTTCGATCCCTTCAACAATTCCAACTTCACAAAAACCCAACTTTGCAAACTTTGCAAGAACGCCAAAACCCAAGAAAAAAACTTTAACCAAAAGAAAAAACACAAAGTTTTGTCTTTGTGTGATCATCTATGTACCCTTTTCGTTTCTGGAGTTTATACAAATAACCCAGTTTCCAATTTGCTTAGTTTTTTCAGCAGGTAGGAGTTTTTTTTGCTGATTTGAAAGCTTGAGCTGCAAAGTTGTGAGTTTTTTTTTACTGGGTGTGGTTTTGTATTTTGGTTGGTAGGCTTCATCAGGAATTCAGAGAGGTTTGCTATGATTTGAGCTGTCTGGTTTTGAAAAGGGCAATGACGGGTTTCTTCAAATTTGGTGAAATTAGAAAAAAGTCAGAATCTTGTTGCATTTTTGAGATTGGTAAAGGAATTGGTTATCTGGGTTCAATGTGAATTGGAGAAGGTTTTGAATTGAAAGTGGTTGTTGTTCTTCAAGCTCTTTTCTTTTTGGAACAAGTTGTACTGCAATTACTGGGTTATGGGCTGCAGGTAGACGAGCAAGAAGTTGAATTTCTGTGAGAAAAATCAATCAAGTATTAAACATGAAGGTTCCCACCAATGGGTTATTAGCAAATTCTGGGGAAGGTGAGGCTTCCTGAATTTTGGAAAATTTAGTCCTATGTTTGATGTTGTTTATTAATTTTTGTGAGTTAGCTTTAGTTGGATGCTTTTGAAAGGCTCTCTTAACTTTGATTTCTGCAGAAAGTGGAAGTACTTTTATGGTTGGGGATTTGAAATTTTCATTCTTTGATTGCACTTCATATGATTTCGACTCATAAATTCAGTATATGAATTGATCACTTTCCAAAGAATTATGTAATATTTCTGTGCAGAGTTCTTCATACATAAATGATTTACGGTTCTTAAAACATAATTTGAACCACTTTTGAAATAAACCATATATTTTAACACGGCAGATCTTGTGTTCTTCGAATCTCATACGGATAATTAGGCTGTTGTGGCTGAATTATGCAAATATTGGATGATCTGTTAATTTTCAGATATCGTATGACATGGTGTCACGGGAAACAAATCTGTTTTGAGAAGTTGATCAGTTGACATTTAATTATCGTGTCAAGAGTTTTGACTTATCTTCAACGCTGATGAAGTTTTGTTTTGTCTGCAGCCGGAGAACAAAAGAGAATTAATTCGGAGTTATGGCATGCTTGTGCTGGGCCATTGGTTTCTTTGCCTCCGGTTGGAAGTCTTGTGGTGTACTTCCCACAAGGCCACAGCGAGCAAGTGCGTCTTTCTCTATATATGTAAAGAAGCAACAGTTTTTCTGAGATTTGGGTTTCTGATGGAATTATCATAACTATTTTGCAGGTTGCAGCATCGATGCAAAAGGAGACTGATTTAATACCGAACTACACCAATCTTCCGTCTAAATTGATATGCATGCTTCACAATGTCACATTGCATGTATGATAGTTCCACGCAGCTACTTTAGAATGATGAAGTTTATTTTACGGATGTAAAGCTTTTTTGTTTTCTGTAACATGGTTGATTTTAAATACATTACTCATGTATCTCTACATTCGTTTTATTGTACAGGCTGATACCGAAACAGATGAGGTCTACGCACAAATGACTCTCCAACCAGTAAACAAAGTAGGTCAGCCATTCTTTTTGTGAATTAAGCAATACTTTACCCGCTTCCCCTTTCACATGTAATCATGTTTCATGTTCACTTATTTGCAAAACTGTTTGAAATTCGGCAGTATGAGAAGGAAGCATTGCTGGCATCTGACATGGGCCTCAAACAAAGTAGGCAACCTGCTGAGTTTTTCTGCAAAACTCTTACAGCTAGCGACACGAGCACTCATGGTGGATTTTCTGTACCTCGTAGAGCAGCTGAGAAGATCCTCCCACCTCTAGTATGTAAACCTTTGAAACTTAAATTGTTATTTGAAAATATCAAAGAAGTCGGTGTAGTCCATTCCGTGTAGTGGTAACTAGAAGCAGTTATCTTTGATAGGATTTTTCTATGCAACCACCTGCTCAGGAGCTTGTTGCAAAAGATTTGCATGATAGTGCGTGGACATTCAGACATATCTATCGAGGTATTTCCCTCTTTAAAACGTACTCCTAGTGTTCTCGTCCTTCCCCAAAAAGCATAAATTGTTTATGCGTTTTTTTTTTCTTATTAGATATTTAGATGCAAATATCTGAATTTTCATTCTAACTGTGTAGCAATTTCATTCCAGGCCAACCAAAACGGCACCTGCTGACTACGGGTTGGAGTGTTTTTGTTAGCAACAAAAGACTCTTTGCTGGAGATTCTGTTCTTTTTATAAGGTATGAAAGACGTTTTCAGATAGATGATTAAATTCGTCCCGATATACTTCCTTTGGTTAGTGAGTGACAACAACCTGGTTGTATGTAGGGATGAAAAATCTCAGCTTCTCTTGGGTATAAGGCGTGCTCATAGACAGCAGCCAGCTCTCTCTTCATCAGTCATTTCCAGTGATAGCATGCATATCGGCATTCTTGCGGCTGCAGCTCATGCTGCTGCAAATAACAGTCCATTTACCATATTTTACAACCCAAGGTAACACTTGGATGTTTAGATTTTCTTGTTGGTTTTTAGGAAATGTCGTCTGTAATTACACTTTGATTGGTTCTGACAAAATTTATTTGATCTTATAGGGCAAGCCCTTCTGAATTTGTAGTACCTCTAGCCAAGTACAATAAAGCGATGTATACCCAAGTTTCACTTGGCATGCGATTCAGAATGATGTTTGAGACTGAGGAGTCAGGAGTACGCAGATACATGGGCACAGTCACTGGCATCAGCGATTTGGATCCTGTTAGATGGAAAGGTTCCCAGTGGCGCAATCTTCAGGTATTGATTAGCCATTCATATGGTATTTAGGCTTTAGCTAAGTTTACATAACGTTGTGTGCGTCTATATCTGAGTGACACTTGATTGGTCTTTTTTTTTTTTGCTCAGAGTTCATTTTGCAGCTCCCATTACCAGATACAGATTGAATCGAAATTTTCTAGGCGTTCTAGACATGTACTTAAGCTTAACCAGATATTGATGTTCTTTGTACTTTTAATAGGTTGGATGGGATGAATCAACAGCTGGTGACCGGCCTAGCCGAGTTTCAATTTGGGAAATTGAGCCTGTTATAACTCCTTTCTACATATGCCCTCCTCCATTTTTCAGACCCAAGTTTCCCAAGCAACCAGGGATGCCAGGTAAACCATATTGACAAGTTACCTAGATTCTTTGAAGTTTAGAGTCTTCAAAGTCGAGTAACTCGTAAGGAATATGTTTAAAAAGTTAGCTTGAAGAAAAAATTTGCCAGTGGAATCCACAAACATTGTATGTCCACATGTATCATATCCTGTCGGAAAATCTGTTTGTAATCGAGTCCTTTTGCAGATGATGAATCCGACATCGATAATGCTTTCAGGAGAGCCATGCCTTGGCTTGGAGATGAATTTGGCATGAAGAACTCGCCAAGCTCGTTTTTCCCTGGTTTGAGTTTGGTGCAGTGGATGAACATGCAACAAAATAATCAGTTTTCAGCTGCTCAGTCTGGATTTTTCCCATCCATGGTCCCTCCAACCGGCCTGCAAAATAACCTTGGTACTGATGATCCATCCAAGTTATTGAGTTTTCAAGCCCCGGTGCTGTCTTCGCTCGGTCTCCAGTCAAATAAATCAGCTCCACAAAACCATGCTAGTCAAATGCAGCAGCCGAATGTGACATGGGCTCAACAGCAGCAGCTGCAGCAGTTGATGCATAATCCTATGAACCAACAACAGCAAAGTAACCCCCAACAGCAGCAGCTGCAGCAATTATTGAATTCTTCGGTGAACCAACATCAGCAAAATCACCCCCCGCAGCAGCAGCTGCAGCAATTACTGAATTCTTCGGCAAACCAACATCAGCAAAATCACCCCCAGCAGCAGCAGCAATTATTGCAGACTCCAACGAACCAACAGCTCCATAATTTCTCCCATCAGCAGCAGCAGCGGGAGCCCCAACAACAGCAAGAGCTGCAAAACTTGTTGCAGCATCAGCAGCTGCATCAACAGCAACCACAACGGCACCAGCAACAACAATTATCTCAACCGAATCCGGTAAATAATGGTTCTGTTGCTCCTAACCAGGTCCCGGGCCAAAATTCACAACAACCAGTTATGTTCTCCCAACATCAACAGCAGCAATTACTAACAGGGAATACCCAGCAAGCTGTCCCTTCTTCTAGTAAGAATTCATTTCAGTTGCCAACTGGACAACAAAATTCACAGCTCCAGCAGCAGCAACTAGAACCGCAACCAAGCCTCTTACAAAGGCAGCAGCAGGCAGCACAATTGCAATCACCCCCACATCAATTGTTGCAACAGAGTGTGTCACAGAAAGTACAGCAGCAGCCACAAGTACAGCAATCATCTCCGCAGGGCATCTCTGAGCAACAACTCCAATTACAGTTGCTGCAGAAGTTTCAGCAACAGCAGCAGCCACAATTACTCTCCTCGTCAAGCTCACTTTTGCAGCCTCAACTCTTACAGCAGCAGCTGGCCCGCCAACAAAACCAGCAGTTACAACAGTTGCCTATGACTCAGCATCATCAGCAACAGCTAAGTGGCAACGGCTTCTCGACGGACAAACTTCTCAACAACTTTGCAGCTCCTTCGATGATGCAGTCACAACATATGCCTTCCATCCAGCCCCAGAACCAGCACAAGCCACTTACAGCAATCAGAAGCCATTCCGGTCTTACAGAAGGCGATGGTCCATCATGTTCAACTTCCCCTTCTACTAACTGCCAGATGTCCCCATCAAACTTCTTGAACAGGAATCAGCAAGGAATGGCCATGTTGTTGGGGGATTCAGTGGCCGAACCGGCTCATAATTTGGTTCAGGAGCTTCAGAGCAAGTCTGATGTTTGGGTCAAACATGAGCCGCCCAGCTCAAAAGGACCAGACCATATAAAATATAAAGGTACAATCACTGATCAGTTGGAAGCTTCATCATCTGGAACATCGTATTGTCTGGATACTAGCACAATCCATCAGAACTATGCACTTCCCACCTTCTGTTTGGATGGTGATGTTCAATCGAATCCTCGAAGCAGTCTTCCATTTTCCGCTAATATTGATGGATTGGCACCGGACACTTTGTTGTCAAGGGAATATGACTCTCAAAAAGATCTTCAGAACTTACTGTCTAATTATGGTGGGACGCCAAGAGACATTGAGACAGAGTTATCCACTGCTGCAATCAGCTCTCAGTCATTTGGGGCACCAAACATACCTTTCAAAGCTGGGTGCTCAAGTGATATTCCCATAACTGATGCTGGAGTTTTAGGCAACGGATCGTGGGCAAACCAGGCTCAACGTATGAGAACATATACAAAGGTTTGTCACTCTACTGAATAATCTTTGGTTTGTTCATTTTGAAGTGAGGTGCATTTGTCATGAAACTTGTAAACCAACTACGCTGCAACTGGAGGAAACTTCATCGCACCTTCACGGATTCAGCTAGTATATAATGATAATCTTATGACTCTTTCCATTTAGTTTTTTTGCTGTTTCAACAATGTCAAGATTTCGTGATATATATTCATTTTCTTCATCAAAATACCTTTGCTTAATACTGAATTCAACAATTTCTAGGTTCAAAAGCGTGGATCTGTGGGAAGATGCATTGATGTCAACCGTTATAAAGGCTATGATGAGCTCCGGCAAGCTCTTGCCCGCATGTTTGGGATTGAAGGGCAACTAGAAGAGCCACACAGAACGGACTGGAAACTTGTATACGTGGATCATGAAAATGAGATTCTTCTCGTTGGTGATGATCCATGGGAGTAAGTTCAAGAACCCTGCAATAGCAGATAGCAAAACCTTTTGCCTCTCCATTCGCTTTGCCTCATACATTCCTTTTTTAATTGCTTTTAGGGAGTTTGTGAGCTGTGTCCAGAGTATAAAGATATTGTCATCCGTTGAAGTACAGCAGATGAGCTTGGATGGAGACCTCGGCAACATTCCAGTCCCCAATCAAGCTTCTAGCGGAACTGCCAGTGGAAATGCATGAAGACCTCAGTATGATGATAACTTTGCAGCCTCGTTTTACCGGTAAGGGTTCAAATATTGAAATGATCAAGTCTTCAGCAGATGAATTCCCGTCTGGTTTGCAACTGAGCTGTAATCGTTGTGAACAGAATTCCTCTCGTTCGATGCTAATACAACAATCAGAATTGGAGTCTCCCCAATCATCGAGGGACAAAATTGTTCCTCGTCCGGTGTGGAAACTACTGGTTCCTCGAGTTTGGTTAGTTGAGTTCCTTTAACTTCCGGTAGCAGGTCAGCCGAAGCTCGAAGACACCTCTAACACAACGGTGACTATAGTCGTAGTCCTTGCATATATTGTTGTAAGCTTCATAAGTGGGGTTTTTGATGCGGTATGGCGGGATGAAATGTATAATACGATCTTTCTTTCTTCGAGACCGATTCGACATTCAAATTATCGAATCAAAGAGATGGAATATAGAACTCAAGTTATAACTCGTTTCAGATGTAATGGCCCCAAGATTTCGATCACAAAAGAATCACGTCGTTAAACACCAAAACCTCCGTTGGTTGATGAAATTTCCGGTGGAGGTAAGATTTTCCGGCGAAAGCTAGAAACTTTGATATATAAAAACCCGAAGATTCATTTCCGAAACTGTTTCAACCGCAATCGTTATACTCCAACTGTTATTACATTCAGAAGTACAGAGAAGGCAGTTGAGGCCCTCAAATCTATGTGATTAGAAAATGTCTTAAAAGAAACTCTGCGAGATACTTCAAAAACTTGAGCTCATCTAATTCAACAACTAAGAAAGAATGGCGATGACATCCGAAGCTCTCAAGGCTATGTACTCAGTACCGTCTTTGCCCTTGAAGTCATTCCCTGCATACTTGGAGTACAAAACTGTGCTTCCCTGGGATATGGATAGTGGTTTCCTGTTTCCTTCCTCATCAAGAGTACCGGGTCCGACGGCAATCACCTGTTACATCATAGGCAGAGCATGAACAACAATGTCTCACAAGAACCTCATCCACAATAGCATAAATGCCTTGAGCTAAGATGAAAAGTTTCATAACCCATTACCGTGCCAATGGAGGGCTTCTCCTTGCTAGCCTCTGTCAGCAACAAACCTCCGGCAGTCTTTAACTCCGCCTCGGCAACCTGCATTGGTTGTACATAGGGTCAAGGCAATCATGAACCTTGGTTCAAACATAAGAGAAAATGAAAAGTAGCCAATAAGCCCATATTAGGGTGCGGAAAAAGCATAAAACTGACAATTAGTAGTGTGACACTGGACGTATAATAGTAAGGAAGAGACAATCAAGTGTGACTATAAGCCAAGCCACATCGTAGCTCTAAATGTTCGTCAATACTAATAAGAGGCCTAACAATTACCAACGGCCTGGGACTGTTATGAGATCCTTCCAATTTATGCTTCAACAACAAACTCTTGAAACAATTTATTACAAAAGTTTCAAGTTTCAAAGGGCAACAAACCTTGATTAGAACTCTATCATTCAAAGGCTTGAGATCCTTCACATCTTCGGTTTCAAGAATACCGACTATGTCATCATCCTTCAGGATAAGATGCTTCGCACCATTGAACTCCACCTCTGTCCCAGCATACTTAGAGTATACAACTTCAGCACCTGTCTGTACCACAGAAAGCAATCAGTAAACAGAAAAACTAGAAAATTATTTACTGTAGCTGAATAGGATTATGCGGAAGACATCACCAACCTCCACACTGATGCCCACTTTTGTCTTCCCAATTGTGTTACCCTCTCCAACAGCAACAACTTCACCTCCTTGAGGCTTTGTCTGAGCTGTGGTTGGAAGTAAAATTCCACCGCCGGTCTTCTCTTCCACAGTCTTGATCTTCACAAGCACTCTGTCGCCCAAAGGCTTAATTGAAGTGTACTGCAGAATCCAATCAGAACCCATTAACATCAGATAACCTAGAATAGCATGGAATCGACAAATTCAACAAAGGAGCTAACTTTATCAAACAACCAGCACAAGAAACAAGAACAGGCATACTTAAATCGAATTTTGAAACCTAACGTAATAGAAACCTTATCCAGAACAAGTTTTCGGGTCAACAATCATAACCCAATAAGCAAAACCAGTTTCAAATAGCAATTCTTCGTTCGACAAGATGAAATGGGTAGAGATTAAAATTCAAATTATGCATTCATACACATTAATCAAACAATTATCACCCCTAAATTACACATGCAAATAGCAAAACTGCCCAAAGCAACCAAATTTTACCCTCAAACAAAATGAACCATACAGAACAAAACCAAAGAAAAAGCCAAAGTAACAACCTTGGGAGCGACGGTGGTGGCGGCCTTGACAGCGAGGCCACGGAAGGAGCGGTGGTTGACAAGTGAGACACATGCCGGAGACCCGAACTTGAGGTTTGAAGGTCTGAGCCCTTCAAACGAAGCCAAACTCCTGGCCGAGATCGACGATGCGGTCAGCTGAGCTGCTGCCATTTCTGCAACAAATTACCCAAAATCAAATTCATCTATTCGCCATAAAACATGAAACAAAATCGTATAGAAACGCGCAACAGAACAAAACGCAGATAAATACGATTGAAACGACAGCGGAAATGGAGATTACCTGTTGAATTTGGAGGGCGGAGAGAGAGGACGGAGGAGAGGTTGATGGCCTAGTAGAGTGAAGAGGATAAAACCCTAGAGTGTTTGCAGATTGCAGGCTTTTGGGTTTTATCAGTTGTTAAAAGACGCTTCTAGAACTCCTTTGTTTTTGTCCCCCTCTTTGGTTGCAGTTGTGGTTCGGGTGCCTATTCAATTTGGGTGGGTCAACGGTACCCGCCCGAGCTCACAGCCTAGAGTGCACTCGAAAATGGGCGCAGAAGTGGGCATCTCTCTACGTGGGTAAGGTTGGGCTCATTCTCTAGTTCTAAATTTTTTTCGTGTAAGCTTGGAAATCCTCTTCCGCAAGCACACTCGTGTCTTCTAGCATGGATTTGGCTCCACCCTAAACCCTAAACCAAATTTAGCTACATATTTCATGCATTCGGATTATAATTCATTTACTTTGAATCTATCATTGTTCACATTTAATATATTTTCGACTTGTTAGTTCATAAGTTCAACAACCCAATAATTTTGAAATCCTGGGTTCGTTCCTTTAGGTAATAAAGTTATTCTCAAATAGCTAATACATGTTGAAGAATATAAGAATCTCATATTAGAAAACTTACAAAATTAAAAAGAATTTGATTTTTGGGAAGTATCATGATCATCCAATAAGAAAGGCTTCAATTTTTTTTTAAATAAACGACTGGAAGACCTATTGATTCTAACAACTGATTGCAGAGTTTATCTTTCGGACCTAGCAATTCATAGATGAAAAAATGACGTACATATTGTTTTATTCCACTTCTAATCAGAGCGATTAGAAAAATTACAATCAATTTGTTGTGCAAGTGATCCAATGCAACTTGGAAAGCAAAATAGGGATCCGTTTCTTTGAAATCTTGACACTTAGTTTGTAGTTAGTTGTGTGCAAGTCACACCGCGGGATAGATATTAATTCCAAGTTGGCGGCTAGATGACCATGAATTCAAGAATCAGGTGATAACTAGCTAGTTGACTGTCAATTTAGTTTCCCACACTATTGATTGTCAATTTAATTTCTTTTTTTTAATCATATTCCTAAGTTCCAGAGACTTCAAATTCAGCTCATATATGTATAAGATCGGCAAGAAAACGCGCGAAGTGGTGGCAACTAAAATGATCGTTTAATAATCATTTTGGTTTTATCTAGAGAAGAAATACAGAAGGAAAATAAGAGATGAAGGATGGTGAGAGAAATGTATAAGAAAAAAAACACACGGAAAACATTAAAAATCAAAACGAAAATTTATTTTGAGTTGTTTTCACTTTTAAGGTTTTGTTTTCATTCATTCATCCGTTATTTCTCTTATATATATGCATTCGTCATATCTCAAGCAGAAAAAGTGAAAAGCTAAAAAACAAAAGAGTTATAAACCGACGTAGAAGAGAAGTTTACCTTGACCAGAAAGATAAGAGGTGTTCAAAATCACTTACGCACTGCAATGTTTTTTTCTTTCTTAAATAATAACACGTGATTGAATTGAAGTACTACCGCTAAATGAATTTAAGTTCTTCTAGAACTAATTGGTCTCGTTGAAATTACTAAAGCTAATTCAAAGAACGTTTACGTATTGAACAGAAAAAGTGGAACAAATTAAGACCCGTAAGTAGAGATTTAGAGGAAGAGACAAAGCACAGTGAAGAGGCATGCACCATGAATGGGGTTGGGAATCTTCGGATAAGCTGAGGTTTTAGCCTTAGATGATGAGAAATTTTTCATTGTAATGGGAACACAAGTGGTACATCATATGTTTTAATAGAAGTAGTAGAAAATTTTATTTTTTAAGGTATTAAATTTTTAGTACACATATCCTATCATTTGTTTAGTGACACGTGATGTACCACTTCGTGTACCGATCACACTAAAAAATCTCTCTTATATGACGCAATCCCAAAGACCTTATGTTGCATAGCGCAAGCGTGCTTGCGTCATCACATATGTGGGTTATATATAAGTTTAGCAGTTTCTGAGAAAGATTAGAGCCTATTTGGTACTCTACTTGAATCCAACTTTTTAAACTAAAAAACAATTTTCAAGTTTTAGGCCTTAAAACCTTGTTTGGTAGGACTATTTTCAAAAACTGAACTCAAGACTAATTAAAAAATATAGTCTATTATCTAAAAACAAAAAAAAAAGAAGAGTTTTTAGAGTTTTTAAACTTAAACTCACTTATTTCTTTTTCTCCCTCCCCCCTTCTCACTCCAAATCTATCTCTCTTTTCTTCTCTCTCTCACCCTTGTCTTTTTTATTTTTAACTTTTTTTATCATCCAATCCGTTCTCTTCGTTCTCTTCGTTTTCTCAGTTCTTTCTCTCACTCCTCTTCCTCTCTATCTCCTCCGATCTTCTCACTTCTTTCTCTTTACTCCAATCATCTCTTACTTTCTTTCATCATCTCTCCTCTTTTTCTCTCGACCTCCTTTTTATGGATCTTTTTATCTAGTTTAAGTTGTAAAATTTAAAAAATTTAAATCGCATACCAAACAAATTTTTGAGTCTTAAAGAAAATTGTTTTCAAGAAAAATTCTTAAGAAATGTTTTGAAAAATTATAAAAATTTTCAAATATGATACCAAACAAACCCTTAAATTTTGAAGACAAATTTGACAAGTGCAATACGACGAAGCTGGGAAACCGAGTAATCAATTGGAACTTTGGATAAGGACGACCAGATTAGAATTAAAGTGAAGACGAATACGTTCGTCAATGAAAAAGCTTTGAATAGCCAGAACTACATCCTAAACAACTATGTTCCAACAAGGCAATTGGAACCATCTGGACCCGAGAAAGTGAAAGGTTCCACGCTTTTAACTGCAGCATGCACTTTCTTTGGAGTCGAACTCTTAAGCAAAGACACAGTTTCTTCTTTAGTTACCAAACTGACCTGGACTAACCTAGGAGCGGATCTACCTTGGGACAAGGTGATCAGTTGACACCCGCAAGCTCAAAAATCTTTTATAACAGAGATGGGTGCTGCCCTTTAAAAATATGAGATGCCGTTGAAAAGTGTCTTCCATCTGCTAGATGAACTAGTGTAGTTGCTGACCTCATGTATTTGTATATCTTGCTATGGGCATCTGTTGATAGCATCACTCAATATACATTGGCATCTGTCATCAAACTCGTTAAAAAACTATTGACATCAATCGACATGCTCACTCAGAAAGTGTTAGCATTTGTCAACATGCATGTAATATAACTTGACAATTAACTTCAAGCTTACTAAAACTCGATAAAATGCTAATTTGCATGTTATTATGTCCGCACAAAAAATTGCACGTTGTACGCACCATTCTTATAAACCTCCAAATATTTTCAGAATCTGCTTCTAGACTTGCCTTTTCATTGTTGTTCAGGTTTGTCCCGCGGTGACGCTGCTACTAGACTTACCCCTTCACTGTTGTTCAGGTTTGTCCCGCGGTGACGCGTAGTTGAAGTTGAATTGATATCGTAGTGTAGTTGTTGAATCAAACTTTTGGGTGTGCTGAAGCTATAAATGTACCTATTTTGGTCTTTAAAGAGAAAAAGACGTACGGCGTTGACGCTTTTTGATATCATTTTCAAATGCTTAGGTTTGTGATGACGCATTTGGGCACTCAATTTGTATACTACATTAGTTTATAAAACAGACAAAGAAGCATGTGTATGTAGTGCACAATTTTATTCTATTGAAATGCAAATATTTGGTTGATACACTATTGATATATCGTGGATATTACTAAACTTAATACTTTTTGAATGGAACATTTCAGCTCATAAGTGTTTTTACTATATGTACTTTATTATAAACACGTTGAGAAAAATGTTTTTTGAAAAAGTACTTGTCATGTGGTTATTTAAAAAACACTTCTATAATATATAAACACTTTTAAGCATTTATGCTTATAGGCATTACGGGTTTCTGGTCGTTTCATTCTAGAAAACAAGTCTCAAACAAACTTTTTCGTTAATAAACATGACTGCACTTTATAAATAATCATTATTTAACACTTGTGTTTACATATGTACCTTGTATGTTTATACTAAATTCATAATTTATAATTGCGGGTTGACGATCGAGTTTGAATAATTCTTAGTAACTTGCTAGTGAGTGAACTAATTCATAGTAATAGTCTGTATGTGCATATATAGATGATGGTTTTGGACTTCATTCTTCAGTTCTACCATCTTTTTTCATTATTTGTTTAATAAGCTTGACAATATCAAAGTGAGAATCACGCGCGTGCTTATTCTTATTTTAATAACAGAGGGCATGTTTATATATATAAGGATTCGAAAATATACGCTTTTGATACACATTTTAACACACATTTTGTAAAGCACACTTTGCAAAGCATTTCAACGATCTAAATAGTGTGTGTTTTATTGCATCATTCACGTGTCATCTTTGCAAAAAATTAGACAAATCTGAAACCATTATGACATTCATTTGTACTGAAGAAAATGGACAAATACGATTTTACAAGAAACACTAAATTTAATTCAGTGGTCATATAGTTTTGAATTTTGGGGATTTCGGTAGACATGATTTTTTAAGGTAAGACATACAAGATAGATTATTGGATCGTTAATATACATTATGAACTAAGCTCCACAAAAACATGTCAAAAGTATGTGTCCCCAATCCTATCATATACATATATATATGCACCGTTGAAAACTTAGCTCCTTTGTTCTTTATTTTCTTTCTAAGCGATTATGAACTTTTCCTTTTCTTTTTTTTTTTATCAATGTGAACTTTTCCATTTTTTTTCTTATCAATATGAACTTTTCCTTTTAATTAATAGTATCTTGACTTTCCTTTGAGATAGAATGTCTATAATCACATCAGAATCTTCGGATCCCTTATTATTATATCGCTCTCACTCCTTCTTTTTTTTTTTTTAATTTATTATTATTAAGGAGTTAAGAATGTTCAAAATTATTACAATAATTTAGGACATAAAAATTTTCAATATTGAAACTCAAGTGTGGAAGCTAACACCCTATCATTGAAATATTGGACCACATGCTATTATATCGCTCTCTCTCTCGTTATTATACAATCTTATGTTCAATTTTGACAAAAAGTTATTAGGTAATGTTTATGTTTGGGTGTAGACGAGATTAATTCAATGCAATCCTATGTTTGGTACTAAAAATGAACTATAATTCCGTCATTTTGCAATCTTGTTGGATAACAAACTTGTTTTTAATATACAACGGTATAGTTACACTAAGGGGTGAGGTTCAAACTCACCATGCACGAGAATCAAACTTAACAACATTTCATTACAATTGAAGAATAATAATACTAAACCGCAATATTAAAGTGGTGTCGAATTATTAATCCTTAGAAAACGCATGATAACTAACCTTAATTATTGCGCAAACTGAAAACGTGAGCCTAAACTCAAGTATTAGAATCGAACTCGAGACCTTGGTGTTCAGCTCTCAATACTTCCAATTGAAACCTATGTTACGTTAAACACAAAATATTATTAAAATTATTGTAATTCATTCTAATTGACATTGTTAATAAAAATCAAATTCAATCTTAGGTACCAATAATAATCCATGGGAACATTGCGAGTCCAAAATTTTCCCAAATTAGTCACTTGCTTTGATTTTCATATTTTTCCAAATGAAGAAAAAAAATTAAAAAAATATGGGGTACAGTGCACGAGCCGCAGAGGAACAAATAACACACGTGCTTCGAAACCCGCCTCTCTGAGGCTCTTCCCCCGCGTAAAATTTCGTACTGCCACTCTCTGAAGCCGCCATTTGTCCCTTCAAATGCCATTCCCCAGACGCGGCTAATAAGTATTTGACCCACCCGCAGTCCTCAGTCAAATCCCCCTTTCCTCCCACACTCCCCCCCCCCCCTCCCCCACATATATATACCCACCGGCCGCAAATTCCATAAACCCCATAACCCACAAAGAACACAAAGAACTGAACAAGCACTTCTCGCAAAAGCACTTTCACTGCATGTCAAACCACTTCTCCAAAATCTTTGATACGTCGTCGTCGTCGTCGTCGTCGTCCATGCTGAACCAGACGAGCGGGGAGCCCTCCGAGCGAAACGACGTCAAGTACAAGGGCGTCCGCAAGCGTAAGTGGGGCAAATGGGTGTCGGAAATCCGCCTCCCCAACTGCCGCGAGAGAATCTGGTTGGGATCCTATGACACGCCAGAGAAGGCGGCGCGTGCCTTCGACGCGGCACTCTTTTGCTTACGTGGTCGCACCGCCAAGTTTAATTTCCCCGACAACCCGCCGGATATTCCTGGGGGAAGGTCGCTGAGCCCTGCCGAGATCCAGGTCGAGGCGGCGAGGTTCGCGAATTCGGAGATTCCGAGGAGCCACCAGTCGATGTCGGCGCCGCAGGCTGAGTGTCAGTCCATGTCGGAGTTGCAGGCCGAGTCTCAGTCTCCGTCCCTGTCGGAGGGCAGTGGGACCGCCTTCATGGACACTGATTTTCAAGTGACTCCAAACGAGTCGCTTTCGGACCTGTTTGGTTCATTCGGGTCGGGTAATTACGCCACGGAGTACGGTTTGTTTCCGGGATTTGATGAAATGAACGGTCAGTTTTTCAGTCCAGCATCGGCGGCACCAACGCCGGCCGTTGATTACGCGGAAGAGAACTTGGACGGTCAGTTTTTCAATCCGGCCCAGGAGTCTTTCCTCTGGAATTTCTAGAGAAGTAGAGAAGTAGAGTACAAATTAAAATTACCAAAAAAAAATAAAAAATTAATTAATTAATTTTTAACGGGTCGGAGCCCCGAATAGTTTTAGTTTGTGGAGCTTTGATTAAAAACCCGGATTATGGATGAACCAATTTTTGTGCGGCCATCCCCTTGATTGAATTCATTGTTCATGTTATTGGTACAAAGAAATTTCCCACAGATGGTGTAGATTTTTGTGAACTTTGTATTTATTCATTGAGAATTCAGTGGAAATATGTCTTTAATTCATGTTTTGGACTGAGCAATACTCTAAACTATTTTCATCTTTCGAGAAAAAAAACTTGCGTGTCACATAGTCAACAAGTTTAACCTACGTCTCTTATTCAACATTCTTTTTTATCTTAAGCGATGTACTCTTATAAGTTAAACTAAAAAGAAAATGTTTAAACTCAAAATACAGTGAATAAAAGAACAATACGTTGTCTTCAAAACTAATCTACCACTTGCAATCTCTTTTTTTATTTTTTACTTAAAAAAAATATGAACGAAAGGGCATTATAATCCCTTTGTATAACACTCTAGTATGCACCCACGTTTTAAACAAGTCATGCATCTTAATTATATCTCGTTTTAAACAAGTCATGCATCTTAATTATATCTCAGTCCAAATCCAGAGGGTCCGGCAGTAGTGAAAAGGCCACCTAACCAATTACACCATGGGTGCTTCTATCCGAATCCAACTATCCAACAAAACGGTATTGCTATTTGCTTACCTATGCAATCACAAGTTATCGGGACAACACGTGACATGTTAAAATAATATTAAACGTCACTAATTCACTTGTAATGTGCAATGTTCACGTTTGGCCAAGGTCTCGTTAGCGACAGTCTTCTTCGGAGACTTGAATTTGAACTAAAATCAAGACTCATCTCATAAAACTAAAAGAATACCAGGAGATGGTCAAGTTTTGTTAAGGGAATAGAAATTTGCTAAATCATTTAAGTTTGGTTGTTATACATTGACAGATGGAAAATCTCATCCCTCAAGCTATATATCATTCTCTGAGATTTGAACTACTAGAACATTTATATATATATATATATATATATTTTTTTTTTTTTTTGCACAAACGATATTATCTACATTAAGGGAGTGGGAAATTAGGCTAAGCCTCATAATGAGCTAGCAATAATGTAGTTCAAATTCACTGTCGGCGAGAATCAAACCTAAAATCTCTTACTTACAAGTGAAGATGAATACTACGAGACTGTAGTACTAAGTGACAGAAATTAAAGCTGCAGTGCCTTTGAACACCGACTACACTGATAGAAACCCTAGTTAATTTACAAAACAAGATACTTAGATCATCATGCTAGCTAGTATAACTAATTTCATGGTACAAAATTATTAAGAAAAACCTAAACTCTACTCGCAAACTGCTTCCACAGCCAGCCACTTCACAGCATCACCGCAATTTGTTGAGCCAAATTTGCTGTCAGAAACATCGATCGAGCACTTCCCTTTGCCCACACATTCGTACAAAATCATTAGGAAAAAGAAATAAGAATTTCTTAGCTATAGTAATGTAAATAGAAAATTAGGGTTCATGAAATTTAAGTTGACAGAAAATTTAAGAGTTCAGAAAAAAAAAGACTTGCCTTTTGAAGGATATGGACAATGCACTTGCAGAATCACAACTGCCTTTATCAAATGATCCACATGCAGGTTCCTTGTGGATTACCAAAACTAGCAAACTTGGTTGCAGAATTGGACGACCTCATGCCAATTCCACTGTGTGATTCTCATATGCATGGGCACAGACAGCTCCAACTTGGATAGTTAGGAAATTCACAAGAGATGGATTGCCACCAAACTCCTCAAACAAAACAATTGTATTTTCCCCGTCTTGCATAAAAGATCGAGGAACATGGTACCTTCAATACAACTCGTTATTAAAATACTAAGTAAATAAACTTGAATGCGAAAAAATAGAAAGTTATTACCATCTTTGGGTAGGATTGCCACAGTTGAAGGAATACTTCTTGTTATCATATGAACCACAGTAAGCACAAGCATCGAGACTACAACCAGTGTCGTATGACAAATAACTCGGCCAATATCGCCCGATACTATGACCACTGATCCAAGCGTGACCTTTACCTTGTAAGTCCACGGCAATTGGATCAGTTCCAAGAGGAGCTTTGAAGGTTGCCTAAACAAAATCAAACAACAACAGATGTTATAGTTTGTCAAATTTAATAAGTAATCATATTTGAGTTAAATTTTTGTATATATAGTAGGTATAATTACCTTGTACTATGTCAGCATCCGGTTAACGAGTCAGTTTTTTGTTGTTATACCAGCTAGGAGCGTAACGAGAATCAGTACTGAAGAGCTTGTTTTTCAAGCCATGAAGTCCAACCTTGTATATATGGCCATTTGTGTGCGGATAGAACTTTGATCACAGTTTCATCACCATTTTGTCCCACAAACCAGTACAAAAGGACAAGGAATTCCAGTTTTGATCTCTTCAAATTAACCTCCGTAATTCTAATATTATTCAAATTAGGATTCAAAGTTCTAAATAAAATGAAAAAACTAATCACACTTAAGTATTTGTTTTTAACAATATAATACTAACCGGAAATCCAACAGTAGCACTCCACAATGAAATAATGTTCTTTCCAGGATGTAACTTGACATTTTTCTCGAAAACATAGTTGAAGACGTAGTATTGAGCCCATTGAGAACCTATGAAGGATGAGAAAATAAATAACCTTAAAACAACAAATTTGTAAGTATATTAAAGATTAATCAAGAAACAATATTGGTTAATCTTACCAACATATTCCCCTTTGACATATGCAAGAAGAATAAAACCAGCGTCATTGACCCTTAAAGCCATATTCTTGCTCCAGATTGGTTCATATTTCTTGAGATGAACACTGGCCAAAATTCAAGATAAATAAATTAAGTAAATCAAACCCTAAATATATATATATGGAAGGAAAAAACAACTTGAAAATAAAAATAAAAATATCTTCAGTACCTTGTCATGTACCAAGAGGTCGCACTTGGTGCGATGGCAAGTGCCTTCGCCCATGAGTGATAGGTCTCGGGTTCGAGACTTGGGAGTAGCCTCTCCATAAATGGGGGTAAGGCTAGCCGACATTCACCTCTCCCAGACCCTGCGTAAAGCGGGAGCCTTGTGCACTGGGTACGACGACCTTGTCATGTACCAAAGAGAATCACCAGAATCGTTTCCAGCTTCTTTTTGATCCATAAGTTGATTTGCAGTACCTTCTCCCATTGCAAGGAGTCTGGTGTCATCAATGGTCTCAGGCCTCCACGACCAAGCAAATGATTCGGGTTCATCTTCAGCTTTGTTCACTACCTTCACCTTAACTGTTGTTTGTGTGTTGACCTAAAAATATGTATGCAAAAGAAATTCAGAAATACTTAATAAACCAGATTACACACACACACACATATATATATATACATGAAACAATAGTTGTGAAAGTTTTTTGCAATTAATCAGGAAGAATACCAACAGACCAGGCAGGAAATGGTGTACGTATTTCCTCGAACTGCTCTCACAAATTACACGCTCTCTACTAAACGAAAGTCCTATTGTTCGTTTGAGCATGGAGTATTTGCAAGAGAGGAGAAAGTGCACAATTTAGAGGTCTGTTTTGTCCTCTGCTTCTACAGGTTAGTTTAATTTATCGAATTCTAGTTTTGATACTTGTATGATTTGTGGTTCATGAGCTTAAACTGTTTAACTTATGTTTTTTTTTAGAGTAAATTGTACAAATGGTCCCTCAACTTTAATCAAATTGGAGCAATGGTCCCTCAACTAAAAATCCATTACCATTGGTCCCTCAACTTATTAAAATGTGTAGCTATAGTCATTTTCATCAATTTTGTCAAAATTTTGTCAAAATAAGCTATGTTGGAATGACCATTTATATAATTAGGGTCCCTTAACTCATCAAAGTGTATAATTATGGTTCTTTTCGTCAACTATGTCAAAAAAATTGTCAAAATGAGTTATATTAGAATGACCATTGCTACAATTGGGTTAAAGTTAAAGGACAATTTCTCCACTTGAATTAAAGTTCAGGGACCAATGGTAATAGATTTTTAGTTAAGGAACCATAACTGCACGTTTTGATAAGTTGAGGGACCAAAGGTAATGAATTTTTAGTTGAGGGACCATTGCTCCAATTTGATTAAAGTTGAGGGACCATTTGTACAATTTACTCTTACATTTTTATAGGCTTCCGGAACAGAAGATCATGAACAACCCTAATTGGTAGTTGGCAAGGCAGTTGGTGTTCCACTCTTGCATTTTCTACTTATGATTTTCACTCAAGATCTTTGTTTAATTTTTTTCTTTTTTTTTTTTGAGAATTCTTGCAAGTTGCATCCCCTTTTTAAATTCGAATGCCATAATAAACATGAGTGGGTGTGAGGAAAAAAAAAAAAAACGTGTTTGAAAATCACTTCCCTTTGTCTTAAATTAAGTGCTTTACTGCCTGTTAGGTTGCCAATAAAATATGAGCATATGTGTATGGGGGTTTTGTTTCTCTACGTAGCATTCCTGATGTGTTTGGTCGTCCAGCTTCATCAGCTGGCTGATGTTGTTGTAAATTTAATCTTTCCTGTTCCTGATGTATGCCTTTGGGCCATGCTCTAATTTTCAGTCATTTTGGTGTTCTGTTGTACGCCTTGTGTTGCAATTTGCTTGATTTTCACTAGACCTGCAGCTGGTTTCATGCATATTTCCTGGGAAAATTGTGGCATGAGCAAACGAAAAGCCAGAAGCAGTAAACAGCTCCGGCGATACAGTTCTTTCAACCTTGCGTATATGGACCTTCACAAGGGTCCTCTTATTATTCATCTTCCCATAAGATGAAAGGAGAGTGAATTATTTCATAGTTTAATTGTTGCAACATTTAATTAATTTGATTCCATGGTTTGTTCTATTATCTATGTTATGTAAGACTTAAAAAAAAGAGTAAATTGTACAAATGGTCCCTCAACTTTAATCAAATTGGAGCAATGGTCCCTCAACTAAAAATCCATTACCTTTGGTCCCTCAACTTATCAAAACGTGCAGTTATGGTTCCTTAACTAAAAATCTATTACCATTGGTCCCTGAACTTTAATTCAAGTGGAGAAATTGTCCTTTAACTTTAACCCAATTGTAGCAATGGTCATTCTAATATAACTCATTTTGACAATTTTTTTGACATAGTTGACGAAAAGAACCATAATTATACACTTTGATGAGTTAAGGGACCCTAATTATATAAATGATCATTCCAACATAGCTTATTTTGACAAAATTTTGACAAAATTGATGAAAATGACTATAGCTACATATTTTAATAAGTTGAGGGACCAATGGTAATGGATTTTTAGTTGAGGGACCATTGCTCCAATTTGATTAAAGTTGAGGGACCATTTGTACAATTTACTCAAAATGTAAAGTCAAGAGTAGTTGGAAAATTTGGTACAGTTCTAAGACACTGCTGACTGCCAGAAAGAGGATCCTTCCTGGTCCTTCCATAAGAACTCGTGAGTAACTAACATTTACCTTGGTCAATGCCATTTTTCTTATTCCAACGTTTTCAGCCGAAGGTAGCGTTTTCAAGGGGTTTAGAGCTCGTTCGGAAGTATTTTAAAATAATTGAAAGCGTTTTTAGTGAAAATGTTAATAGAACTAATTTTCAGTAAAAGCACAAGTGAATTCTGAAAAAAATACTTAAGTGCTTACCGGAAGAAGCATATAACTGAAGTTTTTTCTAAGAAGCAATTCAAGTGCTTCTTTGGCATCGCGACCTCTGACCCTATCGATCTTATGTTAGCATTATTCGACGACGAGCCCATTCATCGAACTAGGCCTTGATGCACGTAACTCGACCCAACACTAATATGGCTCATATGAAGCTCAACTTGGTTGGTGAATATTTGATCAACTTGTACAAGACCAGGACAAAATGGAGTAGTTTTAACCAAAAAACAAAGAACATAATGGAGTAGCAAAAGTCCATACATGGCCAAAAGGTGATATCGCTTTCGAATATTAAGGTGAAGGTAAAAAATGGTACGTCGACATCTTACATCTAAAAATTATAATTTAAAAAGTAGAAAGTTGAGGTTGAAGGGTACATGTTTTTTCAATATATTTTAACTTTATGTATAAATTTTAGTTTTTATTTATATTTTAATTGTTGTTTTGCAATTAATAATTTAATGTTGTCAACATCTTGACGCCCTCTCATGTGTATATGATTCTTAGGTCGTTGTCGTTGGCCACTGAAAGAAGTGTCGATTTAGATTGGTTTATTGTTTTGTGGCGTTTGAGACACTAGGAAGAATTAATTCGTTGTATATAAATTGTTCTTGTAGACTTTCGTCATAGTCTTGTTTACTTTTATATGAAAATAAATTTACATAGAATAGATTTACCGCCGTCTGTGATAGATCCAAAATTTGATGTTTATGTACGGGGAAATATCGCCACACATGGTTTTCAAGGCCCCGTCGTGGTTTGTTGACGTTTTTGGAGCTTTCTCTTCTTGTAAAACATGTACTTAACCAAATGACCAAATTGCCCTATGCTGGTAATACAATAGTAAAGCCTTTCCCTTTCTTTGAATTGGTGTTCCTCTTTATTATATGAAAAAGATTAGAGGCTTTCATCACCACACATAAAAAAGTAAAACAAATCTTATTACTAAATATCTCTCAATATTAAATTATTAGCCTGAATTATTCTGAATACATAATTACATATTTTAAATTTATTCAAAATGTTTGAGTAGATTCTTTGAATAACAATTTAATCTTCTCAATTAAGAGTTATTTACATAAGCCTGTAAAAATAGTAATAATGTGTGTTTCTCGAAATATTTAACAACTTATTATCAACATTAACAGATCAGAATATGCTTGATGTATTCACAACATGAATTGAAATCTCGTATCTCTATTTTAACTCATTTGAAATACAATAAGTTAATTTTTATATTTAATAAATAAATTTTCTAAAATTTAAAAACGAACATTCAAAAGTTACATAAAAACTACACGTTTTAGTCACCCAATTAAAAATTGAGAATATAAAACGTAGAAGACAGCTAATACTCTCAAACAAATTGTATTTTGTCCCCTTATGGGAACATCATAATGCAAGGGTATTATAGTCATTTCCAGTTGCGAACAAGAAACCAGGCCCGCATCGCTTTCAATGCCGGAAATGGGCCCCCAGTTTTCTGTGGGCTCATACAGCTCTCTCTTTTAGTGGTTTTAGTGGTTTCGTAATTATTGCGGTTGCACAATTCCTTTGGATCTCTTACACGTGAAGCCAATCCGACGGTGCTAAAGCTAAAGGAATCTTATGGTGGGCCCTGACTGAGTATGTGGTCCCAATAATTGCAAAAGGACATTTCCTAAACAATTGCCTCTTGACAAAGTCATTGATTGGAACCAATTTTATGATAAAATAATAATCATGTACTTAATAATTAGATTGATCTTAAGAGGAATCACCACTTCTGTACAATCTTTCTAATAGAAATGGAGTTTACCAATACAATTAAGTCATGCTTCTATTAGACAGGGAATTGGATCCCCTCCTGAGCAAATGATGGGGATCCTCATGATCACACAACATCGGCTGTTGAATTTTGATCCAACGGTTACAATTATTATAATTTTTAGAGGGATTCCTTAAAATCCAACGGTTACAATTATTATAACTTTTAGAGAGATTCTCACCATTTGCTCAAGAGGGAATGCAAATCCATTAGAGAGTTCACATGTGGTTTACAAAATATCATTCTGTAGCATTTTCGAAATAATTAAAGAAATAAGTGATTTTTGCACCAAGTTTTTACTCTTATTTCTATAGAGAAATAAACTAAAATGATGAACTTATAAATCTTAATTTTAAAAATTATCTTTCTTTAGTATTTGACTGATTTGTTGTCATTAATTTGGCGAACACATCGTTAGTATTTTCTGAACGATTGAGCGGTTGAGATTTATAACTTCATCATTTGAACTAAAATTTTCTTTTTTAACAGGTGGTTGAACAAATCAAATAAGAATTAAATTACAGATAAAAATGAGATAGAAAGATAAAACGAGAATGAAAAAGGAAAATGATGAGCATACGTTTTATTTATTTTTATACGCTTTTCTTTATTGATACAAACCATTGATTGAATTGAACAAATAAAAGAAAATCAACAAACATATTAAAATAAAGTGTTTAAAAAAAGAAAAAGTGCTTTTTATGTTCAAGTTCTCATACCAAATTCATTTCCCATAAAGTAACTCAATGATTTCATGGATGTTTGAAAACAATCATCACCCACATAATTCCAAAACAAAACCATGGGCTAAGTCCCATGTCCACCCACTCCACCATCATATATTGGAGAGCCTAAAACTAAAGAGCATTCCAAATACACTCAACACTTTCACTTTTCTTATGTTGAAGTTTGCCAAGAGACCTTTCCCGATGATCGGAAAGATATCGGAACTCCTAGTTTCCGGCAACCGTGCAGGGTTTTCCGACACGGGGACAAGCCCTAGAAGTCCATTGGACCTCAAGATGCAACCTTCTCCGAGTCCTAGAGGCTTGAAGAGCTACGACGTTGGCGGTGTTGGGTTGGGCATAGTAGCTGCCTTGGAAAAATCAGCCCTTAACGGACGTGAAATATTGGCAAAATACGGCGTGTTCTGTCCGAACACGAACCGGTCCGACCCGATTCCGGTGAACTCGGGTAAAAACAGTGATGGGTTTTCGTCAACAGGTGGCCAAGAATTTGAGGAAGATAGTCTGGAGAATTATACTTACGTGACTCTTCGTGGACAAAACAAGCCATGCACGAAGGTGTACTATGACGGAGGTGACTGCGCGGGAAGTGCCATGCACCGCCCTACCGGTAACGGTGGTTTGACTATATGTGACGATGATCTTGAAAGCTCGGTTTTTCCGACGTCGGATTTTCTCAGTTGCTGCCATTTGTGCAAGAAAAGCCTTCATGGAAAGGACATATACATGTACAGGTATACAACCTTGACAATCTTTTCTTCTTGTTCATTTATTCGAGTGATATTCTAACTAATCTAATCTAAACCAGCGGTAAAATATTCGAACTTGAGTACAGAAGAGCGGTTAAAAAACCTTAAAAACCATTCTTCTTAGTGTTTAGCTTTTATTTGTTGGTGTTATGTTTGATTAGGTGACTAATGTTTTATGTGTTATTTTTTACAGAGGAGAAAAGGCATTTTGTAGCACAGAATGTCGGTCAACCCAGATAATTGCCGATGAGAGGAAAGAGCAGTGCAGATCAGAAGCTTTGAGATCAGCAGATGCTTCGAGATCATCGTGTTCGAGAGAGGAGATCGTCTTCTCCACTGGGATTCTTGTGATTTAAGGCAGATAATTACATAGACGGCCATACGCTATACATTTATACATATGTGACGATAATTTGAAAACAGAAGAAGGTGTTTGTGAAGTCGGTTTTGACGAAGAAGCAGGCTAATATGGACCATATCACAGGGGATAAAATCCCAAGGAGCTTTGTGTTTTCCAGGTCCTCTGAAGCAGCTTCAAAAATTTTGGGTAAATGGTATCGATCGGGCTTGTATTTTGTTATGACAAACATGAACAATTTTGAATAATAAAGAACATGTATAAATCTTGATTTGAATTATACATGGTCCGACGAGAGTATCGAATTGTTCTGCTGATCCAACGGTTCAGACTGTGTTCGTATTACAGAATCTCAAAACTCGAGTTTCATGATTCTGCATATTAAAACGGTTCAAATTGTGTTCGTATGGCAGACAGTCTCTAAAAAAAGATTTTGTTCCAGTCTTTATTTTATTGCTAGCTAGTGGCTTTTACTGTGTTACTGTTATGGAATATTTCTATAAAATATACTTTACAGTAATCAGTAATCGAACGAATTGAAGAGGATAAAGTGTACAAATCCAGTCCCATTCGATTGAAAGCTTTCTCCTTCGAATCGGACACAGTTGGACCCCATTTTTGATGACTTCTCAGCAAAAATTAGACAGTGACCCCCCAAAATTAAGCGTCCACCAACAAAGAGCATCCATATCCTATAGAGTATTGATGCCTGGAAAGTTCAGTTCAATCAGTCTCACTCCCCTGGAAAAGACTTGTAAGACCATAATATTTACAAGAGAAATGATTTTCGTACACCTGTTTCTCTTACGACAATTCCAAGTGTAATTTTAATCATCAGATTAAACAAAGTAAACACACGTTTCTCTCTTGGTAGTCCAAGTGTAATTTTGGCCGTCATGTTAAATAAAATAATGGAATTAAGAGACAAATGAACAATCGTGTGCAGAAGAAAAATTAAGTGTGGGGATCATTCATGTATCCACAACTAAAGTCGGATGTGCAATAGTCCATTTTAAATTTTTATATGATATTCGTAACCAGTCTCATCCACCAAACGAGTCAGAAATCCCGTGGCCCTACTAGGGCAGAATTTTGGATGCGACTATTCTGATTCTCTCGTTACATGATAGTGTAACTAGGTCACTTGACAAGTGAGAAAGAGGAGATATACAACCGATTACATGTTAGAATCCCGACGGGTGTATGCACATAAAGTCTTTCCAACCGAAGCTCTTGAAGCCATCTAGACTGTTCATTTGGTAATATGAAATCCCACAATGACTCGCTAATAGAAAGCTGTCAATAAGATCATGCTAAGCTGAGTAAGGTCATAACCCCGAAATGTTACAAAAGCACAGTATCCATATACACAGTGCAGGTATAAGTTATAAAGATACATAAAATCTAAAAATTACAAAGAAAACCACCTTAAAACGAAAAGAAAAAAAGGAAAACCGAAAAACGTTTACACATCCTATAGGTTTTCTCAAACACGTATTCCTCAGCGTCGAGGTATATCGGGGGGGGGGGGGGGGGGGGGGGGGGGGGGGGTCCCGACTCAGTTACTGGTAGTACATGAGTTGCTGAGTTGTTGCTACATTATGGTAGCCACCGTCGTATATGGCCTGACTAGCTCCAGCACCCAACCCCATGGCTGCCTTCAGTGCATGCTGACCCTGCGGAAGCATGAGGGCTTGGGCGCCACCCATTTTGCTCAATGCCAGTTGTCTTTCATAGGCCACAAGGTCGGCGGCTGAGAAACCTGGAATGTGAACTGCAGCTGGTGGCGGCAGGGGGGTCGAGCTTGTCCCTGGTGGAGTAGGCTTGCTGCCCCATGAACACTGTTAACAGAAACGGAAAACATTAGATAAAGCCAAATGGTCACTCAACGACATCATTAGAACAAATACATATCGCAAATATATAAAACATCAGATGGTAAAGCCAATTGATCATTTGACAATACCATTAGGACATATACATATTGCAAACATTTAAAACAAGCATATGTGCCTGCTCCACACAACACTCAACACTCTAATACTAAGAAAAAGCAATCATCTAAAATCTAACATATTTGCCAAAAATTTGTCAATTATTGGTAATTCAACTGAATTGTGAACTCCGCCAAGAGTGTACCTTAATCGGTTTGCCACACAGAAACCTAGCATTCCCCAACTGGATAGCCACAGCTGCTTCAGAATGCGTACTGTATCTCACAAACCCAAAACCTTTATCTCGCTGCACCCGAACATCTTCAATAACTCCGGCACCAAGGCCATGGAAATGACGATGGAGGTCAGCTGAAGTAACCTGCAGAATAATGGTAAATCCTATTTACAACATTTTTCATTGTTTTTTGTGCAATTTTGACAAATGTAGACATTTATTTGTTATGCCCAATGGGAGTTCCATGCTAAGCAGAGCTGTTTGCCCATGGATCCTACCACTACCACGCTATTAACCTATGACCTTATAACATTGGTAACTTTGCAGTTTTGAAAATGGGCCAGCTGTCCACCACGTATACATATAAAAGCACAATCAAAACCAACAGTGAGGTGATAAGCTGACATTAGTTTGCTGAAGAAATCGGTTCTTGCACACTTTATTTACCTATGTTTAACAGAAATTTCAGACTCAAATGTATTTAGTCTAGACAGTATTTGACTTCATTTGCACAAGAACATTGTAATTACAGTAAAAAAAGAAAAGATATAGCCAATCCACAACCAGTTTAAAAGTTAAAGTTAAAAATGAAATCCTTGCCTCGGGAGATAGATTGCCCACATAAACTGTAGTATACTGAGGATTGTTCTCTGGAGCATCTTCATTAGGCTTCTCCTGACCATCGTCTGCAAGGGAAAACACAAAAACAGTAAGCTCATCATTATGGGAACACAAATGTGGCAGAAAATTAGAAAGTGAACATCTTATCTAACATCTTCACTACTCAAAGATTTCTGATTCCAATTCAAGATAATTTCGTACGATTAAAAAAAAACATTTTGGAAAACAAAGAGTAGACAACAGATTTAAGCTGCAAGATCTAAAGACAAATCATTACCTAGCAAACGTGCCCTCATAAAACAAAAATAATAGTTTCTTACACATTTATCAAGAATAACAATAACGAGAGCTACACCACTCATTCAAATCAAGGATAGTAACATACAAGGGAGAACACAAAACCAATGTTACTTCTACATAAGCAACTACAGAAACTTGTTTCGTTACAAATGAAGCAGTTTACCTGACGTTCCATTCGTCAGCTCTACAACACTTTTAGAATCAGTACTCTGCTTGTCATCACTGGAAGTAGCACCCTTTGTGGCCCAATTGCACCGAATCTGTCTACTTCCAAGCCACTTTCCTGAGATATCAAATCAAGAGTTATGTCATCATAGCACTTCTTAATGGGTAGTCACACTAACCAAAATCTAAATAACATATGCAAGGAAATAAACTTCCATCAAAACAATGTACATTGTCTTACCATTTAAGTCATTAATTGCACTTTGGGCCTCCTGAACCAAAAAAAACCAGTGGCACAATCATATAACGAGCCCAACCAGAGTGAGAACAAAAACTCAAAAGGAAATGTTTAACAATTTCAGTACCTGCTGATTTCGGAAAGAAACAAACCCAAAGCCCCTTGAACGCCCAGTTTTCTGATCCCACATAACTCTAGCATCTCTATTGACAGCAATCAGATCAAATTAATTTAAACAGCCAAGTATGTTTGAGATGGAGGTACTTCAATTATCCAATAGAAATAGGGAATTGTTACTGGCACTCCAAAATTCTCATTCTACACTCCAAACTTTCTATATTTAGAAAGAAAAATACACTTGTGAGGAGTGTAGAATAAGATTTTTGGAGTGCCAATAACATTTCCCTAGAAAAAAAACCCAAATTATCAAAAGGCATCAGCAGAATAACAGTAAACATCAACAACAACAAAGCCTTTTCCCACTAAGTGGGGTCGGCCAGTAAACATCAATGTTGAATAAATAAATCAAAAGACATGGAAGTGGATCTTACGAACAACTGGAATAACCAGAAAAGCATGCAAACAGTGTAGCATCAGTAACCTCAGGGCTAAGATCACCAACAAAAATATTAAAATGACCTGCACGCCAACATAACAATCATAAGAAATTAAAATTTTGGAACATATCATTCCATGATAACTAATGCATACACATCACTCCATGAAAACTGATGCATATACAAACCTGATGTATCCTCTCTCTGACTACTTGCATATGCCCAATTAACTTTAATCGGCTGCCCAAATCTGAACAAACAGCACATTCAGCAAAAGACACCACCAAAAAAACGAGAGCCAACATGATTCTGTAAAGATTTTTACTTACAGATGCCTGCCATTAAGGGTCACAATAGCAAGAGCAGCTGACCTACGATCAAAGTAGTCAACAAATCCATAGGATGACTGCATTGAGGAAACAACATGTAAGTAAAAAGTCTACCGAGGACATCTAAAAGAGCACTAATGAAAAGTACCAACATTTCATATGAACCCACAGCTCATCCTCAAATAGTACAAACAGACAAAAATTCTCGCGGGACTAAGAAGAATCTATCATCTGTCCTAACCTCCCCATCCAAAGAAAAACACACAAAGTAGGCAAAAAAACCCCACCTTATCCTTCCTTATGAGCTTGCATCCTTCAAGTGGACCAGTACTGGCAAAAACTTCTTGCATAAGGGGTTCGGTAACTTGTGGGTGAATATTTCCAACATAACTGCATTGTTTCACGAATTACAACATTATAACATGCAATCTGATAAAATGACAGAGAAATGCAATATACCTAGCAGATGCTTCAAATATACAATGACTCATTACCCATCCCAAATATATTTAATATAAATAACATATCTATGCATGTCAGAAAAAGGCAACTGTGCCTGATATGCATGTGCACACTATTATTAGCACAATAGATTGCATTCATTTACATACGAACTAAATATTTCAGGCGATAAAACAAACTATTTTCAACGAGTACAAAGGAAGCTAGTTGTAAAGAAGAGTAAAATAAAATAGAAAAAGAAAAATATCTATACAACACTCACACGCTGCGGCAAGTACTTGAATCAAACCCAGGAGGCAGATTTCCACTCAAGATAGGCTCTATCTGCAAAAAAAAAAAAATTGTAAAAAAAAAAAAAAAAAAAAAAAAAAGCAAAAAAGGAAAAGGAAAAAAAGCCGAAGTAATGAATTTACACTCCCCACAAAAACTTAAAAGAGATGCATAAGCAAACAAATGGTTGAAACAATAAAAGACGACCACAGGCTTGGAGACAAGCTGGCATATGATATCAAAATTGACAGCAAGAGTCCAATCTATGTATAATAGCTACCCCCATCAGTTTCGAGCAATCCCGATAGAGTTTTCCCTTTCCAATTTTCCAATTTATATAGGTAGTAGTGACAAATACTAATACTTAGAGGTGCACAGTCATTTACCGATACTGATATTGTTCCACCTGTTCTTTATGCACACTTTATACGCCCTCTGTCGAACAGTAGATAAATAGAAACAAGGAAATAATAACAAGCAGGATAACCTACAAGACCAAACAGTAGTTTGCCACATTATATGTATAACAATGAGGTTCCTCAATGGAGAATAAGTACCCAGAAAGTATACAGCATTACATGATTACAGTTGATATAAAATTTCAACATTAAACAGTTAAATTTAGATAATTTCTGCTGAATTCCAATTAAGTTACAGAAATTTCTGGAAAAAAAATCCAACTTTTAGGATCCTTGTAACAAAGCCGCACACAGATCAACCAAAAACAAAAATCCCCGAAAATAAATAATTTCAATGGTAATAAAACAACATTTTATCAAACGTCTAGCACAAATTTCAACCTACAAACAAATACCCATATCCAAACAGCTAACAAGATCAAATTTTTGGCCCAACAAAGTGAACAAATTAAACAAATTAAACCAGATAGAGAGAGAGAGAGAGAGAGAGAGAGAGAGAGAGAGAGAGAGAGAGAGTGGGAGAATAGAACCTGAGGGGCCCCTAAGAGGGCAGGGTGTTGGTATAGCGACTGCTGCATCATGGCTTGCTGCTTGAACCTCTGCTGTTGCATATCGTCCTCCTCACGCAACGAAGAGAATTGGGGAGTTTATACAAATTGCTTAGCAATTGCAATTTTAGGGTTAGGGTTTCAGGGAAAAACGAAGACGCAGGTGAAATTACAAGGGAAACGAGGGAGGAAGAAGAAGAAGAAAAACAATGAAAAACCAAAAACCAAAAAAAAAAGGGAAAAAAGAAAGAAAAAAAAAACCCCTCTGGAAGAGGAGGGAAAGATGAGAAGGAAAAAGCAAAAGGATTGGGAATTGATTCAAGAAAATGAGCAGAGAGAGTCTCCGCTTTTATATCTGCCGAATTTTTATTTTTTACCATAAAAAATATTTAAATTATTATTATTATTTTTTTTTTTTTGTTGTGGTATTTTATCCCATTTGATTATTGTGTCATTTATATTGGAAACATAATTATGAATGCCTAATTTATACAGTCGTAGGTTAAACTTCTGGTGCCGAGGAATCAAATAATGGTGGTCAGAGAAGTTGAAATATTTTTATGAGTCTTTTATCACTCAAAAAAATGGATTGGCATGATAAAACCGCAAGTAGGTCTCCTTTTTATAAAAACTAAATAAATAAGTAGTTAGGCTAATTTTTTATGTTCAACTAACTTGTGGATGACGAAATCATATAATAGAAATCAACTACTTATAAAAAAATTTAAATAAAACTTTTTAAGAATAAATCAAAAATTTACTATCCCCTTAATAAATTAGTAATATTTCTCTTTACTAACAAATAAAACTCTTTAAGTTGGATTCAAAAGGATGAGGATGATGTATTCTTAAGTTCGATATTTAGTTAATGATTGACTTATTGTGTGGCCTGATCTGATCTAATCCTCATCTCCTTTTATAGTATAATATTGTTGTAAAAAGTTATATGAATCATTTAAACAAAGAAAATAAATTATTTTGGTTGTGAAATATAAACGAAGTAAAAAATTGCAAGAAAATGATATTTTTTTAAATAACAATAAAACAAAAATAGTCCCTTCTTGTTGGGCCAGAAAGCAACCAATTTCATAGATTGAGCCACAAAAGCAATAAGTTTGCTATTGGGTGGAGGATGTATCATAAATCCTCAAGAGTCAACTTAAGCCCAACAAGTTATCATCCGGCCTAATTCGGGGTCTCCTTAAATAGTGTAGTGACTTCAATTGCCATTAGACTTCAATTCGTAGAAAGTATTCAATTCACCAATATAGGTACCACTGAGACATTGAGAGTTCAAATCTTCTGCACCTAATTTGTGTGTAGCCATAAAGCGACACTCGTTAGGTTTATGGACAACAAAGTTAAGGATCGTTAAGTTTATGGACACGTGTCAATTAATGATAAGCCACAGAGAGGTCACGCACAAAATAAATGCAGAAGATTTGAACTCAAGAAACGAGAGATTTGGTAGCTCTATACAACTCTTGTCCACTTCAATGAGAAGTTGATGATTCAAGCCCTTCGGATGAGTATTAGAATTATCCTGGATCTCAATCTTTTTTTGTGCTAATTCACATGCAGAACATAATCAACAATGTAAGTTCCACTTCAAAACTCGTAATTCAATACTTGAAAATTTTACGAGTCAAATCAATTAGGGGATCTAGTTGATCTGATACCATGTTGGGGTTTATTGCTTCACTCATTCCAAGTAAACATACTTTTAAGGGTTGGTAGCAAATGAAAATGAACATGGATCCTTTTTGTGAGGATTCCGGGAATTTGTGAATCATATTCGTTCATCGTATATCGTGCGGTCAGAAATCCTTTTAAATATTTTTATTTAAAATTAAATACAAATAATATCTGATAAAATTTAACCGCACAATGTACGATAAATGAATACGATTTATGGATCCTCAAGATCCTTACCAAAAGGATCCGGAGAGGATCCTGTTGGAATGAAAATAATGGGTTAGAATATGTCAAGGTTTAATTTATTCATTTTTTATCATGGGCAAAGGCCAAAATAATCCAAACTCAACACCACCTACCTAGCACTATTGGGCTCAGAATTAGTAAGCCCCGTAAGCAGGAGCGATGAAACCCACTTTGTAAGGCACCCAAAAACCTCTCCATCTCCCTTTTGATAAATACGAATGCCGAACGCAAATGAGTTAGAAAAATTGCGAAAGCAAGTGATGAATTGTCATGGTGATTAAAATAAATATTTTTTTTTAAATTACTTCTCTTTCCCTTCTACTTATGTAATTGAAGCAATAATATTGCTTGTATTAGAAAAAACTACAAAAGCATGTGAAATCTATTTTATATCAATAATTGTTCATGTGAAGTACCAGGGGGTGACTTATTAGTTAGAGATGAATTTTAGGTCCCTATTCTATGTGACACGTTTTGGGTTCTTTCCTCGTACTGTTGACTTACAAGATAGTGGTTATAACGAGGATGAAATGCTTCTGTGAGTTTTTCTACCCCTAAAAAGGTAGATTGTCATGATAAAACTACCAACTGTTTCTTTTTTAAAATAAATAAATCAGACTCTCTATATTATTGAACATATTTCTTCAATTCATGAAATCCATCACAATAAAATAAAAAATAAATTTAAATTCATGGAAACATCACAATAAAATAAAAATAAAATTGAGTCGAAAAAGAGAGGCGACCCCACCTACCCACCACCAAGAACTTTGCATGTGATGCCCAATTAATAAAAATTGGCAAATACCCTATAAATATCTTCACTCGGCAGTCAGCATTCGTATGACTTTTGGAAGATAAATAAATAAATAATGTTGAAAAAAAGACATAGTCGTGAACAACGTGACAATTTCAAACCTCTTTGTTTGAATAAAGATGCTGAGTGCCTTGCAATGCAAGTGTCTGCCACTATTACTTTTTGTTTCTATATATCATATCATCTCAACTAAAAAAACATATTAATATATATATGAGCTGACTCGTTGCACTATTTTTTTATTTATAAACGTTTAAAAATACTTTTGTAAAGCTCATTTCATAATGTATTCATTGATCTTATAGTTTAGGTTTTTCTTAAAAAATTGTGTCTACCAAAATCTAAAATCATATGACATTAGACTAAAGGTTAAAGTTTATTTGTTGAACTATATTCGCTTATTTTCTTCAGTACAAATGAATGTTTTAATGGTTTTAGAGTTGTCTAATTTAAAAAAAAAAAGATTTACGAATGATATTTTAAAAGATAGACTGTTATGTTCATTAAAATGAATAAACTCCACAAAAGCGTATATCAAAATCATATAAAAAAATAATGTTACGAATCTGTCCATACATATAGTTGTATTTGTATACAATATACCACACAATTGTTGTATTAGGGAGAGTCGAAAGAGGCCACCCCTTGCCTAACCAAAACAATTCTTTGTTTATTATGGTCGACAAGAAAAACTATTCAGAATGCTTTCGTGTTCAAGTTGGAAACCGCGTGTTTTTAAGATAAGTTAGATGGAAACCACATACTTTCCGTGCACTTCATGAGTTACTTTTAAGTGGTAATTTTCTCGCTTATAAACCTTTAACGTTAGATTTAATTGCCAATCGGCAGCTTTTCTCATATTTAAATGGAGTCAAACAAAAAAAGCAACTCCATGAGCCAAATGAGATATTAAAAAAGTTTGAACAAAGTGATTTGTTTAATCTAATCCACAACATTTAATCTGGCATCACTGTCATTGTTTACAATTAGGCCCTAATTAGAATTAGGTTTTTTTAGTCAAAATGATCTTTATTATAACTCTTCACTTTGGTCCTTAATATTGATAATTAATGTATGTGATTTCTAAGTTTGTTAACAATCAATCATTTTGCTTCGTCCATAAAAAAATCTATGTCGAATGGAAAAGCAAGTGGACGGGTTGATTGATTGAACAAAAATTAGCCTCAATTTAACGAGATTTTCACATGACTACCAAAGTGATTGACGGTGGACAAACTTAAGAATCATTCTATCAATTTTCAATGTCAAGGATCAAAGAAATGAATTATGTCAATCTTATAAATTATTTCACTAAAAAGCCTTAGCATGAACATAAATGGACACTTCACCTCATTTTTTAATTAGCAATGTTTACTAACTTGTGGACACAATATTTTGCAGCAAAAAATGGAATAAAACCTAGAAAATGTGACTTGTTTGATTTTGTTGCGTGTTAATTTTCTAGTCCAACTTGAACAAGTCAATCATGTGAACCACAAGAGAAACACAATCCAAATCTAGTGATAATGCTGCCATTAAAGATAAGAGGAGTGGTTGAGTGGTAGTGGTTAATGTTCCAACATATTTAGCCATTAGCATCAAAACTCATTTCCCTTTAAGTCAAAGCATTGTGTGATTTATCAACTATATTATGCATGTTCCATTTCTAAAATTGCACGATTCAACATGACAACATGATTATTTGGTCTAATGACATTCAATATTTGTTATAGATAAAAGATGTTAGTGTTGAGAGTATAAATCTCACATCGAGAAAATGAGGGGTTGTGTGTGCTTATAAGCAATTAGACAACTTTCCATATTACCAATTGGTTTTACAGTAGAACCTCAACTTTCTTTATGGTATCAGAGCAGATTTATCCCTGTGTGAAACCCAACATGCAAACGTTGTCCATGTGTTAGGCTTGAAAATTTGTCACATTAGGAGACGTATTGAGAGTACAAATCTCACATCGAACAAATGAGGGACCTTCCATATGCTTATAAGTAGTGAGGCTCCTCCCCATATTGACAATTTGTTTTATAGTAAAATCTCAACTTTCTTCGATAATTCTTATTTTCTCATGACTATTTAGTACAGTGACACCCAATATTTACTTTGCTGGAAAATAATCTAATTTTATCTGAACTATTTGGTATAGCGACACCCATAATTCATTTAACTAATAGGTTTAACGACCCTTAATATCTACTATGCTAAAAAGATCAGAGTTTACAACACTCAGTTTTTACATTGCTGAAAAAACAGTATAATTTCATGTGAACTATTTGATCTAACGCCACTCAAAGTTCACATAACTATTTGATTTAGTGACACTCGCTACCTACTTAGATGAAAAATACCCAAGTGTACGATGGTCGGTTTTTTTAGTTCACATCTCATCAATGAGACTTGTTAATAAAGTAAAAAATGCACATAATAGTTGCCCACGTTAGAACCCACATGCTATTCTTTATTTGGTCAAACAAGGAATTCATATTGTATGGTACCACTTAGTCTTCCTACTTTGGACACAAACCACAAGCAATGGGGCCACATATATCACATACATTGATGAGAGACCAAGATTTTGAGGACCACTCAAATAAAATGTTGAACGTGCTTAAAGCAAACCATGTACACATCTATCCACCTCCACCAACAAAGAGTGAACATAATCCACTCGTGTCGATTGTCGATTGTTAGTTGTAGATATAATTATAATTTTACAATAGTTGTTGCAAATCCAATCACAGATAGACACAGTGCCCAAATAATTAAAATTGAAAACTATAATTGAACACATGTCCACCCAAGATTAGGACTTCAGCAGTTGCTACTATTGTTTCAACAACGAAGTAGTGTTCTTTCGGGCTTGACACATGCGGACCGTTGTCAACAAAAGAAAAAGTAGATTTATTTTAAAAAAGTTCAAAATTATATCATTAATAATTGAATTCCTTCCATCAAAAGCTTAATTACATGCTTACATATACTAATTAAGATTAACCAACAGTTAGATCTATAATATGGCAGACAAATATAGAGCTAATGGTACCTCCGGGCTTAAATTAAACCCGCCAAAATTGAAAAACATAGCAGGGGCTTAAACCATAAGAAAGCCTAAGGATGCATACAACAACACAGCTTCTCGTATCATTGGGTTTGCTGAGCAGCCAACCCTAGCCATGACTTGTTTTCGGTTGGCTTCGCCGGGCTGGATGCAGGGCTGCTCGTTTGGTACGGTGCTAGGGTGTTGAGCCTGTAAAACAGAAAGAAATTGCGAACCAGATCAGTCAAATGGATCTTAAAAATATATTACTCCAACATGAATTATGGTATAGCTGTTTCGGATGCCTACCTATCCTTTCTCTTCTCGAGGAATCGATGAAGCGAAGCTTTCCTTGCAATCGGAAGATCTGCAGTGGAAAAGGAAATCATTGATAAGAAACGTGTTGTTGATAGGACCACTTAAGATATGGAGACACCGATGATCACAGAAAGAAAATTACCACAAACAACGGGTCGAGGGGATGGCTTGACGCCCTCCTGAATCGCTTGATTGCCAAAGTTAGGAAACATGTTGGAGCTCGGAGGAACTGAACTGCTGGAATTAACGGGACTCTTGCCCAAATGAGAGGCAAAGGCGTTGTTAGTCTTGGCCGGAGGTGAAGCCGGAGCGGTGTGGCTCTGAGAACTCTCCTTGCTTGCTAAGAGCATGACTTCCTTGGCCTTGTCCGCAGGAAAATCGTTGAACACGATTACTTGTCCACCATAAAAGATGGTCATTTGTGCCTTCTGAGGCTCTCCAGGGGCAGATTTCTTCACACTGGTACATCATGAACAAATCAAAACGAGCTAACAAAGATTTCACATGTAAACCGAAGAACATCTTACGTTGCTACAATAATTCAGATATCCGATTTTCGCCTTCCAATATCGACAGATTTTTTAACCATAGGAACCCCACAACGCCGTAAATTTCAAAAAATTACCTAGAATCAGCCGTCATGGGGACCTCTTCTCTGGGAGTGGGGGCAGAGGGACCAAAACCAGCTTGTTGAGGAAACAAATCCATGGATTTGAAGTCTCTAACCGCCGTTGGCATGTTCCGAGAATTTTCCACAAATGGAAAGAAGTTCATGGGTGGGGCTTTCTGACGAAACATCTCAGGTGTTCCTCCTGTCAAAACATTGTCCAATTTTAGAAACCAAATAAGGAAAATTCTGAAACCCTTTTGATATGGAAACAAAATTAAACAGAGCAGTGATTTTTACTGCAATTTTCAGGTGTTCTTGGTCAAATTCGAAAGAGATCTTATTAAATCTTAACAGAAAAATAATATGAACAAAAAAAAATAAGTTCACAATTTAGTTCAGGTGGTTTATGTGACTAAAAACTTTCCCTTTTCAGATTTTCTGATTGGAAAGCTTCTTTGTTTCTCAGCAACCAAACAGAAACTAAAAGCCTAAAACATAGACATGCACACATAAGATTCTAGATGAAATTCATTTTCTCTTCCTCTTATTTTCTCAGCAGCCAAACATAAATTAAGGTCCAGGTAAAAAGGAAAGACAAGTGCTTTACCATTAGATTGTTGCATGTTGTTGCATGCCGTGTCAAGATTCAGATCTCCAAAGCTGCCTTTCTCCTTGAGGTACTGGCAAAGCATGCTGCATGTCTGAGTGAAGTTCGACGGCTTCTCCGCCGTCCTCATCCCTCTCTGGCCTGAAACCTCCGCAGTCTCCGACGAACTCGACATTTCTCCACCGACCCAATACACAATCCGACAATCCAAACACAACCCACAACTCAAAATCCACTCTTTTCCCACAGACCCAGTTCGAAATCACAGAAACCAAACACAACCCACAATTCAAAACCCAATATTTCTTCCTTTTTCTGTCTTGGCGCTGAATCCTCCTGCCTCCATACCCTTCTTGTAGTGAGAGAAGACTTGGGGTCCTATGTGTCTCTCCCCCTCCTTTTATCAGCAGCCCACGGGCTCATCTTCATTTATTTATTTATTTTTAAATTAATTATTTAATTATCCATTGGTTGTTTTATTGTTTTATTTATTTAAATTATTATTTGTATTCGAGTTAAAAAGCACGAGGAATATATGTGTGTTTAAAAAAAAGGCCATTGGGAGTTGAGTTGGTTCCTCGCAGCATTCCGCGTGGATCCCACCACCCGTCGGTTTCACATTTCCAAACACGTGTTCTTTGCGTTCGTTGGTATTGGTAACGTCCGGGTTCGCGTTCCTATCTGCCAACTTCAGCATGGCCCATGCATTTTCCGTTTAGTTACAGAATTGCCCTCCCTCCCTCTTTATTTTTTTTTTATTTTTATTCCAACGATATTCTGCATAATCTACTGTGCTATTTACCTACTCATTTTTTACTTCACACACAAATGTCTTAATTTCAGACTGTCTGATCAAATGAATAGAAGATTAAATGACAAAAATTAACAAAATGTGTGTGGGACATAAGAATGAGTGTGTGGATTGAAAAAAGTTGAGGACATAAGAACGAGTGTGTGAATTGAAGAAAATTGAGGTTCGACTATAAAATCAATTAGTAATATGGAAAGTAGCACAACCTTTTATAAGCTCATACAATGTCTCACATCCCATTAATGTGGGACTCATTCTCAACACCCTTCTCATGTGTGATAAATTTTTGAACCTAACAGGTAGACAACACAATAAGATGACGTGGAACACATTTGGCCGTTTAGTTTCATATGTGGAACAACCTAATCTGATACTATGAAGAAAGTTGAGATAATGAGATTCTACCATAAAACCAATTGGCAATATGAGAAGTAGCTCAACCTCTTATAAGCTTATGTAATGTCCATTCTTCTATCAATGTGAGACTCATTTGTAACATGAATAACATCATCTTCTGTACAATGGGAGAGAGAGATATCTAAAGAGCGACGTAGTGAGTTGAAGTGAAAGCCTCTAATCACCAAGGCGGTAAGTTAATAACCACTTGTGCCCTCCCATTTATTTCATTACGTTTCAGGAGGTGCAATCTACAAACTCTTTGAACCATTTACTAGGGGTGGTTTTTTATTTGAAAACTGAAAATGAAATACGAATCAAGTCGAATTGAACCGATCATTTGGTTTTTGCGATCTTGAAATTGAACCGCAGTAAAGTAAATTATTTTGGTTTCGGTTTTAGCCTTATGAAACAGAACTGAAACAAAACTGCACCACAAAAATTAAAATAATATATAATATGGACTTAACGACGCGAAAAATTCATCCATCTCTTAGTGTTGTCACTCAATCAGGCGGTCTCTCTCAACTCTCATCTCTGTCAACTTCATGCACTCCAACTTTTCACCTTGCTCCGTCCCCTTTTTGTTCTGTTTTGTGGAAATAGAAAGCAAGTTTCTCTCATTGTCTGCAAACTAAAACAATGACACGGCACATAAAATTTGGAGCCAAAAAAGTAAGAACAGAGACCCCTTTAAACTATTTTTTTCTAATTTTCGAAAGAAACACATTTTTTAGAAACAATCAAGGCTCAAATTAAAATCAATAAGAAAGGGACAATTTTGACGCTGATGATGAAATGAACTGAAGATTAAATTTGGACTCAAATTAACATGAAGGGTGCAACTTTGAGAGAAATCAAAACTTTAGCTCTGAAAAATGACACCAATTTGCAACAATAAACGAAATGTAGCAGGGCTCTTCACTTGAATCGCTTCAGATTTTGAATTTTCCTGCTCATTTCATAGTATAATCTAGGGATGGGCATTTTACAAAAAAAAACTGATTGAACCGTTCGAACCATACTGACGGTTTAGTTTAGTTTGGTTTGGTTTTTATTTTTTTATTTTATTTATTTTTTATTTTTATAAATTTCAGTGGTTAAAGCGATCCAAACCGACCTTAATTAGTTTGGCAATTGGTTTCCAAAATTCATAGGGTGCGGTTAACCAAACCGACCTGCATATATTTAATCTTATTTTTTTAATCATAAGTAATACGTGTAGTAATATAAATGGTTAGTTATTTACGAGTTATTGTGTTTCCACTACATGAAAACCGCACCAAACTAAATTGTGCCCACCTCTACTATTTACCCACCCATTATTAATTTATGTCATTTAATCATCTTCAATTCATTCGATTCGCCAACTAAAAATTAAGAGAATGTGAAGATAAAAAAGGGTACATGGCCAACCCTTTGTAAGGCTTAACTTGCTCCCCTGCTCTTTTAGAATGGATAATATTGTTTGTTAAAAAAAAAAATGAGGTACATGAATAACACCACCCTACATTTTTACTTCTGCACCATAATGTTCATGTTTCGGTTAGGAAAATGTACACAAATACACGTATGAAATTTCCTATATGATTTTAGAGTTTTTTTTTCCCTCATAACCTCCGTGCAACACAAAATTTAACATAACACAATATTTTTGCATCAGTGTAGGACTTAAATCTATATAATATATAGAATAACAAATTTTCAAACTAAAATTTTAGATTAGGTAGAAATAGATTACAAGATTAAGAGGAGCATCCAAATAATCTAAAAAATAGGTAACTAATATCTGGACAATCATGCCACTTAATACTACGTTCTAGTAATATTCCTCTTCACTTGTAAGTGAGAAGTTTTAGGTTTGACTATCGTCAAAGGTAAATTTAAACCACATTATTGATAGCCCATTGTGAGGTTAAGCGCACCCACTTTAGTGTAGATAATACCACTTGTCCAAAAAAAAAAAATATTTCGGCAATCCTCATGAGAACGAGTAGAGAACTTTAATATATCATATATATAAGTTCTTTTCATTTTTCAATTCAAAACGAGAAATGATAAGGAAACATTTTCAAAATATGATTTTCTATGAACTCTTCATTATCTTATATTTTGATATAAAATTTTATAATATTAATTTTTTTTCAAAAAGATAAGATGCGTAGAGTCTATGAGAATATTCAGCATTTATCGTTAAAAAAGGTGTAAACGGTAATGGAGTGTTTAACCATACATAATTTGTAATTTTATATCAAGGTTTGGGCTGTTATATTTACTGGTGAAGGTAGTGGGGTTTTATTATATATTTCATTGTGTTGACTGAGTCTAAAATAAAATACTCATTGTTTTGCGATTGGTCATAACGTATTTTATTTAATTTATTGCAAATGTTATTTTATACTGAATGCTTTTTAAATATATCATTTATGCAGTGAATAAAATATTTATTCAATGTAAAATATCGTTGTTGTTTAAGGAAAAAAATGGAAATAAAGTATACAAATATATTCAGTTTCTTTCGCGTGCACTTCAACTTCAATCCACTAAGCACTAACATAATAAAGTACACAATTATTTATGTTTTTTTTATTATTTAGGTAACAAAAAAAATGCTTTTAGTATTTCTTTAGGCTATATATGTTTGTGAGAGAATTTTGAAGGCTTAAGGTATTGAGACGATGTTATTAGTGGACATGAGATGAATTAGAAATGCATCAATTGTACATTATAAAGGATGAGGTTCCTCTCCGAATCATTTGTGTGGGAATCTTTGGGATCCTAACATTCTAACTGTTTATTGTATATCGTGCGGTCAATTTTCGTCAGGTACTTTTTATGTTTAATTTTAAATAATAAAAAAATTAAATAATTTTTGGTCGCACGATGTACAATGCACGATAAATGACTAAGATTTGAGAATTCCTAGCATCCCCACAATTTGAATTTTGGATGGGATCCAAAACTCATTATAAAGGCATGTGTCAGAGATTTGCTATGAGTATGTAGCTTAAGAGTAGTTAAAATAAAAAATGGTACTTTTGTCATTTAGTTGTACCATCTCTTTAATAGAGACGGGACCTACATGCTTTCGTAGACTTTATCTCCATTAGAGAATGATATAAATTATGAAACAATTAGATGATAAGTGCAACATTACTTAAAAAAGATAAAAGGCTAATAGAATAATTAGTTAAGATTAGAATAGGTTCAATTTTAAATTTTATCTAATGAAACAAAATAGTAGTTAAAGTGTGGAGAAAATTGAAAATAACTATAAGATGGTTGATAAATATTTTGTTTTTAGTTTTGTACTTTCATTTTTTTTTTTGTTAAAGATTTAGTTTTTCAGTTTGATGAGGAATGGTGTTAGAGATGTAGAACAAATGCAAAAACAAGTGAACAAAATGAAACTAAAAATTAAAAATCATTTTAAGTTCATTTCACTTTTAATAAAAAAATTTCGTTTATTTCTCAAATCAATGTTGTTTTCTATTTATCATTGTTTATTTCTTCTTCTCTCGTCACCGTTTTTGTCATTTATTTCACATTATAAGTTGGAACTTCAAATATTTTTTATCATTGTCTAATCAGTATAAAAGTTGACATATTCTCTTTATCAAAATATCTCCAGAAATGATGAAGCCATAACAAAATTACGTAGTACTATGGTTTAATGATATTTATCTTCACTTGTAAGTAATAAATATTAGGTTCGACTTCTCTAAAAATAAATTTAAACCATATTATTATTAATTTTATTATGAAACTTAATCTATTATCCTACCTTTTAACGTAAATAATATCCAACGCTAAAAAAATAAACATATAAATTATGAAGTATGCCACACAAAATTTCAAATCAACTCAAAACTGTAAAATAGGGGAGATCATAAAAATCCAATGTATAAATTTTCCCGAGTAAGAATTAATTAATTTATTAAATAATGCTAAGCTGTTGAAAGAGTCAACATTCAACGGCACCATGGTCCCCACCCCTGCCCCACCATTCCCAACTTGCCGAAGAGGGCCAAAACTGATGATTTCATTTATCATCCATGGGTATTTTGGTAAATTGAGTTATTAGTACACTTTTGGGGCTGTTAACGGCGTTAGGTGCGTGGTTGGTATCTTACGTCCCATCCCACAGGTACGCAACGGGACGGAAGTAGCGTCACACCATTCATGTTCTTTTCTATTGAAGCTCACACTATATACTCACTGCCCTCCGTTCGAGTAGAACCAGTTATATAATATTATGTGGAACGAAGTTTACATGTATTTTAAAATTATTTTCTTATTAATACAGTCATTTTTAGTAAAACGATAATATTACATAAATATAATTATTTTTCGATACTGCAGGCCAACTAAACCAATTTACGTGGTGGACAGTGCTACTACCGACTCCCAATATCGGAAAGTTGCCAAGCATATATAAAATATCTCTTTCCCATTCTTCTACTATTTACTTGCCAAAACATGCATGCAACCCATAATTCAATAGAGTTTTTAATTAAAATATACTTATATATATTATTTTCTTTTAATTTTAAATTTTGTTTTAAAATTTAGTTACTGTTGAAAATCGTGCGAAGAAGTGATATATTTAAAAATCTAGGCATATGCATGCATATTCCTTTTTCATTTGTTTTTTTTTTTTATTTTTTTAAATCCAATTATTCGTGACAGCATGATTAGATACTGAATTAGACTCACATACGAATAATAAAAGGAAAAAAAAGAATGGATTACAAAAAGCATGACGAGATACACGATTCTATACTTTTTGTTTTTGTTTTCTATATCAAAATGGTGACTCTAAGGGCTGGTTTGATATTGCTGTGCTTTGAAAAAAAACTGCTGTGAGAATAAGCGGCTGTGAAATAAATCAGCAGAGTGTTTGGTAAACTTTTTTGTAAAAGTGCTTTTGGAAAAAAAAAAGCAGTCTGATAGTGGGTCTTTTCATTAAAGGAGCACTGTAGTTCTGTGTGCTTTGAAAAAAAACCAGTTTTCCAAAGCTACAAATGGCAGCTTCAGCTTTTTCCTTTGATTTCAGCTTATTCTCACAGCAGCTTCCAAAATAAGCCCTTTTTTTTTTTAGTTTACCAAACACCAAAAACACTCCCAGCTTTTTTTCATAGGAGTTTTTTTTAAAATCACCTCAACCCCAAACTGGGGCTAAGCTATGGAGATTTCACGCTTTGCGAATGTTGGAAGGAGAATGTTTATCATATACAGTTTTATTTTTATCCTTATTTTACAAATAAATTATTTTCACGACTCGAACTCCTGACCTTTCGGTCACAAAAAAGTAATATTTTTATTGCGGCGATGCTCGCCCTAAAATATGCATGTGCAGCGAGTAAGAGTCATTCTTATTCCATGTTATTTCCTTGTCTACTAACTTTAGGAGAATCAAAATATGCATGTGTCGCCCATAAAAATGGGAATGAGATTCTCTAGTTTGAAGAATGGCATTCACAAGGAAGGATTGGGATTGGAGAAGGAAGAATGGGAATCAACTTTTTCATAAATTATTACCCTCACATTTTATTAATGATGTAAAGTAAAATTTGTTTTACCAAGAAAAAAAATAGTAAAACTAGTTTTATACTAAGATACTTTAGCAATCAACAAAGTTTTATGTTGATTCATAAAAACACCATGTTAGGAGAATAGAGAGAGACTCACATCAGACATATAATATAACACAATCCAACTTATATATAAGATATTTTATATCTAATACCACCAAGACCTTTTATGATAAACTCGATATTGCTATGTAGTTAAGCAAAGATCATATCAGTAAGAACCGTAAGGTGGTAGACCTGCATGAGCCTACAAAGTTAATCACACTATATTGAGTTTCAACCTTATTTTTCGTTTTGATTTGTAACCGTTAGTAAACATTTCAATGTAAATTCTAAATGTGATTCGTTCGTAATCTGATTTGTTCATTTCTAAATGTGCTCTTTATCAGGTACAACTCATACGTAGTATTCCAATCCCGTATTGTAGTATACGTGTACTTCATGATTGATATCAACACTAATACACATGATGTCATTTGGGTCAAAATAGTAATATCAAGTATGAAAACTAGATTGTTCGATACCAGGATGGAGGACCAATCAACCACCAATTTCCTCTACACCAAAACAAAAAAATAAATCAAAGGTCATAATTTTCATTATATTATATATTTATTTATGTAATTTTTTATTTTCGTGTTTCGAATTATGTAGCTATAACAAAACAAACCACAAAAGTGAAAGAGACGTTGACAAACCCGTGTGGGAAACGCGGGAGAAAGACGAGAGAGGGATGGGGCAGGGCGCACATGCGTCACACGTGGCGCAAGTTAATTGTACGGATAAAGGAGAACATTTTACTCGTGCGACGGTGTCGTTTCTGGCCCGCCCCCACTGTGGATATTTTCTTTTTACACGTTTGGAGTGAATGCGAATCTTTGACATTTGAATTTGCATTTCTGTTTTAATTTGGTCGACATTGAATTTGTATTTGTGTTTGTGTTGCCGACTCTTGAATTAATTTGGACTCTTCCCATGCGGTCACGGGGTTGCCGACATTTTTATCTATTTCGGGACACACATTCCTAAAAGGAAAATGCTATTATGTTTTTAGTTTATTTTTTAGAACACCTAATGTGTCGGTTGACGGTTAATTTTAAAGAAAATTAATGAAAAAAACTTGAAAATTTTGAATTTTAATGATAAAGACAAAATAAAGAGTAGAATGAATAGTAACATGATTGATTTTTTAGTGTAAAAATGTGATTTTTCGTTAAAGTGAACAGTACCGAAAGCTTTTCGTTGAAGTTCCCTTAATTTTATTTTGTTTAATGATTTAAAGAAGTTTAAACATCTTAGGTTTCTCTTTACTTAGTTTAAACCAAGGAAGAAAATATCGGTAATATCGGAAATATCGGTAGTCCGAAAACACGGAAATATCGATGGAAATATCGGGATAATATCGATATCGATAAAAATTACATGGAAACCACGGAAATTGTAAGAAAAACTTGGAAATTTTTAATGAAACTTTGTAGGATGTTTATTTAGTCAATTATCTATTAGTTTATCACAAAAAATTGGAAGGAAATGCATTGCATGATGGATTTAACTGATTTAAGTTGATTATATAGCGAGCTGGCAAACATTGTGAGTGTAGAAAATATGTAGTAATTAATGAAAGAAGTTTAAACACACCATAATCATTTATATATAATTAATTAGTACAATATTTGGAGGTTTTATTTAGGATATTAAAAAAAAAAAAAGGGAAGTGAATAAAATGATGAAGAATAATGTGCCGAATTTGACAATTTAAATTTCTTACACATAAGCATGCGTCTAGGCGTTGAAGTTCCAAATTATAGTATATCAATTAACGATTGAAAATCAATACATTGAATAAGATTAAACTTTAATTTGGATGCCGATTATGTTTTTTCAACTTGATATAAAGTAAAAGTATTGAATTTTGGAAGCTAGGAGTGTGTCAATTGAATTTTGGCTGACGTGCAAGGTATCAATCTCTTCGTCTCTTCGAGGGCTACAACTTTCCTTTTTGTTTCACTCAATTTCGTTGCGTATTGAAAAAGTTATACTCATTTGAATCTTACCCAGTTTCCGGCGACCTCAGTAGATTTCGAGGCAATTTCCGGCCAAACCACAACTAGTCAGACGTCGTGTGAGGTACCATTTTCTTCGTCTCTTCGAGGGCTACAACTTTCCTTTTTGTTTCACTCAATTTCGTTGCGTATTGAAAAAGTTATACTCATTTGAATCTTACCCAGTTTCCGACGACCTCAGCGACCTCAGTGACTTTCGAGGAATTTTCAGGCCAAACCACTACGATTCAGACATCGTGTGAGGTACCATTCTCTTCGTCTCTTCGAGGGCTACAACTTTTCTTTTTGTTTCACTCAATTTCGTTGCGTATTGAAAAAGTTATACTCATTTGAATCTTACCCAGTTTCCGACGACCTCAGCGACCTCAGTGATTTTCGAGGCATTTTCCGGCCAAACCACTACGATTCAGACATCGTGTGAGGTACCATTCTCTTCATCTCTTCGAGGGCTACAACTTTCGTTTTTGTCTTGCTTGATTTCGTTGAGTTTTGACAAAGTTATGGCCGTTTAAAGTGGGTGTAAAATTTCGGCCGAAATTTTGATTTTTTCCCCATTGGGCGAGTCCCACATCGCCCATGCAAGGAAGTGAGCAATGAATTTTTCCTATAAAACTCACACTCCTCTGGTGAGATAACCAAAACTTGTTTGGCCTTTGGGCCATGATCAAGTTAACTATGTGTTGAGTTTTCTCAACATATTTAAGTATTTTTTTAATAAAATATCGCGATATTGTCGATAATTTCGAAAATATCGCGATATTATCGATAATATCGATAATATCGCGATATTTTGACGAAAATAGGTTGGAAAGTTAAAAAAATTTCGGAACTTCAAAAAAACGATAATATCGGCGATATTTCGCCGATATTATCGATTTTTTCCTCCTTGGTTTAAACAACGTAGGTTCCAGTTTACTAGTAATACGGTATAGTGATATTCCTCTTCATTTGTAAGTGAGAAATCTTAGGTTCGTTCTCACCAATGGCGAATTTCAACCACATTATTATGGCTAGCCCAATTTGAGGTTTAACCCACTTCCCCACCCCTTTAGTTTAGATAATATCATTTGTTCAAAAAAAAAAAATCACTCGCAATATTATGTGGTCTACAAATATGGTTCTAATAGATGATATCTCTAGCTTCACCCTTTGTTATGTAGCATCTAAGAGCATCTCCAGAAAAAATGTTAAAATCTTACTGAACTATTTTGATAAAAAAAAAATGGTGTTCTTGTTCTAAAAGAATGTCAAAATCTTGCATAGATTAATATTCTCCACTTTGCTGCCAATTTTGAAAGCAACGTCAAAATTTCTTTTGTTTTATTTTAATGTTGGGCCCGCATATTTTTATATTTTTCTTTGCTTATTACTTAATTTATTATTAAATTCTGACTTGGTTGATTTTATAAATAAACAAACAAATTTATATTTGACATCTCGATTGGTATTAAGAGACTTTAGAACATGTTATTTTGCCACATCAAATATAAAAAATAAATTTAACATTTTAATTTGACATATCCGTTGAAGATGGTCTAACACATAATATTCATTCATGCACTTGTGCGGTGATGTGTGCTACCTGAAGTCAATCACGTCTTATGCTAAAAAATGATTAACAAATGTGTTATGGACGATACTATAAAGGCCATCTAGTTAAATTATATTTTTTAGACCATTTGATGTGGCAGTTGATAATTAAATTTTTATTTTAAATAATTAAAAAAAAATTAAACCATCAATAATCACATCATTTGTTCTGAAAATATAATCTCTAAGCCTATTTTTATGTAGTGCTTGAAAATGTCCTACCTAAGCCTATTTTTAATTTTATTTTCTGGTGAGCAAACGCATGCATGGAGAATCCATGCTCAAGATTTTTTCATACGTACGTACTTCTCAATCAAGCCTTTATACGAAGAGAATTAATTTTTGTGGTGCTCAATTCAGGTAAAAGATGACATAGACCAAATTTGATAACTAATGACACATGATAGAAATTCTAAATTGTTTTAGGTTTAATACTATTTAAACTACAAAAAATGTAACGAAAACTACAACCTCAATGTAATTGTAGACATGACATCAGAGCAGAATGTAAGTAGGGACCAAGGTGGTCTTAGGACCACTTGAGTTTAGAAAATATACATGTGAAAGTCTTTTGAGGACTCTCCAAATGTTTAGTACGGGTCTCTTTTGTGTTTATTAAATGCTTGAATGCATCATATGCATGCTAGACATATCTCGATATGGTGCGTCGACAATACTCAACATGGTGTATCGACAACACTCGACAAATTCTCTCTATATCACTCATTAGATTGCTTCAACATTTGTGGATATTTGTTGACAATTGCACAACAAGTCCACCAAGTGAATAAACTGATCTATTTTGCTTGCTTCGCACTCTGTTTTTATCTAAAAAAACTTGTATTTAACACTAAATCCCCCAAAGTTCAAATTCTAGATATGCCATTGGATGATACGTGAACAGCTGTCAAGCGCTAATGTGTTTCATTCTGTAATAAACCCTGCAAATGTATGAATGTGTGATGTCTTAATAATTTGATAACTCCTCCATGTGCACAAGTGACAATTCGAAGGAGAAATCATTCTCATATTCATCGTCTAGCTAAATATCTTTTAGAGGGGAAAAAAAAAGGTTAAAGAACATAGGTTGAGGACCACCATTAGCCCACGTTATGGTTCGTGACGCCCAACAGAAAGGATGAGAGGTTAGATGTCCATGTCTGATGGACAATTATATAGAAATAGACTAACAGTGGTCCATAAAATAGGAACCATAACTTAGGGGCGGTGCAGGTGATGATCATGTACTAGCTAGGGGCTACTAGCATGAATTCGATGGAATTTCACATGCAGTTGAATGGAAAGTTTGTCCCAACGAGGTGATAAGATGCGAGCCTCTTACATTCATGAGCAATAAGAAAATATTTAAGCGGGTGTAGATGACTGATGGTAGATTTTTTAGTCTTAACAATATACAGGAGAGTGGGGTGGATTCACCTTGGGGCAAGGTGGGTCACATGACCCTCCAAGCTTAGAAATCCTCCATGGAAGGGCTAGGTGTTGCCTTTGGAAAATCTAAGATGCCCTCCTATTGCTTGATGAATTGTCCTTATGCCATTAGGCAGGGTAGCTGCTAGCCTCATGCTTTTGTATGCCATTGACTCTATCGATAGGCTCACTAGGCCTGTGTTGGTATCTGTCGGCATACTCACTCAAAAGCTATTGACATCAGTCAACATGCTCAAAAGTTGTTGACATCTATCGACAGACGTGCAATAGAACTTGGCTAATGAACTTAGGCAGGGGCGAAGCGGGATCAGAATGGTCCCTAGCCTAACTTAACATTTTTTCATGGAGAAAAAACTAGAGTTACCCTTCTAATTTTCTGAGATTTTTTAAGGGACTAGAGCCCCAACCAAAGGGAGAGAGAAGGTAGGTGAGAGAGAGTTGGTTTTCCTAGAGTTTAATCTTTTTTCACATGGTACTGGTGGTTATTGACAAACTTGAATTATGCTTTCATCCATGTGCGATTTTTGTGTTCTCGTTAGCCCTTTCTATTAGATTGTTTTATTCACCAATTAACACGGCTCCCAACTGGTTAGAATGTACTGATGAAATGGAAAGAAATTCAAAAATCAACACCATTGTCATCGAGCAAACAAACATCATAATCGGACCACAAATCTAGAGCAGCAAAGTAGTGGCTGAGACGATCACCAAACAATGGATGAGACGATGACCAGACGATGCATGAGACGATGGCTAAGAGATGGATTCGTGAGCGTGAGAGAGGGATTTTGCAAGCATGCTGCAGCGTTGTTTTAGGGCTGGTGTTGCAACATTTTTTTTTTTTTACATTTTTGAGAGGCCCCTCTTAATCCAAAATCATGGCTCCGCCATTAAACCCAAGCCTTCCAAAACTCCATAAAATGCCAATTTACATACTATTCCATCCAAAAAAATTTACGCACTGCACGCTATTCTTATTGACTTCCTGAATAATATTTCCTCGAATCGCTACTGGAGTGTGGTCCTTGGTAGGGACGAAGCCAGAACTTTGTGTGAATGGGGCATCCTTAAACAACAAAGCCAAAACTTCTGCAGAACCAGGTCGGAGAGCAGAACCAGATCAGTTCAGTGGGGGCTCTGCTGCTGCAAACCCAGCTCAATTTGAGCAGCATCCCAGCATCAGAAAAATCTCAGTGGGGGCATCCGCCCCCCAGGCCCATGGTAGCTCCGTCCCTGGTCCTTGGACGATTCCACGGTATCATTGCTGGATAAGCCACAGAACCAGCAAGAATGATAAATGTTTTCACGTAAACCAGACTAAAGAGAGCTACGTTTTCCTACATGCATGTCACAATGTGGCACCAAATATATAATAAATGTTAAGAATAATATACATGGAGTCGATAAATTCAATCCACTTGCGTTCGTGTATGAACCACTTGAAAAATAAGTTTGTTGGAGGCATTGGGGATGGCTTTTTGAGCCTTTGTCATGGTGCATGCACATTGCAATTAATAATGCTATATTTATAATTTTATATCTTGAGAGGACGATATTTTATCGATTATTTCTAATTCTGAACGTGGTTGGTCCAATTATTTTTCTTATACTATATAAAAAAATAAAGCATCTCTTGCAGTCTATCCTGCTATAATTAGGATGCACATGCTATATAGACTATATCAGATGATAATCTTTGTGTGATCCACTTGAAAAATAAGTTTGTTGGAGGCAATTAGGATGCACACATGTTATATAGACTACAGCAGATGATAATCTTTGCGTTGAGCGTGAATTTCACATGATAAAATGAGAGACTTTGTATGTGTTAGTAAGAGGTTTAGGTTGCTTTCTGTATTGTCAATTGGTTTTATGATAGAATTTCAACTTTCTCTATAATATCAAAGGATGGCCGCACGTGCTCTAGGTCACCTGATTTATATTGTCCAACACTCCTCCTTTAGTGTGTAAACATCACTTTCTTCACTTTATAATATAAAGTTTATATAGTACAGTTTAGAACGAGGGTGGATCAATAATGCAAGAATTTTGATAACAACCCAATTACTCCCTTTTCTCAACTACTCATTTCTTTGTGTTCCCTATGGAGGAATGTATATATTCTTGCTTTGCAATTAACACATCTTCATCGTATAAACTCTATAATCAGAATCGTTCAAATTTTTAATCTTCATTTGAAGATCATCCTTACAAAAAAATTACTCTTATCGAATATCGTTTAGTTATCTAAATGTATCAAATAAATGAACGGTCCATCACGAATATGATACTTGATACTCACGCTGTTAATTTGCTTCAAGAAAACTAACAATTAATTAATAAAAAGTCAAGGTTTCTATCAACATAACTGAAAGAATTTCAAATCAGATTTGGTTTGGCAATCAAAGTAAACCAAATAATGCATCTGTGAAAGTTGGAACTCACCTTGAGGTTCAACTACTGCTTGCTTTCCACTATACCACACCTTGGAGTTTACTTTTCATGGTTTTGTTTAAATCTTAATCAGGTGCATTACTCATTAATCATGTTTTTATTTTCCACATTGCTCATTTTAAGTCATTTTTGACCAAACTCTCCCTTCAAATCATGTTTTCGTTCCTACATTGTCCACTGTAAGTCATTTTGACCCAACTCGTTCTTTAAATCATGTTTTCGTGTCTGACGTTGCTATCTGGAAGACATTTTGACCCAACTTGCCCTCTAAGATTATGTTCGCGTCCCACTTCACGCGGGTTCCACTTGAGTTTAATTTTCTTTCTGTGAAACGGGAAAGAGTTCCAAACTCGACTACTTGAAAGGTATTTGATATGGTCAAGCGATCTCTTGGAGGTCTATACACGTAAAACACAAGCATTATGCAGTTGCAAGCAAAGGTGATCAGTGTACAACATCAAACTATGCCCCCTTTTCTTTCCATGAACTGAAAATTTTTCGGTATATACAACTACGTTTAATAAAAAAACGACGAAGTGGGAACGGGGAGAAACAAAAACAAGAAAATAAAAATAACATAAAACGCTCCGTCGATCTTCATCCCCCCAAGTTGCTTCATAAACAGACGTTGCAAATTGTTGACCTCCAAAAATCTGAGCCATTGAAACGGAAAACCTCTCACCTCAAAAATCATAATCTATGTCTGTCATGTTCTGGGATGCAGAGTGATTCACCAGCTTTCCTTGCTCGTCGTACCGGTCAAGATTCTCGCATGGGGCAGGGAAGATGGTCCCTATCACGCGACCTTGAACAAAGGCACACTGGAAAATGTGCTTCTTTTTGTATGTTAGACCAACGGACATGTCCCGGAAAGTCACATTTCTCACTGGAATCTCTTCACTCCCATGGATACGGACAGGCACGCGAACTCCCTGTCCATGGACGCTTGTGAAGCTTATGTCCTCAAGCACTGGAAGAGCCTTTCGATCATACCCCTCATCGGGGTGCTCATTGTAGTCTGTCTTGATAACAATTCCAACTCGAACATTGTCAAATGTTAGATTCCTATAGGTTATTTGGCGCACATATCCGCCTCTTCCAGGGGCAGTCTTGATCCGAACAGCACGCCTTGAGCTCCACACAAGCAGGTTCTCCACAGTGACATTCGAAACCCCACCAGACATCTCACTGCCAATTGATACACCAGCACTGTTGCATTACAGCCAAGGGTAAGTTTGAGCTACTTCTGATAGCCACAATATCTATGCATACTGACAAGTAAAGTAGTAGTAACTACCAGGTCATCAGTTAACTAATAGATGAGTGAAGTCTACACTCGACACACGCATATGAAAGATTAACCTTACTAGTATATTTACTGCCGGATGGCATCCAGAATGGGGGCTCAAAATCCGTACAGGTAAATCCAAAACAGTTTTCTACTCAACACTGATGAACTGGTCATTCCTCACTTCCCATTCAGAAGCTTTAAGGACTCGCAATTCTCCTTATTATCTTCGCCTATTCTTTTTTATTATTTTCTTTTGTTTTTGTTGTTTTTGTAATTTTTGGGTTGACATGGCAAGACATACTCAGATCAACTGTGACTTATCTTCTGCTCTAAAACGAAGACCATATTCCAAACGAAAAAGAATAATTGGAGCGAGAGTGCAAGAACGCCTGGACACAAGTATTGGGGAATCTTAAGAGGAGTGCTATTCTCATTACCTGTTGCCCTCCCCCACTCTAGTGTACAAGGGTAAGTGCATACCCTGCAACGGAGCGTGAATGACACTCCCCGATAGTAATGATGAAAGAATAACATGATGCCAGGATATACAGTCATAAAATACGCTTTTTGACTTAAAGATGGCAACAAGAATGTAATGATAGGCTGCTAGAAGCATAAGATTACCTGACCATAGAGCGGACAACAAGATTTCTAATGAGTATATTCTTCGATGGCCGTCCGTAAGAAATACCATACTGATCCCAGCCACTCTTTATTGCAATCCCATCATCCCCTACACTAATGTAGCAGTCCTCAATCACCATATCCTCACATGAATCTGTTTATACCAAAAAAATCAAAGTTATTCCATATTGATTTGATAGTAAACAAGAATGAAGCATACCACTAAAATTACAAGAGCAAACCAACAATCTATAGCTCAAATTATCTATAGCCGACATTCTTAATCGTATTAACTTCTTTTACTTGGGTGTAAACTGGGGTGCAGGAGCATGCAGTACTGTTCGAGATTGAAGGCATACAAGAAATTAAGTGATTTTGTCTTCTCTCTCTTTCTCATGTGTGCAAGGTGCACGCACTTTGGCCCTTTTTGATGGGATGGTGTGAAGTGTTACCAGAATGAAGGCATACAAGAAAATAATAGAATTTTTTCTCCAAGTGTTTCCGTACTCAAGCAATCCATGCGACATCCAGACTAAGCAAAATCAAATAGGAAGGCAATCCTTTTTCAGTCATCCCTAAAAAAACACAATTGACTAATCCCTGTTCATTAACACAACTGTTTAACTGATCCGCAAAAACACAAAACGTATGAATTCACATTACTGAACGCCTTTCTTAAACATTAGCTGCACAATACACTTTTCAATTTATGCCTTTTGCCTCACACAATATCTTCTTTTGCATTAAGTGGTGCATTTGCATATTTATAAGCTCATCCAAAGCATGCCTGAATAAAGAGAACGGCAATCCATTCAAAATAAATAGCGCTATCAAACATAAAGTGGGGGGAAGAAGCCCCCTTAGCATGATATACTTACCAGGATCTATTCCATCAGTATTTGGAGCTTCAAGTACGGGAGCCAAAATTGTAACATTTCTAACAGTAATGTTCTTGCAGTCATATGGATGAAGTGTCCAAAAAGGAGAATCACGCAATGTTATATTACTGATCAAAATGTCGCTAGACCACATAATCTGAACAAGTGGACCCCGAGTGTTGTTGAGAAGCTTCTGGCGGTACTTCTTCCACCATGTTTGACCCTGTCCATTTATGGTACCATTATGCCCTGTTGGTCAGTGAATACATAAATATAATTAGAACAAACCAGAAATTGACCATTAGGAAGGAAAGAAGACAAATTTACAGCTTGGATTCTACAATAAAAATGTCCACAGGAGTTCTTGATTGACATAAAGAATAAGCAAATTTTAAAACCAACCACAACATCTTACTAGTGTAGCAAGATGATTTGGTGAAGTATCCATGGCAAAAATGATAGCTAGAAAGAAAGATTTTCTAGGCCTAAAGGCTATATCATATATTGGACATGTTAGGATCATGAACTTCCCTAGGATACATAATGGCCAAGTGAATGAAGAGAAATGAAACAAAGGCAAGTTAAGGGACCTTCCCTGACAGAGTATTTTCTTTAAGTCAAAATACCTGCCTCTGGTAATTTATCATGATAGACTAAGATGCTTTTATCAATCCATTTGCTTTATAGACAATCATTTTTCATCACTTTCATTGTCTATACCCATATATAATGTCAAGATCAGCCTGATTCAACGTAAGACCTAAGGTCAAAATTTAAATGGGATACATCATCCACTATCAAAATAATGCTAAGATGGTTAATTCATCTAACCTTAATTGGATTTTTAACACCAGTATAATGTCAACAAATAATATTCGTGGCCAAAGGCAACAACAACCACAGGAAACCTTATTTGCCTTTATAATGTCACGTTGTTATGTTATGAACCGTGACCTTCCAGTTAAACACAATTGTTATGAAATAAAAATATAACTTAAATATGAAAGGGATGAAATATCTAACCTGTTATAACAATATCTTTAAGATTTTGACCATGAATCAGACTTCCAAACCGAGGCCCATGATGCTCTCTCCCATACCCGTATGAAGGCAACGGAGGCATCAAGGGCCAATACTTCTCATCCTGTCATGCACATAAAAGTATACGGCATCAGAAATAGCTATAGTGATGTGTGCGTGCATGCTAGAGAGAGAGAGATAATCATAAGAGTATGCAACATCAGAAATCATTGTATTGATGTGTGTGTGGAAGAGAGAGGGAGGGGGGGGGAGAGAGAGAATCACCATAGAAGGATAAAATTAGTAAAACCGTGGCAGTATGTGTATTTTGTGAGCAAAAATGATAGATTTTTTCACTGATTTGTTCCACCTCATGAAAGGTTTAGAATAAACTTTACATGGGATATGTGGGTTATATTGCAACTGCTCAAAAGTACAGTATTTAAATGGTCGGATCCTGCACTGCTTAAGTCTTTAAGTCATTTCAAGTAAAATTCTCATCTAAGGTAATACCGTAATAGCTCGAGGCAGTGGGTTAAGCAGTCAGGCATATCATATATAAGTATGTGTATCAAATGTTTTCTAGTTTCAATCCCCTGTGATAAGTTAACACTTCCTACAAATCTGGAAAAGCCATATGCATGGCTCATTCTTCAGAACAAGAATACAGGTTTTTCACAACAACTATCTAAAAGAACAAGATATTCCAGAATACATCTCAAGATAGTCCAGAATACATCTAACATGCATGAATACTATATGCAAGTCAATGCCAATTAAATGAGCAAAAGGAAAGTTTCTGAGGTATGTTGGGTTCATGTTATTCCCGAACTCACTCATAATATAATTAACCGATGATTTAGTCTGGGGTTTAACAGTTAGCATCATGTACGAGCATTATTATGTTGCTACAGGACAAGAAAATCATAATGCTCAAAAGACTTTGCTTGCATAATATTTACTAATCTATAGCAGGATCTCTCCATGTTTTAATTCGAAGTAAAACAAATGGTCGTCGGTCAAATTAAGTTCGAAGCTTGCTAGCACCGCATACTGAAGTTCAAAGCTTACTTTCGTTGAAGAACATCAAACCAGTCCTAGGCATCTCTCAATAAACAGACGTCCTTTTATTATTATCAAATTACAAGTCCTAAATTGCAAGTAAGCCACTCCTGTTCCATTTGTAACAAAAACCAAATGAAATTTACGGGTAATGAACTTTACATGTCCTTGTGACTGAGATTTCCCTTTTGAAACTTAGTAAATTAGATCTTACTCGAATGAAAATATCTCGAAAAAGTAACCACGATCATGATGTAATCACCATTAATTCCAAACTACGCAATACCAAATAAAGAGAACTAAAATACAAATATAAATATGAAAAGCAAATGAAGGATACCAAAAAATCACCTGATTCACAGAAAACAAATAAATTACAGTGGAAAGTTTTCACATTTCGATACGAAATGGATGCAAATTCAAGGCAAGTTTTCACATTTCGAAACGAAAGCAGAAAGTAATACAGATACCAGATTGACCAAAAAACAAAAGATTTACCTGAATTCCAAGTATCTCAGCATCTTCAGCAAGAAACAGAGTCATGTGACTAGTGAGGTTAAACGGCGCCGTTAGCCACCGTCCCGGAGGCACATTGAGCTGCCCACCGCCTTTCTTCCCCAGCTTAGAAATAGCCAGCACCGCTTTCTCAAACGCCTCAGTGTTCAAAGTAACCCCATCGCCCACAGCCCCAAATTCAGTCAAATTGAAAGCCACCGGCCTCAGCTTCGGCATCGCCCTCGCCGGAGCTCGCCTGAATATCGAAAACCCATCTACAATGTTCCTCTGCCACACGAAAACCGAGGCGAAAGCGGCGATCCAGAGCACGGTGAAGAGGGTTTTGTGGGAGGACAAGAAGGTGGGGAAGCACCGCTTCAGGTCAAGCCTCTGGTGGTGGAACCGTCCTAGCGGCAAGGCCTCCAACATGGTCAACACGACTCTGCAACCACCCAAAAGCAGTGATCTTTCTGAGCAATGGGCTACTGGGTTCCGCCGATTCGGCTCAGAAGATCGAGGGGAGGTGGGGATTGGAGGTTGGGGAAATGGGTGAGCTTGATTTTTGAGGACATGGGATTTCTGAGATTTGGTTGTGTTTGGTTGAAGGGAATGGATTGGACCCAATTGGGTGGAGATTGAGAGTGATGGATTTGGTTTGTGAAATGGGCAAGTTTGAGTGCAATTCAAGGGAAGGTTGTTGCTCTCAGCAAACCAGAAAACCATAAAACAAAGTTTGGAACTTTGACAGTGATGCAAGTGACAATTGTACAGTTGATCTCATGGAAAATTTCATGTTGCTTCTGTCAGGTGAGGCCACGTGTGCCAGAAATTCTGAGTACTTATTTAATCAAGCAAAATTTTTTCTTAAATTCGAATCTGATAAAAAACGAATTTGAATCATTTTAGGTTGGATACTCTTATGATTACTGTTTGAAAAAAGCTAAAATTTTACCGTGATGAAATAATATTTTTAAATTCTTAACCGTTCGATCTTGATTTTGTGTTTTTAACAACAAAATTTAACGATTGAAAAGTTCCAAAATCTAATATTCCGGAGCACCATATAAATTCTCTTACTGGAAAAGTACTGTGGTTTAGTTTAGGTCAACAATTAGAACGGAGACAAAAAGTTAGGTTATCTAAAAACGTGTTAGTTAAATAAAGAAATTTTTTGGTCATTCGTATATTTTTATTTTAGGGTTTAGGGTGTAATGTTAAGAAATGTATACATTTTATAGCACGAATGAACTGATATCACTGTTCACCAAAAGAATAAATTTTTAATGACAAAATGACAAGTGTATTATTAATAATATAGTAAACGATAAATTGATATTTCAAAGATCTAAGTTGGCAAAAAAAAAAAAAGACCTAAGAAATATATTAATAAATAAAACACCGTATTATAACATAAGCGAGATTAAGAACACCATATTGCGAGATAATGAGAAATTACTCATTATGTCCAACTGTGTCACATTTAATTTTTCCAAATTCATTGTAATAGATAATCAATCAAACTTGTATGTTAGTTTAAAGTTGAAACATGATTTTCCTCAGTCTCAAAACTCATTATTCTAGCCAGCACAAATCGAATGTCTCTTTTGCTGCAATGCGAAGTCATAACATTGCAGAAATATATACATCAAGAAGTCGACTGGTGGCAGGTTTACAATATTCATATGACTACTCGGTCGCTATGGATGAGCCACACCACCTAACACACTCAACTGGTTAAAGGGTGGGTGTCAAATTCACAATTATATAAACAAAAATCGTTGAGTTGTTGCGTAAGGTTCTTTTTCTGTTGCTCTTTGATCAGAGTATCACAAAATACTTGTGCAGATATTTCTTAGCATGAATATGTGATGTATAATTCACGAAAGTAAAATTTATAAGCTTGGTTGAACGATAAAAGTATGAAACAATGAATTGTCTTCAGTATATTTCATTTCAATATCAAAGCATAGGAATCAATACTATTACAATATTAGTTTTAGGTGTCGGATGATGGTAGCGGTTTACTAAGCCATTATGTCAGAAGATATTCGACACATCATTTAGTTAATGTTGGATAATAACGAAATACTGTCGGTTATATCCGACATAAATTCCTGGCGGATATTTAGTGTCAGATGCAACCGTCATAAAATTATTATAAACACCAGTATTTTTTAATTCTTTTTTTTTTATAAATATTTTTAACATATTCCGGCAATTTTTAAGTCAATGGTGGCGGTTATTATTTTAGTATTATGACAGTTATAACTGTGAGATCCCACATCGTCCGGGAGAGAGAATCCTCTATGCCTTATATGTGCATGCTCACCTCATTTAACACGAGACCTTTTGGGAGCTCTCTAGCTTCGGGTTCCGTAAGAACTCTGAAGTTAAGCGAATTCGTGCGAGAGCAATTCTAAGATGGGTGACCTACTGATAAGTTATTGTGTGAGTTCCCAGAAACAAAACCGTGAGGGCTTCGGGTTCTGTAGAAATTCTTTTCCTTCTCATTGTCCGGCTCTGTCATCAACTTTTCAATCTTCTGCCTCATTTGCTCATCTCTACTCACCTCCCAACCTCTTTCCTGCCCTTCTCACAACACCCCAACCAGATTCATCAAATTCTGCCTCTGCTCTTCCAAGCTCATATTCAATGCCACCAATCACAGCACCATCATTTTCCCTTCAAGTCCTTATATCCCACAAACATTAACACAAAGATCACCCAATATGGCTTCCCCACTCTCAACTCTTTCTACCTCACCCCCAAGTTTCACTCTCCCCACCCACCATGGCTAAAGTTTCCCTTCAATAGCTCATTTGATGATATTGCCCGGCTCACGCACACTCTCACTATTAGCACTCATATAGCCCTCGTCCTTCCAAGCTCTACTTGGTGAACTTAGTTGAGTGACAGCCTGTTTGGGTTAAAACCAAACTATAGGCCCAAAGGTGGAGTCGGCCCAACCGAAGGCCCAGACGAAACTTAGGGGGCAGGAAATGGGCCACTTGCCCACCTACTCAAGGGCCAAGTGTTGTAGGCTGATCAGACTACACAGCCCAATAAAGCACTTTATGGTGGCATTCATGTAAAAAGGCTGATGAGTCATCACCTTTGAACCGCATTCGGGCAAGGTTGTGGCTACAGGAACCCAAGCCAAAGTTGTCTATAAAAGGAAGCAGAGAAGGCAGGATTCAGGACACTCAAACAAACAAACAAATGCAAGCCAAAACTCTGCTCAAAGCCAGATTTGCCTTCCAAACAAAGCTGTAGTCAGCAAAGCCTTCCTCCCATTCGGGACCAGCCTTTATCCCCCGCGGGATACTCTTTTCTTCTAACCTTTGTAATAGCTCTGCTACCTTGTTCAATCTTGTTGGTAGTATCGATTCACTTTTATTATTCTCCCTCTCTCTCCTTAAAGCTTTCAGACCTTTGACAAAGTTGTAAAGATATGGACCTGCAAGAAGATCATCCTTAACTGACAAGGTTTAATCTTGCCCGACCTTCGTGGCTCTGTCTTTGTCTTTTCTTTCTTTAAGAGCCTAGCAATATGTTGTATATTTCCAGTTATATACAAGGTGTTTCTAGCAAATTAATCATGATGAAAAGACATCCTCAATACTTAGATCCGGTTTGAATATATCTTCAGTATTCAAACCAGATCCAAGTTCTAAGCCCGCAGGGCATGTAGATTTGATCAGTTTAAAAGTCCTTGGCCTCAAGGCATAAAAAAAGAACTTTATGTGGACTTAACCCATCCACGACAATCCTTGATAAACGAGAAGTCCGAAGTTACTTGGGGCGCAAGTAATCGACCTATCCCTTAGTTTTGTTTCTACTATATCCTGATTACTATAGAAAGCTTAAGTATGGAGTGAATTCTGATAGAAAGCCTCAAGGCCTACACCTAAGGCCCCACGAAGGCATCTATTTGGATTCACTCTATGCTGCGGTCTAGATAGTCCGAGTACAAGGATGAACTCTAATGGGAAGCCTCAAGGCCTACACCTAAGGCCCCACAAAGGCACCCATTTGTGTTCGTCCTACCTCTCGGACTCGGGTAATCAAAGATATGATAGTGATAAAACTCCAGCAACCATAAAAACCACATATGATGTATCCAAGCACTGGTTTAGTTTGACAGGAAGCCTCAAGGCCTACACCTAAGGCCCCATAAAGGCACCTGTTATATCTAACACGGTTTCTCGGGCATATGCATATGCACAACTAAAACCTAACATCTATTCAACATCTGCCATACTGAAGATGGCAGTGGCACGCCTGAGCACCTACAAAGTTAATCTTGATTGTGAGCCTCAAGGCCTATACCTAAGGCCCCACAAAGGCACCTTTCAAATTAACTCTGTCCTTCTCTTTCAGCACTACCCGACGAGTCTTGCTCGAGGAGTCTTGCCCGATCAAGGCTTGCCCGACGAGACTTGCCCGACTAAGCCCGAGAAGAAAGCAGAAGCCCGACAGAAGCCCTCGACCGGCGCCAATCTCCCAGGGGAGCTGTGTGCTCGTTTGCCAGGAATTCATCATCGACGGATATTCCTGCCCCGAACATAGTTTTGGCACGCCCGGTGGGATAAAGGCTGATCGAAAGATAAATAAAAACATGCCAGATGATTTACAGACCACTTTGTATCAAATGCTGCGAAGGTTGGAGAAAGCCTACACAGGTTCTAAAGGTGACGATGACTGGATTCCTCCCAAAGGGAAAAGACAAAGGACCAGCCAGACAGACGAGATGATCGTAGTTAACCCTGCATTCCCCTTCTCAGAGGCCCCCATAAATCTGCTTAATATGACATGGGCGGAAAAAGGAAAAGGGAAGATTACGAAGGAAGAAGAAGAAGGAAAACTGGCTAAAAGACCTACGGAGCAGATAAGCAAGCTGCCCGAATATCCAAAAAGCTGCCATAATCAAAGGGTTGGTTATGTGTAGTAAATGCCAGTGTGAATGCGAGCTCGAGGTTCCCCCAGCTGGAGTCCTCATTGATCACGAGTTAATCAGGAGGAAAGAAGAATATACCAGAAGAGAAGCCCGCGAAAAGATTAAGCAGGCAACAAGGAAGGATACTTCCCGAAGCGTTTTTCAACGTTTAGAAGGAGATTCCCAACCCAAGTCTTTGTCAGAAGTGTTCCGAAACCATGAAGTTTCTGACGAAGCAGAAAATTTGGAGACCAACCTCCGAAGAAATACAGATTATCTTCAGAATGGCCAAAAGGGGAGGGAAATCAAGAAAGCTGATGGGATAGCTAATCCTGTTAAGAAAACAAATCCTGCACATCTTGGGCGGAAATGGTATATAGTTGGAAAGGACGGGCAGCCCACCAAGCCAATGGGAGCCTCTATGGTCAGAAGGGTTCAAAGGCAGCACAAAGCCTACATGAATTCCCTGAAGACCCCTACCACCTCTGAAACTTCCAAAAATCAAAAGCCGGAGAGACCAACATCTGGAGGTAGTAGCCAGCTGCGTTGGCGAAGTAGGAAGGAGGTGGAGAAGGCCAACAGCAAAACGGAGGGCGTAGGAGATCATGTGCCACCGAGCCAACATCCTGGGAAATATAGGATCTTGAGAAGAGCTCAAGAAGATCTGATTATGGTGCCAACCCCTGGTTGGAAGCCAGAGCCTACCCATGAAGGAACTGTCACACCTGAAAGGAGGCCACCCTCTCTGCCATTGGTGGATCCTTTTGGAGAAGTTCCAAAGCAGGCGTTGTATGAGGGCATGGATCAACCACTACAGGAAGGAATGCTAGAGCCATTACTTCCAGCCGATGCAATGGCCTGGTTAGACGAATTCATGGACCAAATTGGGAGCAAGAAGGAAGATTTGCTCGAACCTAATGACTTCCACATCAACATGACGTATGTATTATCCGCCGCGTTTGGCGCCAGGCCGGATCAGCCCGCTACTATGGAGGGTGATTACTTAACAGCTGAACCCATGATGGCTCACGTTAATGTGGAAGTAGCTGAACAAATAGATTCGGGCAAGGCTGAGCCTTCAGGAGCATCCAGAGGTGGTCCTTTGAGGGTTTACACAGACGAAATGGTGTTCAGTCGCCCGAGTATTTCGTTGGCCAATCATCTGAAGCCTATATACGTTTCAGCTCACCTGGAAGGTGTGCCCTTCAAAAGAATTTTAATTGATGAAGGAGCAGCTGTTAACGTGTTACCAGCCAAACAAATGAGGAGGATGGGGAAAGGCACAGAAGATCTTATTCCCACAGACCTTACGGTCTCGAGCTTTTCAGGTGCTATCACCAGGACTCATGGGATATTGCCTTTGGAGGTGGACTTGGGGTCCAAAAAGATAATGCTGGCATTCTTTGTGGTGGACTGCACCGCCACTTACGGGGCCCTGCTGGGAAGAGATTGGATCCATCAAGGTTTAGCCATACCTTCCACTCTTCATCAACAAGTGGCTGTATATCATGAAGCAGGTGCAGAAGGACCAGGCTTTTGGGAGATAATAGAGGCCGAATCACGGCCATTCCTCCTCTCAGCCAATGTTGCGGAAGCAAGTTTCTACAATCCCAGCGTAGGAAACTTGAAGTGTTCAGGAGCTGATAAGAACGGCCGCCTAACCAAGGTGACGGCCCAAAAGCTTCTAGAACAAGGGATGCTCCTTACCAAGGAGGAGTGGGAAAGACCCTGTCTCATACCAAATTCCCTACACCATCAATGATTGAACAAAAGAAAAGAGATCAGGTCATGGCAGTCAGATCCCTGATTAAAAGACTGCTGGTGTATGGAAAGGGAAGAAGACAGGAAAATGAACTCTTAAATAAGGAAGAGCAGGAATGGCAGGAGAAAGCTTCAACCAGCCAGCAAGGAAACGAAGAAGAATCTTGCAAAGAAGAGTTAGATAGGGCTATTCAAATGGCCGAATGCATCTATGATATAGACGAGCCAGATGATCTGCCCGAGAACCCAGAATTGGTTGAGTTCTTGTGTGCAGAACCTGATAAGCCACCCCCAGAAGTCCAGGATCCTTTGGAAGTTATTGATCTAGGCACGGAGGAGGATCCAAGACCAATTCAGATCAGTGGTTTATTAGGAGTTGAAGATCGGGCCAGGATTATTTGTCTTTTGTAAGAGTTCAAGGACTGTTTTGCTTGGCATTATACCGAGATGCCAGGGTTAGATCCAGCCTTGGTGGAACATAGAATGCCCATCAAGGAAGGATATAAACCAGTCAAGCAAGCACCACGGAGGATGTCAAAGGAGATAGAAGAAAAGGTCAAAGAAGAGATTGAGAGGCTGGTGAAAGCTGGCTTTATCAGACCGGCCAAATACGTGGAATGGTTAGCCAACATTGTACCTGTTTTAAAAGCTATAACTAAAGCAGTACGATGTTGTGTTGATTATAGGAATATTAATAGTGCTACGCCAAAAGATGAATATCCCATGCCCATGGCCGACCTATCCATAGATGCAGTAGCAAAACATAAAGTTTTATCTTTTATGGATGGGAATGCCGGTTACAATCAGATAAAGATGGCACCAGATGACATTCATAAAACAGCTTTTAGGTGTCCCGGTCATGTGGGGGCATATGAGTATCTAGTCATGCCATTTGGGCTCAAGAATGCTGGCGCGACCTATCAAAGGGCAATGAATGCTATTTTTCATGATCTAATTGGCCAGAGCATGGAAGTGTATATTGATGACATCGTGGTGAAGTCTAAAACATAAGAGCAACATCTAGTAGACCTCAGACGAGCGTTGATGAGGATGCGGATCCACAAATTAAAGATGAATCCAAAGAAGTGCGCATTTTGGAGTGAGAGCGGGCAACTTCTTGGGATTCTTGGTGCATCAGAGAGGTGTAGAAGTGGACAAAAACAAGTCTCGGGCAATATTGGAGTCACCTCCACCCATTAACAAAGTACAGCTTCAGAGGCTACTAGGCAAAATCAACTTCTTGAGGAGGTTCATTGCTAATTTAGCGGGCAAAATCCAGCCGTTGACTCCTCTATTAAGGTTGAAGGACAAAGAGAATTTTGAGTGGGGGCCGACCCACCAACAGGCATTTGACAGCATCAAAACCTACCTAACGTCTCCACCAGTGTTGGTACCACCTCAAAGGGGAAATCCCTTGAAGCTGTATATTTCTGCTTCGGAAAAATCAATCGGGAGTTTGCTAGCCCAGAATAATGAAGGTGGAAAGGAGCAGGCTGTATATTATCTCAGCAGAATTCTAACCGAGGTAGAGACAAGATATTCTCCGGTGGAGAGATTGTGTTTAGCTCTATACTTTACTGCCAACAAGCTAAGACATTACATGCTACATTGTCACGTGCACATCATCGCCAAAACGGATGTGATAAAATACATGTTGTCAAAGCCTATGCTAGCAGGAAGGATCGGGACGTGGATTTTGGCACTGTCAGAATTCAGTTTTCAATATGTCCCTCAAAGGGCAATCAAAGGCCAGGCAATTGCTGACTTCCTGACTGAGTATCAAGAACCTCAAAATGAGGTAATCAACATCCCGGGAAGTCTGGAGGTTACTAGTGTTTGGATCCCATCGAGAAGTGATGTTTCGGGCGAAGAAGACTGGATCCAGCAAGAAATAAGAAGAGTAACTGGCCTCTGAATCACACCTTGGAAGCTGTATTTTGATGGATCCCACACTCAGAAGGCAGCAAGAGCTGGGATTGTGATTATTAATCCCCAAGGGGTTAATCATTACTACTCATTTCTGCTCGATTACCAGGGAAATACTAATAATCGGGCAGAGTATGAGGCTCTGATTATTGGTCTGGAAATCCTAATAGATTTGGGAGCAACTGAGGTGGAGATCTTTGGTGATTCAGAATTAGTAATAAACCAGCTGAATGGCGAGTTTAAATGCAGACATATCACCATGGCGGGGTACTATATGGCAGCGACGCAATTATTAAGTTTCTGGGAGTCGGAGATATCGGTCAATCACGTTCCTAGGGGATCTAACTTAGCAGCCAATGAGATGGCACAACTAGCTTCAGGAGTGCCAATACATGAAAGGAAGTATGGTGTGGATGTCGAGATCCAAACAAGAAACCTTCCTTCTATCTTAGACAGGGGATTCAGTCTGGACGTAATGGTTCTAGAAACCAAGGTAGAAGATTGGAGGTCACTTATCATTCATCATTTGAAGGATCCTTATTCACCCACAAGTAAGAAGAATAGGCAGCAAGCAACCAAGTATGTCTTGTGGGCGAAGAATTTGCTGAGGAAAACTCCAGATGGGTTATTGTTAAAATGCCTAGGCCAAGAAGAATCCATGAGAGTGATGGCCGAAGTACATGAGGGGATATGTGGAGCACATCAGGCAGGTACCAAGATGAGATGGCTGCTCAGAAGGTATGGTTATTTCTGGCCCGACATGGAAAAAGATTGCAAATCCTATGCCTGCGGTTGTGAAGAATGTCAGAGGCATGGACCTCTCCAGCACGTGCCTTCGGTGCCTTTGAATCCAGTGGTCAAACCTTGGCCGTTCCGAGGATGGGCAATGGACTTCATCGGGCAAATCTATCCAGCCTCCAGTAAAGGGCATACTTTTATAATTGTAGCAACGGATTACTTCACCAAGTGGGTGGAAGCATCAGCAGTGAAATCCATAACTTCAGCAGTGGTCAAGAATTTTATCGAGACCAAGATCCTGCATAGGTATGGGGTGTCTGAAACTATAGTAACAGATCGTGGGCCATCTTTTGTTTCAAAGGAGGTCGAGGAATTTGCAAGCAAGTACAAGATAAAGATAATCCAGTCCAGTCCATACTATCCTCAGTCAAATGGGCAGACAGAGGCTAGCAACAAAATCCTGGTCAACATTATCAAAAGGATGGTAATGGACAGTCCAGAGAAGTGGCACGAGATGCTGGGAAATACGTTGTGGGCATACAGGACTTCTAGAAGAGCGGGGATAGGCACAACTCCTTATGTCTTAACTTTCGGGTAAGATGCAGTACTTCCCATGGAGATCAACGTTAGTTCCGTAAGAATTCAAAACCAATTTGGGTTACATAGTGCGAAATATATCGAAGCCATGTGTCAAGGCTTAGAGGACTTGGATGCAGCCCGAATTGAAGCCTTGAACCAAATTCAAGAGGGAAAAATAGCTGTTGCCCGAGCCTATAATAAGAAGGTAAGAATAAAATCGTTCAAGGAAGGAGATTTAGTGTGGAAAACAATCCTCCCGCTGGGGGCTCAACTTCGAGGCTTTGGGAAGTGGAGCCCGACATGGGAAGGTCCTTTCATTATTAGTCAGGTCTTGACTAAGGGAGGATACTATCTAGCAGACCTCGAAGGCAATAAGCAGAAACACCCCATTAATGTGAAATTCTTGAAAAAATATTGTCCTACATTATGGGATGTTAGGGATTGCTATATTGACGAGGGGGCAGAATAAGGCGAACTTCAGAAGTTTCATATGCAGTATTTTGTTCGTCAAGCATTCAAAAAGGGGGCAGAAAGACAGAAATTGATAGAAGTATTTATTTCATGTCGACAAATTGGTGAAATTACAAGATTCAAAGCCTATGTATTACATTTGATCCTCTTTGAAAGTGGTGGTATCTTCAGCTGGTTTCCCGATGTCTTCATGGATGGAACCCGATCAGGTGATTGGGTTGTGCGGCCAACATGCGCCTGGTAAAAGACCCTCCAACGAGACCGTCACCATATATGATGGTGAAGCCCGATTTATCACCACAGATTGCGAGAGGATAAACCATCAGGAGGAGACCGCCCGACCAGGGGTGTTGGAGATAGAAGGGTGATCGACCAAGGGTGTTGGAGATAGCAGTTATCAGGAGAAGTTTTTTTTCTTCTCGCGAAAATGAAGCTTTAGAAATAGCCACTCAAAAACTGGAAAACCCATGTCTCAGAGGAGGCAAGAATGCTCAAGATGGGTTGAAGTCGAAGGCCAGAATGAAGAGGATTTGCTGGTGGGGTAGAAGGATTTCCATAGCCGGAATTTATAGAAAACCAGAGGGTAGTTTGGAGGTCGTGATAAGCTCAAGGGGCACGCATGCTGATATTCAATCAATGTTGGCGTTTGGGATCCCCACCTTAACATTAATTGAAGGGGGCACTGTTTGGGTTAAAACCGAACTATAGGCCCAAAGGTGGAGTCGGCCCAACCGAAGGCCCAGACGAAACTTAGGGGGCAGGAAAGGGGCCACTTGCCCACCTACTCAAGGGCCAAGTGGTGTAGGCTGATCAGACTACACAGCCCAATAAAGCACTTTATGGTGGCATTCATGTAAAAAGGCTGATGAGTCATCACATTTGAATCGCATTCGGGCAAGGTTGTGGCTACAGGAACCCAAGCCAAAGTTGTCTATAAAAGGAAGCAGAGAAGGCAGGATTCAGGACACTCAAACAAACAAACAAATGCAAGCCAAAACTCTGCTCAAAGCCAGATTTGCCTTCCAAACAAAGCTGTAGTCAGCAAAGCCTTCCTCCCATTCGGGACCAGCCTTTATCCCCCGCGGGATACTCTTTTCTTCTAACCTTTGTAATAGCTCTGCTACCTTGTTCAATCTTGTTGGTAGTATCGATTCACTTTTATTATTCTCCCTCTCTCTCCTTAAAGCTTTCAGACCTTTGACAAAGCTGTAAAGATATGGACCTGCAAGAAGATCAGCCTTAACTGACAAGGTTTAATCTTGCCCGACCTTCGTGGCTCTGTCTTTGTCTTTTCTTTCTTTAAGAGCCTAGCAATATGTTGTATATTTCCAGTTATATACAAGGTGTTTCTAGCAAATTAATCATGATGAAAAGACGTCCTCAATACTTAGATCCAGTTTGAATATATCTTCAGTATTCAAACCAGATCCAAGTTCTAAGCCCGCAGGGCATGTAGATTTGATCAGTTTAAAAGTCCTTGGCCTCAAGGCATAAAAAAAGAACTTTATGTGGACTTAACCCATCCACGACAATCCTTGATAAACGAGAAGTCCGAAGTTACTTGGGGCGCAAGTAATCGACCTATCCCTTAGTTTTGTTTCTACTATATCCTGATTACTATAGAAAGCTTAAGTATGAAGTGAATTCTGATAGAAAGCCTCAAGGCCTACACCTAAGGCCCCACGAAGGCATCTATTTGGATTCACTCTATGCTGCGGTCTAGATAGTCCGAGTACAAGGATGAACTCTAATGGGAAGCCTCAAGGCCTACACCTAAGGCCCCACAAAGGCACCCATTTGTGTTCGTCCTACCTCTCGGACTCGGGTAATCAAAGGTATGATAGTGATAAAACTCCAGCAACCATAAAAACCACATATGATGTATCCAAGCACTGGTTTAGTTTGACAGGAAGCCTCAAGGCCTACACCTAAGGCCCCACAAAGGCACCTGTTATATCTAACACGGTTTCTCGGGCATATGCATATGCACAACTAAAACCTAACATCTATTCAACATCTGCCATACTGAAGATGGCAGTGGCACGCCTGAGCACCTACAAAGTTAATCTTGATTGTGAGCCTCAAGGCCTATACCTAAGGCCCCACAAAGGCACCTTTCAAATTAACTTTGTCCTTCTCTTTCAGCACTACCCGAGGAGTCTTGCCCGAGGAGTCTTGCCCGATCAAGGCTTGCCCGACGAGACTTGCCCGACTAAGCCCGAGAAGAAAGCAGAAGCCCGACAGAAGCCCTCGACCGGCGCCAATCTCCCAGGGGAGCTGTGTGCTCGTTTGCCAGGAATTCATCCTCGACGGATATTCCTGCCCCGAACACAGGCAGTTCCCCCACCAAATCTTACCATTTTCACAATTGAATCGCTAAATGACTCGGTAAAAATAAACAAATTGATGCAAGAAGATTGAGTTGGAAAAACCGGGTCGATATCAAACTCATCCTCATTGAATTTCCCCTGCTAATTCTCATATCCCTAGTCATCTGCATCACCAACTCCCTTTCATCATCTTGTTTTTCCTCTTGAACCTATCTTCAACGCTCGCAAACCCAGAAGCACATTCATCATCAAAGAATCTCCTCCCTTGCAGTTCTTGAAAAAATAGTGCCTTAGCAGCCTCTCTGCAATAGGTCTCTTCCCCTGGTCTTGATCGAGGCAAGATCCCACCAAGTCTTTGAAAGCCTTAGAGAGCTTCTTGTTCTTGAAAGCTTTGTTCTGGGTTTCGTAATCTGAAAGCCAGAACCTTTTAGTTATCTTCAGAAGCAGAGACTTTGATGGCAGAATGTTAGACAGCGGAAGGCCGCCACGAGCCAATTCCAGTGCCGTGATCCCAAAAGACCAAATATCCCCATTGTTTTCATTCCCATTGTGCGAATATATCACCAAAAGACCAAATATCCGAATTGGCCTCGTAAACAGAAGCAGAGACCTCGAAACCGATGAGCTAAACAGACCCATCAGAATTAATCAATATATTTTCATTCTTGATGTCTTTGTGGAGGTGGCCCTGATTGTAAAGATACGACATGGCGTTTAACGTCTTTTTGAGAATGATAGCAATGCAGGGCTCTGGCAATCTTTCTGCTAAAGTAGAGAAGATTATGGATTGCAGTGAACTAGTGGACATGAACGGCTTAACCATCCAAAGACAGTGGTTGATGGTGAATGATCAATGCATAGAAATAATTTTGGGGTGGGAAAGAAGAAATAGAGTCTTAGTGCAAGCAAAATAGGCCTATGATTGGTCAAGATGGACTTAATGATGACGATAGTAGAATTCATGGCAGTGGAGACGGCCTTGTGGACGACAAAGCTGCTTCCGTATCCAATTTCAGCAATGATTTAGTAGGAGGCAGGGTCTAACAGAAATTGGACCTTTTTGGTTTCTGGGTTTTCTTGGTTGGAAGAGGAGGAAGTCGCCATTTGAGGCGAAAATAATGAAATCTTAAAGGATCGAAAATGAGTTTTTGGGATTTCTGGGAAGTGGGTTTTGATGGAGAACATGAATGTATTCTGAGGGAGAAAGAAAAGTTGGGTTTTAAGTAGTAATCTTGTGAAAGGTTTAATGGTGAGTGTATCTTTGGGATGATGCATGTAAGTGTCTACTGCTATCTTCTTTTTTGGAGCTTTCCTACTGCAGTTGGGGGTGAAATTATCATATCAAATCGCCCTATGATTAGGTTACTTAAATATAATCTTGATTCTGTTATTATAGGGGTTTATGGTAATTAGGATTGGTTAGTTTAGTAGTTTGCCATCTCAACATTTTCTTGGGAACAAAGGCAATTGACAATCTTAACAATTTTCTTCTTCTAAAAAACAATCTTGCCTTTTATTTTGTGATGCAAATCTTTGAGTGTTGGATACTAAGGCATCAAGAGTGGAGTCTTAGCGTCATTGGGTGAGTTGATTAAAGTTGTGATTAAATTTTGTGTCACCCATATTCTAAGTTCGATCTCATATATTTTTCAGTAGTAAAAAAGAAGTACAACTAGAAAAGTGATTAGTTGTAAAAAGTATTACTATGAATCCGTGGCAGATGCACATTGGAACCAAGGTGGTCATAAGACCACCTAGAGTCCTGAAAATACACATGTGAAGGTCTTTCGAGAACTATTCGAATGCTTGGTATAAGTCCCTTTTGTGCCCAACAAGTGTTTGAAGTAATGCATTCTAGGCATATTTAGGCAGCCCTCAGCAGGTTGGGTCGAGAGCACTCGACAAATTCTCTTGATAGCACTCATCAGATTGCTTTGGCATATGTTGATATTTGTTAACATGTGCACAAAATGGTTCGGTTGACGACAATTGTTCAATGAAATACCTTGATGAATAGACTGAATTTTTTTTTTTTGCGTGCTTCGAGCTCTATTTTGGGTCGAGAGCACTTGACAAATTCTCTTGATAGCACTCATCAGATTGCTTTGGCATATGTTGATATTTGTTGACATGTGTACAAAATGGTTCTGCTGACGACAATTGTTTAACAAAATACCTTAATGAATAGACTGATTTTTTTTTTTGCGTGCTTCGAGCTCTATTTCTAATAAACGATTTAGATCTTTAACACTGCGACCACCAATCTTCGAATCTTGGATCTGCAACTGTTATGATTTAAACATCAAGAGAGGTAATGCATACTAGATTATGAAGACAATGACTGAACTTAAACACATTAACTTTTCTTTCTATATCTAGCGTTCAACTTGTTTAAGAAACAAGCCAAGCTTGACTTAGACATGCACAACTCGTAAAGCATGTGAGTAGCTCGTTAATAAGAAGCTTGATGAAAATGTTATTGAAGAAGACCATCTCAATGTTGTAAATTAGCTTGTGTTTGACTTTTCTTTTTACTCCTCTTGAGATCGACAAAAAAATAAACGAGCCAACCAAGTTGAGCTCTTATAAAATTGTAACAAAGCCAACTTAAACATGATGAAATTCGCAACATTTATAGCCCTAGTTAAATTTGGAGAGGTGATTTCACATACCTTTTTTATTTTTTCACACACTCACTTTATTTATGATCGTTGTTGATGCACAAAACCGGAGGGGTCTTGGAACAACGTAAATTCGATCGTGAATCTGCAAGAATTGTAAATAACACAAGATGTATCGTGGTTCACCCCAATGTTTGGACTACATCCACACTGATATTGTATTTCTCTGAGAGAATTGTGAGGAAGAGAGCATCTGTAATGTGAGAGTGAGGCTTTGAGAGGGTGAGAGGGCTTGCTCTGAATATGAGAGCTTAGGGGAGAATTGGCCTCTCTTAATGAGGAGAGTGAGGGGTCATTTTATAGAATAAAGGCTCCTCACTTATTACATATTTGCCCCTCAATTTATTGCATAATTACATTTGAGTCCCCCGAGTATTTATACAAGATCTAAATACGGAGGCCCTAAGTATGGTACAAACAGTAGTCCTCCAAATCTTCAGTCAAGAGAGTCTTTTGGCTAAAGACTTGAAATTCAATCCATGTGTGGGTCGAAGTAACTAGATGTTGTCTTGAACTGATACTCGATATGAGGCGGTGCTCAATTTGAAATAATGCTCAACTAGAAGTAGCACATGTTGCGAGGTTGCTCAGTTTGTGGTTTATGTTGCCTTGGTTGGCTCGGCTTGTGGCGTTGAATGTGAGGGAGTCCCTTTTATAGAATAAATGCTCGCTCCTCAATACATAAGTGATGGGTTAGGAGTGATGCTCGCGGCGAGGCGGTTGCTCAACAGCCGGTGATGCTCTCTAATGATGGTGAGGGAGTCCCTTTTATAGAATAAGGGCTCGTTCCTCAATACATAAATGATGGGCTAGAGTTGATGCTCGTGGCGAGATGGTTGCTCAGCAGGTGGTGATGCTCTATAATGAAGGTGAGAGAGTTTTTTTTATAAAATAAGGGATCGCTCCTCAATACATAAGTGATTGGTTAGGAGTGATGCTCGCTAATGAAAGTGAGGGAGTCCCTTTTATAGAATAAGGGTTCGCTCATCAGTACATAAATAATGGGCTAGAGTCCCCCAAGTATTTTTCATGAGGCCCAGTTGAGGCCCAATATATGATACATAATGTAGTCCCCCAAGTCTTCGGTCAATAGAGTATGTTTGGCTAGAGACTTCAAATTGAATCCATGTATGGGCCGAAATGACGGTTGTTCGGAGGCAGTATTTGTATACCCTGCACTGAAGCTTTGTAGGTGAAGCTTTGCAAGTGAAGCTTTTGAAGCTGGAGCTTTGTAAATGAAGTTTTTGAAGCTGGAGCTCTGTAAATGAAGCTTTTGAAGCTGATTGACATGAGTGATGCTCATGAATGTTTATGTTGATTGACATGAGTGATGCTCATGAATGTTTATGTTAATTGACATAAGTGATGCTCATGGACGTTGACATGAGTGATACTCATGGATGTTGACATAAATGATGGTCATGAATGTTTATGTATGACTGACATGAGTGATGCTCATGAATGTTTATGTATGATTGACATGAGTGATGCTCATGTATAATTTTGGAGTACTGGACGTACTTTTGATCACCTGGTTGGTGATAATAGCGGCAGGCTGCCGAATAATTTTGGAGTACTGGACGTACTTTTGATCACATGGTTGGTGATAATAGCGGCAAGCTGCCGAATAATTTTGGAGTACTGGGCGTACTTTTGATCACCTGGTTGGTGATAATAGCGGTAGGCTGCCGAATAGTTTTGAAGTACTGGGCATATTTTTTATCACTCGGTTGGTGGTAATAGCGGCAGGCTGCCGAATAATTTTTTGTAGTATTGGACGTACTTTTAATCACCTGGTTGGTGATAATAGAGGGTCTGACTCTTTTGGGCATATGGGCCTTCGCTTTCCACATAACATTCCAGCCTATTACTTTAGGCTGGCCATTTTTTTTTTGTTTTACTTTTTGATGGGGTTATACAGATATCTGTGAGAGATAAGAAAAATAAATTACATCATTCAAAACAAAGGTTTCGACATAAAAGCTTCGACAGTTGCAGATCGTTGGTGTGTACTGCACTTACTGCGTACTGGGTTGTTGCAGATCTTTTTCCATGTGCATATTGCGGTGGCTTCTTCAGAAAAATGGGAACATGCATGATGAAAGTTTTCTTTTTCAAAAGTTGATGGCATCTTCTACGCTGTCATCGTGCCAAGTTGACTCCCTTAATCAATAAAAAGCTTGGCCTGCTGTGCATTAATTGCTTATTTTCTTGTAGTTTTTTCAGAAAAGTGGGAAAAGTTGGTGGGGATCAAGGCAGTCAAGTGCAACCATCCTTCATTAGGATAGTCCTTTCTTATAGCTTCCGCAATTTGCAAAAGATGCTCGATCTGGGGCTCATCCAAGTCGGGATCACTCTCATCCACAACTTGGTTGAGATGTTCACAACATTCCCATATGCTCATTTCCACCTTATCCAGTTTTCCATATTCTTCCCTCATCCGCTTCACAAAGTTGACGCTCTGGTAAATGTGATTGATTATGTAGAACTCCTCGACCCCATCTCACCTCTCGCTGCTAACATCATAATCCCTAAAAGTGTGGCCGAATGCATTCGTCGGAGGCTCCACAAATCCACCATCCAACACCAACTCATTTTTCTCGCCAGATTCAAAGACTTTCTCCTCCGTCTCAACCACTCCAAAGTCGGGCTGCTGAACAATGATGGTTATCCTGCGGGGTTGACGAACAATCTAAAGGATCGATTGGGGAGAAACGTCAGAGGCAGCGGCGATTGCAATAGCATGGTGAAGGTGTGGGGGGAAATGTGAAAGTATTTATAGTTAGCCGGAGAGTCTTTCCTTGAGAATTCCCAGTAACCGAGTCATTCCCTGACAATTCCCGCTCACCGAGTCCTTCACTGAAAATATTTTCGAGAATAGAGATCTGCGTTTTTCCATGAAGCTGACAGGTCGAGAGGTGTAGCCACAAGCAATGAAGTCAAAGGTTTCTCCTATGAAAGGCTAACCTGACTTTCATTTTGGAACTTGACCCTTTTGATTTTCCTTCCCATTCTTGTTCTGGTCCTTCTTGAATCCTCCAGTGCTAGAGGTGCACACATCATTAACGCTGATTTCAAGCACTATTTGGAGTGGTGGAGGCACTCGAGATAGTCTTCGCGGAGGAGGACGCAGTCATTGGGCTCACGGCAGCGAGACATGCACTCGTTGAAGTCCACCCAGAAATCGTAGCACCGCCCTTTGTTGCCGGTGATTCCCCACCTCGATGCCATTTTATTCTCTTGCGCGGTGGATGATTGAGTCGAATCAGTTGTATCGACGGTCGGTGGAGGTTAAAAGTTTATCAGCGATTGCGATGGTTGGTTCACTCTAGCTGCTGACTGTTGCTCTGAGCAAAAGAAATGAAGGGACGAGATCGCTTCGAGAGAGCTTGCAGAAGCCATAGATGGCAGATGAGATGGAGTCCGGTCTAAGTAAGAGAAAGTGGATAAGAAAGTAAGTGGAAAAGCACTGGCAGTGAAGAGGACAAATTAGAATATTGGTGTGGTGTTTGGTTTTCTTGGGTTTTTTGCAGATTTTGCAGATCCACGACGGAGGTAAAAAATGAAAGAGAACCGACACAGTTTTTCGTGTCGTTTCCCACAGAAGGCGCCAAATGTTGATGCACAAAACCGGAGGGGTCTTGGAACAACGTAAATCCGACTGTGAATCTACAAAAATTGTAAATAACACAAGATGTATCGTGGTTCACCCCAATGTTTGGGCTACGTCCACACTGGTATTATATTTCTCTGAGAGGATTGTGAGGGAGAGAGCCTCTGTAATGTGAGAGTGAGGCTTTGAGAGAGTGAGAGGGCTTGCTCTGAATATGAGAGTTTAGGAGATCTCAGGCCTAAGAATTGGCTTCTCTTAATGGGGAGAGTGAAGGGTCATTTTATAGAATAAGGGCTCCTCACTTATTACATATTTGCCCATCCATTTATTGCATAATTACATTTGAGTCCCTCGAGTATTTATACGAGATCTAAATACGGAGGCCCTAAGTATGGTACAAACAATCGTCAAATTGTATAAATTAAAAAAAAAAAAGCAAATAAGAATAAGGGTAAAAGACTGTTTACTATTCTCATGTTTCGTGGTTTTCAACATTTAGTACATCACGTTTTTTTCGTCCCAGAGTCATACCTAAAGTATTAATTTTGGGACAGTCTTATACATCTGTTAGTTAAACTATTAATTCTCCCGTTAAGTGATGACGTGGTGCCCATGTAGACAATGATTGAGCGCCACGTGTCATTAAAATATTAAAATAATTAATTTAAAAAAAAAACCATCCCTCCCCCCCCCCCCCGCCCCCGCCCCCAACCCAGAAGAAGGAGGAAGAACAAAAAAAACAAAAAACAAAATACGAATCTGCAACCCAGAAGAAGAAGAAGAAGAAGAAGAAGAAGAAGAAGAAGGAAGAAGGAGGAAGAAGAAGAAGAAGGGAAAAAAAACAAAAAATGAATCTGCAACCCAGAAGAAGAAGGAGGAAGAAGAAGAATAAGAAGAAGAAGAAGAAGGAAAAAAAAAACCAAAAAGCCGAATTTGCAACCCAGAAGAAGAAGAGGAAGAAGAAGAAGGAAAAAAAACAAAAAACAAAAACCGAATCTTCAACCCAGAAGAAGAAGGAAGAGGAAGAAGAAGGAGGAAGAAGAAGAAGAAGTAGGAAAAAAAAAAACCAAAAAGCCGAATCTGCAACCTAGAAGAGGAAGAAGAAGGAGGAGGAAGAAGAAGAAGGAAAAAAAAAAGAGGAGGAAGAAAAAGAAGAGGGAAGAAGAAGAAGAAGAAGGAAAGAAAAAAAAAAATCTGCAACCCAGAAAAAAGGAGGAGGAAGAAAAGGAAGGAGGAAGGAGGAAGAAGAAAAAGAAGAAGAAGAAGGAGGAAAAAAAAAATTGAATCTGCAACCCAAAGGAAGAAGAAGAAGGGAGGGAGAGGGTGAGGGTGAGGGTGCGGGGAAGATGAAGGGTTTTTTTTTAATTTTTTAATTTTTAATTTTTTAATATATATATATATATATATTAATTATATATATATATTTATTTATTTATTTTATAAATAATTTATTTTTAATTTCCATGTGGATGACACATGGCGTTCAGTCATTGTCCACATGAGCGCCACGTCACAATTAACAGGAGACTTAACAGTTTGACTAACTGATGTATGAGACTGTCCCAAAATTTACATTTTAGGTATGACTCTGGAATGAAAAAAACTTGATGTACTAAATTTTGAAAATCACGAAATATGAGAGTAATAAACAATTTTTTACCCTAAGAATAAAAATATAAGTGTGAAAGAAGCTAAAAAGAGTGTTTGATTATTCTTTCTTTAAACTCACTAGGGCATCATGGTGATTTGGAAAAAGTAGCTCAACACGAGAGGTCCAGAAATATTGTGGACTTGGACTATGGAGGTACATGTTCTTACTTATTAATGTTGCAGCCGAAACTTATTGGGCTTAGTTTATGGAAACTTTGCTTTGATCACTATCAAAGAATTTAATGGTGCATTTCTTTCTTCTAAATTATGGCTCCACTTGTGCATTCCTATTCTTTTGGAGGGTGAATTAGTAGAATTTTTTTTTAACAAACAATATTATTTACATTAAAGGAGAATGGGTGGGTTTATTCTTACAATGAGCTAGCAATAATTTCATTTAAATTCGCATTTGACGAAAATTGAATTGAAGATCTCTCACTTACAAGTAAAGAAGAATACCACTAGACCGTAATATTATGTAGCAAGTAGTAGAATTCTTAGACAAGAAAAATAAAGAGTACATCTTTTAGACACCCCTATATTTAATAGTAAAAAGATATGTATATAATGGATACATATATAGGCCAAGTCCTTGCTACATGAAAATAATAGAACCAAAAAAATAGAAAATGAGGGAAACTAAGGCAGATACTAGGGTAACAGATAGTGGAATGCTTCCCTTGTCCTTCCTTATAAGCATTCCTTCAATGATAGGGTAGTTCATTACTATGACATAGAAGGATATGAAAACTTGTATGAACATCTTGTCCAACTCCCCCACAAAGATCCCTCTAGCAATCCCCACAGCAAACGATGCCATGTTCAAGATGACTAGGGCAACCATTGGAGCAAGAAATAGTAGTGATGTTTGGAAATCAAATACTCCCATATTGTAACGCTTGAGTTGTTCGACGTTGTCGACTTTATTCGTTGGAAAAAAACTGGCTTCTCTCATACCAAGTTTCTTCATGAAAGCATCCACACTACCATATAAATGGGATGTGACTGACTTCATCATCCATATCCTCTGCTCATTTACCCAATGTCGAAATGTTAACCCCGTTGCGAGCACCTCGTATAAATGTTTAGAATGGGATGATAGGAATATGAACGAAAATACAATGAAATAAGTATTTGAGACCTGCAAAGAACAAGACCGTCATACTATCATGTCAAAATCCTTCTACTAAAGTTGTTTAACAACTAATTAAGAGGGTAATGCTTTCTTATATACTATACAAATACTTATATCAACAGACTGTGAGCTTAAATTTTTAACCACACGTGTTCATAATCAACCATAGTAAATGGTTCAGTTTCAATCTTAAGATCATAAAGCAAGTGGACATTTCCCTCGATAGTGGAAGTAATTATATATTTTGAATCATTTATACAAAAGAATTTTTAAAGAAACTTGTAAAAAAATATAGGTATAATGAGAGAAAATTACCTGAGGGTATAAAGGAATGCCATTGAGTAGGCAGAGTTGAGGAATGGTAGCAAAGCCCCAGAGCGACAAGAAATAGAAAATGGGGAAAAGGGCAAGTTCTGCATAACACATGCTGTGAAGAAAATTGCGCGTTTTGAAAGGGCCATATATAAGAGGACTAAACTTGGAGATAGCAACATCAACCAAGCCAGAGGACCATCTTGTCCCTTGGACCAAAAAATCATCCAAATTGGTGGTGCCACTGCCCAAGAATTGTGGCCTTTTTGGATCAAAATACACTGAAATCCAACCTTTGCAATGCAAATGAAACCCTGTGAAGTAATCTTCCACCACCGAACCGTATAAGAAACCAACCTGCATGCCACAAATAAAAGAAGATCACCATTAGCATAAAGTTGGAGGAATGCTAGGCTCAGTCACCTCCCAAGCCGGTTACTACAAGCTCTTGATATATTGTACAACTGACACGTATCAACTTCTCACAATTGACTAAACTTGGCACAGTTCTTTTTTTTCGGAATAAGTAAGGTTTCAATAGATTAATTGTACTTGCCTCTTTACCCCATTTGGTGCCATCTTCATAAACACAAGAGGCTAGTAGTTGGATTTCATTTGGCTGTGCATTATTTCTCTGGATGAGCATATGATCAGGCTTGTTGATTTGGCGGACGGATTTGATGAACTCATTGGATGGACCAAAACATTGTCTAAGTTTCATTGCATCCCCGGCTGATCATTCAATAGTGAAACTAATTTAGTGGCCTAAAAAACGTATGAACGCATATAGTACAGACAAGTTCATAATTTTAATATATATGCTTATTAAACCAAATTAAGGTATTTCATTAAGTGAAATTGTATTTACCTTCACTAATGGAACTTTCACATAAGGACACCCTCTTGATGTAGTAGCCAGTACCACACACGCACGGCCCTCCAAGCCCATCATAACCTTTCCATAGCACCTATTTATATACAAGTTGTCGAGACCAATTCTAGTCAAAGATTATTATTATATGCATTTCTACATATGATATGACATGTAATTGATTAATGTAAAGTTTGGTCCTTGAGTTCTTATGTACCTTAAGTGCTGATCTCAGCTGACTGTCATAGATATCGTTGTTACTGATGTTGTGAAAATTTTGAGGGAATTGAACAAATGCTAGAGAGGGTGATATCTTGGGGTCAAGGTGGAAACACATTGCTTGCCGAGCCGAACTTGCATCATTGCAATGCATGTCACAATCTAAACCTAATATGTAAGGCGAATTACTTATAACTCCCGACACACGTAGCTGATCAAAACAACATCAACGTTACTTATCAAATAGTCTACTATGTAGGTAATTATGTCAAACTGTCAATCTGAATTATCAATTAATTGAATGAACTATTTTTTAAGACATAGTAGTTAATTGACAGCTAACTTGACAATATATAAGTAAGTAATACACATATATGGTAAGAGAATATTACTTAAAATCGACACATAAATAGAGGAAATTTTACAAAAGGAGAGAGATGCATGCATACAAGAACATTGAGCGCTCCGGCCTTGAAATTGTGAGGTTGAGAAGGTCTTTTTTCACGAGAAACATAAATAAGAAGAGGCATATTTTTGGCTTCATTTGCTTGAATTGCATCAGCATCATCACCGGACGTTTCTTGTATTACCTGCCAAAATTCCAGATATGGTTCTTATGATGAATTTGTATATAATTAAAACAATATTGTCTTTCCTTACAAGAATATTAGGTTCTTTTGTGGTTGAATTCTTATAGCAAGCCTGATGTTGACAAAGTTAATGATATGAATTGTGTGGAGATCGGTTTTTTCCCACTTGTTGGATGTATTGGCAAAATAGAAAATAATTTGGAAATTAAATAGGCATGTCAGTTGTGAGGCACGGCTTATCAACGTTTCTATTACTAGGAAAATACTAATTACATGTTAATATGTAATGAAATCATAATTTTAGGGGTGTGCTATCCACACACTCCAAATTACTTCTCACGCACCCCTTGTTAATTTCTGTCCGTTGATCTTCTTCAATTCATTCGATCTGACGGTCAAAAATTAGAAGTGTGTATGAGAAGTAAAATGACGTGTGTGGATATCACACCCCTAATTTTAACACTGACAAATCAAAACTTCATATGACATATCGGTTCAATAATACAATATCTCGTGATGATAAACTTACACATAATATTATATTGGACTATAACGCCATAGTTGCAATAAACTCTTTCTATGTCAGTACTTTTCGTCACCGAGCATGCCTTTATTTTAGGGAACTTTAACGAAAAGCTTCCGGTACTGTTCACTTTAACGAAAAACCACATTTTTACACTAAAAAGTCAATCATGGTAGTATTCACTTTACCTTTTATTTTGTCCTTATCGTTAAAACTCAAAGTTTTCAAGTCATTTTCATTAGTTTTCCTTTTATTTTATTGGTTTTAAATAAATATGTCTTTTGCATTGAATCCGGATCCTCTTTGTGAGGATCCCGGGGATCTGTCAATCTTGTCCGTTCATCGTACTTCATGCAATCAGAAATTATTTTAAATATTTATATTTAAAATTAAACACAAACAGTATTTGGCAAAAGTTGACAGCACGATATACGATGAATGAACACGATTCATGGATCCCCAGGATCCTCACCAACTAGATCCTGTTAGTTTTGCATTGATGAGAATTACCCAAGAGGATCCTTGCCGGATCCTCTTTGTGAGGATTTTAAGAATCCTTCAATCACATATGTTCATCATACATCGTACGGTCATAAACCATTATAATTTTTTTTTATTTAAAATTGCATATAAACAGTATCTGACAAAAAATAACCGCATGATATACAATGAACGGATGTGAATGTACCGAAGCTAAAGTAAATCAACAAACAATGGACAACATTAATACCTCGACGACTGCAGAGTGATCTTGACGACTGTCGCTCCTAGTGTCCCCAATCCTTGCATTTTCTGTTACTCTTTTCTTAAACACCTCGTATTTCTCCTGCAATCAAATCTTCGCCATAAGCTTTGTTGCTGAGAAATATCATTGATAATTATATCTATAAACATGAGGAATTTGTTTTGAGAAATAACAAAAAAAAAAGTCATCATGCACTCATTCCGGCTATTGTTCTTTTTGTCATTTTAACTGACCATTTTATGTATCTTCTAAAAACTAATGATCCTCCCTCTATTAAAAAATTGGTACATAAGATATGCTCAATTGAATACTAAAATTAACTATCATTCAGAATACTAAAATTGCGTATGTTCTCTCACGTTCAACTAGTGAGAAAATGTAAGAGGAAATTTTGGTGTTGATTGACACCATTGTTCTAAAAATCCCTGCATAGGCACTATAACAGCTGACCATTACTCTGATTAGCCTTTAGGTGTTTGAAAATTAAGAAAATGCACCTAGATTTGCTTAGGCATCCGTCTAGCCCGCGACTTTGACTTAGATAGGAAATTGATGGCTTTAATTTTGCATTTTAGTTTTTCAGTAAAATGTAAAAGACTTGTTGAATACTTGGATAAAAACTTATTATATATACTTGTTTCCTATGTTTTCAATATATTTTAATACTTTATCATTTATAAATCATTTTATTTTATAATTTATGCATCTTGCCTAAGCCTCCACCTAGCCGCCTAGGTGCTAAACCTCAATCCGTTACCCGACAAAACGCCTAAACCCCAATCTGCGACCTGACAAAACGCCCAATCCGCCACACAAATACGTACAAAAAAAATTAAGGGAATTATAATTAACCTTCATATGCTTTTTCTCTTGTACGAACTCACTGCCCCCAAAACCACCATCCTCATCGCCATCATTCTCTCCTGCAGAGAAATAAGCCCCCGGAGCCGTACACTTGATTCCATACCTCTTACAAAACGGAAGCCACCATTTTGCAAACCTCCAAGCCTCTCTCATCCCATTCAAAGTCACGGCAGCACCGGCGTCATCAGAGAGATACACGTGAAGCTTTTCCGGTGGATAGTCCATTGCCATGGCAGATAACACCGTGTTCATCACCACCACGGTTGGCTCCTTCTCCGGATCCGCGGTGCAAATAAACACATCAATCGGCGGAAGCTTGTCATCCTCCGGAAGCCTCTCTGGGAACACGGTTCGCGAAACTGCGCACCATCGGAATGATTGGCTGAGGAGCCATTCGAAGGCAAGGATGACTTCCGAGGCAAAGACAAGAAGCCACGGTAGGGTTGCGGCTTTGGTTTTGGGGTGTTGGAAGAAGAAAGAGGCCCTATAGGAAAATAAGAAGACTAGAGCAACCGAGTGGACGAGGATATGTGTCCGGTTGATGAAGTTTGAAAGCTTGTGGACGTGGCAGAGATGGAGAGGGAGCTTAGAATTCTCCATAGCTTCTTCTGTGGCAATTATATGTGTTCTTGCACTCAGGCATCAACAAGCAACATCCTCCACCTCCTTTTAAAGGACAATAACACTGTTTAATTATCGTTATTAAAAATAATAATAATAATGTCTACTAAATGATGAAATCATAAAACTGATCGTCAATGTAGAGATTAGACAAATTGTTCACACATCACCAACTCTCAACACTATTTAAGTTAATAAAATTACTGGAAAACAGCTATATTTTTAATTTTTAATTTTTTTACTTTTGGATATAACTGAGTATTCAATGAGATCGATTGATATGCCTGAATTATCTATGTTTTATTTTTATTTTATTTTTTACGAAATAAGAGCGTTTTTTGTTTTTCTTGATCAGCACGGAGGTTGACTTGTATGACTTAATATTAATGTAATGGGTTACTTTATATACATTGACAATATACATCTTTGCTGCCAACTATATTCACACATATATACCATACCTAAATATCATCATATAATAATAACAATTTTGACCATACGTTTATACAATATATATATATATATATATATAGAGAGAGAGAGAGAGAGAGAGAGAGTATTCCACCAACTTTTGCTGATGAAAATCCTTTGTTCTAGGATTTTTTTGAATTTTTTTTTTGCTCCACAATATAAATACACCATATTTTTTATACAATATATATGGAGTATTCCACGAATTTTGATATGAATTTGTACCTCAATATTGATTTTTCCTCTGGATTATTACAAATAGACAATTTCTTGAATGAATAATTTTCACTTCCATACGTAAGATATATACTTCCTATTGTCAGAAGACAAAATAACAAAACATTGCCGATATTAATTTTGATGATATAAAAAATATATATAAAATTAACATCTTGAACTTGATTAAAAGTTCATTTGGTTGCTTTTAAATAATTTAAAGCACATATCAAGTTCTGGTTCTAATTAAGTTGTAAGTTCTAACAAATATTGTCGATTAAAAGCCCTTATGTAGATAAGGGTTTCGACAAAAATATACAAAACGGCTCTAACAATAGAGTAAAATAATTTAAACATGTGAAACCCTAATCAAACTCTAATCCACGGCTCTATAGCTAATCACCTTCTAATTATGATAAATTAGTAATTCCTTATGTCTGACTTTTCTCTTTTGTTTAATTCAAAGGACTTGTCATATATGAAATAGTATTAATCGAGCTTACGTTTCAAATTTCGCCAAGTACCGAAATTGTATTTGCAACCACGACTTCCTGGCTGCAATCTTGAGTCCCAAGTATCAAAGATTCAAATCCACAGCCATCAGAGAAAGAGGATGGAACCTTCTTCTTTTCCGTTTCGGAGGCTCTGTTTGGTTGATGTTTTGGTGGGTTCAAGGTCGACGGATCTGACGGCTTCTATGTTGTTAGGGTTTTTTGTTTCTGTATTTTTGTTTTGGGCTCAACCTTTGGGTTGGGTTTTGATTTCCATCCACCTAGTCGGCAGCATACAGAGGCTTGGACTAGGCAAATACCACTTTTCCTTGGACCAAATAAAAAAATTCTTGGAGCAGGACGTAAAATAAAAACTTGATTCACTTAAAGGAGTTTTGCTCCAATAGTACCTGTATCACTCAGTTATATAAGTTTTCTTTTATGTAAAATTTAACTGTTATAAAGATTTTGTGAACACGGAAAATTCCCGAAATTTCGATGTCTACAGATTTATTAGATCTTTATTTTATATACAAAGATTAACAATTGATTTTCATAATTGTGGGAAAAGAAAATGTTCTCTCTTTATTGAGAAAGAATTCACATTGATGAGAGAAATGACTTTACATGTGCTTATAAGTGGTTCGTCTATTTTCTCGGTTCGGAGTTTGGCTTTCTCTGAGGATGTGACGGCGGCGGCGGTGTGGTCTTTGCTAGCTGGTGTTGGCCTCCCGTTGTGTCTTGGGTTGCCGCTCTCATTTTGCTTGGGCCATTTACTTTCTATGTAGTTGTCTACCCGGTTGTTTTTTAGCCTTGTACTAGTTTTTTTATTTAATGAAAGTTATCTTTGTGATAAATAAATAAAAAAAAGCATTGCAAATAAACAAGGGAGTTAGTGACAAATGGCAGCTTGTGGTAGCTGGCAATTAGGTATCACGCATAAGTCCTTTCGGCTTAAGGTTTGGGTATGTCTGGCGTCGGTGGTGAGAGTAACCAATTTTCAAATAAAGTTTTATTTACCAAAAAAAATAAAATTATCATCCAGTGCTCTTTAATGAATAAAATAAAAGGAGGTTTAATGAAAATCGTTTGGAATAAGTCTATTTCAACAAAAAAAAAATCTATAATTTTATTTATAAAAAGAGCTTAAATTTTAATGAAAATGACAAAAGTTTAATATAATAAAAAATAAAATGGAAAGAGTAATAAAAAACTGATGCACACTATTTCTGAAACTGAACGGTACTATATTATTTTTTAAACTAAACAGTACTACATTATTTCTATAGCTGAACAATACTACACTGTTACTAAAATTGAACACTATTTCTGAAAACTGAAAACTAATTATTTCTTAAACTAAACACGAGTACTACATTATTTCTGAAATTAATTGAACATATTATTTATTAAACTAAACACAAGTACTACATTATTTTTGAAATTGAACATGAGTATAACTCTGGTTTAACCAATTGACCATATAGCTGCATTTGCACTCCAGAGATAATTGAATTGACCCAAAAATCTTTCAGCAAAACAATGGGACTAAATTGTTCTTTAAAATGTTACTTTTGCATATGAGGCTTTACAAAAGGTTAACTGGGTAAGTTGATTGACTGCATCTAGTTCTACTGCTAGCTCATAGCTGTGTCCAAACGCCAGTTCTGGCCACATCCAACCCATACCCCAAACTCTTTACTGCAGTTTTTACAAGGCTTGGATAGGAGCCTCATAGCTCGACAGACACGTGTCGAGTTCCCAATGGCTCTTTCTTGTCCTTGTTGTCATGAATTATCCATCTTCCTAGCTAGAAGCACAAGAAAAAACCTGGAGCAGAGGAACCTCCCAAACTCTTCACAATTTGAGTAGCTGAAATATATTGCCCATCTCTCTATGGCCTTGGCCATTGCCTCTTCTGCAATTTCAAGCATTATTCCAACCAGGTAATTACAATAATTTCGTAATTAATCACTCCCTTAATAACCATTAATCTTGTTATTAATATCCAAGCAGTAAGCTTATGGATGGAATTATTTTTTACAGGGAAGTGCCTTGGAAATTTTCCTCTGGAAAAGTAGTCACAACATGCTTGCTGGGAAGAACAACCGCAGCCACCCGTTTACATGCAACAAAAGGAGGAGTCTCAAGTGTATGTGAACCACTTCCTCCAGATAGGCCATTGTGGTTCCCTGGCAGCTCACCTCCTGAATGGCTTGATGGCAGGTTTAAATTAATTTTAACTAAATCTAATTAATTAATTTATTTATTTATGCTTTCACTCTGACTTCTTTGGTGAAACCGTAGCCTTCCTGGTGATTTTGGCTTTGACCCCCTTGGATTAGGTGAGAATTTGTTACTTTTAGAACAATTTTACGGTCTGGTCGGCTATCTTTTGAACACGTACTCAATACAAACATTTGAAAATTTCATTGTCAAGACCCCTTAGGTGGTGTATTTACTAGATTATCTGATTTGTAGGTGTTCATACTTAATACGTGTTTGCACCCTAAAAATTTTTGTGAAAAGTTTATATAATTTGTACACTTCTATGAACATGGTCTTAAGTTTTTAATTTCCACAGAACATATAAACCCCAATTTGATAATATTTGCAGGGTCTGATCCAGAATTACTAAAATGGAATGCACAAGCTGAGCTGATGCATGGCAGATGGGCAATGCTGGCAGTGGCTGGAATTCTAATTCCAGAGTGGCTTGAAAGATTAGGCTTCATAGAGAACTTCTCATGGTTTGAGGCTGGTGAGAGAGAGTACTTTGCAGACCCAACAACCTTGTTTGTGGTACAATTAGCATTAATGGGGTGGGTTGAGGGAAGGAGATGGGCTGACATAATTAACCCTGGAAGTGTTGACATTGAGCCTAAGTTTCCCAACAAAAAGAACCCTAAACCAGATGTAGGGTACCCCGGTGGGCTCTGGTTTGATCCCATGATGTGGGGAAGAGGGTCTCCTGAGCCTGTCATGGTTTTGAGAACAAAGGAGATTAAAAACGGGCGTCTTGCGATGCTCGCTTTCGTAGGGTTCTTGTTTCAAGCCCTTTATACAGGGAAAGATCCCATTGACAATTTGATGGCTCATATTGCAGATCCTGGCCACTGCAACGTATTTTCGGTAACGTGATAAAACTTCATTACCTGCTCTCAGTTCTGCTAAGAAACATATTTTTCAGGACTTTGGTTTTCGGTGTAATGCCCTTTGTTGTGTTGATAAATTGTTGCCAACAATTCATGTGTGCAGGCTTTCACTTCTCAGTATTGAAGCTGATGAGGACTTTTTGAGGCTTGCAAACACACCAAACTGCCTGGAATTAAGTGCCTCTGTGCGTTACGCAATACTCTCTTCATGTTATAAAAATCAAATATATATTTTACATATCAAATATATATTTTTTTAAAGTTTTTATGTTACAATTACTAGTTCCTTTAGAGATTGAATTCATCGTTTTGCCATTTCTGATCTTAAAATGAAAGTTTCTTGAAAAAGCATACTAGATACACAATCGCATGGTATAACCAGTATCACGCATATCATAACATGTGTATAATTAGTTATTAATATTATACCAACTATATAAACTCGTCGTTCGCCTATATTACAGCATGTGAATCAGTTACTTCCCGTGACATTCTATTGCAGATAGCATGAGTATTTGGTGATCAAGAACTCTAGATGAAAAATCTAGTTTCTCCTACTGGCTGCCTAGTATTATTTACACAACACATATTGACTTGTGATGAATCATGAAAGTGTGGCAGCTAGAAAAAAAAACAACACAAACATGGTGTCTCCCTCTACCAACTCTACCCAACTTTAACGAATGAATGAAAATAACGTTTGTTTTTGTACGTAATTTTTGGAATTGGGAGTCCTAAAATGTAGGGCATCCAGTGGCTGACAAGGTCAATGCAAGTTTCACAACCTCCACAACCTCTCTCTCTCTTCCCCCCTCTCAAATCCCCCACAAGAGGCAAATACAGCTCTCTCTCTTCTGTCCCCAACCTCTATTCTTAGATTTTGTCTTGTAAAATCTGGTAATCTCCATTCCCCCAATACACCTAAACATGTCACACCCAACTCCTCCTCCTCCTCCTCCTTCCCCTCCTCCCCCATACACCCTACATTGATGATCACAAACACACCAAACCCTCAGACAACAAAACCACCCCATATCGAACAGCGGCTCATTTTCTATCCGGTGGAGACGACACCACATTGTCCCCCTTCCGGCCCTGCAAATGGCCGCTGTTCCCTCGTTCCTCTTCCTCCTCATCTTCCTCTCTTCCTCCCCTCACCTCTCCCTCTCCTTGTCACAAGAACAAGATGCTCTCTTGAAGCTCAAGAGATCTCTCTCTCCAGCAGATAATCCGTTGGACAACTGGGACCCAAACACCTCCCCATGTAACGACAAATGGGCTGGGATTGTCTGCAACGAAGATGTCATCACCGGTCTCCATTTCGCCAACATGGGTCTCTCCGGAAATTTTGACGTTGATGCATTAAAAGACATTCCTACCCTCAGAACCATTAATCTCATGAACAACAAATTCTCAGGTCCAATTCCAGATTTCCACAAGCTTGGTGTCTTGAAATCCTTGTTTTTGGCGGGAAACGACTTCTCCGGCGAAATCCCAAAAGACTACTTTTCCCATTTGACGTCGTTGAAGAAAATTTACCTTAACGGTAACAATTTCACAGGAAAAATCCCAGAGTCATTGACCCAATTGACCAAGCTAGAAGAACTTCATTTGGAGAGCAACCAATTCACAGGCCCTATACCAAAATTAAAGCCAGGAGTATTGAACTCCCTTGACTTTTCAAACAACAAGTTACAAGGTCCTATCCCGGAAACCCTGTCGAAATTTGACCCCAAGGCGTTCGATGGAAACGAAGGACTATGTGGCGGGCCACTCAAGTCATCATGCAAGCCGCCTCCAACACCGTCATCTCCTCCGCCAAAATCCCCATCAAAGTCTCCGCCAGAATCCCCATCAACATCGCCGCCCTCAACTCCAAAGAAGAAAGAGGAAGATAGAAAATCAAAAACCATCATCATAGTCATCAGCGTCATTGTCGGTATCATGGTTCTGCTCCTGCTTTTCGTGCTGCTCACGAAGAAGAGGCGAAAACGGGAGGACAACTTCAACGTGCTCGGCAAGGAACAGATCGTGGATGACCATCGTAATGTACAGGAGAAGGTGGTTGAAGTTCATATTCCAAGCACCACAAATCGCAGCGTGGGAAGTACAAATGAGTCGAATCGTAGCGTGGAGGTCAACCAAAGCAATAGCAGAAAAGGTAGCGGGGACTCGAAAAAGGGGTCGAGTCAGGGGAAAAACAGCATGAACGAGCTTTTGATGGTGAACGAGGAAAAGGGTACATTTGGATTGCCGGATTTGATGAAGGCGGCAGCAGAGGTTTTGGGGAATGGAGGGTTGGGATCAGCTTATAAGGCGGTGATGTCTAATGGGTTTTCTGTTGTGGTGAAGAGGATGAGGGAGATGAATAGGTTGGGGAGAGATGGGTTTGATGCTGAAATGAGAAGGTTTGGAAGATTAAGCCACAAGAACATCTTGACTCCTTTGGCTTACCATTATAGGAGAGAGGAGAAGCTGTTGATCTCAGAATACATTCCTAAGGGCAGCTTGCTATACGTTTTGCATGGTATGAATTTGTCTTAGTTTTATTCAATTAATCTTGTTTTAGGCCTCAGTATATGCTAGAATCATTTTTTTTCGATTGACTGGTGAAGAGTACCAATCTTGCATATACTTGGTATGTCGTTAAAGTTGGTCGATATTATCAAATATCAGTAGACTATATTGGCCAAATATCAACAATGTACCAAGTACTAAAAGTGGTATTCGTAACAAAAAAAATTCCCGCTTAGAGAACAGGCTACCATTCTACGATTTCTTAGTACATTGTAGATTGGTATAGTGCCAAACTCTTAATTTTCCTAATAGATCATATTGTTTAACAATATAACATGTTAGATTGTTTAACAAGACACTTCTCACTAGACGAATGCAACAAAAATTTCCATTGGATAGATATAAATATCAATTTTTGTTTCTTGGTGGTATACATATATAAATTTCTGATGCACATAGAAATCTAACCAGACTAATAAATATATGCACACTATTGAATTTGCAGGTGATCGTGGAATTTCTTATTCGGAGCTGAACTGGCCTACCCGTCTGAAGATTGTCCAAGGAATTGCATGTGGAATGGGATTCATCCACACAGAGTTTGCATCCTATGACCTGCCCCATGGAAACCTAAAGTCCAGCAACATTCTACTAAAAGAAGACTATGAGCCGGTCCTCAATGACTATGCCTTACATCCTCTCATAAACCCTAGCAATGCTGCACAATCCATGTTTGCTTTTAGGACCCCAGAGTACATAGAATCCCAGCAAGTATCTCCAAAAGCCGATGTATACTGCCTTGGGATTGTGATCCTTGAAATCCTCACCGGGAAGTTTCCATCTCAGTATCTGAGCAACGGGAAAGGCGGAACCGACGTCGTTCAGTGGGTCCAATCAGCCATGGCTGATCAAAGAGAACAAGAGTTGCTAGACCCAGAGATAGCAAGTGAGACAGACTCAGTGGATCAAATGCTGCAGCTTCTGATGGTTGGAGCTGATTGCACTAAGAGTGAGCCTGAGCAAAGGCTTGATTTAAGCGAAGCCATTAGGAGGATTGAAGAGGTACAAGCTTGAGAAGCTTGCAGGCATGCATATATATAAAAATATATATATGCTAATATGCTTGCTATATATTCTTCAATGGATTTACTTCAATACAAATGGGATTTTCTTACAAAGGTGAGAAATTGAAAGGGCTGATGAAGGGATCAGAGAGTGTTACTGCAACCACAGAAGCAAACGGAAAACGAGTGAAAAATACTAAATTAAAAAAGGGTGCTAATTCAGGAAGTTTTTTTTTTTTTCTTACCATATATATAGGTGAGTTAAAAAAAGGGTAGGAGAGAGAGTGCTGGGTTGGAACAAGGGAGGAAAAATGGAATTTAGTGAAAAATACTGAATAAATTAAGTGATATTTCTATTTTGGAGGAAGGTTTGGATCTTAGTTCTTGTTTTTTTTTATTCTTTTTTTTTTAGTTGTACAGAGAAGGAACCATAATCATAATTTTCGTTTTTTTTTAGGAATACTAACACACAGATTCATTCACCTACTTACATGTTGATTGACTAAACATACATGTATCACATGATTTTATTTATTTTTCATTTATCAAGCTTTCAAAACTGCCAAAGACGTTGCCAACATCTATGTTTTATGCTGACTGTATCAATCAGTAAATCTACATTTTAGAAATAAATAAGATTGAATTATAAGAAAACTGCCACAACGAATAACATTTGGTGAATAAATTAGGTAGTCTAGCGATAATCAAAAGTTACATACGAGCCGAAAACGATAATAAAATAGAGAAATAAATACGACGATGCAAATAACTTCTATCTCAAAATAATTAAGAGCAACCGTTTTTAAATTTAACGCATGCGTTACACCCATGTATCTGCATCTCTCATCACGTAAAGTTTTTCTCCTGTACTGTACTTGAGGTTATGTTCCATTCCTTATAATTATCGAAAAAGAATGCAAGGACATGCCAAGAAAACGCGAGTCTTATGGTGAAAATTAATCACTGTTCATGAAGAAATTGGTTACGTAGACAAGAACTTGCATATAGTTGCATGTCAGGGAGTGTATATATTTGTTTCTTTCTCTTCTCTCATGTATACAGTCAGCAAGTCACATATGAAGAGAAATAGAGAAAAACGTGTATATTTTTAGAGTAGGCAAGCTTTTTTGGCCCATGTGTTCGTCAATTGAGGAAGAAATTTTTGCATGTACTAGAACATTGTCGCACGGTGTTATTATTCACATGTTATATAATATCAGTAGACGACGAATTTTATTACATCTCATATTTAAAGTATATTAATAAAAAAAGATTACAAATATTATAATTTACGATAAATAATAACACTGCATAGTGTCTCGGATACAATAAAAGTTTACTCCGATGAAAGCCCAAACCCACTTATCCCATATGGGTCGACAGGTTCTGGCGTTGTTGGGTTTCGGCTGCCATGTCTGACCAAAGAAAGTAGCTCCCTTTTACTATTTTTATATGTCGGTTTGTCAAATCGCCAAAACCTACCACATGTTAAAGAGGTACCAAACACAGATCACAATCGAATATAGTGGCTGTTGTCAGAGGAAGACGAAGAGTTTAAAGATCCCAGGAAGGAACATGGGAACTGCATCAGAGATTGTAGCTAAACTGAAACTGAATCCCCACCCTGAAGGTGGCTTTTATTTCGAAACTTTCAGAGATACTTCCATTGCCCTGCCATTGTGTCAGCTTCCCCCAGACTGTAAGATTTTCTCGCTTCTGCTTCTCATTCATTCATTCCTGTGAATTTTCATGGTTTACAAATGATTTGAATTTTGAATATTTGATTTTTGTTTCATTATGTATTGGGTTTTATTGTTATCTGCATATTGATCTTGGATTTATAATTTTTGGAAAATCTTTGGAAGCTCCTAAGTAGTGAAATAGATTGGTTTGTATGGATTAATGTGTTGTGTTTTATGAAATTGGATTTTTTGTTATTGGAATTTAAGGCTCGTATGCAAGCAATCATTCTCCTGTGTGTTTTTTTTTTTTAAATGAACGATAGCGTTTAGTGGGTTAAATTGTTAGTTATTAAAGAGGAGGGAAGGGAATCTTTGGAGATTGAACCCGTAACTATGGTGCATAGATATGATTGCTTTTCGCCGCTGTGATAAAGTGCGACATGCATTCTCCTATGTGTTAACTGCACTTTTAATCATATTGATCGCTTGTCGACAATTGTAAAGTTGAAGTATCGATAGTGTCAATAGTATTATTATCTACAATGTATCGACAGCATATCCGCATTCATACGTGGGATGTGAGAATCTTTTTAGCCCAATTGAATTTTGATATAGGATTGAGTCCAATTGTAATGTATGGGAATTGTGGTTGTATTATTTGTACCACTTTCTTTTACTAACATAAGTGTAGTTTATCTGCAGACAAGGTTGAGCGCCCTGTGAGTTCATCTATCTACTTCTTGCTGCCGTCTGGGAGTGTATCTCGCCTTCATCGTATACCAATGGCAGAAACCTGGCATTTTTATCTCGGAGAGCCCATTATGGTACACCTCGAATCACGGCTCACTGAACGATTGAATCATCTGCATTCACATGTCATTTCTGTACTCATTTCAAGATATTCATATGATGCATAACCATCTTACCGTACAAACATTTGCTCGGAATTGTGTAGGTTTTCAGCTAAATTGGTTGATAGTTGATACTCGGCCTCGGCTTTTGAATTAAGATAGATAATCTTACATTTGCTGTCCAAATGATTCGTTGTACTTTGATCTTATATCTTGCCTACTCTTGCACTCAAAATGATTCATTTCACTGTGAACTCCGGGTTGAGATTTCTCATCAGATTTCTGCGCTATGTTTTCCGTTTGGTAGTTGTGGGAAGCATTTAAATGTTTATAGAGAAACAGATAATGTAAAATTTCTGCTCTGTAACACCGCTGTATCTGCTATCAGGTCGTGGAGTTGGGGGAAGATGGGAAGGTCAAGTTAACCTGCCTCGGACCCGATTTGGGAGCGGATCAGCAACCCCAGTACACAGTGCCTCCAAATGTATGGTTTGGTTCCTTCCCAACAAAGGACTACAGCATTTCATCAGAAGGGGCATTGCTCAAAGCTGCTCCAAGGGATGCCGAGACTCACTACTCTCTCGTGGGATGTACTTGTGCACCTGCCTTTCAGTTCCAGGATTTCGAGTTGGCAAAACGCTCCGATCTTCTTCCTCTTTTTCCTGGTTACGAGGCTCTCATAACGCTGCTTACTTTCCCTGAAGAAGCATAAGCATTTGCTGCTGTAATGTTATGGTTGTATTAGCTCAATGTTCATTCTGAGTTTTTACATGTTTATGTATCCGAAGCGACCGAGGATTGTTCAAACATCGTTTCACATACTAATATGTTAAGACTTCAGATTTGATGATCCATTGATTTGGCTTGATCATACAGATCTTATATAAATATAATAAGGATTTGAACATGAATATCTTACAGATGTAATAACACTGAATGTGCCATGAAATGTGTACCTCCACAACGGTTAACAACCCATGGAAAATCAAAACTAATTATGTTCAACAGAGAAACAACTGCAAATCTAAATTCCGAATCAGTTCTGCAGAACCCGAAACCATGCTTGCACGTATCAATCAAATCCAAATGAAACAGGGAAAGATCATCGACATTGCCACACATCTAGTAGACCCAGAACACAACTTCCACTCAATGAGTCCTCAGAACTGATATGACTTCTCTTCTTGTTTGCACTCCTATATAGGTGAAAACCTCGGGTCACTGTCGCACTAAAATTCGCAGACATGGCCTGAACCCACGATAAAATGGGTGGGCAAGTTAATCAAAATCAAGGAACTCCATTCTTTTTCTCATGGAGCCTTTTAAATCTGTCGCATCCCTCTCTGCTTTCTGAGCCTGAACAGAAGAGAAATGTACTCGAATTATTGTAAAGTGCAAACGACCATAATAGCAAGGAACAATCCAACCCAACCACCTGAATAATACATTACAAAGATTGCTATTTATACAATAATCTTAAAAGGAAAGGATTTAACTGAAAGGTTGCAACATCCAGCCGTAACATCTAGGAAGAACCAAAGTGAATGTATTCCCATTCAAAATAGCAGCGCATAACGTTGCTCGTTTGTTAACCGTGGCAGGACAATGTAGAATTACGCGCAAAGAATTTAACCATAGCACATATGCATTCACAAAATTAGGGTTTTCTTAATATGACCTAATGCCATCACCCTAAGCATTGCAGATTGCAATTTTCGATTGCAGTCTTAACCAATAAACATACAGACTTACCCTTTTTATCTCTGCTTCTGGTACCAAAGTCATATGAGGGGGAAGCTCCTCCTTATCCAATTCCTATAAAATTAATAACAAGAATTTAATAAATGAACTGATAATGTAGTAAAAGATATTAACAATAGTCAAGTCTCACAGGACTGAAAGAGAATGCAATATACCAGCTCTCCAATTAAGACGACATTCTCCCCACGGATTACATATAGACCTAATGGGATGTCACAATAAAGGTCACCCACAATTACTCTTTCACATGCGCCTTCAAGAACAACATTAGCTGTGCAGATGAAAGACCACTACCATCATTAGCTATGGTTTCAATAGAAATAATAAGAGTGAAGATAATGATAACTCAGTAAGTCACGTGGAGTAACAGATTAGTATTACCAAACTGATCAAAAGACCGTAGCAATCCCAACAGCTTTCGTCCATCTCGCAGCAAGACAAGAAGCTTTTCTGAAAAATAAATAAAAAATCATAATATGCCAAGTACTTTGCAACGAATCAATCTCTAATGACAATCAGTTTACTGATACATCCCACATATTACCAATCCCTACAATCACATAGAGATTGCAGTGACCTTAAAGCACTATCAGCATCCGAGTCATCCTTATTACTGGATTGAATATTGAGGCATTACGAACATAGCTTTCCATTTTCTCAAACTCTTCACCAACGGGAATGCACAAAGTGATACTGCGAGCAGTTCTAATAGCCCGAATGAACGGTTCTCATTTCTTATTCAAACTCTTGTTTCATCATCACCTTCTACTTTGAGAAAATATTTCTCCCATTTATACTTTTGCTTATGAAGCAAATATACGCTTTCGATCCTAACAAATTGGGAAAATTGGATAACACCCCCATACACAAATCCTCAATTTAGCAGTAGAAATTCAACATCACTATAATTACTCAGTGCAAAGACCTAAAGTTTGAAGCTTCACTTCTTTATCTTCCTTATATCTCATCTTAATTCAAAATTTGCAACAAAACAGTACATACAATAAGGGATCTGCAAATCAAACAGTATAACAGCTGCTTTCAAACCCTAACAAAATTTTACAAGAAAAACACCGGAACAGAGCTCAAAAAGGTAATTCACAGCTAAAACATACAACACATAAAAATTTCACAAAACCCAATTTTCAATCACTTCAAATTAGATCTAGAGAGAGAGAAAGTTAGAGAGAGAGTATACTGTCAAGATAGGTAGCAAGAGAAGTGGAAAGGAAAGTATCTTCTGCCCCAGCCCACGACATGAAGTAAGAAGTATTCCTCCTCCTCTTAATCCTACTGGGAAATTGGGAACTTGAAACTGCAACCAAAAGAACCCTTAAACCTTCTCCAATGGCATTGGCTTCTTACCACCAAAAGAAATAAAAATCCCCAAAATCCCCAGAGCCCTAAACTTTCAATCACACACTGCCTCTACCAACCCTAATTCCAAATTTCCAACAATACCCATCAAAGATGGAAGATTGTGAGTTGGGTTTGAACCATTAAAGTCATCGGCTTGGCCGAAAAGATGACATCTTTTACTCTTTTATTGGTTCTCTCTCTCTCCTTCTGACAATATATTATAATTATTTGTTATTTACTTTTCTTTCTTTTTTTTATTGAAATAATTATCTGTTGATAAATAATAATTATGTTTAACTGGATACAATGAATTGGGATTAATACCTCGCTTAAAAGGGAAATCTTTGATTAATTATAGGTGTTTTATGGAGCGGATTAGATTAATTTTAGGGAACTTTAACGAAAAGCATCTGGTACTGTTCACTTTAACGAAAAACCACATTTTTACACTAAAAAGTCAATCATGGTACTATTCATTTTACTCTTTATTTTGTCCTTATCATTAAAACTCAAAGTTTTCAAGCCCTTTTCATTAGTTTTCCTTTAATTTTAGTATCATAGATCTACACGATCTGATTAATTATACGTTCCCTCATACGTAATCCTTTCATCATCATAAATGAAGCCATTGGAGAATGATGTTTTTTTTTTCATTTAGAAAAGGTTGAGAAATAATGTTAAACCTTAAAATAAGGTTTTCAAACAAAAGAAAAACAAAGGTTCCTTTGAATGAAAACTTTAAAGATTTTTGCTTATTTATCAGGAGCTAAATTTATTAAGAGCATTTATATGTGTTTTCAGATTTGATCCCTCTTTCCCGCATTATCATTTGAGTTAAGAAATCTTTTTTTTTTTTACTTATTTACAAAATGCTTTGAATTCTTAATTATGTTGATGCAGGGCGCTCTTTTTCTCTTTATTCGGGTTTCATGTCCCGGAAAGCTCATTGTTAGCACCCTTTCCATTTGCTTGTACGTTGTTCCACCATGAAATGAATATCGTATTTGATTTAAAAATAATAATAATGTCCAATCATGGAGATGGAGAAGTTTAATGTAAGAACTATAATAATTGTTAGAGAAATGTTACGAAGATTCTCTCAAAAGTGTGACTCTCCATCAATTTTCTGTCACTTCATGTTTTTAGATGTTTCATAATAATATGGTTTTTAGCACAATGTTTTACAATATTGGTAAAAAAAAATTAACACTAAAATGTAAGGTGATGAAGAGTTATAAAGAGTTCTACTTTTGAAAAAGTTGCTTAGCATTTCTCTAATCATTTTGTGGTATTATATTGTTGATCCGGACTAAGAAAAAGTTTTCACATATTGGTCTCGTATTATCTTATTACTGATTTTTTGTTGCCTTATTTCAATAAAACTATTTATTTGGAGTAAAGAAAAACAATATAATTTTATTAAAATATCAAATACAACACAACACATCAATAGTAAGAGCTCAAAGAGTCTCCACTTTAGCAATATTCGCCGTGCAAAAAAAAAAAAAAGGAAAGATAATAGTCTCCTTTTTTTGTGATGAAATTATGAAAGATAAACAGTCATTTATTTCGTTATTTTTCTCCTGATTATGTTCTAATCAAACATAGGCCAAAAATGTCACACTTCGCATTCCACATGCCCAACTGTAGAGCCCAACCAAACAACTTTGCAGCAATTGACAGAACTCTGCACATTAAATTTAAATTCAGCATAACCACGAAGAATTTAGCTATAACACTTACACATATACAATACAAATTTCGACGTTAAATGATGATTAAATACATGCATTCACATAATTATATAACCGTTAGATAAAAATGACATTATAGTCAGTCATAACAAGAGAAAAGTCAAGTGACAAATCAAAATTTGTAAGAGACGTTAAAAACTTACCTTGTATGGTTTGAAGCCGCAACAAAATGGTAGAAGTGATTCAGTAAACTTATATCTCTAGAACGATATCTGCAACCAGAAAAAAAAAATTGTGTGAATAAAGTTATTTCCAAAGCATATGTGTCTTTTGCATAAACAGACTCTTAATCCATGTCTTAATCATGTTTAAGTGCTTACATTCAGAATCAGTCTTGTCCCATTTAGCTTTGGCAGACTTGGGGTTGCTGTTCTCCAAGTACTTTTTCATGGACATTGTTGAAGTACTTGAACTTCGGGGGTATATATTCTTGTGAAGGATTGCCCTCAGTATCTAGCATTGACCCAAAACAAAAAATATGTTAAAAATGATTAAAAAAAAAAAAGAAGAGATAAAATCTTGTTATGAAGTATTGCAAATCGTAATAATTTAAGGACATTTTCCAACTTTTGTTAATTTTTTGCTATGTAATCCATTAAATTTACTCTCTGGTCTCATGTGGTGTGAATGTGGAGATTTAGTACAAAAAATTAATAGAATTTGAGATGTATCTTTCGCTTGAAATATATCGTTTGGAAACTATATTCTACATGACCAGATGACCAATTTGATGCCCTCTCATTTCATGAAGTTTCACTTTGTTCCTTGTATTTTCAATTGCAACAAATTTTGTCCCTATAGTACGCAAATTGTATGAGGATATTTTTCAACTTCTCATACTTACCCTCTCACGTGTCGCGCACTTGGCTATTTCATACCAGAAATTAACGCATGTTGCCAAAGATGACCGTATATGATACAATACAGGCATGAAAGTTAAACTTTATATATTAATATTACAGGGCCAAATATATGTTGTATAATGGATTTACCTTCTCCATTCTTGACTCCGGGACTGGATCTCTTAGACCAGGAGCAGCGGCAGCTGGTGCAAACCCACTGCTACAAACAAACACTTTCTTGAGGAGAAAAGAGAGTGATTTCTTCGCAATGGTGGAGTTTGTGTTATCCAAACAAACATCTTTCCACGGCTGAGAACGACACTCGAGCTCCGTTGGAATCGACTCATATTTTCTTTCGGCAGCTCGTCACAATCTACATTGTCAGTACTTGTTATCTCAGGTTTCAAGCTCGACTGGTTGCTTAGAAACTTGTTAGGAGCTTTTTCAAGCTCTAGTAATGCAGCTGAGTTTGATTGGTTCAAGTACGAGCTCAACTCGTTCTGAATGTGTGTAGCGTCCTCTGGTGTGAAATCATGGAGGTGGTCGTTGGGGGAGGGTGGTGGATTGGTTTGTTGATCTAGTTTCAAGTCACCATTTCCTAATGTTCCAATTGCCAGCAGCCCGTGATGCCATTCATTTGCTTCTTCTTTGGAAGGTTTTTGTTGCACCTTCTCGTCTATAAAAGAATAAAAAGAACAAATTAAATATATTGATCCAAGAATAATTAGCAAATACAAATTAATAAAAAATTAATTACCATCAAAGAATTTTAAGCTTGGTTTTTCAAGCCGGGGTTTCCCAGTGAGCTTGCTTTGCATCCAATCAAATATCTGCAATCAAACAAGTCAAAACACTTATAAATTACGAGAGAAACTTATTTACACACGATATGTTACTATGTCGGTATTCTGAATACATGCCACTGTTAGTATATTTTACAAAAACACAAGTATCTTGTTACCTTCATTTGTTGAAGTGTCTTCTTCTAATTGGGTGATTAGCAGCAAGCCAGGTTTGCAGATTAAAAGAGCTTAGAGAAAGGGTGTGGATAAAAGTGGGCTTATAGAGATAAGGTAATTTTTGTGTACACAGATCTCATAAGCCAGTGAGAGCTTAGCTGCAAAAGCCTTTATATAGAAATAGAATAGAGCTGTGATTTGAGAAGTTCCATAGTTCAAGTTCCCAAACACTTACTTTGGCGCCTTTTCTCTCTCTCTCATCTCTTTGCATTTGATCACCTAAATAAGAGATTTTTTAGCATATATGCTGAGAACACGATTCGGTACACCAAATGCAATAATATAATTGGTTAGAAACTTAAAATAAATTCAACAAATTATAGAATATAGCAGTATGTTTACCAACACACTAAATAATTTCTCCACCTAAGTATTTTATGTTTCCCAACCAGTACTATCTCTTCTTTTTTTCACACTACATTATTATTGTTCGTTCCCAACCAGATTTCCCACTAATTGAAGAATTCTGAAAATTGATGAGTATCTGATCACATAATTTTTCATGCAAATCCCCCTAAAATGGGGGTGCTAAAGGAGACAGTATCTATCTTCCAATTGACCAGAGCAAAAGCAATCTGCATATATGAGCAAGAACACACAGACATTACCAATTTTACCATCTTACAGTCAACTAACAATGTCCCGTTACTCTATTTAGAGAGGTATTAATTAAAAACAAAACTACCAATTTCCTTATTTGTAAGAATCACTAAAATATGCCCCAACTAATGTCATGAAGAAAACTAACAAGTTTATGCAATAAGATGGAGTAATTTATCAGTCTATTATATTCAAATATGGACACATTCTGAATCTCACTTATTTTTTACAATACTTTAATTAGTACGTGTTAAAACAATGACGGATTTACATAAAAGTCTGATGCATGCAATTGCCTCTCATGCACCCTAACTAAATAGTACAATATTTTCGTGATATTTTTTCTTGAGCATGGCTATATATGGGTAAGATTCTTGATAAAATGCTTTTAAAAATGGATAATGTTAAGGAGTTCAATTATTTAAATCAAATTTGCAAACCAAATGATGTAGTTGTCGATGATTGGATTATTACTTCGTTGATTAACGTATTTATTTCCTATTGGCGACGTCACATCATTTGATTTGCAAATTTAGTTTAAAATTTTGGTCTCCTAGCATTACTCTTTCAAAATGTTGAGGGTGAGTAGGTAGCGAAGAAAAATAAGCCAAAGTCACGTTCGGACATCTTGCCTTTGAAAGAAAACTTCATGGATCAACCACTGATCTTAAGCAAATTTAACTCGATTTATAGTGAACATAGGGTTGATGAGAAAAATTAGTGCGTGTGGTTTTATGAATTTAAATAACAATATATGATTGAATTGTTCACCAAAATCCACTAAAATTCTCCCTCACAACACTAGTAGAAAAAACACTTTGCGCGACGAAAACTTGCGCGACGCAGCCAAATTCGTCGCGCAAAGTATGTTTGCGTGACGTCAAACACAAAGCGTCGCGCAAACGGACTTTGCGCGACGGAAGTTTGCGCGACGAAGACCGACGTCACACAAAGGTGTTTTGCGCGACTTAACTGAACCTACGTCGCGCAAACTTGTTTTGCGCGACCAAGACCGACGTCGCGCAACTTGCCGTCACGCAAAAGCCGTTTGTGCGACGTTTTGTGCGTCCCGCAAGATTTTGGCGCCAAATATAGATTGCTTTACCGTTTTTTTCATTGACTTTGCGCGACGCAAGGCCACCTACGTCAAGCAAACCAGCTTAGCGTGACGGAGGTTGACCTACGTCACGCAAAGCTGTTTTGCGTGACGTAGGTGGCGTCGCGCAAAGTCAACGACCTTTTCTTACTTCATTTAATCAGTTACCTCCCTCCCCCATCTCTCTTCAAAACATTCTCCATTCTTGGCGTATGAGATCTTGAAGCATATAAAAACATGTTTGACAGTTTGATCGTTGAAATTAATTTCGTACAATGCGTTTCCCATCAAAACAATTGATTTACTAACACTTAGAGTTTAATTATATTTTCATTAAGTATAACTTCATATTTTGTGGTATCCGATTGTGTAAATACTTTAAATTGACGATCGAATATGTTCATTGTATTCATAAAGGGTCAAGGAGTGTATCTGTAAAAATTCATCAAAATCGGAGTTAAATGTACCGCTAAATCGTGATTTTTCGTTTATAACCGTCGAAATATTTTGTCATGTTACTTGATCTCTGCATGTTCGTTTTTTGCCATTCTTGGCGTATGAGATCTTGAAGCATATAAAAACATGTTTGACGGTTGGATCGTTGAAATTAATTTCGTACAATGCGTTTCCCATCAAAACAATTGATTTACTACACTTAGAATTTAATTATATTTTCATTAAGTATAACTTCATATTTTGTGGTATCCGCTTGTGTAAATACTTTAAATTGACGATCGAATATGTTCATTGTATTCATAAAGGGTCAAGGAGTGTATCTGTAAAAATTCATCAAAATCGGAGTTAAATGTACCGCTAAATCGTGATTTTTCGTTTATAACCGTCGAAATATTTTGTCTTGTTGCTTGATCTCTGCATGTTCATTTTTTGCCATTCTTGGCGTATGAGATCTTGAAGCATATAAAAACATGTTTGACGGTTGGATCGTTGAAATTAATTTCGTACAATGCGTTTCCCATCAAAATAATTAATTTACTAACACATAGAGTTTAATTATATTTTCATTAAGTATAACTTAATATTTTGTGGTATCCGCTTCTGTAAACACTTTAAATTGACGATCGAATATGTTCATTGTATTCATATAGGGTCAATGAGTGTATCTGTAAAAAATCATCAAAATCGGAGTTAAAAGTACCGTTAAATCGTGATTTTTCGTTTATAACCGTCGAAATATTTTGTCTTGTTGCTTGATCTCTGCATGTTCGTTTTTTGCCATTCTTGGCGTATGAGATCTTGAAGCATATAAAAACATGTTTGACGGTTGGATCGTTGAAATTAATTTCGTACAATGCGTTTCCCATCAAAACAATTGATTTACTAACACATAAAGTTTAATTATATTTTCATTAAGTATAACTTCATATTTTGTGGTATCCGCTTGTGTAAATACTTTAAATTGACGATCGAATATGTTCATTGTATTCATAAAGGGTCAAGGAGTGTATCTGTAAAAATTCATCAAAATCGGAGTTAAATGTACCGCTAAATCGTGATTTTTCGTTTATAACCGTCGAAATATTTTGTCATGTTACTTGATCTCTGCATGTTCGTTTTTTGCCATTCTTGGCGTATGAGATCTTGAAGCATATAAAAACATGTTTGACGGTTGGATCGTTGAAATTAATTTCGTACAATGCGTTTCCCATCAAAACAATTGATTTACTACACTTAGAGTTTAATTATATTTTCATTAAGTATAACTTCATATTTTGTGGTATCCGCTTGTGTAAATACTTTAAATTGACGATCGAATATGTTCATTGTATTCATAAAGGGTCAAGGAGTGTATCTGTAAAAATTCATCAAAATCGGAGTTAAATGCACCGCTAAATCGTGATTTTTCGTTTATAACCGTCGAAATATTTTGTCTTGTTGCTTGATCTCTGCATGTTCGTTTTTTGCCATTCTTGGCGTATGAGATCTTGAAGCATATAAAAACATGTTTGACGGTTGGATCGTTGAAATTAATTTCGTACAATGCGTTTCCTATCAAAACAATTGGTTTACTAACACTTAAAGTTTAATTATATTTTCATTAAGTATAACTTAATATTTTGTGGTATCCACTTGTGTAAATACTTTAAATTGACGATCGAATATGTTCATTGTATTCATAAAGGGTCAAGGAATGTATCTGTAAAAAATCATCAAAATCGGAGTTAAATGTACCGTTAAATCGTGATTTTTCGTTTATAACCGTCGAAATATTTTGTCCCCGTTACTTGATATTTGCATGTTCGTTTGTTGCCATTTTTGGTATACGCGATCTCGAATCATATACAAACAAGTTTGACGGTTGGATCGTTCAAAATATTTTCGTACAGTGCGTTTCCTTTCAAGTTCAGTGGTATATATATTTACTATGTAGATTTTAATTTATTTATTTTGTAGTTATAACACTTAAGAGATTGAATGATATATATGTTAAAAAATTATTATGGATTTTTGTTAGAAAAATATATTATTGTGGGGTTTAAGTAAAAAAAAGAATTGAACTTGAATGGAGTAAAATCACATTTTCAGTAAAATTTTTAATAATTTTTTAAAAATAAAAATAACTTGCGTGACGCTTTAATGTAATCGTCGCGCAAAACCACTTTGCGCGACGTCAAATTGTATACCTACGTCACGCAAACTTGATAATTTTGGCGGTGAATAATGAAAAATAGGTGAATAATGAAAATTTTTGGCGCTGAACCCGTTGACCTATTTCTTCCCTTTCGCTCTTTCTTTCCCGTATCTCCCCTACCCTTTCGCATAATCCTTCATCTTTCCCCTTTCCCGTATCTCCCTCTCGCTATATCTTTCCCTCATCTACTCTTCCCCTTTCGCATTATCTTCATCTTTCCCCGCATAATCCTTCATCCCAATTAGTTGCAGCAAAAGAAAATTTCTTAATTGTGGATCCGCAAATGCTTCATCTTTCCCCTTTCCCCTTTCCCGTATCTCCCTCTCGCTCTATCTTTCCCTCTCGCCCTCTCGCTCTATCTTCCCCGTCACTCTATCTCCCCTTTCCATAATCCTCATCTACTCTTCCCGTAGTCCTCATCTCCTCTATCTCTCATTTTCGCCTTGATCCCCAAATCTTGAACCCAGTACCGCAGCCACACGAATCTCGAAGCCGACGTGAATCAAGTCTCAAATTCAAGGTAAGGGTTTCTGATGCAAATGTTGGTCTGGTTACTGAATTTAGCTGATGCAAATCTCGAAGGCTTCAACATTCGAAGGCTTGACTGATTAATTTATGATTATGAGATGGGTTTTGTTTAGTCTCCAATAACTCTCAATATCTCTGATTTTATGAGATGGGTTTTACTGATTAATTTATGCAAATGTTGGTTTGGTTGAAATAGCAATTGAGTCTCCAACATTCGAAGGCTTGACGTTCTTGTGTGGTGTTTTTCTCCCTCTGTGTGCAGACGGTTCCTGCTTGTCAAAATCTCCAAGGCTTGACGGTTCCTGCAGACGGTTCCGGCTTGACGTTCTTTGCTGCTCCGTATAAATTAGCTTGAGGGTGAGCCTATCACTGTCCCTCACCTAATTGTAAACAGCAGTTTCTCAGCAGCCTCACCTACTTGTGGGGTTTCCTTCTTTGAATGGTTTTAATATGGTATTCCTGACGTTGCTGTTATGTAATTACCTTTTCTTTTCAAAATTTCCCTTAATATGATATATGTAAGAAAAGGAGGGCGAGGGTTTTGGTTTACAGTGAGGGATGAATGGGCACTATTCAGCTTTGAATTTACAGAAATGCCAAAAATTTAACTCTTGATATGTTTCGTGTGTTAAGGAACTAGTACATCAAACTGTAGAGCCAATAGGTAACTTACTATTGGGCTTTGCTTCTCATTAGACTTGGTCTCCAGTCTCAGCCAGAATATTCTCCAGTGAAGACTCAATTTTCAATACAACTCCAGTGGATGCCTTTACCAAACCAAAAATGAATAAACGTAAAATGAACCAATAGAAATACAATTCCATTATGATTTCTTGAAAAATGTGTAGAGTACCTTTTAAATTGTTGCTCGTCCTCAGGTCTTTGAGAAGTCTCTGCTATGCACTTTAACCCTTGATGAGGTACATATGTTCTTATAATTGATTTGTCTTTCTGTCTTTGTATCTAAACATGTGACAATATTTTTTAATATCTTTGTTCATTGAGCTTATTTTCTTTAGTACCTAGATTTGTACCTCATCCGCGTAGATGGCTTAAGAAGAAGAATATCATGCGCTGTTGAAAGAGAGCATGGCTTGGAGTATTCATTAATCAGGGAAACCTTTCAGGTTTGTTTTTATTTTTCACTTATATAAAAACGTAATTCATTTTTGCGGCGAAGTTACAAGGAAAACTAGTTGGGATTAAACTTACCACAATTACTAAATTGCAATTAAATTGTATGTGTCTCTTGGTCTTCTAAATTAAGTGAGGTTTGGTCAGGGGTGGGTGGGGTGGGATTACAGGTGTTACATTGTTGTTTGCATATTCACTAGCTTGTTATTTTGTATATAAGCGTAACTCAGCTAAGTTTATTACGAAAGTTGCTTGACAAGTGCTAAATTGCTGATCGGGCATATGTCAAGTTTTGTTTAAACTGCTGAAATGGCATGCTGTTAAATGGAAGAATGAATAGAGAGTACTAGTGTATTTGGATATGTTTTCGGTGATTACTGCCTAGTTGGTTGTTAACATAATTTTGTTATTCTTCTGCCTGGAATCAGGTGGAAGGTTGCGTTATATGTTTGTTAAAATCATTGTGTCTCCTGCTGTCATCTCCGGGATGACTAGAGCACATGTAGTGAGCAGTCTTGCAATTTTTTCACACATGGTTTATTTGTTCAGTTTTCTTGCCTTTTTCTTCTAGTTTCAAATGCAAGAAAGGATTAGTTTCTAATGTTATATTTTTATGGTTCAAAAAGTGTAGATGTCGCGGTTGATCACTCGTCGTAGGAGTGTGACCAATGCGCCTCCCGCATTATCACCATCTACTGCTCCGGCCGTGAGTGCTCCATTGATTGGGGAGCCTACACCTTTCATTGAGGCTACTGCTACGACATCCCAGGTGCCATTATCATCGACGTCATCAGTGTCCGTTCAGTTTCTCAATGCACGGCGGCCTCACCGGCGCCGCCGTGATTCAGAGTCTTCTATTCACAGTTCCTCGTCATCCAGAGTCGAGGATGGGGGCTCCCCTCCAGGTAGTTTTTTTTTTCTAATTCTCATTATGTTGTATTTTTTTTTCATTTTAAAATTATTATTTTTATGATTGTGAAAATCTGCTGGATTGTGAAAATCTGTTACGGGTTGTGAATTACTGTTATTTTACTTTTTTAAGGTTTTGGGAAATGATATATTGTTAGGGGAGGTTTTGCAGAATTTTTTGTAGAAATTTAAGCTTAGGGTTTTCACCATAGTTTTTTTGGGCAGCTAAAAAAAACACCAGGGGGCCTAATCGAATGCTGAAGGCGGCACAAATGGTACGTCTGTCCGCCTCCTTGATCAAGATTGCATATGACTCGCGACATCGTGGAGCGGCTACCTCACAGCAACATAGTATCGTCGTTACTAGCTGTGGTTATGTTATTAAAAATTGTTGTCCTATGCAATGGAAATCTTGGGCAGAAATTCCCGAGGAGACGAAGATACTGGTGCGAGACAAGTTGTCGGTTAGTATATTAATTTTTAGCCTTTTGTCATTTTTTTTTTCAATTATGTTTACAAATATTATAAGCCAAAGTGTACTATCTTAATATTATTAAATTTCTTACTATTATTTTGTTGTTTTTCATATTTGTAGGTCAATTTTGATTTTAAGGACATATCCCCCGAGGTCATCACCTACTTAGATGAGACCTTTGCAAACCGGTACAAAAATTGGAAGAGCGATCTTCATTTTAAGATATGGGGTGATGTGGAGACTGCTCGCCTACAGGGTTGCCCATCCGAGTTGGCGGACCGGCGAGAGGATTGGGAGTGGCTTTGCAACCATTTTACGGACCCAAAATTTGTGGTATGTACATAATATTTTAATAATAATTCATTAATGTTTTAGTTATTTTTTTAAGCATTTTAAAATAATTGCTTTTAAATCGTCACACTAACATCTATATTATGTGTTTCACAGAAGAAATCTATTGCTGGCAAGATTGCTCGGGAGTCAAAGACACTTCTCCACCATTCCGGTTCGAAACCCTTTTCGTATAGGCTTGAGGCACGACGTGAGGTAAAAGTATATTACTTTTGAAATTTTATACAATTTATTTTTTATTATTGATTAATAAAATTTTCTTAATGTTTTTTTTTTTCTTCAGGAGGGTTCTAAGTTCCCAGAGATCGACGTGTTCAATGACGTTTACGTTCAACCTGGCGATGAGACCAGTGAGCAGCTTTATGTAAGTATATGTAATTGTTATTATTCTTATATTTATGAATCGTTCAAATAATATTTATATTTTGTTATTAAACATTATATGTTTTTTCTTTATTATTACAGGCTTCTATGGTGGAAAAGCGTGATGTTGTTCTCCAAGAAGCAACATCGCAACTTCCCCCGGATACCCCGATTGAGGACGTCACTGTATCCGATGATGCAGGTTTTGAGATCATGACTGAGGTCCTGAATCAGAAGTTCGGTCGTCGTCATGGCAAAGTTGTTCGGGGCATGGGGAAGGCGCGTGTTCGTGAAACGGGTGCCTCTTCTTCCAGATCGACCACAGGAGAGGTCAATGCTCTGAAGGAGGAAGTGACAACCTTAAAAGGTCAGCTTGTAGCCCAGAATGAGCAGATGAAGGTTCAGAACGAGCAGTTGAGGGCCGAGAACGAGCAGATGAAGGCTCAGGTTAGGACCCATGACGACAAGATGAATATGATTCTACAGGCCTTAGCGATATCCGGTCTTCAAATCCAGATGCCATCACCTGATCTTGTTCCACCTTCGACTTCCCAGCCATTTCATCCAACTGATACCTAGTAGTTTGATGTATCAAACCTAGAAGACTACTTATTGTAGTTTTTTCTTTTTTTGTTCGGACATGTTGTATGTATATTTTTATGTAGTTTATAATTAAATACTTTTTATTGGTTTATTATTTATTTTTTAGAATTGAATTACAGTATTTATTAAAAATTATATCAAAACTTTTTTTGTCCCCAAAAAAAAAAAGTTTGCGTGACGAAGAAGTTGCATAGGTCACGCAAAGTGCCTTTGCGTGACGCAAAATCCTACGTCATGCAATTTTTTTGTCCAAAAAAAAGTTTGCGTGACGACGAAGAAGTTTCCTACGTCGCGCAAATATCTTTGCGTGACGCATATACGTCGCGCAAAGTAGCTTTGAGCGACGCAGGCAACTTCTTCGTCGTCACGCAAAGTAGCTTTGCGTGACGTAGATGTACGTCATGCAAAGCTACTTTGCGCGACGTAGGTAAGTGCGTCACGCAAAGTGGCTTTGCGCGACACATGCAACTTCTTCGTCACGCAAACCCTGCTTTCACAGGCTTGGCGCGACGTGTGGTGCGTGACGAAGGTTCGTCGTGCAAAAACTTGCGTGACGTTTTTATGACTTTGCGCGACGAAGGACCTACGTCACGCAAAGTGTTTTTTTTACTAGTGCAAATCACAATTCGCATAATATGAGATCTATGGCGGCCGGGCCAACGTGCTGTTCATGGGAGTTCATGCATGCACGTGAACATGTTCAATCCATTGCTAAACCCTAAACCCAAAGCAAGTTGGGGGAGGCTAGTGAGGTGGAGATTTGCCAAGTGTCAAATTACGACATAGTGATGACTACTCATCTGACCGTATCCGACCAACACGTGTCTCAAAGGGGATCTGACTAACATTTCCATTGCTCGTGAACCTATGTGCTATATCTAGATTAAAAAATGAAGCAACTTTAATTTATCAACTCCATGCGATTGTCTCTCGCTTTGCTAGAACTAACCATTAGATCATATAGTATGTGTTTTATTTATTTTTTTATTTTTCTTTTTTATTTTTTATTATAGATTTAACGGTTGAAAACTTAAAGTATTTGTACTTTAGAGTTCAATAAAGAATCGTCTCTACGATCTAAATAATGTTGTATTTTTATTACCATAACTGTTTTCAGTGATATATAGCTTCTAAATTCAGCATACATGTAAATGTAGCCATTAAATCGTATACATTTAACTTGAAAATCAGTCAATTGATTATTAATTGAGAGACTCAAACTATTACATATTAACACGAAATTTCATCTTCAAAGCCGATGCATGCTCAACATACCTCTTTAACTACGTGTTGATAATTCTGACACGCGATTCACTTGTTATACAACCCGAGAATAGACCAATTAGTTATTGATATTAGGACTTTACAAGAAATTATATAAATTAAGCCATTGATGGCCTTGAATCAAGTAACAATTGCATGGGAACTCTTCAAGATAGTAGTCAATCACCTTGACCAATTGCTTCTACTTTTCATGGAATGCACGCTTAATTAGGATATATATATATATATATGCAATCAAACATATCAATCTTTTATATATATTAAGAGTTTGTTTGACAACAATTTTATTATTAATTTTTATTTTTATTTTCATCTTATTTGATACTTAATTTTTAGTTTTCAAAAAAATAAAAATTGAAAACTATAGTTTTAAGTTTTTAGAGTTTGACATTGAGTTTTTATTTTTTGGTAAAAAATTAAAAGTAATTATAAAACAAGTTTTCGAATTTTCAAAAAAATAAAAACGAAATGGTAAGCGTGGCATGAAAGTGGCATGCATTTAATGCTTTAGAAGTGGCCGAAAAAAAGTAATTTGATTCGGTTTTTTCTGTCTTACCAAGTACGTGTCGTTGGTCTAACGAGAAAGTTGCAACAAAAAGTACACGTGTTGTGTCGACACGTGAGCTTATAATGTAAGTCTGCCTAACAGATAGTAACTAACTGCCGTTGTTTCCTTTGAACTTATCAGTTGAGATTCGAAGGAATATATTTTCTGCAACAGCAATGGCAAAACCATGTTCATCACAAGGCAGAAAAGAAGACAAATCTCACGCTTTGTAAGGTTGGCGGGCTCTTAATTATTTCTTTTGGCGGGAATTTGCATGAATATATATATACACACACACATTGATGTTTATATATTGATTTGTTGTCTTTTCGTTTTGTTCTAAAGTTAGGAGGATTAAAATTGGGGTTTCTATTTAACATATAAACCTTTTTAGTGTTTCTGGTTTTGTTATCTACTAATTAATAATAAATTAATAATGAGTTGTGATATGGAAATGATCATGCACTTTTTAGTCATTCGATTGAACAAATAATTGAGAGACAAGGGCCATAACGGAGCCAGAATTAAGCCTTCAAACACTAGGGTTTTGATTGCATTGTTAGCCTTGTAATAGAGTAAGAGAGATGTTCTATTAATTTGGAGTTTACTTTCTCTCTAAGTCTCTATTTAATCGAGGATTTATGAATTTTCAGGTTGAGTTCATACATATTCACTGTGAGAGCTGTTGTAGCTGTATTGATAATTATCGTCCCTCCTTTAGGGTTTAGGATTTATGAATTCTTTGGGAGCGGAACATGTTCGAGTAATGGCATCAGATTATAATTCAGTCCATGGAAACATATACGCAGATCTCTACAAACCAGCTGTTATCATTGGAGCCTGTTTTACAGCTGTTGCACTCGCCCTCTCCATTTTTCTCATTTTCCAACATCTCAGATCGTACAATAAACCCAGTGTTAGTTCTTTTTCCACCATATATATACCTCCATAACTCTTTTAGGGTTCCTTTTATTGGTATTTTTGTGATATTAAATGTTTGTTTACTCGGGAATAACTTTAGCAATAATGCAGTTTATATATTAATTTTACTGAATTCTGCAAATCTTGCATGAATGTGATATTGTTCAAACCGGTGTATGCTTATTATTCAATTCTCGGTTGCTACACCGGTGTGAAAATGAATGCATCATGATCGAAATTGAAAAGCAAACTACCTTGAAATTCATCTGTCGTTTGTGCTTAATATGTATTCATTGATTCAAATACTTTTAAAATTGAAAATATAGAAATTGCTTGGTGGTTTCCAGTTTGGACTAGCAGTATTTAATTCCCTAATTATTTATTTTCCAGGAACAAAAATGGCTCGTTGCCGTAGTCTTCATGGTACCTGTATATGCTACTGAGTCAGTAAGATTTCCTCTATCTAAATATCATATGCTTGTCCTCTTAATTTTTGGTATACTGCCTGCAGTTCAGAAGGAAAACAAAATAAGAGAAGGCAACATGATATTATAGGTTTCTTCTCTGTACCGAATCTGTATCCTTCGTCAACGGATTCATTTTCTGTTGTGTTCGTTGTTTTTGGTGTCTCCGTCATGCAACATTGGCATTAATTTTCTGGTTTTGACTTCTACAGATTTTATCCTTGTGGAACCCGAACCTTTCTCTTGCCTGTGACATTTTAAGAAACTGTTATGAAGCATTTGCCTTGTATTCTTTCGGAAGCTACTTAGTTGCCTGTCTCGGTAAGTCACTTGTTAATTTCTGCATTGGTTTCAGAAACATATATATATATATATATATATTACTACTTGTATCTGCTCTGGTACAATCGTGGCAGTTTGACGATGTTATAATTTTCCTAATCACTTTTGATGGTTATTATGTAGGAGGTGAAAGAAAGGTCATAGAACTACTTGAAAACCAATCGGAAAAACTGCTCAACAGACCACTGATAGAAGGAGTGGCAGACGAGGATCACACCGTGCCACATTGGTCCCTTCGAAACTTCTTCTTACGACCATCTGTTCTTGGGAAACATTTGCTCAATATAGAAAAATTTGGCCTTGTACAATATGTAAGTCGCTACTCTTTTTCCCTGATAAATTTAATTCAACTTTGTTGGCTCTAATACGTGCTAGGTGTGCCCAGATGATTCTGAAGACAGTTTGTGCATTCTTAGCTTTAGTGTTGGAGCTCTTTGGTGTGTATGGAGACGGAGAATTCAAGTGGTATTACGGGTATGTAATTCATGCAGATATGGCTTATTGCTCTGGCATTCTTCATGGATGCTTTTGATGCGCCGGTTTAGATGCATCTCCCACTTCACCCGTAAGCCTTACTTCTCTGCAGGTATCCATACATGGCTGTTGTACTGAACTTCAGCCAGATGTGGGCATTGTATTGCCTTGTGCAATTCTACAATGTAACACACGAAAGACTTGAACCTATTAGGCCGCTCGCAAAGTTCATCAGCTTTAAAGCTATTGTGTTCGCCACTTGGTGGCAAGGTGTGGGCATTGCGCTATTATGCGCATTTGGTGTTCTTCCTAAGGACGTTAAACTACAAAGCGGCTTGCAGAATTTCCTGATTTGTATTGAAGTATGTCGCGTCTTTTGCTTTGGCAACTCTGTTTCTCATCGAACAACGATGGCCGCAAAGCTTCACTATAATTTTGTTTACTCCTAAAGATAATGCAGGTTTTTATCTGTTTGATTGGCAGATGGCAATTGCAGCCGTTGCGCATATGTTTGTCTTTTCAACTGAACCATACCATTACATTACAGCATACGAGTATGGGAAGGTCACCACTGAAACAACCAAGGCAGAAGTGAAGTTGGAGGAAGGTGACGCCCCAGCCAGGCTCGAAAAAACGGAGACCAAGGTCGAAGCGCCTGGAACAAGTATCACTGAGAGTGTTCAGGACATTGTTGTTGACGGCGGTCAGCGTGTAAGTTTCTTCCCCATCGATAATTATCCACCGGATATTATGTAGTCTATCGATTCTTCTAAATTTACACATTCATATTGCACAATGTAAGCAGGTTGTCAAGGATGTTGTGTTGACCATAAATCAAGCAATAGGGCCAGTTGAGAAGGGAGTCGAGAAGGGCGTGACGAAGATCCAGGAGACGCTCCATCACAGAACAGTGGACTCGGAATCGGGAGAACACGAAGATAAGTCAGAAGTAGAAGTTGAGGAACAATTCGGAAATACTGTCAGAGAAACTCATATCGACCTGTAGGAAAACATAGAACCCACTTTCTGCTTGAATTGAAGGAATGGTCACTGTATTTAATTTTTTTGACAGAAATAACGATTGAAGAACACGAACAGATTCGAATGTTTATTCGGGACATTCTTGTACATAAATATTTCTTCAACCGGGCATAAAACAGTGTTGAAATTGACGAAACGCAAGTTTTAGCCCTCTGGAAGCACACTGGCTGTAAGAATGTGAAGAATGTGTCGTAAGACTTTTTAGTTTTAACCATATATATCATTCCTGTTGAAATGTACAAGGTTCACCCACTGTAAAAAAAGAAATCCGAAAATAGTAACGTTACAACGGTGTATGAATTTCTCGTCTACTCGCCGTCTAGCTGTGCGTATTTGATGCCATGAACAAAATCCTATACGCTACTTGTATTCTACAAGATGGTCCAATTCGTACTGCCAATTTTTACGATCCGCCATCTCCTCCGCAGCATCCACGCCAGCAGAACGCACAGCAGTTGAGGCAGCCAGCACACGCAAGACCAGTGAAGAGCTGAGTGAATACGGTTGCACATTGAGGATTTACCTTGGAGCAACACTGGATGCAGGCCATGCAGCAGCATCTGTTCCATATTGCGCCACAGCAACTTGAAGCTGCTCTCACAAAAATTTCAGCAGCTTCCGGGAGTTTTTGTTCTTCGGATCCAGGAGGAATGTTCTCGGCTGTAGCCACTAAGTTGCCAAAGCCAACGGATAGTGTCGGAAGCAACATCGGTTTTTCAGAGTCTTTTGTTATGTTTGTGCAGCTTTTCTTTGATGCCTGTTATCATGTTTATTGAACAATCAATCAGAAAGATGATCTATCAAATATACGAAAGTACAGAGTTTCATCTATTTAAGTTGCAATAATTTTGGAAATAAAAAAACTGTTCACAAAAGACATACTATCATTTCACTATAAGGTGAAGAATAAGATAGAACGAAACACTAATTTTGCACGACGAAGTAGTTATGGACTTGATGATAACCACAGGATGCGCTATCAATTGTCCCAGTAGATCAACATGGCGGAATTTTAGTTCTGTTTTAGAAAAATGCTTACCTCTTGTGATCCAGATAGTTCTTTGTGAAGTATCACCATGCGCGTATACTCACTCACGACATTGGTCTGCAAGCTCAGTTTAGCTACCTGCAAATAGTAGGATATAACATCAGAATATTCGTAATTACTATGAAGTGGAAACTGATTCGTTAAATTAAGTGGCATATGGCACAACTTCGAAAATCAAGGACGCTTGGTAAGATTTTCGTTTTTAGTTTTTGGTTTAGAGATAGAGAGGAAATACGTGGAGGAAAAGAGAGATAGAGGAGGTTGAGGGAGGTGGTCATCTTTTCGTAACCTCTCTATTTTTTAATTTTCAGGGTAGGGAAATGTAGTGAAGCAAGCAACAAACCTTATCCTCAAGCTTTTTGTTATCTCCATACCATGCCTGAGCAGTCAGCAACTCAATCTGTCCTTTTGTACATAACTGTACAGAAAAGGGAAAAATTGTCAGGAAACAGGAAATAAAGTACAGTCCTGTCGATGGCTTGTTGCAAAATTCGAAGGACAGGAGGATTTATTTTTAACTGGAATAAGAACATAGAGAACCCTAACTTGTACTGAAATGGCAAAATAAGTCATTAATGTGATCATGCATGAGTGCTGAAACAGATATTTTGTATGGGACTAAGCAACTACAACTTAAACCAAGACAAAATGGAACGTGAACTGGAATTGTGCAAGCATGGAGAGAAGTGTACAATCCAGTAGGAGGAACCATCATTCAGTTCACGAAAATACAGAACTGGCAAAGCCAACTCAATAGCAAAACTATCAGACTAGCCAATAATATACATGTTTACTCATAAAAAATATTCTAAAAAGATTTATGAGCAGAAGTCAAACTGTAGTTAAGCTAACAAGTCAATGGCTTAGTGGTGCCCTTACCTTGTCAAGAGGTAATTCCTTTGCATCTTGTAACTTCAAATTGATCTCAATATTAGACATATCCGGTAAAAGACCTTTAACTTTAAGTGTGCTGGGAAACTTTCCTCGGAATCTGCCAGATACAGTTAATGGACTCTCAGATGAGAGGTCTGGAATATGGGAAGGGAACACCTAATACATAAATTGCAGATATGTCATGGTAAGTCAAGATAAATTGTTAAAGTTGATGTAAGTTGAATATAATGTCCAAAATGAAACAGCCAGTAAGTCGATGTGTAATGTTGGTTTCGAATTGTAAATACGAAAGGTCCACAAACTTTTAAAACAGAATGAGCATACCTCAACATCATCAAGATCATCCAATGTCTCAACGGCTATATTTGAAAGAATCACAGATGAAGCTCTGGTAAATAGGTTCTGCATTCGAGACTCGACCAAATCTGAAAACAAAAGAATATAAATTTATAAAGCTTAGGGTTTAATTAAGTACGTACAACAGCTAAAAGAAGTTAGTATAAATTTCTGATAAACCATTGCGATATTTGTTCACGGCCATATGACAACATAAGGTGAGTCATATAATTTGTGATTTGAAGGTCAAGTTTCTACAAGTTTAGGGTTATAAAAGCTTTTTATTTGACAAGAGAGACCAAGATTCATACAAGCTCTAAGGTCCAGTATTCATATGTTTTTATAAGATATCAGATACTTCATATTAGCTGAAGTACAAAACACAGTCTCCGCAATAAAAGATCGTTTCCCAGAAAAAGATAGTCAACTTACCTATATCATACACAGCATCATATTGGCCCCTGCCAATCATTGCAAGCATCCGCAGGAAATAATGGTTGCAGAATGTACCTGGAATATTTTAGATGAAAGTTAGCTAGAAGCCTAGAATGCAAGTGTAATAAAAACAATGTGTGCTTGATGATAAAATAAATGTGACTTTATGCTGGCAGAGGCAAAGTACTGTTAACTGATCTTAAATCATCAGAAAGAGGCTATAATGTCACTTGAAAATATAATACTAGCCTGGTCTCTAATGGCACAATAGCAAAAACCCTTACCTATTCCAAAAGTGTATATACGTGGAGCTATAGGACCTGCTTCTGTAAGTCGATTTTTCATTGCATCACAAATTTGCCTCTCATCTTGAACAGACCCATCAGTAACAAGGAAGATGATAGGAAATGAACCCCGAGTATTTGATAGCATCTCTATTGCCTAAAATAGAGGAGCAACAAAAGATAATAAATAACTCTCAAATGATATTATTTTAGACAATCCTTGAAGACCATATAAATAGGGGTTAAAAATTAAAAAGGTAAACCGGCAAATATAAATATCCACACAAACACTCATATCCGGATGCAGAAGGGCTAGACCATTAAAAATGGATACTCCTTAAAATTATCATTTTTTACTACTGTAATGTACCTTAATAGATAGCCATGTGCTTATGCATGAAAGAATCAGAAAGAAACATAACTGGTAAACTTAATGGCAGAATTCACAAAGAGGCAAAGAAGCTTGAGAAAATACTTGGGTAAGGGGAGGCAATATATCTGTATCACCGCCAGCAATAAGATTTATGCCAATCCACTCAATGGCCCTTTCAACAGCTTCCTTGGTAGCCGATTTCATTGATGTAGAAGATAAAAAAGTCTGTCCATTAAAAGCTATAATACAGAACGAATCTTCTGGATGAAGCTTCGAGAGGGCTGCAGATATTACATTCTTAACATCATCAAGTGGCTTTCCCTGCATACTTCCACTAATATCAACAACAAACACTACATCCCTTCTGAAAACCTGAAAGACCAATTAGGAGGGAAGATAAGAATAAATTTTTAAGAAAAATGAAAATACAGAGTAAGAAATAAAAAAATGAAATCTATTTAATATAACACCAACCTTCCTGCTCTGCTCGTTTCCTGGTAGAAGATAGACAGAGAAAATTTCTCTTTGATCAATGTCATGCATGGGCGGTGACTGCACGAGAACAGCACCATGTGTATGACTTGAAGAGACCTAGAAATGCCCAAATATGTTAGAATGACAAAGACCTTGTAGAATCTGTCCACATCTAGCTGGAAAAAAAAATGCATGCGAGCCTTACCGTGTATGAGAAATTAAAGTCGGTATTTGACCAATTGAGAACATCTGCCTCATACAGAAAACCCAATTTTCCAACTTGGCTTATTCCCCGTAATTCCTGGAAAAGTCAAGAGAAATATAAAAAGGTTGTCACCTTGCTTACAAAAATAATATGCCCTCAGAGTTATGATCAAAGCTGCACCTTCAAAGAATGACTAGCTGTCTTGCACGAAACTTCAGTTCCAACGCCAGAGTTCACGTTTAATTGGATCTTTTCCTTTTTCAGGTATTTTTTTCCTGGGGGAATGACATACTCCGGAAAAGTGAATGGTACATTCAAGGAGAAATTGCCATTTGAATACGATAATTTCTGAGACCAACTCATTTTGATTGAGATATTGGCTCCCCCATTGACCTTGAAAGAACAAGAAGAGTACATTTTAGTGAAAAGAACAAAAATTAAAATACAGGATTCTGATGATAATAAAAACCGAAAACTGTAAAAACGAAAGGCATGCCGATTCTTGGTAAGCTATTATTACCTGAGGGGTTGTCAATGTAAATATATGAGGTTTGACTCTGAGAAAGCCTCCCTCTACATGGGTCATCTTCTCCATCTCCTTGTCATCTTCCAATTGACTGAGTTGAGTATGGTACGATTTACCGTTTACGTCGACCTCAACACCTAGAATTGAACCCTGTTAGCACAAATATATAATTTGCTTAACAATAGGGATCAAAACCAACACACCTAAAAATTCAATCAATTTCAAAATTTCCACATTTCAGCAACAATATCATCATTAAATTCAAAAACCCAATAACTAGTTCAACAAATCAGAGACACCAAAAGCAATAATTTAACGGATTGAATCCAGAGAAGCAAAAAAGATTCGAACTTTATTCGAATTTACGCACCTGTTCACCCATAGGAATGGCGACGCGGCAACCGCAGCTCTTGCTACCCTTTATGCAATGGACCCTCCACGACCCAGAAACCCGAATGAAGGCGGTGTCCATGTAGCAATCGACCTGGAGCTCGACCCGGTTCATCGTCAACGGAATGAGCGCCGGGGGGTCGCACCTTCCGTGCACGTGGGGCTGGTAGCTGGGGATGTCCGGATTGTCTACGATGCCCGGGTCGGAGATGACCGCGTAGACCATCGGCGCCGTCGGGAGGAAGGCGCACGACGTCGCTTTGTCCATCGACGGCGGCTGCTTCGGCGGCGACACCGCTCGATCCTTCCCGAAGTATAGTCGTTTGGAGAACTTGAGACCGTCATCCACGGCTTTGGAAAAATCCTCGGCCATTTCCGACGATCAAATGGGGAATTCCGGAGCCGAGAATTTGTGGGTCAGCAGGAAATCGGATGTTATAGCAAATTGGGAGTCGATTGGCGATCGCAGAATTAGAGGAGCGAGAGAGAGAGAGATGCGTGTGACCGTTGGGAAACGCTGGGGCTTTTCCTTTTTTTGAATATTTAGAGCGTTTTTTGCTTTTCGATGCGCTCGAAAACCAGCTGGCGAAACGACGAATGGAAAATCGACGCGTGGAGGATCTCGGGGCGTTTGGATCTGGTGTTTCGCGGAGGACGCTGTGGCGCATGTTTGGCGCGTTGGAATGCGCGGGTATTGGTTGGAAGATTGAGTGCGTTGGTGAATGAGAAGCACATGATCGTGGCTTTTGGACAGGAAGGTTAATCTGGATTTTATGGGTGCTTACGTGGGTGATCAAGTGGGTAGAGGGTGGGATTGATTAGGACATGGATCCTTTTTTTCCCTAAAAAATATTAAGACAACGACACGTGGAGCGTTGAGGTGACGCCATGTGGTATGTAATAGTAAGTTAGTGGGCTGTCTATAAAAGTAAGATGGGAAGATTTTGACATAATAAACTTTTATCAACATTAATCAATATCTTAAAAAGTTGAAAAAACAAAGAATCAATATCTTAATTAGTAAATAAGTTGAATTCTTAAAGTTTTGATAAATATTTTAATAAAATGGGAGAAATGTATGAGAAAATTTAAAAAATAATGATTTCTTACCTATTTTATGGATGAGTTAAAACAAAATAGAGGACAAGTCGTATTTTTTTCATAATATCGATTTATTTTCTTAATATATAGGATGGTTGCCTAATTTTACAAATTCAGTATCATCATTGTTAAGTTTGATCAATTTAATCTACTTTCAGTGATGAACTGTCGTATGCACTTGAGTTTGAGTTTGCATTCTTGTAGTTTAGATTATTTTGAAGTAAATTATCCCTTATATCGAAAACACAATAAATTATTGAATAATTTCAGTTTCTTTGGTTTGCTTCTTGTGCTTGACTGTTCGTTTTCAATATTCTCAAGGGATCAGATGAATGCATACAAAAGCAACAAAATTCCCATAGAAAATGCCGATGGAAGATTAAAAAGCTGTATATATTCGACTATTTGGAATTTGACATTACAAAATATTCATGACTTGAAAATCTCATTCTTTCAATCCTGAATCTCTAATCCTACCTCCCTCTGCAGAATATCTGAAATCTCGCAGCCTCAATCTCGGGGGTTAAGCAAACTAACCAAAACTGAAGCGAAGGTATCGATCAACGAAGATAAAAACCTACAACAAGAGATAAACATAGGACACCACAGGAACTGGGATTCACATTGTCCACATAATGTTGTGGTCGGTGAATCATCTGGTCGCCATTTTCTCCAGCAATCAAAGTCTGCGCCCAACTTCAATGTAGAACTTCGCCGGTGACATCTCCCCTTCTTTGGGATAGAGGCCTTCAGCCCTTGACCTGAACCATGGAGCCGTTTTGAGGTGTTTAAGAAAAACTTCACTGGTATCAATTACATTGGACTAGATTTGTGCAAAAAGAATTTCATTCCATGTATCTGGAACACCAGGTAAACACCAATGCAGACAATCTTGCACGCCTGGTTTCGCTGTTATGCTGAATCGGGACATATGACCCTCATCCCTAACCTGGGATAGAGCTGTTATATCCAAGAGCTTAACCCCTGTTCCCTTCGCTGCACCTGCAGCATCTGTGTCACTAGACACGTCTTGCAATACTTCCTTTCCTATTGACATAGGAGTGGTGTTGTCACAGCTTCCTCCTGTGTTCCATTCACCACCTACAAAATGCCTCGGCGAGATGGTCCGGTAGAAAGCTTTGAGACCTGGGTATTTTGGGAGCTGGGAGTTCACCCAATTAATGATACTGTGGACTGTCACGTTCTTGGCCTTCCAAATCACAGCTATCTTCCTGTCAGTGTTCGGCACACCCCCAAGATGCATTACCCAGCGGTTAGCTTTAAGCTTTCCACGATTCCAGTGGTGCCCAGTATTGAGGACCAGGACGTTAAGTTTATGAATATATTGGCGCAAGAATGCGGGTGGCCTATCAAGGTGCATGGCATAATCAGTGGCTGGGTTTGAAGGATCAATAGGCTCCAGATCACAGAGGGTTGATGACCAGTAATAGAGGATGGTAGTGTTGGTGCTTGGGAACCGATATGCCCACCCACCAGGGCGGAGATCACCACGCGCTTGGACTATCCCGTATTCTGGCCCCACATCTATAACATCATGCCTCTCCTTACCACCTGTGATCATGCACATTAACGACTGGAACTGCTGTCGGCCCAATGAATCTCCAACAAAAGCTAGAGTTTTGTGTTGCATCCTGAATACAATAATACAATACTCACATTATCACAGTATGTCAGGCTATAGTCGCTATGACAAATAAAGAAGAAAAATAAGCAAATAAATCACCCAAAGTGATTAAAACCTAAAGAAAAAAAGGTTAAAAACTTAAATTCTTCAAATAGATGAACGGACAAGAGAAACTAAAATGCAAGGTATCTTATGAGGTGTCCATTATTTGGAAAGTGCTGCAAGCCTTAGCAAGGTCAAGTGTAGAAACACTAATGGTCTATGAAGCCACCGAATCCTCGATTGATACTTATGTGTACGAAATAAGAGATCTACTAACTAAAACAACATAACTTGTTCGTTAACTTGAGCGCAGAATGGATTGCATCTATAGGAGAAACAAGCATTATAGATCAGATTTATGCATACGAGGGGGCTAAGGTCACATCAGACCAGATCCAATAAAAAAGATAGTATTAATATGAAACCTTGCAATCGAAACTGTTTAATTTTAACATTTTAATACCTTTTCAAGAACTTAGAGCCTTCAAATTCTTCCATTTGGCAATCTTTGGGCTGCCATGAAACCTTCTCATAGGCAAAATCCGTGCGCTGTGTCTTCCGGCAAGACCACATACTTGACAGCCATTGCTTACAGCCATGCCCAGAATACAGAGGCTTCTTATGGTCCACAACCCATTTTCCTTTCGCATAATTGCAGACTGGAGCTATCGTCAGATAAACGACAATCAGTAATATAATCACGAAAGCTAACAAATAACAAATTGGTCTAGGTAGATTCTTTTATGGCATAACTTAAAAGAGATTATTACCTGGAGTTTGCGTGTGTGTTGTCAACTTGTCAACTGAGGTATTTGCATACGTAGAACCTAATGATGTCCCTATCTCCCCATTTTGCTTTTGTACATCTGCATTATTTTCCTCTGCTTTTTCTTTCTGTCTTACATCAACGGCCTTGCCATCTATTTCTGCTTCCTGAACTTGTTTATGTTTTTCTCTTTCTTTTGACACACTTGTTAAAATCCCTGCACCATAATAACATACAATTCAAGTCCATATTATTACTTGATGTTTAAAGCATATAGATGACATGTTGACAAGAGAAATAGAATTACAGGGATGAATGTCAACATTTGAACATGTCTGTACAAAAAGAAAAACAAGATAGTAACATCATAACAAGATAATTTTAAGAGAATACTTGATTTGGCACAACACCACCATGCTACTCTAGTAAACACAACAGTTTGAATTACAAGACGTACGACAACTTAAGATATACAATCAGAAAACCAACATATCAATCACAAACTCTTCACAAGGATCTAACTCCAAGAACACAAAGGAAAACAATACTTACCATTCTTCTCAACCTGGTTTGATGCTATGTCACTACTAATCTCTTCACTTTTATCAGAGTTTTGTTCAGAGTCTGGTGGAGCTCCTAGTCGTAAATCTTCTTTTACAGTATCCTTTTGGACAAATGTTGCTACCCCTTTGCCCACATCTATTTCTTGTTCTAAAGGTACAGTGTTATCTACAAAATCATCAGTTATCTCTGCACCGAACACCAAATGAAAAGTACGAATAAGCTATTGAGTATTGACAGAAAACCAACAGCGTTTTGTCTAAAGGAAAAGAAATGCACTACTAAAGTGTAGAGACAAACCTGGACCCAAATGCAAACGGGTTTGGGGCGGTACCAAGTTAGTAAGAATCGGGGTTTTCTTCCATCCCCATATAAGAATGGTAGTGCACAAGAGAACAATGGTAACAAGAGAGAGGTGTTTACCCTTCAGTCCATAAAAGCATCCTTTCATTCTACATCCACAATACAAAGATCATACAAGCATGTTAGAACTTAAAAACATCATACAACTTTACACAGTTTCCCGGTATCAAAAATGTGTCTGCTCAATACAAATCACAAGATAGCAATGAACAACTCCGTCTATCGACATGGATTCGCTCTACTACCGCACGAAAAACACGCATCGAATCGATGAAAGAGCCTAAGATTCAATGCATCATAAATTAACGGTTTAAATTGACAAACAGTAATCCAACAAGCTCCCCCACCTCAAACAAATTGAATGCAGAAACAAAATCCTAGCATATGAAGGCTTAAGCAATCATGGGTTTGTCCTAAATTATACAAAACTTCGAATTCGAAGCTGAAACAGTAGCATTTCTCCAATGGAAAACCCCCGGATCTGAAAAGGGTTCGTTTCCTGCATACAAGTAGCTAAATTGGGGAAAAAAATACAAATTAAAGCTTGAAACTTTAGCTGAATCTGAGAAGAAGACAGACCGGATTACCTGAGACGAAAACCGCCCAAAAACGCCAGCAATTCTTCCCAGAAACCGGATTTACCGAATTGAGAAAGCTAAGTGAAAATTTGTGGAGAAAATGGAAAGACGTGTGAGAAATTTGTTAGGAGAAAAAAAGGGGGAAATGGAAAGTCTGGTAGTTTGGTGGGAGGGCTGGGGATTTGACGGAACGCGTTGAGGCGCATTACAGTTGAGGAAAGAAATCGTTACGGATTATTCAAACACTATGCGCGTCGACAACTGTTTTTTTTAATTTTTTTTTCAATTAAATTATATAGTTTTGTGTTTAAATTAGAATAAAATCTTCTTTTTCTGCTACTAAATAAAATTATTCGTTACCAATTCATAGAACGTTATTCTTATGATCAGAATTGTTTATATTATAAATCATTTTATAAAGTCGCTTCTGCATAAAATTAAATTAAAACTAAGATCGTTTAGTAATCGAACTGTATAAAAATAGATGAATGAAATTACTAAAAGCATTATGAATCTTCTATTTATTTGGTACAATATATTGACTAAGCAATCTAGTTTTAATTCATTTTTTGTAGAGGATATTTATATAATAATTCATAATTTGAACGGTTTTAATTATAAATACAATGTTCTGTAATACAAATATGAAGAATTTTGAATAAAAATTTATACGTATCCTTAAGTAATTAAATATTATTTTTTGAGAGATGAAGAAAAAAAACATTGTTTTGGTCGTTATATTTATTTTCTAAATGAAGAAAAAACTTTTGTTAATCGGTGAGGTTTGACGACACAATGACTTTTGACTTGTGACCATCATTTTCTTTCACGAGAGTACGTCAGTTTCTTACATAAAACATTTTTAATAATCTAAATTTTTCTTTTTATTTTTTTATTATTTTAGGACATATTTGTTTTGTTATTTTAAGACATATTTATTTACAAAACTTGAGAATTAAAATTATTTTGATTTTTGAGTTGTCTATGTTTATTAAAATAATACAAAGAACGGAAATCAGTTCGGTTCTAAATTTTTCATGAAAATAAAAAAAATATTAACATTCTATTAAAATTTGTAATTAAATATCTAAATATCAGAAATCAAATCAACTCTAAATTCTTCCATTCCTTTCTTATTCCTCCTTGAAGGAACTTTTTCTTACAAAAACTGTAATTTTTTAAAGAAGAAAAGTAGTCAAAACTACAATAGTATTCAAAATGGTACAGCCAAATATGATCATTTTCTGACCCATATTTTTCACACAAAAATATTAGTTGATTTTTTTTTTAATAAACGATATTATCTACATCAAGGAAGTAAATGAGTGGCTAAGACCCAACAAATATATAAAATAATAATTGATGAAATACGTAAAAGAAATAAACGTAGTCACTTAGTACTATGGTCTAATGATATTCCTCTTCACTTGTAAGTAAGAGGTTTTAGATTCGATTTTCGTCAAAAACCACCCTTGAACCACATTATTGCTAGCTCATTGTGAGGCTAAGCTCACCTCCTCTCTGATAATATTATTTATTAAAAAAAAAGTGAAAAGTGAAATTCATAATATATACTTAGGACCACTTGACAAGTCACATTCACCGTCTCTTGATACTGGACAAATCACTTAAACTATACTTTTTCTCACTCGAATATTTTCTTGGCTTGTGCCTCTTTAACATTGACCTTTTTAAGAGTGGTTTGGTACTGTTGTTGGCTGATGGAGAGCTGATACTTCTCGTGAAACTATTGTTTCTTTGTTTTTTTCAAAAAGAGAGGCAACTGTGGCAGACCACGGTTAACCATCCTTATTTAGAGTAAAAAAGACTTATAGAGTCATTTCAGCTTATCTCTGACCACAAGTTTGATTTCCATACTTTTGATTTCCATACCGACAACCAATCAATAAGTTACATGTCCTATTTTAGATCTCGAATATTGGGATTAGATTTTGAGCCAAAGATAACTGGTTTTGAGTTCCAAACTAATTATGTCACGAGTCCTAAGTTGCGGTCTCAATTCAAGAGGAGCACGAACTTGTGAGTCTTGCTTATGTAAAAAATATTTTTATCAATAAACGTTTGTGAGTCTTGCTTATGTAAAAAAACATTTTTATCAATAAACGTTTTTCATTTTAGAAAAAAAAACACTTAAACTAATGAAAATTGTTTAAAAACTTTGAGTTTTAACGATAAAGATAAAATAAATGGTGAAGTAAATAGTACAAGAATTGACTTTTTAATGTAAAAATATGATTTTTCATAAAAATAAATAATACTGAGAGTTTTTCGTTAAATTTTTCTTTATTTATAAATACGCATTTTTAGTATTTCTAAAAGCATTTCTAGACAATAATCTTTAAAGTCGCATGCCAAACGGTCCCTAGTTTTGTAAAAAATGATACAACCTTTAAAAATCGGACAATGATTGTCTGCCATTCCATTTTCGGTGTCTTTCCGTGCCCTCCTGTTTTGTGTGGTCACGGTTAAGCCACATTAACATTTTATATTATTTTTTTATAGAGATAATAAGATAAAAATAAATAATAATATAAAATGTTGACGTGATTTAACCGTAACCACACAAACAGGAGGGCACGGAAGGGTATGGTGGGCAGACAATCTTGTCCTTAAAAATCACATGCCAAATGGGCCCTAAATTTTGTAGTATTGGGCCCGTTCCACAGAAAAAGAAGAAGGGGGAGAGAGAGGCTGACCGGAAGCAGAAGCAGCACCGTCAGGTAACGTTAAATTTTCCTCCTCCCATTCCTTCTTCTACCACTGAAAACCCTAAAACTCTAACGCAATTGGAAACGTCGTCGTACTAGGCTCAGCTGGAAATGGCCCCTAATTCGGAGTTCACAGACGGTACCCCAGCGCCCAACTCCCTCCAGGCCATTTGCTACAAGCGTGGCTCCCTTCAGCTACTCGATCAGGTCTCTCTCTCTCTCTCTCTCTCTAAGAATTCAATTGTATTTATTTGTTTTTTTTTATGGGATTAAGCTCTCTCTCAGTGAAAAAATGGTTGAATTTAACTATTAGGTTTGTGGGTTTTGAACAGACGAAGCTCCCATTGCAAAGTACGTATTTGGATATCCGGGACTCCACAGATGGATGGTGAAAGACTGAAGCTTTGATCCTTCCAAGTGCTATGAATTTTTAGTTTTCTGGTTTTGCGAATTGGGTTCTTGTTTTCTTTTTCAGGCACGCAATCAAAGATATGGTGGTGCGCGGCGCACCCGCCATTGCTATCGCGGCGGCTCTCTCATTGGCTGTGGAAATTTTTAACTTGGAGGATTTCAATGGAACCCCCGACGAAGCGTTCTCTTTCATTGTCATGAAATTGGAGTACCTTGTCTCCAGGTTAAGCATGTTAATTGTAGTTTTCAAGTTTTGAATTGTGGAATTGATGCGGCATTCTGATTGTGTGGTGTCCATTTTAGCCGACCAACTGCTGTCAATCTTTCGGATGCTGCAGCTAAACTGAAGCAAATTGCATCCGAAGTTGCCACTACTACTTCGGACGCAAGCAAAGTGTTTGAGGTGCTGTATCCTTCGAAATCTGAAACATTACTTTTCTTGTGGTTTGATTTTGGCCCTAAGAATCTATTTGATAATGCTATTGATCCGTTGTACTTGCTTTGTTTGCTCAATTTGATAGGCTTACATAGAAGCTTCCGAAATCATGCTCAAGGACGATGTAGCCTCAAACAAGGCTATTGGATCTCATGGAGCAAATTTTATTCAACACCTGCTGGGAAACTCTAAGAACATTTCTATGTTGACCCATTGCAACACTGGCAGGTATTTTCCCGCGAAAGCATACTTGATGATTTGGTTATTTACATTGAACAAACAAAGGGTGGTTTTACAATATACACTGAATTTTTCGTATTGGTTTTGTCTGACCGTGATATGTTTTGTAAATGCAGTCTAGCAACAGCTGGTTATGGTACTGCTCTTGGTGTCATCCGTTCACTTCATACCGAAGGAGTGTTAGAAAGGGCCTATTGTACAGAGACACGTCCATTCAACCAAGTGAGTGTCTACTCTTTAGGTGTTCAAGTTTTTCTTGGCATCAAACATTCTCCACAGAATTTCGTGATATTCACATATGTTAAGTGTTGATATTAGTTAAACAAAGTGGTCTTGAGAGTGGTAGCATGCTGTTGATTGAAGTCGGGTGAAAGTATCATTGGGATATAGTATTACATCTGAACATGGTTGGAAGCCTGCATTGGTGTTATATTTAGCCACCCTTGTGGTGTAAATGTCAGGTCATTGAGCTGATAGTTGTATTTATCTACTCACTTAAGTGAAAGTATTCAAAATGCGTTACTGAATGTTATTGATACACGATTATAAATCAATTACAGGGATCCAGACTCACAGCATTTGAGTTGGTGCATGATAACATACCGGGCACTCTTATAGCAGATTCTGCTGCAGCTGCATTAATGAAATTTGGACGTGTGAATGCTGTAGTTGTTGGAGCAGATCGTGTGGCTACAAATGGTATTTGAAATGGAATCTACCACTCATCTGCTTTAGCATTCTATTCATATGGAGGTTTGTGTAACTGATTTACTTAATTCAGGTGACACCGCTAACAAGATTGGAACCTACAGTCTTGCCGTAAGTGCAAAGCACCATAACATTCCATTTTTCGTGGCTGCACCACTCACTTCCATCGACTTATCTCTTTCCTCCGGGGAAGAGATAATAATAGAGGAGAGATCCCCAAAGGAATTGTTGAACACACACGGAGGGCTCGGGGAACAAGTTGCTGCATCTGGAATTGCTGTCTGGAACCCAGCTTTCGATGTTACACCTGCCAATTTAATAACCGGTATCATAACCGAGAAGGTATACTCACTCATCTCTATGTGATATAATCAATTAGAGCCTATTGTGTTTGAATGTGATGACCTTGTGTTCACTTAGCAGGGTGTTATTACCAAAAAGGGCACTGATGCTTTCAACATCAAGGGTTTTGTTCAGAAGGCAGCCGTGCAGTCCGGTGCATAACGGAGCCTTCTGGCATTGGATGAAATATTCCCCGAGGTGGTGACTGTTAGTGCTGTGTAACGTAATATGAAGAGAGCTAGTCGAATAATGGGGAGAATCGGTCTTACTCCAAGTGATGACTGTTCTCCCAAAATGTAAGCAGGCCATTTTTATGGTATCATTGGTAGATGTAATAAGTAGAAATTTTATAGTAAATAAGGGAAGTAGGTGAGAAGATTTGGAGGAAAATTCATATAGTTTTCTTGGGACTTCGTCCATGAATGTGAATGTTTTCTCGGTCGCTCCATCCTCGGCCGATCCCGAAAGTTTGTGTAAGCATCTAGTGGTTTTTGAGACTATTTAAGTACCCTGAGCAATACAATATTTATGGGCTTCATATGGGATGTTTGTAGAGCAATCATCAATAAGAAGTTTCTTGGGGATCAAGCATCACGTTTTTGTTACATAAGTAGACTAAATTGATTGAAGGGTGAACAAATTATTAAGAAATTCACACTCGCACCGGACTTCGAGTGTAAGAGAAGATGCACTTAACTACTTTAGCTACAAAACTGTAGTGCAAATTTTCATGAAGTTCGCCCTCTTCGTTCGGTAGAGACTAGTTCACACCTTTGAGCAAACATTGGTTAACTCAACCCTAACAACTCCCAAGACAAAGTTAGTCCATCACTAAAACATAATAACCGGAGGAAAAGAAAATTATAGCCCGTCCTGTTGAAAATTACTGATTCCGCCCTTGACTACAACATCACATGTGTCTAAGGGTTAAAAATTCATGTGTGTCGTTAATTAACGTGACATGAGCATATAACTGGGTCATAATAAAACTGCTAGGGTGCATTTGTTTGGCCTCATTAAATGGGACTGGACTGGACTGGACTACAGTCCCATGTTTGACAGGTGCTGGGACTAAGTTAAGTGAGACTAAAGGGGATTCGTGTGGACTAGAGGCCTCCTTAAAGGTTCTTAGCGAGGCCTTCCCCAACCATAGGACTTGCTAAAACCGGCTTCTTCTTCCTCCCTGCGAGCCCCTCTGAGAGTTATGGGCTTCTTAATTTTGGATTTCGATGGGATTTAATTAAGATCTGTAGACTATCCCTAGCAAGCTGCTTCGCTTCGCCATGGTCATCATCCTCTAAAATATTGAATCTCATATTTCCCACCACCAACATCAACCACAAAAAATCCCCCATCTCATATTTCCCACCACCAACCATCACCCGCAAAAAATCCCCAATCTCATATTTCCTATCGTCACCAACGCCATGGACAAGCCATCCGAGAAGCTCCAGAACCTCAAGTCGCTGAATTCTCTGCTGCTCAAGGAAACCAAGGACCGCCAGGAGCAGGTGGAGTCACTGGTGCAGAGCAAGGCAGATTTGGAGTTCGAGCTGAGTCGATTCCGCCGTGGAGAATGAGCTGCTTGTGAGTGAGTTGAGTGAGTAGAGCAAGGAAAATGTTGGGTTAAAGTTGGAGAAGAGTGTTTGTGGTGTTTTTGTTTTGACCCAGATGGAGCAAATGATGTGAGATAAAGTTTGAGATTGAGAGGGCGATGAGTAGAGAGATGGTGAAATTATGAAGTTAATGAGGGAAGTGGAGCAGCTTGCTGATGGACTCGAGATCGAGAAGGGAAGCTGAGAGAGAGATTATGTGAAGAAATTAATAATAAATTAATTTCGACAATAAACTACAGTATTATTTTTATTATCATACTTGTTAATCCGACACTGCACCAAATGCTTCACTAAGTTAGTCCAGCTTAATCTAGTATAAGCTATTCCAACTTAGTCCCTGAAGCTAATCTAGTCCGAGACAGTCTGGTGCAACAAACGCCCCCTAATAGATTGTGAATTTGGGCCGGGCTCCGGTTCGGCCCAATATTTAGGCCCATAATATCGACCTCTTCCTCTCACTTCCCCTCACAAGGCTTGCTTCGCGAATGACGACCAGCTTCTTCTGTAATCTGTGAAATGCAGAGAAAAAGGTCTTCATCCGATACAAGTATCCAAGCAATTAGCTTTTCCAAGGGTTAAGGGATAACAGTTCATCGAATTTCAATTGGGTGGTGTTTGGAGACAGGGATAACCGAGCAGGTGAAAAAACGAAATATGAAGAAATCGCCATTGCCGTTGCAGAATGCAAGCGGCAGTAGCAAGAATCGGAGTTTGGAGAAGGAAGCTCTGGTGAAGCTGCTGAGGTGGCATTTTGGGCATCCTGAATTCAGAGGGAAGCAATTGGAAGCCATTGAAGCTGTTCTATCAGGTATATTATGTGTATTTTAATTACATTTTACTCAGTGCGGTAGGGATTGCTTGTTTGGTTGCTGAGAAAATGCGGGAAAATATTTACAGCTGACTTTGGAAAAACCCCATTTTTTGTTTTTGTGTTTTGTGGGTTGCAGGGAGAGATTGCTTTTGTCTTATGCCCACTGGTGGCGGGAAATCCATGTGTTATCAGATACCGGCTCTCGCCAAAAAAACTGGAATCGTGCTTGTTGTCTGTCCTTTAATAGGTGAATTGTGTGCAAATTTGTGTGTGTGTGTGTGTGTAAGTGCATTACATATCATGCTTGATGTTTTACATGTTTTAGCAAATGAAAATGTTGAACTTGACTCGAATTTTCTTTTGCATTTTGTGTACAGCCTTGATGGTAGGTAGGCCTATGATTGCTCTCGGTCGAATTTAGGTAACTTTCATGCTCTGAGAATTGAGTGTGGGATTTTGGTATGTTTCTTATTTGACCAGGAAAACCAAGTGATGGCATTGAAGGAGAAAGGAATTTCTGCAGAGTATCTCTCCTCGACTCAGACAACCCAAACCAAAACTAAGGTAGACTTCGGGTTTATGACGTCTTTCTTGCTTTGCATCAAAATGACTTCCGCTGGGATCAAAAAATATTGGAGCCTATGTATTTATGCATGAGAATATTGATGTCTCTCTTTTGCATTTTAAGATTCATGAAGACCTTGACTCTGGAAAACCATCTCTGAGGCTGCTTTATGTGACCCCCGAATTGATAGCAACATCTGGATTTATGACGAAGCTGACAAAGATTCACACGAGAGGGTTGTTGAATCTCATTGCCATAGATGAGGTGTGACGCTAGATTGTTTTTGTACCGATAACCAGTGTATGTGAATGTTTGAGTTTCCTTGACATTTTTTCAGCTTTTGTTTAAGTTACATCTGTTTTTCAAAAATTTCAGGCACATTGCATCTCTTCATGGGGCCACGATTTCAGGTTTGTAATAGATATATTGTCTCTTCCACATTTACTATTTATTATGTTTGATCCACGCAATTGGGGGATTATAAATCATCAGAAACTCTTAAGTGAATGCGATAAGAAAAGCAAAACTGTCTAAGAACCTTACTAGTGGTAGTAAAAATCAAATGCCAGCATAAGCCTAATCCCTATCAGATATACTGTTAGATTTCATGACCTATTTAAGTCAACTTCCCTATCATTAGTATTCGAATAAAGTGAGAATGAAGCGCTACAATGTTGATCTATACGCCATAGAAACTCTGACATGCTTTCTTTTGGTTCTCTGTCTCCTTAATTGCTGTATTGAAATAGGCCTAGCTACCGTAAGCTGTCATCTCTAAGGAGCCACCTCCCAGGTGTACCAATATTGGCTCTAACAGCTACAGCCGTTCCTAAGTGAGTCTTTTGTCACACTCTGCATAGAAAATTAGCTCGTCTTTACCATTTATTTTTTAATTCATCTGTAGATTTATAGAGCAGTATTTCTTCTTTTTAAAGTGAGAGGAACTGGCTAATTATATTCTTTGATCATCAAATTCTTTTGTTGTGCAGAGTTCAGATGGATGTGATAGAGTCCTTATGCCTTCATAATCCATTAACCCTAAGATCTTCTTTCAATCGTCCTAATATACATTATGAAGGTTCACCCTGCGTCTATGACTTGATTCAGATCCTGTTTTGTATTGTCTTTTGGCTAATATTTATTACCTCGCATCACATGCATATAGACAAATCTGACCAGATTTCTCTATAATGCAGTTCGATACAAAGATCTTTTAGATGATGTCTATGCTGATCTGTCTGGTGTGCTAAAATCTAGCGGAGATGTTTGTGCAATTGTTTATTGCCTTGAACGTACAATGTGTGACGAGTTGTCTGCTCATCTATCACAGAGTGGAATTTCATGTGCTGGTAAATCAAATTTTTTGGCATTGTAAATTAACTGCTCCTATACCTTTGTGTTTTTATTCACATATAATGTATATAATTCTTAGTGTTTCTTTTGCTTCTTTCAGCTTATCATGCAGGGTTGAATGATAAGTTACGAAGTTCTGTCCTAGATAATTGGATTTCCTCTAAGATACAAGTTGTCGTGGCGACGGTGGCTTTTGGGTATGATTGTATATATAAATTAAACCTTTGTTTTTTGTTTTTCTTTCTTTTGGGTGTGTGGGTGAGGGGAATTCATCTTATTGCTCCCAGCTCATGATTGTGATTGTGATGTCCTTGCCTCTTTGTCTTTTATATATGCGTTTGGAGCTTATTCCGGTGCATGGACAGTAATTGTGCTTTTGGTGTCCCTTTAGGATGGTATGAAACTGAATTACCATTTATTTAAAAGAACTCTTACAATAATTTTTTGTTTTGTTTTTCTTCTCTCCGTGTTGGAGATAATGTTTACCAGATCTGATGTGCCTTTGATGGCTTGTGGTTAATTTTAAGGGCATAGATAGAAGAGATGTCAGAATTGTTTGTCATTTTAATATTCCCAAGTCAATGGAATCCTTCTACCAAGAGTCGGGTAGAGCTGGTCGTGATCAACAACTCTCCAGAAGCCTTTTGTACTATGGAATTGATGATTGCAAAAAAATGGTTGGTTAGATAAGACTGCCTACTAGCAACTCCGATGCTGGTCTATACTTGGTTTCATTGTTCACTTCATTTTGTTTTTCAAATTATTTTTGTAGAAATTTATTCTAAGCAATGCTGATAACAAGAAGTCAAAGGCCTCAAACTCGCGGGAAGAGTTGTCAAAGAAAACTCTGACCGACTTCCAGCAGGTAAAGGCAATAATTGTTTTATGTCTGTGAATGAACTCTTTATGAATATTGTTTATTGGAATCTGATTTCAAAAACATGCAGATGGTCGAGTATTGTGAGGGTTCTGGATGTCGTAGAAAAAAGATTCTTGAGACTTTTGGTGAACAGGTAGTATAACCTAGTGAAACTTTTGCTTCATTGTACTTTAGAGTGCAAGATCAGTGCTCCAAAAGAGCTACGTACTGATATCATTCGAAACAGGTACCTGCATCACTATGTAAGAAAACTTGTGATGCCTGTAAACATCCAAACCTAGTGTCCAAGTATTTAGAGGAGCTCACAACTACTTGTGTCGCCCGGCAAAAATTTGGTTCATCTCGAATTTTTATGAGCAGGTGCTCTCTTTTTACATAGTCCTGATATTTGATTTTTTTTATTAGCAGGTCTAAGGTTCATTGACTAGTAACTCCGGTTGCTTATTCATTAACGTCTGTCAATTTCAGCTCCTCAGATGTGATAAATGAAGATCAAACCTCTGAATTCTGGAATCGCGATGATGAAGAATGTTCTGAGGAGGACATATCTGATTCCGATGGTATATTTTTTACAACATAGTTCTCCTTTTACTTCTTTTGGGAGAGAAAAGGGGGATTTAAAGAACACTGCAAGTTTATGTCTTATTCATTGTATTTGTCAAATCGCAGATGGTCTTGCTGCCAAGAACCTTTCCAGGTCAAAGTTGCCAGCAAAGTTGGGATTCAATGAAAAGATTGAGTGCTTGCAGCGTTTAGAAGAAAGATATTACAAGGATAAATCTTCTGATACGCAGGTTCGATCTGATTATTTTTTGCAGTTTTTTTGTTATTATTTAATTTTATCTTTTCCCGTGAATACCTATTATTGCCCAATTTGATGACAGATGAATAAACCCGACAAGAATGCTATATCTGATACGCTGAGGAAAGCAAGCAAGCAAAGATTACAAACTGCTCTCAAGCAAGGTCAGCAGCGGCTTGGGAACTTAGCGTAAGCTTTTATTGGTGTCTGATGTATTATATCGTTATATGCAACAAACCAGTTAAATCACTTGAGATTTTAAATTCTCTCGCAACTATGGAATATCCTTCGATCTGTAGGTTCTAAAAGTTGACAATCTTCTGTGCAGGATTGAAGTGGAAAAATCGGCCTCTTTCCTCGAAAATGAGTGTTACAACAAGTATAAGAAAACTGGGAAATCATTCTATTATTCTCAAGTGGCAAGTACGGTGCGGTGGTTATCAACTGCAGATTCAACTGCCTTAACTAATCGCCTTGGAACCATTAACTGTTCCCCAGCGGATAATGCTCTCCCCGAAACAGAACCTCCTGCAACAACATCACCTTTGGTGGATGGACCAACAGAAGCTCCCAGCGGTGACTCCCACAACAGTGTTAGATCAGAACATTCTGTAGCTGTGTCACCAACGGAAAGTGCTTCCCCAAGTATAACTCTTCCATCAATTCCATCCTTCTCAGAGTTCATCAACACCAGAAAGGCAAAAGACCTCAGCTCAAGCGCGTCGGAAAAGCAGTCACCAAACGGAGTTAAAGAGAAAGGGTTGAAGAAAATGCGATTGCATTAGGTTGAATGTCTTGGTTTTATGCATTCGTACCGATTTATGCTGGGCACAAAGAAAAAGTTGAGGAGACGATGTAAATCTACTTTTGTTTATTTCTAGATTGGATCGCGGGAATTACATATTCGATACTCTGTTCTACCTTGATATAAATGCTATTTCTTGCTGAAACAGCATTCAGAATCTGATTACCTAAAAACAAGCATGGCTTATGCGATTCGGGGACGAAAAAGTCAAGAAAAACCAGTTCTTCATTCTTCCTACAAGCTTCTTATTCACTCTGATTCATATTATGCATCTTTCAGTGGTAGCTTGCCAATGAAGTTAGTATTCAGGCTTCCCAAGTAAAGATGATCCTCAAACTCCAAAGCATTCGTCACAAAGGATATTACGCTTCCATCAGGATCCATAAGTTTCTTGATAATCTTGCCGTCAGCTGCCACATTCACCGCCATCGCTTCTGTTCGCATTCCGCTCACTAGTTCAGTCAGTTTCCGTGACGCTGCTACTAGGTGCTTGGCTGCTTTGGAGGTGTGCACAAACTCAAACCCTTCCCTAGTCAACTGCGTCATTCATGCACACATCATAAAAACACGTATGACATACGAATATTGTTTGAACTGTTACATCAACAAAAGCCACGTAAGATATATGAACACTATCTGAACAGTTAGGATTGTATTACCTGAAGTAGAGCAATCCAAAAAGACCCATCTGGAGCAAGATTGATGTTGTCAGGTCCACCAGGAAGATTCTCAACGAAGATCTCTGTCTTCCCCTTGTTCTTTCCCTCCAGCCAATACCTTAAACACCTAAATCTAAGCATGCACATGCTTTAATTGGTTGCCACGCACTTTTCTTATCGATAATGTTATTTAGACACATAAGATTGCTGACACACTCTCAAACACAGGTGCGCCGTACAATTATGTATGAGACCCATCTGTATAATTGTTTTAGAGTCGAGTGTGTCTACAACGTGGTCAGCATTGTGTGTCGAAATAGCATTACTTTATTCTTATCCAAAATATAGAGTGAGAAAGAAGTGTTACATCAAAACTTACTTCCAAGTTTCACAGACCACCAGATAATCTTGGTCTTTTGAAACTGCAACACCATTAGCAAATCCCAAGTGATCAAGTAGGATTGAAGTCTCTCCGGATGATGGATCATACTTGAGCAGCTGCCCATGGGGCTTTGCCTCTAGCATGTCAAGATACCAATCATGGAGACCAAATTTGGTGCTTGCAACACTAAAATATAGACTACCATCTGGTCCCTCAATCACATCATCTGCAAATCTGATTGTCTTTAACATGTAAGTTAAAACTTCAGGAAACATCAACATATGTTCATTTACTGGGCCTGTGTTTTTAGTTTTGAGAAATGTTAGTGTTTTTAGTTTTGAGAAATGTTAGAACAGTCGATACATAACTAGAGAGATGACCTGAAGCAACAAACAAGAACCAGTGAATTCAATGTTTTTAGTACTAAACATAGCTAAATATGTCCAATACTAAGTTTCATTGTGCGACAATTCTATACACACATGAGCTAATTTTGGCCATTGATGATTGTAGGATCCGCAAAGTAAAATAGCCAAAGATCAGTTATCTATGTATTCGTACAAGAAATGTTAAGACCAATCGCGTATGCACATGTGACCTAATTCCGACCATTTATAATTGTGAAACCTATAAAATAAGAATAGTCTGAACACGTAAAACGACTAATCTTAGCACCACTAAAGTATTTTCCAACTCGTGCTAACATTTTGGACTATTTTGGGATAAGAACCACATGCATATGGCAGAATTGTGGACCCATGAGTCCTTTGGACCATATTGTTAAACTCTAGCTCCATGAAATATACAGGTGGAATAATTCTTGGTTGGACATGGTCTCTACTGAATCATGTTTTTTTCATTTCCCTTTAGTTGAAAGGAAAAAACAGTACCAAACTTTGATGGCAACAGTCATGGATTCATCTTACAAACCAACAAACCATGATGTTTGTATGACATTTCGCAATCGGTCCCAATATTAAGAAATAGATTCCTTACTTTATAGTTTTATTATACTAGATCAGTTTAAATGAAATGAATTAAATAATAAATTGTTAGGTTCGGAAAAACTTATACATAAAAACACATTACTGATCAAGATATTACGTGACAGTTCGTTTCACATAAGCCATTCTTTTAATAAAGTGTCTAATAACCAAGCAGAAGCAGTACAAGTCCCCATTTCATGGAAACATATCTCCAAATCCGAACCATCTGGATCCTGCGGATCTCCCTACCATCACTCACCTCCCCCTCCCACCCCAATTCCAACTCCATAATTCTTCAACCTTCAAGCCTTCTCATTTCTTCTTCTTTCTTTCTTTCTCTGCGGTTTTGCTTCGACGATGGCCGCCAGAGTAGAAGATAACGATGTTGAGGTGAGGTGAAAGAGTGAGAAAGTTGAAAGAAAAAAAATGATTTCATCCACATGATTTTACGTGAATGGTTGACATTATTTGGTTCACATGATCTGGAGAGGACCCATTTCGTGAGGAAACTGCCACACCTCACAATATGTAATAAGATGACCTTATTAGTAATGTTCTGGTGGTGTCACATCAGAATTGTATTGGGCGTGGGTTGCACATGGATGTTGTTTTCCAAGTGAACACATTGCCTTCCAGTCATTTTCCACAGTTGGATGGAACCACTGACTACCTATTCATCTAGTTTTTACTTTTCACCTCGAGAGTAAACCTCGAGAGTAAATCTTTGCCTCGGGAAAAATATTCAGCGATTGCTCAAGGAAAATGATTTTCACGCTTTTATTTTTCTGGCTCTCGATAACTTGTTTATATGTATTACATACAATTTTAACTTTTTTGCATGTGAAAAATTTCAAATGTTTTACGATGAATAACGGATCAAATATATAAATTTTAGTTCTCCAATTGAATAGATGACGCATTGAAATAGGTGATTTTTCAAGACATTCCCTCCAAACTAACATGCAATAGCATATGGTAGTTTAGGATAGATTGTGTACGGGAAAGTAGTCTTACCTTATTTTGGACCCATTAACATGTGAAGTGAGAACAGTCACACCAGCTTCAGTAATCTTCAGCAAACCCTACACATACAAGGGGCAACAATCAAAATTCAGGATTGGAATGTAGATTCTTATGAGTAATCAGCGATTTACGGTTTAAACGGTTTACTCTCTCTTTATCTCACTCATTAGGTGAATCATTGTGATAAGTTAGAAGTCTCGTGAGTGAGATAGTGTAAGCGGAGAGTTAAGGTTTAAAAGGTTTGCTCTATCACTATATCTCACTTATTATGTGACTGAGCGTGTTAAGTGAGCAGTGGGTGAGTCAGAATTTTAGCCTAGAAGGGTCCAAAGTCTCAATCTGAAACACTCTCCTAATTTTACAAAAATTACTATGTTGTGTAGTGAGCAACCGGCCACTGTCGTCTGGAGTTTGCTATGGTCCCATCATCTTCTTCTTTAAACATAAACCCCAAGTTTCTTTGACTTTCTTCATCTCTCCCTTCTCCTCAAAACTCACGAGCAAGCCACCAATATCAAATCTAACTTGATGAAACAAATTAAACTAAAAACATCGGATTTGGGCCCTGACTCCTATGGAGAAAATGACAGGATTAACCTGGAACTATCGTGGTCCCTTCATGACTCCGCCTTTGTGAGCGAGAACGAAAAAGTTATGTGATAAGCAAGATTGAGAGATAAATAAATCTCTGGGTGCATATATTTTTTCTCCATTTTTCGGTCAGAATGTTATGCTATTACCTGATCAGTATCACATGCAACAAGATCACCATCTTTTGTGAATGTGATTCCAAGAACTGTATCAGTATTCACCTTCTTCCAGTTTTCCCAACTCCCATTTTTGTGAAGCCTTTTGATCCAACCATCTCTGGTTGCTGTATAGAGTGTGCCATCCTTATCCACATCAACATCTTCCGGTTCCAGAAGCACACCATCCCCAAGTTTAATCACTTTCTACATAAACCCAAAAAAATAATAAAAATCAGAAACAAACACCATGGTTACAAGTATATACTTCAAACAAAAAGCTCATGGCCCGTCTGCTAACTATTTCATTTTCGGTCCTTCAGTTTTGTTACCATACAGTTATGAAAACTGAAAACAAAATGGTTGTCAAACGGCCAGCTAGAGCTTTTCGTTTAAGAACTGAAACCGAAATGATTATGACACCTGTAATATGTTGTTTTGGGGAAGGTGGGAAGGTGGAGGGAGGTGAAGTGCATCTGGAGATATTGGGGAGAAGTAGATTTGGAGAGAGAAGGCAACCAAACATGCCAACAGAAAGCCAGAAAATGGAGTGAGCAAATGTTTGAGAGCCATGAGGTCTGTCTGGTATTTCTCCAAGAATATTGCGATAAGGATGATAAGGTGGGGATTATGTTCTGTGCGGCTTCATCTTTTTTATGCGAAACAAAACTGCAGTTGTCAGGATAATGCTATAGACAGGGAAAGCCAGTCACTCATTGCTTTTTCTCACATAAACTTGCATGCCAAACAAGACTTTAGGGTTAAACATACCAGATTTTTTAGTATATTTCGGAGTTTTTAACTATTAAATTATAGTAAATATCTAATGACGATATTTTATCGGCTAAAAACTTTAGAATGTAAAAATACTCTGAAGGAAGAACAATAATGTTCCGAATACGATAATTGCGCAATTCTAAAATTCTACTTTTCATTTAATCATGGATTCATGGTGAGTAAGAACAGGGATTGCTCTTGACCAAAAAAGAAATGGTAGTTACCAAAATTATGGCCATGAGTCTCATAAATTTCCCATGACCCATTTTCCACCTAATGTCACAGAATGATGAAAAACCCAATTTAGGCCCCGGCTAAATAGTAAGAAAATCCGTTTCCAAAAAAAAACAAAAACAAAAAAGTAAAAAATCCATGACACAACCCCTAATTTATAGAAACAATTTAATCTTTTATGTAACGGAAAGCTTGGTATAGCAGTATTTGAAACCAATATATATTGACACGTAAAAATAATATGTGATTGATTAAAAATATCGCTACCTTAGACTTGCAGAGAAATTTTTTATTGTGATCTGAATATGGGTGGTACATCACGTGTTATTATATAAGTGATGAGAAATTTTAGTTTTTAAGTGATTAATTTTTTAACATATATATCTCACCATTTGTATAGTGACACGTGATGTACCATCTAGTGTACCGGTCATACTGAAGTGTGACTGGTACAGAGATGGTATACCATGTGTCATTATACAAATGGTGGAATATGTGTGGTAAAAAGACTTAAAAAATAAAATTTCACATCCCCTATTAAAATACGTGATGTATCACTTGTGTTATTGTCCCAACTAACAATTTCTCGAGATTCGCGTTGTTGGTTGGTTTCCCACACACATCTACATAACATAGACCTCCACTCTCTCTCCTCTGTTCCCAAAAAATAGAGATAAAACAGAGAGAGAGAGAGAGAGAGTTCAATGTTCTGCTACGTTCCATGGCTATAACAGGCACAGACTCCCAGCACCAAACCTCATCTAAACCATCCCCAGTTCCTCCACCAGTCGAAGTCCAGTGCGTAAAATGCCACTCCTGCGGGTTCACAGAGGATTGCACCCCAGCCTACATCTCCCGCGTCCGAGACCGCTACCAGGGCCGTTGGATTTGCGGGCTCTGCGTCGAGGCGGTGAAAGACGAACTGGTGCGATCAGATAGGCTCATCTCCACAGAGGAAGCCCTGAACCGCCACATCAACTTCTGCAAAAAGTTCCGGTCGCAGAAAGAAACAGAGCACCCCATCTTCGCCATGGGTCGGATTTTCCGGCGGAGCTTGGATACTCCGAGAGCCCTGAGGTCAAATTCCGGTAGTAACCTCGGGGAAGTGGAAGGGGTTCGCCGGCCGCCGCTTGTTCGATCGGGAAGTTGCTTCCCTTCTCTGTCTAGGTGAAAATGGTAAAAAACAGAGGATTAAAAGGTAAATATGTGAAACAGAGGAACTCTGTTTTTTACTTGGATACAGTAATAAATTGGGACTTAGGTAATTTTGGGTCGGTTTTTCTTGCTTTAATTGGGATTATTAGTATCATTGTTTTTTTTTTCTAGAATTTTATGTACATATTTCATGGGTTTATGTTCTCTTTCATCTAATTTAAATTGTTTATGTATTTAACAACCGTCGTCCATGAAATTTGAACTCAGACCTCCTTCGACAAGATAGAGATCGATGAATTTTTTAATTATTGGGTTTGGGAGATTAATGGAAATAAATCTAGACCTCCTCTATGCATGCACCTCACTAAACCTTCCATTTTTATGGTGTTTAATTGCTAATTAGCGGTGGTTTAGTGACTAATTAGCTGGTTCTGATCTGTTTTAGTTGAGTGTAATATTGGCTTATTTGGAGCAAGAAAAAGTTAAGAAAATAGAAGCACAAAACGAAATTGCTGAGAAATTTCCTATAGACAATGTTGTTTGATCCAACAAAAAAAACAACCACCGAGTTCACTCGTTAGCAAATTTTAGCACACTTACATGAAACTGAGACGTTAAATTAGCGTTATTTCAAATACAGTTGTATGAATTGATTTGAGACATGAAACTGAGACGTTAAATTAGCGGTATTTCAAACACAGTTGTATGAATTGGTTTGAGACATGAACGGTTTTGTTTCGTACCGTCTCATTTGTCGCACTTGTAGCAAAACATTTGTCCCTCCCAAGTATGAACACTTGAAATATAAATCCAGTACGACAAAATAAAGAGTGTGGGGGACAGGTGGAATGGCACCGACTCTAGTAACTTGGGTCAGCTTCGTTCCAGGTTTCTTTTTCTCTTCTTTTTTGGGTTAAAAGTTAAAAGAATGCAGTTGTTCCAGCACTCACTCAATCTCGTCTCGATACCAACTTTTGTTGCCTCGGTTTTTGCTGTGTCCCAAGGTTTTATTGGTCAAAGTTTTAATACTGATAATGTTAGCGAGAAATACGTGAAGAATTAGATTACGGGAAAAAATTACTAAGCGAGAAACATGTGAAGAATTAGATTACGGGAGAAAATTACTAACTTGTCGTGCAATCATAATTGGATGCAATAACGTAACAATCAGATATAGTAGCAGTCAAGTCTACGAGTTATTTTTCTTCAAAACGTGATTTAAGTGTTTTTAATTATGAAATTGAGTTTTGACGAACTGTTCTCTCTAATAAACTATTCGTTTGCTTTGAACATGTATTTTTCTTTTGGAAAACGATAAACGCACATTTTATTTAGCTTGGTGGTTGTTTTTATTTGATTTATTTAATCTGATGGTTAAAAGTAAAGAGCAGGGTACGAGAGATTTAAAACGCATTGTTAAAACTATTATTTTTTTAATTAAACCTCTCAATAATTGTCGGTTCAGTAGTAATTTTCTACGCTTTGTTGCGTTGTTCTTGGTTACGAACTTTTGAATTTTATAATAATTCGTCTGTCTTGTTTCACTAGTCGGTTGTTTGACTTAGAAACGACTTGAAATCAATCACAGAGGTTTTCTGTCATAGATATTGTGAAGAGTACGGCGCCCCCACATTTAACAACAAAAGGGGTGGAGGATTCTTCCATCTGCCCCCTCCTCCGTATGCGGTGTTAGACTCATGAGTCTAATGTCGTATACGAAGAAAAAGATGAAAGCAGTACGATAGGGGGAGAGCTCTTCGGCTAGATTTGATTCGGAAATAGCTGTATAATAACGAACGGAACGCTAACTATATGCTTAACACATCTATCTTGGCTTGGTTTTAAATCATTCGTACAGGCCGTCCGAATGTTAGAACTTTGCAGTGCGTGTACTGCTATCAAAACTTCCCTTGTAACCACTACGGGATGGCCCAATGGTTAGGAACGAAGTTCAGGTCCATATTCCACACGACACATTCTGAGTTCGATTTCTGACGCTCGTGAATCAAATGATGGTACGACACATTCTAAGTTCAATTTCTGACGCTCGTGAATCAAATGATGGTAGCCAGGGAAGGTTGAAAGACATCAGTGAGTCTTTCTGACCCCCTCAAAGGATGGACTGTCGTGGTTAAGCCACCAGCTAGTGTCTTTTAAAAACAATAAATAACAAACACATAATTACATACAACGGATCAGGGAAAAGATATTCATCACCGGTTGTATACAAGTGGTCAAGGATCGCAGGAGATATCGGCCACACTCGTTCGGCCTGTCAACCTTGGCAGCGATAGGTCTAAAGGGGCTTTCTGCTACCACAATCATCTGTTGGGCCCGTTTGATGTATACTGGATCGGTTCACAGATGGACTTTAAACAAAAGCAAAAAGCAGAAGTGCCACAAAGCACAAGCACAACCATTTGAATACACTGCTTTTATTTCCCAAAAAAAAAGATGAAAGAAAGTTCCATTTATTTGTCAAGATTAGAAATCTGGCATCAGCCAGAGACCAAATCATCATAAACATCTGTTTAAGGTTTCTTTTTCACACATTCAAGCTGGCACGGTACTCGTAACCATGACAGCAGCAGATTCGGCAGAAAGTACCTTCCTTGACATGTCATGACCAAGAGTTTAGACCGAGCTTTGCTGTGATGCCTGGTTCACTAGCCGAAATTTATACCCTGAGCAAGTGGTAGTTCAGTCCCGTAGTTGATTGTACTGTCAAGGATAAGAATTGCTCATGTCAATGATGAAACAATCATAAAACAGTCCTGCAATCAACTTAGATATGTGATCAATTTAGATATGAAAGATTACCATGTTGAACGCCTCATATATTGCTTCCAGGAGTCGCTCCCTGCTTCACGACCACCGCCAGTTGCCTTTTCTCCGCCAAAGGCACCGCCAATCTCAGCTCCATTTGTAGGTATATTTACATTCACTATACCACAATCACTACCATGTGGCCTGCATCGTTTTCAAATGCAAACAGTTAAAACACTGTAATTTGAAATCTCCCTGTCAGAAAATTGGTCACTTTCTAATCTCATTACCCATTTTAGACACTTACCCAATCCATTTGAAAATAGTATTCGGCTTGCTTGTGAAAATTGAACTACTCAGTCCTTGTGGTACTGAATTGTTCAGTTCAATTGCTTCTTCAAGAGTCTGCATATTTTTGAACAAAAGCCGCAACATTTATCGGAGAAGAAGCGCATAGAAAATAATAATGCAAGATAAACTTTTCATAAGTTAGACTACCTTAAACTTCATAACATAGAGAACGGGGCCAAACAATTCTTCTTTCACCACAGAAGCATTTGAAGCAATCTCAACAATTGTTGGTTGAACAAAATTGCCATCTGACTCTATAACCGATCCGCCTGTAAGGATCTTTCCACCCTGAAAAAATAAATTACGTCGTGTAAGACATAAGATCCATTTTTCCTCTGGGGTGTGTGTGTGTGGGAGACAAAGAACATGCCTGAGATTTTATGGTTGAAATCCCCTTCTCAAAATTCTCCCTCGATGCCTTAGTATGTACTGGACCGACTAGAGTTCCCTTCTCTAAAGGATCCCCAATTTTGACTTGCTTGTAAAGTCCAACTAGTTGATCTAATAAATTTTGGTATATGCTTTCGTGAAGATACTGCACTCCAGTGAAGCCATATATGCACACAAATTTGTATATATTACTTTCAAGAAAAAGAAAAAGCAAACAAAAGCAACAGTGAAAGAAACCTTAACTCCTATAACCACATCAGATACCAAAAATGGAATTTTTAAGATAAAAAGTTACCAATCTACGACAAGTTGTGCAGCGCTGACCAGCAGTACCAACAGCTGCAAAAAAGATAGAACGCACTGCCAGCCCAACATCGGCATCATCCATAACAATTAAGGCATTGTTTCCACTTAATTCAAGTAAGCATCTACCGAATCTCTCAGTGACAATTTGTTGCACCTTCGAACCTACCTATATTTATTTGGTTATGTGGAATAGAAGCTTAGCGTCACAGTGATGGGAGCAAGAATGTTAAAGGGAACATGTCTGTAACCAGTGTACCTTTGAACTTCCAGTGAATGAAACCAGGGGTATCCGTGTGTCTTTTGCTATTGCTTCACCAATTTCTGCTCCTCCACAAAAAGCGGTGAATATAGCACCAGGTAGGTTATTTCTCTTAAGAACCTCAGCGATTAGCTTTGTCACAGCAATAGTCACCAGAGGAGTTGTTGGTGCGCCCTTCCTGCAAAACATAATCAAAAGAAACCATTACATTATAAAATCACATCTTCTTAATAAAATAATGCAATAAAACTCAATTATTTGAGAAGATAACATCATATCATATCAAGTTACTTATGGTACCTCGCAGTATAACAATGAAACAGTCAAAATATTTTGACTACACTTAGATGCCTATATTATGCACTGACATGATTAATTTGCTCAAAATTCCAATTCTGAAATTAAGACATTTAAACTTACCAGACAACGCAATTACCGCAGACTAACGCAATGCAGGCATTCCATCCTAAGACACCATAGGAAGAAAAATGTACGGTTGGAAATCTCGCAGTATTAAATTTATAATGTATTCAGTAATTTATGGTGACAAATAAAGAAGCAAAGATCAATGATGACACTAAATCCTCAAGTTCGTGGATGCTCTTAATGGACTATAGATCCAGCATCATGCACTAACTTATGTTGCAGACTTTTAAGGCAAAACGGGAACATACCAAGAACAGCGCATGGGAAATTGAAGGCAGTGATGACACCAACTATTCCCAATGGATTCCAGACCTGTGGTGTATAAAAATGTAAATCATTGTTAGCTACAACATATCAAGTTAATTATGTAAAATGAAATAATAAAAGTCCCATCAATATACTAATCGATCAAGGTTCAATGTAAGAACTAGCAATGCACCTCAAACATCATATGATCCGGACCTGCAAACAAAAAGTAGACAGAGGGATTAAGTTGATTATACAACGACAACAAAGCCTTATATTTACTCATCCTTGAGATTTATAATTTTTAGAAAGCAATTCATACATTAACAATTAGAGAAAGGATTATAAAACAGAAATTAGCATAAAATATAAATTTTGAGCTCACGTTCAGAAGGTATGATCGATCCATTCAATTGTCGGCTCAGTCCAACAGCATAATCACACATATCAATCACTTCCTGCAAAATTAGTGCTCCAGAATTACTTATAAAGTTTGACAAAGATTTCGACAACAACAATAACGGTAACTTAAAATTCCATCTTAAACACTCACGGACAATTCCATAGCTCATTCACTACTCAACAGATGCAAAACATTTTAATCAAAGATATAATCTTTTTTCATACCTGCACTTCTCCAATTCCTTCAGCAAGTATTTTTCCCATCTCGAGGGACACAAGCTTCCCAAGATGCTGCAGTTTCTCTCTCAATGCGTCCCCTATCTGCCGAACAATCTCACCTCTCTTCGGCGCCGGAAGCTGCAAAAATACATTAACTTTGTCAAAACAAAGACAAATTCAAATACCATTTATCAAGTGAAATGCAAAACAACAAGAACTAACAGTCTTCCATGTCTTGACTGCCTCATTGCAGCTGCGCAGGCCCTCCTCATAATCTTCCATTGACGCTTCCGTGACTTTCGCAATTTCCTAATATCCAAATGCAAAAACAACATCATCAGAAACATCGAAATTCTGGGTTTTGTGATCGAACTCAAATCTTCATGTTCTTCTGATCAAAATTACATCTTTACGCAAAAATTAACAAAGAAAAAGTAAATTACATCTTTACGCAAAAATTAACAAAGAAAAAGTAACCATCGATGAAAAGATGGAGATAATAACAAAAGAAACTAAATGGTTTACGATTTCACAAACCTGATTGTTGGAAGGGGTGACAGTGGAGATAACCGGGCCGCTTGCCTTCCAGTTGCCATTGATGAATCCTCCAAGATTCTCGGGAGCCAGACCGATCGCGCTCAGAAACTCGTGCTCCTTCTTGGCAAAACCCATCTCTGCAAATTCATCATCTCAGTGTCTTATGATTCATTTCATCAAAAACAGAAACAAAACAAAAAACCAAAATCTGAAACAAAAGAACATAAAAATCAAAGAACAAACTTTTTGACGATGATGATCAATTACCGATGATTTGATTTGGATTATGAGAAATGGGGTCGTGGGAAATGGATATGTTTGGATTTTCACGTAATAATTGAGGCTATTTAGTTGAAATGGAGGATGAATAATTGAATCAGAAAGGAGTGGGAGGAAGAGTGCAGTAGCTGATTTGCTGGCTTGGCTTTTATAGAAATGGGAGTGCTGGAACGTTACGACACGCCACACATAAAAAAAAACCCATCGTTATCTTGGAACTGGTTCCTCTCCTGAGCTCAGGATGGGATCCTCATGGCTTATCTTTACAAAGTATGCACACGTGTGAAGCACTAAAGTACATGGATTGTCCTGATTATTTAATATAAATATAAATATATCGTTGTACCACCTAATATATGAATAATGCTAGAGAAATTACATTTGATAAATTAATATCAGTAGTATATGGGTATGAATGCACATGTATTTTCATTTCATGTCATGCCTCAAGAGGCCCTATTAACACGTTAGGCTAAATACATACACCGTAGTTTGAGTGAATGTGATAACTATATATGATCCAGATAATTTAAGTTTGGTACCTATAATACCATTGCTACACTAGTATGAGTTGCATTTAACAAGTTAAGTTAAATATACAATAGTTTAAGTAAGTGTGATACTTATATATGACAAATAGAACTTGAGTTTGATATCTACAACATTACTACTACACTCGTGTGAGTTTAATATAGAGTAAATTATAGCAATGATCCCTCAACTTTAATCAAATTGAAGCAATGGTCACTCAACTAAAAATCTATTACTATTAGTCCATCAACTCATCAAAATGTGTAGCTATAGTCATTTTCATCAACTTCTTCAAAATTTTGTCAAAATGAGTTATGTTGGAATGACCATTGCTACAATTGAGGTCCTTCAACTCATCAAAACGTGTAGTTATAGTCATTTTTGTCAACTTCGTTAGAATATTGTCAAAATGAGTTATGTTAAAATGGTCATTACTACAATTGAGTTAAAGTTGGAGACCATTGCTCTAATTGGATTAAAGTTGAGAGACCGATGATAATAGATTTTTAGTTGAGGGACCATAGTTCCACGTTTTGATGAGTTGAGAGACCAATAGTAATGGATCTTTAGTTGAGGGACCATTGCTCCAATTGAGTTAAAGTTAAGGAACCATTGCTACAATTTACTCTTTAATATATTGAACTCACATTGGCCCCAATATTGGCATCACACTCAAATTTTTCAAGCCAATGTAGGAATGTGATTCCTATATAAGTTCAATGTATTGGTATCCCATCGCTTCTTGCTTACTGTGGAATGGCTTATAACAATTTGAGCACATGCAAAGATGAAAAGTTTTCACACCAGCTTGTTTGAAGTTGCAAAATAAATTTTTTTTGGTAAAAAAGTTACAAAATATTTTAAAAGGAAAACTAATGAAAATAGCTTGAAAACTTTAAATTTTAACGATAAGGACAAAATAAAGGGTAAAGTGAATAATACTATGATTGACTTTTTTGTGTGAAAAATGTGATTTTTTGTTAAAGTAAACAGTACCGAAAGTTTTTCGTTAAAGTTCCTTTTTTATTAATCTTAGGTAATTCAATTTTGTGCTTTTGAGAGGAGGTCTTGTGCCATAGTGGAAATCAATTACTATTGTAACCGTCTTCATACAAATTTGAGTCTCCCCACCTGTCCCTTATCCTAAGAAACCCTAAATATATATTTTGTTTCTAGCGAGAAGTCGATTAAGATAAATTCTAGCAATTTATATTGACCTTAGCTGCATGTGGTACACGATACTAGTAAATAGGGTGTCAAGTTATTACTTATACGCCTCAGGTTCGAAACTATCCAATTTGAAACGAGTTCCCTTCCATGGACTTACTCGAAGTGCTGGCTAGAAATTAACAACTTCGACTATTGTATTTGGTAGATGCTCTCATGCGTCATCACTAGGGCTGGAAAAAATTCCCGAAAATCCCAAAGCAAATAAAAAAAGTCCCTAACCCAAACCGAAAAATCCCAAACCAAAACCATCCTGAAGTTTGGTAATCCCATCCCAAAAAATACCGAAATTTTCGGTATAGGATTGGTTTCCAAATTCCATTTGATTGGTAATCCCGAAATCCCGAAAAATACCGAAATATTCGGTTTCTTATTGACTTTTGGGTTTCGGTTCCCACTTCCCAACTCAAAAAGTAGAGCCTTTTGGCTCCCACTAACAGAAGGCACAAAATAATATTAAAAAAAGAAAGAAAAGTAAAGGCACAAAATTCAATTGGCTTTCGGTTCCCACTTCCGAACTCAAAAGAAGGAGCCTTTTGGATCCCACTAATAGAAGGAGGAATGAGTAGAAACAGGATGGAGTAACACTCTTCGTGTTGAGAAGCAGAGAGATGAAGAAGCTACTACTGCCGAAAGCTCTCTCAAATCTTCGAAGCTTTCTCATCTCTAGTATCAACCTATCTCATTCTCTATCCTCTCTAAAGCTTTCTCTGAATTAGGGTTCGTTTTGGATTTGGATTTGGATTTGGATTTCCATGGTTGATTTCTGCTTTGCATGTTCGATTTCTGGATTTCCATGATCGATTTCTGCTTTGCATGTTCGATTTCTTTTCTGCTTTGCATTCTCGATCTGCAGGTTCGAATTGAATTTATCAGCTTCTTTCGTTAACAAGAAGACAAATTTCTGCACTCTGATATCCTAAATTTATTTCGGGAATCCTGAAATTTGGTAATACCTAAGAATCAGTTTGAGATCGGGATTCGGATTTTCATCCCAAAAAAGATCGGTTTGGGATTCAGGATCCCATTTTCGGGACGGGATCCCATATCAGACCAGCCCTAGTCATCACCTTGTTGCCTCAAATAATCAATAATATGTATGTATGTGTATTTAACTAGATGACAACGTTCATGATTTCTCCGTATATCCAAATTGATGAAAAGCGAAGATTCTACAAAATCACTCAGAATGTTCACTTGGCTAATTTATTTGAAAAATAATATAACAGTTTGCATTTACGATTATATTAGTTTTCTCAAATATCTCATTTTTTATGCCTCAAAATTAAAATATACATCGTTTTCGGAATGGAAAAAAAAAGAATCTAGTATGTAAGTAAAGAAAGAACAAATTGCACAATAAATATACAAACGAGTACCGATTAATTTCATGAACTTACAAAGAATCATGAACATGAGATGTTGTCTCATGATAGACATGAACAAGATAACATAAAAACTATGAATCACTTTCATTTCACTAAAATCATATAAAACGTGTTATAAATTTATAACGCGTGAACTAGTAACATTATCTAACACGAGTAAATATAATGCTCAACGAATTGGGCCTATTGGCCCATCACCAGTCTTTCTAATCTGGGCCGGACCAGCCCCGCGAGTAGGACAGTCTTCGGTCTTCCCACCAAACCTTTTGGATCTTGGGACCAAGAATTTGAGAAATCCAATCGCTGCTGTTGCCTGCTGGTACGCGCGCGTAAAGACACGGCCGAGAAGAAAGAAACTACGACGGAGCTACATTTCTTCGTCTTCTTCCTTGGCACTCTCTCTGTATCTATCTCCCTCTCCTCGCAGAAAGAGTGCTAAGCCTCTCTCTCTCTCTCTCTCTCTCTCTCTCTCTCTTTCTCTCTCTACCTAAACGTACCCTCTGAAACCCCTTTCTAATTTCGCTTGAATAATTTCAAATTTATCATCCCACCACATCAATTTCTCGACCCCTTTATCGAATTTGATATCTTTTTGTTTTTCCGATTTCCCATTGGATTTTATCAGAACCCTCGAGTTTCTTTGTTTGTTCTGCCCGGTGGTTCTCGATCGGCGTCTGTTCGAGTTTGGAATTCAGAAATTTAGGGTTTGATCGGTGGGGTCGGGAATAGAAATCATGATTAAACCCAAGTGGTTTTTGGGGGAGAAAAATTCCCAATTTCGTGGGCTTTTCAATGGAATTTGTACTTTGGTATTGGTCTTCTTGTTCTACAGCCAGGACAGTTTTCTAAGAAACCCTTTTCTGGGTAGCTCGCATTCGGTTCTTCCTCCTCGATGGAGCTCCAAAGTCAATGGATTTGGCGATCCGGGTAGTCGGGTTGATATTATTCGCAGGAGAATGGCCGAAATTGATGTTTCTCCTTCGAATTATAGTGTCAGTGTTAATGAGTCGGATGCCAAATCGTTATCAGAACCTAATCCCGAATTATGCATCGGGTTGTTCAAACACGAAGGTTATGGGAGCAAATGTGAGTTCTTGATCGCCCATCCGGAGTGCACTTCCGGTGGTTATTTTAATTACATTCATTTCTTTTACTGCACCTGTGAGAAAGTTAGCATTTTGGGGTATGTAGTGTTGGCAATATGGTTAGCTGCTTTGTTCTATCTATTGGGCAATACCGCCGCAGATTATTTTTGTTGTTCTCTGGAGAAGCTGTCGAGTCTCTTGAAGCTACCGGCGACTGTGGCCGGTGTGTCTCTGCTTCCGCTCGGGAATGGTGCTCCTGATGTGTTTGCCAGCATTGCTGCTTTTGTGGGTAAGGATACCGGGGGAGTTGGTCTTAATAGTGTGTTGGGTGGAGCTGTCTTTGTTACTTGTATTGTTGTCGGGACTATATCCCTATGCGTGGCGGACAAGGGGTTTCAGATTGATAAGAAATGCTTTATCAGAGATATATGTTTTTTCCTCTTTACTGTTATGTCTCTTGCCTTAATGTTGATGGTCGGTGAGGTTACTGTCGGGGGTGCTATAGCGTTTGTCTTGATTTATGTGGTTTATGCGTTTGTGGTCGCTGCAAACGAGCTTCTGAGGAAACATGTTCGGAAATTGAAGTTGGATGCTGTAACACCGTTGCTACCGGTCAGGGGAAGTATATTTTCTCAGGGACGCGACGAGGAGGAATCTGTATATGCTTCGCTCCTTGAGTCTGAATCAGACAGTGAGGTACCTCATCTCCTAAGTAAGTTGCCACAGTGGATGTGGGCATCAAATGTGGCAATTTATTCGAATCAGAATGTGAAGGCTTGTTCAGACAGTCCAAGGTCATTGTGGGGTTGGAACGAGGATGAAACAGTGAAGGAAAACTCTTCCTCTTTTAGATTTTTATCACTGCTGGAAATTCCGTTGACGCTGCCAAGACGGTTGACAATCCCTATAGTCGAGGAGGATAGGTGGTCCAAAGGTTATGCTGTTGCCAGTGCTGTACTAGCTCCCATTCTTCTGTTATTTTTATGGAACACCCAAGAAGATGTTGGATCTCTGAGTAAGGAAATTGCCTACTTTATAGGCTTTCCCTGCAGTGGTGTCTTTGGTATTCTTGCATATCTACACACAAGACCGGACCAGCCCCCTCAGAAATTTTTATTTCCATGGGTTTTAGGAGGGTTTTTTATGAGCATCATCTGGTTCTACGTTCTTGCAAATGAGCTGGTCGGGTTGCTGGTGGCGTTTGGCGTAATTTTTGGAGTAAATCCATCAATCCTTGGATTGACTGTATTAGCATGGGGCAACTCAATGGGTGATTTAATGTCGAACACTGCATTGGCAATGAATGGTGCAGATGGTGTACAAATTGCAATGTCAGGATGTTATGCCGGGCCTATGTTTAACACACTTGCTGGTTTGGGGATCTCAATGGTCCTTGCATCCTGGTCTCAGAGACCGAAACCATACAAAATTCCCAAAGACAATAGCCTGTTTTATACAATGGGATTTCTAATATCAGGGCTTCTTTGGTCACTTGCTGTGCTACCGAGGAGTGGCATGCGCCCTAACAAGACCTTAGGACTCGGCCTCATAACCATCTATCTGGTATTTCTCTCCCTTAGGCTAGGCACGTCAATGGGTTTATTGTGGTAGATCTATGAGGAAGATCTCATTGATTGATAACTAAAAATATGTTGTGTCTTGTACAGTGTTGAGTTGGAATGGTAATGTTGACGCTATTATTTGTGTCTTTCAGCATTGTTAACTGATGCCGAATTATTATCCCAGATAATGTATTACAACTTCCATGTTAATATGAAAACGAGTTTTTGTTTCCACGAATTCAATTTGCCTACTTGTATAACCAACCTTATGGTTATTTGAGATTGTTATTTCTCTGTGGCGTTTTACACCTCTATTTGGTGATGGAATGTTGCGATACTTCTATTCATTAATCGGTTTGTTATGTATGGTTCTGTTGAAGAATGCTTGGCATACTTTTGTAACATTTCCCGTGCCTACTGCGAACTGGTTAACTGAACCGGGCATCTCAGCTAATGTTTAGATTTCGCGGTGCATGCCTGCCTGCGAAGTCGGTAGAAACATAAAGCTGAGATGTCCGAAGGCCCGTGGACAGAAATCTTGCACCAGTACTCGGTAGGTTAGCATCAAAGATGTTGTCATTTATCCGTCTCTTATAAGCAAATTTCCCATCCCATTAGTTGTAGCAAAAACATGTTTCATTTCAGAAACGTTTCCTTTGTTTGAAATTCCCCGTTTTGGCAACTGAGAAAAGTAAAATGCTGCAAACTAAATGATTATCCATCAAACAATCCATGAAAAATGAAAATTAAAGGATTAGCAGCTTCCAAAATGCAGAAAATTGAACTCTCGTCTGCTGCAGAATCGCAGATCATCCTGTTTCGACGTGAAATCAAGGAAAGCTTCTCTTTAGAATCTGTATAAAATTTAACACCTGGTGGATTCACCATAGATGTAGTCGAGAATCGTAATGATTCCAATAACGAAAGCTTGATCCGTTCCCGGTGTCACCACGACATGGTAGAGATCCTCGCTTGCCATCAGTTCCTTCTTCACCCCGATCTGCGTTTCATTTTAAACAACGTGGAGTCCACACCTTAATCATTTCAGAAGCAATTTACAAACAAAGAAAGTCTTATATGTTCATCGCGAATGCAAATTACTTACCTGTGCCATTGTTTTGCCCTTGGAGTCAACAATACAACAATCCTTATCAGGAAAATTGCCCTTGATCTCAAAGTCCCAGTCTTTGTTCTTCGTGGCTTTCATTGAGATTCTGATTGCTTGAGTCTTTGCCAAGCACGAGTTTGGCTCTTTTAAACAGAAAACCATCTGGTCCTGCGATCCTTCGTAGTCTAAACTGTACCCCCTCCATCTCCGATAAATGCTTAGGGCCTCGACGGTTGCACCCTGGTACAGATACGAGTCAAAATGCATGAGCTTAATTGATTAAGCATCCCTAACACCTCTGCATGCACATGTACAATTCAAAAGATACACGTATATGCGTGATTGATAGTGTACCTTTCGGCGAAAGAGAAGCAAGGCGTCTCCATCACTGTCCCTCAGAATCATCTCATCCTTTTTCCCCAGAATTCCACATCCGTCAACCTTGAAAGCAACCTTCTGACTGCAGTCCGTAACCACAAAACCACCTCCGCTTATCACGTGCGGCCTCCTCCTCACGACAAGCACAGCCTGAGAAGACGAACAGTACATCTGGCTAATTATAGGCATGACGGTATTGTCTTTTGCTGCCATCTCTTTCTTTGATATCTACCGGAGACTGTTCTACTGCGCTCGATGATAAACTTCAAGCTTGATCTCGTTGCTAACAAGGGTCTTTTCTTTTATACACCAAGCTTAGAGAGAGACTAGTTGTTTCTTGCGCAACAAGAGTTGGAGGAATATCTGATTTCAAATGTTTGGCAAGTCTTGACTCTGCACTGCATATACAATATCTATTAGTTGGAATAATATCTGAATTCGAATGTGCTTGGCAGAGATGCAGTTGCTTGCTCGAGACGACGATTTCTGGCCAATGAGACGGCAGAGTTTTCGGGTGGGATCAACAGTTTTCCTCAAGGTAAGAGGCTTTTGGTTTAATCTTTAAAAGAGGTAGACCAAGTTTCTTAATTTGGTATAGCTTTTTGTTTAATTATCTGAGTTTGGTAGCTCAAAGTCTTAAAAGAGAATACTTCAAAGTGTAAAGCACTTCGAAAGCATCTTGTTTGGAGTCCCAATTGGACTGCAGTTCAAAGAATCGTTCATATCTTCATGTGAGCTTTTGAATTATTGCAAGAGATGCTTGTCACCTTTCAAAGTAAGCAATATTTAACAAAAGGATTCAACTCCATATAATTATGTTAATTTTGCACTTAAAGTTGTATCCAAGGGAAGGGTGGGAAACAAAAAAAAAAAAAAAAACCCAAAATTGGGGCTCAAAAACCTCTCCAAGGCATGTATTTTGGGAAGAGAGTTTTGGGATTTTGTGTTTGGGGTTGGGAATTTGGGATTGGTACCCACTACCCACCCCAGATAGATAACAGCATCTCTAAATGAGATGTCAAAAGATAAATGTCAAATGTTAATTTGATGGCTAATGTCAGATTTTCTCTTTTTCTAACCGATATATTTTTTTTGTTATAAATGATATTTGTAGGACTCATTTTAAAAAAAAATAAATTAAAATAAATTTTCAAGATTTATAATTGGTACATTTTTGGGACCCACACAATAAAATAATTAAAAATTATTTGACATCGCCTTTTCTCATATGTCAAATTTGACATATGAAAACTCATATTTCAATCCACATAGGACATATCGGTTGGAGTTTGATCCTACCTTTAAATTTGATTACATGGCATTCCATTTAGAATTTGATATCTTATTCGGAGATGGTCTAAGGTTGCACAAGTGAGCAGAGGGAACCACAATTCACCACTTGCAAATTGAAGAGCAGATAGAGGTAGGCCTAGCGTGTCTACAACATTAGCAGGAACGGTTGTATGCTGGTGAGCGCATGGAAGACACAATTTCTACGGCCTAAAGGGTCATTCAGATCCAATGGTTGGTGCACCTCTTGAGTTTTGATCCAAAGTGGCGTGCCCAACTTCATTCATTTATGAGATTTTAAACCCTTGAGTTGCAGATAGCCTAATTGCCCCTTAAAAGTTGTTTTGGATTGTGTTTTATGGTCCATTTCTAATTGGATTGTGTTTTGTGGTCCATTTCTAACCTACAATATAGGAGCATAAGCAACATTCTTATCAAGAGCATGTGTCACCTGAATTCAATCACGAAGTACAAGTACAAAATGCCATATGGGGAAAATGGCCTACCAATCCACTGGCTCATATGCCAAACTAGACCTGCAAAACGGGTCAAGTTTATTGGATTTGGGTTGGGTTTCATCCGATCCGTTAAGTTAACGGGTCATCCAAACCCAACCTGTTAAGATAACGGGTCATCCAAACTCAACCCGTTAAGCTCATTGGTCACCCGCTTCATCCGTTTCACCCCGTTAAGACCCATTAACAATTTCTTTTTTGTTTTGTGTTTAATTTTGCATTCCAATACAAGTTACACATTTGAATCAAAATTTCAAGCATGGAGGTACAACACATTTGGAAGCCGCAAATGCAAAGTTCATTGTCCACGTGAGCCGATAGTATAAGACCTCCCAATTACGAATAAATACGAATGTTACCGATCCTCTACTCAACCTAATGGTTGAGTGCACTTGCATGAAATTTTTGGTTGATGCTGGTGTTGCTATGCTATTGTCGAAGCGTATATTATATTGTTATTTTGCTTGAATAAGAAAAAATAATAAGTTAGAAGACAACAAACATGATTAAACACGATCCCGTGAGAAGCTAAAAATGGTGTATACATTGCTTGAATATCCATATACGTTTATCATTTTCTAAAAGAAAAGATAGATACATGGCAGTTTTGAGAACACCATGAAGAATCAGGGTCCAACTGGTAAAAAGGAAACTGTTGTGGACCAAAACCTGAAAACGCGACTGGACTGGTCCGATACCCTCCCAGTTCCAAACTCACAGGAGCTGTGTAGATCGCATCGCAGTGCAACGAGCAGCAAGCAAAAGTTTATGGGTAAACTTCCACTGCCTTTGAGGATTAATTAATCGTTAATTAGCTTATAATCTCAATTAGTATGCTGCTCTCAAGTTCTTTCACTTCCATAAGCTTCCCTTCACCAAACTTTAATCTTCCCCGCAATCGCAGCCCGAAACGAATCTTGAAAATGGCAGAAGCTGCAAAAAACCCAGGTCAGAAATTTCATCGCCTCAAGTTGTATATGTTTGTCTGTGAATTTCCATGTTCTTATTGCCATCTTGTTTCAGTGGGTCAGCAACAGAAAATCATCGTACCCAACAAACACGGTGAAAAGCTTGTGGGATTGTTACACGAAACCGGTTCCGCGGACCTTGTAATCTTATGTCATGGTTTTCGAGACACCAAGGTTGAATTTTTGATACATCAAGTGTTCTTATCATTGTTGTTGTTGTTGTTGGATTCGCTTCCAGCTTGATTAGGATGTTCTTAATTTAGGTTTTTTTCTAATATTTCGTTCACAATCTATCGTCCAACTTTGATTTTTAGATGATTTAGTTTGTCATTTGAAGACGACGATGTTTAAGAATTGATGAATAAAGAATAATGCACCCTGGGTGGGTTCGATCCTCACCGATTCCCTACCCCCTGACAACTATCTAACCCACTAACGCTATCGCTCTACTGAAAGAAAAGAAACACGACATCGTTGGTGGAAAATTGTAATGCTTGGTTGGCAACTTGGCATCATTGTGGGCAAAGTTCACAGCTTGTGTCTCTTGATTTCCAGGAAAACTATATTATGGTGAACCTTGCTGTTGCACTGGAAAATGAAGGGATCAGTTCCTTCCGTTTTGACTTTGCCGGAAATGGGTAAGGCTGTCGAATTACAGGGTTTGAAATTCTTGAATATAACAGGATTTGTGTAGAGTTTCGTTGTGTGCACCTCGTTTGTTTCATAGCTGCAAGCATGGCTCTGTCTTCGCCATACTGTTCCTACTTGCAAAGTTTGCGTTGTTGTCAGTTTGAGATCTAACGATTACATTGATGCTCATTAGTTGTGGGATCTTGGTTGTCAGGGAAAGTGAAGGCACCTTTCAGTTTGGTAACTATCGGAGAGAGGCGGATGACTTGCACTCTGTGGTCAAGTACTTCTCTGGGGCAAAACGTGCACCCAGTGCAATTGTTGGACACAGTAAAGGTACATTGGATTGTTTTGCACAATCGTTATGTAAGATTTTATTCGGATCAAATAAAGAACAAAATGCTATTGATGAATGTTTTGAATGAGTAATTTCGTACTGTGTACCAAAGGTTTTGCTGAAAATTGTTACTACAGGAGGCGATGCTGTGCTCCTGTATGCTTCAACCTATCATGACATTCGTACGGTTGTCAATGTTTCTGGACGTTATGATCTGAAGAAAGGCATCGAAGAACGCTTGGGGAAAGACATTATGGAAGTAATCAAGAAGGAAGGGTTCATTGATGTTAAGAATAAGTCAGGTAATTTTCTAATTCCTATCGTTTGGTGAATTGCAAAATACGTTTATGAGGGCAGATGTATGCAGATGAATTGCGTAATTTTCAGTAACACATGCACACACTTAAAACACACAAAAACGAGCAACGCGTATGCTGGTGTTTAACAAGGTTAATGGATGCTATGCTTGTAGGAGATGGTAGTTATCGTGTGACCGAGGAGAGTTTGATGGATCGCCTAAGTACTGATATGCACCAATCATGCCTTCAGATTGACAATGAATGCCGGTAAGCAAACTTTAGTTAACTCGGTTCTTATGGTTTCATGTTTCCTCTCTTTTTGTTGCATTTCCCGCATGACCAAGTTGATCGGCCATTATCCACATACAGGGTGGTGACAGTCCATGGAACTGCCGACGAGGTCATCCCTGTTGAAGATGCATTAGAGTTTGCCAAGATAATACCTAACCACAAATTACATCTTATAGAAGGGGCTAATCATTCGTACACCTCGCATCAAGCCGAGTTAGGATCGCTCGTCGTGGACTTCATTAAGGCAGCCCTGCAGCAGGACAAGGCTACTTCAAACTAGATACTCTGCCAATCAGCATATGAATTTCTCAGAGTGTTGCACCCGTTGAAGACTCAGCCGGGTGGAGTCCTTATCTTGAATTTTGATGTTGCTTGGTACATACATGCTTTGCCACAAATTTGTGCTTAGTAATCGAAATCTCATCTTCTCGATGGTCAATTGTACGCGAATTCAACGGACTGTTTTCACCTCAGAATTTGGTATAATCGGTAAATTTATACCTCAAAGATCAATAAAATAACACAATGAACAATACTAGCAAGTCGTAATTAGGCCTGGTACTTTGAAACTAACCCGTTAACCCGACCCGATCCGACCCAACCTGTTAATATTTGTATTTGGATGGATGCTTAACGGGTCGAGTCGTTAACGGATGAACCCGTTAACAACTCGTTAAATAACGAGTCACTTTGGGTCAATCCGTTAGACCCGTTAGTTAAGGATATTTTAATAATTTTAGTAAAGTCTTAATAACAAAAAATAAATTTTATGCAAAAAAAAAAAGAAAAATTGTTAACGGGTGTTAATGGGTGACCCGTTAGCTTAACGGGTTGGATTCAGATGACCCGTTAGCTTAACGGGTTGAGTTCGGATGATCCGTTAACTTAACGGATCGGGTTCAATCCAACCCAAACCCAATAAACCCGACCCATTTACAAGTCTAGTCGTAATGTGTAATCATATAAACTAGAATTCAGGTCCATACGAGCGCACATAAAAGTATCACATAATTATGAGTTCAAAACATCATCTCAGTTCCCTAGAATCCGGAGTGCAGCAACTGCTCGCTTTAGAGCTCCAATTCCGACATAATTATGAATGAAAGAATATCAAGTTGAACTGACATAAAGAGTAATTATATAACGTAACGGTAGGTGACATATCGCCCTGCAGTCTCACTTGGTCGAATTATCTTCACAACTTGTGCGCGCTTAAGCCCGTAGTATTTCGCAATTGGATCAGTCACCTGAATCCGAGGGAGCTGGACAGTAAAAAACACAAATACAAGAGAAACAGTTAGTATGCAGATTTCCCTAATTTGCCACAGATATGCAGGTTAAGATATGTTTGGAAAACAAACGTAAAATAGCCATTAGGAGGAGAGAGAAGGCTTTGTTACTTTGTCGTAATAGTTTAGATGGTATTAAGACGCATTAAGCATGACTCTGTACTTGAGTTCATATTCCAACACAAACAGTTGAATAAATGAGGTGGTAGATTTGTAACACTTCTTAGTGTTATAAATCAAGATTTAAAGTCATGGCATGCCTTATGTAGCATCGGAATTTCGTAAATGCAAGATTAACAACAATGTGCAGCACTGACCTGTGTTTCTTTTACGGTGTATCTCTCCAGCAAAGTCTTCTTTTCCTCACTTGTAAGCACCCGATGCTCAGGAACTAGAACGTGTTCTTTAATATTCACCAACAATTCTGCCTCCTGAATCAGTAGAGACAGAGCAAACGTTAATATCCTCTAAGTTCGTATTGAAAGCACCTGATACAATTATAGGTGGAGCCAATTCTTTGTAAGTGGGGTAAAAATAATTCTCTTACAAAGCTGAAGTTAAAGCTGTATACCCAGAAAAAGCAAATCAAACAATGCAAAGTAATTATTCAAGATGACCCTAGCTAGGCCTCTTGGTTAAAAGATGACCTATGCATCCAACCCGTCCCTCTAAAAGGTAGGGCCATACCTACTCATCAGATTAACAATACTTTTACGAGCATTTGATCAGATAAAGGCCCTTAGAAGTTAGAATATAAACAAACTAATCAGGCAATTGCAACGGCAATTTGTATGTGTATAGCCTTCAAATTTCTGATACTAAGAACTCTGATATTTGTGGTTTAATTGATTAACGTGATATTCGTGAGGTTTCAAGAACAAAACTTCGTACTAACAACAGATTAAGCAATGAACCTCACCAGAAAAACCTCCAAGTGGAACTTTCCCGATATCTCACTGATACAGGTTTTTGCAAAGGGCGTCAGACTTTGTTGAGTAACCAAGATTGCTCGGAACACATTCTCCGATTTCATGCGGTTGGTATAAGTCTTCATTGTCTTGACCCCAACCTTTGGTTCATCAGGAAAGAAGACATAAATCTGAAACACATAAAGCAACAATCAGACACCGTCAACAGTTAAAGTACTACATCCACTGCAATAAAAAGCATCAGGGAAACACCTGATCATTGCTATCACTGCGCTTAGTTTTATTGATGATAAGATCTTCCCTTTTCATGTTCTCTCCGTATTTGTCCTTGAACTGTTCTTTTGACATGTTGATCTCAAAATCTCCAACCAAGTAATTCCGATCTTTCAGCATTTGCATCACAGTCTTTCGGACTCTGTAAAGCCTTGTGATTTCTTCTTCTGTTAAAACCATCTTCGTCTCTAATATGTTACAAAACACAGCTTGTCAGTTATGTTCCACTTCCTCCAGAAATACGAAATTTCGGTTTCACAAATATTACAACAAAAATCCCCATTTACAGCCTAAAATTCAACCTTTTATATTGAAAATTTGTCATATAGGCAGCCTGCCAATCTGCCAATCTGTTGGACATATAAGTATATAACCAAGCCAATCTGTGCACAAATCTGCCAATCTGCCAAGTATATAGCCAGGCTGAAAATTTGCCATATAAGAAGTCTGTAGCGGAACAGAAGCAAAAGGTTGAAAATAAAGGCAATCATTTTGAAGACATTAAAGAAGTCGGTAGCGGAACTTGAAACTAAAGTTGCGAAATCCTTTTACAAGGAACAAAGAAACAAAAGTAAAAAAGCTCTGATTGCAGAAGGTATTCCAAAAGCCCTAATTCAGAAACCCTAATTTCAAAATTCCTAATTCAGAAACCCAAATTCAAAATCCCTAATCGAATTTGGAATCAAACAATTTGTATGAACTTTGGTTGAGTTTATTGCAGCAGGAATTTCTTACCTTTTGCAGTGAGGAGGAGTGCGGACTGAGACCGAGCTCGATTCAGGAGCCGGATTCGGGTGGTATAGACAGTGGGTGAAGGTGCGATTCAGGTGAGGAGTGAGGATTGAGAGGAATGAGGACTGGTGTGGGTAGATTCGGGAGAGACAAATCGGCGAGGAGAGTGGTGAGGTTCCGTTCACAAGATACTGAGGTGAGGTGAGTTTGAGTCTGAGGGGAGAGGTGAGTGTGATAACTTTCATTTATACTCAACGAAATGCAGAAGCGTCTATTACAATTCTAAATATATATTTTAAAATTAAATAATATATAATTTTTTTTTCTGTTCGGTTGGGGATTACCAAAACCTCAAAAACTTAAGACCGATTTCTGTACTAAAATTTCAGGATCGGTTCGATATTGGGTACCAAAATTTTCGAGAATTTAGGTTTGGGATTTTTGAAAAATAACTAAATCAATACATGAAAATCATGATTAATTATTTTAGCCGTTGGATTTAAATTTAGACTGTTAGATTTTTTTTTTTACCGTTAGATTTGATTATATTCGATCTAAGCCGTTTGATTCAATATATATACATAAAAAACTAAAAAAAAATAAAAAATTGAACTTGGATGATATAAAGTAGCCAACGGTTATTTTTTACATTGGGCTGATGATATAAAGTATACAACAGCTACTTTTTGCATTGAAAGCTGGGGGAACACTCCCACATGAGGTTGCTTTTCTTCGACAGAAATGTGAGGCCCAATTTACTTTGTGGCTTAAAATGTGACGGGAATTTGGCCCCCATTTGGGTTTTAGGTTTTAGGTTTTAAGTTTATTTTAGGTCATGGGTTGGAGTGGGTTTTGGAGGGAAAAAAAAGGGAATTTTAGGTTATAAGTCATGGTTGGAGTTGGTCTTAGGCTAGGCACGTCAATGGGCTTATTGTGGTAGATCTATGAGGAATATCTCATGGATTGATAACTAAAAATATGTTGTGTCTTGTAGTTAGACCTGTAACCGGGTCGGGTTTATTGGGTTTAGATTGGATTCAACCCGACCCGTTAAGTTAACGGGTCATCCGAACCCAACCCGTTAAGCTAACGGGTCACTCGAACCCGACCCATTAGGCTAACGGGTCACCCGTTTCACCCGTTAACAATTATTATTATTTTTTTTGCATAAAGTTTATTTTTTGTTATTAAGACTTTACTAAAATTACTAAAATATCCTCAACTAACGGGTGTTAACAGGTCCTAACGGGTCTAACGGATTGATCCAAAGTGACCCGTTATTTAACGGGTTGTTAACAGGTTCACCCGTTAGCGACCCGACCCATTAAGCATCCATCTAAATACAAATATTAACGGGTTGGATCGGGTCGGGTTAATGGGTTGGGTCCAAAATACCAGGCTACTTGTAGTGTTGAGTTGGAATGGCAATATTAACGCTATTAGTTGCGTCTTTCAGCATTGTTAACTAATGCCGAATTATTATCCCGGATAATGTATTACAACTTCCATGTTAATACGAAAACGAGTTTTTGTTTCCACGAATTCAAGTTGCCTACTTGTATAACCAACCTTATGGTTACTTGAGATTGTTATTTCTCTGTGGCGTTTTACACCTCTATTTGGTGATGAAATGTTGCGATACTTTTTCATTAATCAGTTTGTTATGTATGGTTCTGTTGAAGAATGCTTGGAATACTTTTGTAACATTTCTCGAGCCTACCGTGAACTGGTTAACTGAATCAGGCATCTCAGCAAATGTTTAGATTTCGCGGCGCATGCCTGCCTGTGAAGACGGTAGAAACATAAAGCTGAGATGTCCGAAGGCCCGTGGACAGAAATCTTACGCCAGTACTCGGTAGGTTAGCATCAAAGATGTTGTCATTTATCAGTCTCTTGTAATCAAATTTCCCATCCCATTAGTTGTAGCGAAAACATGTTTCAAGAATTCTTGTTTCGTTTTCTTTACGTTGTGGAATTGGTTTTCACTTTTCATTGCTTATTTATATAGAAACGGATTCTGTATCGACGGTTAGTACATTGGTGGTGCATCTTTTTGAGAAAAGTAAAATGTTGCCAAAAAACACGTAAAAGCTTTAACAGATGAGTTCCCAGTTAGTACAGGTTGGGGCAACTAAATGATTATCCATCAAACAATATGAAAAATGAAATTAAAGGATTAGCAGCTTCCAAAATGCAGAAAATTGAACTCTCGTCTGCTGCAGAATCGCAGATCATCTTGTTTCGACGTGAAATCAAGGAAAGCTTCTCTTTAGAATCTGTATAAAATTTAACACCTGGTGGATTCACCATAGATGTAGTCGAGAATCGTAATGACTCCAATAACGAAAGCTTGATCCGTTCCTGGCGTCACCACGACATGGTAGAGATCCTCGCTTGCCATCAGTTCCTTATTCACCCCGATCTGCATTTCATTTTAAACAACGACGAGTCCACACCTTAATCATTTCAGAAGCAATTTACAAACAAAGAAGGTCTTGTATGTTCATCGCGAATGCGAATTACTTACCTGTGCCATTGTTTTGCCCTTGGAGTCAACAATACAACAATCCTTATCAGGAAAATCGCCCTTGATCTCAAAGTCCCAGTCTTTGTTCTTCGTGGCTTTCGTTGAGATTCGGATTGCTCGAGTCCTTGCCAAGCACGAGTTTGGCTCTTTTAAACAGAAAACCATCTGGTCCTGCGATCCTTCGTAGTCTAAACTGTACCCCCTCCATCTCCGATAAATGCTTAGGGCCTCAACCGTTGCACCCTGGTGCATATTCGAATCAATATGCATGAACTTAAATTGATCAAGCATCCCTAATACCTCTGCATGCACATGTACAATTAAAAAAATACATGCATATGCGTGATTGATAGTGTACCTTTCGGCGAAAGAGAAGCAAGGCGTCTCCATCACTGTCCCTCAGAATCATCTCATCCTTTTTCCCCAGAATTCCACATCCGTCAACCTTGAAAGCAACCTTCTGACTACAATCCGTAACCACAAAACCACCTCCGCTTATCACGTGCGGCCTCCTCCTCACGACAAGCACAGCCTGAGAAGACGAACAGTACATCTTGCTAATTATAGGCATGGCGGTATTGTCTTTTGCTGCCATCTCTTTCTTTGATATCTACCGGAGACTATTCTACGGCGCTCGATGACGAACTTCGAGCTTGATCTCGTTGCTAACAAGGGTCTTTTCTTTTATACACAGCTTACAGAGAGACTAGATGTTTCTTGCGCAACAAGAGTTGGAGGAATATCTGATTTCAAATGTTTGGCAAGTTTTGACTCTGCATAAACAATGTGCATTAGTTAGAAGAGTATCTGAATTCAAATGTGCTTGGCAGAGATGCAGTTGCTTGCTCGAGACGGCGATTTATGGCCAATGAAACGACAGAGTTTTCGCGTGGGATCAACAGTTAAGAGACTTTTTGGTTTAATCTTCAAAAGAGGTAGACCAAGTTTCTTAATTTGGTTCAGCTTTTTGTTTAATTATCTGAGTTTGGTAGCTCAAAGTCGTAAAAGAGAATATTTCAAAGTGTAAATCTCTTGGAAAGCATCTTGTTTGGAGTTCAAAGAATCATTCATATCTTTATGTGAGCTTTTGAATTATTGAAAGAGATGCTTGTCACCTTTCAAAGTAAGCAAAATTTAACAAAAGGTTCAACTCCATATAATTATGTTAATTTTGCACTTAAAGTTGTATCCAAGGGTAAAAACCCAAAATTGGGGCTCAAAACCTCTCCAAGGCATGTATTTTGGGAAGAGAGTTTGGGATTTGGTGTTTGGGGTTGGGAATGATTGGTACCCACTATTCACCCCAGATACAATGTGCATATACAATGTGCATTAGTTGGAAGAGTATCTGAATTCAAATGTGCTTGGCAGAGATGCAGTTGCTTGCTTGAGACAGCGATTTCTGGCCAATGAAATGACAGAGTTTTCGCGTGGGATCAACATTTAAGAGGCTTTTGGTTTAATCTTCAAAAGAGGTAGACCAAGTTTCTTAATTTGGTTCAGCTTTTTGTTTAATTATCTGAGTTTGGTAGCTCAAAGTCGTAAAGGAGAATATTTCAAAGTGTGAATCTCTTCGAAAGCATCTTGTTTGGAGTCCAATTGCACTGCAGTTCAAAGAATCATTCATATCTTTATGTGAGCTTTTGAATTATTGCAAGAGATGCTTGTCACCTTTCAAAGTAAGCAAAATTTAACAAAAGGATTCAACTCCATATAATTATGTTAATTTTGCACTTAAAGTTGTATCCAAGGGTAAAAACCCAAAATTGGGGCTCAAAACCTCTCCAAGGCTTGTATTTTGGGGTTGGGAATTTGGGATTGGTACCCATTATCCACCCCATATGGATAAGGTTGCAAATGGGCTGAGGGAACCACAATTCACCGGACTAGGATTCTCTTCTCTCCTTTTTTCATCATCTTCTATCTCCTCCTTTTACATTCTCTATTTTGTCTTTCTCTTTCTATAAAAAATTACTATAAGATGTTGACGTGGCTTAACCGTGACCGTTCAAATAGGAGGGGAGAGAAGGGGAGGAAAAAAAAGATAAGGGGAGAATCTGCAAATTGAAGAGCAGATAGAGGCAGGGCCTGTGTGTCTGCAACATCAGCAGGAACGATTGTATGCTGACGAGCGTAAGGAAGACACAATTTCTACGGCCCAGATTAAAGGGTCGTTCAGATCCAATGGTTGGCGCGCCTCTTGGGTTTTGATCGAGTGTGGCGTTCCCAACTTCATCCATTTTTAAGATTTTAAGCCCTTGTGTTGGAAATAGCTTAATTGCCTTTTAAAAGTTGTTTTGGATTGTGTTTTATGGTCCATTTCTAATTGGATTGTGTTTTGTGGTCCATTTCTAAACGACAATATAGGAACATAAGCGACATTTTATCAAGAGCATGTGTTACCCAATACAATAACGACGGACAAGTACAAAATGCCATATAGGGAAAATGGCCTACAAGTCCACTGGCCCATATGCCAAACTGAACAGGAAAGCCATCTTTCTAACTCATGTGATCGTTTATTTAAAACTCATTTCCTAGATTGGCTTGGTTAACCATCACAAAATGGCTCAGTGGTTGAAGATAAATTTTAAGTTTGTATTTCACACGGTACGTCTTTGTTTGATTTCTGGTGCTAGTGAATTACACGAGGGTGATCAGTGGGAGGTTCAAATGTTTTTGTGAGTCTTCCCATAACCCTGAAAAAGTAAACTACCGTAACGAAACCGCCAGCTAGTCCATTTTTTGAAAATTAAAAAAAAAAAATAATTTCCATGAATTTCGGTGAAGGACAATATGGTCATACTAGCGTACCAATGAACTGCACAAATAGGAAACGTCTATAAAATAGTGAAAAAAATTGTCACAATTCTAATTTGTGTTAAGTTCAGCCTTCAGTTATCAAAGAAGATCAATTAGCTCAAATCTCATAAACATGTCTTCACTTTAACGATTTTTCCTCTCTTTCACATTTTTCTCAAACTTTTCTATCTCCTGTATATTACCAACAACAGCAAAAAACTTTTATATTTACACTCACATTGTGTTTTATCTGGTGTATATTAACAAAACGTTAAAAGAAAAGATAAATTCTCCACTCGTCGAGCTCTCTCTCTCCCATGGCTTTTCCATTGATTTTGATGTAGCTAGAGGTTAGAAGCTACGATTTCAGAGATATTTTACTTTCAATACAATTGCGACTCGTTTCCCACTAGTTCAGTATGAATTTAAGCTGCAAAAGACTTTGTTAGGGCTTTGATTTGTTGAGATTCGAGGTAATTTAGTGTTCTTCAGCGTTGAATCGTTTCTTATGATTGGATTGAATTGTTTCGATCCACATTTTTTTCATTTTTTTTGAATTTGTTTTTTATTTTGTTGAAATTAATCCAATCAGTTTTTCAAAAATTGAAATAAAAATCAAATTTAGAAAAATGAATAAAAAGCGAATCGAATCAATTCAATACAATCATAAGAAACAATTCGATTCAATAGTCAAGAATACTAAATTTCCTCGAATCCCAACAAATCAAAGTCCTAACGGAATCTTCTACAACTCGAAATTAGACTAGATTAGTAGGAACGAGTTGAAATCGTATTGAAAGTAGAATACCTTTGAAATCGTAGCATCTAACCTCTAGCTCACATCAAAATCGACGGACAAGCCATGGGAGAGAGAGCTCCCGACAAGCTGGAGAATTTGTTTTTTTTTCTATGATTCGTTAATATACACTAGATGAAACACATTGCGAGCGTAAATAGAAAAGATTTTTGTTGTTGTTGGATAATATGTGGAAGATAGAGAAGTTCTAGAGAAATGTGAAAGACAAGCTTTGCCTGTGAGTCAGTGAGGGCATATTTGCCAAACAAGGTGACTGTAAGCGTGCGCACGTGTGGGCTGTTGCACGGGCAACTATAGCAAAGGAAGAAGAAGACGCCAACCATTACAGGCTTACAGCTTTTACACACCACTTGCGCACGTTAGCATCCTCACGGAGGAGAGAGAGAGAGGCAGTAGTGCCTTGGGTTTGTAGCCTGAGAGATGGTGGGCCCGGCCCACTGGACACGTTACCAGTGACCGATCGTTTTGCCGTAGTACTTTGGGAAAGAGCGGGAAATTCATCGGTTTACATTATGTGTCGCCTCAGCGGCGGGACCCACGCGAACGAATGAATTATAAGACACTGTGGTCCACCTCCTTCCACAAACGTGCCCACCCCACCGATGGCGCGTGGCGCTCAGAAACTAGTCCGCAACCGTGCAGAAGCCTCAAACTTGCGTAATTAGTTAGGGACTAGTATATGGCACACATAAAGTATGTGACAAAATTTTTTATTTTTATTTTTGAAATAGCAGGAGAGAGGAAGAAAGGAAGAGCGGAAGAGAGTGATAGAGAATGTGGGAGTGGGAATTTTTTTTTTTAAAATTAGAGATATGTTAGGATTACATATAGGTAAGACTTTGAAAAAAAAATCAAAATTTGGTTGTGTGAAATTACATTTCTGCTCCATATTTCTTATTAATATTTTGTTTTAATTAGAGGGTTAAACTAGTAATTTCATATAATTTTGGTTGACAATGAGTGTTTTATTAATTAATAGAGATAATGTTTTGTACGCACCTATTTTTATTTCTAACATATTTTTATTAATTTTTTATCATTAATTTTTTTTTTTAAATTCATTTGCTCCGACGATCAAAAATCGAGAGATATGTAAAAAGTAAAAATGGGTATTTGTGTTGAATAAATCACTGCCAACTCATCTCTGCCAGCTCATCAAAACAGTTGTAAAGGATTGGATGATGTAATAGTTAGTTGGAAGAGTTAATTAGTTCTTTAGTCAGCTATATATAGCTATTGTAAACAAATAGTAAAATTAGTTCTTTGAGTTTAATACAAAAGCTTCATTAATTTCTTTCTCACATTTCTCTTCTCTCTGTGAAACTTCATTTCTTGATTTTATAATTGTTCATCTCTGTTACTTCTCCAATGTAGTTAACAATTTGAATAATACTATTCTTGATTAATCTGATTTGGTAAATTCATTCTCTATTTCACTTAGGCCAATCGATCAAGACATCCCTAGTTCAAATTATCATTCCGCATCACAAACGATAGTCGGTTGAGTTTGGCACATGAAGCGGCGGGTTTGCGAATGGTTGAGTTTGGGTTGGGGGAAGAGGACATTTTTATTGTGTACATATATGTGTTAGTTAACTACAAGTCTACAAGCACGCATCAAACTCACAACATATCTATATCATGATTCTATTTTTGTGAAAGTCAAACGTAAGACAAAATCACTACATCAAAGAACTAATTGGTAATTGGCTTGACAAGTTTGTTTGCTCCGTTTGAGTTTCGAGTAATATTATGGTAGGGTCTTACCAATTTTATGCTTTCATACATAAATTTAAATAGGGTAAATTATACCTTATCATCTTAGATTTGAGGTTTATTGTAACCTCATATAACATCTTTAAAACATTTCACTTTCATACCTCAAGTACTATTTTATTTCAATATAATACATCCATTACATTTTCCATCTATTGATCCGATAAGAGCTGACGTGGCTGCTAAATTTCTGCCACATGCCAAAAAAAAAAATTTATACATTAATAATATTATAATAATTTATCCTATTGAAAAAAAACATTGAAACCCTCTCCCCCTTACCCACCTTCTCCTCCTCCACTCTCTTCACCTCCACTCCCATCTAAAAAACCCACCCCACCCCCACCTCTCCCACAACCCCCCACCCTACATCTTCTCCAGGTCGTCTTCTCCAGCAACCTTTCTCTTTCACTATGCATCTCCATCTTCCTGAGCTATTCCACCGAAATCACTCAGATCTAGTCGTCAGGGATGACATCTCCGTCACCAAGGACGACTACACGTCGTTAGGTCTATGAGCCTCGCTAGAAAAAGGCGAATCGACACTATTGCCGTGTTAGAGAGATTTGGGAAGAGGATGTCGGCATTGTATTTTGAGAATTGGCACGGCTAGCATTTTATAATTTTGAGTGTTGGGTCCGACCAATTTTTTTTTAAAAAAAGGTCGGAACAATCAAATCGAAAGCTTCGACTACAACGACAGCACCCCCAGAAGCATCGCCATCCTCACCGACTTGTAATGGTCCGAAATAGCGCACACCTGTCAGCACAAATGGTGGGATGGAGATAGAGCTTTGCTGCGAGGGATTTGGAGTTGCTGGGTTTTGATTCAAGGTGTGTGGGAATTGCAAGGATTTGCAAATTGTGTTGGTGGGAAGGAGGGAGGAAAAAAGAGGTTGAAGATGAGGGGTAGGTGAAGATAGTGGATGAGAGGGAGGTGGTCGGGGGGAATGGGTTTCTGGGTTTTTTTTATTTTTTTTATTTTTTATTTTTTATTTTTATAATTTTTTATTTTTTTAATAGGGTAAATTATTATAATATTTTTAAGGGTAAAAGACTGTTTACTACCATCATGTTTCGTGGTTTTCAACATTTAGTACATCAAGTTTTTTTCGTCTCAGATTCATACCTAAAGTGTAAATTTTGGAACAGTCTTATACATTCGTTAGTCAAACTGTTAAATCTGCCGTTAATTGTGACGTGTCGCCCATGTGGACAATGACTGGGCGCCACGTGTCATCCACGTTTTTTTTTTCTTTTCTTCCTTCTTCTTCTTCCTCTGACTACAACTATTTTTTTCTTCCTCCTTCTCCTTCTTCCTTCCCCTTCTTCTCCTTTTTCCTTCTTTTTCCTTCTCCTTCTCCTTCTTCTTCTTCTTCTTCCTCCGAATCTGGGGAAGTTTTTTTTTTTTTTTTCTTCTTCTTCCTCCTTCTTCCTCATTCTTCCTTCCTCTTCTTCTTCTTCTTCTTCTTATTCTTTTCGGTTTTTTTTCTTCTTTCTTCTTTCTTCTTCTTCTTCCTTCTTCTTCTTCTTCTTCCTCCGACTACAACTTTTTTTTTTCTTCCTCCTTCTCCTTCTTCCTTCCTCCTTCTTCCTTCCCTTTCTTCTCCTTCTTCCTTCTTCTTCCTTCTTCTTCCTCCAAATCTGGGGAAGATGAAGGTTCTTTTTTTTTTTTTTTTTTTTTTTGAGGAAGATGAAGAAGAAGGAAGAAGGAGAAGAAGGGGAAGGAAGAAGGAGGAAGGAAGAAGGAGAAGAAGAAGAAAAAAAGAAGTTGCAGTCGGAGGAAGAAGAAGAAGAAGAAGAAGGAAGAAGAAGAAAAAAAAAAGCTTCATCTTCCCCAGATTCGAAGGAAGAAGAAGGAAGAAGAAGGAGGAAGGAGGAAGGAGGAAGAAAGAAAGAAAAAAAAGTTGCAGTCGGAGGAATAAGAAGAAGAAGAAGAAGGAAGAAGAAGGAAGAAGAAGAAAAAAAAAGAAAAAAAACCGAAAAGAAGAAGAAGAAGAAGAAGAAGAGGAAGGAAGAAAGAGGAAGGAGAAGGAAGAAGGAGGAAGAAGGAGGAAGAAGAAAAATTAAAAAAACTTCTCCAGATTCGGAGGAAGAAGAAGAAGAATGAGAAGGAGAAGGAAGAAGAAGGAAGAAGGAGAAGAAGGGGAACGAATAAGGAGGAAGGAAGAAGGAGAAGGATGAAGAAAAAAAAAGTTGCAGTCGGAGGAAGAAGAAGGAATGAAGAAGGAGAAGGAGGAAGAAAAAAAAAAGTTGCAGTCAGAGGAAGAAGAAGAAGGAAGAAGAAGAAAGAAGAAAAGAAAAAATAAATAAATAAAACAAAAAGAAAAAAAAAAACGTGGATGAAATATGGCGCTCAGTCATTGTCCACATGAGCGCCACGTCACAATTAACGGCAGATTTAACAGTTTGGCTAACAGATGTATGAGATTGTCCCAAAATTTACACTTTAGGTATGAATCTGAGATTAAAAAAACTTGATGTACTAAATGTTGAAAACCACGAAACATGAATGTAGTAAACAGTCTTTTACCCTATTTTTAAGGTATAAATTTTTTTTCTTCCACGTGACGCAAATTTGGCAGCCACGTCAACTCTTAACGGATCAATGGATGGAAAATTTAATGAATGTATTATATTGAAATAAAATAGTACTTGAGGTATGAAAGTGAAATGTTTTGAAGATGTTGTGTATGGTTGCAATAGATCTCAAACCTGAGGTGGTAAAATGTAATTTATCCATTTAAATATGATACATGTTTACAGTTTAATATATCAAATGCAAAATTAAACTATATGCATTCACAACCACGAGCTGGTGGTCCAGTGATAAATGATGGATTACGGGGCATAACCGTGACTTGGCATTAGTTGTCCCCCTTTTATTAATTAAAAAAAAAACTATATGTATTCACAAAAGTATCAAGTTACCAACACTTTTTAATTTATTTAGAAGAATCAACTTGATCAACGATTCAGATCAACTATAAATAATAATCAACCTTATATGGACATGTATTAGGATTCAATTATTGGAGCATATACTCCATGACTCAACAAGTTTATATATGCAATTTTTTGAACAAGAAAGTCAAGCTTTGGTACCAAATTGGCAAATTATTGTAAGAGGAGGCATAGGATTTTATATTTTTATTTAAATTTCATATAAATTTATATATTTTTTGTACTTTGTCATATAAACTAAAATTGACACACCCCGTCCCGAAGGAGGGCGTGCTGGCCGTCACGTGAGAGTGACGTAACCATTTACATAGTTCAGAAGCTTTAAAAAAAAATTTCCAATTACTAAGATGACACACCCGAGGGTGAGTCCTACTTTTGTGAATTCTGTCAGAACACCGTTGGATTCCTCGTGGCCACCAAAGCTCTGCTAACTTGAACCTGGAGGGGCGCAAAACAAAATTGAGTGGGTCAGTAAAACAAAGTTTTTCGAAAACTTTTCATTTAAAATATTTCTAACCCCTCACCGTAAAACCTGTATACTTTCCCAGAAAATAGCATATGTATAAACATATATATAAGCAAAAATCTCAAATCTCAAACCTTTAACACTTTTCAGAAAAATATATATATATAACCATATGAAATCTCAAAACTTGAATCCCAAATCTTTAACATTTTTCAAGAAAAACATGCCATGCCATAAATCAAAATATAAATCAGGTGAAATAAGGAATCAATCGGAGACCCTGCAGTTGGTCCTATACGATTAATTCAATAGCTCAATATCTCACTAAGCCGGAGTCACCACAGTGACCTATACGGCCCTACTCTGCACATCACTCGGAACTACGTAAGGTAGTCTGTACGATGAAAGGTGTAAAAATACGCTCTAGTGCTTCTCTCATCATATCATCAGCGCGCATAACTAAGATCACCCACTAGTCGGAATCACGCCTAGTGATCTATACGACTAGCATGTCGGAACCCTCACATGGTCTGTACGACATCCACCTACTTGGATCCAAGGCGAGCGTGCGGTGTGGTGAATAAAATAAGCACTAACACCTAGGGTGCAGGTTATGAGCTTGAAACATCTTATCAACAATCAATTAAATGAATAATGAACTCACCTGACTTACCTGTGCCTCCACAGCACCATGCAACATGTATGCATCATATATCAATCATATAACTCATATGAAATTCACATTTTCCAAATAATTCTATGCATGGCATTTTCAAAACATAATTTCGTATAAATTCATCTTCTGGGAAAAATTTATAGTATAAAGGTAATACGAAAACAAAACTGCCCACTCACCTGGAGTTCGCTCAACAACTCCCTCGCACCACACATCAAGGCGTCATGAAGATTAGCACCTAGAACAATAATCAAACCCAACCTCAGAAATCCTGCCGATAGAATACATAACTTATAGAAGACACGTCACTACGTAGTTCGATCCGGATGATCTGCAATTCAGATTTCAAATCCGAAACTTCCAGAGGTCCACAATATACCTCTAGGACAACATCCTAAAATTTCGTTACCATCCAACGGTCGGATCTCCGTCAATTTCCAAAACTAAGTGACGGTTAACATTCTATTTTATGAACTTACAATTCCAATTCCGGAATATCCGTAAATCGGATTCCCAATCCGTAAGTTCCTATAATCCTCAAATATTACGTATTACAACGTATCAAAGTTTGATGACGATCCAACGGTCGGATCGTCAATTCACATTTTCACCTAACCCCGAATCGTAACCAACTTAGGTTCAATTATTCAATTTACGTCCATCAATTATCAAAACAGAACCTAGAACCTTAATCACAAGCTAATAATGACATTGGCGGCCATTGGCCACGCGCCGCCGCGCGGGCCGCCGCGGGTGGCGGTTGGCCGCCCCCGGCTCGCCGGAAAATTCAACTATTTCCAAAAATTACCAAAATTTGCAGATTTGAAGATCTCAATGAGTAGAACAACTTTCATACCTGAGACCAAGGCCAATTTGGCCTGGAAGTGCTTCAATTTCACCAAAACCGTGAAGAACCCTAGAATTTGGGTGTTTCCAATTCGACCTTCAAACTTGTTCCAACGCCTCAATTACCTCTTGGGCTTTGTTCTAGGTCCTAAAGGAATGCTAAAGGTGTTAGTAATTGAAAGAAAACATTTCAAAATTTGGAGAATTTAAACAAAAGGGTCGCGGCACCCGTAGGGGTGTTCTTCGCGAAATCACAACGAAATTCAATGATTCTTGGGGTGAAACGTAAAGAGGGAAGGCCTAGATGATGATTAGGAGTGGTACCTTGACTCAATTCGTCGGAAATTTGGACGGAAATGGCGAAAACCCGCCGATTTGGAAGCTTGGGTCGCGCGGGTCAAGGGTGACCCATTCCTCCTGTTCCCCCGCGCACCACTCTCCCTCCTTTCCCTCCTTTCCGTCCCCTGATTGGTCAGCTTCTTCCTCTCCCTTCTTCTGGTTTGCTCTCACCTTCTTCTTCTCCGATTGGGCATTTCTGCCCAGTCTCTTCTTCTTTTCTGTTTTCTGTTTCTTCTTCTCATACACATACACACACCAAAAACCTTTCCCTCATCCCAGCCATCCATTTCATTCATCAATAAATCTGGGCCGTCCAATTTCATAAAAGAATTTCTATATTTTACTAAAGTTATAATTCCTTAAAATTCCAAATTTCAAACGTTAATAACTTCTTCGATATAACTCCAAATCACGAACCGTCTGCGCCCACACGTCCGTAACGACGAGGATATGTCAAGAAAACAAATCTTAGATGGCACGACACAACGATTAACCTCGAATGATGTGCGTGCCTCGAAGGGCATTTTTGTAAAATCCTTTATTAAAACTTTAAAAATTCTTAAAATTAGGGACGGGCTGTCACAATCTACCCACCTTACAGAAATTTCGTCCTCGAAATTTACACAATCTTTACAATCCATCAATATCCATGAAACAGCCCGAAACACATCTCTCTCATTCGATTCTTTGACTTTCAAGTAGTTTCTTCCACTGAAAGATTCCTCCATAAATTTTCACCAAACTCAGAGTCTTGAATATCATCCGTCCCCAATTCTAACAATTTCGAAACACAAGACATAGCTTTCCACGGCCTTATGGCGTTACTCTAGGGAACAAACTGAAGGAACCAACATACCCAAGAAGTTTAACAGATCCCAATCTCCTTTTTCCATAAAACAAATAAATAACTGTTGCGCTTATCTGGAAAGGTTGATGTTCTCATACTGAAGTAACATGCGCTGACGTCACAAGTCAATCAATTATTATTCAAACTCCAACCTAACTATTTGGTATACGAGGAAGCTTGTCCATGAAATCCATAGTAATATTCTCCCATTTCCGCCGTGGAATGAGAAATGACTACATTATTCCAAAAGACTTATTTCTTTCTGCTTTAACCTGATGACTGATGATACGCCTACTAACATACTTCGCCATTCCTCTTTTCATACCCGTCAATAGTACATGAACGAATGGTATGATAAATCTTAGTACTTTTGGGATGCATTGTAGAAGTGGAATAATGTACATCGTCAAAATTGCTTTATTTAATTCCACACCATTAGGCATAAACACTTTGTTCCCTTGCATAAGCTTGCCATCTGATTCTCTAACTCTAAGGTCCTTCTTTATCCCGTTATTCCTTACTTTAAATAAATTCTTGAATTTCTTCGTCAAACGCTTGAGTATCGAGTACGATCTACCAAATGGGTCCAACTTAGAAATTAGCAAGTAAGGCTTCTTCTCGATTTTTGATACTCAACTTTACTCCAGTAGATTTCAAATCCACAAGAAGATGAACATAGCAAGCATACCAAGCATTAATTCTCACTGGGGTCTTCCTACTAAATGCATCAGCCACAACATTAGCTTGACCACCCTCGTCACACAATCATAATCACTAAGCAACTCATTCCACCTTTGTTGCCTAAGATTAAGATACCTCTGAATAAACAGATATTGGGTACTCTTTTGATTTGTAACAATCATGCACTTTTCTTCCCATAAAGACAATGTCTCCAAATTCTCAAAGCAAAGATGATAGCTGCTAATTCCAAATTATAATTAGGGTAATTCATCTTATGAGATCCCAATGGCCATGAAGCATAGGCAATCATCCTACCATGCTGCATCAACGCGCATTCAAGAACATTCAAAGAAGTATTACTATAGACCACGTAATTACCACTATCGTTTGGGAGTGCGAAAACAGATGCATGAGTGAGGGAATACTTTACTTGCTGAAGCTCTACTCACAATTTTTCATCCCACTCAAACTAACCTCTTTTCTCATCAATCTCGCCAAGGGCGAAGCAATAATTAAAATCTTGGACGAACTATCGACAATATCCTGCTAATCCGAGAAAACTCTGAACCTCAGTCACGGTTCGCAATTGTTCCAAATTCTCAATCGTTGCTACTCTTTTAAGAATCCACTTGAATACCTTAAGTAGATATAATTAATTTATCCAACATTAGCATTTGCTAAACTTAGCATACATCAACGTTCCTTCAATCTTTGCAACACCAACTTTAAATATCTAGCATGCACTGCTCTAATCTTATCAATCTCGTCAATGGCAACAACAACAAATCGATCTAGATATCACTGGAATACTTCCTTCAGTAAGCTCATAAAAGTAGCAGGTGCATTCGTCACTCTGTATGGCATCCCAACTTGAAATGACCATAACGAGTCCTGGATTCAGTCTTATGGACATCCCCACTGTTAATCTTCAACTAATATCATTCAGACCTCAAGTCAATCTCAGAAAGTACCCAGGCGCCTCAGAGCTGATCAAATAATCATCAATACACAACAATGGATAACAGCTCTCAATCGTTACCCGATTCAATTACCTAATATCAATGCCTAGCCTTAATGTCCACTTTCTTCCTCACAAATAAACCGGAGCTTTTCCAATGTGATATAATAAGTTGAATGGAACTTTTAACTCAACCTGAACCAATTTCTAACATAGGATTTGTACCTAAAAACAATTCAATAATGGAACCCACATCTCTGCCTGGCGGCAATCTAGGTAAGTCATCTGGGAATACACCAAGAAAATGTCTAACCATCTTTACATCTTTCATACTATTAGGATCAACATCATTTAGCACCATATGAACTCAATATCTTGGCAGCCTTTTGATAACAATCTTCTTTGCTCTCTCAACATGAATAATGGCATAACTCACTCCACTTTACTTACCCCCAAAAGTAACCTCTGGTCATCCAGGTCAACAAAAATTAACTGATTCCCCATAGCAATCTAGCTTGACACAATTATACTGCACCCACTGGTGCAAAAAATAATCACCTCAAAATCTATAATATCCAACGGAATAAAATTCACTGACATGACATTTTTCACCATCACTGGACACCCTTAATAAACCAAATCAACATAAAGTGCCTTACTTGTTTACTTACTTAACGAATCCAACAAATAAGTTATAAATATTACGGTCTGCAGCCCGCAATACAAATAACTCATTGTTGTCTCGATAACTAAGTAACAATTCCTGAGGGGTGTAATATTATCATCTTGTTCTTCCTTAGAAATACATAAATACGCCTCGATCGTGCTCCAACATTACTTTCTTTGGCAACATCGACCATAATAAGAAATATATCAGCCGGAGTCAGCTAGAATGACCTGTACGACTGAGTCTACAACTCGACCATCCATGCTAGCACATAAGTCGGAGTCACATATAGTGACCTGTACGACTTACTCGTCAATATTTCCAAGTGATATGTTAAGGAAGACTATTGGGTAACAACTGATTCCAGGGACAATTCATACCTCTATGTCCCATCCGTCCACATGAACACATTCACTGATTCCCACACTCTCCAAAGTGTCTAATATTATACCTATGGCACAAAGGTACATTTCCCTTACTCGAGTCACCTTGTCTTTAAGATCTGGGATCACCCGTAAATCTATCACTTCGCCTCGGACCAGTGGCACTAAAACCTCAGTTGGAAGAATTAGTTCTAACTTCACTTCTTTTGAAGCTCTGAGTCTTTCGACGTCCTTGATATGACGGATCTTTAACTTTCTCACCTTTCCTCTAATTACCATTCTTTTCTTATTCTTCTTTACTCTCGCTGATCATATTCTCAAAGTCCTCAAAGCCCAACAACATCTCGTAAACTCCTGGTAAAAAGTACAATGGATTGTGGTCGCCAAAGAACGTCACTTCTTCTTATTATCCCGCCAAAAACGACATAACACCTCGACCGGATTAGTAACAACATCCGAATGGAAACAAGGCAAGTCTGTATTCAAATTTAACTTATAATCAGTCTCAAAGGTTCCTTTAGATAATAGACTGAATCATAGTGACAATAATTTCCCCCCAAACTACTATATCAGGGAATTTAGGCTCATCCGAACTACGTGGCTCGCTATGAGGCGGTATAGTTCTGACAGAAGACACTAGGAAATTCTCAAGATGTCCAGAATTGCAACCTAGGCTCTGATACCAACTGACACACCCCGTCCCGAAGGAGGGCGTGCTGGCCGTCACGTGAGAGTGACGTAACCATTTACATAGTTCAGAAGCTTTAAAAAAAAATTTCCAATTACTAAGATGACACACCCGAGGGTGAGTCCTACTTTTGTGAATTCTGTCATAACACCGTTGGATTCCTCGTGGCCACCAAAGCTCTGCTAACTTGAACCTGGAGGGGCGCAAAACAAAATTGAGTGGGTCAGTAAAACAAAGTTTTTCGAAAACTTTTCATTTAAAATATTTCTAACCCCTCACCGTAAAACCTGTATACTTTCCCAGAAAATAGCATATGTATAAACATATATATAAGCAAAAATCTCAAATCTCAAACCTTTAACACTTTTCAGAAAAATATATATATATAACCATATGAAATCTCAAAACTTGAATCCCAAATCTTTAACATTTTTCAAGAAAAACATGCCATGCCATAAATCAAAATATAAATCAGGTGAAATAAGGAATCAATCGGAGACCCTGCAGTTGGTCCTATACGATTAATTCAATAGCTCAATATCTCACTAAGCCGGAGTCACCACAGTGACCTATACGGCCCTACTCTGCACATCACTCGGAACTACGTAAGGTAGTCTGTACGATGAAAGGTGTAAAAATACGCTCTAGTGCTTCTCTCATCATATCATCAGCGCGCATAACTAAGATCACCCACTAGTCGGAATCACGCCTAGTGATCTATACGACTAGCATGTCGGAACCCTCACATGGTCTGTACGACATCCACCTACTTGGATCCAAGGCGAGCGTGCGGTGTGGTGAATAAAATAAGCACTAACACCTAGGGTGCAGGTTATGAGCTTGAAACATCTTATCAACAATCAATTAAATGAATAATGAACTCACCTGACTTACCTGTGCCTCCACAGCACCATGCAACATGTATGCATCATATATCAATCATATAACTCATATGAAATTCACATTTTCCAAATAATTCTATGCATGGCATTTTCAAAACATAATTTCGTATAAATTCGTCTTCTGGGAAAAATTTATAGTATAAAGGTAATACGAAAACAAAACTGCCCACTCACCTGGAGTTCGCTCAACAACTCCCTCGCACCACACATCAAGGCGTCATGAAGATTAGCACCTAGAACAATAATCAAACCCAACCTCAGAAATCCTGCCGATAGAATACATAACTTATAGAAGACACGTCACTACGTAGTTCGATCCGGATGATCTGCAATTCAGATTTCAAATCCGAAACTTCCAGAGGTCCACAATATACCTCTAGGACAACATCCTAAAATTTCGTTACCATCCAACGGTCGGATCTCCGTCAATTTCCAAAACTAAGTGACGGTTAACATTCTATTTTATGAACTTACAATTCCAATTCCGGAATATCCGTAAATCGGATTCCCAATCCGTAAGTTCCTATAATCCTCAAATATTACGTATTACAACGTATCAAAGTTTGATGACGATCCAACGGTCGGATCGTCAATTCACATTTTCACCTAACCCCGAATCGTAACCAACTTAGGTTCAATTATTCAATTTACGTCCATCAATTATCAAAACAGAACCTAGAACCTTAATCACAAGCTAATAATGACATTGGCGGCCATTGGCCACGCGCCGCCGCGCGGGCCGCCGCGGGTGGCGGTTGGCCGCCCCCGGCTCGCCGGAAAATTCAACTATTTCCAAAAATTACCAAAATTTGCAGATTTGAAGATCTCAATGAGTAGAACAACTTTCATACCTGAGACCAAGGCCAATTTGGCCTGGAAGTGCTTCAATTTCACCAAAACCGTGAAGAACCCTAGAATTTGGGTGTTTCCAATTCGACCTTCAAACTTGTTCCAACGCCTCAATTACCTCTTGGGCTTTGTTCTAGGTCCTAAAGGAATGCTAACGGTGTTAGTAATTGAAAGAAAACATTTCAAAATTTGGAGAATTTAAACAAAAGGGTCGCGGCACCCGTAGGGGTGTTCTTCGCGAAATCACAACGAAATTCAATGATTCTTGGGGTGAAACGTAAAGAGGGAAGGCCTAGATGATGATTAGGAGTGGTACCTTGACTCAATTCGTCGGAAATTTGGACGGAAATGGCGAAAACCCGCCGATTTGGAAGCTTGGGTCGCGCGGGTCAAGGGTGACCCATTCCTCCTGTTCCCCCGCGCACCACTCTCCCTCCTTTCCCTCCTTTCCGTCCCCTGATTGGTCAGCTTCTTCCTCTCCCTTCTTCTGGTTTGCTCTCACCTTCTTCTTCTCCGATTGGGCATTTCTGCCCAGTCTCTTCTTCTTTTCTGTTTTCTGTTTCTTCTTCTCATACACATACACACACCAAAAACCTTTCCCTCATCCCAGCCATCCATTTCATTCATCAATAAATCTGGGCCGTCCAATTTCATAAAAGAATTTCTATATTTTACTAAAGTTATAATTCCTTAAAATTCCAAATTTCAAACGTTAATAACTTCTTCGATATAACTCCAAATCACGAACCGTCTGCGCCCACACGTCCGTAACGACGAGGATATGTCAAGAAAACAAATCTTAGATGGCACGACACAACGATTAACCTCGAATGATGTGCGTGCCTCGAAGGGCATTTTTGTAAAATCCTTTATTAAAACTTTAAAAATTCTTAAAATTAGGGACGGGCTGTCACAAAAATTTTAATAAACTTGATGCTTTTTACGAATATATGCTCAATGATCCATTAAGCACGGTTTGTAAAGGTATTTATGGTGGCTAATATTTTTATTTGTAGAGTAATATGTCCAACTGAATGATGTTTTATCCTAATGTATGTTAACTTGTGTGATTTAGAATGTGTCATTTGTTATGGCAGTGTTGAATTGTGTGCTATAGTTTGGTTTTGCAGTGGGTTATGTCGTATTGATACATGTTATGAATGTTTATGACTAAATCTGATTAGTTATGAAAGTATATGAAAGGTAAAGACATAAGCACTAATTGAAACAGTAAATCAAATTAACATTCGTAAATGGTATTAAATGATTGACTTTATAGTAAGGTTCTAAAAATCGCTAGACGCTAGTCGGGCGACGGGCAGGGGCATAGCGTCTAGGCGGATTTATGTAAATTTATTATATATCTTGTAAATAAGTATCTATTTATACCTAAAAAAAATTATACTTGTATGGATAATAAAAGAATGATAAAATGCAAAAATTGAAGTAGAAGAATACACAAATTATATACATCCAAAAAGTTCAATATTTAAAAAATAGTAAGCATATAATCATAATGAGGAGGATTTGGATGATAGACTAAATTATTCTTGTTCATGAATCATGATCCTTGTATTGGATTAGACATAGACTAAATTATTTAACCTTGTTGTATCTAGTTTATTTCTTTTCTTTGTATGGATCTCCTCAAAAGTGCTCCAATTCGTTTCACTATTGGATGAACTTGTAGTAAATCCATCATTGGCAAATTAGGTACACCATTTCCATAAGTATACCACCATGAAACAAAAAAAAGAATAAAGCACACAATTAATAAAAATATATATATAAAAAACCGTCTTGGACCGCCTAGGTGCTGCATAGCTCTCTGCCTAGGTGCCGCCTAGCTTCCAGCCGATTTTTCCAAACTCCATGCCCAAAATTGGGGCGGGGCTCCACCACCCAGCACCTAGGCGGCCGCCTCGGCCGATTTTTACAACATTGCTTTATAGACAAGCATAACAATATACAACCAAAAACTTGTACAAGTGTAGCATATAACAAATCATGAAATTTGTACAAGTGTGTCACGTTACATGACAAACACTAAGTACCCAATGTAGCATTTGTGAAGTTCTCCTATTAGATTTCAACTCGTAATCAAGGTTTTATGCTCATTTCTCGGTAAGCATTGTTCAAGGACTTCTGGCAACTAGCACATTGTGATTTTTTTTTGAATTTTTATATGATCATTTTATACGAATTTTTATAAGGTGTCACGTGACATCTTATGATTCATTTTATACAACTTTTCTCAAGCTCTTTTTGCATAAAAACGACGAGCACCCAGCAACGATCCCATTGCAACTTTCGAAATATTTTCTGATTGTTCTCCTATTGTACATAAAATTTTCAACTTATATTACATTTTATTCAAAATCTGCCCATTAATTAACGGGTCATTGATGAACCAATTCCACCGATGAGAGTAGTTTTATTGTAAGCCATCCAGATCGAATCCAACGGAACAACTTGGTCCGCCATGTTGTTCTGCAAAGGGTGATCCGCACAAGAGAATTGGCATAATTGAGATTAAATCTCTGATCGCTGAACCTGACAAAAACGACATTGCAGGGAGTAGGAGACAACGCCTTGGGTTTGGGGGGTAGAAATTAAATTATGGGAAGGATCTTGGTGCAAGAATATTTCCCCAGTACATGAAAAAGTTCTCAAAAGCGGGACTGAGGGTAAAAGAGGACTATTATCAATGTCATTTTGTTTGTAAGATGCAGTAAAAAGGTTACCCCCAAAGTTCAAACCCAAAAGGACAACTTGTTTGGACACTCTTGTTGAGAGAATTTTCAATTGAAATGTGACCCTATCATGGTATATGGGACTACCTGTATTAGAGAGTGCTTAACAAGTACGATGAGCGGTGAATCGGTAGTATGGATTTGGTGGTATGCAGTTGCCCATGATAGTAGCCGCAACGTGAAACGGCGGTGAAAGCGTGGAAGAAGATTGAGCTTTATTTTATTTATTTTCTTCTTATTCAAACCCTGACCAAAACGACGTTGTTTTGGCCATTTCTAAAATAGAAAACGTCTCTTTTAAAAGCGACTTTTTATGAGATTGCGTATGCCTTTTTCAGCATCTTCTCTATTTCAAACCTATTTCAACAAAAATTACTCACTTCGCTCAAATTTCTCTATCCAACTTCTTTCCTCAATTCCTCAGTGAGAAAATAACTTGTTAGCTTTTATATTTCTCTCAATATAATTTTTTTTTAATATTCCATGTCAGTTTATATGTCGAAATAGCATTACTCTTAGCATTTAGTCCATGTAGTTTTAATTTTGACAATTGTGAATATGTAGTTTGTTTACTTTTGCAATTATTGAAAAATCAATAGTTTGGTGACTTACGAATGAAACCTAACGTGGCAGCAATGTGCATTGGCAATTTTGACATTTAAAGTGCGTTGATTTTACAAGAAAGCGTCACTTGCGTGGACACAAATCAATAAGAGAAAAGTGAAGATAACACGTGAATAAATAAGAATGTTCATGGTTTTTTACGAATTTGGATTGTCGTTTTAGGTACATGAATACCCAGTATGCATGTATAGCCATGTCAAATATTTCTACTTCAGTTCAACGAAGTTAATGATTGAAACTACCAAATTTACAAAAGTAAATTAACTATGCCAAAATTGAAACTTCAAAAACTATATGAAAAACTACTGCTTCACCTAAAAATTAAGATAAAAGTTGATGATGGTACAACTTTCATAACACGAGTACGTAATGTCTTATACTAATACTACAACAATGTGTGTAAATTCCTCTTCCCATAAGGTTAAATTTTTGGCACGAAACATCAGTATAGCAGCTAGGTAAGGGCAAAGGTAAAATTGACATGATATTTTACCCAGATGGTTAGTTATTCTCAGAGTCAGGGCTGATTTGTCCAAGGGCTCTGATTTGCCCAAACACCTCTGATTTCCCCGCCTTTTCTCTTTCCTACGCAGTGGTCACGTGCGGTCTGAGGTACTTCCCCATCGTGCTTTTCGCTTCTTCCTCTGCAAATCCTGCAACTCACTCACCCCTTCACACTAAAAATAATGCAAATTGGACCAATTTATTTATTTTTAATTTATAAAAAACCCACAATCATACAAAAAGCTTGAGTTTTTACTTGTTTTTCTATAAATCCAACTCCAAAAATCTCACTCAAAAGCTCTCAACTTTGACAAATGTGTTCGTACAGACTACAGAGAGACACTTGCAGTTGCAGGCTTTTTGCACTGCCGTCTTTACTATTACCATTGCCATTATTAACTGATTAATTTATTTATTTATTGGGTTAATTAATTAATTATCTCTGCAATTACCAAAACATGCAAACAAAACACAGATTAGATGTGCCTCGAGAAGGAAAACAAAACAAATCAAAACCCAAAAACCCATCTTTTTTGAAAAACATTCATTCACTCGAATCACTCCATTGAGCCCTGTGAGTTGTGAGAATTTTCAATTAATGGCGACCCCTTTTTGTAATTCTAGTTAATATTAATGCCCTTTTAATTATGTTTTGATAAAGTTTAAATCTTTACACTCCCCCATTAATCCCCTCTTCTGTTTGCAGAGCATTTATGCACCGTGCAACGTCTCTTTTTATCCCTGTCAGAGCCCCTAATTACTGCTTTCTACCATTTCATTTCTACACCTACCATCATTTGCTTTGCCGTTTCATAAGTGCTTTTCTGCTGAATGCTTTTGATTGATGAGCTTTTTTTTTTTTTGTAATTACCAATAGCTGCAACTGCAGTGCTTCTATCAGCACCAATACTGCTACTGCTTTTCTCTCTGTAATCTCCGCTGTCGTTTTCTTCATTTGGGGTCTGAGTTTTAGGTGATTTAGCAACTGGGATTTGGTTACTATTTGGAATGGCAGCTCCTTCTGGTAGCTCTGCTTCTGTGCCGTCTCTGCCACCGCCACGCCCAAAGTCGCCGCCGCAGTATCCTGATTTGTATGGGAAGCGCAGAGAAACAGCCCGGGTTCAGATGCTCGAGAGGGAAATTGGTTTTCTTGAGGTAACTGTAATTTTTCTTACTTTTTGTTAATTAATTAATTTAAATCTCCTTTGAGTTGAAAAATCAAAACTTTGAGTGCAATTATCATTGGGTTGAAGTTCGTAATTAAAAATTTTCAAGTCCTGTTTGTCTTTGTTTTTGTAAATCATTCTTGGATTAAGAATCTAATCTTTTAGTTAATTGGACTGGAAAAAGCTTAACTTTTATTTAATTTCATTAGCTTAATTCTGTGAAAAGTGCAAAGGTGGGACTTCCATTTTTGTGAACAACAAGATCATGATTAAGAAAATCTTCCTTTGAGGCTGTGCTCATAAAGCTAGACAATATGCTGGTTTAACACTTAATTTAAAGTTAATTAACTTGGAAATGATCAGTTCAAGTTATTTGGTGGAGAGTGATCCTGATTTACTACAAACCATTTCAATGTTGTTCCGTTTTAAGGACTAATTAACTCGAAAGTTTCGGAACTCAATGTAGTCGATCCAATGAATAATACTCCTCTGTTTGCTTGGTTTAGTAAGTTTTGGTTAATCATATTATACAGGTGACTCTAATTAACTTCGTTTAGCAGCGCAAACCCCACCGGCGTGGAGGATGAACTCCGTGAACTATTCTTACCGGTTTTGCATAATCTTCAACCGGAGATCAAACTTGAATGAGTGATAGTGAATTGGAATTGGTGGTATTCTGTTTGTCCTGTCACTTCGTACAATCGATAGTGTTGGCAGGTTTTCATTGACTTCATATGGTACCCTGTTTATCTTTTAACATATCAGATAATAATACCAAAGTAGTTTGTCGGACCAATAGATAGGGATGGTCTTTGGGTTCATACGAGATCCGTATGTAACTCGATCGGATTAGATTAACTCGAGGCATTGGAGACATTTAAGATGTTTCCAACTTGAGCTCAAAACGGTTCATCTCTCATCTTTCAATGCTGATGTGGTAGCTTTCAACTGAATAGTTGAATTTTGTGTGGTCGTAAACAACTTGATGTCTATTTGAACCAAAGGTACTTTCGATAATTGAAGTCCTGCTCCAACGGATCCCCAACGGAAATGCGCCTTTAATCAATCATGTCATAGTTTCCAAACAGAAAAGATATTACTTAATGTGTCATTTCTGTTTAATTGATTCTTCGTATTTGGTTTTTGTGGAAGTTAAACAATTACCTTGTTTGTTCGCAGGAGGAACTAAAATCTGTTGAACGGCTTCAACCTGCTTCCAGATGCTGCAAAGAGTGTGTCACTTTATCCATTACCTTTTGTAGCACGTAGTTCTCAAAATTTGAACTATAAGAAGTCAAACTGAAAACCTACTAAATTTGTTTGCTTTAGTCATTTCATGGCGAGGTGGTGATTCTCTTTAAATGTCGTGTTCGTCAATTGACAGTAGATTGAACATTACTATTTTGCAGGGTTGTTGATTTTGTGGTTGCAAACCCAGATCCGTTAATACCTACGTAAGAACAATGTCACAATGTAAAGTTTAGTGCACCTTATGTGTATATGATCATTAGATTTTCTCTCTTTTAAACAGGAATAGAAAGAAACGCAGGTCATGCCGCTTCTGGAAATGGCTATGGTACCATTTTCTCTTCGTCTTAAAGAATTATGTTAGTTTACGAGTTTTGCATTCCAAAGTTTATTTGCTTTTTATAAGATGAAAATCGGTTTATACTGTACAGTGACTGCAATAAGAAAATCTGTGTTGACATTTTAGAAACATTAAAGGATGTTGACTACTAATACTTTGGGTGATCTTGAATTAGTATATGCTGAGCACCGAGCATCCTTCCGTCAATATTGCAAAGACTTCTAACATTTAAGATGCAGTAGAACCTTTTGAGTTTTGTTGTGCTTTACATTAACGTTAATGGACTTCTACATTCGATAGCAGTATTAGAAAAGTTGAATTGTTCCGAATGTGACATAAGCTTGTTTGTGCTACAGCGGAATGCCCTGTTTCAGCTGCTCATGGATTTGCTGTTGCTGCTGCGACGGGTGCTCTCTCCACCTAGAAATGCCACGCTGCTGTGACTGCGGTCTGTGTAACTGTAATCCATGTGCCTGCTGTCCGCTACCAAAGTGGCGATGTTGCTGCTCATGTCCCCGCTCCAAGTGCTGCAAAAATATTTCATGCAGCAGAAATTGTTGCATTTTTCCATCCTGTTCATGTCCCGATTGCTCTTGCGCAAACTGTTGCATTTTCCCGTCCTGTTCATGTCCCGATTGCTCCTGCGCAAATTGTTGCAAATGGAAATGCTCTTGCCCTAAATGTCCGAAGGTACGACCGTGTTGCTGTTGTAGAATAACCTGTTGCAACCCTTGTAGTATATGTTTTTAGTATTTATGCCATCACTGTGGAAGCTTTGTTTTTGCTTTTTAGTCTAAATTATGCAAATATTATGTGAGGTGAGCTATGAAGAAACAGTTATGTATGAGAAACTCTCGACCTAAATGATCGACAATGGTTTTCAATACAAAAATTTGTACCTTTGTACGCAAGGTAGGTCTTATGTATGTGAAACTCTCGAGCTACATGATTGACTAGCGTCAAATCCGATAACAGTCAAGATTTCCATAGCGGGCGGGGAAACTTACGAGTCAAACTCAAGCAGTCTGATTCCTATATATGAGAATTAAACGCGCATGAACTAATGTGGAAGGTATTTTTAACTTGCTTACGCATCGGTGATCTCTAAACAAAATGGATTGATGCAATTTGGAACAAGATTATATATGCAAGCAAACTCCACTATGCAAATTAAACATCGGTAAGTCATATTTTGATTCTATTACATTAGTTTTCGCCGGTAAACGAATTTCCAGCAGTTCACTTATGAACTCCCACCCAAATTCAACCCAAAACCAAAAGCACTTTCTGGCCCAACAGCAGAAAAAACCGGAATTCTTAGTCTATCAACTGCGTCCATGCAAAAGTAACCGGGCTTTTGACTTGGTGTTGTGGGTTTGCCCACACAATTGACCCAAACTCCGACCTTGCTGTTTTATCTGCACCCGGCAAAGCCACAAATGTGACCGTGTACTTCTGCTTCTCTCCTACATTGTTGAACACGAGCCTTGTGGGCTTCACGATGGTCCTCACCGTCGAAGGACTGGTCACGGAGGCTCTGTATACAGAGCCGGCTGCGCCGACATTCGTCAATTCCCGGGTGTACCTCACAACCCTTTTGTTTTTGCTCCCGAACACGATTGAGAAGGAAGGGTAGTTGAGCTGGCCGGGGTCCGAATACTTTCTCGCACAAGTAACATTGGGCCTCTTGACAATGGCTTGGACATGCTCATTGGTGTACTCCAATGAGCACAAAAATGCAATGTAGTCCTCGGCGGTGGTGTCGTAAACCAGGCCCGGGGAGAGCGCCTTCGAGGGGTCGACATGGCCGGAGCCGTGCGCCCACGGGTTAGAAAGCGTGCCGTCGGCCGCGTCTCGGAGAGGGGAGTTGGTGTTGTCATGGGTGTAAGCTGTGGTCATTAGGGCAGATTTCACAGCGCTTGGGCTCCATTCTGGATGGGCCGCCTTGAGCAGTGCGGCAAGCCCACTAATGTGTGGGCATGACATTGATGTACCTGCAACAAAATCAGAGAGGTCGAGTCAACTTCAAATAGGTCAACATCGTCAACGGTCATGATCAAATCACTGTTAACAAACTAGCCGTTACCTGACATGATGTTGAACTGGCTCTTCCTTTTGTCCTCCTCAAGCCCGGTGGGCCCGATCGCCTCCGACCACGCTGCCAAAATGTTGACACCTGGACCAATCACGTCCGGCTTCAAGATCTGGGGGTTCACAGTATTGGGCCCCCGTGAACTAAACGCCGCCACGACCGGTGACGGCCGTACATTCAACACGGTCCCGCCGAAGGTAATAACAGCCGTAGGATTGGGATCGTGCTGAGCGTATGCCCTGATTTGATCACCGACTTTTCTTCCGACGGCGACAGCTGGTAGCAAGTGACTGTCAGCCACCAACTCCTCACCGCTGGCGGCGGTGTTGGCGATTATCATCCCAATCCCACCAGCTGCGCGCACGACGCCACCTTTCTCGACACGTGCGTTGACGCCTCGGTCGCACATCACCACTTTCCCACGCACCAAATCCGGGTTGAGCGAACCGGGTAGGCACAAGTTACTAGAGCCGTTGGACCCCTTATTGTAAACCAACTGGACCGGTTTGTTTCCCATTCCGGTGCCGCTGTAAAGAGAGACGCCGGTGAACCGGAGTTTGTTTCCTAGCAAAGCGTAAGCCGGGAAATCCCGATCCAAGGTTCCGGCTCCAACGGTCATGATCCATGGGGCTGTGTTGGCCAACGAGGCCTCAGTGGGTCCACTGTTCCCGGCCGAGCATGAGACGAAAATACCCCTCTCCATAGCCGTGAACGCGCCAATCGCGATCGTGTCGCGGTAGTAAGGAGCGGAGCCACCGCCTAGAGAGAGCGACAAGACGTCGACGCCGTCGATGATGGCGCGATCCATTCCCGCGATAATGTCCGAACCGAAACATCCGGTGCTCCAGCAGACCTTGTAGGCGGCGACGCGCGCGTGAGGAGCCATTCCGCGAGCCGTTCCGCTCGCGTATCCGAGGAGGCTGGCGTTGGCCACGAGGGACCCGGCGGCGGTGCTGGAGGTGTGGGTGCCGTGACCGTCTATGTCGCGAGCGGACACGACTTCCTTCGGCTTTCTCAAGTTGCTTCCGCCGGAGGCCATTTGATAGCCTTTGGAGAAGCTCCGAGCTCCGATTAACTTCTTGTTGCAGAGAGTAGCAGCAAAATCGGGGGCAGATTCGCACTGGCCGCGCCACTTGGTCGGGATCTCGGGCATTCCGGTATCGTCGAAGCTCTTGGACTCGGGCCAGACCCCTGTGTCGAGAACTCCAATGATAACGTCGTTGGATGCCTGGTTCAAATCCTGGGTCGAGTGACCCGCCCAGAGTCCCGATTCGGTATCAAGACCCAGGAACTCGGGGGTACGAGTGGTGTGGAGGTTGTAAACCGTGTCTTCGTAGACGCCAATGACAGAGTCGGACTGGCGGAGCAGCTCGGCCTGGTCCGGATCTAAGGAGGCGGCGAAGCCGTGGTAGGCGTCGGTGTAGGTGTAAAGGAGGGAATCTGAGTCGGAGGAGAGGGACTGGAGGCTGGCGGAGTACCAGTCATGGTGGGTCGCGTAGGATTCCGGCTTGGAGTGTTGGTTCATGTGCACAATGTAAGTCTGCTTCGCCATGGCTGAGAGACATGGAAGAAGAAGGAGCAGAGCTCCGAACCAGAAGGCCCCGGAGGCCATGGCTAAAAAGCTTGAGCTGGGTAGATTTAGTATATCCAAATGTGGAAGATGAAGAGAGAGTGAGAGAGTACAGTCGCTCTGGAGCCGCGACTGCCTGAAAGGAATAGAGGAGGGTAGAAGGAGAAAGAGACCGATGTCGGGCTTATAAGCATGCGGGGATCTCGAATGCGACATTCATTTGGGTTTAATTACTCCGATGCCATTTCCCTACAGTAATAATCAAAATTTTGTTTTGGTTATAGTTTAATAGTTAATTAGGATTAGTAATTTAGTATCATCGAAGTAAGCCCTGGTTTGGTACTGAGGTGATTATGAAAAAATGGCTATAAAAAAAAAGCTTTTTTTTTTCACAGTTTTGGATTAAAAAAAAAGTCAAAAACATTCCGCTTCAGCTTTTTTTGACAATTTTGGATAAAAAAAAAAAGCCAAAAACACAAAGCTGCAAAACCCAGCTTTGAAAAACCAGTTTTTTTTTACAACTGTTTTACATAAAATTTTATCAAACACTATAATACTGCTTTTTTTTTTTCAAAAGCACTTTTACAAAAAAGTTTACCAAACATTTTGCTGCTTTATTTCACAGCTACTTATTCTCACAGCACAGCAGAAACAGTTTTTTTCAAAGTACAGCAATACCAAACCAGCCCTAAAGCTGGATTCTACGTGATTAAGGTGAGGTTTGGTATTTGTTAATTATATTTGCGTTGAAATTCAGTGTTTTATATGGTTTTTTTTATTAGCACCCCAAAACAATGTTGAATACACCCTACACTTTAAATAACTTATAAGTTCTAATATGCAATGATAATTTTGATCTAATTAAATATACAAATGGAACACCGCCAGAAAATGGAAGACATGGCCAACCACCACTGGTTAACACTACCCTATCTGGATGGAAATGAACAAAGCTTCCCATTTGGGGATTAAGGTCACTTGACCATCTCGTATTGCTCTGAACCCCGTACGTGTTTGTCATAGCAATAGAAGCAAAGGAAAGTAGGATGGTGAAACAATCCATTACGTGGGTAAAGCCCATATGGATCAGGATTATTTTCTGCATAATGTCCAGAAAAGTATGAAAGCGACGGTTGCTCGTATTGCCTGGGAAAGGGACGAGGAGCTCCACTGTGCATGTGAAACCCAAGATGATCGCCATATCTAGGATAATTGTTTGAAATATGCACAGAACAATGTGGATTGTCTGTACAAAATGTGGAGTTTATGTTTAGAGTGTAGTGTGTGATGATATTATTGGAAGTAATGTGAGGTGTATTAAGATAAATTTTAATTAAAAAAACAAATATGTGATGTATTAGTATGTTGGGTGTATTCAACAATATATTGGATGTTAATAAAACAACCCGTTTTATATTTCTAATCCTAGGCATGTTCATGGAACTTTCTTTATAGTATTCACTTTATAATTAGATATTAATTTCAATCTTTACCTTGGTTTCTACCAATAAAAAGAAAGATGGTGGAAAGACTGTATTTTGTAAACAATCAGATCTCTGTATAAAAATAGGGGCCTGATCCATGGCATCGTTTTCTTTACACAAATTTTTACACATGTTTTTATGGGTCCATTTTATAGTATATTTCAACAAGTTTGAAATCATATAACCGTTAGATTAATTGTTTAGGGTTTTATGTAGAATTGTACACATCCATTTTGTTGCCTATAAATAATGCCTAAGTGGTTTTGGATTTATAATTTTTTTACAAAAATGATCTATGAATGATGATATAAAAGATAAACAATCCAGATTATTAAAATATATTACCGATTGGACCTCAGAAAAATGTAGGTAAAAAATTGAGTAAAAAAGTAATATCACAAATCCGTCTCTTGTTCAATAAAAAGAGGATTAAATAGATTAAAACGAAATGCAATTATTGTAAAAGCATTCACGGGCGTGTTGTAGATCTTTCACTTTAGCGAAAGGAACAAAATTGTTTGACTATAGGGTTAATTTGTCTATGGATCAAATTGACGCATGAGGACACTACGGATGAGAGCTGGAAGCCGGTCACTTGGTAGGGTCCATGCTCAAGCATCAATTGTTTTCTTAATTTTAAGGAACCTTAACGAAAAGTTTTTAGTACTGTATATTTCAAAGAAAAATCATATTTTTATACTAAAAAAATCAGTCATGGTACTATTCACTTTACCATTTATTTTGTCCTTATCGTTAAAATTTAAAGTTTTCAAATCATTTTCATTAATTTTTCTTAATTTTAATTACTAACAACAACTTATGAATAATGTTGTCAGGTTCAACCGCGTGAGGGCTTTTTCTCTGTGTGAGAGTTTTTTTAATTGTGTGTGAGTGTTTTCTTTCCTAGTTTTTAGTGTCAGAACCAAAATTTTATCACTTTGGAGGCGTAAAAGAGAAACTCTTTGATTTTGTTTACACTACTTTAATTTATCATTACATGGTGGCTCAGTAGTTGATGATGAATTTCAGACACATATTTCATACAACATATCCTGGGTTCAATTCCTTATGTTAGTGAATCGCATGAGGTGACCAGAAAAGGCTAAAAAAAGAAACTCTTTGATTTTGTTTACAATGGAGGCGTAAAAGAGAAACTCTTTGATTTTGGTTTTTTTTTTTTTTTGGCAAACATTCTTTGATTTTGTTTACACTACTTTAATTTACCATCACAGATGATCCAGTGGTTGATGTCGAATTTCATGCTTGTATTTCACACAGCATGTTCTAGGTTCAATTTCTAGAGCTAACGAATCGCACGAGGTGGCCAAAGAATGCTGAAATGTCTTTGTAAGTTTTTCTGACTATCGAAAAGGTGATCTGCTATAACGAAACTATCAACTGATCTCTTTTTCAAAATAAGAAGAGAACTCCGAGACCAAAAATAAAAAAAACAGTTGTCCACAAACAATTGTACGAGAATCGAGTGATATGGAGTGCAGATCTGCTAAGCCCGCAAAGCCTCCGCTCACCCTCACTCTCCGCCTGCATCCTCGCTTCAACATCTGTCCTCCCATTTGACAGCAATTTACAGAATTAACTCAGTGATATGATATTTCCTATTGAACAATGTCGGCATTGAGCAAGGTTTTCAACAAGATCAATAAACAAATAGGTTTTTTAATTTCTTCTTAATTAGATTGCTTAATTAAGAGTTTACCCATCGATGAGTCATCAAAAATGTCTAAGCAGTAAAACAAAGCAAAAGACAAGGGTAAAGTCGTAATTTCCGGTGGCACGAGGTTCAAGAAATTGAGTCATGCAAAATAATTTTGTCGTTTATTTGACTAATGGAGATAGGAAAAGACTAAAAAGCACAGCAGCGTTCAACAGTGGCAAAGGAAAAGTAACGGCTACATTTTTTGGTTGCCTTATTCGCCCTTTTTTTGACCGGGAATGGGTTTCCCAGCCATTCTCAACTTCAAATGGGAAACGTAACTGTGAAGGGTGGTTGGATCTCTCAATTTTCATTATAATACGTGGCAGTTAGGCTTCCATGTTCTTTGATCAAAGGTAACCTTTGATCTTCTCTTGGGGGAGCAGAATTCTCTCGTATATTATTTTTTGTCTTATCATTTTTATAAAAAAATTAATATAAGATATCGACGTGGTTTAATCATAATTATTTAAGTAGGAGGGGAGGGAATCATTCTACTATGGTCTAGTGATATTTATCTTCACTTGTAAGGGAGATCTTACGTTCGATTTTTGCCAAAGATGAATTTGAACTGATTTATTGGTAGCTCATTGTGAGATTAAGCCCACCTCTTCCCCTTTAGTGTAGATAATATTGTTTGTTTGGAAAAAAAAAAGTTGGAGGGGAGGGAAAGGAAGATAGATTAGGAAGACAAAGAATCCTCGTTCTTATGCACATCCTCAACCGGTTATCTTTTTAGGGTTGATGCATGGGATGTGTTATGATTGGTAGGTTTGAGACTCGCTATTTCGCTTATCAAATTAACTAGTCGATTATATCTAAGCATCTCTTAATAATCATGACATAATTAGGTATGGCATATAATTATCTCGTTTAATTTATTACGAGTGTGATCTAGTTATATTCAGACATCGACATACGTGTCCAAGCAGACGTCTTGGCTATCTTTGCTTAACATGTGGATGTTTCCCACATGTAAGTGAGAGGGTAATCTCGTCAAACACACCCTTGCCCGTTCACATGTAATTACTTTGTAGGGAACCGGATCCCTTCCTAAGCTTAGGAGGCTGAGCCTCCTGAGCAAAGGATCCGGACCATTGAAATTTAATCAAACGGCTATAAACAAGGGGTCCCTCTAAAAGTTATAATAATTGCAGCTGTTGGATCAAATTTCAACGGCTCGTATAATTTGCTCAGGAGGGGGTCTGGTTCCCCCTTATAGGGTGGTGAAATTTGATTACCACACTTACCTTAGTGTTTCTTAGGATAGAAAGAGAGTCTAATTGACAATGTTAGAATGAGAATATTTCTACATTGTGCTTGATGTTAGAAACACACGGTTTCAAGATGTAGGTTTGTATTCAAGTAAAGCAGGTAAGTAGATGCATGTTTCTATCACGTATGTACATCAAAATGGAAACGTTGAAAAACAACCGTGCTTGTTCCAACTTGCAATTATTCGAATAGCCACGATCAAGCCAAGCGAAAGTTGACTTCTTTATAAAAAAAATAAAGACAAGAAAAAAAAGAAGAAAAAAAAAGAGAGAGATGATGAGAGTGAAGAGGAGGAGAACTGACAGAAATAGAATCTTATCCACATACAAAACAAAGTGTGAACACATGACTGCCTCACTGTCATACTTTGGAGAAAGAGAGATTTTTTCAAGGAATATTTTGGATACGGTCTTTAATTCTTAACATTCTTTGATTAAAACCTTAATGATATTTAAAGTTTGATCAAAGTCCCTTGACTTTGTACACCTCATTATATTACAATATATATTTATAGCTTTATAGTTTTGACATTAATTGTTTGATATTTTATGAGATTTGTAATCCTATAAATTTAAAATTCCTTATTATAATACTATTAGAAATGGTTACAATAAAAAAATTCAAACATTTTGATTGAATAAATGGATAAATACTGGGGAACTTTAACGAAAAGCTCCCGGTACTGTTCACTTTAACGAAAAACCACATTTTTACATTAAAAAGTCAATCCTGATACTATTCACTTTACATTTTATTTTGTCCTTATCGTTAAAACTCAAAGTTTTCAAATCATTTTCATTAGTTTTCCTTAAAAACTATGTAAAAATAAGAAATATAAATGGAAAAAGAATGTATCCACAGTGTTAAAAAAAATTGTTACATTTTACAAAAAAATTGGTACATTTCACATATAACAAAGTGGTACATATTAATAAAGAAGAATAGGTACATTATAAATAAATTAAGGTATAGATAAAAGATTAAAAAATTATGAGTACAAATGAATTTAAAAAAAATATAGGCGCTAAAAGAAATTAATACATGTGTACAAAATAAAACTAAAAAGAAAATACTACAAATTTAAAAATGTTGCAAATTAAAAGCGGGTACAAACTAAAAATATAAATATATGATACAAAGTTTAGGCATAAAACATAAATATATGATATGTAATTTTTTTTATAATTGATTAAATATACAATGTCACGTGAATGTATACACATGGGTACAAATACAAATAAAACTTTAAAAAATATAGGCAAAAAAAGAAACTAATATATCGGTACAAATTAAAAATGAAAAAAAAATTGGTACAAATTAAAAATAGGTACAAACTAAAAATATAAATATATGATAAAAAATTTAGCCATAAATATAAATATACTAATTGTAACATTTTTCACACTAAAAGAATATATTTAAAAATAAAAATATTTTATTATTCAAATAATTAATGATGTTATTAATATCCAAGGATCTTGATCAAAAATTAAAAATGAATAGGATTTTAATCAATGGATTAGCAAAAAGAAGGATGTGAACCGAATACTCAGAACACAGGGCGAGACATTATCTGTAATTAAACAAGTTGTGAGATACTTATTTGAAAAATTAAACAACTTAAAATATAAAAATTCATCTAACTTATAAAGTGACACGTAATGTATCATCGGACCCTATAAAAGATCTCCCGCAGATGGCGCTAATAGAAGGATCCCCAACGTGAAAAGTGCATAAATTACGCACGCCCGCGCTGCTTTTCAGCAGTTTTCTCTCACTCTTTTCGCTTCCCAATTATCATACTATCCTCCACGCGCCCTCTTTTCGTTCCCAATTATGTCGCCGACTTGATCTTTCATCATCTCCTTTGAGTCCAAGAAACAACCTCAACATCAATACACCATCATCTTTTCCTTTCATTACTATCATATGCATGTGCCTAGTTTAATTATTTTACCTAATTTGTGTCACACTTTTGATAATTCTTTCGATTATATTGGTAACCCCTCCATGCCTAAGACTATTTGAAACATTTTTTCAAGCATCTTGTACGTGACATCCATGCTCGTCGACAATATCAGAGAAACGTTGGAGAACTTTATATCTAACAATAGTCGAAGTGAGGGCAATTGCATATACAGAAGTTGGTAGCATTTGAATCATACAAAAATTAAGTAAATGGTCTAAATTAAGTTAAGGGGTCTTTTTTCCTATGCACTGATGCATAGTAAGGATTCACTTATATCCTTAACCGCATATTCAATTATTGAGTAAACTGCCGATTAGCCATCTGAACTGTTATCTAACTTTCGATTTTATCATGAACTTTTCAATTGGAAAATTAAGGACTTAAACTAATTTTTTTGCCGATTTGCCCCTGATGTTAATTTTTCATTCATTCCATCCAAATTTCTGTTAAATGGAAGCATGTGCACAACATGTGTGGGTCGTTCGGTCGTTTCATTATTTAAAATAATTGAAAACCTTATATTTCTATAATATAAACCTATGCAAATATGTGTGATTCTATAGCTTTTGTGTTTGAATGTATAGTGAAGTAACGTTTTTGTTCACAAATGAGAGTTACGTGGTTTGCACATGATAAGAGTTAACGTTAATTTGGATAAAATCTATTAAAAACTAACGGTAGGGGGGAAATCGGCCCAAAAAATTAGTTTAAGTCCTTAATTTTCCAATTAAAAAGTTCAGGGGGGAAATCGAAAGTTGGGTGATAGTTCAGGGGGTAAATCGGCAGTTTACTCTTCAATTATTCATTGATCTAGTGCAATATATATATCGGAGTGCTGTATCTCAACAGAATTGGCAGCTTGGAATAATATGAGTATAGGTAGGTACAGCCCGCCACTTTATATGTTATGTAACTTATGTTCTGTTAATCGTTTCCAGATCTGGGAGAGAATATCACCATAGACATGGAGCCTACCGTGATGGAGCCATGATAGGCAGCTGTGGGCCTCTCGCACTACCCTCATCGTTTCTAATTTAGGTTGGCTTCTCACATCAGCAGAGCACCAAGTGAACCACAAATGAGGCAACTCACATGGATGTCAGGCCAATGGAGTTTTCCATTTTTTTTTTTTTTTAATGGGGACATATGATTGGATTGGTAAATGAAGAAATGACGGAATTTTTGTTCAAGTTGATAATAGAAGATGAATTACTGATAAATGAACTTGTCTTTTTGAACCCCAACAAAACGTCGAGATTCATTTATATTCAAGTTGATAGTAGAAGATGAATTACTGATAAATGAACCTGTCTCTTCGAATCCCAACAAAACATCGAGATTCAATCTTTCACTTTTACATTCATTTCTTATTTTAATAAGCTGTGACTTTTTTACTCATTTGATTCTATCTTAAGCACCAAACAAGTCTTTCGCTTATTTTGTTCTTTTATTGTTGTGTTGTAGGATAGAAACTTTCTTGCCCCGACTTTTTTTACTACATTTTCTTATCTCCCTCCTCATACGACATATGGTATGAGGAGATAGATAAGATGAAGAGATACATGTTGCAGGATGAGAGAAATAAGATTAGGGGATTATGAAATTGGGGGAGGGAACTATATTTTATGTTGTAGGTAGAGAGCAATATTGGATACGAAGAGGTCCACCCCCAACACCTCTTTGTGCAACAACTCTCATACACATTTTCGCAAACTCACTGTGTGGAGGTGGAGCTACAACTTTTCCCCACTTCAATATAGTGCTAAATATCTGGTGGGATTTGTAAAAATCTTAATGTTTATTTTTATTTTTTGAGAGTGAGGGTCTACTACTTTTTAACAGTCGAGATTTTCTTCAGATTTACATGCTTGGAACCTAAAGATTCAAAGATCTAAGTTGTTGAATAGAGACAATAAAAGATCGAGACCTTTATTTGTGTGAGGTGGATCAGTAGAATAAATTAATGAGGACCACATAATTTAAAATGAGTAGTTCAAATTTTATAATCCGTCAGCTTCATACAAAAAAATCTGGAAATAATCTCAATTCACTTCTTAGTGGCAGTACAGCAATTTAAGGGTACACATTATCTTTTTAATTCCAAAGTGGAACCTTTATACATATAAAGTAAACAAAGGCTGCCCATTATATGAATGAAAAAAGTAAATAAATTGGATGTCCTATAAAGCTTGTGAAGCTTTTAAGTGACAAATAGTTAAAGGCATCCAGCACTATGAGTGGCTACGAGGTCCAATTTCCACTACACATGATGTACAATTGCGCATGTCAATTGTCACACAATTATTTAATTTCTCTATTGATTCAAACGTTATACCTAAGGAATAGGGATAGAGAAAGAGGAAAAAATCAAAGATTTCACATATTACTTTTGATCGAAAAATCAATTTGATTTATTACGTACTTTTCGCTCAATGATAAAATAGGTCAGATTCTATAAGAACAAACTTATAGGACTTAAGGAATGATGGAAGGGAAAAAAAAAGGGAAAAAAATTATGAAGTAGAAGATCCCAGATTCCAAATGAATGAAAACGTGACTAAATTGGTCCTAGTTACTTACTCTTTGGAATGGAGTGGAAGAAGGGAAGAGATTCTCGAATGAGGAAAATGATCCAATGACTTCAAAAGAATTGAACGAGGAGCCGTATGAAGTGAAAATCTCATGTACGGTTCTGTAGAATGACAGTAATGGTGACTTATCTGTCAACTTTTCCACTATCACTCCCAAAAAAACCAAACTCTGCCTTACGTAAGGTTATCAGGGTACGCTAAGCAACAAACATTATGCACTACCATCAATTTTCTGCTATACTCTATGCAAGAATAATGCTTTTCTCTAGCTAGTGGATATGGTAATGTGTCGAGACTACTATTCGGTATACCAAGTGGCAAAATATAAGTTATTGAATTCTTAAAAAGAAATTCCAACTACTTATATAATATGACGTTTGACGTACCGAATCGTGTTTCTGTCAATACAAAATTTCGCATATAGTAGAATCCATTTGCAGTTGAGAAAATGTAAATCTTTAAGCTATATTTCATAATTTTTTCCAATGTTTTTCTGGGCCCATCATGCCTTGGTCAAATTTCATGAAGTTCCTTGCCCAATGTTGATGGTATTTTATGTATGTGGTTGCAATTAGTTATGTTCGAGTTTACTTGCAGATCGTGTATGTCTCAACCGATTAACAAATTTGTAAAATAGTGTAACAATTATGTTCAAGTTTACTTACGCATCGTGTAATTGTCTACACATCGAGTTGTATATTCGCTCATATGACATCTGGTGCTAAAGAAACAAGAAAATGTGTAAGTCTCGAATTTCTAATCATCTATACTCTATTTTCAAAATTGCCACACTGTGATTTGTTAGGATGTGAAAGAAGAGAGATGCTAAGGAGATTATCTCAAAGTGAGACTCTCATGGACTCTCCACCACCTCGTACTTTTGGCACAATGTTTTTTGGCACTGAGATTGTGCCAAAAAACATAAAATGACAAATAGTCTATGGAGAGTCTCATTTTTTGAGAAAGTCTCTATAACATTTCTCGTGAAAGATTGTTTCACATTGGAGAGTTAAGCAAACCTTGCTTGAAAACTTATAAGATCACCTAGCTTTAACCTCATACAATAATACTTTATAAACAAAATGATTAGTTTAAAGTGCTAAAAACAACTCCCGTCATATGTTGTTGGGTTGACTGGTGAAGAAAAAGAAAAGATTCGAGTAAACAAGAAGTTAAAATATTGATGGCTTCAAGTGTTTAGAGGAGTAAGCATTCCAAAATGTAATTATTATTAAAATAAACACAATCATATCCCTCTTTAGTTGTGCCTTCTCAAAGCTTGTGTGCAAAATTAAAAAAAAATAAAAAATAGAAAAGAAAAGAGTGTGAAATGTGAAGAAATACAAATGAGAAAGTTCGGTTGGTGTTTCTTACTTTCTCTGTTGGCTGCTGGTGGGAGTAAGCACATGCAGAGATGCTCTGTTTCTTCCTTGTGCTCTCGGTCTCAGACTTCCAGCCAACAAAAGCATCGGTAGTTGGAAAGCAGCTGCTGTCAATCGTCAAAGTATTTCAGATTTTTCGCTCTTTATTTGTACAATTTTTTATGTTCCATATTTTAACAACAATCCCTATTGAATATCTAGGTCTCAAAAGCTACTTTCGCACTCTAATTTTCGGCTCAGCATATTTTTGTTTATTTTTTGTCGATAGAAACACAAAATAGTCAAATAATTGAAAATTTGAAATGCATGACATAGTATATATAAAAAGAGAAAATGAATGTGGAAAATCATTTTCTTCAAGTTTTAGGACTTCCTTAACCAGGTGGTCAACTTTCGTATTTGATTACTAGTGATGTTGACAAAGTTATCTAATAAATAGACAAATAATGTTTCACATATAAACGCTGAAATTTTGACAAAATTAATTGAATGATTAAATAATTTATAATTTTTCATTTAATCTTCCGTTGAGTTAATCTTTACAGCTGACTGTGAACTTAAAACGGTTTTGATTATTAAGCAACAAAAAGGTCTGAGTAACAAGGTTCTTATCATTCTCATTCTTTCATTTCTATTGCCAAATAGCATAATTCAACCACCTCAAAATCCGCTTGATATCCAAAAAGGCAAAATTTAGATAAAGCTGAATGAAAGCCGTTGGATTTTAAGTTGTCAAATTGACTGAGTTAAGAAAGATTAATGGACAAAAATTAACAAAAATATGTGAAAAGTAAAAAAAAAAAAACCGTGTTAATAGCATTGCCCTACTTTCTTTGCAGTGAAATTTATCTTTTCGAACCAAAAAAAAAAAACAAGAAAAGAAAAAACACAGAATTACGTAAATAGGCTCGGGCTACTCCTCAGTTTGCTACACTCCAGGCCCAGTATTATTGATGGGTTTTAGCCCAATTGTTGTTATATTGTAGAAAGGGATGCCCTGATTTTCTACGAGGCTCAAAACAAACTACCTACTGGTCTAAGGGAAGTACATTTTTTACCGTCATATAAGCTTTCATTAAAGAGAGAAACCCTACACACCGGAAATATTTTTGCCGGTGGTGGTGACGCCCATCACTTCATTGATTTTGATTAGATGAGTTTCATTTAATTTAGGGTTTTTTTTTAATCACAAATGGTCCATGAAATTAACCCTCACCATCAAGATGGTCCCTGAAATTGAAAATTAATCAATGTAGTCCCTGAAAATAGGTGTTGCCAATTAATGTGGTCATTTTGTCATAATTCTGTTAAATTTTTTGTTAAGTGTTGATGTGGCACATAAATATGCCACAAATTCATTTTTTTTCTCACAAATTGTCATTGAAGTTGACCCGCGACATCAAAATGGTCCCATAAATTGACATCCGACATCAAAATGATCCCTGAAATTGAAAATTGATCAATGTAGTCCTGCAAGTAAGTGTCTCAAATCAATGTAGTTTTTCCATCACAATTCTGTCAAAAATTCTGTTATGTGATGATGTGACACATAAATGAGTCACACAAGTCTAATTAAATTTATAAAAAAAATTACAAATAGGATTAATAATTTAATAGTTAATAAAAAAATTGTCAACCCAAAAACCAGTCCTACAATCACCTCTGATCCCAGTCCACATTTCTCTACCTCATTCGTTATTTGTTCTCCAAAAAAAATCTCAGTATACACATTTCGATGCCCTTCACCGAGTTAAACCTGGATCGAGATCACATTTGGTGACGACTTGGCTATTGGCAAAGACTTCTGGGACATCACCGTTGACATTTAGGCGATCAACATCCTCATAACCTTAACTTGTTCAGTGCTTCCCTGGTGGTCTAGTGATGCAAAGAATGATGATGTCTGCCTTGAGATAATGAGGTTATAACTGAGGTGTATCTATTGTTGGTTGAAAACTATTTCCACACCCCCTTTTAGGCCTTGGTTAAGTCTTGTGCCTTTAAGAATTTATGGAACGAATCTCTCTTTAGAGTAAGCCCTACTATAAGAAAAAAAAAATTTCATTGTGCAAAATGGTATTTCGACAGCGTTTTTAATTAATTATTAAACCCACATCAGGACATAACAAATTTTTTTACAGAATTGTGCCGGAATTGTCATATTGATTTGCGACACCTACTTTCAAGGACTACATTGATCGATTTTCAATTTTGGAGACCATCTTGATGGTGTGGGTCAATTTTAGGGACCATCTTGATGGTGTAGGTCAATTTCAGGAACCATTTGTGGTAAAAACTTGTAAATCTTGTGGGGCCCATTTATGTGCCACATCATCACTTAACTTAATTGTTAACAGAGTTGTGATGGAAAGACCACATTGATTTGCGACACCTATTTTCAGGGACTATATTGATTGATTTTTAATTTCAGAGACCTTCTTAATGGTGATGATCAATTTCAGAGACTATTTGCGATAAAAACGTTTTAATTTATTTATTGGTCAAATTTTAATTTAAACTTAACTACAATCTATGAGTTGATGAGTAGCACCACCATTTAACTTAATGGTAGTGAGCAAAAATGCACTCTAGTGTAAACAAGGCCAACATGGGTCAGAAGATAATTCACAGTTCAGACAATTATTAAGAATAAGACACTACTACAAAATTATCTATAGCTGTCGGTCCAAAAACAAACAAAAAACGTATATTACCGTCAGATTTTAAGCAAAATTCGACAGAAAATGGATGCAATGACAGATATAATAAGCGACATAATTGCATGTGTTAGGAAATGAATTTTCCGACAGTACTCTAAAACCGACAGAAATTGTGTCAGTTATAACCGACAGAGAATATATCAATAAGGAATAAATAACAGTATTTCTGTCGGCTAAAACCAACATAAAATACAAAAACCGACAGCATTTCTGTTGAATTTAACCGACAGAAAATGTATTAATAAGAATAAATAAAAGCATTCTTGTCGGATAAAACCGACAGAAACGATATTAATAATAAAAAATAAATAAACAACCACTTTCTGCATTTTCCATATTCACTGCACTTTTTGCATTTTCCATATCTCCTGCATTCACTGCATTTGATGAGATCTATGATAATGGAGATCTATCATAGAACCTGCAACAAGTGGGAGGTGCTTAACATAATCCAATTTGAAGTAATGGCCACACATTTCATGAATGCACCACAACACTTTTGCGAGAACACGGGGAACATTTTCCCGAAGAACAACCTCCAACCATTTCCCAGAAACTGCGATGTTCAATACAACCAAATCAGCTATAGAAGTAGTATTAGAAACATGGAGAAGTTACAAAGAAATCTAACCTATCAGAAACAGGAAATGACACACAGAGAAGACCAAGCCAGACAAGGCCATAGTATAGATCAAATCAGATAGGAAGCTAGATTTACTTAGCATAGTTTCCTTAGCAAGTGGCCAATATAGTACAGTTGGACAACATATTGCTTCCAAATCATGAAATATTGAGATAACAAAAATAACTACGTAGAACAAAGACAACAACTAGACTGCAAAAGAAGACGTCCAAAATAATCTCTTAAAATGTTAAAAGGTGAAATTTGTACCTGCACTCCTTGGTCCAACATCTTATGCTCCAAACTGTATGTTGATGCATCTGTATCTGACGATTTCATGGTTGTAACCCAATAAACTGCAAGTGTTGAACCTGGCAAAAGGAAGGGAGGGGAGAAAAGGGGGAAGGAAGGGGGAAGGGAGAAGGAAATGAGGAGAGAAGGGAAGAGAAGGAAATGCAGGGAGGAGAAAAGGGGGAAGGAAGGGGGGAAGAGAGAAGGCACCGGCGCAAGAAGAGATGGAGGGGTATTATGTTGAAAAAATTTCGTTACTGTCGGTTAAAACCGACAAAAACATTTTTTTAAAATATAAACCGACAGAAAAAAAATGGCTGCAAAAATCCCTCCAAAATTCCCTCCCAAAATTCTAAATTCCCCTACAAAATTTTGTTACGATTTTAAAAAATAAAATAATAATTGTTTGGTTTTATAAATAAATAAATAATAAGTATTTAAATAGAATACGTTCTTAAAAATTAAATAAATAATTGCTTGGTTTAATAGATAATAACTCATGTAAAATATGCAATAAAGAAACAAAAAGATAATTGTACAATGAAAATGTTATCACATAAACTAAATATTGTCTAATCAATACTTGAAAAACATAAATAAAAATTTAACACAAATTACTTTTCGCACTTCAAAATTTAGGCAAATTTAACAGAGATATGCATTCTACGAAACTAGTTTCAATGATCTAACCATCAAACTTGTTTGTAGATACTACAAGATCGCATACGTAAAAAATCACAAAAAAAAAAACATTCAGAGATTAGGTAACGGAACAAAAGTTTTCGACGGTTATAAACGAAAAATCACAATTTAACGGTTATTTTAGCTTCGATTTTGATGATTTTTTTACAACTACACTCCTCGATCCTATAATAATGCAATGAACGAATTCAATCTTCAATTTAAAATATTTACAGTAGTGGATACCACAAAATCCTATTTTATTCTTATTGGAAGTATAATATTAACTCCAAGTGTTTGTTTAATCTACCGTTTTGACGCAATATGCATTATACGAAACTTTTTTCAACGATCCAACCGTCAAACTTATTTGTACACACTCCGAGATCACATAAAAAATCACAAAAAACAAACATTCAGAGATTAGGTAACGGAACAAAAAATTTCAACGGTTATAAATGAAAAATCACAATTTAACGGTTATTTTAACTCCGATTTTGATGATTTTTTACATTTACACTCCTCGACCCTATAAGAATGCATTGAACAAATTCGATCTTCAATTTAAAATATTTACACTAGTGGATACCACAAAAATCTTATTTTATACTTAATGGAAGTGTAACATTAACTCTTAAGTGTTTATTTAATCTACCGTTTTGACGCGATACACATTCTATGAAACTGTTTTCAATGATCTAACCGTCAAACTTGTTTGTACACACTCCAAGATCACATACGTAAAAAATCACAAAAAACAAACATTTAGAGATTAGGTAACAAAACAAAAGTTTTCGACGGTTATAAACGAAAAATCACAATTTAACGGTTATTTTAGCTCCGATTTTGATGATTTTTTACACCTACACTCCTCGACCCTATAACAATGCATTGAACAAATTTGATCTTCAATTTAAAATATTTACACTATTGAATACCACAAAATCTTATTTTATACTTGATGGAGAAGTATAACATTAACTCTAAGTGTTGGTTTAATCTACCGTTTTGATACGATACGCATTCTACGAAACGTTTTTCAACGATCCAATATACGAAACGTTTTGATGCGATACGCATTCTACGATACGCATTCTGAGCGTGTCAATGCAGAGATGCTCAGGGATTTTTCACAGGAAGTTTATATATTGAGGTGCATCCATATACCTACTTATACTTGTTGATGACGGTTGTCATTTTCCATGCAGCGTTGTAAACTTCTTGATATCATGACATTTGGCAGGAAGATTCGGCACAAGAATGTTGTGCAATTTATAGGAGCATGTACACGACCTCCAAACCTATGCATTGTGACAGGTTTATCTGAGAGAATATATATATATACACTAATGATTCTCATGTGCACAAGTATCTTATTTCTTGAGTAGTCATGATTTCTATGGATGGGTGCCGTACTTTCATCTTTGTTATACCACGTCTAATTGGTTACAATTGAAGAGAATAGTGATATATTGATTGTCAACACTTACGAATTTTAATTTAATGCGATTTGAATTCACTGATGACCACCTTTTGATGCTCATGTTCCTGCTTATCAGAATTTATGTCCAAAGGAAGTGTATACGATTTTCTGCATAAGCACAGTGTTTAAGCTTCCAACTCTACTCAAAGTAGCAATTGTAGTCTCCAAGGGAATGAACTATTTGCACCAAAATAATATAATCCACAGGGATCTTAAGACTGCCAATCTTCTTATGGATGAACATGAAGTTAAATAATAAAATTTTCATTTCTGTCGGTTATAACCGTCATAATACTAAAATAATAACCGCTAGAAAGTAAAATAATAAAATAGTCAAATTCCGTCGGTTATAACCGACACCATGAACTTAAAACCGTTAGAATATGTCAAAAATATATTTTTTTTAAATTCAAAAATACTGTTGGTTATAACCGACATGATTTTTTTGATATCCGTCACTAAATATCCGCCAGGATTTTATGTCGGATATAACCGACAATATTTTTCTAATATCCGTCACTAATTAAATGATGTGTCGGATATAATTTATCCGACAAAATATTTATAATATCCGCCACTATTATCCGCCACCTAAAGCTAATATTGCAATAGTGAGAAGGGATAAGACAATTGGATTGGGTTCATGGGTTAAACTAGGTCAGAATACATATCAATAAATGATTTTTCTATCCGAAACCCTCACAATCAAAGATAAAAGTGTTTCTTGCTGCATAAGGAAGAGTGTACAATCCAAAAAATAAGTACCAGAAACAATACAGCACGAGATATTGCACTTTAACCTTTATTTTTGGTCTCGGAAACTTTTTAGTTTGATCATCTAAACCTTATGATTATTCCTCCATGTCATGTAGTATTATTCCTTCGTTCATGATAAATGTCTATTTATTTATCAGTATCATATACTCCAAGTCAAACATAAAGTTTTCGTCAACACATTATAACACTTGACTTAATAACGACACATTTACAGTGATTGTTACATTAAAAAATCCGCGCAAATGATTCTCATAAAAATTGGTCAATTTTGACCATAAAGCATTCATCTATGACTTATAGACCAGTTCACTTGTATTGCCTAGTGTTATCAAACTTTAGCTTATGCACTTTAAATTTCGTTTCTCATTCAAGTCCCTTTCAACTTGAATTCGACCATAATATTTTTGTTCAACATCATATTTATCATCGATAGATGAGTTTAAATTTCAAGATCTGTATAGTAAATAGGCACAAATATCAAAATTAAAATTCACCATACAGTAATAAATAGGTTAGTGAGTAAATATATGCACCCATGCTGCTAACTTGTTTGACCTTACACCAAATTATTGGAACGTTTGATCAAACATAGTTGGACAAGCTAATCCTTTTGTTTTTCTCTATTTCTTCACAAAAATACAAAATTAATATTCTTCTAATTTTTCTTTGATCAACAACGATATGAATAAATAGAAGAAAAAACACAAGGATCATCGTAAAAACAAGAAAAATAATAAATAATAACAAAAAACACTTTTATATCCAAGAAAAATCCAGTATTGCTGGGATTTGCTACACTTTTATATTCGTATTTATGAAAATAAACTGTACTATATTCAATCCATCTTATTTATTTTTGATACAAGTGATGTTTAACGCTAAATTCATCTCAAATATAAGGAGAAATATTTAAACTTTAATACGTAGATGAGAAAACACAAGCTCTAACCAACTTAATTACAACTTAATTAAGTCTTTCAACACATTTTGTTCTTATTTATAAATTGTATATGTTGAAGTTAAAGGAATATTGTTATAAAATTAAGGTGCATGGAGCTCCATCCAGGCATCCACCCACCCTTCCCAACCATCGATGTACAAAACATTTTGTCACCACCCTCATGTGTCCCGGTACGATGCACTGTCAAAAATCAGATGCCAAACATAAAGAAGAAACAAAACCAAGATGACAAGAAGGATTTCTTTAAGACACCAACAGTTGGTAGGACGACAGCCGCTGTTGCCACGGCGGCGGCCGCTATGACCGCTTTCCTTCTCCTTGTGTCTCCGTCGCCGCTGGTTATGCTGCTTGGTGACTTTGTCTATGCTTTTATCCCTCCCCATTTTTTTCTCTCAAAAGTACTATCAATGCTAAATTTAACAAGAAAACGACCCAAAAGTTTAAAGGAAATATCTGGTAAAAATATACAAAAAACAAATCGTGTTTGTGATTCTGCGAATGCTTTTGGAAATAAAAAAGAGTTAAAAGAAAAAGCATACCATGATGATCTATGAGTTTCCAGTTATGGTGTGAGCTAGGTTTTATAACTTGATTTTTTCAATTTTTGTTAATTTAATTAGGTGGTTTCTGGGGATAGTGGAAGCAGCTCCGGGGAAATTAAGAGGCGTGCGCGTCTGAATTCTACTCGGCTTCCGGCTAATCCAATCCACGAGTTATGCAAATTTGCGAATGGTCGGAGTTTGGAGTTTTCTGAAGGCTTTTGGCTAAAATAGTGGTTTGGTATATCTCTTTACTTTGGTTATTCCGTGAAAAAAAAACTATTAATATTCTCATTAAATAGTCACTGAACGATCACGTGATTACCGTTTAAAGGATATTTTGGTTAAACCAACTCATCTGATTAACGAGGATACTGACAAATTTTTTACGAAATGACCAAAATAAGTTACAGTTGAAAAACTCAATAACCACTTCTATCAATTTTTATTGTAAAGACCAAAATGAAGAATTAGGTTCCCAATCTCATAGAATATTAGACACGTCTAAACGAACTTTTTCTTTTTAGGAAAACTAATGAAAAAAGTTTCAAAACTTTGAATATTAACAAAAAATCATGTACTTATTTAATGGTTATGACAAAGCCTAACTCTAAATCAGTCCAATTAAAATGACCCAAAGATTGAATTTCCAATTTTACCCCTGACAGCAACACAACACGTCGTCCCTCCCTCCTCCTACTTCTGTTGCATTTCCTCCGTTCATATAAAAAGTACAAAAGTATTCTCCAAAAAATAAAAATAAAAATAAAATAAAAAAGACAAAAGTTGATTTTTCCTACCTCTGCTGCATATCCTCCATTCATATAAAAATGACAAAAGTTGATTTTTTTGTTAAGCTTTACATTTCATTGTTACTCATGGTGGAATTGAAGCGGCGCTCCCGGAAAGAGAGAGATCGAGAGAAGATGAGATAGAGGATGTGCTTCCCGTGGAGAGAGAGATCGAGAGAAGATGAGATAGAGGATGCGCTCCCTGCGGAGAGAGAGATCGAGAAAAGATGAGATAGAAACCTCATTTGCCCTCTGCAATTTCTGAAATTGTAATGAAAGTTTGATGGACGCCATCTCTCTTCTTGGAGAGATTTTTTAGTGTGACCGGCACACGAAGTGGTACACCACGTGTCATTATACAAATGGTAGGATATGTGTGTTAAAAAGTTAATAACTTAAAAAATAAACAATTTCACCACTTACATAAAAACATGTAGTGTACCACCCATGTTCCCGTCACAATAAAAAATTGCATCTTTCCTTGGAGAAGAAGGTGGGTGGGCGGGTCCCTTATAACTTTTAATTTAGTTTTATTTTTAAAATGGTTTTTTAATATTTAATTAATTTTTTTCCCACATCATAAACACATGTAAGTTTTATATTTGTCATGTCATCACTTAATGATCAAAACTGAATAACACACATTGTTTCTCATGGTTCTAAAAGATGTTAGGTGCTAGTCGAATGGAAGTCTAGGCAAATATAAGTAAATTTATTATTTATTTTTAGTACTTTGGTGAATTTGATAGAATGAAATGAAAATTTAAATAATTACAACTCCATAGTACTTTAAGAAATATGTTATAGAAATCATATGAATTTATTGTAAATTTAAAACAAAATGAAAGTGTAAAACATATGATGTAAAAAGCATTTGAACAACTATATATATATATATATGTATGTATGTATGTATGTATGTATGTATTTTTTTAAAGAGAGAGCTAAATGATGTGACGCATAAAGGGTGAGAGGTGGGGCACCACATAATTTCTTAAAACATGTAGGGATGCTAGATGTTCCAATTTCATTGGAAAACAATTTAATAAAAAATTAAATATGAGAGTGAAGAGAGAGAAACTTTTATTCTTCTCTTTTTCAATTATGGAAAGTTACATTCGAGCGTGTTGGGCCTTGTAACTCAGCCTGTGTATAATTTAGGGCTTTTGTCTTTGTTAAACCCCGTCCCAAAATATGTAATTTCGTTTTAACGAAAATAATGAAGTTACGAATTCGCCCCCTTATCCTTCTACCCTATCCAGATTTCCCATCCCTTTTTAGATGCTTGTTATCATTTTTATAACTTCTCTTCCTTTTTCTGCCTGTCATGTGGCAACACCCCATCTCCTTCTCTCTTTCTCCCCCCCCCCCCCCCCGAGTCAACACACACTCTTTCTCTTTCAACTCTCACTCTCATCTCTCCTTCTTATAGATCTCTCTCTCGCGGACCCTTTTCTTTTTCCCTTCCTGGCGACATACAACCACCCACACATACACCATCATCACCATTTGTTGGCAGTGACGACGACCCTCGACCTTGACCAAACACCCAACTCTCCCTTTCTCATTCCCTACACCGTTGCAGTCACGGTGCAAGCTCTTCCGACAAAGGTAAGTCGAAATCACCCTTCAATCTCTTTCCCTCGTAGTCTAGACTTCTTAATTATTAAATGGAAAATGGTTTTGGTGAAGGTTTGAGCACGAAAATAGCTCAGGGAAGCAGTTTTCAATTTTCCAGCAAGAGACCATAAATTGCAGGCAATTTTCTAGCTAATCCCAACCTCGACACAACCTCATCTTGGTACAACTCGGATCTCTACTATTTTATCTTCAATTTGGCTTTAGAATGATCATTTTTGGTTGAGTTTCAACCCCTAATCGAAATCGGGGGAATTTTTCGATCAGATTCCAGCTTTCTCTTCTAATGGGCCCAACCCTTTTAGCCTAAACCCCAAACCCTATGTCACTTAGGCCTTTGGGCCATTTAGGACTCGAGCCTTAGGCCCCCCAAGACCCAAGCCCTTTAGAACCCTCAGACCACCGTTTGAACTCGGGCATTCAGCCCGTTGGACTCCAAACTTAACCCATTAAACCCAGGCCTCTGGGCCATAGAACTCGGCCTAGTTGTGAAGCCCAGGCCCATCAAACCCAAGCCCAAACCCCATGCCCGTTTGACCCGGTCCGTGATCCGACCCAGTTGACCTGATCTGACCATTTGACCGTTGACCCGTCAACGTTGAATTTTTGTTGACTTTTTTGGGTTTCGGTTGGGACCTCCCCTAGGCTAATTTTGACGTCCTGGATCCGTTTTTTTATGTTCGTTTTCTGAAATTCAATCATTTGAGTAGAGTTTTATTAATTGGACCATTTATGTGCTTAGGTGCAATTATCGACGACGGAGTATCTGTGAGTGGACCCATTCTAAAATGTATGTTTTAATAGTAGAAATGCATACATAAAAATCATGATTTAATGGTTACGTTTTATGAGTAAATTAGATTCACACTTTATGATTATCATGCTTACTGAGAATATTTTGGAATACCAAACTTTATCGAACTTATGTTCTTTGTAGTATATATGATGGATGACTATATACTATTTATGAACATGTTTTTACACTCTTTGTAGTATATACGATGGATGACTATAAACTACGAAGTGGTTTTGAGATATACGCATTTGTGTTGGAAAGATTATATTAAATGTTTTGTGCCTATCTAGTGGTCACTATATATGTCTTCAGATGGGTGATGTAGGAGCCTATGGGCGATTGATACTTGTGAAGGAACTGTTCTGAAGGAAGAGTTCTATGTGCCTTCGGGCAATACTGATAGCACTAGTTAGCACACTATACACGACATATGTTTTCTGAAAAGTTTTATGGCATGCTAGGATTTTCGGAAAATCTATTACATATTATGCTACCGAGTTTTCATAAAACTTGGGGGGTTAGTATGTTGATAACTGTTTCAGTATTATATGTATATATCAACTTGGTCCACTCATGTTTGTTTTGCGCCCCCTCAGGACATAAGAACGAGGCGTACGATATGAGCTACAAGGCATTCTCTTACCAGTGATATCATATCATCCTCTCTGCTTTGACATCTATTGTAATATCACCTCTCTATTTTATCTTCTGCTTGTATTCTGGATTAGTTGTATGCTCTGAACATGTCATTGTTGGCAATTGAATATTATTATATTATTTTAGTAGCTTGTATTTAATTATTACATTGATATTTATGTGCGAAATTTAGATGCATGTTTCACATGTTCTCAGCATATGCATTCATTAAATGGTTTGCGTCACCCTCGGGTGTTAGCCAACACGTGGCCATCCCGATGTTCCTCGGACATCAAGATTGAGGCGTGTCAGCCCTTATGGTTAAATTTAAAGAGTTTTTTGTTAAACAATATTTTAGGTAGGTTTTTTGTTAAAATAATCTTCATCCAAGCCCTTTTTATTAAAGCTCTATTTTTTTTTGTGTGATAAATATATCATTATTACACACGGCTAAAAGAATTTTTTTGAAGGGAAATTTTATTTGAACCCATATAACATCTTTCTACACCAAATTTACTCTTCAAACCCTTATTATTTTTAATTAAAGAATTAATATCTCTTTAAACCCAAAATTATTACCTAAATTACCCTCCCAAATCCAATTAAAAATGTAATTTATCTTTACACCCATTTAAAAAATAAAATCCAAAATTAATTAATTTGGTGAAGCTTCTACTTGTTTATGAATCTTCCATATACCTAACACTTTTCAATTTCTTGTTTTCTTGGTATTCATGTACCCTTGATTTTATTTGCATGTAGGAATAATAGATTTTCTTGAGCAGAAGAAGATGCTTCAAAGGTTGTGTATTCAAAGAAACTTGAAATAAAAAATATTTTGGGTCCTTTGTCTCCCCTCCCACCTTGAGCTCTTTGAAACAGAGCTTTTAGCCCTTTGTCTCCTCTTAAGCTTTTAGCTAGTGGCTAAGCTTTTTAAAATTTCTTTCTGAAATTTTTCTATCAATTGCTTCACTGCATCTTATTTGATTTTTTTGTTAAGTTTCAAATTTCCAACCGGAGCTCTTTTACAAGACTATGGCATCTCCTATGTGTGCATCTTATTTAATCTTTTTTGTATAATCTTCCTAGTAAAGCAAATGCCCCTCAATTTTCACGGGCTATCAACTTATTCATGAAAGGTCAGTGATAGCATGGTAACTAATGGTTGCTTAATATGGGAGGACAAACTAATATGGCAACAAATTGTAATGCCAAAGAAACAATTTTTTCTTTCTAATATGCCAAACAAATTATTAATACTTCAACCTTCCATAGAAAGGGTTTAGTAACCAAGAAATTTGGTGTCTGCAACAAATTCTTAATACTTTCACTGCGATTGTTGCAGATAGGATTTCGTATCAAGTAAATTTGGTGTCTGCAACATCTTTTGTAACATCTGCACTATTTCCCATAGAAAGTTTATCAAACTATGCGCAACCTGGATTGACGAAAAAAATGAAACCCAAATACTCATTTTCTAAACTCTAAAAAATTGAAATCAAACGATTTTTTTTTTTTTCACAAATTGATTTATACCTTAGGAGTATTCAAAACTTCAAAATCACCATCTATCGATAAAAAAAAAAACTTGTTTTTTTCTATAAGAGCTATTAGGGTTTTAGCCGGAATGAACATAGAATAAATAAGGAATGATGGTGGGTTTAATTATAGGGTGTGAGTTTATTGATAAATTTAAGTTTTATTATTAATTTTATATTGTATTTGATTGTAATTATACAATATGATAAAAAAGATAATTAACATTTAAAATTTAAGTTAAGTGTAGAAAGAAGTTATGTGAGTTCAAATAAAATTTCCCTTTTTTGAACGAGCATGTTTTTTTTTTTTTGAATGAGCATGTTGAGTAGGACTTTAATTTGCTTCATTATTGGGCTTCCAGGTTTTAAATTATCATTGGGTATTTTTTTTGGGTGAATATCATTGGGTATTTTTGGGCTTATGGATGGCTGGACACACTTTGTTTTTGTTATATTGGGAAATTAGGACTTTCAAGTTTCAACAATTAGAATTTGTAGCAGGATGAGTTTTTTTTTTTTGTTTTTTTTTTTTAAACAAATGATAGTATCTACACTAAGATAATGAAAATTTTAGTTAAATCTCACTGAGGATTAGCCATAACATGCAGTAGGATATATAGTTTTTTGCACTTTATTTTTTGGGATATAATAAAAGTCAACGAAGAATAAGGGACATGAGAAATAAAAGAAGCGCAGGAGGATAAATCATGAGTGTGAAAATCATAACCCTTTGTAATGCAATATTTCTTTCAACACTGGTTTTAGAGCTTCTAGTGTTTTTGTGATGTGGCCACTTTTTAGCCTCATACATTACTTTTATTGGGATGAAGCCCAAGTTTGTAGTTGTTTTTATGGTGTGTAGAAAAGAACTATTACTTGTGTTATGTTTTATAAGTAGTGTTCTAAAAATCACCACTAATGTTGTTTAGGCGTTAAGCGGCTGGTCACAATTCCAATTTATTTTTAGGCGTTTGAAAATTAAGAAACGACACCTAATTTTCTAGGCTTTTGAAAACTAAGAAAGGGTGCCTAGGCAGGCAAGGCGCCATTCTAGCTCATCTAGACTTGCCTAAGCACCTGCCTATGTCACAACTCTTACTTAGATAAAAGATAAATAACTTTTATTTTGCATTTATTTTTTTAATAAATTGGAAGTGACTTGTTGAATACTTGGTGCACACTCATTATATGTTTGTTCCCTATGTTTTTAGTATGATCTAATACTTTATAATCTATATGTAATTATACTTTGCAATTTATATATCCAAGTACAATTATGTAATTTTCAAAGTATAAATAAACATTTATTTATATGTTATATATTAAATTTCACTAAAATTATTATAAAAAAAAAAGCCTAGGTCCCTCTAAAATTATTATATTAATTTTCAAAACTGTCACGCCCCGGAACCAGAGTTGATGGGACCCCACACCCAATGCACGAATAAAAGTAAAATAAAACTAAAAACGTAAAACAAGAACTTCTTTTATACAAGTAACTATTACAAAATCCTACAAGAGTACAAAAAATAAGGAAAACTCTTAAATCCCTTGTCTAAAACAATCTCAGCTCGTCTAGCATCTGTCTTGTCAAATAACTCATTTGTAAAATAAAAAAGTGAGGGATGAGCAACAACCACGTCGCTCAGTGAGTAGAATATGTAATATGCCAGTCAAGCGATGTCATTTTAATCACTATAGAAAATACAATAATAATATCAAATCATTATGCACGTAGTGCCATATCACATCATCCATTTACGTGTTTATTATATCCTTCATAAATAGTAACTCACCACGTGACTCCTATTGGTCATTCTGCCCTAATGTCTCTGTGTGCAGTTTACATTTATCCCTCGGATTAATGCAACACTAAAGTTCTCATGCTCCATGAACAATTCCAAATATCCACATATACTATATTAATAATTCCGAAAGCATTTCCACCAATCCAACATGCTTGAATTGAAATAGAGATATTTGAAAATAAATATAAATTGTATCACATTACAAAAGTCACTCATCTTGATAATTCGAGCTTTGACAAGACAACCCATCTAAAAATCTCCAGAACTTAAGCTTACATGCATATTGACTAACTCCTTTGCATGATAACAAAGGAGAGCATTTGCTCTCTTACTTAGAAAAAACTCACAAGTCTTGGCCTCTTTGTGCATGCAGAAGAATGAGAGAGTTTGAGGGAAAGAGAGATGTAAAATAGAGAGACGAAGTGGGATGGCAGAAAATCAGGGCCGACCCTAGCCCAGAGCAGCCAGGGCGACATCACGGGGCCCCAAAAAATCAAGGGCACACAAATATTTAATTTCTATTGTTATAAAGTTATGTCCAGTAAGCATATAAAATATAAAACTGGATTATTTGTCATAATTTGTTATTTGCAGCAGTGTTTCACTGATTTCTTGCAATGGAAAAGAACACGGTTCGAATCTCAAAACTGACCCCTTTGCTTTATGAATGATTTGATCTTTGGTTTAAATAAGTAGCTATATTTATAAGGAAAACTAATGAAAAGGGTTTGAAAACTTTGAGTTTTAATGATAAGGACAAAATAAAGGGTAAAGTGAATAGTACCTGGATTGACTTTTTAGTGTAAAAATGTGGTTTTTCGTTAAAGTGAACAGTACCGGGTGCTTTTCGTTAAAGTTCCCATATTTCTATACGTACCTTTGACAAAAGTGGTTTTACAAATTCCTTTTCAATTAATTACCACCCTTCGGCAAATAATAATAATAATATAATAATAATAGCCACCTAGGTTCAGATCAAACTGAGGGCCTTTTTCTTTTTAGCAGTGATGTTCTGTTTCAATATAATGTTAAGGTTTAGTGTTACTTTTATTTCTTATCCAAGAACAAATGAGTTATATTTTTAAATAACATATATGTGGTACTTGGTTTTTCAATAATTTGTTTGGTTCATTCATTGTTTATAACATTATATATAAAAATTAGAGATAGTAAAGTATGACAATTCTTATGATGTCCCAAGGGACGGTAAATTAGAAAATTATCCCCATAACTATAAGTTTTATACAAAAACACCTGTTATACTTTAATTGATTTTTGCTTGTGAAATATTTGTGTACCCTTATCTAATTACAAACTAACGTGTAATGTTATAGCTTAGATGTGAAATTTATATTTTCTTCACTTATAAGTAGGATGTCTTAGGTTTGAGTCTTTTAAATAATAAGTTAGATACCAAATTATAACTAACCCATCTTATTGCTTAGCATAATCTCTTACACCCCGCTATCATTTTATCAAAGAAAAGTTATATTGGCATGCACAAATACGAACACTAAAACAATTGAATTTTGTTTCTTACGTGGGGTTATACTAGAACACTTTTTTTGATATTGTGCCTCAAAAATCTCTAAGACCAGCACTGCAGAAAATATAAATAGAAGGGGAAGAGTTGAGTGGAAGTCAGTGAGAAGAGAGAGTAAGGAAGAATATTATATTGGTTGAGTGGATAGGCAGAGACTGTGTGTGTGGTTCGGCTGAAAATGGGGAAAAAGGAGGAGAGGTAGCGTGTGAGAGAGAAAATGTATGATGATTGTGTTGGCTTTTGGTAATAAAACAATAGGAAAAAATGATTGTGTTGGCTTTTGGTAATAAAACAATAGGAAAAATGATTGTTATGAGGAATGCTTTATGTATAGGCCCGTGATAGAAGTGAAAGAGATTTTTTAGTGTGACCGTTATATAAGATTGTACATTACATGTTTCTAAATAAATGCTGGATTATGTATGTTAAAATATTAATAACTTAAAAATTAAAATTTTACACAACTTACATAAAAATACTTGATGTACCATCTGTATTTTCGTAACAGAAACCTAACCAAAAAGGGGTTCTCACAGTCACAGAAATGATCCGGTGATGATCATGTTTGATGCTTAAAAAGGTTTGTACAAATCACATCACCTAGCACAAAGGACTTGAACGTACAACGTACCCAAGCCTATTGCATGTTAATATTTTTCAGAATTATAATGTAGCATTCATGTTAATATTTTTGTAGTGTTGTGATAAAATATTGAAACTATTATTGACACACTCAAATTTTGATTAGGCACTTCTCATATAAGTATTTTTATTTTTACTATAAAAGATTTAAAGTTTATAATTAATTTTTTAAGGAATGGATGTGTGACATCACTTTTTTACATAATTTTTTATATAAGTTTTTGTGAAGTCCACTTTGTAATTTAAATCGTCTATCTTTTAGGTATTCACTCAAAAGTCATGTCTACAAAAAATGTCTAATTCTAAAACCATATGACTATTTGATTAAGGGTTTAGGGGTTCTTTGTGAAACCGTATTTGTTTACAAATGAATATCTTAATGATTTTTTATTTACCTAAAATTAGGGTTGTTCTACAAATACTTGGGGGAAAAAGTAATATCACACATCCACGCACATTTCTAAAATGCCAGTAATAATTTATGAGGAGCAGAGGTGGAGAATGAATCTTTGGCGAGTCGCTTATCCTATATTTGTAAGGAAAACTAATGAAAATGGCTTGAAAACTTTGAGTTTTAATGATAAAGACAAAATAAAGGGTAAAATGAATAGTACTAGGATTGACTTTTTAGTGTAAAAATATGGTTTTTCGTTAAAGTGAACAGTACCGGATGCTTTTCGATAAAATTCCCATATTTGTACCCACCCCAATATCTGTCACTGTTTGCAACGAGATAGGTGTGTGAAAAAAAAAAAAATTCTGCAAATATTTTGGCAGTCATTTTCAAAACACCATCTCTGGAACCATCTCCATTACCAAAAGTCGTGTATTTTTGAAAAATTATTTCCTGCGAATCTTCCGCATCCGTTAAACAACATAAACGTTTTAAATGATCTGGCGCGGTTTTAGGGTAAAGTTAAAATCGAAACTCAAATTATTTCAGTTGGGTTCGATTTTAGGGTAACAAATTGAAATGGGAGCAAATCATTTAATTTTGATTCGGTTTAGTTTCAAACGGTTTTAGTTTCGGTTTGTGCTTTAGTTGTAGGCTCAATAAAAAAATTGACTTTAATACAAGTATTCAACAACATCCAAACAAACTCAAAAGTTCAAAATCTAGTCATCTACAAACGAAATGATTTATGCCATTAATAATACTCAATTAACAAAAAAAACTTATGATGATCACCATACTAAAATTCAACTTGAAACAAAGTTCAACATCAAAATTTCTTATGGCATACTAGTACAACTCAATTAGATCTTGAATGATTTTTAATTAAAATTCCAAACAGTTAAAAATTATAAAATATCTTTTACTTGAGAGCTCCATAGATATTTTAGATTATTCGGTGAATCTTCTGCATCCATTAAACAGCATAGCGTTTTTAATTCTGATATCAACTAACCATCTACCACGTACTTCACCTATATAAGACCACAACTCTTAACCGTTCACCATTGCAGCCACAATCCACACAATGGAGTATTTTTCTTGTGCTGTAATTTTAACCTTCGCATGCCTCGCCACTCTGGCTCTTGTCTCAAAAACCTTGTTTCCCCAACTCAAGAAACGAAAATTTCCACCAGGTCCCAAACCCTGGCCTATTATTGGAAACCTCAACCTCATTGGTCCTCTCCCACATCAATCCCTTCACAAATTATCCCAAACTTATGGACCTATAATGCAACTCAGGTTTGGCTCCCGCCCAGTTGTAGTTGCCACGTCTCCAGAAATGGCTAAACAATTTTTGAAGACACATGATCATGTGTTTTCCTCTAGGCCTCAAACTGCAGCAGGCAAGTACCTCACCTATGACTACCAAAATGTCACTTGGTCACCTTACGGTCCATATTGGCGTCAAGGCCGGAAAATCTTCCTCTACGAGTTGTTTAGTTCCAAAAGACTAGAGTCCTTTGAGTACATTCGAGCCGACGAAATTCGCGCTTTTACATCGCGACTCTGTGCCATCGCCAAGTCAGGTAACCCAATTGTGCTCAAAGAGCATCTGTCACGCCTTAATCTTAGCATTATGAGCAGAACTGTGTTGGGTAAGGATTATTTTAGCGTGGCCGAATACGAGGGCTCTATAATGTCACTCAAAGAATTTCAGGACATGATAGATGAGTTGTTTGTGCTTAGTGGGGTGTTTAACATTGGGGATTGGATACCATGGCTTAATTTCTTGGACTTGCAAGGATACATAAAGAGAATGAAGGCCATAAAGAAAAAAGTCGATCGGTTTTATGATTTTGTGCTCAACGAACACAAGGCGCAGAAGGAAGGAGTGGAGGAATTTGTGCCTAAGGACATGGTGGATTTACTACTGCAGCTGGTTGATGGTTCAAATGATCTTGAAGTTAAACTCAACTATGACAGTATCAAGGCATTCACTCAGGTATATATCATAAATGATCCCAAATCTATTCAATTGTTAATATTTGTAAGATATGTACACATCATACACGCATTCTATACACTTACGTACATATTTATCACGTTTAATATATATTTCTCGTATTCGACTAACCATCTATAAAACATAATTGTTCATTGCAATTTAAACCAGGACTTAATAGCTGGAGGCACTGATACCTCTGCAACAAATTTAGAGTGGGCAATGTCTGAGCTCATAAAACAACCAAACCTCATAAAAAAGGCAACAGAAGAACTTGACAGAGTGATCGGGAGAGAGAGATGGGTAGAAGAGAAAGACCTAGCACAACTTCCTTACATCGATGCGATCATGAAAGAGACAATGAGGAGGCATCCTGCGGTTGTAATTCTGCCACCACATTTAGCAGTTGAAAACTCCAACGTGGCAGGTTACGATGTTTGCAAAGGAACCATAGTTTTTGTGAACACGTGGAGCATGGGGAGAGACCCTAAACTGTGGGAAGAACCCGAAGAGTTCAGGCCAGAGAGGTTCTTAGGGAATACTGGGATTGATTTGCAGGGACAGAGTTTTGAATTGCTGCCGTTTGGGTCGGGGAGGAGGATGTGCCCTGGTTATAAGCTAGGGCTGAAGATGATAAGAACTTGCTTGGCTAACATGTTGCATGGGTTTAATTGGAAGTTGCCTGGGAATGTGAAAGTGGAAGATTTGGGTATGGAGGAAGCTTATGGATTGGTCACAACTCGGAAGTTCCCACTTGTTGCTGTTATGGAACCTCGGCTGCCAGTCCATCTTTATTAGTTATATTTGTACTTGGCAAGGTACTCGTATCTTTGTTAGTTAAGAGCATTCATTTTAGTACTTGAGATTTGGAGCTTGATTTGGACTTGTACAACTCTGTTGGTTAAGAGTGTTAACCTGTGCACTTGCGTGAGAAAACACTCCTCATTACTCTCACATCCCTGAAATCGTTTGTATCAACAACATAGTTATGTTTAATTCTGAAAGTATCCCTCCTTTATTTATATTATCTGTGTAGTGTTCGTTTTTATTCTTACGAATATTAGTGTAGTGAGTTTGATTGATCCTCACTCCTGCAGTCCTTTATATTCCCCATACTTTACCATCAAGTGAGTTTAATTGAATATTATTCTTATTTATTCTCATACTTCCCCATCAAGTGGTCGTCCAGGAGTGGTTATCGGGCATGACTAGAAATCATGTGGGCTTTTGCCCGTGCAGGTTAGAATCCTGCCGACCACGCATTTTTTCAAAGTTTTATTTATTTTTATATATGATTTCTGCTCCAATACCCTTCCAACGTTGGGAGAAAATAATGTCGACGTGTATGAATCATAAAAACTTACTTTTGTGTTGCTTGCCCATTTTTTTGTAGGTTCTAGGCTCAATGTTGTAGTTTTCATAGGGTAAATTACCTTTCTAATCAGTTGTAATTTCACTAAAAAATAAAGATAAATGTCGATGAGTGTGAGATATTTATTGAATGGTGTTAAGTCCGCACAACATTATTTACTTTTGTGTTGCTTGCCCATTTTTTGTTGGTTCTAGGCTCAATGTTGTAGTTTTCGTGGGGTCAATTACCTTTCTTATAAGTTATAATTTAAGCTAAAAAATAAGGAGAAATGTCGATGTGTGTGACGCGTGTGAGATATTTATTGAATGATGTCAAGTCCGACAACATTATTTTCTTTATAATTTGTATTTTTTCAATGTTTTTTTTTTAAAAATTTTTGTTACATATGATTTCTGCTACAATACCATTCCAACGTTGGGAGAAATTAATGTTGACGTGTATGTATCATAAAAACTTACTTTTGTGTCGCTTGCCCATTTTTTGTTGGTTCTAGGTTCAATATTATAGTTTTTATGGGGTAAATTACATTTCTAATCAGTTATAATTTCGCTAAATAATGAGGATAAATATCGACGCGTGTGAGATATTTATTGAATGGTGTTAAGTCCGCACAACATTATTTTCTTTTGTGTTGCTTGCCCATTTTTTGTTGGTTCTAGGCTCAATGTTGTAGTTTTCGTGGGGTAATTTGTCACATCCTAGACCGGGCCCCCACCACATCCCGGGCTCGACTCCGCCTTAGCACGATATTGTCTGTTTTGGGCCTCGACCACGCCCTCACGGTTTTGTTTCTAGGAACTCACACGAGAACCTCTCAGTGGGTCACCCATCATGGGATTGCTCTCGCGTGAACTCGCTTAACTTCGGAGTTCCGATGGAACCTGAAGCCAGTGAGCTTTTAAAAGGCCTCATGCTAGGTAGAGATGAGAATATACATATAAGGCTTACATGATCCACTCCCTTGGGCGATGTGGGATGTTACAATCCACCCCCCTTAGGGGCCCGACGTCCTCGTCGACACACTTCTGGCCAAAGATTAGCTCTGATACCAAATTGTCACATCCCGGCCCAGGCCCCCACCACATCCCTGGCTCGACTCCGCCGTAGCATGATATTGTCTGCTTTGGGCCCTGACCACGCCTTCATGGTTTTGTTTCTGGAAACTCACACGAGAACGTCTCAGTGGGTCACCTATCATGATATTGCTCTCGCGCGAATTCGCTTAATTTCAGAGTTCCGATGGAACCCAAAGCCAATGAGCTCCCAAAAGACCTTATGCTAGGTAGAGATGAGAATATACATATAAGGCTTACAAGATCCACTCCCCTGAACGATGTGGGATGTTACATAATTACCTTTCTAATCAGTTATAATTTCAGCTAAAAAATAAGGAGAAATGTCGACACGTGTGAGATACTTATTGAATGGTGTCAAGTTCGACAACATTATTTTCTTTATAATCTGAATGATTGCCAATGCTAGCCAAAAGAAAATTCTTATGATAGATAGTCTATTGTCGGATAGGCTCTAGTCCCCTTCAATTATCTCTTTGGTACAATTGTGTTTAACGTTGCAAACTAGGTCACAATGTCAACTATATACAGTGGCAGATCTACAGAGGGCCATGGCAGGTCCCAAGACCCCTCGGCGACCCTAAATCGTTGTTAGAAAATAGGACTTTTTAACAATTGGTCCAAAACAGAAGTGTTTTGGCCAATAGTTTTAAGTTAAAAAAAAAAATAAGACAAAACGTTGTCGTTTGTCCATGACTGATGACTCCATGTTGTTTTAATTTTAAGAAAAACTAATGAAAAGGGCTTGAAAACTTTGAGTTTTAACGATAAGGACAAAATAAAGGGTAAAGTGAATAGTACCAGGTTTGACTTTTTAGTGTAAAAATGTGGTTTTTCGTTAAAGTGAAAAGTACCGCGGACTTTTCATTAAAACTCCCTTAATTTTAAAGCCTAGCCCCTGAGCCCCACATCTTTCCCCAGTTCTCTTTTCCCCGCTGCTTTTCCCCAAATTCCCCATTATTTGGTTCCCTCTTTCCCCCCATTTCAAACCCTAAATTTCTAATCCCACCCCTGACCCAATCCCATATTATAATTACATAAGTCCAATATCATACCTCCACTTGTTACAATTCTCCATTCCACCACTATTTGCTCATATGTATCTTAAACATTTCATGGATCGAGATAGATTGGCACTTCAAAATCAACTTAATATTTATATTCATTTTGTGCGTTCTGATAATGGTTTTTCTCAATTGCGGGGGATTAATGATCTTGCTAAGAGAATGGTGGAGAAAGGGTTGCATTCATTTGCATATGTATATTTGCTTGTTCAGTTGGCTTTGGTTTTACCGGTTACAACCGCTTTAGTGGAGAAGACATTTTCCACTATGAATATCATTAAGGGTCAACTTCGCAACAAAATGGGAGATCAATGGTTGCGTGACAGCTTAGTTGTTTACATTGAGAAAGATGTTTTTTCATGTATTGGTAATGAAACTATCATGGAACAATTTCATACTATGAAACCTCGTTGTGGACGCTTGAATTAGGATTTTATAGCTTGTAATGTTGTTTTGTGTATGATTTTTGAATGAAATGTATTATATTTAACTTTTCGATGTTACTTTTGTCTATAATTTTTTTTACCTTTATTATTGGGACCCCCTGAGTTTAAAATTTTGGATCTGCCACTGACTATATATGCAAATTTTTGGATCGTCCTGTTTTTTGGTTTTTGTGGATTGGATCGTCCATTTAATGCCACACATATAACCGGAGCACGGAGACTTGACAACTGAACAAGCAAAACAACCACAGCTCATCAAAGAGTAAGAGTTGCATACAATGATTGGGAGCGATGGGTGGAAGAAAAAGACTTGCCACCTGACAAACACACACACACACACACATATATATATATATGCCCCTTGTGTGGAAGTGGAATCACTACTAGAAAATATCATTTTGTCGACAAACTTTAAGCTGACAAAGCAAAATTTTGTTGGCACAAGAGTTCTTTCCCAACGAAAATTTTAATTTATCGACTCATAAGTGTTAAACTTATGTCAACTATAAATCTATAGACATAAAATATTTGTACTAACGAATAAACTGACAGTCGCAAAAGCATGCAAGTTTATCGTCTCTGACAATTAAAAGAAGGGCGCAGACTAAATCATTCTCGCGCCTTCTCGTTTTTGGTCTTTTAATTCACCAGCTTTTTTTTTTTTTTTGATAAATTCCCCCTTAGTTCTATAACCACTGTATTTTTTTTTTTTTTGTAAAATAAAAAGAGAAAACATTGTATTTTCATTCAACCCTAATATTGTAGGAAGTCCACCCCCTCTAATTCTCTTTGACTTCATAACGCTCTGCTCTCCATCGATCTCGCTTCATCTGCTCGTTGTCGCTCTGTCTACTCATCATCGTTGTCGATTCGTCTGCTCGTGTCACCGTCGATTCGTCTGTTTGCGTCACCGTCGCTCCGTCTGCTCTTCATCACCGTCGAAGTGCCCGATCATTCTAGTTCCGAAATCTCTAATGCAAAGTGCTTCTCTGCATTTTGTTCTCTAAAACCTTGGGTATGTTCTCAATCTCTATCTACCCTATCTTTCCCCTTAGTTTTTTGTTTAGTCTATACTTTATGGTGCTTTTCTTAGTTTTGTTCAACCACTGTAATTTTGAGGGATTTTAGTTAATCAATTTGGTTGAGAATCTCATTTAGGTTTGTAGTTTCTTCTGGGTTCCCTGGGTTTGAGGATGATTAATCCACTTTCTAAATTTTATTTACTTTTAACTTTGATTTCTGGGAAACTGCAATCAAAATGCAGTTATGGTTATATAGTTAGAATCGATTATGAATGTTTCCACCACATCAATTAATACCTCTGTGTAACCAATTGAATTTAGGGCCAGCTTTAACTAAAAGCTTGTATTATATTCTGTACGAGTAACAGTTATAAGAAGATCATCTTAAACGCTTCCCCCTAATTATAACAGTAGAGCAATTTTTTTAGGCATTACTGCAAGAAGAGTTCATCTTTTCCTGATTTACTTTCGTTTTGAAATGTTACTTTATGGTGCCTATATAACTTATTTTTGGATAGTTGGAATAACATTTGAACTTGGTAAATGTTGCAATTCTGCATATGTAGCTGCTTTTGCTTCATTAATCCGTAGTTGGTAATTATTACACTTGTGGTTAACTTCTGTAATTTCCACCTTCCAGTAAGATGTATGTGATAAGCCATAACTTGTTAATACTAGTTGAGGTGTTTTGACTGATATGATTTTGAAGTTTTATGTTATTCGATATTATGTTAAATAGTTAAGGTGTACTTTAAGAATCTTGGTTAAGGGTTTTGTACTAGATTGAAGACATCATGCTGGTTTTCAAGTTGTCTTGTATAACTACTCGGCAATTGAATTTTTCACTCGAGGCCAATTAGTGAAATTTACATGTTGTACTATTGGTGTACTGATTCGAGTGGTAATCATGATTTAAATTATTGGTTGTGAATCTTGTGATTCAAGTGAAGTACTCTTGCTTCCTTGTTCCTATGCTATAGTTTCAGGTGTTGTTGGATCATTCAAAGTGTTGTTTGCAAAATCTATGTAAGTTGGTTTCGCAAGATAGTTTTCTTTGTGTAACGCAAGTGGCGCAATCATGCAATTCCCTTATGTTTTCTAATTCCTTTGTTTTTCTTGGCAGATCTAACCTGCTAAGTTTGGCCATGTCTAGCAATGAGTTATATAGCTGGTTCACATACTCCATGCTCATTTTATTTCTATGTACGGCTGGATTTTAGGTATCAGTTATTGCATAATTAAGTTTAGATTGCTTGGTTTACAAATTGTTGCAATTGCATGCTATGGTGCTAGTTTTATTTAGTTTTTATATATTAATACTTTCTACTTCTACTTGTGTGCAGATGGCTCGATTGAATGAAGGGTTATCCTTTTTCAATGCAATTCTTATTTTTCCTATGTTTCAGATTGCTTAGACATTCTTTTCCATTTGTACAGGATTTGTCTAGTTTTAAGAATTCCAGGATTTGCATATATTCACATTCAACTTCTAGATTTACATTTGGAATTAATCAATCAATAAAGTATTATTTCTTAACAATTTTGTGTTGTATTTTGATATGCATATATAGTAGCTGAGCAGTAAAGCATTTATTTTTATAAATTAAATGTCTTTCCCGACGAAACAATTTTTTTTGGGAGAGAGAAGACTACGCTGATGAAATATTCACGGCGATGAACACATTTTGTTGGCTGAATAATACTATTTGTCGGCTTAAAAGCCCTGTACCGACGAAAATATTTGTCGGGAACAATGAAAATACCGATAAAAAGAGTTTGTTGGGAAAAGTTGAACCTTAGCCGACGAAGTATCAAAATCCGTCGGGAAAACTCTTACGCGACATGCTTTGTGCGACAAAATGACTGACAAATTTTTTCGTCGGCAAAGGATCTTTGCCGACAAATTTTGATTTTTACTGACAAACAAATTTTGTTGGCAAAGTCAAAATTTCTAGTAGTGAATACAAACACTCGAGACCCCTCCGAGCAGTGTTTGAGCTCTCTCGAGACCCCTTCAAGTAGTGCTTGAGCCCTCTCGAGATCCCATCGAGTGGTTGTAATTCCTAAAAGTATGAAAAAAGAAAAGGACTAGAAATATCTAACGTGCATATGCTTAAAATTTGGCTATACTTTTCAAAACCCTAGCTGCATACAGCTTTGGATAGCATGTTACATGAATTCAAGTACTGGAAATATCTACTCATCATGATATTTTGTAATCCAAAGAGTCCCAATATTGTTACTGAACAAAAAGCATGAATATATAACAAACTAAGGTTTAGTAGGTATGAACTTGTTACACTTTACCTCGATCTAGGTTAGAAATGACTAGCAAGCTAGGGTTTATGCAGCTTTTACGAATTACTACGTTTCCGGTAAACAGGTTTTAGCTAGACATCCATGGATGATTAGGGTTAGGATTCATCATCCAGTTCTGCATCAAAATTTCCAACTATTTAAAAACCTTAACTTATCCTTATATAACAATTCAATGGCTACAAGTTTATGATGCATTTAGATTAGATGATGGGTTTTGTTCGCACCTGTTGTGGAATTTTTTTTATTGAAAAAGGAATTATTCGTGTCGGGAACTTGGTAGAAGAATAATCATCAAATAATTAGGAAATCGGTAATGGACTTGGTGGTAGTCAACGGCAGTATCAATGAAATGACAGTTACAACACCACCAAAAGGTTAGTGATTTCTACTTTTATTTGTTTATTTTGGTAATATTGGAGAGAATTAAAGCATGTTTGGAAGTGTTCTTCAAGTGCTTTTGGGACTTCAAAAGCACTTGAAATGTATTTTTAAAGAAGTACCAGTTATGTAATTCTTGTAAAAACCATTCAAGAGTTTTTTTTTCTAGATTATTTGCATTTTTACCCAGAATAGGTACCCAAAACATTTTCGTTAAAACTGATTTTAACAATTTTAAAAACACTTCCAAACATGCTCTAATTATTAAGTCTACTACATGTGTTCTTAAGTAACCTTAGACCCAACGAGAATGCACGAGAGGCCACAATTTTGTGTAAAATGGGCCCAATTCAAGGCCCAACCTTATTAATGACATGACGTTTTCTAGCCTAGCCAGTACTGTTATTTTTTCTTATACAAATAATACTTCACATTAACTCATGACTCAAGTGCAGTGGAGGGCACATATGTTCTTGCCTACTACTGTTTGTAACTCTAGCGTGCATCAAGATTCAAGGCATTCTTTGTTTCTTAATTGATTAACTGACATTAGAGGACGAGACAACTCTAGAGTTTATATATCGGTACATTTTTCCATAACTATTCACTTAGTAGAATGATCGTCGTAGATGATCATTCGATCAGTTAGTATTTAGCCAATATTCTATCAATAGAGAATCTGAGCCGAAACCATCCTTGATATTGCCGGAGATTGGAGAGAAATGGTGGAAGATCCGGAACTTCCCGGCGTCATTCCACAGACAAGTGTTCAACCTAATCACTCATAACTGAGATTGAGTTTAGCTTGGCATACACATGAGGGCAGACCGGTGGATGTGGACGAGGGCAAGTCTGATCTGAGGTTTTCCTTTGACCAAATAAATTCCAGTCCAAAATAATGATCATCAATTATTGAGTGGCTGCCATTGTCATTTTCTTGTAGCCTGCCCATTTAGATTCTATTTTTTTCTTTCTAATAGTTTGCGACCTTGCACAAAATAATGTTAACTAAAATCCAATAATAACTTATGTGTTGTAAATGATGGATATGTTTGCCCACATGTGTATAGTAATGTGTATAGTAAAGTATCACATGTATACTATATACTCATAAGCTAAATAGTAATGTTTTGTAATTTTCCATTGAAGTAGCTCTATAAATAGAGCAATTCAATTGTGCAAAGATTAGTGAATGAGAAGAAGAAAGAAAAGAGAAATATATCTAATAGCAATAATATACATTACTTCCTCTGCAACAGCTTGTGTCGGTATATTACTCTGCAACTGCTTCGTTCCTTCACCGAGTAAAGGTTATCTCTCTATAAATTTTGCCTATTTATAACACGTTATCAGCACGACTCTCTAATCTTTTTCTCATTTCCTTTCACCGAAAGAAAAAAAAAAATGTTTCCTCTAAGGTTTTTTCTGTTCTTCTTCTTCCTCTCCCTCAATTGCTGGGTATACCCTCGCGAAGAACTGTTTGCACCATGTTTACTTCTAGTTCTCCAACTAACTGTCACTTATATCTTTGATTTCTTGTTTGGTGTAGATATTGACTACTAACCCACTGATTATTTATGCAATCCAAGATTGTGCGGTTCTATCGCCTATCTTGGACTGCAGATCTAATTTTACTGCAAATTTTAAGTGGAGCGGTATAATCGCCCGCTCTATCCTGCATATTTAAATTTTCCCGTTATTTAATTTTATCGCAATTTTAGGTGGTGTGAAATAATCACCCACCCTGCTTTACATCTTTAATTTTATCGCAATTTTAGGTGGTGTGAAATAATCACCCACTCTGCTTTACATATTTAATTTTATCGCAATTTTAGGTGGTGTGAAATAATCACCCATCCTGCTTTGCATATTTAATTTTATTGCAATTTTAGGTGGTGCGGTATAATCGTCCACCCTGCTTTGCATATTTAAATTTTATCGCAATTTTAGGTGGTGCGGTATAATCGTCCACCTTGCTCTACATATTTAAATTTTCCTGCTGTTTAAAGTAGTGCGGAATAATCACCCATCCTATACTTATTTCGATGAGAATGGTGCGGTACAATTGCCCTTCTCATTAATTGTGTAAATCTCGAGCCTGAAGTTTCGAGTACTTATCATTTTGGCCTGAAGATCAAAAAAAAATTTGTAAGAACCAGAAGTTCTAACAATATATTTCTCCAGTACACATATTACTGCAAGTTCTTACACACCTCATTTTTCTTTCAGAAAAGAAAATGGCAAACTTAGCAAAGCTTGATTTTGCTGCCCTGGACATTACTGGAAAGAATTACCTTACATGGGTACTGGATACCAAGATCCATCTGGAAGCAGCAAATCTTGGAGATACCATCAAGGAAGAAAGCAGTTCATCCTCTCAAGATCGAGCAAAGGCCATGATTTTTATTCGTCGCCATCTTGATGAGGCACTAAAGAGCGAGTACTTAACGGTTGAAGATCCGTTAGCCCTTTGGAATGCCTTGAGAAGCAGATACAATCACCAGACAACGGTGATTCTTCCAAAAGCTCGCTATGACTGGACTCACCTAAGGATCCAGGATTTCAAATCAGTGGCTGAGTACAATTCGGCGTTGTTCAGAATTACCTCTCAGATGAAACTCTGTGGGGATACTATCACTGAGGAAATGTTATTGGAAAAGACTTTCAGCACATTCCACGCCTCTAACATGGTACTGCAACAACAGTATAGAGCGCGAGGCTTCACTGAATACAACCAGCTGATATCTGTGCTCTTGGTGGCTGAACAGAACAATGAGCTTCTCATGAAAAACCATAATTCCCGACCTACTGGATCAGCACCGTTCCCAGAAGTGAATGTTGCGTCCCTTGAAAGAAATACCATATCCTCCCGTGGCAATAATTACAAACGAGGACGTGGTCACAAGCAAGGTCGGTGGAAAGGAAAAAGCAAGAACCATGGTGTCCAGTTTCACAACCAGGTTCCAAGGTATAATCCAGGCCCGAGCTTTAAAAATACCAATCGCCAGAAAGGAAAAGCTCATGTGAACACTCCTAGAAATCATGAAGGAGGTTGCCATAGGTGTGGTGGCAACGGACATTGGGCGCGTACTTGTCGCACCCCAAAGCATCTGGTGGAACTATATCAAGCCTCCTTCAAGGAGAAGGGTGTCGAGATCAATTTCCTTGACCAGGCTAAACCAATGGAAACCCCTGATCCAGTGACCAATTTATCAGGACTGTTTGTACCATACTTGACCAATCCCGAAACTACCGAGCACCGGCCAACGCTATACTGTCAAGGACCCAGAAGAGTTCCCCTCCGACCAGGAGGCCAATCACTACTCGACACGTGTCAAGATTAGAAGCCAATCAGAGCGCAGCACGTGTCAACATCAAGAACCAATCATAACATGACACATGTCAATGTGACAAAGCTACAAGTTTTTCTATAAATAGGGGTCATTCCCCCACAATATTGCCTAATGCCATTTTGTGTTAAATCATTCACAAGAACTCACTAAATTGAGAGCTTGATCCTTTGTACTTGTGTAAGCCCTTCACTACTAATAAGAACTCCTCTACTCCGTGGACGTAGCCAATCTGGGTGAACCACGTACATCCTGTGTTTGCTTCTCTGTCTCTATTCATTTACGTACTTATCCTCACTAGTGACCGAAGCAACCAAGCGAAGGTCACAAAACCTGACACTTTCTGTTGTACCAAAGTCTTCGCTGATTTTGTGCATCAACATTTGGCGCCGTCTGTGGGAAACGACACTTATTCCTACTCTCTTCAGCTGTGTCAAGCTGGTTTCTATCATTCGTACACTTTCTTTTGATCAGGCATCCCTCTCCAACATGGGAAGCGAAGGAAGCCACAACACACAGAATGACACCCCCCTTGCACATAGTGCGAAACAACGAAAGAAGGAAGGAAAACGAGTTCTTCTTCAAGCTAAAGTCGATGAGTTGGAAGCTCAGAACAACAAGATAGCAATGAGGAATGAGGTCCTCCAGGAGCAATATGAGAAGCTCTTCGAGACACTCCACGAAGCTAGGCAAGCTCAGACACGCGAGCTTGTTGCCCCCGTGGAAGTCAACCATCAACTGGGTGCCCGCCAACATGGAGGGTCACATGTATTCGACATAGATATCCCTGATAGGGAACAGATTACCCCTCGACTTGATAATCAACATGAGGCTTCTCTTAACCCAGTTGCTTCGACCCGAACCATGAGAAGTGGAGGGAGACACCTCTTTGCTGAAGGGGCAGAAGGATCGAAAGCCGTCTTTCGCGATTGTCGGGATTTCCTGAAGCAACGTCGAGAGAATTCCATCCATATAAGCTCAAAGATCAATGACCCAAGGATTTCTGAGAGACTCGGTCCCCTGCCACGGCCCGAGCCGGCCACCAATTTGGGGAAGGGGCAACAAGTCCTAGAGAGACATGAGGGTACAGGGGACTCAGAGGTGTTCCGACAGACATACCCTGGAAGCCAGTACAACGAGTCCAGGGAAAAATCACATGCCCTTGATCAAACCTTCCTAATTCCAAGAGGAGATGGAGATTTACGAAAGAAAGCTCCAGTGGCACATAACTCCGCTCAGGACCCCCTTGTCCTACAACTTATTGAGGAAGTAAACAAGTTGAAGGCTGAACGTCAGGCTGAAATACCTGACTGGAACCAACCCAGGCCTGGCCCTCTTACAAGGAGGATCCTCAACACCCCCCTTCAAGCAAAGACAAAGCAAAAGCTTGGCTTGCAACTTTATACTGGAAAAGAGGACCCGATTGAGCACCTTAACCTCTTTAAGTCCACCATGGCATACCGGATGCACACCGACGAAGAGCGATGTCTTCTCTTCCCCTCCACCCTCTCTGGCGGAGCTCTAAATTGGTATTGTCGTCTTACACCTGAGACGGTAGACTCATTTGAGGAATTGAGGAAACTATTTGTTTCCCAACACATTTTCCAAACCGATCGCTTGCACTCTGCAGATGACCTGTACACTATCCGCCAGAAGCCAGACGAGTCATTACGTATGTATGCTGGCCGCTTCAGCCATGAATACTCCCGGTGTGCCGAGGCAGACGACAAGACTGCCCTCAAAGCCTTCACGGCAGGCCTACGTGATTGTTTCTTTAAATACATGATCAATGCCAATACTTGGAAGACTTACTCTGAGGTGATGGCGCAGGCTTATAACCATGCCTCCGCCGAGGCAAAGACATATCAGGAGAAACCCCCTACAACCATCCTTTATCAACAAGTGGGAGGTGGAAGCCAGACTCACCTAAATGAGAAGACCTCGACTTTCCAAACAGCAGTGGCACCTCCCCATGCCTTGCATAATGCTTCGCCGAATCAACAGACATATCAATTTCAAGGCAAGAGGAAGGATTTCCATCCTCACCACTCTCATTTCAGTAAAAAGAGTAAGGGACACTATCCCGATAACCAAGGGTATCGCCACAATAACGCTCGCCCCCAGGCAGTCAATGCAGTGGGTCAAACCCGCGTCAAGATACCCCCTACCCCAAGGTATGAGACATACACGCCCTTGAATGCCACATGCGCGGCCATTTACCCCAGCATAGCTCACCTGATACCAAAGCCAAAGCCGAGGCACCCAGATTACACGCCCCCGAATAACGCGGGCATGTTTTGTTGCTACCATGAGCATAACGGCCATGATAGCGAGAAATGTATCATCCTCCGTGATCGTATTGAAGCTTTGGCACGAGAAGGAAAAATTGATCAATTCCTCCTTCACCCTCAAAGGGATAAGCGTAACCAACGCCAGGTGAATGTCATATATTCCATAAGCGGCGGCACACCCATATCTGAATCTTCCAATAGGGCCATGAAAAACAGTGAACGAATTCTGAGGCCTGGTCACCAAGTGTTTCACGTGGAAGACATCAGGGGAGGGAAGTATCAAAAGCCTAACTGGGATCCGATATGTTTCTACCCTGAGGAAGAAAGAGGCATCATCTACCCTCATAACGACCCATTGATCGTGGAGGCTCACATAGCCAACTTTGATGTTCGACGAATCCTCGTAGACACAGGGGCTTCGGTCAATATCATGTTTGCCGAAGCTTTCAGGGCACTCAGTGTAGCTGAACACTTGCTCGATCGCTCGATTTCTCCTCTGATAAGCTTCTCCGGTGATATCGTGCAACCCTTAGGGAGCATACATTTACCCTTTACTATTGGTACAGGCCCTTACACGGCTACCATTACCACTAACTTCCTAGTGGTTGACTGCCCAACGGCATACAATGTCATCTTTGGGCGCACAGGCATCAATGATCTCAAGGCTATGGTATCCACGCATATGCTGTTGATGAAATTTCCAACCCCCCATGGCAACGGCTACATCAGAGGAGATCAGCTTAGTGCACGATCATGTTACAACACTTCAGTTAAGCAACAACACTTGCCCGGACCCAAGGAAACCCTGTCTGTACATGACCAAGTCACAAAGACCAGCCTAGATGAAGCGAACTTGGATCTTCCTGATAGCAACAATCAACCCGATGATCCTCGAGATGACTCTTTCACCCAGCAAGCCCAACCTGCTGAAGAGTTGGAGAAGGTACCTATCTCAAGAGATTATCCAGATCGCATGGTGAAGATTGGCACCACATTGTCACCACCCATTCGGTTAACATTGATATCTTTTTTGAAAGAGAACACTGAAGTCTTCGCCTGGTCATACGAGGACATGCCAGGCATCTCTCCCGATGTCATCTGTCATCGTTTGAGTATTGACCCCAAGATCAAGCCGGTGAGACAGAAGCGAAGATCTTATGACGCTGAACGATACGAGGCAATGAAAGCAGAAGTTGAAAAACTCAAAGGCATAGGCTTTGTCCGCGAAGTCAATTACCCGACATGGGTAGCAAATGTGGTCCTTGTTAAGAAAAATCCGACCAAAGAAAGTCTTTTGCTTCAAAAGGTCTTGTGGAGAATGTGTGTTGACTACACCGACCTAAACAAAGGGTGTCCGAAAGATAGCTTCCCTCTTCCTCTTATTGACAGACTTATAGACTCTACGGCCGGGTGTGAACTCCTGAGCTTCATGGATGCTTACTCAGGATACAACCAAATCCTCATGAACCCTTCGGATCAAGAACACACAGCCTTCACTACCGATAGAGGACTATACTGCTACAAAGTCATGCCTTTCGGCCTAAAGAATGCAGGAGCGACTTATCAGAGACTAGTCAACTCAATGTTCGCCGAGCAGATTGGGAAGAGCATGGAAGTTTACGTTGATGATATGTTAGTCAAGAGCAAACATGCTGACCAACACATCACCAACCTATATGAAACTTTCACTATTTTGAAGAGGTATCGAATGAGGTTAAACCCCAACAAATGTGCCTTCGGCGTAGGCTCTGGCAAATTCTTAGGTTTCATGATTAGCCAACGAGGCATTGAAGCTAATCCCGAGAAGATCAAAGCAATCCTCGACATGAAGGAACCGGTAACTTCAAAGGACATCCAGAGCCTTACTGGCAAGGTGGCAGCCTTAACCAGGTTCATTTCTAAGGCCACAGACAAATGTGCTCCCTTTTTTAAAGCACTTAAGGGAAGTAGGAAGTACATTACATGGACTGATGAATGTGCCGAGGCATTCAAAAACCTCAAGGAGTACATGAGTAAAGCCCCTCTACTCTCCAAGCCCGAGGTATAAGACATTCTCATTATCTACCTATCGGTATCAGCTTCAGCCGTAAGTTCCGTTCTCATTCGAAAGGATGGGAATATTGAGCGACCTGTCTACTACGCTAGCAAAGCCTTACAAGATGCGGAGACACAGTACTCTAACATTGAGAAATTGGCTCTGGCATTGGTCATGTCTGCTCGAAAACTCTGCCCTTACTTCCAAGCGCACTCCATCATCGTGCTTACCAATTATCCTCTTCGACAGATACTCCAAAGTCCTGACACTTCAGGGCGAATAATCAAATGGGCAATAGCGTTGGGTGAGTTTGACATCTCCTACCAACCAAAGCCAGCTGAGAAGGGCCAAGCAGTAGCAGATTTCATCGCCGACTTCACATATCCTGTTGACATTGCTTATACACCTGAAGCAGTAGCTTCATTACCATCGGAAGCTTAGAAAGTAGAATCAACGACCTCAGCATGGAGTCTGTATGTTGATGGCTCATCCAACCAACAGGGCTGTGGAGCGGGACTAGTCTTGACTACGCCCGACAAAGTAGCAATGGAGTATGCTCTTCGTTTCAAATTCAAGGCATCAAACAATGAGGCCGAGTATGAAGCCCTTCTAGCAGGATTACGTTTGGCCAAACACCTCGGGGTTAAACAAATTGATATTTTCAGTGACTCCCAATTAGTGGTCAACCAGGTTACCAACAACTTTGATGCTAAGGACAGCTCCATGGCAGCATATCTTGCGCAAACACAACTTTTGCTCAAGCACTTCCACTACCAGATCACCCAAGTTCCTCGAGCGGCAAACAGTCATGCAGACGCCCTGGCTCGCCTCGCCTCAGCTGTGGAAGACAAGATTGGAAGAAAAATTCATGTCGAACTGTTGGCAACACCAAGCACCATGGCCGCAGAAGTATGCAACTTACAACAGGGGGATAGTTGGATCACCCCGATCTATAATTTCCTTGCTCATGGCACCCTCCCAAATGATAAAGTCCAGGCTAAGCAAATTCGATACAAGTCTACCCGCTACCTGATCATCAATGATCAACTCTATAAGCGAGGTTTTAGCCTGCCATACTTAAGGTGTCTTACGCCTGCCGAGGCGGAAATCGTCCTTCGGGAAATACATGAGGGAGTCTGTGGAGATCATGCTGGATCTCGGTCCCTAGCACACAAGACTTTTCGCCAAGGATATTACTGGCCAACACTCCACCAGGATGCCATCAAAGTATCCCGCTCATGTGACAAATGTCAACGATATGCGACTATTCCTCATTCCCCTCCAGAGCCTCTTACTCCTATGATCAGCCCTTGGCCCTTCGCCCAGTGGGGACTTGATTTGATCGGCCCAATGCCGGCAGGGAAGGGCAAAGTCTGTTACGCAGTCGTTGCAGTGGACTACTTCACAAAGTGGGCCGAAGTAGAACCCTTGGCAACCATTACTGAGGCAAAGATAGAAGACTTCGTGTGGAAGAACATCCTTTGTAGATTCGGCATTCCCAATGCGATAGTCACTGACAATGGGCGACAGTTTGACAACAAGAAGTTCAGGTTGTTCTGCTCTAAGTTCAACATCAACTTATGCTTTGCCTCTCCAGCTCATCCCCAGTCTAATGGACAAGTTGAGGCCATCAACAAAATAATCAAGCGCACTTTGAAAACCAGCTTGGACAAAGCTAAAGGCTGTTGGCCAGAATTTGTACCCCAAGTTCTTTGGTCATATCGCACTTCATATCGGACTTCAACAGGAGAAACTCCATTCTCACTTGCCTTTGGCACAGAGGCGGTTGTCCCTGTTGAGCTCGAGCAAGCAACATTCCGAGTCCAGAACTACATTCAAAGTGAAAATGACAAACAACTCACCCTCAACTTGGATTTAGTCGAGGAACACAGAAACCAAGCTCACTTGAGGAATGTCGCCTACAAGCAGCGCATCTCCAACTATTATGACTCTAGGGTCAAGCCTCGTTCTTTCAAAATAGGAGACTGGGTCTTAAAGAAAAGATTACTCTGCGACAGAGTCCCGAGTGAAGGCACACTTAGTCCAAACTGGGATGGACCGTATGAAGTCATTGGCATCAGTTGCCCTGGCTCTTACACACTTAGAAGCTCCGATGGCAAGACCCTTGGCCATCCATGGAACGCTGATCACTTGAAGTACTACTACAAATAGACTCACGATGTACAAGTGTTGAGCTATAGCCGTTCGGCATCCTATGTAATGAAGGCCATTTGGCAATGAATTCAATAAAGAGGTAATTTAGCCAACTCAGTCCTCACTCTTTTACATTCATAGCAAGCGATGCCGGAACCCTTCTCAATCAGAAAGCAATCTGTCTTCCACAGTCACTACAAAACAAGCAAATGAAGACCGTGTCAAGCGCCCAAAAAAAAAAAAAAAAACAGCTTCATCCAAAAAGCTTCACCCGAAAAGCTTCACCTCCAAAGCTTCACCCACAAAGCTTCACCTAAAAAGCTTCACCCAAAAAGCTTCACCATCAAAGCTTCACCTAAAAAGCTTCACCCAAAAAGCTTCACCTAAAAAGCTTCACCCAAAAAGCTTCACCATCAAAGCTTCACCTAAAAAGCTTCACCCAAAAAGCTTCACCCGAAAAGCTTCACCCGAAAAGCTTCACCTAAAAAGCTTCACCCAAAAAGCTTCACCCGAAAAGCTTCACCTAAAAAGCTTCACCCACAAAGCTTCACCTAAAAAGCTTCACCCAACAAGCTTCACCCGAAAAGCTTCACCTTCAAAGCTTCACCCACAAAGCTTCAACACCAAAGCTTCACCTACAAAGCTTCAACACAAAACCTTGCTCCAAATAAACAAATTTTGTTCACAAAACCCAAGATGCCCTTGAACTTGTACAAAAACACTTGGGTAAACATAAACATTTTTTGTTTTACACCCACAAGGGCCCAAAATTTTCCTTCTTATTTATTCACTTATATATGTTCCCAAACATATTATAATAGATCCAACAACAAGCCAAAGTCCCAAATTTCATAATGGACAAAAGAACAAGCAATTCATCAATAATGAAGGTGCTACAAAAATTGGAATCTGCCCCAAAATAGAAATCCAACCCAAGAGACTTTTTTTTCTCTCTCCCTCTTCCGCCTCCTTTCATCTATCAAATTTCTGCAACCTCTGCTCTTCTCCAATGGAGCTGAATTTTGGACACCCTATAGTTCTTGAGCATATGAACAACTTTCAAGAAGGAACCATTTCTGTTTGAGCGACGGAAATTAAAGTGTTGAAGCTCCAAACATGATAGTCGGCTTCTTGCAGATTTCGAAGCTGTTGTGATGTTTCGAAGATCTGGAAATATTTAACCGTTAGTTCATCCTGAATTTTTGATATGTTATGAAAGAGTCGATGAGGAACAACTTCAATGAAGAAAGCATACCGATCTGAACAAGAGAAAATGGAGTTTCGAAACTCACAACAAATCTGACGGGTTGACAGACAAATAATAACCAGTCATTCATCATACCTGAATTTCTTGAGTTATACAGCTCTGAGGGATCTCAAATTTGGATATGTTGTAGTTCACAAGCTGAGGAACAACTTCAATGAAGAAAGCATACCGATCTGAACAAGAGAAAATGGAGTTTCGAAGCTCACAACAAATCTGACGGGTTGACAGAAAAATAATAACCAGTCATTCATCATACCTGAGTTTCTTGAGTTATACAGCTCCGAGGGATCTCAAATTTGGATATGTTGTAGTTCACAAGCTGAGGAACAACTTCAATGAAGAAAGCATACCGATCTGAACAAGAGAAAATGGAGTTTCGAAGCTCACAACAAATCTGACGGGTTGACAGAAAAATAATAACCAGTCATTCATCATACCTGATTTTCTTGAGTTATACAGCTCCGAGGGATCTCAAATTTGGATATGTTGTAGTTCACAAGCTGAGGAACAACTTCAATGAAGAAAGCATGCTGATCTGAGCAAGAGAAAATAGAGTTTCAAAGCTCACAACAAATCTGACGGGTTGACAGACAAATGATAAACAGTCACTCATCATACCTGGATTTCTGGAGTTGTACTGCTCCGATGGCTCTCCAATTTGGATATGTTGTAGTTAAGGAATTAACGAACAACTTTCATGAAGACAACTTTGTGATTCGACCTACAGATGATGGTGTTATGTTGAAAAACAATTCCGGTTGTTAGGGGAAATGAAAAACAATTCCACCAAAGAAACATCATTATGATGTTTCATCATTATGGTGTTTTCATCATTATGATGCTTTCATCATTGTGATGCTTCCATCATTGTGATGCTTCCATTATGATGTTAATGCACCAACGGTTACACCTTCTGCAATTCCACTTATTCGGGCCTAGCAACCTTCATAAACAAAATCTATGAAGAAAAAGTCCGGGGCTACCACTTAGAAAACAAAAGAATGAAGTTTTGGTACTTACGACATGGACTATTAGCAAGACACCTCATTCGTCAACTCCCTCGACTAGAGACTTGGGGGACTCCCACCATATGCTACTACGCCTTGGTACTCAAAAGTTCGTGACTACTCAGTGACTTGGATTTTTCAAGTCTCCAACCGAGAAGTTTTCCTCACTCGGGAAATTAAGGGAACACTACCTCAAACTACATGCTTCACTCACAAAGCTTCAACAATACAGGTTTCAACAAAAGCAAAAATTCAAAGAACTTTATGAAGAAGGCTTTGGTGTATTTAACACAATATGTTGAAATGAAGCAAAGCTTATTTATTAATATTTTCGATAAGCCACAAATATGTACATATACATGAGTCAAAATAAACAAACAAAAGGGAGCCTTCACAAAGGTTGCTTAGGGGAAGTCTCAGCAGTCGGTAGAGCCCCAGAAAGAGAAAGCACCGGAGGGTGGTTATCCGGAGCCTCAGTACTTGACAAAACCCCAGAAGGAGGAGGCATTGGAGGTTCATCATTTGAAGCTTCATTACCAGGTACAGCCCTAGAGGACGAAGGCAATAAATGCCTTTGGAACAAACCCACAAACCGCTGATGATCAAGTAAAACCTTACCATCAGATTCCTTCATCTGGTCAAGCTTCCTCTTCATGTTTGTAGCATAGTCATGGGCGAGCCGGTGCAACTGCTTATTCTCATGCTTGAGCCCTCTAATCTCCTGTTTGAGACTCATCACTTCAGCAGCCAATGATTCAACTTGGCGGGTTCTAGCAAATAGGCGTTGGGCCATATTAGACACAGAACCTGCACACTGAACACTAAGAGCCAGAGAGTCCTTAACAGCCAACTCATCAGACCGTTTGGAAAGTAGTCTGTTATCTTTGGGAGTGAGAAGGTTCCTGGCCACCACTGCAGCGGTCATATCATTCTTCATCACAGAATCCCCAACGGTAAGAGGACCAGTAGGGGATATGAAGGATGGGCGCCATATGTTGTCTGGAGAAGGCATGGCTGTCTCTTCTCCAAGGTTCAAGTCAAAACGACGGTCGGAGGGTCCAGACATTTTCAAATGTGTTGAAGAAGGAAGAGGTCAGACAAATCAAGATCTTAGAAGTGCAAGAAATGAGCTTCTACTGGTAGAGATTCAAGTGTGCTGTGGAACTTAATGCCAGCCTCTATAAAAATCTGCACTCGACGGAGCTTCAGAAATCGAAGAGGCGTTTGCTTTCTCAAAAGCTGGGCTGCTCAGAGACCACGAGGGCCGATCTCAGAAATCGAAGAGGCGAATGCTTTCTCAAAAGCTGGGCTGCTCAGAGACCACGATGGCCGATCTCAGAAATCGAAGAAGCACCTGCTTTTGCAGCCTCGTCAGCACCTGTCACATGCACAATCAGCTTTGCGGAAATTACGGGCAATCTGTCGAAGATTTCTGGTGAAGTAGAAAGCACGTGAATCTTACTGATCAATCACCGCTCTCCATATGCACCATCAACTCCTCGGGTACCACATATAACTTTGTCAAAGATCTCTGACAAAGTTTAGGCACGAGAATTTCGAAGTGCCAGCTACCCTACTATTACCCATAAGGGTAAAGGAACAGCACCACTGCTTGACAACTGGAAAGTCCCTATGTGTGTCGACCTCCGTGTTTTGCGGCAAGACAGGTTGGCAAGAACGACCAACCTTTACTCACATTCGAGAAAAGACTCCCAACATAATTACTTTCTCAAAAACCGGAGTAGCACCGCTTTCCGAATCTCGAGAGTCAGATCCTCGACGGGATTGCTTGTTCGAAAACCGAAGAGGCACAACTCTCAGAACTTCGAGAGCCAGATTTCCTTAGATAAAGCTTGTCTGTAATCTCCACACGTAATATCAGCTTTCCAGATACCACATACCACTTTTTCAAAGTGCTCTGACAAAATTAAAACACGTGAAGCTGGCAGCTCCCACTACATTGCTGTGACCAAGAAGGGTAAAGGAATAGCATTACTACTTGTTATTGGGAAATCCCTATATACATTGACCTCCCTCCTTAACGGACAGGCAAACCTGCAAAAATGCTCAACCCTTTCTCGCATTCGAAAAGGCACCCTCAACATAACCTCTCGAAATACTCAGCTTTATTTCCCCCCGATAATACCTCAGCAAATAAGCCACACCAAGAACAAGAGTATCTCATATCATCAGGGTCGAAAGCAAGAGTATCCCATATCATGCTTTCTCCCTGTCTTTGTCTTTGTCCTTGTCCACACCTGCAGGACAAGGAGAAAGAGAGCAGTCAGTCGGAACCTGAAATCAAACCTCCAATTTGGAACTGACTGCCTGGAGCCTTTGCCTGGTTGCTTACTTAGCATTGCTCTCGAGTACTCATCCTCAACTGCTGTCAAGGTCACGAATTCCACCGGCAAATACCTCATGACAGTTGATCAGATATTGGCTCTTTACACTGAAGCTGCCAAGCGTGGATGAGTCACTATGAAGGAATGTTCTGAAGGACCATTTAAATGCAAAGGTTGCACACCACTTCTGCCATGCAAAAGATTGAAGCAGAAGGTTCAACGGTGAGCTGAAACAGATCACTACAGCACGACACCTTTCCATACCACATTCATTATTCCGTCAACAGCAAAAGTATCCCATATCATCAAGGTCGAACGTACTCTAGATTTGATGGACTTGTTTTGACCCTCAAATTTTTGAGTCGGCCTTATACTCTGAAGGGCACCAGGAAACCCTCCAGCACAGTTCAAGAATAAGCCTGTGGAAAGTTACTTCTTCAAAAGCAAAAGTATCTCATATCATCTCTTATCCATTTGCTTCTCCTTATCCTGGCAGTTGAATGAGAGACAAGGAGAATGAGAACAATCAACCGGAAGCCGACGTCAAACCTCTGATCCTGGGTTGCTTACTTGGAAGTTTGACTGCTTACCTTGTCTGTCACCTCTTTCGGCAGATCTCCTAGCTCGGCGACTTGGGGGACTCCTACTATAGGGTTTGTATCACACTTGACTAAGCCCGAAACTACAACTAAGCTTCAAGTGAAATTGATACATTACTTTGTGCGTCAACATCAGCTAAGTACACCATTCCCGGATGGAGGAAAGGTACTTCCAGAGAAGGGCAGATGAAGATCAGACCACACTTCGGTACTTAGAAGTTTCGTGATTACTCAAGGGATTGGATCTTGCAAGTCCCCAACCGAGGAGTTTCCCTCACTCGGGAACTTAGGGGAGCACTGTTTGTACCATACTTGACCAATCCCGAAACTACCGAGCACCGGCCAACGCTATACTGTCAAGGACCCAGAAGAGTTCCCCTCCGACCAGGAGGCCAATCACTACTCGACACGTGTCAAGATTAGAAGCCAATCAGAGCGCAGCACGTGTCAACATCAAGAACCAATCATAACATGACACATGTCAATGTGACAAAGCTACAAGTTTTTCTATAAATAGGGGTCATTCCCCCACAATATTGCCTAATGCCATTTTGTGTTAAATCATTCACAAGAACTCACTAAATTGAGAGCTTGATCCTTTGTACTTGTGTAAGCCCTTCACTACTAATAAGAACTCCTCTACTCCGTGGACGTAGCCAATCTGGGTGAACCACGTACATCCTGTGTTTGCTTCTCTGTCTCTATTCATTTACGTACTTATCCTCACTAGTGACCGAAGCAACCAAGCGAAGGTCACAAAACCTGACACTTTCTGTTGTACCAAAGTCTTCGCTGATTTTGTGCATCAACAAGGACAGTTAAACACAACCCACCTGGATGCTACAGACTTTATTAATGAAAGTGGGAATGAAGTTTATGGGTCCGATTGAATTATTTATGTTTAATGTACTCATGTTATTTGTACCTGTGGTTTAATGCTCGCATTTTCAATTCAATAAAAGTAGTATTCCAGTATGAATAAACTGCTTTTTCTTTACTCAGAGATCATGGATAAAAATTATGGTTATTCTCAAAACAAGATCAATGGCGGAGACTTTTGTCTTGCAGATAGCGCAACCACGCATTCAATACTTCGAGACCGAAAGTATTTCTCGAATTTGGTACTTGCAAAAGTAAAGGTAACAACAATATCAGGACCATCAGATGTAATTGAAGGCTCAGGAAAAGCCCAGATTATGTTACCAAATGGAACAATATTGTCTATAAAGAATGCATTATATGCTACTCGGTCCATTCGAAATTTGTTGAGTTTTAAAGACATACGTTTAAATGGATACCACCTTGAAACGAAAAGTGTAGAAAATGTGGAATATTTATGCATTACCTCCAACGATACCCAGAAGCGTATATTGGAGAAGTTGCATGGTTTATCGAGTGGATTGTATTGTACATACATAAAGACAGTTGAGGCATATACTGTCATGAACCAGAAGTTCATTGATTCAAAGGTTTACATGCTTTGGCATGACCGTCTAGGTCATCCAGGATCCACCATGATGCGTAGAATCATTACCAACTCTAATGGACATCCATTACTGAGCAGACACATTAATGTCCCGAATGATAATCCTTGCAAGGCTTGTTCCCAAGGGAAGTTGGTAATTAGACCATCACAACTAAAGGTTGATGATGAATCCCCATCATTTTTGCAAAGAATTCAAGGGGATATTTGTGGACCTATTCAACCACCTTGTGGACCATTTCGATATTTTATGGTTTTGGTTGATGCATCTACCCGATGGTCACATGTTTGCCTATTGTCTACTCGAAATGTAGCTTTTGCGAGACTTCTTGCTCAGATAATTAAGTTGCGAGCACAGTTCCCAGATCATCCCATTAAGTCCATTCGACTTGATAACGCTGGTGAATTTACGTCTCAAACCTTTGATGATTACTGTATGGCACTGGGCATTAATGTTGAACACCCTGTTCCTCATGTCCATACTCAAAATGGTTTAGCAGAGGCATTTATCAAGCGGCTTCAATTAATAGCCCGCACTCTGCTCATGAAAACGAAATTGCCAGTTTCTACATGGGGACATGCCATATTACATGCTGCATCATTGGTTAGATTGAGACCCATAGCCAACCACCAATACTCATCAATACAACTCGTGTTTGGACATCAGCCAAATATTTCACATTTACGAGTTTTTGGTTGTGCTGCTTATGTGCCTATTGCACCACCACAACGAACTAAAATGGGACCTCAGCGCAGATTGGGAATTTATGTGGGTTTTGATTCACCATCTATCATTAGATATTTGGAACCTTTGACTGGTGATGTGTTTACAGCTCGTTTTGCTGATTGTCATTTTGATGAGACAATTTTCCCGTCGTTAGGGGGAGAAAAGACCGTTCCAGAAGAACGACAAGAGCTAACATGGGTTGTTCCCACCTTATCTCATTTTGATCCAAGAAGCACTCAATGTGAAAACGAAGTGAAAAGAATCGTTCATCTTCAAGGTATTGCTAATCAAATGCCAGATGCATTTAATGATGCTTCGAAAGTGACACAGTCATATATACCGGCTGCAAACGCACCTGCAAGAATTGATGTCCCTGTTGGACAAAATAAAGTGGCAGCGAATGATTCATCCAGTGCACGCCTGAAGCGTGGTAGACCCCCAGGTTCAAAAGATTCAGCTCCTCGAAAGAGAAAGATGAGGGCCCAATTGAACCCAAATGATATCATTCAAGAAAAGGAATTGAATGATAAATCCACAATTCGTGACTCTGTACTTCCAGAAAAAGAAAATGTCCTTGATGAGACACATGTCCCTGAAGAGACAGAAGTACATGAAAGCAAAGAAATATCCATAAATTATGCATGTACTAATGAATTGTGGGATCGAAATGAAATAATCATCGATGACATGTTTGCATTTGCAATAGCCACTGAAATCATATTAAGTGATGATATTGAGCCCCGCTCTGTTGATGAATGCAAACAGAGACAAGATTGGCCTAAGTGGAAAGATGCAATCCAGGCAGAATTAAAATCCTTGGAAAGACGAAGTGTTTTTGGACCAGTAGTCCAAACCCTGCCTGGTGTGAACCCCGTAGGTTATAAATGGGTATTCACAAGGAAACGCAACGAGAAAAACGAGATTGCAAGATATAAAGCACGACTCGTTGCACAAGGTTTTTCACAAAGACCTGGAGTTGATTATGAAGAGACATACTCTCCTGTAATGGATGCAATTACGTTTCGTTACTTAATAAGTTTGGTGATTTCAGAAAAACTTGACATGCGACTTATGGATGTCATCACCGCGTATCTATATGGAGAATTAGATACTGACATATATATGAAAGTCCCAGAAGGACTTAAGTTGCCTGAAGCAACTAACAAACCACGGGGTATGTTCTCAATCAAATTAAGGCGATCACTATATGGGCTGAAACAATCTGGGCGAATGTGGTATAATCGTCTCAGTGAGTATTTGATTAAAGAAGGATATGCCAACAATGTCATCTGCCCTTGTGTGTTCATTAAGAAATCAAATACTGGATTTGCTATAGTGGCAGTGTATGTCGATGATATGAACCTAGTTGGAACCCCCGAAGAGCTCAACAAAACTGCTGAATATCTGAAAAACGAATTTGAAATGAAAGACCTTGGGAAAACCAAATATTGTCTAGGCCTGCAGATCGAGCATTGTGTTAGTGGAATTTTGGTCCATCAATCAGCTTACATTGAAAAAATACTGAAGCGATTTGGCATGGATAAGGCTTATCCACTTAGCACCCCAATGGTCGTTCGTTCTTTGGACATTAAGAAAGATCCATTTCGTCCAAAAGAAGATGATGAACTGGTCCTTGGTCCAGAAGTACCATATTTGAGCGCAATAGGTGCTTTATTGTATTTAGCACAATGTACTAGACCAGATATAGCTTTTTCAGTTAACTTGTTAGCCAGGTACAGCTCTGCTCCAACAATTCGTCATTGGAAGGGAGTCAAAGATGTTCTACGATACCTTCGTGGGACAACAGATATGGGTCTCTTCTACTCAGACAAGCCCACAAATGAACAAATCCTTGTTGGATACGCAGATGCTGGTTTTCTCTCCGATCCGCATAAAGCCCGCTCACAAAATGGATATGTGTTCACTAATGGAGATACTGCAATTTCATGGCGATCAACAAAGCAAACGCTAGTTGCAACATCTTCCAATCATTCGGAAATAATTGCTTTACATGAAGCAAGTCGTGAATGTTCTTGGTTAAGATCAATGATCCATCACATCCGGAATTCATGTGGTCTACCTTCAAAGACAAACACTCCAACTGTCATCCATGAAGATAATGCAGCCTGTGTCGCCCAAATGAAGGAAGGATTTATCAAAGGTGATAAGACTAAACACATATCTCCAAGATTTTTCAGCGCACATGAGCTTCAGAAGGCTAAAGTTCTTGAAGTCAGACAAATCCGTTCCAATGAAAATTTAGCAGACTTGTTCACCAAATCTCTACCAAAGTGCACATTTCAGAAGTTGGTACAGGGAATCGGATTACGTCGGCTTACAGATTTGAAAAATGCGGAATCAGGGGGAGATACAATTCAGGGGGAGCATCCATGATACATGCATGTTGTACTCTTTTTCCTTCGCTTAGGATTTTTCCCACTGGGTTTTTCCTATCAAGGTTTTAACGAGGCAACCTAAGCATGCTCAACACCATCCGGGTAAAGTTGTACTCTTTTTCCTTCGCTATGGTTTTTTCCCACAGGGTTTTTCCAAGCAAGGTTTTAATGAGGCAACTGATGTTGATATGTGGGCATCCAAGGGGGAGTGTTGTAAATGATGGATATGTTTGCCCACATGTGTATAGTAATGTGTATAGTAAAGTATCACATGTGTACTATATACTCATAAGCTAAATAGTAATGTTTTGTAATTTTCCATTGAAGTAGCTCTATAAATAGAGCAATTCAATTGTGCAAAGATTAGTGAATGAGAAGAAGAAAGAAAAGAGAAATATATCTAATAGCAATAATATACATTACTTCCTCTGCAACAGCTTGTGTCGGTATATTACTCTGCAACTGCTTCGTTCCTTCACCGAGTAAAGGTTATCTCTCTATAAATTTTGCCTATTTATAACATTATGCATATTGCATGGTTCATTGTCATTAGTATTTGTTAGTAGGCCTAATTGGATTATTAGTCCTCATGCTGATAGGGGTGGTCGGAAATAATATTTTATTTTTCAGGTCAATTCATTCTTGTTTTTCACCCCTTCAAGATTTAGTGACAGAGTTCATGTTGTTGACGAGGACCTCTGACAAAAGCTGATAACTAGGAGGCTACTCTTAACGGTATAATTATTACTCTACTTTTACTGCATTTTATTTATATTTTGACATCATTTGTGTGATATAGGTTCAAAACCACTCACATGCGCACTCTAGAATTAGTTACTTTAGGTTTAAATTAGTAGCACTTTCCACATCACCATCACTCTATGGCTTTATCATCTCCTTGGTGTTGGCCAGCACAACTTGATTCAGTGTTCAGGTGGATATTTCGGGTTATGGTGTGTCAGTATTTCCGTTAATTGTTAGCATGTAAGGCTCACGTGATAACAATTAACGGAGAATTAAGGAAACTTTCAATTTTGAGTCTGAGACCTAACAGATTTCACCACATTCCAACTACCTTATCATCACTTGGACTATTAACCCAATTAAGCCTTGTTATTAAGATGACCAAACCTATGATTTTATTATTTTATATATTATGCACTAGGGTTTGGTGTTGCATCGTTCACATGCCAGTGGATAATAAGGAAAATCAGTTGCAGTGTAACATCCCACATCGTCCAGGGGAGTGATCCTTAAATGTATATTCACATCCCTACCTAGCACGAGGCTTTTTGGGAGTTCACTGGCTTCAGGTTCCATCGGAATTCCGAAGTTAAGCAAGTAGCGCGCGAGAGCAATCCCATGATGGGTGACCCACTGGGAAGTTCTCGTGTGAGTTCCCAGAAACAAAACCGTGAGGGCGTAATCGGGGCCTAAAGCGGACAATATCGTGCTACGGTGGTGGAATGGGCCCGGGAAGTGGTCCGCCCTAGGCCGGGATGTGACAATTTGGTATCAGAGCTTAACCCTAACCGTGGTGTGCCGACGAGGACGTCGGGCCCCTAAGGGGGTGGATTGTAACATCCCACATCGCTCAGGGGAGTGATCCTTAAATGTATATTCCCATCCCTACCTAGCACGAGGCCTTTTGGGAGCTTACTGGTTTCGGGTTCCATCGACACTCTGAAGTTAAGCGAGTAGCGCGCGAGAGCAATCCCATGATGGGTGACCCACTGGGGAGTTCTCGTGTGAGTTCCCAGAAACAAAACCGTGAGGGCGTAGTCGGGGCCCAAAGCGGACAATATCGTGCTACGGTGGTGGAATGGGCCCGGAAAGTGGTCCGTCCCGAACCGGGATATGACATGCAGGGTTTCTGAGTTCTAACATCAAATAATTGGCTTCCAAACTCGACTCACATAGCCACCTTTTGTTTGTTTGTTTTTTTAGCTAACAACATTTGTATTGATGGGATCCCATATTTTTACAAAAGGAATGTGACAAATGCTAATCAATGTCCCCAACAATTCTGATTCACACTGTTCATTTGTATTTAATCGTTTTGAAATTAATATAGTCTAAGTGTTAAACCAATTGCGGATATGCAAGGAAGCTGATCCTGATCGTTCCTGTTTTGTTGGCTTCACAAACATAAATGACATGAATCGGTCCTTAATTGTATCATTTCCCTTCCCTCTACATTTATTTGATGGTGATTTTCCACTTTATTATGAGTTTTGCTAATCAATCAAAAGCATGAACGGCTAGGATCAGAATCTAACTGTACAACCCACCTTTTGAATTAGGTGTTTTGGTTCATTAAAAAATGAAACTCTATTAAATGTACAATCAAAGAGAAGAAAAACAAATAGAAGAAAAAAGTTTCTGAATTTGAAAAAAATAATTCAAGAAAAACTAAAATGATTGGCCCAAAAAGTCAAGAAAATTAAAATTTCCCCTCACAAGAGTTGTTGCACTCGAGTCTGCAGGTCTGTACAGCATATGCAGCCAAAGGCAACTCTGACAAATCTCTATTTACATTTTTCAAGTCTGAATGCAAGATATGATCTACATATGCATATTAGCACTACTCTATGTTCCCTTGACTCGTTGGTGCAAAGGAGATTTCAAGCAACTATTTCTAGGAAACTTTAACGAAAAGTTATCGGTACTGTTCATTTTAATGAAAAACCACATTTTTATACTAAAAAGTCAATCCTGATACTATTCATTTTACCATTTATTTTGTCATGTTAGTTAAAACTCAAAGTTTTCAAACTATTTTTATTAGTTTTCCTTTATTTCTATGATTCTGTTGCAGCATATTTTATTACAACTTTTATACAAATTTTCACTTTCAACAAGCCATTTTAAATCTCATAGAGGATTAGCCATAAAATGTAGTAGGATAGTCTTTTGGACTTTATTTTTTGTGACATAATAAAAGTCAATGAAGAATAAGGGACATGAGAAATGGAAGAAGCGCAGAAAGATAAATCACGAGTGTGAAAATCATAACCTTTTGTAATGCAATGTTTCTTTGTCAACACTGGTTTTCGTAATGTGGCCACTTTTTAGCCTCATCGTATGGTTGTTTTTATTGGGTTGAAGCACAAGTTTGTATTTGTTTTGATGGTGTGTAGAAAAGAACTATTTACTCATGTTATGTTTGATAAGTGGTGTTCTAAAATCACCACTAACGCTGTTTAGGCGTTAAGCGGCTGATCATTGTCCCGATTTATATCTAAGTGTTTGAAAATTAAGAAATGACACCTAAATCTCTAGGCTATTGAAAATTAAGAGAGGGTGTCTAGGCAGGCAAGGCGCCATTCTAGCTCGTCTAGACCCGCTTAAGTAGCCGCCTATGTCACGACTCTCACTTAAATAGAAGATCGTTAACTTTTATTTTACATTTTTATTCTTCAATAAATTGGAAGAGACTTGTTGAATACTTGGTGAACACTCGTTATATGTTTGTTCTCTATGTTTTCAGTATGATCTAATACTTTATAATCTATATGTAATTATACTTTGCAATTTATATATCCAAGTACAATTTTTTAAAGTATAAAAAGACATTTATTTATATGTTATATATTAAATTTCATTAAAAATTATTTTAAAAAAAAAGCCTAAGTGCCCGCTTAGATGCCATTCCCATTCCCTTCCAACAATAAGGCGTGCATCACCATTTTTTTTTCCCAATGTTTTCGATGAGGAATTGTTATTAGAGCATTCAGACGGATATTTAGAGTTACTCTTATTACATTTTTCATATCATATTTCTAATAAAATTAGGACCCACCAACAATGTGAGTCTTATTTCCATTCGAGATATAATACAATTGTGAAATAATTGTATAAAAAAGTAATAAAAAATATTTTTAAAGGATATATAGATAAAAGGTAGAGCAACGAAATGTTGATATCGTTGCATCATTATCTTTAATATTTGCCAATGAAGAGAGCTAGTTATATCTCGGTGCGTGAGTTGACACATTAATCATTGTGGATTTGGTGCTTAACAATCTTTCGGAAGGGTTTAAGGTTTGGAGAAATTGAAGGAAGGGTTTAAGGTTTGGAGAAATTGAAGAAAGTTGAGGTTCCACTATAAAATCAATTGGCAATATGGAGAGTAGCTCAACCTCTTATAAGCTCATGCAATGTCCCTCCTCTCATCAATGTGGGACTCATTTTCAACACGCCCCCTCACGTGGTTTAAGGTTTGGAGAAATTGAAGAAAGTTGAGGTTCCACCATAAAATCAATTGGCAATATGAAAAGTAGCTCAACCTCTTATAAGCTCATGCAAGGTCCTTCCTCTCATCATTGTGGAACTCATTCTTAACACGACCCCTTACGTGTGGCGAAACCCAACACGTAGACAACACAAAGGGATGACGTAGAGCGCGTGTGGCCGTTTGGCTTCACAAGTGGGACAACCTGCTCTGATACCATGAAGAAAGTTGAGGGGTTCAACCATAAAACCAATTGGCAATATAGAGAGTAGCTCAACTTCTTATAAACCCATGCAACGTTCATCTTCTCATCAACGTGAGACTCATTTTCAACAGAAATCACATCACCTAGCACTAAGGACTTGTACGTACAACGTACCTAAGCCTATTGCATGTAGCATTTTTTATTCATTTTATTTTCAAAATTATAATGTAGCATTCATGTTAATATTTTTGTAGTGTTTTAACAATAAAATATGGAAACTATTGTATTGAAATTTTGATTGCGCACTTCTCATATAAGTATTTTTAATTTTTACTATAAAAGATTTAAAGTTTATCATTAAATTTTTAAGGGATGGATGTGTCAATCGATTAACAATCTTGTAAAATAGTATAAAAACTATGTTCGAGTTTATTTACACATCGTGTAATTGTCTACACATCGAGTTGTATATTCGCTCATAGGACGTTTAGTGCCAACGAAATAAGAAAATGTGTGAGTCTCAAATTTCTAGTCATTGATACTCTATTTTTAAAATTGACACGCTATGATTTGTGAGGATGTGAAAAAAGATAAATGCTAAGGAGACTCTCGATGGACTATTCGTCACTTTCGTCACTTTATATTTTTTATACAATGTTTTATAATGTTGACACATGACTTGTGTAAAAAACATGAGGTGGCGGCAAATCTATAGAGAGTCTCCTTAACATTTCTCGTGAAAGAATGTTTCACATTGGAGAGTTAAGAAAACCTTGCGTGAAAACTTATAAGATCACCCAACTTTAGCCTCAACTTCCTTCATAATAAATGTAAATATGTTGTGTCATACGATAATACGTTATAAAAAAAAATAGTTTAAAATACTAAAAACAATTCTCGTCATATGTTGGGGAACTGTGACATCCCACATCGTCCAGGGGAGTGATCCTTAAATGTATATTCTCATCCCTACCCAGCATGATGCATTTTGGGAGCTCACTGGTAGGGGTGGGTTCAAAAAACCGAAAACCAAACCGAATCGAAATCGAAAAAACCGAACCGAACCGAATTCTTTTGGTTCGGCTCGGTTTTAGTGATCTAGAAACCGAATCAAACCGAATTAATTAAATTAATTAATTAATTAATTTATTTGTTTTGGTATTATTTTCTAAACCCAATTTGTAAATTAAAATGTGCTAAACCCAATGTGTTGCCAAACTTTAAGCTCAAAATATTAAAAAAAAGGCCTATAAAAACTCTAAACCCTAACCTATTATTGCTCCCCCATATAAGGTTCCGGAACCAAACCTCATCTTGAAGTACCTATATCCATCTCCATAGCACTGTCTACTTCTGCCCCAGCTTTCTTTTCCAAATCTACTCTCATATAACATGTAACATCATCCATAAACATTTATTTCGGGTAGATTACTTGGGTAATTTGTGATGGAAAAGAATCCAACACACACTAAATAAATTCACCCACGCATTACTTTTACTAATCAAGTTGTCAACATGCAGTTACAAGCAAACAACCCTGATTTTTGAACAACATCATACAATTTAACTTTTCTAAGTCATTTGTACGATTTTTGTGTTGTGAGGTTGTTAGTTTGGACTTTGGAAGACTTGATTGATGATTTTAGTTCAACTTTAAATGTTTATTTTCATTGTCTTTGATTCTAGTTAGAATGTTTATGTTATGATTGTGTTGGATATGTTAAAATTTAAAATTTCAATGTTTTTCATTTTTTGAAAAAAAAAAACAAAAAATCGAAACCGAACCGAACCGAAATTTCAGTTTGGTTTTGGTTTTGGCAAAAAACCGAACCCACCCCTACTCACTGGCTTCGGGTTCCATTGGAACTCCGAAGTTAAGCGAGAAGGGGGTCATAACACTCTTAAGATTGGTGATCCACTGGGAAGTTGCTCGTGAGTTCCTAGAAACAAAACCGTGAGGGCGTGGTCAGGGCCCAAGGTGGACAATATCGTGCTACGGTGGTGGAGCGGGCCCGGAAAGTGATCTGCCTTAGGCAAGAATGTGACAAATGGTATTAGAGCCAATCCCTGGTCGGAAGTGTGCTGACGAGGACGTCGGACCCCTAAGGGGGTGGATTGTGACATCCCACATCGCCAGGGGAGTGATCCTTAAATGTATATTCTCATCTCTACTTAGCATGAGGCCTTTTGGGAGCTCACTGGCTCCGGGTTTCGTCGAAACTCTGAAGTTAAGCGAGAAGGGGGCTAGAGCACTCCCATGATGGGTGCCCCATTGGGAAGCTGCTTGTGAGTTTCCAGAAACAAAACAGTGAGGACGTGGTCAAGGCCCAAAGCGGACAATATTGTGCTATGGTGGTGGAGCGAGCACGAGAAGTGATCCGTCCCGGACGGGGATGTGACAGGAACAGTATATATCTGTATTGATTAGTGGGTTGACTAGTGAAGAAAAAGAAAAGATTCGAGTAAATAACAAGTTAAAATATTGATGGCTTCAAGTGTTTAGAGGAGTAAGCATTCCAAGATGTAATTTGTTACACCCACCCCTAATTTAAATTGTATTTTCACTAATTTGAGATTATCTTGCTTTTAAAATTGTTTTTGGATCTTAAATGGTGTGCCCAAGGGGCCCACCCCTTGTTTTGTCCCCCGTTTCCTTTCCCATTCTTCTATTCATTCAATTTTTATATTATTTCTTTTAGTATTCTAGTTAATTGTATGCTCTGAACACGTTTCTGAAATGCATATTCATTAGTCTTTTATATTTATAAGTCTTATTTACTCCTTATTCTCAGCATTTGCATTCAATAAATGGCTTTCATCATCCTTGGATATCGGCCAGCACGTGCTCATCCTGGTATTTAAGGAATATTAGGATCGGGGCGTGTCATAATTATTATTAAATAAACACAATCATATCCCTCTGTAGCTGTGCCTCCTCAAGGCTTGTGTGCAAAATAAAAAAAATAAAAAAAGAAAAGAAAAGAAAAGAAAGGAGTGTAAATTGTGAAGAAATACAAATGAGAACGTTCGGTTGGTGTTTCTTACTTCCTCAGTTGGCTGCTTGTGGGAGTATGCACATGCAGAGATGCTCTGTATCGTCCTTGTGCTCTCGGCCTCAGACTTCCATCCAACAAAAACATCGGTAGTTGGAAAGCAGCTGCCCTCAATCGTCCAAGTATTTCAGATTTTTCGCTCTTTAGTTGTACAATTTTTTATGTTTCATATTTTAACAACAATCCCTATTGAATATCTGGGTCTCAAAAGTTATTTTCGTACTCTAATTTTAGGCTCAGGATTTTTGGTTTATTTTTTGTCAATAAAAACACGGAATAGTCAAATAATTGAAATACATGACAATATATATAGGGAGAGAAAATGAATGTTCAAAAATCAATTTCTTCAAGTTTTAGGACTTCCTCAATCATGTGGTCAGCCTTCTTATTTGATTACAAGTGATGTTGACAAAGTTATCTAATAGTTATCTAATAAATAGACTAATTATGTTGCACTTATAAACGCTAAAATTTTGACAAATTAGTTGAATGGTTAATAATGTATAATTTTTTATTAAATCATCTGCAAAGTTAATCTTTAAAGCTGATCGAGAACTTAAAACGGTTTTGATTATTAAGCAACAAAAAGGTCTGAGTAACAAGGTTCTCATCATTCTTTCATTTCTATTGCTAAAGAGCATAAATCAACCACCTCAAAATCAACTTGATATCTAAAAATGCAAAATTTAGGTAAAGCTGAGCTATGTAATAGGGGTCATATGCACTTATTTTTACTTACCACATATCCTTCTCAATTTTAAGTTATCGAATTGACTGAATTAAGAAAAATTAATGGACAAAAATTAACAAATGTATGTAAAAAGTAAAAAAAAAAAAACGTGTTAATAGCATTGCCTACTTTCTTTGTAGTGAAATTTATCTTTTCGAACCCAAAAAAAAGAAAAAGCCGAAGCTCAGGGGATCTTTTCGTTGTAGCCCATAGCAGAATTCAGTAAATAGGCTCGGCTGCTCCTCAGTTTGCTGCACTCCAGGCCCAGTATTATTGATGGGTTTTAGCCCAATTGTTGTTATATTGGAGAAAGGGTTGCCCCGATTTTCTATGGGCCCAAAACAAACTACCTAGTGGTCTAAGGGAAGTACATTTTTTACCGACCTATAAACTTTCATTAAAGAAAGAAACCCATAGTACATCAGAAATATTTTTGCCGGTGGTGGTGACGCTCATCACTTCTTTCATTTCTGTTAGATGAGTTTCATTTAATCTATCTGTTGCACAAATTTAAATTTAAACTTAACGATAATTTATGAGTTGATGAGTAGCACCACCACATAACTTAGTAGTAGTGAGCACAAATGCACTCTAGTCTAGCCAAGACCAACATGGGTCAGAAGACAATTCATGGTTCAGATAGTTATTAGGAATAACAAGGGATAAGATAATTGATTTGAGTTCATGGATTAAACTAGGTCGGAGTACATATCAATAAATGATTTTTCTATTTGAAACCCTCACAATCAAAGATAAAAGTGTTTCTTGCTGCATGAGGAAGAGTGTACAATCCAAAACATAAGTACTAGAAACAATACAGCCTTTTGCATGTATTGTAGTATTATTCCTTTGTTCATGTTATAATGTCTATTTATTTATCAATATCATATACTTCAAGTCATATATAAAGTTCTCGTTCCCACATGTTATAACACTTGACTTAGTAACGACGTATTTACGATGATTGTTACACTATAAAATCTGCAAATGATTCTCATAAAAATTGGTCACTTTTGACCATAAAGCATTCATCTGTGACTTAGACCAGTTCACTTGTGTTGACTGGTGCTATCAACCTTTAGCTGATGCACTTTTAAAGTTTTAATTTCAAGTCTCATTCATGTCCCTTTCAACTTAGAATTATTCGACCATAATATGTTTGCTCACTATCCTATTTATCATCGTTAGATGAATTGAAGTTTCGAGACCTGTGTAATAAATAAGCACAAATATCAAATTTAAATTCATCATACGGTAATAAATAAGATGGTGAGTAAATATATGTACCTATGATGCTAACTTGTTTAACCTCACACCAAATTATAGGAACTTTTGATCAAACATAGTTGGACAAATTAATCCTTTTGTTTTTCTCTATTTCTTCACAAAAATACACAATTAATCTTCTAATTTTTCTTTGATGATCTCAATAAACAGAAGAAAAAAAAAACACAAGGATCATCGTAAAAACAAGATAAATAATAACAAAAAACACAGTTTATTTTTTCTTCAATGAATCCAAGAAAAATCCAGTATTGCTGGGATTTGCTACACTTCTAGATTCTTATATATGAAAATAACTTGTACTATATTCAATCCATCTTGTTTATTTTTAACACAAGTGATGTTTAACGCTAAGTTTATCTCAAATATAAGGAGAAATAAAGTACAGTTGAAAAACTTAATAACCATTTTTATCGATTTTTATTGTAAATACCAAAATAAGGAATTAGACTTCCAATCTCATAGAATATTAGACACTGCTAAAAGAAACTTTTTTTTTTTGATAAATAAATAATTATTGCACACGGCCGAAAGAACTTTTTGAATGAGCATGTTGAGTCGGGCTTTAATTTGCTTCATTATTGGGCTTCCAGGTTTTAAATTATCATTTTGTTTTTTTTTGGTGAATATCATTGGGTATTTTTGGGCTTATGGATAGCTGGACACACTTTGTTTTTGTTATATTGGGAAATTAGGGCTTTCAAGTTTCAACAATTCGAATCTGTAGTATGACAAGAGTTTTTTTTTTTTAATTTTTTTTATTTTTTAACAAACGATATTATCTACACTAAGGCGGTAGAGAAGTTGGCTAAACCTCACAAAACATTAGCCATAAAATGTAGTAGGATAGTCTTTTGCATTTTATTTTTTGGGATATAATAAAAGTCAAAGAAGAATAAGGGACATGAAAAATGGAAGAAGTGCATAAGGATAAATCACAAGTGTGGAATTCATTACCCTTTGTAATACAATTTTCTTTTTCAACACTGGTTTTCGAGCTTCTAGGGTTTTCGTGATGTGACCACTTTTTAGCGTTATTGTATGTTTGTTTTTAGGAAATTTTAACGAAAAGCACCCGGTACTGTTCACTTTAACGAAAAACCACATTTTTACACTAAAAAGTCAATCATGGTACTATTCACTTTACCCTTTATTTTTGTCCTTATCATTAAAACTCAAAGTTTTCAAACCCTTTTCATTAGTTTTCCTTTGTTTTTATTAGGTTGAAGCCCAATTTTATATTTGTTTTATGATGTGTAGAAACGAACTATTACTCGTGCTATGTTTTACAAGTAATTTTCTAAAAATCACCACTAACGCTGTTTAGGCGTTAAGCGACTGGTCATCGTCCCAATTTATCTCTAGGCATTTGAAAATTAAGAAATGACACCTAAATCTTTAGGTTTTTGAAAATTAAGAAATGATGCCTAGGCAGGCAAAGCGTCATTCTAGCTCATCTAGACCAGTCTAGGTCACGATTCTCATTTAGATAGAAGATAAATAACTTTTATTTTACATTTTATTTTTTCAATAAATTGGAAGAAACTTGTTGAATATTTGGTGAACACTCGTTATATGTTTGTTCCCTATGTTTTCATTATGATCTAATACTTTATAATCTATATGTAATTATACTTTGCAATTTTTATATCCAAGTACAATCATGTAATTTTTAATGTAAAAATAGACACTTATTTATATGTTATATATTAAATTTCATTAAAATTATATATAAAAAGCCTAGGTCCCTGCTTAGACGCCTATTCCCATTGCAGGACTATTCCCATTTCCTTCCAACAATAGCGTGTGCATCGCCAATATTTTTTTTCCAATGTTTTCGATGAGGAATTGTTATTTGAGCTTCGGATATTTAAAGTTACTCACATTATATTTTTCATACCATATTTGTATTATATTTCTAATAGAATTAGGGCCCACCAACAATGTAAGTCCCATATTTCTACAAGAGAGATAATACAATTGTGAAATGATTGTATAAAAAATGTAATAAAAAAATATTTTTTAAGGATATATGGATAAAATGTTGATATCGTTGCATCATTACCTTTAATATTTGCCAGTGCAGAGAGCTAGTTATATCTCGGTGCTTGAGTTGACACATTAATCGTTGTGGATTTGGTTCTTAACGGGAGAGGATCCTCTCCAGACCCAAACTCACCGGATCCTCCTTCTTCCTTCTTCTCTGCAGATTTGGTTTCTTCTCCTTCACTTCATCGGAAAACTTGTACACGGCTAGTTTTTTCGAACCACGATCATCGACGACTATTATGATGATGCTGATAACCAGCACCTAGGAGGCCACGAAGCCGACTCCAGGGAAGCACTACGCCAACTCCGGGAAGGCCAACGACGTCGACTTGGCCTTCAAAGAAGATGGATCCGGAGGATCCGGTGGGTTTGGGTCCGGAGAGGATCCTCCCCCGTGCTTAACAATCTTTCGGAGGGGTTTAAGGTTAGTAGGAATCACATCACCTAGCACAAGGGACTTACCTGTACGTACAACGTACTAAGCCTATTGCATGTAGCATTTTTTATTCATTTTATTTGCAGAATTATAATGTAGCATTCATGTTAATATTTTTGTTGTGTTTTGACAATAAAATATGGAAACTATTATCCAAACACTGAAATTTTCATATAAGTATTTTTATTTTTACTATAAAAGATTTAAAGTTTATAATTAAATTTTTGAGGAATGGATGTATGACATCATTTTTTTGCACAATTTTTTGTGTAAGTTTTTGTGGAGCCCACTCTATAATGTATTTTAACGATTCGAACCATCTATCTTTTAGGTATTCTCTAAAATAATATCTTAATAGTTTTTTATTTGTCTAATACTACGGTTGTTCTACAAAACTTGTGTAAAAAAGGTGATATCACACATCTGCTCACACTTCTAAAATGCCAATAATAATTTCTTAAAATATTTAGAAATTTATGAGGAGCAGAGGTGGAGAATGAATCTTTGGCGAGTGGCTTATCCTATATTTGTACCCACCCCCATATCTTTCACTGTTTGCAACGAGATAGATGTGTGAAAAAAAAAGGGTAAAGTACAAAAAACTACCTTAATTATTGTTGTCACGACACTTTCATACCTCATCTTTTTAAAATGACAATGTCATACCTCATCTTACGAATTTGTGTCAATGTCATACCTCCGTCAGTTTTTCTGTTAATTTTTCTGTTAAGTGCTGACGTGGCTAGATACGGGGACCACTCACTAATCCAACTGGATTAAAATATAATTAAATATATATTTTAATGATTAAAAATTAAAAAATTAAAAAAAATATATATTAAATCTCTCTCTCTCTCCCCTATCTCTCTCACCTCTCTCTCTTCTCTGCATCCCCAAAACCCCTTCCCACCCGACCTTCCCCCCGGGACCCCTTCTCACCCGTCCCCCAAGCTTCCTCCACCACCCTCTCTCTCTCTCTCTCCCGTTTCTCTCTTTTCTCTCTCTCTGGATACCCACCTGCATCCCTCAAACCCTTCCCACCCGTCCCCCCCCCAACCTTCCTCCCCTTCCCCCTTTCTTCCCCTCGCTCCCCGTCTTCCCCAGACTCAAAACCAGAACCACCCAACCCAGATCCCACCCAGTTCTCGTCTTCTCCGTCTTCCCCATTCATCTGCTTCACCTTCACACCAGTGGGTATATAAACCCCATCTTCCAAAAACTCCTTCACATTGTAAATCGTAATCAATGTCTGAAACGCACTGGGCACCAAAATTATAGGCACCTTTTCCCCAACTTTACCTCATTTCAAGTGCAATTTGGGCTTCGTATTCGGGTCGTAACCCAATTCATCTCCGAACCCGGTCAAGCCCTTCTCGTCGAAACCCATTAGCCTGCTCTTCACCACTAGCCCGTCTTTCCTCTGCTGTGACTCGATACGTTGTATTTCCTCTTCCCTCTTCTTCGTCGAAGTCAAAACGGCGTAAAAGTTCCTGTCTTTACACTCCAGCAACCCCTCGCGGTCCTTCAACGACCTTTCGCTGGAGCAAATCAAAGACATGTAGTCCACCGGCGTCTCAATTTGAGTGAAAAACCTAGAATCCAAAGCCGCGTAATCGCCGTTGTTGTTGCTGATGTGGTTACCGTAGCTTGCGGAATCAAGGGCGGTAGGGATTTTAGGGTGGTGTATGGCGTTGTTTTGGGGAATGAGGATGAACTTGATGGAGTGGAGTTGGAACTCATCGTTGACCCGGACGATCTTGTCGAGCTCACCGCGGAGATCCAGAGGCATTTCTCGTGGCTCGATGCGGCGTATAATAGGTTGTGGTTGACAGTGAGGCAGGTAATTGAGAGGGAGGGGCGGCAGGTGAGAGAGTGGAGAAGCAGATGTGGGAGACGGAGAGGTTGAGGGGCTCTAGATGGGAGAGTTTTTGGAATGAGAGGTTGCACAGAGAAGATGGGAGCGGGGGGAAGAAAGGGTGAAAGGGATGAAGGTTAGGGGGGACAGGTGGGAAGGGTGAGAAGGTTTTGGGGATGCAGGTGGGTTTCCAGAGAGAGAAGAGAGGTGAGAGAAAGAGGACAGAAAGGGTGGATCCACAATTTTATACAAAAAAATAATTTTATTTTTAATTTTTTAATTTTTAATTATTAAAAATATATTTAATTATATTTTAATCCAATTGGATTAGTGAGTGGTCCCCGTATCTAGCCACGTCAGCACTTAACAGAAAAATTAATAGAAAAACTAACGGATGTATGATATTGGCACAAATATTTAAGATGAGGTATGACATTGTCATTTTAAAAAGATTAGGTATGAAAGTGTTGTGACACCAATAGTTGAGGTAGTTTTTTGTACTTTACCCAAAAAAAAAAAGAGTTTTAAGGAAAAACTTGTGGTACTGTTTATTTTAACGAAAAATCACATTTTTACACTAAAAAGCCACTATTCATTTTAACCTTTATTTTGTCCTTATCATTAAAACTCAAAGTTTTCAAGCCATTTTCATTAGTTTTCAAAAAAATAAAAATAAAAAATGGGAAACACTATCTCTGCAAATATTTTGGAAACACCATCTCTGCAAATATCTCCATTACCACAAGTAGTGTACTTTTAAAAATGAGAAATTAGGTTTACATTCTTTTTTTTACTACTTCATTGATTAAAATCCTATTCATTTTCAGTTTTTGATCAAGGTCCTTGGGTGTTAATAACTCATTAATTATTTGAATAATAAAATATTTTTATTTTTAAATATATTCCTTTAGTGTTAAAAATGTTACAATTAGTATATTTATATTTATGGTTAAAATTTTTATCATATATTTTTATTTTTAGTTTGTACCTATTTTTAATTTTCACCAATTTTGTTTTCATTTTTAATTTGTACCCATATATTAGTTTCTTTTTGTGCCCATATTTTTTAAAGTCTTATTTGTGTTTGTACCCATGTGTATACCGTCACGTGACATTGTATATTTAATCAATGATAGAAAAATTACATATGGTATATTTATGTTTTATGCCTAAACTTCGTATCATATATTTATATTTTTAGTTTGCACCCACTTTTAATTTGAAACATTTTTTTAAATTTCTAGTATTTTATTTTTAGTTTTATTTTGTACCCATATATTATTTTCTTTTAGCGCCTATATTTTTTAAAAATTCATTTGTACTCATAATTTTTTAATCTTTTATCTGTACCCTAATTTATTTATAATGTACCCATTCTTCTTTATTAATGTACCACTTTGTTATATGTGAAATGTACCAATTTTTTTGTAAAATGTACCAATTTTTTAACACTATGGATGCATTCTTTTGCCATTTATTATTTATTATTTTTACATAGTTTTTATCCATTTATTCAATCAAAATGTTTGAATTTTTTTATTGCAACCATTTCTAATAGTTTTATAATGTGAGATTTTAAATTTATAGGATTATAAATCTCATAAAATATCAAACAATTAATGTCAAAATTATAAAAATATAAATATTAATTGTAATATAATGAGGTGTACAAAGTCAAGAGATTTTGGTCAAACGTTGAATACCATTAAGGTTTTAGTCAAAGAATGTTAAGGATTAGGGACCGCATCCAAAGTATCCATTTTAAAAAATTATTTCATGTGGATCTTCTATATCCATTAAACAACATAAACGTTTTAAATGATTTCGCGCGGTTTTAGGGCAAAGTTAAAATTGAAACTAAAATTATTTCAGTTCGGTTCGGTTTTAAGGTAGCAATTGAAATGGAACCAAATCATCTAGTTTTGGTTCGGTTTAGTTTCAAACGGTTGTGGTTTCAGTTTGTGTTTCACTTGTAGGCTCGTTAAAAAAATGACATTAATACAAGTATTCAACAATATCCAAACAAACTCAAAAATTCAAAATCTAGTCATTTACAAACGAAATGATTTATGCCATTAATAATAGGGAGTTTTAACAAAACACTTCCTGACACGCCCCGATCCCGATGTCCTAGGGACAAAGGGATGGTCACGTGCTGCCCGACACCCGAAGGGTGACGAAAGCCATTTATTGAGTGCAAATGCTAACAACAAGGGATAGATAAGACTTATAAATATAAGAGAATAAAGAATATGTATTTAAGGAACGTGTTCAGAGCACACATCTAATCTAGAATATTAAAAGAGTTAATATAAAAATTGAATGAACACAGAAGTGGGTCCTACACCGAGAGGACTCGAAGATACCGATGCGGAAGTGCCTGGATTCCGGGATTGTATGCCTCGATCCTAAATCCTGAAGGGGGCGCAAAACAAACATGAGTGGACCAATTTGATATAAATATAACAAAACAGTTATCAACGTACTAACCCCCAAGTTTTATGAAAACACATATATAATGATAAACATAGGTTTTCCGAAACCTAGCATGATGTGCAGTGTCTCAAATCATAACTTGTATATATAATAATCACTAGTGAATTGTCCGATAACCCCCAGGCCCCATGCCGGCTCCCCGTCTCTGAGCAGACAGTCAGAGGAAAATACACTTCAAGCCCCATGCCGGCTCCCCGTCCCTGTGCTAAATAGCCAGAGGAAACACACTCCAGGCCCTATGCCAACACCAAACCGTCGCCCGGGACGGACCGAAATCTATCCCTACGTCCCGTAGCGGAAAGAACCACTAGGTAAGTACAAAACCATTGAACATACATATATTGAAAAACAACTTCATAGTATAAAGTCATTCATCATCTATACTATAAAGAGGTGTTCGAAACATGTTCTAAATATCATATCGTCATCCATCAGATATTCTATAAGAACACGGGTTATAGGAAAAATAGTAATAATTTAAAGTAGCCTCAATAAGCATGTTATCTCACAAAACGTTTCATAAAACGTAATCATCAAATCATGCTTTTCATGTATGCATTTCTACTATAAAACATGCATTTTAGAAGGGGTCCACTCACAGTACTTAGCCGCCGAAGAGCCATGCAAACTAACGAACAAGAAAACGTCACCAATATTGCCCCTAAGCACATAAAGGGTCCAATTAATAAAACTATATAATAGCAATTGAATTTGGGAAAACGGACTTGGAAACGGATCCATAACGTCGAATTACTCTAAGAAGGGTTTGAATTAAATAAAATAGGGAATTTGGAATTGGACGGGTTTAGGGTTTTAAAGGATTTGGGTTATAAAGGGTTTAGGGTGAAAATGGGTGGTTTGGGCCTAAGCCCAAACACACACACGCACCACACAAACACACACATGCACGGCATGCACATGCATGCAAGCATGCATATACACACACGTACGCATGCACTTAAACACACACACACACACAAACCACAAAGGCCTTAAGGCCTCACACAAGGACCGGGCTTTAAGCCCTTTCACTCAAAACCGGCCCAAGGCCCTTTGGGCTGCTGAAAATAAATAATTAAATAGAATAAAAACGGGCTGGGCTAGGCAGGGAAGGCCCAAAGCCTTGGGTTTTGGTGGGTCGCCGGATCCAATGGGAGAGAAGGCCGGAAATTCGGCCGGAAACCCATCCCACTTTAAACGGCCATAACTTTAACAATACTCAACGAAATCAAGCGAGACAAAAACGAAAGTTATAGCCCTTGAAGAGACGAAGAGAATGGTACCTCACACGACGTCTAACTCGCCGTGGTTTGGCCGGAAAACGCCTCGAAAGCCGTCGGACTCGTCGGAAACTGGGTAAGGTTCAAATGAGTATAACTTTTCCAATACGCAACGAAATTGAGTGAAACAAAAAGGAAAGTTGTACTACTCGACGAGACGAAGAGATTGATACCTTGCACGCCGGCCAACTCGTCTTGGTTGGGCCGGAAATGGCCTCGAAAGGGGAGGTGCTCGCCGGAGCTTACTCCGTGTCGTCGAACTCGCAGGGCAGGGTCCGGGGTTCATTGCGAGCCTCTCTTCGATGGTGACTCGGTCCTAGTGAGTCCAGGGGAAGAGAGAGAGCCGAGAGACAGACAGAAGAAGGAAGAAAAGAAAACAGAAAAGAAGAAGAAGAAAGAAGGGAGTTCACGGGGGAGGGACAGAGAGAGAAGGAAGAGTGACGGGAATGGGGGACACAAAAACAGAAGGTGGGCCCCTTGGGCACACCAATTAAGAATTAAAAACCATTTTTAAATAAAATGGGGGTGAGGTGTTACAATCTACCCCCCTTAAAAGAATTTCGTCCCGAAATTTAAATCACTTGCTAAACTGAAATACTCAAAAATAGTAAGAAGAATATATGTATAAAGAGAAATCAAGTCAAAGTGGGTGCATCAAAGAGAATATGCCACACCGTCTCGAGCGGGTTGCAAAATCCTCTATCATGCCTCTAAACCCTTACTTTCATCCCTATCAGTGTAAAAGTAGAAATATACTTTATAAAAATATTAAGTCGAAAACACATAATAACTTAAGGTCAAAAGTAAGTACATAAAATACGATAACGTCAAAATAGAGATGTAATAACATATAGGTCGAAAACTCGTGCTGAACTTAAAATTGAAAACGAAAAACACTTTCCTCAAAACAATTGAAATGACAAAAACAAATAACTAAAGTAAAGGAAGTTAAAATACTTATACTAAAAACCAAAACTGAAAATGGAAATGGATCTCGCCCAAGAATTCGTAACTTCACGTACTCCGAGAAAAGATGTGTCTTTGGGTCGAGTCCCAAGAATAACGAATCTGTAACAATTGCCGTAGACGGATCTTCCTGCCCACTTGCTTAACGAATCCAACGAATAAGTTATCGATACAACGGTCTGCAGCCCGTGATATCGATCACACATTTGTTGTCTCGATAAGCAAGCAGTAATTTCCTGAGGGTGCACAATTTCACACATCGTAAATTCGATCCTCCGAATACAAGCTCGCACAACTCCTCTATCAACCAATGTTGCATGTAGCAACTCTCGTACCATGCCACAACAAGTGCCATACTCAAACCGAACAAAATAAGAACTGTCGTTGTAAAACTTTATCCATCACCAAGCATCATATCCTCCTCAGTTCTTCCAAATGTGACCAACTACACCAGTGTTTCACCAGTAAAGAACCCATTTGAAAATTGTACCTTGGGATTCAAGAGAAGTGGCTACCATGTTAGTAGTAGACCCAAAAGCTCGAACTAAGCAAGCAGAAAACGAGAAGTCATCTTCCTCAACACGCAGTATCTCTTGGGAACTGTTGTAGTGCTCAATCCACCTCTCCATTTTTGCTTAGTTGCATATTTCTAGTCAACCAAGGTCAAAGTTGGTGGAAAGAAGAACGACTCGCAAATGGTCAACCTAAAAACAAAAGAGAGTACACACATTTCGAGAGAAGTGCAAAGATTATCCGATTTTTGCCTCGACCGTTCTGTAGTGCCATTCCAGAATGCACCAAATAGATTCTCTAGGAGTGTTTTAACAACCACGTACTCATCACAATAAGGTTCAGGAGTGAAGCAATCGAAATATCCGTTGAGACGAACACATAACATCATCAAAAAGGTTTACCAGAGTAAGATATGATGGTTATGAATTGTAGCAAGATAATGAGTGGTGACCATTCAATTCAACATGAAGATAGTGATGCAATCTGCCGATCATCTGCACTGCAATCTTCACCAGTTTCTTACCAACATATAGCTTAAACCTCATACCCACATGGAACTCTTTCTGGTAAGTCTGGTAAGTTTGTCAAAATATTATGCTCCTAACATTCCTATCCAAAACGATAAAAATTGGGCGCACACTTCCGCCGAATCGATCGATCGTGAATTCCTCATTGATTAAGCGAGAAACCATGTCGAGAAGGCTGAAAGAACACTCAAGAATTTGAGGGTCAAAACAAGTCTTTTTGAAGTACAAGATATTTGGATTTGAACGAGAAACCATGCTGAGAACAAACCTTTTTTTTTTTTTCTTTTTTTTTCCACCCGTCGTGTAATGTTCCGGCATGATCCAGTTTTACTTTGAGAAACAAACAAGCGAAGGAAAATGAAGATGCAGAAATAGAAGTCACTGTTTATGATTATTTGGCTAATCATCACAATAAGGTTGATTGGTTTCTTAGCCAAAAGAAAATAGGTCTAAGCTCAAGAATAGATAAGAACTGTTAATAAGATTTGACGAGGCCAAAGACATTTCGCAATTCACAATACTTTGTGAGAGTTGTTTCAAAGTTCAAAAATTAAACATAGAACCTCTGAATCAACAGAATGACGATGAAGAAAGATACGAAGCAGCCCGCGTATGCATGCAGTGACACGATTGGCTACCTTAAAGTGATGCCTCTAAGCAACCAAAGCTCAATGAGTCCAGAGAAGTTTAGAGTAAAGCTCGATCTTCGTACAATGATGAATATGGTAGAGTCTCAAGCCATTACACTGAAAATTACAAGGCTAAACAGTTAACGGACAAGAGCACTGGTCAGTTGGGCTACAAGCAAGAGGTTAAGTTTACCTCTACTGAAAAGTACGAGGACAAGGGGCATTTTACCACTGAGTACCAGACTCAGGTGAAATTCAAGGAATTTGTTTATCCAAACAAGTTTGGATCTTCATCATCCAAATCCAACTACCACATACTAACCGTCGTCACCACTAGCACTTACTTGCTTCTTCAATATGCATTTTGAAAGTTTCGAGTAATTTCTAAAGAGATACGACTCTGCCCGCCATTCCTAAGGAACGCATGTTGCAGAGTACAACACCGCTTCAGAACTCCAGTTGGTCTTAGTCAATTCGTACTGCTAAGATTTTTCTGTTTCCCAAGATTTTGATGCAAAGCCGACTCCGCCCGCAATTCCTAGGGAACGCATGTTGCAGAGTGGCATCGCCATTTCGAATTTACAGCTGGTCTTGACCAAACTTCCTCAATCTGAGATTTCTAAAACCCGTCGTTCCTAAGTAACACCGACTATGCCCGTCATTCCCAGGGAATGCACGTCGTAGAGTATCGATTTGAAGCTGAAAGTCATCCAACAATTCAAACACGTCACCGATGAGGCACAATCCCGACACGAATTCTTGTATATTCAGCCAGAATGTGACAATTCAAACAGAGAAAGATTCGCATAGCTGCGCCGAATGGCACCAAATCCAGAAGTCCTGACATCCAAATGATGTCAAAACCGACACACAACTTTAGTACAAGAAGATCCTAAGTATGCTTTGAACAAACTAGGCTCTGATACCAATCTGATACGCCCCGATCCCGATGTCCTAGGGACAAAGGGATGGTCACGTGCTGGCCGACACCCGAAGGGTGACGAAAGCCATTTATTGAGTGCAAATGCTGACAACAAGGGATAGATAAGACTTATAAATATAAGAGAATAAAGAATATGTATTTAAGGAACGTGTTCAGAGCACACATCTAATCTAGAATATTAAAAGAGTTAATATAAAAATTGAATGAACACAGAAGTGGGTTCTACACCGAGAGGACTCGAAGATACCGATGCGGAAGTGCCTGGATGCCGGGATTGTATGCCTCGATCCTAAATCCTGAAGGGGGCGCAAAACAAACATGAGTGGACCAATTTGATATAAATATAACAAAACAGTTATCAACGTACTAACCCCCAAGTTTTATGAAAACACATATATAATGATAAACATAGGTTTTCCGAAACCTAGCATGATGTGCAGTGTCTCAAATCATAACTTGTATATATAATAATCACTAGTGAATTGTCCAATAACCCCCAGGCCCCATGCCGGCTCCCCGTCTCTGAGCAGACAATCAGAGGAAAATACACTTCAGGCCCCATGCCGGCTCCCCGTCCCTGTGCTAAATAGCCAGAGGAAACACACTCCAGGCCCTATGCCAACACCAAACCGTCGCCCGGGACGGACCGAAATCTATCCCTACGTCCCGTAGCGGAAAGGACCACTAGATAAGTACAAAACCATTGAACATACATATATTGAAAAACAACTTCATAATATAAAGTCATCCATCATCTATACTATAAAGAGGTGTTCGAAACATGTTCTAAATATCATATCGTCATCCATCAGATATTCTATAAGAACACGGGTTATAGGAAAAATAGTAATAATTTAAAGTAGCCTCAATAAGCATGTTATCTCACAAAACGTTTCATAAAACGTAATCATCAAATCATGTTTTTCATGTATGCATTTCTACTATAAAACATGCATTTTAGAAGGGGTCCACTCACAGTACTTAGCCGCCGAAGAGCCATGCAAACTAACGAACAAGAAAACGTCACCAATATTGCCCCTAAGCACATAAAGGGTCCAATTAATAAAACTATATAATAGCAATTGAATTTGGGAAAACGGACTTGGAAACGGATCCAGAACGTCGAATTACTCTAAGAAGGGTTTGAATTAAATAAAATAGGGAATTTGGAATTGGATGGGTTTAGGGTTTTAAAGGATTTGGGTTATAAAGGGTTTAGGGTGAAAATGGGTGGTTTGGGCCTAAGCCCAAACACACACACGCACCACACAAACACACACATGCACGGCATGCACATGCATGCAAGCATGCATATACACACACGTACGCATGCACTTAAACACACACACACACAAACCACAAAGGCCTTAAGGCCTCACACAAGGACCGGGCTTTAAGCCCTTTCACTCAAAACCGGCCCAAGGCCCTTTGGGCTGCTGAAAATAAATAATTAAATAGAATAAAAACGGGCTGGGCTAGGCAGGGAAGGCCCAAAGCCTTGGGTTTTGGTGGGTCGCCGGATCCAATGGGAGAGAAGGCCGGAAATTCGGCCGGAAACCCATCCCACTTTAAACGGCCATAACTTTAACAATACTCAACGAAATCAAGCGAGACAAAAACGAAAGTTATAGCCCTTGAAGAGAAGAAGAGAATGGTACCTCACACGACGTCTAATTCGCCGTGGTTTGGCCGGAAAACGCCTCGAAAGCCGTCGGACTCGCCGGAAACTGGGTAAGGTTCAAATGAGTATAACGTTTCCAATACTGAACGAAATTGAGTGAAACAAAAAGGAAAGTTGTACTACTCGACGAGACGAAGAGATTGATACCTTGCACGCCGGCCAACTCGTCGTGGTTTGGCCGGAAATGGCCTCGAAAGGGGCGGTGCTCGCCAGAGCTTACTCCGTGTCGTCGAACTCGCAGGGCAGGGTCCGGGGTTCGTTGCGAGCCTCTCTTCGATGGTGACTCGGTCCTAGTGAGTCCAGGGGAAGAGAGAGAGCCGAGAGACAGACAGAAGAAGGAAGAAAAGAAAACAGAAAAGAAGAAGAAGAAAGAAGGGAGTTCACGGGGGAGGGACAGAGAGAGAATGAAGAGTGACGGGAATGGGGGGACACAAAAACAGAAGGTGGCCCCTTGGGCACACCAATTAAGAATTAAAAACCATTTTTAAATAAAATGGGGGTGAGGTGTTACACTTCCGATACTGTTTACTTTTAACGAAAAATCACATTTTTATCTTTCTCTAGTACTATTCACTACACCTTTATTTATCTCTTTTCATTAAAACTAAGGATGGTGTAGTCAATTTGAATTTCAGATGATTTTAATAGACTTTTCTAAGTGATAGATTTTAAAGGATTTTAAAAGACTTTACAATTGTACATAGATTTTAACAGATTTATACGGATTTCTCTTATAGATTTCTATAGACTTCTTTTATGGATTTCTTATGATCTTGAAAAAATTGAGAATTGCACACAGAGTCGTCAAATTACTTTTATGAAATTTTACTGCTGAGATTAAACATCCCTCGTCACCTACTTGAACACCAGACGATGCACACAGAAACACTTGCCTCTCGCAGAGAAAAATAGCACAAGTAAAATATTATTTCAAAACACTTGCCTCTCGCGGAGACGAATAGAGCACAAGTAGCAGATTTTTTCAAGAACCTTTTAGAATTGTAACAAAGGTTGTTCTCATCCCAGAGAACAAGGTAGGGAGCTAGGCAGCTTGTCCCCTGCCATATAAGCTGTTTATACCATATTTAAGGCCTCGTATTTAGACCTCGTATAAATACTTGGGGGATTTAAATGTAATTATGTAATAAATATAAATACTTGGGGGATTTAAATGTAATTATGTAATAAAGGAATGGGCAAATATGTAATAAGTGAGGAGTCCTTATTCTATAAAAGCACTCATCACCCTTACAATTAAGAGGATGCCAATTCCTAGGCCCTCTCACCCCCTCTCAAAGCTCTCACTCTCAGAGCTCTCTCTCCCTCAGATAAATACATATTCAATGTGGACGTAGCCCAAACCTTGGGGTGAACCACGATACATCTTGTGTTATTTACATTTCATGCAGATTCACGGTCGAATTTACGTTGTTCCAAGACCTCCGGTTTTGTGCATCAACATTTGGCGCCGTCTGTGGGAAACGACACAAAAAGCTATGTCGGTTATTTCTCATTTTTTCATCTCACACCATGAGATCTCACCACAACCTCCACCGTGAACCTGCAGAGAATGAAAACAAAAAGGATATGAGATCGTGACACAATGCAAGTTAGGCAATGGAGAGAGAGATTATGCTGGGTCAAGGGGAAACATGTGGTTGTTGTTCATGGGCCTGGACAAGGTTGGCAAGAAGATGAAGAATGGACAGAGACAGGGAGCCAAAGGAAATAAACCCTTATACTCGAAATCTCCTTGAAGCTCACCCATGGCGATATCGAATCCAAGATTGAAGATGCCAGAGATATCAGAAACTTGGTCAGAAAGTCTTCACTGTCGTCCTTATCTTCGATGCCTCTCAAATTCGACCCCTCTCAAGTCGTCGATGTCAACGTCCGAGTCACCATAGGCGAGGTCGGTGCCACTAGCTTGCTCGATGCCGGCGGGATTTGGTAGCAACAACACGGGGGTCTCTCTCAGATGCATCAGCTCCAAGCGGGCGGCTGCTTCGGCGTCTCCTTGTTACGAGTACTCAACCGCCGTCGCCAGCAATGGCTCCGTCCTCCTCAAGTCCTCTTCGTCCTCCTTAAAAAAGAACAACTCCGCCTCCGCTGCCATCACAGTAACAACCTCATCACCAAATGGATCACCTGCAGTATCTAGTCTATTTGATGCCTGTTGCACAGTCACAACAATCCTACAATGTCCCTATGCAACCTAACATGGTTGACACGAGCGAAGATGCCTCAAGCCGTTTTACACCCAGATCTTGGTTCTGCCGTTTACAAGAACAATAATATCCCACCCGTTGAGAGGAGGGAGAAAGATGGAGAGAGAGAGAGAGAGCCTGTGAGGGGCATGGAAGGGCTGGCTATGCTGAGACAGCTCATCGGTCAGCTTCAAGAGCTCGTCGGCTCTCACCCATCTCCTCCTCATTACCATTACCATCTTCAACTTCAGTTTCAACCTCCTCCTCTACTCCGCCATCATCACTCTCAACAACCACCGCAGAACTACCACCATCCCCTGCGAGCCCCGCGACATCATGAAGCCTCGAAAAGTATCGCCTGAGATGCAAGCCTTTGTGGGTGCCCCCAAGACTTCTCGCACCTAAGCTCTGAAGCAGATTTGGGCCTACATTAAGCAAAACAATCTTCAGGAATAATGGTGAAGCCGTCGCACCTAATAAAATCCCAGCCTCTGTTTCCGGTCACCTCACCGAAAGTTTCTGGGTCTTCTTCTTGATCAAATGACGAGGAGAGAAAAGCTCAAGGCCTCAAGAATTCAGAGGGAAACACGTGGACATGCTGACGACGTTGCTGTCACTCAAGGATGATGCTGACAGTGAGGGCACCAAGCTCACCGACACTGAGATTAAATATGTTGAATAAGCCATATTTAAAATGTTGCGTGCTGTTGCTGTTTTTGGGTCCACCACCTTCACTGCATACACTTTCAGAGATAGAGACGCATTGGAAAACAAAAGGAAAAGAGAAAAAGAAAAAGAAAAATGAAGAGTGATGGGCACAACCAGGCTGTCCAAGAAAAGCTAGAAGAGTTAGCCCTCCAGTTTCGCCAAGAGACAGAGACAGAGACGCAGTGGAAAACAAAAGGAAAAGAGAAAGAGAAAGCAAAAGCAAGAAATAAACACCTCACCAGAATGATGTGATTTACTTTTCTTGTTTTTGTATGATGTAAATTATTTTTCTTATCTTCCAGAGACATTTGTATAAACCCCATCAGAAGGTAATATGTATAAACCCCATCAGAGGGTAATAATAAAAAATAAATAAAAAATAATAATAAAAAAAATAAAATAAAAAAAAGGGCAAAGCCTAAAACAAATGGGTTGGCATATTGTGGAGGGCGAAAGCCCATAAGCCCGAAATAGCACCAACCAGGTCATCAAAAGTACGCCCAGTACTCCACAATTATTCGGCAACCCGCCACTATTACCACCAACCAGGTGATCAAAAGTACGTCCAGTACTCCACAATTAGTCGGCAACCCGCCGTTATTACCACCAACCAGAGTTGGCAACCCACCACTATTATCGCCAACCAGGTGATCAAATGTACAACCCGTACTCTAATATCATTTGGCAACTAGCCATTCATGCCACCAACCAGGGGATGAAATGTACAACCCGTACTCTCCTTCATGCTACCAACCAGGTGATTAAAAGTACGTACAGTACTCCAAATTATACATGAGCATTACTCATGTCATTCATACATAAACATGCATGAGCATCACTCATGACAATCATACATAAACATTCATAACCATCATTCATGTCAACATTCATGAGCATCACTCATGTTAACATTCATGAACATCACTCATGACAACATCCATAAGCATCACTCATATCAATCAACATAAACATTCATGAGCATCACTCATGTCAATCAGCTTCAAAAGCTTCATTTACAGAGCTCTAGCTTCAAAAGATTCATTTACAAAAGCTCTAGCTTCGAAAGCTTCATTTACAAAGCTCTAGCTCCAAAGCTTCACTTGCAAAGCTTCACCTACAAAGCTCCAGTGCAGGGTATACAAATACCGCATTCGAACAACCGCCACCTCGGCCCATACATGGATTCAATTTGAAGTCTCCAGCCAACATACTCTATTGACCGAAGACTTGGGGGGCTACATTATGTACCATATATTGAGCCTCAATTGTGCCTCATGAAAAATACTTTAGGGACTTAGCCCATTATTTATGTACTGAGTAGCGAGCCCTTATTTTATAAAAGGGACTCCCTTACCACCATTAGAGAGCATCGCCGCCTACTGAGTAACCGCCTCGCTGCGCATCAACTCTAGCCCATCATTTATGTATTGAGGAGCGAGCCCTTATTCTATAAAAGGGACTCCCTCACCTTCAACGCCACAAGCCGAGTCAACCAAAGCAACATAAGCCACGAGCCAAGCAACCTCGCAACATGTGATACTTCAGATTGAGCACCGCCTCACATCGAACATCAGTTCAAGACAACATCTAGTTACTTCGGCTCACACATGAACTGAATTTCAAGTCTCCAGCCAAAAGCCAAAAGACTCTCTTGACTGAAGACTTGAGGGACTACTGTTTATACCATATTTAAGGCCTCGTATTTAGACCTCGTATAAATACTTGGGGGACTTAAATATAATTATGTAATAAAGGAATGGGTAAATATGTAATAAGTGAGGAGTCTTTATTCTATAAAAGGACTCCTCACCCTCACAATTAAGAGGAGGCCAATTCCTAGGCCCTCTCACCCCCTCTCAAAGCTCTCACTCTCAGAGCTCTCTCTCCCTCAGATAAATACATATTCAATGTGGACGTAGCCCAAACCTTGGGGTGAACCACAATACATCTTGTGTTATTTACATTTCATGCAGATTCACAGTCGGATTTACGTTGTTCCAAGACCTCCGATTTTGTGCAACAACATAAGCTAATATGCGTACATTCAACTGTCAAAAGAGAATGAAAAACATAAATGATTTTACAAAATCTCTTATTGCAAAAAGAAGCTCCAGGAAGAAGTTCCAGGTAATAAAGAACTTTACATCAGCAACAAAGGTGTCAACACATATTGCAGAAAGAAGTTCCAGGTAATAAAGGATTTTACAGCAGCAATTGATTTTCAGGGAAAGGAAAAGGGGCGAGCGGGGCATTTTGAGAGAGAAAAGCTATGCTGAGAGAGAAGCTTGAAAAGAAATCCTAGGGGTGGAGGTAAGATTCTTTTGGCCTTTGTTATGCATAAAATTCCTCTCAAATCCTACAAAATCACTTACTTAATGAAATCCTTCAAAATCTATGACATTTTGAATACCTACATATTTGTACATTGGATTTTAAATCCCAATTGACTACACTTGAATTTTAATGCATTCTTTTAAATCATATTAAATCCTACTTTGACTACACCTTGATTTCAAAATCTTTTTAAATCCTCTTTTTAAATCTAATAGACTATCTCATGATTCTAAAGTCTTTTAAAATTATTTCAAATCTTAATTTGACTACATCCCCTAAAGTTTTTTTTTTTTTTTTACTTTTCGTTAGTTTTCCTTTAATAATACTCAATTGATAAAAAAAAATTTGATGATCACAATTCAACTTGAAACAAAGTTCAACATCAAAATTTTTTATGGCATACTTTAGTACAACTCAATTAGATCTTTAATGATTTTTTTTTTTCATCGAAAAATATCTTATACTTGAGAGCTCCATAGATCTTAAGATTATTCTGTGAATCTTCTGCATCCATTAATCAACATAATGTTTTAATTCTGATATCAACTAACCACCTACTACATACTTCACCTATATAAGACCACAACTCTTTGCAGCCACAATCCACACAATGGAGTATTTTTCTTGTGCTGCAATTTTAACCTTGGCATGCCTCGCCACTCTGGCCCTTGTCTCAAAAACCTTGTTTCCCCAACTCAAGAAACAAAAATTTCTACCAGGTCCCAAACCCTGGCCTATTATTGGAAACCTCAACCTCATTGGTCCTCTCCCACATCAATCCCTTCACAAATTATCCCAAATTTATGGACCTATAATGCAACTCAGGTTTGGCTCCCGCCCAGTTGTAGTTGCCTCGTCTCCAGAAATGGCTAAACAATTTTTGAAGACACATGATCATGTGTTTTCCTCTAGGCCTCAAACTGCAGCAGGCAAGTACCTCACCTATGACTACCAAAACGTCACTTGGTCACCTTACGGTCCATATTGGCGTCAAGGCCGGAAAATCTTCCTCTACGAGTTGTTTAGTTCCAAAAGACTAGAGTCCTTTGAGTACATTCGTGCCGACGAAAATCGCGCTTTTACATCGCGACTCTATGCCATCGCCAAGTCAGGTAACCCAATTGTCCTCAAAGAGCATCTGTCACGCCTTAATCTTAGCATTATGAGCAGAACTGTGTTGGGTAAGGATTATTTTAGCGTGGCCGAATACGAGGGCTCTATAATGTCACTCAAGGAATTTCAGGACATGATAGATGAGTTGTTTGTGCTTAATGGGGTGTTTAACATTGGGGATTGGATGCCATGGCTTAATTTCTTGGACTTGCAAGGATACATAAAGCGAATGAAGGCTATGCAGAAAAAAATCAATCGGTTTTATGATTTTGTGCTCAACGAACACAAGGCGCAGAAGGAAGGAGTGGAGGAATTTGTGCCAAAGGACATGGTGGATTTACTACTGCAGCTGGTTGATGGTTCAAATGATCTTGAAGTTAAACTCAACTATGACAGTATCAAGGCATTCACTCAGGTATATATCATATAAGATCCCAAATCTATTCAATTGTTAATATTTGTAAGATATGTACACTTCATACATGCATTCTATACACTTACGTACATATTTATCACGTTTAATATATATTTCTCGTATTTGACTAACCATCTATAAAACATAATTGTTCATTTAAATTTAAACCAGGACTTAATAGCTGGAGGCACTGATACCTCAGCAACAAATTTAGAGTGGGCAATGTCTGAGCTCATAAAACAACCAAACCTCATTAAAAAGGCAACAGAAGAACTGGACAGAGTGATCGGGAGAGAGAGATGGGTAGAAGAGAAAGACCTAGAACAACTTCCTTACATAGATGCGATCATGAAAGAGACAATGAGGAGGCATCCTGCGGTTGTAATTCTGCCACCACATCTCGCCGTTGAAAACTCCAACGTGGCAGGTTACGATGTTTGCAAAGGAACCGTAGTTTTTGTGAACACGTGGAGCATGGGGAGAGACCCTAAACTGTGGGAAGAACCAGAAGAGTTTAGGCCAGAGAGGTTCTTAGGGAATACTGGGATTGATTTGCAAGGACAGAGTTTTGAGTTGCTGCCGTTTGGGTCGGGGAGGAGGATGTGCCCTGGTTATAAGCTAGGGCTGAGGATGATAAGAACTTGTTTGGCTAACATGTTGCATGGGTTTAATTGGAAGTTGCCTGGGAATGTGAAAGTGGAAGATTTGGGTATGGAGGAAGCTTATGGATTGGTCACAACTCGGAAGTTCCCACTTGTTGCTGTTATGGAACCTCGGCTGCCAGTCCATCTTTATTAGGTATATTTGTATTTGGCAAGGTACTCGTATCTTTGTTGGTTAAGAGTGTTCATTTTATTACTTGGGGTTTGGAGCTTGATTTGGACTTTGCACAACTCTGTTGGTAAAGAGTGTTAACCCATCCACTTGCATGAGATAACACTCCTCATTGCTCGCACATTCCCAAAATCATTTGTATCAACAACATAGTTATGTTTAATTCTGAAAGTATCCCTCCTTTATTTATATTACTTGTGTTCTTTTATATTCTTATGAATATTAGTGTAGTGAGTTTGATATGATCCTACACTCCTGCAGTCCTGCTCAATAAAACCGTGTATCAAAGTTTGTCAGAATGTATCAAAGTCTGATCAATAAATTATATTCCCTATTGTCTCATAGTTTACTATAAAGTGGTCGTGCCCGAGTGGTTATCGGGCATGACTAGAAATCTTGTGGGCTTTGCCCGCGCAGGTTCGAATCCAGCCGCGACCCCGTATTTTTGTATTTTTTTCAATGTTTTTTCTTTACATATGATTTCTGCTCCAATTCCATTCCAACGTTGGGAGAAATTAACGTCGACGTGTAAGAATCATAAAAACTTACTTTTGTGTTGCTTGCCCATTTCTTGTTGGTTCTAGGCTCAATGTTGTAGTTTTTGTGGGGTTAATTACCTTTCTAATTAGTTATAATTGCAGCTAAAAAAATAAGGAGAAATGCAGATGTGTGTGATGCGTGTGACATATTTATTGAATGGTGTTAAGTCCGCACAACATTATTTACTTTTGTGTTGCTTGGCCATTTTTTGTTGGTTCTAGGCTAAATGTTGTAGTTTTCGTGGGATTAATTACCTTTCTAATTAGTTATAATTTCAACTAAAAAAATAAAGAGAAATGTGTATACGAGATATTTATTCTATGATGTTAAATCCGCACAATGTTATTTTCTTCGTAATATAAATGATTGTCAATACCAGCCAAAAACGAATTATTGTGATAAATAGTCCGTAGTCGTACGAATTATTGTGATAAATAGTCCGTAGTCGTATGGACTTTAGTCCCCTTCAATTATCTCTCTGGCACAATTGCGTTTCATGTTGCAAACTAGGCCACGATGTCAACTATATATGAAAGTTTTTGGATCGTCCTTTTTTTGTTCTTTTTTTCCGACGATTGGATCGTAAATTTAAAGCCACACATATAGCCGGAGGCACGGAGACTGTACAGTGACTACTGAACAAGCGAAACAACCACAGCTCATCGAAGAAAGAGCCTGCAGTACAATGATAATGATTGGGAGAGATGGGTGGAAGAAAAAGACTAGCCACGTGACCAACATATATAGGCCCCCTATGTGGAATTGATAAGGAGTACAGTTGTTAGAGTAAAATTGGTAATTTCTAAACAAAACATCATAGTATGCAATATCTTAAGCTAATACATGTTTTTTTTTGTAATTATTTTAGTTTAAATTTGTCTCTCGTGCTCTCGATTAGTAAAATAACAAACATTTCAGAAGCATCCATTCAGGTAACATATGCATTCTTGTAGTTAGGCTTAACTACAATATGTTAGATCAATCAACTTGGCATGATTATTGTTACGGTGTTATGTCTACAGAGAAAAGAGTATACTTGGGTTTATTTACATGATACTAGGTTTTAATCAAAGCCCATGAATTTAAGTGTGAACAAAACCTTAGCATATACAACCGGATGAGTCACTTGATAATTTAGTTTTATGCCTTGTCTCAACACCTTCAAATGTTTTTGTTTTTATTTTTATCTCATCTATTTAGAGTTTTAAGTCATTTTGAAGTCTCCTACTGCAGCTTATATATAGATGGGATTACATTAGGGTTTCGCTTGCTGTTGCCGCATGTTATTGATATAGGGGTCTAGGTTAAAAACAAGTTGTGGTTGCTGCCATTGCGTTTTCGTGAAAGTGAAAAGAATGCTGCTGCTATATGAGAATAAGTTTTTTTAGTCTTGGATTGCTGCTGCACTTTGATTGTTTAAGTCATATATATATAATAGTCTACAACAACTACATGCATTATATAGATCCATTACTTGCTGCATGTATTAGAATACATATATATTCTTATATATTGCTGCATGCTCTGTAGGTATGTATTGTAGTTTGCATTTGATGCAGCACCGTGCACTGAAAGCATCGTCATTCATATATATAACAGCAGAAAGTTTGTTTTCCATGTCGGTCAGCAGCCTGTGTTTCTAAAAGAAAATTCATATTTTTCCCTTGATGTTTATGGTAGAAAAATCAGTTTGTATCCACGTGTTTTTTCTTTTAAAGAAAAATTTAGTTTTGTTCACTGATTTTTCATTGTGCTTTAATCGAAATCAATTATGAAAATGTGCCTTGTGATTTTCATAATTGGTTGATTTTCAAAAATCATTTCATTTCATATATTCTGCATGATCGCGTTAGTATCTTGTAAAGTTCGAGGAGACAGTGATTGACGGCCACGTTAGTGTCGTGCACTTTCACTTGAAGGCTAAAGAGATATCGAGTAGCAAAGTATGGAGACAAAACTGCCTACTAGTATGTGTGTCTAGTTGATGAGTTTTGTAAGTCTTTCTGTACTCATTTCTCTTAGTATTTATCTTTTTAACTGCACATGTGTAGGATGTAAAGTTCTAGTGAATGACAATGAGTGTTAGTTGATATTACTTAGATGACAGCTAGCTTGGTTCTCAAGTTATCTGTGATGCAAGTGGTATAGTTAGTCTCTACTTCGTAAGGGTTATGGAGTCTTAACACCATGCAGTTAACTTAAAAGCGATCCCGATAAGGATTGAATACAAAGATGTTGAATCATGATAGGACTCATTCATTCTTAAGGCGATAAGGGTGCACTACTGGTAATAGGCTGGTGGTGCAACCCTAGTAGTATATATATGAAGTTATAGTCCCTGCTCCCATACGTAAAAAACCCTAAATATTGATGAAACATATTCACACAGTAAGGGAGCTATTGAGTAGTGGGAGTAGAAGACTGACTTGCGTTACAATCATGGCATCAAATACAAGTAGGTGTTCCTGCAATTAATTTTTGATATACACTACTAGATATTTTGTACGAGTTAGTTGTATTGTAACCCTAGTACCTAGTTGTTGTAGTTTTGGCTTATGAGTTTTATAGAACTGCTTCCATAGGATAATTTGATATGTGATGTGAATGTGGAATTAATTTGAGAATTAAAAATTATATTGAAAATTGAATTGGATTTTTAAATTGGAACCTATTCACCCCCTCTAGGCTAAACTAGTATCATTCTAGAACTTTCAACAGTCACTCGAGACCCCTCCGAGTAGTGCTTGAACTCTCTCGAGACCCCTTCAAGTAGTGATTGAGCCCTCTCGAGACCCATCGAGTGATTGTAATTCCTAAAAGTATGAAAAAGGAAAGGACTAGAAATATCTAACGTGCATATATATGCTCAAAATTTGGCTATAGTTTTCAAAACCCTAGCTGCATACAGCTTTGGGTAGCATGTTACATGAATTCAAGTACTGGAAATATTGACTCATCATGATATTTTGTAATTCAAAGAGCCTCATTGTTATGAACATACTAGGGTTGAGTAGGTATGAACTTGTTACACTTTACCTCGATCTAGGTTAGAAAACTAGCAAGCTAGGGTTTATGCAGCTTTTACGAATTACTAAGTTTCTGGTAAATAAATTTTAGCTAGGCATCCATGGATGATTAGGGTTAGGATTCATCACCTAGTTCTGCATCAAAATTTCCAACTATTTAAAAACCCCTATCTTATCTTTATATAACAACTCAATGGCTACAATTTTATGATGCTTTTAAATTAGATGATGGGTTTTGTACCCACCTGAATGTCTGCAGGTTCCAACAACAGAGGACTCAAAGTTGACATTCAAAAATTCCAACTATTTAAAAACCCTAAACCCTGCATTCATGTAAGCATATCATGAAGATTTGCAAATGTTGGGTTGGCGAGGAAGTTGCAGAGCTGGATTATCTGGTGACTCGTATACTATTTATATCTAATTTTTCTTTCACATAACGACGTCGGTGTCTTAGCTGTTGTGTTTTGTTTGTTAATGAAACACAGAAGAAAACAAACTTTTAGTGGATTTTTTTATTGAAAAGGAATTATTCATGTCGGTATTTGGTACAAGAATAAGCATCAAATAATTAGAAAATGGGTTATGGACTTGGTGGTAATCAACAGCAAAATCAAGGAAATGACAGTTACAACACCACCAAAAGGTTAGTGATTTCCCACTTTTACTTATTTAATTTGCTAATATTGGAGAGAATTAAAACATGTTTGGAAGTGTTTTTCAAGTGCTTTTGCACTTGAAGGGCGAGTTTACTAATCCGTAATTAGATTGAGAGAAATTGGATTGAGGAGGAATTAAAATGAGGTGGAATCAGAATCAGATTTATGAAGTTGTTACTAAAACTGTCTGGAATTGGAATAGGAATGATGTTGAGTCCAGATAAATTGTTTACTAATTCACTTCAATCGGAATTAAAACTAATTTAATTACTAAATTGCCCTTATATAAATAAATTATTTTCATACTAATTAATTAAATTAAATTTATATAATAAAATTCATCTATATCTTAATTAAATTAAATTTCTTAATCAGATTCCCTTCTCCACCCACCCTTGCCTTTCCAAACATACCAATTATCCACCCCCTTATGCCTCCATAGCCCACCCTGCCTTTCCTTGCATTGCCCTTCACCCCTGCCTTTCCTTGTCCAATTGCACTGCGGTCTCGTTGCCGTTTCATAACCCAACTATCTTCTTTCATGGTCCGCACCGCACATAATCCCAACTATCTTCAGCTTCCCCCTCTTATTTTTCCATCTTTTTCTCATCTCCCTCCTCTTTCCAGCCACACAGCCACTATAGTAGTGGATCCACCATCACTGTACCACCACTGCAGCTTCAATTCTAGGTGTTAGAGTGTCGTTCAATTGGCAGATACGACACCGAACGAGTTTCAAATCCGTTCTTCGCCAACGACAACCCATTCCACCAACTCAATCTTCGAAGCCCATCCATCCAGGGGGTAGTTTGGGTATAAAAGTTGGATTCCTGGAAGAGCCTTCTCCCTGGAATCCAAATACCACCTCCATCTAGGGGATCCGATTCCAAGAGATTTAGGGATCCAACTCCTGATTTTAAATGGACCCCATCTTGTTTTTCATTCTGGAAATGTTAGTAAACGGCTTGAATGCCTGAAAAAAAATGAAATTCCGTTTCTTGCCATTCCGTTCCGATTTGGTAAACATGCCAGAAATGTATTTTTTAAGAAATATCAGTTATGTGTTTCTTGTAAAAACCTTTTCAAGTGTTTTTCCAAGATTATTTGCATTTTTACCAAGAATAGGTACCAGAAACACTTTCGTCAAAAATGTTTTTTGTCATTTTAAAATCAATTCCAAACATGCTCTAATTAATAAGTCTGCTACATGTGTTCTTAAGCAACCTTAGACCCAACGAGAATGCACAAGAGGCCACAATTTTGTTGTAAAATGGGCCCACTAAAAGGCCCTACCTTATTAACGACATGGGGTTTTCTAGCCTAGCTAGTACTGTTAGTTTTTCTTATACAAATAATACTTTACATTAACCCATGACTCAAGTGCAGTGGAGGGCACATCTGTTCTCGCCTACTACTGTTTATAACTCTAGTGTGCATCAAGATTCAAGGCATTCTTTGTTTCTTAATTGATTAACTGACATTAGAAGACGTGACAACTCTAGAGTTTATATATCGGTACATTTGTTCATAACTATTCACTTAGTAGAATGATCGTCATAGATGACTATTTGATCAATTGCATTTAGCTAATATTCTATCAATAAAGAATCTGAGCCGAAACCATCCTTAACATCGCCGGAGATTTGCAAAAAATTGTGGAAAAACCGGAACTTCCCGGCGTCATTCAACAGACATGTGTTCAACCTAATCACTCATAACTGAGATTGAGTTTAGCTTGGCATACACATGAGGGCAAGGCGGTGGATGTGAACGAGGGCAAGTCTGATTTGAGGTTTTCATTTGACCAAATAAATTCCAGTCCAAAATAATGATCATCAATTATTGAGAGGCTGCCATTGCCATATATATATATATATATATATATATATATATATATATATATATATATTTTTTTTTCTAATGATTTGTGACATTGCACAAAATAATGTTAACTAAAATCCAATAATAACTTATGCACATTTCATGGTCTCAATGGTCCCACTTCCATGAAACCCCCGTCATCAAGAGGAAAGGAAATTATTTTCTTGTATCGTCACAACACATTGTCATTAGTATTTGTTAGTAGGCCTAATTGGATTATTACTCCCTATGGTGATAGGGGTGGTTGGAAATAAAACTTTATTTTTCAAGTCAATTCATTCTTGTTTTTCGCCTCTCCAAGATTTAGCAGCATAGCTCATGTTGTAGACGAGGACCTCTAACAAAAGCTGATAACTAGGAGGCTACTCCTAACGGTATAATTATTACTCTACTTTTACTGCATTTTACTTATGTTTTGACATCACTTGTGTGATATGGGTTCAAAACCACTCACATGTGCGCTTCAGAATTAGTTACTTTAGATTTAAATTAGTAGCAATTTCCACATCACCATCACTCTATGGCTTTATCACCTCTTTGGTGTCGGTCAGCACAACTCGATTCAGTGTCCAGTGGATATTTTGGGTCTGGGTGTGTTAGGATTTCTGTTAATTGTTAGCATAGCTCACGTGATAACAATTAACGGAGAGTTGACAAAACTTTCAATTTTGAGCCTAAGTCCTGACATATTTCATCACATCCCAACTACAACGGACTATTAACCCAATTAAGCCTTGTTATTAAGATGACCAAACCTATTATTTTATTATTTTATATATTATGCACTAGGGTTTGGTGTTGCATCATTCCATATGAGTTCACATGCCAGTGGATAAGAAAATTCAGTTGCAGTCCTCACATTCCATATGAGGGAGTCCCTTTTATAGAATAAGGGTTCGCTTCTCAATACATAAGTGATGGGTTATGAGTGATGCTCGTGGCGAGACGGTTGCTCAGCTGGCGGCGTTGCTCTCTAATGAAGGTAAGGGAGTCCCTTTTATAAAATAAAGGTTCGCTCCTCAGTACATGAATAATGAGTGCTCTCTAATGAAAGTGAAGGAGTCATTTTTATAGAATAAGGGCTCGCTCCTGAATACATAAATAATGGGCTAAGTCCCCCAAGTATTTTTCATAAGGCCCAGTTGAGGCCCAATATATGGTACATAATGTAGTCCCCCAAGTCTTCGGTCAATAGAGTTTGTTGGCTGAAGACTTCAAATTGAATCCATGTATGTGCTGAAGTAACGGTTGTTCGGAGGCGATATTTGTATACCCTGCACTGAAGCTTTGTAAGTGAAGCTTTGCAAGTGAAACTTTAGAGCTGGAGCTCTGTAAATGAAGCTTTCGAAGATGGAGCTTTTATAAATGAAGCTTTTGAAGCTAGAGCTCTGTAAATGAAGCTTTTGAAGCTGATTGACATGAGTGATGCTCATGAATGTTAACATGAGTGATGCTTATGAATGTTAACGTGAATGATAGTCATGAATGTTTATGTATGATTGTCAAGAGTGATGCTCATGAATGTTTATGTATGAATGACATGAGTAATGCTCATGTATAATTTGGAGTACTGGTCGTACTTTTGATCACCTGGTTGGTGGTATGAAGGAGAGTACAGGTTGTACATTTCGTCACCTGGTTGGTGGCATGAATGGCTAGTTGCCAAATGATATTAGAGTACGGGTTGTACATTTCATTACCTGGTTGGTGATAATAGCGGCATATTGCCGAATAATTGTGGAGTACTGGGTGTACTTTTGATCACCTGGTTGGTGGTAATAGCGGTAGGTTGTCGAATAATTGTGGAGTACTGGGCGTACTTTTGATCACCTCGTTGGAACTATTTTGGGCTTATGAGCTTTCGCCCTCTACACAACATTCCAGCCCATTTATTTTGGGTTTTGCCTTTTTTTTTAATTATTATTACCCTCTGATGGGGTTTATACAGATGTCTCTGAAAGATAAGAAAAATAATTTACACCATTCAGAAACAAGAAAAGTAAATCACATCATTCTGATGGGGTGTTTATTCCTTGTTTTTACTTTCTGCTTTCCGTCGCACTCTCTCTATCTCTTCACCTGGTAGACAAAAAGAATCGTAATAATAGGAACTTTATAATGGAGTAATTAGGTTTTCATCCTTATTTTTACTACTCTATTGATTAAAACCTTATTACTTTTCAATTTTTGATCAAGGTCCTTTGTATTAATAATATCATTAATTATTTCAATAATAAAATATTTTTTATTTCTAAATATATTTATTTAATATTAAAAATGTTACAATTAGTATATTTATATTTATGGCTAAATTTTTTATCATATATTTTTATTTTTAGTTTGTACCTATTTTTAATTTGCAACCCTTTTTTAATTTGTACCAATTTTCCTTTCAGTTTTAATTTGTACCCATATATTAATTTCTTTTTGTGCCCATATTTTTTAAAGTTTTATTTGTATTGTACCCATATTTTTTTATTTATTTGTACCCATTTTTATTTTTGCTAAATGTACCCATTTTGAAGAATGTACCCATGTTTTGATACAATAATTTTTTTGTTATTTTTTATGAATGTACCCATGTTTACACACACACACACAATAGTATATTTATATTTTAATATTTTTAATCCCACAAATTGTGGTTTTTTTTTTTAAATCTCATTACTATAAACAACTATAAATTTTAATTTTTAATTTAAAAAATATAGTAACTTACATAGAAATAAATTATCAATTAATTTCAGGGACTTGGATCAAAAATTGAAAACCAACAAGGTTTCAGTCAAAGACTGTTCATAACTAGGGACCGCATCCAAAGTCTCCCCTTTATAATTTTTCCCATTTTCTTCTTTTCTCTTTTCTTTTTCCGCTTTCTTTTGCTTTTCTCTTTGTTCCCACTGCCTTTCTCTTTCGGCCTGGTTGCTGCTGGGACCTTGTCCCCATCCCAATTCCAACCACAGCAGACCACTGGAATCTTAGACTGAAAAACGGCAGGCTCTGCTCCTTCTTCTTCTCGTCTCCGATCTCCGGAGCCTTCGCCACCGGCGACGCCGTGGGGACCCCCTGCTCTCCGTATTGATGGCGTGATTGAGACTCCCCTGTTCATACGGAGACGCCAATATCGGTGTCGGCAACCTGATTCTTGCGAAGCTTGCGCTCCAAATGTGCCGTTATCCATATCGTCCCAAGATGGCATTTCTTGGCCAATATAAACTTTCGGGTTACTAGTTGCTTGGTATCTCCACCCATTTTCTCTTCGCAGCCTGGGCGCTTCCAATTTTGAAAACTGATGGATCCAGCTTTTTCTGCAATTCTTCTTTGGGGATACCCTCTGGTGGGATGGCCAGGAACAGCTGCACTTCCGGTAACCCGGTAGCAGTGTATGCCCTTCCTTCATCAGTAAACATCCACATCTCTCTTTTGATGTTCTGTGCGATAATATATCTGAAACCATAGAGCCCACGTTCAGCTGTAAACTGACCGGAATCTGATATTTCATTCTTTGACTCAAGGTATCCTAGAATTGCCTCATCCGCCATCGCTCTCTCTCTCTCTCTCTCAGAGTAAGGTTCAGTCCCCCACTGGCCAATGGAGTGAACAAAGTGGGCAAGAACACCTTGATCAAGATAGTGTCGCCACGAAAGAGCTGGAGCTTCTCCATTGTGTCGGGGTGGAGCGCAACGACGGAGTTGTCGTCATTGATAGCATCGTCGACAATGAGCCGACTCACAGACTTCTTGCGCTCGAGGGTCGCAGTACTGAAGTCCCTCTTCGTTCCCTTAAAGTCTAAAGATCTAGTCTTATCCATCATGGTGGAAGGCGGAACAGAGACCAAGGGGACGAAGGGAGATGGCTTTGGTCCAGGTGGAAAAAGAAGCCCTTTGCGATTGGATCTGAGAGCTTAAACTAAGAAATACCAAATAGAGAAAAGACATGGGATTATCAAGCAATAACTCAAGAAATCCATCTGTGATCTCACCAGCTGACACATAACTTGAAGTTACAACCTTTTCTCGCTTTCTAGTTGAAAATTTGAGAGGGATGAGGCAACCAGTCCAGGCGTGAGAGAGAGAGAGAGACACGTTACTCTACTAGTGTCAGATAAATTGCTTTTGTATCTGAGAAGATAATGAGAATTTGGAGTTGGGGTTTTGTGTTGGTGAAGTGGGTGTCAGACCCGATACCCCGGAAATGGTATTCGGGGATTTCGAGCTGGTCTTTCCAGATTTCCAGAGTGATGAGTTTTGGTAGAGTTTTCTGGTTGGTTTTTTAGAGAGAGATAGATAGAATGAACCGTTGGGTTTTTTGTGAAAGCTTTGGGTTTTGGGGTTTTTACAGATTCACAGTGGTGAGATTTGATGAAAAAATGAAAGAGAACCGACATAGTTTTTTGTGTTGATTCCCACAAACGGCGCCTAATGTTGATGCACAAAATTGGAGGTCTTGGAACAACGTAAATCTGACCGTAAATCTGCAAGTAATGTAAATAACACAAGATGTATCGTGGTTCATCACAAGATTTGGGCTACGTCCACACTAATTATGTATTATCTGTTTGTGAGGGAGAGAGATGGAGAGAGATTCTGAGAGTGAGAGAACCCTTCCATGGCCTAAGAAATTGGCCTCATCTAATTGTGAGGGTGAGGAGTTCTTTTATAGAATAAGGGCTCCTCACTTATTACATATTTGCCCTTTCCTTTATCACATAATTACATTTAAGTCTCCTGAGTATTTTTACGAGATCTAAATACGGATGTCCTAAATATGGTATAGACAGAAAGCATAAACGGCTAGGATCAGAATCTAACTGTACAACCCACTTTTTGAATTAGGTGTTTTTGGTTCATTAAAAACAGAAACTCTATTAAATATACAATTAAAGAGAAGAAAAACAAAAAGAAGAAAGAAGTTTCTGAATTTGAAAAAATTAATTCAAGAAAAAACTAAAATGATTGGCCCCAAAAGTCGAAAATTAACATTTCCCCTCACAAGAGTTATTGCACTAGAGTCTGCAGGTGCTATACAGCATATGTAGCCAAAGGCAACTTTGACAAATCTCTATTTACAATTTTTATGTGTGAATGCAAGATATGATCTACATATGTATTTTAGCACTACTCTATGTTCCCTTGGCTCGTTGGTGCGAATGAGATTTCAAGCCATTATTTCTATGATTCTGTTGCAGCATATTTTCTGACAACTTTTATACAAATTTTCATTTTCAATAAGTCATTTTAAATCTCACAGAAGATTAGCAATAAAATGTAGTAGGATTCTTTTGTACTTTATTTTTTAGGATATAATAAAAGTTGACGAAGAATAAGGGGCATGAGAAATGGAAGAAGCGCAGAAGGATAAATCACAAGTGTGAAATTTGTAACCCTTTGTAATGCAATATTTCTTTGTCAACACTGGTTTTCGAGCTTTTAGGGTTTTCGTAATGTGGCCACCTTTTTATTAGTTTTCTTTTGTTTTTATTGGGTTGAAGTCAAGTTTGTATTTGTTTTTATGGTGTGTAGAAAAGAACTATTTACTCATGTTATGTTTTATAAGTAGTGTTCTAAAATCACCACTAATGTTGTTTAGGCGTTAAGCGGCTCGTTACCGTCCTGATTTATATCTAGGTGTTTGAAAATTAAGAAATGACACATAAATCTCTAGGCTTTTGAAAATTAAGCAAGGGTGCCTAGGTAGGCAAGGCGCCATTCTAGCTCGTCTAGACCCGCTTAAGCATCCGTCTATATCACGACTCTCACTTAAATAGAAGATAGATAACTTTTATTTTGCATTTTATTTTTTCAATAAATTGGGAGAGATTTGTTGAATACTTGGTGAACACTCGTTATATGCTTGTTCTATATGTTTTCAGTATGATCTAATACTTTATAATCTATATGTAATTATACTTTGCAATTTATATATCCAAGTGCAATTATACAACTTTTAAAGTATAAATAGACTTTTAGTTATATGTTATATATTAAATTTCATTAAAAATTATTATAAAAAAAAGCCCAGGTCCCCGCTTAGACGCTTATTCCCATTGCCTTCCAACAATAATGTGCCCATTGCCATTTTTTTTTCCAATGTTTTCGATGAGGAATTGTTATTTGAGCATTTAGATGGATATCTAGAGTTACTCTTATTACATTTTTCATATCATTTTTGTATCATATTTCTAATAAAATTAGGGAAAACCAACAATTTGAGTCTCATTTCTATTCAAGAGGTAATACAATTATGAAATAATCGTATAAAAAATGTAATAAAAAAATATTTTTTAAGGATATATTGAGGTAGAGCAACGAAATGTTGCTATCGTTGCATCATTACCTTTACCTTTAATATTTGCCAATGAAGAGAGCAAGTTATATCTCAGTGCGTGAGTTGAGACATTAATCATTGTGTATTTGGTGCTTAACAATCTTTCGGAAGGGTTTAAGGTTTGGAAAAATTGAAGAAAGTTGAGGTTTCACCATAAAATTAATTGGTAATATGGAGAGTAGTTCAACCTTTTATAAGCTCATGCAAGGTTCCTCCTCTCATCAATGTAGGACTCATTCTCAACATGCCCCCTTACGTGTGACGAAGCCTAACACGTAGACAATACAACGGGATGATGTGGAGCGCATGTGACCGTTTGGCTTCACACGTGGAACAACTTGCTCTGATACTATGAAGAAAATTGACGGGTTCCACCATATAACTAAGCGACAATATGGAGAGTAGCCAAACATTTTATAAGCCCATGCAAGGTCCATTCTCTCATCAATGTGAGACTCATTCTCAATATAAATCACATCACCAAAGCAGACAATATCATGCTACGGCGGAGTCAAGCTCGGGATGTGGTGGGGGCCCGGGCTGGGATCTGACAATAATAGTTTCCATATTTTATTGTCAAAACACTACAAAAATATTAGGGTAAATCTCTATTTACTACCCTTATGTTTCGTGATTTTTAACATTTAGTACATCAAGTTTTTTTCGTCCTAGTGTCATACCTAAAGTGTAAATTTTAGGACAGTCTCATACATCCGTTAGTCAAACTATTAAGTCTCCCGTTAACTGTGATGTGGCACCCATGTGGACAATGACAGGGTGCCACGTGTCATCCACGTGGAAATTAAAAATAAATTATTTATAAAAAAATTAAAAAAAAAAAAAACTTTCATCTTCCCCAAATCCCACCTGTACCCACCCTCCCATCTCCCACCTCTTCGTCTTCCCCAAATCCTTTTCTTCCCTTTTTTTGTTTACTGCAAATATCTTATTTCACCATCAAACACACATTCAAACCCCCCCCCCCAAAGAAACAAACTTTCATGCAAAACTTTACCAGGAAATCACAAAAGCATGAAGCTTCACATTCATGCAAAGTTAAAAAAAAAAAAAAATACCCTCAATTCCCCAAGTCCTAAAACTTCAATGGAAACTGGTTTCGCTGATAAAAACAATCAATTTCAACCTCATTTGCACTTAACCAGCCTCGATCAAACCCTCCAAAATGTCCAATTTGCAACTAAAGACTTCATGCCACAATCTTCAACAAACCCACATCACCATTTGTGACTACCCGCGCCCACCCTCTTACCACCCACCTCTTCGTCTTCCCCAAATCCCACCCGCGCCCACCCTCCCACCCCAGTCGTCATCGGATACCCTCAGTGTTCATGTGCCTCTCGGCTCGTGACCAGCAACGATTTGCATCTTCTGCAACTCCTGGATCTGCCTCTGAATCTCTACCTGAGACATCACCAGTTCTCCGGTGTAGCGATCCCCAAGAAATCGAGGTTTGTCGGCGAGGCAATGACCGAAGCCTTCGGAGAGGATCCATTGGGAGACCCGATTTGAACCGAAGTCGTGACAAGAGCCGTCGAAGAGGATCCATCGACTTCGTTAGAAGTGTCGCAGAGGGAGCAGAGTGGGGTTGGTTAGGGGTGTTGTAGTCGATTTCGTGGGAATGATGGGAGGAGTCGCGAGAGTCCGGGTAGGAGTGGTGCGAGAGAAAATGTGTTGGGGGGTAGGAGAATGGATGGGTGATGGGAGGGTGGGTACAGGTGCGATTTGGGGAAGATGAAAGTTTTTTTTTTTATAAATTATTTTATTTATTTTATAAATAATTTATTTTTAATTTCCATGTGGATGACACGTGGCACCTAATCATTGTCCACATGGGCGTCACGTTATAGTTAACGGGAGACTTAACAGTTTGACTAACGGATGTATGAGACGGTCCCAAAATTTACACTTTAGGTATGACTTTGGGACGAAAAAAACTTGATGTACTAAATGTTGAAAACCATGAAACATAAGGGTAGTAAACATAGATTTACCCTAATATTTTTTGTAATGTTATCACAATAAAATATGGAAATTATTATTGTCAGATCCCGGCTCGGGCCTCCACCACATCCCGGGCTCGACTCCGCCATAACACGATATTGTCTGCTTTGGGCCCCGACTACGCCATCACGGTTTTGTTTTTGGGAACTTACATGAGAACTTCCCAATGGGTTACCCATCATGGGATTGCTCTTGTGTGAACTCGCTTAACTTCAGAGTTCCAATGGAACCCAAAACCAATAAGCTCCCAAAAAGCCTTGTGCTAGGTAGAGATGTGAATATACATATAAAGCTTATAGGATCCACTCCCCTGGGCGACGTGGGATGTTACAATCCACCCCTCTTAGGGCTCGACGTCATCGTCGGCACACTTCCGGCCGGGGATTGGCTCTGATACCAAATTATCACATTCCGGCCCGAGCCCCCACCATATCCCGGACTCGACTCTGCCATAGCACGATATTGTTCGCTTTGGGCCCTGATCAAGCTCTCACGATTTTGTTTCTGGGAACTCACACGAGAACTTCCCAGTGGATCACCCATCATGGATTGCTCTCGCACGAACTCACTTAACTTCGGAGTTCCGATGGAACCCGAAGCTAGTGAGCTCCCAAAATGCCTCGTGCTAGGTAGAAATGAGAATATACATATAAGGTTTACATGATCCACTCTCCTTGGTGATGCAGGATGTTACAATTATTGGCACATTGAAATTTTGATTGCGCACTTCTCATATAAGTATTTGTTTTTTACTATAAAAGATTTAAAGTTTATAATTAAATTTTTAAGGGATGGATGTGTGACATCATTTTTTTACACAATTTTTTGTGGAAGTTTTTGTGGAGCCCACTTTGTAAGGTATTCCAACGATTCGAATCGTCTATCTTTTAGGTATTCCCTCAAATATCATATCTACCAAAAATGTTCAATTCCCAAACCATACGACTATTTGATTAAGGGTTTAGGGGTTCTTTGTGGAGCCGTATTTGTTTACAAATGAATGTCTTAATAATTTTTTTATTTGTCTAATATTACGGTCGTACTCGTACTATAAAAACTTGTGTAAAAAAAGTCATCACACATCCGCTCACATTTCTAAAATACCAATAATAATTTCTTAAAATATTTAGAAATTTACGAGGAGCAGATGTGGATAATGAATCTTTGACGAGTGGCTTGTCCTATACTTGTACCCACCCCCATATCTTTCACTATTTGCAACGAGATAGGTGTGTGAAAAAAAAAATTGGGAAACACCGTCTCTGCAAATATTTTGGCAATCATTTTGAAAAAGGGAACTTTAACGAAAAGCACCTGATACTGTTCATTTTAACGAAAAACCACATTTTTACACTAAAAAGTCAATCCTGGTACTATTCACTTTACCCTTTGTTTTGTCCTTATCATTAAAACTCAAAGTTTTCAAGCCATTTTCATTAGTTTTTCTTTTGAAAAAACCATCTCTGCAAATACCTCCATTACCACAAGTAGTGTATTTAAAAATTTATGATGATCATCATACTAAAATTCAACTTGAAACAAAGTTTAACATCAAAATTTCTTATGGCATACTAGTTGTTTATACCATATTTAGGGCATCCGTATTTAGATCTCGTACAAATACTCGGAGGACTTAAATGTAATTATGTAATAAAGGAATGGGCAAATATGTAATAAGTGAGGATCTATTATTCTATAAAAGGACTCCTCACCCTCACAATGAGTGGAGGGCCAATTCCTAGGCCATAAGCCTCTCCTATCTAGAGCAAAGCTCTCACACTCTCTCCCTCACAAATACTCTCAGAGAAATACAATCAGTGTGGACGTAGCCCAAACCTTGGGGTGAACCACGATACATCTTGTGTTATTTACATTTCTTGCAGATTCACGGTCGTATTTACGTTGTTCCAAGACCTCCGGTTTTGTGCATCAACACTAGTACAACTCAATTAGATCTTGAATGATTTTTAATTAAAATTCCAAACAGTTAAAAATTATAAAATATCTTATACTTGAGAGCTCCATAGATATTAGATTATTCGGTGAATCTTCTGCATCCATTAAAGATCATAAATTTTTTATTTCTGATATCAAGTAACCACCTACTACTTCAACTATATAAGACCACAACTCTCAACCGTTCACCATTGCAGCCACAATCCAAACAATGGAGTACTTTTCTTGTGCTGTAATTTTAACCCTGGCATGCCTCGCCACTCTAGCCCTTGTCTCAAAAACCTTGTTTCCCCAACTCAAGAAACAAAAATTTCCACCAGGTCCCAACCCCTGGCCTATAATTGGAAACCTCAACCTCATTGGTCCTCTCCCGCATCAATCCCTTCACAAATTATCCCTAACTTATGGACCTATAATGCAACTCAGGTTTGGCTCCCGCCCAGTTGTAGTTGCCTCGTCCCCAGAAATGGCAAAACAATTTTTGAAGACACATGATCATGTGTTTTCCTCTAGGCCTCAAACTGCAGCGGGCAAGTACCTCACCTATGACTACCAAAGTGTCAGTTGGTCACCTTACGGTCCATATTGGCGTCAAGGCCGGAAAATCTTCCTCTACGAGTTGTTTAGTTCCAAAAGACTAGAATCCTTTGAGTACATTCGTGTTGAAGAAAATCGCGCTTTTACATCACGACTCTGTGCCATCGCCAAGTCAGGTAACCCGGTTGTGCTCAAAGAGCATCTGTCACGTCTTACTTTTAGCATTATGAGCAGAATTGTGTTGGGTAAGGATTATTTTAGCGTTGCTGAATACGAGGGTTCTATAATGTCACTCAAAGAATTTCAGGACATGTTAGATGAGTTTTTTGTGCTTAATGGGGTGTTTAACATTGGGGATTGGATACCATGGCTTAATTTCTTGGACTTGCACGGATACATAAAGCGAATGAAGGCCATGCAGAAAAAAATCAATCGGTTTTATGATTTTATGCTCAACGAACACAAGGCGCAGAAGGAAGGAGTGGAGGAATTTGTGCCAAAGGACATGGTGGATTTACTACTGCAGCTGGTTGATGGTTCAAATGATCTTGAAGTTAAACTCAACTATGACAGTATCAAGGCATTCACTCAGGTATATATCATATAAGATCCCAAATCTATTCAATTGTTAATATTTGTAAGATATGTACACATCATACATGCATTCTATACACTTACGTACATATTTATCACGTTTAATATATATTTCTCGTATTTGACTAACCATCTATAAAACATAATTGTTCATTTAAATTTAAACCAGGACTTAATAGCTGGAGGCACTGATACCTCAGCAACAAATTTAGAGTGGGCAATGTCTGAGCTCATAAAACAACCAAGCCTCATAAAAAAGGCAACAGAAGAACTTGACAGAGTGATCGGGAGAGAGAGATGGGTAGAAGAGAAAGACCTAGCACAACTTCCTTACATAGATGCGATCATGAAAGAGACAATGAGGAGGCATCCTGCGGTTGTAATTCTGCCACCACATCTCGCCGTTGAAAACTCCAACGTGGCAGGTTACGATGTTTGCAAAGGAACCGTAGTTTTTGTGAACACGTGGAGCATGGGGAGAGACCCTAAACTGTGGGAAGAACCAGAAGAGTTTAGGCCAGAGAGGTTCTTAGGGAATATTGGGATTGATTTGCAGGGACAGAGTTTTGAGTTGCTGCCGTTTGGGTCGGGGAGGAGGATGTGCCCTGGTTATAAGCTAGGGCTGAAGATGATAAGAACTTGTTTGGCTAACATGTTGCATGGGTTTAATTGGAAGTTGCCTGGGAATGTGAAAGTGGAAGATTTGGGTATGGAGGAAGCTTATGGAATGATCACAACTCGGAAGTTCCCACTTGTTGCTGTTATGGATCCTCGGCTGCCAGTCCATCTTTATTAGTTATATTTGTATTTGGCCAATTACTTGTATCGTTGTTGGTTAAGAACGTTCATTTTAGTACTTGAGGTCTGGTGATTGATTTGGACTTGCACAACTCTGTTGGTTAAGAGTGTTACCCATGCACTTGCATGAGATAACACTCCTCAGTGCTCACACATCCCAAAATCGTTTGTATCAACAACATAATTATGTTTAACTCTGAAAGTATCCCTCCTTTATTTACATTATCTGTGTAGTGTTCTTTTTTATTCTTATGAATATTAGTGTTGTGAGTTAGATTGATCCTCACTCCTGCAGTGCTTTTTATTGCCATACTTTACCATCAAGTGAGTTTGATTGAATATTAGTCTTTTTTATTCTCATACTTTACCATCAAGTGGTCGTGCCGGAGTGGTTATCGGGCATGACTAGAAATCATGTGGGCTTCGCCCGCGCAGGTTCGAATCCTGCCGACCACGTGTTTTTTCAATGTTTTTTTTTTTATATATGATTTCTGCTCCAATACCATTCCAACGTTGGGAGAAACTAATGTCGACGTGTATGAATCATAAAAAACTTACTTTTGTGTTGCTTGCCCATTTTTTGTTGGTTCTAGGCCCAATGTTGTAGTTTTTGGAGGGTAAATTACATTTCTAATCAGTTGTAATTTCGCTAAAAAATAAGGATAAATGTCGACACATATGAGATATTTATTGAATGGTGTTAAGTTTGCTTATTATTTACTTTTGTGTTGCTTGCTCATTTTTTGTTGGTTCTAGGCTCAATGTTGTAGTTTTCGTGGGGTTAATTACCTTTCTAATCAGTTATAATTTCAGCTAAAAAATAAAGAAAAATTTCGACGTGTGTGACGCATGTGAGATATTTATTGAATGGTGTTAAGTCCGACAACATTATTTTCTTTATAATTTGAATGATTGCCAATGCTAGCCGAAAGTAAATTATTATGATAGATAGTCCGTTGTCGTATAGGCTCTAGTCCCCTTCAATTATCTCTCTGGTACAATTGTGTTTCACTTTGCAAACTAGGCCAAGATGACAACTATATATGGAAGTTTTTGGATTGTCCTTTATTTTTTTGTCGATTGGATCGTCAATTTAATGCCACACATATAGCCGGAACACGGAGACTTGACTACTGAACAAGCGAAACAACCACAGCTCATCGAAGAGTAAGAGCTGCATACAGTGATTGAGAGCGATGGGTGGAAGAAAAAGACTTGCCACCTGACAAACACATATATAGGCCCCCTTGCTGCATACAGCTTTGGATAGCATGTTACTGAACAAAAAGCATGAATATATAACAAACTAAGGTTTAGTAGGTATGAACTTGTTACACTTTACCTCGATCTAGGTTAGAAATGACTAGCAAGCTAGGGTTTATGCAGCTTTTACGAATTACTAAGTTTCTGGTAAACAGGTTTTAGCTAGGCATTCCATGGATGATAAGGGTTAGGATCCATCACCTAGTTCTGCATCAAAATTTCCAACTATTTAAAAAGGGTTCTTTAAATATAGATTTTTGCAACTCTTATTTCTTAGATAAAAACCCACATAATTCTAAACATCTAAATAAAACCCAAATTTGGAAAAGATTGTCAAGTAAAAAAGTAATTGACCTATTATTACAAATTATTTACAACTTGTGCCACAATATTCAAATCAAATCAATAAATGTTATTACTCACCTTAATTATAATGAACGAATAATTATTGCACATACTATTACCCCTAACATATATATATATATGCACATACACACGTTAAAATAATATAGTACTACTATATATTCAATAATATGTAATTTACCAATATGTACTACTATACACTCAAATATATATATGCACAGTAATAACATTATGTTAAAAAATATTGTATGTAATTAATGAACCTATATGTAAATTTATGAATAGTAAATAATATATATTTTGTAGGTAAATTAATATTGAATCAAATAACATTCCTTTGTTTTGTAGGTAACTTATTTTCATATATTATTACATATATTTGACACATTTTATTATTATAAGATATATCCAAATAATAGGTAAATTAACTTCGAATCAAATAACCTTGCTTTACTTTGTAAGTAAATTTGACACACCCCGATACTAGAATCAAGTTGACGGAGATCCGACTGTTGGATGGTAATGAAATTTTAGGATGTTGTCCTAGAAGTATATTGTGGACCTTTGGAAGTTATGGATTTGAAATCTGAGTTGCAGATCTTCCGGATCGAACTATGTAGTGACGTGTTTTATATAAGTTATATATTCTATCAATATGATTTCTGAGGTTGGATTTGATTATTGTTCTAGGCGCCGATCGTCATGACGCCTTGATGTGTTATGCTAGGCAGTTGTTGGGCGAATTCTAGGTGAGTGGGCAGTTATTTTCTGTATTTACCTATATACAATCGATTTTTCCCAGAAATTGAATTTAAATGAAGTATGTTTTAAAATGTCATGCATGCATATCATGAGATATATGAATTGATAATTGATGCATATATATATGTGAATTGGTGCTGTGGACGCACAAGTGAGTATCAGGTGAGTTTTATGTTATTCATGTGAATCATTGATGATGTGAATTGTGTTGAGAGCTCATAACCTACACCCCTGGTGTTAGTGCTTATATTATTCACCGCACCGCACGCTTACCTTGGATCCAAGTAGGTGCATGTCGTACAGACCGATAGAGGGTTCCGACATGCTAGTCGTACAGACCACTAGATGGCCTTAGATTGGTAGGTGGCCTTAGATTATGTGCACAGATGATTGATGAGAGAAGCACTAGAGCGTATTATTACACCATTCTTGTCGTACAGACTACTTTAGGTAGTTCCGACTTATGTGCAGAGTAGCGCCGTATAGGTCACCGTAGTGACTCCAGTTGGATTAGATATTGAGCTATAGAATTAACCGTACAAGACTAACTGCAGGGTTTCCGGTTGATTCCTTATTTCACCTGTTATATTGATGCATCCATATTCTGTTTTTGACATTATGACATGGCATACTTTCTGGTTTTGATAAAGATTGATGATTTGATATATTTGAAGGTATATGCTATTATGTTATTTTCTAGGAAAGTATACAGGTTTTACAGCAAGGGGTTATAAATGTTTTAAATGAAATGTTTTCGAAAAACTTTGTTTTACTGACCCACTCAACTTTGTTTTGCGCCCCTCCAGGTTCTAGATAGCAAAGATGTGGTGGCCACGAGGAATCCAACGGTGTTCTGACAGAATTCACAAAAGTAGGATTCACCCTCGGGTGTTATATCTTAGTAATTGTATCTTTAAAGCATCCGAACTGTGTAAATGGTTACGTCACTCTCATGTGACGGCCAGCATGCCCTCCTGATACCAACTGACACACCCCGTCCCGAAGGAAGGCATAATGGCCGTCACGTGAGAGTGACGTAACCATTTACACAATTCGGAAGCTTTAAAAATACAATTACTAAGATGAAACACCTGAGGGTGAGTCCTACTTTTGTGAATTCTGTCAAAACACCGTTGGATTCCTCGTGGCCACCAAAGCTCTGCTAACTAGAACCTGGAATGGCGCAAAACAAAGTTGAGTGGGTCAGTAAAACAAAGTTTTTCAAAAATATTTTATTTAAAACATTTCTAACCCCTCACTGTAAAACCTGTATACTTTCCCAGAAAATAACATAATAGCATATACCTTCAAATATCTCAAATCATCAATCTTTATCAAAACCAGAAAGTATGCCATGCCATAATGTCAAAAACAGAATATGGATGCATCAATATAACAGGTGAAATAAGGAATCAACCGGAGACCCACTGGGAAGTTGCTCGTGAGTTCCCAAAAACAAAACTGTGAGGGCGTAGTCGGGGCCCAAAGCTGACAATATCGTGCTACGGTGGTGGAGCGGGCCTAGGAAGTGATCCGCCCCGGGCCGGGATGTGACAAAATTAATTTTGAATAAAATAGCATTCTTTTGTTATGTAGGCATTTTATTTTGTATGTATAAATATCATATATATATTTATATATTTGGCACATTTTATCATTATGTATATATAATAGGCAAATTAGTATTAAATTAAATAAATATTTTTTTATTATGTAGGTAAATTATTTTGTTTGTATTTTGCATATATTGGTTTGTTATTATGTAGGTAAATTATTTTTCATGTATTTTACATATATTGGGTAAATTTTTTTTTTAAGTAATCTTTAATAGTAGGTGCACTATTTGAATCAAATGTTTTTTTTTAGGTAAATTATTTTGCTTGAATTTTACATATATCAGGCATATATATATGTGTGTGTGTGTGTGTGTGTGTAGTGGCGGATGCAGGATTCCAATCTCGGGTGGTCCTAATATAAAAGATTTAAAGATTTTGTAGACGGAAATAGTGTGTAGCAGGTAAAATTTTTTCTCTATTTTTTAAATGAACACTTCGTTGAGCACTTTGTGTGTATATGGGCAACCTTGTTTTGTCTTTTAAAGATTAAAAGCCTTACTACAATATTTAGTGTCAATTTTCTTGAGAACTAGTAAATTGAAAAGTTTTTTTTTTTTAAGAATACTAGTAAATTAAAAGGTTTTATTTCTTATAAGATATTAATAATTATGAGGTGAAGGCTATTAATTTAAAGGGTTAATCTCTGTTTACTACCTTGAAGTTTCGTGATTTTCAACATATGGTACATGAAGTTTTTTTCATCCCAGAGTCATATCTCAAGTCTTAAATTTGGGACAATTTCATACATTCGTTAAGTTTTCCGTTAGAGCTTCTGTTAACTGATGACGTGATGCCCACGTGGACAATGACTGGGTGTCACGTGGATATTAAAAAATAAAAAAAAATAAAAAAACTAAAAAAATTTATAAAAAAAAAAAAAAAAAATTTTACAGCCTGTTACCTCAAAAAATTATGAGTTTTGTCACTTCCATGAAGCTTCAGTTCGAACCCACATCCACCCACAACGCTGACTCGGTACTGAGTCTGTTCAGAGTCGTCGATAGGAGGTCCAAATCGAACACCCAAACCCACCACCGTTAGTTCTGAAAAATTGCGTTCTGAGGCGTCTATCGGAGGTCCAGATCGAACACACAGACCCACCAACGACGTCGTATCCTCCCGTTCTCACTCTTCCATTCTTTTCCACTGCTCCTCTTAATGTCGGAGCCGGAATCACTCCTGACGATGCTGCTTTTCCGTCTTCGGTTTTGCCTGCGGCGAGGTTTTGTGGTTCTGAGGATTTGATGTGCAACACAATGGAGCTCTTGACGGTGCTGGAAAGCTGAAGCTGGGACTCGACATGTCAAATAAGGAGGAGCCTCAGGAAGTTCCCGAGCAGCCACATGTTTCGGAAGAAGCGGACCAGATATTCATGAAGATGAAGGAGACGGGTCTGATTCCGAATGCGGTGGCAATGCCTGACGGTAGGGGTGGGTTCAAAAAACTAAAAACCGAACCGAACCGAAATCGAAAAAACCGAACCGAATGAAAAAATTGAACCGAATTGAAAAAAATCAAACTGAACCGAACTCTTTTGGTTCAGTTCGGTTTTGGTGGTTTAGAAACCTAATCAAACCGAACCGAACCGAAATAATTAAATTAATATTTTTTTAATTTTATTTATTTAATTATTTGATTTTATTATATTAGAATATGATACTTCAGACTGCTGCTTTGGTAGGACTTGTTTGCTTTCCAATTCAAATTGTCTTCTCAGCTTCTCCATCTACAACAAAAATTAGAACTTATACCATTACAAGCAATATTTCTAGTTTATATCATTAAGTGCAACACATATATAAGAACACATATCACAATTGCACTGCAGTTGATTAAGGAAAGCAAACATCGTATAAAAGTCTCATGAGTTTATTAAACACTACAATATCAAAAATAAAATTCAAACTTTCTCACCTATGGCTCTCACCTATGGCCAAGTATAGTAGCTTCCGTGGCCTAACAATTTTGAAAAGTATATCAATATATTCAAAAATATTGATGAACACCTTTTCAAAATTTGCTGGTGGTAGAAGCTGAACACAGAATGTAGAAATTATATTATGTAACCACATATATGGATAAAAAAAATTCGGACCACAAAGATAAAGAAAATATCAAAAATTGTTACCTAGACAATAATCAAAATAAATAGTATATTCTAGAATGTTAAAAAAACCTTTATGTTATAATTGTAGTTGAACTTTAAATGTTTATTTTCATTATCTTTAAGTCTAGTCGGAATATTTATGTTATGATTGTGTTGGATATATTAAAATTTAAGATTTCAATTTTTTTCAATTTTTGAAAAAAAACCGAAACCGAACCGAAAAAAAACCGAAACCGAACCGAAAAAAAATTGAACCGAACCGAAAAAAAATTGAACCGAACCGAAATTAAAAACCGAACCGATTTGAACCGAACCCACCCCTACCTGACGAGCTATGCAAAGATGCGCTGGTCCAGGAAGCCATAAAGCTTTTTGGGTCGATGCGCGAAAAGGGTACTATTCCTGAGGTTGTTATATACACTGTTGTGGTTGATGGGTTTTGCAAAGCACAGAAGTTCGAAGATGCTAAGAGGATTTTCAGGAAGATGCAGAGCAATGGGATTGTTCCTAATGCTTTTTCGTCTTCGGTACTGCTTTTAATTCTAGACATGGTTTTGGGGTAGGAGGGTGCGGGGAAAGAGGGAGGAGGAAGACAAAGTTTTATTTTTTATTTTTAAATTTTTTTAGTTTTTATTATTTTATTAATTCATTTTTATTATTTTTTAATATCCACGTGGCGCCCATTCATTGTCCACGCGGTCGCCACATAATCAGTTAACAGAAGTTCTAACGGAAAACTTAACGGAGGTATGAAACTATCCCAAATTGAAGACTTGAGGTATGACTCTAGGATGAACAAAATTTCATGTACCAAATGTTGAAAATTACAAAACTTCAGGGGTAGTAAACAGAAAGTAACCCTAATTTAAAAGGTTACAATTATGTTTAGCTTTCAATAAATTGTAGGGATATAAAAAAGGGCCAAATGGCAGAATGGGATAAAAAATATTTACAGAGAAGATAGTGGGTCCAACTAGAAAAAAGAGATAAGAAGGAAAAAAAAAGGCAAAACGACATCGTTTCCATAAAAGACAGACGTACGGACACAATCGATCTTATTCATTCACTTTACCGAGCCGATTTTGCAACTAAATATTCAAACTCTTGGCGAAGAAAACCCAGTTCAGTTGTCGATATACCTACTAGGATACTAATTTTTATTTTTTCACAATGATTCATGCCATCCAGTCTATAGAGCTCCATCTAAAGTTTAGGGTGGTCCTCCATGGTACTTCACAAGCGATCTCCCGGTCTTCAGAGGGTCCCAGGACCACCCCGGTCCCTATATAGATCCGCCCTTGTGTGTATGTGTGTGTGTGAAATAATTTAATGATATATATGTGTGTGTGTGTGTGTGTGTGAAATAATTTAAGTAGATTAATATGTAATTATTGACTTAATTAAGCATGTATAACAAGGAAAATGATTCTCGACGGATCCTTTTTCTGGGGATCCTAGAGACCCCGAGATCGTGATCATTCATTGTACATCGTGTAGTCAGTTTTCGTTAGATACTATTTATATTTAATTTAAATTTTAAATTTTGAAATGATTTCTCACTGCACGATGAACGGTCGCGATTACGGGATCCCTATGATCCCCAAGAAAAGGATGCGGTGCGAATCCTTTTCCGTATAATAACATATATTAAACATGTCTTATGTTATTATTATATTAGGCAATGAATTTATAACATTAATGTTTTTTTTTAATATCATTAATTCTTCCTTACAACCTGCATGGTATTAATTATATACATCAAACATCCAAATAGGGTTTATCAAAAAAAAAAAAACAAATTCAAATAGGGGTATTTTAGGCATTCAAAATTTGTAAATGTGTGAAGTCAAACATAATTAATGAATTTGCTGATGTGGAATCTAGTCAATGAGTTTTATTCAAGTAAAAAACTTATGTCGGGTTTTATGTAGAGAAAATTAAGTTTTATGGGCTAAAGTTATATTTTCAGATTTAAAAACCCTTATCTTATCCTTATACCACAATTCAATGGCTACAAGTTTATGATGCATTTAGATCAGATGATGGGTTTTGTTCCCACCTGAATGTCTGCATTTAGATTAGATGATCTGCATTCATGTAAGCAAATCATGAAGATTTGTATATGTTGGGTTGGCGAGGAAGTTGCAGAGCTGGATCATTTGGTGACTCGTCTAATTTTTCTTTCACATAACGACGTCGTTGTCTTTGCCATTGTGTTTGTTAGTTAGACACAGATAAAGAAAACTACCTATTAGTGGATTTCTTTTTAAGGAAAACTAACAAAAAGTAAAAAAAAAAAAAGTTTTAATGAAAAATGACAAATAAAAGTGTAGTTAATAGTGTCAGGGAAAAGTAAAATTGTGGTTTTTCGTTAAAAGTGAACAGTACCTTGAGTGTTTCGTTAAAACTTCTTTTTTTAAGGGGTGTATCCACACACCCCTTCTCACACATCCCTTGATAATTTCTGTTCGCTGATCTTCTTCAATTTATCTGATCCAACGATCGAAAATTAAAAAGATGTGTAAGAAGTAAAATAGGATGTGTAGATATTACACCCTTTTTTTTTATTGAAAAATGAATTGTTCATGTCGGCAACTTGGTACAAGAATAATCATCAAATAATTAGAAAATGGGTAATGGACTTAGTGGAAGTCAACAGAAATATCGAGAGATTTTTCAGTGTGACCGTCACACAAGGCGGTACACCACGTGTCTCTATGTAAATGGTTGGTTATGTGTGTTAAAAGGTTAATAACTTAAAAATTAAAATTTTCCACCACTTACATAAAAATACGTGGTGTACCATTCTTATTCCCATCACAACTAAAAAACAGCTACAAGCCCACAACACCGCCAAAAGGTTAGTGATTTCCTACTTTTATTTTTTTATTTTGGTAATATTGGAGAGAATTAATTCATGTTTGGAAGTGTTCGTCAAGTGTATTTTTTAAGAAGTATCAGTTAGTTGATTCTTATAAAAACCATTTCAAGTATTTTTCCAAGATTATTTGCATTTTTACCAAGAATAGGTACCAAAGATACTTTCGTCAAAAATGATTTTAGTCATTTTAAAAGCACTTCCAAACATGCTATAATTAATAAGTCTGCTACATGTTTTCTTAGAGCAAGTCCACCGGAGTGGACTTTGCCCAGCACTCAGTCCAAATAGCAGCCCAGCACCCAGTCCATGTCCTCCAGCCTTCGCAACAGCCTGGCACCCAGCCCATGCTGGTCTCTGGGCCAGCACAAAACAGGCTGACCAAGAAGCCGGGCCATTTGCTGGCGCATGGCCATGTGGCCGATCCTAGGCTCTTGGATTTAAATATTTTTTAAATCCAACGGTTCAGATTAATTAACTACATTAAAATTAATTAAAAATATAAAAAAATACAGAATTTTTTTTTAAAAATAGAGTAAAATTTTAAAAAAAGTTATTTTTTTTTCTATAAATATCTAACCCTCATCTTACACCTTACACCACATTTATTTAGTGTGTTTTTTTTAAGTTTATTTGATGAGTATGTAATTTTATTTTAGTGTGTATTTTTTTTAAGTTTATTTGAAATTTTATCTGAAATTGGTTAAAAATTTTATCCGAAATAAACTTAAAAAAAAAAACACACACCAAATAAATGCGTTGGGTGCCAGCGCATTTTTTTTAGGGGTGGAGATGTCTTGGCCTATTACTGTTCACTCCAGTCTATTACTGTTCACTTGAGTAGATAAATGCGCTGGGTGCTAACGCAAAGTCCTTAGGGGTGAACTTGCTCTTAAGTAATTTTAGGCCCAACAAGAATGCACAAGAGGCCACAATTTTGTGTAAAATGGGCCCAATACAAGGCCCAACCTTATTAACGACATGGCGTTTTCTAGCTTAGCTATTACAAATAATACTTTACATTAACCCATGACTCAAGTATAGTGGAGGGCACATCTGTTCTTGCCTACTACTAATTGATTAACCGACATTATAAGACATGATAACTTTAGAATTTATATATCGGTACATTTTTTCGTAACTATTCACTAGTAGAATGATCGTCGTAGATGACCATTCGATCAATTAGCATTTAGCCAATATTCTATCAATAGAGAATCTGAGCCGAAATCATCCTTGACATCGCTGGAGGAGATTGGCAAAAAATGGTGGAAGAACATGAACTTCCCGGCGTCATTCCACAGACATGTGTTCAACCTAATCACTCGTAACTGAGATAGAGTTTAGCTTTGGCATGCACATGAGGGCAGGCCGGTGGATGTGAACGAGGGCAAGTCTGATTTGAGGTTTTCCATTGACCAAATAAATTATAGTCCAAAATAATGATCAGCAATTATTGAGAGGCTGTCATTGTCATTTTCTTGTAGCCTGCCCATTTAGATTCTATATTTTTTTTCTAATGATTTCTGAACTTGCACAAAATAATGTTAACTAAAATTCAATAATAACTTATGCACATTGCATGGTTCATTGTCATTAGTATTTGTTAATAGGCCAAATTGGATTATTAGTTCCCATGATGATAGGGGTGGTCGGAAATAAAACTTTATTTTTCAGGCCAATTCATTCTTGTTTTTTTGCCCCTCCAAGATTTAGCGGTAGAGCTCATGCTGTTGACGAGGACCTCTGACAAAAACTGATAACTAGCAGTCTACTCCTAACGGTATAATTATTACTCTACTTTTACTGCATTTTACTTATGTTTTGACATCACTTGTGTGATGTGGGTTCAAAACTACCCACATGCGCACTCTAGAATTAGTTACTTTAGGTTTAAATTAGTAGCACTTTCCACATCATCATCACTCTATGACTTTATCACATTCCTGGTGTCGGCTAGCACAACTCGATTCAGTGTCCAGTGGATATTTCGGGTCGGGGTGTATCAGGATTCCATTAATTGTTAGCATGTGAGGCTTACGTGATAACAATATTAACGGAGAGTTGACGAAACTTTCAATTTTGAGTCTAAGTCCTAACAGATTTCACTACATTCCAACTACCTTATCATCACATGGACTACTAACCCAATTAAGCCTTCTTATTAAGATGACCAAACCTATTATTTTATTTATTATACACTAGGGTTTGGTGTTGCATCATGCCATATGAGTTCACATGCCAGTGGACAAGGAAAATCAGTTGCAGTGTTTCTGAGTTCTAACATCAAATAATTGGCTTCCAATCTCAGACTCACATAGCCACCTTCTGTTAGTTATTTTTTTAGCTAAACAACATTTACATTGATGGGATCCCATATTTTTACAAAAGGAATGTGAGAAATGCTAATCAATGTCACCAACAATTCTGATTCACACTGTTCATTTGTATTTAATTGTTTTGAAATTAATATATTCTAAACGTTAAATCAATTGCAGATATGCGAATAAGCTGATCCTGACCGTTCCTATTTTGTGGGCTTCAAAAACATAAATGACATAAATCGGTCCTTAATTGTATCATTTCCCTTACCTCTACATTTATTTGATGGTGATTTTCCACTTTATTATGAGTTTTGCTAATTAATCGAAAACATGAACGGTTAGGATCATAATCTAACTGTACAACCCACTTTTTGAATTAGGTGTTTTGGTTCATTAAAAAAAAAAACTCTATTCAATATACAATCAAATAGAAGAAAAACAAAAAGAAGAAAAAAGTCTCTGAATTTGAAAAAATTAATTCAAGAAAAACTAAAATGAATGGCCCAAAAAGTCAAGAAAATTAACATTTCCCCTGACAAGAGTTTGTTGCACTTGAGTCTGCAGGTGCTGTACAGCATATGCAGCCAAAGGCAACTTTGACAAATCTCTATTTACATTTTTAAAGTGTGAATGCAAGATATGATTTACATATGCATTTTAGTACTACTCTATGTTCCCTTGACTCTTTGGTGCAAAGGAGATTTCAAGCCATTATTTCTATGATTCTGTTGCAGCATAATTTTCTGACGAGTAATGTGGAGACCTTGGTGATCTTATTTGATCATGCTTGTCGTGATTGTGGTTGTTCTCCGCGTCACCATCTTTTACGTCTTTAATCGAATTATCGGATTCGGTTGGTGATCTTAGCTGATGATGCTTGTAGTTATGGTGGTTGTTTTTTTTCTTCAAATCCTTCTGTGCATCACCATCTTTTACATCCTTAATCGAATTATCGGATTCAGATGGAGCTGTGTACACGAATGCAAGGGGGACGTCTTCAAAATCCTTGAGTGGCTCTAAGGTCTTGACCACTTCGCTCATTTTTGGTCTTTGCTTCGCCCGGTGGCTGAGACATTCGAAGGCCAATGCAGCGGCTTTTCTAGCTCCATGTTCGGAGTACTGGCCTTCGAGTCTCGGGTCCATGATCCGGCTGAGTTTCCGGGGTTCGTTTAACTTAGGCCTTGCCCACTCTACTAGGTTTTGCTCTCTGTGAGGTCTGTTTTTGTCCACAGATCTCCTTCCTGTTAGAAGCTCCAATAGTACAACTCCAAAGCTATACGCATCACTCGCTGCTGTCAAGTGGCCTGAAAATTAACACAAGTATTAGAAACTAATCCAAAATTAACTTGACTAAGCCTTTAAGTTGCATTAGGTCGGACGGATTGGATTGGATTGGATTAATTAGTACCTGTCATGACGTATTCAGGAGCAGCATAGCCTTGTGTGCCCATAACTCTTGTGGAAACATGCGTTTCATCTCCTTCTGGGCCGTCTTTTGCTAATCCGAAATCAGAGAGCTTGGGAGTACAATCCTGTAAACAAAAAAGAATAGGAATATAAGCATTTAGTAAATTAGGATTAGCAATATGGACAGGATTATTTAGTCCTGGAAGAAAAAAAGAGGGTAATACTTACAGAGTCCAACAAGATGTTTGAAGCTTTAAAATCACGATATATGACGGATTTCTCTGCTCCATGGAGGAAGGCAAGGCCTTTTGCTGCTCCAAGCGCAATTTTCATTCTTGACGACCATGGAAGGGACATCGAATATCCTGCACAACAAGAAAATAGACATTAGGAATTGAAGGATGAATTTGTGTCAAGATGAGGCGATATTTTAAACTATTTTAATCATCAGAGTGGAGAGATTGGATTTGATATGCAAGCGGCATACAAATTGTAATGATCAACCGGCCTAACGCACATCTGCTGAAGAAAGAAATTTAAAAGCTTTGAAAAATGAAGAGTTTGAAGAGAAATTAAACATACTTCTGAATAGCTGGTTCTCTAAACTGCCTCTCGGCATGTACTCATAAACCAGAAGTCTGTGTGCATCTTCACAGCAATAGCCTATGAGCTTCACAAGGTGTGGATGTCTCAATTGCCCAAGAAAAATCACCTCAGTCTGCAGAAAAAAAATTAAAAATCATTAAAAACAGAAGATTTATGGAAAAGCCAAGTGATTAAAATGAGAAAAGTGTCTTGAAATTTTCAACAAAAGTTGCTCACCAGCCACTCCCTATGGCCCTGAGTGCCATCCAAGTCCAAGAGTTTCACCGCCACCGGCTGCGCTGCCAAACCAGGCCTAAGCTTGTCATCAATGAACCCTTTATGCACCGGCCCGAACCCGCCTTCTCCAAGAAAGTTGCTTTGCGAGAAGCTTTGTGTGATCACTTTCAGCTCCTCAAGTGTGAAGACGTGAAGATTAGAGCCTGCAAGAGATATCGAAAGATCTTCCGACAATGTTGTGCTTGGATTGCTCAGATCAGATGGTGAAATCCTTTGGGATGAGGTTTCTTTTGCCACCACTTTCTTGCTGCTCTTTTTTGGTGGAACCTCAGTTTTGTAGCAGTTCGGCACAAAAGACCTCCATGAGACGACCTTCTTGACCACCATATTTTACGAAAATGTTTCCGAAAACTAGAGCTCCAAACGCCTTCTTATTTCGTTTCCAAATGATTCCGGATCAATCCCAGATTTCTTGTTGTTGTTTTGGTGAGGTTTTCTTCAGGGTTTTGGGAAGAATGAAAGAATTGGGTTACAAAATGTGAGAGGAGAAAGATGTGATGAAATGAACAAATGATATGGGAGACTTTAAAGGAGAAGACAAGGCCTAATTTTCAAACAAAAAAAAACCCAACTGCCTCCCAAGCCAAACAAACCATCAAACCCCTTTTGAATTTTTCCGTGTTTTTTTGTCAGATTCTTTGCATCACCAGTTTTTTTGTCACATTCTTTGCATCACCATATATATATATATATATGAAGGTTTTAGGTATACTGTAATTATTTTTATAACATGGGGTGATGAGTACTTAGTCCACATGGCTCTTAGACAAAAATAACACGGTTTTCCTCCGTGACCTTGACTTTTTTGGTATGAGGGTAAAACGAACAGAAAAAGAGAAAAAAAAAACAGAAATTGTTTTTATGTGCTTTAGAAAGTTGGATTGGAAAGCACAATTAAGAACTTTTCTTAATGTTTTTATAATAACAAGTTTGTTTTCTGTCATTTGGCTGGATCATGAAGTGTAAAGCATTAGCGCCAAATTACCCTTATTGTTATTTTTTTCTCTAAATAAATAATAAACCGGCTGAAGAAGAAAGGTCCTAATAGAACAAAAACAATCCAGCTATGATGTTGAAAAAATCCTCAAGAGAAACAAAGAAAATCCAGCTATTTCACACTAGGTATGCAAATGGGATGGGGCTTCGTAGTAGTTGAGAGTAGACCAGGCAAACGGCTTTTGTTTTGTTGTGTTCGTGTCATATTCGTTATTTTTACGGACTGTATCATGTCAAACTTATTATCTTAACGAGTTCTTAATAGGTGATCCAATAACAACCTAATTCGTTAAAGGTAGTTTTGTGTCGGGTTAACATGTAATGCAAGAAATTGACATGCCTAGTGTCTAGACCTGACAAATGGGTTGTGTTCATGTTTTTTTTCGTGTCATACCCGTTTTCTTATCGGATTTTTAATGGGTGACTAGATAAAGACTTGACTCGTTAATGGACTCTTAACAAATAACCTGATAACGACACGACTCGTTTACAAATTTACTTAAAACTTGTTAATTTTATATCATTTTATGTCAAATTAATAGGTCATGCAAGAAATTCCCAAGCCTAATTAAGAGGTTTTAGGGTGGAAAAAAAGGTTGGTCGACCTGTAATACATTTTAGCTTCTAGAACATTGGCCCCAAGACAATGCATTATCCCCAAAAGACCATGCTCACCAACTACGCGTCATCATAGAGTAAAAGGTGGAGAGCTTGCTTAAATTAGGTTAATTAGCAGACAATGTGTCTTGTCTTTATGCACTCAAGTTCAATATCTATTAAGTGAAATTTTTAATATGATTATACATTGTTAGGCCGAGTGGTATTATAATCAACCTATATTGTAAGTGGTATTTTGTGTCGTTCATTCATATTATAACAAGTTTATCAATAAGTATTAGTGTTGTCAACTCACGATCAAATTGGATATATACGAAAGAGTCTCCATCTCAGTATATCAGATGATTAGGATACTCTGTTTATATTCATAAGTTGACTTATCGATTTTTATTTTTTTCAAAAGTGGGTCCCCATGTGGGGTGGTTGAGGTATCATATGTTAAAATGATGCTAATGATAAAATTAATGTTTATCTTTGTTTTAAAACGAGTGTTTCAAACAGATGAGTAGGGAGGGATATTGTCAATGAACTAGGTCGACTGAATGGCTGTGTGAAAGAAGCTTCGATCGGCAGATGAATATGGAATTACAATCATATCCATCAGAGATGTCACAAATAGGTGTGTGGTGCGGGGACATTGTTTCATGAATGTCAATGGGCATTGTTGTCATTTGGGAGCAGAAAGAAACGACTGCTTCATTTACCTTCCTAATATTGTCACTAGAAACTTGCAAGGCAAGAATATTTGAAATTCAAATGACGACTTAATTTACTTTAAGGGAGTTTTGGTAAATAAAAGATTAATTTCTTTTGACTTTACTCAGTAAATTGGAAAAAGAAACGCGTAGGAATGTAATTTAAATTGAATTCAATAATATATATAAAAATTAACGATCGATGTTAGGGGATCATTCATTTAAACTACATTTGTAAATCACATGCTATGACGATTGATAGTTGGATTTTTTTCATAAATTTTAAATCATTAAGAAAACATTCAGCTATCAATCCTCGTATCATGTAATCTACAAAATGCGGTCCAAAAACATAATCTTCTTAGCATTATCCAAAAGTGAATGTTAATAATATTGCATGAAAAAGACGAAAGACACAACTTTTATACAAATTTTCATTTTCAATAAGTCATTTCATAAATTTTCCCTCTTCAAAAAAGTTGTCTTGAATCAAATACAATTTATAATTTTGTTATTTTTATTTTTTACATCGTGTAGTATTGCATGATAAACATGATGATTAAGGATACAATCTAGCTGAGTAAAAGTTGGAAAAAGAAACGCGTAGGAATGTAATTTAAATTGAATTCAATAAATATATAAAAACTGACAACCGATGTTAGAGGGACCATTCATTTAAACTACATTTGTAAATCACATGTTATGACGATGGTTGGATTTCTTTCTTAAAATTTTAAATCATTAAATAAAACATTCAGCTATCAACCGTTGTATCATGTAATCTACAAAATATGATCTAAAAACTTAGCATTGTCCAAAAGTGAATGTTAATAATATTGCATGAAAAACACAAAAGACACAACTTTTATTCCAATTTTCATTTTCAATAAATCATTTCATAAATTTTCCCTCTTCAAAGAAGTTGTTTTGAATTGAACACAATTTATAATTTTGTTATTTTTATTTTTATTTTTTGCATCGTATAGTATTGCATTATAAACATGATGATTAAGTATATAATCTAGCTGCAGCTAGCATTTAACAACTATAAGCCAATAAGTTTAATTTAATTAACCCTTTGTGGTATTCTATCAGACGTCGGGGCAGCAAGCTAATGAGGAAATTAACCTAACTTATTTGCCCTAACCCTCCTAGCCAGGCAATGATCAAACTGTCCCTCTCAAGTCTCAAGTGATCACTGCTTTATCAAAGTTCATGATAAATTAATATCCACTTGAGCACTACTTTATCATCCCTTATTATCTTAGTAACCTTGAAGGGGTGCGCAACGGGTGAAAATGATGTGCATTACTAATTTTCCTTTATAATCTCATATTCTGAGGAAATTAATTGGTTAAAAATTGTATTGATGAATTAATCAAATCAATGAAAACGAGATACTAAAGAAATGCTAAAAGATTCTCTTAAAACGATATCAATGAAAACGATAAATTTAATTTAATTAACCCTTTGTGGTATTCTATCAGACGTCGGGGCAGCAAGCTAATGAGGAAATTAACCTAACTTATTTGCCCTAACCCTCCTAGCCAGGCAATGATCAAACTGTCCCTCTCAAGTCTCAAGTGATCACTGCTTTATCAAAGTTCATGATAAATTAATATCCACTTGAGCACTACATTATCATCCCTTATTATCTTAGTAGTCGTGAAGGGGTGCTCAACGGGTGAAAATGATGTGAATTACTAATTTTCCTTTATAATCTCATATTCTGAGGAAATTAATTGGTTAAAATTTGTATTGATGAATAAATCAAATCAATGAAAACGATATTAAGATGCTAGAGAAATGCTAAAAAGATTCTCTTAAAAGTAAGACTTTCTATGAACTCTCTGTCATCTTATTTTTTTAACATAATGTTTAATTAATAATGTTGCCATGGAAATTAGCTTTAAATTATGAGATGGCAGAGAATCCCGCTTTAAGGAGAGACTTTTTAGTGTACCTAGAACATGGATGGTATGCCCATGTCATTATTAATCGGAACCCCGTATTCCAGATATATTAAAAAATCTGTCCACTAAAATAAAAAATAAAAAATAAATAAAAATAAAAAAGTCTCCTTAGTATTTCTCTAAGGTACTATTTCAAAAGTGTTCATTCATATTTTGGTAAGAGTATTGTTTTAGTAACAAACGCTAAATAGAATGCATCCACACACGCATGACACAAAACAATGAATATCATGTGAGTAAATGAAAATCTATTGTTCTATGCATGGTAATATTTCAAATAAGTCAAAAATTAGAATGGATCAATATTCAATCTAACTACAACTACACCGACCTTCTCTATGGAGATGGAACTTTACCAAACCACCAAACACAAATCAAACTTCTTGAAAGCGTACGCAGTTATGTACGTAACACATCTTTGACTTCAGATCAACTTTCTTCTAAGATATTCCTTCATGTAGACAAATAAACGGGCCGTGTATGATGAAAAAAAATGAAAAAAAAAATACTCAATTTGTATGAATAATAAATACGGTGTTATAATAAAGTTGTACTATAATCGTCAAAGTTTGCAATTCAAAGTTACATAATAAGAATTAGATTATAGTTAATAATACAAAATGACATTGTTATGACTTATGTAATATCGTCATATACACGGTCGTAGTTGTTATGCGTATATATACATACATAGATTTATATATATGTGATATCATCACAACGGCTCTGCGGAGTTAATGATAATCGTAAACATCTGTGCTCAGTTCAACCACCTGAGAATTTTGGCTAATATTATTGGAAACTATATATGACCGATTCAATTAAACCGAGTACTACTAGGGCTAGCGCATAACCTGGATTTTGTTAGGCCACAAGCTCTTTGAGGACGTATTTAAGCACGTAACATTAACATATAATATGATTGCAAATATAAATCTAAGCTACATATTATAATCCTCTTTGTCAATTAAAAGATGATGATTTTTTTTTTTTTGTCTTTTATCACAACAACAAAATTTTATCTTTTTTGTTTAAGAGTGATGTTAATCCCACCCCAATGTTTTATCTTCTCACCCACCTTTTAATGAATTTTTAAATTACAAATTTGTCCATTTACAAAAAGACTGATAAGGACATTAATTATCTTGTTTTGCTTAATTTAAAAAAATAAAAAATAAAAAATAAAAACAGGTTGGGCGTGGGAGACAATTTGTCTACCTTAAACCCTAACTCATATTTTCATCTCCTTTCATTCGGAGAAAGTTAAAAAATAGCAATGGACTTAGAAGCTGACTTTTTCATTGAACAGGTAGAAGATGACGCTTCTACAGAAGAGGTAGAAGATTATGTTTCCATTGAAAAAGTAGAAGAATAATTTGTGTGTATGTCATTTGAATTTGTCCATCGTATTTTTAAATTTGTCGTTGTCGAATTCTTTTGAATTTGGATACCTCTGTCGTTTCCATTTGAATTTGCAGACCTATAATTTCATATGTACGTATATATTAAAGGTTATTTTGGGAATAATAGTGGGTGGAAAAATATCATTTTAATTTTTTAACTTTTTAAGGTGGGTGGAATTATAACGTGAGTAGGAAAATAAGACAATAGGATTGGTCTAGTAACTCTCTTTAGAACCTCACATACATGTGATTGTATCATGTCTAATTTAAAAAGTAAAAAAAAAAAAAAAATCTTTCTCCCTCTTTCCCCACTCCCATGTTCTCTTCCTCTTTTCCTCTCTTCCTCTCTCCTTCAATTTTAAAAACAAAAGTAAAATATTTTACACACATTTTGTTTGTGGGCATGTACTATATATACATCTCCCTCTCTCCCCACTCCCATGTTCTCTTCCTCTCTTCCTCTCTTCCTCTCTCCTTCAATTTTAAAAATAAAAGTAAAATATTTTACACACATTTTGTTTGTGGGCATGTACTATATATATATATATATATATATATATATATATATATATACAGGGGCGGAGCCACAGTGGGGTCAATGGGGTCGCACGACCCCTTGGAAGCCATGGAAATAACCTTAGAGGTCCCTTGGAGCGGCTGGTGCGACCCCTTGGAGCTGCTGGTGCGACCTCTTGGAGCTGCACACCACGTGTTCGATGAAATGTCTGAAAGAAGAAAAAGACTTCGGTTGCAGGTTGAAGAAGAAGGAAGGGCGCGCGCGCAGTGGCGAAGCCACGTGAGGGCGAGGAGTGGCGTCCGCCACTCCCCTAGCCGGAAAAACAAGCCTAGAGCGCTGGTTTTGCCCCTCCCCTGCCGCTGCTCTTTGTCTCCGACTCTCCTCTCCGGTGTTCTGCTCTGCACAGCTGACTGAACTGATTGCTTTTTTTTTTCAAAACAACCACGCCAAACGATGTCGTTTGGGTAAAAAAAAATTTACAAAAAAAAAAGAAAAAATGAAACGGCCCGTTTTGATAAGTTGGAAGAAAAAAAAAAGTTATATGGGGGACCCCCATTATTATATCACTTCATCTCTCTCTCGTGTTGTCGTTTTCCCTACCCTTTCCCGTTTGCTGCTTTGGTTTGCTTTGCTTTGGTGCACACATTATTCTTTTTTTTTAAATTCTTTTTTAGTATTCTGCTTTTTTTTCATTTTAACACCAATTATTTTGTTAAAAAATATTAAAAAAATTTATTAATGTTCCATGCACAGATTAATCCGACACTGCACCAAACGCCCGACTAATTTAGTCAGTACTATCCGACGACTATTTATCCTATCTGACTGAAATAGTCATTACAGTCCGAAGTAACAAACGAGGCTAAAAAAAATTTTCGCGCTGCGCGCGCTATCCTTATTGACCTCCCAAACATTATTTCCTGGATCCGCCACTGTATATATATATAAACACGGAGTGAAACTATTTCCTTTCTTGCTTTCAATGTTTTTTATTTAGGTCAACAGTCAACTATCCAGTGGTCTATATTGTTTGAAGAAATATCCAGGGTTTTGATTTGGGGACAAGGTCTGTCATTCTTGTTGTCGTGTCCTTCTATTTTATATGGTCATAGTTAAGTCACGTCAATATTTTATATTATTTTTTATAGAGATAATAAGACAAAAATAAATAATAATATAAAATATTGACGTAATTTAACTGTGACCACACAAACAAAAAAGTATGAAAGAGCAGAACAAGGAAGACAGACAATCATTATCCTTAATTTGGTTTGTGTGCATGTAATGATCGGTTCTTCTGAACCGTGTGGGGACTGACGAGTCAGCATATAAAATATTGGGGGAGCCACGCATGCATGATCGGTTCTTCTGTATGCCTTTTTGTCCAGGTATTGTAGAAAAGGAAGGGATCTGTGAGCGATTATAGTGCTGCGAAACTGACGCGACTCTTTTTTTTTTTTTTTTTTTTTTGTTTGTCAAATAATAGATTCAACTCATTTTTAGAGTAGGAAATTATTATTAGTATTCCAAACTTTATATATTAGAAAAGAAAAATACATTTATAAAGAGTGTACAATGAGATTTTTGAAATACCGATAATATTTCGCTTATAATAAAAGGATATTTGCCGAAATTGACTTGACTCGACTCTTGAGAGATTATATAGTTTTCATGTGTGTTACGACACATGAGACTTATTCAGAAGTTATGGGTTGTTTATGCACATTGATTGGGCTTCTTGGTAGGCAGAAGAAACGCATGAGGGCTCAAAGCACGGTTGGGCTTCTTGGAAAGTTGATAAGGAAAGTAAAACATGGGCTTGGTTTTTTGTTGGATAAAAAAAATAAAAATATGGTGGTGGAAACATAGCACTTTGAATCGTCACATAGGCTCAAAAGTTTTACAATATAGAAAACCTAAGCTAGCTGTGATTTAATATTACGGTTTAATAATATTACTCTTCATCGGTAAGTAATATGTTTTAATTTTAAATATCATAAATAACAAGTTTGCAACCAATTTATTTTCCATTTTCTTAGGCGATTCGATACAAAAAACCGGAGCTAGCTTCACTAACTTAAGCAAAATTAGGTGGTTCTAATAAACAACAAAATATAAAAAAAAATAAAAAAAAACAAACTTGGGTAGTTATGATTATCTTTGCTTAGCCTCTATAATCCCATAGCATCTCTTCTCCATATTAAAGTTAAAGATTTTGTATTTGATCTCCACTAAAAGGATAAGACAATATTAAAAAGGATTAGGAGGATTTTGAATATTCTTAAGGGGCCAAAGTTTCAACTTGTACTGCTGTTGACCCTAGAAACTACAAAGCCTACGTGGCGCGCAGGCCGAGTATATTCTAAGCTAACTACGTCCTTCGGTGATTGCGGGGCGTGCCAACTCGTCGGCCGAGGCTCGGCCGAGGAGTAAATTTGATGATGCTGCGTTGGGTCACGCTACTGACTTCTGCGTCTTGCGATTGCGGCCGAGAAAGGAACACGTCTCGGCCTCTTGGGTTCTCGAGCCTGAAGACAAGGCTGCTATTTCTTACAAAGTTCACGAACCGAATTCGGCTTGCAATGTGCCGAATGTAATAACTGTGACACCTCACCTCGCCGAGAAGGCTAATGAGATGACCTCGACCAACAAGGATTCGAAAACCCTTCTCGACCGAGACTTGGATAGGTAATCGACCGTTCTCGCCGCAGTGCTGTTGATGCCAACGGAAGATACTGCGAGACCGACCGACTCTACGGTGACAGAGCTATCTATGCCGACTTAAGATATCACCGGTTGCTTCCACAGTGCTGTTGATGCCAACGGAAGATGTGTCAGCGAAAAAGGAAAAGAAAAAGATCTCAAGTTGTGAGAGTTTGCGCAGGGCAATTTTGTATTGATTTTGTGGGGACTCAAATGTTGCTCAACATCTTGTATTTATAGGGACGAGTTAGCTAGCCACGGCCTGAATGATAAGCAGAGGATTTCAATTGCACCTAAAGACTCGTAATGGAATATTCTGAGAAATAAAACGATCACCACATAAGGACTCTGCATGCTAATCCTATTTTATTCCCACTTTGACTTAACTTTATCCCATCACTGGATTTGTTGGATAATCACACACGGCTCTTTTCACATCCAAAACAATCACCTTGTTTTTCTCAATGCCTATACTCCCCACACGTTGCAGACACCTATCCAACTAACTACTGGAACTTATCCCACTTGCAAGTCACCTATGCATGCATAAAGACCATGCATCTAACAACTCTAATCAAACCCCATGCTAATATATCCAGCCGCAACCATGCATGAAGGCTATATGACAAGATGGAATCCACCTACATTTTTGTTGGATAAAAATCTATTTGTTGATGTATTTAAATTCCAAGATAACTATTCTGATTGATAATATCTAGATATCGTTAATCAGAATAATTATCGTAAAAAAAAAAATCTTTATCCTAGGAACGATCCACATATTTCGTCCATCTAACGCCGAACTGATTTTGTAAAATCGGGTCCAAACATTGCCCCCCAATTTCCTTGAACTTCGGCTCGTAAGCCGAATGGTTAAGGAAATTAATTGTTCGTAACCAACAACATGTCGTCGTATTGCCGAAAAAGAAACTTTGTTTCTCGGCAATAACATGTCTGTTCTGCCAATGCTGCGGCCTCCCTCGACTGCCACAACTCCATACCAGGCTCGGCAATTTTTCTAGAAGGTCAAGAAGAATTTGGGAAAGGGTAGAGAAAAATTGGGGCCGAGGATAAACCGTGCTCGACCACTTAGTTCCTTAAAGAACTCAAACTTTTGTTTGCCCAATTGTAGTCTGACATGACATGAAAGTAAATCAGGACTCCACTCTCGCCTGGTACCTTGAAGCAGACTGATTCCTCACGCCAACATATATATATATATATGATGGTGACTAACCACCTTAGCTCCCACTTTTACTGTCAAGGCACCCTTTCCAATCCCCATTATTGTCTCCAGCATGCATGGTTTGACAAAAGGTGATATATATATTTATTTTGACCGAGGCTTTAGTTTTGGCCGAGAACATCTCCCATTTCCTTTATACATATATGTCGAGGCTTATATATGAGGTGGTCGAGGCCGAGGCCTTTGTAGAGTGGTCGAGGTCGAGACCGAAACGGAATATATAAAAAAAAAAACATAAGACGTCGGCCTGCCTATATATATAAACCCGTTTTACTCGGCCATATACAAATCATTCCTGGGGCTTGGTTGTATAGTGCAACAACACCACGAAATCCGTTGGCCCCCTTATTTTCTTATGCATCGGCTTAATTAGCCGTATGTTTAAGAAAATAATTTATTATATATATATATATATATTTTTTTTAGCAGACAAAAAGAAAAGTGGCCGAATCATAATCAGGAGGAGGCCAACAATGCTTTATTCCAAGCCGAGATTTTTGTATATCAACACAGCCAATCAAATTTTGCATTGAGCCGAATAAAAAATGATCTCCAAATATTTCTGACTTGGTGAAATATTTTTTATTTTCGGCCGCCGAATGTGTTGAACAATTATTATGCCCCCCAGGCATAATTTCGGCTTTTAATTCAAATAACTTGGCCGAATGAGATTCCTCCTTATCGGCTTCATCACTAATAATCATATCGATTGGCGTGGTTTTTCTGGCTAGGCCTATGTCTCGGCCTTGTTCGTCATTGGAGCACTTTTCTGGCGAATCATTTTTTGAGTCGATTTGTGGCTCAGAAACTTTAACTTTTTCTTCTAGGCCTACCACACTTTCAGTCTCGACCGAAAAAATAGGTGGCCTAGGTTTTTCTTCTTGGCCGACCATATTTTCAGCCTCGACCGAAAAAATAAGTGGCCTTTGTTCTTCGGCCAAATTAACAATTTTCTTAGGCCAATGTTTGATTACGGCTGGAGCGAAAAATTGCCCCCCGGCCTTTGGGCCTAACCATTTTTCAAATGGAATTGATCTGTAATCAGAAACATAAGGAAAATTTTCTTCATCTAGCCAGGCATTAAATCGAGCCTTGTCTTCATTTACCCATTGCCCTTGCAGGGTAACAGGAGCTTTTATTTTCAACATGCAAGCGAATGACTTTTGCATCTCTCTATGGCCACGAAAAACTTTTTCTGCTTCCAAAGATTTTTTACATTCCTCATTATGTTTTTTCAATTCCTCCAGGAGCTCGTGCAATCGGCTACGTTGAGCCAGATTGGAATCTTGATATATCATATGAACTTCGTAGTATTAGCACTGAGTCCCACTGGGCGTGCCAAAATGTTGACCCTAGAAACTACAAAGCCTACGTGGCGCGCAGGCCGAGTATATTCTAAGCTAACTACGTCCTTCGGTGATTGCGGGGCGTGCCAACTCGTCGGCCGAGGCTCGGCCGAGGAGTAAATTTGATGATGCTGCGTTGGGTCACGCTACTGACTTCTGCGTCTTGCGATTGCGGCCGAGAAAGGAACACGTCTCGGCCTCTTGGGTTCTCGAGCCTGAAGACAAGGCTGCTATTTCTTACAAAGTTCACGAACCGAATTCGGCTTGCAATGTGCCGAATGTAATAACTGTGACACCTCACCTCGCCGAGAAGGCTAATGAGATGACCTCGACCAACAAGGATTCGAAAACCCTTCTCGACCGAGACTTGGATAGGTAATCGACCGTTCTCGCCGCAGTGCTGTTGATGCCAAAGGAAGATACTGCGAGACCGACCGACTCTACGGTGACAGAGCTATCTATGCCGACTTAAGATATCACCGGTTGCTTCCACAGTGCTGTTGATGCCAACGGAAGATGTGTCAGCGAAAAAGGAAAAGAAAAAGATCTCAAGTTGTGAGAGTTTGCGCAGGGCAATTTTGTATTGATTTTGTGGGGACTCAAATGTTGCTCAACATCTTGTATTTATAGGGACGAGTTAGCTAGCCACGGCCTGAATGATAAGCAGAGGATTTCAATTGCACCTAAAGACTCGTAATGGAATATTCTGAGAAATAAAACGATCACCACATAAGGACTCTGCATGCTAATCCTATTTTATTCCCACTTTGACTTAACTTTATCCCATCACTGGATTTGTTGGATAATCACACACGGCTCTTTTCACATCCAAAACAATCACCTTGTTTTTCTCAATGCCTATACTCCCCACACGTTGCAGACACCTATCCAACTAACTACTGGAACTTATCCCACTTGCAAGTCACCTATGCATGCATAAAGACCATGCATCTAACAACTCTAATCAAACCCCATGCTAATATATCCAGCCGCAACCATGCATGAAGGCTATATGACAAGATGGAATCCACCTACATTTTTGTTGGATAAAAATCTATTTGTTGATGTATTTAAATTCCAAGATAACTATTCTGATTGATAATATCTAGATATCGTTAATCAGAATAATTATCGTAAAAAAAAAAATCTTTATCCTAGGAACGATCCACATATTTCGTCCATCTAACGCCGAACTGATTTTGTAAAATCGGGTCCAAACAACTGCATTCATATATTGATTAATGAAGATTCTCCTGTCACTATATGCTATATGTTAATTACAAAATCAACTATTAGACAAAAGCTTAGGGTACCAAACGAATCTTGTTTAGGTGAAAAATCATGTACCAAAAGACAAAGAAATGGATCAATATTTTAAGTGATTCCCATATTTTTGGGTACTTGGAAATTAATTGTCTACAAAATAATTATAAATTATTAGACGGACCGAGGTCTAAAATAATCTTAACATATTACTCATACTCTACTTTTGTCTATCCCTTCCCACAATCCATTTGATATTGTAAGAAGTATATTTGTGCAAATAGTTCTCTTTCAAATTATATATATATATATATATTTTCTTTGTCGAATGAAACATCTATATGTCAATCACTTTTCCTTCATGATATGCCGCCTTTGTGACTCTTTCTTTTCTTTTCTTTTTTTCTTTTTCTTTTTATAAAAGTGATATTAGAGGTGAAGGCGAGGGATTTGAACATAATAACTCAAATACAAGAATAATTGAATAAGCGCTCTAAACTAATTAAGCTACAAATCTCTCATTGTATAGCACTTACTCGATTTGTTGTCCTGACAATAATGAGATGGTCGAAATATGTCTCGTTACATGTAGTGTATCCTTTCGCAGCCAACATTGAAATTAAGATACATCATGCATGACCAAACTGTTATTTCATTTTAAAATCAAGTTTCTCCATCATTCGAATGACATATTATTTGTGTAGTTATGTTCTTTATTTGAAAATCATACAACACTGCTGAGTTCAGTTAATTAAAAAAAATTTATTTTTACAATTTGTACTTGAAATTTCCAATTTGATTCTCCACTTCCTCAATATTATTTGTATAATAAACACGTTAAAATCAAGTTGCGTAAGTTCTAAGCTTAATTAACATGTTCTTTTCATTCATCACCAACCATACAAGTTGATTTTTTCTTCCTTAGAATCTTATCTTAGACATGGATTCCTTTCTGCAGTGGGACCAATTCTTATTGACATTTCCATCTTTTCTTGGTTTATTTTGTTGAACATCATTTTCATAGTGTTCCATATCTCGTTCTATCTTCTGTTTTTATTCCATTTTATAATGCAGCATTTTCCATGGATGAATAAATAAATAGTGGATTCGAGGATTTTTTTTCTTTGAAGATGACAAAATGGTGATGGCTGTTGAGTCCAACAATGACAAAAAAAAAAAAAAAAAAAAACAAAAGAATATATGTGGTTCGATTATTAGGAGTAGCGTGAGTACGTAGCTAGGAAAAGTCATCACCACAAACTGAAATATTGTGAAATGAGTATATTCGGTTCATATAGTGTTAGGGATAACAAGATCGTTTTCTCATGATTGTTTTGTTTTGTAAATTTGTAAATACAGTTTGCCATTGAATCTCTACTATAGTGGTTTCATCGATTCAAAATCAGTAAAATTTAGGCAATCACACTCGATCAAGCGTAAATTGAATTATTGTATCTTATTCAATCTTATAAGAGCGTACGATTCAAACCAGTCCAACCTAATGATAGAGTTGGATGAAAAAGTCGATTTTAACAACGAAAATAAATGAAATATCAAACGATTAGAATCAAATCTGATATGATCACCTATTTTATTTAGATGAAAATTAACACGTGTTTGGGTTGTATGATGTCAAAGAATTAGACACATTGTCCAACAAAACTTGATTGGACATTACACTGGATTCTCACCAAGTAAATTCCTCGTTTGATCCAACCGTGTCGGTTTTGCAAGTTAGGGACCTAATCCAATATGCTAAATCATTCAGGGCGTGTTTGTTTGACCTTCTTAGGGGGGACTGGACTAGACTACACTAATTGGTATTGTAGTCTGATGTTTGGTAGGGGCAAGGATTAGGTTTAATGGGATTAGATCCGACTCGCACGGATTAAACCCTTCGCTAGCAGTTCTTAGCGAACCACCCAAAAAACGTCCGGATTCGTAAGACCTCCTCCCTCACGTCGTCCTCCTCATCCTCATCTCTGCGTCCTGCTCGCCGTCAGCTGCATCCTGGTCGCCCTCATCTGCATCCTGCTCCTCATCTGTTCCTCTCGTCGTCCGCTCCCTCGTCTTCACGTAACAGATCTGCTCGCCCTCATCTGCCTCCAGTTGTCTGGTAAGCTTCGATTGTTCGAATTTTTTCGTCGATTTGGGTCGATTTGGGCGGATTTTTTTCGTCGATTTGGGCGTATTTGTTTTGGGTTTGAGCTTTATTTGATTCTGCAGTTGAACAAATTTTAGGGTTTTGATATTTAGGTGAAATTGAGATTAGAAATTGGGGTTTTCATAAAGCTTGGACTTTGGGGTTTGAAATTGACATTAGAAATTTGGAATTTGGGGTTTTCATAAAGCAGTGTGTGTGTGTTATTACAAAACATAGCTTGCTGTTGCTCTGGCCTTCGATTAATGGTTGATTCTGTGGGATAAGTTTGTATATCTTTTGATTCTGGTTTTCTAGGGTCTGTAGCTTTTAGATTTTAATTTCTTAACCAGTCAATTGTTGATTTCGATTGTGCAGTGTGAGTTATTACAAAACATTGTTGAGTTATTTGATTTAGGTGTGTGTGCAGTGTGTGTGTGTGCAGTGTGTGTGTGAATGAGTGTGTATGCAGTGTGTGTGTGTGTGCAGTGTGTGTGTGAATGAGTGTGTATGCAGTGTGTGTGTGAATGAGTGTGTATGCAGTGTGTGTGTGTGTGCAGTGTGTGTGTGAATGAGTGTGTATGCAGTGTGTGTGTGAATGAGTGTGTATGCAGTGTGTGTGTATGCAGTGTGTGTGTGCAGTGTGTGTGTGCAGTGTGTGTGTGTGTGTGTGTGTGTGTGTGTGTGTGTGTGAGGGTAAGAGTGTGTTGCACTCTGTCCCCGTGTGTGTGTGTGTGTGACAGTGTGTGTGTGTGTGAGTGTAAGTGTGAGTGTGAGTGAGTGTGAGTGTGAGTGAGTGTGAGTGAGTGTGAGTGTGAGTGAGTGCAAGGTGTATGCAGTGTGTGTGTTTGTTGCACTCTGTCCCCGTGTGTGTGTGTGTGTGACAGTGTGTGTGTGTGTGTGTGTGTGTGAGTGTGAGTGTGAGTGTGAGTGGGTGTGAGTGTGAGTGAGTGTGAGTGTAAGTGTGAGTGTGAGTGAGTGTGAGTGTGAGTGAGTGTGAGTGTGAGTGAGTGTGAGTGAGTGTGAGTGTGAGTGTGTGTGCAGTGTGTGTGTGTATGCAGTGTGTGTGTGTGTATGCAGTGTGTGTGTGTTAGTGTGTTGCATTCTGTCCCCGTGTGTGTGTGTGTGTGACTGTGTTTGTGGGTGAGTGTGAGTGTAAGTGTGAGTGTGAGTGTGAGTGTGTGTGCAGTGTGTGTGTGTATGCAGTGTGTGTGTGAATCAAGCTGTATGCAGTGTGTGTGTGAATGAGTGTGTATGCAGTGTGTGTGTGTGTGTGTGCAGTATGTGTGTGCAGTGTGTGTGTGTGTGAGTGTGTATGCAGTGTGTGTGTGTGTGTGCAGTGTGTGTGAATGAGTGTGTATGCAATGTGTGTGTGAATGACTGTGTATGCAGTGTGTGTGTGTATGCAGTGTGTGTGTGCAGTGTGTGTGTGTGAGGGTAAGAGTGTGTTGCACTTTGTCCCCGTGTGTGTGTGAGTGTGAGTGTGAGTGTGTGTGCAGTGTGTGTGTGTGCAGTGTGTGTGTGAGTGTGTAAGCAGTGTGTGTGTGTGCAGTGTGTGTGTGAATGAGTGTGTATGCAGTGTGTGTGTGTGTGTGTGTGTGTGTGTGTGAGGGTAAGAGTGTGTTGCACTTTGTCCCCGTGTGTGTGTGTGTGTGACTGTGTTTGTGTGTGAGTGTAAGTGAGTGTGAGTGAGTGTGAATGTGAGTGTGTGTGAGTGTGAGTGTGTGTGCGGTGTGTGCAGTGTGAGTGTGAGTGTGTGTGCAGTGTGTGTGTGTGTGTGCAGTGTGTGTGTGCAGTGTGTGTGTGTGTGTGTGAGGGTAAGAGTGTGTTGCACTCTGTCCCCGTGTGTGTGTGTGTGTGACTGTGTTTGTGTGTGAGTGTGAGTGAGTGTGAGTGTGAGTGTGTGTGCAGTGTGTGTGTGTGCAGTGTGTGTGTGTGAATGAGTGTGTATGCAGTGTGTGTGTGTGCAGTGTGTGTGTACTGTGTGTGCAAGGTGTATGCAGTGTGTGTGTTTGTGTACTGTGTATGCAGTGTGTATGTATGCAGGGTGTATGCAGTGTGTGTATGTATGTATGCACTGTGTGTGTACTTGCAGGGTGTGTGTGGTAGTGTATGCAGTGTGTGTGTGTGTGTAGTGTATGTAGTGTGTGTGTAGTGTATGCAGTGTATGTAGTGTGTGTATGTATGTACTGTGTTTGCAGTGTGTATGTATGTACTGTGTATACAATGTGAATGTTTTGTATTGTGTGGGGTTGATGCTGAATTGCAATTTGTTGTGGTTGTTGGTTGCAGAGAAGAGGAGCATAAACGGAAGGCTAAGGCTAAGGCTACTGCATTACAGGTGTCCTTTAATTTCCCTTTTCACATGCAATGCCTAGCAATGATAGCAATCCTCATACTAGTGTTCTTAGACACATGTTTATAGATGTATAAGAGTAGAACATTTTGAATATGATGCCTCGGGTTAATGAATTTTTTTTTTTCAACGCCACCTGTATATTTGTTGCCTCGGGTTAATGAAATTTTTTTTTTCAACGCCACCTGTATATTTGTTGCCTCGGGTTAATGAAACTTTTTTTTTTCAACGCCATATGTATATTTGTTGCCTCGGGTTAATGATAACTTTTTTTTTTCAACGCCATATGTATATTTGTTGCCTCGGGTTAATGATTTAGTTAATTTGTTTTTTGTTTTTTTTTTTGTTTGGATAGATATGGATCGAAGGAAGCTTTTATTGATCTTATTGTTAGAGATGTCTTATTTGGAGACAATTTGTATTTGTACGATTCTTGTGGTGATGATACTACGTGGCAAACAGAGACATGTTGAACGACCCACATTGACTAACCGTTCACTTATTAGACGAGAGATTAGTTTGTGTTATCTGAATGGTATAATAGGGAATACTGATACTGAATGTGTTAACGAATTGAGAATGGATAGAAGGACTTTTGGCATATTATGCGACTTACTTCGTCAAGATGGGAGGGTAAAAACTGATGGTTTGGTGTCTGTAGAGGAACAGGTGTGTATGACTTTACAAATATTAGCACATCATACTAAGAATCGTAGTGTTGGCGGTAGATTTTATAGGTCGGGAGAGACTATAAGTAGGTATTTCAATAGCGTATTGCAAGGAATTTTGCGATTACAAGGTATCCTACTAAAAGTCCCCCAGCCTGTGCCTATTGATTCTACAGATGCTAGATGGCGATGTTTTAAGGTATGATGAGAAGTATTTTTCATTTTCCCTAAGCTTTAACTCTTCATTCCCTTTGTATAAATTAACAAAAAGTTTTTTATTTTTTATTTTTAAGAATTGCTTGGGAGCATTGGATGGAACACACATTGATGTGCATGTACCTGAAATTGACAAACCAAGATACCGAACAAGAAAGGGTCGAGTCGCAACTAATGTGTTAGGTGTGTGTTCAGGAGATATGCAGTTCATATATGTGTTTCCGGGGTGGGAGGGTTCCGCATCAGACTCTAGAGTGCTACATGATGCAATTAGTAGGCCTAATGGTTTTAAGGTACCAGCGGGTAAGACTATTACTTAGTCTCAACTTTCTAAGTTAGGTTTGGTTCTGTTTGTCAACTACAAAACACTAATAAGGTCTGTTTTTTTTTTTCATTAGGTTGTTATTACCTTGTAGATGGTGGTTATACAAATGGTGAAGGATTCCTTGCACCCTATAGAGGAATACCTTATCATTTATCTGAATGGGAGGGACGAACACCTTCTAATAAGGAAGAATATTTTAACATGAAGCATTCTAAGGCAAGGAATGTAATTGAACGCTGTTTTGGCTTGCTAAAAGGAAGGTGGTCGATACTAAGGAGTCCATCTTTCTATCCGATAAGGACACAAGGTCGAATAATTACCGCTTGTTGCCTACTACACAATCTTATTAGGCAAGAGATGTCAGTAGATCCAATGGAGAATTTGCCAATAATAGAAGATGGACAAAATACAGAAGAAGGTGAATATGTTGGTAGTGTTCAATCATCGGACCAGTGGACTGCAATGAGGAATGATATGGCTCAGGAAATGTATAATGAGTGGAGAGCAATTAGGAACCAGCAACCGAACTAGCTATATGTTTTAATGATAACATTTTATTTTAGTATTCCTTTTTATCATGCATTTGTTAGATATTAGCACAATGATTGGATGATATGCAAATTAATTGGATATTATGCAAGTTGATTGGATATTATGCAAGTTGATTGGATATTATGCAAATTGATTATTTGTATGGTATTTTCCTTCATTAAAATATTTTTTGTTTAGGTATGGATAACGAAAATATTTTGAATGCTACTCAAGAGCCAAAAGGAAGAAGGCGTAAATGGGAAGCATTTGAGGAAGAAGTATTACTAGGAGTTCTTGAGGATTTTGTTGCTCGGAAGCAACGGTGTGACACCGGTGCTTTCAAACAAGGTACTTTGGTTGAAATAGCAAAAGCTGTCAATGTTTTATGTCCTCATTCAAATATAAAGGCAAATCCACATATTGAGTCCAAGTTGAAGAAATGGAAAAAAACATATAGTATGGTCGTTGACATGATAAACACAAGTGGATTTGCATGGAATGATGTCAAAAAGTGCGTTGAAGTTGACAGTGATGACGCATGGCAAACTTATGTGCAGGTTCATATCCTATTTTATTTATGCATTAGTTATATTCTTGCTCCTATATTTGTTACGCATGCTAAATTTTAGTTTTGCTATGTTGATATAATCTTAGAGAAATAAAGAAGCCGATGGATGGAGAAGCAAGCCTTTTCCACTGTTTGATAGATTTGCATATATATTTGGAAAAGATCGGGCTACGGGTAATGTAGCCGAAACCCCTGCTCAAATGGTGGAGGAACAAAGTCATGATCATGTTGGTGAAAGTGATATTGGAGGTGATAATTTTGTTTCTTCAATGAACCAACAAAGCCAACAAAGCACCCCATCTGAAAATAGCCAAAGAAAGAGGAAAAGAGCTGTGGGAAGTTCAAGTGATGGAACCGAGGCAATTATCAGTGGACTGAAAGATTTTTATGTTGAAAGTGGGAAGAGGATGCAAATGGTAACTGAAGCTTTAGTTCAAGGTACTGCAGATCATACTGACATAGCTAATGAACTTGAAGCAATGGGTCTCTCTCCTATGGATCAAATTGATGCATTGTCTCTTATTTTGGATAAACCAAAAAATGTGGGAGTGTTCAGGGCAATCAAACCGGAACTCAAGAAAGTGTTCGTCCAAAGGCTTCTAAGCGACAACGCAAGCGGATGAGGATTTTTGCTAATGTTAACATGGATGTATTTTATTAACGTTAACATGGATGTATTTTATTAATCATACAATCTTATGTTATGACTTATAACTTAGCTTTGCACTAGTATTTTGCCTTATGTTAACTAGCCATTTTGTAAATTATGGAGATCTATTTTGGCTATTGTTAACTAATGTTAACTAGGATTTTCTAAATTATGGAGATCTTATGTACTTGTATTTGTTGAAGTTGCATGTATTGACCACTATTATTTTTCTTCTGTTGGGTGATAGAGTTTAAATCAAGTTACATTTGTAAATTAAACCCAATTCTATTAGCAGGTAATAGAAACAAAACAATTGTCAATTTTTTTTAAGATTCATAATATACATGGTAAAAATATGCTCCAATTAACCCATATCATGAGATTTGTAGCATTACTCTATTACACAATGGCAAAAATTTGTAGTCCTAGTCTAAGCAAACACAAATCTGGTGAACAGTACTGTTTTTCTTATCCTGCTTCTTAGTCCGAGACTGCACCAAACGCTTCACTAAGTTAGTCCAGCTTAGTCCAGTCTAAGCCAGTCCAGCTTAGTCCCGGCAGCTAGTCCAGTCCAAGACAGTCCGGCGCAACAAACGCACCCTCAAAGAGTTGGTTAATTTTGATAAACAATATTAAACACTTTTAGATTTTACATTAAAAAAGATCACGAGTTTATATCATGGATCGCGATTATTAATCAAGTTTTGCTGCAATATTCACGACTATTGCATCACAAAACGTACACTCAAGAGAAAAACAATATGGAAAGAGAAAGAAAAGGAAAATGCCTTTGGTGTCGATGATAACCGAAACGGTTCAAATACCTTTTCAGGTCACGCCGTACGTCATCGACAACGGAACCCTAAAGTCCTAAACCCTAAAAGTCAAAACCATGCCAAAGAAAATGGATTTGGCTTCTCTGCCCTTCCAATTCCCATACATTCTCATCCATTCCTATTTGTGCGAGTCATGTTAAGCCACATAAACATTTTATATCACTATTTATTTTTGTCTTATTATCTTTATAAAAAAATCAATATAAAATATTGACGTGACTTAACTGTGACCGTACAAAATATGAGAGGATGAGAGTGTATGAGAACTAGAAAGACAGAGAAGCCAGGTCCAAAGAAAATTCCAGTAAAAACATACGTATACGCAACGTGGCGACTGCTGATTGGTCAGGTTGGTCTAATAAGAAGCCCAATCTGTGAACTGCATAGCACCCAGGCCTCCCGCTCACCAATATTCAAGCAGCAGAATCTCCATCGATCTTCTCCCCACTCCGACATATCAGCAAAAACATGGCGCGGCTGATGCTGTTCTTGTCCGCTGCCTTGGTCCTGGCGGCGATCAGCTGCGGGGTGGCAGCGTCGAGCTTCGATGAGTCCAACCCAATCCGGTTGGTGTCCGACTCTCTCCGTGACCTGGAGGAGCAAGTCGTCCAAGTCCTCGGCAGCTCCCGCCACGTCGTCTCGTTCGCCAGTTTCGCTCACAGGTGGGACAGCGGACCCGCACGAAGCAGTTCGTCCCTGATCAGTGATCACCGCCGTCCGGTTAACTGACTAGTTTTTCTTTGGTTTTGGTAACAATCAGGTACGGGAAGAAGTACGAGAGCGCGGAGGAGATGAAGCTGCGATATGAGATTTTCTTGGAGAATAAGAAGCTGATTCGATCCACCAACAGGAAGGGCTTGTCTTACACTCTTGCTGTTAATCGTAAGTCAACCTTTTTCATTTCTGTCGCTCTGTTCTTTCGTTTTTTTTTTTTTTTTTTTAATTTAGAAAAAGAGCGACCCAAGTCGAAAAGGCTCTCTTTTGCGAGGATCGGAGGAATGTCTGTCGCTCTGTTTTTTTTTTCCCTTTTCTAACATTTAGAAAAATCCTATTTATTTTGTTTTTGGGTTGGATTATACTGAGTTATTGATGCATCTGGTTCAAATTTAGAGAAAAAAGATTGGAAATTGACTGAAATAATGAATTTATAAATTTCAAATCGTTGAAATGAATCATTTTTCCGCATTTGATCAATCTGTTGTAAATGTTATTTGATTTTGATTAGTGTAGCAATTGAAAGTTGTAAATTTATCGTTCGAATTAGTTTCCCATAAAATACTCATAGTTTCTGTGTAATTAAGTATTATACGCGAATTTACTAACTATGATTGAATTGATACGGTTGACGGATCACTACCACAGGGTTTGCTGATTGGAGCTGGGAAGAGTTCGCGAGGCACAGGTTGGGAGCTGCTCAGAACTGCTCTGCCACCACAAAGGGCAACCACAAGCTCACTGATGCCGTTCTCCCTGAGTCGGTAAATAAGTTTTTCGTTCATGAGATTTAAACGCATGATATTTTCTAATCAAGTGGAGACTGAGTGACGCTAAATCAAGTAGTCGTTTGCTACTGCAATATAATAGTTTTCTCAACTTTATATTAAGACATGGAAAATGTAAGAGAAGCCCCGATTACGCAGTAAATCGGTATGAAATTAATATTGACTGTTCCTCTGTGTGTATGTACAGAAAAACTGGAAAGAAGAAGGCATAGTGACCCCGGTTAAAGATCAAGGTCACTGTGGATCTTGCTGGACATTCAGGTTTATATTCTAGCTTGAGTATTTTCGATCATCATCGAATGAAAATTGTAAATTAAGGCCTACTAATTATCGTGTACTTCAAATGTTTGACACTAATATATGGCTGCTGCAGCACCACTGGAGCTCTCGAGGCAGCGTATGTGCAGGCATTTGGAAAGCAAATCTCCCTCTCCGAGCAGCAGCTTGTGGATTGTGCCGGAGATTTCAACAACAACGGCTGCAATGGTGGGCTGCCATCTCAAGCATTTGAGTACATTAAGTATAACGGGGGTCTTGACACTGAGGCTGCGTATCCCTACGTTGGAGTAGACGGTGCTTGCAAATTTTCGTCGGAAAATGTTGGCGTCCATGTCGTCGACTCTGTCAATATCACCCTGGTAAGCGTAATGGGACTGAAAAGCAGAGCTTATAAGCACTTTTGACAATTGACATGCTTTAAATTTCAAGGGGCAGCTTGTAATGTTATGTGGAAAATTATGCAGGGTGCTGAAGAAGAATTGAAGCATGCCGTTGCATTTGTGCGGCCGGTCAGCGTGGCGTTTCAGGTCGTCCAAAGTTTCCGGTTTTACAAGTCGGGAGTTTACACCAGTGACACATGCGGCAGCAGTTCCATGGTGAGTTTAACTTCTGATCATTACTCTTAATCTATATGTGTTTTCAAAATTAAGCAAAATGTTATCCTAATCTGGTGTTATGTTTGCAGGATGTGAACCATGCAGTTCTTGCAGTTGGGTACGGAGTGGAAGACGGCGTCCCGTTCTGGCTCATCAAGAACTCTTGGGGACAAAGCTGGGGGGACAATGGCTACTTCAAGATGGAGTACGGGAAGAACATGTGTGGTAAGTTTTTCGGATTGCTAAACTAATAAATGCGAGATATGTTTTTGACTGGAAACTGAGGTGCAGCTTCTTATTCATTTCACTGATCTGGATTGCAGGTGTTGCAACATGCGCATCGTACCCCGTTGTCGCGTAAGTCTGTCGAGAGAAACGGCGGCCTTGGTTGTGGATATGTAAACGAAATTCATCGTTGTTTCGAGCTGGGAGATGTTCTGTTGCAGTAGGGTTTCCAGTTTGAAGGTGAACGAAAGGGTCGTTGTTCAGTGGCCGATTGTAATGTTTCTATCTTGATGCACAAATAAGTTAGAAGACTCGATTTGTTTTCGGACATTGTAATGTAAGCAACAAAAGGTCCTTTTTTAAATTCTCTATAAATCAAGATACAAAACGAAAAACAGGTTATGAGATCAATTAGCCTGCTTTATTTGAAATAAAGGAAGTCATAAATTATAATATAACGTAAAACTCACAATAATTTTTTCATTCCATGTGTCATGAGAACTTCTTATTTTTTATTCAAAAAAAAAGAGATCAGTTGATAGTTTCGCCACGATAATTCGTAGCCACTATCACGTGATTCACAAGTGCCAGGAATTGAATATGGAATGTGCCATGTGAAATACAAGACCAAAATTCGCCCCCAACCACTGAGCAACCCATCATAGTTATGTGCCAATGTTCTGGCAAACGTATGGAAGACAAAAAAGGGAATATAATTCCATACTCATTCATGTATAAAAACAATGTCAAATTTCGAAAATGGTTGCATAGATGCACGTGCCGAAACGTCAAAATTTCCATCTTCAACTTGAACGAGGTTAGTGTTTGGGACTACATTTGAAGAAGTAGACAAATCACACGACTAAATTGGAAAATCGTTCTAATTACAGGGACCAACAGTGTAATTTGGCCAACCGATAATTTTGTAAAAGTAGCATCATCAATGAAATGGAATGGAATTCATGCACATCAATTTCTCTGTAACGCAGTAAAGCAAGGATTGTGGCAATGATTTTTATAACTTGGAAGAATCGTGGTAAGCCAGCAACATATAAAGAAACGAGCAAAACGCTTATGAAGTGATTAACATGAACAAGTATGCACAAAAAAACTTATATGATTCGAAGCGATTTGCCGAGTTTATGAAGTTCTGTAATTGCTCCCTCCCAACTCCCTCTGCCTTGCCATGATACCAGATGCATTGTGGCTGAAACGCCGGAACATGGACAAGCATAACCATGTTGAGTGCAAGGGACAGCCTATTGAGGAATTATATCATTGAGCAAAACTGGTATGACAAGGCAAATATACAGTCTCGACTCCCAACTCAAAATGAACACGGGCAAAGTACTTACTGGTTTTCGACCCATTTGTGTCACAGAGCATGCTCCATTTGGTACTTGATTCACCATTGCGCGTGAAAGGACCTCCTCCAACCACTGGAAGAAGTATTCCAATTCCACTTTTGTGGTAGAGCTTCAATCAAACAGCCACTGGAATTTGTGCATTTGCTTTCATATGATCAGTTCTTCCTGAAGGTGACATGCCCGAATTGAGGTCATTATATGCAATTTGCTTAATGTGATGGGCTTCATTAGGCATCCCAGCCTTCATGAGACAAGATGTCAAAGAGTTTACGGTGATGCTGTCTGGGGCACAACCAATTGCCAACATCTTTTTAAAATTGCTAATTGCCTCGGACATCCTCCCTTTCATACAATTCCCGAGTATGAGAATGGTAAATGTCACTTTATCAGGGCTGCATCTCTTCTCTTCCATCTCTGCCACAATGGCGTTTGCCTCATCAACATTGCCAGCCTTACAGAATCCATCTATCACAGGGTTATATATAAAAGGTTTCGGAACCACATTACTCCACTTTAATTGCCTCAAGAAATCACGTGCTTCATGTAGTCTACTCTCCTTGCACAAAGCATTAATAAGGACAGAGAAAGTATACGCACTTGGAGACACATTTTTCCCATTCATCTCCTGCCAAAGCTTTAGTCCCTGACTCAGTTTCCCAGCTCGACAATGGCCATCAATTAGGGAAGTGAAGGTAAAAACGTCTGAATGATAACCATGAAAGAGCATTTTCTGATGCATAGCAAGTGCAGAACCCATGTTGCCAGTCTTACCAAATCCATCAATCATTGCATTGAAAGTAACAGAAGTTGGTCTAACTCCGGCATTAATCATCTCATCAAAAAGAACAGAGGCCTCCTCCATCTTACCCAACTTGCAATATCCTGATATGACTGACGTAAAAGTTATAACATCAGGTGAAAGTTCGATTCTTGATTGAACCTCTTTAAGTAATTGAAATCCCCTATCTACCTCATTAGCCCTACAAAGTCCACTAATTAGTGTGTTATATGTAACTATATCGGGGTAGCAACCAGAACTCCCCATATCACTGAACAACTCAAAAGCCTTGTCAATTTCTCCAACTCTGCATAAACCTCGAATTAGAATATTGAAAGTCCAGTTATCCGGGCAACCATGCGACCCCATATGCTTTCTAAACAAGCAAACAGCCTCATCTACTTTATTCTGTTTAACCAACACATTGAACAAGTTATTGTACACGAAAGGAGGCAATCTAATCTCACCACAATGAGCCTCATTAAGAAACTTCTCAGCATCATCCAACTTGCCCATCTGCGCATACGACGACACCAAGAGTTCTACAACCGAATCATCGGGTGTATGCCCGTCACTCCTCATGTAATCAAACACCAATTTAGCAGAATCTTGAAGCCCCATTTGACACAGAGACCTCAAAAGAAAATTGTAAGTCCATACACTATGCTTAACACTCAGACTAACCCTACTGAGCTCAAAGAATTTCAACCCCAATTTCGGATTGTTCAACCGCTTAATAACCTCAAAAGCAATCGAAGGCGAAAGGTTCTTACTAAGATAACCCAAATCCAACGAATGCGAGCGAAGAAACAGAGTGCAAACAACTTTTACAAACCAAACCTCTGGGTTTGACGTTACCTCAAAGTCGTAAAGCGGGCGCGGCCGAGCTCCGCCGTGGGCGAGGCTGTGGAAATGAGAAATGGCGATCTTGGAGGCTCGAACCCAGAAGGTCGGACGGGCTGTGAAGAACAGGAGGGTCATCTGCACCGCCGCGCCATCACGCGGCTCAGCTCTGCTCTCGTAGATGTTTTCAATGAAAATCCTGTTCTGGGTTCCGGTTGATTGGCCGGATTTTCTCACGGGTCGGCCGGAATTCGGATTGGGATCCTGGGTCTTCATGGATATGAAGAAAAACCCAGAAATGTCAGCATAGCAAACCGGAGCTTTATCGGGGCTTTAGGCCTTTTTGTGGTGAGATTAGTCGGAGGGCTACGAAAACGAAGAAATGGAGGAAAACCCAGCAACCAGAAATGGAGGAAGAAGATGAAATCCTGGAATTTGGCTCATTTTTTATGAAGTTGTGAGGTCACTGCCTTAGGGTTTATCAGTGATCCAGTGGTGGCTTTGAGTTGGAGATTATGTCACCGGCCTTTTCCATATAAGATTGCCCATCTGAAAACTTGGCCTCCTCTTTCGGCCCAATATTAAGTTGCGCAAACGACATTTTTATTTTTTCACTCTTGTTTTATTCTCATAATATTTTTACCATTTACAGCCTAAACTTGAAACCAATTGACCATAATTAGTTTTATTCTCATTTTTTCATTTTACATTTCTCTTGTGTTGTTATTCTCTTTCAATTTATTAAGTACTAAAACTAGAAAACGATGAGAGAAATGAATGTAGATTTATTGGCAGTGCCAAACTCACTTCTCTTCTATAAAAACACCTCAAAAATATGAGCCTATGAAGGGGTTCATTGGTTTGTGAACTAGCAAGAATGCATCCGAAAATGATTCCTCATGCAAGTCACGAGCTTATATTTGACGGAATTGTGGATGAAAATTAGATTGAAATTCCATATTGTAAAAAAAACCCAAATTTGGGGTTGTTAAGTGTAAATATTTGTTTGTTAAAGGATAGATACATAAAAGAAGAAAACTTCAGGCCCCATTTGTGCAATTTTATATAATTAATAAACAAAAGTATTAGCAAAGCTCTGGGGAGTTCCGAGTCTGAGACTGAACTCTCCTTCCAAAACTGAAACTTGAAAGCAGAGATCGCAGTTCGCAAATACACAGAACCGAAAATCCATGTCTAAAAATGTCAACAGAGAGAGAACGGCAAGGTTCTCTGCCGTCAACATCGCCGGAGGACAACGCACTGTAAGTCTTCCTCCTCAATCTCCCTCCAATTCCCACACACAACTCGCCAATGCCATCGTTTTCCGCCGCCCGATTCCAAATCCCCGCCGATGATTTCGGCGCTTCACCTTTCAGGTTTGTGGATATCATGCACGAGGCTCCGCTGTTCGGCCACCGGAAGTCGAGGAACCTCTTCGGAAGTGTTTTCTACTTAATCATACTCGCCGGTTACTCTGCCGTGGCCGTCGCGGCTCCGTGGATATTTCAGGCCATAGACGATTTGATACCCCAATTGCTCTGCAGCTGCAACGTCCTTCTTCTGGTAGTCACAGGTATCTGTGATTTTTTTTTATCTGGGCAGTCTTCAAATTTAGAGACTTTTCGTGTTTTCGCATCAAAATTTAATCTTTCAACTTCTTTCAGGCATTTTTCAGCAGTATCTGGTGTCCCAGGTTCAGAAAATTCGCTTACAGGTAACCTTTTAGTTTACTCGGATATCGATTATCTAGGATAGGACCGGCATTATGCGCAGATGGAAATTTTCCAGTTGCTAATAAATCCTTTGAACCGATAATTTTGGTTATATTGGTGGATTAATCTGCCCCAACATCTCAGAATTGAATAGATATTAAATCGGTACGGCTAACTAAAGTCCAGTTCTTTTGTAGTCTTGTCCACTAGTATTTGCATCCCGCTGAATCAAATACTTGTCCACTTGTATTTGATTCAGCGGGATGCTAAATCGTGTTGTTTAGTGCTGCTTACTTGATTTGTGAAAGACGAGATGCACATTGTTTTGTAGGGTTATTATAGTTTCAGCCAGAAGTTGAAGCATATTGTTCGCGTACCTTTTGCAGTTACTTCATATGGTATGTGGTTTTGTATTTGAGTTGTCTGTTTTTCTTCTTTTTGTTTGAAATGTGGTGGCTTCCATTTTTTATCATTGCAAAGACTCCACTTAGAGGTCGCACTTGGTGCGATGGCAAGTGCCTTCGCCCATGAGCAGTAGGTCTCGGGTTCGAGACTTGGGAGCAGCCTCTCCATAAATGGGGGTAAGGCTAGCCGACATTCACCTCTCCCAGACCCTGCGTAAAGCGGGAGCCTTGTGCACTGGGTACGACCTTTTTAAAGACTCCACTTCTTTCCTATGAGTCTGCCGTTATATTTTCCCTCGAAAATATTGTTATCATCATTATTGTCACAATTCAGTTTCTGATATCTTCGACGAATGTTAGGAACTGCTGCATTGTTACTTGTTATGGTCTGGAGACCCAACATCAGTTTCCTTACTCTCCCAGCAATATTGAGGTATAGGAATTACCAACCTATGATTCCAAGCATAAGCATTTCTTCATTCAGAATTTGTAGCTGTTCCTTTATAGTTTCTTTGCCTTTTTTCGGATTCGTGGTCTCAACAACATTGATAACGTGATCAATGTATGGGATAGTTCAAGATCTTGTCTAAACTTTTGTTGGATGAGTTTAATGTGAAAGCTAGTTTTCATTTGTGACCGACTATCTGCATTCTAAGCTGTATTATTATTACAAAGTAGATGACTTGAGAGGCAGCATTCGAAACCCACGAGGAAAATAACATACAAATCACACGATGACTGTTGCTGCGGTCATAGATCCTGAACTATGCTGAAACAACCACTTTTTATTCAGGTATCATTTTCTTTATTACATCTGGTTACAATTGCTACCGAAGTATTGGAAGTTGTTCAATTACTAAAAAAAGGTCATACCCAGTGTACAAGGCTCCCGCTTTACGCAGGGTCTGGGAGAGGTAAATGTCGGCTAGCCTTACCCCCATTTATGGAGAGGCTGCTCCCAAGTCTCGAACCCGAGACCTACCGCTCATGGGCGAAGGCACTTACCATCACACCAAGTGCGACCTCTAAAAAAAAAAAAAAAAAAAAAACATGTTGACGCCCACAGTCAAACTCGAAAAACCCAGTGTAGCATATAGTTATATCCAAACTTTTTTAATCCTAAGTATGAATTTTCCCCATGATTCTGATGTTGGGTTACTTAGGTTTTGTTTTATTAGGTTTTCAGTTGTTCTTCAACGGTAATTAGCATCCTCTTATAATTTCTTATCGGTTATTTGCAATTTGGCATTCCATCTGTTCTGCTCTGATTTCTTGTGCTTTCTTTTGTTTTTTAGGGAGAGGCCAACAGTGGTTTGGACCGTCTCCGGCAGAAGAAGAAAACCGAAGTTAAACAGTAGAAAGAGATGATTCTTCTTCAGTTCATGGGGATGAGTTGTTTAATTTCTGAAATAAATTATGTGATGTTGAGGGTTTTTTCTTATCCAGTTAGTACTGTATGTTGCAAGTAGTTCCCAACCGTTTGGTGTTCTTGAGTTGGGCTGTTCTTTTGACGATTTAGTGACGATTTAGTAGTGAAACTTCTACCTCATTGAGTACCTTAATTATATTTCTGGGGTGTGAATTGTCAATGCGTAGAGTAGAATAATACGCGTAGATTCCAAATTCATTCTGGATATGGTGTACCTTAGAGGAACGTTGCACGTCTTAAAGTTGGAAAATGCAGTGAATGCAGGGAAGACCAACTTGAAAGGGACAGAAATAATTCAGAAAGTGGTATGTATTTTTTTTATTATTAATATATTTTCTGATTGTTTTATCCGACAGAGAATGTTCATATTTTTTCATTATTAATAAATTTTCCGTCAGTTATATTTGACACAAGTTCTGTTCATTTTAGAGTATTTTTTGTCGGTTTTATTCGATAGAGAATACTCTTATTTATTCATTATTAATATATTTTTTATCGGTTATATCCAACACAATTTCTATTGGTTTTAGAATATTTTTTGTCGGAAAATTCATTTCCTGACGTTGGCAATTCTATCGCTTATTATATCCGCCATTGCATCCATTTTATGTCAGATTTTCCTTAATATCTGACAGTAATGTGCGTTTCTTATCGGTTATCATAGCGACACTAATAAATGGGTTCATAGTAGTATTCATGAATCATGCATGTTTAGATTTGATCTGAATACCACAGATGGTTGCATGTTTGATATACACTCTTTGTTGGGGTCAAAGTAGGCATACTTTAGGAAAACCTAACCTTTAAATATGCATGTATAAGTCATAAGTAATTAGAAAAACTACGTAAGATTGTTAAGGTAACGACAGAACTCTAGTGCTTTTACAATTTAGTTTTGAAAAACCGTTGTTTTTAGTTTATTTTATTTTGCCAATTTATTTAATTATTTCTATTAAATTCGTTTTTATTATTTTAAACAAAATCACATTTTTTTTCTCAAAAAGTAGCTTATGGTAGAGTAGTTGGCCTAACAAAAGCACGGCAACTTAAAAATTCCCCTTATGAATGTATCTTAAGTAGAGGGCTTAGGCAGCCCGCCTACCAATCAAAGAGGTTGAGATTGGTTTAACATAAATTATTAATTAAATCCTTGTGGAGAACAACCTTACTAGAGCCGACTATACTACAATTACCTTGTACTCTTGTAAGTATTTTAAGTGTTTTTATCCCTACTTTTGTTGGTGATAAAAACCCTATCACACAGCTCGTTACTAGCTAGAAATTACACTCGATCATTTCTTATGAATATTTAGTTTTCAGCAATCGCCTGGAGGTAGGAGAACTCCTGCGGTTTAGAGAACATTACAATGTGTTCAGTACCATTTATCACCTGCACTTCATTCGGCGGATTTTCATTGACCATCCACCTCTGCCAACAGATCGCACACAATAAACACTTTACGAACTGACCCATATTTCTCATTGGCGAGTTTTATTTCATCATGAATACACCCTAAAGGACAGAATCTCAACAAGGATAATGCTAGTTTTAAATCCTTTTAATTAATTAATAAATCACCGATCAAGAAATACAGAGAAAACGAACAATGTTAGCCAACCAGTTGTAATAGATAGCTCCTCTGCACGATACTAGAGCGTGATTATACATATAACCTCTTCTGGGTGGACCCCACATGCTGCTAGGCCAAGGGCTGTGACATCGTAACCTGCAGAGGTTAGTAGAGCTGATAACTTATACCAGCACCGTGCTCCGTGACTGACTCCGGCAATCAGCGCAAAATGCTTCTTACTGGCATCTGGGTTTGGGGATGACGAAGACATGTTTCTTAACTATTTTAGCCTCTCTTTCCTTGGCCTAGCTGCATTTGGTCTAGGGCGTGCTTTTATATTCATGAAATCCTTTATTTGATCCCTCTATCTGCATTCTGTCTTTCTATTGCATTTTGTGTTTCTATTTGTAAACCATTAGAGGTTATTGAAGAAGAAGGTTATACAGAAGCAAGAAAGAAGAAAGAGATAGAGATAGAAGTAGAAGATTGAGAGATTAGAGGGAAGAATCTGTTGAGAATTGTAGTATCTTTTCATATCAGTTACAATGATTTGTTACAAGCTATATATAATAGCATTTGGTAGCTTACACTCTAAGTAACAATATAACCAACTTAACTAACTTCATAATCTTTTGACATTTGTCCATTTCATAACCATTGGATCTTAATACTCCTAACACTATTTACATGAAATTTAAATTTGAAAATGGGTGGTCCCAAATTTCAAGTTTTTTATCCACACTAAAATTTTAAATTTCTATATTTATGAATCCAAATTAGAAAAATAGTCCATGCCAATTTATAATGTGTTGGTAGCATTAGAAATCTAGCAATATTCCCTAAGTCTAAGTTTCTAGCATTCTTTTCAAACATTATATTCTTTGGTTTTATTAGATCTGTGATTTTTCACAGAATGTATAGATACTATGATTTCGTCTAGTTTAGTTAGCTTGGTCAAGATAAACGCCATTTGTATAATGGAGGTCAGCAGTGACGTTTGTATACTAATATATTTTTAAATTAAATTTGCAAATTAAATGGTATGTCACCAATATGAATAAGCATGCTAATTAACACTTATTAATAATTCAATCACAACTACATTGTTTGGTTTATAAAATTTGATTTGAAAATTTGATATCTTTAACATTCTCTGAGTTAGAAAACTACTTTTCAAGCAAATTGGAGTTCCCAATACGTTTCAACTTTAGTACACGTCAGGACTTTTGGCTTTTGAGTCGATTATTAGTTCTTGAGGTGTTGATCTGAACACCTGGTAATTTCATGTCATGTCATGTCGGATTATTGGGTCGTGTCAGAAATTATCAAGCCTACTTATGTGTAGCTCAACTCGCCTAATTCATTATCATCCTTTCATTTAAAAAAAATTGCACTTAAATTATTGGATTTCAAGAGATATATGTTAGGTCACATGTTCTAAAGTCCATATTTTATTTGGAACATGACTTAAACGTGTTGATTGAGAAAAATTATTTTTGATGAATGAAACACGAAACTGATTTTTCAAAAGCTTCAAATGAGGTAATACTTTATATTTTTTTTATTGTTTTAGTGATTTTGACGACATCGATAATTATTTAATCTTGCTTTTGCTGTGTGATAAGCTCATATTTATATATATTTTATATAAAATTCACTTGTTTTTTCTTAGTTAGTTCCTTATATTTTTGAGCTATTTACTATGTTTTTGTGTTTTGTGTGATTTATCAAGCAAAGAAAAGAGAAGTAGCACAAGTGAGTTATTAAGTAACAAATTCGTCAAAACTGCCTGTGCAGATTAGCTGACTTTGGAAGCATGTTACGAACAGCTTAGAATAAATGAGTGAATGAGCCTTATATGCTTGGAAAGCTACGGATGTCTATTTTCTAGAGCAATTTACGGATTGTTAATATCATTTTTCTAGAAGAAGTTATGGGCATTGTAACATTGAAAGGTTCAGAAACGGGCTAAGCAGATTTGGCTAATAAAGTGAGAAAGTAAAGGCATTTGTTTTGTGTTTTGCTTTGTCATCAACACTCAGCAGCAAATGGGGTTATGATTGCACTCATTTGGCTTTGGAGCAAGTGGAAATGCACAGCTAGGAGATGAACAAGGCACATGGAAGAAACATGGACAACACACACACAAAGAGAAAGGCATGACATGGACAGTTTGACATGGGCAGAAAATGGGTGGATTGTTGGCTGAAATAATGAAGAATATGTGTGTGCAAATGCAAAGGAAAAACACACACACATGGGCAAAGGAAACACACACACATGGGCAAAGGAAACACACACACATGGGCAGAAAATGGGTTGATTTGTGGCTGAAATGATGGAGGTCATGTGTGTGCAAATGTAAAGGGAAACATGGACATCACACACCCATACAAACTGCACATGCAAGGAATTGAAGTGGTCCTCTCCTTAGCCTATAAATACATCCACCATTCCCCTTCCTAAGGACAATCTTGATCCATCAAAAGAGCTTCATTCACAAACACAATTTCCTTGTAGTGACCTCCATCCATTCATCTAGCCATACTACATCTCACCAATCCATACACTTTCATCTCTTAGCCGTGTAAATCCATTCCATCCATATATCCATACACATCCTAGACACTTGTGCTACAACAAGGTGGTGAAAACAAAGGTCCTTAGCGTTTCAAGCTTGGAACTTTGGAGCATTTTAGGTGTACTTCATTCTTGCTTTCAATGTCTACTTTGTTATTTTCTAATTTTGTTGCAATTATGAGTGGCTAAACCCCTATTTAGTTAGGGGGAAGTTTGAAGCCATGAACATGCTTGAGATTTGAATTGATTTCTTCCAATTGTGATTTGATAAGTTGTGATTGCAATTCAATTATCTATTTTATTCATAACTGATTCTTGTATGTTTATTAAGGATGCATACTTAGTTTTCATGCATGAATTAGATGCTAGAATATAAATGAGTTTCACCTAATCGTTACAAGTTTATATTCATGAGTAGTGAAGGTTGTTTATCACAATCGCGTTAATTGAATTCTTGGCAATTGTATCATGCATTCATAGTTATAATTGCCTCGTCAACACTTATGATTTTCATTGAACGTAATGATATCTGATTGTATCTCTATTATGCATTCATATAGGGGACTTTTAGAGAATGATTTGGGTTGTCGCATGCATTCATCCAATTCAATGAGTAAAGGAAAATTTGAGGGTTAATTTGTGCATCATGGTTAATCTGGGATGTTGAGCATCATAGTTTATTGAAAAGCAATTGGAAATCGATTCATGAACAAGTGTGTCATGTGTGAAGAACGGACCTCTAACTAATTCATCCATCATTTTATTTCTCAAATTCCTTTTATAATCTGCCTAGTTTTATAACTTGCTTGTTTATTTCAAATTCATCCAAATCAAAACCCCCATTTTACTTTCTTGTTCCAAAGTGTTTAAAATCTGTTTTGTTTGTGTTTTAGAGTGTTTTGATTTAAGTCAAAACACTAAATTCGTCCAAAGTTGTGTTAGAGTCAGAAACTGCCTAGTTTGTGTTTTTAGGCAGTTTTGAGTGTCTTTAAGTTATTTTGAGTCTTCTGAACCTGTTTTGAGTTCTTTAAGTCTATTCAAACGTTTTTAACTTTGTTTTTATGTTTTTGAGTTAGTTTAGAGGTTTTAGCAAGCCCTCCTAATCCCCGGTTTAGAACGATCCCTACTTACATTTATACTACAATTTGACAACAAGAGGGTTTAATTTGAGTGCTTAACTTTCATCGCATCACTGTGTTATTCAAGTTTCTATGTTCATATTCATCTTTTAGGGATCATATGGATTACATGAAAAATTAAATACCTAAAATTATCACCAAATATTAAAAACAGACAACATGAGTTTTAATGGTGGAATTGAAAACAACCCACAAATGCTTTAAATCCCAGCGGCATCTTTTGTCAAAAATTTTAGTCGGCATTTTTTGTCCAAATTAAAAGCTTTATAAGATTAGAGAAATGTGAGATGTATAGAAAACATGGGATGCATGTAGAAAATGTAAGGTGTATATTGAGAATGTGAGGTGTGAGGGTATTATGGGGAAGTATGTGGAGGTGTATTAAGATAATTTTTCATTGAAAAAACAAATGTGAAATGTATTAAATATATGGAGTTTATTCAACAATTTATAAAATGTTAATATAATAAGCCATTTAAAAATGATAAAAAAAAATTTAAGAAAGACAGCCTGGACCTTGAGTAGTCCTGTACCATTCCATCTTTCTGTGGGACCAACAATCTTGGACCCACATGTCGCCACGTTGCAGAACCTCAACTCTCTACCCGTGTGGTATCTCTCTCTCTCTTCCTTCTGTATGTCGCTCTACCGTGTTTTATATATTTGCTTAAACGTGAAATATTGTTGCTAACAATGACATGCGGTGCCTTGCTGCATTTGACAACTGGAGAGTCCGACGTTGATGCATGAAATGATATTAGTAGTAGCAGTACAGAAAAAGTCACAGACCATTAAATCATGTTGAAGAAATGTCTCACACCACCTGTGAAGCAAAAATAATCACAATACGATATATAGATTTTTGAACAAAAGAGGATAAAAATACTCTTGAGGCACAACGAGATTTCTACGCGTGAGCAGCGGGTAATCATCTCTCAGCCAAGTCAAAAATGCCAAAAAAATGTAACAATTCAAAAATCATCTCATCAAATCCCTCTTATAAGGTAATTCCTAAAACCTACCGCATTCCATATATATTTACCTCTTTCTTTCCTTCTTTTATCTAATTAATTAAGTTATTATTACATAACCTCCAAAAACTCCCAAAACATTTCTTTTATTATGATAATTAGCCAATTAATATATTTATACCTAATTAATATATTAATTGCTAATTTAATCACCAAATAACATGCCAAAAAACACTTAAAAGCCGGCAACCTTTTCTCCAAAGGGGACTCCCCTATAAAAGTCCTATTCTCTTCTCCAAAAGACACTTCTCATTCTCTTGCTAAAATTCTCCAAAATTATCAAACATTTTCTCTCTAAATTCTAACTTTGGCATCGGAGGCTCTTCAGCCAAAGCCCCCTCATTCATCGTGGACGCGTGAGGCTCTTGGCCTTGACCTAATGTGTAAATTGTTTTATAGGTGCAATCTTGTCCAAGATCAATGAGGAAGAAATTTGCATCCACACCACCGATCAAACAACACAAATTAGAACTTATATTACTTTAACTTTTAATTGGATCGACGTCTTTTGTAGAAGGCCTTCATACAATTACACGAGTGATTAAATGAGGATAATATTAATATAATTAGCATTGAATCACGACGCATATCTCTTAAAACTTATACAAACCTTACTCATCATTTCACGTAAGACGCCATTTGGTTCTTGACCAAGAGAAATGTTAAGGAGACTCTCTCAAAAGTGGACTTTTTATGAACTATTTGTCACTTCACAATTTAAAATCAATTCCCGTGGCAATACTATAAATATTGTGCAAAAAACATAAAGCGATAGGAATCCAAAAAGAATCCCACTTTTAAGAATTTCGTTAGCATTTCTCCTTGACAAAATATGTGGCTCTGAGTTAGGAAACTACTTTTCTAGCAAATTGGAGTTGGGAATACTATACATGTCATGGCTCATGTCAAGACTTTTGACTTTCGACCCAAGTATTAGTTCTCTGATCGATTTCTATAAATAAAAGTAAGACGAGAGATGCAAACCAAATCAAGGAAATTGTGAGTTAATGATACAGAAATTGGAATTGGAGAACATGACAGAGAAGCTCCTTTTGTTTGTCCTTTTATTTATTTTCTTGGCAAACGCTAGTACCTCAACCCCATCCCCGCCCTCCAACATTCACAACCAAACTCAAAGTCCAAAACATTTTGTATTGATACATGGAGCTTGTCATGGAGCATGGAGCTGGTATAAGGTGGCAACTCTCCTCAAGGACTCAGGTCACAATGTCACAGCTCTAGACTTGGGAGCATCCGGGATCAACCCGATTAAGGTACAACAACTCCCTTCGTTATCGGAATTCGTCGAGCCTTTGACAAAGGTCATGGTGTCTCTACCACCAAATGAAAAGGTTGTCCTTGTGGGTCACAGCTTGGGTGGAGCAGTCATATCTATTTTCATGGAGAGGTTCCCTCAGAAAATCGCTGCTGCAGTATTTGTCACGGCTGTCATGTATGGTCCTACATTGAATTTCTCAGCTGCATATGCAGAGGTAATGAACTTCATATTTATACTAAATGTCTAAAAGTTCCGTTTAATACTTTAGAACCTTGATAAATGAATGTTTGATAAAATAATAACCTCGGTTAAATAATAAAAAATTTCAATTCCAATTCGATTCAGTGTACGTACTACGATAATAATTAAACTTGCTAAATGCATAAGATAATATTTTTTCTTAAAATCGTTTAAGGTGCAACAAATATATAAAATAATAATTGATAAAATACATGAAAGAAATAACACATACTTAAGATCATTTCTCTAGTCATATTCACTTTATCTTGATGTTGGAGAAACCACTCATACAATACTTTTTCAAACTCGGAATACTTTGCGGGTTTGAACCTCTTAACATTGTTATCCTTCATCTCATCCGACAAATATCAGGTTGAACTTTTAAGAGTGTTTAGTGATCAACTAATATTTTTGTCGAACCCATTGTTTGCAAATCTTTTAACCAGAAGAAATATGCTCAATTTTATACTGGCAAATGCTCCCGTTGTCTCATGAGTCAATGTAGAATTTTTAATTCCTTTTAAATGAGATGTCATACATGAACGAGTTGAGTACTTTATCTTCTAGGAAATTAATTTTTTAAAACACTTGATCTTCTTGTTTTTTTTTTTTTTTAACAAACAATATTATTTACACTAAGGTGGATGAGATGTGCTAAACCTCACAATGAGTTAGCAATAATGTAGTTCAAATTTACCTCTGGCGAAGATCAAACCTAAGACCTCTCACTTACAAGTGAAAGAGAATACTACTAAATCATAGAACTAAGTAACAATCGTCTTGTTCTTAAATTATCTTAATATCACAAAAAAAAAAAATTCTTTATACATTATAAATACTCTAAAATAATAATTTTTCTCGGTCCCAACATTCTCATTTATAGAGGTTTTACTGTATACCCAATTTATTGATGATATGCTGTACTAACAGGAATGTGATGAATGAATATGACATTTTTCTTTAAATATCTGTCACAAGTAACACTTTAACATGATCTCTTGTTCATTGTATTTGGAATCCTACTTAAGGGATATTAACTAAAAAATAATTTTCTTAAAAATGTATAGGTTACCAAAGGATTTGACGTTATGGACTCTCAATACATATATGACAACGGGACCAACAACCCTGCAACCTCCTTTCTCTTCGGGCCTAAGGTCATGGCGACAAGCTTGTACCAGCTCTCACCACCACAGGTAAGTCTTGAAGTGTGTCTATTGCAATATATAAGAACCTTATCGTGTTCTCTTAACACACACTAGAAATATAAGATGTAGTGTAAGAGTAGAGCGCTAATAGTTTCAAAAAATAAGTTCGGGCTTTCCAATATTGGTTAGCTAAACTTTTCCTTGTTTTATGATTGTAATGGACAGGATTTAAATCTAGCGTTATCATTGGTGAGACCTTTTCCTATATATAATTATGATGTAATAAAACTCACGAAGGAGAAGTATGGATCAGTTCGTAGAGTATTCATCGTGGCCGACCAAGACCATGCGATTGCGTTGGATGCGCAAAATTACATGATCAAGTACAATCCCCCAAATGAAGTGAAAGTGATAAAAGGTTCTGATCACATGGTCATGTTCTCTAAACCAGTGGAGTTGTTCTACCACCTCCAAAGTATTGCTGAGAAGTATTCATAAGGACATGGACGGACATGATTAATTCAGGCATGCTAGGTAGCCTGCGTTGCATGCACCATAGTACAAAATGTAAATGAATAAATGTGATTGTTTTAAGTACTAATAATTATGTGTCCATGAACTTTAGTTCAAGAGGCATGACGCACTACTACAAACATGGTCACTGCGTTTAGCTTGGCTTGTGGTCGCTTCTCATTTTTCAAGGTTATGTTTTATTTTTTACAATAAACGATATTATCTATATTAAAAGGTTAAGAATGGGTTAAGTCTTAAAATGGGCTAACAATAATGTGGTTTAAATTCGCATTCGACGAGAATCGAACAAAAAACCTCTCATTTCCAAGGAAAGAGGAATCACTAGACCACAGTACAAAGTGACTTCAAAGTTATGTTTTTAGTTTCTGTTTATTGGATACCCCCTACTATTAACTATGGGAAATTTGGAAAAATAACCAAATTTTGGACCCCATATAGAATTACAGCCACCATTTTAATTTTATGATAATGATAACTAAAATTTGATGTAAAAGTACTGATATATCCTTAATGTCATGTTATGCATGTATTCAAGGCTTCATTGTAAGTTTATGAGTGTCAAGGAGAATGACTTCTTGTTCTCAACAATCTAGTAACTCAGTTTATGAGTTATCATGTTGAGAAAATCACGTTCTTACTTGGCTAAGATTAAGAGTCCTAATAACATGCAATTATATTCAAGTAACCTTCTCAAGTTTTGAAAGACTCCCAACTTGCATCGATTGTTTCAAAGGGAAAATGACCAATAATAGAAAATTAGGATCCACAAGAAACAAAAAACTTTTAGAGATAATTCATACAGATGTGTGTGGCCCCTTCCCAAATAAAACAATATGTGGTAATTCGTATTTTGTCACCTTCATTGACGATTTTTCAAGATATTGTTATGTGTACCTTATATCTAAAAAGTCTTATGTTCTTGATTGTTTTAAAATATACAAAATTGAAGTTGAAAACCAACTTGAAAAGAACATTAAAATAGTGAGATCAAATAGGGGTGGTGAGTATTTTGGCAGGTTTACAAAGACTAGACAACACAAGGGGGCCTTTGCATCTTACCTTGAAGCATCATGGATTATTGCTCAGTATACTACTCCAGGGACTCCACATCAAAATGGAGTGGCATAAAGAAAAAAATAAGACCTTGAAGGACATGATTCGATCCATGTTTTCGAGGTCTAAACTTCCAATTTTTCTGTGGGGAGAAGCACTCAAAACAACCAACTATACACTCAATAGGGTTCCAAGCAACTCAAAACAACCAACTATACACTCAATAGGGTTCCAAGCAAGTCTGTCAAAGTTATACATTTGGAAGCTTGGACAGGTAGGAGACCAAATTTCAATCATTTTCATGTCTGGGGATGTAGGGTTGAGACATATTTACAATCCTCACGAGAAAAAGTTGGATCTGAGGACTATAAGTTGTAGATTTATTGGATATGCTGACAAATCCAAGGGTTTTAAATTCTATTGTCCTGATTCTCACACTAGAATTCAGGAGACCAATAATGCAAAATTCTCATTAAGGATTTGGAAAAAGAAACAGTGCAACACAGCAGCTCAGATTTTGAAGAAATTGGAAATGACCTTGATCAGCATTCTGCAACAACTGATGCACCATAACTTGTCAATCAAGAACACTCATTTTCTCTCCCCACTGTTCTCTAAGCTGCTCAGCTAGTGAGTTCATGATTGCAATCTTGTGTTAGAGATCTCAATAATAAAAATAAAAATTATTATTATTATATATATATATATATATATATATATATATATATATATTGGTGCAGTGCACCAGCAATGTTTGACAGATGATGGGATTGGGTCGTTGACCCAACAATCACACCCTTTGTTAATAAACGCTGCACCTTTCTGTGTTTTGGCGAAAAGGTGTGATGTAACCGAATGCATTTTTGCATCAGACAAACATTGCTGCAATGTTCAGTTGTATCTCATGATGAGAGGATACACCCAAAATCAAAGGATATGTCTAAAGGTGCAATTCTCTCTATATATATTGGTAATATTAGTAGAAGAGATTCACATTCAGAAATTAGTTATCTACATAATTTCTTTGCTCTCTTTTCTCTCAATATCACATTCATACAATTTCTTTTTAGTTATTTCTAAGGGAATATAATTCGGTTTTGCTAATTGAATATTCCATACTTTGTTGTATCCTGGAAGTGATTTGCCAAGAACCCTTTAGCAAACTCATTCGAGTGGGGGCAAATAACACTTTAAGGAAACGATTCAAGTCGTACCTCAAAGTCATTATTCGGATTATTCTCCATAATTCTACATTTACTCAAACATCTTGAACATCAAGTCCCTAAGCGCCAAATCTCTGAGGTTGTTGTTGCTCAACCATTGCAACAAGTGCAATTGCCTATTAGACAGTCAAACAGGCAAAGAAAACTTGTGATCTTACCTGATTTTGTGTATTTACAAGAGATTGAATACAACATCGGGGATGATGATGATTCTTTCACTTTTAATCAAGCTGTCAACAGCCTAAGAGCATATTTATGGCATGCTGCAATGATTGAAGAGCTTGCAGTTATGGAAAAGAACCAAGTTTGGCAGTTTGCAATGCCAAACCCATTGGTTGCAAATGGGTGCTCAAAACCAAAAGAAATGCAGAGGGAAAGGTTAAAAGACATAAAGCTAGACTTGCAGCTAAGGGTTTTACATAAAGAGATGGTATTGAATATAATGAAAACTTCTCACCAGTTTCATCCAAAGACTCCTTGAGGCTAATCATGGCTTCAACAACCCATTTCAACTTGGAATTACATCAAATGGATGTAAAGTTAGCTTTCCTTAATGGTGATTTGGATGAAGAAATAGTAATGGTTCAACCACCAGGTTTTATGGAGAAAAGGAATGAGTCTATGGTCTGCAAACTCTACAAATCGATCTATGGGTTAAAGCAATCATCCAGGCAGTGGTACATCAAATTTGACCAAGTTGTTTCTGCTTTTGGTTTTGAAGAAAACAAGATTGATGACTATATATACCTCAAGGTCAATGGCACGAAATTCATATTTTTGGTATTGTATGTGGATGATATTTTGTTAGCTAGCTCAAACTTAACTCTCTTGCACACAACTAAAAGCATGTTAACTGACAGTTTTGATATGAAAGACTTTGGTGAGGCGCATTTTGTTCTTGGCATTAAAATTGAGAGAGACAGATCCAAAAGAATGCTAAGATTTTCTCAAAAGTCCTATATTGACATAATCATGAAGAGATTCAACATGGAAAAGTATGCAAGTGGCTAGCTTCCCATTGCAAATGATGATAAGTTAAGTACTGATCAATGACTTAAAAATGATCTTGAGAAGAATGGAATGTAAAGATAAGCCTTATGTTTCGCTTCTTGGCAATATCATGTATGCTCAAGTGTGCACAAAGCCTGATTTGGGGTTTATAATTAATCTTCTAGGGCGTTTTTCAATCTAATCCTAGGAATTCTCACTGAACTACAGCAAAGAAAGTACTGAGGTACAAGAAATCTTACACTGGTATATCAACAAGTTGAGAATTTAGAAATGGTGGCTTATTCTGATTCAGACTTAGTTGGCTGTGTTGATGATAGAAAATCTACAAGTGGATATGCTTTTCTTCTTGCTGCTGGTGCAATCTTGTGGAAAAGTTCCAAGGAAAAGGTAATTGCTTCCTCAATGATAGAGGCTGAATTTATTGGTTGTTACACTGCCACCAAACAAACAATCTGGTTGAGGAATTTTATCATGAGATTGAAGATTGTAGATTCAATTGAAAAACCTATAACTATTTACTATGACAATAAGGCTGCAGTTTTCTTCTCCATAAACAACAAGAGGTTCATCACTTGCAGACTAATGGACATAAAGTATTTGCGTGTGAGAGATGAAGTCAGAAAAGGGCTAATCAACATAGTTCATATAGGGACTGATTCAATGACAACTAATCCAACGACTAAGGACTTACTAGTATGGGTGTTCAAGAACATGTCTACAATATGGGAATGCGTGAAGATTTTGATTCTGTTAATGAGTAGGAGTAATACACCCATTTATTGTTTTCTGTTATGTTTCTTTTTGCTTAATTGGATGCTTTCATAATATTTTGTTCTCATATTATCTTTTTGAAATAATATGAGCTATGCTTTTGCATGAGGCTCAGTTCAGGAGTTGAATTTTGTTTATCATCCTGAAACACTTGAATTTTTGTCAAACAACACAGTGTTCATGGATTAGATACTTGTAATCATAAAGTGCACATGTAGAATGAATTACATATTGCATTTATGATTCAGTATTCGAAGCTATAAGTGACAGGTTGTTAAAGGTTTAATTGCAGCGTCTAGTGTGATCATCTTAATCTTAACCAATGCAATGTCATTCTTCTTGGACACTCAAGTGGGAGAATGTAAGTTTGTGAGTATCAAGGAGAATGACTTATTGTTCTCGACAAACTAGTAACTCAATTTATGAGTTATCATGTTGAGAAAATCACGTTCTTACTTGGCTAAGATTAAGAGTCCTAAAAACATGCAATTATATTCAAGTAACCTTATCAAGTTTTGACAAGAGTTCAATATCAAGTAGAACTATATCGAAACCCTAATTAGTATGGAATATCCGAGGTATCAGTTAATAGGCCTGATGTCAAGGATGATTGGCTATATATTGGGAGGTCCCTGCACTCACAGCACCATCCCTTTTAAGTGTAACCTTATTCTAAGCTGGAACTTTTAACTGTTGAGTGTTGAGTGTAGAAGATCTCTTTTCATTCTTTGCAGCAATGGCAATCCCTTCTTCAAGTAAGCATACTATCTTTATGTATACATGTTGTAATATGTATATGTGATTCTATGCATGCATTGTTCTAATAATTTACATTCATACCATGTTTGTAACTTTGTATTGGCAATCACAAGTATGATTGGCCATTACAGCCATGCATGGAAACTGTAGTGGGTGCCTTACAGTCTCAAGTTCAACATGCTTGGAAACTCATCTAAACCAATTGGAACAAGTGCCCCAGCTACACGAAATCTTTTTTATTCATTTGATGTTGGGTCAGTAAATTTTGTGTACATTCCCACTGAGACCAATTTTGTTGAAGGAAGCAAGCAATTGGAAGTTTTAAAGCATTATTTAGAAGCGGTGGATAGGAGGAAGAAGCCATTTGTGGTGGTGCAAAGACATAGGCCGATGTACACATGAAGTAACGAGAGAGGTGATGCTTTAAAGGGCAAAAATGCTGAAGCATTTGGAGTTTGAAGATCTTGATGTCTTGATGTTTATTAGTCAGGAACGTTGTCAACATTAAATATATTGCTTGCTCAACAACCTCAAATTGAGAAGTGACTTTGGCACCATGTTGTTGAGTATTAATAGATAGTGGCTTTGTAAGTTTGTGATATGTATGATTGCTGAGGTACAAATGCATAGTGGTCTTTATCCTTCTTTTGCTACTCATATTGGTGGCACAATCTTCCTAGATACTGTTGAGAAATTGAGCCTTGTGGATGCATTTTATTGTGTTTATTCTACCATCATAACCCTAGGTTATGGAGATAAGAGCTTTTCGACTCAAGCATGCGGTGTTTTTGCAGTGTTCTGGATATTGAAAGGTACCATTTGTTTAGCTCAATTTTTCCTCTACATTGTCGAGCTAAACACCTAGAGCAGACAACTGGCGTTAGTACAGTCAATTCTCACTCGTAGAATGACCAATGTAGATTTGGAGGCAGCTGATCTTGATGACAAGAAAGGCGATGCTCCTATGTGGGCGAAAATTAATGTTGGAGTATTTGGAGCCTCTGTTTGTGAAGAAATGTGATGTACACCGATACAAGAGGTTTTTTCCATTGGAAAACTATACTTGTGGGAATGTGGGACCTATTCATGTAATGGAAACCTAGACTGAGTCATCCAACCGATCTAAGTGTGTCAAGTGTGTTTGAGTTGTTGTGAGATACCCTAATATTAAGGGTATATTAGTAATTTTACATCATGTTTTGGTTATAATCATCATAAAATTAAACTAATGGCTATAATTCTATACGGGATCTAAAATTTGGTTATTTTTCCAAATTTCCCATTAACTATCTATCCTATCTTTGTAAGATATCTCTCTCCATTTAAAGGGCTCTATATGATCTAGATAGTCAATCAGTTAATTTAAAAAAAAAAAAAAAAACTAATCTAAGAAAGTGTTTCATCCTTCCAAAATTAACTATTGGGCTTTTAGTCCTGTTGAGTTAATCCACGAATAATGACGTCGAGCGCATTTCGTTCCCCTAATTGAGTGAATCCCTTGATTTGTCCAGCATCAACTAGTACCAGAGCGGGTTTTTAAATTTATCTTCAAAATCTTGGTGGGGACATAATCTTCGTTTGTTGTCATTGATTAGGTGTTTATTTCTTTTGACTAGACAATATTATATATATATATATATATATATATATATATATGAAATTGTTATCAGCACTCCAAAAATCTCATTCTACACTCCTCACAAGTATATTTTTCTTCCTAATTATAGACAGTTTGGAGTGCCAAATGAGATTTTTGTAGTTACCAATGTAATAAACAGTGCAAAGACAAAATTCTGTTTGAACAGATATTCGCAAAACACCATAGCGCTTCGTGCTACTGCGGAAACAAAATCGTGTATAATTGTAGGATAAATTGGAGTTCATTATTTTGTGGCCTTTTAGCCAAAATGTTCTTGAGATTGGCATAACTCATCACTTTGGTCCTTAAGATTTAAAACCAATAGAAGTGGTCTTTGAGTTTGTCCACCATCAATCATTTTGGTCATTCCGTGCTAAATCTCCACTAAACAAGGATAAAATAACAAAAATACCCTCAACTTTATCAAATCATTTTGGCCCATTGTTTGTTAGATTGAGTTATTTTTGTCATTTTGATCAATATTTAACAAAAAATTTCACGGAATGACCAAAATGATTGATGGTTGACAAACTTAAAGACCATTTCTATCGATTTTAAATATCATGTCAATCTCATAGACTATTTTGGCTAAAAAAACCTTATTTTAAGCCTTATATTGTTGGTAGGCACTTCCAATCTAGTTTGCAATTCTTCAAGCCGTTCATGTTGTTTTGGAAAGGTAATATAATACTAATTGTATAGATATGGTTTTCACAATTTTTCATTCCGCTGCGAAGTGTACGTACTACCATTATATGTTTGAAAATATTCGTAGGCATTGTTGTAATTTCAGCTCATTAAATAATAACGTTCTGGAAAGCCTTTCGTAATTTGAACTATTTTCCCCCTAAATAACAGCAAGAAATTTTTTATTTAAACTCATATAACCTCTTTCTACATCTAATTTAAATTTTAAGTATGAAATGTCACTATAGTCCTATTGCACAATTACCATCAAATACAAGATACGACTAGCAATAAAAACAAGGTTTATTAGTAAACGCACACCCATAATCAAACCCTAACGACAGCACCAAGTACAAATCATGTTATTAAAAAATGATCAGAAATACATCATAAAATCTGCAGGACTATAATGGTAATTGAAGCAATATGTGCCGGATTTTTTATGAGCCTATATTGGTGAGCTTAGTCCTGAATCATTTTCATGTCTAGCACAAACCTACATAAACACGAACTCTTAAATTTATGATACTCACGCATCATCTCTCGCTAATTTTGGCGTTTGCAGCTTATGTTCACCAGTACAACTCATTAAACTCCCAGCCTGATGTCTTAAAGTCGTTATATTCTCCTCTTCAACCCTCGAGTTCTCTAGAAGGTTTGAGGTAATCATACATTTTTTTTCTTCTGGAATACCCCATGATCTTGCTTCCTGATTTTATATACAGAAATTGAAGAGAGATCAATCACCAGGAGTTGTGTCAAGAACTTTAACAGTTTATAACATAAAATATGTCTCATAGTTGGTTTACTGGAAACTGCTATATTTCATGGATCCTAATGTAAGAACACACATTATGTGTTGTGACAGGTATCATGATGCTGGTCGACTTTCTGATAAGTAAATGGCTTTGTTGCAATATCAGCGTGAAAACCTTCATTTTTTGAGTGAAGAGGTATCTCACCTTGACATTGGTGGTTGTACTATTGTACTCAATGTTATTACATGCAGCTTCTTCGGGTTTTCAACTAATGATTTTGGGTACTGAAGTGTGGTATGGAGGGTTAGGTGTTCCATGCTGCAAATTAAGTTCTTCAAATCAACAGTCTTATTTTATTCTAAACATGTGTTTGTTACAGATCCTTCAGTTACAAGAGTGCTTAAGTAAATACGAAAGGAATAATGATGGGAGCACACCTCGGGTAATTAGTTACTAACTTACTATTATTTTCGTATTCTATAGGATATACAAAGCTCTTGAAAATGTGAGCATACAACTGCCAGTGTAATTTGAGCACTGATCTTGTTTCATGCTCTGTGTTATATGAAAATTTGACAGAACAATACCGATGTCTGTCTTTGCAGGTGGATCTTGCCCATCTGTTGGCAGCTCGTGATCAGGAATTACGGACGCTTTCCGCTGAGGTAATGATTGTTTAGAAATACCAAGTGGTTTGCTCTTGATTCTTTAAGAAAATTAGGATGTTCTTAGTGTTATGCAGTTACCTCATTCACGGTTCCTTTCAATGTTTACGTGGAGCCAAAAATAATCACAAGGCGACACGTGGATTCTTGGGTAAGAGATGACAAAAATACCCTTGAGGTATACTGGGATTCCTACGCACGAGCAGTGGGCAATCATCCCTAAACCAAGCCAAAGGTGCCCAAAGGAAGGTAATAATAAATTCATAGTTATCTCATCCATCCTCATCTTAGGTAATTACTTCATAACCTACAAATTATTTCACATAAATAGAGATTAATTGGCTAATTAATCCATTAATCACCCATTTAATCACCCATTATATCAAATAAACCACCCAAAACCACATCAATGGCCGGCCATCCCCATCTAAAAAGGCATCCATCCTATTTCCTACCTTTCCTTACCCCTTTTCTCCCATTTTTAGCTAATTATTTAGTTATTCTTTATAACCTTTTCATAACCTAATTATCAATTTATTCTAAATAAATATGTAACCACCAATTTATTCTTTAAGGTTTAATTAGCCAATAAATTGGCTAATTAAACCAAAATCTCAACCACAAAAACTCCTTCAAGGGCCGGCCATTCCTTGGAAAAAATGGACAAGCCTAGCCCCTATAAAGAGGCTCTTATTTTCACCAAAAACTCATTCCAACACTTTGGCAAAAATCCCAAAATTCTCTAAACACTCATTCTCTCTAAATTCTAACTTTGGCATCAAAGGTTCTTTGGCCAAAGCCTCCCCCCCATTCATCGTAGACTCTTGGCCTTAACCTAAGGTGTTAATTGTTTTGTAGGTGCAAAATTGTCCAAGATCAAGGAGGAAGAAATTTGCATCCACAAATTGGTGCTTTCATTGAGAGTTGAGATCCATACTCATAGAAGACTCTCGCATAAAAAGGTTTTTCTCTATTTTCTAGTCCATTTGAATATTTTTCATACGTTCTTATTATTAGAATTTTTTATTTGCAAAGGTTCTTTGATAAAACGTATAAGAAAAATATAATGGCTAGAAATTTAGAAAATTCCACAAGTGAAAATTCTAATACTCAATAAATGGGACTGCGGCAATCCACGAGGCTAAATGTGGTCATAAGCGGAGTGGTACCACCATTACGAGGTTCCATCATGGCCCAAGCTGTGCCATCCAAGCTTGCACGGGTCCGAGCCTAAGCCTCGCATTCGCATGCATCAAGCGCTAAGCAGCCTGATCCCGATGAGCAGCCCACTCCCGTGGTCCAACCTGCTCCCGCCGAGCAGCCCACTATCGCAGCCCAGCCTACTCCCGCCAAGCAGCCTACTCTCGTAGCCCAACATGTTCCCGACGAACAGCCCAATCCTGTGGTCCAGCCTGTTCCCGACGAGTAGCCCATTCCCGTGGTCCAGCCTGCTCCTGCCGAGCAGCCCACTCTTGCGGCCCAGCTTACTCTTATGGCCCAGCCTGCTCCCGCAGTCCAGTCTGCTCCCGTAGCTTTCCAAGCAGCCCAAGTCGGCCCAAAACTATCTCAACTATCCGGACCTACTATCGAGTCGGGGGCATTCTCACTACATTTTTTCAAGGATTTGACATTTTTCAACTCAAATCTCGCACTCGGAGTCTACCACACTTCCACTAAACATTCCTTCCAAACTCTTCCAACCCAAATGGAGAACAACACTTGTCTCGACAAGTTATAGAGTTGACGAGCACCCTCGCATAGCAGACAATCTTGGTGAACCAGCTCTTGCAGTGCACCGAGATGCAATGTGCCCCAGATGAGGTGTCCCGAAGTAGGACAAAGGTAGATAAAGAACCTCTCCAGCAGCCACTCGACCAGCCACGAACCGAGCGTTCAGGCAGTGTACACTCCCGATTGGGCCCCCGAGATAGCGTATACTCCCGTCTTAGAGCGCGGAGGAATGTACACTGTCGACTAGGCCCACAGATGAGCATACATTCACGGTTGGGGTCACACTCCGATAATTAACATGAGCAGCCTTCCAGGCGAAGTGTTCATTCATGGCTAAACCCGTAAGGAGCATCATCCACCTTACATCGGAGTAGGCAGCACGACGAACGGAGAGAAGCAGTTACTCAATACGGCTCAAGTTCAACCGGCAGCCTGCAAAGAACTCGCTCGCTTACTAAGAACGTGCTACATGCACCGCATCCGCGGCATAGACGAGCCAAACATATGGAAGAACAACCTATACCAGTAAGTCACGACTAGAGGCAACCAAGAGCTCTGCTACCCCAACAAAGACAAATTCAGGAAGAAGTAGAGAGACTCTTGACCAAGCGATTGCGTAATTTCCAACGCAATGAGAACACCGATGAGGCACTACGACGGAACATGACCAACATAAGCAGGTCACCCTTCACGAACGAGATCGAGCAGGCAAAGCCTCGACGCAAGTTCAGCATACCACATTTCACATCTTTCAAAGGGGATGAAGATCCAGAGAAACACTTAAAGCACTTCCGAAGAGCAATGATCCTCTATCGAAACAACGATGATCTTATGTGCAAGATATTCGCCACCACTCTACAAGGCGAGGCGCAAGATTGGTTCTACACCCTGTCGCCATAATCCATCCGGAATTTCGACCAACTTTCTTTGGTTTTCACCAAAGAATATTCATCATAAAGCTCTATAAAAAAGAAGTCCGACCATTTGTTCGACGTTAAGAAGAACCCAAAGGATTCACTTCGCGACTATATGAAGAGGTTCAAAGCCGAGAAGGCAAGGATAGTCGAATGCAACGACTCGATAGCTAGAGTAACCTTATAAAAAAAACTTCCAGCAGATCACCCATTATTTGGAAAATTGATTATGAAAGAAGATCTAACTTTGGCAGACTATTTCGCTCTGGCAGAGAAGCATGCACTTTGGGACAAGGCTCGCCAATGCACATTCAAAGACTTGAAGAAGTACCCGACGTCACCTCCTTACTATCCAAATCGAAAGTAGCGGATGACTTATTCACGTGTTTGACGGTATCTAGAGCAGCAATAAGCTCTATCATCATGCGAGAAGAGCTGAGGGCCCGACTACCTGTATTCTATAGTTCAAAATCTCTCCTCAATGCTATTAGAAATTCAAAAGTTAACTTTGGCAATAGTTGTTGTAACCTGAAAGCTCAAGTTTTACCTTCAAACGCACGCAGTCATCATCATGATGCACTATTCCGCCGAATCCAGACACGCGACAATAAAGGCGTAGACCTTGGTGGATGCAAAGTTTTCTGACGAACACAACAACTCGGCCCAAAAAACATGCCAAGGGCAGACGAACATTGGAAGGAACACTTAGAATCAAGTTTTGTCCTCGTCGCCCCAGAAGATTCTACATAAGAGCAACATGTACCGGCAGTTGAGCACTACTTCCTGCTACGCGTCACACGGTCCTAGCCAACCCTTGCTCCATTATTCAACTATAGAGTGGCCCAATACCGGCAGTTGAGCATCTCCTGCCACATGTAACATGGCCCCAGTTCCACGACTCCCTACCACGCATTCACGCCTAGCCTTAACAACGTAACAAAGCAGCCTAATGACGCCCTGAAGGTAGCTGAGCACACTTCAGCCGCGCCTGCTCCACCCGATTGAGACTTCTAGCATTTGCATGTCGACAGCGCATCCAACTACAAAGGTTCAATAACAGACGTGGTCCTTATCACCCCAGGCGGTTCAATGCCGTGTAGGCGATCATTCTAGGTTTCAAAGCATTTAACAACGAAGCAGAGTACGAAGCCCCACTAGTAGGCCTTCGAATGACAAAAGACTTGGCGATGAAAAAGCTTTCAATTCATTCTGATTCCCAGCTAATCATCAGCCAGACTACTAGGAGCAAAGGCATGATGATCATGGCAACCGACTACTTCACCAAATAGGTAGAAGCAGAGCCCATGACGACCACGATTCAGACGGACATAGAGCGCTTCATATGGAGGAACATCATTTACCGATTTGGCATCCCTTAATCTATCGTCACCAATAACGGCCCGCAATTCATGGGCAAAGATTTGGCGAAGTTCTTCAAAAAATATGGCATCAAGCATCACATGTCTACACCAAGATATTCTCAAGGCAATAGGCGGGCCAAAGTATCCACCAAGATGATCCTCGACTGCCACAAGAAATCCCCCACCAGTAAGAAAAGAAAATGGCCAGACGAACTCCCTAGATGTCTATGGGCATATCGCACCACCAAAAGACGAGCAACCTAAAGGAGATGGCCACAAGCTTAAATCTGGCAGAGGAGAAGTGCGAGCAGACTATCACCCGCATCGCAGCTTACCAGCAACAGTTCATTTCCAGCTACAACAAAACAACCAAGATCCGGCAGTTCCAACCCAAAGATCTAGTCCTAAGAAAAGCCTTTATCATTGCCCATAAAGAAGGCTCCAAAAAGATGGATCTCATCTGGGAAGGTCCGTACAAGATCAGCAGAATAAGCAACAAGAGTAATTACACCCTCGCCACCATGAAACGATAAAAAGATCAAAAAGTAGTGGAGCGCCTACAATCTGAAGAAGTACCATGTGTGACCTCCCACTATTTCAAAGCCCGAAGACTCAAGAAGCTCGACGGGCACCACCTCACAAGTCGATGACTATCCAATTGTTATGCAGTTCCTACCTTACAGCTAAGTTCTCGTTCATTTCACTCATTTTTTAATGAGGAATTCAGAAGTAATCATAACTTGGCTCGGCTACATGCTTACAACAACTGATCACTCTAGCACTTCAAAAGAAGATTGCGCTCTTCTTAGGGACCCATCGCAAGAATTGCGCCCCGAGAGACCAACCATGCTCTCTAGTGCGAGAGGGTAAACTAATTACTCTCTAACGCGATAGGGTAAACCAATTTCCCAACACCCATATGGGTCAGCTCTCCAAGAAGAAAGGATAAACTTTACACTCCAAATATGCAGACATGGATGAGCCTGGCTGCCCTAGTATAACTAAATACACGATGGCTTGCGTCAGGATTCCTAGAAGTAGCCACAATGGTCTTTTTTAAGGCTTAGCTAATTGAAGGATTTTGGGTCTCTTGGTCTAATCCGTGGGGAACCAGGACCTAGAGACGGAAAGGGCACATTACGCAGTACATCCGATAGACGGCTGCCCTGTAAGCCTAAAGCTGATACCGAGTGCACTAAGGTAGCCTACGGTTTCCGGAAGACTGCCTACGGCTTGCCTTTAGAGCAGTAAACCACGCTAAACTTATACAACCGCACATTCTTGTGAAAGGTTAAACAAGCTAGCGTGCATATACGAAGTTTTATCCACTACCGACATGCTACGTAGTCGATAAGCTTCACCTCTGCCAAGAGCAGAACGACTCACACCAAGTCCTAAAGTGTTGTGATACTTGTTACGCAACCTACGGAAGTGGAGAAAGCCAAGGTTAACAGCCTAATGGTCACGCAGACTTATTTGCTTCTATAAGTAAGGCGTCCGGCTGCCGACCCTGTGTCTAACAACTTTGCAAAGTTCTACACCAACACCTACAGCTGCATAGACTACGCGACCTGTGTGCTTATAAAAAAGTAGCACGTCTGCCACTAGTCTATAAAGTCCAAAGGTTAGGGCATGAACAAAAGAAGCGAAGATGAAGAAAAACGAAGGAACCAAGTTTATTAAATTTTCTAGCAAAGTTGATAAACAACTAGAAAAGATCGAAGAAGTTCAAGCAAAGCAAAAAGCAACAACGGAAACAAAGAAAATTCTAAAGGCTACCTAAAAGACTCATCTTCAACAACTTAGACACTTCCCGACTACTCGGTCACCATACCTTCAGCAGCCGCGACATTCTCATCAGCAGCACCATCCGGCGCTTCACCCCCGGCTGCACCAACCTGGACACCAACATCTCTGACTACTTTACCAATGAAGGCCTCAAAATTAAAGGTGAACAAGTATTCCGGAGAAATAGAGAATGTCTCGAAACCTCGAGCCCATCATTCTCACCCTTCAACTGCTCATTCTCCTCGAGCAGACCAACATGGATGCGCTGCAGCTAATCCACTTCCTTCTTCAGACTTTCATTGATCTTCAGTACACCTTGAAGTTCCAACACTTGGGGTTCAAGCATATCGACGATTCTCTTGAAATGGATCACTTGATTATAAGCAGCAATACACTCTTCATCCTTTGCATAGGCAGCAGAATGAAGCTCAGAAACGATGCGCTCAAAATCTTAAATCTGAGTGGGGGCAGAGATATTAGACCTTTTCAAAGTAACGAGCTCAGAATTCAACCTCTTAATCTCCTCAGTCGAGGAATAAGCTTCAGCTGCCATAGTCTTCGCCACCTCATTGGCAGCCTTGCTATATCTGCATCATAGCAAGCAGATCAGTCATTATATATTATGTTGTATGCTTCGCAAAAGAACTTGGGCAAGCAAACCTTTCTAACGCTATCAACAAACTTGGCACAAGCGTCCATATCTTCAAGCAGATCTGGTTTCAAGAGCACATAGATCTCATTAGCCTCCCTAGAAACAGGCTTAGTGGATTTCTCATAGCTACCCATGCAAGCAGTCTCTTCCTTCCCAGCATGCGAATCAGTCTTGGTAGCAGAGGAGTGGGCCTTGGCACCACCTTAGTAATAGAGTCCATCTCATTGCTCTTTATAATAGCAAGCTTCTCCAAATGTGAACCAGACTTAGCTCTCAACAGACGTCTTGGTACAGACTTCGGCACTAGGGGCATGAAGGGACCTTTACATTGAGCAATTCTATCAACAATTGTACAAGCTATTCTCAACATGGCCAGCGCCACATGCTCAGATCTAGCAGCCTTATTTCTCTTCCCATTGGAAGAAGTCATGTCAATCACAGACCTCTCGGCAGCAGGCAGACCCTCACAAGCAGCGGATGAAGTCTTCAGTTTTTCCCAACCGACATCTTTTGAGTAGGCGGGAAAATCTATTCTTTCCACCTTTATTCATAATAGGTTACACAACAGTGTTTAAACAAGCCAATGCATCCACTTTGATCCTCTTTACCTCATCTCTCAGGAGCAGCCTACTTTTCTCCCGACAAAGAGAACTAAACAGCTAACGTCATTCGCGGTACTCAGCAGAGAAGCTTAACCCAGCATTCTAGCGGGTATAAGGTCTGCATGCCCAGCATTCCAGCAGCTTATGAAGCCCATGACCTTCTCATTTCTCTCAATCGCCAGCTTGGCCCACATCAGGTCCAAAAGCCTAAAGGATATGAGCCATGTGACTACCCTAGCACTGCACCCCAGCACCTCAGTTTGCAGCCCCAACCGTTCAAGCTGCCCCTGGCTCTAGCCAAGCCAAACAACCCAGGCAGTGGTCCCTGCCACAACACCTTCTCGGCCTATGCCGAGCTGACTCCTGGCCCTTCCCAGCCGATGTGTTGGACCACCCCGGCGGCTGCCCCCCCGATAGCATTATCCAAAAATAAGACAAGAAAAATTAAAATTTTCTTACATCGATGCGACACGGAGAAGACGAAGAAATCAACAAAAGATAGTCCTTTGCACGGGCAAGATGTAGAAGATTGCTAGAGGAGGGGGAACAAATATCCTCTAAGCTCTCTCTCTCTTGTAGGGTAGAATAAATCGCTCTCCAAAGTTGATTTAATAACCCACTTAAGGTGGACTTAAATAGGTTTTGAGAGAAATTTATTTCCCTTTCCTAGAAGGATTTAATTTCCTATTAAAGCGAGAAAATCTCTACACCTGTTGCCCTTTCCTGTGAGCCACCCAACAGGTGTGGGGGCATTTGTGGAGCCAAAAATAATCACAAGGCGACACGTGGATTTTGGGTAAAATAGGACAAAAATACTCTTGAGGCATACTGGGATTCCTACGCTCGAGCAGCAAGTAATCATCCCTAAACCAAGTCAAAAGTGCCCAAAAGAAGGTAACAAATTCATAGTTATCTCATCTATCCTCATCTTAGGTAATTACTTCATAACCTACAAATTATTTCATATAAATAGAGATTAATTGGCTAATTAATAGATTAATTCCTAATTAATCCATTAATCACCCATTTAATCACTCATTCTAACACTTTGACAAAAATCTCAAAATTTTCTAAACACTCTTTCTCTCTAAATTCTAACTTTGGCATCGGAGGTTCTTCGACCAAAGCCCTCCCCATTCATCGTGGGCGCGTGAGGCTTTTGGCCTTAACCTAAGGTGTTAATTGTTTTGTAGGTGCAAAATTGTCCAAGATCAAGGAGGAAGAAATTTGCATCCACAGTTTCATTTGATGTTCTCTTCTACATCGCATAATTAACATTAGAAGGTGACTGAGAGTCTGACAGATGTGTTTACATTGCAGATGAATCAATTGCAGTCTGAGCTCAGGCTTGCTCGGTCTTTGATAGCTGAGAGGGATTCCGAAATCCAGCAAGTCCAGACCACTAACAATCAGGTTTCCTACTGCATTATGGTCACTATGGACTTGAATCCTTATCTCTTTTTTTCGTTTCTTCTCTTTTCCCATTTCCTAACCTCCGCAACTGTAATACTCGGACGGTACGTGGAGGAAAACGAAAGGTTGAGAGCCATTTTAGGAGAATGGAGTACACGAGCAGCAAAGGTATTGTCGTCCAACCTTGGTCAATCTAGTTGGGGCATCATTTTCTGTAATTCTCTTGCTTTCATTTACTTTAGTTTGGAAAAGAAAATCTAGGAGGTGAAATAGACATGAAGCATTACACATGTACACCTCAAAAATATAAGCCTAGGAAGGGGTTCATTGGCTTGTGAACTAACAAGAATGAATCCGAAAATGGGTCCTCGTGCAAGTCACGAGCTCATATTTGAAGGAATTGTGGATGAAAATTAGATTGAAATTTCATATTGTTAAAAAAACTCAAATTTGGGGTCGTTAAGTGTAAATATTTGTTTGTTAAAGGATAGATACATAAAAGAAGAAAACTGCAGGCGCCAATTTGTGCAATTTTATCTAATTAATAAACAAAAGTATTGGCAAAGCTCTGGGGAGTTCCGAGTCTGAGACTGAACTCTCCTTCCAAAAGTCTGAAACTTGAAAGCAGAGATCGCAGTTCGCAAAAATACACAGAACCGAAAATCCGTGTCTAAAAATGTCAACAGAGAGAGAACGGCAAGGTTCTCTGCCGTCAACATCGCCGGAGGACAACGCACTGTAAGTCTTCCTCCTCAATCTCCCTCCAATTCCCACACACTACTCGCCAATGCCATCGTTTTCCGCCGCCCGATTCCAAATCCCCGCCGTTGATTTCGGCGCTTCACCTTTCAGGTTTGTGGATATCATGCACGAGGCTACGCTGTTCGGCCACCGGAAGTCGAGGAACCTCTTCGGAAGTGTTTTCTACTTAATCATACTCGCCGGTTACTCTGCCGTGGCCGTCGCGGCTCCGTGGATATTTCAGGCCATAGACGATTTGATACCCCAATTGCTCTGCAGCTGCAACGTCCTTCTTCTGGTAGTCACAGGTATCTGTGATTTTTTTTTATCTGGGCAGTCTTCAAATTTAGAGACTTTTCGTGTTTTCGCATCAAAATTTAATCTTTCAACTTCTTTCAGGCATTTTTCAGCAGTATCTGGTGTCCCAGGTTCAGAAAATTCGCTTACAGGTAACCTTTTAGTTTACTCGGATATCGATTATCTAGGATAGGAACGGCATTATGCGCAGATGGAAATTTTCCAGTTGCTAATAAATCCTTTGAACCGATAATTTTGGTTATATTGGTGGATTAATCTGCCCCAACATCTCAGAATTGAATAGATATTAAATCGGTACGGCTAACTAAAGTCCAGTTCTTTTGTAGTCTTGTCCACTAGTATTTGCATCCCGCTGAATCAAATACTTGTCCACTTGTATTTGATTCAGCGGGATGCTAAATCGTGTTGTTTAGTGCTGCTTACTTGATTTGTGAAAGACGAGATGCACATTGTTTTGTAGGGTTATTATAGTTTCAGCCAGAAGTTGAAGCATATTGTTCGCGTACCTTTTGCAGTTACTTCATATGGTATGTGGTTTTGTATTTGAGTTGTCTGTTTTTCTTCTTTTTGTTTGAAATGTGGTGGCTTCCATTTTTTATCATTGCAAAGACTCTACACTTCTTTCCTATGAGTCTGCCGTTACATTTTCCCTCGAAAATATTGTTATCATCATTATTGTCACAATTCAGTTTCTGATATCTTCGTCGAATGTTAGGAACTGCTGCATTGTTACTTGTTATGGTCTGGAGACCCAACATCAGTTTCCTTACTCTCCCAGCAATATTGAGGTATAGGAATTACCAACCTATGATTCCAAGCATAAGCATTTCTTCGTTCAAAATTTGTAGTTGTTGTCTCCTTTATAGTTTCTTTGCCCTTTTTCGGATTCGTGGTCTCAACAGCATTGATAATGAGATCAATATATGGGATAGTTCAAGATCTTGTCTAAACTTTTGTTGGATGAGTTTAATGTGAAAGCTAGTTTTCATCTGTGACCGACTATTTGTTACTCATAAAATCTGCAGGACTATAATGGTAATTGAAGCAATATGTGCCGGATCTTTTATGAGTCTCTATATTGGTGAGCTTAGTCCTGAATCATTTTCATGTCTAGCACAAACCTACATAAACATGAACTCTTAAATTTATAGTACCCACGCCACTCTGTACTACGATCTGGTGGTATTCCTCTTCACTTGTAAGTGAGAGGTCTTAGGTTTGAATCTCGTGGATGGCGAATTCAATACCAAATTCGGTTGCCCATTGTGTGGCTTAACCAAACTTCCCCCTCCCCTTAGTGTAAAATATATCGTTGTACTCAAAAAAAAAAAAATATTATTGTACTCACATATCATCAATCGCTAATTTTGGCGTTTGCAGCTTATGTTCACCAGTACAACTCATTAAACTCCCAGCCTGATGTCTTAAAGTCGTTATATTCTCCTCTTCAACCCTCGAGTTCTTTAGAAGGTTTGAGGTAATCATACATTTTTTCTTCTGGAATAGCCCATGATCTTCCTTCCTGATTTTATATACAGAAATTGAAGTGAGATCAATCACCAGGAGTTGTGTCAATAAATTTAACAGTTTATAACATAAGATATGTCTCATAGTTGGTTTACTGGAAACTGCTATATTTCATAGATCCTAATGTAAGAACACGCATTATGTGTTGTGACAGGTATCATGATGCTGGTCGACTTTCTGATCAGCAAATGGCTTTGTTGCAATATCAGCGTGAAAACCTTCATTTTTTGAGTGAAGAGGTATCTCACCTTGACATTGGTGGTTGTACTATTGTACTCAATGTTATTACAAGCAGCTTCTTCGGGTTTTCAACTAATGATTTTGGGTACTGAAGTGTGGTGTGGACAGTTAGGTGTTCCATGCTGCAAATTAAGTTCTTCAAATCAACAGTCTTATTTTATTCTAAACATGTGTTTGTTACAGATCCTTCAGTTACAAGAGTGCTTAAGTAAATACGAAAGGACTAATGATGGGAGCACACCTCAGGTAATTAGTTACTAACTTACTATTATTTTCGTATTCTATAGGATATACAAAGCTCTTGAAAATGTGAGCATACAACTGCCATTGTAATTTGAGCACTGATCTTGTTGCATGCTCTGTGTTATATGAAAAATTGACAGAACAATACCGATGTCTGTCTTTGCAGGTGGACCTCGCCCATCTGTTGGCAGCTCGTGATCAGGAATTACGGACGCTTTCCGCTGAGGTAATGACTGGTTAGAAATACCAAGTGGTTTGCTCTTGATTCATTATGAAAATTAGAATGTTCTTAGTGTTATGCAGTTACCTCATTCACGGTTCCTTTCAATGTTTCATTTGCTGCTCTCTTCTACATCGCATAATTGACATTAGAAGGTGACTGAGAGTCTGAGAGATGTGTTTACATTGTAGATGAATCAATTGCAGTCTGAGCTCAGGCTTGCTCGGTCTTTGATAGCTGAGAGGGATTCCGAAATCCAGCAAGTCCGGACCACCAACAATCAGGTTTCCTACTGCATTATGGTCACTATGGACTTGAATCCTTATCTCTTTTTTTCGTTTCTTCCCTAACCTCCGCAATTGTAATACTCGAACAGTACGTGGAGGAAAACGAAAGGTTGAGGGCCATTTTAGGAGAATGGAGTACACGAGCAGCAAAGGTATTGTCGTCCTACCTTGGTCAATCTAGTTGGGGCATCATTTTCTTTCCCATGAGAATTTTTTGTGACAAATGTTGTAATTTTTTGAAATTAAAGCTTGAACGAGCACTGGAGGCGGAGCGGATCTCCAATCTTGAACTCCAAAAGAAGATTCCGACGCTCAGAAGTCAATCACAATCGTCAGCTGAACCAAGCAAGTAGCTTTTCTGTAATTCTCTTGCTTTCATTTACTTTAGTTTGGAAAAGAAAATCTAGGAGGCGAAGTAGACATGAAGCATTACACATGTACATAAAAATAGACGTGAAGAAAGAAATCTATCATTACCTATAGTACTCAAAAGTCTGTCCGACTTTTGACACTCAATTAAAGTTAGAACAATGCTTGGTTACTCAAGGATGAGTAGGAACTCTGACTCAAAACTCTTCTAGTTCGAATCACAGAGCTTCGTGCTTATGATCAAAACCGTTCATAGTATGACTCACGTTGTAAAGATCATCTCTACAAAAAATGAATTAAAAGTAAGATCGTTTAGTCAATCTATTGATGCAAATATATAGATGGTTTCGTAATGCTTTTACTAATTATGTTCATTTGTTTTTCTACAATTAGATGACTAAAGAACCTTAAGTTTAATTGATTCTCTGTAGAGGTGATATTTATAGAATGATTTGTAATATGAACGTCCAGATTATAAACTCAAAGTTCTATGAATCAGTAATCAATAGTTTTGAGTAAGAACTCTTGCTCATTCTTTGAGTAGCCACTAGCCAATATTGTTCTTAAAGTTATTATACTCTCAACTTTTTGTATTTAAAAAACAAATACAATTTGTAAATCGTCAAAATAACCTTTTGCAGTGTCAATAGCATCTTCCAAACCAGAAGTTAGTGATCAATTTGGGATGGCTTTAATGATACTGAGTATTTTACTTTACCTTTAAATTTAATTTCAAAAAAAATGTTTAATTTTTTTATTTTTAATCACAACTATTCATTTCCGAATCATTGAATTTGGTGGGCTTTTATATAGTTGGTCCTATGGGCTTTGTTGACTTGAATTGGGTAAAAGCAAAAATCAATGGCCAGGAGACAAATGGTTGGTTTGGTATTGTTGTGCTTTGAAAAAAAAAACTGTTTATGTTGTGCTGCGAGAATAAACAGCTGTGAAATAAAGCAGTACAGTGTTTGGTAAACTTTTTTGTAAAAGTGCTTTTAGCAAAAAAAGCAGTGTTAAAGTGTTCGGTAAATTTTTTATGTAAAACCGCTACGATTGTGTAAAATGACAAAAAAAAATGATGTTGTGTTGTGGTCTATTTTATCTGACAGAGGGACTAGGGCCGGCGGCAGAGAGAGAGAGGAGAGAGATGTGTGTTTGTAGAATTGTAGGGGAATGTGTGTGTTGTTATCCCTCCTACATTGTGCCTTTATTTATAGTAGTAAAGGGAGAGAAGATATTCCTTCTCCTCCAAGTAATACAAGTTGTAATAGGAAAGGATAACTAGAATCAAATCTTATCTAGGATTTACACAATCATACTTAAACTAGGAATGTTTACAACACTCCCCCTTGAGTGGGTAAATACTCAAGGTAGATTCAGCATCATGCAGAAGTTGAGGAAGTCGACTCGTCGGCATTGATTCCAAGGAACAACGCTTATTCTCAATAAGGTAGGAACTTGCATAAGTAGTAAGTCTCACTAAAAAACCCTAAGGCTATGGCAAAAACCCAAGTAGGGACAAAATCCATAGTCTAAGGAAAAATGCGTGAGAAATGCAAAGTCAAAAGAAACGTCTACATGACGTCATCAGGGATATGACCAGCCCAAGGTGGGTGCCTCGTTAAAACCTAGTTAGGTAGCAAAAACCCAGTGGGAAAAATGCTCCTAATCGTAGGGAAAAAGAGTACATTAAGATCAAGCAAGTATCTAGAAGATACTCCCCCTGAGTTTGACATAATTCCACAGAGAAATAGCAAAGTTACAACTCAGAAAGTTTACGCATACCAATTCCATGAACAAGCTTCTGAAACGTCGCCTTCGGTAGTGATTTGGTGAAGAGGTCGGCCAGATTGTCTTGTGATCGGATTTGCGTGACTTCAATCTTCTGATGCTCTTGTTGTTGATGTGTAAAGAAGAACTTCGGCGCAATATGCTTGATGTTGTCTCCTTTGATGTAACCCTTCTTGAGCTGTTCGATGCAAGCTGCGTTGTCTTCAAAAATCGTCGTCGGGGCATTAACGGCGGGATGAAGATCACAGGAGCTTCGAATATGGCCCACTACTGCTCTCAACCAAAAGCATTCCCGAGTTGCTTCATGTAAGGCGAGAATTTCAGCATGGTTAGACGAAGTGGCAACTAAGGTCTGTTTAGTTGACCTCCAAGATATTGCGGTGCCTCCAACGGTAAAGACATAACCCGTCTGAGAACGCGCCTTGTGCGGATCAGATAAGTATCCAGCGTCGGCATAACCAACAAGGCGAGAATCAACCCGATGAGCATAGGGTGCGGCATCACTCGAGGATTCGTAGGGATAGAATAAGCCCAAATCCGTAGTACCCTTAAGGTAACGGAAGATGTCTTTCACGCCAGTCCAATGTCTGCGTGTTGGTGCATTGCTGTATCTTGCCAAAAGATTAACAGCAAAGGAGATGTCGGGTCTAGTGCATTGAGCTAAGTACAATAAAGCGCCTATCGCACTTAGATAAGGAACTTCAGGCTCCAAAATCTCTTCATCATCCTCCTTTGGACGGAAGGGATCTCGCTTTGCATCTAGCGTACGAACGACCATAGGAGTACTCGAAGACTTCGCTTTATCCTCATTAAAACGGCGCAACACCTTCTGGGTGTAGTTCGATTGATGTACTAGGATTCCATCCGAACAATGCTCTATCTCGAGGCCGAGACAGTATCGAGTCTTACCTAGATCTTTCATCTCAAATTCCGACTTCAGGTGCGAAGCAGTTCTCGCGAGCTCTTCAGGAGTTCCGATGAGATTCATGTCATCGACATATACTGCAACAATCGCAAATCCGGAATGTGACTTCTTAATGAACACACAAGGGCATAGTTCGTTATTCACATATCCCTGACTAGTCAAATACTCACTTAAACGGTTATACCACATTCTTCCGGATTGTTTCAAACCGTATAGTGAACGCCTCAGCCGAATTGAGAGCGTGTTCCGGGGTTTGGAAATATTTGAACCAGTCAATGTAAGTCCTTCGGGAACTTTCATATAAATTTCCGTATCAAGATCCCCATAGAGATACGCGGTTACTACGTCCATCAGCTGCATATCCAGTTTTTCGGAAACTACCAAACTGATAAGGTATCGAAAAGTAATCACATCCATAACGGGTGAGTAAGTTTCATCATAGTCAATCCCGGGGCGTTGTGAGAAACCTTGTGCTACAAGACGAGCTTTGTAACGCACAATTTCGTTCTTCTCATTACGCTTCCGAACGAAAACCCACTTGTAGCCAACGGGCTTCACATGTGGAGGAGTAGGAACTACAGGTCCAAACACCTTACGTTTCGCAAGTGAATCAAGTTCGACTTGGATTGCTTGTTTCCAGTTTGACCAATCAGCTCTACGTCGACATTCATCAACGGAACGCGGTTCAATGTCATCGCTCAACATGATCTCAGTAGCTACTGCAAATGCTAATGCATCGTCGACAATCATCTCATTTCTACGCCACACATCATCTAAGCTAGCATAATAGACCGAAATCTCACGATTCTCGGGAGGAGGATTCGTCTCTTCAAGGACGCTTCCATAATCTAGAATTTCCTCATGAGTTGGGTAAAATGAGTAAGCGATAGTCGGATTCCCGGTAGGCTCTTCAGGACCTTGTGCCGTGGTTTTCCTCTTCCGGGGGTGTGAATCCTTTGAACCAAGAGGTCTGCCACGCTTTTGTGTAGGGGCAGATGATTGGCTAGCCGCTAATGTACGTGGATCACCAGAATTGGCGTCCCGGGCTTCCAGGAGGGTAGTCCGTCATACATTTGGTACATCCATCTTTGCAGGCGTATTCGCAGCTGGAATATGTGATCTTGTCACGCGCGCTAGATCGGTGAAAGCATCTGGCATGCTCTGAGCTATGCTCTGGAGATCTAATATGCGCTGCACTTCAGCTTCAGACTGAGCGGTGCGGGGATCTAAATGAGACAAAGTGGGAGTCGTCCACGATAATTCGCGTCGTTCATTAGGAACGTTGACGTTCTTATCTCCCCCTAACGACGGGAAGACTGTCTCATAGAAGTGACAATCCGCGAAACGAGCGGTAAACAGATCGCCTGTCAAAGGTTCTAAGTAACGAATAATCGAAGGAGAATCATATCCGACATAGATTCCCATCCTTCGCTGAGGCCCCATTTTTGTACGTAAGGGCGGCGAGATCGGCACATAGACCGCACAACCAAAAACGCGCAGATGCGATATGTCGGGTTCGCATCCGGTGACCAACTGAAGGGCACTAAATGGTTGTGTCGCAACAGGCCTCAGGCGGACCAACTTTGCTGCGTGCAATATTGCATGGCCCCAAGCAGCGATCGGGAACTTGGTACGTATGACCAACGATCGAGCAATCATTTGTAAACGCTTAATGAAAGCCTCTGCCAGGCCGTTCTGGGTGTGAACATGGGGTACAGGATGTTCAACTTCAACCCCAACCGACATGCAATAGTCATCAAAAGTTTTAGATGTGAATTCTCCAGCATTATCCAATCGAATAGATTTGATCGGATAATCAGGGTGGTGAGCCCTGAGCTTGATAACCTGAGCCAACAGTTTGGAGAATGCAGCGTTCCTTGTGGACAACAAGCACACGTGTGACCAACGTGTAGAAGCGTCAACCAAAACCATAAAATATCTAAATGGTCCGCAGGGAGGTTGAATCGGTCCACAAATGTCCCCCTGAATCCGTTGTAGAAAAATGGGAGGATTCGAACGAATCTTGTCATAAGAAGGCTTAGTAATAAGCTTTCCCATAGAACATGTTTGACATGCAATTTCATGGATCGAACCTAAGCTTCGGGTTAGTGGATGCCCGTGTGAAGTTTTGAGGATACGGCGCATCGCTATTCGTCCAGGATGTCCCAAACGATCATGCCAAAGTGTAATTTCGTGCGCGGTCCCTGTGGTAGGGCCGGCCACATAGTGGCATTCTATGGGGCGTATGGTCGTAATATACAGACCACTCGGGTTACGCTCCATCTTCTCTAGAATACGCTTCTGGCCATATTCGTAGGAAGTTACGCACAGAAATTCAACTCCGTTTTCTACGTGGGTTTCAGCGTGGTAATTGTTATCTCTAATGTCCTTGAAACTTAGTAACGTTCTTCCGGAACGTGGAGAATAGAGTGCCTCAGCAATGGTCAAGATTGTACCATTGGACAACATTATACGTGCCTTACCGTATCCTTCGATCAGGTTGGATGGGCCTGAGAGGGTTGTCAGAGGTGCATTCTTAGGTACGAAGTTAGTGAAATAGATGCGTTCACGCAAAACAGTATGCGTGGTTGCACTATCTGCCAGACAACTAACTTTCCCACTAGTCATACCTAGAATGAAAAATTAATTTGAATCGGTCACATGCATAAAAGTTTATAAAAACAAGTATCAATTCAAAATAATTTCATTTATTCAAGGAAAAAACTTAATATCCAAAATAAATCGTCAACTAATAATCCAAAACATAAAGGAAAATTGTTCAAAATCAACCAAAAAACAAGGTGGGGTTCGGCCACTAGGTGGAATTCGGCCCCAATTGTCTTATTTTAACTGAAAAATAAGTCTATGTCTAAGATTCTAATCTTCCATAGGAGTGGTATCCTCCTGAAAATCAGAAACCTCCATCTTTGTAGTCTCCGGTTCGTCCACTTGCAGGAAGTTTGATTCAAACTTCGTACGACGAGAATGATATGCATCCACAACTTTCTTGGGAGCACGGCAAATACGGGACCAATGGTCCTTGGAACCACAACGATAACACATATCGTCATTCATTGTGGCAGGTGCTTTGCCCTTATTCTTGAAGTTCGGGGCCTTGGGAGCGAGGTTTGGGCGCTTCTGGGCTTTGTTTCCTCCCTTGGATGGGCCTTGGCTCTGTTGACCTTGGTGGGATGGCTTCTGGCCGCCCTTACCACGCCTCTTTTGGCGTTTTGGGTGCTGATTAGTTCTATAATGTGCTTCAGGCACAGCAGTAGCCCCAGTAGGTCGAGCTTGATGATTCTTCATCAATAGCTGGTTCTGCTTTTCAGCAAGAAGTAAAACAGAGATCAAATCCGAGAACTTAGTGAACTTCTGAGCTCTATATTGTTGCTGCAGGACAATATTAGAAGCAGAGAAGGTCGAGTAGGTCTTCTCCAGGAGATCCTCTTCAGTCAAAGTTTCATTGCAAAACTTGAGAAGTGATCGGATTCGACAAACTTCATAATTATATTCATTCACAGACTTAAAGTCTTGGAAGCGCAAGTGCTGCCAGTCGTGTCTTGCTTCAGGCAAGAATATGTCCTTTTGGTGATCGAAACGATCAGCCAAAGCGACCCATAATGCACGTGGATCCTCCTCAGCAAGGTACTCAGTTTGTAGAGCGTCATGGATATGTCTTCGGATGAAGATCATAGCAGTGGCTTTTTCAGCTTCGCCAATAGGTGCATCCGTTGCTTCTTCAATAGCAGGACGCAAGTTCTTGGCAGTGAGGTGGAGCTTCACATCTTGAACCCACTTGAGGTAGTTCCTTCCAGAAACCTCCAAAGCGGTGAAGTCGAGTTTGTTCAAATTCGACATGGTCCTATCACAAAATAGATGGACAAGATGTGGTTAGTGTAATGGAGAAAAAATCAATCCATTCACATAGGAGTAGAACATACAGGTTCTAATAGACATGTATTGGTTTAATTTTGCATGAAAAACTTCGGGTTTTCATGGGTGATATGTTTAAGTGAAAACTTCGGGTTTTCAAACAAGGCATGTGTATAAGAAACTTCGGGTTTCAAAGTAATTATGAACTTCAGGTTCATATATTCCTGCAAGCAAACACAAATATATATGCAAACAAATATGCAAAGAATATATGCAGAAATATTGTATAATGATAAGTGAATTAATTTATTTTTGGTCTTCGAGGCCAAATTAAAATGTGGGTGAAAATATAAAAACCCATATTATTTAGAAAAAATTAAATAATAAAATCTCAGGGCCTAAAAATATAGGCCAAGAACCCTCGGGTGGGATTACAGGCCCACGGGGTGAGAAGAGGGGAATGGGCTGCTGTGTGCAGCCCTAAATTTTATTTTATTTTTTTTTCGTTTTTTTTTTTTTTTTTTTTTTTTTTTTTTTTTTTTTTTTTTTTTTTTGTATTCAATTATATTATATGCATGTATAATTTTAATGAATCACATATTTACTTTGATGCATATGCAAATAATAGTTTCAATGCATGTACATATGTAAGATTCAATTCATGACAAATATCAAATTCACATAATTGTAGCAATTTTGATTATGAAGCATACACAATTTATGTAGAATCTAAAATACGTTAAACGTAAAGTTGGGTCATGCATCATGGTGAATGTTCATGCTATCAGGGCTTGCAAAATATCGAGTTAAAAGCCGTTGTTTGGAAAGAACCTGATTGCGTGATGATATGGATGAACTGGTTTGATGCAGAAAAATTATTTCTTCAATTTCGGCTTTCATCTTCAAGCTTGTATCACGTTCAACATAAGAAGAAAAATAAATTGAATCAATAACAATATATGAATTCAATAAAATCAAGATTTAATCAATTAAAAATAATTGAAACGTAATACTCCCCTGATTGTAGACGAATAAATTCTCTTTAAATTCTTCTAAGCACAGCGTGAAGAGCGTGCTGATAACGTGTTGTGGTCTATTTTATCTGACAGAGGGACTAGGGCCGGCGGCAGAGAGAGAGAGGAGAGAGATGTGTGTTTGTAGAATTGTAGGGGAATGTGTGTGTTGTTATCCCTCCTACATTGTGCCTTTATTTATAGTAGTAAAGGGAGAGAAGATATTCCTTCTCCTCCAAGTAATACAAGTTGTAATAGGAAAGGATAACTAGAATCAAATCTTATCTAGGATTTACACAATCATACTTAAACTAGGAATGTTTACAACATGTTGAATATTATATAATAATTTATGACATTTATAAGATTTATATCAACTATTTATAAACAGTTATGAACCCCCAAGAGCCGATCGATTTGGACCGGAGGTGGATTGTTGTCGGTCTTGTTGAACAACCGGTTAGGAGCCTTCTTCTTGATTAAGAATTTGGACACGTGAACGAGTACGATCATGACGGGTGCTAGAATCGACTTAGCGATCTTCAAACGGGAAAGCAATTGACGATGGACGAGTTTGAGAAATGTGTCCGCTACTTGCCGATGGTGAAAGAGGTTATGCGAAGATAGAGCATTTCCAGCAAAGGCAGTGGTGACAACAAGAAGGTTGGTGCAGGGGTGAATTCGTTTGTTTCGAAGAGCCTGAGGATGAGCAAGAGAAGAGGGGTTGCTCTGTTGAAGAATAGCATACGAGGCGTGGGGACTGCTGTGAGTGTGTTGATTGGGGAGAAAGAGAGGGAAAACACGGTGCCGCCGCTGACACCATTACCGGAGCAGAAACCCGCCAAGAACTTAAGTTCTTCTTCATCGGCTTCATCAGAATGGGTCAAAGTTAGGCAGACAGGGAAGCATTACAAGGAGTTATCGGCATTGCATTTGTGTCAAGAGATTCAAGCTCACGAGGGGGCAAGCAAAAAAAACCGATTTTTCAAAGCTGGGTTTTGCAGCTTTGTGTTTTTTTTTTTTTTTTCATTCAAAACTGTGGAACAAAACTGAAGTTGAATGTTTACCAAACAAAAAACTTTTTTTTATACCCACTTTTTTCAGAGGCACCTCAGTACCAAACCAAGACAAAGATCACAAGAGATCATGATCATGTGGTTGGGCCCCACTTTACTACAACAAGGCTCTGCTTATTCTTCTTCAAAATCTCTGTATGTTGTTTTTAACTTGGCAGTCAAGTCGGTCGGCGTGACATCATCTCTTACGTCCTCTAAATTCTCCACATTGAATGGAGACATACAATACAATACAGGGTTTCCCCTATACTTTACAAGAAAAAAAAAGGAGCAACTTGGCTTCCCCTGCCTATACTTTACAAGAAAAAAAAAAGGGAGCAACTTCGCCTATGTCGTGCAAACATTCAGATCCATGTTTCACATGACACATTTTGAAATTTATTTATGGTGCTGGTGAATTACATGATAGTGTTCAGAGAAAGGCTAAAATGCATCTGTAATTTTTTTTTTAAATTTAAAAGGTAGACTGTTGTGGGCAAATCACTCGCTGTTTGTTTTGAAAAAGAAAAAGAATAGAAAGTATTGAAGATTGATTTCTCCCTTTGGTGGTGGATGCATCCATTACTATAATGGTTTGAGTTTAAACTTCATTTTTGGTGCATCTTTGCTTTTGCCAAAAGAAGAAAAAGTTTGCACAAAAAAGTTGGATCATTAACTTCAATTTTGGTGCACTGACCGACTTTTCTCATCCTTGCAAAATCTTAAAGTTCTAAATATATACAATTACTCGTAAGCTACATGTATTCATTAAACTTAGACGCTTTTATGTTTGCAACGATTCAATTTTATATATTACGGTAGGTATTCATGATTTACAATTTACTTATGTGATAAGAAAGGGATTTTTGTATGAGATAGGTCTAATTATATACCTATTTTTACATCCACAATCCCGATTTTCTTCAGTTCATTCAATTCGATGACAAAAATTTGAAAGAAGTGTGAAAAATAAAAGTGAGTGTATGGATATTACTACCCTTTTGCATGCCACTAAGATATGTAAACAACTTATATTGTACGTCTGCACTACTATTATGATGTCCAATGCCAATTATAAATACAAATAATACAAATAAAAACAACTTACACATTACTATACTAAGTATATGAAACGTCACGATGACTGCATACATGAGTTTTTCGAATGTAATAGAGATATTTTCTTTAAACTTAAAAAAATATTATAATGGGTCCATCTATAAGAGAAAATTATAAAAGAAATGTAGCTATTATATAAATCAACCAATATGCTAGAATATGCTAGAGTGTGAGACCAAAAGTGTGACCCACTATAGGGTTCCACTAATCATGATTATCAATGTTATTCTTACCACATTTTGTACCATAATTGTATATCATCTTAGGTGGCATCTGATGTAAACAGTCACATCATCTAAATTAATTAGTATTTAATTTCGAACTGTTAATCAATAATTAATAAAAAGATTGTTAATTAAATGATAATTGTTATATACGAGAAATCTCATCTTCCTTCCCCTATCCATTATGCTTATTCTTCCTTCCCTTTTATTTTTCATGCCAGTTTTTTTATTGATTTATGTTGATTTCCATGATTATGATCAAGCTTTATAGAATTTACTCATATACCATAATCATTATTGATTTATATCTCCAGACTCATGCCTTGTAGCCCCAATCCTCTTTCCCCTTCTAGTATTTCTGTCTCCAATCTTCATTGGTATTCCATGGTTGTTCATCAGGTGATTTTTTTTTTTTTTGTTTAAATTTGTCTATCTAATTAAGGTTAATACCCAATTAAGTTACTAATGCCAGAGAGCGATCTTAAAGTCTGCAATTTTTCTTATTTTAAGTGTAGCATTACTCTTATCAAAATCACATTGGGATCCACCATTCCACGCGTCACATTCACACACAACAAATCAAAGAGTCAAACCAAATCCTTGTACATTTTCACAACCCAACAAAGTGTACCATGAGTCCACCACACCCAAAAGCACCCCAATCACCCAAAAAATATATTTGAGAAATAGATTAAAAAAGTGGATAAATAAGTATGTAATCAGATAACTTAGTTTACTATTCCCCGCAAACCTATACTTCCATATTCCCATATTTTATGCCATGTTTCAAATCATGATAAGGTTCGCCCTCACTTATTTATTCTCTTTTTTTCCTTCTTGATTATCTACAATAGATTTTTCAATGTGTTCGTAATATGAAATAAAATAACACATATTATTTATTAAATAATTAGAAGAATTCTTTTTCTCTAATGCATAATAGCACGTGATTTTCTGCTTCTTATTGCAAATGCACTGAAAAATATATCGTTATTCATTTACTCAAATAATAGCATATTTACTTTTATCATACGCGTTGTATGTGTATGTAACTAAATATTATAATTAAAACTCTCATTTGCGAGTTTATTGTAAATCATTTATATTGGTAAGTATTTTTTGATAAAAGTGTTTTTATTATGCACATGTTTTAAATTTATTATAAATCCAAATATTTTATAACCACTTCGACAACTTTGTGTAAAATGTTATCAGTATTGGAAAAGGATCATTGCCGGATCCTTTCTCAGAGGATCCGGAAGATTTCATAATCGTGTTTGTTCATCGTACATTATCAGTTTTTGTTAGGTATAATTTATATTTAATTTTAAATTTTAAATTTTAAATGATTTCTGATCGCACGATATACGATGAATGGACACGATAACAGAATCCCCTAGATCTCCAGGAACCCTTTTCCATCCGTATCACTCTAGTAGTGTCAGAAAATATATTTAACCATTTTATATCAAATAATTCTGTAAAATAAAAAACACCGTAAATATATAATTTTTGTTCTGAAGTTACGTGAGTTAAATTAAAATCATAAACTCTTTCAACAAAGTAGACTGACTAATTGATCAAGAAAATTTTATGTATATCCAAACACAAGATGAAACATTATGTAAACAACGTAGTTGGTATGACTCACTTATAGATATATTTTTCACTCTCACTTTATTTATATAATGATAATACGTAGTATACTTCTCCGATCATATTATTAATTTATGAGCTTTTGGTTTTTGGATAATGGAGATTAATTTATGAGTATATATACATAAGAAAATGGCGAAATCATCGCCACCCCATGTGCTGATCACCAGCTATTATATCCCATCTCAGTCCTTTCCCTTCTCCCTGTTTGCCTTCTATCCAAAATTCGCACTCTTTTCTTCTTCTATCCAAAATCTCCAACTTTGAACCCGGAACCAGCCCCCATCATGTCAATCGCTCTACAGAGAAACGGCGGTGGCGGCAATAATATGATCCGACGGCCGAGGTTCATCCACGGGGCGCCTTGCATCCCCATCCACGACTCGTCGGAAAATAAGGGGTTTGCTCAAGATCGTCGTCTTGACCAGGAGGACTCTTGCAGCAGCTCGTCGTCTTCAGTTGGAAGGAACAGCGACTCGTCCGATGGGTCGTCGGAGGGGGAGGAATCCGGTGAGGCTGAGGTGCAGAGCTCGCTTAAAGGACCGTTGGACACCATGGACCAGCTCGAGGAGGTTTTGCCTGTCAAGTATGTTACTTGGTACCTTTTACTTTAGTGGTTTTGAACTTTTGATTTGAATGATCTGGATTTTGATTTATTTGTGTTGTAGTTTTGGTGAATTAGAAATGTGGGTTTTGATTTAATTTGGATTTTGATTGGTTGGTGTTGTGGTTTTACTGAATTAGCAAGTTGGGTTTTTGATATAATCTGGATTTTGAGTGGTTGGTGTTGTGGTTTCATGGATTTAAAGTTTGATGCTTTGATTGTTTTTTGAGCATATTATTGCTTTTTGCTGCAAAAAAATTAGAGCTTGAAAGTTATTAGCCGGTGCGTTTGTTAGTTCATGATTCAGTAATTTGCAGAAACTACAAAAGATGCAAACTAAACAAGAAATAATGGAAATAAGCTATTAAGATTGAATGGCAATAAATTGAACACTACTGACGATGACGTGATTAGGATTCGTTAATCACAACTGGGTGGATTTCCAACTATTGTTCTAAGAAATTAAGATTAAAAGCTCACTCATTTCTCTGAAATTTGGATTTTTTTGTATGCTTGTATGGTTTCGTGAAACTAGAGGAAATGAAAGAATATTAAATGTTTGGGCTTTGTGGATGCTCTTGTTGTTTGAGTATTGAAAAGGGAAGTCAGTTGGCAATCTCTAATTCTCATTCGGATTTTTGTTTGTTCTTGTTTGTTGTCACTTCGTTGTTTTCTTCCTTTTGGTCTTTACAATCCTCCGGTGATGAAACATGTTTGAAATTTATTTTTCTACCTTATCTGGTCTTCTCAGCAACAAGCAGAGCATTTAGGAAAACTTTGAGGGTGTCATGGTGTGGTGGTGATGCAATCATAGTATAGTTCTTATACTCTTTTTGCAATGCAAGCTAATAAGCTTGTAGTTATCTATTTTATTTTCTTGAAGTTTATTGACACACAAGCCTGAATTAATGTTCAATCTTTGATGAAAGAGGAAAATTGAGTTATCGACTGTCTTATTAGGAAGTTGATAAGTTAATGGTTAAAAAATGTCCTAATGGTTGAAAGAATTAGGTTGAAACAAACAAGGGGGTCGGATTGATTGTTATAAAAATGTCTTAATGGTTAAAAGTATTGTTCAAAACGCCTCGAAAGGAAGGCACTTCACACTCCTTCCATGCCTTGTGCAAGTTTTTGTGACTTAGTTGTTTTGCGTTATGCAAGAATCAAATTTTGTTTGTGGCAATATTTACCCATTATGGTTGGATTAGATGAATCTTTAAGATCATTAAGTACAATCTACAAGCTCAAAAACCGTACTTATGTATATTATCTTATGTTTTTCATGCATTTGATTTGCGATATATTTATAATGTCTTCTCTCTCATTTCAGGAGAGGTATATCCAAGTTTTATAGCGGTAAATCAAAGTCCTTCACAAGCCTAGCAGATATCTCGTCTGTTTCTTCTGTCAAGGAACTTGCAAAGCCAAAAAGCCGTTATACCAAGAAGCGCAAGAATATATTAGCCCAGAATTATTTTCAGGATAAAAACTGCAATGACTTATCAAAGAGACCAGCTGCTAACTCTAGTCGAGCATCGTTTCTTATTGGGGAGACTTTGAGCCGCTCCCCTATCTATAGCAACGGGGAGGGATCCAACTCAATTTCACCATCACCTTCTTCCTGTCTTCCACCTCTGCCTCCACACGGTAGACGATCACCTGATAAAGAACCATCACCACCTCTTCCTCGACGGAGTTCTCCTTGGAGATCATTCTCTCTTTCTGATCTGCAGTGCATCGCTGCAGAAACACCTGACGTAACTGGCGTGGGAGTTTGAAGCGGGGAGGACAACAATCTACATTGACGTTTTAGCTTCCTGTTTCGTTTTCACGGTTCTGGAAGCATGTTGGTCGTGTTTTAAGTTTCAGTCTCCTGGGGTTTTCCAGTGTAGTTGTAGAATCTGCATGCCCATTTCTCTACGTATACGATTTAGTTGTTATGCGATGACTATAATGGGTCCTTTGTATCATACAAGCATCAATTTTATGTTTCTGTTTCCGAATTTGGAAATGTTTTCCATCTTTTATAGACAAGCAAATTTATTGACAAAGTTGATTTATCTTTTCCTTATATGCCGCAATCCAATTCAGTTGTTCAGTTCAATGCTTGTCCTGGGAAAGGCTTACGAATTGATACTTAGGTACCCGGAGACAGAGGAAGGTCGCTGTAAGTTAATGCTTGAACACTTGCAGCTTGAAATGCTCGAAGAACGACTTAGTTTTCAGAGATGTTATTGGTACTCAAAAAATAATTATCTTAGTTACGAAATGCTTGAGGAACGACATACAACTTGAAATGCTCGAAGAACGACATAGTTTTCAGAGATGTTACTAGTACTCGAAAATAATCATCCTAGTTACGAAATGCTTGAAGAACGACATGGTTCTATCAGTGGAAATATAGCCAAATAGTGCATTGAGTAAATTGTAGTAATGATACCTCAATTTTAATTAAATTGGAGCAATGATCCTTCAACTTATCAAAATGAGTAGCTATAGTATTTTTCATCAATTTCGTCAAAATTTTGTCAAAATAAATTATGTTCGAAGAACCATTTATATAATTAGGGTCCCCCATCTCATCAAAGTGTGTAATTATAGTCATTTTCGTCAACTACGTTAAAATTTTTGTCAAAACGAGTTATGTTGGAAGGACCATTGCTACAATTGGGTTAAAGTTAAGGGATCATTTCTCCAGTTGAATTAAAGTTGAGGGACCAATGGTAATGAATTTTTAGTTGATTGACCATAGCTGCACGTTTTGATGAGTTGAGGAATCAATGGTAATGAATTTTTAGTTGAGGGACTATAGCTGCACGTTTTGATGAGTTGAGGGACCAATGGTAATGAATTTTTAGTTGAGAGACCATTGCTCTAATTGAGTTAAAGTTAAGGGATCATATCTACAATTTACTCTAGTGCATTTTAATACTGGTAGATCAAAGGATGGGAAAATAAAGAGCAAAAGTTGATCGCAACTTCCGAGTTTTGTTGACATAAAATAAAGAAAAAAAATAAAAATTGGACAATATGTGCATCTTCTCATGGAAAAATGCACATATTTCACAATTTGCGAATATTGTATATTTATGGAATCATTCAAATTATATACATTAATGGTTCATTATGAATATGTTATTAGGTACTCATTGTCGATTTCTTTCATATACTTGAATGTATAAACGTTTTGATTCGAATGAATTTTTTTTTTTTTTTGTACAGATGATCTTTAAATGAATGTTAAGAAATTGAATTGTTCTAATTACAAGATTTATACGGTGAAAATACATTATTTGCAAAGAGTGTATAATGTATTTTGAATTGGGGATATTGTTCATTCTCCTATCGGAGATGCAAGTATTATCCATAACAATTTGTCAAGACAGCCATATAACGAAAATAGTACATCTTGTCAAGACTTAATTTCTCTTAGTGAGTTACAAGAGCTGTAATTATAAAGGCCTAATTGTGATATATACTGGAAAGTAATATTAAAGGAAAGTAATCTTGAACCTAGTTCAAAATAGGAAAGGAATCCTAATCTTTATCCTATTAGTAAACATAAACAACATCCCTAAACTGGGGAATCACTTGATTCTTGGAATATTAGGAGTCTGGCTTCTGATTTTGGGTGGAGTCAACTAATATTTTCATTACCAAAATTTGGTAATAGCATAAATCACTCAGGGAAGAATTTAATTCTTATTATTCTACCTCCATTCTGGTTTCGTAAACACGCTACGAGAAGACTACGGGCTGGTTTGGTATTACTGTGCTTTGAAAAAAAGCTGATGTGAGAATAAGCGGATGTGCTGTGAGAATAAGCGGCTGTGAAATAAATCAGCAGAGTGTTTGATAAACTTTTTTGTAAAAGTGCTTTTGGAAAAAAAAAAAAACAGTCTGATAGTGGGTCTTTTCATTAAAGGAGCACTGTAGCTCCGTGTGCTTTGAAAAAAAAGCCAGTTTTCCAAAGCTGCAAATAGCAGCTTCAGCTTTTTCCTTTGATTTCATCTTATTCTCACAGTAGCTTCCAAAATAAGCTTTTTTTTTTCAGTTTACCAAACACCTAAAACCCTCACAGCTTTTTTTTCATGAGTGCTTTTTTTTTTAAGCACCTCACTCCCAAACCACCACTACATCTCATCACGACTTAATTTCTCCTGCTAAGTTACAGAAAGTGCTATAAAAGCCTAATACAAATAGGAAAACAAATTCTGAATCCCAAAAAAATAGGAAAGAAATCATAATCCTCATCCTACTAGAAAACAATGCCCTAATATAAAGAAGAAATTTTTGATTGCCAAGAATACAACACGATGCATCAAGTATCATAATACAAGTGTTAACTTATAACATTCGGTGTACAATATCGTATTTTTAGCGCACTGATAAATTTCTCATATAAAACAAATCAAACTGCCAACTTGCTAAATTTTCCAGCACACTTAAGAAATTTTCTGGTGTCTATGAGAGTGATCAAACACTTTATGGTTGGTTGTTCTTTGTGGAATACTGGAGTTGGACTTCCTCGTATAGAAGGGACGTCGTGGAGGGGCATCTGCCAACACAAACCTTGAGGTACCTTCGAGGGGCAAAAAAACACTACAAATTTCTGCAATTTTCAACTAACATCCCTCAATTAATTCTTTTGCCGTTTCTTCTGCAGCAGAGGAAAACGCAGAAAATGCATGAAAGACACTGGTCGCCAAGTGTTGAGATTCATGCAGAGCCGTTTTACGGAAAACAGAGAAAAAGCTGCAGTAATCAAGGCAATCCGCCAAATTATTATATTAAATTTATTAATCGAATGAAAATTATAAAGGGTGTCTTTTGAAGAAATTTTTTTGTGACGGAAACACAAGTGGTACATCACGTGTTTTAATAGGAGTGGTGAGAAATTTTATTTTTTAAGTTATTAACTTTTTGGCACACACATCCCAACATTTATATAGTAACACATGATGTACCACTCCGTGTACCGGTCACATTGAAAAATCTCTTGTGTCTTTTGGTAGAATGATATATTTAATCAAGTGAAGAGTTGTAATTTTCACATGTTTTCTAAAGTAGTATCTCAAATTTTATAAATAGAGAAGCCCCCTAATCATTGTACGTATAATCAATATAATGCACTAAATATTAGAGTGTCTTATTGAGTTTATATCAAAGAGTTTTCAACACAATTATGGTTTGCTAGAGTTTTATGATTTGGTGTGCTAGTATTACACGGACATATTCGTTGTATTTTGGGAGACAAGCGCGCGATCAATTTCCAGGTGGGGCGTAAACTTGTCTTAAGGACAGATTTGCCTTGACCAATTTTCAGGTTTTCTAATCCATTATGTCATGTTCATTCAACATTGATTACTCATGTGTATGCATTACTTTGATATATAATTGCCTGAATCATCTCTTAATTTTCTATACGATTTAATCTAGCAATTACACCCCCACTTTTTCCAAGATAAGGCACCCACGATAAAAACCATACTTACTGATAAAACCACCCATCGACTGGCCAAACATCCGCAAAATTTCTAGATGAACAAATATATATACAAACAAAAAAAAAGATTGAAAACGTAAATACAATTTTCTCAGAAGGAGGGGTAAAGCAGAGAGATTTAATGACACCAGGCAACAATTCCATAAAACAAGTTGGAAGCAAACATACATTTTTTGTTTTTGCATTAATTATTTCTTGCTTAAAAGTAATCTCTAAAACAAACAATATCCTCTGAAAATTTGATAAGAACACCAACATTGTGACAGCACCTCAGCATCGGTTTCGAATTTCTGGACTGCCAGTCTCACTCCTCTTTAAATCTTCTGGGTGCCTTCAGCTGTGAGAGAAAACAAACGCAAAAAACCCATCCCAGCAGAAGAGCAAAACAGCTTCAGAAGGTTCGATTTTTATCATGAAAATCTCGTATTTTTCAAATTTTCCTTTCTGGGTTTTTTTTTTTCATCTGATTTTTCACTTTTATGTTTCATCTTTTTTAATTTCTATTTTCTGGGTATTTTGTCGTAACCTTTGTGTTTTTCCGACCAAAAAGGTGGCAGCTTTTGAAGTTTTGGGGCTGCGGAAAGATCGACATGGCTTCGAGTTATTCGCTTTTCACTGAGGAGAACTTCAAACAGTTTCACAACGTTGACAGAAGTCTGTACACGATTCTGGTGCTGAAGCTCTTCCGGGACCCACTGGAGTCCATGCAGGTTCTGGCCCTGTGGCTCTGGCTGGAGAGAGACGGGTTCAAGAATGTGGTGAAAAGGATGCTCTCTTTGCCCTACATTTTGATCAACGAGCTCGCTGATGAGGCCGTCACCTGTCTCGGCCTCATCAACGGGACCCATTTCTCTCTTTCCTCTGAGCAGACGGACATCCCACTCATGCAAAGCTTTCTAGAGAAAGAAATCTCAGTCCAGTTTTTCCATGAGAACCGGGATGCAGCGGCTCGCGGTGTCACCAAGGCCGTCAACGAGGTCTGCCTCCCGGCTTTCGACGACATCATGCAGAAGACAATTGAGCGGAATTTCGCTCAGAACTCTGTGGATCACTGCAACGTGGTGTTACCATCACAACGATCATCGTCTTCGTTACCATCCCAACAACCATCATCTTCGTCTTTATTCCCATTTTCTCTTTCAATTAATGAGCAGCCATATCTGCAGCAGCAGCAGCAACCTCTGCAGATGAGGAACGAGGCGGCGCCACCACACGACAGGACGATGTTTGTCACGTTCTCGAAAGGGTACCCGGTGCAGGAATTGGAAGTGAGGCAGTTTTTCACGATGACTTTCGGGGCTAGAATCGAGTCGCTGCAAATGCAGGAGGTGCAGCCACACGAGCAGTCACTGTTTGCGAAAATTGTCTTCCACTGTCCGACGACGATCGAGGCCATACTCAATGGGATGAGGAAGGCAAAGTTTACAATCAATGGAAAACACATTTGGGTGAGGAGATATGAGCCGAGAAGGACACGATCGTTGCTTCCACCAATGCTTTGGCAACCACCAATTGCTCCTTTTGGGGCATGAATTGGTGAAGGTGGTGGACTTTTGTAATTGTATGGTGAAAGTTTGATGAAATAAATGAAAGTTTGGAACTCTGTGTCAATCTTTATTGTCTTTTTTTTTCTTTTCAATTAATAGTAAGGAAAGTAATATTAACACACTCATATTAATATATTTATTGATTTTGATTGATTTATTAAATTCGATGATCATAAACGAAAATGAGTGTCTGAGAAGCTAAAAATTGTGTGAAAATCACTTCCTTAATAATAAAATATAAAAGTTAAATCAATATAAGGTGAATAAAAAATTATGACAGATGGAGTAAATGTCACATCCCGACCTGGGTCCACCACATCCCGAGCCCGCTCCACCACCGTAGCACGATATTATTCGCTTTGAGCTTACCATTCCCTCACGGTTTTGTTTTTGGTAACCCACGAGCAACTTCCCAGTGACTGCTTTGGGCTTACCATTCCCTCACGGTTTTGTTTTTGGGAACCCACGAGCAACTTCCTAGTAGGTCACCCATCATGGGAGTGTTCTGGCCTCCTTCTCGCTTAACTTCGGAGTTCCTATGGAACCCGAAGCCAGTGAGCTCCCAAAAGGCCTTGTGCTAGGTAGGGATGAGAATATACATTTAAGGATCACTCTCCTGTGCGATGTGGGATGTTACAATCCACCCCCCTTAGGGGCCCGACGTCCTCGTCAGCACACTTCCAGCCAGGGATTGGCTTTGATACCATTTGTCACATCCCGGCCCGGGTCCACCACATCCCGGGCTAGCTCCACCACTGTAGCACGGTATTGTCCGTTTTGGGCTTACCATTCCCTCACGGTTTTGTTTTTGGGAACTCACGAGCAACTTCCTAGTGGGTCACTCATCCTGGGAGTGCTCTGGCCTCCTTCTTGCTTAACTTCGGAGTTCCTACAGAACCCGAAGCCAGTGAGTTCCCAAAAGGCATCGTGATAGGTAGGGATGAGAATATACATTTAAAGATCACTCCTCTAGGCGATGTGAGATGTTACAGTGAAAATAATTGATAGGAATATAATATATGCATAAATATTACATAGGATATAATTTTGAAGAATATCTTAGTTTAACAAAGGATAGGAATATAATTGGGGGTTTAGCCACTTTGTTAACCGATAAAATTGATAGGAACATCATATATGCATCATTATTTTTAGACTCTGCAAATCAATCTTTAATTCGGACCATGCCAAGTATAAACGCGTTTAATTATTTGGACGATGTCAAGAACATAAAGTGCTACATTGTTGTGGTGCACGTATTAACCTAGGCGCGAAGTTGAGGTTTCTTTACGAAGGGGCCAATGATTAAGGATAACGTTAAGAACATAAAGTGTTACATTGTCGTATATGAAGAACGGCGGACTCAGAAGATTGTTTTGGAAGAGGCTTTCAACGTTTAAACATCATAATTATAGTGTAGATATCATAATCTCATTGATAGAAATGTAACCCAACTATTGTCAAAGGTTGAAGAAATTAATGTCTTCAAATTTACTTTATCACGAAAATGTGAGAAGTGATCAATGTACAAACCAAATAAAAGGAAAATATTTGGACAACTCGTTTGTGTAATAAGCAAAACCCTAAAAACTAACTTGGAAAAAAAGGACTATAAAAATACTTATTTTCTTTGAGGGAAAAATAACTATAAGCTATTGAGTGAGACCAATAGAAATTAAGTAAGATTTAAGAAAGTGAAACACAATCATGGTTGATGTAACCAAATTTAGTTTCTAATTAAGATTTAAGAAAACAAGGCTAACTTGTCACTCTTTTTAATGGTTGATTTAACTTTGTAGCTTGGAAGGTCATAGTCTAAGCAAAAATTTCAAATTTCAAATTGGAATGAGAGAAATGTTAAGGAGATTCTTAAAAGTGGGACTCTTCATGAACTATTCGTCACTTTACAAGTTAACGTTAATTTTTGTGCCAATATTACAAAACAGTGTACTAAAAACATGAGATGATAGAAAGTTCATAAAAAATTTCACTGTAAGAGAGTTACCTTAGTATTTCTCTTGGAATGAAACAATGTTAATCCTTTATCACTAGTAATGGCTTCATACTGATTTTGAAATTTTGGGCAGGATCTTAATGAAGAAGTAGCACACCCAAGCCACTACTTGGATCATGTGCCTTCATCATCATGCCATTAGATAAACGTGAAGTCCTCGAATTTTGTTGTAAATACGGAATTTATGATATCGAAATTTTGATGCATTTGAGTTTGACTTTTCTTGTAATTTTGATTAGAGAAATGCTATTGAGATTATCAAAATCGGTATTTTCTATAACCTCTCAATCACATCATATTTTTGGCATAATATTTTGTTTTGTTGGTAAATGAATTACTAAGAGTCCATGAAGAATTTCACTAACATTTCTCTTTTGATTAATATAAACTAGAATATCACTGTAGACTTTGATTCAACTAAATTGGTTAAAGCAGTGTTCTTTCTCCTCGATATCCAAGTTTGAATAACTCTCTTTATAATTTAGATGAATTTTGTGTAGAACATCGTTTGTGAAAAAAAAAAAAAAAAAAAAAGCTTTGAAGGTTTGGTGGGCCACTTTTAATCAAAATGAATCCCATCTTCATAATGACGATTTGTGGACAATGGCCCAATGGACCGTCCCCTCCTCCACTCTTATCCAAAGAAGGTTCCTAGTTTAATGGCGCATCTGCAATTTACGTCTGCATTTTCATCAACCTCCTCCCGGCTCTCCTCTCCCTCTCAACTCCTCTCACACTGAAGAAGCAGAGAGCGACTGCTCCAAAGCCTCGTCCGTACAGTTCACGGCTCCGAATTCATCAAAAAAATGGATTGGGGTTCGAGTGGGGAAGAACCAACTTCGTGCGAAGAACTTTACAGTGTAAATTTGATACCGTCGGAGTTATTTTTCAAGTTCCGGAAAGAAGTGCAGAATTTAAGGGTCGGCCTCAATCTGGAGGTACGAAATTCCAATTTCTTCAAGAGTTTTAACTGTTTTCTTACCTTCCCAGTTCAAAGGGTTTGAATTTTTTGATAATCCAATGCTTAATTCTCTGTTTTCTGTGTTAATATGAAGAATTACTTGGGTTACTCCATGCTAGTCACAAGTTAAAGTGTCCTGTTCGTAAAGATTGGTTTTTTGGATTGAATTTTTGTTTGGAATTGGAGAGATTCGTTATCTTTTGTGTTTGTAAACATTGAGGACCGTCTGATAACTATTTCGGTTTTAGTTTTTACTTTCGGTTCATTGGGTAGAGATAAAGGGAAAGTGGAGGGGGAAGAGAGGGACGAAAAGGGTGGAGAGGGGGCGGTGGGATGACGGAGAAATGGTTATCAAACGGTTCCTAAACAATCGATGAGAATACTGAATTTCTATGTGTTTATATTGAACAACTGAAAGTACTTGATAAATGTTCAAATTTTCATAAAGATTGGCTGCAGTTGTTTATGTATACTGTATACATTGTGGGACATAAGCTTCTATGAGTCTTAGGTTTGTTTATTAATCCGTATTGAGTGCTTCCGAATTTTGATTTGTTGAGATCATCGATTTGGTTCAGTTCTTTAATGCTCCAATCAATGAGTTTCAAGGAAAGATTGTATTGAAGCCGTTGGCTCCTGAACGGATGTGGAAGTTCATCTACGAGCCTATCCATCAGGATGTTCGTGTTCTTTCAAAAAAGATTCCTCTAACTGGATATCTAAATCTTCAGGTTTGATACTTTTCAATCTACATTTTTATTCAACTCCCCGCTCCACTTTCCTACACCATTAACGTATGCCAAACTTAATTTCGGATCCTTTGCACCATCTCAAGCACATTTGGATTAACGTATGCCAAACTTACTAGGAATTCATAATGTTTTAGCTTGAACAATCATATATTCTGCGTATGTGCCCCCCTGCCTGGACTGAGCTCATATTTCTTCAAGTATCGTAGAATTAACGTTACAAAATGTTGGAAAAAGCAGGTTGGCATAGGCCATAATTTTCAAATGAATGCAACCGGGTGGAAATGGAAACTTACTACTTGTTTTGGTGGAGATGGCATATCTCGGATCCGGAATAAGACATCGGTTGGCTTGGTCCCTGGTGTGGATTTGCGCTTTGGGTGGAGGGCGGATTATGTGCTTCCAGAAATCACCGGGCAAGTTCCTTAGTCTTTTATGCATTTATGGAAGTAGAGATAATTCAAAGTACTATCTCTTGTAGTGTGCTTTCAAGTTAGCTCCTTATCATTATTTATTTTTCATATCTGTTAAGGTTTTACCGTCTTTTATTGTTTAGTATTCGAATTATTTTTCTTCAAATTACATGCGGTTTTGTTCTTGTTTCTGTTTCAACTTCTAATTTGATTGTGAGTAGTTATGGCTCATGGTCGAAACCTTGAATTAATTAGGGCGTTGGGTACTGGTGAACCGTGGTTCAACATGAACTCGGGAAAGTTACAAGCATCACTAGATAGAGTTGAGGCCATCGTAAACTACACTGATATCTACAATACATACAAGTCCAAAGACAAGGTACGACTGTTGAATTTACACATGAAAACTCGCTTTTGACAGTGTACTCGATTACCTAGCTCTTACTGTTATACATTTTGTTCTTATTTTCTGCGTTGACACCCACGTACTCCACACATCCTAGGGTCGATTAGCATGCTAGTTATTTGCTATGTCTTTTCTACGGTGAAGATTGTTTCTTTTGTTCCTGATTCCCGTGTCTGCTGAATTCACAAACGTGCCTTTTCGTAGTTTAGATTTTTCAGAATCGCTAATGGTATTTGCACCTTGATGGGGACGGATTAGATTACTTTGTGATTAATCTGTTACGAAATACTCCAGAGACTGAGTTTACGTTGCATTGTTCTTCAGCAGGAACAGCAGCAGAGACCTGAAACGGATGTGATTTCTTATTCCAGTCCTTCGGATCCCTTAAAATGAAGTGAAGCGAGTTTTCGCGCAAACGGGTGTGTTAATGTTTCATCACACAATGGCCTTTCTGTGTGGTGGATCGATGGATAGGAGGACGCTGCAGATTTACACAAGTAATTGTACATGCTGTTATGTCCTTGAGCTGAGCATGCTTGCAAATCAGATCACGGTTTTGTCTACTTTTGTTGTTTAGCATCGTGTAAATGATGTTTAAATTTCTGCCTAATGCAATGTTCACCTCGTTCACCATCTTCTTGCTGGGTGCTGCTACCATCCTTTACATTGAAATGGAGGAGTATTAGAACAAAGTTTTTGTCCGTAGTTTATGTATTGGTGGACACTTCACGAGATATAGGAAAATCAATGAATATCGACCATATTTACAATTCATTACATAAATTTTGTTGGAACATATTGAAGATGTTGAACTTTTGAAAATTTTCTTTAATTTCGACTAAATCTGGATGAGTTGATATATCTAACCATTGCAAGTTTTCATAATTTCTTGAAAAACAATCATTGTCGGTATCGATATACATCCATTGATATTTCTATAAATTTACATATTGTTATTTCCACCTCTATCGATATTTTAGGATTTGGATCCTCGTTGGATCCCCTCCCTGGAGATCCTAGGATCATTGCACACAGATCGTTGATAAAAAATCGTGCGGTCCCAATTTAAATGTTTTTTATATTTTTAAAAGTAAAACAGTATGGTTTTGCATGAAAAATATAAAAAAGAAAAAATTGTGGCCGCATGATTTTTAATCAACAGTCTGTGTGTGTTGATTCTTAGAATTCTTAGGAAGGGGATCCGGCGATGATTCAATTCTGTTATTTTAAACATGTTTTGAACTATTTATCAAGGGGCCCACAATTATACGACATCCGAACCTTCTCTTATTACTAATTTTCATTTTTTAATTTCAAAGGAAAACGTCGCAAGCCATCGACTCATCGCTGTGCGCGCCTACAAAGCAAAATGCTTTCCACTTCTTCTCTCCCCAAAAATCCAACCGCGCCGTAACCGTTGCCCACAGCGCCACCGCAAACCACCGTGACCTCCGCCCCAAAGTATCGATCCATTTCAACCGCAGACAAGCCAAAAAGCCCGCGCTTTTGCATGTATTCGCCGCACAACTCCATCGCCAACGACGCGAAGCTTTGATTCTTTGCCACCAAGGAGTTGAGTAAACTTTCTTTTTCTTGTTCTTCTTTAGTTTGAAATTGCATGTGAGTTTGTGCGTTTCAATGGCGCGAAACCCTTAGCTTTCTTGATTCCGTCGAAATTCTGGCGTTTAACTGTAAGGGAGTAGGTCGGGAATATCTCCTCCGAGTCGACTCAGTCGACAATGGCGAATGTTGCCCTCTTTCCCCAACGAAAGTATAAAATTACGCTACAAGAAAAAGAATTGTAAAAAGAAATGTTTGTAATTTCTCTTACATTGTGGATATCGATTGATTGACGTGGGTAGAAATATTGCGTTAATTTTTTAAAATTAAATTCCATAATTTATGTCATCATCCATGTGCGGATTACATGTGCCCATGTTTATGCTTAAAGTTTCTAAATTTTCTAATGAGTGCATGCAAGTGCGAAAAATGTGATTAGGGTAAAGATTTATCCATTGATTATTTGGTAAATCTTGATTTGTTTGGTATAAAGAAGGGAAGGAAGAAAAGGAGAGAAGCTTAGTTTGGCAGTGGGTGTGGGGCTAAATGCTCTCTGCAATTGGAGCTTCAAGCCCCCAAATTTGGTAAATTATTTTTTTGGATAATATTTTCTGAGTGGTCCTCAGTAATTATTATTCAAGTCCCACCATTAAGAGCATGTTATGCTGATTATCCACTAATTAATCTCAACAAAATCTTTGGCCAAGATTTTGATTACCATTTTTGTTTTTGTTTATTTTAGGAAATAATTGGTATTATAGAAAAAAATTGAAATAAAAAAGAATAACAGAATGAGGTTTCAGTGATATCAACTTGTTGTACACATTTAGAGCTGCCCCTGGTTTTGTCCACAAACCTGTGTATTTGCTGCATACCCACTTCTTGTTTCCTTCACCAGATAGACCCTTCCGAGTAACGCAATGAAGATAAACCGCTTATGGCCGTTTTTGTTCGGACCACTTTTGAGTTTGGGTTCCTCTTCAGTGCTGGAGGTCTAGAATCCGAACTCTATCTCGCCCCAAAATCATCATGGGAATCCATATTTCGGTCCCGTATGATGTGATAATAATTGTGTACTGGGAAGTCACAAGAATGGTATTTTAACCATCGTTGTTTAGGCACTTTTTGATAGATTGTTCTTTTTCATTAATAAATCAATAGACTCAAGCCCACATGGTGTCATCTTTTTCTTATCCACTATTTACTGCCCCGCACTTGACAGCTGGGTAGTTATAACTGGTATTATATCCGGAGTCATGTTTTTTGAAATTATTTGCTTTTGTTCTAATAGACAGCCGCATCCAGCAGGGATCAAACAAGCGTTTCACAAGCATCTCTCTCTGTGAAAGTCAATTCCAGAGGAAGAACTGTTCTGATGTTGACGATTTCAATTGACAAGCCTGTGCTGTTGAGATTTTCCCATGTCAAATGTAGAAGTCATCAAAAGTTTCTCAGGATCAATGCCACTTGGTACGTGTGAGTTACAATTTATATTTCGATTGATATTGGGTTAGTTCATTTACTTTCTGTTGTAACTTGTATTCTTAAATTCTTATTGTACTGTATTCTTGAAGGTTTTTCTTTTTTCTGTGTGCTGATGTCCTATATGGAAATTCTTTAGTTTTATTTGATCTAGCCAGTTAATTTTGTTTCTTATGCAATACTCTAGTTCAAGTAAAGGCGTCTCCTTATAGCTAATTGAAATTTAGTATATTAGCTGCGCTACATATCTTTCATTATCTTATTTCATTACCAAATGAACAGGAAAAGGGATTCAAAGTCCTCTCATCCAAGGAAGATGGAAGAACTTTCAGTAGAGCTTCCAACACAAACTATTCCTCACTGTGAACCATCAAAGCATCCTGATCTGCAATTTGACCGGCTGCAGCCATCAGATGAAGATTTAGATCAAGAGAAAAAGTTGGAATTTGGACAATTTGTTGCACGAGAAGCCACACTGGATGAAGAATACTGGGTGAGTAATCAATCTCTAGATGTCACATCTTGGCCACGAAATTTCTAAGTGTAAGTTATTTGTGCCCACGAATAATATTTGTTTTTTTTTTTATGCTTTTGGGTTTGTGACAGACAGCAGCATGGCTACGTGCAGAAAGTCACTGGGAGGAGCAAAAAAATGACCGGTGTGTACTGTAGTTCTTTATTACTTTCAGACTTCCCTCTTTGTCTTTCTGTCTTTCTCTGTCTCTTTGGTCTTTGTTAATCGAACTACTCAAACTAAATGGGGAACATAAAGTTCCTAATATAGGTAGGCCGACTAAATGGTCTAGACCATCTGAAGTCATTATATAGAGCATACATGCAGAAGAATAGTCCTACCCTTTTAACAAAAGCTGGCAATCAAGGTGATAGATAAAACAAGGGAGGAAAGGTTCAGAACTTCTAGTTCTGTATCAATCAAGACTTCTACAGAATTACCCCCACGGCTGGATCCTGCCAGTGGTGGAATTCTCTCTGCATGTGCAGTCTTTAGTAGGCTTCAAGCGTCTGTTAAGTTTTTTTTTATCAATCAAATGGAGGGTTGGACACTGCTGATTCTAGCTACGCTTGATTGACACAGATTTGCTGATAGTAACAAAAGGAAATTTGCAGACCGGGTAGGGAAGATTCATTTGCATTTCCCATGTGTGTAAATGGATGTTTCAAATAAAATTCTGAATTATACTTTTAATCTCTTTAGGCATTCAATGCTATAAAAAGACGAGCAAAGGGGCAGAATGGGCAGCTATGCACATGCATTGTTACGGTATGACATATTTGAAGGAGTGTGGTTCTGGTTTGTTAGTTTGAACTCAGAAAACCCTTCTTTGCATTAGGGCATGTTATATTTAGCTAAAGTTACCAGTCTATAAAAATATACCATTGATGGTGACTGTTTGCTTTCGAATTTGTCAGGTGAAGAAGGACACAAAGAATGTGAAACGCACTGTTGTGAAAAGTGTAGTTGGAACACTTGATTTGAGCATTCGGTACTTGTTGGATGGAGAGACCTTTCCAGGGGTACAAACATCTTGTTTAAAAACTAAAGACCCTACTGCATTTGTATCTACCGGTCTATCCAGTTATTGGCTTTTTGCTGAACTGACCATGAGATTAATCTCTGTTGCAGGAACGGGTAAAAGCTCCTCTCTTTTGCAGTACCAACAGGACACAGTCAAGTAGATATGGTTATATTTCAAACTTATGTGTGGCCAAAGCAGCACGACGACAGGGTATTGCAAGCAATATGCTACAATTTGCTATTAGATCCGCAATTTTAAATGGTAAGATGAAATACTGCATGAACTGTTCTCTGGGATTATAGAAATGTCTGACCACTTGAATTCCTCTTCTGAGTCTTCTCATTCCCTTTCTTTTTCTGTTTAAATGTAGCTAATGTGGAACAGATATATGTGCATGTGGATAGAAAGAACAAACCCGCCCAGGAACTGTACCGAAAGATGGGCTTTGAGGTATTATCGTGGTTGTGCATTTGTAGTTTGCAGTTATAGCATATGATCTCTAGTTTTTATATTTGGAACAAGGAGGAATGATGCAGATTTTCGTTATTGTCAGATCATTGAAAGGGCGAACTCTCAATTGTCAGAGGAGCAGACTTACTTGCTTTGTTTCAAGACCTGAAAGCCGATTCAACAGAAATTCATGAATTGTATTTCATTCTTTAGGAGTTAAAAGAAAATTACAGTAGAAGAATACAAATGTGTGTACAGGTTACGTGAAGTTAGGTCAAAATCCGAAATTTCACTTCCCGCGCAAAGTCCTGGTGTAAAAAAAGACCCTGCAAGGTTCTTGGTATAGATTGTACTTCTTTGTTCAACAAATATTGTCAATGAAACACGATATTCACGCTCTCTCTCTCTCTCTCTCTCTCTCTCTCTCTCTCTCTAGTTTCTGCTTTCAAGAAATTATTGTTGTTCTAGCTTCTCCGACAAATTTAATATTACACAGAAATTGTGAGAATTCACTGTTTGGGAATGCCATTGATTGTCTCCTTAATCTCCTCGAAGGTTTATCCGAACCAGTCTAAGTATTCGAGGAGATTAAGGAGACATTAATCTATGGTTTTTGAAAGATACACGTACAACATAAATTGATACAATTATTTGCCAGATTTTCCAGACAGGCTAGGGTTTTAGGGGGAAAAGATGCCGGATCCATAAGTTGATCGGATCATCTGGATAAACAATGGAAGCTGTAAGATCACGAACATAGCCACCGGAAAACAAGCCAGTAAAGTAATTGGAACATAAATCCAATCCAATCTCTGAGTGAGCACAATCGAAAGAGCTGTTCCGAACGCTACCATCATGGTGGCTAACGAAAAGAAGAGAGATCCGAGTCCCAAAATCAACCTCTTCGGCAAGGCCTCCAAGAAGTCTTTCTCAGCGTAGCGTGGTGTTAGCAGTGACAAGAATATCAGGACTGAAGTCAAAGACGAAAATAGAGACAGTGCATCCGAAATAGCAAACACCTTGAACGTAGTTTTGGACAAAAATATTGGAGTTCCTTTGTCGGTATGGTTGCCTCCGGGTGCAGTAAAGGCGGCAGAAAACATCACTGAGGCAACTAGAATGGCCACCACCATGCAAGAGGTTGATGTATCCTTCATCCATTTCTCTCCCTCTTCGCGCAGCCCTTTGTGCTCCTCTACAAACACTTCAATGGCTGTTTTCCCTTCGGGTGTTTTCCCTTCGGGTGTTTTCCATTCCCTAAAGACCGGGCACATGAACTTCTCGACTGCCTACAGCGTATGCATATGGTATGTGTCAGTTTCAGTTATACAAAAAAATGTTCTCGTGTCAGACTGTCAGGCTATATGTTGCAAAATTGTGAATCCGCACCATATATTCATTTGACCTTTTTATTTTTCTTGTATGCATAGTTTAGATTCACAGTCTTACAACGTATGTGTTTGTCTAGCAACAAAGGTCTGGCGAGAAGATTAAACCAATTAAAACCGATGAGATACACCCACCTTAAACCACTGCAACTCTCTCTGCAGTTGCAAAGCAGAACCGGCAACATGTGACAATTGACTCGATCCTGTAGGTGGCAACTGAGCTACCATATGCCAGATAGTAAACTTCGATTCGAACAGCAAAGCGTTTGCAATCATCCTAGGACATGCGTCGCTCATCCGACAAAGAAAGTTGAAAGTTTTTTCTCGCCGGAGGAACATAGCCAATTGCAGAAGGTTTATACCTCCTAATGTAGGAAGTGAAATGGAAACCGCATCCGGAACATAATGAAAGCATACCCTCAAAATCTCAACTATGTCACTGGATATGGCAATGGTCAGGCTCTGTCCATTTTGTACAAACGCAAGGAGCTCCGATAAATTCATACTCGAAGCAGCGTGTGCAAAGATATGTTCTACCAGTTCCATAGCATACCTGTGTCTCAACTTTGTATCTCGAACTTTCTTGATACAGGGCGCTGCGAGTGACGGTCAAACTCTAAATCAGCTTCTCCCTCCACCACTATATATATATATATATATATATATATATGTATATGTATAAGTTATATAATCAACGCATGCAATACAATTAATTAACACTAATTAGACTAGTGTACTTACCAACTTGCTCTAAAGCTTTCCAAAATAATTTTTCGAACTTCTGAAATTGAAACACTTCATGATCGTAAAAACAAAACCATGGTCAGCACAATTAATCAATTTTTAGGCAAGTTTAATTAGTTCTTTTCCAATTTAGAACTAAGACACGGTTTTATTGATCAAAATCAAAGTGTACCAATTGTGCGAACCTTGTAGAAAATAGGTTCTTAGTGATTGGACTGCAATTTGTGCAGAGTTTTCATGAGGAGCCTCCTCATCCCCTCTCATTGAACTTGGTGGTCCATAATTGAACTCCACTGGTACAACTTGAAACCCCAAAACAAGAGCATGAAACTTACATTTTCGTCCCAGTAGATTACAGTAGTTTATAATATATATTGTCCTATAAAAATAAATAGGAGTGTAAGTAAATAAATAAGAAGAAATTACTGACCCTGATAGATGAAGTTTTCCCAGAATCCAAGCTTACTCCCGCTCGGGAAGTCGGAAGCTCTATCTGCCAACCCTCTTAGCAAAGTATAACCTTTTTCGGATATAGCGGTCGCTAAGCTAGGGTACTGCCGGACTAGATACAGACATATTTCTGTTTACCAAAAAATAGCTAAAATTAACTAAGCAGTCCTATTAGATAGAAATCAAAACAGAATGTGTTTTTAAAAATTAAGCAGAAATTGTTGGACTATGTGGCCAAGTGGCCAACTTTTGGCTATAAAAAATTATAAAGAAAAAAGGTGGACAACATCCTTCCTTGTTTTGGGGAGGAAAAAAAGGAAAAAAGACAATATAATTATGTCCCTTCAATGTTTTGGGGAGGAAAACTTGGAACCTTGTCTAAAGTCCTTTTGTTTTTATTTGGCCTATGGAAAGCCACGGCTGAGGTTTTGAATGATAAGTAATTGCTGTTTTTGATGAAGAGTAGTAATGCAGCCATAGAAGAGAAAAAAAACGCAGCAGAAAAACAGAGAAGAAAACAGAGGTGCTGCAACCCCATTTTGAAGAGAAGAAAGAAAGGTGATTTTCTTTCTTTGTTGGTACTCACTCAATTAAAGTTGTATTTGTGTATTAGCTTTGAGCTTTGTATAGAGAGGAAATTATTCATTATATTTCCCTCTCTATTTGTTTCTTTGGTGAGTGAGAGTTATTGGGTGTATTTGGGTTTTGGGTTGTGAGATTGCCAACACTTTGTAAACTCCCATTTGGTTGATAGTGGATTCTTGGGTGAGCTCCTACTGCTCCGAGGACGTACTCCAGTTACACTGACTGTTGAGGAACCTCGTTAAAATCTTGGTGTCTTTAATATTTTGTTCTTACATTTTCATTTGGTAAATTTCCTGTGGGTTAGCTTGAGTTGGTTCCAACGGGTTTGGTGCTATCCTAGCACAACAATTGGTATCAGAGCACTGGTTGCTGTTGGGTATTGTCTAGTTGCCAAAGATGTCAGACGGGCAAGATGAGAATCCTTTTGGAAGCAGTTCTGGGTTTGCAAGAACTACGGTGCAAAATGCAAAGTTCGAAGTGGAAAAGTTTGATGGCACAAACAACTTCGGGATGTGACAATGTGAGGTCAAAGATGTGTTGGCTCAACAAGATCTACTTGCCGCTTTGGGAGAGAAGCCGGAAGCTATGTCGAAGCCGGAATGGGAGAAATTAAATTTGTGGGCTTGCTCTTCAATTCGGTTGTGCCTTGCAAAAACTCAGAAGTATTTTGTGATGCGGGAGACGGTAGCAAGTGTGTTGTGGAAAAAATTGGAAGACAAGTATATGACAAAGAGTGCAGAGAACCAGCTACACTTGAAGAAAAAGCTCTACCGCTTTCAATACAAAGAAGGTACAAAAATGATTAGACACCTTGATGCTTTTAATAAGTTGATTGCCGACTTGTTAAATTTAGATGAGGATATTAAGGATGAAGATAAGGCCTTAATATTGTTGAATTCATTGCCGGACTCTTATGAGTATTTTGTTACCACTATTATGCATGGTAAAGAAATTGTGAAATTTGAAGATGTGTCAAATGCCATGATGAATTATGAAATGAGGCATAGAGATAAAAATCATGATAGTACCTCTGAAGCTTTATTTGTTAGAGGTAGATCATCTGAGAGAAGATCATCTTCTAGTAGAAAAAAATCACAGTCTCGACCTAGAGGAAACTCTAAAGGTAGAAAACCTTTGGAAATGGATGAATGTGCCTTTTGTCATAATAAGGGCCATTGGAAGAAAGATTGTCCTAAGTTGAAGACCAAAGGAAAAGAAAGTTCTGAAGCCAATGTTGCTGAGGTTGAAACAGATTTTGTTGATTTTGCTTTAACCACTTCCTCATCATTTGATTGTGCTACTAAATGGGTGTTGGATACGGGTTGTACTCATCATATGACTCCTCACAAGAATTGGTTTTCAAGCTTGAAAGAGTTTGATGGTGGCGTTGTGTTCATGGGAGATGACAATCCTTGCACAACAAAAGGGATTGGTACAATTCGTTTGAAGTTGCATGATGGCATGGTTAAAGAGTTGACAGGTGTTCGGTATGTACCGAATTTGAAGAAAAATCATATTTCTTTGGGTACTTTGGAATCCAAGGGCTTCAGGTTTCATTTAGATTGACAGACATTGAAAGTTACTTATGATGCACTTGTTGTGATGAAAGCTCCTCGATGTGGCCATTTGTATTTATTGCAAGGAAGCACTGTGACAGGTGAAACATCTGTAGTCTCAGAAAATATGGGCACATCCGATTTTGATACTACTAGACTGTGGCATATGAGATTAGGCCATGCCGGTGAGAAAGCTCTACAAAGGCTTGTGAAACAAGGTCTTCTAAAAGGTGCCACGACCTGTAAGCTTGATTTATGCGAGCATTGTGTCTTGGGAAAGCAAACTAGAGTGAAGTTTGGTACTACTGTACATCAGACGAAGGGCATTCTTGATTATGTGCATTCAGATGTTTGGGGTCCTACAAAGACTCCCTCTTTGAGTGGTAGACATTGGTTCGTGACCTTTGTTGATGATTATTCAAGAAGGTGTTGGGTCTACACTATGAAGCACAAGAGTGAGGTGTTGAGCATTTTCTTGGGTTGGAAGAAAATGGTTGAGAACCAGACTGGGAGAAAGATTAAGATTTTGAGATCGGATAATGGTGGTGAATACACATCCGACCCTTTCTTTAAAGTTTGCAAAGAAGAAGGGATTGTAAGACATTTCAGTGTCAAGGGAACTCCACAACAAAATGGAGTTGCAGAGAGATTGAATCGAACCTTGCTTGAGAAGGTTAGATGTATGTTGTCTCAGTCGGGTTTAAGCAAGTCATTTTGGGCAGAGGCAGTTAATTATGCATGTCACATCATCAACCGGTTACCCTCAGCTGCTGTTCAGGGTAAGACACCAATAGAGGTATGGACTGGAAAACCTTCTTCTGATTATGACTATATCCGTATTTTTGGTTCACCTGCTTATTTTCATGTGACTGAAAATAAACTTGATCCTAGAGCCAAAAGGGCTATCTTTCTTGGTTTTAGTAGTGGTGTCAAAGGTTACAGGTTGTGGTGCCTAGAGATGAAGAAACTTGTAATCAGTAGAGATGTGACATTTAATGAAGAAAGTATGTTCAAAGACTCTGAGAAGAATGTGAAAGATGTCCAACAGGTGGAGCTTGAGAAAGTTGCCTCTGGTACTTCAAATCCTATTTCTGCTGATGTCGAAGCCACTACAAGTGAAGAAGTTGGAGACCATGAGGATGTTGAAGAAGTTGAACTTGAAGATTCTATTCAAGTTGAAGAGGAAGTTTCACCTCAAGAGTCTATTGCCAAGAACAGAGGAAAAAGACAAATTACCAAGCCAGCTCGGTATAGTGACTATGTTTCTTTTGCTCTTCCTATTATCACTGATGAAATTCCATCTAATTTCGAGGAAGCCATTAAGAGTGAGGAGAAGGAGAGGTGGTGCAATGCCATGGGTGATGAGATGAATTCTCTCTTGAAGAACAAGACTTGGGAGTTAGCTAAATTGCCTAAGGGTAAGAAAGCTATTGGTTGCAAATGGGTGTATGCCAAGAGAGAAGATGCTGATGAGAAAAGCAATGTGAGATTCAAAGCAAGATTAGTTGCTAAAGGATATGCACAAAAGGAGGGCATTGACTACAATGAAATCTTTTCTCCGGTTGTGAAGCACTCCTCAATTCGCATTATGTTAGCTCTTGTTGCACAATATGATCTTGAGCTTGTGCAACTTGATGTGAAGACGGCTTTCCTACATGGTGATTTGAATGAAGAGATTTATATGTGTCAACCGGATGGGTATATAGTGAAAGGGAAGGAGAATTTGTTTTGCAAATTGAAGAAATCACTTTATGGCTTGAAGCAATCTCCAAGGCAATGGTATTTAAGGTTTGATAAATTTATGAGAGGCCAAAATTATTCTAGAAGTTAATATGATCATTGTGTGTACTTCAAGAAGTTGCAAGATGGGTCTTTCATTTATTTATTGATATATGTTGATTGCCTCAAAGAATGTCGAAGAGATTGAGAAATTGAAGAAGTAAATGAAGAATGAGTTTGAGATGAAGGATCTTGGTGAAGCGAAGAAGATCCTTGGCGAAGCGAAGAAGATCCTTGGCATGGAGATCACTAGAGATAGAGCGAAGGGTTTGGTTAGTTTGAATCAAAGACAATACCTTGAGAAGTTGATTCGGAATTTTGGAGTTCATGATTCAACCAAACCGGTTAGTACCCCTTTGGCTCCTCATTTTAAATTGAGTTCTCTACAGTGTCCTAAAACTGATAAAGAGAAGCTGCAAATGAAAAATATACCATATGCAAATTTGGTTGGTAGTTTGATGTATGCAATGGTATGCTCTAGACCGGATATTGCTCATGCAGTTGGCATAGTGAGTCGATATATGCATAATCCAGGTAAAGAGCATTGGCAAGCAGCTAAGTGGATATTGAGGTATCTCCATGGTACTTGAGATGTTGGTTTATGCTTTGAGAGAGATGACTCTGGTATTGGTCATTTTGCAGTTGGTTATGTTGATTCAGATTATGCAGGTGATCTGGATGGAAGAAAGTCTACTACAGGCTATGTGTTTACTATGGCTAAAAGACCAGTTTGTTGGAGGTCCATTTTGCAGTCGTCTGTTGCCTTGTCTACTACAGAGGCTGAATATATGGCAGTTGCTGAAGCTATAAAGGAGGCCATTTGGATACATGGGCTGATTAGAGATTTGGGGGTTGATCAGAAGCAGGTGGAGGTACATTGTGATAGTCAAAGTGCTATTTATTTGGCTAAGTATCAGGTTCATCATGCGAGGACCAAGCACATAGATGTGCGTTATCACTTTATTCGTGAAATTGTTGGTGAAAGGGAAATCATTCTCCAGAAGATTCCAACTAAAGACAACACTGCTGATATGTTGACTAAGGTTGTTGGTGTAGCCAAGTTTGTTCATTGCTTGAACTTGGCTCATATTTTGCCTATATAAAGAAGGCGTTGAGCAGTAGAAGTTTTGGAGCATTTGGCTCGGCATGAGTTGTTCTCTTGCTAGTGTTTGGGAGTGATGTTGCGTGTTAATTGTGTTGGTTGGCTTATCATGGCGTTTTTCGGAACTTGGCCAAGGTGGAGATTGTTGGAGTATGTGGCCAAGTGGCCAACTTTTGGCTATAAAAAATTATAAAGAAAAAAGGTGGACAACATCCTTCTTTGTTTTGGGGAGGAAAAAAAGGAAAAATGACAATATAATTATGTCCCTTCAATGTTTTGGGGAGGAAAACTTGGAACCTTGTCTAAAGTCCTTTTGTTTTTATTTGGCCTATGGAAAGCCACGGCTGAGGTTTTGAATGATAAGTAATTGCTGTTTTTGATGAAGAGTAGTAATGCAGCCATAGAAGAGAAAAAAAACATAGCAGAAAAACAGAGAAGAAAACAGAGGTGCTGCAACCCCATTGTGAAGAGAAGAAAGAAAGGTGATTTTCTTTCTTTGTTGGTACTCACCCAATCAAAGTTGTATTTGTGTATTAGATTTGAGCTTTGTATAGAGAGGAAATTATTCACTATATTTCCCTCTCTATTTGTTTCTTTGGTGAGTATTGGATGTATTGGGGTTTTGGGTTGTGAGATTGCCAACACTTTGTAAACTCCCATTTGGTTGATAGTGGATTCTTGGGTGAGCTCCTAGGACGTACTCCAGTTACACTGACTGTTGAGGAACCTCGTTAAAATCTTGGTGTCTTTAATATTTTGTTCTTGCATTTTCATTTGGTAAATTTCCTGTGGGTTAGCTTGAGTTGGTTCCAACGGGTTTGGTGCTATCCAAGCACAATAGAAATATCATTAGACCAATAGGTAGTTGGTGTGTCTGTCTTACCATGAAAGCCCGAATAGGTTACGGCGGAGGTTAAAAAACTGGCCATAGGACCGGTGAAGGGCCAAGTAGGATGCTCATCCCTCGTTACCAAAGTGAGATACCACACCAACTCCCTATCGTCACTACAGCAAGAAAGGTGGAGAGGGACCATTCCGTCTTGGTCCGCTATTTGTGTCAACACAGGGTTTTTCGTCACCAATGCCTTAGCCACCTTCATCTGTCCAGCCACCTGCTTCTTGGCGCTTCCAGAAATTGCAAGAGTGTGCAAGACATTGCGGCCGATACAATCTTGCATTGCAAGTGCTTCCACTGGCACATGTTCAACCATTTTTTTCATGAGTTGCCATTAGCCTACTCTAGCTGCAACCTGCAGAGCAGTTTGCGTGTCTATGGTGATTCGTGCATTCAGCGCATCGGGGTCACGCTCCACGAACCTTCTAGTACGTTCCCAGTCCCCCTTGAGCAGAGCTTGATATAAAGGCTTGTAGTGCTGGTGCCTCAACGCCGTTGCTTAATAATTGGCAAACAATTGTACTTAAGGAAATTTAAAATATGTGATTCATTAAGCATGCATCCGGATTTTAAACGCTTACCAAATTCTCTAAGAACATAAAGATCTTGGAGTTGGAGATGATTATACACAGGATCTGTTGAAGTGCTCATCGTTCCAACTTCACCGGATGCCACCGAAACGGACTGAGTGCTCATCGTTCCAATTTTATCGGATGTCCCCGAAGCGAATTAAGTGCTCATTGTTGCAGATGATGAGCGCTACTGCTTAGCATTTCCTCCATAACATCTTCAAATGGAGAGAGATTATTTACTGCGAATAGTTTTATGCTTTTCTGTATGAGCAAGCAATATACGGTCAAGATTCAAAGACTTGCAGTTAAATGACTGAGAGAATTATAGTAGAATCCGATAAAGTAAAACGCAGGATTTACCTAAGCTTTTGTTTGGGAGGTGCAAATATTTGAGAAGTAAGCGATTCCTTCTGAGTTCTGACCTTTTGGGTCCCTTCTAAATAGTTTTAAGGGTCTTTATCAAAATAGTCTCTGAAATTTACGTAAGTCTTCATTTTGGTCTTTCAAATTGAAAATCGATTGTTCTTGAACTTGGTTATGCAAATCAATGTGATCTCTTTACCAAAAAATATGTTATTCTGTAAAAAAGTAAGACCTCAGGGGTAGCACACGAGTGGGACCCACTGCACCACTACTATAGTGGGAGTGTGCATTTAAAAAAAGGAACTTTAACGAAAAGCACTCAGTACTGTTCATTTTAACGAAAAACCACATTTTTACACTAAAAAATCAATCCTGGTACTATTCACTTTACCCTTTATTTTGTCCTTATCATTAAAACTCAAAGTTTTCAAGCCATTTTCATTAGTTTTCCTTTTAAAAAAATTCTTTTTTCATATAAAAGTAGTATGAAAAATGTAATGAGTGTAGTAATACTTTTTTTTTTCGTCTCCTGTATCATGAAGTCTTCTCTCTTCTACCTCAACTATCATCCTCCAACATCATCTTCCTAGTTCTCGTGGTCTAGTTGATTTGTGACTCTGTCTGAGGTTCTGAATGAGGCTTCTAAGAAATTTTGAGGATTAAAAAAAATAAAAACTAATGAAAATAACTTGAAGTATTTGAGTTTTAACGATAAAGACAAAATAAAAAGGTAAAGTAAATAGTACCAAAATTGACTTTTTAGGTAAAATATGGTTTTTTTTTTGTTAAAATGAATAGTACTTGGAGCTATTTGTTAAAGTTCCTTTAAAAAAATACAAGTGCTATGATTTGAGTAAAATAATTATATATCAATGTTCAGAGTTCATAGAAAAATTTACTTGTTTGCTTAAGGAAATGTTACCGAAAGCCCGACAACTTAAAATTACAATTGTTCATTGCTCGACAACTTAAAACGAAGTTCATGGAAGTGATCACTTCCTCTACCAAATTAATTACCAAAGCTTTTGAGGGCAAAAGATGCCGGAGCCATACATTGATCGGACCATTTGGACGAACAAGGGAAGTTGCAGCATTGCAAACAAAGCCACCGGAAAACAAGCCAGCAATGTGATTGGAAATGAAATCCATTTCAATCTCTCACTAAGCACAATGGTAAGAGTAGTTGCACCAAATGCTATCATTAGTGTGGCTATAGCGAAGAAAAGAGAAGCGAGTCCGATTATCAACTTCCTGGGCAAGGACTCGAGGAAATCCTCTTCTGCATAGCGTGTGGTAAGGATTGCTAAGAACATTAAGAGGGAAGTGAGAGAGGCAAATAGAGCGAGTGCATCCGAAATTGCGAACACCATGAACATGTTGTTCCATAGGAAAATTGGAGTGCCTGTATCACCGTTGTTTCCACCGGGAACGGTGAATGCTGCAGCAAAGACTACAATGGCAATTAGAGTTGAAACCACCATGCAAGAATTTGCTGTGTCCTTCATCCACTTTTCTCCCTCTTCAAGCAAACTTTTGTGCTGCTCTGTAAATACTTGGCGCGCTGTTTTCTCCTCGTTATTCACAGCTTGCTTAGAAATAGGGTTAACCAATTTCTCAACCTCCTACAAGGAAGGCGGGATATTTTTGGTTATGCATGCACGTAATGTATCGTGTACTTGATGTAAGTAAATGGACTAATTTAATAATGACGTATATGTGTTTGAGTTATACTGATTCGCGCACGTACGTACCATAAACCATTGCAGCTCTCTTCGTAGTTGTAGATGTTGTGCTAGGATAGCACCAAACCCGTTGGAACCAACTCAAGCTAACCCACAGGAAATTTATCAAATGAAAATGCAAGAACAAAATATAAAAGAACACCAAGATTTTAACGAGGTTCCTCAACAGTCAGTGTAACTGGAGTACGTCCTCGGAGCAGTAGGAGCTCACCCAATAATCCACTATCAACCAAATGGGAGTTTACAAAGTGTTGACAATCTCACAACCCAAAAGCCCAATACACCCAATAGCTCTCACACACCAAAGAAACAAATAGAGAAAGAAATATAATGAATAATTTCTTCTCTATACATATAGCTCAAACCTATTACAACAACAACTACTTTGGTTGATGATTACTAATCAAATGAAGCAGCAGCTTCTTCTTCTGTTTTGGGCTCTCTGCAACTCTCCCTTCTCTCTGCAGAAAATAAGCTCTCTATATCTAGCTTCAAAGGCAACAACACCAAGTCTTGAACCAAAAACCCACGGGTGTTAAAGGTAAAAGAAAAAGAAAAAACTTTTCACCCAAAACAAGGAAGAGACACAATGATGTTGTCCATCTTTTCTCTTTTCAACAAACATCATCATGTTGTTTTTTTTTTCTTTCTTTGTTTAATAGCCGAAAGGTTTTTTGGACACTTGTGGCCATTAATTCAACAATCTCCACCTTGGCCAAGTTCCGAAAAACGTCATGATAAGCCAACCAACACAATTAGCACACAACATCACTCCCGAACACTAGCAAAAGAACAACTCATGCCGAGCCAAATGCTCCAAAACTCCTACTGCTCAACGCCTTCTTTATATAGGCAAAATATGAGCCAAGTTCAAACAGTGAACAAACTTGGCTACACCAACAACCTTAGTCAACATATCAGCGGGGTTGTCTTTAGTTGGAATCTTCTGGAGAATGATTTCCCCCTCACCAACAATTTCACGAACAAAGTGATAACGCACATCTATGTGCTTGGTCCTCGCATGATGAACCTGATACTTAGCCAAATAAATGGCACTCTGACTATCACAATGTACCTCCACCTGCTTCTGATCAACCCCCAAATCTCTAATCAGCCCATGTATCCAAATGGCCTCCTTTATAGCTTCAGCAACTGCCATATATTCAGCCTCTGTAGTAGACAAGGCAACAGACGACTGCAAAATGGACCTCCAACAAACTGGTCCTTTAGCCATAGTAAACACATAGCCTGTAGTAGACTTCCTTCCATCCAGATCACCTGCATAATCTGAATCAACATAACCAACTGCAAAATGACCAATACCAGAGTCATCCCTCTCAAAGCATAAACCAACATCTCGAGTACCATGGAGATACCTCAATATCCACTTAGCTGCTTGCCAGTGCTCTTTACCTGGATTATGCATATATCGACTCACCATGCCAACTGCATGAGCAATATCCGGTCTAGAGCATACCATTGCATACATCAAACTACCAACCAAATTTGCATATGGTATATTTTTCATTAGCAGCTTCTCTTTATCATTTTTAGGACATTGTAGAGAACTCAATTTAAAATGAGGAGCCAAAGGGGTACTTACCGGTTTGGTTGAATCATGAACTCCAAACTTCCGAATCAACTTCTCAAGGTATTGTCTTTGATTCAAACTGACCAAACCCTTCTCTCTATCTCTAGTGATCTCCATGCCAAGGATCTTCTTCGCTTCACCAAGATCCTTCATCTCAAACTCATTCTTCATTTGCTTCTTCAATTTTTCAATCTCTTCAACATTTTTTGAGGCAATCAACATATCATCAACATATATCAACAAATAAATGAAAGACCCATCTTGCAACTTCTTGAAGTACACACAATGATCATATTGACTTCTAGAATAATTTTGGCCTCTCATAAATTTATCAAACCTCAAATACCATTGCCTTGGAGATTGCTTCGAGCCATAAAGTGATTTCTTCAATTTGCAAAACAAATTCTCCTTCCCTTTCACTATATACCCATCCGGTTGACACATATAGATCTTTTCATTCAAATCACCATGTAGGAAAGCCGTCTTCACATCAAGTTGCACAAGCTCAAGATCATATTGTGCAACAAGAGCTAACATAATACGAATTGAGGAGTGCTTCACAACCGGAGAAAAGATTTCATTGTAGTCAATGCCCTCCTTTTGTGCATACCCTTTAGCAACTAATCTTGCTTTGAATCTCACATTGCTTTTCTCATCAGCATCTTCCTTCTTGGCATACACCCATTTGCAACCGATAGCTTTCTTGCCCTTAGGCAATTTAGCTAACTCCCAAGTCTTGTTCTTTAAGAGAGAATTCATCTCATCACCCATGGCATTGCACCACCTCTTCTTCTCCTCACTCTCAATAGCTTCCTCAAAATTGGATGGAATCTCTTCAGTAATAATAGGAAGAGCAAAAGCAACATAGTCACTATACCGAGCTGGCTTGGTAATTTGTCTCTTTCCTCTGTTCTTGGCAATAGACTCTTGAGGTGAAACTTGCTCTTCAACTTGAATAGAATCTTCAAGTTCAACTTCTTCAACATCCTCATGGTCTCCAACTTCTTCACTTGTAGTGGCATCGACATCAGCGGAAATAGGATTTGAAGTACCAGAGGCAACTTTCTCAAGCTCCACCTGCTGGACATCTTTCACATTTTTCTCAGAGTCTTTGAACATACTTTCTTCATCAAATGTCACATCTCTGCTGATTACAAGTTTTTTCATCTCTGGGCACCACAACCTGTAACCTTTGACACCACTACTAAAACCAAGAAAGATAGCCTTTTTGGCTCTAGGATCAAGTTTATTTTCAGTCACATGAAAATAAGCAGGTGAACCAAAAATATGGATATAGTCATAATCAGAAGAAGGTTTTCCAGTCCATACCTCCATTGGTGTCTTACCCTGAACAGCAGCTGAGGGTAACCGGTTGATGATGTGACATGCATAATTAACTGCCTCTGCCCAAAATGACTTGCTTAAACCCGACTGAGACAACATACATCTAACCTTCTCAAGCAAGGTTCGATTCAATCTTTCTGCAACTCCATTTTGTTGTGGAGTTCCCCGAACACTGAAATGTCTCACAATTCCTTCTTCTTTGCAAACTTTAAAGAAAGGATCGGATGTGTATTCACCACCATTATCCGATCTCAAAATCTTAATCTTTCTCCCAGTCTGGTTCTCAACCATTTTCTTCCAACCCAAGAAAATGCTTAACACCTCACTCTTGTGCTTCATAGTGTAGACCCAAGACCTTCTTGAATAATCATCAACAAAGGTCACGAACCAATGTCTACCACTCAAAGAGGGAGTCGTTGTAGGACCCCAAACATCCGAATGCACATAATCAAGAATGTCCTTCGTCTGATGTACCGCAGTACCAAACTTCACTCTAGTTTGCTTCCCCAAGACACAATGCTCGCAGAAATCAAGCTTACAAGTCGTGGCACCTTTTAGAAGACCTTTTTTCACAAGCCCTTGTAGAGCTTTCTCACCGGCATGGCCTAATCTCATATGCCACAATCTAGTAGTATCAGAATCGGATGTGCCCATATTTTCTGAGACTACAGATGCTTCACCTATCACAGTGCTTCCCTGCAATAAATACAAATGGCCACATCTAGGAGCTTTCATCACAACAAGTGCACCATAAGTAACTTTCAATGTCTGTCCATCTGAATGAAACCCGAAACCCTTGGATTCCAAAGTACCCAAAGAAATAAGATTTTTCTTCAAATTCGGTACATACCGAACACCTGTCAACTCTTTAACCATGCCATCATGCAACTTCAAACGAACTGTACCAATCCCTTTTGTTGTGCAAGGATTGTCATCTCCCATGAACACAACACCACCATCAAACTCTTTCAAGCTTGAAAACCAATCTTTGTGAGGAGTCATATGATGAGTACAACCCGTATCCAACACCCACTTAGTAGCACAATCAAATGATGAGGAAGTGGTTAAAGCAAAATCAGAAAAATCTGTTTCAACCTCAGCAACATTAGCTTCAGAACTTTCTTTGCCTTTGGTCTTCAATTTTGGACAATCTTTCTTCCAATGGCCCTTATTACGACAAAAGGCACATTCATCCATTTCCAAAGGTTTTCTACCTTTAGAGTTTCCTCTAGGTCGAGACTGTGATTTTTTCCTGCTAGAAGATGATCTTCTCTCCGATGATCTACCTCTAACAAATAAAGCTTCAGAGGTACTATCATGATTTTTATCTCTATGCCTCATTTCATAATTCATCAAGGCATTTGACACATCTTCAAATTTCACAGTTTCTTTACCATGCATAATAGTGGTAACAAAATGCTCATAAGAGTCCGGCAAGGAATTCAACAATATTAAGGCCTTATCTTCATCCTTAATATCCTCATCTAAATTTAACAAGTCGGCAATCAACTTATTAAAAGCATCAAGGTGTCTAATCATTTTTGTACCTTCTTTGTATTGGAAGCGGTAGAGCTTTTTCTTCAAGTGTAGCCGGTTCTCTGCACTTTTCGTCATATACTTGTCTTCCAATTTTTGCCACAACACACTTGCTACCGTCTCCCGCATCACAAAATACTTCTGAGTTTTTGCAAGGCACAACCGAATTGAAGAGCAAGCCCACAAATTTAATTTCTCCCATTCCGGCTTCGACATAGCTTCTGGCTTCTCTCCCAAAGCGGTAAGTAGATCTTGTTGAGCCAACACATCTTTGACCTCACATTGCCACATCCCGAAGTTGTTTGTGCCATCAAACTTTTCCACTTCGAACTTTGCATTTTGCACCGTAGTTCTTGCAAACCCGGAGCTGCTTCCAAAAGGATTTTCATCTTGCCCGTCTGACATCTTTGGCAACTAGACAGTACCCAAGAGCAACCAGTGCTCTGATACCAATTGTTGTGCTAGGATAGCACCAAACCCGTTGGAACCAACTCAAGCTAACCCACAGGAAATTTATCAAATGAAAATGCAAGAACAAAATATAAAAGAACACCAAGATTTTAACGAGGTTCCTCAACAGTCAGTGTAACTGGAGTACGTCCTCGGAGCAGTAGGAGCTCACCCAATAATCCACTATCAACCAAATGAGAGTTTACAAAGTGTTGACAATCTCACAACCCAAAAGCCCAATACACCCAATAGCTCTCACACACCAAAGAAACAAATAGAGAAAGAAATATAATGAATAATTTCTTCTCTATACATATAGCTCAAACATATTACAACAACAACTACTTTGGTTGATGATTACTAATCAAATGAAGCAGCAGCTTCTTCTTCTGTTTTGGGCTCTCTGCAACTCTCCCTTCTCTCTGCAGAAAATAAGCTCTCTATATCTAGCTTCAAAGGCAACAACACCAAGTCTTGAACCAAAAACCCACGGGTGTTAAAGGTAAAAGAAAAAGAAAAAACTTTTCACCCAAAACAAGGAAGAGACACAATGATGTTGTCCATCTTTTCTCTTTTCAACAAACATCATCATGTTGTTTTTTTTTTCTTTCTTTGTTTAATAGCCGAAAGGTTTTTTGGACACTTGTGGCCATTAATTCAACAGTAGAGCAGGACCAGAAACAAATGAGAGACGAGTAGAAGGTGGCAACCGTGCAACCAAATGCAGTATGTTTTCTCCGGTTGTCCTGGTTAGAGCGGAAGCCAGCAACCTGGTGCTAACACCCATTCCTAGTATAATGTTGTATATCCTTTCTTGCCGAACTTCAACAGCAGCTTGCAGAATGTTTCGGTCTGCTGTTAAAGGCACGGTAACCAGAATCGGAAAATGTTGAAGGCATAACTTTACGATATCAACTGCTCCAACCCGCATCGCTAATCTCAGGCATTGTGCACCGAAAAATTGAATAATCTGATAGCAGTTCATGCTAGAATTGCCATGTGAACAAACAAGTTTTACTAATTCCACCGCACATTTGAGTTCCATCTTTTTCTCTCGAACTTGCTTAATAATTGGTAGTACTGCTACAAAAAAAAATGTGAAACTTTATTAGTAAGTGGTAATTCAAAAGGATCATTGACAGGTGCTGCAAATGATACAGATCGGAAAACAGATGCAGTAGAATTTAACTACGAACCTTGATACACATAATGGATTATTGACTGTGTTTTTGCTTCTGCTGCAAGGTCTCCGGACTTTCCATGGAGATCCTCCACATACCGTCTTACGGAATGAGGTGGTTGACATGTGAGATCCACCGAAACAACTTATATCACAATATTCCACACAAAAAAGGAATTAAAGGTTATTATGCTGACTAAATTATGTTTTCTTAAGTAATCATTAAAGAGCATTGCTTGGCTCCTTACTTTTAAATCAAAGTCTGATAAATACACATAAATATAACTTATCCAAAACACAAAACGAAAAGCTTCTTGCGGACGTGTGTGTGATTTGTTACTTTCAGTAACGAAATAGCAGAAGGAAGAGTTTAGAGACCAACATGGATAGATGAAGCTTTCCAAGTATCCCAGCTTATATTCACTTAGGAAATCTGAAGGTTTAGATGCCAGGGAAGAGAGTACGTTTCTCCCAGATTCAACAGCAGTCGCCAAGTTAGGGTATCGTCGAACTAAATTTAAGCTAATATCTGTTAAAGAAAATAATATATGCTTTGTGCTGTATTAATTTAGTTTCTACAAAGAAAACAAAGAAGAAGAAATTAAGTATTTAATTTTCTTACCACAAAAACCTGCCCCAGTTATGAAACTAATGAGTCGACAAGCCAAAAGACCAGTGAAAGGATAGCTAGGAGGTTCGTCTTTTGTTACCAAAGATAGGTACCAGACCATGTCCTTGCTATTAGCAGCAAAAGAGGCCGCCAGCAAAAGCGGAGTTTCACCTGCGTCGTTGGTTATTTGTGTCAAAGCAGGGTTTTTCCTTACCATTGTCTGAGCATCCTGCATAGTTCCGGCCACAGCAGCGTAGTGGAGGGCGGTGTTACCACTAAAGTCTTGTAGTAAAAGCGCTTCCGTGGGCATGAGTTCCACTATCTTAGTCACAAACTGGGAATGACTAGCCTTAACTGCGATCATCAGCGCAGTGATGCTGTTAGTGCGCCTGGATCGTGCTCGATAAACTTGCTAGTGCTTTCCCAGTCACCTTTCAATGCAGCTTCGTGCAAGGGGCGGTAGTACTGATGCTTCATTCCACTTGCTGAATTATATTGTTCACAAACAAATTTTAGTTAGTTACATTCTTTTGGGTTAATTAATTTTTTAATTGGGATCAAGGAATTAAATATCGATATTATCGGCGAAATATCGCCGATAATATCGTTTTTTTGACCCGGCGATATTTTTTTTAGTAAAAATAAAATATCTTTAAAATATCGCGATAATATCGCTAATATCGCGATATTATCGATATTAGCGATATTATCGCGATATTCGTCGTCGTCGCCGCCGCCGGGAGGTGAGAAAGGGATCCAGAAACCAGATCGAAGAAGATGGATCCAGAAACCAGATCGAAGAAGAAGGATCCAGAAACCAGATCGAGGGAGAGACGAAGACGGAGAGACCGAGGGAGAGACGGAGACGGAGAGACCGAGGCAGAGATGGAGACGGAGAGACCGAGGGAGAGACGGAGACGGAGAGACCGAGGCAGAGACGGAGACGGAGAGACGGAGACGGAGAGACCGAGGCAGAGACAGAGACGTAGAGACGGAGATGGCGATGAGGTGGTGTCGCCGTTGATGTGGTGTGGAAGTGAGGGTGTGGGTTGTTCACGGGGAGAAGGAGAGAGTGCAGAGAGTGCAGAGAGGGCGAAGAGGGAGAATGAGGGTTGTTCACGGGGAGAAGGAGAGAATGCAGAGAGTGCAGAGAGCGATGAGGAGGTGTCGCCGTTGAAGTGGTGTGGAAGTGAGGGTGTGGCGTGTGGGTTGGTTCACGGGGAGAAGGAGAGAGTGCAGAGAGAGAGCACGGTAGAGATAAGAGAGTGAGGGAAAAGAGAGACGGGGACACAAAAGCAAGGTGGGCCCCCTGGGCACACCTATTAAGATCTAAAAATAATTTTAAAAGCAAGATAAACTCAAACTTAGTGAAAATACAATTTAAATTGGGGTGGGTGTAACAATCTACCCCTCTTAAAAGAATTTCGTCTCCGAAATTTAAAATCACTTACTAAACTGAAATACTAGAAAATAGGAAGAAGAATATATGTATAAAGAGAAATCAAGTCCAAATAATTACATCATATTAAAATTTGATTAATTTTTTTTCAGTTACATATATTCTATATGATAAATTTCTATTTTAAATCAAGTCCAAATAATTACATCATATTAAAATTTGATTATTTTTTTTTCAGTTACATATATTCTATATGATAAATTTCTATTTTAAATCAAGTCCAAATAATTACATCATATTAAAATTTGATTATTTTTTTTTCAGTTACATATATTATATATGATAAATTTCTATTTTAAATCAAGTCCAAATAATTACATCATACTAAAATTTGATTAATTTCTTTTCAAGTATCTACTTTTGAACTACTCACCACGTTCACTCTATGTGATACTAAGTCACTCATGTATCTTACCATACAATGTATAAAGTGTAAAATATTGTACTAATTCATTATATATAAATGATTATGGTGTGTTTAAACTTATTTCATTAATTACTACATATTTTCTACACTTACAATGTTTGCCAGCTTGCTATATAATCAACTTAAATAAGTTAAATCCATCATGCAATACATTTCCTTCCAATTTTTTGTGATAAACTAATAGATAATTGACTAAATAAACATCCTGCAAAGTTTCAATAAAAAATTCCAAGTTTTTCTTACAATTTCCGTGGTTTCCATGTAATTTTTATCGATATCGATATTATCCCGATATTTCCATCGATATTTCCGTGTTTTCGGACTACCGATATTTCCGATATTACCGATATTTTCTTCCTTGATTGGGATAATGTGTAGCATGGCTAGCTGCTTACCAAATTCGGCACATGCAGCAGCAGCAGCATCTTGATGGGTCGGCTGTGGTTGCGATATGTTAGGCGTTGTTGCGGCTGCAGCACTAGTGCTAGTACTTCCTGCTTGTGTAGGTACACTGGTTGTTTGATGATGAACATCAACTGGATGCTGCGACGTCGGATCAGGCACTATATTATCCCGATTTTCTGATGATGGTGGATCGGTGGCCGCGGTGTCTGATGGTTGTACAGTAGTACCGTTAACATTGTCTTGGTGGTCCGCCATATCCATATGTGGTTGTGTGGAAAGTAACGTGAGAGATCTGGATCCTAGCTAGTACTACTTTAGTGCGTACCTCTTGCTTTTTCCTTTGGCATGTTTTCTTTTTCTTTTTCTTTCTCCTTTTTCACGTGTTTGTAAACCTTGTTCCGCATGCAGTAATTTTTTCAGTTAAATGAGTTGGTTAGAGCAGTGTGTTTACTATTTCTTTACATCCAAGTTATAAACTTATAATCCGCGCCCTAGATTAGAATATCAAAATAGATTATGATTAGCCAATGATGAAGAAATGAATGTCTTTAAAAGTTGCTTCCTGTTGAGTCACTTTTCAATTTCGTCATTGTAGTTCCATTTTTGACAATTTCCAATCTTGTAGCTTAGGTAAACTTTTCTGTCTAAGTCTAGGTGACTAAATCAGTTGCTTTTTAAGAAATAAATCCCACGTGGCCGTCTCGTGCGAGATGAAAGTTTTATCACATCATATTTCATATCTTCTTCTTAAAGAATAACAAACTGAAATATTCAACGTTGAACTACAGAACTAAATGAAGTGAAATGTCTCAAATACAAGGAAGAAAAGTGTAATTTGAGTAATCCTTGATTTACATTACACTAAAAAAATTGTTAACAAAATCTAACGAAATGACCATATCAATTGCAATAGTAAAAGTCAGGATCAAATTCACCGATTTTGAAACTCAGAAATCAAAATGAAATTAGGTGAATTCACGGACCATTTGCTATAAAAGGCCTTTATTATTTGCTTCCTTTCTTAGCACCCCACACAAAGTGTGCCACAAGTGACCGACGCTGAATAAAGAGAAAGACACTCATGTCAGTACCTTCAGTCATCATTCAATATTCAGCAATGAGTAGTACTTTACGAAAACTAATGTAAAAGACTTTGCATTTTAATAAAAAATTATACATTAACTTTATTTAATGATAGGGACAAAAAAATAAAAATAAATAAAAAACATAAAAAATAAAAAACGCGCTGTGCACGTGTTCCCCACCCAAAACTCCATCAGACAACTTTGCTTCTACCCAACCAACTAACCCCCCCAGCAGCCCCGACAAAATTCTTCTTCATTGTTGTTTGCCAAAAAAAAAAAATTCTTCTTCATTGTTTGCAAAACGAAGTTAACTTTTTCACAGGTCCACATCGACTATTTACGTCAAAAAGCTTCAAAATTAACCGCGCTATTCACACCAGAAGGTTTGAAGAATCAAAAGGCCACCGATTTTTACCGCACCAACCCAATAGTATGAATCAAAACGGAAAAACGACCAACGAGTCGACCCAACAGATAAGGCTCCACGGCTTGTCGTCTTCGCACTCACTCGCTGACTAGCTCTGCAATCCAGCCAACGTCGAGAGCTGACGTGCCCAAGTCAACTCGTCCCACTCGACCAAAAGAATTCTCCTCACTCAACCTCGCGTATCGTTAAGTTCATAAACAGTATAGTAAGTTTAATAAACAGTGTCGTAAGTTTTCATAAACAATGTAGAAGTTTCATAAACAGTGTAAAAATGCATGGGTCCACGAGTCAGATTTTAAAAAAAAAAATTTAATATTAAAATTATGTTATTTTCATTAAAATTTAAATTCTTTTGTCATTTTTATTAAAATTTAAGGGTTTTTCATTAAAATTTAAGGATTTTTCATTAAAATTTAAGTTTTTTTAATTAAATAAAGTTATAGCATGGTTTTTTATTAAAATAAATTTAGTCCAAACTCTTTTCATGAAAGTTCTCTAGTCCTTTTCTTTTTCTATCTTCTCTCTTTTATCATCAATCGATAAATGTGAGACAGTAGTAGTGCTCAATCAATGATTGATTGCGCTTTAAAAAGGAAACAAATCCATATAACCCAATACAAGTTTTCGATAGTTGAGCATTTAGAGTACGTGACAAACAAATCAAATATAAAATTATGAATAAAATTTTATTAATTGAAAAGAAAAAGAGCATACAAGTTTGTTGAGACGGCTATATAATCCGTAAGATTATATTGTGACTAACTTGTTATTTCAAAATAAATTACAAGTTATATTTATAACGACATCAACCTAAAAACCCTAATGTGCAAGTACCCAAAAAAACTCTAAAACAAAATCAATCAAATCTCTAATTAATTTCTTAAATAAACTAATAAATTCCAATAGTTAGAAGATGTTATGAGTTCGAATTATTTACCGAAGATCGGTAAAAAAAAAAAACAAAGAGAATGCAAGTTACATTCTTATTTGCAAAAGATGCTGGATCCATATGTAGACTGGACCATTTGCATGAACAAGGGAAGCTGCAGCATTACAAACAAGGCCACAGGAAAACTAGCCAGTAGTAAAGTAATTGGTAGAGAAATCCATGTGAATCTTTCGCCAAGTGCCATTGCAAGCGTTGCGCAAAACACTATCATCGTGGCAGCTATAGCCAAGAAGAGGAGAGCGAGCCCAATGATCAACCTCTTAGGCAGTGACTCGAGAAAATCTTCTTCGGCGTAACGAGCAGTTAGGATTGACAAGAACATTAGAAGAGAAGTCAGAGAGGAAAACAAAGCAACTGCATCCGAAATAGCATACAGCATGAATGTTTTGCTCCTTAGGAAAATCGGAGTTCCTTTGTTATCGCTCGTGTTGCCTCCCGGCATGGTAAAGGCAGCAGCAAAGACAATTGTGGCAATGAGAGCCGCCACAATCATGCAAGAATTTGATGTGTCCTTCATCCATTTCTTTCCTTCTTTAAGCAACCCTTTGTGCTCCTCCGTGAAGACTTAACACGCAGTTCTATCTGCAGCATCTAGTCGCACCTTACCCACCGCATCACACCATTTTTCAACCTCCTACAAAAGCAATAGATAGTAGCGTGCAATTAATTAATTAATTGGCTAACTAGAAAAAGAAGTTCAATTCTATGTAGTACCTATTACCTTGAACCATTGCAACTCTCTTTGTAGTTGAAAAGCTGGACCGGAGACAGATTTAAGACGAGGAAGTGGAGCCAATTTTGCTACCGTATGCAGAATAGTGTCCTCTGTTGTCCCTGTGCCGAAAGACAACAGAGTACTACCATTTGTACACTCTTTTAAAATATTATACATGTTTTCTCGCCGATAGAAAATAGTGCGTTGCAATATGTTATCCCCATGTAGAGCTGGCACCCAAAGCAGATCAGGAAAATTTTCAATGCACATCCTTGGAACTTCAACTGTCCCACCCCCATGATCGAGACTGCCATTGACGCCTCCTAAGAAAAATCGTAGTATTTCCATGGAATTCATACTTGAAGCATGTGCATAAACTTGTCTAGCCAATTCTTCAGCACATTTGTGTCTTGACTTTGTTTCTCGTACGTGGTTGATTAGGGGCATTACTACATATTAAACAGCTATATATAAGATGTGTTAAACATAGAGTAATTCAACTTTTGTGATGATCATGCATACCTAATCGTGCAGCAGCTTTCCAAAATACTTGTGTCAACCATTGAAATACTATAACAAGACATAATCAGTCTTAAACACTGAGCATGGAACATTGGAAAATTTCTATTTAGCTTCATACCCTTGGAAGGTATTGGGATTGGAATTTCCACATCTTCGCCGGATCTAGGAGGGACACCCGAACCCTCTCTTACGGAAGGTGGAGGCTCATAATTGAGTTCCACTGGCACCACTTAAACAGCAACCGGAAAATAAAAAAAATGACAAATCAGAAACGAAGGGGCATGCATATGCTGTTGAATAAGTGGCCAAGTGGCCAAGTGGCTATTAAACAAATCAAAAGAAAAAAAAAGACAACATGATTATGTTTCTTCCTTGTTTTGGGAAAAAGAAAAGTGCAATTTGTCTAAAGTTTTTTCTTTGGTCCATGTGAGACGTCACGGGACTCCTGGGGTTTTTAACTAGCAGCAACAGCTGCCTTTTGGTGAGGGAGAAAGGTTGTCGCATAGAAGAAGAAAATAGAAGGGAGCAGCAGAAAGAAGAAGAGAGGTACGCAGCTCCCATATAAGAAAGAAATGTGATTTTCTTTCTTGGTTAGTTCTCACTCCATCAAAGTTTTATTGTTGTAATAGCTTTGAACTTTGTATAGAGAAGAAATTAATCACTATATTTCTTTCTCTATTTGTTTCTTTAGTGTGTGAGAGTTATTGGTTGTATTGGGGTTTTGGATTGTGAGCTTGCCAACACTTTGTAAACTCCCATTTGGTTGATAGTGGATTATTGGGTGAGCTCCTACTGCTCCGAGGACGTACTCCAGTTACACTGACTGTTGAGGAACCTCGTTAAAATCTTGGTATCTTTAATATTTTGTTCTTGCATTTCATTTGATATATTTCCTATGGGTTAGCTTGAGTTGGTTCCATAAGGTTTGGTGCTATCCTAGCACAACAATTGGTATCAGAGCACTGGTTGCTCTTGGGTACTGTCTAGTTGCCAAAGATGTCAGACGGGTAAGATGAAAATCCTTTTGGAAGCAGCTCCGGGTTTGCAAGAACTACGGTGCAAAATGCAAAGTTCGAAGTGGAAAAGTTTGATGGCACAAACAACTTCGGGATGTGGCAATGTGAGGTCAAAGATGTGTTGACTCAACAAGATCTACTTGCCGCTTTGGGAGAGAAGCCGGAAGCTATGTCGAAGCTGGAATGGGAGAAATTAAATTTGTGGGCTTGCTCTTCAATTCGGTTGTGCCTTGCAAAAATTCAGAAGTATTTTGTGATGCGGGAGACGGTAGCAAGTGTGTTGTGGCAAAAATTGGAAGACAAGTATATGACGAAGAGTGCAGAGAACCGGCTACACTTGAAGAAAAAGCTCTACCGCTTTCAATACAAAGAAGGTACAAAAATGATTAGACAATGCTTTTAATAAGTTGATTGTCGACTTGTTAAATTTAGATGAGGATATTAAGGATGAAGATAAGGCCTTAATATTGTTGAATTCCTTGCCGGACTCTTATGAGCATTTTGTTACCACTATTATGCATGGTAAAGAAACTGTGAAATTTGAAGATGTGTCAAATGCCTTGATGAATTATGAAATGAGGCATAGAGATAAAAATCATGATAGTACCTCTGAAGCTTTATTTGTTAGAGGTAGATCGTCAGAGAGGAAGTCATCTTCTAGTAGGAAAAAATCACACTCTCGACCTAGAGGAAACTCTAAAGGTAGAAAAACCTTGGAAAGGGATGAATGTGCCTTTTGTCATAATAAGGGTCATTGGAAGAAAGATTGTCCTAAGTTGAAGACCAAAGGAAAAGAAAGTTCTAAAGCCAATGTTGCTGAGGTTGAAACAGATGTTTTTGATTTTGCTTTAACCACTTCCTCATCATTTGATTGTGCTACTAAATGGGTGTTAGATACGGGTTGTACTCATCATATGACTCCTCACAAGGATTGGTTTTCAAGCTTAAAAGAGTTTGATGGTGGTGTTGTGTTCATGGGAGATGACAATCCTTGCACAACAAAAGGGATTGGTACAGTTCGTTTGAAGTTGCATGATGGCATGGTTAAAGAGTTGACAAGTGTTCGGTATGTACCGAATTTGAAGAAAAATCTTATTTCTTTGGGTACTTTAGAATCCAAGGGCTTCAGGTTTCATTCAGATGGACAGACATTGAAAGTTACTTATGGTGCACTTGTTGTGATGAAAGCTCCTCGATGTGGCCATTTGTATTTATTGCAGGGAAGCACTGTGACAGGTGAAGCATCTGTAATCTCTGAAAATATGGGCACATCTGATTCAGATACTACTAAACTGTGGCATATGAGATTAGGCCATGCCGGTGAGAAAGCTCTATAAGGGCTTGTGAAACAAGGTCTTCTAAAAGGTTCCATGACTTGTAAGCTTGATTTCTGCGAGCATTGTGTCTTGGGGAAGCAAACTAGAGTGAAGTTCGGTACTGCTGTACATCAGACGAAGGGCATTCTTGATTATGTGCATTCGGATGTTTGGGGTCCTAAAAAAACTCCCTCTTTGAGTGGTAGACATTGGTTCGTGACATTTGTTGATGATTATTCAAGAAGGTCTTGGGTCAACACTATGAAGCACAAGAGTGAGGTGTTAAGCATTTTCTTGGGTTAGAAGAAAATTGTTGAGAACCAGACTGGGAGAAAGATTAAGATTTTGAGATCGGATAATGGTGGTGAATACACATCCGATCCTTTCTTTAAAGTTTGCAAAGAGGAAGGAATTGTGAGACATTTCAGTGTTCGGGGAACTCCACAACAAAATGGAGTTACAGAAAGATTGAATCGAACCTTGCTTGAGAAGGTTAGATGTATGTTGTCTCAGTCGGGTTTAAGCAAGTCATTTTGGGCAGAGGCAGTTAATTATGCATGTCACATCATCAACCGGTTACCCTCAGTTGCTGTTCAGGGTAAGGCACCAATGGAGGTATGGACTGAAAAACCTTCTTCTGATTATGACTATATCCGTATTTTTGGTTCACCTGCTTATTTTCATGTGACTGAAAATAAACTTGATTCTAGAGCCAAAAAGGCTATCTTTCTCGGTTTTAGTAGTGGTGTCAAAGGTTACAGGTTGTGGTGCCCAGAGATGAAGAAACTTGTAATCAGTAGAGATGTGACATTTAATGAAGAAAGTATGTTCAAGGACTCTGAGAAGAATGTGAAAGATGTTCAACAGGTGGAGCTTGAGAAAGTTGCCTCTGGTACTTCAAATCCTATTTCCGCTGATGTCGATGCCACTACAAATGAAGAAGTTGGAGACCATGAGGATGTTGAAGAAGTTGAACTTGAAGATTCTATTCAAGTTGAAGAGGAAGTTTCACCTCAAGAGTCTATTGCCAAGAACAGAGGAAAAAGACAAATTACCAAGCCAGCTCGGTATAGTGACTATGTTGCTTTTGCTTTTCCTATTATCATTGATGATATTCCATCCAATTTCGAGGAAGCCATTGAGAGTGAGGAGAAGAAGAGGTGGTGCAATGCCATAGGTGATGAGATGAATTCTCTCTTGAAGAACAAGACTTGGGAGTTAGCTAAAATGCCTAAGGGCAAGAAAGCTATCGGTTGCAAATGGGTGTATGCCAAGAAGGAAGATGCTGATGAGAAAAGCAATTTGAGATTTAAAGCAAGATTAGTTGTTAAAGGGTATGCACAAAAGGAGGGCATTGACTACAATGAAATATTTTCTCCGGTTGTGAAGCACTCCTCAATTCGTATTATGTTAGCTCTTGTTGCACAATATGATCTTGAGCTTGTGCAACTCGATGTGAAGACGGCTTTCCTACATGGTGATTTGAATGAAGAGATCTATATGTGTCAACCGGATGGGTATATAGTGAAAGGGAAGGAAAATTTGTTTTGCAAATTGAAGAAATCACTTTATGGCTTGAAGCAATCTCCAAGGCAATGGTATTTAAGGTTTGATAAATTTATGAGAGGCCAAAATTATTCTAGAAGTCAATACGATCATTGTGTGTACTTCAAGAAGTTGCAAGATGGGTCTTTCATTTATTTATTGATATATGTTGATGATATGTTGATTGCCTCAAAGAATGTTGAAGAGATTGAGAAATTGAAGAAACAAATGAAGAATGAGTTTGAGATGAAGGATCTTGGTGAAGCAAAGAAGATCATTGGCATGGAGATCACTAGAGATAGAGAGAAGGGTTTGGTCAGTTTGAATCAAAGACAATACCTTGAGAAGTTGATTCGGAGGTTTGGAGTTCATGATTCAACCAAACCGGTTAGTATCCCTTTGGCTCCTCATTTTAAATTGAGCTCTCTACAATGTCCTAAAACTGATAAAGAGAAGCTGCAAATGAAAAATATACCATATGCAAATTTGGTTGGTAGTTTGATGTATGCAATGGTATGCTCTAGACCGGATATTGCTCATGTAGTTAGCATGGTGAGTCGATATATGCATAATCCAGGTAAAGAGCATTGGCAAGCAACTAAGTGGATATTGAGGTATCTTCATGGTACTCGAGATGTTGGTTTATGCTTTGAGAGAGATAACTCTGGTATTGGTCATTTTGCAGTTGGTTATGTTGATTTAGATTATGCAGGTGATCTGGATGGAAGGAAGTCTACTACAGGCTATGTGTTTACTATGGCTAAAGGGCCAGTTTGTTGGAGGTCCATTTTGCAGTCGTCTGTTGCCTTGTCTACTACAGAGGCTGAATATATGGCAGTTGCTGAAGCTATAAATGAGGCCATTTGGATACATGGGCTGATTAGAGATTTGGGGGTTGATCAGAAGCAGGTGGAGGTACATTGTGATAGTCAGAGTGCCATTTATTTGGCTAAGTATCAGGTTCATCATGCGAGGACCAAGCACATAGATGTGCGTTATCACTTTGTTCGTGAAATTGTTGGTGAAGGGGAAATCATTCTCCAGAAGATTCCAACTAAAGACAACCCCGCTGATATGTTGACTAAGGTTGTTGGTGTCGCCAAGTTTGTTCATTGTTTGAACTTGGCTCACATTTTGCCTACATAAAGAAGGCATTGAGCAGTAGGAGTTTTGGAGCATTTGGCTCTGCATGAGTTGTTCTCTTGCTTGTGTTTAGGAGTGATGTTGTGTGTTAATTGTGTTGGTTGGCTTATCATGGCGTTTTTCGGAACTTGGCTAAGGTGGAGATTGTTGAATACGTGGCCAAGTGGCCAAGTGGCTATTAAACAAATCAAAAGAAAAAAAAAGACAACATGATTATGTTTCTTCCTTGTTTTGGGGAAAAGAAAAGTGCAATTTGTCTAAAGTTTTTTCTTTGGTCCATGTGAGAAGTCACGGGACTCCTGGGGTTTTTAACTAGCAGCAACAGCTGCCTTTTGGTGAGGGAGAAAGGTTGTCGCATAGAAGAAGAAAATAGAAGGGAGCAGCAGAAAGAAGAAGAGAGGTACGCAGGTCCCATATAAGAAAGAAATGTGATTTTCTTTCTTGGTTAGTTCTCACTCCATCAAAGTTTTATTGTTGTAATATCTTTAAGCTTTGTATAGAGAAGAAATTAATCACTATATTTCTTTCTCTATTTGTTTCTTTAATGTGTGAGAGTTATTGGTTGTATTGGGGTTTTGGGTTGTGAGCTTGCCAACACTTTGTAAACTCCCATTTGGTTGATAGTGGATTATTGGGTGAGCTCCTACTGCTCCGAGGACGTACTCCAGTTACACTGATTGTTGAGGAATCTCGTTAAAATCTTGGTGTCTTTAATATTTTGTTCTTGCATTTCATTTGATATATTTCCTGTGGGTTAGCTTGAGTTGGTTCCATAAGGTTTGGTGCTATCCTAGCACAACATATGCATAATGTAGGGTAACTAGAAGTAGAAGGAGATAAAAACACCAACTTTGGTAGATGCATCTTTCCCAGAATCCAAGTTTACTTCCACTCAGGAAGAATGAAGGGTTTGATGCCAACCCGCCGAGTATATAACTGGTTCCTTCTGTAGTCCGTTCAGTGGCTAAGCTCGGGTATCGTTGAATTAGGTATAAGCAAATATCTGGCAAACAAGATTAATAGAACAATGAGATCACTTAACTTTAGGAAAATATGCACAAATAGAACTAGTTACAAACTTTATATCGAAAATACAACTAGAGTGACGCTAATCAGACAATGGAGGGGCACTAGACTCTTTAGTGTCACCCTAGTTCTATTTTCTATTATATGTTTCTGACCAGTCTAATTTCTTACCAAAGAATCCCATAGTGGATAAGCTGCAAATGATCGTGCCAGCCAGAGGACCGGTAAAGGGAGAGCTCGGGAAGTCGTCTCGGGTTACTAAAACAAGGTACCACCTCATCTCCTTAGATGTTTCAGGAGCCATCATACAACCCCAAAGGAGTGCAGTAAATCCCTCGGTATCAGTTATTTGTGGCAATGCCGGGTTTCTCGTCACCAAAGACTTAGCAGCCTCAATGCAGCTGTCACCGGAGATTGCAAGATTGTGCAAGGCAGTTTGACCAAGGATATTTCTTGCTGCTAGTGCTTCTGCAGGCATAAGCTCCACAAGCTTCATTATGAATTGCCACTGGCCTTCTTTCGCAGCAACGTGAAGCGCAGTTAGCGCTTGGCTTGTGATAACTGCAGTCACTGCCTCGGGATCACGTTCCAAGAAGGTTCTAGCACTTTCCCAGTCGCCTGTGATTGCAGCTAGCAGCAAAGGTTGGTAGTAGTGGTGTCTCATTCCCATTTCGACACAATTTTGCAAGGCAATAAACAAATCAATACACATTTTTCAAATTTATTTTGTCGGGTTCATTTCTTATTTTGTCACACTGCGAACTAAATCACTGAAAAAATAATATGATCCGTATTTCAAATTCATGGTCGGACAACCTTAAGTGTCTTAATAGTCCGGAAAGAGAACATTTTCCGGCATAGGTTACTTAAAACAGGTTACTTAAAACATGTATTCTTTCTTACCAAACTCATGAGAAGCCACTCTGATTCTCTGAAGTGCTCGTCGTCGCCGCAGACGATGAAGCCTCACCAGCACCTCCTCCAAGATTAGAACTGGTTTGTGATTGAGAGGATGCCAATGTCATTGCCCTTTTCCTTAATTTCTGTACTAAATTGCTAAAAAAAATTATTAGAGAACTTATCTTCTCCTTGCAGATCCAACAAAATATAGCAAGATGTTTTGAGTATGTTGGGATGGGTTGCTTTCTTCTCAGTTCTCAACAAAGTAAAATTCTTTATTTTCTTTCTTTATCTTTTGCCATTCTTTGTTAGTTTGTGTTGGATTGGTGAGGGAATGGAATCAACAGGTAATGAAATTTTTCTTCGGTGCAACTGGGCCTTCACATAGATTTTTTTGTGACCGTAGGATTCAATCGTGTGGTTGGGAAAGAATGACCAGATGACCTGCTAGGGAGTTTATATTCTAAAAGAGTAATGCTAAGTAAATCAAATTTTTAGACCAAATTTGCAAACAATATGATGTATTACAAAAGGTAAATAAACATGTTAATCAACACTTAAGTAACAATTCAAACATTACAAATGGTAAATTGCAGAACTTGATTAGTTCCACAAGGAAGTAGCTGACAGAAGTAGATTATAGGTGCCTTCATTCTAACTCATATGATGATCGCTCCCCAAAATGTCAGCGGCATCACTAAAATCGAAAGGACGGCCTGGTTGGGACTACGAAGGAAGGAAAGAGAGTGGGGGAGATATTAGAACATTTCTAATGGTTCTTTAAAAATTGTCTCTGCCACTGTGTGTTTCTTAAACTTAAGGACTTGGTGGTTTCTAATGGGAAGGAACTCCACCTCCTATAGTAAAGGGACCGCCGGAAGTTATATAAGAATCCTCACACACGTGAATGCAACATAACAGCTTCTCTACCCTTCCTTCACATGCGGCGAAAGCTTACTCACTAGCAACTGATGATGGAACGTTAGTCATGGGACATTTTTTTAACTGTTGGGAAACCAACGGTATATATAGCTTATTGTTTTTTCTTCTTGTTTTTATCAATGGCAACAATATTTCAACGAAATTAACAATGATTTTTTAATATTTTAGTTTCTATATTTAAGGATTCTACCACAAGGATCTTCCATTGAAGACATTATTCTTTTATGAATCCAAATATTCCCTTGAAGCCCCTTAAAGAGTCCTAAAGTATTGGTGAAGATCATAAATAAGGTTTGCGTCGGGGGCATCTTTGCTCACAATGTTCACCATACACCTAATCATTTGACATGTGTCATTTCATCTAACTTTAACTTTCACACTAAATGTTACTTTTTCAATTTAAAAAAATAATAATAATTAAGATTAAGTGAAAGGACACGTGACAAATAAATAAGTATATGATAAATATACACTAAAGTTTAGGGTGGTAAGCAAAAATGCTACGTAGTAAGGTAGAGTTAAAGGATAGAAGGAGATAAAGGACTCACGTGTGTTGCAAGTGATTCTAATTTACTGACTTGTAAGTTGTAACTTGAAATATAGGAAAAGGATCATCGCTGGATCATTTTCCTGGAGATCCTAAGGATCTTGTGATCATGACAGTTTATCGTATATCGTACGGTCAGTTTTCTTAGGTACTATTTATATTTAATTGTAATTTTTTATTGTTAAAATAATTTCTGATGGCACGATGTACGATAAATAATCACGATCACAGAATTTCTATGATCTCTAGGAAAAAGGTCCAGTGAGGATCCTTTTCCACTTGAAATTGTCAATAATTTACCATATATTAAATTAAAAAAAAATATATGTACGAATGCCCCAGTTGCTCCGAAGAAAATTTGCAGGTAATGGCCCGCAAAACATGTACAATGGCCATCGAAAAGAAACCAGGTTGTCTTTGCCTTTAACGATACTACTTTTTCTGAGCCTAAACTGTCATCCATGAGTAAACTACAACTTGTTAAAGACTTGAGGAATGCACAGTCTGTTCGTGGCAGGAATTCCCGTCGGGGGTGTTTCCTGGCCGAACGAGCACACAGCTCCCCTGGAGGTTCGGCGCCGGTTGAGGGCTGCTGTCGGGCTTCTGCTTTCCTGTCGGGCTTTGTCGGGCAAGTCTCTTCGGGCAGGTTCGTCGGGCAAGACTCTTCGGGCAAGGCTCTTCGGGCAAGGCTGAAAGAGAAGGACATCGTTAACTTTGAGAGGTGCCTTTGTGGGGCCTTAGGTGTAGGCCTTGAGGCTCACAATCAAGGTTAACATTTTAGTGCTCAGGCGTGCCACTGCCATCTTCAGCATGGCAGATGTTGAATGGATGTCAAGTTTTAGTTGTGAATATGCATATACCCGAGAAACCGTGTTAGATATAACAGGTGCCTTTGTGGGGCCTTAGGTGTAGGCCTTGAGGCTTCCTGTCAAACTAAACTAGTACTTGAGCATATTATATTTGGTCTTTATGGTTGTCGGAGTCTTATAACTATTATATTTCTGATTATCCGAGTCTGAGAGGTAGAGCGAACCCAAATAGGTGCCTTTGTGGGGCCTTAGGTGTAGGCCTTGAGGCTTCCCATTAGAGTCCGTTCTTACACTCAAACCATCTAGACCGCAGAATAGAATGAATCCAAATAAGTGCCTTTGTGGGGCCTTAGGTGTAGGCCTTGAGGCTTCCTATCAGAATCCATTCTATACTTAAGCGTTCTATGATAATCATGATATAATAGAAATAAAACCAAGAGGTAGGTCGATTACTTGCGCCCCAAGTAACTTCGGATTTCTCGTTTATCAAGGATTGTCGTGGATGGGTTAAGTCCACATAAAGTTCTTTTTTATGCCTTGAGGCCAAAGACTTTTAAACTAATCAGATTTACATGCCTGAGGGCTTAGGACTTGGATCTGATTTAAACACTGAAGATATATTCAAATCGGATCCAAGTACTGAGAAAGCTTTGTCATCGTGATTTTGCTAGAAACAACTTGCATATAACTGGAAATATACAACATATTGCTAGACTTTAAAGAAAGAGAAGACAAAGACAGAGCAAAGCAGGTCGGGCAAGATTAAACCTTATCAATTAAGGCTGATCGTCTTGCAGGTCCCTATCTTTGTAGTTCTGTCAAAGGTCTGAAAGCTTAGAGGGGGAGAGAGGAAAGGAGAATACAAAAGGTGAATCGATACTACAACAAGTTCGAACAAGGTAGCAGAGCTATTATAGAGGTTGGGAGAAAAGATTATCCCGCTGGGGATGAAGGCTTGGGCTGACTACAGCTTCGTTTTGAAAGGCAAATCTGGCTTTTTGAGCAGAGTTTGTGCTTTTGTTTGTTTGATTGAGTGTCTTTATTCCTATCTTCTCTTCCCCTTTTTATAAACGACTTGGTTTGGCTCCTGTAGCGACAGCTTTGCCCGAATGCGGTCTAAGGGTGATGACTCATCAGCTTTATTACATGTAATGCTACCATAAAGTACTTTATGGGCTGTGCAGTCTGATCAGTCTACACCACTTGGTCCTTGGGTAGGTAGGCAAGTGGCCCTTATGAATTGTATCAAGTCAGAAAAGGCCCTTTCCTGCTCTCCCAAGTTTCGGCCGGGCCTTGATCTTCTATTCCTCCAGGCCTCCTTTTAGGCCGACTCCATCCTTGGGCCAAAAATCAAGTTTTAATCCAAACACAGTCAAATGGAACCAGTCAGGATTTCAAAACGTTAATGGAACCAGTCATACATGGGATACATGTTCTCAGCTTCCAAGAGCATCCCCAAAGGTAGTCTTCAAAACTGTTTTCAATATAGACCTTAGGCCATCTCCAACCGAAGGAGGGGGGTCAGATGACTTGTTTTAGCCTTATAGCCCTCTAAGAAATTAATATTTTAATGAACAATGCTAGGACATATTTCTTACCATCTTCAACCGAGGGGCTAGAGGGTCATAGGCCAAATATAGCTCTGTAACAAAAAACCATCTCCAACCAAGAGGGCCAAAGGACCATATGGCCAAACATAATTTATTATTTTAATTGCAGTAAATATGGCTACGTAAATTAAACTACCTCAATAATTTTTCGAGATGTAATGTCAATAATTTTTTATAAGGAATCTCAATCATTTTATTGGTAAACTTTTATATAAAGCTACTATGGGTATGATATTAAATGTAAAATAATTATTATTTTATTTATTAATAGTCTCTCTAGAAGTCTCCCATTTTTCTTTTCTCTCCATCTTCATTCATTAATTATCTATATAGAAGTCTCCCGACATCCCCCATTCTCTCCCCCAATTTGTTGTCTTTATTTTTTTAATTTTCTTTGCTCCTTCTTCATCTTTTTTATTTTCATTTCCTCCTCCTTCTTCGTCTAGCCGACATAGCAACTGCATTGGAGCAATCTACACTCTGACACTGTGGCTATGCCCATTGCACTACTCCCCTCAACGCCGTCTTTGATGGGTTGTTCTTCAAGCTATCTCACATGTCTCTCTCTCCAACCCTATATCTGAATAAATTCCTTGGATCTTGATGAGATTAAGGTTGTTGGATCGGGCGTGCGGTGTGGATAGAGAGGGAAAACGTGGGCATGCGGTGTGGATAGAGAGGGAAAGCGTTTGCAATTGTTCCATTTTTTTTGTGCAAGAGAACAAGATTGAGTCGATTGGCATCCCTTATGCTGCTTGAAGATGAACTTCTACTGGGAAGGGGAAGGTGAATCTAACCAATTTTGGCTCAGTATTTGTGTGGTAATTTTCCTGCGAATTTGGAGATTTTTACCACAATTGTAATGGAAAAGAAATTTTTTATTTGAGTTTGATCTGATTGATGGATTAACAAAGAGGGGGACCAGCAGAGAATGGACATGAGTTCTTGCCTCCTCGGTTTGCCTCAGCTTCTATGTATGGCTTGGGGCTAGCTGGCTAGCTCCTTTGGGACAACCTGTTTTCCTGATTCCTTTTTTTTGGCCCGGTGGGGTCCACAAGCCATTTGGCCTAGTCCTCGTTTGGAGACAATTTTCGTGGCATTTTGGGCTATTTTCAGCCCTATGGCCGGATCAGTTGGAGATGACCTTATAAACGAAGAATAAAGATCTTCAATACACCGAAAATTGAGTCTTTAAAAATATAATGACTCATTGGATATAGAAGACAAGTCTCCATGACACGCCCGACCCTGATATCTTCCAAACACCAGAGTAGACAAGTGCTGGCCGATATCTGAATGTAACGAAGCCATACTAATGTGCATGAGAAATAACGAACATAAATAAAACTTATAAATTTAACTATAATGAATATGCAATTGAGGAACGTATTCAAAGTATACAACTAAACCAGGACACTACAAAAGAAATAATATAAAATTGAATGAAAAAAAGGGATGGGTTTTACACCGAGAAGACTCAAAGATGCCCATGCGGGAGTGCCTTGACGCCAGGATTGTGCCGCCTCAATTCTATATCCTGAGGGGGCGCAAAACAAAACATGAGTGGACCAAGTTGATATATAAGTAGTACTAAAACAGTTATTCAACAATGTACTAACCCCCAAAGTTTATGAAAACTCAATAGTATACTATGTAATAGTTTTTCCAAAAACCCTAGCATGCCATAAAACCTTTCAAAAACATATATTATATATAGTGTGCTAAATAGTGGTATCAGTATCGCCTGAATGCAGTATCATTGGCCCATAGGCAGTATCATTGGCCCGTAGGCAGGATCTTCCACCCATAAGCATTACATCTCATGGCCAAAGCCAATATATAAGTATCATTCGCTCGTAGACCCCTACAGCACCCGACCGAAGTTAATATAATGATATCATTCACCGGTAGGCACTACATCTCCCGACCAAAGCCAGTTAATGATATCATTCGCCCGTAGGCAGATCGTGATCACTAGATAAGCACAAAAATCATTGAACATAATATTTCCAAAACATAAGTATATATATCTCATCGGATCTCAATAGCTCAAACATCATATCATATAACATATTTGTAATATATAGTCATCAATCATATCATATGTACTACGAAGAACGTAAAATTGATAAAGCATGATATTTCATAAAGCGTAAAACCAATTTACTCATAAACGTTTCATAAAATGTAACCATTAAATCATGTTTTTCATGTATGCATTCCTACTAGTAAAATCATGCATTTTAGAAGGGGTCCACTCACAGTACTTCGTCGTCGAAGAGCCATGCAAACTAGCGAAGATGGAAACGCCATAAACAATTGCACCTAAGCACATAAAAGGTCCAATTAATAAAACTATACTAAAACGATTGAATTTGGAAAAAACGAACGTGGTAAACAGATTCATGATGTCAAATTGCCCTAAGAGGGGTCCTGGGCAAATTTCTTAAAAGTCAACAAAAAGTCAACACAAAATATTCCATCCGGGTCCTGGTCAGGTCAATCAACAAGTCGGATTCGGGTCAATGGGTCGGATCCGGTCAACGGGTTGGGCTTGGGTTGTCATCTGGGCTAGGCTAAGGGTTTCTGGGCTAGGTTAGGTAACTGGTCTGAGCCCAGGTTTGGTTTCTTTGAGTTGGGCCTATAGCTGGGCCAAAGGGTTTCAGGTTTGGGCTTGACAATTGGGTTGGGTTCCATGGCCCAAATCTTTGGGCTGAACTAAGGTTGTGGATCTAGGTTTAAGGCTACCGGGTCGGGTCTACTTGGTTTCAGGCAGGTTTCGACAAAGAAGAAAGCCGGAGTTTCCCAAGCTCCGATCAACCCCGATTTTGAACCATTTTTCAAGGTTTAAGAGCCAATATGAAGGTAGAGAGATAAGGAATGAGATCATACCATTTGTTTTCTCAGTCGTGGCCGGAGTAGGACCTGGAATTCACAGCATTCTAACTGGAAAATTGGGGAAGTCTCCCTGAGGTAGTTTCGACGTCCAAGACACACAAATTCGATTAAAAACTAATTATAAGGACCAAAGGGAAAAGTTTAGAGTGTTTTTGAGGCTCACCTACGTCGGAGGTGTTGGAAACTCGCTGGAGATCGTGAACCGTGGCCTCTACCACAGTAGAGTTCCCAGGTCCTTATCCAAGGTTCATGGTGACGAGGTCCAAGTGATGGTGAATGAAGGGCCTCACCGAGACTGGTGGTTTTCAAATGGGGCTTTCCCTAAGCACTATCTCGGTGCTTGCCGAGAGAGAAAGGAGATAAGTGAAAGTGAGTTTAGGAAGAGAGGTGGGAGAGATGACCTTAACAAGGAGAGAAGAGAGAAGAGAGAAGAGATGAGAGTGGGCTGGAGGGGGGACAACACCATAAGCAAGTGGGCCCCACGGGCACACACGTTAAAACCCAAAAAGTAACTCATTTAAAAAATATCGAGCCCACAAGGAGAAAAAGCCAAAATGCCCTTCCGTTCTAAAATCCGTAAAAATTATCGGGATGGGTTGTTACACCCCACATATAAGTTATGGAGCCCAGTGAGCATTTTGAGTGGAAAACTTGGTCCATCCACATGCAGATTCCTTGCTGTTGTCCAGCTGCATTTGCATGCATGAGTCCCACTAATTTTATTTTTATTTTTTTGGTTTATTGAAGGAAAATCAACAGTTGAGAAAACAACAATGTTTTTTTTTATATATTTTATTTTTAAGCCTTTTAGTCTCTAAATTTAAGGACTATACTCTAAGGGTGCGTTTGTTGCGCCGGACTGTCTCGGACTGGACTAGCTGCCGGGACTAAGCTGGACTGGCTTAGACTGGACTAAGCTGGACTAACTTAGTGAAGCGTTTGGTGCAGTCTCGGACTAAGAAGCAGGATAAGAAAAACAGTACTGTTCACCAGATTTGTGTTTGCTTAGACTAGGACTACAAATTTTTGCCATTGTGTAATAGAGTAATGCTACAAATCTCATGATATGGGTTAATTGGAGCATATTTTTGCCATGTATATTATGAATCTTAAAAAAAATTGACAATTGTTTTGTTTCTATTACCTGCTAATAGAATTGGGTTTAATTTGCAAATGTAGCTTGATTTAAACTCTATCACCCAACAGAAGAAAAATAATAGTGCCCAATACATGCAACTTCAACAAATACAAGTACATAAGATCTCCATAATTTAGAAAATCCTAGTTAACATTAGTTAACATTAGCCAAAATAGATGTCCATAATTTACAAAATGGCTAGTTAACATAAGCCAAAATACTAGTGCAAAGCTAAGTTATAAGTCATAACATAAGATTGTATGATTAATAAAATACATCCATGTTAACGTTATTAAAATACATCCATGTTAACATTAGCTAAAATCCTCATCCGCTTGTGTTGTCGCTTAAAAGCCTTTGGACGAACACTTTCTTGAGTTCCGGTTTGATTGCCCTGAACACTCCCACATTTTTTGGTTTATCCAAAATAAGAGACAATGCATCAATTTGATCCATAGGAGAGAGACCCATTGCTTCAAGTTCATTAGCTATGTCAGTATGATCTGCAGTACCTTGAACTAAAGCTTCAGTTACCATTTGCATCCTCTTCCCACTTTCAACATAAAAATCTTTCAGTCCACTGATAATTGCCTCGGTTCCATCATTTGAACTTCCCACAGCTCTTTTCCTCTTTCTTTGGCTATTTTCAGATGGGGTGCTTTGTTGGCTTTGTTGGTTCATTGAAGAAACAAAATTTTCACCTCCAATATCACTTTCACCAACATGATCATGACTTTGTTCCTCCATCATTTGAGCAGGGGTTTCGGCTACATTACCCGTAGCCCGATCTTTTCCAAATATATATGCAAATCTATCAAACAGTGGAAAAGGTTTGCTTCTCCATCCATCGGCTTCTTTATTTCTCTAAGATTATATCAACATAGCAAAACTAAAATTTAGCATGCGTAACAAATATAGCAGCAAGAATATAACTAATGCATAAATAAAATAGGATATGAACCTGCACATAAGTTTGCCATGCGTCATCACTGTCAACTTCAACGCACTTTTTGACATCATTCCATGCAAATCCACTTGTGTTTATCATGTCAACGACCATACTATATGTTTTTTTCCATTTCTTCAACTTGGATTCAATATGTGGATTTGCCTTTATATTTGAATGAGGACATAAAACATTGACAGCTTTTGCTATTTCAACCAAAGTACCTTGTTTGAAAGCACCGGTGTCACACCGTTGCTTCCGAGCAACAAAATCCTCAAGAACTCCTAGTAATACTTCTTCCTCAAATGCTTCCCATTTACGCCTTCTTCCTTTTGGCTCTTGAGTAGCATTCAAAAAATTTTCGTTATCCATACCTAAACAAAAAATATTTTAATGAAGGAAAATACCATACAAATAATCAATTTGCATAATATCCAATCAACTTGCATAATATCCAATCAACTTGCATAACATCCAATTAATTTGCATACCATCCAATCATTGTGCTAATATCTAACAAATGCATGATAAAAAAGGAATACTAAAATAAAATGTTATCATTAACACATATAGCTAGTTCGGTTGCTGGTTCCTAATTGCTCTCCACTCATTATACATTTCCTGAGCCATATCATTCCTCATTGCAGTCCACTGGTCCGATGTTTGAACACTACCAACATATTCACCTTCTTCTGTATTTTGTCCATCTTCTATTATTGGCAAATTCTCCATTGGATCTACAGACATCTCTTGCCTAATAAGATTGTGTAGTAGGCAACAAGCGGTAATTATTCGACCTTGTGTCCTTATCGGATAGAAAGATGGACTCCTTAGTATCGACCACCTTCCTTTTAGCAGGCCAAAACAGCGTTCAATTACATTCCTTGCCTTAGAATGCTTCATGTTAAAATATTCTTCCTTATTAGAAGGTGTTCGTCCCTCCCATTCAGATAAATGATAAGGTATTCCTCTATAGGGTGCAAGGAATCCTTCACCATTTGTATAACCACCATCTACAAGGTAATAACAACCTAATGAAAAAAAAAATAGACCTTATTAGTGTTTTGTAGTTGACAAACAGAACTAAACCTAACTTACAAAGTTGAGACTAAGTAATAGTCTTACCCGTTGGTACCTTAAAACCATTAGGCCTACTAATTGCATCATGTAGCACTCTAGAGTCTGATGCGGAACCCTCCCACCCCGGAAACACATATATGAACTGCATATCTCCTGAACACACACCTAACACATTAGTTGCGACTCGACCCTTTCTTGTTCGGTATCTTGGTTTGTCAATTTCAGGTACATGCACATCAATGTGTGTTCCATCCAATGCTCCCAAGCAATTCTTAAAAATAAAAAATAAAAAAGTTTTTGTTAATTTATACAAAGGGAATGAAGAGTTAAAGCTTAGGGAAAATGAAAAAAAATTCTCATCATACCTTAAAACATCGCCACCTAGGATCTGTAGAATCAATAGGCACAGGCTGGGGGACTTTTAGTAGGATACCTTGTAATCGCAAAATTCCTTGCAATACGCTATTGAAATACCTACTTATAGTCTCTCCCGACCTATAAAATCTACCGCCAACACTACGATTCTTAGTATGATGTGCTAATATTTGTAAAGTCATACACACCTGTTCCTCTACAGACACCAAACCATCAGTTTTTACCCTCCCATCTTGACGAAGTAAGTCGCATAATATGCCAAAAGTCCTTCTATCCATTCTCAATTCGTTGACACATTCAGTATCAGTATTCCCTATTATACCATTCAGATAACACAAACTAATCTCTCGTCTAATAAGTGAACGGTTAGTCAATGTGGGTCGTTCAACATGTCTCTGTTTGCCATGTAGCATCATCACCACAAGAATCGTACAAATACAAATTGTCTCCAAATAAGACATCTCTAACAATAAGATCAATAAAAGCTTCCTTCGATCCATATCTATCCAAACAAAACAAAAAACAAAAAACAAATTAACTAGATCATTAACCCGAGGCAACAAATATACAGGTGGCGTTGAAAAAAAAAAGTTTTCATTAACCCGAGGCAACAAATATACAGGTGGCGTTGAAAAAAAAAAAAGTTTTCATTAACCCGAGGCAACAAATATACAGGTGGCGTTGAAAAAAAAAAGTTTTCATTAACCCGAGGCAACAAATATACAGGTGGCGTTGAAAAAAAAAAAAAGTTTTCATTAACCCGAGGCAACAAATATACAGGTGGCGTTGAAAAAAAAAAAGTTTTCATTAACCCGAGGCAACAAATATACAGGTGGCGTTGAAAAAAAAAAAAAGTTTTCATTAACCCGAGGCAACAAATATACAGGTGGCGTTGAAAAAAAAAAGTTTTCATTAACCCGAGGCAACAAATATACAGGTGGCGTTGAAAAAAAAAAAAGTTTTCATTAACCCGAGGCAACAAATATACAGGTGGCGTTGAAAAAAAAAATTTTCATTAACCCGAGGCAACAAATATACAGGTGGCGTTGAAAAAACAAAAAAAGTTTTCATTAACCCGAGGCAACAAATATACAGGTGGCGTTGAAAAAAAAAAAAGTTTTCATTAACCCGAGGCAACAAATATACAGGTGGCGTTGAAAAAAAAAAAAGTTTTCATTAACCCGAGGCAACAAATATACAGGTGGCATTGAAAAAAAAAAAGTTTTCATTAACCCGAGGCAACAAATATACAGGTGGCGTTGAAAAAAAAAAGTTTTCATTAACCCGAGGCAACAAATATATAGGTGGCGTTGAAAAAAAAAAAGTTTTCATTAACCCGAGGCAACAAATATACCGAGGCAACAAATATACAGGTGGCGTTGAAAAAAAAAAAAGTTTTCATTAACCCGAGGCAACAAATATACAGGTGGCATTGAAAAAAAAAAGTTTTCATTAACCCGAGGCAACAAATATACAGGTGGCGTTGAAAAAAAAAAGTTTTCATTAACCCGAGGCAACAAATATACAGGTGGCGTTGAAAAAAAAAAGTTTTCATTAACCCGAGGCAACAAATATACAGGTGGCGTTGAAAAAAAAAAAGTTTTCATTAACCCGAGGCAACAAATATACAGGTGGCGTTGAAAAAAAAAAGTTTTCATTAACCCGAGGCATCATATTCAAAATGTTCTACTCTTATACATTTATAAACATGTGTCTAAGAACACTAGTATGAGGATTGCTATCATTGCTAGGCATTGCATGTGAAAAGGGAAATTAAAGGACACCTGTAATGCAGTAGCCTTAGCCTTAGCCTTCCGTTTATGCTCCTCTTCTCTGCAACCAACAACCACAAAAAATTGCAATTCAGCATCAACCCCACACAATACAAAACATTCACATTGTAATATCATGGTTATAAACCAAGTACACACACACACTGCATACATACATACACACACTGCATACATACATACACACACTTCATACATACATACACACACTGCATACAGTGCATACACACACTACATACACTACACACACACACTGCATACACTACACACACACCCTGCAAGTACACACACACTGCATACACCCTGCATACATACACACTGCAAACACACTACACACACACACTGCATACATACACACTGCATACACCCTGCACACACACACTGCAAACACACTACACACACACTGCATACATACACACTGCATACACCCTGCACACACACACTGCAAACACACTACACACACACACTGCATACATACACACTGCAAACACTACACATATACACACACTACATACACTACACACACTACATACACTACACACACACACTGCATACATACACACTGCATACACACTACACACACACACTGCATACATACACACTGCAAACATACACTGCAAACACACTACACACACACACTGCATACATACACACTGCAAACATACACTACACACACACCCTGCAAGTACACACACACTGCATACACCATGCACACACACACTGCAAACACACTACACACACACACTGCAAACATTACACATATACACACACTACATACACTACACACACACACTGCATACATACACACTGCATACACCCTGCACACACACACTGCAAACACACTACACACACACACTGCATACATACACACTGCAAACATACACTGCAAACACACTACACACACACACTGCATACATACACACTGCAAACATACACTACACACACACCCTGCAAGTACACACACACTGCATACACCCTGCACACACACACTGCAAACACACTACACACACACACTGCATACATACACACTGCAAACACTACACATATACACACACTACATACACTACACACACTACATACACTACACATACACACTGCATACACCCTGCACACACACACTGCAAACACACTACACACACACACTGCATACATACACACTGCAAACATACACTGCAAACACACTACACACACACACACTGCATACATACACACTGCAAACATACACTACACACACACCCTGCAAGTACACACACACTGCATACACCCTGCACACACACACTGCAAACACACTACACACACACACTGCATACATACACACTGCAAACATACACTGCAAACACACTACACACACACACTGCATACATACACACTGCAAACATACACTACACACACACCCTGCAAGTACACACACACTGCATACACCCTGCACACACACACTGCAAACACACTACACACACACACTGCATACATACACACTGCAAACACTACACATATACACACACTACATACACTACACACACTACATACACTACACATACACACTGCATACACCCTGCACACACACACTGCAAACACACTACACACACACACTGCATACATACACACTGCAAACATACACTGCAAACACACTACACACACACACACTGCATACATACACACTGCAAACATACACTACACACACACCCTGCAAGTACACACACACTGCATACACCCTGCACACACACACTGCAAACACACTACACACACACACTGCATACATACACACTGCAAACATACACTGCAAACACACTACACACACACACTGCATACATACACACTGCAAACATACACTACACACACACTCTGCAAGTACACACACACTGCATACACCCTGCACACACACACTGCAAACACACTACACACACACTGCATACATACACACTGCATACACCCTGCACACACACACTGCAAACACACTACACACACACACTGCATACATACACACTACAAACACAATACATACATACACACACTACATACACTACACACACACACTACATACACTACACACACACACTGCATACATACACACTGGCAGTGTAACAACTTCTCAGGACCATGACAAAATAAAATGATATAACTACACTACACACACACACTGCATACATACACACTGCATACATACACTCTAGTCAATTTGTTTATGCATAACGCATAGCAAAATGATATAACTACACTTCATCACAAAAAATCAGATAAGCTTCGAACTGCATCAGCAAGCAGATTGATTGAAAACTAAAATCAAATTCATTGAAGGCCCGTGAATTACATGTTCAAAGAGTCATTTCGGCAAAAATGTAATGAAGTTGTACTTTGTAGTCGATATAGAATTCCCCTGGAACAATTGAACGCATAATAATTAAAACCGAATACAAACAAAATGAAGTAAGATTTAAAGTGGCAGATAACAGAACATAGATTACATATCCTACACGTTTATACTAATAAACTTGTTGATGGCACATGGTGGAGGTAAAACAAAATCCTGAAAACATCCACTGTGCTAGAAACATATTCTAGATTCTGAGAAGGCCATATCCTAATATTCTGTTCTACGATCCAGATGAAAGAAAGGCAGGGCACTCAAGAACTAAAGAGAAATTATTCATTATTTAAGTTGGGTTAGTTCTAAACATTGAAAGGCAGCCAATATTTGAAGAACCTAATAACTTGTACCAATTTATATATACAAAATCGGGGTATATATAAAAATCACTCACAGAATCCAAAGAGTAGTAACATAATTCAATGTAATTCCTCTTGCAAAGACACCAACTTTTCGCAACAATGAGATTAAAAACCAAATCAACCAACTATCAAAATCCAATGAGTGGTAAACAAGCTATACATTATGCAAAATAGGCAATCAAACGGCCAAAAAACAGCCACAAAATCCAACCTTTTTGCACAGCTTGAGACGTTTCCGCCGCAATGCCTCTCCTTGCTTCTGCTCAGCTTCCCTTCTCCTCTTCTTCTTCCTCTTGTGAAACCCAGACACGAAATTGCTTCACAAAATCCAAACAAGCAAAGCATCAAAACCCGAAAAATCAAAAAACCCAATTCAGAAAACGCGAAAAGAAACAAAATTTCAGGGCTTAGATTTCATCACTGAGCAAATTTTGTGATGGCGGTTTTTACTACCTGAGGATTTGAAAGAAAAGTTGAAATATGAAAACCCCAAATTCTAATCTTAATTTGACCTAAAAATCAAAACCCTAATTTGTTCAAGTGCAGAGGTCTATCATTGAAAATTTCTCAAACCCAAAACAACAAAATCAAATGAAGCTCAGTAATACCACGATCTGCAAAACAAATTGACGAAATAAAGCGAAGATGCGAAGTTTACCAGACAAGTCGGAGCAGATGAGGGCGAGCAGATGCAGATGAGGGAAGGCGCAGAGATCAGAATGAGGAAGATGACGATGAGGGAGCAGGGCAAGGACGACGATGAGGGAAGACGCAGCGATGAGGACGAGCGACGTAGGTTCTTGGATGAGTGACTCTCTCGCGGCTTTCTCTCAGGGCTTACGAGTCCTCCCGAAACTGGGGTTCCTCGTTAAGAACGCGTAAGGAGGTGAATAATCCGAGCGAGTCCGACCTAAGGTCATTAAAACTAATCCTGCTACAAACCAAACAATGGACTATAGTCTAGTCCAGTCCAGTCATCCCTAGTCCTGTCAAACAAACGGCCCCTAAGGACACTCCCATTAAAACTAATATTTTTTTAAAACAAGTATATTTGTTTTAAATCCCTAAATGGCGGTGATGGAAATTCCTAAATAGAGACTCGCATTGGAGATGCTCTAAGTTAAGTCAATCGTTTGAAACAATTTGAATCTTACTTGGGAGACGCACATTCGCTTTTTTAACAGAGGACTAAAGAAAAATTTGGTTTGGAATAAAATTGTTAACTAGTCTCACCTCATATATTTAATTTACAACTTTTTCACCATAAATGTCGCATTAAAATCATTGTCTCTGCATGGACCATGATTAAAATTAGCCTACAGCGATTATTTGCCTATCCAGTCAAGGTGTAAACAAATGGACTCAGTAAGACAAGGAAATTATTTGGGAAGTGCTTTTAAATACTGAAAGCATTTTTAGAAAAAAATGATTTTGTATTTCAAAAATACTGAAGTGTTTTTTTTGCAAAAAACTCCTGCTTTTCCAAGTTTCATTTTTTATTTTCACTAGAGATTGATTAGAAACACAATTTTCCCTACAAATGCTTTAAGCCATTTAAAAGCACTTCCCAAAAATGACCAAGGTTTTTTAGAACCACAGAGAATTCATAAATAATTGTGATTAATTTCTTGTCCAGCCAAACAATGACGATTAAATCACCAGTAATATGAGCCACAACATACATAAGTACTCTGGATTTTTGCGTAATTTGCCCTTCATCGTTGATCAGTAATTCAGTATACAAAAACACAGCCAAAACACAAGTTCTAACATTTTTTCTTCCATCCGTCCTTCGAGTTACCGAAGTTTTTTATGGCGAAACATGCTCCGTCCAAATGTCGATCGGACCATTTGGATAAACAAGGGAAGCTGCTGCAAGGCAAAAAGAGTCACCGGAAAACATGCCAGCAAAGTGATTGGGGTGGAAACCCAATTGAATTTGTTGCTGAGCACAATCGAAAGGGTTGCACCGAAGGCTACCATAGTGGCGGCTATGGCAAAGAAGAGGGTGGCCAAACCGATTATCAACCGCCTTGGTAGTGAGTAGAGGAAATCTTCTTCAGCATAACGTGCGGTTAGGATTGATAGAAACATCAAAAGGGAAGTTAAAGAAGAAAATAGAGCTACTGCATCCGAAACAACAAACACCATGAATATGACCGACTTCTTCTCTAAGAAATTTGGAGCTCCTTCGTTGTCATTACCTCCAGGTACTGTAAAAGCAGCAGCAAACACAACTGTGGCAATGAGAGTTGCTACGAGCATGCAAGAATTTGATGTATCCTTTAGCCATTTCTCTCCACTCTCAGCCAATGCTTTGTGCTCCTTGGTGAATAATTCCCTAGCAGTTTCTTCGTTTTTGTTCCGGCTCTCCTTATAATAAGGGTGAACTATTTTCTCCACCATCTAAACATACAAAATAAAAGAATTATTAAGAATGTCAAACATGAGCAAATACTAACAATTGATAAATTTTGCGAGTGAACACCTTAAACCACTGCAACTCTCTCTGCATTTGTAGAGCTGCACCGGAAATTGATGAGAGTTGGGGAAGAGGAGCCAACTTTGCTGCCAGATGCAAGATGGTATCCCTCGATTCAGGTAGTGCAGTAGCCATTAATTTACTTCGTGCAGTCTTATCATACACAGCACGAAAAAGATGTTCATGCCGAAGCTCAATAGCAGAGGGGAGTAACAAATATTGGTCGGTGCTGTTCTTGCAAACCCATATTAGATGAGGAAAAGATTCTAGGAGCGTTCTTATAATTTCAACTATTCCATTAACGGTGGCTATGTACAGTATATCTGATTTCAAAAGACGATTGAAACGCCAAGAAATATGCGTTTGTGAAAGTTGAAAGCAAATACGTTTTACCAGTTCAAATGCATAGTGATGACTAAGTTTTGCATCGTGGAGTCGCGTGAATTGATCTGGTGCTGCAAATTAAAAATGTGAAGATGTGGGTGAAAGGCATCCAGCAGTGGTAAATATGGTAGGGTAAGGTTTCAAATCGCACCTATTCGTTTAATAGCTCCAAAAAGTGTTCTTCTTAACCCGTGAAGAACTGCAACAGAGAACCAAACCAAGCAAGAAGTGTCAATTATGCAGATTGATACCTGACAATTCCTTTCGGAGTAACATGACTGGTTTCATCTCTAAGTGGTCACTAAAACCACGAATGTGATTTGACAAATCCATTTTTCTTTCATACTATGAACTTTAAAAATAGACGAGGTTCGATTATTTTCATTTAATAGGCAGTACAACTATAGCGGTACGACAATATTTGGCTGTAGGGTACACTTCCTTTGGCTCCTTATTCCTATTCAAACGTATAACATTTAGAGCTCACAATCTACACCTTCAGTCAATGTGAGTTCCAAAAAATTATGAAAATAAAATTCAAAAAGGTGTAATTTTACTCCAGAATCACCTAATTACATCTTTTCACTGCAACCCCTGTTTTTCCTTTCTTTTATCCAACCAAAAGAAGATAGAACTTTGCCTAATATCGTTGTACTATAGAGGTAAACCTCATCGTCGTTTTTTCTCACATATGATAAAAAGCTGACAATAGTTAAACAACAAATTAATATAGAAATCGCAAACCCTGACCTCCATACTGTTCTGGTGTTGGCATTGCCAGAAGGTTTTGGATGTTTCCATGGTAGCAAGCCACATCGGCTCTCACTGAGTGTGGTGGTCTGGAGTGCACTTCAACTGGGAGAACTGAAACCAAATGGAAAATAATAAGCAACCTCTTTAAAATCAGTACGATAAACAAATTGAACAAGTAAGCAGGAAAATGTTAAAGTTGAAAATGAGACGAGGGTCTTAACATGAGTAAATGCAGCTTTCCCAGAAGCCAAGCCTGCTGCCACTGAGGAAGTATGACTGGTTGCTTGCCAAAACATATAAAGGAGTACAATCTTCTTGATCAATAGCAATGGCCAACTCAGGATATAGATGAAGCAGATACAGTGAAATTTCTGTTGCAGAAAATTGTAAGCAATCAAATTATAATGATAGGATTAGCAAAAAGGAACATGTTCCACATTGTGAGTGGTTTTTACCAAGGAAACCGGAGGCGATAAGCACATTGACAAGGTTAGCAGCCCAATCACCAGTGAAAGGACGACCAGGCGCCTCATCAGTAGTTACCAACAAGAAGTACCACATCAATTCCTTATTCTCAGATGCGAGAGTGGCAGCTAGGAGCAACGGAGTTCTTCCTTTGGCATCTACACATTGTGCCAACTTTGGATTTTCCATCAACAAAGCCTTGGCAGACCTCGGGCTTCCACCTATTGCAGCATAGTGAAGCGGTGTGAATCCCATTTTGTCCTGCATTTCGAGGACATCACTAGGAACACGTTTCACTAATTTCTCAACGAATTCGGAGTGCCCTTCACTTGCAGCAACATGCAGTGCAGTCATTGATAAATCTGAGATCCTAGCTTTCGCAGCATCTGGATCACTGTCCAGAAACTTGCTAGCCGCTTCCCAATTGCCACTAAATGCAGCACGGTAGAGTGGCAGGTACTGATCCAAGTTCACTTTTTTCCACCATATTTGCAAGAATCATTTACTGGGTTCAGTTAAAAACTCTCACCCCACCAAAAAGATGGAATCTTTTACGTGTGATTTAAGCATTATATATGCAGTAGAAGTAAAATCAAAATATGGGTAATTAGCAGCAGTACAGTACAATACAGTAGAGTAGTTTTCAATTAATCACTTGCTGGGTTCAGTTAAAAGTCCTCCACCCCGCAAAAAAAGATGACATCTTTAAGCATCATTTGAGAGTTACATGGCCGTAAAAGTAAAATCAAAACATGGGTAATTAGCAGCTTACCTTCTTGACCATCGCTGTCATGCTGGGTAGGAATAGACCAAGTTGCAGAAGTTGCTGGGTTTCCACCAGTTTTGAGATAAGGACTGGTAGGGGGATTTCCCTCCACATCGAGTGTAATTACCCTGTCTGGAATTGCCATTGATTCAGTGTTGTTTGTGTGTGAATTTTTCTGCTGCAATGTCTCGTTTGGTTCTGCGACGAGCCCAAATATTAGAGGAAAGATGCTTACTCTCTACTTCGTATTCCGGTAAAGGGAAAAGAGAAAATTGTAGAAAAGCACCTTCGTTTGACGAAGGAAATCCAAGTCTTTGAGAGAGAGAAAAGCATTTTAACAAAGAGACGTCAACATCTTATATTAATTTTAATCATCATAATTAAGTTATGTTAAGTCACGTCAATAATTTTTTTTTTATTTGAACGATCACGGTTAAACCACGTCAATATTATAATAAGAGAAAAATAAAATAAAAAAATGTAAGAGATGGGAATGAAAGGAAGAGAATCATAGTCCCTCGATCAGACTTTCCAATCACCTTCAAAGAAGTACCTTAACTTTAAAAAAAAAATGACACCGAGCATTTCTGAGTCCGTTCTTCGGAATCAGCCGCTTTATATTCGGTTGGGTTTTATCCGTAAAGTTTTTATTCCTGGGTAATAGAATAGAAGCCTAAAGATTTACGAACTAATTTATGTTTTTTAATTAAAATTTCTTAATATATCAAAACTTACAATTATAGTCATTTTCATCAATTTCGTTACAATTTCATTAAAATGAGTCATTTTGAAAAGATTATTGCTACAATTAGGTTAAAGTTAAAGGTTCATTACTCAAATTGGATTAAACTTGATGGACTATTGCCACAATTTTTATCATTTGATTTTTCACATTTATACACATTTTGACAGAGTTCTAATGAAGTTGATGAAAAAGACTATAACTGCATATTTTGGTGAGTAAAAGGGGGTCAAAAATTTAGTTAAGTTACCATTACTCCGATTAAATTAAAATCAAGAGATTGTTGCTACAATTTTCTTAAAAAATAAATAAAAACACAGAAATTCGTGTATATATTGTTAGTCCTTTCACCTTTTTCTTTTTCTCTCTTTTTCTTATTGCTTTTTTTCCAGACAACTTTAGTTTTTTTCTGCTTTTTCTACGTTCATTTTAACATTCCATTCACATTTACCTCCTTATTTGCCCTTTAACTTTTAAGCAACGGTAACTCTTACCTTTTCGTTAACTGAAGAGGGTAAAAGGTGATAATTTACCTCTACCTCGTCTCTTGAAGTGGAAAAACTAACGACAGTCTAACCAACTCTCACATTTAAATAAGAAAAGCATGAGAACCAAAATATGAAAAATCTCATACTGATAACCGTTACATAAGTTAAATTCACTTGAAGATGCTCTTACAATATTTATTATCTCTTTGAAGCGATTTTATAAAAAAGCAGTTCCCATGTTCTTTCCAAAAATAATTACAACCCTCCGAGAATCATTTTCAAATGAGCCCTTAACACGTCATTCCCATAACGTCTTTTTTTTCGGGTTGAATCCCATAGAACAGGTTCCTTAATTTCCAATTTCCTTTACTTGTCTAGCTGATACTTTGGGTTGTTGAAAAATGAAAATACCAGATTTCTAGTTAAAGAAAAGCTAAAGATACAAATTCTCCATCCACCGAAAGTGCAAGGAAGAAAAGCATTCGTCTTGATTACTATGAAACGACTACCAAAATATCCATCTTTCCACTGTTTGATTACAGATACAGGAAAACGCTGCATTTCCTTTACAAAAGTTGATGGATTGGCTACAGAATGTTGCGACAATGACCCGAACAGGTGATTAAATTCAACAGACTGAGGAATAACGCAGTGGGCCTTCGTGAGGATTAAGCGCCTTGAGATGTTCTAGTATCGGAGAAAATTTCAAGCCAATAATTCTCACCTCTGGATTTGAGTGTCCATCCAGAAAAGTATCTGTGATCTGCAACGAGCACCATTCGACATGACTTATCATGCCACAGATTGTCAAGACACGATACAAAATTAGAACACTGATCACAGTTTGTAAGTACCTGAGTGCATCCAAGAAGTTTTAGTATCCTCAGTGATAGGCAGCTGTCCACAATTAAACCCAGGGCCTCATCTGTCAAATTCCGGCACCATGATAGATCTAGAGTATGCAACATCCTTGAACGTTTGGCAAGTGATATGGCTGTGTTGTGGCCGACCTGAAAAGAACCCAATCCGTATTCATAATGTAAGAACAACTAACTAGTTATGGCTATGTAGACCAGGGTCTCAATCAACCTCTGGCCTACTGCTCAAGCAAGTGGTGAGCAGATTATCAGTCAAACCCCAACTTTGGCTCGTGCAATTTAGCAGACATAAATTATCGACAGTGTGAGTGCGCGTGAGTTTGGGTGGGTGTGCACACACAAACTCACTGCGAATGTGTGTATTCTGGTCCTCATACAAGATGTGACTCTGTGTGTGTGTGTGTGTGTGTGTGTGTGAGAGAGAGAGAGAGAGAGAGAGAGAGAGAGAGAAAAAGTTTTACCATCTCAATATGATTTAGTGAAAGTTCCTGTAAGCATTCTCCAGAAGTTTCCAGGAATGCAGCAATGGCTTCATCACTGTCACACAGGGAATAGATTGTTCTGTAAGTGTGCCTATTTTGTGCATTGAGCACCAAAATGAAACTAAAATCACATCAGCATATAACAGTAAAAATATATCAGGTTCTATTAACGACTCAACGGGGGTCGAAAATCCAACCTAGAAAATTTATCAAGGGTCAGCGCAATTAAGAACTACTCCATTAAGTCTCATACCAAATTAATTAGTCACGTGCACTCTGTCTAAACAGGACTGAGTACCAGCATTGCAATAATCTCTAGCAAAAACAAACTAAAAATCATATCTACTTTGATGGAAAAAGAATAAAATTAAACCTATTCATTAAGGAAAGCACCTGAATGGATTCCGTCGAAAATTTAATGTTTGAATTGCTCGGCAACCATTTGCAAGATATCCTAAAGTAGAATCAGTCAATTTGTTCAAGTTAGCAAGGTCAAGTGCACATAATCCCGAACAGGTTTCAGCTATCACTTTCACAGAAGAATCTGTCAATTTTCTGCACAAAATAAAAAGCAACCCGCATAAGTAGAAAAACAACATATAATTGAGGAACAAATGAGAGAATTTATTGCAAAAGTTGTGCACTAAGAAGTGTTAGAAAGACTTACACACAATCAGTCAGAACAAGCTCCTTCAAACTGTGACCACGAGCAGTGATAAATTCCCTAATAAAATTGTCGCAAACATTTTCGAAGCCTGCTAGCGAGAAAACCTCCAAACGCTCAAGCTTCTTCAGTTCTGGTAGCATAAGCATAGCATCAATGCCTTGGCAATCATTTAGATATAGTTCCTTCAGAACTGATCCCAATGAGTCAGCTAAAGTGCCAATACTCGAGTAAGTGAGAAGAGAGCACTGGCTGAGGTTTAGAGATCTTAGTGCAGGGGCAGAAGAAATAAGTTGACCAAGCCCAACATCTGAGAGACGGCATGCACCACTTAGGGATAAAGTGACTAGGTTAGGCAAGCAATTTGATGACTGAGCTAAAGTAGAATGCAATATATAATCTGGCATACAGCGCCCACACTGATCAAGTTGTAGCACCTGATTTTCACCAGAGAGTAAAAAAGTTTCAGATCACAAGACAAGAAGCTGGAAGTCTACACTCAATGAACAACGAACTTCCATATTACTGATAAACAACAGAAATAGCTTTCATTGAGTAATTAATCCTTTTATAAAACATTAATGCTGGTTGCTAAGCTACGTTTATCAGGATATCACTGGAAACATGAGAAAACATGTTTGCTGTCCCTCTGCTCCCATATAACAGAATCACGAATACCATATGAAGTAGACTTTCAGCACCAATAATTTCCCACATCCTTGTGGCAGCAGAATTGGCACTGAAAACTCTAATGTAGGAACTATGGTCAGTTCAACATTCTCTACATTCAGATGTGAATGTGATCATAACAAATCAATTGCTCGCTCTCTCACCGCTCCCAGTTAACAGGAGTGACACCGTCGATACTATAAGAAGCAAGACTCTAATTATTCAGCATAAAAGCTCAGTTCAGTTAAATGAGCATCACAATACAATAAGAGCAGAGTATTCTCATCTTCTACCTATGAACCATAATTGCATTCATACATAGCAAGCTTGTCTATTGACTCAGACTAAGCATTTCAAATTCACCTGATATATCACACACGCACCAGATACAAATGAATGTTATATATGAAAAACTGAAGCTCAACCAAAAATAAGAGAACGTACTGATAAATTGACGGTGTTGCACTGCTGAAAAGATTTTGTAAACTGCTCCTCAGTCATCCATGAGCAATCCCGTAACCGAACCTCTGTTGGAGATCCCTGAACAAGAAGTTCGAATAGATGACTGTTCATTTTTCGAGAATCACAAAGCATCTGACTTAGCCGGTGCCTCAAAGCATCTGCCACATGGTCAAGTGAAACAATTGCATCAGCATTCTTAGCAAGAACCAACAAACATAGATCTTGCAGTGAGGGAACCGAAATTTTTGGGAGGGGACGGTCTGGAAACTTCTTAGGAACCCAATTCACTGATGGTGGCTTGGTCTTGTCTTTATAGTGCACTTGCACATCTTTTTCTGCTCGATCCTTAATAATTTTGATGGCCGTAGAGAAGGGACCAGGCCAATCTTCGATGTCCTGTGGCACTTCAGCATCAGGAGGCAAATGATTCACCTGTTCCTCTTCAGCAGAAAAATATGCAAATCGAGACGCATTTCGCCTAGCTATTTCTCGAAACCGCTCCATGTATACGTTTCCATCTGATACATTCTCTCTTGTATTACTGTTACTGTCATTTACCTGCGTCTGATCGTGCAATGCTACCTTCTCTCCAGTATGAATAGGAGCAGAAAACACATTGTCCACGGCTACATTCTCTCCTCCATCATTAGCATTCGATAAATCCGCTTCTCCAACCAATTTCCCCTTCCCTTTTTCTTTGCTGCTGTATCTCCTTCTGACCTTTCCTGTATCATTCTCGCTGGGAGTCACGCCATCTTCAAGATCTTCAATGGCTTCGCTCAACTTCTTCTTCCCTTTAGGACTACTACTCTTCAATACACTCTCACTTGCCCTCTCCTTGTCCGAATCCGAATCTGAATCCATCTCCACCACATCGACACCATTGACTGCAGAACGACTCTCCCCCAACTTTCTCTTCCCTCTCTCTCCTCTTCCAACTCCACCTTCCCTCGTCACGCTACCATTCTCATCGGCAACTAAATCAATCACCAAAGCACCATTACTACTACCATCCACTCCCCGTTTCGCCAGTTTCTTCCCCGACCGCAAACTCAAAAACCGCCTACTCTCTCCATCTTCCCCTTCACATTCGGAAGCCGGCACATTAATATCGATCTCCAACTTCCTTTTCTTCTCCTCAGTCTCTTCCTCAACTCCCGCACCCGCAACCATAACCCTTTTCCCAAACAGAGCAAAACCCACCTCTCCATTCGAATCACGATCATCACCTTCTCCCCAGCCACTAACTATCCCCACCGCTTCGGCAGAACCCAGAGACTTGGAAGCGAGACGCAGACTCCGCCGCCGCATCACTCCCACAACAGGAGCCAACCCGGAGCCCAACCCGACAGAGCCCTTTCGGGGATTCGGGGCAAAATTAGGGCCAGGGTTTTGGGGTTGGGAGGAGGAGGAAGTCGAAGCGGTGAGTGAAGGAGTGGAGGACTCGTGGGTCTGGGCTGGCGTGGGGGGCTCTAATTTGAGCGGCGTCTTGGGCTTCCGAGGCGTCGTTTTGGGCGGAGCAATATCGCGAGACCTATGAACCGTCATTTGACTGGATTGATTGATGGGGAGAAATGGCGCCAAATGTCGGGAAAATGAGCGGAGACGATCGGAGAATTGGAAGTGACAGGTCCACTTAATTAGGGTTTTTGTAAGAGAGAAGCTTTCACCGTACGATTAATTTGGGGCCGGTTCGATTTTCCCGCCAAATATATAGAGCGTGTGGAAGTGCAACTCTTTTCGCACCATTTCATTACTACTACTATTTGAAATCTAAACCGAGTAATGTTATTATATTATGTTTTTATATCATCATCTTATGTGCTATCTGATATGCACAGTTACATTATTTAAAAAATTTGTAAAATTTAAAGAAATGAAGAAGAAATACTCCTCGTATACCACAATCATCATTTAATTGACTAATTTTTTTTAATTATTAGTTTATTAAATAATGAACTAAATTTAAAAATCTAATTAATTCAAATAATGTGGTTGTTCACATCAAATGACATCTAAAATTGTATAATGTGGTACAAAAACATAGTATGAATAACATTACTCATCTAAAATTAGCCCCTAAAAATCTATCACAATTTCGCAAACAAATCCCTCAACTTTATGGACTTGGCTGTAGTATTTATATTTATGTGATACAAGTATCATCTCAACGATAACCAACTTTTAATTTCGTTAATTTGCCATTGTTTGATGTGTGTATTGATTTGACTTGCTTGGATATTAGCTTAGGACCTGATTGTAATTGACGCATGTATGGTGACGAGGCTTTATCGTTAGTGAGCTATCTCGTTGTAAATATTCTATATTTTATCAAACAGAAAGAAAACTCAAAAGATTCCATATTTATTGTTTTACATTTAATATATTAAATGGCAAAATGTACCATTTTTTCGTGAAAATTATATTAAAAAGTTTTGGGAATAAAATAATATATCACTAAATTATCAATAAGCTAAATGTCACAATATCAAATCATTATAAAATAAAAATATCAGCAATATTTCGCTAATAATTTTGTACACGCCAACCATCACCTAACCACTCCAAATTTCCAACACGACACCTCACACTTTTTGAAGGAAATATAATGTGTACACTTAACACCATTCGACTAATATTATAATAAAATGATAAACTTTCTCCCAAGTCATCTTATATCCTTTTGCATGGTGATCACTTTGTAATTTAACACAAACATAGTTACATAACAACGATACAAAGTCATTTCCAATTTCAACCGAGGACTAATATGCTACTTTTAGCCCCAAACCATCTCTAGGGTTTCGCAAACTACAAACCGCTGTTTCTTCCACGCGTAGAAACTTGTCAAATGGAAATTGGACAAAGATTGTCTGCCCTTCCACTTTCGGTGCCCTCCTATTTATGTAGTTATGATTAAGCCACGTCAACATTTTATATTACTATTCATTTTTGTCTTATTATCTCTATAAAAAAACAATAAAATGTTAATATGGCTTAACCATGATCATACAAAACAAGAGGGCATGGGAGGGCATCGGAAGTGGAATAACAGACAATCCTTATCCATGGAAATTTCCCTTGTCCCTTTTCTTTTTGTCAATGAATGTCGAATTTTCGTTCCATAGACCATTGAGAAATGGCCAAAGGGAAATGACTCGGAAACTCCTCGTTTAGTCGTTTAGGAAGAACATTGGATGCCCGGAGGCCCAGACAGGTCTAATTCCATTACTTTCCAACCAGGCAGCTTGAATTCATCCCAATCGTGAGTTATGAAAAACATTAATTTATACACACATATTTTTTTTTTTTACTGTCGGATCGAATGAATTTAAAATGATTAAAATACAAAAATTAACAGAGAGTGTATGGAAAGTAAAAAATAGTGAATGCATAGCACCACCCATAAAAATATGTTCAATAGACGGAGCCCGAGAAATTTGAACTTAAGAATTTCGAGTCAGTGATAACACGTTTAACACAATAGGTTAAAGTGTTTTACAATTATAAAAGCACTTAGATTAAAATTCTTAGGGCTCGTTGGAAGCTCTTTCAAAATAATTGAAAGAGTTTTTAGTGAAAATATTATGGGTTCTAAAAGCACTTGAAGTGCTTCATGTAATAACTACTTCAAGTGTTTTTTCAAGATTTACTCGCATTTTTATTAAGAATTAGTTTCAAAACCATTTCACCAAAAACACTTTTAATAGAGGATGGGGCCTAGTTGTAGTGGCACTAGAGCCAAGAAAACTCCCACTCACCCAAGTTTGATTCCCCCCACCCCCAAATTTAACTAATGACGAAAAAAAAAAAAAAAACACTTTCAGTAAAAATGCTCAAAGAAGCATATACTAGAGTTTGTGTGATTAGAAAACAATGGTAATGTGTAAGATCATCTCTTCCATTTCATCAAGATCACCGGATCAAGTGATTTGAATATTTGAAATTTCATTCAACGGCAAAAAATTATTATAGCTTTTAAGAGATTAAAACAAGTGGACTGTTCGATGAAATTTAAAAAGCTCGGATCATTTGATCCGATGACCTTGGTAGAAGAGATCCAGAAATGATGTATTTCCTAGGAAAATGGCAACACTTTTTAGGATCATTGGTTAAGATATTGAGTTATCTTTCCGTACGTATAACATAATGGTAATGTCCCCTTCAATTCTCTATATAGTTTACAATTGGGCACGCATTCACACTAGCAAACATAAGTGAACAAACAAAGTATGTTCAAAATTAAAATACTAAAATACAAATAAGAGAAGACGCGTCGTCCTAAAAGGTCTGGACCTTTCTGTCATCCCATTTGGACCCATTGTGATTATTGACTTGCATATATACATACATTATATATATACACACACACACACACACAAGTGCATTTTACTTGCATATATACATACACTTTACATATATATATATTTTACTTGCATATATACATACACTTTACATATATATATATATATACACAAGTGCATTTTATATACATGCATATATCATATATGTATACATATCAATAATTATTAAATTATACACATGTACATATCAATAATTATTTAGTTTACCTAGCATTATCCTATCAATAATATTACACAATTCATAATTTGACTAAAATACTTATTCAATACAACAATTCTGCTCTCCAAAGGTTCTTATTTTAGGGAGTTATGAGAACCAAGTGCATATTAATTAGCATGTGTGGTCCAATATGTTAGTAGATATGGTACTAAGTTTTTCACTCTTGTGTTTCGGGTTCGAAACTCTTTTTTGTCTTAAATTATTGTAATAGTTTTGAATTATCTTTATCTCCTTAATAATAATAATAATAATAATAATAATAATAATAATAAGTACATATTAACCACAATATTATAGTATAGATCTAAAATTTAAATTATTTGACAACTTAATAAAGTAAACCATTAAAATACGAATATTTAAAGCTTTTTAATCTAGATTAATATAATCTTAACGTTAATATGCATTTGTTCCTCGTAGATTCTCAAAAGGAAGACCTCAAAACTCATCAATACAATCATAAATCATCATCTAACAGCTAAATATAATTTACACGAATATTTAAATTAGAAGAAATTTAATCATCTGAGATGGTGAAAAGTATTGAATACGATTAGTATTAGTCAAAGTTATTCATAAAGAATAAAAAAGTATTCTCCCAATAAAGGATGCAATCATGCAAGCGCTATCAACTCTGCAGTCAAACTTACATTTCAATCAAAGTCAGCATCCAAATAAATTACATATATTTCTTTCGAATAAAATTAAATTTGTAGATAAAATTAGCAAACTAAATAATATGTTGTTTATAACCAAGAGCTAGTAGTTCAGTAGTAAATGTCAGATTTTGAGGCTTCATTCACACTAAAAACTAGAGGGTTTGAAACCTGTTGCTGGTGTGGAAGCCAGATTTATGGTCAGTAGAGGTTGAAATGCTTCTGTGAACTTGGATGTGGTGGATAATCGTGGCTCGCCACCAGTTGTTCCTCTTTTTATTTATTTATTTTTAATAATGTGTCTTTTATAAGCATATTTATCAACGTTTAAATAATAACATAATCATCAACTTATATGTCATTTAATTTACAAAATTTTATTTATAATATCTTAAATCTTTTTTAATAAAAAAAACGGAAAGAAAATGGAATCATGGTGAATATTGGATCCAAATATTATAATCGGAATTAGTGTCACCATCTTCATTGGCTGGCCACCGCCTTACTAAACAAATCCAAATTCCGCCCCCAACACATTTTCGGATTTCAGGACTTTCTGACGCGTCACAATTCTAGAGAGAGAAAGATAAGAGAAGAGAAGAGAAAGCCTGGCTGTTGCTGCTGCTTTGTGGACAGCTTTAATGGCGATCGCAACCCAATCCAATCACCAACGATAACCAATAAATACCACTCTGATCGCTTCAAAACGCAGCGTTTTACAGTGTTACAGAGTTTCAGGACATGGGTCACCACCACCACCTCCACAACTCCGGCGATGGCGTCTCGCAGCGAGTCAACAGCCCGAGATTCTCGGGCGCAATGACTCGCCGAGCTCACTCGTTCAAGCGCAACCCCAACGCCGGCGCTGCTGCTGCCTCCAACAATGGAAGTTCTCACAGCAGCAACATCGGAAGTAGCAGTAACACCAACGGCGGCAATGGCGGGTTCGTCGGCGAGTACGAGATTGATCTCCAGCTGAACTCGCCCAGATCTGAAATCGGCGGGAACCCGGTTCCGGCTGATGGGTTTGACTCATTTTTGGAAAGGAAGCAGACCCACAACCATGTAAGCCAGAGAGTTGCGGTGAGAGGGTTCCTGAGGAGGCCAATTGGATCTGTGGTGGCGGACTTGGGGTTGAGGGAGAAGCGGAAGCTTGGCCATTGGATGTTCTTTGCGTTTTGTGGGGTTTGTTTGTTTCTCGGGATTCTGAAGATTTGTGCTACTGGTTGGTTTGGATCTGCTATTGAAACTGCTTCGTCCAACCAGGTTGGCAAATTATTATGTTTCTATAAAATATGCTTGTATTTCGTAGCTAAGTTAGCTAGAGCAGTTCGAATCCCCTTCCCGTAGCTCTGATTGGTTAGAATATCGCTCGAATAAAAAAAGAAATATATGGTTGTATGTTTATATATATGTTTTCATATGTGTGTGCGCGTGCTCGAGTGAGTGAGTGCTTTCGATATTGTATGTGTTATGCTTGATGAGATTGTTTTAGGATGGATTGCATTTGCTCTATGTTAGATTTTTCGTGTATTTGTTCAAATTTTCCTAAGATGGTTTCTTCTAAATTTAGGATGGTGCCGACTCCATGAATCTTTTAAAACGGATGGATCAAAGCTCTCACGAATATGGATATAGGGATGGAGGAAGTCATGTTGAACAAACAATAATGATGGCGTCTGGTGTGAACCGTGTGGTCGTTGAAGAGAAAAGCGCTGAAGTAAGTCTTAAATCTTAAGTCTTGATCACATTCCTTTCGCTTTTTGCTCTCTTGTTTCCTGAAAGTAATTGAGGGTATGGAAATTGACTTCTGGTTCAGTACACAGGTGTCTGGTCCCGACCGAACAATGAGAATTTCAGTCAGTGCATTGAGTTGCCAAAAACTTACAAACGTATGTGACACATGCAACCAAATGACTTTACTGTTCTCTTTCTCTGTCTTTGGCCTCTGTGTGTTTAGATTTGTGAGCTTGAGGTTTTCATTATCTCATGTCCTACTTGCATCTTTTGGCAGAGCTGGACGCAAAGACCAACGGTTACATTCTTATAAATGCTAATGGCGGCTTGAATCAGATGAGATTTGGGGTCTGGCTATTGTGCATTTTGATTATTCTACTTGTTTAAGATTTCATTGGTGTTAACTATAGTCTGATGCATTATATTTTGAGAGTGCAGATCTGTGATATGGTTGCTGTTGCTAAGATCTTGAAGGCGACGCTTGTCCTACCTTCACTTGATCACACTAGCTACTGGGCTGATGAGAGGTTTGTTTATTTCCGTAGTTCTGAGTATATCATATAGTTGTTCAAGTTTCTTTATGCTCCAAATGATATGATTGCGTTAAAGTTTTCCTGGTGGTATAATCTGAACTAAGTACTTCATATCTACTCGCAGTGGTTTTAAAGATCTGTTCAATTGGCAACACTTCATTGAGACTCTAAAGGATGATATCCACATAGTAGAGACATTACCCCCTGCCTATGCTGGAATCGAGCCTTTCAACAAAACACTGATATCTTGGTCTAAGGTCAGCGTCCGTGTAAACTTATCCAACGTACAGTAATGTTTATTACTGTAATATTGCCAGAGGAACATAGGTTGAGCATTCATTAGGGATGCTCTGCTATGTTCTAAAAACGATCCAGATATTTTGTCCATTCAATGCACACGAATGGCTATGCTTAACTGTAATTCCCAACGTATCTCATATCATTTATTACTATTTCTTAGATTAATTATTGCCAGCTGATTAGCTTGTTTTGCATTCATTTGTCCAGGCTAGTTATTATAAGTCAGAGGTTCTCCCACTGTTGAAGCAGCACAAAGTAATCTATTTCACTCATACGGATTCTCGAATTGCCAACAATGACCTCTCAATTTCCATTCAAAGGCTGAGGTGCCGTGTGAATTACAGGGCATTGAAGTATTCAGCTCCAATAGAAGAACTTGGAAGAACCTTGATTTCTAGAATGCGGAAAAGTGGAGGCCCTTATCTTGCTCTTCATTTGAGGCAAGTGGTGTATAAATTTTAACTTTAGTATCCGATGGACCATTTCACTCTTTTGGTGTGCATGAAGTTGGTGATCTTTCAGAGATGAAATGGCGATTCACGTTAAATATTTGTATTGATATATATATATATATATATATATATATACAGAGAGCTTAAGGGGAGGGATCCCCATTTTTTGAAAAAAATGGGGATTAGGTGTGGGGCCCACTTCACATCGAATTTCAACGATCTGAACCGTCTATTTTGTTAGTCTCGATTCATAGATCATCCTTGCAAAATATTAGCTAAATTGGAAATGTTTAAGACATCTACTTGGGTTCAAGGAAATGAACGAATACTTTGTTATATAAGAAAAAATGAAATTTGATCTTGATAATTAAATGGGCAAATGGTTTCGGATTGAATTGAATTTTTGCAAGGGTGATCTATGAATCGAGACTAACAAAATAGACGGTTCGGATTGTTGAAATTCGATGTGAAGTGGGCCCCACACCTAATTCCCATTTTTTTCAAAAAATGGGGATCCCTCCCCTTAAGCTCTCTGATATATATATATATATATATATATATATATATATAATGAATTTGCATTAGTAAAAGTAGGTTTTCTTTTGCTTTCTTTGATATGTAGGGTGATTGCAGCAACTTATTGTAAACTTATCTCCCTCTTATGTAAATTGTAATTTCCTCATCAGGTATGAGAAGGATATGCTTGCATTTACGGGGTGCAGTCATAGTTTGACAGCAGAAGAGGATGAAGAACTACGTAGAATGCGATATGAAGTCAGCCACTGGAAGGAGAAAGAAATTAATGGGACAGAGAGAAGGTTGCTTGGGGGCTGCCCATTGACCCCAAGGGAGACTTCGCTTTTGCTCAGAGGGCTCGGATTTTCATCCAGTACCAGGATTTACTTGGTAGCTGGTGAAGCTTATGGGAATGGAAGTATGCAACATCTTGAGGATGAATTCCCAAACATATTTTCCCATTCCACTCTTGCTAAAGAGGAAGAGCTGAATCCATTCAGGAATCATCAGAACATGTTGGCTGGTATAGACTATGTTGTTGCCTTACAGAGTGACGTTTTTCTTTATACATATGATGGAAACATGGCAAAAGCAGTGCAAGGTCATAGGCGCTTTGAGAACTTTAAGAAGACCATTAATCCAGACAGGTAATTACATAACCAATTTTCTTACAACTCCTTCTAGCATGATTATTTTTCTTTTTCATTCATTACATTTTCGGCGTACATTAAGTTCCATTCCATTGGGGATGCAGGATGAATTTTGTGAAACTTGTTGATGAGTTTGACGAAGGAAAAATCTCTTGGAACAAGTTCAGTTCCAAGGTGAAAAAGCTTCACATAGACAGAGTTGGAGCTCCATATCCGAGAGAGGCTGGCGAGTTTCCAAAACTGGAGGAAAGCTTTTACGCAAATCCATATCCAGGCTGTATATGTGAAGCAAGAAGGAAAAAGTAGAGTGCGGTAACAGGTTTTGCATTAAATCACGGTATGAGTTCAGCAGCGTGCAAGACATCAAGGTCTGTGCTGCCATTATTTCAAACGAATCAGCAAGGGAGTGGCAATCTTAAATTTCCAATTGCAAAGAGAAATCAGTAGGTTGGTTGGCAATTCCACCAGCTCATTTGGGTGAAGAAAAAAAACCTTCGAGTAGTGTAGAACTGTGACACGATGTTGTTTGCAGCCTAATTTGAGGTTCAACACAGAAGTCATGTGTGCGTTCTCCCGAGCGACCACTGGAAAGTAAAGATTGATACGATGAACAGAAGACCTCCTTGCCAGTGTACCACAGCAGTTAAGTTTACACTGTTGTTTTATATTGCACTTAATTTTTCGTTCTTTTTTCGTCCATAACATAGGGGGTTTCAAAATTTGATTGGATACAAAGGGTTGATACTGAATCGAATGTATTACTTCAAGATTACAAAAATGTAATTCAAAGAATATTAATTTATTACAAGCTCCTTTTCCTTATCAAATGACTCATTCACTCGTCATGGATCATTTTTCCAGCTGCAACTTGTGGAATTACCTTTTTTTGTCAGGGCCGGTCCAGAGATTTCGGGGACCAAGGTTGTTGGCTTGTAGGGCTTCTCTCAGGGCAGGGTTATGTCAAGTGGTTCACATTTTTTCGTCAATCCGAGTATAACAATGTTTTGATATACATTGCTAACTTTAACGATTGAATGTGCGTTATTCCAAGAAATTAACCGGTGAATCTGAGTCGCTTACAAGTAACCTGAATGAAATTACCAATCCTATCATCCAAACTGATGCACGACTAGCAATTTTGATCAAACAGGCTGTACGGTTGTAATTTGACATGAGATAATTGCTTGGAACATAAATTACAAGCAGAAACAGCTTTCTTAAAATTCCCAAAATCTAAGAAAATGGTCCATAACAAGGACAGGAGAGGGATATAGAAAAGAAGCTGACAAAATTGTGTGCTCCAAAACCGAACCAAAATCCAGAAACATCAGACCAAAATTCCAGAGATCACTTAGGCTGTAAAATGGACTCAACCAGGTCCTGAAGAGGCGCAAGCTCCCCTTTGTCAATCAAGCGGAATTCCTGCGTCACAACACGAAGAATGAACATCAAGCAAATAGAATCGAAGCGAAGAACTTAAACTTACGAAAGAAAGGAGGTAGGGCAAAAGCTTACGCATGTGAAGAGAACAAAGTGCTTGAAGCAAGTGTTGAGATGAGCTTCTTCCTTCAAGCTCACAATTTTCTGGAAATGAGAATGGTAGATATGCGCGTAAACGCGAAACAGCCGCTTAAAAATGGTCTTGACAACATCTTGGAAATTGGACGGAAACGGAGCTCCTGTAACACATAACAGCAGATAAGTTGATGGAGGGAGCTTCATCAAAATTCAGGTCTAATTAACTTCGGAAAAGTTTTCTGCTTACCCAATCTTTGAGGAAAGATGGATTCCTCATCGAGCTGAACTTCGATCCAGTCCATTAGATACTCGACATATTTTGGAGCAGAGACCTCAATCGGCTTCTTGATGTTTACTCCATCAGCCCATCTGTACTCATACCTGTGGAGAGTTTAACCACACTTAACACTCAGGAAATATGTTCCCAAAAAAATGCTTATCGAAGGAACTGATGTCGAATGGGGAGGATTGATCAGAGTTAACAAAATTATATAAAGAATTTACTGGACGATCAAGAACTATACTTTGGCCCTGCAGACATAGTCGGACAATTGACCGGCGTGCAGAACTCCGTGAGAGTTCCATATAGAATGTTCACTTGGTTGAAAAAATCGACAGCTGCGGAAAAAGTTCAAGATTGAAAGAAGTTAAAAATATAGTGCAATAACAATTTTCCCGGTTAATTTTGTATCGATACATAAACATGCACACATTAACAACATAAGAATTATGATGATCATATTGAAGTTCTTACTGTTTACTGCCAGCCATTCGTTTATATCTTCGCCGGGAGGCAGACGAACCGCCTCCCTCAGGTTGCCACTGCCCAAAGTAGCATCAATGTGTTTCTGAAGCTGGGCACCCTGCATTTATCAACGTATATATATAAACATATTGCTTCCATCAGGAAAAAAAAAATCATGAAAAACCTTTGAGAAATAAAAAATAGAAAACTAGATTTTAATCCTTAAATAAGATGAAGTTTAGAAAAATATCTTATACAACATTAAAATTTGATTTTAGTCCTTAGACTTTATTTAATGCCAGCATATGTATTCAATGTCTTTTTATTTTATTTTATTTATAATTTTATGGTGTTCAAATTAAATTTTATGAAAATATTATAAATTTTAATTCTCATTATGGTTAGTTATATAAGAAAATATTTTTGTAGAGATTTTTCGGTACACTTATGTTTTTGCATATTTTCTTATGTGCCACTAATTCATTACAATATATTTAGGTACGAACATTTTGGCACACTAGGTTAATATAATATGTTTAGGTATGGACATTTTAGTACACCAGTTTAGTATAATATATTTAGGTATCGACGTTTTGGTACACTAGTTTAGTATCATATATTTAGATACGAAATTTTTCGGTATGCTTATGTTTTTGCATATTTTCTTATGTGCCACTAATTCACTACAATATATTTAGGTGCTACAATATATTTAGGTATGGACATTTTCGTACACTAATGTAGTAAAATATATTATGATTCGAATGTTTAGGTATACTAATTAGAGGAAGTAAAATAAAATTAATGAATTAAATGCGTATAATAATTATAGAATTTTAATGTAATGACATTAAATAAGATTTTTATTAAATATTAAAACAAAAATATAATATAATGAATTTGAATTAAGTACACATTAAAAAACTAAAACCAATATCCAATCTAACACTAGCTTTTCATTGAATTTTAATCTTCTTCAAAGATTAAAGTTCAAAAACCACAGAAGTAAGTAAGCATGATTAGGGTTGGCTGAGGAATGTATGTATGTAATAAACCAACCTTACTGCCGGACGGAGCGCTCTTTTTCGGCCGGAATGTCTTCTGGTTTCTGCAGAATTATCAAAGATGGAATTATCAAAGATGTGATTCAGGGGAAGGACGAAAACAAAAAACATGTTCCGAATTCGAACAAACAAATTTTTATTGGGTTTTTTGTTTTTCTGATCCAAATTTCAGTGAGTAAACAGATAAAATTTTAAATTTTGATTGATCCCCATTTAGCAGAATCCTCTAGCAAAACAAAATATGACAAGAGTTTTGGTGCAAACTGCAAAAGCATGCATCAAACATGACAGGTATATCACAATCGTCACAAAAACCCAAGAAAAAAGCCCGAGACAAAAAAAATATAGGGTTCTAGAGTTCATGATCCTGAATCCAATATAGTTTTGGATTTAAAAAATTGGGATCATTAGGTACAAACCTGCTTCCCAGGCCAAAGAGACTCATCTCGTCCCTCTCTCTCTAGCTCTGCAGAACCCAAGGCGATAATTGAGGGACAATTCTAGGACAAAGAAGGAATATACACACAGAGACACTATATATGAACGGCATATTTATCTGTCTATACACACACACACACACACACACACACACTATATATATATATATATATATATATATATATATATATATATGAACGGCATATTTATCTGTCTATATATATATATATATATTCTCTCTCTCTGCTTGACCTTGCTAATGCCAGTCTGTCATTTACATCTCAGACGTAGAGAGAGAAAGGGTTTGTCTTCCTTTCTTTTCCATTTGGTTGTCACCCTGCTAACCTGGCTCAATCTCTTTATTTCTTTCTCATTTACTCTAAATTAAGTGTATATGGAAATGTTTGATACATCACGGGAAATAATTTCCGTACATCTCTCTTTTCTCCTTCTGCAAATTATGCTTATTTTTTGTTTTAAAAAAATAAATTAAATAGTTAAAGAAAAATTAAAGAGACATAATAAACACGAGCATACGGAAATAGAAAAAAGGGTCAGAAAATAATTTTCATGTTTAATGTAACACGAGCATTTTTGCTCACCACCATAAACTATGGTGTATGCTAACCATACAACTAATCAATTGACACGTGTCATTTCACTTAACTCTAGTTAACTCTCACATTAAATGTTAGTTTTTCAATTTTGAAAAAAATCAACCAAGATTAAATGAAATGACACGTGTCAATTGATTAGGTGTATGATGAGCATACACCATAGTTTATGGTGGTGAGCAAAAATACTCCCCTAACTAAAAAGAATAATTTTTCTACTGTCCAAAAGAGGAAAGACAAAGAAGATTATGACTGCTGAGGTGGCAATTTGATAATTAAAGAAAGATGTGTGGAAAGTTATGTGTATGCATGTTAATGCACGATTTTGTCGGTCGTTGATACAAGATAATTCTAAAAGAGTCTTCACATGCATCAAAACTCGATGGAATTTTTTTTTGAATCCATATAACCTTTTTTATACACGCATCATAAATTTTAAATGTGAATTGACATTTTTACTCTATTGTATTATTATGATCAAGTACGAGATGAAGTGAACAATAAAACTTTTTATCAATAAATCCATACCCAATAATCAAACCCTTTCCATTGCGCAATCTTTCTCTTATGTTCTATTTTGGTTGAAATCCTAAGGCTATCTCATAGAGAAAAATAAGCTCTTTTTTACGTATAGATGTTGATTTTAAAATTTTGGATCCTCCTATTAAGGTATGATGAAGTGATTTGTGCAAGTTTTTTTTTTTTTTTATTGAATTATTTTGTTTAGGGTTTATGAGTGTATTGCCTGCAATAAAAAGACTTTGTTAGCCGAATTTCGTGTGCAAAACAAAAGAAAAAATAGATCTATCCACAAGCTTTTGCCTTGACAAAGAGGGGGTTTATGTTGAAATTAATGTTGTAGCCCTGCGGTGGGACCCCAAGAGGAGAGGACGGCTTGCTTAACATGGTCATGCAAGAGAACTTGGAATTTATTGAGAGCAACACTGTAGAGAGTGATGGAGACTCCATCAAAAGCAAGTGTCTGGTGTTGGTAATGTCCTTTCTGTCATCCTCCTGTAAACTTAAACGATGAATTAATTCTCACCAATTCTAATTAAGTTCTATTTCTATTTCTATTAATCATGAAGAATTGAAAAAAAAGTCGATGAATCTGTCGGAAGGAGGAACATATTCTTTGACTTTGTGTTTTTATCTTTTAAATGGGTCTAGAGAAAATACATATTAAATTGGATTTGTGAGGAGAGTTTAGATAGTTAAATTGGGTTTAAGAAGATATTAATAGTTTAATTAAAATAATACAGTATAGAGAGTGAGTTGGGCGTAGAATAAAATTATTGATTCAAATAAAATTTCTTAAAATTAATTAAAAAGGACTTAAGTAGAGGATAGAATAATTTTTATATCTTAATCTTAGGGATTAGGGACTTTGATTTCAATGATTGGGAATTTAGCATAATTAAAGAGGACCATCCTCGGTGATTAGTGTTAGATATGATTCGTTAGACAGTGAAACAAATAGAGATAAAGATAACGCACCATATTCAGCATCAGGATCTGTGTTAGTGATTAGGTTTGTGAGAAACCTTTTCTTTTTGGAGGACGGGGATTCGAATTTGTGTGTAGCAAGACCGACATACTACATGATTAATTAGGTTAATTTGTGTTCACAGACTTAAGAGAAAGACTTACATGGTAACATGGCACATGTACACTGCCACAGTAACATAATTTGATGGTAAAATAAAGATATGTAATATGTGTAAGTTTTTATACAAATATTTTTGTTTTACTAGCACAAAATAGCGTATGGTTAACTCGTATTATGTAAATTATTCTTTTAGTGAAGAGTGGGACCAAGAAAGTGTAATATGATATGCATCTTAGCTGTATACCTACTGGCAAAATTAATATGTTAAATATTCTACGAATTTAATTTGTCCAATCAAGTTGAGTTGGAGATGGACCATGTCTTATAAATTAATGGGCAAAAAACTGTTTATTACCATCATGTTTCGTGATTTTTAAGATTTAGTACATCAAATTTTTTTCGTTCCAGAGTCATACCTAAAGTGTAAATTTTGGAACAGTCTCATACATCCGTTAGTCAAACTGTTAAGTTTTCCGTTAACTGATGATATGGCACATACGTGAACAATGATTAGGTGACACGTGGATTAAATTTTTTAAAATAAATAATAAAATAATATTAATTTTTTTTTAAAGGGTATTCTTCTACCTCCCCCACCCCTTCCTCGACACCCCATCCATTCTCCCTCCCTCCTCCCTCCCTCCTCCCTTCCTCCCTTCTCTTCTCTGCACCCACCCAACCCTCATCTCCTCTCCGACAGCCCCGTGAGCTCAAACCTTCGAGCCCGACCTTGGAAAAAGACACCGGCTTTTCCTAATTTTTCGACCCATCTTCGTCTGTACCGTCTTCTTCTTTGGCACCTGCCTCGCTGTTCTCAATTGGGTTCATCCTCCTGGCGAACAACTCGTCAATGGCGCACGGCTGAAGATGGAGGGGGAATGGTGGATTCGCAGGGACCAGGATCCTCGTGTGGATCTTTCTATGCGGATCCAGTGGGGATCAATCCATCCGAACCGTTCAGCTCATATCCTACGGCCTAAGATTATTTTGAATTTTTTTTTTCAGCTTCTCTGTTTCTTTCTCTCCCTTCGTCCCCAAACCCCTCGACATTCGTTTTTCTTTTCCCATTCCAAAAGGCAAAAAGGAAGGATTAATCAAAGAATTAACCCATCAAACAACCCAAAAGAGCAAAGGACTTCTCATATACCCAAGAATTAATCCATCCATTTCCCAGAAAACACAAATAAAATCTTTAGCGCCCACAGTGGTTTCAAGCAAGAATAGGGAAAAATTAACGGAAATGGATTTGGAAAAAATTTCAAGGTGAAACTCCATAGATGAAGAATTCGAATTCTACAAATCGGTATGATAGGCATATCATTCGGCCCGCTTCATTTTCCCCTTCGATCCCTCCACCGGTGACTGATCCGGTCTTCGTACACCATCATCGTTGGTGGCAGCGAGAGGAAGATGGGTCTGCTGGTAGCGACGACGAAGATAACGAGGTCCGTACTGAGCTTTTCCCTTCGTCCCCCAAACCTCTGCTGAGGATTACTTGGTCGTGAGGGCAACCTTGCAAGGGTTGTTGGGTAGTTTTGGGGTGAAAGAGCAGGAAAGAAACCAGCAGGAAAGGAAAAAGAAGGAAGAGGCATCGCCATCACCTTCCTTCCTCAGGACGTAAATTGAAATTTTTATTTTTAAAATTTTGTAATTTTGTAATTCTTTTTAATTTTGTAAGTTTTAATTTTTAATATCCACGTGAGACCCTTATTGACACGTAACGTCCAATCATCCACGTGGGTGTCATGTCATCAATTAACGGAAGACTTAACAGTTTGACTAATGGATGTATGAAACTGTTCCAAAATTTACACTTTAGGTATGACTCTGGGACGAAAAAAACTTTATGTACTAAATCTTAAAAACCACGAAACATAAGGGTAGTAAATAGTCTTTTGCCCTAAATCAATTGTTTATGTATAAACTACTTGGTCTTAAATATAAATAGGATTGTATTATTGCTTGGGGTTGAAGCTTTGATTTCGATGTTGATCTATCATCCCACCAACAACTTGGGGTCATTTTTGATTAGACAAATAATAACCTTAATTGTGGGATTAGATTAGTGACAAGTCTCTTGAGAAATGCGAAGGAAACTTTCTCATAAGTGATATTCTCTATGAATTTTCTGTCACCTTATGTTTTTAGCACAATATTTTATAATGTTGGTATGAAAATTAACGTTAAACTGTGAGGTGACATAGAATTCATGGAGAGTCCTACTTTGAGAAGGTCTCCTTAGCATTTCTCAAGTCTCTACCATCCAAATGTCAAATTGATGTTGAAAAACCTATGGGATTGATAGCTTTTTATACATTCTTGTTTATTTATGTTTGTTTTGTTAATTTGATTTACTCAATTTGACAGCTAGAAATAGATAATGGTGTGTGAGATGCTAAAAATTGTGTAAAAATCACCTCCCATAACAATTATAATATTTGGATACAAAAAAGTGACCTTAACATTGTATGTGGAATCTTCCTACACTATGCGTGTGTAGAAGGCATTTTTTTGAATCACGGCGTGCTACGCGCGACTTACATGTTTTAAATGTATTTATATGCGTAAATTGATAAAAGGAAAGTCAAATATTTGAAGTAAATAAATAATCTTAGATCATGCTAGAAGAAACCCTCATAAACTAATTAAAGAAGCTGAATTCATATAATAAAATCGGTCTTTATAGAATTTATATTAAGAATAGAGAAAATAATATTTGATAAGTAATTGATTGAATCACATTGTTGCTAGTTTATTGCGAGATTGAGCTCACCCCGCCTCCTTAGTGTAGATAATATCGTTTGTTAAAAAAAAAAACAATCATTTAACAACTAATTTAATCACATTATTATCCGCGTGCAAAAGACATTTTTTATAACTGGCATTTCACTCCTCTTAAAATGTTTTGAACGTATTTAAAAATAGAGAAAATAATATTTAATAAACAACTAATTGAATCACATCACTGCCCAACCCCTCATCTCCCTTAGTGTAGATAATATCGTTTGTTAAAAAAAAAAACAATCATTTGACAACTAATTTAATCATATTATTATCCGCATGCGAAAAACCTTTTTTATAACCGGCATTATACGCCTCTTAAGATGTTTTGAACGTGTTTGCGAAATAGAGAAATTGAATCACATTATTACTAGCCTATTGTAATGTACTAATTAAAAAAAAAAGCACAAAAAATTAATTATTAAAAAAAACACTATTAAAATGACGAAAATACCCCTGCATTATTTTGGTATGCCTTTGAAGTTTTTTTGTCTTGGGGGCATTTTTGTCCAAATATTTTGTTGAAGCTTGGTGACACCAAAAGCACTATTAACCTTTTGTATTGGCTTTATATATAAGATTAAAGAGTGTATCAGCATTATCACTTTAAGTGTCCAAATAACATAACCTTAATATCTACTTGCCATGCTAATTAACTTCAATTCCAATTTTTCGCTCGTCTTTTCAAATTTCTGCTTGTATTATAATATGTGCATTAATTATATTAAGTGCCATACTTTTTGAAAAACGATAAAATGTCTACATTAAGCAACGAGGATAAGGATTCAAACACGGAACCTCAAGTGCAAAGATGAAGACTCTTAATCAACTGATTTACAAGCTACTTGTAATACTAAAGAACATTGAATTAATGATATAATTTTGTATATGAGGTAAGAGCAAGTCCACCCCTAAAGACTTTGCGCCAGCACTCAGCCCATTTATCCACTCAAGTGAATAGTAATAGACCCCCGTGAACAGTAATAGGCCAAATCATCTCCACCCCTAACAAAAAATAGCCTAGTCAATTTTATTACAATATTATTATTTTTTGTTATAAAATAATAAAAAATAATAATTTGACAGATTGTACATCAAAGCACGCCAACCCACCACCACCTTCATCATCACCGTGAGCTCTCTTTCTCCCCCTCTCCTTCCCTTTCTCTCAAAAAATGCTCCTCAGACCAGAGCACGCCAACCCCATACCCCTCCATCAAATCCCCACCTCCCCTTCACTCTCCGCTTCCTTTCCACCGCCCAGCGCCCTTCACGGTCCAACCCCCCCCCAAAATTGGTCGACATCGGCGCCTGGGCTCCCCAGCTCCAAACCCACCGCCTCTGGACCTACGCCCTGACCTTCAGCTGCATCGCCGGATTGGATGTCATCGTCCTCAACAGCTTCCAAGACCAGCTCGTCCTCAACAGCAAGTTCCGGGTCGGCGGCCTCGTCCTCGAAGGTAGCATCGTCCAGCTGTCTTCCTTGCTGGAGATGGAGTTCGTCATCATCGATTTCAGATCATGACATCATATAGGCCAGTCCCAAGGTCTGTCAATTTCGGGCTGGCCTGGAGACCAGCTTGGGCTGGGTGCCAGGCAATCCCGTGGGCTGGAGTGGATTGACAGGATCCCAGCCTGATTTTTTGACTGGGTGCTGGGCTATTCCACCTCCGATGGACTTGCTCTAAACACTCACTACGACTAGATTTGAAAAGTTTACTAAAAACACGTATCGTTCCATTTCAAAAGCAAATTAATGAACATGAGCTTCATCAAGAAAAAAAGTAACAATATTAATGGATTTTTGGGTAGTTGACATTTCCCGCCATCTCGGAGCTCAATGTACCGTTATAATAACGGCTTTTCAAACTCTCTCAAGCTCAAAGAAGGAAGCCCGCCCACCCACCCACCTCCAAGGCCTAATCCAGGTAAGGAATTGTTATTAGCACTTCAAAAATTTCATTTGACACTCTTCACAGGTGTATTTTTCTTTTTAAATATAAAAAGTTTGGAGTGCCAATAACAATTCCCATCTAGTAAGGCCAAACCAAATTCACCCACCACTCTTGGCCTTCCTTGCAGTTGGCCCCGTTCATCCCATTGTCATCATCACATTTCGCCATTTTCTCGCATGTGTTCAAATCCCTACTTTCTCCTCACGTGCTCCTCTTTTTATTGTTATACATTGATTCTTTTTTGTATTATTCAATCCGAGAAAAAGAGAAGAGTGCAGAAGAAGGAAATGAGAGTATGGATAAAACATTGTCGTCCGAATTCAAATAACCTTAATTCAACATCGTAAGAGAGTGATTTATTGACGTGGATGTATTGATTGGTAATTTATGAAATTAACTTAAGTTGTGAACTTGATGTTTCTTTCATGGAAAGTTCCTAAGGAAAGTGATTGAAAAGTGCCAATAAAGTTTTTTTTCTTTAACAGCCATAGCGCCTTTTGATGTAGAAAAGAAGGGAGATGGAAAATGTGATTTTGATCGATAACCGTCGTGCAAAATTGGATTTGGCATGAAATTTTGGTTAATCTGCAGAAATTAAGCCCAGATTGATGGCTTAATTATGCTACTGATTGAAGTCTTCTTGAGAAAGAAACTACATGGTGGTATTAATTCACGTGTGTTATAATGTATGTAAACTATAGTAAATAGTTGATGGAAATTAGGTATAGTACAATATAAAGATACTTGTGTTATTATACGAGTGGATTAGTAACATCACGTGGCGGTGAGGCGACATTGGAACTTGGCATATATTCCATAAAGAAATTTAAACCATGCAAATATTAGTTAAGGTCAACATTGAGAGTTTATGGTTGAGGTCAACCCTTTGTTCGTTTCATCGTTCGGGTTTAATTGTGCCGTAGCTCTGTAATTCGGATTCAGTAGTTGATCGTCGGATGAACTGCATTGCTGATATCGATCCTAAAGTTGTTCGACCCGACTTGTTTCTTGCTTCAAATTATACAAGATATGTAAAGAAACATGCATTTATTATCTTCAGATGCAAATATGAACAGGGTTTCAAATAAATGGGGCATTTCGCCTTGAAGAATAAGCCCACACAACTATACTTCTACTACAAGCATACAAAAATCGAGCATGGTACTCTTCTACAACGAATCCAGAAACTGCCACTAAGAGGAAACCGAAATGAGAGAGCTTAACTACTAATTAGTACCACCAAGAACACCCTTCAGTTTCTTGATCTGAGCAGCATCGAGGAAAGTAGTCTGCGCAATCAGTTCCGTTGCTAAATCGTTTTTAAACAGCGCAAAGTCCAGAATCTGTCGCCCTGGGCTTGGCCTACTGAAGCTAGCAAATGCAAGGGCTGGAGTCTCACCTCCATTCACTTGGAAGTGCAATAACCCCTGAGGGAAAACCATAATATCACCCTTCTCAAGAGTTCGTAGATAAACTGTGTTCGCCAAGGAAACAAAGCTGGCACAGATTGTCCCTTTGATGACAATCAGGACTCCCAAAGCTCCAGGGTGTGTGTGTGGAATGGGACGACTCCACCAACAGCCAGGTCTAGACGTGTGAGCGAAATGCCAAAGCCGTTGACACCAGGGAACTGAGCAGCAAATGCCGGGGTGACTGCAGCTTTGATGATGTTTGTGGTGTTGCCAGCAATGTCTAGGCCCGAGAAAACAAAGTCATCCACTTTAACTTTTGCAAGAGTAGCCTGCAGGGCCGTCGGGCACTGTGAGGTCTGCAACACAGAAGTCCTGCACAGCTGCATTGGAGGAGGAGAAGAGGAGAAAAAATGTGAAGAAGATAGGAAAAAGCATGGTTACAAAGCGCAACAGTTGTGTGCTTGCTAAAGCCTTTTCTAAGTTGTGTTTCTTGATAAGGAATTTGGGATCATATACACACACAGTGGGATAATGTAAATATCTTGAGCTCATATTGCAATTGGTTGTTCGGAATATGCCCATTAGGGTTACATGTATTGTATTTTGAAATTATACGATGAGGCATAGGACAGATTTCAAGCCGTGAAGCATGTGAGTGTGATATTTTATTCAGATAACAAGAAGAAGCCTCTTTTTGTTTTTGACAATACAGTAACAGCAACAATATGATATGCAGAAAACTACTGACTTACTGTTATTCAAGTTCCCAAATCTTTCACCGTTTCAAGTAAATCCCATCCCAATAGTACTATAAAAATTTGGTGTTCCACACAACGAAAACTAGTAAGTTTTTTTTGGTCTGTTATATATAATTATCAACTATAGATTACCTAACATATTTTGCAACTGTTTTCCTAAACAATCAATGCATTAACGAGATATAGACGTATTTCGTGTTTTGTGAACTTATATATCTTTTCTACTTAGAGGGTCCAAGGTTGTGTCCTAAGATTTGAAGTCCATCGCGAGATTCCGAAAATGGTGAACAGATTGTGGTCCTTGAGAAAATGGACGGGATTGGGGGGTGGGGGGACATAAGAAGATAGTTTTCAAATTCTGTCTTTTTTTGTGTATGATAACTGTAAAATTCTTCTCTTGTTCACCTTATCGTGCAATTTTCAATGAATAAGGTACGCTAGTGTTCTTGTTTCTTGATTGAAAATTAAGCATGTTACCTCAATAATATAGAAATATATAAAAAGAAAGAATTTTGTTTCAAAGATGCATATATTGCCTTCAACATAATTGTTGCTACATTGGTCAGACTGAAGCAGTATAATGCTTCCAAACACTAAACAGAACTCTTTTACTCTCAATCACAACAAGAAAACAAAGGGACATGGAATAACCCCAGAAGACGGGGGATGAAAAGAAAGAGGCAATCTAATTGGTACCACCGAGAACACCCTTAAGCTTCTTTATCTGCGCAGCGTCGAGGACAGTAGTCTGCGCTATCAATTCAGTAGGTAAGTCGTTTTGGAACAGCGCATAGTCCAGAATCTGCAGACCAGGGCTTGGACTACTGAAGCTAACAAATGCAAGGGCTGGAGTTTTATCTCCATTCACTTGGAAGTGCAGTAGACCTTGAGGGATCGCCATAATGTCACCCTTTTTAAGAGTTTTCCTATAAACCGTGTTATTAGCTGAGGAAACAAACCCGGCAATTATTGTTCCTTGAGCAACAAGTAGGATTTCCGAACCCCTGGGGTGCGTGTGAAGTGGCATGACTCCACCCACAGCTAGGTCTAGGCGCGCGAATGAAATGCCGAGGCCATTCACACCAGGAAATTGAGCAGCAAAAGCAGGGGTGACTGCGGATTTGAAGATATTCGTGGTGTTGCCGGGAATGCCTAGGCCAGAGTACACGAAATCATCTACCGTAACTTTAGCAGGCTTTTTGCAAGAGTAGCCTGCAGGGCCCTCCCGGGCTTTGTAGTTTGCGATGCAGAAGTCTTTCACAGAAGCAAGGGAGGAGGAGAGGAGGAGAGAGAATGTGAAGAAGATAGGGAAAATCATCTTCACGGATCGTTTCGTAATTTTTTCGGTTGTAGCCTTCTATTTTGAGGTGTTTCTTGATAAGGAAATTAGGACTGTATTTATAGAGGGATATTAGAACGTAACGTACACGACCGAGGCAAGCGACAGCAGTAATATTATAATGTAACGTATACGACCGAGTCAAGCGACAGATTTCAAACTTTGAGGCATGTGATTAAGACATTTTCTACCTCGATCTTTGCAATTGTGACTTAAGAATCTAAGATCGACGTAGCTATATCAATCAAGCAGAAGCAGTACAGCCAACTACATTGCAGATTGTCAATCTTAGCAATTGTGACTCAAAGACTCTAGCTTGGTCAAGCACGTACAGCCAGCTCATATGCAAACGTTTAATTTGGTCCGAAATGTTTCTACGTCAATCTTTACAATTGTGACTTAAGAATCTAAGATTGAAAACAACGAGGAGTGTCTGAAAATGGAGCAGAAGATTGTGGTCCTTGAGTCAGGGGGAGGCATAAGATGACATCTTGACGGCTAAAAGGGGGCAGACGATTGTGTAAAGTCTTTTCAAATTCTCTCTTTGTATAAATAGTAACTGTAATATTTTTTTACATTTCACCTTATCATTACAATATCAGTCAATGCAGATTAACCATACATATTGCAGACTGCATATATATCATACTAATCTCAAAGTAAACCCTAGTACTTGGGTGTCACCGGGAGTATATCCTTGTGTGAAAAAAATGAAAAAAATATGGCAAAATAAAAAAGTAAAATGAACTGGACTGACCTAAAATTGAATAGCAGCATTCAACGTGCATATAAGAAAATCAGAGGAAAAGTAAAACAATCAGGGCATATATATGGAATGAGCTACCCTTGATTTAATCCAAGGCTCAAGTTGTTTTAGGTAGAGAGACCTCATTTAGCCATCTCATCATTCAGGTAGTGTAATCCCTCCAACCAGCAGCCACCGGTTCACCCCGATCGCTCGTTGAGATTGTGTTACCTTCATATACATTGTTATCCACTAAATATCAAAGTTTTTAGGCTTCGTTTTTAAATAAATTTGCAGCAAACTTATGCCTAGTTAAGTTGGCTAGACAGACATGCTCCTACTTCTACACCCTATTTCGAATTCCACTCCCATAGTTTAGTATAGGGTGTTAATTTTTTTATTGACATCTATTCATGATCATTTCATGTGATTTCGTCTATATATGATTAGAATGAATTAATTATCTAATGCAATTTTTCACTAGAATTTGATCAGTCTTGACAGAATTTTTTGCTACATAATCAAAATGCCGTGAACTCGTGGTTTAATACCAATGTAGAAACATACCTAAATGACGTTAACTTCAATTTCATTGCTGTTAGTAATGAGATTATTCCTGGTTCCTTGGGAGGGTATGTCCTGCCTGTAATGAAGTATCTACAAAAAGTCCTCCACGATTAAAACTTAGCTGTATTAAGGTGACGACTGTTTTGCCCTGAAATGCCTTACAATCTTCCTATCCGCCTTCGAGTGGTGCATTCACATCAGAACAAGCAGTGTTATGAGTGGCATTCTTGCATTTTTACCCGCGAAAGGATCACCCCTTGTGATCAATGTGTATCCTTACTTCGCCTATGCATCAGACCCTACAAATCTACTCATGGAGTCTGCACAATTTACTGCAACAAGCCCCGTGGTTCAGGATGGGTCGTGAGCTATTACAACCTGTTTGATGCCAAGGTGGATGCGTTATTGGCGGCAGTGGAGAAATCTGGAGGGGTGATTTCAGTGTTGTGGTGGCGGAGAGTGGTTGGCCTTCGGACGGGATTGGAAATTTCACCACTCCAAAACTTGCTGGGACATATAACAGGAATTTTATGAAAAAACAGAACCTCGAAACAGGGACACCAAAAAAACCTGGTGCTTACGTTAGAGGGTGCATTTTTGCCATGTTCAATGAGAACCAGAAACCTAGTGGTTCTTCAAAAAAAAAAAAAGAAAAAAAAAAAAAGAAACCTAGTGGCGTGGAGCAACATTTTGGACTTTGTTATCCTAACAAGCAACCTGTTAACCTTTAAGAAAACTTATGTATCCATCATGTAATTAATAAAGAGTATGCATGATCTTGAAATTTCTCTTGAACTTTTTCCAATTAAGGAGGGTAATTGAACTTGACACGCCCCAACCCCGATATCCTCATATACCAGGGTAGGCATGTGCTGGTCAACACCCGAGGGTGACGAAGCCATTTTAAACATGCATTCAAGTAAAGGATATGTAATTAGGATGATCATGCTAAAGCAGGAACGTGTTCAGAGCGTACAACTAATTTGAAATAATAGGGAAGAATTCTATAAAAAGATACGAACAAGGAAATGATATCTACTCTGAGAAGACTCGAGAATACCTAAGTTAGAATGCCCTGATGCTGGGATTGCCTTGATCCTAACCCTTGAGGGGGTGCAAAAACAGAAAAGGTGAGTGGACCAAAGTTTATAATAATAATACAAGTAATAGGAAAACCATTTTATTTTTTAACATACTAACCCCTTGTTTTGGAAACACATATATAATACTACATATAGGTTTTATGAAAAACCCTAGCATGCAGTGTAAAACATTTGTCAAACATCGTAAATCATATATGTGCTGTACTCAACTAGGGGTATCATAGTCGCTTGAAGACAGTACATGTCCATCACCCAAAGGTGAAGTTGAATATCCTATCCATCACCCGAATGTGAAGTTGAATAACTTGTCCATCACTCGTAGGTGAAGCTGAATCAAATAGCATAACATCCACACCACCACTAGCCGTGGCTAGTGAAGTTGTTCGACACCGCTTTTGGCTATGAAGTTGGGGGTATAATGTATATAATAACTCACTCCTCCATCATCTGTGTCCTATGGCCATAGATGACACGCCTCAACCCCAATATCCCCAAATACCAGGGTAGGCATGTGTTGGCCGACACCTGAGGGTGACTAAGCCATTAAAAACATGCATATCAATATAATATTTAATTAGAAAGATATAAACCAATGCAGAATCGTGTTCAGAGCATACAACTACTAAGAATAATATGAAAGGATTACTAAGCCGAAGTGCCTTAACACCAGGATCATGTGCCTCGATCCTAATTCATGAGGGGGTACAAACCCAGAAAAGGTGAGTGGACCAGAATTTATAATAATAATATTAATAATAGAAAAACCGTTTTCTTTATGAACATAGTAACCCCCTGTTTTGAAAACATATATATAATACTACATAGTAGATTTTATGAAAACCCTAGCATGCAATGAAAACTGTTCGTAAAATCGATACGTGTAAAACCATGCTAAAAATGCTAAAAACGTCGTCCGAAGGCAAATCCGTAAGTGTCATCAGTGAAGTACTCAACTAGGGGTATCATAGTCGCCCGAAGGCAATACATGTCCATCACTCGAAGGTGAAGCTATATAACTTCTCCATCACCCGTAGGTGAAACTGAATCAAATAGCATAACATGCACACCGACACTTGTCGTGGCTAGTGAAGCTGTCCGACACTGCTTTCGGAGGTGAAGCTGGGGGTATATAATATATCATATCTCACTCATCCATCATCTGTGTCCTATGGCCATAGACATAATACCTGTGATGTGCAGATGTGCCGTATGATAACCCACTAGATAAGTACTAAAAACATGTCTCAAAAACTTCTATTAAATCTTGAAGTTCAAATGCTCAAAGCATCATAAAATCATATAACTTTCTAGTTCAAACCATCATCATAACCGTAATAAATCCATATTCGTAAATCCATCATATTTCATAAATTCGTAATATAAATTATATTCGAAAACCATGCAAATCCAATAATTCATACTCTTTAATAAAACGTAATTTCGACAAATCATAATTATAGAAATCCGGAAAAACGTATTGTAAAACATATTAAATGCATGAAATATGAAATGCATGCTAAGCTAAAATTTTATAAAAATATATAAGTTATGAAGGGATCCACTCACTAGTTTTTCCATTGCCCGAAGCCGCTCGAACTATTGAGGATGTAATCATTTCCCGCTAACGCACCTAAACACAAATAAGGACCTTTTAGTAAAACTCTACTAAAACGTTATAATTTTGGAAAACGGATGGTGGATTTGGATTCGGCACGTTGAGGAACCACGGATTTTTCCTCCACTCGCCGCTGCACGCGCCGCCGCTTGTGGCGGTCGGCCGCCCCGACTAGCCGGAAAATCCAACAACTCCAAAAATTCTCAAATTTTACAAGAATGAAGATCTTGATGAGTGAAGCAACTTTTACACATGTGACTAAAGCCAATTTATCCGGAAAAAGTCCCAATTTCACTAAAACCCGTTGGAACTTTAGATTTGAGTGTGCTTGATTCGACCTCCATATTATAATATTATAACGTAACGTATACGACCGAGGCAAGCGACAGCAGTAATATTATAACGCAACGTATACGACCGAGGCAAGCGACAGATTTCAAACTGTAATGCATATGATTAAGATATTTCTAAGTCAATCTTTGCAACTGTGACTTAAGAATCTAAGATCAACGTAGCTAAGGGGGCAGGAAAATGGGAAATGTGTGGATATCAGAAGTTTCCCGGCCGTCTCGCAGGGTTCTTAGATTTCATCATTGGGAATTGTGGAAAGTCTTTTCAAATTCTGTCTCTTTGTATATATAGTAACTGTAATATTTTTTGACATCTCACCTTATCATTACAATATCAGTCAATGCAGATTAACCATACATATTGCAGATTGCATCTATATCATACTAATCTCAAAGTAAACCCTAGTACTTGGGTGTCACCGGGAGTATATCTTTGTGTGAAAAAAATGAAAAAAATATGGCAAAATAAAAAAGCAAATTGAACAGGACTGACTTAAAATTGAATAGCAGCATTCAACGTGCATATAAGAAAATCTGAGGAAAAGTTAAACAATCAGGTTACGACATTAAAACCAGACAAGCATCTCAAATCGGGGCATATATATGGAATAAGCTACTCTTGATTTAATCCAAGGCTCAAGTTGTTATAGGTAGAGAGACCTCATTTAGCCGTCTCATCAATCAGGTAGTGTAATCCCTCCAACCAGTAGCCACCGGTTTACCCCAATCGCTCGTTGAGATTGTCTTACCTTCATATACACTGTTATCCATTAAATATCAAAGTTTTTAGGCTCCGTTTTAAAATAAATTTGCTGCAAACTTATGCCTAGTTAAGTTGGCTAGACTACTTCTGCACTTGATTTCGAATTCCACTCCCATAGTTTAGTATAGGGTGTTCATGTTAAAGATCAACACCAGCCCATTAAGATTAGTCGGTATAAAAGAACTAGATTATTCTAGTTCAAACATGCATGGAATTGTTCTAGAAGATTCTAGCATATAATATTGAAGATGGCTGGTACATGCTTGAATATGCTAGAATATTCTAGCAAGCTAATGTCGGTGGGTAGTTGTAAATGAACTTCATATATGCATGTTAAGTAGGTGATTAGGCTAGAAAGTTCTAGCAGCTTGTAATATTGTGTGGCCAATATGCAACGCCTAGGTCGGTGTTGTGTATGCAACATTATGCACTAGAAAATTCTAGTGATGGCATATGTTGGCAAACATGCCTATAAATATGTATGCATGTGTGTTGTTAAGCAACCAACCAAAGAAGAAAATAACCAACAAAAAAAAAAAACAATCAAGAAAGTATCCAAGAAGAGAGAGCTAAGTAAGAGAGTGAGAAGTCTTGTAAGTGAGTGGTCTTGTGAAGAGTGTGAGTGGTCTAGAGTGTGTCTCTAGAAAGAGTGAGTGTCATAACTTCTAAAGAGTGTCCTTGAGAGTTTGTGTGTTGTAATATTTTGTTTGTGTAATACAAATAATTTGTTTACTTGTGTTGTCTTGCCAACATTTGTGTTAAAGTTGTGTATTCTAATCTTTCCTCAACAATTGGTATCAGAGCGGTACGATCGGGGACCGTCTCTAGTGAAGCTTCTGAGAATCGTGAGAAGTTTAGTACTTCGCAAGATTGTTGACTAATCTTATTCGGCTTATTGAAGTTCTGTCGACATGATGGGAGATCTTCAAGTTGTTGGAGGAATCAAAAAGTTGAACAACAAAAATTACAACATATAGGCGACGTGTATGGAGTCTTACCTACAAGGCTAAGATCCTTGGAATGTCGTCAACGGTAATGAAGTTACACAGCCGGAAGAAGACACCAGCGGCACTTTGAGGAAGTGGAAGATCAAGGCATGTAAGGCCATGTTTTCCTTAAAAACCATAGTTGAAGAGGATATGTTGGAGCACATACGAAAGGCCAAGACACCAAAAGAAGTGTGGGACACCTTCGCCACACTCTTTTCAAAGAGAAACGATACAAGGTTGCAGCTTCTCGAGAACAAGTTGTTATCGTTGGCCCAACGAGACATGACGATTGCCCAATATTTCCACAAAGTAAAGTCTATTTGTCGTGAAATTTCTGAGTTAGATCCTAGTGCTGCCATTGTAGAATCCAGGATAAAAAGAATAATTAACCATGGATTGAGACCTGAATATCGAGGCTTCGTTGCCGCTATACAAGGATGGCCGACCCAACCATCACTTGTTGAGTTTGAAAATTTACTTGCCGATCAAGAAGCTTTGGAAAGCAAATGGGAGGGGTCTCGTTAAGAGGTGAGGAGGAAGCGATCTACACCAAAAGTAAAGGCAGTGTTAAGCAGCATGCTAGTGGTGGATCTAAAAGAAGTGATGACAAGGAAAAAGATCATAAAGGAGGAGGGAGTTCTTGACCAGGGGAGCTCCGAAGTATCATGGCAACCGTGGTCAGTCCCAGAATAATAAAAGTTTTGAGGGTAAGTGTTACAATTGTGGAAAGAAGGGCCACATGGCAAATGATTGTTGGTTCAAAAAACTCGCAGAGATTAACGTTGCCAACTCAAAGAATAAAAGTAAAGATGATTGGGACGCCCCTAGCATATCTAGCTATGGAGGAAGAATGGAACGCTGAAGCATCTTCTTGGTGGTGCTCAGAAAATGAGGTGTTTCCTAACTCGAGAGAAATTGAAGATACGTTGCAGGAGAAAATGGGAGATCAAGCTGCCCAAACCCAATCGAGTCAAGATGAGCTTGAGGAATTGCTTAATGGTGACGATGTCAAGCAAGAAGTGCCTAAGAGTAATTTGCAAACTGATGTGTATCAACTACCAAGAGAAGTTAGACCTAGTGAAGTGGAGGTATCAACTCCACGATCACAACTAAGGAGGTCAACAGGAATACCGAAGCCAAATCCCAAATACGTCAATGCAGCCATAGTAGAAGAATCAGTTGAAGCTGAGATGTGTAAAGAAGCATCACATAATTCTTAGTGGTGTAAAGCTAGGAGAAGAGGTCAGTGCATTAAAGAAATATCAAACTTGGGATCCAGTGGCAAGGCTAAGAGATGTGAAACCCATATCATGCAAATGGGTGTTCAAGATAAAGCGTCAACTCAGCGAGAAGAAAAGAATGAGCTGGTGTTGATGGGGAGTGTTAAAGATCAACACCAGCCCATTAAGATTAGTCAATATAAAGGAACTAGATTATTCTAGTTCAAACGTGCATGGAATTGTTCTAGAAGATTCTAGCATAAAATATTGAAGATGGCTGTGCATGCTTGAATATGCTAGAATATTCTAGCAAGCTAATGTCGGTGGGCAGCTGCAAATGAACTTCAAATGTGCATGTTAAGTATAGAAAATCCAAAAAACATAATAAAAAGCATATTCAGTGCATGAAATATGAAATGCATGCCAGGTTAATAGTTTATAAAAATATATAGTTAAGTAGGGGTCCACTCACAAGTTTTCCATTGCCCGAAAACCTCTCGAACTATCGAGAATGTGATCACTTCCCGCCAACGCTCCTAAACACAATTAAGGACCTTTAGTAAAACTCTACTAAAACATTATAATTTGGGATAACAGATAGTGGATTCGGATTTGGCACATCAAGAAACCTAAAGAAGGACCTCGGGTTCCCCCCCCCCGGCCACTCGCGGCTGGCTGCCCCGACTCGCTTGAAAATCGAACAACTCCAAAAATTCCCAAATTTTACAGGAATGAAGATCTCAATGAAAAGAACCAATTTCATACCTATGACCAAGGCTAATTTGGCAAGGAAAAGCCCCAATTTCACTAGAATCCGTCGGAACCCTAGAATTAGGTGTGCTTCGATCCGTCAACTCTGGTGCTTCACCGCCTCCAAGGTTTTTTGGGCTTTGTTCCTGGGTTAAAGGAGAATGTAATAGTGGTGGAGATTGAAGAAAATCGTTGCAGGAATGGCGGATTCGCCGCCATGCACCCATGAACCTGTACGATTTGTTCTTAGTGATTTGGAGGTCAAACGAAATTGAATCTAGGTGTAAATGGGAGAGGGAAGGTCGTGGAGTTGTTCCTAGGTGGTGGATGGCCGTGAAAAGCTCGGAAAACGCTGTGAAAGGCATCGAAAAAGTCGTGGAATACCGGGTCTCGACTGGAAACGAGTTGGGGTCTAGGTTGGCTACACCTTCTTTCTCTCCCTTCTCTTCCTGCTAATTAGTCAGTCTCTCTTCTCTTCTTTCCTGATTGGGCAGCGCCCATCCTCCTTCATCTCCTTTATGTTCTCTCCCATCCATCCGTTTCTCATTTCCTTCAATCTGGGCCACACATGTGGCTCAATCAGATATTGCTCCAAAATCTGGAGCCTTCTAGAAAATAATTAATTGACCATTTTGTCCTCGACTTCGTTCGTTAATAACTCATTCGTTATAACTCCAAATTGTGTTCTGTTTGCACCCACGCGGTTGTAATAACGAGTACTACGAGGATACGCCAAGAAAATGGATCTTACATGAAGTCAACACATTTGCCTCGAAGGGCATTTTGGTAAATTCACATTTTAAAAGTATAAAAACTATAATTTTTGGGGATGGGTCCTTACAGAACTGGTGTACACAGGGGAACCGCAATGCCCCGGCCAATTAGCACCTACTACCGGACTAGCCACAGGGATCAAACTCATTGTGTGTGTGTGTGTATATATATATATCACCATTTTAATTTTTTAAGGGAATAGTACGATATTCGTTGATATGGTGAATGAAGAAGCAAAAAGAGGGATATTGTGCATTTATTCAGACCTGGATAATTATCGTCATGGGGATTCTTATCATGACAGATTTAATTGTATTGATTAGAAAATCATTAAGTATAAATGCAAAATCTTGAAATTTATGGAAGGAGTGAGAAATTTGCGAGGGCAGTCTTGTTCATTGTTAAAGCAATAAAAAAAAAAAAAGATATACCCGTGCACTCCAAGAATCAACTCCTGAATCATATATTGGTCTTTAATTCTCATAACTTTGTCTTTATTCAGTGTATCTGCTGCTGTAAATTGCTCGAGTTTAAAGATTTAATCCCTGCCAGGTCAAATTTTGTAATTATAAAGTCTCTTCTCTCCGAGATGAAAAATATTCACAAAAATTCTCAGCCATTTCATTTGCGCTCAGTGATCAGAAAGTGATGGCAGTACTGCATTGGATTGCACTCATTTTATCCTTTGTAGCAACCATCCACAACCATTTAGGCCTCGTCGAAGCTTCGCCCGACATAGGTGTTTGCTATGGAATGATAGGAAATGACCTGCCTTCTGCAACAGAAGTGGTTAATCTCTACAAAACTTACGGAATCGGGAAGATGAGGCTCTTTGATCGCAACCCCTCAGCACTCCAAGCACTGAGAGGGAGACAAATCAATGTCACGCTAGGCATTCGTAACGAAGACTTACCAAATTTAGCTGTTAGTCAAGATGCTGTGAACTCATGGTTTGCATCCAATGTAGAGCCTTACTTAAATGATATCATATTCAACTACATTTCAGTTGGTAACGAGGTTATTCCTGGCGCCTTGGGTGACTATGTTTTGCCGGTAATGCTTTCTCTACAGAACATCCTAGATGAAAAAAATTTGGCCTGTATTAAGGTCACCACAGTTGTGCCAGGGTCTGCTTTGGGAGTTTCATACCCACCTTCGAGTGGTGAGTTTACGTCCGAGGTAAGTAGTATTATGAGTGGCATTGTTCCATTTTTAGCGCAACAATCTTCGCCTCTTATGATCAACGTGTACCCTTACTTTGCCTATGCATCGGACCCTGCAAACATTCGGTTAGACTACGCTCAGTTTACTGCGACAAGTCCCGTGGTTCAGGATGGGAGCTTGAGCTATTATAACATGTTTGATGCCATGGTTGATGCATTTTTGGCAGCAATGGAGAAAATAGATGGTGTTGGGGCGAATGTGGTTGATGTGGTGGTGTCTGAGAGCGGTTGGCCTTCAGATGGGAACGGAAATTTCACCACTCCAGGACTTGCTGCAACATATAACAAGAACTACATGAACCACATAACGTCGATAGCAGGGACACCGAAAAGACCTGGTGCTTACATTGAAGGGTACATGTTTGCCATGTTCAATGAGAATCAGAAACCTAATGGTGTGGAGCAACATTTTGGACTTTTTCATCCTAACATGCAACCTGTTTATCCTGTCTTTTAATTCATAAATTAGATATTATCCAAGATCAGGTTATGCATCTTTCTATTCTTTCTTTTATATATTAATTATAAAGATTTAGTTAAACATATTTTGTAATTATAAGATGCTGAATATATTTGCAATTATTCAGGTTGACTCACTATTTATTTAAGAAAATCGAAACTCTTTTTAGCCTCTCACACTTAAAGTGTGACCCTTTCTCATCTCGTTTTAGTTTTCTGTAGCTTAGCTTGCGTGTTTTATCAGTTCAGTTACATTTAGAAGCTCTGTGGCTTGAATGTAAATGCACATACAATATTTCCTTAGGATCTTTGCATCGATGTGAACATTTCGAGTAGGATTTTGGAGTTACTTTGTCATCCCAGAAACTCCTCGAGTGGCATCTTAAGAGTCAGTAGTACATCTCTTGCTTACTGGTACTGATATTTATGCATTCTTAATGTATTGGTACAATACGAGGCATGATATATATAGAGGCGACTTTGTTTCCATTGGAAGCTGAGCCAATTTTTCTATATTATGCCTCGTATTTGAGGTTCCTCAGTTGCTATTTCTTTATATCGTTGATTTTCAACACCGCCGCCATGATTCAAACTACATTTGATACTTACCTTGTACTAGATTGTGATTGACTAGAGGTAGGTGGAGTGACATATGAGTAATTCAAATTGGAAGTATTGTAATATTGCTCGTGCAATTTTCAGCGGATAAGATGGATGAACACTACCGGTCTTATTTATTGATTGACACTCATTCGAGCGAGACGGTAACCATTCTTCAACCACAACATGGAGCTCTATTTACATTGCACCAACTCTAGCTTAGGGTTGCAAAATCCTGCCTCTATCTAAATTTCAGTTTCAATAATGTGATTGGAAATCACAAAATCTGTGGATTTTACATTTCCTCATCGTGTTGTTTATAATTAAGTCGTCCCGATGATTTAGGGTTTGCTCGTTAAGTTGAGTGTCTTTTGAGAGTGGCAACGGTTTTAAGGAATGTTTGTTCCAATAATTATACAAATAAGAAAATACATTCAAATTATGAGAATAGATATGCTAACATAGAACCATATCAAGTCGGATTTAGTAAGCATTCTGATATACTAAACATAGAATAATATCATGTTTTTTTTTAACAAATGATATTATCTACGCTAAGGAGGTGGAAGAGTGGCTAAGCCTCATAATAGGTTAGTAATAATATGATTCAAATTCGTCTTTGGCGAGAATCAAATCAAAGATTTCTCACTTACAACTGAAGATGAATATCATTAAACCATAGTACTATAAATGACTAATATTAGATTTTACATACTAACATTAAATTATAGTTCCCAACGATTACACTATTATACAACATTGTCCTATATGGGAAAAAAAGAAAAGAAATCTACAGCCGAGCGAGGCCAGAACCTACTCCTCACACTTAAATCACGAATCTGATGTCATACGGATGGCTATCTGGAGAGTTTCGTCGACAGACCTTTGAGTAGCTTCCGTTACACCAACCCTAATCCTTTATTAAAATTTGTTTGTAGGGTCTTTCTCAAGATTATCCAAATAATCATAGTGTTAACTATAATCTACTATAAATTCTAAACTATAATCTATTTTAGTTTGATGTAGGAGATGATGTTCCAGGGCGACGGTTGTGTGTCGTATGCCAGATGACATAAGGCAATCCGCATTCATTCCTTGTGGGTATCTGGTTTGTTGCCAACGCTCTACGTAATGCATTAGTGAAAAGTTCCTATTTTACCAAAGTGCCCTATTTGCCAGCAAGAAATTCTCGTTGCAGTGCGAATATATATGAATCTTAGCATCAATTTGCATTTCTTAGGGTTTAGTGTTAGAGTTCCCTAAGTTTCGGTAATTTTCCCCCTCATGAAGTAAATGCTCTTGTTTTGTGTATTTACCTTCTCTAGTTGCATCACTTTCTTTGCTCTCATGGGCTATAAGCGTAACAAAATAGCACTGATGACTGCTAGTTTTGGGACCAGTTTTGAACGATGCAAGGAGCCTTCCTACAAACATATTTCAAAGCATAGGCAGTTAACTTAATTCATATCAGATGTATGAATGTACACTTATGCACGTTTACACATGATATGGCACTCGATCTATCGGTTAAATATCAGAAGGTGATGGCAATTTCGCAATGGATAATGCTCATTCTCTAGCTCGTAGCAGCCATTCAAATCCATATAGGCATCGTTGAAGCTTAAACTCTTCAAAGCGTATGGTATTGGCAAAATAACGTTGCTCAATCCCTATCCAAAAGCACTCAACGCACTGGCTGGGTCAATAAATCGATTAGTAGGGGAGCGGGGAAGACAATTAGGAGAAAGAAAAATAGGAAAGGTAGTTAACATTCCCAACAATTCACCCATATACCAAAGGAATTACCAGCTAGGGAGATTACATTTTTAAACGTACATCTCTCTTGTAGCGGTGGGACCGGCTTGCTTTGGTGGGTCTATCCTTATTAGAGACATGGTTCAAATGTAGTTTACACAATGAGGTCTCTTTAGAATTGTTAGGATTATAGGATGTTATGATCTCATAGAATCACTTTTGCTAGAGAATATGCTGTTAATTAAGGTGATAAGTACGAGAGTAATAGACTCTCTGTAAGTCTCTATGTAATTTCAAAAATCTATTCACTGAAAGACTTCCTTCTTCTATATAATTTCTTTGGCCTCTTAACAAGCATCACCCTATACCAAATAATCTGTCACGTTCTTTCTCGTTTAGGTTTACGGTTAAGGCCATCGCTCATCTTGTATAAGCAAACCCTGACGAAAACCACTGCCAATGCCATCGCCGCAGCAAGTTTTAATCTTCCTAGTCTCCAAACTCACCCTCTCCTTCGACAGCCCCATTTTGGGCGTTGCCCTAGGGTATGCCGCCGTGCGCACCTTGCTCAAATTGAGCTCCTACTCCTCGGTCCTACCCAAGGTCCGTATCGCTCCCTCCGTAAAAATTTCTGATCTCCGGTCAAGCCTCGCGTTTGATCAATCCGACCAGTCCACTGCAAAGCTCGCTGTCTTCCGTGGCACCGTTGAAGCCAAGTCTGCCTTGGACGACAGCAAATGGAATATCTTTAAAAAGTCTGATGTACTCGTCTCTCGAGGAACAATAGATAGAGCCGTCATTGTTTGGAGAACTCAAACGGTACGTTTTTGTTTCTTGTCACTGTAGTCTGTCTGTAGTCTTTTTGGATGAAACTGAATTGGAAATTGAATTTTTGTGAAGTGTGTATTTAACGAATGGATGGGCCTTTTCGGATGGTGGGATTTTCGAGCGTATTGGAGAGCACTTTGGAGAGCTTTGACAGATCCAGGATCAAGCTCCTTACAAATGGTGCTCAAATTATTTATTTTCATTATTTTCTGTGAATTTTGCTGCTTATATAATTCATTTGACCACATACAAAAAAGAAAAAGAAAAAGAAAAAGAACATGAAGGGTAATTTTGAATCATATTTGTGTAGGTTCCTTTCATTCTTGTTGAAGGCGGTGGTCGCGGAAAAAAACCGATTTCCGATTTTGTTGTTGTAAATGTGCATAGATCAAGGCAGCTGTTACCTCTCACTACAGTTTATCAACGCTTGCACCCTGTTATCGCTCCTCCTTCTCCCATTTCATTCTTCGAGGCACTTTATGGCCGTGACGAGTGCCAAGTGAGTTTTGCAATTTTTCTTTCTCACTGTTTTAGGCGTCCAAAATATCATTTTCTTAATGTATAACCCGAACCCTATCTTTTTCGTCTCTAGCATAGGGCTACATACTAATATAGAGAGAGTGCCCATGTGGGTTCCACAAAAAATATAGCTCGAGCTAAAGGAGTTGCTTGCTATAGACGGGTCCTATCGACCATGGCTGGAGATGGTCTTATCATCTGAGTTAGTGTTTTTAACTTCACTAACTCTTGTAATGTGATTTTTTGTTTGTTTGTTTTGCTTCTGGTTTTGAAGGGTGGAGTGCTCGAGGAAGAGGAGATTCTTCGTTTGGGAAAGGAAATTAGTGCTATTGGTCTCTACAGTTTCAAAAACGGAGTGCTGGAAGTCAAGTCCTGCAATGATCTTCCCTATTTTCTGTAAGTGGATTTTGTTCTCAGCACATTCTTTTGAATCTGTACTTTGATGTGTGCATTATAACCGATGTATCCTTTGCAGCTCTGGGATGTCTAAGGAACAGATGGTTGTAGATCTTGCATTACGTACAAAAAAATTGTTCCGGAGTGGTATTGTTCTTGGTTCAATGTCAATTGGCCTCCTTGGCTATTCTGCTGTCAGGTGCAAATATTTCCTCTTGTTCCTTCACATTCAACCAATGATTAAAAAATTGTCGATATACCACTCAGTACTACAGTCTAGTGATATTCCTCTTCACTTGGAAGTCAGAGGTCTTAGGTTCGAATCTCATGAAAGACGAATTCGATACCAAATTAGGCTACCCATTGTGTGACTTAGCCGAACTCACCCTACCTTTAGTATCGATGTACTAAAAAAAATTGTTGATATATACTCGATAGGGGGCAAAGCACTATCTTTCCTAGATTTCTCTGAAATTTCGGAGATATTTTGGTAGTATTGGCAATGTGAGTTATAATTATCTCGGTGAATAATTCACAATTTAGACATTTGAGAAATTCCATGGTGCAAGTTCTGATAAAAAATAGATTAGATTCTACACCTCGTTTTTCTCTATCTCATTAATTGAACTTTTTTCATTAAGGTGGTTTGCCTTTTGTCCACATCATTATTTGAATATTAAATTTTTTTACATGTCAACATTATTATTATTTTTTTAGTAAAGTCAACATTATTAATTTTAGAACTGTATAACTTATTAATCATTTTCAAATATATCCTTTTAGTATTTTTTTTCATATATTTTTATTTTAAATTTGTACCATTTTTAAAACTTGTACATTATTTTTAGTTTCAATTTGTACCCATAATTTTAAATTTTAATATGTAACCATATTTTTAAATTTAATTTATACCCCATAAATTTTTTTTTGCTGAATACAACCATGTTTATTACGTGTATTTATTTAATTTATGTTTTAAAATGTATCAATGGTTATTTCTTAAAATATATTAATAATTATGTGGGTACATTATATTTTTGCTAGAACTATGTGAAAAACAATATTACTCTATTATTGATTTTTAAGTAATTATGATAGTTTAAAAATATTGTTTAAATTTGTCTAAACTTAAAAAAATTTGGGACATTGAATGCATAAATGCAAGAGTTAAACCTCTTAAATGATGGTAATAACCTCAATCAAAATATTTAAACAAATTAAGTTTTAGTCTAATAATCAGGTTGACTAAACATCGGAACCAAAATAACCTTGTGATAAAATTCAGCCGATATGGGATCAATTTCGAGAATAAGATTCATTGCATTTTCTAGTCAATGTTCCATGAGTTTGGTTTGAAATTCAAAGGCATATAAAGTTTTTATACAACTGCTCTATCTATGTTCGCATACTTAACATGATGCTTTAATATTTTAATTACTTTTTCTGCATAATTTTTGTCTTACAAGGTTTCGTAAAAACCCTAAAGTATAAACAAAATGGAATGGAATAGAACTAATCCCTTTCCACATTGCATCTAATATTCCAAGTTTTGTTACTAAGTTTATTTGTTAAATGCGGATGGTTGATTTGGGAATTTTGTAGAAGTTTCAGACAATTTATGTGTTTTATATCACGTTTCCATTGTTTATTGTTCTTCCACCGATATCGATATATATATATATATATCTTTCAATATTTCTCTAAGATCAAGCTATCGATACTACCAAAACCAAAACTTGAATCCTTGTTAATCTACAAATATTTGTTTCAGGATTTGGAATAGATGGAAAGCGTGGAAGCAACAAAGGCAGCTACAGCAATCAATCCGTGCTTCTGAGAACAAAGCTGAAACTCAAGTTCAAGAAGTGGATGCAGAGGATGATGTTCCAAGGCATCAGCTGTGTGCCGTCTGTCTTACGAGTAGAAGGCAGAACGCATTCCTTCCTTGTGGGCATCTGCTTTGTTGCCAACCATGTAGTGTACTGATGAAAAATCACGTTTCACCGAAGTGCCCTCTTTGTCGGAAGGAAATTCTAGTTTTGGTACGAATATATGAATCTTAGCATCAGTTTTTCTAGTCTTATTTTGTGGCTTAGCCAAATCCCCTTCCCTCAATATCTTTGTGGAAAAAAAAAAACACTTTGGCTAGTAGCAGGAAACTAGGTATATGGTGAGGGGGTTTGCATCTCTTGGGTTAAGTGGACATATCTGGGGTTGACATCGAGTGACTATGCCTCTCTTGGGTTAAGTGTTAGAGGTCCATAGGAATTTCATTAATTTTTTTACTCATGAATTAAATACTCCTGTTTTGTGTCTTTACCTTTTCTATTTACATCGTTTCATCACTTTCTTTCTCAGCATAATGGTCTATAAACGAGCTGCGCTCCAACGAGCTTAAAAACTTAGAAGTTCTAAATTGAACTCAAACTATCTTGAGCTATTTTACTATGATGAGTTGTCCGCTCTTGTAACAAAATATAAATGATATAACACAACACTTTCAAATATAATGCTTTATCTCGCATAAACATGATTTTTTTAATGCACGTAGTCTCTTTAGAAACAAAAGATCGGAGGGATATAATATCAATATCCTCCCTAGAAAAGTTCAAATTGAAGATCGTCAGTCAGAACTTGAAAAAAAAACAAACATAATTCTCCAAAAACAAAATCTCCAATAAGATCTTTCATTACAAGTAAGTTTATTTTGAATAAGATCAAGTTCAACATGTCTCGTGAAAAAAAAAAAAACGAATTACCTATGAGCTTTACGAGCCAATCATACCAATGTTCTTTGTTTCTTATTGAGCCGAACGTTAGTGGCTTTGCTTGTCTCTTTCACAAGCTGAACGCCGAACGTTAGTGGATTGCGTTCTTCAAATAAGACATGATAGAAGCCTTCACAGCCTTTCCTCAATATCCGTTTCGCCTTTATGGCGGAGATTAATTCGTGCTTCAGTTTCCTACGTTCACCTGTGAGAGTGACCACATGCATGCTTGGTCGTTGAAAAGTGACCACTTTGTTTCGGCAATCTACCAAAGCATGATTATGAAACAGCCAGTCCGTTCCTAAGATTACATCAAAGTCCACGATATCCAACGGAATGAGATTAACTGGCACCATTTAATGAGGACAGGCATCCTCTGTACTCTCATTGGATGTAACAGACTTCGCCTCGTAGCATAGCGATCCAAATACGTACCTGATAGGAATACCTTGAGATTGGATCATTTGAGAATGGATGGCATTCGGATCAATCAAAATTTTTGTGAAGTGACCAAGGATGTTTAACGTACCTAAGATATGTCGGGGTTGTTCTGAGTATCCTTGTGAGTGATGTTTTTGATGTTGTGATTGGCTCATATAATTATGAGTTGGCAACAATTTCATCTCAACCATGTGGAGTGCTAGCTACTTTCGGCTAAAGAAAGGGACAAAGGAAAAGGGAGACATCTACTTTTGGCTAAAGAAAGGGACAAATAAAAAGGGAGACATCATCATGTCTAGCCCTTGATTTGTGGCCTTTTCAAAGGTGGTTTTCTTTTGTTGTTATAAGTGGAAGGATTTGCCGAAGGATGAAAGGGCTTGCCGAGTGAGAGGGTAAGCATCAGAGAGCATCCAAGGGGGAGAGCATTCGGCTCTCCCATGGGAAAGCATGGGCACGGGTGAGAGAAAAAGAGAGCTAGAGTGAAAAGTATTCTAGTGAAAGAACTCTTGGGGTAGAGTGAGGCTCTTGGGAAAATTCTATGAGTGGGTGTGCAAGGGATTCGGGATTGGGTTATGTTGATTTAACTCATGTGTACTTGTACTGTTATTCTCATAGTGAAGAGCAATATCTCTCCGGAGACGTAGGCAGGTTTTTGCCGAACCTCGTAAATTTCTCGGTGTCTTTATTTCTTGTATTTTATTCTGTTCAACTGAGTGTGATTTTGGTGAGGTTGTAATCTGAATCTCGTTTCTGCACTAACGAACGGGCCAAGGCACAACAATTGGTATCAGAGCATCGTTGGGGGCTTTGGTTCGTTGGAGGTCCAGATTTGTAGTCCACCATGGAATTTTCAGTTGAGCGGTTTAAAGGAAGAGGTTGTTTTACTCTTGACAAAGGAGAGTAATGGAAGCCTAAACAAGAAGACGTGTTCATGGGATGCTTGATCAACTACGAAAGTTGATGTTGAGGAAGAAGACAAAGGCCTCTTTCTTCTTACCTCACTTTCAGATTTGTCTTAGAACCTTGTGAAACTTTACTGCATGGAAAGATACAGTAAGTTTGGAGCAAGTGCAAGCTTCTTTGGTGTGGAATGATACATAAAGGAGACCATGGATGATGATGAGCACGAGATTGCTTAAGCTATTCAAGGTCGGAATCGTGGAAGAAAATTGGAAAGAGGATCTGAGAAAGAGCAGGTTCAGATCCGGTTCCGGAGGCAAGGGTCCACAGTGCTACGGTGCAAGGCCGGGTGGTAGCAAGTTTGTGGCATAAGGCTTCGAGTATGCCCTCTAGGTACTCGAAGCAACACTTATCCTGGTGATGTTTAGTCTCAAGTGTTGCAGGGGTTTTGCAGCAGGTGGAGCTATGGGATTCACAGGTGATGAGATGGTCCTGAGGTAGGAGGAAGTGTGGGAATTTTGTCTGGCTCGATGGGTTGTTGCTGGAAACGGGAGCGCTGACGAGTTTCTAGGTTGCAGACAATGAAGAGGAGGAAAACCTGCTGGAGGAGACGAGGATGTGTCGAGATCCTGTCTAAAGCTAAATGGTGGATTTTAGCTTGCAGCAGCTGCACATGCATTGGCAGTGACTGAATCGAAACAGGACCAACGAGGTTGATTCAGGGTGTGTATGTTGGTACGTAAGGCCAATGGACTTTGGTGATAGGTGCAAGGATTTTTGCACTGTATATTCGCCAAGGTGGAGATTATTGTGATTGGCTCATATAATTATGAGTTGGCAACAATTTCATCTCAACCATGTGGAGTGCTAGCTACTTTCGGCTAAAGAAAAGGACAAAGGAAAAGGGAGACATCTACTTTTGGCTAAAGAAAGGGACAAAGAAAAAGGGAGACATCATCATGTCTAGCCCTTGATTTGTGGCCTTTTCAAAGGTGGTTTTCTTTTGTTGTTATAAGTGGAAGGATTTGCCGAAGGATGAAAGGGCTTGCCAAGTGAGAGGGTAAGCATCAGAGAGCATCCAAGGGGGAGAGCATTCGGCTCTCCCATGGGAAAGCATGGGCACGGGTGAGAGAAAAAGAGAGCTAGAGTGAAAAGTATTCTAGTGAAAGAACTCTTGGGGTAGAGTGAGGCTCTTGGGAAAATTCTATGAGTGGGTGTGCAAGGGATTCGGGAGTGGGTTATGTTGATTTAACTCATGTGTACTTGTACTGTTATTCTCATAGTGAAGAGCAATATCTCTCCGGGGACGTAGGCAGGTTTTTGCCGAACCTCGTAAATTTCTCGGTGTCTTTATTTCTTGTATTTTATTCTGTTCAACTGAGTGTGATTTTGGTGAGGTTGTAATCTGAATCTCGTTTCCGCACTAACGAACGGGCCAAGGCACAACATTTGACACAGCCATGGGTCTGCTATCCTTCCACACAACCTGTTCCTCAGTTTCCCGATTCAGGTTACCTCGACCCTGGTTGCCTAGGTTTGCATGCCTATCTGCCAGCTTTGCCATTGATGGACGTTCTCCTTTGATATTGACCACGTCCATTCCAATGTGCCCTGACATCCTAGTAATAAGGTGCGCCTCCCTGGTGTTACATGGTGCTTTCAGGCTTTCAGCATAGGAACCTTACCGTCTGAATACTAGTTGACAGCTCTCGGATATAGGGTAGTATTGCTCTGATAGTGGATGACGCCTCCATATGCGGCCAGTCATGGGCGAAGCTACATAAGGGCGAGGAGGGGCGGCCGCCCCTCCTCTCGCCGGAAATCAAGCCCAGGAGTGGTGGTTCTGCCTCTCTGATCCTGTCGAAAGTGATGAAATTCCGTCTGGTGCTCTGGCTTTCTGGGTTTCCCTTCTGTTACGTAGCGCAGGCTGCGCGTGAGCTGTCTATTTTTTTCAAAATACCCAAGGCCAAAGAAAGGAGGAAGGGAGACCTGTAATTTGCAGTTTCTGAAATGGAGTTCAGGTTCCAATGAAGAAAACAAGGGAGGAAGAAGAGACTCTCTCTCTCCCATCCCATCCCACGTGTCCTTGTAAAATTCACCCAATTTTAACTATTGTCCAACCAATTTGCACCTCCTAACTTGATATTTACATGTACTTTTCTTATATTTGTTTTTTAGTTATTGTTTAATTAGTTTGCCCACATAGTTTTCAAACTACGTGTTTGCCAATCTTATTTATGTTAAAATTAACTATAAATTCATACTAGCTTCAAAAATATTTTGTTGTATTATGAACTCGTAATGCTTTGAATTTTTATGTCTGACATCAAATTCAACAAATAACAAATAAAATTGTCAATATTTTTATATATTATGTGTTTTTTAATCAATTTTTTTAGATAATATCACTATATAATAAATAAACACTTATTTATACGTACAACCTAGTTCATCTAGATCCTCGCCTAAGCGTTGGGTCACGTCCACCGCTCATCCAGCACTTACGTCTTAGAACTTTACTCGTTATATAGTTATGTAATGACATGATACAACAAGAAAGGATAAATGATGCTTAAATCCTCCTCCACATAATAATGTAGTTCAAATACTCTTTCGAATATTTTGGTCAATGCAAATTCTCCTACGAATATTCTGGGTAGTTCATATAATCTTCTTGCCAACCCAAGACTTGGACCTTGAACGGATGTCCACATTTTTTAGGACCTTAAACCTTTTAAATGTCGCCCCTTCCCTCGATAATTCCTGGCTTCGCCACTGCGGCCAGTTGAAATGGGCCAGTTCCTAGAGTAAGTTTGGCTAATAAGGGACTGTTGTGAGCTAATTCTGCTACTTTTGGGACATTGGTTAGCCCGATGTCCTTACTGACCGCATGTATAACAACATGCACTCTTGCATTGAAAACAATTTTGAGCACTGGATTTGCTGGAACTGTCATGAGAGCAGAAACGAGAATTACTCGTAGACTTAGACCTCAGAACGTGGTGTACTGGAACTGGAACCTCCACTAGAAGATACAGGGTTGTAATTGCTCCGTTAGAAAGATTAACTCTGTCAGAGTTCAAAGGAAGACTGCCCCCTGGTGCTCTCATGCTGAATGCTGCTACCTTCATCACCAACATTGTCACTCGGGGCATTTCCCGAATCCTTGATGCGAAGTAAAGCATTGTAGAATTTTAGATATGTGGTACATTTCACAAATGCTGCTAGAGAAGTCTGCAAGTGACGTTTTTGGAAACCTCGACGCGAAGTAAAGTCTCAAATAATTTCAGGTCTTGTATTTCGGATACTGGAACCTGCTCTCGAATCGTTGCTTGAATATATCCAGTCTTCTCTTTCGCCTTTGGGGATTTTTTTCCTTCTTATACCTCCACCACGACATTGCTACTCTTTGCAAGAACCATATTGCCGTCACGACCTATTGGACAGAAATTAACTGAAGTGTGTGAGAGGTAAAAAGAGATGTGTGGATAACTCCACCCTAAATCAATATGATTGTTTGTTTAAATGAATATCAAAACACTATGTTATATGTATGGTATTTTTTGACTTCATTTTTTTTTGTCGACAACTTGAATTTCATATAATAAAAGAAATATAACCTCGAAGGGTCTATGAATTAGAATTATAAGGAAGTGAACATATACTCCTTTAAAAGGATTGAAATAGTGCAAAGCTCTATAAATATCACATTTTCTTAGAACCAGATAATGTAAGGAATCATATCACTTTAACTATGTAGTCACTTTTCATAGTTAAAGTGATATGATCCCTTATGTTATCTGGATATGATTCCTTATGTTATCTGGTTCTAAGAAAATGTGATATTCATAGAGCTTTGCACTCTTTCAATCCTTTTAAAAGAGTATATATGCTCACTTCCTAACAATTCTAATTGATAGAATCAAAGACTTTTGGCTAAGAAGTGCTTCATGGATAATGACATTAATTGATTCATGGGCTTGTAGACCCCGTAGGTCAATTTGGGATAACAGATACACAAAGTTGAGATTCTATCATACATGTTTGTAAGGAGGAGTACTATCTAAATACTACAAGAAAATAGGCAAAGTAAGGGAATAGCTCACAGGTCCACATAGAATTTTCACTTAGCTTGCCATGGTCATTTTCTTAATTTCACGGGTTCGGCATATAAATACAATAAATTTTGGGATGAGATTTTTTCCCCTTTACCCCCTAATATTTTTGTATTTTTTCCATTTTAATGATTGGATTAATCTTAACCATTGAATTTTTTATTATTATTTAATCCAAAAGTCCATAATATGCCACGTGACACAACATTAATTTTTTTTCAATTTTTTTAGTTGAAAATCCAACGGCCCTCCCAAAACCACGTCAGCGAGCCACTGGGGTCTACTGTTGGACCCCTACAGCGAAGCCCATTGCTGCAGTTTGTGTTGACCACTCTCCTATCTTGGCACATGTATTACAGCACCTGACAAAAGAAAAATAATAAATGTGGTTGACATCATGCTGACGTCAACCTAGCCGACTAACAAAAGCCGAGCATATCTTGTTCGGGAGTTTGGACATGCTTTGCATGGGCCACCAATTGCCCATGCAAATTTGGACTTCTGGAGGTGGTTAAATGGGTTGGAGGGCATCTCTTGTTCCTGATTTTCAAGTCAAAAAGGAAAATTGGCAATGTAACGCAACAGTGGGATTCCTTTTTCAATTATAATTTAAAGGACAAATAAGGAGAGAGACCAAGAAAAAAAAAATACGCACTATGAATTCACGACTTCTCTCCGTGCTCTCTCATCCGTCGCCCGCCTTGTATAAGCAAATCCTGACGACAACCACCGCGCGCAATGCCGTCGCCCGGTCAAATTTTAAACTCCCTAGTCTCCGGACTCGCCCTCTCCTTCAAAAGCCACCTTGTGGGCTTCGCCCTAGCCTACGCCTCTGTGCTCACCCTCCACAAATTCCGCTCCTACTCTTCAGCCCTACGCAAGATCCGCAAAGCTCCCTCCGTCAAAGTCTCCGGGCTCCGTTCAAACCCAGCGCTCGATCAATCCAATCAGTCCGACGCAAAGCTCGTTGTCGTACGAGGCATCGTCGAAGCCAAGTCTACCTTCGACCGCAAATGGAATAGTTTCAAGTCCGGCGTACTTGTTCAGAATACTCTACTTTTTCAGAGAACCCAATATGTGCGTTTTGTTTTTTGTATTATTCTACAAAAGTTTCCATAACTTAATACCGTTAAATTAATAACCTCGGTCCGGTTCCGAGTTGAGATAACGTTTGCCTAAAAATGATTTTCTGATGTATCGTGTAAATTCTATTTTTTTAATTCTTTTAAATGCAAAATAAAATAAATCTCTGGTGAGGTTCCGAGTTGAGATAAAATAATTTGCTAAATTTATGAACTAATGCATTATAAAAAAAAATTATATTAGTCCAACGTAATATGTAAGTTAATAATATTTACTTAAATAGAGTTTTTAAATATTTATTAAAATAAATAACGTAATATATTTATAACATATTTTAAGAAAAATGATTAGATTTATGAATTTTATTTGGTTAAATAAATATATATATTATTGTTAGTTAATAAAGAGGATAAAATTCTAATGTTAGTTTCTGAAGAAAGTCTGTTCAAAAAAAATAAAGAGGATAAAGAATACCTTAATTAATCAATAAGTTGTTAAATTTATCAATTATTTTATATTTGCTAAATTAGTAGATTTTCTTTGGTCTTAAGGTTACTAATTTATTGAGATTTAATTATAATCTAAATTTTGGGTCCGTCTTACCTGTAGTCTATTTGCATAATACTGAATTGGAAATTGAATTTTTGTGTGAAGTGTGTATTGAACGATTGGATGGCCCTTTTCGGATGGCGGTCTGATGATAGTATTATTCTTGTTGATCGTGGTTTCGGCCTGAAGTCAATTCTTGATTTTGTTTATCGAAGTAACCATCATGTTGACGCTTCCCTCTATTCAGCCGTGAAGACACTTATCGGCAACAAGTACCCTGTGAGTTTTGCAAACTTTTGGCTCTTACTGTTCTTATTTTTACTACTTTACTGTTTTTTTTAACAATAGAATATAGGTGGGGCTGCACGTCTTGCTGTATTTTGCAGTCCTAGGATTTAGCCTACCTTAGCATGCTTGCTGGAGTCGGGGTTTGGGCATTTTCGGGCCGAAAGGAACCGGTTGAATGGACACTCTAAAACCTTGGACACATCCTCGACACGATTTGGACACGAACAAGACACGATTTGGACACTAGTCAAGATGCGGTAGAGGCATTTTTTGTAAATATTAAAGATATTTTGTGTTTTAATTATTGTGTATGGTGAACGAATTTGATGAACATGAGTATTGTGTTATATTATGAATTCAAAATATTGTTTTTAATATATGTAACATTTATTATATTTTAATGGTCATTCCCAGCCGTGTCCGTATTCTTATTTTTTGAAATTTGTCGTATCGCTATCGCAATCTTCGTGTCCGTGTCCGTGTAGCCTATCCATAATTGGAGATGGTAGTGTCTTTAGTTTCTATAATCTTTTTAATGTAACTTTTTTTTGTTCTGATTTGCTTTTGGTTTTGAAGGTTGGTGTGCTGGATGACGTGAAGATTCTTCCTTTGGGAAAGGAAATTAGTGCTGTTGGTCTCTACAGTTTCAAAAATGGAGTGCCGGTAGTCAGGCCCTGCAAGGATCTTCCCTATTTTCTGTAAGTGGCTTTGTTCTCAGCACAATTTTTTGAATCTTCAGTATTAATCTTATTATGGCAATTGTGCTTTAATACTAGCTCTCTTACTTTGATGTGCATTAAGACTATTTTCAACCGAAATAGTTAAATATAGCTCTGTCCATAATTATAGCTTTGTAAATAATTATTTTCAACCAAAGAAGCTAAACATAGCCCTTCAATAATTTATTATTTTAAAATTTATACTTTAGATTTATTAGTTAATTTATAAACTACTTTTGGATATTTTCAAATCTAACTTTTAAATTTAAATCAATTATTGCATTTGAAGAAATGGGTCCCAAAAAAAGGTTAAAAGGTGGACTACATTTGGCCAGCCTGATATCCTTCGGTCAAATAATGGTCTGGTGGTGGGCTCTATAAAATTATAGCTCATTCATCGGTTGAAGATGAGTTTTTGGACCAATTAGACCATTTTTTGGCTTATGAACCTTTAGCTCTCTCAATTAGAGATGGCCTGAGTGATTTTGTATCTTTTGCAGCTCTGAAATGTCTAAGGATCAGATGGTTGTAGATCTTATACTACGCACAAAAATACTCTTCTGGAGTGGGATCGTTCTTGGATCAATATCAATCGGAGTCCTTGGCCATTCTGTTGCCAGGTACAGTTTTCCGTGAAACGTTAAATTCTTGTCTTGCAAGTTACGTTCAACCTTTATAGCTATTGTATGTTTATAGGCGCGTCTAAAGGTCAACCTTTCGTAGTGCTACTGAATTTGGATAACACGCGTGTAATCTCCTCTTGTTCCTTCACCGTCGTTCAACCAAGGATTAAAAAATTGCCGAAACTTAAATTCTTGTTGATTTACAAATATTTGTTTCAGGAATTGGAATAGATGGAGAGTGTTGGTTTACGAATATTTGTTTCAGCAACAAAGGCAGCGGCAACAATCAATCCCTGCTAATGAGAGCAACGTTGAAACTCAAGCTGAAGTAGGAGTGGATGCAGCAGATGATGTTCCACTGCAGCAGTTGTGTGTCGTATGTTATACGCTTAGAAGGCAATACGCATTCATTCCTTGTGGGCATCTGATTGTTGTGATTAGCTCATATTTTATTTTGTTCAACTGAGTGTGATTTGGTGAGGTTGTAATCTGAATCTCGTTTCTGCACTGATAAACGGGCCAAGGCACAACAATTGGTATCAGAGCTTTGTTGGAAGCTTTGGTTCATTGACGGTTCAGATTTTTTATTCACCATGATGACTACAAACATGTCATTTCCAGTTGAGAAGTTTAATGGGAAAGGTAGTTTTACTCTCTGGCAAATGAGAGTAAAGGATGTCTTGACTCAACAAGGCTTGGCTAGAGCTTTGAAGGGAAAAGATGGGAAGCCTAAAGAAATGACAGATGACCAGTGGGAGGAGCTGGAGTCGCGTTGTGTTAGCACAATTCGACACTGTATAGCTGACAACATTATCAATAATTTTATGGATGAAGATTCTACGCCTGCACTCTGGGAGAAGTTGGAAAAACTCTTTATTGCTAAGAGTTTGACCAACAAGTTACATCTGAAGCGGAAGCTGTACAAGCTAAAGATGGATGAAGACGGGAATCTCATGGACCACATGAATGTGTTCAACGGATACTTGGATCAATTGCGGAAAGTTGATGTTAAGGTTGATGAAGAAGACAAAGCCCTCTTACTTCTTACCTCACTTCCAGATTCGTATGAAAATCTTGTGACAACCTTACTGCATGGAAAAGATACAGTAAGTTTGGAGCAGGTGCAGGCTTCTTTGGTGTCTTATGATACACAAAAGAAGAAGACCATTGTTGATGGTGGTCACGAGACTGCTTTAGCTGTTCAAGGTTGGAATCGTGGAAGAAAATTGGGAGGAGGATCTGAGAGAGACAATAGGTTCAGATCCGGTTCTGGAGGCAAGGGTTTACAATGCTACGACTGCAAAGAATTCGGGCATAAAAAGAAAAATTGTCCTTTGAGAAAAAGAAAGGATGATCTTGGTCCGGGTTGTAGCAATTTTGTGGCGGAAGACTTCGAGTTTGCCCTCTAGGTACTCGAAGCAACACTTCTCCTGGTGATGTTTAGTCTTAAGTGTTGCAGGCGTTTTGCAGCAGGTGGAGCTATAGGATTCACAGGTGATGAGATGGTCCTGAAGGAGGAGAAGTGTGAGGAATATTTGTCTGGCTCGACGGGTGTTGCTGGAAATGGGTGCACTGACAAGTTTCCAGGTTGCAGACAATAAAGAAGGGGAAAAACTTGCTGGAGGAGATGAGGATGTGTCGAGATCCCGTCTGAAGCTAAATGGTGATTTTTAGCTTGCAGCAGCTGCACATGCATTGGCAGTGACTGAATCGAAACAGGACCAAAGAGGTTGATTCAGGGTGTGTATGCTGGTACGTAAGGCCAATGGACTTTGGTGATGGGTGCAAGGATTTTTGCACAGTATATTCGCCAAGATGGAGATTGTTGTGATTGACTCATATTTTGAGCTGTTAACAATTAAGTGTCTTTGTGTGTTATGCTTTCGGAATAGTGACCAAATGTGTCCATATCTCATTTTGGCTAATAGTGGAAGACAATGATGATGTTTCATGGGATTCTTTTGTTTTGGCCTTTTTTATTGATTTCCCATTTGCATGCCACGAAAGTGGTTTTGGGTTTTGAGTAAAAGGCAAAGGGAGCATGATGCATCATCATTATGTCTATGCAAAAAAGGAGAGGTTGATTCATTTTTCTGTCCATTTAACTGCAAAGAGCCGAAGTGGAGAGAGGGTGAGAGAGAGCATCTGAAGGAGAACACAAAGGAGAGAAAATATAGAGTAAGAGTGAGAAACTCTTGGGGAGAGTGAGTCTCTTAGTAAAATTCTGTGAGGGTACAAGGGATTGGGGTTTGGGTTATGTCGATTTAACTCAAGTATATCTTGTACTAGTTATTCTCATAGTGAAGATCAATATCTCTCGGAGGACGTAGGCAGTTTTTTGGACAGAAAAATGAATCAACCTCTCCTTTTTTGCATAGACATAATGATGATGCATCATGCTCCCTTTGCCTTTTACTCAAAACCCAAAACCACTTTCGTGGCATGCAAATGGGAAATCAATAAAAAAGGCCAAAACAAAAGAATCCCATGAAACATCATCATTGTCTTCCACTATTAGCCAAAATGAGATATGGACACATTTGGTCACTATTCCGAAAGCATAACACACAAAGTCACTTAATTGTTAACAGCTCAAAATATGAGCCAATCACAACACTGATTTGTTGCGAACTCTGTAGTGTAAATGTGAGAAATCTAGTTACACCAAAGTGCCCTCTTTGTCGGGAAGAATTCTTCCTTTCGGTGCGAATCTATGACCCTTAGATCATATCGATGTATTTTTCAATATTTCTTAATATTGCGTTCAGGCTCTCAATGTCAAGAGAAACTTTGTGTGCATAAATGAAAAAGATCATCATGCAAACCAAAGGAACCTAACAAAATAAGGGTAAGGGATATCAGTGTTGGATAGTGGCCAAATTAGTGGCCAAGTGGACAACAAGTCAAATGCCTTTCGGTTAGTAAACTAAACAAAGAAAAGTTTGGTGAACATCATCATGAGTAAAGACACAATGATGATGTTTGTTGAAAAGAAAAAAGAACGTCATGATGATGTTTGTAAAGGAATGATTTGGATTTTTTATTGGATGATTTTGTATGGATAAAGGTTGCAGCCGAATGTGGGAGAGGTGGGGGAGCAGCATCAGATGAGAGCCATACCAGGGAGAGCGTTCGACTCTCCCATTTGAAACAGTGCTGCTCCTTCCCATTTGTTTGTAATCCCCTTTTGTTAGTTATCCCTCAATCAAAGATGTTGGTGCTACATGTTGTGTAGCTTTTGGGAGAGATGGTATTTGATGTGTGTCCATCTTCTCCAATTGTTCTTTGTGAGAGTGAGAGCTATTGGGTGTATGTGGGATTTGGGTTTGAGAGTTAAAACTTTATTTGTAATCTCCTTTTGATATTAGTGGAATTTCCTCGCCGTCTTGGAACTGGACGTAGGCTTACGCCGAACCAGTATAAATCCTTGTGTCATTTGGATTATTTGTCTTATCATATTTTGCCGTTGTAGCTTATTGGTTTCATATATGACGCTTCCGCACAACAATCAGATCACTGACTTCACGAATGCATGATCTCGTGGGGTTATCCATTCCACTATAGTCCTAAAGGCTAAAGGAGTGGCCATTTACTAGACTCAACAATTAAACTCACCCGCCACTTAGGACATTGATTTAGTATTATTCATTACCTCTCAGTGAAAGGTAGGTTTAAATCTTATAAATTAACAATAAAACTAAATTTTATCAATAAACCCACACCCAATAATCAAATACTATTATCATACAATCTTTATTCTAAAACCTTAAGACGCTCTTATTGAGAAAAACAAGCTCTTTTTGACCGACGGATGATGATTTTGGAATTTTGAATTGTTCAACTAAGATACGAATCGATTTATGCCCATTTTTTTCATTTGATTTCAATTTTTTTGGGAGTTTAGGAAATTAATCAATTGCTGATTTATTCATATCTTGCACAATATAAAATGTTTTGTACCTTATTTTCATGTTTATACTAGAAAACGATATTAAACTGAAAATTTGTGGGTTGAAGTCTTTAAATTTGATTAGATTTTTATATGTTTAAAAATATATTATGATTGTCAATTAAAGTTAACAGATATTATTTATGACGATAAGCCCTTCTTTCCTGTAATCTTATACTGATTTAACTTGTTTATGTGACATGAAATTAATTCTTTCTGCTCAACCCTAATGAATATGATTTTGTTTTAATGTGAAATCGTTTCTTCATTTCGCGGATGATCCATTTTGCACAGTACTTCGATCGAAGGTTGCTGAAACCCTCTGGATTTTGCTATTTCCATGTAGCATCTGCATAGAAGAAAAAGGTTGGTATGATTAACGCAAGGCATGGATCTTTTAGATTTAGAAAACCCAAAGGATTATGACAATGGTAAAATTTTGGAAGATAATACAGAAGAAACTACAAATGGTGTATCACTAAGTAGTAGAACTGAGGAGCACGTGCGGAATGGAACAGCGGAGTTTTCTCAATCAGGGAGATTTACACCTATAGATAATCAAGTGCTTGATGGGGATATTAACTTGACGACGAGAAGGGTTAGTGGATATGTTGTTGTTCCAGTTGATCCTGAAACCAAGATGGTTAGTTTCAAAAGACAACCTGGTGGTGCAAATGCTGAAGTGTGTGAGGCCTACGTTGACGATTTCGTTACAAACAAGCAAACTGTAGAAAGGCAATTACCAAATCTTGCCCTACCTCTCCTCCATTTCTATCAATACGAAAGCTCCGATTCTTCGTCCAGGTACGTGGCAGTTATTATCTTTTTGGTTTCTTACTGATTCATGGCCTATTCTAAGGTCTACCTTCTGTACTTATTTCATTTGCAAGCGTTTTATGCAGCTTACAGGGCTCTCCTAGTGAGAACATAAATTTTAGGAGTGATGTTGATTTTACAGAAACGGAAGAGGCATCTTTCTCTAGCCAAGGTGCAAACAATCATGGATCATTGCAGATAATAAGTGAGTAGTACCAATTACTTTGCTCTGCTAGAGGCCCCTGCTTCACGACTGACTTTGGGTTTGACGCACCTCATACTTTGCAGGTATTATATAAATTTGTATAAGTTGTGACTAAAACTTAAAAGGAAAACTAATGAAAAGGATTTGAAAACTTTGAGTTTTAACGATAAAGACAAAATAAAGGGTGAAGTGAATAGTAACATGATTGACTTTTTAATGTAAAAATGTGGTTTTTCGTTAAAGTGAACAGTACCAGAAGTTTTTCGTTAAAATTTCCAAAAATTAAATGAAGCATTGATGACACTCATTCGAGCTCTCTTCGCCTTTCGACAGCACACTGTAGGAGCTTTGATTTTATTGATTGACAAACTAGTATACAATAGGAGCTCTAGTTTTAATGATTGACAAAACAAAGATATGATACACAAAACGTGGTAGAGTTTCAAAACAGAGAACAGTTTTTGATTTTGTTTATCGACGTAATCATCCTGTTGACGCTTCCCTCTATTCAGCCCTGAAGACACTTTTTGGTACTGCATGTCATGGCATCATTTTGTTGATGCTTCCCTCTATTAAGCCCTGAATACACTTTTTGGGTAATGCATGTCACGGCATCCTAATCTCTTAACATTCTCATCCTATGTTTTAAAAGGTGGAGGCATAGACGAGGCATTCCATAGATAGTCTTACCTAGGCGCGAAGCCTCACGAAACCTAAATTTATATATATATATATATATATATATATATATATATATATATATATATTATAATATCTTGATGAGATATATATAGAGTCTTAAAAAAAACAAAGAATAATATATAAAAAAATTATGCCAAAAAGTACAGATATCTTCTGAGATTTTTAAGTCTATATATAAAAAGTATTAAAAAAAATCTTTGTGCTTATCTTTTAGTTTTTTAATATATATAAAATAATATAAAAACAAAAACTTTCAAAAAAGAATACTATAAGAATATGCTGATAAAAGTTGTTAGGAAAGAGAAAAATCAGCCACAAAAGCTTGCGTCTTCTTCGTTTGTCCAAACTCTTTGTAACCCAAGAAAAAACCTAGATTTCAACTAGAATTTTTATCAGGTTTCATCAACTTTTAAACAAAGTTGACCCCCAATCGAACACCCTGAGGTGCGCCCCGACGAAGCTAGGCAAGCTTTTCATCCACTCCCACAAAACAGAGCCAACATGGCTGCCGCCTCGACTCCAAGGCCGCCTTGGCGCGCCCTGAGGCGAGTTTTTTAAAAAACTATTCCCATCGCATGCCAAGCGCTCAAAACGTCGACAAAATGCATGCCAACATTGATGTTTTAGTGTGCCACGATGCGAGAGTTAGCGTGTCAAAGTGTTAGAAAAATGCATGGCATGACAAGCTAACCTTCGTATCGTGGCACGCCAAAACATCGATGTTGGCCCCAACACACCATGCATTATGTCAACAATTCGCAAGGCTTGTTATGACGTGCCACAATGGGAGGGTTAGTGTGTTGAGACAAGTCATGGCTTGTCAAGACATGACATGTCATCGCATGTCAACAACAATGTTTTAGCATGCCACGATGCTAAGGTTAGCGCATGTTAGAAAAATGTATGGACATGACATGCTAACCCTCGCATCGTGGCACGCCAAAACATCAATGTTGGTCCCGACATGATAAGCGTCGTGAATTGTTGGCAGAATGCATGTCATGACATGCCATGCATTCTGTCGACAATTCACGAGTCTTGTTATGGTGTGCCACAATGGAAGGGTTAATGTGTCAAGACAAGTCATGGTTTGTCAAGACATGTCATTCCCTGTATTCTGCCGACAATTCGTGAGGGTTGCTATGACATGCATTTTTCTAGATCTTTGCTTATTATTTTGGAATATATACATATATATTTTTAAAAGATCTAGGAAAAAAGTAGATCCCGAGGCTTAAAATTAATTGTTTAGAAGTTAGTACAAAACATGACGCTAGAATATGAACGTGTTCTTACTGGTAAGAACACGTTCATTAGTAGAGCTGAAAATTTACACGTGTTCTTACAGGTAAGAACACGTTCATTAGTAGATCGGAAAGTTTAAAAGCGTTCTTACCGGTAATAACCTTTGTAAATTTTCAGCTCACTCATGGAATGTGTGCTTACCGGTAAGAACATTTCATATATAATTGGCTACTATTTTTTAGTAATTTCCCAAAAAAATAACTTAAGACTCTGGGGTCTACTCTTTCCTAGATCTTTTTTAACACTTTCAAACATAATGCCTTAGATTATCACATATGATAAACAACTACTGTCTTCTTCCACGACTGGATATAGTCCTATCAGGGGTCCAATTTCTAATCTACTTTGAATTGTAATTATGTTATCACTTGTACATTAGTTTTGTCCTCCACGGATTACTATTAGCTTTGTACTGTTATAAATATCAATGATCAGTAGATTCGCTCATTCATTGAGTTAGAGATCACAACCTTTGTTCTATTCTCTTTCAACATATACGTGATTTTTTTACATCCACAGTTTCTTTAGAAACAAAAGATCTGAGAGATATAATATCAGTCTCTTTCTTAGAAAAAATTCAAACTGAAGATCGTTAATCTCTTTCTTAGAAAGATTTCATTTCCTCAATACGTAGGACACCGAATCAGCATCCGGGAAGCCACAGCTTGTTTTCCATGCTCTCTAGTGAACCCAGCAACAAATGTACCAGTTTTGAGCGACGTGAAGATGTTGGAAGTTCAAATCAAATACAGTGGCCGAAAGTGGTGGAACACTTTTGAGAAATTGTTGGAACATTTTTCAGAAATTGTTGGAACACTTTTCAAAAATTGTTGGAACACTTTTCAGAAAGTGTGAGCTACTAGCCCAAAGGTTGTGATTGCAACCTAGAATGATGCAATGCATGTGTCTGCCAACTATCCAAAAAGTTGCTGCATGTGTGAAAGGGTGTAAAGATGGCAAACACTATCATTGATTGCATGTGTGTGTATTTTTGTTTATTAAAAAAAAACCACTTGTGTGGTTCTTTTGTTTTTGCAAGTATAAGAAAGCCTTCCCGTAATGCTCTTTGTAATTCCAATTCTCATTTTCAACTTTTAACCTTTAAGAGTTATAAACTCTTCTAATATTTCAAAGTGTGTTGTTATCAACAAGCTTGCTACTTCTTTCCTTTGTTTGTCCAATTTTATTGAGAGTGATAGTCAGAGGTGTGATAAAGTTCGAAAACTTATCGCCCACATATTTTTGGTATTGAGTTAGTAAACTTTGAATACCAACAATTGGTATCAAAGCCAGATTACCTTTATGGCAAGTGCAGTAGTTATGGCATCTAACTTAGTGCAGCTCTAGGTTCCCACATTGAAGAAAGAAAATTATGAAAGATGGTGCATCCAATTCAAAGCATTGTTTGGATCACCGGACTTATGGGAAGTTGTCAGTAATGGGTATGATGAACACACTACTGAGCAAGAAGCTGCCTACACTACAGATCAAAGGAATACTCTCAAGGAGTTATGAAAGAATGACAATAAGGCATTGTATCTTCTATATCAAGGATTAGAAGATTCAACGTTTGAGAAGGTTGCAGAAGCAACAACCAGCAAGCAAGTTTGGGACCCTCTAAGCATAATTTACCAAATAGTAGATCAAGTAAAAAGCTGCTCATATGAAAGAAGGAGAAAACATTTCAGACTACTACTCTCAACTACTTATAATTGTGAATCAAATGAAAAGGAATGGTGAGAAGCTTGAAGACGTTCGTGTCATGGAGAAAATCCTTCGATCCCTTACATGCAAATTTGAACATGTGGTGACTGCCATTGAGGAATCCAAGGATTTGTAGACAATGAGTGCAGAGGAACTGCTAGGATCCCTTCTGGTTCACGAGCAACGCATTCAGAAGAATGCAAGCCCCACAATGCTAGAGCAAGCTTTGGAGTCACAGTTGAATATTGACAAACCAAATGGAGGTCATGGTCAGTGGAACTCACGTCATGGGAGTTCATCCAACCGTAGCCGAGGACGAGCCCGAGGAAGAGGTCGAGGCTATGCACAAAACTGAGGTCAATCTCAAGAGTGGAGATCTACTTGAGGAAATGTGCATATCTAGTGTCACAGTTGCAAGCAATATGGACATTATACCAATGAATGTTCATATAAAAATGGTGAGCATGTCAACATGGCAGAATCAAGTGGAAATGCTGGTGAGGAATTTAGTCTTTGTTACACCCCATCCTCATTTGATTTAAAAATGGTTTTTTTTTAGTTCCTAATTGGTGAGCCCAAATGGCCCACCCCTTTATTTGTGTTCCCTATCCTGTGACCTTCATTCCCATCTTCTGAAACTCTCTCTCTCTAAAACCACCTGAAATCTGTCCCACTTTTCTCAGCAAACAAACAGAAATGTAGAGCTCTCTAGCTACCTATCCAGCTCTACAGATGATGGCGGCAAGTAGTAAGAAGGTGGGTGCAACTAGTAATTCCGACAACATTCATCAGCATGCATGGTGGTCTTCCTCCTCGTCGATTGCGGCTCTGCTGTTTGTGGTTCCGCTGGTTGTAGTTTTCAGGTTGATTTCTTTGTTGGATCTGGACACCACCAATTGGGTTTTTACTTCCCCCTTTACTTCTTTGCCTTTAAATTTGACTGCTACTAGTACTAGTAGTGGTAATAGTGATTCAAACGATGATGTTTTGGGTCGATGATGGTTATGGTAGATATGCACGGCATAGAAGAAGCTCACTCCGATGACTCGGTACAAAATCGATCCTCATCGCCTCCTCTCGCCATTGAAGAAGAAGAAGAAGCAGTTTTGCCAACTCTTCAAAAACCCAATTCGGCAAGAAAATGAGGACAAACTCTGGCGAGTTCGAGGTCTATCTCTTCCCAAAACCTGCTACAGTGCATCTGGGTGAGTTCTTAAGTATAATTGTGAGGTTTTGGTGATGAAAATTCAAGTGGAAACCTTTGTTTTTATGCATGCATGTCCGGTTCCGATGACGAACTCCGGCAAGTTCGTGGGTATGTGTTGTGCTGGGTGTGTGCGAGTACAGTGTGTGTGTGTGTGTGTGTGTGTCCATGTGGGTGTGTACGTGTATGGTGAGTACGTGTGAGTGTGTATGGTACACGTGTGTATGTGTGTATGGTGCCGTGCGTGTGTATAGGTGTGTGCATGTAATGTGTGTGCGTATGTGTGTGCATGTGTGTGTGTGTGTGCACTGGCATGTGTTGTGTGGGTTTAGGCTCAAACCCAAACCACTCCCTTTGTTCCTAAACTTTCCAAACCCAAAACCCAATAAGTCCTAACCCTATTTAATCTAAACCTAAACCCTAATCCAGATCCAAAACGATGACCCATTTCCATTTCTTGAAATTCTATAGTTGGGTAGTTTCGTAAATTGTACATTTTTGTGCTTAGGTGAAGTTGCTAGTGGGGATTTCTTTAATCCTTTTTTCCGCACAACTCTGTTCCTACGGAGTATCTGTAAGTGAACCCCTTCTAAAATCTACATAATTTTATAGTTTATTTGCATAAATGAAATGCATGCCTTACGAATTTACGAACTGATTTTATGTTAAGCATGTTTATTGAAATGTTGATTATCGTCTCGTTATGTTGATGCACAAAACCGGAGGTCTTGGAACAACGTAAATCCGACCGTAAATCTGCAAGAAATGTAAATAACACAGGATGTATCGTGGTTCACCCTAAGGTTTGGATTACGTCCACATTGATTGTATTGTATTTCTCTGAGAAGTGAGGGAGAGAGAGCGTTGAGAGGGTGAGGAGCCTTAGGAATTAGCCTCCGAGGGTGAGAATGAGCCCTCCCCAATTGTGAAGGTGAGAGGTCCTTTTATGGAATAAAGACTCCTCACTTATTACATATTTGCCCCTTCCTTTATTACATAATTACATTTAAGTCCCTCGGGTATTTATACGAGGTCTAAATACGAGGCCCTAAATATGGTATATACAGTAGTCCCCCAAGTCTTCAGTCAAGAGAGTCTTTTGGCTGGAGACTTGAAATTCAGTCCATGTATAGGCCAAAGTAACTAGATGTTGTCTTGAACTGACGCTCGATGTGAGGCAGTGCTCAATTCTGAAATGATGCACTAGAAGTAGCACATGCTGTGAGGCTGTTCGGCTCGTGGCTTATGTTGCCTTGGTTGGCTCGGCTTGTGGCGTTGAAGGTGAAGGAGTCCCTTTTATAGAATAAAGGCTCGCTCCTCAATACATAAATGATGGGCTAGAGTGATGTTCGCGGCGAGGAGGTTGCTTCGCTGGCGGCGTTGCTCTCTAATAAAGGTGAGGGAGTCCCTTTTATAAAATAAGGGCTCGCTCCTCAGTACATGAATTTAGAGTTGATGTTGCTCTAATGATAGTGAGGGAGTCCCTTTTATAGAATAAGGGCTCGCTTCTCAATACATAAATAATGGGCTAAGTCCCCCAAGTATTTTTCATGAGGCCCCGTTGAGGCCCAATATATGGTACAACATGTAGTCCCCCAAGTATTCGGTCAATAGAGTCTGTTGGCTGGAGTCTTTAAATTGAATCCATGTATGGGCCGAAGTGGCGGTTGTTCGGAGGCGGTATTTGTATACCCTGCACTGAAGCTTTGTAGGTGAAGCTTTGCAAGTGAAGCTTTGAAGTTGGAGCTCTGTAAATGAAGTTTTTGAAGCTAGAGCTTTTGTAAATGAAGCTTTTGAAGCTGATTGACATGAGTGATGCTCATGAATGTTTATGTTGATTGACATGAGTGAGGCTCATGGATGTTAACATGAGTGATGCTCATGAATGTTGACATGAGTGATGCTCATGAATGTTTATGTATGATTGATATGAGTGATGTTTATGAATGTTTATGTATGATTGACATGAATAGTGTTCATGTATGTTTATGTATGATTGACATGAGTAGTGCTCATGTATAATTTTGAAGTACTAGGCGTACTTTTAATCACCTAGTTGGTGGCATGAAGGAGAGTACGGATTGTACATTTCATCACCTAGTTGTGGCATGAATGGCTAGTTGCCAAATGATATTAGAGTACGGGTTGTACATTTCATCACCTGGTTGGTGGTATGAATGGCTAGTTGCCAAATGATATTAGAGTACGAGTTGTACATTTCATCACCTGGTTGGTGGTAATAGCGGCAAGTTGCCGAATAATTTTGGAGTACTGGGCGTACTTTTGGTCACCTGGTTGGTGCTATTTTGAGCTTATGGGCCTTCACCCTCCACACAACATTCCAGCCCATTTATTTTGGGCTTTGCCCTTTTTTTTTTAACCCTCTGATGGGGTTTATACATAGTACCATCTGATAGGGTTTATACAGATGTTTCCGAAAGATAAGGAAAATAAATTACATCATTCTGGTGGGGTGTTTATACCTTGCTTTTGCAGTGTCCCCATGTGCATCCCTTTTGCTTTCCTCTTTTCTACTTTCTGAAATATTCTCCCAACGACATGATCTTTTTTCTTTTCTGTTCCTTTCTTTGATCTCTCCACCTCCAGACACACTCACTTGCTTTTGCTTTTACTTTCCCTTTTCTTTCTCTTTTCCTTTTGCTTTGTCTGCCACTGCCTTTCTCTTTCGGCCTGGTTTCTACTGGGACCTTGTTCCCATCTCAATTCCAACCACAGCAGACCACTGAAATCTTAGACAAGACGAAGTAGAAGGCAGGGTTGCCATTGCTTTGAGGCTTAACCATGGAAGGAATGAACACTAGCTCTGCAGTTTGCTTCATTTGGACAAAATGAATTTAATCTTATGATGAAGCTGGACAGATAAGTAGAAGCTTACTCGTGAAATTGAAGATCACCATGGTCACGACCAGGGTGGACTTGAACAACCAATTCCAATCTTTTGGCAGCTTCCTGAACCTGATTAGAGTCCTTCCCGCTTCCATATAAATCAACTTCAAGTCTAGTTAATTCCTTTTGATGATCCTGAAGAAGCTTGAGTAGCTCCTTGTAGCCTTTGCTCCATGCCATCTTCCCAATGTAATAGGCACCTTTGGTGAAGGCATGGACTCCATTTTGTTGTTGCTCTAGCTTTTTGTTGCCTATCTCCAGAAATTTTGGTTTGACTCCGTGAACATTGCAAACAATGGATTTAGGATAATCCTGGGTGGCAGCAGATAGCTGGATTACCTTATGACAATATATTCCAACAACCCAATTATTTAATATTTAAGAAGAAATGCTTGCATTCTTCCATTCCTCTCTCTTCTCACATGTTCCAAATAATTGGTGTGGATGATTCCCACAACCAACCGGAATTTAGTCTTCCATCTCTTCCCATGACGAAACCTCTCTGATCCGACTCGTCTCCTTCTTGGGTCGAGTCACATACTTGACAAAATAAAGCAACAGCAAGCCGATTAGGATGCCCACGAAATCGACGACAGTGTCTTTAGCGCCGTCTGTGGCGGATCTGAAGAACTCGAGCTTGTCAACGAACTCCTTGGCTGCGCCGGCTAAGAAAGACAAGATAGATTCGAGCTAAATAGAGTGACGACGGAAGAGAGGGAAGGACGATGCGGGAGTCGAGTCCGGCCAATGTGTTTCGGGAGTAGGCCTCGGTGAGGGAGTCGAGTCTGGCCAAGGTGCTTCGGTCCACGAGCTGGTACCAGAGGCGGAGCTGCAAGAAGCCATGGCAGACGGAGGAGGATAAGCGCGAGATGGACGCGTGGAAGGCCGGCGTGGCGATGGGAAGTTGCGACTGGGCGCCGACAGTCGTTTGGGAATAGGAGATCTGGAGTGTCAGTGGGGCAGCCATTGTTGGCTGTGAGGGCCATGACGACCAATGAGTCCCCTGAAGGCACAAACTTCATTTTCCCTCTGTACCATCATGTGGAAGCTGTTGATGATGCCATCTCAACAGCCTTCTATAGTTTGATACAGATCAAGCTGTTTTTATCTCTATCATTTTTTTTTCAACCTAGAGAGATGGGCTTTTCTGGGTTTCCTGGGTTTTTTCTGGGAAAGCTTTGGGTTGTTGGGTTTTTGCATATTCACGGTGGTGGGATGAAAAAATTGAAAGAGAACCGACATAGCTTTTTGTGTCGATTTCCACAGACGGCGCCAAATGTTGATGCAAAAAACCGGAGGTCTTGGAACAACGTAAATCCGACCATGAATCTACAAGAAATGTAAATAACACAGGATGTATTGTGGTTCACCCCAAGGTTTAGGCTACGTCCACACTGATTGTATTGTATTTCTCTGAGAAGTGAGGGAGGGAGAGCTCTGAGAGTGAGAGCGTTGAGAGGGTGAGGAGCCTTAGGAATTGGCCTCCGAGGGTGAGAATGAGCACTCCCCAATTGTGAGGGTGATGGGTCCTTTTATAGAATAAGGACTCATCACTTATTACATATTTGCCTCTTCCTTTATTACATAATTACATTTAAGTCCCCCAAGTATTTATACGAGGTCTAAATACGAGGCCCTAAATATGGTATAAACATATATCATATTTTCTATAAAAACCATGAACTAGTAAACTATCTGATGGATGACGATAAGATGCTAGAACTGTTTTAGAAACCCCTTTTTATAGTATAAACGATGGATGACTTTATACTATGAAGTGGTTATTTATGAGAGGTGTAACTAATTGTGCGTACCTAGTGGACACTATGCCGCCTGGGGCGATGATCTGGTATTGGCAGATAGGCCGAGAGAAATAATCCCTAGCTATGGGCTGAGGGACACAGAGCAAGCATTAAGCTGGGAGTTCGTAATCTCTGGCTACGGGCGCAAAGACCACAGTGCTGGTATAGGGCCGGGAGTTACATTTATTCAGTGATCTGACTAGCAGTACATCGCTCTACGAGACGATCTATGTGACGTTTGATATTTTGTGTTCCACGATGTCTTTTGAGATATTTTTGGTATGTTAAGGTTTTCAGTAAAACTATCACTTCTTATGCTAGTAGTTTTCTTTATATAAACTATGGGGGTTAGTATCTTGATAATTGTTTTATTATTATTGTATATATGAACTTGGTCCACTCACCTTTGTTTTGTGCCCCCATTCAGGACTTAGAATCGAGGTATACAATCTCGGCGTCAAGGAACTTCCGTAGCGATATCTTCAAGTCCTCTTGGTGTAGGACCTACTCCTTTGTTCATTCAATTTTATATTATTTCTTTTAGTATTCTGGTTAGTTGTATACTCTGAACACGTTCCTTAAATGCATATTCATTATTCTTTTATATTTCCAAGTCTTATATATCCATTGTTTTCAGCATTTGCATTCAATAAATAGCTTTCGTCACCCTCGGGTGTCAGCTAGAACGTGTCTATCCTGATATTCGGAGAATATCAGGGTCGGGGTGTGTCAGTCTTACTAGGACACCATGATATCAGTAGCCAACAAGATGTTTGGTATTTGGACTCTGGTGCAAGCAACCACATGTGTAGAAAAAAAGAGTTTTTTGCCGAACTCAAAGATGGGCCTTATAGATCTGTGAGTCTTGGTGACTCCTCAAAGTTGCCAGTTGAAGGCAAAGGAAAGATCAAAATCATCCAGAAGGATGGTAAAGAATAATACATCTCTGATACCTACTACATACCAGGTATGAAGAGCAACATTTTGAGCATTGGTCAACAGCTCCAGAAAGGGTATGTTATACATATGGAGAATATGCTTCTCACTCTCAGGAATGCAAGGAGAAAGGTTATTGCACGTGTTCAAATGTTAAAGAACCGAATGTTCCCGTTGAAGTTGAACATAAAGATTGGAAGCTGCAACATTAGTGTGATGGAAGATGAGTCATGGAAATGGCATCTTCGGTTTGGCCATCTTTATTTTAATGGCCTAAAGTTATTGGCAAGTGGAGAAATGGTTCGTGGTCTACCCCAGATTGAAGCCACACACCAAGTATGTGAAGGTTTTGTGCTTGGAAAACAAGCACGACTATCATTCCGTGTTGGTGATACATGGAAAGCAAAGGCACCACTGTAGTTAGTGCACACGGATATATGTGGTCCGTTAGATCTTATGTCCTATGGAGGTAATAGGTATTTTATTACCTTCATTGATGACTTTAGTAGGAAGACTTGGGTTTATTTTCTTAAGGAGAAGTCGGCTGCCCTAAGAGTCTTCAATGTGTTTAAGGCACTCGTAGAAGCTGAAAGTAACCACAAGCTTATGGCTGTGAGATCAGATAGAGGTGGAGAGTACACCTCAAATGCTTTCCAAGCATATTGCAAGAAGCAAGGAATTAGACATCAACTGACTGCTGCCTATACCCCACAACAAAATGAGATAGCCGAAAGAAAGAATCGAACCATCCTTGACATGACAAAGCCTATGCTTAAAGAGAATTTGCCAAAAGAATTGTGAGCAAAATTGTAGCTTGTTCGATTTATTTGTTGAATTGATGTGCAACAAAGAGTGTCAAGAAGATGACACCACAAGAGGCTTGGAGTGGATACAAGCTGAATGTTGCACACCTAAGAGTTTTTGGGTGTGTTGCATATGCTTAAGTTCTAGAAGCCAAGAGAAGGAAGCTTGATGATCGAGGTGAAGTCTGTGTTTGTGGGCTATAGTGAAAAGTCCAAGGCATATAAGCTCTACAACCCACTAACTGGCAAATTAGTGGTTAGTAGAGATGTCATCTTCAGTGAGGAAGAGGCATGGAAGTGGAACAACAAAGAAGTCAGTAAAGAGAAGATTGTTTCCACTGATTTTGAAAAACCAGAAGTTGTACCACTTGTTTAGCAATAGCCTGCTCCAATCACAACAACTCCATTGCACAGAACTGCAATGAGTGGTCCTACTTCCAATGAAGAAACCAGCTCCTCAACTCCAGTGAGGCTAAGAAGTCTCACAGAGATATATGGATAAGAAGAAGAAGAAGAAGAAACCAACCTTTTCTGCTTGTATGCAGACCATGAGCCTCTCTCATTCAATGAAGTTGTGGAAGAAGATCGTTAGAGAATAGCCATGGAGGAAGAAATCTATGCCATCGAGAAGAATGACACTTGGGAGTTGACAAAGCTCCCACCAAATCAGAAGGTTATTGGTGTCAAGTGGGTGTATAAGATCAAACGCACAGCAGATGGAAGTGTGGATCGGTACAAATCAAGGCTTGTAACAAAGGGCTACAAACAAAAGTATGGAGTGGACTATGATGAAGTTTATGCTCCAGTTGCAAGACTTAACATGGTAAGATTGCTAATCTCTCTTGCCGCTCATCATAAATGGAAAATTTATCAACTAGATGTCAAGTCAACCTTCCTTAATGGAGTACTTGAGGAAGAAGTGTACGTGGAACAACCAGAAGGCTTCTAAGTATAAGGAGAAAAAGAAAATATGTATCATTTGAATAAGGCTTTGTATGGCCTCAAGCAAACACCACGAGCTTGGAACTCAAGGATTGATAACTACCTTCACCAAAATGGATTTCAGAAACATCGATATAAGCATTCAGTTTACATGAAGAATGGTACAAAATGGGAGTTCTTAATTATTTGTCTCTATGCAGATGACTTGTTGTTTACATGAAACAATGAAGCAATGTTCCGTGAGTTCAAGCAATCCATGTTCAGTGAATTCGAGATGACTGACAATGGATTAATGTCATACTTTCTTGGCATAGAGGTGAAGCAAGAAAGTGATGGTATCTACATCTCTCAACAAAAGTACATGAGAGGTATATTAGAGAAATTCAATATGGACTAGTGCAATATTGTCAACACTCCAGTTGCAACTGGATTGAAGCTGTCCAAGGAATGAGAGGTGAGTTTGTAAACTAAACCGTGTACAAAAGCTTGGTTGGAAGCCTAAGGTACCTTACAATCACAAGACCTGATATAGTTTATGGCGTTGGACTCGTGAGTCGGTACATGGAAACACCAAGGGAGTCTTATTGGCTGGCTGCCAAGAGAATTTTGAGGTACATAAGAGGTACTCTAAACTATGGTCTGTTTTATAATTTTGGTGAAGATGCAAAATTATTTGGTTATTCAGATAGTGATTAGGGAGGTGACCAAGATGAAAGGAAAAACACAAATGACTATGTGTTTTTTCTAGGATCAACAGCTTTCTCATGGACTTCAAAGAAGCAATCAATTATTGTTTTGTCATCGTGTGAAGCCAAATACGTTGTTGTAGCCTCAACTGTGTGTAAGGCAATTTGGTTAAGAAATTTGATGAAGTCAGTGTGTCATCCACAAGTGGAATCAACTGTGATTCATGTGGATAACATCTCAGCTATCAAGCTTGCTAGGAATCCAGTCCAACATGGAAGGATCAAGCATATTGATACCAGGTTCCATTTTCTGAGGGACCACGTGAAGCAAAAAACAATTTAACTTGTCTATTGTCACACGAAGGAACAAGTAGCTGACATCTTCACAAAGCCACTGCCAGTTGAATCATTTCGGTTGCTGCGTGAAATGCTAGGCATGAAGGTATTTTGATTTAAGGGGGCGTGTTGGAAGTTCAAATCAAATACAGTGGCCGAAAGTGCTGGAACACTTTTCAGAAAGTGTGAGCTACTAGCCGAAAGGTTGTGATTGCAACTTGGAATGATGCAATGCATGTGTCTGCCAACTATCCAAAAAGTTGTTGCATGTGTGAAAAGGTGTAAAGATGGTACACACCATCATTGATTGCATGTGTGTGTGTATTTTTGTTTATTAAAAAAAACCACTTGTGTGGTTCTTTTGTTTTCGCAAGTATAAGAAAGACTTCTCATAAGGCTCTTTGTAATTCACATTCTCATTTTCAGCTTGTAACCTTTAAGAGTTATAAACTCTTCTAATATTTCAAAGTGTGTTGTTATCAACAAGCTTGCTGCTTCTTTCCTTTGGTTTGTCCAATTTTATTGAGAGTGATAATGAGATGTGTGATAAAGTTAGAAAACTTATCAACCACATATTTTTGGTATTGAGTTAGTAAACTTTGAATACCAACAGATAGGTCAGTTTTGAGCCCTAGTTTTGTTGAAGCTTATTGAGCATATTGATCACTGTCAGACCTAGAATAAGTGGATCAGAGTTAACAGCATCCATGGGAGCAATCGCCGTTGATAGCATGAAAATGTATCAAATTAAGACTCAGAGCTATATGAAAATGAAACATAGAAATGAAAAATGCATAAACTCACCTGGACAACATTTTTCTTTTTGACAACGGATATCGTTAATGGGTTAAATTTTTGTTGTCAGGATAGGATTGCTTTTCATCACTGCTGTAAACCGCCATCTGCGAACCTAGTGCAAATTTGAAATGTTTCAAATCAATTTACAGCCTTAGTAGAATTCCCCATCGAACTGAGAAATATGGATAAATATTGGTCAAAATGTCAATAAAAAGTATAAAATGACGAAAACTTGCTATAAAGAGTAAAATCTTCTACAAACTTTAAAATGAACAAAAAAAAAATTCATTAAGCCCAAATTGTTAGAGCAGTCAATAGCATGTATCCTCATCACCAATTCAAATATAAAAACAAAATTATATTCTTAGCTAATTTGTCCAATTCCAAATTTACCATCTTTTTCCAAAAAATCACCATCTTATCTCGAATCAGTTGAATCTGTAATTGTAGAGCACTAATTGTTAGTATATATATATACAGAGGAATGGACACCTACCAGAGACTCAAATTAGATAAGGTAGACAGACTAGGCTTTCATCATCTGGATCAGGCAATCCAATCCTTCCTGTAGAAAAACCACTGCGCGCCGCTAATCTGATCACTGTATCTTGAGGTAGTATCAACCTGCTATTCCTTATTTCATAATTTTTTTTTTTCGTAGGATACGATCTGTGTTAGTTTATAAGTGTATATGCTGAAATGTAATAAGAATTCAGCTTTAAATATCAGCCCTTGGATCATAGTCCAAGTGTGCAGCTAAGATGTAATCTTAGATCAAGTAATATCAGCTCTTGCTACATGTGCTTAGTGTGTGCGTATGAATCAAATAGAGCAGAGTCCTTTCTTCTTCTTCAAGCTTGTCTCTCTCTCTCTCTCTCTAGAAATCTCACTTTCTTTTCTTCAGTATTCATAGATTGTTGATTGAAACTTAAATACAAGATCATAGTCTGTATGCTAACAATCTGTACTTGAGGGTTGTTATTTTGTTGATTTTACCATTGGATGGATATTCTTGATAGAACTGTTTCCTGAAGAAATTCCTGTGCACAATCTAAAAATTTGTATGGAAGGAGTGCAAGAAATTTGAGAGGATCAATATTTTGATTACAATGAAAGTAATCACATAAAGAGTGCAACAAATTTATGTATGGATGTATATGTATGTACATTATACGTATATGCTTTCTAAGAGAGTTTGTATGTATATAGAAGGTTGTCCTCCGTTTAAGCTATATATAGTTTCGTATTATACTATTTCGGTCCTTTTGGACAGGATGCTAGCTCCACAGTTTTTGCTTTCTGTCCCATCTCTCATTAGTTTATTATGTACACTTATGAAGGTTTACATATATAACAGGCACTCGATGGGTTATCAGAAGGCGATGGCAATTTTGCAATGGATTGCGCTCATTCTGTCGTTTCTAGCAGCGATTCAAGGTGTTGTGGATGGTTATTCGGTTGACATTGGTGTTAACTATGGATTGTTAGGGGATGACCTGCCTAAACCTAGAGAAGTGGTTAACCTCTTCAAAGCGTATGGTATTGGCAAGGTAAGGCTGTTCAATCCTGATCCAGATGTACTCTGGGCACTGAGGGGGCAAGACATCGATGTCATGGTAGGCGTTCCTAATGAAAACTTAAACGCTTTGGCAGAAAACCAAGGTGCTGTGAACAACTGGTTTGATAACAATATAGAGCCCTACCTAAATGACGTTAACATCTACTTCATCACCGTTGGCAACGAGGTTATTCCCGGTCCCTTAGGAAACTCCGTTTGGCAAGTAATGCAGTATCTACAAAACATCCTCGACGAAAGGAGCTACCGTGGTATTAAAATCTCCACTGTTTTACCAGGGACTGCCTTAAAAACTTCATTTCCACCTTCAAAGGGTGAATTCAACGGAGAGTCGAGCGGTGTCATGACTTCCATTTGTGGGTTTTTACTTTTTCGAGGATCGCCACTTTTGATCAATGTGTATCCTTACTTTGCCTATGCATCAAACCCTACCAAAATTCCCTTGCAATATGCTCTATTTAATTCATCAACACCCGTACAAGACGGGAACTTGAGCTATTACAACCTGTTTGATGCCACCGTTGATGCTTTTATCTCAGCAATGGAGAGAGTCGGGGGAGCTGGTGTCGAGGTGGCGGTAACGGAGAGTGGCTGGCCTTCTGCCGGGAACGGAATTTTCACTAGTCCGGAGCTTGCTGGTACATATAACCGGAATTTCATGAAACACGTAACCTCCCTGAAAGGGACACCTAAACGACCTGGTCATTACATCGAAGGCTTTATCTTTGCCCTGTTCAACGAGAATCAGAAACCCGCTGGTGTGGAGCAAAACTTCGGACTGTTTTATCCTACCATGAAACCTGTTTACACTGTATTTTAATGATTCAACATATCAATTTGTTATGTTATCAACCTTTCATGCATTCATCAATAAGGTTACACATCTGAGTTTTCTTTTAGTTTTCGACTTAATTTCATCCTGTATTTTATTAAATTGCAACACCATATCGGTTTATTAAATTTCGAAATTTGAACATATAAGAAGAATTGGATGGAAATTGTAATGAAAAAATGTAAATTTCAATCATGGATTCGAGCAATAATAACATGGTTTCATGGAGAACATCACTGGATGTGGATGTTCGAAAATGAGTGTTTTTTCGTTATTTTTTTAAACAATCAAAGAAAAAGATATACAATTGTTAGAGCAATATTAGAAAATATGAAAATAACACAAGAATTCCAATGATAATAATAATAAAGGAAATTAACAACATCTATAGTATACAAGATTAATATAAACAACTAGAGATAGAGTTAGAAAAACTGACATACTTGGAGATTGAGGCTTGCATAAATGCAATCACTAGTAGAAAAACATGTTTGCGCGACAGAATCTTGCGCGACGGCGTAAATTTCGTCGCGCAAAGTTGTTTTGAGCGACGCACAACACAAAACGTCGCGCAAAAGTACTTTGCGCGACGGCACTTTGTGCGACGTCAGTGTGCGTCGCGCAAAGTTATTTTGTGCGACGCATTAGTTAAGACGTCGCGCAAAATAACTTTGCTCGCGCAACGTTCCGTCGCGCAAAGTCCTTTTGCGCGACGTTGTCGTATGTCGCGCAAGATCTTGGCGCCAAACAAAGAATGCTTTACCGCTTTACCGCATATTCAAGTACGTCGCGCAAAGTCAACGACTTTTTCAGTTTGGGAGGTAGAAACTGCAAACCCAGTTGCAGCAGCTACCTCCTCCCCCCCCCCCCCCCCCCCCCCCCAATCTCTCTTCAAAACCTTCTCTAATCCCTCCCATGCTCATAAATTCAACATACAAATATTTCATCTCATTTCATCATGCAATCCCTCCCTTGCTATTTGATGGTCTTTGATTTGGAGTAAGTAAATCTAATTTAGCTGTTGAGAATTGAATTTTTTTTTTTTAGAAACATGAACTGAATACTTTTGATGGGTTATATATATGAAGGTTTCAATCATTTGTTTTGAATGTTTATTGTACAATGGTATAGAATCAATTGAATTTCATGAGAGAATGCTTGTTATTTGGATTGTGTTTAGTGGTTTATTGAACAATTTAATTCAATATGAGTTGGACCCTATGAGTCTCATTAGGATATGCATCTGTATGCAAACTGCCTCAAAGCTGTTGACTTGCCTTCAGTCACTAGGAAATATGTTAGTCTTGGGGTCATCGTAGTTACAACAGAGAACAAGATGTCTTCCCCGTTAGTTTTTTTGTTTTCAGAAGACAATGGTAGTGGATATATTCTCATCTTACAACGATAACTTAAACTGTTATTTTAAGTTCTAACCTACCCAAACCATAATCTGTTTCAGCTATAATATCACACTAGTAAGACATCCCATGTGATACAAAACTGACGTTTAAGCAATAATTAGTTCTCTTCTCCACAGACAAGAACTGGCAAAATCAATCATCTGACAACTTCCATTATACAACCCCCGTGTGTCTACTTCTACTTCATCTTTGTATTCTTCTTTTTTTTAGTTATTTCCTAGAGCCTTCCCTTTGGAATCATCCAATTTGGATTGTACGTTTTCCCTTCAATAATGTGTTAATTGTTGAGATTGAATTGATGAGTATTCTACTTTCATTATTTTGCTTTTTCAAACGAGCATATGGTCAGACCTAGTGGATACTTCATCATTCAACCTCTTTGGAATCATCTTTACTAGTTAATCACATTTTGCAGAGATGAAACACATCAGATTTAATTTGGTAGACACGTTCTAATGAAATAAAAATCTATGTGCCTTGTGGTTTTAATTTAATTTGATTAATCATTTCTTTTTATGTCAAACTTGGCAACCTATTTAGAATCATCTTTACTTATTAATCACATTATGTAGAGACGAAAGACTCCAGAGTTTCTATATATATAAGCGATGTTATACACTAAACTACATTAAAATGCGGAGAGATAGATTAAAATTTGAGTGCAAACGAGCGAGCACACTACCCTAGTCAACTTATTTAAGCTTATATATGCAAAATACACCATATTTAGTTTACTAGTCGTATTACTCTTAAATAATAAATATGTGTTTGCCTTCTGGTATATGCAACGAAAAGATATACAGAGAAAAGAATGCTATAACATTACGGTATATCTTTCATTTTTTTTTTTTGGTTGTACTGAGATCATTGGTTTCCATGTTTCCTTCACATTATTAGACAGTCAGTTTAAGGATATTCTTTTATGTAGACCAACTTGTTTATAATAACCAGATTTACCATGGTAACATACATTTTAGTTTTTACAGTAAATTGGGTTTTCATTTTTTACTTTTATTGTCCATGTTAATCAGCACAATCTTACACTGCTCTGGTAATGTTCATCACAGGGACCCATGAATGCTTGTTCTTTGTTGCAGCTTTACATTACAATGAAAATGAAGTCTAAGATGTTTTCTTGTTATGTTTGTGCTACTAGGCCAGCATGCCAAAGCAATATCTTCCCGTTTTAGGCCAACCAATTGCATTATACAGGTAACTGACTCACACTCTCTCAGTCAAACCACTTAGGGAACTTTTCTAATTTTAGGACACAACTTATCAAACCAACTACAATGCGTTATTTTTTTTTAATTAGCTGAATGTTTATCTGGTGGATTATAATGATGAATAAGCACTTTCAGTTTGTAACTTTAGAAGGATTATAAAATGAATGAACTATTTGGCTGCAAGACCCAATTGCTTATAGATACGTAAAGTGAAATAAAGGGTGCATAAATCACTTTATATTACAATGAAAATAAAGTCGTAGAGAAATTTAACTACATTTGAAATTTAACTACATTTGAGATGTAATTATTGTGATTTAGTTTATTTGTATGCACATATTTTTGTACATCACCTACAAAATTGTTTTGTGTTGTACGAAGTTAATACTACTTAACTTCGTACACTTTTTTTTCAAGAAAAGCTTAGTTTCCCATTTGAGAATTAGTTGGATTTCGTGCATGGATGCGAAAGCATGACTACAATCCAATTAATTCTTGAATTGTCCCATTTTTTGGATAGTTTGGGAATGCGTAGTTATGTGTTGTAGTTTGCGGTTCACAAATTAGGTTTCGATAGTGGAAATTTTGTAACATTTCCTAATGTTCTTCGAGTACACGGTGGATATTATGTATCTACGGTGTGCACTTGAAGAACTGTAAGGAGATGCTGCCGAAATTTGCTCATGTCGAAATTTAATCCATTGAAATCGTAAATTACGAGACATAAATGTGCATTCCTGAATGGGATAGGGCCCTTACCGGAGGAATAAGGTGACAAGACAATAGTTGAAGTTGTTGTAATTCTTGTACTTTTATTGGGATTGTAGACAAAATGGACAAACAGTGGATACATAATCATAATAGATGTGCTGTTGAGTACTTGGATGGAATAGATGAGTTCATTGAATTCGCAACTAGACACAACCTAGGTTCAACTATCCGATGTCCGTGTAGAAGGTGTAACAACTCAATGTGGGAGACATTCTAAAATGTTCGATTTCATTTAGTAAGAAATAGGATGATCGAGACCTATACTACTTGGTATCATCATGGAGAACGATTAGACCAAGCTTCGTCTTCATATGTGACAAGAGTGGAGACTGTTGAATCTAATGTGGATCATAGTGAACAAGTTATGAATATTCTAAATGACGTTTATCCATACGCCTCAAGTAACACCAATCATGAAGGGGGAGATGATGGTCGTCCAACCATGGACAGTGAGGCATTCAAAAACTATGAAAAACTATTGAAAAATGCCAAGCAAGAATTATATCTGGGTTGCGAGAACTTTTCGGTGCTCACAGTAATTGTGGAGTTGATGCATGGCAAGATCAAGTTTGGTTTGTCAAACAAGTGTTTTGATTACTTTTTTGGAGTTATCAAAAGGATGCTTCCAAAGGAGAATTGTTTACCTGAAGATCATAAGAGTGCCCAAAAAGTGTTGAAGGGTCTCGGATTGGGGTATGAAAAAATTCATGCATGTGTAAATAATTGTATATTGTTCTATACGGAGAACAAACAGTTTGATAAATGCCCTGTCTGCAATGAGCCGAGGTTTAAAATGACATCACAGAATAGAAAGAACAAGATTCCACAAAAAGTAATACGTTATCTTCCATTGAAGCCTAGGTTGCAGCGATTGTACATGTCGATGCATACCTTAACCGACATGAGATGGCATAAAGAAGGACGGGTAAATGACGATGTTACGAGGCATCTTGCAGATGGAGAGGCATGGAAAGATTTTGATCGGATGTACCCTGATTTTGCAGCCGATCCACGCAACGTTAGATTGGGACTTGCCACCGACGGATTTAATCCGTTCGGTGTTTTAGACCAAACCCACAACACTTGGCCAGTCGTTGTTTTTCCTTATAATCTGCCACCTTGGAAGTGCATGAAAAAAGAATACATGATGTTGACTCTATTAATTGGCGAAGATCCAGGAAAGTCCATTGATGTTTATTTGCGGCCGTTGGTTGATGAGCTAAAAGATTTATGGGAAAACGGTGTTCGTACGTACGATAAGTATACTGGGCAGATGTTCACCATGCGAGCGGTAGTGATGTGGACAGTAAACGATTTTCCCGCGTATGCAATGGTTTCTGGGTGGATGACTAAGGGTTATATGGCATGTCCAATATGCAAGGAAAACGTAACATCGTCTTGGCATGCGAGAAAAGTTTGTTATCTTGGTCATCGTAGATGGCTCCCTTGGGATAACGAGTGGCGCCAGAACGATAAAGCCTTCCACGGCACAAAAGAGACTCGGCCAAGACTAAGAGAATGGTCCGGAGATGAGATTTTGGATCAGTTAAACCTTTTTGAATTTGGTCATTTCGGAAAAAACGTCAGTAAGCCCAGACGAAGTACACATCTGAACTGGACGCATAAGAGTATGTTATTTGAGCTCCCGTACTGGTCAAAGTTAAAATTGAGACACAACCTTGATGTTATGCATATTGAGAAAAATGTGTTTGATACTTTGGTTGGGACAATTCTAGACATTGAAGGAAAAACAAAGGACACGATCGAATCTCGCCTCGATTTGGAACGAATGGGCATTAGGTCATCCTTGTGGATGAAGAGAGTCGGTGGTACAGAGAAGAAAGGTCATCCTTTTTTTACAGTTAAGCCGAATGGGAAGAAAGAATTTTTCAACTTTATTTCTTCTGTAAAGTTTCCAGATGGGTATGCTTCCAATATCTCGCGTTGCGTGAACGTGAGGGGGTGTAAATTTTCAAACATGAAGAGTCATGACTGTCATGTGATACTCCAACGCCTTCTTCCGGTTGGTATTCGACACTTATTGCCTCTTGATGTGGTGAAACCAATCGTGTTATTGTCGAGATTTTTTTCACAGTTGACTGCAAGGTGTTTGCGGAAGTCGAATGTTAAACAATTGCAGGACGACATTGTGAACGTCTTATGCAAGTTCGAACAGATATTTCCCCCAGCTTTCTTTTCAAGTATGATTCACATGATGATTCACTTGCCAGATGAGGCATTGCTTGCAGGACCAGTGAACTGTCGATGGATGTATCCAATAGAAAGGTACTTAATTAAGCGTTTATATATATAACATATTCATGATCAACAAACGCTTTGAATAATTTGTAGCATACCTTTTATTTGTACAGATATCTTGGTGAGTTGAAAAAATGTGTCCGAAACAGGGCAAAGCCCGAAGGATCACTTGTGGAGGCATGGGTCGCATATGAGTCACTTACTTTTTGTGCAATGTATCTTCAAGATGTTGAGACAACTTTCAATCGTCCTCAACGCAATAATGACGGTGGTGTCAGAAAAGAGAAACTGTCTGTTTTTGCCCAAATTGCACGACCATTCGGCGATCCTGTAAAAGGCGAATCGTTTACCAAAAAAGATATGGAGGTAGCGCATTGGTTCGTACTCAACAATTGTGACGAGGCTTTGCCATACCTTGAAGAGCATGAACAATTGATGAAGCGAGAACATCCTTCACATTTATATGCCAAGAAGCACCGTGACTTGTTTCCTTCGTGGTTTCACGCACATGTAAGTTGTATGTGGTTTGAATTGAGCATATTTTCCAACTTGTTCTTGCCCGTCTTTAAATTTGGTTACACTAATAGGTTAACTTTTTGTATATGTTATATTAGATGAAGAAATTGAAGGAATTGAATTCACCCTCTTACGATGAAGAATTATATAACTCGGCGAGAGGACCGCTTTACGTTGAATTGTTCTCAGGTTGTCATGTCAACGGGGTCAAGTTCTTAGGGGCAACACGTGATGACAAGTTGTCTACTCAAAATAGTGGTGTCCATGTCCCAGGTGCGGGCGACAGTGAAAACATTGATTTTTATGGCAAACTAACTAGTGTAGTACAATTGCTTTACAAAGACAGGTATCAAGTGATACTGTTTAAATGTCTTTGGTTTGATACAAACCCACATAACCGAACGAGTGTTAAGCGAGACCATGGTTTACTGTCAGTAAACACTACGAGACATTGGTACGATGAAGATCCATACATTTTGGCAACTATGGCGAAACAAATATTCTATCTAGACGACCCCAAAGCTGGCAATGGTTGGAAAGTTGTTCAGAAGATTGATCGAAGAGGGTTATATGATATTCCAGAATTAGATCATGATGACAACGTCGCTGACCAACAGTTATCATCTTCGATAGAACTTGGTGAAGAAACACTCTGGGATACTAATATTGTCCAAGAACCGTTTGACGTACCTGGAGTTCCTGAATTCGAAATATCAATTGACCTTGGTGACCTGCCTCAATACAATGCACCGGAACAGGCAAACGAAGATGAAGATGAATGGGAATCCGGAAATGATAGTAGTGAGGATAGCGAGAGTTATTATTGTAGTTCGGATGAGGATTAATATAAACTTGTAAAGGAAAAAGCAGGAGGCTGAAGCTTACTCTCAGCTCTGAGACTGACAGAAGCCGACTACTTGAAATATAAAGATCCAAAGCAGCCATTGAATGCTCGAATTCGAGACCTCATGAAGCGAATGACCCTCGCCGAAAAGATTGGTCAAATGACGCAGATCGAGCAAACTGTTGCAACCCCTGATGTCATCAGTCTGTGTAATGTTGACCTGGGTAATTTTAGTTCTGAAGTACTGTCATCAGGAAGTCCTAATGTAGGGGAGATGGGTTGGGAGCTACCAAAGGAACCAACCTGTACAACATCTGCAGACTGCAGGGATTGGGCACATTCAATTTGCAAGCGTGCACGAGATGGAAAGAAAAGATGCATGGCTTGATATTAAGATGTAATCAAGGTGAGAATATCATGTTAGGCATAAAATTTCGGTCATGCATGTGACCTATTGCAAATCAATTTTTTATGTTGATACGAGTGCTACAGAATCGTTTTACATTGTACAATACAATAAAAATGATGATATGACAATAAAAAGTATTTTCTTTTCTTTCTTGCAGAAGGTAATCTTCAAGTGTGATAATTGTAGCGGTGCTTTTAAGTGTGATTTTTCTGGCGTGCATCGTCATTTCCATATATATATGGCGAAGAAATATGAACAACAAACGAGGTAACTGTTTTTATGTATGCGTTAATGTCATGAAAGATCTGCAGAGTTGTTCATAGTGGATGAGAATAAATCTCTTCGATTCCCGGTATTAGATCAAATAAGACGAGGACAATTTGATAGTGAAAGGAGAGTCAAGGAGTTGATAGACACAAGCGAGTTCAAGGAAGAGGAAGGTATAGATGTACCTTTTTTTGATATGCAAACTATACTAGACGCTACAGTTAATTTCTCAAATGCAAACAAGCTTGGACAAGGGGGATACGGGCCTGTTTACAAGGTAATTGAACAGTTGTTTACCATTCCTTAGCACTCGAATCACCTTATATAGCAACACTTGTTTGTCATTACTGTTTCTCCGTTGTGGTTATAGATTTATATGTAAGGGATTTTGTTGCCAGGGAATGTTTCTTGGAGGCCAAGAAATTGCGGTGAAAAGGCTATCAAGGGTTTCAGGACAAGGGTTACAGGAATTTAGAAATGAGGTGGTGCTGATCGCCGAAAAGATTGGTCAAATGACGCAGATCAAGCAAACTGTTGCAACCCCTGATGTCATGAACAAGTATTTTATTGGTAACCAAACAATCTTCACCCTCATTTTCAATTCTTCATCTCACCCCATATGCGTATTGTTCTGTTTGTCAGTGCTGAATTTTTTATTCGATCGATATTCTGATCTAATCTAACTAAACTACGGAGGGGGAGATTTGAACTTGCGTGCAGAGAAGGAAAATGGTGGAATTACAGTAATGTCAATGTTGGTTTTAGTAGCAAATGAAATGATTGTATTGTAATTTGTATATGTCTTAGTGGGATAATGGTTTTTTCTACAGGGAGTGTGCTTAGTGGTGGTGGGAATGTACCAGCCCCAAAAGCTTCAGCTGAGGCATGGGTCAATCTGGTGAATGGCCTCCAAAAGGGATCTCTATCTACCCGTCTTGGGATTCCTATGATCTATGGGATTGATGCGGTTCACGGCCACAACAACGTCTACAATGCTACTATTTTCCCTCATAATGTTGGACTGTGAGTCACCAGGCAAGTCACATTCATTCTCACCGAAATAAGTCCAAGTCAACAGGCTTCATTCAAGCATTACAGAACGTTTATGATCTTTCGGTCAAATTATGTAGTTTGATGTTTCTAATCACTACTCATGCGTCATTTCGTGTGTTTTCCGTTTCAGAGATCCTAATCTTGTTAAGAGAATTGGGGAAGCAACTGCCCTAGAAGTCAGGGCAACCGGAATTCCTTATGTCTTTGCCCCATGTATTGCGGTAATTGAGCAGTCTTATTATATGAAAGCCATAGTTAGAAACTCCAAAACTTGACCAAGCATTCCACTAAAACTATGTATTACTACTGTTCTTGCAGGTCTGCAGAGATCCGAGATGGGGTAGGTGCTACGAAAGCTATAGTGAAGACCATAAGATTGTTCAAGCAATGACTGAGATAATACCTGGTCTGCAAGGAGATATGCCTCCCACTGCTCGAAAGGGGGCTCCCTATGTTTCTACTGCAAAGTAAGACTTAATTTTTTTCTCTTTCAAGTTTAAAAAAAAATTTGCTACTTGAGATCTTTTTATTGTTTTCACTGTTTAGGGTGAATTATTTGCGTTGTGATGGTTCTTATCCATGAATAGTTTGAGAGTCTCAGACAAGTACCTCTACAAGCATATTTATTTTGATCATAATGAGTTAATGACCACATGGTAGGCCTGGTTAGAGATTAGTGGTCAAGGTTTGATTGAGTACTAATACTTGAGTTCATAGAAGGCCTTAGCTGTGGCTCGATTGGTTGGATGCAAAACATTTATAAAAGGAAAGTGACAGACTGAGACTATGCCTTGGTGTTCTTGTAGTTATATTTTAGACTAGAATTTGACCTATAACCGTCTTTTAATTAAAAAAAGGTCGTACCCAGTGCACAAGGCTCCCGCTTTACTCAGGGTCTGGGAGAGGTGAATGTTGGCTAGCCTTACCCCCATTTTATGGAGAGGAAAAATCAATTGTATATGTAACCTACCTGTGATGTATTCTATCATTATTTCAAATATCTGGACATAAAGAAAATTGGGCGTAACTCGTTTTCCTTACCATTTCTCTAGAGGGAAGATTGCGGCCTGTGCTAAGCATTATGTTGGGGATGGTGGCACAACGAAGGGCATCAATGAGAACAACACTGTGATTGATTTGAATGGATTGCTCAGCATTCACATGCCTGCATACCTCAATTCCATCCGCAAGGGTGTTGCAACAGTTATGGTGCTTACTCGAGTTGGAATGGAAACAAAAGGCATGCAAATAAAGAACTTGTAACCGGATACCTTAAGGACAAGCTACGACGTTTCAGGGTAAGGAAAGTCATTTTACATAAATTGTCTACTGTGTTTATTAGATTATTACTAGTGCCGAGCATGATTAGTTTCTTTTGGAGGGTGCTATCAGGGTTTTGTCATATCAGATTGGGAGGGTATTGACAGGATTACATCTCCTCCCAAAGCTAACTATTCATATTCAGTTCAAGCTGGAGTTGGTGCTGGAATCGACATGGTTAGTCTAATTAAAAGTGTAACTTACCGAATGTATTTTTTTGGTGAATTTTAGTCTGTGGCTTTGCAGAATGTGTAAGAAAGGTGGATTTATTGTATAAAGGCAGGACCTGTAAGCGGCCATGCTATACTGCTTCGGCCTGCAAATTACTATTTCGTTTCACCTCGTGGGAATTCTTAAATCTTATGTTCAAAATAATAAGTGGTGAAACACTACTTGTAATCGTGACGTTATTTCAATATACTTTTGGGATCCCGAGTCTCTACATTTACCATCCGTGCATTTTTACGGGTCACTAACATAAGTGAATCCCAAAAAGATTCAATTGAAGAACAAGACACTCATTCTCTTCTTGTCTATTTGTATCTATTCATCAAGATTACCTATTTCCGTAACTACTAGTCTATATCTTTCTTAAGAAAAAGGGCAAATGGAATATTAGTTAATGGAGTGGAATTCTCAATTAGACAATTATGAATCACAAGTTGAAGTTTTTCAAACACGCAAACGTGAATTCTATTATCAATTGTCTCGTTACTTGATCTCTGTATATTTGTTTTTTGTGATTTTTTACGTACACGATCTCGAAGCAATTTCGTATAATGCGTTTCCCATCAAATTCAATGGTATATGTATTTACTAAGTAGATTTTAATTTATTTATTTTGTACTCTTAAGCAAAAAAAAAAAAATTGCTCGACGTAAGTGTACGTCGCGCAAAACATCTTTGCGTGACATACGTTCCTAGGTCACGCAAAGATGTTTTGCGCGACGTACAAGCAATTGTTTTTTTTTTTTTTTTTTTTGTATTTTTTTTTTTTTTTGGGTTCTTGCATTGCCTTTTTCTTTTGTGTTGTGTAAATGTTTTAAATTGACGATCAAATTAGTACATTGTATGCATATAGGGTTAAAGAGTGTAGCTGTAAAAGATCATCAAAATCGGAGTTAAAATAACCGTTAAATCGTGATTTTTCGTTTATAGCCGTCGAAAATGTTTGTCTTGTTACTTGATCTCTGCATGTTTGTTTTTTTTCGATTTTTTCCGTATAAAATCTTGAAGCATATACAAACAAATTTGACGGTTGGATCGTTGAAAATAGTTTCGTACAATGCGTTTGCCATCAAAAGATTAGATTCACTAACACTTGAAATTTATTTATACTTTCATTAAGTATAACATAAGATTTTGTGGTATCCACTTGTGTAAATGTTTTAAATTGACAATCAAATTAGTACATTGTATGCATATAGGGTTAAAGAGTGTAGTTGTAAAAGATCATCAAAATCGGAGTTAAAATAACCGTTAAATCGTGATTTTTCGTTTATAGCCGTTGAAAATGTTTGTCTTGTTACTTGATCTCTGCATGTTTGTTTTTTTCGATTTTTGGCGTATACAATCTCGAAGCATATACAAACAAGTTTGACGGTTGGATCGTTCAAAATAGTTTCGTACAATGTGTTTGCCATCAAAAGACTAGATCCACTAACACTTGGAATTTATTTATACTTTCATTAAGTATAACATAAGATTTTGTGGTATCCACTTGTGTAAATGTTTTAAATTGACGATCAAATTAGTACATTGTATGCATATAGGGTTAAAAAGTGTAGTTGTAAAAGATCATCAAAATCGGAGTTAAAATAACCGTTAAATCGTGATTTTTCGTTTATAGCCGTCGAAAATGTTTGTCTTGTTACTTGATCTCTGCATGTTTGTTTTTTCGATTTTTGGCGTATACAATCTCGAAGCATATACAAACAAGTTTGACGGTTGGATCGTTCAAAATAGTTTCGTACAATGCGTTTGCCATCAAAAGATTATTAGATTCACTAACACTTGGAATTTATTTATACTTTCATTAAGCATAACATAAGATTTTGTGGTACCTACTTGTGTAAATGTTTTAAATTGACGATCAAATTAGTACATTGTATGCATATAGGGTTAAAGAGTGTAGCTGTAAAAGATCATCAAATTCGGAGTTAAAATAACCGTTAAATCGTGATTTTTTGTTTATAGCCGTCGCAAATGTTTGTCTTGGTACTTGATCTCTGCATGTTTGTTTTTTGCGATTTTTGGCGTATACAATCTCGAAACATATACAAACAAGTTTGACGGTTGGATCGTTGAAACTAGTTTCGTACAATGCGTATCCCATCGATTTCAATGGTATATATATTTACTAAGTAGATTTTAATTTATTTATTTTGTACTTATAATATTTAAGAAATTGAATGATATATATGTAAAAAAATGAGTAAATTACATAGTAGCCCCTCAGGTTTGAGGTCAATTACAACCTTATACAACAACTTTAAAACATTTCACTTTCATACATCCAGTACCATTTTATTTCAAAATAACACCTCCGTTAGATTTTCCATCCATTAGTCTGTTAAATGCTGACGTGGCTGCCACATTTGTGCTGATGAGGCTGCCACGTGGCAAAAAAAATAATTTTTTAATTTTTTTTTAATCTAATCTTCTAAATATTAATTTAAAAAAAAAAAAAAAAACCTGAAAGCTTTACCCGCAACCCCCAAAACCAGAAACCAATTAATCTCAAACCCACCTCCCCATTAATCCCCCCAGAAACCTAGCGCAGCAACCTCCTCCTCCCACCCCCCCAACGAACCATTCCCGTCAAATCCCCCTTCCCCCGACGACCCACTCCCGTCAAATCCCACCCCCCTCCCCGACGACCCACTCCCGTTAAATCCCCCTTCCCCCGACGACCCACGACCCACTCCCTTCAAATCCCACCTCCCCACCCCCCCCCCCCCGACGACCCACTCCCGTTAAATCCTCATTCCCCCCAACCCGAGCCTCGCCTTTTCCCTGCAACCCAATCCCACAAATTTCACCTCCCAAAAATCATTCCCTTCACCATCTTCATCCCCACTCCCAATCCCAACACCACCGAACTGTGTGGATCTGAGTTCGCGGGGGGTGGGGGAAGGGGTTAATGGGATCTCAACCCAGAAAAGAAAAGCAAAAAAAAAAAAAAAATGCACAAATCTGGGATCTAGGTTCGCGAGGAGGGGTGGGGGAAGGGGTTAATGGGATATGGGGGTTCGCCGGGGAGGGGGGGTTGCCGGAGAGAGAGTCAAAGAGGAAGAGAAAGAAGTGAGAAAGCAGAAGGATGAGAGAGAGTGATGGATATAGGATTGGCGTTGGGGCGAATAGAAAACGGGAAGAAGGTGGGGATTTTGAATCTGGGGAGTTTGGGGTTTGAGAGAGAGAGTGATGAGAGTGGGAGGAAGGTCAAACCGCTGAGGAGGAAGGTGTTGGCGGTGGTGACCCGGCGGAGTTGTGTGGGTTTTGGATCTGGGGGGTTTGGGGTTTGAGAGAGAGAGTGAGGAGAGTGGGATGAGGGTCGGGGGTTGGGTCGGAATGGGCTCAACGTTCTGATCGTCTTCGTGGCGGTGAATTTGGGTCATGTGCTGCATCGCGGCCTATACCGCAGAGCTCTCTCTCTGATTCCTCTGCTCTTCACGGAGGTCCTTCGTCACCACCCGATCTCGCCGTCGACCGGGTACTATGGTGGAAAAAAGAGATGTTCTCCACGAAGCAACATCACAACTTCCCTCGGAGACTCCGATCGAGGACGTCACGCTACCTGAGGATGTAGGTTTTCAAATCATGACTGATGTCCTGGATCAGAACTTCGGTCGTCGTCGTGGCAAGGTTGTTCGAGGTATGGGGAAAGCGCGAGTTCGTGAAACGGGTGGCTCTTCTTCCAGATTGAAAACAGTAGAGGTCAATGCATTGAAAGAGGAAGTGACGCAGCTGAGGGCCGAGGGTGAGCAGATGAAGGTGCAGCTGAGGGCCCAGGATGAGCGGATGAAGGCCCAGGACGAGGAGGTGAGGACCTGTGTCGGGAGGGTGCAAGAACTTGTACAAGCCATACAGATGGCTGGCCTCCAAATCTCGCTACCAGCACCTCGTCTTGCTCCACCTTCGACCTCAGACCCATCTCACCCTACCGATACCCAGTAGCTTGATGTATTAAACCTAGTTCACTTGTAGTTTTTTTTTTGTTTGGACATCTTGTATGCACATTTTTATATATTTTATAATTAAATAATTTTGTTTGGTTAATTAATTATTCTTTAGAATTTAATTATAATATTGATCAAGAATTAAAAAAAAATAACTAAAACCAAAAAAAGGGTTTTGCGCGACGCATACCGTAGGATGCACGTCGCGCAAAGTACTTTGCACGACGTGCACGTACGTCGTGCAAAGTATTTTGCGCGATTTGCGTTCTACGACGTGCGTCGTGCAAAGTTCTTTGGACGACGCGCACGTACGTCGCGCAAATAATCTTTGCACGACGCATACGTGCGTCATGCAAAGTACTTTGCACGACGCGCACGTACGTCGCGCAAATAATCTTTGCACGACGCATACGTGCGTCATGCAAAGTACTTTGCACGACGCGCACGTACGTCGCGCAAAGTACTTTGCACGACGCATACGTGAGTCGCGCAAAGTACTTTGCGCGACGCATGTTATTGTTCGTCTCGCAAACCCTACCGTCACGGCCTTGGCGCAACGGTCAGCGCGCGACGAAACCTTCGTCGCGCAAACCCTTAGGCAATGACTTTTGGCTTTGCGCGACGCATTTATGTACGTCGCGCAAAGTGTTTTTTCTACTAGTGAATGTCCTAAAGATAGAATTTCGCCCATACTCTTATGCTTGTAGTTCGGTAGGTGTCCATCTCCCAAGATTCAACAATCTATAATCCGAAGTCAAAGCACTTTAATTTTCGGACTCTAGCGAACTTTATATATTTCGTACTCTTAAGACACGACTTGGAATTTGACACACGAATCATTTGAGAAACAAAGTGGGGAAACCATATTTCTCAAGAGTAAAAATTAACTCTAATTTTCTATATTTAATACCAATGGTTTCATGGGTTTACATAGAATCCAATTTCTACTTATTAAAGAGATGTAACTTTTCATTTATAAGTATACATCACTTATCAAGGGAATACAATACACCTAAACAACATAACCTTTCTAAGAAATTGGTTAACACTATTTTTCATTCAATTATTAAAATTATATATTACAATATTTCATATTATAATATATAATTTCCAACAATCCCCCACATGAATGAAAAATTAGGAAGAATTTGAGAGTACAGGCGGACAAGAGATGCATCGAGAGAGATGTCTTTTGGACTTGAACCTACCCTAGTAATACTTATTGGATTTACTTGGTGACACAATGGATGTAGAAGATCTTGAACTGTTCACCACATTAGTAAACTGAGACAATAAGTATCACACATCACTTATCCTAATATATTACGGTTCATACGGTTATGTTCATTTTGGTCCTGCACAAATCCCGGATTCATGAGAGCTTTAGAGAATTTAGCCATCTCATTCTCATAGAAGCGACTCATTTCTACTCTCACATAGGTGACCACTGATTAAGAATAGTCTACTATATTCCTCTTATTTATAAGATATCACTATCATTAAGTATAAATATACACCCTAAAACTTTTGCAGACAACACACTTCTTCCATCATAGGAATGAGGTACATGGTGTGTTAACTTCTTTGAAACATGCCCAACTAGTTTGCCTATTGAACTTAGACCTTGGGATCTTCAATCAACTAAGTTAGGTTTCCGCCCGGCTAATTCATTAGTTATGTTGGCTTTAGCCTCATTCCCCTCGATGATCAACTTACTCTCTAGTCAGTCCATTAATAATTGGATCCACTACTAGGTTGACTATCTTTAATGGTGTGCACAATCCATCTTATGAAATTATATTTCATACGAGAGTAGTTGTTTGACATTGTTTGAAATGTCAAGTCCTCAAAATTATATTAGGACTTAATTACTAAGTAATTTGCTAACACTAAGCACTTGGGTAAACTCCCCCACATTTAAGGTATTTGTAAGAAGGTCTCTAACTTTGCCATACCTTAAACAAGTTATCCATAATAAGAGATATTGCTTATTACTTTTAAATGCAAATTACTCTTCCTAATTTAGACATTGTTCTTTGCCTTATTTGACTAGCCATCATAATACATGCATTATCATTCATATGCTTACTTAATAAACATTATCAGGTATAATACATTTTTCCAAATATCCCACCTTTTAGTGTCTAGTCTTTTCTTTTCCCAAAGACCCCCACACTTCCAATGTATTATTCCTCTCACATTGAGTGTCTAGTCTTTTCCTTTTCCAAAGACCCCCACACTTCCAGTGTATAATTCCTCTCAAAGGAATTTCCTTTTATGATACTTATCATAAAACTGATCGTCTTCTTTTGCTAGTGCTTGTATTAGTCTCACTTTCTTTGCAATTCTAACACCACTCTAATTAGTAATTACTAGCAACGCTAGTGTCTAGTGCCAATTATTAGTCTGAAACTGCTTCTCTATAGACTAATAACGCAATTTTGCAAAGAGTTGCAACGGCTTGTAAAAATAATCATATCAGCACCTTCTTGTGTGGTTTTATGTACGTGTTTTCACAGCTCTTTTCAAACTGCACATTCATGATATTTCCTCATAAATATATAAAAATTCATGGTCATTTCAAATTAGAATCAAGTAACCATTATGTTCCCTTTGGTAGAAAAATCAAAGGCATTTGACATATTTCAATACCAAACTTTTCTACTTCGATAACACATCTCCTTTCTAGGAAAAAGATCCATTTCATAAACTAGTAAGAATCCAGTACACCACTTTGGCGTTCACTTGGCCTTAACCGACGCCTTTCTTCTCATAAAGGAGACATATACTGAACATGAGCTTTAAACGGATCTCATATTAATTGCAGCAATTAACCACATGATGAAAATCTTTATCACCGTTTCTTTCACGAAACCAGAATCTCCAGCTTTTCTATATCCCAAACGGCACTAACACTATAACCGATATGGTTATAGTCTGAAAAGAACCAAACTAGTGACCACGTCATCTCTATCCGTAACCAGTGACCGAATGGTTCACCAATTCGTTTCTTTATCCTTGGGTTCGTACCGTTTGAGAAAACTTGGAGACCTTCGCATCTTGTTTGGCATCTGTTTGTTATTTGAACAGATAAATCCATTCAAATAGAAAATCATGTCTGGTTTCAACCCACCACGAACCTCACCAATCATAACTGATTGTGTTGGTTAAAAGCACCGAATGCCTTTTTTCAAGAAATTTTGTTTGATAAGTTTAAAAACCAACCAAGCATTAGCCTGATATATCAAGCCCAGATATGGCTTCGTTGAAACACATGCAGTGGTTTGCATCTTCCCTATCAAGACAAGATTTGTCTGGATCATGAAGCCAACATCTTCCATGTTAAATAATGGGATTCATAATACTGTATATCAATTTGATTCTCTTAGAGGAATCACTCCATAACAACATTGTTGAGAAACCATTTAACAGGCACAACGGTTGGCGAGATTTAGAATTGGCAAAACCAATCACAATACACAATAACTGATCGCCATTCTCAGTGTCTAATTTTTAGAGTATTGAACCAACAACAATAACGTTAAATGGCAAAAACATTAAATAAACAATCCCTTAACAAACTGCCCATTTCGTTCTTAATGAAATTCAAGAACAATATCTTCACAGCAATATGCATGCATTTCAAAGTCTAAATTTTAAATGGCAGTTTCAATAACATATATTCAAATCATTCTTTCCTACTTTCTCAATATAATTATTTCTTAAATCCATATTTTTTTCTAATTATTGCTTAAAGAAATTTCTATCTTTAGATTGTTGGAGCAATATTAGAAAATATGAAAATAACACAAGAATTCCAATGATAATAATAATAAAGGAAATTAACAACATCTATAGTATACAAGATTAATATAAACAACTAGAGATAGAATTAGAAAAATTGACATACTTGGAGATTGAGGCTTGCATAAATGCAATGCCCCAAAGATAGAATTTCGCCCCTACTCTTGTGCTTGTAGTTCGGTAGACGTCCATCTCCCAAGATTCAACAATCTATAATCCGAAGTCAAAGCACTTCAACTTCGGACTCTGGCGAACTTTATATATTTCGTACTCTCAAGACACGACTCGGAATTTGACACACGAATTATTTGAGAAACAAAGTGGGGAAACCCTATTTCTCAAGAGTAAAAATTAACTCTAATTTTCTATATTTAATACCAATGGTTTCATGGGTTTATATAGAATCCAATTTCTACTTATTAAAGAGATGTAACTTTTCATTTTTAAGTATACATCACTTATCATGGGAATACACCTAAACAACATAACCTTTCTAAGAAATTGGTTAACATTATTTTTCATTCAATTATTAAAATTATATATTACAATATTTCATATTATAATGTATAATTTCCAACACTCTTGAATCAGGGCAGGGCTTTTACAGTAAATAATGTTTTTGGATTCCAAAAGCACTTGAAGTGCTTTCTGCAAGAAACATCAATTATGTGCTTCTTCCAATAAGCACTTTCCTCCGAGAAGCATTTTAAGTGCTTTTTTCAGAATTTACTTTCATTTTTACTAAGGATTTGTTCTAAAAACATTTTCATCAAAAGCATTTTCAGTTATTTTAAACGCATATCCAAACGAACTCAATTACTTAAGTAATTATCCTCGAAATTAATTCAATAATCTCTCCTTTTATCGGGAATGACTTCCCAAAATTAGTTTTTAGACACACGACATAATTTAATTTAGAAGGGGATAAGGCCACACATGTGTGAGCAAAATGGACTCACTTGATTCCGGCAATCATACTAAGAAAGGTAACTTTGAAAGTCAAATAATACAATTAAATGGGTAAAACTAAAGAAGTAAGCAATTAACCAAACAAGGAAACAAAAGTCAAATAAATGAAAATCTGTGACGAACATGATGAGTGGTGATGGGGATTCAACGAATCAAAGAAACCAAAGCAAATGGTAAGGTTTCGTGAAAATTTGTTGTAACATCTTAGCTAATTTGTGGACTTCCTAATTCACCATTTTTCCCTGAAAATTGTGTTCTTATCTCCAATTAGTTGAATCTGTACTTGTTGCAGAACATTTAAACATATATATAAAGAGAGGAATGGACACTTTCCACTGACTCCATTTTCATCATCTGGATCAGCCCTCAGTTAATCCAATCCTTCCGGAAGAAACACAGCACGCCGCTAATCTGCTCAGTGTTGCTTGAGGTAGTATGTATCAGCATGCAATTCCTTATTCATACCTTATTTTTTCCTTCGAAAGATACGATCAACTGGCCGTAGTGTAATAGTAGAGTACAATTTTCAGTTTTGAGGGTATTACTGTTATTCTGTTGATTCTACCATTTGAAATCCTTGATAAAACTTTTTAATGAAGCAACCAATTCATGTTTAAATGTCTATATACAACCTATAAGTGAGTTTATATATATTTAAACTGCTAGCTAGCTCCACAGTTTAGCTTTCTGTTCCGTCTCTCATCAGTTTATTATGTACATTTTATGCAGGTTTTATATTATAAGGCACTCAGTAGTGATCAGAAAGTGATGGCAGTTTCGCAATGGATTGCGTTCATTCTATCATTCCTAGCAACCATTTACAACCACAACATAGAAATTGTGGAAGCTAAGATGACATTTGACATCGGTGTTAACTATGGGACGTTGGGGGATAACCTCCCTTCTCACGAAGACGTGGTTCAGCTCTTCAAAGACAACCATATTAACAAGATGAGGCTGTTCAATCCTAATCCGGAGGTACTCAAAGCGCTGATGGGGCAAGGAATCTCCATAGTGCTAGGCATTCCTAACGAAGACTTAGCCAGTTTGTCAGAAAGTCAAGAAGCTGTGGATCAATGGTTTGCTGTCAATGTACAGCCCTACATAGATGACATTGAATTCAACTACATTGCCGTTGGAAACGAGGTTATACCCGGGGAATTAGGCAGCTATGTTTGGCAAGTAATGCAGTATCTACAGCACACCATCGACGAATACCACTACCAAAGCCTAAAGGTGACCACTGTTTTGCCAGCTACTGCCTTGGGAGTTTCATATCCACCTTCAGCCGGTCAGTTCAGCGGAGAGGCTGCCGGTATCATGGCTTCCATTTGTCCCTTTTTGAATTATCAAGGGTCGCCCCTTATGATCAACGTGTATCCTTACTTTGCCTATGCGTCAAAAGCTTCCGATATTCCCTTAGACTACGCTCAATTTACGGCAACAAAACCCTGGTTACAAGATGGGAACTTGAGCTATTACAACCTATTTGATGCCACAGTTGATGCTTTTTTCTCAGCAATAGAGAAATCCGGGGGACCCGATGTAGCCGTGGTGGTGTCCGAGAGTGGTTGGCCATCTGCTGGGAACGGAGATTTCACTGATACAGAACTTGCTGGGACGTATGTTAGAAATTTCGTAAGACATATAACCTCGAACGTAGGAACGCCGAAAAGACCCGGTGCTTACATAGAAGGCTTCGTCTTTGCAATGTTTAATGAGAATCAGAAACCCAGCGAAGAGGAGCAAAACTTCGGAATATTTTATCCCAACAAGAAACCTGTGTATCCTGTATTTTAATGATTCAACAAAATCTAATATACATGCATTAATAAAGTCACATATCCGAGTTTTTCTGTGAGCTTTCTACTCCATTTCATCTTGTATTTTCAAGCTCTCAAGTCTATAAAACATTAACCAATTAGCTTGTTCAGAATTGATCATGAAAGAACAACTTCTGCTAAAGGAGCACGTACAAATTTGTATTAAAAGCACTTGGAATTGCTTCTTGAAGAAGCACATCACAAAGTGCTTCCACGACCTAGAAGCGCATTTCAGTTTTTGGAAAAAATTAGTCAAAAGAGCATTCTCTCATACTTTTTAGCCTTGTCAGAAGCAATCATAAACAAAAGCAAAATCATGTAAAAACCTTATATTATTTGAACCAGATCACTCAATATCAAATGGTAACCCTAAATTATTTGAACCAGATAATTCAATATCCAAATGGTACAAGTAAAACTTCCAAAACATTAAAATCAAAGACGCGGGAGAGCGGTTCCTCTTTCCCGTTTGATTTGTTCAGGAAAGGGTAGTCAGTGTACCCAACAACAGGATCTTGTGTGTAGAAAGTCTTCCTGTTATACTTGGTCAAGGGTGCATTAAGCTTAAATCTCATAACCAAATCAGGGTTTGAAATAAAAAGGCGACCGTAGGACACCAAATCAGCATCCCCAGAAGCCACAGCTTGCATTCCAAGCTCTCTAGTGAACCCTCCGCTAGCAAGAAATGTACCGTGATAAGTTTTCCTCAAAGTCCTCATAAACACAGCTTCCTCTTCATCGCTACCAGGTTTTCCAGCTTCCGCTTGACCATAGGCTGCGTAGCGAGGCTGAGTCACATGAAGATAGGTCAGTTTTGTGCCCCAGTTTTGTTGGAGCTTATCGAGCCTTTCGGTCACTGCCAGACCTAGAATAAGTGGATTAGAGTCAACAGCATCCATGTGATCAATAGCTGGTGACATTCTGACCCCAACTCTATCAGCACCTATTGCTCCAACCACTGCTTGAACAATCTGAATCAAGAATTTGCACCGGTTTTCAAGCGATCCACCATACTCATCTGTTCGATCATTGATCCCGTCTTTCAAGAATTGGTCAATGAGATAGCCATGTGCCCCATGAATCTCAATTCCATCAAAACCTGAACAACATGAAAATGGATCACAATAAGACTCAGAGCTATACAAAAAATGAAACATCGAAACGAAAATGGACATAGAAACAGACCTGCACGAATGGCATTCAAGGCAGCCTGGCGATATTGCTCAACAACTTGAGAAATTTCATGGGTTTCGAGTGCTCGAGGCTTAGGGTAAAAGCCATAAGAGCCATCCGGCTACAGAATTCTCCACCTCCTTGAAACAGGATTGTTGGTTGACGATATTGGTGCTCCCCCAGGAGTATTTATCAAATATAGCCAAATATTAGTCCTTAATTTAAAAAATGTGAGTTTTTATAAACACTTTCAAATGTATCCAAAATATCACTTAAATAGACATAAATGCCCTTAAACTTTAAAACCAAATAAATTAGAAAAACCAAAACCCTATTAGATTGATATTTTGGACGGCAAAACCTAAAAAATGGTGGAGATATAGTGAAGGCATCGGCTACTGTGGAGACTTTGTGCAACCCTAAACGTACAAAGGTGAGTGTAGATGGTTAAGTTTTTCATTCTTCCTAGTCTATGTTTTCTCTTTGCTTTTGTAGTTTCTTCGTTCGGTTGAATTTTATTGAAGAACGAACTGTCAATTTTTGTAAAATTAGAAAAATTAGGTTTCTTGTGTCAATGGAAGATTGACAAATCTAATTGTTTTTGCCAATCAGTTAGAGGCAAAGCTAATAGTTCTTTAATGCATATTTGAAAAATTAGGGTTTACGGAATAAAGTTTTTCTTTCTATGTTTTTATTCATCTTATGTTGGTTTGGTAAGCAATATTAATTTAATTATTTTCAATGCGTAAAAGTGGAAGTCACCTTAATCAACAAGGTCCTTCTTCCATTGCACAAATGCATGATGCTTTATGTATATATTAACGTCCAACCTTTCTCATGATTCAGTCCAGTTTTCACAACACCCTCTTTATTTGCACATATATATCAATCTTAGGTGTGTCTGTATGTCATTTATTTTTTTTCTTATTGTTTTTGTTTATTTTTTAGGACAATGTCTAGTTTGACAATTTTAGTGACCTATGGTGGGAGGTGGGCTAACTCAACGTACAAAAATTGCAAAACGAAAGGATTACTTGTTTCAGACAAAATTACATTTGTAGAGCTTCAAAAGAAAGTACATGGTATTGTGAATGTGGACCCAAATGAGTATGAGATAAGTATGAAAGTTATATATAACGCAACGGAAACTACATGGCCTGCAGATATAGTTGATGATGATGATGTGAGGGCATTTATTTTTGAAAACCTTTCGAGGTCTTGGAAGATTCCCTTGTGTGTTACATTAAAGCAGAAAGTATTTTCTTCAGAAGATAATGATGACCCATTACAAACAGGTCTTAACTTTGTTACTCAAGGTGATTTGGAAGATATTGTGCTACATGATTCAGATAACGACTTGGTAAATCAAGAAGTTGAGAATGCATCGTATCATGAAGAATTTGAAAATTTGCCAAATATGGAGTCTGATAATGTGTTCCAAGATAGTGTTGAATTCAATGAGTTGCCTCATGAAGGGATGGTATGTGATGTTGTGCCTGCTAATGTGCAATTTGATGAACCCAGCTCTAACCGATCAAATGTTCACAAGGGTACAAATATTGTACATGAATCAGACAAGGCAGACCTGTACAATTCAGATGGAGATATAGTTGTAGGCCAATTGTACGAGACTAAGGAGGATTTAAAAAAAAGTTAGGTATTCATGCTATGAAGAACAATTACGAGTTCAGAGTGAAGAGATCAAGCAAAGAAAGGTTTGAAGTTGGTTGTGTCGGCGATGGATGCAAGTGGAAACTATCCGCTTCTAAATTACAACAATCATCATATTTCAAGGTCAGAAAATACATTACTATGCATTCATGCTCATTAGACGTTATTAATCGCCATCATCGACATGCAAGTAGTTCTCTTATTGGTCAATGCATAAAGTCTAAGTACGAGGGTGTATCACGACTACATAGACCATGTGACATCATAGAAGATATGAGGAAGGACATGAGTGTGAGTATAAGTTATGTGAAGGCTTGGAGAGCTAAGGAACATGCATTGGAGTTGGTTAGGGGATCACCAGAGGAATCTTACTCGTTACTTCCATCTTATTTTGCTGTGTTAGAAGCCAAAAATCCAGGTACGATAACACATATTGAAACATATGAGAATAATCATTTTTTGTACTGTTTCATGTCACTTGGACCTTGCATAAGAGGATTTAGAAGTGTTATTAGGCTGGTAGTAGCGGTTGATGGGACATTTTTAAAGGGTAAATATCTTGGCACTTTGTTTGTTGCCACATGCATGGACGGCAACAAACAAATATACCCTCTAGCATTCGGAGTTGGAGATTTAGAGAATGACGCATCATGGAATTGGTTTTTGACAAAATTATGAGAAGCAATTGGGGAAATTGATGAATTGGTGTTTGTTTCTGATAGACATGAAACCATTCAGAAGGCTCTCTCAACTGTTTTCCCCAATGCCCATCATGGTGCATGCATATTTCATATAAGTCAAAACATTAGGCATCATTTTAAGCATGAGAGAGCACACAAACTGTATTTTACAGCTACTAAGGCATATCGAATTCCTGAATTTCATCATCTTATGACAGAAATATATAAAGTCAACTCTGAGGTGGGTGTTTATCTTAATTCGGCTAGATATGAAAAGTGGACTCGTGCGTACTTCGATGGAAAACGGTACAACATCGTGACAATAAATATTGTTGAATGTCTTAATGCAATCACCAGAGATGCTCGAAAACTACCTATCACACGATTTCTTAAGTATTTAAGAATGAATATTCTGCATAAGTGGTTTTATGAGCGTCGAACTAAGGCAGCTAAAATGAATACACAATTGACAAATTGGGCAGACAAATTAGTGTGAGAAAATAACAAGCAAGGATTATCATTACAAGTATTTTGAATTCACTTAAATAGATTTTAGTTCAATTTGTCTGTTTAATTTTGGTACACTTTCATTTGTTCTCAAGTTTTTAAACTATTTTACCGATTCTTATATCCCATCTGTAGCTTTATCCATCATTGCCATGTTTAGTAAAGAATAAATGTATGTTTGCAATGTAAAAGGCTAAAGTAAAAAAAAACCTAGGCTTTGACAAGAAAAAAGTTAAAAACCATATCTTGTGAACTTCAACGTAATTGCTGCTATGGATTTATATAATTGCCTTTGTAGTTTTATGCAGCAGTTCAGGGTATTCATCCACTTCTCTTACAGATCACTAATTGCGAATTGCTTTTGTAGTTCTTATGCGGAATATTTTTTTTGGTTGTTTAGTTCTTCTTTTGTTTGAGTAATATATATGTATGTGAACATGTAGGTATCGCCCATTGCAACTTACTTATTTCATGTATATGATGGATCTTGTATTGAAGTTGTGAATTTAGAGGAAAAGAGTTGCACATGCCGACAATTTGATCTTGACCAACTCCCTTGCTCACATGCTTGTGCTGCATGTAGACACCGACAACTTTCATGTTATCCTATGTGTTCTCATTATTATAATACAAACTCCTTGGTCATTGTCTATGCAGAAGCTATATGGCCAGTTGGTGATCAAACCGATTGGATAGTAACTGATGATGTGAGTGAAAGAACTGTCCTACCACCAATTACACGAAGAAGATATGGTGGGCGCAAAGAAAAGAGGATCCCATCACATGGAGAAGAAAAATCAACTCGAAAGTGTTCAAAATGTGGTTCAAATGGCCATTATAAACAAACTTGTAGGAATCCTGTTCAACTTCATCCTACTTTGTAGAACCCTTTTAAATTGGAGTTTTATGAATAAATATTTTCTTTTGATCATTTTATTGTTTATTTTGGTTGTACGTACAATTCTTTAAATTTCAGACGATTAAAAATAATTACTTTTATTTCTTTACTCTAATAGTTCACTTTTATAACATACTAAAGTGTTTTCTGTGAACCATGTGAGAAAGAAAGGTTTCCTTGATTATCTATTAAAATAAAATTGAGAGAAAATTTTTGCTCTTCGTTTGGAAAAGAAAAGAAAAAACAAAGGGGAAAGTTTTAGTTAGAGATTATAGCATAAGAAGTATTAAGTCTAACAATTAGTTATTTATATAAATTAAGGGTAGTTATGTCTATTTAAGTGAGATTTTAAATAAATATGAAAGTTTTTATAAAAACTGACATTTTTTTAAATTAAGGGTTAATTTTTTGTTATATTTGATAAATTCCCCTCCCCCAGCAGGTTGATAAACTAAATCAATTCAAATTAAAAGTAAAAGTAATCAGTTCACTGCTCGAAACCTTAATAAATCTCTCTATGGCTTGAAGCTAGTTTCCCGGCAATGGTTTGCAAAATTCTCAGAAGCTATTAAATCCACTGGTTATATTCAATCAAAGGCAGACTATTCTCTATTTACAAGGCAGCAAGGGCAACCATTTACAGCCCTCTTGATTTATGTTGATGATATTTTGATCACCGGCAATGATCCTAATGCAATTAATACTCTTAAAAAATTATTCCTTTATAGTCGTTTCAAATTCAAGGATCTTGGTGACTTGAAATACTTTCTGGGAATAGAAGTTTCACGTTCAAGGAAATGGATTTTTATTTCCCAGCGGAAATACGCTTTAGAAATTTTGAAAGATGGTGGTCTTTTGGGAGCTCACCCAGTGGAGTTTCCCATGGAGTAAAATGTTAAGCTTTCTGACACTGGTGAGTTACTTAAAGATCTGGCAAAGTATAGAAGGTTGGTCGGCCGATTGATCTATTTAACAATCACAATGCCGGACATCACTTATCCAGTACACGTGTTGAGTAAATTCATGCATGAACCACGCAAACCACACATGGAAGCAGCCCTCCAAATTTTAAAGTACCTGAAGAATACACCTAGACAAGGTTTGTTTTTCTCTTCTCAAAATAACTTGAACTTAAGTACATATTATGATTCAGATTGGGCGGGTTGTCCTACGACACGAAGGTCAACTACAGGTTATTGTGTTTTTTTGGCCTCTTCGTTGATCTCTTGGAGGTCAAAGAGACAAAAGACCGTTTCTTTATCATCAGCGGAGGCCGAATATAGAGCCATGACTGGAACTTGTTGTGAACTGTCATGGCTTTGATATCTTTTGAAGATTTACATTTGCTTCATCCAAAATCGGCCTTGCTACATTGTGACAACAAAGCGGCACTCCATATAGTTGTTAATCCAGTTTTTCATGAACGAACTAGACATATAGAGATTGATTGCCACTTTATTCGAGACAAGATACAAGATGGTTCAGTTGTCACAAGATAAGTTCCCTCTTCACACCAGCTCGCAAATGTATTCACAAAAGCATTGGGAAAGGAAGCTTTCTCAACCATTATACGCAAGTTGGGAGTTCTTGACGTCCACTCTCCAACTTGAGGGGGAGTGTTGAGAAGTCAATGATATCAAGATCCCTGATATCTTGGCTTAGAATAGGAAACAAAGTTTGTAATTGATTTGTACAAAATAATTCTCTTTTTGTATAACTAGAATGTAGGCTAGATTAATTCTCTATCAAGGGAATGACTCTATATAAAGTCTTTGTATATATTTTGAAATAATTCATTCAGCCAAATATATTTTTACATGAACTCTTTAATTTGATTAGATTTTTATATGTTTAAAAATATATTATGGTTGTCAATTAAAGTTAACAGACATTATTTATGACGATAAGCCCTTCTTTCCTATATTCTTATACTGATTTAATTTGTTTATGTGACATGAAACTAATTCTTTCTGCTCAACCCTAATGAATATGATTTTGTTTTAATGTGAAATCGTTTCTTCATTTCGCGGATGATCCATTTTGCACAGTACTTGGTTTGAGGTTGGTAAAACCCTCTGGATTTTGCTATTTCCATGTAGCATCTGCATAGAAGAAAAAGGTTGGTATGATTAACGCAAGGCATGGATCTTTTAGATTTAGAAAACCCAAAGGATTATGACAATGGTAAAATTTTGGAAGATAATACAGAAGAAACTACAAATGGTGTATCTCTACACTAAGTATTAGAACTGAGGGGCACGTGCGGAATGGAACAGCGGAGTTTTCTCAATCAGGGAGACTTGCACCTAGATAATCAAGTGCTTGATGGGGATATTAACTTGACGACGGAAAGGGTTAGAGGAAATGTTGTTGTTCCAGTTGATCCTGAAACCAAGATGGTTAGTTTCAAAAGAGAACCTGGTGGTGCAAATGCCGAAGTTGTTGTGCTAGGATAGCACCAAAACCTTATGGAACCAACTCTTGATAATCCACAGAAAATATATCAAATGAAATGCAAGAACAAAATATTAAAGACACCAAGATTTTAACGAGGTTCCTCAACAGTCAATGTAACTGGAGTACGTCCTCGGAGCAGTAGGAGCTCACCCAATAATCCACTATCAACCAAATGGGAGTTTACAAAGTGTTGGCAATCTCACAACCCAAATAACCCAATACACCCAATAGCTCTCACACACCAAAGAAACAAATAGAGGAAGAAATATAATGAATAATTTCTTCTCTATACATATAGCTCAAAGCTATTATAACAACAACTACTTTGGTGGATGATTACTAACCAATAAAGCAGCAGCTTCTTCTTTCTTTTTGGGCTCTCTGCAACTCTCCTTGCTCTCGGTAGCTCTAACTTCTCTCTTCAGGAAAAAATTAGCCCTCTATTCTTCTCCTCCTTTCTTCTACCCGAAAACCAAATAATTATGGCTTTAAAAAAGCCACAAAACAAGAAAACATAATCATGTTGTCCTTTCCTTTTTTTTTTTTCTTTTGGTTTGTTTATTAGGAAAGGTGATGGCCACTTGGCCACAATTCAACAATCTCCACCTTGGCCAAGTTCCGAAAACGCCATGATAAGCCAACCAACACAATTGACCCAAAAAATCACTCTCAAACACTAGCAAGAGAACAATTCATGCCAAGCCAAATGCTCCAAAACTCCTACTGCTCAACGCCTTCTTTATATAGGCAAAATGTGAGCCAAGTTCAAGCAATGAACAAACTTGGCTACACCAACAACCTTAGTCAACATATCAGCAGGGTTGTCTTTAGTTGGAATCTTCTGGAGAATGATTTCCCATTCACCAACAATTTCACGAACAAAGTGATAACGCACATCTATGTGCTTGGTCCTCGCATGATGAACCTGATACTTAGCCAAATAAATGGCACTCTGACTATCACAATGTACCTCCACCTGCTTCTGATCAACCCCCAAATCTCTAATCAGCCCATGTATCCAAATGGCCTCCTTTATAGCTTCAGCAACTGCCATATATTCAGCCTCTGTAGTAGACAAGGCAACAGACGACTGCAAAATGGACCTCCAACAAACTGGCCCTTTAGCCATAGTAAACACATAGCCTGTAGTAGACTTCCTTCCATCCAGATCACCTGCATAATCTGAATCAACATAACCAACTGCAAAATGACCAATACCAGAGTCATCCCTCTCAAAGCATAAACCAACATCTCGAGTACCATGGAGATATCTCAATATCCACTTAGCTGCTTGCCAATGCTCTTTACCTGGATTATGCATATATCGACTCACCATGTCAACTGCATGAGCAATATCCGGTCTAGAGCATACCATTGCATACATCAAACTACCAACCAAATTTGCATATGGTATATTTTTCATTTGCAGCTTCTCTTTATCAGTTTTAGGACATTGTAGAGAACTCAATTTAAAATGAGGAGCCAAAGGGGTACTAACCGGTTTAGTTGAATCATGAACTCCAAACTTCCGAATCAACTTCTCAAGGTATTTTTTTTTATTCAAATTGACCAAACCCTTCTCTCTATCTCTAGTGATCTCCATGCCAAGGATCTTTTTCGCTTCACCAAGATCCTTCATCTCAAACTCATTCTTCATTTGCTTCTTCAATTTCTCAATCTATTCGACATTCTTTGAGGCAATCAACATATCATCAACATATATCAACAAATAAATGAAAGACCCATCTTGCAACTTCTTGAAGTACACACAATGATCATATTGACTTCTAGAATAATTTTAGCCTCTCATAAATTTATCAAACCTCAAATACCATTGTCTTGGAGATTGCTTCAAGCCATATAGTGATTTCTTCAATTTGCAAAACAAGTTCTCCTTCCCTTTCACTATATACCCATCCGGTTGACACATATAAATCTCTTCATTCAAATCACCATGTAGGAAAGCCGTCTTCACATCAAGTTGCACAAGCTCAAGATCATACTGTGCAACAAGAGCTAACATAACGCGAATTGAGGAATGCTTCACAACTGGAGAAAAGATTTCATTGTAGTCAATGCCCTCCTTTTGTGCATACCCTTTAGCAACTAATCTTGCTTTGAATCTCACATTGTTTTTCTCATCAGCATCTTCCTTCTTGGCATACACCCATTTGCAACCGATAGCTTTCTTGCCCTTAGGCAATTTAGCTAACTCCCAAGTCTTGTTCTTCAAGAGAGAATTCATCTCATCACCCATGGCATTGCACCACCTCTCCTTCTCCTCACTCTCAATGGCTTCCTCGAAATTGGATGGAATATCATCAGTGATAATAGGAAGAGCAAAAGAAACATAGTCACTATACCGAGCTGGCTTGGTAATTTGTCTCTTTCCTCTGTTCTTGGCAATAGACTCTTGAGGTGAAACTTGCTCTTCAACTTGAAAAGAATCTTCAAGTTCAACTTCTTCAACATCCTCATGGTCTCCAACTTCTTCACTTGTAGTGGCTTCGACATCAGCGGAAATAGGATTTAAAGTACTAGATGCAACTTTCTCAAGCTCCACCTGTTGGACATCTTTCACATTCTTCTCAGAGTCTTTGAACATACTTTCTTCATCAAATGTCACATCTCTACTAATTACCAGTTTCTTCATCTCTGGACACCACAACCTGTAACATTTGACACCACTACTAAAACCAAGAAAGATAGCCTTTTTGGCTCTAGGATCAAGTTTATTTTCAGTCACATGAAAATAAGCAGGTGAACCAAAAATACGGATATAGTCATAATCAGAAAAAGGTTTTCCAGTCCATACCTCCATTGATGTCTTACCCTGAATAGCAGCTGAGGGTAACCGGTTGATGATGTGACATGCATAAGTAACTGCCTCTGCCCAAAACGACTTGCTCAAACCCGACTGAGACAACATACATCTAACCTTCTCAAGCAAGGTTCGATTCAATCTTTCTGCAACTCCATTTTGTTGTGGAGTTCCCCGAACACTAAAATGTCTCACAATTCCTTCCTCTTTGCAAACTTTAAAGAAAGGGTCGGATATGTATTCACCACCATTATCCGATCTCAAAATCTTAATCTTTCTCCCAGTCTGGTTCTCAACCATTTTCTTCCATCCCAAGAAAATGCTTAACACCTCACTCTTGTGCTTCATAGTGTAGACCCAAGACCTTCTTGAATAATCATCAACAAAGGTCACGAACCAATGTCTACCACTCAAAGAGGGAGTCTTTGTAGGACCCCAAACATCTGAATGCACATAATCAAGAATTCCCTTCGTCTGATGTACAGCAGTACCAAACTTCACTCTAGTTTGCTTCCCTAAGACACAATGCTCGCAGAAATCAAGCTTACAAGTCGTGGCACCTTTTAGAAGACCTTGTTTCACAAGCCCTTGTAGAGCTTTCTCACCGGCATGGCCTAATCTCATATGCCACAGTCTAGTAGTATCTGAATCAGATGTGCCCATATTTTCAGAGACTACAGATGCTTCACCTGTCACAGTGCTTCCCTGCAATAAATACAAATGGCCACATCGAGGAGCTTTCATCACAACAAATGCACCATAAGTAACTTTCAATGTATGTCCATCTGAATGAAACCTGAAGCCCTTGGATTCCAAAGTACCCAAAGAAATAAGATTTTTCTTCAAATTCGGTACATACCGAACACCTATCAACTCTTTAACCATGCCATCATGCAACTTCAAACGAACTGTACCAATCCCTTTTGTTGTGCAAGGATTGTCATCTCCCATGAACACAACGCCACCATCAAACTCTTTCAAGCTTGAAAACCAATCCTTGTGAGGAGTCATATGATGAGTACAACCCGTATCCAACACCCACTTAGTAGCACAATCAAATGATGAGGAAGTGGTTAAAGCAAAATCAGAAAAATCTGTTTCAACCTTAGCAACATTAGCTTCAGAACTTTCTTTGCCTTTGGTCTTCAATTTAGGACAATCTTTCTTCCAATGGCCCTTATTACGACAAAAGGCACATTCATCCCTTTCCAAAGATTTTCTACCTTTAGAGTTTCCTTTAGGTCGAGACTGTGATTTTTTCCTACTAGAAGATGACTTCCTCTCCGATGATCTACCTCTAACAAATAAAGCTTCAGAGGTACTATCATGATTTTTATCTCTATGCCTCATTTCATAATTCATCAAGGCATTTGACACATCTTCAAATTTCACAATTTCTTTACCATGCATAATAGTGGTAACAAAATGCTCATAAGAGTCCGGCAAGGAATTCAACAATATTAAGGCCTTATCTTCATCATTAATATCCTCATCTAAATTTAACAAGTCGGCAATCAACTTATTAAAAGCATCAAGGTGTCTAATCATTTTTGTACCTTCTTTGTATTGAAAGCGGTAGAGCTTTTTCTTCAAGTGTAGCCGATTCTCTGCACTCTTCGTCATATACTTGTCTTCCAATTTTTGCCACAACACACTTGCTACCGTTTCCCGCATCACAAAATACTTCTGAGTTTTTGCAAGGCACAACCGAATTGAAGAGCAAGCCCACAAATTTAATTTCTCCCATTCCGGCTTCAACATAGCTTCCGGCTTCTCTCCCAAAGCGGCAAGTAGATCTTGTTGAGCCAACACATCTTTGACCTCACATTGCCACATCCCGAAGTTGTTTGTGCCATCAAACTTTTCCACTTCGAACTTTGCATTTTGCACCGTAGTTCTTGCAAACCCGGAGCTGCTTCCAAAAGGATTCTCATCTTGCCCGTCTGACATCTTTGGCAATTAGACAGTACCCAAGAGCAACCAGTGCTCTGATACCAATTGTTGTGCTAGGATAGCACCAAAACCTTATGGAACCAACTCTTGATAACCCACAGAAAATATATCAAATGAAATGCAAGAACAAAATATTAAAGACACCAAGATTTTAACGAGGTTCCTCAACAGTCAGTGTAACTGGAGTACGTCCTCGGAGCAGTAGGAGTTCACCCAATAATCCACTATCAACCAAATGGGAGTTTACAAAGTGTTGGCAATCTCACAACCCAAATAACCCAATACACCCAATAGCTCTCACACACCAAAGAAACAAATAGAGGAAGAAATATAATGAATAATTTCTTCTCTATACATATAGCTCAAAGCTATTACAACAACAACTACTTTGGTGGATGATTACTAACCAATAAAGCAGCAGCTTCTTCTTTCTTTTTGGGCTCTCTGCAACTCTCCTTGCTCTCGGTAGCTCTAACTTCTCTCTTCAGGAAAAAATTAGCCCTCTATTCTTCTCCTCCTTTCTTCTACCCGAAAACCAAATAATTATGGCTTTAAAAAAGCCACAAAACAGGCCACAAAACAAGGAAACATAATCATGTTGTCCTTTCCTTTTTTTTTTTCTTTTGGTTTGTTTATTAGGAAAGGTGATGGCCACTTGGCCACAATTCAACAGAAGTATGTGAGGCCGACGTTGACGATTTCTTTACAAACAAGCAAACTGTAGAAAGGCACCAAATCCTGCCCTACCTCTCCTGCGTTTCTATCAATACGAAAGCTCCGATTCTTCCTCCAGGCACGTGGCAGTTATTATCTTTTTGGTTTCTTACTGATTCATGGCCTATTCTAAGGTCTAACCTTCTGTACTTATTTCATTTGCAAGCGTTTTATGCAGCTTACAGGGCTCTCCTAGTGAGTACAGAAATTTTAGGAGTGATGTTGATTTTACAGAAACGGAAGAGGCATCTTTCTCTAGCCAAGGTGCAAACAATCATGGATCATTGCAGATAATAAGTGAGAAGTACCAATTGCTTTGCTCTGCTAGAGGCCCCTGCTTCACGACTGACTTTGGGTTTGATGCACCTCATACTTTGCAGGTATTATATAAATTTGTATAAGCTGTGACTAAAATTTAAATGAAGCATTGATGACACTCATTCGAGCTCTCTTTGCCTTTCGACAGTACACTGTAGGAGCTTTGATTTTATTGATTGACAAACCAGTATACGATAGGAGCTCTAATTTTATTGATTGACAAAACAAAGATATGATACACAAAACGTGGTAGAGTTTCAAAACAGAGAACAGTTTCTGATTTTGTTTATCGACGTAATCATCCTGTTGACGCGTCCCTCTATTCAGCCCTGAAGACACTTTTTGGTACTGCATGTCACGGCATCATTTTGTTAATGCTTCCCTCTATTAAGCCCTGAAGACACTTTTTGGTAATGCATGTCACCGCATCCTAATCTCATAACATTCTCATCCAATGTTTTAAAAGGCGAAGGCGTAGGCGAGGCGTTTCATGGATAGTCTTACCTAGGCGCGAAGCCTCACGAAACTTATATATATATATATATATATATATATATATAATATCTTGATGAGATATATATAGTCTTGTGGGAGGATAAAATCTGGTTTCGACTCTTGGGCCAATACCAATCATTCAAGGAGAAGGTGTTGTGCAAGATAAACTGTGAGGAAAACCCACAAGAAATATACAGACGCAAGGGAAACGTGTCTAGATAACTACCCCCTACAGACGCAAGGGGAACGTGCCTAGATAACTACCCCCACTACGGAGGAGAAGTGGGAGAGGAAGATAGGTCGTGGTACTTGTTCCCAAAGCATGCAAGTCATATGACGGAGGACCACTAAGGAAGTGGGAGAGAAGGACAGGTCGTGGTACTTGATCCTCAAGCATGTAATCCTATAAATAAGGAGAGAAGCCAAAGAACAAGGTATGTAATAAGAACCCGAGAGAATCCAGAGAATAGAAAATCAATCGACTGACTTGAGTGTCAGAGTATCTCTTGCAGGTACCCCGCCCAGCAAGCCACAGAGGAAGACTACTCGGGGACACCTCTAACGAAGGATTCGGCGAACGTAAGGATTGCGGTCAACAAATCAGTGGAGGTATTTCTTCTCATAGGAAATTTCACTCCAACAAGTCTTAAAAGAGAAAAACAAAGAATAATATATAACAAGATTAATTTTTAGGTCTACATAAAAAAAGTCTTAAAAAAAATTCTTTGTGCTTATCTTTTAGTTTTTTAATATATATAAAATAATATAAAAACAAAAACTTACAAAAAAGAATACTATAAGAATATGTTGATAAAAGTTGTTAGGAAAGAGAAAAATCAGCCACAAAAGCTTGCATCTTCTTCGTTTCTCCAAACTCTCTGTAACCTAAGAAAAAACACATATTTCAACTGGATTTTTTTCCAGGTTTCATCAACTTTTAAACAAAGCCGACACCCAATCGAACCCCTGAGGTGCGCCTTGACGAAGCTAGGCGAGTTTTTCATCCACTCCCACAAAACAAAGGCGAAATGGCAGCCGCCCCCCACCTCCAAGGCCGCCTTGGCGCGCCTTGAGGTGAGTTTTTTGAAACACTATTCCCATCGCATGCCAAGCGCTCAAAACTTCGACAAAATGCATGCCAACAGTGATGTTTTGGCATGCCACGATGCGAGGGTTAGCATGTCAAAGTGTTAGAAAAATGCATGGCATGACAAGCTAACCTTCGTATCGTGGCACGCCAAAACATCGATGTTGGCCCCGATACACCATGCATTATGTCGACAATTCACGAGGCTTGTTATGGCGTGCAACGATGGGAGGGTTAATGTGTTGAGACAAGTCATGGCTTGTCAAGACATGTGACATGTCATCGCATGTCAACAACGATGTTTTAGCGTGCCATGATGCAAAGGTTAGTGCATGTTAGAAAAATGCATGGACATGACACACTACCCTTACATCATGGCACACCAAAACATCAATGTTGGTCCCGACATGATAAGCGTCGTTAATTGTAGGCAGAATGCATGTAATGACATGCCATGCATTCTGTCAACAATTCACGAGTCTTGTTATGGCGTGCCACAATGGGAGGGTTAGCGTGTCAAGACAAGTCATGGCTTGTCAAGACATATCATCCCCTACATTCTGCCGACAATTCGTGAGGGTTGTTATGACATGCTTTTTTCTAGCACTTTGCTTATTATTTTGGAATATTTTTTTTAAAAAAAATATAGGAAAAAGTAGATCCCAAGGCTTAAAATTAATGTTTTAGAAATTATTACAAAACAGGACGCTAGTCATATATGAACGTGTTCGTACCGGTAAGAACACGTTCATTAGTAGAGCTGAAAATTTACACGTGTTCTTATAGGTAAGAACACGTTCATTAGTAGATCTAAAAGTTTACAAGCGTTCTTACCGGTAATAACCTTTGTAAATTTTCAGCTCACTCATGGAACGTGTGCTTACCTGTAAGAACACTTCATATATAATTGGCTACTATTTTTTAGTAATTTCCAAAAAAAATAATTTAAGACTTTCGGGTCTACTCTTTCCTAGATCTTTTTTAACACTTTCAAACATCACGCCTTAGATTATCACATATGATAAACCACTACTGTCTTCTTCCACGACTGGATATAGTCCTATCAGGAGTCCAATTTCTAATCTGCTTTGAATTGTAATTATGTTATCACTTGTACATTAGTTTTGTCCTCCACGGATTACTATTAGCTTTGTACTGTTATAAATATCAAAGATCAGTAGACTCGCTCATTCATTGAGTTAGAGATCACAAACTTTGTTCTATTCTCTTTCAACATATACGTGATTTTTTTACATCCACAGTTTCTTTAGAAACAAAAGATCAGAGAGATATAATATCAGTCTCTTTCTTAGAAAAAATTCAAACTGAAGATCGTTAATCTCTTTCTTAGAAAGATTTCATTTCCTCAATACGTAGGACACCGAATCAGCATCCGGGAAGCCACAGCTTGTATTCCATGCTCTCTTGTGAACCCAGCAACAAATGTACCAGTTTTGAGCCACGTGAAGATTAACAATATGAAAATCTAGGTTTTTGCAGTGAAGATTTGATAGAGAATTGTGAGAGAGAGAGAGAGAATTGTAAAGCGGGAAAAACCTTTATTATTAACCGACTGAAAAACAAAGCACAGTAGCTATATATACATTTTCCAATCTTAGCTTCTTATGTAGCTACTAAGATTACATATTAAGCAATCAATCTACAAGTGACAAGTGTACAAATGATAAACTGACAGATGGCAACATCTCTGTTATTAGATAGGTTAGTTTTAAGTTGAAGCTTATTGAACCTTTCGATCACTGTCAGACCTAGAATAAGTGAATCAGAGTCAACAGCATCCATGCGAGCAATTGCTGGTGACAGCATGAAAATGTATCAAATTAAGACTCAGAGCTATGGGAAAATGAAACATAGAAATGAAAAATGCAGAAACTCACCTGGACAACTTTTTTCTTTTTGACAACGGATATCGTTAATGGGTTAAATTTTAGTTGTCAGGATAGGATTGCTTTTCATCACTGCTGTAAACCGCCATCTGCAAACCTAGTGCAAATTTGAAATGTTTCAAATCAATTTACAGCCTTAGTAGAATTCCCCATCGAAAAGAGAAATATGGATAAATATTGGTCAAAATGTCAATAAAAAGTATAAAATGACGAAAACTTGCTATAAAGAGTAAAATCTTCTATAAACTTTAAAATGAACAACAACAACAACAAAGCTTTTTCCCACTAAGTGGGGTCGGCTATGTGAATCCTAGAACGCCATTGCGCTCGGTTTTGTGTCATGTCCTCCGTTAGATCCAAGTACTCTAAGTCTTTTCTTAGGGTCTCTTCCAAAGTTTTCCTAGGTCTTCCTCTACCCCTTCGGCCCTGAACCTCTGTCCCGTAGTCACATCTTCGAACTGGAGCGTCAGTAGGCCTTCTTTGCACATGTCCAACCCACTCATTCCTAATCTTATCCTTTCTCGTGAGCCCACACCTCCAACGAAGCATCCTCATCTCTGCTACACCCATTTTGTGTACGTGTTGATGCTTCACCGTCCAACATTCTGTGCCATACAGCATCGCCAACCTTATTGCCGTCCTATAAAATTTTTCATTGAGCTTCAGTGGCATACGACGGTCACACAACACGTCGGATGCACTCTTCCACTTCATTCATCCCGCTTGTATTCCATATATTCTGTTTTTGATCGGCTTAGGCGAAGACCTTTAGATTCTAACACTTTTCTCCAAAGGTTAAGCTTCGCATTTACCCCTTCCTGAGTTTCATCTATCAACCCTATATCGTCTGCGTAAAGCATACACCGAGGAACAACATCTTGAATATGTCATGTTAACTCATCCATTACCAATGCAAAAAGGTAAGGACTTAAGGATTGTTGATGCACAAAATCAGTGAGGACTTTGGTACAACAGAAAGTATTAAGTTTGTGACCTTCGCTAGATTGTTCCAGTCATTAGTGTGGATAAGTATGTAAAAGGATAGAGACAGGAGAGCAAACACAAGATGTACGTGGTTCACCCAGATTGGCTATGTCCACGAAGTAGAGAAGTTCTCATTAATTGTGAAGGGTTTACACAAGTACATAAGTTCAAGATCTCCTTTAGTGGGTACAAGTGAATGATTTAGTACAAATGGCATTAGGAAATATTTTGGGAGAATGATCTCCTTTTATATAAGAGAGTTTCTAGCATTGTTCTGACATTGACACGTGTCGTGTTGTGATTGGCTTCCGATGTTGACACGTGTCGCGCTATGATTGGCTTATGATGTCGACACGTGTCGCTTTGTGACTTGCAAGATCCAAGCCGCTGAGTAATCACGAAACTTCTAAGTACCAAAGTGTGGTATCGTCTTCACTTGCCTTATCTGTCTCATAGGTAGATGTGGCATCTTCTCTGGAAGTATTCTTCCTCCGTCCAGGGGTGGTATCTTTAACTGGTGGAGATGCATAAGGTAATGTATCAATTTCACTTGAAGCTTACTTGTAGTTTCAGGCGTGGTCAAGCGTGATACAAACCATGTAGTAAGAGTCCCACAAGTCGCCAAGCTAGGGGATCTACTGAAAGAGGTGACATACAAGGTAAACAATCAGAGCTCCAAGCAATCAGTCCCAGATCAAAAGTTTGATTTCAAGTTCCTGCTGATTGTTGATTGTTCTCATTCTCCTTATCTTGCAGGCAACATGAAGGATAAAGAGAAGAAAAGGAAAAGATATGATATGAGATACTTTTGCTTTTGAAGAAGTAACTTTCCACAGGCTTATTCTTGAACTGGACTGGAGGGTTTTCTGGTTTCCTCCAGAGTATAAGGCTGACTGAAGAATTTGAGGGTCAAAACAAGTCCATCAAATCTAGAGTACGTTCGACCCTGCTGATATGGGATACTTTTGCTGTCGACAAAGTAGTGAAAGTATCGGCACGTATTCTGTTACGCTTGTCTCCATATGCTTCCTTGTATCCTTCTCACTTGCCCTATCTGTTCCTCAGGCAAATGTGGTATCTTCTCTAGAAGCATAAGATGTTGAAGATGAGTACTCCAGAGCAATGCGAGGTAAGTAATCAGGTAAGGGGTTCCAGGCAGTCAGTTCCTGACTAGAAGCTTGATTCCAAGTGCTGACTGATTGCTCTCTTTCTCCTTGTCTTGCAGGTAAGGACAAGGCCAAAGGAAAATACAGGGAAAAAGCATGATATGGGATACTCTTGCTTTTAACCCTGATGATATGAGATATTCTTGCTCTGGTGTAGCTTGTTTGCAGAGGTATTATCGGGGGAAAAGAAAGCTGAGTATTTCGAAAGGCTTCGTTGGGAGTGCCCTCTCAGATATGAGGAAGGGTTGAGCATTTTTGCAGGTCTGCCTGTCCGTTGAGGATGGAGTTCGACATATATAGGAGTCTCCCTAACAATAAGTAGTAATGCTATTCTTTTACCCTTCTTGGTCATAGCACTTTAGTGGGAACTGCCAGCTTCACGTGTTTTAACTCTGTCAGAGCACTTTGAAAAAGTGGTCTGTGGTATCTGGAAAGCTGATGTTGCGTGTGAAGATTACAGACAAGCTTTATCCAATGAGATCTGGCTCTCAAAGTTGAGAAAGCGATGCCTCTTTGGTTTACGAACAAGCGATCCTGTCGGGGATCTGGCTCTCGAGATTCAGAGAACGGTGCCTCTTCGATTTTTTAGAAAGCAATCATGCTGGGAGTCTGGCTCTTGAAATTTGGAGAGCAGTGTCTCTTCAATTTTCGAGAAAGTAATCCTGTTGGGAGTCTGGCTTTCGAGATTCGGAGGGCGGTGCCTCTTCGAATTTGGAGCAAGCAATCTTGTTGGGAGTGTTTTCTAGAATATGAGTAAAGGTTGGGCATTTTTGCTAGTCTACCTTACCACGGAGCACAGAGGTTGACACACAAGGACTTTCCAATTATCCAGCAGTGATGTTGTTCCTTTACTCTTGTGGATAATAATATGGTAGCTAAACCTTCAAAATTTATGTGTCTAAACTTTTTAGTGTTGTTTCTTTGCTATTTTTTTACCCTTCTTGGTCATAGCGATGTAGTGGGAGCTGCAAGCTTCACGTATCTAAACTTTGTCATAGACCTTTGGCAAAGTTATCTGTGGTACCCATGAGTTGATGTTGCGTGTGGAAAGTGGATGATTGAACAGTAAGATTCAAGTGCTTTCTACTTCACCAGAAATCTTCGACAGATTACCCGTAATTTCCGCAAAGCTGAGTGTGCATGTGATAGGTGCTGACAAGGCTGAGAAAGCAGGTGCCTCTTCGATTTCTGAGATCGGCCCTCGTGGTCTCTGAGCAGCCCAGCTTTTGAGAAAGCAAACGCCTCTTCGATCTCTGAGATTGTCCCTCGTGGTCTCTTAGCAGCCCAGCTTTTGAGAAAGCAAACGCCTTTTCGAATTCTGAGCAGGCGCCTCTTCGATTTCTGAAGCTCCGTCGAGTGCAGATTTTTATAAAGGCTGGCATTAAGTTCCAAAGCACACTTGAATCTCCACCAGTAGAAGCTCCCTTCTTGCACTTCTAAGATCTTGATTTGTTCGATCTCTTCTCTCTTCAACACCTTTGAAAATGTTTGGCCCTTCCGACCGTCGTTTTGACTTGAACCTTGGTGAAGAGGCAGCCGCGCCTTCTCCAGACAACATATGGCGCCCATCCTTCTTATCCCCTACTGGTCCTCTTACCGTTGGAGATTCCGTGATAAAGAATGATATGACCGCTGCGGTGGTGGCCAGGAACATTCTCACTCCTAAAGATAACAGACTTCTTTCCAAACGGTCTGATGAGTTGGATGTTAAGGATTCTCTGGCTCTCAGTGTTCAATGTGCATGTTCTGTGTCGAATATGGCCCAACGCCTATTTGCTCAAACCCGCCAAGTTGAATCATTGGCGGCTGAAGTGATGAGTCTTAAGCAGGAGATTAGAGGGCTCAAGCATGAGAATAAACAGTTGCACAGGCTCGCACATGACTATGCTACAAACATGAAGAGGAAGCTTGACCAGGTGAAGGAATCTGATGGTCAGATTTTACTTGATCATCAGAGGTTTGTGGGTTTGTTCCAAACGCATTTATTGCCTTCGTCTTCTGGGGTTGTACCGCGTAATGAAGCTCTAAATGATCAGCCTCTGATGCCTCTTCCTTATAGGGTTATGTCCAGTACTGAGGCTCCGAGTGATCACCCTCTGGTGCCTTCTCTTTCTGGGGTTCTACCGACTGCTGAGACTTCTCCTAAGCAACCTTTGTGAAGGCCCCCTCTTGTTTGTTTATTTTGACTCATGTATATGTACATATTTGTAACTTATCGGAGATATCAATAAATAAGTTTTGCTTCATTTCAACGTATTGTGTTAAATACACCAAAGCCTTCTTCACTAAGTTCTTTGAATTTTTCTTTTGTTGAAGCTTGTATGTTGAAGCTTTGTGAGTGAAGCATGTAGGTTGAGGTAGTGTTCCCTTAATTTCTCGAGTGAAGAAAACTTCTCAGTTGGAGACTTGAAAAATCCAAGTCACTGAGTATGGTCGGCTATATGAATCTTAGAACGCCATTATGCTCGGTCATGTGTCATGTCCTCCGTTAGATCCAAGTACTCCAAGTCTTTTCTTAGAGTCTCTTCCAAAGTTTTCCTAGGTCTTCATCTACCCCTTCGGCCCTAAACCTCTATCACATAGTCGCATCTTCTAACCGAAGCGTCAGTAGGCCTTATTTGCACATGTCCAAACCACCGTAACCGATTTTCTCTCAGCTTTCCTACAATTTCGGCTACTCCTACTTTACCTCGGATATCCTCATTCCTAATCTTATCCTTTCTCGTGTGCCCACACATCCAACGAAGCATCCTCATCTCTGCTACACTCATTTTGTGTATGTGTTGATGTTTCACCGCCTAACATTTTGTGCCATACAGCATCGCCGACCTTATTGCCGTCCTATAAAATTTTCCCTTGAGCTTCAATGGCATACGGCAGTCACACAACACGCCGGATGCACTCTTCCACTTCATCCATCCAGCTTGTATTCTATGGTTGAGATCTCCATCTAATTCTCCGTTCTTTTGCAAGATAGATCCTAGGTAGTGAAAGCAGTCGCTCTTTGGTATTTCCTGATCTCCGATCCTCACCCCTAACTCATTTTGGCCTCCATTTGCACTGAAATTACACTCCATATATTTTGTCTTTGATCGGCTTAGGCGAAGACCTTTAGATTCCAACACTTCTCTCCAAAGGTTAAGCTTCACATTTACCCCTTCCTGAGTTTCATCTATCAATACTATATCATCTGCGAAAAGCATACACCAAGGAATATCATCTTGAATATGTCCTGTTAACTCATCCATTACCAACGTAAAAAGGTAAGGACTTAAGGATGAGCCTTGATGTAATCCTACAGTTATGGGGAAGCTTTCGGTTTGTCCTTCATGAGTTCTTACGGCAGTCTTTGGTCCTTCATACATATCCTTTATAACTTGGATATATGATACTCGTACTCATTTCTTCTCCAAAATCCTCCAAAGAATGTCTCTTGGAACCCTATCATACGTTTTTTCCAAATCTATAAAGACCATGTGTAAATCCTTTTTCCCCTCTCTATATATTTCCATCAATCTTCATAAGAGATAGATTGCCTTCATGGTTGAGCGTCCTGGCATGAACCCGAATTGGTTGTCCGAAACTCGTGTCTCTTGCCTCAATCTATGCTCAATGACTCTCTCCTAGAGCTTCATTGTATGACTCATTAGCTTAATACCCCTATAGTTCATGCAATTTTGTACATCGCCCTTATTCTTGTAGATAAGCACCAAAGTGCTCTTTCGCCACTCATTTGGCATCTTCTTTGTTTTCAAAATCCTATTGAAAAGGTCAGTGAGCCATGCTATACATGTCTCTCCCAAGACTTTCCACACTTCGATCGGTATATCATCTGGGCCCATTACTTTTCTATGCTTCATCTTCTTTAAAGCTACAACCACTTCTTCCTTCCTGATTCGACGATAAAAAAAGTAGTTTCTACACTCTTTTGAGTTACTCAACTCTCCTAAAGAAGTACTCATTTCATGTCCTTCATTGAAAAGATTATGAAAATAACCTCTCTATCTGTCTTTGATCGTGTTCTCTGTAGCAAGAACATTTCCATCCTCATCCTTGATGCACCTCACTTGGTTTAGGTCCTTTGTCTTCTTTTCCCTTGCTCTAGCTAGTTTATAGATATCCAACTCTCTTCTTTGGTATCTAGGCGCTTATACATATCGTCATAAGCCACTAACTTAGCTTATCTCACAGCTTTCTTCGCCTCTTGCTTCGCTCTTCCATACCTTTCACCATTTTCATCGGTCCTATCCTTGTATAAGGCTTTACAACATTCCTTCTTAGCCCTTTATTTGTACCTCCTCATTCCACCACCAAGATTCCTTTTGATGTGGAGCAAAGCCCTTAGAGTCTCATAATACCTCTTTTGCTACTTTTCGGATACAACTAGCCATGGAATCCCACCTTTGGCTAGCTTCCCCCTCTCTATCCCACACACACTGGGTGATTACTTTCTCTTTGAAAATGGCTTGTTTTTCTCCTTTTAGATTCCACCATCTAGTCCTTGGGCACTTCCAAGTCTTGTTCTTTTTTCTCACTTTTTTGATATGTACATCCATCACCAACAAGCGATATTGATTAGCCAAGCTCTCTCCCGGTATAACTTTGCAATCCTTACAAGTTATACGATCCCCTTTCCTCATTAGAAGAAAATCTATTTGTGTTTTTGACGACCCACTCTTGTAGGTGATCACATGTTCTTCTCTCTTCTTAAAGAAGGTGTGAGCTAAGAAGATATCATATGCCATTGCAAAATCCAAGATAGCTTCCCCATCCTTGTTTCTCTCCCCAAAACCATGGCCACCATGAAAACCTCCATAGTTGCCTGTCTCCTTGCCCACGTGTCCATTTAAATCTCCTCATATAAATAACTTCTCCGTCTAAGCAATTCATTGCACCAAGTCTCCAAGGTCTTCCAAAAATTTCTCCTTCGAACTCGTATCCAACCCTACTTGAGGTGCGTACGCACTAATCACATTGATGAGTTCTTGTCCTATTACAATGTTGATTGTCATGATTCTATCTCCTACCCTCTTGACATCTACAACATCTTGTGGCAAGGTCTTGTCCACGATGATGCCAACACCGTTTCTCGTTCTATTTGTGCCCGAATACCAAAGTTTAAACCCTGAGTTTTCTAGATCCTTTGCCTTAAGACCAACCCACTTAGTTTCTTGTAGGCACATAATATTTATCCTTCTCCTCACCATAACTTCCACTACTTCCATAGATTTTCCCGTTAGGGTTCCTATATTCCACGTTCCTAAACACATTCTACTCTCTTGAACTTTACCCTTCTGTCCTAGCTTTTTCAACCTCCCCCGTCTAATAGGATCAAAGTACTTCTTTTGTGTGTCATGTGTAAAGTTGTTAAGAGCATATGCTCCCAAACAACTTTGAGTGGAGTCGTTCGAAAAGAAGTTTCTATGGCCCCCTTGCTCATTTAACACTGCATCCGGGTGCCGATGGAGATACAGCGACCCTTGCTCACTTATCACTGTGCTCGGGCCACACAGCGCGCCACTTACGGGTGATGCCCTAGCTTTAGCGCGATTTCGTTCTGGATTCATTTTCATAAGGATTCGACGTAAACTAGGAGTGCCGGTTGTCGACTACCTGACGCCCTCCCCCTCCTCCTTTATCCAAGCTTGGGACCAGCAATGTAAGATAAACTTACACAGACAGAGTTATAAACTTTAAAATGAACAAAAAAAAAATTCATTAAGCCCAAATTGTTAGAGCAGTCAATAGCATGTATCCTCATCACCAATTCAAATATAAAAAATAAAAAAAAATTATATTCTTAGCTAATTTGTCCAATTCCAAATTTACCATCTTTTTTCCAAAAAATCACCATCTTATCTCGAATCAGTTGAATCTTTAATTGTAGAGCACTAATTGTTAGTGTGTGTGTGTATATATATATATATATACAGAGGAATGGACACCTACCAGAGACTCAAATTAGAAATTGTTAGAGCAGTCAATAGCATGTATCCTCATCACCAATTCAAATATAAAAAAAAAAAAATTATATTCTTAGCTAATTTGTCCAATTCCAAATTTACCATCTTTTTCCAAAAAATCACCATCTTATCTCGAATCAGTTGAATCTGTAATTGTAGAGCACTAATTGTTAGTGTGTGTATATATATATATATATATATACACACAGAGGAATGGACACCTACCAGAGACTCAAATTAGATAAGGTAGACAGACTAGGCTTTCATCATCTGGATCAGGCAATCCAATCCTTCCCGTAGAAAAACCACTGCGCTCAGTGTATCTTGAGGTAGTATCAACCTGCTATTCCTTATTTCATAATTTTTTTTTTTCGTAGGATACGATCTGTACTTGAGGGTTGTTATTTTGATGATTTTACCATTGGATGGATATTCTTGATAGAACTGTTTCCTGAAGAAATTCATGTGCACAATCTAAAAATTTGTATGGAAGGAGTGCAAGAAATTTGAGAGGATCAATATTTTGATTACAATGAAAGTAATCACATAAAGAGTGCAACAAATTTATGTATGGATGTATATGTATGTATATTATACGTATATGCTTTCTAAGAGAGTTTGTATGTATATAGAAGGTTGTCCTCCGTTTAAGCTATATATAGTTTCGTATTATACTATTTCGGTCCTTTTGGACAGGATGCTAGCTCCACAGTTTTTGCTTTCTGTCCCATCTCTCATTAGTTTATTATGTACACTTATGAAGGTTTACATATATAACAGGCACTCGATGGGTTATCAGAAGGCGATGGCAATTTTGCAATGGATTGCGCTCATTCTGTCGTTTCTAGCAGCGATTCAAGGTGTTGTGGATGGTTATTCGGTTGACATTGGTGTTAACTATGGATTGTTAGGGGATGACCTGCCTAAACCTAGAGAAGTGGTTAACCTCTTCAAAGCGTATGGTATTGGCAAGGTAAGGCTGTTCAATCCTGATCCAGATGTACTCTGGGCACTGAGGGGGCAAGACATCGATGTCATGGTAGGCGTTCCTAATGAAAACTTAAACGCTTTGGCAGAAAACCAAGGTGCTGTGAACAACTGGTTTGATAACAATATAGAGCCCTACCTAAATGACGTTAACATCTACTTCATCACCGTTGGCAACGAGGTTATTCCCGGTCCCTTAGGAAACTCCGTTTGGCAAGTAATGCAGTATCTACAAAACATCCTCGACGAAAGGAGCTACCGTGGTATTAAAATCTCCACTGTTTTACCAGGGACTGCCTTAAAAACTTCATTTCCACCTTCAAAGGGTGAATTCAACGGACAGTCGAGCGGTGTCATGAGTTCCATTTGTGGGTTTTTACTTTTTCGAGGATCGCCACTTTTGATCAATGTGTATCCTTACTTTGCCTATGCATCAAACCCTACCAAAACTCCCTTGCAATATGCTCTATTTAATTCATCAACACCCGTACAAGACGGGAACTTGAGCTATTACAACCTGTTTGATGCCACCGTTGATGCTTTTATCTCAGCAATGGAGAGAGTCGGGGGAGCTGGTGTCGAGGTGGCGGTAACGGAGAGTGGCTGGCCTTCTGCCGGGAACGGAATTTTCACTAGTCCGGAGCTTGCTGGTACATATAACCGGAATTTCATGAAACACGTAACCTCCCTGAAAGGGACACCTAAACGACCTGGTCATTACATCGAAGGCTTTATCTTTGCCCTGTTCAACGAGAATCAGAAACCCGCTGGTGTGGAGCAAAACTTCGGACTGTTTTATCCTACCATGAAACCTGTTTACACTGTATTTTAATGATTCAACATATCAATTTGTTATGTAATCAACCTTTCATGCATTCATCAATAAGGTTACACATCTGAGTTGTCTTTTAGTTTTCGACTTAATTTCATCCTGTATTTTATTAAAATCATGGATTCGAGCAATAATAACATGGTTTCATGGAGAACATCACTGGATGTGGATGTTCGAAAATGAGTGTGTTTTCGTTATTTTTTTAAACAATCAAAGAAAAAGATATACAATTGTTAGAGCAATATTAGAAAATATGAAAATAACACAACAATTATAATGATAATAATAATAAAGGAAATTAACAACATATATAGTATACAAGATTAATATAAACAACTAGAGATAAAGTTAGAAAAACTGACATACTTGGAGATTGAGGCTTGCATAAATGCAATGTTCTAAAGATAAAATTTTGCCCCTACTCTTGTGCTTGTAGTTCGGTAGGCGTCCATTTCCCAAATTTCAACAATCTATAATCCGAAGTTAAAGCACTTCAATCTTCGGACTTTAGCGAACTTTATATATTTCGTACTCTTAAGACACAACTCGGAATTTGACACACGAATCATTTGAGAAACAAAGTGGGGAAACCCTATTTCTCAAGAGTAAAAATTAACTCTAATCTTCTATATTTAATACCAATGGTTTCATGGGTTTATATAGAATCCAATTTCTACTTATTAAAGAGATGTAACTTTTCATTTATAAGTATACATCACTTATCAGGGGAATACACCTAAACAACATAACCTTTCTAAGAAATTGGTTAACACTATTTTTCATTCAATTATTAAAATTATATATTACAATATTTCATATTATAATATATAATTTTCAACAATCCCCTACATGAATAAAAAATTAGGAAGAATTTGAGAGTACAGGCAGACAAGAGATGCATCGAGAGGGGTGTCTTTTGGACTTGAACCTACCCTAGTAATACTTATTGGATTTACTTGGTGACACGATGGATGTAGAAGATCTTGAACTGTTCACCGCAGTGGTAAACCAAGACAATAAGTAACACACATCACTTATCCTAATATATTACGGTTCATACGGTTGTGTTCATTTTGGTACTGAACAAATCCCGGATTCATGAGAGCTTTAGAGAATTTAGTCATCTCATTCTCATAGAAGCGACTCATTTCTACTCTCACATAAGTGACCATTGATTAAGAATAGTCTACTCTATTCCTCTTATTTATAAGATATCACTGTCATTAAGTATAAATATACACCCTAAAACTTTTGCAGACAACACACTTCTTCCATCATAGGAATGAGGTACATGGTGTATTAACTTCTTTGAAACATGCCCAACTAGTTTGCCTATTGAACTTAGATCATGGGATCTTCAATGAACTAAGTTAGGTTTCCGTCCGGCTAATTCATTAGTTATGTTGGCTTTAGCCTCATTCCCCTCAATGATCAACTTAGTCTCTAGTCAGTCCATTAATAATTGGATCCACTAGTAGGTTGACTATCTTTAATGGTGTGCACAATCCATCTTATGAAATTATATTTCATACGAGAGTAGTTGTTTGACATTGTTTGAAATGTCAAGTCCTCAAAATTATGTTAGGACTTAATTACTAAGTAATTTGCTAACACTAAGCACTTGGGTAAACTCCCCCACATTTAAGGTATTTGTAAGAAGGTCTCTAACTTTGCCATACCTTAAACAAGTTATCCATAATAAGAGATATTGCTTATTATCTCTTTTAAATGCAAATTACTCTTCCTAATTTAGACATTGTTCTTTGCCTTATTTGACAAGCCATCATAATACATGCATTATCATTCATATGCTTACTTAATAAACATCATCAAGTATGATACATTTTTCCAAATATCCCACATTTTAGTGTCTAGTCTTTTCTTTTCCCAAAGACCCCCACACTTCCAATGTATTATTCCTCTCACATTGAGTGTCTAGTCTTTTCCTTTTCCAAAGACCCCCACACTTCCAATGTATAATTCCTCTCAAAGGAATTTCCTTTGGTTTCATCCATGACTAACATGGGCACCGCAAGATTCCTTTTATGATACTTATCATAAAATTGATCGTCTTCTTTTGCTAGTGCTTGTATTAGTCTCACTTTCTTTGCAATTCTAACACCACTCTAATTAGTAATTACTGGCAACACTAGTGTCTAGTGCCAATTATTAGTCTGAAACTGCTTCTGTATAGACTAATAACACAATTTTGCAAAGAGTTGCAACGACTTGTAAAAATTATCACTTCAGCACCTTCTTGTGTGGTTTTCTGAACGTGTTTTCACAGCTCTTTTCAAACTGCACATTCATGATATTTCCTCAAATTCATGGTCATTTCAAATTAGAATCAAGTAACCATTACGTCCTCTTTGGTAGAAAAGTCAAAGGCATTTGATATATTTCAATACCAAACTTTTCTACTTCGATAACACATCTCCTTTCTAGGAAAAAGATCCATTTCATAAACTGGTATGAATCCAGTACACCATTTTGGCGTTCACTCGGCCTTAACCGACGCCTTTCTTCTCATAAAGGAGACATATATTGAACATGACCTTTAAACGGATCTCATATTAATTGTAGCAATTAACCACATGATGAAAATCGTTATAACCGTTTCTTTCACAAAACCAGAAGCTATATCCCAAATGGCACTAACACTATAACCGATATGGTTATAGTCTGAAAAGAACCAAATTAGTGACCATGTTATCTCTATCCGTAACCAGTGACCGAATGGTTCACCAATTCGTTTCCTTATCCTTGTGTTTGTACCGTTTGAGAAAACTTGGAGACCTTTGCATCTTGTTTGGCATCTGTTTGTTATTTGAACAGATAAATCCATTCAAATAGAAAATCATGTCTAGTTTCAGCCCACCACGAACCTCACCAATCATAACTGATTGTGTTGGTTAAAAGCACCGAATGCCTTTTTCAAGAAATTTTGTTTGATAAGTTTAAACACCAACCGAGCATCAGCCTTATATATATCAAGCCCAGATATGGCTTCGTTAAAACATATGCAGTGGTTTGCATCTTCCCTATCAAGACAAGATTTGTCTGGATCATGAAGCCACCATCTTCCATGTTAAATAATGGGATTCGTAATACTGCATATCAATTTGATTCTCTTAGAGGAATCACTCCATAACAACATTGTTGAGAAACCATTTAACAGGCACAACGGTTGGCGAGATTTAGAATTGGCAAAACCAATCACAATACATAAGAATTGATTGCCATTCTCAGTGTCTAATTTTTAGAGTATTGAACCAACAACAATAACGTTATATGGAAAAAATATTAAATAAACAATCCCTTAACAAACTGCCAATTTATTTCTTAATGAAATTCAAGAACAATATCTTCACAGCAATATGCATGCATTTCAAAATCTAAATTTTAAATGGCAGTTTCAATAACATATATTCAAATCATTATTTCCTACTTTCTCAATATAATTATTTCTTAAATCCATATTTTTCTAATTATTGCATAAAGAAATTTCTATCTTTGGATTGTTGGAGCAATATTATAAAATATGAAAATAACACAAGAATTCCAATGATAATAATAATAATAAAGGAAATTAACAACATATATAGCATACAAGATTAATATAAACAACTAGAGATAGAGTTAGAAAAACTGACATACTTGGAGATTGATGCTTGTATAAATGCAATGTTCTAAAAATAGAATTTCGCCCCTACTCTTGTGCTTGTAGTTCGGTAGGTGTCCATCTCCTAGGATTCAACAGTCTATAATCCGAAGTCAAAGCACTTCAATCTTTGGACTCTGGCGAACTTTATATATTTCGTACTCTGAGGACACGATTCAGAATTTGACATACGAATCATTTGAGAAACAAAGTGGGGAAACCCTATTTCTCAAGAGTAAAAATTAACTCTAATTCCAATTTCTACTTATTAAAGAGATGTAACTTTTCATTTATAAGTATACATCACTTATCAAGGGAATACATCTAAACAACATAACCTTTCTAAGAAATTGGTTAACACTATTTTTCATTCAATTATTAAACTTATATATTACAATATTTCATATTATAATATATAATTTCCAACAACTATTACACTCTAAATCAGGGCAGTGCCTTTACAGAAATTAATGTTTTTGAGTTCCAAAAGCACTTGAAATGCTTTCTGTAAGAAACACCAGTTATGTGCTTCTTCCAATAAGCACTTTCTTCCAAGAAGCACTTTAAGTGCTTTTTCAGAATTTACTTTCATTTTTACTAAGGATTGGTTCTAAAAACATTTTCATCAAAAGCACTTTCACTTATTTTAAAAGCACATCCAAACGAGCTCAATTACTTAAGTAATTATCCTCGAAATTAATTCAATAATCTCTCCTTTTATCGGGAATGACTTCCCAAAATTAGTTTTTAGACACATGACATAATTTAACTTAGAAGGGAACAAGGCCACACATGTGTGAGCAAAATGGACTCATTTGTTTCCCGCAATCATACTAAGAAAGGTAACTTTGAAAGTCAAATAATACAATTAAATGGGTAAAACTAAAGAAGTAAGCAATTAACCAAACAAGGAAACAAAAGTCAAATAAATGAAAATCTGTGACGAACATGACGAGTGGTGATGGGGATTCAACGAATCAAAGAAACCAAAGCAAATGGTAAGGTTTCGTGAAAATTTGTGGAGTTCTGTTATCCGTTTGTTGTAACATCTTAGCTAATTTGTGGACTTCCTAATTCACCATTTTTCCCCGAAAATTGTGTTCTTATCTCCAATTAGTTGAATCTGTACTTGTTGCAGAACATTTAAACATATATATATATATATAAAGAGAGGAATGGACACTTTCCAGAGACTCCATTTTCATCATCTGGATCAGCCTTCAGTTAATCCAATCCTTCCGGAAGAAACACAGCACGCCGCTAATCTGCTCAGTGTTCCTTGAGGTAGTATGTATCAGCATGCAATTCCTTATTCATACCTTATTTTTTCCTTCGAAAGATATGATCAATAGCCGACCCCACTTAGTGGGAAAAGGCTTTATTGTTGTTGTTGTTGTTGTTGAAAGATACGATCAACTGGCCGTAGTGTAATAGTAGAGTACAATTTTCAGTTTTGAGGGTATTACTGTTATTCTGTTGATTCTACCATTTGAAATCCTTGATAAAACTTTTTAATGAAGCAACCAATTCATGTATAAATGTCTATATACAACCTATAAGTGAGTTTATATATATTTAAACTGCTAGCTAGCTCCACAGTTTAGCTTTCTGTTCCGTCTCTCATCAGTTTATTATGTACATTTTATGCAGGTTTTATATTATAAGGCACTCAGTAGTGATCAGAAAGTGATGGCAGTTTCGCAATGGATTGCGTTCATTCTATCATTCCTAGCAACCATTTACAACCACAACATAGAAATTGTGGAAGCTAAGATGACATTTGACATCGGTGTTAACTATGGGACGTTGGGGGATAACCTCCCTTCTCACGAAGATGTGGTTCAGCTCTTCAAAGACAACCATATTAACAAGATGAGGCTGTTCAATCCTAATCCGGAGGTACTCAAAGCGCTGATGGGGCAAGGAATCTCCATAGTGCTAGGCATTCCTAACGAAGACTTAGCCAGTTTGTCGGAAAGTCAAGAAGCTGTGGATCAATGGTTTGCTGTCAATGTACAGCCCTACATAGATGACATTGAATTCAACTACATTGCCGTCGGAAACGAGGTTATACCCGGGGAATTAGGCAGCTATGTTTGGCAAGTAATGCAGTATCTACAGCACACCATCGACGAATACCACTACCAAAGCCTAAAGGTGACCACTGTTTTGCCAGCGACTGCCTTGGGAGTTTCACATCCACCTTCAGCCGGTCAGTTCAGCGGAGAGGCAGCCGGTATCATGGCTTCCATTTGTCCCTTTTTGAATTATCAAGGGTCGCCCCTTATGATCAACGTGTATCCTTACTTTGCCTATGCGTCAAAAGCTTCCGATATTCCCTTAGACTACGCTCAATTTACGGCAACAAAACCCTGGTTACAAGATGGGAACTTGAGCTATTACAACCTATTTGATGCCACAGTTGATGCTTTTTTCTCAGCAATAGAGAAATCCGGGGGACCTGATGTAGCCGTGGTGGTGTCCGAGAGTGGTTGGCCATCTGCTGGGAACGGAGATTTCACTGATACAGAACTTGCTGGGACGTATGTTAGAAATTTCGTAAGACATATAACCTCGAACGTAGGAACGCCGAAAAGACCCGGTGCTTACATAGAAGGCTTCGTCTTTGCAATGTTTAATGAGAATCAGAAACCCAGCGAAGAGGAGCAAAACTTCGGAATATTTTATCCCAACAAGAAACCTGTGTATCCTGTATTTTAATAATTCAACAAAATCTAATATACATGCATTAATAAAGTCACATATCCGAGTTTTTCTGTGAGCTTTCTACTCCATTTCATCTTGTATTTTCAAGCTCTCAAGTCTATAAAACATTAACCAATTAGCTTGTTCAGAATTGATCATGAAAGAACAACTTCTGCTAAAGGAGCACGTACAAATTTTTATTAAAAGCACTTGGAATTGCTTCTTGAAGAAGCACATCACAAAGTGCTTCCACGACCTAGAAGCGCTTTTCAGTTTTTGGAAAAAATTAGTCAAAAGAGCAATTTCTCGTACTTTTTAGCCTTGTCAGAAGCAATCATAAACAAAAGCAAAATCATCTCAAAATCATGTAAAAAACCACATAACCTTATATTATTTGAACCAGATCACTCAATATCAAATGGTAACCCTAAATTATTTGAACCAGATAATTCAATATCCAAATGGTACAAGTAAAACTTCCAAAACATTAAAATCAAAGACGGGAGAGCGGTTCCTCTTTCCCGTTCGATTTGTTCAGGAAAGGGTAGTCAGTGTACCCAACAACAGGATCTTGTGTGTAGAAAGTCTTCCTGTTATACTTGGTCAAGGGTGCATTAAGCTTAAATCTCAGAACCAAATCAGGGTTTGAAATAAAAAGGCGACCGTAGGACACCAAATCAGCATCCCCAGAAGCCACAGCTTGCATTCCAAGCTCTCTAGTGAACCCTCCGCTAGCAAGAAATGTACCGTGATAAGTTTTCCTCAAAGTCCTCATAAACACAGCTTCCTCTTCATCGCTACCAGGTTTTCCAGCTTCCGCTTGACCATAGGCTGCGTAGCGAGGCTGAGTCACATGAAGATAGGTCAGTTTTGTGCCCCAGTTTTGTTGGAGCTTATTGAGCCTTTCGATCACTGCCAGACCTAGAATAAGTGGATTAGAGTCAACAGCATCCATGTGATCAATAGCTGGTGACATTCTGACCCCAACTCTATCAGCACCTATTGCTCCAACCACTGCTTGAACAATCTGAATCAAGAATTTGCACCGGTTTTCAAGCGATCCACCATACTCATCTGTTCGATCATTGATCCCGTCTTTCAAGAATTGGTCAATGAGATAGCCATGTGCCCCATGAATCTCAATTCCATCAAAACCTGAACAACATGAAAATGGATCACAATAAGACTCAGAGCTATACAAAAAATGAAACATCGAAACGAAAATGGACATAGAAACAGACCTGCACGAATGGCATTCAAGGCAGCCTGGCGATATTGCTCAACAACTTGAGAAATTTCATTGGTTTCGAGTGCTCGAGGCTTAGGGTAAAAGCCATAAGAGCCATCCGGCAACAGAATTCTCCACCTCCTTGAAACAGGATTGTTGGTTGACGATATTGGTGCTCCCCCAGCAGGTTGATAAACTAAATCAATTCAAATTAAAAGTAAAAGTAATCAGTTCAGTGCTCGAAACCTTAAACCAAACTCTATTGTAACAATTGATTGAATGTGTAATTTACCTTCATGAGATGATCGGCCAACGTGCCAGAGTTGACAGAAAATAATGGCGCCTTTGGCGTGAACCGCGTCCACCACCTTCTTCCATGCCTCCACTTGTTCGTCGTTGTAAATCCCAGGAACATGTGGAAATCTGCTTCCGCATTAACAATTCAGTACATGGCCCCCAAAAACTTTTGGTATCTTATATTTATGTGTAATAATGATATTTTTACTTGGTTGAGTAAGATTGAAGTTTTTTTTTCTTTATTTGGTTGGGTAAGATTGAGAGGTCGCACTTGGTGCGATGGCAAGTGCCTTCGCCCATAAGCGGTAGGTCTCGGGTTTGAGACTTGGGAGCAGCCTCTCCATAAATGGGGGTAAGGCTAGCCGACATTCACCTCTCCCAGACCCTGCGTAAAGCGGGAGCCTTGTGCACTGGGTACGACCATTTGGTTGGGTAAGATTGAACTGCTTTTGATTATTTAGTGAATGTTATGTTTGTAACTCTTTTTATTTATTATTTAATGATATTTCTAAACTTACAATCAATGAGTCCTAAAGTTTGTTTTGATTTAAGTTCTTACTTTCTAGTACCAATATATTGTTCTACTTTAAAAAATATAAAATAAAAAACTATCTTTAAAATTGGCCATTTTATAAATTTTGCACAGTCCCGAAATCTCAGAGACGGTCCTGCAATAAAGCACATCATTTGGAGAAAAAAAATTTACAGAAAATTTTTAAAATGTAAATCGTTAGATACTATTTATGTTTAATTTTAAATAAAAAAATAAATAATTTCTAATCGTGCGATACTTAATAAATTATTAAAATATAAAGATCTCTACAATCTCCAAAAAAAAAAAAAAGTGAATACAGATGGAATCCAAATCCAAGTTTTGCTTCCGGTACTCGTTTTGAAGTCAAAGTCAACATTATGGAGCAGAGTACTTCAACACAGACCAATGAACGCAGATGCACAAAGTGGGCCCTCTAACCAATGCCACCCTATAATTACTAAAAAACCAATGAGAAACAATCGGAAACTACAAAATTACCCGGCCCCAGTGTCGGAGATGATAGTGCCTTCACTGATTAGAAAGCCACCGGCGGTTGACCTTTGAGCGTAGTACTCGGCCAGTGCCGGCTGCGGCACTCCGTTCAACGCCCGGCACCTCGTCATCGGCGCCAGCACCACCCTGCCAAAAAGGACGAATCCGTCAAAACACCCCCAAACTAAAAAACCAAATGACAAATATACGCTCCCGGATTTCGGAAGAAATCGGAACCCGCCAAATTCGACCAACTGCGAACTGTCCTAAGAAGGGAGCACCAAACTTGATGCATCAGCGAAGTATTGTATCATCAAAAGGGGAAGGACTGACCTGTGAGAGAGATTGAACTTCCCCATCTTGTACGGAGAAAAGAGAGTGGTGTGCCCTCCCTGCGACGTAGCGTCCGCCATTTTTGCCGATCTCAGATCGCGGGGTTGAAATCTAAGGACGAGCAATGAAGTCAATACAAAGTAGAAGAAAAGGAGGGAGCTTTATAAGCTGGGGCTGCCTGTGATCCGACGGCAGTAGACTCGCGGATCCTGAAGCGCTGCCGTTGGGATGATGATGGTGGACTTTCTGGTTGCTGATGCTGCTCCTCGTTAGTGGGTTTTAATTGTGGTGGTGGACGGTCATCGTTGGCGGGACCCACGACGGAGAGAATCATTGGGCATTTCCAAATGGCAATGAAATTCACGTGGGAATTAATGTATTTCCCATGCCGTTAGTTTCCGAACTTGGAATGTTACTTGCCACAGGATCCGACTCTAAAATCTGTTAATCGTGTTCGTTCATCGTACATGCGATTAATTTTTATCATGTACTATTTATATTTATTTTTAAATCAAAATATTTAAAATAAATTTTAATCGCACGATACACGATAAACGAACATAATTCACGAATTTTTTAAATCTTACAAAAAAAAGATACGGCGAGTATCCGAACTCTGTTACTTAAGACGTGTTTGACCGTCGAGTTGACTGGACTCTGTTTTCTGTTTGTGATGACGATGTTGTGGTCGGAAATGGGCTGGATTTTGATTTGGGTTTGTAATGTGATTGAATTAGGCCCAATTTGTCGATTTGGTTCAATTTTGATCTATAAAAATTGAATTGAAAATCCATGTTTCAATAGATTAGAGCTGATCATATACTCATGACACGAATAAGGACTTATATAATACATGTACATCATTATTATGACATTTTGTATTAATAATGCAACTATATATGAAAGTTTCTTTAAATGCGTTGTATCACTGACACAAAATATTACGTTGACAGTTAATTCATATCATATAAGTTGTTCATCCAAAAAACAGACATAATGCACTAGTCGCTAGCACCAATAAAGGAATGATATTCATCTTTTCCAATCCTAAAACCAAACCATGCTCTACTCTATTTACTTCATCTTTACATGTTAAGTGTTGTTAGCTATGGGATGGAAGATAAGGTATTAAACATTTGAGATTTAATTGATGCATTGCGGTCCAAGTCTTTAGAACGATAGGCCGTGTAAGCAATGACTTTTTTCATCAATACTCAACAAAATATCCTTATCATCATGTAATATAAGAGTAATACAACATTGGTATTTTATCCAATTCATCCATTCATTATGAGAGATTTTTCAGTGTGTCAAACACACGTCTCGGTACATCAAGTTATCAACGGTTATAACACAAGAGGCTGGAAACTTGAAAGAAAAAAAATCAACTACTTGTGTTATAATACTTAATGTATTAGACCGTGTTTTTAACACACTAAAAAATTTCTCATCAACTAGATACTTCCAATTGTTGCATTGACAAAAGATTTGAGACTCGTTTGGTTTGATTTGTGCCACCAATGGCAATGAAAAGTCATAAAAATACACCCACAACTCTTTCATCGATCTATACACATACATGTTCAATATTCATAAATACATACATAAAAAAATCCTTACATATTGAATTGAAATCTATATAGATCTAAGTGGGAGATTGCTATGGTAGTTAGGGTTTTTATCCTCAAATTACTGTATTTCTGGTTTAGATCTTTTCCCCTTCCCTTCGGTATAGATTGTGTAGAATATTGTTTGTATGTATCAAAACAATTCTTGTACATATTGAATTGAAGATCTATACAAATTCAATTGGAAATCAATGTTAATTAAGATGGGGATCCAAGACTTGCACAAAAACATGATATGAAGATATTATTGAAAATGTCCATGATTATGCATTTACCATTTGTGAAAGGGAAATGAAAAGAAAGGCCAAATCTTTAGGATTTTTGGCTAATGAAGAAATATCCTTTTCATAATTCAACCATTCCTTACTATTAAGAGCTATAATTTATCGTGGTGGTTTGAGTTTGTCTTGTATACTTCAAACAATCTTATGCCAAAAGTTTTTATGCCAATCTACGTAGAATTAATATATTGGTTGAAGCTTTTTATTTCTTTCAAATTTAATTGCATGTCATTTCACTTAAGATTTGACATATCCTTTGGAGATACTATAAGAGTTTTCCCACCTTTTAGCTAACCTATTCTTATTAATCTACTCTTTAACGCACATACCGACGTTACCCATCGATTCTATATGTCATTCTTTGGTTGCATTGCACAGAAACAAGATGTTTGACATGTCAGAGATCCTAATTCATTAAACCACCATTTCAAAATCAAAATACTTTATCACATTACGAAGAAATCGAACTCTTAACACGTCGTAAAACTAACATCACTCATCTATATTCCTCAAATGCACAAACCCTAATAATTTGCCTTTTTTTTTGCACACCTTTTGTTTTCTCCACTTCTTTGCTAGGGTTTGGTAGGTACAATTATATGATGTTTAAAAGCTTAGAACAGATAAAATTCATAATTCCCCACCCCACAGTGTCACGCTAGCAATGATGTAGTCATGTTGGTCATCCAGTTTGAACTTCGACCTAAGCTTATAACTGACGTGGCATGTGATCCGCATCCCCTACAACATGAGTAGCAAGGGGACAATTTTGTCGCCCTAATCATGCCTAAACATCCATGCTCAATTTATGTTTTTTTATAAGTTAGAAAAATAAATTTAAAATAAAAATAACCGACAAAATATTAAGAAGAAAATGAGTAAGAAAACCCATTGCGCCACGTGTCCTCCACATCCCTGTAAACGGTGTAAGCATTTACACCTAACCAACCCCCTAAAATGTCTACCGAGGAAATGCGCGGTCCGCGCCGTGTGTACCAGACAGAGAGAGCAACGCCGCTGGTAAAGAAAAAAAGATAATATTTTTTAAATGGGAAAGTATTAAATAATTAGGGAACAGTAGAAAGAAAAAATAAATAAATAGAGGAAGGTGGGTTAATGTGATGCAAGAACTTTTTTTTCTTTTTTAAAATTTTTTAATCAAGTGATAAATTTTGTTAATTTTTTTTATTAAAATAAAAAATTAATCACTTTGCTAAATTAAACAATTGAACTCACTTGTCACTCAATACTATAATATAGTACTGTTATACTATCTACTTGTAAGTTAGAGGCAGAGTTTAAAATTTCTTTGATACAATTGATATTTTCATACAAATATTCAAAAAATTGGAGAAAGATAAGGAAATGGAGGGTGAAGTCTAAACTTCACCTCATATCGGAAATTTTTTTAAGTCTATGCTAAAATTGACATGTACCGTCGATATTTATGACATATCTGTTAAATATTGAAGAAACTCTTATATTTTGTTCAAACCAATGTTTGACAATTCTTAAAGTTTCATTTTAAAATTTCTATCATTTCTATCAAAAGCAACCGATATTGATATTTGATATATCCGTTGATATTTCTATAAATTTACATACATATATTTAAATACTGGTGAGGGATAAGTTCAAAACTCGAGAATAATAATTTTGATACTAACATAGTTGTATAAAAATAAATTCACATGTAAGATTGTAAACTGCAAGTAGTTTTTCTCTCAACTCATAAGTGAAACGTTTAAATAAATAAGAGAAGAATAAGGCAATAGTCCCTAAATTTTAACTAAATGGTAGCTTGAATCCTTGAACTATAATTCCATTAAATTTAGTCCTTGAATTTGATTGAATGTGGATTACTGGTCCTTTTATGTTACCTCCGTTAGATCTTAGGTTAGTTTGTTGACGTGATTAACGTGGCTTCACATTTTGTTTTCTTGTATTTGCCATGTGGCTATAAAAAATTATGAAAAGAAAATAAAATACAGAAATGAGATTTCCATCACTCCCTCCCCAACCCGTCTCTAAAACAAGTTAAATACTAATTATTAGGCTTTTTAGTTAAAATAGTTTATGAGATTAGCATAAATCTTTACTTGAATCCATGAAATTTAAAATTGATAGAACTCGTTTTTGAGTTTGTCCATCATAAATTATTTTGGTCATTCCGTAAAAAAAACATTCGTTAAATAAGGACAAAATGACAAAAAAAATTCCTTAATTTTTATCAAATATTTGGGCCCATTTGTTTATTAAATTAAGGGTATTTTTGTTATTTTGATCTTTATTTAATAGAGATTTTTCACGGAATGATTAAAATGATGGGTGATTGAGGACTTCTATTGATTTCAAATATCGATGACCAAAATGAGAAATTATGTTAATCTAAAAACCATTGGACTAAAATGCCTTATTATTATCGTCTAACCGTGTCTAAAACAAGTTCTATTACTTAAGAGCACAATTGAGTATCGCTCATGTACAGGAGTTACTAAAGTTTATAACATGTTTGTGTCGTAGTATTTAATTTAATAACGACACGTGACAATGTTGAGAGGACTGACATAGGATGGCCATGCACTCGTTACCGAATCCGGAACAACAGAGAGAGTTACACACGGTTACGCGCACAAACACGAACCAAACGAACAAGAAAAAAAATTATAAGCGGCCGACTGCCGTTACTGACCGTCCCTCCTTTTTCCTCCTCCATTTTTCGACGCACACGACGCGAGGCCTCCTCTCTCTCTCTCTCTCTCTCTCTCTCTCTCTCTCTCTCTTCGTAATTTCTGTTTATTTTGATCCGAAAATGCCATTAGAACTAATTAATTAATCAAATTAATTAAGCTTAAAGACGATTATTAGTTTAACACCTTCCTCCTCGTCCTCTCCTCCATCATTTCGTTCGAGGAGAAGAACAAGAAGCAGCAGAAAAAGAGGAAAGCTTTGTTTCGGCCGCCGGAGATTCCTCCCCCTGAAATTCTTATATTCCTTTTCGAATTTCAAGAGAATTCAGAGGTCAGTTCATAATTTTTTTTGGATTAATTTGTCGCGCATATTCTAAAGTTTCCATCTTTTGTGATTATAATTTCCAATTATCTATTTTTCGTTAAGTACTGATGATTATTGGTGCTTTATGCTCGAATTTCATGGTTTTTTTGCTGAAAATCTTCCAATTTTATTTAGCTGGGAAATTCATGTTTACCAAAAATATGTGAACTTTATTATTCTCTCTCTCTCTCTCTCGTGTAACTGAAAGGGCTTGGCAGCAGAAAGTTAACTGATCGACTTTTAAGACGGAGGAATAACGTTATAGCATAATTATCTACTTTTAATTCGATTTAGGAACTTCTTTCCGGCTGAAGAATTAAGTTTTTTTTTAATTGTTTAATTTATTGTTAATTTTGGAGATTAATCAACCGGAAAGGTTGAAGTGAACATCAAAGGTTAAAACTTTAAGTAGTGACACAACGAAACTGATGCTTCAGAGATTTTTGGCTCGGAGACGATCGAATTAGGAAATATCTGTTATTTGTATGCCTCTGTAAGTTCGAAGTTTCGGGGTTTAAGGAGTGAATTGTTGTCAATGTCGAATTTTTTGATAGGAAGAAAGCCTTTTAGTATGAATAAAGATGAAGAGACGGGTAGCCCCAGTTGGGGTGCTTCGTTTTTCGCACAAACGGAAGATGTTGCAAGAGCAGTTGCTGCTGTAGCGGCTGCTGCTACTGCCACTCATTCTCCGCGGCCATCTGCTGTGTACTCATTGAATGAAGATGGTGGTGGTGGCAGTCCGCTTCAGAGGTTACAACGCCATGTTACGAAAGTTCTAAAAGGTTTCCAGCATCCTCCTGAAGTGAAGCGAGGAACTTACAATCCTGAAGTTTTGACTAGCCAGAAGCGGCAATGGGCAAACTTTCAGTTGCAGTATTTGGTATGCAGTTTCGTATAGTGACCCATTTGTTTCCATGCAACTTATTTGTATGCATTTCAGCATTTGGTTAATCAAGAATCAAGATAAATAATTTTACATCGTACATTCCAAATTACTTCCATTTTTTTAGATTAAACGGTTCAAGGAAAAATTACTTCATCTCTAAAACAAGTTCTGTGTGTTAGTTTCAAAATACATTCGCATATAGAAGCAAAAATTTTGTCCCAAGAGATTCCGTAACACCTCTGTATTTCAAGTGTGCAGGATCATAAGTCTTTAAAGCAGCCAACAAGGCTTTTTGAGAGCATGGTAGTTGTGGGGCTTCATCCTAACTGTGATATTCAGGCACTTCAAGGGCAATACATTGGAAGAAAGTCTGAAGGTTCAGGGAGATTTAGTAGTCAGAATCACTCTCGTATAGAACCTAATATCGAACCGCAGGTGGGGATTTTGTTGCCAAATGGCCAATTTATTTGCATAGTGATATGCTTGGAAGTAATTTGAGTGCTAGGTATTAACATGTGTTTCTACTTCCAGGTGTTATTTGTTTATCCTCCGGAAAAGCAGCTGCCTCTACAATACAAGGATCTGCTTTCATTTTGCTTTCCCAGAGGCGTAGAGGTTAGGTTTTATCTTGACAGATGTTTTGCCATCCTGTTGACACCTCGGATGTGAATGACACCGTGGAAATAATCATTTTCTAATATTGACACCTCGTATGTGAATGAATTCAGGTTCATGCTGTTGAGAGAACTCCTTCAATGAGTGAGTTGAATGAAATTCTTCTGGGGCAGGTATTTTGCAACATTCTGCTCTCATAGTATAATTGCTAATTAATACTTAGGCCACTTTCTTCCTTCATCTGTTTTCTACCTTTTCCCCTTAGAGAATCATATATAAAAGGTTTTAGCGTAGGATAATGTTTTTTCCTATCCAAGCTCTACCGGATATAGAACCCCTATTCTTCATATTTCCACTAGAAAATGAGATTAAACGGAAAGTTTGTGTGTTGAGTTTACTAAGGTTTTAGGATGGTTGTATAGCAACTCTTCTTTCCATGGGACTTTAAACCATTATGTTATGATAAGATAATTGATAAAGCTGTAGCAGAATGATATAACAATATCATGCAGAAGTTTTCCACTTCTAATAAAAAGCATTAGGCAAAACTTGTTTTATTTACTTGTATTGACCATGGTGATGCTTATTTTCAGGAGCATTTTAAACGGAGCGATCTGTCATTTGTATTCAGACTACAGGTAAATTATAACCTGTTATGCATCCGCGACTCCTTTGTTCTTGATTTTCCTCAATTCGTTATAAAATTTATCTATTTTGCTGCATTTGGGGTTTAGGTGGTGCTGTGTGATAGAACCATTAGTGGTGTTGCTTGAAATTTATCATTGAAACAACATTGTTTCGGTCGTAATTCAGACAACTGGTTACTTAGAGTTGTATTAGTGCCCACAGAGAAGAAGATTGCTGAGAAATCGCAAAGCATAGTTACTCGGATTGAATTTTTTTTCTTTAATTTTGATTAGATTTATATATGTTTAAGTGGATATTATGGATTGCCAGTTACAGTTAACATACATTATTTAAGAAGATAATCCCCTTTCTACTATATTCTTTATATTGATTTAATTTGTTTTTGTGACATGAAATTATTCTTCGTGCTCAAACCTAAACAATTTAATTTTGTTTTAATGTGAATTATTTCTTCATTTCCTGGATGACCTATTTTGTACAATACTTGGTTTGAAGGTTGCCGATGATTCAACTTTGTATGGGTGCTGTGTGTTAGTGGAAGAAGTAGTGCAAAAACCCTCTGGATTGCTTTCCATGATTGCAGAGAAACATCCTTCTCGCCCGTCTTTGAGCCGTCATATATTAACCACTCAGAGATGTTATTGCATTCTCTCAAGGGTTCCAGCATTTGAGTTACATTTTGGTGTATTGAATAGGTGTGTTGTTGTTGTATTGGATGCTCGTACTTACGTGTGCATAATATAAATGCGTGTTTCCTGCTATCTATTTATGCATTAGATGGAAGGTCGTGCTATAACTAATCTAAAAACAAATGAGAGATTCAATTCTTAGTTCATTGAGGAAAAAATTATGGTAGCTTTCTCAGTATAAGGTAGAGCCGATGTGACTTCTAAACAACACATAAAAGCTTTTTAACTGTCAGCTAAAGGACTCTTGAAACTAAGATTTAGGTTTTTTGAGTAACTGGCACATAGTTGTGTGCAGGAATACATATGCTCTTTTGGTCTTTGATAGGTCCTATGATTGGACAATCATCTTTACCGTTTGACAATGTTATTCAACTTGACTGTGTTTGCTATTTTCGTGTAGCATCTTCACAGAGGAAAGGTTGGAGCGATTAACCCAAGGAATAGATCTTTTAGATTTAGAAAGCCCAAAGGATTGTGACAATGGTGAAATTTTCGAAGATACTACAGAAGAAACTTCAAATGGTGTATCACTAAGTAGTAGAATTGAGGAGGACTTGCTGAATGGAACAGCGGAGTTTTCTCAATCAGGGAGATTTGCAGATAATGGGAGTCACCTAGACAATCAAATGGTTGATGGGGATTTTAACTTGCCAACGGGAAGGGTTAGTGAAGATGTTCCAGTTGATCCTGAAACCAAGATGGTTAGTTGCAAAAGAGAATCTGGTGGTGTAAATGCTGAAGTTTGTGAGGTCTATGTTGATGACTTCTCTACAAACAAGCAAGCTGTAGAAAGGCGATTACCAAATGCTGTCCTACCTCTCCTGCGCTTCTATCAGTATGAAAGCTCTGATTCTTCCTCCAGGTAGCAGTTGTACTTTTTTCTATGAAGTTTTGGGGGGTGGTGGTTGGTAATTATCAAGGATATGGGCTACTTAAATGTCTAAGTTTCTGTACTTAATATTTGGAAGTGTTTTATGCAGTTTTCAAGGCTCTCCTAGTGAGGACAGAAATTTTAGGAGCGATGTTGTTGATTTTACAGAAACGGACGAGGCATCTTTCTCTGGCCAAGATGATTCTGACCTCATTGATATTCTTGAATGGGCCAAGGTGCAAAAAGGACTTTTTTCTTGGATCTAGATATGAACTGAAGCTCTTTTTTAATGAGAATCTAGAGCCCAATGTCTCTTGACAAAATTATCCCAATTTTTCAGGCGAACAATCATGGATCATTGCAGATAATAAGTGAGTACTACCAATTACGTTGCCCTGCTAGAGGTATCACTGTTAAGTTTCATCCTTTGGACCACCTGCATCCCTTGGAATATCATAGACCAAAAGCAAATGTTTTACGTACTGCTGGCTCAACCATTGATCTGGGTTCATGCAGTACGAGTCTGGAATTCGCTGAGGTAGAGACTTATGATAGCTTTATGAACTTATCTCATGTGCGGTGGATTTGGTTGATCTTTTCCCTTAATAATGTTCGTGTTCATTTGAATTGTATTTCTGTTGGTTGTTATCAGGCACAAAGTGCTTTCTTGGTAGAGGAGGAAGCAACTGCATTATCAGTATGGGCTATTGCATGCATATGTGGCTCCTTACGACTTGAAAATGTAAGTGAATGGCTCAACATAAGTATGCTGTATTGATTACCTTTGTATGAATGAGTGCCGATTTGGGTTACTTCTCTTAGAGGCCTGCTTCATGGCTGACGTTGCATTTGATTCTCCTCCATACTTTGCAGGTATTAGCATTATTTGCAGGAGCACTGTTGGAGAAGCAGATTGTAATCATTTGTTCCAATTTGGTATGTATTATACATTATTCCAAGTTTATATAGGTCTTGTGAAGATTAACAATCCGATTTATGTATTCTTTTTACACCTGTGTTTTCTGATGTGTACAGGGGATCTTATCGGCCTCAGTGTTATCAATTATCCCTCTGATCCGCCCCTACCAGTGGCAAAGCCTTCTAATGCCGGTATACTTCCCTTACTGCCTACATGTTATTTTTTAAATATTTATACTTCCCTTACTGCCTACAAGTTATTTTTTAAATATATTAAATGCATTGCTGTTTTCATGTGAATGACAATGTGCATAAACTTTCCAGGTTTTACCAAATGACATGCTGGACTTTTTAGACGCACCCGTCCCTTACATAGTGAGTTCTCAAGTTTTTGGTTTATCTGGATCCAGCATTTTCTCAAATTATTATTTGAAAGGAAAACCTCTGTCTGTTTATCTTCTCCAAGTAATATTACAAATATAAAACATTAGTGCCCCTTCCCCATCCAACAAAGACTCCGAATACACAGATCACTTTTTAAACCCTTTGCACTAAGCCATCTTTTTCCTTTTTCTAGTCAGCCTTAGTGTCGTATCTGACATTTGATTGGTTATTTATTAAACAAATTTTTCTTCTGTAGGTTGGTGTGAAGAACAAAACAGATGAAGTACAGTCGAAACTTTCCAATACAATTGTAGTTGATGCCAACAAGAACCAGGTTTGTTGTTTTCAAGCAGTTTATTTTTGTACTCGTGGAACATGCATAAAAGGCTCATATAAGTCGTACCTAAAATTCAATCGTATAGTCATTATTCATTGCAATGGTCTCAAGTATATGGTTTTCTCACCATAAAAGAATATTAGCTTATCATCTTTTGAGATAATAATGTTTCAGTGCCAGACAATTCGTTCTAAGAATAATTTTGTGGGTTCAGGGCATGGACAAATCTGCAATTTGGCCTTGGGTTGACAAATAATGTGTGATATTCTTGCCCATAAAAATGAAACCAAAAGTCTTTAATTGACGCATCATGTGTTTAGCATTTTCTCATGCTTATTTTAGTCAATTGTCGTGTATTATCTGGTTTCTCGTGTATGATTAATGACTAATGTTCATTAAAATGCAAGTATTCTTATAGAAAAAATTAAATGCTTCCATTGCATGATATAATAGGTGAAGTCGCCGACAATACCTCATTTACCACAACATAAGGAATTATTTTCATCCTTAAGTCCTTATCACGCAAAGCTTGTGGGAGAGAGTTTTTTGGGTAGGAAAAGGCCGGTGTACGAGTGCACAGAAGAACAGGTGTGTTATGCTTTGTTCTAGTTCGTTGGATTCCAAAAAATTTACTCTTCTACCTTTAATTTTCATGTATTTATTTGCTGCTTGTAGGTTGAAGCTGCCAAGGGTTTCCTAGGAGTGTTAAGAACTTACTTGGATTCTCTTTGCTCTAATCTCCGTTCACATACAATTACTAACGTACAGTCCAATGATGATAAGGTCAGTTTGTTGTCCAATAATGACAGCTTTTAAGGGACTCAAGTGCCTTAGAGGATTATTATGTTTCTTTGACCTTCTTTTGTAATGATTGGTACTTTAAAAGACAATCTGTCCACAATTTTATATATGTATATATATATATATATATGCATGCATGGACTAAGTTATGTCTCAGATATATGGAATGTCAGCGTAAATGTAATGCATCATTATATCCATTCATTTGGCTCTGAAGTTTTTATGAGAATAGTGCAGATAATCGTTTGTTTGAATGTGAAAATTCCTAGCTTGTAGATCTAGTGAACATTCATATGTGGATGCACGTTCATAGTGCTACAGATCTGACATTGATTTCCCTCGAATTAGGTATCGTTACTTCTGAAGGAGAGTTTCATCGACTCATTTCCTAGTCGCGATCGACCATTTATGAAGGTGCGTTCTTTGAGATAGTTTTCTTTTGTCTATGAGAGTAATAAAATTGTCAAAGAAAACATAAATCTAAGCTCTGAAAGAGGCGTAACTTGGGTCAAGAATGGATAATGTTCGTTTCGGTATTCCGTGTTTGTATGTTGTAATCAATTTATGCAAGATAAATATTAACCACCTTTTTGCTTTATTTCTGAAAGTGACTTGTAATCTTGCTTCAATGCTTACTCTGGGTGCGCTTTGAGTTGTATCGTATAAAGCTGAAGGCACACTGATGCATCATTTTCCTCCCTAAATGCTATGCAGCTTTTTGTGGACACACAAATGTTTTCTGTACATACGGATCTCGTTCTCTCCTTCTTCCAGAAGGAATAGTGCCGCTGCCATGCAAGGTCAGGCCTTGTGTTATATTTTCGTGTTGTAAACCTGAACGCAAGTTCAGTAGTGTTACATCATAAGTTCCATCATTCATGAATTCAATCTTTGTTTCTTGAGATCATGCTTCGCATCTCCGAATGAAAAGATTGTCCGCTTTGCTGCATATTGTACCATGATGAATCTGTATTTTAACATATGAGAGACCTCAAAAGAATTATCCCGCTTTAATTGTAAATAGTAATTTTGTCTATTTATTTACTGCCACCAGTAGCGAGATTTTCCGTTGGCTTATTTGTTTGATAAGTAAGACATGGTCGATTCATCTGCCAAAAGACACCATGTTTGGGTATATGTCAATTAGTATGCCTAACCAAACCATGTTTGGTCCTGCACTTCGAGATTTTGGAATGGCTGAAAGTGCTTTTGACGCTTTCGGATAATCCAAAAGCATTTGAACTTGGTAAATTTTGTTGTGCTTCTGTGAAAGGAATTCTAGCAGATGCACTTACGAACAGAAATACTTTCTACGTAAGATTGGAATTTGTAATATTTTGTTTTGTTGTGCTTTAAATTGAAATATTTTTTAGCGGATGCGGTTACGAGCAAAAGTACTTGTTTGCTCACTAACTTCTGAATGCAGTATAATTGTGGTCTGCCCACCAGTGCATAGGGACATTTTAAGGGATGTCTTGGCTCAAGTGGGATCTTTGTACAGAAAAAATGCATGTGTTGGCCCGCCATGTGAGGTAGCAACAGTGCCAGACAGTGCAGGGTACTGCATTGTGCTACTTCCAAACGTACAACAGAAAAATAGTTCCAAGAGAATTGAATGGAACCAAACTATAGCAAACTCTCTTTAATACATTGGCTTTTTTTTTTTTTTTTTTTTAACTCTAACTTTTAACCCCAAGCTTGGGGACTTAATACTCGGGATGTCAGTGTGGCGTTGTCTGAAAATGTTAACGACTATCATGTGAAATAGATATGCTCGTAACAATGCGTCATTGACTTAAGATATTGCGACTTGAAAATCACAAGAGTAGGTAAGTCCATCTTCTTAGCATGCTCACTTGATAACTACTATTTTTGAAACAAGATTTGTTTCAAGAGATATGATTTCTGCCCTTGTTTTTTTCCTTCTGCACTCCTCTGTTTTAGCTGTTAGGCCATCTTCATTCGAGAGCTATATACCACATTTTGCCCGAATTTATATGTAACATGTCTCCAGCCAAGGGGCAAAAGCCAATTTGGAAAGATTTAGCAGTGCAAAGTTCGAGATTGAAAAATTCATTCTTACAAATATTCTTTAAAATAACAATTTTTAAGAAGCTAAAATATATGGAAAAGCTACGTTTAGGACTTCATAACTGGACATGGCCTTAGATCGAATAAAATTGAGGGAAGGAAAACAACATAAACTAAGGAGACGTACGGAAGGTAAAAAAATAGGAGTTTGAAAATCATTTCCTTTTGTTTCAAAACTCAATATATGGTTTTGAGATGTTATTTATATTAGCAACCCATAAAATGTTGAAGCACCCTATATTAAAATTTAATATTAAATGACTTATTTACCCTACAATGTAATGACAATTTTGACCTTATTAGGTTAAAAAAAAATTATATATACCCCAAATCACTGTTAACGTATTATTTATCTTCTTCAACTATCAAAACCCCTCCGACCCTCCATTATTGAATAAAACCCTAACCAATGAAACTACAAACATGTTGATTGAGAAAATTTATTTTTGACGAATGAAACATGAAATCGATGTTTCATAAACTTCACATGAGGTAAGACTTCATATTTTTTATTGTTTTAGTGATTTTGACGACATTGATAATTATTTAATTTTGCTTTTGATGTGTTTTTCAAGCTTCTATATTCGTATTCATCTTTTAGGGATTACATGGATTATTAAACACTAAAATAACCACCAAATATTAAAACCAGACAACATGGATTTAATGGTGGAATTGAAAACAACCAACATATGCCTTAAATCTCAGGCGGCATCTTTTGTCAAAATTCCAATCGGCATTTTTTGGCCAAATTAAAAGCTTTATAAGATTTGAGAAATATGGGGTGCACATAAAATATGGGGTGCATGTAGAAAATGTAAGGTGTATATTAAGAATGTGGGGTGTGAGGGTATTACGGGGAAGTAATGTGGAGTGTATTAAGATAATTTTTAATTGAAAAAGCAAATATGAGATGTATTAAGTATGTAAGGTTTATTCAACAATTTGTGGGATGTTAATATAATAAGCCTTTTGAAACCCCAAGTAAAACTATAACAAATAACTATAAGAACAAAAAAGGAAAGACTTTCACTAATTTGTTTACAAACTTTGGGTCTGTGGGTGATGTTATCTAAATCAGAGAACCGTCGTCTACTGTTGAAATTTCATCATCTAGTAACTTGCATGCTCTACGGTTACCTTGGGTTGGAGATATTTTTCAATGTGTTGGAAATACGATTCTAATACATTAAGTATCATAATACAAGTAGTTGATACTTAAAAAAAAAAAATTCAACCACTTACAACAACGTTTGGTTTGCCGGACCGTATTGCGGCACATTGAAAAAACTCTCCATGAGTTGGACGGTACCTTATATGGAGGGACCAATTCGGAGTTCAGATTTATTTTTTAGAAAAATGAGTTTCATTTCATATTTTCTTGCTAAAATAAAATAATATACATATGTTCATACTTAACCTGTATACAATGTCCTCCTGCTACCCCATTTATTGAAAACTTAATATTTCAGCCAGAAAAAAAAAATTCAAGCAAAGAGTTTCTTATAATTTATTGTTTTAAAAAATAATTGTAGTTATTTCCGTAAGAAATTAATCCAATGAGAAACCACAAAACAACAACAAAACTTTTCATTTGAATTAGTAATAGTGATACTTAACCATATTAAGGAAAGTGATTCCCGAACATCATTTTCTTCTCTCATTTATATTCCTATTTATTTTCAGCTTTGAATTTAATAAATTAAACGAGAATAAACTGAGATTAAAAACAAAGGCAAATGTGCAAATGAACAAAGGAGTGTGAATCATTTTGGAAAATTAATGATGTTAGCACTCTCTCTTTAGCATGGTGCACTTCTGTGAGGTGCTACAGATATTGAAAAATAATCAACTTAAGTGCATATGGTTTCAAGAAGAGGGTCAAAACCGCTACGCGTGTTGGAGATGACAAATCAACTCATTAAATTTATAACAAGTTACTATTAACACCTGTTTAATTTGATTAAAAGAAGAGCGTCGAACCGCTCTGGTCATAAAGATCAAATCAAGGATTATGGTCTGCACGCTTAGGCAGAAAAAAAGTTGAATGAAGAAGAAGACAAGCCAACGAACAGTGTAAAATCTGAACATTTTAAGCAAAGCAAAAGCGATGAAACCATAAAAATATCACAATAAAGTTCAAGAAAAAGATAAAGAAAAAAGGAAAGATGGAGGGGGTAGGAAGTAAAGTGAGGGTGAGTTGCTGGTGTATTTGATCAGAGAAAGCAGAAGCCAAAAGCGGACCTGCTGCTCTGAAAGCTGAATCACTGAGGTTTTTCTAAATTTCCGAAAGAGAAAAAGGCCAGATTGTAAGTGGGGTCTCTGACCCTTCTGAGGTAAAGGAACAGAAAAGAAAAGAACAGTAAAAAGAGTTAGTAGCTGAGTAAAACCCCCAACACCGTACAATCACTGCTCAGACCTACCCAGACGCACACACCAACTCTATAGTGTCTCTCTCTCTAGACATAATAATATTAAGGAAAGTACTCGACTTCTTGTACAGTAAGCATTCTTGGGTTTTTGCAAATCACAGTTTGATGTGTGTTGAGATTTTTTCTCTGTGTTTGTAGTGAATTATTTTTGGCATGTGTAAATTGCAATATACATAAATGAAGTTCGTTTCTACGCGGAATGGTTGATTATCTTTGTAGTTATAGTATTTTTTTTTTAACTTATTGTGTTTTGAATTCAAATATTATTACATCTTCTTAATATAAATTAACGTAGAATATCGTTTGTAATAAGAATTGATTCGTTTCTCAGTAAATCAATCAATATATCAATAAATAAGAAACATTATTTCCCTTTCACTTGTTTTCTCCGTTGCTACTTACTAATTTTTGCTTTTGAACTGAATAAGTAAAAACACTCAGAGAAACAAAAATAACCAGAGGTGTAAAAAAGGAAAATAAGTTGTGAAAAACATCATTTCTACTAATGATAATGAATTTTTCCCTTCATTTTTATTTATTTAAAGTCTTCACAATTGATTTGTTTATATATTCACTTGGCTTTATGGATTTCTGTAGAGTTGTCAGAGACAAGAGCTGACACAGAGGCAGCAGCTTAGCTGAAGAGTCAGAAGCAACAGAGGTGCAGTCATAAAATTTGCAGAGTTAGAGAGAGAGTTTGGAGAGAGAGGTGGCAAGTGGCAATGGCAATGGCATGCAGCAGAGGCAGCGGCAGCACTGTAATCAGAACCATTAGTTTTATCCATGTACAGAAAATTCTGCAGCTCTATGGTCCCTGAAAATAAATATACCTATCACCTACTCTACTCTCTCTCTTTCTCTCTCTCTCTCTAACCCTTCTCTCTTTTGTTTCCGCACTCTAAAATCGGAAACAAACCAGTCTCTGGTTTCATCTTTTCTTTCTCTCTTCGTCTTTGGTTTCTTTGAAAAACCAAGCTCCTTTTGATTTGGGAAATAATTAAAAAAAATATGAATAGCACTGGAAGAAACAGCCGGTTTCCTTTCACTCCAACTCAGTGGCAAGAGCTTGAGCACCAAGCTCTTATCTACAAGTACATGGTTTCTGGAATCTCCATCCCTCCTGATCTCCTCTTCTCCCTCAAAAGAAGCACCTACAACTTGGACTCCCCTCTCCCTCCAAAGCTCTTCTCTCACCACCCTCCTCACAGTAAGCTCCTCTCTCTCTCTCTAAAATGAAGGGAACTTTATACTTTTGACTGCATATTATTTCTGGGTTTTGTAAAAGAAATGGAACTTTGAAATTTTGAGTGCATAATATTTCTGGGTTTTGTAAGAAAAATGGAACTTCGAAGTTTTGATTGGATAATATTTCCGGGATTTGTGAAAAGAATGGAACTTCGAAGTTTTGTGAAGTTGAGTGCATAATATTTGTAGGTTTTCTGAAAAGAATTGAACTCTGAAGTTTTGAGCGGATAATAATTTTGGGTTTTTGTGGTATTTTCTTGCAGTTGGATGGAACTGTTTCCAGATGGGATTAGGGAGAAAAATAGACCCAGAGCCAGGAAGGTGCAGAAGAACAGACGGGAAAAAATGGAGGTGCTCAAAAGAGGCGTTTCCGGATTCGAAATACTGCGAGAAGCACATGCACAGAGGGAAAAACCGTTCAAGAAAGCCTGTGGAAGTTCTGAAAACATCTCAAATTTCAACAACAAACTCATCAGACACTTCAACAATTACCACCAGAATCAACACTTCTTCTGCTTCTCCAAGTCCTGCAGCTTTTCATTCCCTTTCATCATCACTCTCTTCTCTCTCCTCTGATTCCCACGCTTACCCTTTCCTCTATCATCATAACTCACCTTCTCCAAGGCCTACTGGAATCGGATTCCCACATCAAGAGAGAAGCACTACTTCCTTGTTTTTGGACTCTGGTTCTTATCCCCAACCCAGCTCAGATTACAGGTTTGTCCCAAAAACAAAATTATGGTACTTATTTTTCTGTATCTGTTTAAGCATTTTAGGCCAGTTGGTAAGGGCGGTGTGTTTGTCCTCACTGTTTGCCCGTCCTTTAGGCCGGTTGGCTAGAGTAACGTGCGCGACTTAGGTTTAAGTCAGTTGGTCACGTCAGTGTGTACGTCTTTATTTATTGCTCGTGGGTTTAGGCCAGTTGATCAGAGCAATGTGACCGTCCTTGAGTTTATGCCGGTTTTTGGGGTTACATTGGTTGGTCACAGCAATGTGTTTGGTCTTGACTCTTGAGCTTGTTTGCCCTCTTTGTAAATTAGAGTAGTTAAAATATCGTCAGGTCAAGAAAAACTTACTGATGGTAGTTGTGATTTTTTTTTTTTGTTACGGATCGAGAAGAAACAGGTATGCTTATGGGATGAAAGAGGAGGTGGATGAACATGCATTCTTCTCAGAGCCTTCAGGCACAGTGAGAGGCTTCTCTGGCTCTTCATCCATGGACGATTCCTGGCAGTTCACACCGCTCACAATTAGTACTTCTTCGTCTTCGAAACAGAGAAGCTGCTCTGCTTTTCAAAGTGATCAGCAGCTTCAGAGCATCAAACATCAAAAGCAAGATCATCATCAGCAGCAGCAGCATTACTATGCTTTGGACAGAAACGAAGGATCCCAGAAGACCATTCATCGATTCTTCGACGAATGGCCCCCGAAAGATAAAGATTCATGGCTCGATTTGGATGATAAATCATCAAACAGCGGATCGGTTTCTACAACCAGGCTCTCAATCTCCATCCCTACTTCTGCTCATGACTTCCCCATCTTCACCTCAAGACATCATAATAGTAAGCTGACTTCCAAATGCATTTACTTTTGAATTTGTTTATGATATAAGCAATCTTTACTCTAATCCCTTAAATTAACTTAAACTCCGCAAGAAGATTCGAACTCGGGTGCATCTGCTTTAGCTTATGTGGCTACGCTCACGTCGGTTAATTAGCCAATACATTGTTCATGATTATTCAGATCCAGTTGAGATCTTTGTCTAATTATTTCCATTTGTTTTTTCGCAGATGACTGAGTTTTCCAGTACTGGTTTTCTGAACCAAAGGCCAAAAATGTACTTGGTGTCACTATTTTATTTTATTTTTTATATTTTATTTAATCATGTCTGAATGTGGTTGAATCAGATAATTGTGTTTTAAATGAAGGATCCTAAGTGTCTCTCTGGCAAACTTGTGTTTTAAATGGGTCTGCCAAATATCTGGTTTCTTTGTTTTTTGGGTACATTTTTTTTGATGTTTTGTGTTGTTTGAAGACATAATTGAGGAGGGGACCCAAATGGACCCAAGATTTTGGCTAAAAAAAAATACTTTGTCAGTGGTGAATCTTGAGCTTCCCCACCCTGGTTATGTTGGCAAAAGAGTGAACTCCAATCTTTCCTTGTAAATCTTTAAACCAAAGGCTACAAGCATTCATCACCCTTAATATCCACCAGCTACTATACTTGGAAAATGACACCTCATCACAATGGAGTCATCTCTCATGCTCTCTCTTTATGTATCCCTCCTGTGTGCCCTACTTTCGTTTTTAGCACATTTAGAAATGTTTTTGGATGGCTAAAAGTAAAAGTAGGGCACGTGAGGGGAGAGAGAGAACATGCGAGAGAATTTGACTCCATCACAATGGCTTTGCCCTCTTTTCTTGTGGCAGAACTTCGAGTGGACTGTGTAATCAGGAAGTTTTCACAATAGGGCGATCAACGTGGAGATGGAATCAACTTAAATCAAGATACATGGGGTCTTATACTATGATACGAGTTGCCTTACAAATGACGCGGTCTGGATGCATCTACACAAACCTTTTCACCTTTCTTGAGAGCTAGTACATTTTCCTCTACCATGGATGTGCCTCCTCTTTCATTGGGAAACTTTATTAGAGTTCTGACTAGAGCACGGTCGCACCTAGTGTGACCAACATGACTAAAATACACAAAGTTCCATGCTTTTGTGGAGAGTTGACCTACTAATGACATGGTTCGAGTGTCCATTCACAAGTCTTCATTTCTTGCAAGGGTCTGAAAAATATTTAGCTTCGCGATTACTTGTTACAAATAAATTACAATTTGACATGTGCTGTGCAATGAGTTTACACTTCCACGCGTGCAACACTGAGATTTGCAGATCTAAGAAAACGATACTTTACATTCAAGTTAGCTCTGTTTTACCTTTTTTAACCTTTTGTATTTCCATATATGCTCAGATATTTATGGGTAAAAGAAACCAGAAAAAAGAAAACGACAAAGTAAGTGGAAAAGGAAAAGAAAGAGATACACGTGCACTGGTAATACATTTTATATTTAAAAAGTATAAAATATGTAAAAAAAATTATTTTAATCCTTGGTAAAAATAACTTTTAGATTAAATGTAACATCCCACATCGTCCAGGGGAGTGATCCTTAAATGTATATTTTCATCCCTACCTAGCACGAGGCCTTTTGGGAGCTCACTGGCTTCGGGTTCCATTGGAACTCCGAAGTTAAGCGAGTAGCGCACGAGAGCACTCCTATGATGGGTGACCCACTGGGAAGTTCTCGTGTGAGTTCCCAAAAACAAAACCGTGAGTGGACCCCGGGCCGGGATGTGACAATTGGTATCAGAGCCTAACCCTAGCCGTAGTGTGCCGACGAGGACGTCGGGCCCCTAAGAGGGCTGGATTGTAACATCCCACATCGCCCAAGGGAGTGATCCTTAAATGTATATTTCCATCCCTACCTAGCACGAGGCCTTTTGGGAGCTTACTGGCTTTGGGTTCATTGGAATTCCGAAGTTAAGCGAGTCGCGCACGAGAGCACTCCCATGATGGGTGAGCCATTGGGAAGTTCTCGTGTGAGTTCCCAAAAACAAAACCGTGAGTGGACCCCGGGCCGGGATGTGACAATTGGTATCAGAGCCTAACCCTAGCCGTAGTGTGCCGACGAGAACGTCGGGCCCCTAAGAGGGCTGGATTGTAACATCCCACATCGCCCAAGGGAGTGATCCTTAAATGTATATTTCCATCCCTACCTAGCACGAGGCCTTTTGGGAGCTTACTGGCTTTGGGTTCCATTGGAATTCCGAAGTTAAGCGAGTAGCGTACGAGAGCACTCCCATGATGGGTGACCCATTGGGAAGTTCTCATGTGAGTTCCTAAAAACAAAACCGTGAGGGCGTGGTCGGCCCAAAGCAGACAATATCATGCTACGATGGTGGAGCGGGCCTGGGATGTGGTGGACCCCGGGTCGGGATGTGACATTAAAACTATGATTAAAATCAAAATATAATTTTAATCACTTGATACATTAATAACCACATTTATTAATTATTTTTTAATTTTTTCTCTTTTTCTTCCTAATTTTTAATGTATTAATTTTATTTCATTATAATTTTCATTTTCATTTTCATTTCATTTATCGTAATATATTTTGTTGTAAACATGAAATTCATTATAATACTGTGAACACGAAATTTTCCTGAAACGAAAGAGACAAGAACAACGTGCACAAACAAATATTTGTATTTGATGATTTTGGGTTACAATCTCTCTCTATTTTGATCATCTGATTCGATCTCCGTAAGGCGTTGATTTGTGAATGTTTGATTGATCCAAGGGCCGTCGATGCTTGATCTTGGATGAATTGTTGGAAGTTTCTTCAAGGGGCCGTGGGCTTGATCTTTGAAGATGGATTTGAGCGGATCTTCAAGGAGCCGTTTGGGCTTGATCTTGAGGATGAGTGTTTCTTCAAGGGCCGTTGAGGCTTAATCTTGAATAACGGTGATGAGCGGATCTTCAAGGGCTTTTGGGCTTGATCTTGAAGAACAGTGATGAACGGATCTTCAAGGGCTTTTGGGCTTGATCTTGAAGAACGGTGGCTTGTTGATCCAAGGGCGGTCGGGGCTTGATCTTGGAAGAACGATGAATGAAGAACACTTTCTTCAAGGCGTTGGGGCTTGATCTTGAATTGGTGGATGATTGTTGATCCAAGGGTCGTCGGGGCTTGATCTTGGAAGAACGGTGGATGATTGTTGATCCAAAGGGCCATTGGGGCTTGATCTTGGAATAACGATGAACGAAGAACACTTTCTTCAAGGGCCATCGGGGCTTGATCTTGAATTGGTGGATGATTGTTGATCCAAGGGCCGTCGGGGCTTGATCTTGGAAGAACGGTGGATGATTGTTGATCCAAAGGGCCGTTGGGGCTTGATCTTGGAAGAACGATGAACGAAGAACGAAGAACGAAGAACGAAGAGAGCTTTCTTGATTCTTCGGGAACCTGGATGCTTGAGAGCTTCGGAGTTTCAGAGCTTCAGAACTTCAAGAATTTTGCCTAATGATTTTGGTTCTCCCCCTTTAAATGAATGAATTAGCCTTCTATTTATAGAATTTTCCAAGGCCTAATTTTGAATATAATATTCCAGATGAAATAAGTCGTTTCTGCCAGGTGTTGACACGTGTCCTGTTTGATGACTTTTCCAACTTATTTCGATTTTTTGTTTAGACGTACGCTACGTGTAGAATTTATGTAATACATGAGCGCTGAAACTTTGATTTATCAGTCAACATTTATTTACCGAAATTTCGATGTCTACAAATACATTTCGGTGCATACATTTTAGGTATACACACATTTTGGTACATACATTTCTATACAAATATTTAGGTACATTAATTCAATATAATACATTTCGGTACACACATTTATGAACATTAATTTAATATAATACATTTCGGAGCATATATTTCGGTACTAACATTTAAATACATTAGTTCAATATAATACATTTCGGTACTAACATTTAGATACATTAATTGAGTCTTTCAAGTTTGAAGAATGTTAAATAAAATTAATAAATTACAAAACTCTTTTTTGGTCAAAAAATAAAACCAAATTTTGTATGTTAATAAATTTAAATATTTAATGGGAGACATTAAATAAAATACACATTAATTATTTTAAATTAAGGACACATCAAAGAATTATAAACAATATGTAATCTAACACCATGTTTATTTTAAATTTCAATCTTCTTGAATGATTAAAGTTAAAAAAACCCCATACAATATGACAAACACTACATTTACAGAGATACAATATCTTGGTTGCAAAATTCAGTTTTTTTTTAAATAAAAAAAAAGAAAAAACAGAGCTAGCTGCCAATTCCTCAGGTATTAAATAGAATATTTATGTTGGATCCCAAGCATTTAAATCTTAATAATTTACAATTACGTCTTTTGTTTTTGTGAAATAAGACTAAACTCATGAGCTTATTATCCTAGGTCGGAACAAGTTGATAGGATCCCATTTTTTACATCCCAAATAGAGTCTACAGGTGAATTCTCATACGAAAAATCAATTTTCAGGCAGTAAGGTTTTGAGCCAATCAAGTAAGCAAGCACCTGTATCCGTCTCTACTGTCGCAGGTGATGAAGTATTGGGAGTAAGAACAAAGAGAAGTAAACTACTCAAGAATTTCACATTTCATTTATTTTCTTGGCTGTTGATGTGTCCTCCGCACAAATTTGGCACTTGCAGAAAATCATCTTCACTCTGTGAACAAAGATGTAGCAATTTGGGCCGTCTGCACTCCTAAATAAATAATTTACAAAATAAAAATAAAAAAGGATCGTGAAAATCATTGGCCACGAAAAAGAAATAGTGGGGAAAAAGTATAAAAAGTTGGAAAAGGACCCTTAAGTATTCTAATATTCTCTTGGATTTGAAGTTACTGAGTTGTAAAAAGTTAAATCTGCAGAAGCAGAAAAAAGAATGCATGGGCGTGAAAGTCGTCTAATCATAGAAACGAGGCATGGTACAGTAGCCTTTGTTGAGGGAGTGGGTCTGTGGTTGGAGATATAACTGCTTTTCAGATGGAAGTGCTTTCAGATTACAGCACTTTCAGAGAAGTGCTTTTCAGATAGATGTGCATGTGCACTCTCATGTCTCAATCGTCACATATCACAGAATCTGAGTGGTTTCATTTTGTCCATTAAGATGGTGTTTGTTGCGAGGGATTATCTCGGATTGGATTAGCTTCTGGGACCAAGCTGGATTGGTTTAGACTAAACTAAGCTGGACTGACTTAATCAAACGTTTGATGCAGTGACAGACGAAAAAAAAGATAATTAACAACTATAATATTATATTATTTAATACACATTCAATAATATTTTATTATTAATTTAATACATTTTATTCAAGCTTTTGTCCCTTTTTTTATGTGTCTAGAACACGCTTTGGTTCTGTCCCCTTTATTAATTCAACAATATTTTCATTTTTTATCCAACCTCTCTCTAAACTCTCTCTGGAGAGTTCTTTCTTTACTTCCTAGTTTCGTCCCCCATAACACTCCTTTTCTCCATCATTTGTGTTGCAAAACCACAACCTTCAAAATCGTTTTTCCTGTGCAAATTCGTCCTCAAAACTACTCTCTCCTCCGTCTCCGTCCTAAAGCTACTTTCTCCCCTTCTCTATCTATTGCTCTCCGAAATTTTCTGGGAAAAAAGAAAATTTTCTTTGAATTTTCGAGAATAAAGGTCGTACAAGGCTCCTGCTTTACACAGGTTTGCATTTTTTTTCTTCGAATTTTGGTGTTGAGATTTAGGTAGCGGTGAGGCTGGGTTTCAAATCTGGGAAATGGAGTTGCCCAGAAGCATGCTTACGGGATTGCGGACTTGCAGCGTTTATAAACTTGCATCGTGCAATCGTTTTTGGAGATGGGATTAGCAATCCCATGGTTTTTTTTTGGGGGGGGGGGGGGGGGTTTAGATAAGACCCGCTAGTCTCTTCTTTAGTCGAAGCGAGTGAGAGCTAATCTCATTAAACCTAAGCCTTCCAGGAAACAAACACGGGATTGGACTAAGAGTTAGTCCAGTCCAGTGAATTTTAGTGAGGGCAAACAAACACCCCCTAAGTACCTCACGGTTTCGAAAAGAACAAAAAATGCACTGTCGTTTCAACGTAAGGAGAAATCAACCCATCTCAAATGCATGGCGGTCCTGCTGAACCGTCATGCATCTCTATCAACGATTGACAATCACCAACAACCTACGGAAAATCAAAGCAATGAGATGATGTTACGCCATTCAGGGTGCATATATATACTCCCCGCTCCACTTTTCAACTTGCAGAATAAAACACTAGGAATCGACATTCACAGCAATGGATACGAAATGAAGGTGTTGGAGAGCCAAGCACGACGAATGATGAGGTGAAGCTTCTATTAGAAATTTTTCTGGAGTACAAAACACTAATGCACAGAATTGTCAAAACTAATGGGGATCACAAAAGAAATTAAAGATAATTATTTGTTCAAAATTGTAAGACATATTTACTGCTGATCCTGTAGAGCTCAAGATAATGAATGGATCTTAATCCTCATCGTCAAGAGCGGCGTCTCCATCCAGTTTATCACCGCCACCTTCTCTTCCTTCCCCGTCACTCTGTAACTCGGCAGAATTTTCTCTTACAGGGCTGGACTCAGGTTGGTGCTCTGGTTGCTCATCATCATCAGATTCTGAAAATGCCCGCCTTCGTCGAGCCGTGGATAGTGCAGCCTAGAACATAAAGGTGAATATGTTATGGCCAGCAGCAAGGAATTTTTTACTGGGCAGGTTAATTTCAATAAATATTCCATTAAAATTTAATTGATGACGAGGCACCATGACATCCGGTCTAAATATTTTCAGTCCATGTCATGTGGTGACAAGATGTGTTAGTATCCTTGGATTTATAGAGAGAATTTACTACCTCCTCGTCAGCGTCAGAATCTTCAAGCCCAGCTGCTGCAAGATGATCTTGAACATTCTCTTCTTCATCCTGCTCATTCATCTGACCCATGGGCTCCCTGTAATTCATGTTGGCATCTTCATATTCCGGTTCTTCCTGATCATCCATCATCTCAGCTTCTGCTCCCTCCGTTTCATAGCGTGATCTTGAGTGCTTGTCCTTCTTTCTCCTCTTTCCACCCTTTCTCCGTCTCTTTTCACTATGCCCACCCTCCTCATCATCCATTTCTGACCTTTCCCTTCGCTTGGAACCAGGTGTACTGCTCTTCCATTGCTCCTGAAGATGCAAAAAGTTCAGACAATTAGCATGTTGAAATTCTTAAAGTTTGGGGAACCAGGAGTACTCCAATTAATTGATATGATGCTAAGTGGCATCATATTATCGTGACAGGTGTCTCTTTGAGTAGTTAGAATTGTAGCTAAATGTTGTTAAGTCTGCTTACTAGCTAAGTTTGTGACTGTTACTATAAACAGGAGGGTCTTGTAAGGAAACAGTTGTCATTGTAAAAGAGTTTGTTACTGTTAGTAGAATTACCATTTACTGTAAATCGAGTAAGATGTAGAGCGGTTCTGAGTTACTGTTAATAGAATTACGATTTACTGTACATTGAGGAAGACATAGACAGGCTCTAACATTAATGGATACAAAAAAGGAAGAATCAGTTTAGGCACTGCAGTTATCAATCTTTACCTTTACGCGTTCAAATTGTTCCTCCTGTTGTCTCACTCGCTTTAGTTCATCCTCTTGCATTCTCCTCTCCAACTGTTACACGAAAGCATGAGTGAATATATGACTATGATGTAAACTCATACAAATGTATACATTTATAACCAGAGGTACACAGAATGAAGCAACTTTTGAATGCCAAACCTGGAATTTCCTCTGTTCTTCAGCCTTACGACGGGCCTCCTCAGCCAATGCCATTTGACGAGCAACTTCTTGTTTGTGCTTGATCTTCTGCTCCTCATGCTCAGCTGCTTTGAAGTGAACTCTCGCAGCATCAAGCAAGTGACTACAATACTCAACATGGGTATCAATTTTTTTCTCATCAAATCCATGGATGTGAAGGCTGGAAGCAGCAGACAACTGTCTAAATAAACGAACAGCATTTTCTAGCTCTGAAACTGTTGATCGCACCTGAAATATTGATACAAATTTTGATGAAATGGTATGCAAACAAATGAAGGAAAGAAATACTTGAGAAGGTTTTCATCAAACCTCATCAACAGATTTCTTTGGCTTTTGTAACGTTGAAGCTGAGAACTTTTGCATTACAACGCCTGCATCAAACCTCAGCGTGTAATTTGAAGGTGCCAAATGAATGGCTCTCAGTAGACTCTTTTTGCAGTCTTGCCACTGCTCAGCTTCATAATGGGTACGAGCCAAATAGAGTAGAATCTGAGAGTCCGTGTTATTAAAGAACTTTCTCAAGCAGTTTTGATACTGCAATACATCATAAGTCATCAGCACATGTAAGCATTCATCAAAAGAATCTGTCCAAGGAAAAGGAAGATGCATAGTATAAAGAAGCAAGAACTCACCATTTTCACAGCCAATGCAAAATTGCCTTGAGCAAAATAAACATGTGCCAAATTTATCCACACGTCTGGCATCTGAACAAAAATGTTTCCACTGGCAGCTTCTTGAACCTACACAAATGCAGACAGGAAACCACTCATGTACTATACATGGGGTAGCACACAGTTGCAATAAACCAATTGTCCAACTTACCTGCGTAAAAATGTCTTTTGAAACATCAAAGTGACCTTTCTCTGCAAAGACCACTCCGGCACCATTGGCAGCATACAAATTAGCAGAATGTTGAGATAGGACCTATAAGAATGTAAAAATCAGTACGAAAATAACCATCTGGTTTTTTGACTGATAAAACATGCTACATGAACTAAAAAGAGAGAAGAAAAAAGTTATACTTTAGTGTAGAGTTCTTTGGATTTTTCCAGATGTGTAGCTTCCAACTTGGGATTTCTCTTCTCATTGCGAATTGCCGCGAAGTAGTTCCAGTTGCCCTTAAGAGTTTCAAAAAAGTGTATGAGATGTAAATAGTATTAAAGTAACAACTACAGTTCCAAATGTGTTTCCCTTTGAAAAGCAGATAAAATTGTAAAAATAATAATAAACACACCAGAGATAGGGTGGCATAGGAATCCTTCCCTTCAGTTGCTTCACTAGCAGCCCGCAAGGTTTCTTTTGCCTTAACCCAGTCATCATTTTTCAATTCCAAGTCACCAAGCATTAATAATGCATTTGGGCACTTGTTATTCACCTTCAGAGCATCATTAACCTATAGAAAGGAGCTCGTTATAGTTTGAATAAAATGCATAGAGAGATAGAGAGAGTTTTTGGAAAAAGAGAGTTATAGGTATAATAACAACCAGTTCAATGCTTAGTTGAAAGTTATTTCGAGCTTTGGCCAGGGCAGCGAGTCTCAGATAAGCATCTACATAGTCTGGATACTGCAAAAGAAGAAAAAGTTTATAACCAACCCAAAAAAATTTGAACCATGATACAGTAAAAGGTCAGCTTCGTCAGTGTAGATGTTTTTTTCTTTCTTATATTCAGAACGTTCTCGCCACCATGGTGGTATTACACATAAGAAAACAAGCACATTCATGCATGTGCACAAATAGAAAAAAAAACGTACCTTAAACAAAATGAGACGGTACAGTATGCTTGCAGTTTCAGTGATATGTAACTGCTCAAGTAATCTGGCCAGGTTAAATAGTGCTGTGACTTTATCCCAAGGTAATTCGACTAAGTGACCTTCTTTTTCAAGATGATGAAATATACCCATGTCCTTGTACTGTGAAATAGTCGCATTCGCATCAATAGATGGGGGGTTTTCTTTACCATCTATGAAGGCCAGCCATATTCCATCACCTAGTGCCTCCCTGAAAGTTTGTTGAGCAAGCTGACAGATAGAAAAACATGCATAGTTATCAAGCTAGTTTTCTTTACAAAAATAACTTTCATACACGTACAACATTTTATGAAAATGCAAAATTTGGATGCTCATATATAGTCTCTGCCATGCTACATAATTTTAATTGCATCAAATAAATCCTTGGAGCACACAAACCTCAAATTCTCCCCTCTCAAAATGGAGAACCCCAAGATTGTTAAGAACTTCAATTGGTACTTCTTGACCTTCCTTTTTCAAAAGATTATGTGCCTGTATTAATTCACAGCTTTATTATTTTTTAAAGGAAATTACTAGATTCCAGAAACCAAGGACTAAAGAGCTCTATTCAATATAAGGATGAAATTTTTTGCTATATAGGACAAATTAACATACAGTTTTTAGGCAATCCAGAGCAGCTCCAGCATCAGATGAAATCAACAGTTCCCCCAGGTCAAGAAATGCCTGCATTGCCATACATAGTGAAAATATAAGTTCAAGGTAGGATATGGCTTGCCATACATAGTAAAAGTTCAAGCCATCTTCACAATCACCAGACAACAACTCAAGTCACAAACATAAAATATCAACTATTAACATCTTGGTTATCCTGTTTTTGTATGAGCACAGGATGAATGACCACAGAACAGCATGAGGACACGCTTTACACAAGGGTTCCAGAGAACATTATACTGATCATGTACTGTCTTTAGTCTTACTGTATGAAGAACAACAAAGACTAAAGCAATGATGTAAGTAGTGTATACAAGGAAAACCCCTAACCAATTGGCATACAACACTTTTTAATAAATGGAAACACACTTCTGTAAGAGTGGAACACAACAATAAACAGAAAAGAAAGTATCAGACAAGTGAACTGTGGATTAGTTGTTATGTTAGCAGATTCACACACACCAATTCTTACTAACGAAAACAATCCACAAGGTCAGAACACATCAGAGACTAATAGAGAGGATTGGTTACCTGGGAATCATTTGGGTCCACTTTTGTGGCCTTCCTCATAAATTCCAAGGCCTTCTCAGTCTGCCCAAGCTGAACATATATGTGCCCAAGGACCTACAAGAAGGGGAAATTGGTAAAAGTACAAAAAATAAAAACAAATGGATCATTTTACATATTTCATTTCAGGTATTAACTCACTTTCAATGTGTCACTATTATCAGGGTAAACCTCCAAAACCTTTTCAAAGTTCGACAGTGCACTTCTAAGATCTCCCATCTTCAGTTGTACTTGTCCCAAACCTGTCACAAAGAGCCCAAATATATGAAAGATCTATGTGAAAGCAAACAACGTTACACTAACATTAATCATGCTTCAACAATCAGATTTTGGCATATGTTGAAAGTGACATGGGCCAGGTTGAAATAACGCATGCCAATGCAAACAATGACAACAAAGGATGTGGACCGCAAAAAAAAAAAGAGAGAAATTATGTTGAAGTCTTGCAGAAGATACGTTAAATACATCATAATCATTACTAATACTATGCCAACACATCATTCTCAAGAAAATTATAAGCACAGAAGATTGTTAATGGTTGATGGTTACTGACCATAATAAGGAAATACGAACTCATGGGGTTTACTGATTTCCTTAACAGATGCCATGTAGTAGACTCCAGCCTTATCATAGTCACCCTGCAATCCAGCAACAACAAAAATTTGTAACATTTAAAATCCTAAGTACATGGCCAAAATTAATGGCCTTTATTGCATTAAATCAGATGAGACCACAAGACTTTCTAATAATTTATTTTCACTTGTTTGAAAGTGTTCATTTCCAGCAGCAAGTAACAAAAATTACTGACAATTTCATCATAGGGCCACCTTAGAAATTTGTTTAGCTAGACACCACATTTGAAGGCAGAGTAGATGTGGAATTAAATGTGGCCTAAATTAATCAATGGACAATCAACCACATCTACAGAGACACACAGAGAAGCCGCCAAAAAAGCATTGACATTGTACAGCAAAAACCTTTTTCTGCCTCAAAATGTTTAACCGACACAATATAGAAAATGTAAAGAACCCCATCAACATAATAATACCAAGAAACAGAAAGACCTTTTCGTTTAAAAAGAAGACCTTTTCGTTTAAAAAGGAAAGGCATAACTTTTTCCTAACCTTGCTATGGTAAGATCGCGCCAAGTTGTAGTAGGAATGTGACTTTGTCGGTCCATGGTTGGTCACAGCCAGTGCAGTTTCCGTTAATTGCTCAACCAGAAAGTGCTGACCAGTGTAGAAAAAATGGTTGGCCAAATAGTTCAAGGCCATTGCACAATAAGGGTAAATCTCAAAAGCTCTTTGCATTTTTTCCATTCCTCTCCTTATTCCAGCGGCTATCAAGAATAATATAGCCTGAATGTTAGACTGCTTGTTGAAACAGAGAAGCATGCCCATGATAACAATCAAAGTAAACAAACAGTAACGAGTAAAGAAAACTATAAAAATGCTGACTTGCAAAGTCGTACCTGTATTTGCATGCAAATCCAGAATTGCAAGTGCAACAAGAGCCTCAACATTTTCTGGATCTAACTGCAATTATAAATTCATTTTGGTAAAAACCATTGCATGCAAATAGCACCTTCACCTGCTTTTAATGCATCATTAATCGGCTGATATCACTTGCCTGTAGAACCCGTTCAAAGGCCTGCCGAGCTTTATCAAATTGACCCATTTTGTAACGACAGAGACCTATGCCAAGCCTTACAGCGGCAGGACAATCAGGATGTACTTGCAGGGCCCTCTTTATCAAATTCACAAATTACAAATTAGACCAGTAATTAGTGTTTATAACCGTATCTTCACAAAAAATACCAAATTTTTGATAGGTAAGAGCCATAATCGCAACCAATTCAAATACAAATAACAAATTCTAGAGGTTGAGAACATATGCATTCTTGTGTTCTTTCCATTAGCAAAAAGTGGGATGAAAATACAAACCTTGTAGAGCTCCAATGAATCTGAATAGTGCCCACGATTGAATTCAACGCATGCCTGCAGATATCAGGGGGGCAAATTGTTTACAAATCACAAAAAAATGAAGTGTTTCTACACTAATCAAGTGAGACCCAATTTGGTCTCTCTTGTTCTCACTGGGGCAACCAGGTCTATTATATTTCAAATGAGTACCCCCTTGAGTCTCAATGTATATTTTATTTCCCTAGCTGATATCTGCCATTTAAATATCCACTCCTGTGTACCTTTGCCAATTTTCCTATTGCAAAATATTTTTGCTAGCCAGAGCATCATGCTCATAGATCCTGGATTCCTGGATAGCCAGGTACATCGAATGGTGGACACCCATCAAAATTATTGCTCCCATAATTAAAAGACTACAAAAAATTATTGTAAGTAAACGAGAGCGTTGAAGATTTGATGTAAAGATAAAGCCTAGACAGGGAAGAGCAATAGTAAAAAGCTAAGAATATCTTCTATAGTCCTTTTCTACTGAAATTTTCATCACATTTTCATGCATGTAATAGTTGAAAAGGGCAGGCATATTGCATTGTTAGGCAGAGAAATTAAATGAATATACCTGACCCAAAAGGGCAGGAACATTATCTCGGTCTCCATCTAATACAATCTTGAATGCAGAAAATGCCTGATCTACTTCACCTTTAGCCAGTAAAAGCTGACCTGTAAGACAGGTAACAAAATTTGAAGCATCTTCGAATACATGATATAAACATGGCTCAGCTTCGAACAGAAAAAGTTGCTGCTATATTATCTCGCCAACATAGATATTCTTGTGGTAATCATTGAGAATGCAAGACAGATAGCAGTACAAGTAAGCAGACAGTTTCTAGGATGCCAAATCAAACAGGGCCAGTTATTACAAAGTCTAAGATGACAAACCAAGCAGTTTCTAGGATGACAAACTATGGATCAACTATTAAGCTTGTCTAAACACATCCTAAACGCAAAACCCAGCGAAAAGACGATGTCTTTGGGCAACCTATTTCTCATTACAAACAATCAGAAATTTGATGTAGGTTGCAATCAAATATTTACTCAGATATATAACAAGGTAAAGAGGCTCTGTGGTATCCACACCTTTCCCAACCCAAGTAGAAGGCTCGTGAATGTCGATTCTCGACGCTTTGTTGTAGAATTGTGTTGCTAAAATAAAATGCTCCTCCTTTTCTCTCTGTTTTGTCTCAATTTTTCCAAGGTAGGTGTAGTAGGCCCCTAAAGCATTCAAGATGGCAATCCTTTCATAACGAACATCAGAATAATATTCATCAATTTCTGCACCAAAGAACATAATACCCACCAACATTATTCCACATTGATCACCTATAACAAGTACAATAAACAGAACTAAAAAGTAATAAACTTTTCGGATATGGAACGAGTGGGAAAACAATGATTACCAGCACCGGAGCCTTCTTCCAAAATCTGGCGGAACTGGTCAAGCTTTCCTTGTTTGAAATACTCTCTCTGCAGCATTACCGATTCAAAATTAATACACCAACATATCGAAACTTCGTGCACTGGAAAAAAATCGAAACCCTATTGCTCAGAAGCTCAAACAATCACACCATGAATTCAAATAAATAATCAATTTACACTGAAAATTACGAACCGCGATAATGAGCCAGAGATCGAGAGATGCTTGCTCGGCCTTGAGGATGTCGATGATATCTGTAGCTTCCTTAGGGAGCTGATCCAGAACCACCATCACCTCCTCCTCCGAATTCTGCACCGGTATATACACGCACGCCATTGATTCCCCAAATCACCTAGAAAATTAAGGAAAAAAAAAAAAACTAAACCCTAGCTCCTCCTATACACCCAGCTCTTCCTCCTCTGAATTGGCCGGAGAATGCGATCAGCGGCCGCAAATTGGGCGCAAAGAACGCAACTTTTCTTCGCGTTTTGAAGTCGGAATTTTGGGGTTGGGGATTGAGAGAAAACGGAAGACGCTCACACGGTCACTCTCTTGTTTCTGTGTTTCTCATCATTTACTTTTAACTTTTTAAAATATAAAAACCAAACCTATTTTTTTCTTCTTATTTTCTTTAAACCGCCTCGTGCTAAAAATATGTCCCTTTTTGCACTCCGAACTTTCAATTTCCCTCAATTTAGTCCTTTAAAATCTACGAATTCCATCAGTGTCCTGTATCGCTGCTAAACTCTAATCAGAAACCGCCGATATCCGAGGCAATGCCACTCAAACGGTAACCATTGAAACCCATACAATCTCACTTTACATCTAATTTAAATCTTAATTGTGAATTATCTTTTTTGCCCTATTATGTAATTACCATTAAGTATAAAATGAACAACAACAACAACAACAAAGCCTTTTCCCACTAAGTGGGGTCGGCTATATGAATCCTAGAACGCCATTGCGCTCGGTTTTGTGTCATGTCCTCCGTTAGATCCAAGTACTCTAAGTCTTTTCTTAGAGTCTCTTCCAAAGTTGTCCTAGGTCTTCCTCTACCCCTTCGGCCCTGAACCTCTGTCCCGTAGTCACATCTTCGAACCGGAGCGTCAGTCGGCCTTCTTTGCACATGTTCAAAATCACCGGAGCCGATTTCCTCTCATCTTTCCTACAATTTCGGCTACTCCTACTTTACCTCGGATATCCTCATTCCCAATCTTATCCTTTCTCGTGTGCCCACACATCCCACGAAGCATCCTCATCTCCGCTACACCCATTTTGTGTACGTGTTGATGCTTCACCACCCAACATTCTGTGCCATACAACATCGCTAGCCATATTGCCGTCCTATAAAATTTTCCCTTGAGCTTCAGTGGCCTACGACGGTCACACAACACGCCGGATGCACTCTTTCCATCCAGCTCGTATTCTATGGTTGAGATCTCCATCTAATTCTCCGTTCTCTTGCAAGATAGATCCTAGGTAGCGAAAACGATCGCTTTTTGTGATCTTCGCTAGATTGCTCCGGTCATTAGTGTGGATAAGTATATAAATGGATAGAGATAGGAAAGCAAACACAAGATGTACGTGGTTCACCCAGATTGGCTACGTCCACGGAATAGAAGAGTTCTCATTAATTGTGAAGGGTTTACACAAGTACATAGGTTCAAGCTCTCATTTAGTGAGTACAAGTGAATGATTTAGTACAAATGACATTAGGAAATATTGTGGGAGAATGATCTCGTAATCACGAAACTTCTAAGTATCGGAGTGTGGTGTCGTCTTGACTTGCCTTATCTGTCTCATAGGTAGATGTGGCATCTTCTCTGGAAGTACTCTTCCTCCATCCAGGGGTGGTATCTTTAACTGGTGGAGATGCACAAGGTAATGTATCAATTTCACTTGAAGCTTACTTGTAGTTTCAGGCTTGGTCAAGCGCGATACAAACCATGTAGTAGGAGTCCCCCAAGTCGCCGAGCTAGGGGGTCTGCTGAAAGAGGTGACAGACAAGGTAAGCAATCAGAGCTCCGACTGATTGTTCACCTTCTCCCCATCTTGCAGCAGCATGAAGGATAAAGAGAAGAAAAATGAGAAGAGATGATATGAGATACTTTTGCTTTTGAAGAAGTAACTTTCCACAGGCTTATTCTTGAACTGAGCTGGAGGGTTTTCTGGTTTCCTCCAGAGTATAAGGCCGACTGAAGAATTTGAGGGTCAAAACAAGTCCATCAAATCTAGAGTACGTTCCACCCTGCTGATATGGGATACTTTTGCTTTTGACAGAGTAATGAATGTATCGGCACGTGTGCTGTTACGCTTGTCTCCACATGCTTCCTTGTATCCTTCGCACTTGCCCTATCTGTTCCTCAAGCAGATGCGGAATCTTCCCTGGAAACATAAGATGTTGAAGATGAGTACTCGAGAGCAATGCCAGGTAAGTAATCAGGTAAGGGGTTCCAGGCAGTCAGTTCCTGGCTGGAAGCTTGATTCCAAGTGCTGACTGATTGCTTTCTTTCTCCTTGTCTTGCAGGTAAAAACAAGGCCAAAAGAAAAGACAGGAAAAAAGCATGATATGGGATACTCTTGCTTTTAACCCTGATGATATGAGATATTCTTGCTCTAGTATAGCTTGTTTGCAGAGGTATTATCGGGGGGAAAGAAAGCTGAATATTTCGAAAGGCTTCGTTGGGAGTGCCCTTTCAGATATGATGAAGGGTTGAGCATTTTTGCAGGTCTGCCTGTCCGTTGGGGATGGAGGTCGACATATATAGGAGTCTCCCTAACAACAAGTAGTAATGCTATTCCTTTACCCTGCTTGGTCATAGCACGGTAGTGGGAGCTGCCAGTTTCACATGTTTTAACTCTGTCAGAGCACTTTGAAAAAGTGGTCTGTGGTATCTGGCTCTCGAGATTCGGAGAACGATGCCTCTTCGATTTTTGAGAAAGCAATCATGCTGGGGGTATGACTCTCGAGATTCGGAGAGCAGTGTCTCTTCGATTTTTGAGGAAGTAATCATGTTGGGAGTCTGGCTCTCGAGATTCGGAGGGTGGTGCCTCTTCGATTTTGGAGCAAGCAATCTTGTTGGGAGTGTTGTCTCGAATGTGAGTAAAGGTTGGGCATGTTTGCTAGTCTACCTTGCCACGAAGCACAAAGGTTGACACACAGGGACTTTCCAATTATCCAGCAATGGTACTGTTCCTTTACCCTCTCTTCGATTTTGAGAAAGTAGTCATGTTGGGAGTCTGGCTCTCGAGATTCGGAGGACGGTGCCTCTTCGATTTTGGAGCAAGCAATCTTATTGGGAGTGTTTTCTCGAATGTGAGTAAAGGTTGGGCATGTTTGCTAGTCTACCTTGCCACGAAGCACAGAGGTTGACACACAGGGACTTTCCAATTATCCAGCAGTGGTACTGTTCCTTTACCCTTGTGGGTAATAATATGGTAGCTAGACCTTCAAAATTTATGTGTCTAAACTTTTGTTAGTGCTGTTTCTTTGCTATTCTTTTACCTTTCTTGGTCAGAGCGATGTAGTGGGAGCTGCAAGCTTCACGTGCTCAACTTTGGCAGAGAACTTTGGCAAAGTTATTTGTGGTACCCATGAGCTATTGTTGCGTGTGGGAAGTGGGTGATTGAACAGTAAGATTCATGTGCTTTCTACTTCACCAGAAGTCTTCGACAGAATGCCCATAATTTCTGCAAAGCTGAGTGTGCGTGTGACAGGTGTTGACAAGGCTAGAAAAGTAGGGCCTCTTCGATTTCTGAGATCGGCCCTCGTGGTCTCTGAGCAGCCCAGCTTTTGAGAAAGCGAGCGCCTCTTCGATTGATTCGGAGAACGATGCCTCATCGATTTTTGAGAAAGCAATCATGCTGGGGGTCTGGCTCTCGAGATTCGGGGAGCAGTGTCTCTTCGATTTTTGAGAAAGTAATCATGTTGGGAGTCTGGCTCTCGAGATTCGGAGGGCGGTGCCTCTTCGATTTTGGAGCAAGCAATCTTGTTGGGAGTGTTTTCTCGAATGTGAGTAAAGGTTGGGCATGTTTGCTAGTCTACCTTGCCACGAAGCACAGAGGTTGACACACAGGAACTTTCCAATTATCCAGCAATGGTACTGTTCCTTTACCCTCTCTTCGATTTTTAAGAAAGTAGTCATGTTGGGAGTCTGGCTCTCGAGATTCGGAGGACGGTGCCTCTTCGATTTTGGAGCAAGCAATCTTATTGGGAGTGTTTTCTCGAATGTGAGTAAAGGTTGGGCATGTTTGCTAGTCTACCTTGCCACGAAGCACAGAGGTTGACACACAGGGACTTTCCAATTATCCAGCAGTGGTACTGTTCCTTTACCCTTGTGGGTAATAATATGGTAGCTAGACCTTCAAAATTTATGGGTCTAAACTTTGTTAGTGCTGTTTCTTTGCTATTCTTTTACCCTTCTTGGTCAGAGCGATGTAGTGGGAGCTGCAAGCTTCACGTGCTCAACTTTGGCAGAGAACTTTGGCAAAGTTATCTGTGGTACCCATGAGCTATTGTTGCGTGTGGGAAGTGGGTGATTGAACAGTAAGATTCATGTGTTTTCTACTTCCCCAGAAGTCTTTGACAGAATGCCCATAATTTCCGCAAAACTGAGTGTGCGTGTGACAGGTGCTGACAAGGCTGGAAAAGGCTGGAAAAGTAGGTGCCTCTTCGATTTCTGATATCGGCCCTCGTGGTCTCTGGGGAGCCCAGCTTTTGAGAAAGCGAGCGCCTCTTCGATTTTTGAGATCGGCATTCGTGGTCTTTGAGCAGCCCAACTTTTGAGAAAGCAAACGCCTCTTCGATTTCTGAGATCAACCCTCGTGATCTCTAAGCAGCCCAGCTTTTGAGAAAGCAAACGCCTCTTCGATTTCTGAGCAGGCGCCTCTTCGATTTCTGAAGCTTCGTCGAGTGCAGATTTTTATAGGGGCTGGCATTAAGTTCCAAAGCACACTTGAATCTCCACCAGTAGAAGCTTCATTCTTGCACTTCTAAGATCTTGATTTGTCCGACCTCTTCTCTCTTCAACACCTTTGAAAATGTATGGCCCCTCCGACCGTCGTTTTGACTTGAACCTTGTTGAAGAGGCAGCCCCGCCTTCTCCAGACAACATATGGCGCCCATCCTTCGTCTCCCCTACTGGTCCTCTTACCGTTGGGGATTCCGTGATGAAGAATGATATGACCGCTGCGGTGGTGGCCAGGAACCTTCTCACTCCCAAAGATAACAGACTACTTTCCAAACGGTCTGATGAGTTAGCTGTTAAGGATTCGCTGGCTCTCAGTGTTCAGTGTGCAGGTTCTGTGTCTAATATGGCCCAACGCCTATTTGCTCGAACCCGCCAAGTTGAATCATTGGCGGCTGAAGTGATGAGTCTCAAACAGGAGATTAGAGGGCTCAAGCATGAGAATAAACAGTTGCACCGGCTCGCACATGACTATGCTACAAACATGAAGAGGAAGCTTGACCAGATGAAGGAAACTGATGGTCAGGTTTTACTTGATCATCAGAGATTTGTGGGTTTGTTCCAAAGGCATTTATTGCCTTCGTCTTCTGGGGCTGTACCGCGTAATGAAGCTCCAAATGATCAACCTCTGATGCCTCCTCCTTCTAGGGTTCTGTCCAGTACTGAGGCTCCAAATGATCCCCATCCGATGCCTTCTCTTTCTGGGGCTCTACCGACTGCTGAGACTTCTCCTAAGCAACCTTTGTGAAGGCTCCCTCTTGTGTGCTTATTTTGACTCATGTATATGTACATATTTGTAGCTTATCGGGGATATCAATAAATAAGCTTTCCTTCATTTCAACGTATTGTGTTAAATACACCAAAGCCTTCTTCGCTAAGTTCTTTGAATTTTCTTTTGTTAAAGCTTGTATGTTGAAGGTTTCTGAGTGGAGCATGTAGGTTGGGGTAGTGTTCTCTTAATTTCCCGAATGAGGAAAACTTCTCGGTTGGAGACTTGGAAAATCCAAGTCACTGAGTGGGATCGGCTATATGAATCTTAGAACGCCATTGTGCTCGATCCTGTGTCATGTCCTTCGTTAGATCCAAGTACTCTAAGTCTTTTCTTAGAGTCTCTTCCAAAGTTTTCCTAGGTCTTCCTCTACCCCTTCGGCCCTGCACCTCTGTCCCATAGTCGCATCTTCTAATCGGAACGTCAGTAGGCCTTCTTTGCACATGTCCAAACCACCGTAACCGATTTTCTCTCATCTTTCCTTCAATTTCGGCTACTCCTACTTTACCCCGGATATCCTCATTCCTAATCTTTTCCTTTCTCGTGTGCCCACACATCCAACGAAGCATCCTCATCTCCGCTACACCCATTTTGTGTACGTGTTGATGTTTCACCGCCCAACATTCTGTGCCATACAGCATCGCCGGCCTTATTGCCGTCCTATAAAATTTTCCCTTGAGCTTCAGTGGCATACGGCGGTCACACAACACGCCGGATGCACTCTTCCACTTCATCCATCCAGCTTGTATTCTATGGTTGAGATCTCCATCTAATTCTCCGTTCTTTTGCAAGATAGATCCTAGGTAACGAAAACGGTCGCTCTTTGGTATTTCTTGATCTCCGATCCTCACCCCTAACTCGTTTTGGCCTCCATTTGCACTGAACTTGCACTCCATATATTCTGTCTTTGATCGGCTTAGGCGAAGACCTTTAGATTCCAACACTTCTCTCCAAAGGTTAAGCTTTGCATTTACCCCTTCCTGAGTTTCATCTATCAACACTATATCGTCTGCGAAAAGCATACACCAAGGAATATCATCTTGAATATGTCGTGTTAACTCATCCATTACCAACGCAAAAAGGTAGGGACTTAAGGATGAGCCTTGATGTAATCCTACAGTTATGGGAAAGCTTTCGGTTTGTCCTTCATGAGTTCTTACGGCAGTCTTTGCTCCTTCATACATATCCTTTATAGCTTTGATATATGCTACTCGTACTCCTTTCTTCTCTAAAATCCTCCAAAGAATGTCTCTTGGGACCCTATCATACGCTTTTTCCAAATCTATAAAGACCATGTGTAAATCCTTTTTCCCATCTCTATATATTTCCATCAATCTTCGTAAGAGATAGATTGCCTCCATGGTTGAGCGCCCTGGCATGAACCCGAATTGGTTGTCCGAAACCCGTGTCTCTTGCCTTAATCTATGCTCAATGACTCTCTCCCAGAGCTTCATTGTATGACTCATTAGCTTAATACCCCTATAGTTCATGCAATTTTGTACGTCGCCCTTATTCTTGTAGATAGGCACCAAAGTGCTCATTCGCCACTCATTTGGCATCTTCTTCGTTTTCAAAATCCTATTGAAAAGGTCAGTGAGCCATGTTATACCTGTCTCTCCCAAAAGTTTCCACACTTCGATTGGTATATCGTCTGGGCCTATTGCTTTTTTATGCTTCATCTTCTTCAAAGCTACAACCACTTCTTCCTTCCGGATTCGACGATAAAAAGAGTAGTTTCTACACTCTTCTGAGTTACTCAACTCCCCTAAAGAAGCACTCATTTCATGTCCTTCATTGAAAAGATTATGAAAATAACCTCTCCATCTGTCTTTAACCGCGTTCTCTGTAGCAAGAACCTTTCCATCCTCATCCTTGATGCACCTCACTTGGTTTAGGTCCCTTGTCTTCTTTTCCCTTGCTCTAGATAGTTTATAGATATCCAACTCTCCTTCTTTGGTATCTAGTCGTTTATACATATCGTCGTAAGCCGCTAACTTAGCTTCTCTGACAGCTTTCTTCGCCTCTTGCTTCGCTTTTCTATACCTTTCACCATTTTCATCAGTCCTCTCCTTGTATAAGGCTTTACAACATTCCTTCTTAGCCTTCACCTTTGTTTGTACCTCCTCATTCCACCACCAAGATTCCTTTTGGTGTGGGGCAAAGCCCTTGGACTCTCCTAATACCAAATAAACATAAAAATCAAAATTTACCAATAAACCCACATTTAATACTCACACCCTTACAATCACGCTATGATTCTTTTACGTTCTGTTTTGGTTAAAACCCTAAGACGTTGTCAAAGAGAAAAATAAACTTTTTTTTTACGGATGGATGATAATTTTCAAGTTTTAGTTTACGTTCTGTTTTGGTTAAAACCCTAAGACGTTGTCGAAGAAAAAAAATAAACTTTTCTTTTATGGATGGATGATAATTTTGAAGTTTTATATCCTCTATACAAAGTATGCATCAATTTATGTTAATTTTTTATTTGATTTCAATTCTTTATTTTGAGGCTTTAGTAGCAGTTTTATACTGCCTGCAAATAGGCTTGAAATCAAAGGATAATAAAGGTGGATGATGTATTTTCTGGTATTTTGTTTCTCTGCCACCACATGTTCTAATTTTTTCAAAGATCCATATATATGGCTAATCATTTTTACCAAGGATCACCTTGGAGACAAGTTTTAGTGGTAGTGATAAATATATGGCAGACCATGGTAAAGTCAAATAATTGAATTGGGTAATTATACTTGGTAAAATCTCATTGAAACAAACTTGCTCAGAGTATCAGGTGTGAAAGAAATCCATACGATTATTCAATCCAATTTTCTCACAGTTCTCCACTAATTCAATCTCTAAATCACTACACTCTGTACGATTGGAAAATGCTACATTTCTACAAACTAAAAAAATATTTTGAATACCTCAACGCTTGGGTTGGTTGGGTGAAGAAAACGAGCAATGTGAAGTATGCAACAAAAGTATGATTAAATACGAGACAAATATGTAAGATATACTGTTGTTTTTAAGTTTGAATGAGTTGTAGAAAACTGATTTTGTGTTTTTATTTTATCAATGAGTGTAAAGTAAAGATAAACTTACATATTGAATTGAGTTTGTAAAGATAATTTAGATAGTAAATATGGATTTAAAGAGATATTGATGATTTAATTAAAATTAATATTGATATAAAAAATAAATTGGGCATAAAAATAATTATATGGGTTCAAATAAAATTTCTCAAACCCTAATCATAGACTCGGACAGTTATGTAAAATAAAGTTTTGTGCTTGATTTTTGTGGTGCTGCAATTTTAGGGTTTTGCAGTGGCAGCCCAACGCAGGGACGACGGTCAAAAGTCAGATCATAAACGAAGTCACGCAGTGCGTCGAGAGCATCAATGGCGTCAAGGAAGGAAGGTGGAAAGCCACCATCACCTTCTACAAATCCATCCTTCGAGGTAGTTTACCAAATTTCTCGTCTTTCAAGTCTTAATTTGTTTTGTTTTTGGATGTTGTTTGTGGGTTTTGTTAATTGTTTGAAAGATTGGATTTTGATATGGTACATTGTGTGTGCATCATCAGAGCCATCTTTAACCGGGGAACCCCCGCGTGATCTTCTGGGGATTGCGGTTGCGGCGGATAATTCTCGAGGTGGATTCAGCGATTCAGGCGATTATGGAGAAGTGACAGTCGTACAAATTGAGGGTCTCGCTTTATTTTGAGCTTCCCCCCTCCAATTGGCGTAGTTGGAAGGTTTGATGTACTGAATTTGGAGGTGGAAATCGAGAAAACGGTTTTACTTGATTCTTTGTGGTTTATGGTTTGATGTGTAGGGGTTTCAGTTTCAAGTCGGGGACCTACAATTGAGAGTGGGGAAAGTTATTCCTACTCATTCGGAGAATTTAAGAGGAATAGCTATGGAGGTATGGACGTTGCTATAAGCTTGAAATTTGGTTGAGATTTGAATATTTCGTTTTTTACGAGTTTTAGAAGTTAGATGTGCATTTTGAAATAGCTTTGAAGTTTGACAAAGCTTGCCATTGAGAAGGTGCCTTTTGGTTTTATGTGAGTATTTTCCTTGCTTCTTACGGAGCTCTCTGATGGAACGTTTAATGCTGATAGAAATGCATGGTGAAAGTAGTTTACTTGTTTAGGCACCTTGATTACTGTTGTGCACGAGTTTGGAATACAGGGTGAAGTACTCTTTGCCGAGCAATGTGATTAACAAGCCTCTGGCTAATATATGAAAGTTGGATTTTTGACGATTGTTCGTTCTAATTAAGCTTTCACTTTATAGATTAGTGACTCAAATAAGTAATGTTGGATTTCTTAATCTCCATGTTATTCTGGTTCTGAGAAATAGTTTCATGTTAACTCTGTGTTCTGCAGCTGAAGTACTTTCACATTTCTTCGATGGAAAAAGCGAGGCAAGTAATGGAAGAGTTCATGGATATGTGGCAGCAGGCTTTGTCGAAAAGATCATTACCGGGGCACTACATGCATGTGGGACCAAACTTTTCCGAGTATGGCCTTGCAGACCAATGTACTTCACAACATACTGCTGTCCAGTATGCTGCCATTATGGCTCAACTCATTGCGACTGTGCAAGCAGTGCAGCAATCAGCAAGAAATTAGGAAACGAAGAAAAAGAATTTGATGTGTGTCACTCATCAACTGGTTTGAGGAATGGATGATTCCAATTCCATATCTTCTTAGCGCTGACTCTCCCGCTCTTTGGATAGAAGAAAACGGGGAGGAATGGAGTTCTGTATGCGGGTTTGATTGTCCATGGAAGAATAGAAAGCAAACGATAGGATGTTTGAAATAAAAAAGAAGTAATTTCTTGAGAACCCTTTTCCCTCACCTTGTTAATTATGGCTTGGAGTAAAGCCGATTCTGCGTTTATTTTCTGTGATAATTTTGACATGATCATATTCCACATCCCCAATGTCCAGAACTTCATTCTTGTTTCTCTGACATACGATGAACATATTTGCAGAGGAATCGCCAAGAGAAGGAACCATTTTTTTCCGGAAAAAAAGATTTGTTGTTTTGATAAACCTCTTGAAATAACGTAGTACATATATACATACAAAAGCAAAACAATGTTTAGGAGTTCCCCCCAAAATGATAAACCTCTTGAAAATGAGAACAACTTGTATTGCCATAGGTTTGTTCGTCACAATGGTGTTCTATGTCGATAACATAAGAACGTGTGGAAAAAAGCTAAAATGTGTTCTTATATTATTGGGATGTGACGTTACTTGGCGGTAAACTTGTAACGTGCAAGTCATTCTCCATGAAAATATGATGAAATTAGAATATAGGGAAAAGTTTTTCAAAAAGACCAAAATCATTCCCAAGTATTGAGACAAACTTTTCTACACCTGGTATCTCATTGTTGCGTTTTAAACCAATGATACAATATAACACATGAGAAAGCCGCATTTTGTTGTCCAGTAGCATCCTAGCATCCTGGGTGTAGTGAAGGGAAAAATCTTAGGTAAAACCGTTCTCTCTCTCTTTTAACACGTGGCATGGCAGAAGCCGTTTGTAGTTCTGTGCATGTGGTAACCATTTAGGAGATTATCGTAAAAAGTCACGTGACTAACCAAGTCAATCCACAAGTATTTTCAACCTGGGCCTTTTCCATGTGTTTCGGATAGGCTGAACTGTAGAGCCCTTGTTGAACTGAAGTACTATAACCCATGCGAATCCGCAAAGAATAAAATTTTATGCTTTTTGCACGTACTGTGTAAATTAAGAGAGAGAGAAAAACTGGTGCGAGTGGGAACAAAAGGGCCGCAAATCCACGTGAAGCCGCACACTAGCACTGCAGAGGCCCTTACCGCCCCTATAAAACCTCCGCTTGTTGAACAGAAGAGGAAGAGAGGGCGTTGTGTTCATCAGCCACCACTCTCTCTCCTCTCTCTCTCTCTCCCCTCCAATACAGGTGAGCCTCCACCACCTTCATCATCATATCATATCATCGTTCTGCATAGGTTATACATGTTTTTTATTTGGGTTTCTTGTTTACAATCAGGGGTTACCAATTTTTTTCTCTAATTTTATTCATTCTTTCTCTGAAGATTCTCGTTTAACCTCCAATGGAGCCAGAACCAGCTCCCAGAAAGGTTTGTTTGATACACACACACACACACACATATATATATATATATTCTGCAGTTATTCGGTTCTCTTTTGTTTTTTGTTTTTTTCAGTCGTTAAAAGGTTTCACTGATCGTGTTTTTTCTGATATGTTTTTGCTCGCTGCAGAGGAGATTCATACCGAAAGCTGCCCCGCGCCGGGTTCCAAAACCTGAAGTCAAAATGTATGTTACACTTATGGTTAAAAGTTAAAACTCGATGGCAATGCCTATATGCCCTTTGTTGGTTTAATTTGATTTTTAACTTGTGCTGTTCTTAATCTCTTGGTCTTCAGCGAAGCGGACCATGTGACGGAGGAGTCTGATGCTGAAAAGGCTAGGGAACTGCTGAAACGATTCAGTGTATGTAACTGTGTTGAGCAAATGTACTTAATTTCAGTTTTTATTCCAATATCTCATGTTATTTTTTGTTTATTTTCGTTATTGGGTTCTCTGATATTGTAGGAAAGATCAATACACGCAAGGCCGAAAGATGAAAAGAAATGTAAGGCTCTTCCAACTCTGCGTTGTGACTCTTGAATTTGGATTTAAATAGGCCAGATATCATTGTGGTAGTCCAATTGCGATAATGCTACAAAATTCGTATCCTTTCGATGTTTTTGGGGTTTCGTTGAGTTTGGCTTAAGTAGAGGGAAGTTGCATTTTCTCAAGAAGATAATACTACCCTACAATTTTTTTGGGATTAGAACAGTTTTTCATTTGTTATATAAATTTGCAGTGGCGCCTACACAAATTGCATTTGGTGGTGCTGCATCCACATCCGTGAAAGTGTATGGTGCTCAGAAAGGTGGGAGTACTTCAGCCACTGATGGTATGGTATCCTTCGATGTAGTCTTTTCGTTTATCTGCTAATGAGATGCTTCCTTCTAGTACCTCAGCCTCGATCGTGTTTTTGCAGCTGCTGCCTCGGGCATGAAAGTGGAGAAAGAATACGGTTCGCCATGGGTAGGTTACATTATGACTCAGATATGCATAGTTATTGATTTCTTCACTATCCCTATTTTTCTGAATTTTATATGTGTGTGTAAATGTGGATGTTGTTGCAGAATCAGTACAGTTATTACCCTGTAACTCTTCCTCTCAGACCGCCATATTCCGGTGATCCTGGTAAGTTGTGGAATGCATCTTAGAAAAGAAATATTATGTCGCATGAGAGAAGCAATAGGACTGTCAAATTTTCAACAACACGACACGTTGTAGCTGTTATATAGTTGTCTAGGCATTGCTTTTTCGTTATAGGATCCACATCCAACAGGTTTCGTTTTCCATCTGATCATATCTGTTTCATCTGCTGTCAAGGTTAATCTCAACCTGTGTTTGAATAATGCACCAAATGTTCTACCTATACCACTTGCAGAAATTCGTAATCAGGAAGAATTTGGAGACGGTTCGGAGGAGTCAACTTATGATGAAAACTCAACAAAACCGGCAAATGATCTTGATCTATTGGTTGGTATTTCGAAAGTTAAAGCTCAAACAGTGCATGCTTGTATCCTATTATTTACAGTTGATAGTTTGTTGGCAGGAGGAAAATAAAGCAACAAGTATGTTCTTTCTTCAGTTACCGCAGTATCTGCCTATGATGAAACGATCAGCTACAGCAGATGGCCCTGAGGCAACAAAAAGCTCACGGCCACCAGGAAGCGCACACAACATGCAGAAGTTTTGTGCTTTGTCTGATTTACCACCTGGCCACATGGGTAAGATGCTGGTGTACAGAAGCGGTGCTATCAAGCTGAAGCTAGGAGATACCCTTTTCGATGTGAGTACATTTCATAATGAAGATGCTAAATCGAATATCTTCTCTTGTCTTCCTCACTTTCGCCTTAACTGTTCGTGCTGAAAATGCCTTTAAAGGAGATCGTAGATTTCTGTATGTGTTAGCAAACTCCAGTTAACTACGTTCTTGTATAAAATCTTGTCAATTTTCTGCAGGTCTCCTCAGGAATGAAGTGTGGTTTTGCCCAGGATCTTGTGGTTACTAATGAGAACGAGAAGGGATTTGGTACTATCGGCGAGCTGAACAAGCGAGCCATTGCAACCCCAGATATTGACTCCATTTTGGAAAGTGTAGATGGTTTATTCTAGCTTTTTTTGCCCATTTACGAATACAGTTTTGGTTTGTGAGAGTGAAAAATTGCGGCACTTTCTTCATTCGACATTATCCGAGAAAATAGATGACAAGTTCCAATAGGTAAGACTAAATACCTTGATAATATGCAGAAGAGCGGAGTGTTCCAAGCGAACGTATTGCAACTAACCCTCTCTGTTCTGATGGTATTGAAATAAATCCATATTCTTTGTGTGCTTGCGAAGTTTCTACGTTCTCTGTTTGCAAATAACATTACACATTCGCTTCTCCATTAGACATTAGACAGATAGGATTCTTAAATCTACTGCTCTTGTAAATCGGGCTCTTGTCGGCCATCTGAATCCAAGACACGGCAGTCAAAGATCATATCGGCTTCTCACTCTCTCGTGGGTCGATTCTCATAATCTGAATGCATTTTCTTAATACATAATTACTGGGACAAACAGTCCTAATGGTGGTGGTGATATGTTTATTGGGACTCTAAGAAGACACTGAACTTAATAAGTAAACCCTACATCTTGACTTCTTCACTATGAAGAACACTGTTTAAATGTAAAGGCCACACGGTTTGTCATTTCAAATCACATTATTGAAACCGAAATTTAGATAACCCTCCCTAGATTTGGTGCAATGTGATTAGAGCTCCATGTTGTGGTTGAAGAATGGTAACCGTATATGGAGCATGAGTATAGGAAGACGAGAGCTCGAACGAGAAGTGTTGCAGAAGCATAGCTAGAGCAACCTTTGCTTCCATTATTGCAAAGTTCTGGCCGATGCAGGTCCTCGGGCCCCATCCGAATGGAAAGAACGCTTGCTGGTGGTCCTTCGTTGCCTTGGACACTCCTTCTGAGAATCTCTCTGGTTTGAATTCCCCTGCATCATCACCCCACAGGCTGGGATCATGGTGAATCAGTAGGGTTGGGAGAGTAATGTCAACTCCTGCCGGAACAATGATATCTCCTATTTTCGTTTCTTTGTACGTGTGTTGGTACCCTGCAATCGCTGGCGGGTACAGCCTTAAAACTTCATTAAGTATCATGGTTACCTGCAAAAGAATTACAAAGTATTTAGAAGAAGCTGCAAAGATTTTTGTGATTGTAAAGAGTGGTCATGCAGAGAGAAATGCTCACAATTTTGAGGTGGCTTATAGCTTCAAAATCGGGTTCCTTTTTCCCACAAACTCGAAGGACTTCGTGCCTTGCCTTCTCTTGCCAGTCCAATCAGGGTCCATGTTATCCAGCTTGAGGTGGTTTCTTGGCCGGCAAGATAAAACTGCTTGCACTCCTCTATCACCTCTTCGATTGTCAACGTCTCATTGGTTTTCACGTTGCTTGGATTTTCTGATGAATCCTTCTGGTTATTAGACTGCAACAGCACTCCTAGCAAGTCATCAACCCTTGATTCCCCAGCCCTCATCGCATTCATTTTCTTCTCAATTATCTTTCGTAGCATTGACGTGATGTCTTTGGCCAATTTCTTTCTCCTTTGGTTCTTTTTTGTTGGAACAAATCAGTACTCAAACAGTCAAAATGTTAATTTTTATCGCTAACAAATATGAAAGCATGAAAGCTAGGGTTTTAGACAATGGAAATTGGAAATGCACCTGAAACCAGGAACGTATAAAGTAGTCATTGCTTCAAATGTCAGCACTAGAAGCTCTTTCTGAAGCTCGAAAACCTTCTTCCCTTCTTTGTACGTGCTTCCAAACGCTGCTCGAGAAATAACTTCTGCACTAAGCTTTTGGATCTCAGGCCAGATATCCATTTCAAAACCTCCTCCTCCTCCAAGGGGAACCACCCTTTTCCACTGCTCTATCATTTCGTCACAACTGACTGCGAAAACCGATTTCATTTCCTACATGTAAAAAAAGAAGGAATGAATCATTCTGAAAAGAAAAAAAAAAAAAAAAAAAAAGGAGTCTCTAAAAGCAGAACAAAATTTTCTGGAAATACAAACCTTGAGTCGTTCTAAGTGGAAGCAGGATTGATAATTCTTCTGTGTTTGGTCCATTTCTCACCCTCTAGACTTGCAAGTCCTCTCGTCAGGATGAGAATCAATGGATTCAATGGCGGCTTACCGAAATGGCCTTGCTTGTTCAACAAAATTTCTTTCATCAGCTCTGTGTCCATGATGATCAATCTTGGTGTTGTCCCAACCCAATACATTGATATTTTGCCTGTATTCAAGAAGGGGAGAAATTTTGAAATGCCCAATTAACTTATAACCTTCTTCTGACTTGCCTTCTCGACTTTTAATTTGATTTTAAGTCTCCCATAATCTTTTAAAACATGTCAAAATTTTCAAGTGAATGGATAAAAATAACCTTCAATTTAATGTAAAATTGACATATTTTGATTTTAGGAGTAACTTGACACGTTTTAAAAGTTAGAACATCAAGGAAACCAAAACCAAATTAAAGTTCATAGGCACAATATTGACCTAGAAAATATAAATAACTCTTATTGGCATTATGAAAAGTAACATAATTCACAAGGTGTGTTACCATATTTCTGCATGATAGTTGAGGTGAACGGGTCGACACGTGAGGCAATCTGGTGAGTTAAGCTCATAGGCTTGGACCATGCTTCCTTGATCAGCCTAACAAACTCCTTCATGTCTCGAATGAGTGGCCTGTAAGGGGTGCCTCTAATCCCTTGTCGCTTCAGCTGCCTCTCAAGCCACTTGGGTTTCCAAAAAATGGAGTAGGAAACCCTAGCAGCACCATAGAGCAGCAGAACAAATGCAAGAGAACATAATAGCAGTACATATTCTTCCATACTAAATAAAACTGAGATTGTTTGAATGTTTGATGTATGATGATTCACAAACTCAAACTTGAGCAATATATAATAGAGATTTTGGAGCTCCCAGTCAAATGCTTATCTTGTAACAAAGGAAATAATCTGTCAAATCTGATGTTCTTTGATAATGTTAATTAGACATTTTTGTTGATTAATGATGTTCTATCTTGTAAAAAAGGAAATAATCTGTCAAATCTAATGTTGCTTTACAATGTTAATTCGACATTTTTGTTGACTAATGATGTTTCATTACTTTAAATTAAGTCATTTATCTAGTTATTCTTGATACGTGGACAATACACCATCTGATTAGTCAACTTTTGTTCATGCTTTCTGAGATATCAGATATGACTTTTTATTTTGTACCTCTTGGAATGTTCTGTGTTTACTTGAGGCCCAACTGTTGTAGTTTGCTTGAAGACCAAGCTCTGGTTGGGAGGATCAAATGTGCCTTTTCGTGAGGATCAAGCCTTCGACCCATAAAATAAATAAGAAATAAGAAATTATTACGCCAATTTGGACAAATCATCTATATATGTGGTGTGTTACATCAATGCTACTTATGTGGTGAAAAAATTCTTAATAATATATATTTGATAAGTCTATTATCAATCTCAGTTTAATTCGAACTTTTTATCTAAAATGTTTAACTTTGTCATGTATGCGTCATATACAATGGTGAAAAGGTTTTTTAAGGAATTGGTTGATTGAAACATGCTTTACACTTGAATCAAATTTGCAAAGCGATGCATGTATTTGTGTGACTTGGAAGGATTTTGGATGGAATGTTCGATTTGGACTGAGACAGCTAAGAAACACAACCAAAAACATATTACTATCAAGTTTTTCACCACAAGAGCAACATTGAGTTGTGCAATTTAGCCTACAAATTTATATAACACAAACTCTTTAGTTAAGTGGTTGAGAGTATTAATCCTACATTTGGGAAAGAAGGAACTTTGCATGTGTTAAAAAGTAATTGGGGTATTCCCCATACTGTCACTTGGTTTTATGGTGGAATCTCAACTTTCTTCATGGTATCAGAGCATTGTCAAATGTTTGAAGCCGAACGGCCACACCCGATTTGTGTTGTCCACGTGTTAGACATTTACCACACCCTATATGTGCATATAAGTAGTTAGGCTAAGCAAATTAAAGATGGATTCTACAATCATGTGCATATAAGTAGTTGGACTAAGTAAATTAAAGATAGATTCTACAAGAATAAAATTGAAAATTGAAAAGCAAAGCTTCATAACTATTAATATTTATGAATCAACATGTTTTTCTATTTTCCATCACATGGATAATGAAACTGTGTCTGCCATCTGGTTACCAACTTGAGTCAACTCACCCAGATCATTATCTAAAACTCCCCTCCTAATCAACTGCTGCAGAGCTTGTGCCAATGCTTCAGGAGCTGGAGGATCCACAAACCCATATCTAAATACATCACCAAACCCTAGTCTCTTAATTAAGCACAAGAACAACATTTACAAGGTTTCTCCTTAGTACTTCTGGTGTGGTGTTCTCTTGTAAACCCTCGTAAAAATTATTAGTGTACAACCTGTAGCACGTAGATCCCGCTAGCCCTAGCTCTGCCCTCTGCGTTGCCTCCGCCTTCGAGACGGGACTCATTCGATCCAACTCCTTCCCGGCCATCAGATCATAAGACTTCATCTTGCAAAGACCAGAGTCAATGAAATACTGAATACTGTTCAACATTAGCCATGAAATTTCAGCCGGGCTTGTTGCAAGTACAACCTTCCTAACCCCTTGAGGTGTTGGCTCCAAAACTTCTGCACTAATGGGGCATGTAATCAACTGGGTATGACCATGAGCAATAATTATTTGCTTCAACGAATGGTCAAAGGTTTCGATTTCTTGTTGACCAGGCAAAAATACCAATATGTCACCAGGTGCTTCCATCACATGAAGTACCAGGGTTTGTGTAACTACTAAATCCACCAATTCATAGCCATCTTCCAGGGTATGCATGTATTGTATCTGATTACGCCCCCTTCGTCGGGGAATTTGGAAAATCGGGTTAGAATCGAAAAAGTCACAATTTTTTTGAGCATCTATGACACTTGATTAACAGCTTAAAAGCGGACGATTTTAGTCGAGTAATATTTCTAAGTATTCTAAGTAAATATCAGTTGAGAGCGTTCTCTCTTGTGCCTCATCCACCATCGCCACACTGTAGCTCTCCAAATTTGCTTCCCTCTCAAATATTTGACGCACTAAAATCCCATCCGTCATGTATTTAATTTGATCAAAACATTAGTATGACCCAAATTATTAGGGTTGGAATAGCCTACCTCATGTCCAAGCTGGACTCCCATCTCCTCAGCAACTTTGGCGGCAACATCTGGCATGACATGAGCGATTCCACGTGGCAGTGAGATTCCAATCTTTTTCTTTCCATCCATTGTGTACCCGGCCTCATGTAGGTATTGAGGGATTTCTGTAGTTTTTCCACATCCAGGTTCCCCAACAATAACAAGAACCTGATATTGCTTCGAGCAACCGATCATGAAAGAAGTAGAGGGGTAGTTTTTTTTCTCTCCTCGTCGAGCTTCTAGCTTAATGTTGGTTTCGAGTTCGCCTGAGAAATAGATGTTGCTGATGAAGATAACAACTTCAGATTTCTGAAAGTTTAGGATTGAAGCCACCGGAAAACTGTACTGCATTTCAATTTAGAAGGTAGAATGCCCCATGAAAGGCCTTTATATAGAGATCTAATCAGTTTTAAACTCAAACAACACGGACTGGGATTACTTGTTCTTGGTGGAAAAGATAAACCTGAACTGTTTAGACTTCTTGAACCAATCCAAGAAACACCAAACCTAATTGCCCGGCCCCTTGTTTGGATGTCCAAAACAATAACAAGTGAAAAAATTAATTGGGCTTTAATTTATCAGGGCTTGTAAAATGCATAACAAAATCTGGACCCAGGCCTTGCCCCATTAAAGCGTTTTTGACACTACTAATATCATTGTCAAAACTCTTCTTTTCTTAATAACGGTTGTACCATTCCATTTTTTATATTCTATTATTATTAAGTGTGGAGGGTTCGAAAATATTACAATTTAATTTAGGAGAAGATGGAGTTTCAAACTTGAGATACATCAGTGAAAATCCAACACCCTATTCACTAGGATATTGGATCACATGCAAAAATATTAACACTTTCGATCACTTGTATTTAGAGAGGAGGGAGAGATCAAACCTAGAACGCAATAGGTTGAAAAAGAAAGCCCTAACCACCAAGTCAATCCATCACTAACAAAAATGTATTCTAGCTGGAAAAATTTATAAAGTGACTTATTGGGGTTTAAAGTGAAATGAAATTACGGGTGTAATTTGTGCAAATTGATTGAGTTGAATACCCAATCTGACTTCAATAGTTTTTTGGGAGTGTTAGGGAGTGCTTTTGTATGAAGCAGTTCAGCTCGCAAGCACTTTGGTCATGACCGCATTTTATTTTTTTCATTCAAACATTGTCAAAAGCATCCTATAATCACTCTCGAACATGCCATTAGTTGGCAGTAGGTATACCAAAATTTAATCGAAACCGAAAAGTCTTAATACTTGCACTAAGTAAGTAAGATTATGCCTTCTAGTCAAATTATTGTAAGGTAGCCCTCCCCTCCTATACCCTATATATTCCTATTTCGCCACATCCTTTCTTTTTGTCTTAAAGCTGTTGAAAAGTCATGGAATATTTACCCTGGTTTCATATTTTGTTCCGCTTGGTTATCGTTATTTCCCTTTCGCTGATCCATTAAAACTTGATACTGGCTAGAAATAGCATTCTAGGGTTTCTGGCGTGCTTGAAAAGTCTCCTCCACAGACAGATATATAAATCAACTGAAGGGAATGTTTGAGAATGGTGAGAGATCTGAACACGCATAATCAATCAATAATATTCCTCCAGAATTGGTAAAAGAAAATGGATGTCGATCAGTACTTTCTTCACTGTCTATTAATTTTCAGTAAAAACCATAGCTCCTCCATATATAGGTCATTTTTTTGGCTTGGTGCGTTTGGACTTGGAGCATAGACTTGAGCAGTTCACTTACCGTATGAAAGTGGGTAAATGAGGAATGATATATTTGTACAAGGACAATGCTTTCCTTATTTTCTTGGAGGAGGAAATCCTTATTCCCTACTACTGTGACTGTGACATTATTTAACCGTACAATAAGGGTAATCAGAACAATTCATTCTCTTTAGTATCATTTACAAATCATTTCTAGAAATATTCATTTGGTTTAAAAATTGTTTAGTCATCCATATAAATCAAATAAATTGACAGCTCATCATCGTAAAGATGGCAAAATGATCTCCAAATCAATTGAATATTGAATGTTTAATGGGAAAAGAGGAGTTTCCTCCTTTTAAAAAAATGAGTAATGTATTATCCTTTGTACAAGCTTACGCTACAAATTGACAAACAAACAACATGAACAAAAAAGATTGAGGTGCCTATGTGATGTGATATATTAAAATTTACCCTGCATACAGTGCTATATCTCGCTACTATATATTAATCAGTAAGACCAAAAAAATATATTAGTTAAGTTTTTGTTGCTTGTCATCATGAAGATCACATTGCTTCAATTGAAGAAAATAACACGAGCTGACAACTTTACATCAGATCGGATTCAGTAAGATTCTCAAATATAAATTATATATATATATTAAAAGAAGGGAACATACAAACATTGTCCAAAATATTGTTCTTTGAGAATTAATTCAATCCACAAACTTTCAAACACATAAACTGGCAACAGAAAACTATAGAAGAGAACATACAAACATTGTGCATGCTACAAAGAATATTAGACAGAAATGTTAATTAGCATGGAACTTAGTGGAGTAGGTAGCACACTGAAGCTTAAAATATAAGGAAGTTGTATAAAATTAAACTAACGATCATATCCGATATTGTTTTTAGATTAAGTGGTTGAGATTAGCAAAAAACTTAACGTACATCGTGTTGAATATAATCAAGGCTTTTTAGCCAAAATGGTTTCTGAGATTTGCATAACACATAATTTTAGTCATTGAGATTTACAATCAATAGAAGTGGTTCCTGAGATTGTCCACCATCCATAATTTTGGTCATTCCATTAAAAAAACTCCATTAAGTGATCACTAAGCTTTTTAATAGAATGACCAAAATGATGGATGGTGGACAATCTCTGAAACCAAAGTTATGTGTTATGCAAAACTCATGGATCAAAATTATGTGTTTTGCAAATCTCATGGATCAAAGTTATGTGTTATACCCTCAACAGAATGGAGTTTTTTAATGGAATGACCAAAATAATAGATGGTGGATAATCTCAGAAACCACTTCTATTGATTTTAAATTTTAGAAACCAAAATTATGTGCTATATAAATCTCACAGACTATAGTGAAGTCCAAAAGCAATGTCCTGGAAATAATGGAGAAAATTTCGTCCTTTATACTTAAAATATTATATTAGTATCTGTCGAAATCTTTGTGCTAAAAGTCTCTGGTGATGAAAAATAAAAATAAAAGAGCTGTATGAGATAAAGAAGTAAACCACGAAAGAAGCAAGGCTCATGGCTGGCGACTTTAATGCCATATAATTTAGGTGTGAAAGATCAAGAAATGATTCATCGATGAGAGAGATTTTTTAGTGTGATCATCACACGAGATAATACATTACTTATCTTTATATAAATGGTGAGTTATATGTGTTAAAAGATTAATAACTTAAAAATTAAAATTTTTCATCATTTATATAAAAACACGTGATGTATCATCCGTGTTTCCGTCACAACTAAAAATTTCTCTATGGATGGAACTTGGAAGTCTCTCTCTCTCTCTCATGGAGAGAAAACACGTACCTACTACCTAATGCCATAGAACACCAAATCTGTGTGATCGAGGGGACAGCAAGATATGTTAGGACTAGCATTTCTCCCGTAATTGTGGTCTCGAATTCTGCTAATTTGTCAATTATTATATTTTTATCTCATTCAGCAATTTTGAACTTTAATGTATTATATGAAATAAAAATAATATGCATGCTAATTTAATCACCAGCTTGCTTCAAACCAGTTCACAGTACTCATTCTCGCATTTCTCTCTCTCTCTCTCTCTCTCTCTCTCTCTCTCTCTCTCTCTCTCAATAACTTCCATCACTTTTCATAAGTATGATGTTTGTAATTTGGGTTTAAGAATAATTTTTTGTCCAGACTAATCCTGGAGAGATCTTAAAGATAATTTCAATTGAATAAATATTATAAAGTATACGTCGTGTTTAAATTCTACTAGTATTTATTATTGTCACATGATCCACATTTGATTTTCTATCTTCTACCATTAGATGATACTAATATGACAGTACACAATAATGGTTAATGGTACATCAATCATATAACAATAATGAAATTTAGACTTTTCTTGTGCTCCAACTTGTTAGTGCATGGATGGATGCAGTGGCGGAGTTAGGATTTCTTGTGAGGAGGGGCCTCACACAAGTACAGAAGAAGAAAAAATGAGTGATTATAAAATTACAAATGCAAAACATCATAATATATATCCAAATAATTAAATAGTCAAAATTAACATATCCATAGATAATATAAATTTCATATTTTGAGACCATTGCGCATGATGTCATCTATACTATTGAAAGAATTATTAAACTCAATAGAGAGAATTACTAAAAATTTGCAAACCCTAAAACTCAAAGTAAGAGGTAGGATAGAATAGAAACAAATGTTTTATAGAGGATAATAGAGTTTTACAAACCTTATTGTTCTTTATTCAATAAATTTGGAATTTGAAATGGTTAAATATATGAAATTCAAGAAGAATAGGGAAATAGGGAAATAGCTCTGACATTGCATAAGTGAAAAACAATTTTTGTTAATTAAAAGTGAATGATGAGTTTAATTTGAATGTTATTGATTTGTGATAAATGACGATTCAAAATATTATACTTAATTTTGGGATGGAATTTGTTAGATTAAAAATAGACAATGATTGGATTTGTTTCACGTGTTGAGAAGGGTTGCAAAGTAAGGTGTAATTATTTTTACAAGTGAGGGTAGGCCTAGGACTACTCTAGTCCTAATTTGCCTTCGCCAGTGGATGGATGTGGTACGCTAGCTAAAGTGCTTATATCATCTACCTCCCAAACAGTTTTATTGATTTTGTTTGGCTTATTATACAAATAGTTCCTGAGATTTGCATAATTAATAGAAATGGTTCTTGAGATTGAAAATCAATAGAAATGGTCCATGAGATTGAAAATCAATAGAAATGGTCCCTGATATTGTTCACCATCCATGATTTTGATCATTCAGTTAAAAACTCTTTGGGCAATTTTCAAAACTTCGTAACTCAATCGATTCTTAACCAAATTCGACCCATAATATATCAAAATGAAGATAAGAAGTGTAGAACAAGATTATACCTATTTGGAAGCCCAATGATTGTTGGAGATGGCTAGAAAATAGCCTGAAAGGTGACTGGTACGCGGGACAACTGGAAAACTCGCCAGAAATTGGGTAAACTTTAAACATTCATAACTTCTTCAATACTCAACGAAATCGAGTGATTCAAAAACAAAAATCATACTTCTCGACGAGACGAAGAGAATGACATCTTTTTTACGCTAACGCATCGTGGTTTGGCTGGAAAACTGCTCGAAAATGGTTAGCCACTTTCGAGCCTTTTTCCGACCAAACCACTGTGAGTTAGCCTTCAAAAAAGGTAACATTCTCTTTGTCGCGTCAAGAAGTATGATTTTCGTTTTTGAATCACTTGATTTCGTTGAGTATTGAAGAACTTATGAACGTTTAAAGTTTACCCAGTTTCCAACAAGTTTTCCAGTTTTCCCGCGAATTAGTCACATTTCAGGCTATTTTCCGGCCATCTCCGGCAATCATTGAGCTTCCAAATAGATATTTCCTATCTTCATTTTAATATATTATGGGTTGATTTTGGTTAATAAACGATTGAGCTACAAAGCTTTGAAAATTGCTCAAAGAGTTTTTAACGGAATGACCAAAATCATGGATGATGGACAATCTCAGAACAATTTCTATTGATTTTCAATATCAGAGACCATTTTTATTGATCATGCAAATCTTAAGGGCTATTCAGATTAGCACTATTTTGTATAATAACCCATTTTGTTTCATTGACAAAGAGTGTTAGATGTTGGCCTAATGAAGTAAATTGCCTTTCGACCCCAAATAAATGAAGCTTATAGTTTAGACCTTCGTAACCTTCTGGCTACCACTGCTTGCATGCCCTCGTTGGGTTAATATATCATAAGCACTTTATTATTGTCACATCACCCCTTCTGTGCACATTCCCAACGTAGAGGCACGATAGGCCCCCCAATCCACCCTAAAGGCAATGAGCACTTTGCAGCACCTTAAGGGCTGACACGTTGGACCTTCGCCTACTACTGCTACAGATGGAGTAGTGTGGGGAGGCTTCGTTGGATTGGGACCATTTGAACGATCATTTGTGGCCAGCAGCCTCGCTTGATAGCAGATCATTTGACCGAGACACGTGTTTACTATTGAGAGAGAGAGACAGAAGCTAGATTTGAGAAATGTTATGTTCAATCATTTGGTACGATATGTTAGTTAGTTATAACGAAAGAGCATCTTCAAAGAAAATGTTAAAATTATCATGTAGACATACAACAGTAAAAAATAATAGCAAACTCTCTTCAACTTAACCTTCAATTTCTTACGTGGCGCTGAATCATTTGAAGTCAAAACCTTTTGCTGTCAAATTTGACAGCAGATGTCAAATTCATTAAATGATTTTTTAATAGATTAATATAATATATAATAAATGTTGTTATGTTTTTGAAATATTTGATTGATTGCCTTAATCATTGAGCTTCACAAAAAGATAAAAAATTTATTAAATGACATTATTATTTAACATATTGGGTGGAGCAAAATATTGTACAAAATGTCAAATTGCCACATAGGCTATCAATTATCATTTTAATGTTTAAAATTTGACATCTTTTTTAAAAATGCTCTAACAAGTCACGTGATAATAAATAGATATGTAATAATTTATATTTTGCGACAGAGAAAGTTTTTTCCTCTATTAGAGAAATAGCTCACAGGGATGGTATACCTATTTTTAAACCTTGCACACTGATGCAAGACGTAGGTAACTGAAGAGAAAAACTTACCAGTCATTTGTTGTTACACCTCTCTTCTCTTTTTTTTTTTTCTTTTTTTTTTCATGAACATATACACTTCTCTCTTTATTTCTAACGGTACATGACTTTTTAAACTTTTAAAAAAGGGAATAATGGATGGCAAGCCACAGTTATCCATCTATTCTGGGAGGTTGGGAAGACTTACATAGACATTTCAACTTTCTCTTTTTATTTCTAATGGTACATGACTTTTTAAACTTCTAAAAAGGGAACAACGGGTGGCAAGCCACGTTTATCCATTACTTCTGAGGGGCTGAAAAGACTTACAAAAATATTTCAACCTTCTCCTGGCCACAAGTTTAGCTTCCACACCAGCAGCAGGTTTTGAACCTGAGACCTCCAATTTTTAATTTGAAGGAAGCCTCACAATCCGTTCTTTACCACTAGATTACCAGCTTGTGGTTAACTGTACATGACTAATATAGAACAAAAAAACCATATTCACAATTGGGTTCAATTAAATGGAAGCACAAGAAGCACTTTTTAGCTCCTCTATGATTGTAAAGGCTTGAAAATACACTTTTTAATTAGTTCCTCTAAGATTGCTATTGCCAATTCTTTTGACTAATACAATCTCGTTTCTCTTGAAAATTTGAAATCAAGAACTTAATAGATTTTTATAGGGCATGCCCGTAAGCTAATTGGAGTGAAAAAGTCAAATTAATTGAAACTTAAGATATGAAGAATGTTGTGCCACACACATACTTTTTAGGGTGAACTGTCGATTTAGTCTCTAAATCATCATCTCAGTGAAATTAGGTCTCTAAATTATTTTTTTGATAAAATAAGTCATAGAATTCATTAAAAATTGCTAATTTCATCCTTAATATTATACTCAAAATTATTTTATCTAATTGTTTGTCAGTGTAATCACATAACATATTTTAGAGACTCTTGCCGCCATTTTCTTGCCTACATGCTCTCAATGTTGCATATAAGTTGCGAATCAAATGTCTAATTTACCCTTTAAAGTTAACTCTGTACACTATTTCTTTGAAAAAAAACAAGTCCTTAAACTATGAAAATCTACCAATCTACTCTCTAAAGTGTATCACATGCTAGTCACGCGACTTAAATTGACGAAAAATTAAATAGTATAGCTTTGAATTTAATATTATGGATGTAATTGGCAGATTTTATTAGTTTGATGACTGATTATTTCGAAAAAATCATTTAAGGACTTAATTTTCACTTAGGTAATAATTTAAGGATAAATTGACAATTCATCCTACTTTTTAATCTTTTCAATTAATTGACTTCTTGAACATGAGTTTCATCGATCTGGGCATTATCATGTCTATAATGGGAAATACCAAGGCGACTTTTGAAAGTGAGATTTTTTATGAACTCTCTGTCGTCTCACAATTGATCGTTAGTTATCATGTCAATATTATAAAAACTTTATGCAAAACAAATGAGGGAGCATAAAGTTAATAGAAAATCTCACTTTTAGAAGAATATCCATAGTATTTCTCTTCCATAATTACACAAAGTTGGTCCACATAAATAAATGTTAACGTGGATGACTCTTATCAATCATAAGGGGCTGGGTCCCCTACTTTTGAGAGTATTAAACTTACAAGAAAGGACGAACTCTGTATGAAATTCCACTCTTTGTTTATTTTTTTAAATTGTTTTCCTTCAAATTTTTTTCATTAAAAAACTTACACTGAAGAATCTGTGATAATTGACGGAAACAAAATAAAAAATCATAAAAATCCAGATTTGTGTCAATTTATTTGTATGTACTTTAAGCAAGCTTGCTATTTTCTCCAGGGGAAGCAGTGCATTTCTTTCTCTTTTTCATAGCATATACCTAAAGTTCAACTTAGAAATCAAAAGGTTCTCGCTCCACTGCAGGACAACATATGAAACACACCACACATGAGGCCATATTCCATCGAAAAATAACACATCTCAAAAGCGATTTCTCTGATCATATAAATCAAGGAAAAGTAGGACTGCCACTGATAATTATGGTAAATATCCAACATGACCAGCATGGAGACAAGATGACACCATAAAAAATATTACAATATACAATAACTAGGAAAAATTATTCAACTACTCTTTCCAACTCCAAGGCATTCTTCCCCTTGATGATCAGAACCCAGAAAAGAATTGAAGGAATGGAAATTGAGAATAAAATTTGGCTGAACTTGAACTCGATCATCACCATTGTCGCTATCACCATTCTTCCAATGTTGCAGCATTCCTTCTGAAAAAAATTGAGCAGTTTCATCTACACAACGTGACATAACATTGTCACTGCTAATATGATTCAAGTCGTCGTGGTTAATCTCCGGAAAATCCGAGTTCAGAAGATTGGCTAAGCTAATCTCATCCATGTCAAAATCCACCAAAAAATCCGAGGTTGAATTCTCTTGATCAGCATTGATATTAGAGAATGAAGAAAATGACCGTGTCCTATTAATGTGGTCATCATCCATAGCTGCTGGCTTGTCATCAAACATTAGTCCCCCTGCATTTGTTTCCTCAGTGTAATGTTGATGATTATGACCAAGTGGGACTTTGTGTGGGTGTGGGTTGATAAAAACTTTGGTACACTTAGCAGCTTTGGTACGGACAACATGGGATGATGGTGTTGCCATGTCCATCATTTTTGCTTTCTTGGAATTTGGTTCACCATTTTTGTGGTGCTTGAGATCTGAAGCAGATCCTTGTTGTTGGTGGTCATGAACTTTTTTACCTAAATTTGTGTTCCAGTAGTTCTTTATTTCATTGTCTGTTCGCCCTGGAAGCCTACCAGCTATTAGAGACCATCTGAAATTAAAAAAAAAAAAAAATCAATCAAAATAAAGAACCCAATTACTAGAATTTCATAAATAAAAAAAAATCAAAAGAAAATTACCGGTTCCCCAAAAGCTTGTGAAGCCTAATGATAAGCTCTTCTTCATCTGGAGATATGTTACCTCTCTTAATGTCTGGCCTCAGATAATTCAACCACCTAAGCCTGCAGCTCTTCCCACATCTGTTTAAACCTGCTTATATAATTAAGTACTAATTAATTAGACATTTATATGATTTTCATGCACAATTTAGAAAACCAGCAATGGGCTTGCTCTAAAGTAAGCTGCTATTAAGCCATTGTGGTTAGCCCAGCGGTGAAAGTTGGTAAGAGTAGTCTAGGTTCAAGTTCGAAGCCCTTCAGTGTAACCGGAAAAAAGGGTAAGCTACTATTGATTCTAAGTTAGCATTTTGATTGAACTGTTACCTGCATTTTTGGGAAGGTTTCTCCATCTGCCTTCTCCATGGAGCTTGATGTATTCAGTGAGAACTTTGTCTTCATGGGCAGTCCAAGCACCTCTGTTCATGCCCTCCTTTGCACAACAAGGGCTTCTCCCCATTATTGTTTAGGTGCTTGGTCACACCAGAAAACTATATATTTTCACTCTGAAACTTGTTTCCCTCTCCAGCCTCTGGTTTTTCGCCAAGACTTATGCTTAGTTGATTTGGTCTCTTGTGGCCTTGGAGTCGGATACTTATATATATATATGGTAACTTTAACGAAAAGCTCATGGTACTGTTTATTTTAACAAAAAATCACATTTTTACACTAAAAAGTCAATCCTTGTACTCTTCACTTGACCCGTTATTTTGTCCCGTTAAAACTCAAAGTTTTTAAACTATTTTCATTAGTTTTTCTTATATATATATATATATATTTGCACATTTTCATCACCCTATACTATGTTTATATTATAAAGACATTTTTTTATTACACGTTACTTGTGGTCTTAGATTTAGCGAGGCCCATCTCACTTTAATTCAATGGAAAATGCTAACCATTTCCTCGATCTGAAGAACGTCACTCTTAGAACACCACATAGGATGGAAAAGAACTTGAAGGAAAACTATTGTGTCACGTGGCAGGCTGAATGACATTTACGTTGAGTTAAGTGCGAAATATAAATTATAAATAAAAACTTTTTTTTATCATAATTACAAATAAAAACTTATAGCACATGTATAATCCGCTTAACTGTTTACTTCCTACATCTTTTGGTAGCATTTTGATTTGAATATGTGATCATATTGATTTAATTTCATCATTTAATGTGTACGTTAATTCAAATTTATGTATTGTTTTTGTTTGAATATTTAATGTGTATTTTATTCAATGTCTCTTATAATTAAATATTTGAATTTATAATCTACACATTTTGATTTATTATTTTTGTTTAACTCATGACACATTTAACTCGGATAATCTAGATGGATACTCGAAATGACCTAAATGTTTAAGTGAACATCTAAATTGAAATGTGTTGATCGATACCTAAAAAAAAAAAACCATAATTGAAGGTGAGGTGTAAAAAGAACAAGATATAAACAAATAAAATTGAGAGCAAAAGGATGAACCAATAAATTTGTATGCACGAGCAGACGATGAGAATTTCACAATATATAGAATATTAGCAGGGCTTCCTCTGGTCAGAAAGTCAACTGGTGGACCATTTTGCCTTTATTATTATTCTATTATTTTTCGTAAGATTATGACGCACTACGACCATTCATCGTTTTAAATCCCCGAATGATCCCTTAGATCCAATTTCCATTAATTTTATGAATTTAACCATCATATGCCTTCATAGGACCATCTCCAACCCTGACCTAAAACCTAAAATTTTCATTTCCCCCCCCCCCAAAACCCACTCCAACCCATGTGCTAAACAAAACCTAAAACTTAAAACTCAAAAGAATGCCAAATACCAGCCCGTTTTTAGGCCAAAAGTCATTATAGGCCCTACCTGTTGCGAGTGAAACACGGGCTGTGAAGCCCAGATACTTGAGCCAATCGCCCAACGCGCATCAACGCGCGAGCCGGATTCCCACGGGACCCCACCCCACGTGGGGTGTCCCCTGCTGTCAGAAGGCATCAGTAGCCTAACGGCTATTTTTTTCGATCGAACGACCATATTTAAATGGGCCGTTGGTTAATCCAACGGTCCACGTTCAAATTTTAATTTTTTTAGTTTTATATTTATATATGTATTAAATCCAACGACTTAGATTGAATATAATCAAATCTAACGGTGAAAAAAAAGATCTAACGGTCCAAATTTAAATCCAACGGCTAAAATAATTTAAAAAAAATTATTTAACTTAAAATTCACCAAAAACTCTATAAATACCTATGTAATTGTTCAAACATCCACACAAAACTCACTTTTCTCCTACAATTCTTCCAATTTTTCTTTCTACCATTTCTTCTCATTTCCAAAATTTTCAAGATGGCAAAAGAGCATGTTAGAGGTCGTAATTGGACCTTTGATGAAGATATTGCTTTATGTTTGGCATGGATTTCTGTTAGTGAAGATGGTGCCGTCGGCACCAATCAAAATAGAAAGGATTTGTGGGGTAAAATCGTTGATAAGTTCCATGAAAACTTCAACGCCGGTCGAAGGGAAGTTGGTGGTGTTTATGATCGGTGGAAGATTATCAACAAAGCGTGCACTTTGTGGAAGGGAAGCTTAGAGAGAGCCATGGTTGACATGCCTAGTGGAAGGGGCGCCTCAGAAATTGTGAGTTTCTTTGTTGATATTTTACTTGTCATGTACATAATAGTATTTTGCAACTAATTATTTTTATATATTTGTTGCATAGGGTGACAAAGCAATGACAATTTACAAGACAAGAACTACACCAAAAAATCAAGCTTTTAAGTTGCATCATGCTTGGAACATCCTCAAGGATTGTCCGAGGTGGAGAACCGATGCAAATCAACAATGTGGAAGATTATTTCATAATGAAGCCCCACCCCCAAATGATGTCAATGAACGTGTGAATTTTGCCGACAATGAAGGTATCGACCAAATGAGCCCAACTTCTTCTTTGCCAAGGCCCACGGGTAGAGATAAGCAAAAGGAAGCAAAGAGAAAAGGGAAGTCCCAAGATCCGATACGTGCACAATTTGTTAGCGAAATGGCAAGAATGAACGAAAATCAGTGTCGTCAGCAAGAAGAATCGGCCCAAATGTTTTTGGCTATGAAGCAAGAAGGGGATATGGAGCAAGAAAGGTACGAAACTAATTTGATTATGGAGGACCTCGACAAATACACTCCAGAGAGGAAGAGATACTTACGTGGTAAGCAAAAAGAAATTTTACGAAGGAATACCACAAGAAGTATATTTCAAGATGATGATTCATCTCAAGACTATCACCCAAGTCCACCACCAAGTCAAGATGATGGATATCATTATTAGGTTTATGTAGTTTATGAGTTTTCGATTGTATTAAGTTTATGTGGTTTATTAATTGTTTTTTTTTTAAAGTTTATGTGGTTTATTAATTGTCTTTTTTTTTTTAAGTTTATGTGGTTTATCATGATTTTCATGTATTGATTTAGTGATTTTTCAAAATTTATCGGAATTTAAATATTTTTAGGTTAAAATGTTCATAAAATTAATTTAGGATAGTCTACATAATTTTTTTTTAAAGTTAATTTTAAAAAAATTAGCCTTAATTCGTTTTTTGATAATCTGGGGCTCATATTTTAGGCCAAAAGGGTTGAAGTAGAAAAGCTGTTTTTGGGTTAAAAGCTAAATTTTCTGGGCTAAATATTTTTAGGTTTTAGGTCAGGGTTGGAGATGGTCTAAGACCAACTCCAACCATGGCTTATAACCTAAAATTCCCTTTCCCCCACCCACCCCCCCCCCCCCCAAAACCCACTCCAACCCATGACCTAAAACTTATTCTGAGGCCAAATACCAGCCCCATTTTAGGTCACAAAGCAAACTGGGCTCCACCAAATGAGATTGAAACAGGGGCTGTGAAGCCCACACCCCAAAACCCAACTTGCCCCATGCGCCTCACGCGCCCTTTTGTTTCCTGCTGAAAGCCCACCTACGTGGGTTGGGAAAGTGGGTTGTCAGCATTACTGTAGCCTAACGGCTACTTGTGTTCATCCAAAGGCCAATTTAATTGGACCGTTGGTTAATCCAACGGTCCACGTTCAAATTTTTTATTTATATTTATATATTTATTGAATATAACGGCTTAGATCGAATATAATCAAATCTAACGGTAAAAAAAAAAGATCTAACTGTCCAAATTTAAATCCAATGGCTAAAATGATTTTAAAAAATTATTTAACTTAAAATTCAACCAAAAACACGATAAATACCTATGTATTTGTTCAAATATCCACACAAAACTCACTTTTCTCCTACAATTCTTCCAATTTTTCTTTCTACCATTTATTCTCATTTCCAAAATTTTCAAGATGGCAAAAGAGCATGTTAAAGGTCGTAATTGGACATTTGATGAAGATATTGCTTTATGTTTGGCATGGATTTCTGTTAGTGAAGATGGTGCCATCGGCACCAATCAAAATAGAAAGGATTTGTGGGGTAAAATCGTTGATAAGTTCCATGAAAACTCCAATGCCGGTCGAAGGGAAGTTGATAAGTACATACAGGAATGGTTCCTTGATTTCTGGTTCTTACCACACGTCTCCCAAAATTTTCATCTGTCATTTCAATCTGTCATCACACAACCCCGCTTAAATTAGGTGGGATGAAGTCATCCATATAAAGACTTGGGCTGATTTGGTGTTGTTATGCTTTGAAAAAAAAAACTATTTTTACTATATTGTGAGAATAAGTAGCTTTGAAATAAAATAGCAGAGTGTTTGGTAAATTTTTTTGTAAAAGTGTTTTTGGAAAAAAAAAAGCAATATTATAGTGTTTGGTAAACTTTTATGTAAAACAGTTATGACTGTGTGAAATGACCAAAAAGTGTATAATACTAGATGTGCCATTAATTTAATTTTCTTAACCAATAAAGATGAATTACTAAATATACTTTATTTATAAAATTGATAACAAAGAGTAAAATTTGTCCCTTTTTGAAGACCCAACGATGATTATAAAAGCAAATCTTAATTGTCATTAGAGAATTAGAACACTAATTAAAGAACAACAATAACAAATCACAACCAAACAATAATTTAAAAAGAAAATAACTAAAATTTAGAACAAACCCAATAGGCAGTGAGTGGAGTCCTGAGTAGTGAACCCGTCAATTAGTTTTAGGGTCCGGTATGGGGAACAACCCGGAACTAGTGCTTCTCGGCGGAGAAAAGCCCAAGAAATTCTGCAAATTGGTCTAAGTACTGATCGAGCACATAAAGTACAAAAACGCCATTGAACAGTCTGTCGCATCCTCCCCTTGCAACCCTCTGTGGCTCATCTTCATCACCAACCTAAATGGGCTTGAAGGGTAATTTCGCTACTGCCTTCCCCTCGAACAGCGAGTTGAGCAGTCTGAAGACAACGAAGAGGACGAGGGCGATAAGGGCGCTAGACTTGAACTTGAAGAGTAACAAATCGTGGCTAGATTCCTTGAGGCTGCTCTCGACGCAGTTGATCTTCTTGTTCTTGGACTTTTTGGTAATTTTGGCAGCGGAGGATGAGTCGGTCTTCATGGTCTCGAGCTTCTTGGCGACTTTGTTGATAAAGGAGCAGAGGCACTTGTAGGAGTTGGTGCGGTAGATGAGAACCCATGAGGTTGCCTGGAGTGGAGGGACTTGCAAGAGTGAAAGTGTGAGGAATGCAGGAGAAATGAGGGCAATGTTGGTAAATTGAAAAATTCATTAATGAATTTACTATTCACCCGTGTTTTTCAAATAAGCTGGTTTTTGGCTTTTTTTTTCATCCTAAACTTTGAAAAAAAGTTGGTTTGGGGTGTTTACCAAACACAAAAAACTCTCCCAACTTTTTTTCATTCTCACCTTTTTAAAATCACCTCAGTACCAAACCAGGGCTAAGGGTTGGTTTTGTATTGCTGTGCTTTAAAAAAAAATTGTTTATGCTGTGCTGTGAGAATAAGCTCATTGTTACTGCTTCATGTTTTCAGTTTTTTTTTCCACCCAAAACTGTGAAAATAAGCTGTTTTTAAGTGTTTACCAAATATCTTTTTGAGCTCAGTTTTTTTTGATACTCACTTTTTATAAATTCACTTCAATACCAAACCAGTACTACGTACCAATGAGTGAGTTTTGGTTTAAAGTGTTGTATATATTTATAGTTTCCACTAATGCTTTGTTTAATGTGTTTTCTACATCATGCCATGATTATACTTATGTTTATAAGTATTATTATATTGGTTTAACGTATTTTCTACATCATGCCATGATTTAACGTCCGTTCTTTCATACGTCTTGTTAAAAGGTCCAACTGTTCAGATTAAGAGCAGATCTTCTCATTTACCACAGCTCCAAAGGGAGAATTAATCCCACTCACTAAAAAAATGAATTGCACATGTGAGAGTTAAATGGATAAATGACAACGGTGACTAAAGTAGCTTAAATTTGATGTCTATTTTTTCAATCCTCATACTAAAATGTCCAACTGCTCAAATTACAGACCAGGTCTTCTCATCTACTATGTAGAGTTGATAGATCTGATAAACAGGACGTATTTGTGTCTTTTTTATGGTATATTCATTATCTTGTTGGATTTGATCGTTTCAAATCCATTATCTTAACGAGTCCTTACATGTGACCGGATAATGCCCGACTTGTTAACGAGTCGTGTAGGGTTATTGGGTGCAAACAATTGTCATGCATAATGTCTATACTGGTAAACGGGTTGTGTTTGTGTTGTTTACTTGTCATGCCCGTTATCTTAACATATTCTTAACGGGTGACTTGATAATAACCTGATTCATTAATTGATTCTTAACAGGTGATCTAATAATGATCAACTCGTTAACGAGTTGACCTAAAACCTGATAATAAGATATGTATTGGTAACATCATGATAAGATATGTATTGGTTGGTATTGGGAACATCATAATAAGGTATTTATTGATTGGTATTGCACAACTGAAAGCAAATATTATATAAGTCACTAGAGTTTGCCCTGGTTTAACATTGAGGTGCTTAAAAAAAGCTGCTTATTTTTTAAGTTTTTATGTCGAAGGTGTTTGGTAAACTAAAAAAAAAAAAACGGATTATTTTGGAAGTTGTGGTGATTAGTAGCTGAAATCATCAGAAAACTTGCTTTTTTTTCAAAGCATGTAGAGCTACAGTGCATTTTTAATGAAACTTTCTAAAGTCCAATAACACCCTCATCATTTTTACAAAATGACAAGCCTTGTCCTTACTACTCAAACTGGAATCTCTCTCACTCGTTCATCCCCTTGCATCAGAGTAGGATCGTAGCTATCCCGTCCACTCCCGCTCAACACTAACCAACACCACTGCACCAACATTCATCCCTATTCTCCTTCCAGATCCTCCAAGTACACAAATAAGAAAAAGATTCAATCTTTTTGAGAAACCATTTTTGAAGCATTCATCTCCATCGTTTGGAAGCATGCTTCAAATTGAAACGGCTCTGCTACATTTTCTAATCACTAAACCAAAAACGGCTTCGTCAATTTCCATCGTCCTTCGAACCCAACCCATTCTTTGCTTCAAATTGATTTCTCTCTCTCTCCTACGTGACCCGATGGATCTGTCTCTATCATCCGACGCATGAACCCACAACTTCTTGTTCGAAAGATTTGGAGTTCGTTTGAATTTGGATTTGGGTTTTAGAAAGGCGTCTTTTGGTATCTGATATGATGGGGCAGAAAGGTTTATGGATTGGAACTTGAGGGATTGGAGGTCGAGTTTTTGTCGGGTAAAAAGAGGTTGAAGGGGAAGGATGGCGGAGTGGGATTGAAGCTCGTTGAAGAAGCCAACGCTATAACCTAAAGCATGCACTTCCTTTTTCTTGACCGCCAAAGCTGCTTGATTTTGGGTTCGTGAGAGCAACTCCAGCGGGATGAATTACTGGAGGGATCGTGGGTGGAACAGGGTCGGATCGCCCGATGGAGCAAGGCCAGCGTTGGCTGGCGAGGGAGCCCGAGCACCAGGGTCGTGAATTCGTGCTGGTCTGAGAGGTTATGATGGATCTGATGTCAAACGCCTTTTTGGATAATGATGCCTAAAATCTGCCTAGAAGATCACAAGTCCCCTCGCAGAAAAACTGGGGAAATGTTTCCCTAGTTGCATTTGCACCAAAACTCTACCAAATCATGCATGCAGACTCAGGAATCACATCAGGTCACCAGAAGGAAGAGAAAAAAGGTATCCCCGAGACTTACCTTGGCCGTGAACGGTAGAATTTCACCGGAGTTTTCCCTCGAGTTTGCACCGAATTTCATGGCATGTCAATCTCTGTTTGAGTCCATTGTCTGCGATTCTAGGACTCGATGAGGGGCGAGAGGAAGAAATGTGGATGTTTGGGTGGCTCAGGTTTCGACAGAAAACAGTAGCGGGGCGCCGTCTGTGTTTTTTGTCCATGTGCTGTTGATCGAGAGAGAGGTGAGGGAAGTAGAGAGAGTGGAAGAGAGAGATGGCAGCTCAGAAACTGGCCGGATTTGGCGAGATGTGATAGTAGTGTGCCTTCGGGGTTTCTGTGCAAAACAGAGATGGGAGAGTTACAGAGGTTAGGGGAGAGAGAGAAGGGAGAGTTAGTGAGAGAGATAATAACAAATAAAATTATTTTGTATTATTTTATAAATAAAAAAATACTATTATTTTATAGCCAATTGACAGGGCTATTTAATGTAGGGGTGAAGATGCAAATGACAATTACTGTTCATTAAAGACAATTACTGTTCACTGAGTGGATAGCATAATGGATAGCCCTAGGGGGCCTCCACCACGCTGGAACTGTTATGAGAGAGAAGAGTTTGAGAAAGGGATAACTTTGGGCATATCAACAAATACATTTTCATAACTCATTAAATTTTTAAATGTTGAAATAACTACAAACAAAGGGATAACTTTCTCATACTAATTAATATTTAAAATAAGGTTTATAAATATTTTTCTTTTAAAAATAAAGTATATTTAGTTATTCACCTTTATTTGTTAAGAAAATTAAATTAATGGCACATATAGTATTATACATTTTTTTTATCATTTCACACAATCACAACTGTTTTACATAAAAGTTTACCAAACACTATTATATTGCTTTTTCTTTCTTTCCAAAAGCACTTTTACAAAAAAGTTTACCAAACACTTAGCCACTTTATTTCACAGCTGCTTATTCTCACAGCACAGCAGAAACAGTTTTTATTCAAAGCACAACAATACCAAACCAAGCCTTAGTCTAGTGGTGAGAGTAAATAAAAGGGAGTTTTAATGAAACACTCTCGGTACTGTTCACTTTTAATGAAAATTCTATGTACTGTTCATTTTTAATGAAAATGACATTTTTACTCTAAAAAGTCACCCTTGGTACTATTTACTTACAACACAATTTTGTCTTTTTGGTTAAAACTCAAAATTTTCAAGTCATTTTCATTAGTTTTCCTTAAATAAAATGATCGGCATAATTAGATTAGATTTAGTGTTTGAAATCTTTGGATATACCATAAAAATCAAATATTGCAGAAAACATGTGGACTCTTATTTACTAACTTTTTTTTCATAGTTTAAATTTTTATTTGATGCACATTCTTTCATCACTGAACACTGACAAAATTATTAATTATTCTTATCAACAAAATTAGACATTGTTATTAGTATTTTAAAATTCTCATTATACTCTCCAAATGTTTTATATTTAAAAAAAAATATACTTGTAAAAAATGCAAAACAAGATCTTTAAAGCGTCAATAATAATTCTCGCATTATTATTTTGTATTTATTAGCAGAGTTAGGTGGATTATTTACATATGGTTGTTTGCGTAGATTTTGTGATAATGAGGCCAGGACAGAAGAATCTTCCACAACTTATAAATCAGTAATTAAATGAGAATTGCTATTAACTCTCTAAAAATTTAATTGTGTATTCCAAATTTTTTTACATTTAGAAAGAAAAATAAGAGTGCATAATTAGATTTTTAAGTGTCAATAATAGTTCTCTAATTTAATTAAATATGTAGGATTAAGTATTAACACACATTTGGGCCACTTAGTACTACGGTCCAGTGATATTCATCTTCACTTGTAAGGGAGAGATCTAAGGTACGATTCTCGCCAAAGGTGAATTTGAACCACATTATTGCTAATCCATTGTGAGGTCAAGCTCATCCATTGTCACTTAGAGTAGATAATATCGTTTGGTAAAAAAAAACACACACACACACACATATTTGGAAGAAGAAAAAAATAAGTAGGATAATACTTTTGTAAAGTACAAAGTGTATGAGCTCGTTTGGATGTGTTTTTAAAATGATTGAAAGCGGTTTTGGTGAAAATGTTTTTAGAACCACTCATTAATAAAAATGCAAGTAAATCCTGAAAAATGCTTCATGGAGGAAGCACATAATTGGTGCTTCTTGCAGAAAGCACTTCAGGTGCTTTTGGAACCAAAAAAGATTTTTTTTCTTCTAAAAACGTTTTCAGTCATTTTAAAAGCACATCCAAACGAGTCATATATGTAGAAAAGTGCTTCTTAATTACTCTCAAACTAATGTTTTTTTTTTCATTAGCCGATCAAAAAATACTGTAAAGAATTTTGTATGCTCATATTATTGACTATGGGAAATTTTATTTAAACCCATGTAACCTACACCCAACTTAAATTTTAAATGTTAATTGTCTATTTTACCCTATTGCATAATTACTATGAAGTACAAAATGAAATTAATAATAAAACTCAAATTTCTCAATAAACCCAAACACTATAATTAAACCCTAGCATCACCCTTTGTTTATCCTACGTCCATTCTTGCTAAAGCCCTAATAGTTCTGATAAAGAAAAACAAACTTTTCTATTGATAGATAGTGATTTTGAAGTTTTGAATTCTCCAACTAAGGTATGACTCGATTTATGAATATTTTGTTTGTTTGCTTCTTCTTTGGATTAAATTTTGTACTTATTATATTATACTGTATTTCCTTTTCTCTGCTGTCTATCTGCGCCCCAAAACACCATTGTAAGGACTTTTGATTAGTAGTGCAAAGACATATAACTTGATTCTTGGTGCAAATAAAGATTGCCCAACCTCATAAACCTTGACCACTATAACTAGCAGGTGACATGTCTCCATCCAAATCCAAAGCATCAAGGTCAAATGTTTCCGGTAAAGTGATGGACTGAATTGGAGCTTGCATTGCATTCTCTAGCAAATTCAAATCTATGGAAGGATCTCTTGGATCCTAAGTCTATGGATGGGTTTGGTAGCATAAAGAAAAAAAAACATCCATGGAAATGCTAGTCATATGCAATTATACAGGGGCAAAGGATGCCTCTTTTAAGAAAAAAACATTCAATTAAAGATGCTATTTTATAAAAGGAATGGGTGTAAAAATAACTTTACATTTTGAATTGGGTTTTGAGAGGGTAATTTAAGTAATAAATTTGAGTTTAAAGAGATTAATTCTTTAATAAAAAAACAATATGGGTGAAAAAAGTAAGTTGAGCGTAGAAAGAGGTTAAATGGGTTCAAATAAAATTTTCCTTGTAGTATTTAGTTGTTGTCGACTTTGAGTCTGCCTTATTTGTTTCCTTACTCTCAAACTAACATTCAAATTCCAAAAAGCCCTAATATTCGAGTTCCCAAAAATCCTTGAAAGTTTGTTAGGTACAGCGCCCACCACACCATTCAAATTCCAAGTACAGCGCCCACCACACCATTCAAATTCCAAAAAGCCCTAATATTCGAGTTCCAAAAAACCCTTGAAAGTTTGTTAGGGACAGCGCCCACCCCCCCTCCCTCTTCTCTTCTCTCGCTCTGTCTATAAAAAAGTATGTAATATTGCGTATGTGAGAGGTTTCCAAGAGTGTTAACATCTTGGAAGCCACTGGAAAATGTTTGAATAAGACTCATCACTCTCATGAGGTCTCCCGGCATCGATCGATTCGAATCGTCCATGTCTCCATCATACATCAATATATTGCAGGCAGTTTCCTTTTCTTTTAATTATGCACCGTACATATAAACATTACAGGGTCCTCTGATTAAATTTGTGATAGAGAGATTTGATTCACTATATATTTTCGATCGTTCATATATGATACATGGGTCACACAAGATGAATTATTGGCTTCCATGCATGTAGAGACAGTGAAATGGTCAGCGCATGTGTTTTTCAATACCTTCTTTCTTTTAGTTGGTCAAATATATATGATCAAACCTTCTAGATCCATCACTTCATTGTTTCTTTTTGTTTGTTTGTTTAATCATCTAGTATGTTTAGCCAGTGACGAAGCCAGGATTTCTCGGAAGGAGAGGCGAACTTAAAAGAGTGCAAGGTTAAAGAAAAATAGCAACAACTAAATCTTTTTATATAGTAATGTCTTCCATAATTAATCGATACAAACAAATTACAATTGTTGCCGGCGAGATTTCATGTCATGAAAACGTCGCATAATAGGCTTATTATCAATAAAAGCAAATACATCTCTTTCAATGTAAACAATCATGCTATCACTCAACTATTGATCTCCCATTTTGTTACGCAATTGTGTTTTCACAATTCAATTAACTATACTAATATGCATAAGAACTAATTCAACCAACAATTCAATTAATCAATACCAATTAGCATACAAATTATTCAATAAATAAAAATTCAATTCAACTAATCATATGAATAATTGTACACATTATGTAATAATTCAATTAATTAATCAATAATCACGAATTCAAATTTTAATTTTCACCCTAAAAATTAATTTCATATCAATAATCAACAACCAATAACCAACTTAGTGCATTACCATACGAATATGATTCTATTTCTATACCAATTAAATAAAATTCGTATTAAATAATTATTTAGGGTTAGGTAGGGATTATAAATTTACCTTTGAAGTTTGAAGGATGGCTTGGAAGCCAGCGGCTCAGTGGCTGTTGGAGTGAGAGAGACTGAGAGAGGAAACAGCTGGGAATCAGCCAGCCAAACCCAAACAGGAATTTCAAATTCCTCTGTTCCGTTCCGTTGCTGCTATCTGCTGGGATTTTGGGAGGTAGCTTTGCTGCTCTCTGGTCTCTGATTGGTTTTGAGGGTGCTGAGAGAGAGAGTAAAGGAAGAAAGGATGAATGGGGGACATGCGGTCCCCCCCCCCACCACACCCCCACTATATATATATATATTTTATTTTTTTCAAACATACGAAACGATGCCGTTTTGGTGTAATTTTTTTAATTTTTTTTTACCAGGATCAAAACGATATCATTTTGGCCTGGATTTTTTTTTAAAAGAAACCCAATCTGCAGTAGAACCAGTTCACTGGAGGTAGAAGAACAGACATGGAGCTGGAGCGACTGGGTTTTCCGGGAGGGGAGTGGCGGCTGCCACTCCTCGCCCTCACGTGGCTTCGCCATTGTGTTCAGCCATATACATATACATAGTTTGTACAAAGTAATGCAATTGTATAAAATTTGAAAGCATATACATTCTAATGCTCATTTTGTAGGGTCCACTTCGTAATGTATTGCAAGATCCAAAATGTTTATATTTTAGTACATCATTTATGAATCATCAAAAGCATTAAGACATTTATTTGTAATAAAGAAAATGGATGAATACGATTCTAAAATAAATATTGGTTCAGATTGTTACATTATGAAATGGGCCATACAAAAACATGTATTAAAATGTATGTCAAAAATGGGTGTCATTGGATCCTAACTTATATATATAGCTAAAATGCTTTCTAATTTCTACAACTTGTTTTACATGCTATACAAATGATTCATAAGCAAGTTATGATCTTCTAAAAACTGGCAGAGTTTGGAATCTCATTATAATTTCTAAAAAGCATTCTGTTTTTGTTCATGATTGAAGCCTTCCATTGTATTTGTTTTAAGCACTTTTTATGGTAACTACTGCTTTTTCTAGCACATCGAGTGGGCAATGCTCTCCTACAAGTTGGCTACTGCCAATTATGGATAAGATTGAGTTTAGCTTTGGAAATAGAAAGTAACTTTGCTTTCTTGAATAAATTCCTATAGGTTTAAGGATGTTAATTAGAGGTTCTAATGGAGAAAAGCTTGTGTGGAACTCAGCATGTCATTGGACTTTCCTCAGTGGCATTATCGTCCACTCAAAACTTACCATTTGTTAAACATTAATATAATTTCTATTTTAAAATTTTAAAATATTTAGGTATATAAAACTAAAAAGATTAGTAAAAATAACTAGAAGATAAAAATTATAATAATAAAAAGCAAATAAAAATAGACAAACAACACTCCCCCCCCCCCCCCCGGGGGTTCATCTCCATCGGCACACTTACTATCCACCCCCTCTCAGTTCATCAGAATCCCTCAATGAAAGATCAGTTGCATTAGTGAATTTTTCTTCTTATCCCCTCTACAACTGACCTTGCTTGGTCTTCCCCCATTCATTAATGTTTTCCCTTCATTATTTAGAATGACTTTTACTGGTCTGATCATAATAGGGTTTCTGGGTAAAGGAAGGCTTTGAAAATTTACAGAGAGCAGTGACATTCAAACCCCGGCCAAATAAAACTCTCCCATTTCTTTCTTAACAATTCTCACTTTGTAAAAAAGAGTTTGATGATTAGAGGAAAACAAGAAAGGTTTGATGAATCAAGAAATATGTATTTCTGGGCATCATTGAACAATGTACTAAATGAAGGAGTTGGGTTGGCGGGGACAGGAAGGATGGAGAGAGAGAGAGGGAGGAGGTGAGCTTGAGATAATAAATCTTTTACATTTTTTTTAATTTAGTTTATGTAGTAATTTGGTTTAACACATGACAAGTTTTGAATGGTGGTGGAGTGTCACTCAATAAAATTTAGTAACAAATTAAGTCCCACACAAGTTTTACGAGTGATGTGCACATGGATCGTTTGGCCTCAATATTTGAGTCACATGTTCTAATATAATGAAAAAAAAACTTAAAATTTTATAGTAATTTTTTTTTCTGTAGCGTGAGATTCAAGCTCCTAGTTGAATTTAGGTTTGAATGGGACGTGACTTTGATTTCTTGAATATAAATTCCTAAAGGTGGATGATAAGGCTTTTAGGTACCTGCGCAAAGAGGTTAAAATCACATAAAATACTTGCAAGAGAACAATGTTGTTGTAGTATAAATGACTTAAGTAAGGTCGGTTTCCGCATGCATTATTTAAAACAATTTATGAAAAACAACTAATCCTAGTTAATTATTTAAAAACAAAAATTGAAAAAGGTTGAATTTGAATTTAAAAATAATAAAAACGAAATTTAATAAAAGTAATTTAGGAAAAACAACTAATTACCAATTAAGAAGAAAACAAATCAAAGAGAAAAAGTTTTGAGAAATAAATTTGGAAAAACACTAGGGTTCCGCCGTCCACCTAAGAGTAATTCCACCCCTAAAAAAAATGCATCAGCACCTAGCCCATTTATCCACTCAGTAAACAGTGATAGACCCTAATGAACAATAATAGGCCAAAGCATCTCCATCCTTAACAAAAAATAACCTAGTCAATTTTATTAAAATATTATTATTATTATTTATTATAAAATAATAAAAATAATAATTTTATTTTTAATTTATGACTTTAATCTCTGTAAGCTCTTTGCAGCTTCTTCTTTCCCAACTTCACTCCCACACTCCAAAACTTGAATTAACGGCGTGATAATCCTGGCTCCGATCAGAACAACCTTGTATGAACGAAACCCACAAATAACAGAAATAATCTTTGCAGACAACCTCATGTCGTCTCCGCAAGCTCTGTTGCTGGGCCTTGAAACGACGATTGTGAACCGCTGTGTCAAATGTTGACGTTGTAAACCTCCGATAGGTTTCTTGTCTGAATATCGAGTCTTGCAGAAAGCATGTCCAAGTCGCTCTGCATCATGAGCTTCCCGCTGTACGAAAGATCGATGCAGCGACGAGCCTCTCTCCCTCTTTCTCCCTCTGTGATTCCTTCCTTTCGTGTCTCTTTACCCTCTAACGCCACGCTGGTGTCAGATGGGCTGGTCCCAATGTTTGTCAATTTTGGGTTGGCCTGGATACCAGCTTAGGTTGGGTGCCAGGTAATCTGCTGGGCTGGAGAGACTTCCCTAGGTGTCGGGCCATTTTTTTTGCTGTGTGCTGGCCTATCGCACCCCGGTGGAAGTGCTCTAACAATTCTACGTAGTTATTCTAATTTCTTACGAATTACACATGCATATTTTGAAGGTTAGGTTTTCCTAAAATATATACTACTTGGAACCTCCAACATAGAACATATATTTAACGTGCAATCCGTCTGTGATGTCCAGATCGAATGTGAACATGCAAGACTCATTAAGTTTTGTGAAAACCTTTTGAAAAACCGTATAACTCTTAAGACGTGTTGTTTATCCTTAGTAGCTACACATGTTAACCACAAGAAGCCTTAGTCAATTTTAGGGACAACCCTCCACCAAAATTGCATCAAATTACTTTTCTAAATATCCTAATGGTCGCGAATCATTAAGACAAATAGATAGTTTAAACTGATGATTAACAATCCAAACTTGCATGCATAAATTCATAAGAAAATTAAAAGGAGACTACATATTCTCACTAAGGATCTTGGCCTCACCCTGGTAAAAAGGATTAGTTGCGCATATTCATAATTAAAATAAAAAGAATTGTATTAAACTATAAAAAGAATGAAAACACCTTGTAAAATAAAGTCTGAAAATCTCTAAACTTTAGCCAAATTCTTTTCTCAATCTTGCGTACGTTAAAACCCTAAGGTTGGCCAAAAAGGCTTATTTATATTACTCTAAATAAAATCCTCCTAGTAAAAGGTCTTAGAATAAGACTAGGAAACCAAATAAATTGAAATAAAATAGGAAACATAATCATAAATTGACTTGGTAAATTCGCCTAGAAATCTACACAGCCACATTTTGGACCCAAATCAGCTCCAAAAGACCACGAACCCATCTAAGGTCATATTGGACTATTATGAACACTTCTCCAAAAGACCACGAACCCATCTAAGGTCATATTGGGCTCCAAAACTTGCATTTAAGCCCAGAAACGTCACTTTCCAGCAATGCCTACTGCTCTTTATTTAATTGTCAGAAAATAACCGTTTAGTAGAAAAATCCCAAATTTTGGCACGAACAAGCTAAAAGACACACGAATGTCCTCCAATTTGAATCACTCCAAAATTCATCCGTTTGGTCACATTTTGCTCCAGAGGAAATCAAATGTTTTACATTAAAAATATAAAGTAAAATATCAAAATTCTACCAAAATAATTACTAAATTATATTAAGAATAGGGTACAATATATAACATAATTTTGACTTATCAGTGGACATCCCCCAAGTAGTAAGGAAATGAGAAGTCCCTTGATGTCCATTGTCAAAGGAGTAGTAGGTAAATTGGAGTAATAAATTCGGTAGTTGGTATTTTACCAAATCCAAAGCCATGCATCGTTTTCCATGGCCTTGAACAACAACACCTATTAATTCCACCCATGTTACTTACACTATTTCTACCACTTGCTGAGAAATTAATATGGCATAAACAATGAATTAGGACACTGAGGTCTCGTTTGGTAGCCCGTATAAGAGATCGGATAGGATAGTTAATACGGTTCCGGGTGTTTGGTGCAATTCTGTACTAAATAGTACCATGGGCCTACACATTTATCTGGTGTATGCCCGTTTATTTATCCTTCCAAAAACCTTCGTATAATTAGTCGGTTCCATCCAGTCTTGCTCCATCGCTCACTCTCTCAGATCGTTCTACTAGGTCGCTGCCGTTGCCATCGCCAATCCCGGATTTTTCTTCCTTATTTTCTTCTCCTTCGTCTTCTCTCTCTCCTCAGACCCACTTCCAAAGCCATGGCTGAAAAAAGAACTAATTCTCAACAGGGTCTCTCTCAAAGAATCCCAAGTCGACTTGGTTAGAAAGAAAATCAAGATGTTGTATATTCCTGTTCCTCTTTCACTCCACTGCCTTTGCCCTCCTCTTCAGTTCCTCGTCGTGGTACCCGCACAAGTTCGCATGTCGCCGGTCCTGGGAATTTTTTGGTTGTAGAACTTTTGTTCTGCGATTTGTAATTTGGGGATTTTTTGTCAAAGTAATTTGGGAAATTTACATTAGCATAGTTTTTGTTAACCATTTGTTGTCATAATGCTTTGTTAAAGGGTTGAAGGAAAGATTTCATAATGCTTTGGCAGAAGAAACCCAGGTGAAATAGGCTCCGGTAACAGAGGTTCTGGAGCGGGTTCTGGGCATGGTGGAGTCGAGAAAGGACCGGAGCTCGGTGTCGCTGGTGTGCAAGGGCATGGTGGAAGAACAGCCGAGTACCCGCTGCTGGAGGAGCTCCGGCTGAAGAGGATGAGAGCCTGGAGATGTTGGGTGTTTGTTCTGGTGGGTTCAAAGCTCTTTCACTTGTCAGCTGTGATGGGTTCAGTACTGATGGAAATTGTTTTTCATAAAAATAATAACAATACGATTTATCCGGTATAATACCAAACACAGTATTAAATAGTCGGTCTTTAGTCCGATATTACACCAAACGCCCGACTAATTTAGTCAGTACTATCCGGTGACTATTTATCATATCCGACTGAAATAGTTAGTACAGTACGAGCTGCCAAACGAGGCCTGACTATTCTACCACTTGCTGAGAAATTAACATGATTGAAAAGAGTAATGCTATTCATACTATGTTTTTGTACCATATTTTTATATCACCTTAGGTGGTATTTGATGTAGACAAGCACATCATTTGAATTAATCAAAATTTTAAATTTAATTTATTATTTAATAAACTAATAATTAAGAAAAATTAGTTAATTAAATGATTATTGTGGTATACGAGAACTCTTTCTCTTTCATTTCCTTGGGTTTTACAAATTTTTCAAATGATGTGACAGTTCACATCAGATGCCACCAAAGGTAATATATAAATGTGGTATAAAAACATGGTATGAATAACATTACGCGATTGAAAATGATTTTAGAGGAAGTGTTTTTGAGTTTTAAAAGCATTTAAAATATTACATGCAAAAAATACCAGATATGTGCTTATTATAAGAAACACTTTAACTATTTTTCTAATATTTACTATATTTTTACTAAAAATTAATTTCAAAAATATTTTCACAAAGCTTTCAGCCATTTTGCTTTCTGGATCCAATAATTACCACCGAACTTCCAAACTCATTGCAGATATCCCGATTCACTTTTGTCGTCCAAAGAAACGTCGAAATGCAAAAAGATAATGTCCTCATATATACTTTTTTCTAGGGCCCATGATATTATATCTCATCTTTACTTAAAATACCTCTTCAAGTTTTTGATATGGTAAATGTCCCAGATGATGGAAATTAAACGACAGTCATGTAATGATAGTTGGCTTGGCTCCACATTGATAGACACATTTGTATCAACTTCTAGAAATGCATTATCAATTTTCTTTCATGATATGTTATTAAGTGATTTGGAAAATGAAAAGTTAGATTTTACATATAAAGAATTAATGAATCTTTGCAAATTTTAGATCTTGTATAAATATTGTTCACTAAATGGGACGTAACATTGTAGCCAAACCCCTTTAGTACCACAAAATTTGTTACAAGTTAAAACGATGTGGTTTCATTGGTAATAGTAAATAATTCTTACATCAAAATTTTTTTAATACTACGATGTATTTAACTAAGAAGGTGGAGAGTTTGGAATAAGCCACAATGAATATGTCATAATCATTTAGTATTGAACTTACCATCCATAAGAGTCGAACTTAAGAACTCTCACTTATAAGTGAGAGATCTTCTACTAAGAGAAATACTACTAAACTGTAGTACTAAGGTGACACGCCCCGATTGAGATCAAGGCATGTTGGCCGTCATGTGAGAGTGACGTAGCCATGTGCACAGTGCGGAAGCAATAATGATAAGAATTATACGAATAATCAAAAACCAAATTACTTGAGTGCACTACTAAACAAGGAGTGATAGGAGTTAGTTACAAACGTAAACACTCTTATTCAGAGAATAAAAGTCTAAGTGCAGTCCAGTAGGATAAGTACTAATTATACAGTACCATGAATGTCCTACTATTATTTAGATAAGTCAGAAATGCCGACGTCCTCAAGCCACCAACAACAAACTTACTTAAAACCTGGAGGGGCGCAAAATAGAAAACGTGAGTGGGCAAAAACAAATGTTTACGAAACCATTTCATTTATCAATAAACTAATCCCTCGCTGTAAAACATGTATAATTTTTCCCAGAATCAATATATAAGCATATGCATAATATATAGATATAAAATCATATCAATTCAATTCATACTTCACATAATTATATTCAATTATATGTCATGCCAATATATAACAGAGTAAGCAATTCAGGTAAGAATAAATTCATAGAAATATGATATGTTAGCCGGAACCCCTGTGGTAGTCTGTACTGTTGAATTCATAGCTCTAAGTCAATCTAACCGAAGTCACTACAATGACCTATACGGCAATATACTGCACATAAGTCGGAACCACTAAAAAGGGGTATGTACGACAAGATTGGGTGTAATATAATTATGCTCAATTTTACTCTCTCATAATAGCCGGGCAATAAATTGCTAGTCACCTACGAGTCGGAACAATAAATAAGGTTTGTACGACAAGACTGTGCACTTAAGTTGGATCCAATATGAGCATATAGTGCGGGAGGTGACATAAATAAACAGGCATGTACTTCATACCTCTAGCTAAATCACAATCACCCTAGATGCAGTTTTATGAGCTCAACATTATTCAATTACATATCATATCATCGATGATTCACATAACCAAACCTAACTTACCTGAACTTACCTGTGCCTCCACAGCACCACATTTATATATATATATATATATATATATATATATATATATATATATATATATATAAGCATTTGGCATATTATTTCAAAGCATACTTTCCTTAAAAATGCATTTCTGGGAAATATATCAAGTATATAAATATATATTGAAAACAAAAGCCCACTCACTGGTATGTCGAAGGGTCGTAGCCCCCGAGTTGCCCGTGGATACGCTCGTCCTCGGGATAAGTCTCACCTATATGCGAATTAATTATAAAAACGTTATTTTAAAGCATATAGACAAAATTAGCTAATAACTTCTTATACAAAGCTCAATTTTGGTATTTGAATATACCAACGTAACTTACACAACCTCACGAACATCGTGATATTTTTAGATAAATTTTCTGTGGCTCACGCGCCCCAACGCGCCGGGGAGGGCACGGCCTCACACGCATCATCTTCAACCTCCAGACGCCGGAACAGTGTCACCGGCGCTGGATTCTGGGCAGACCTGTAACTACCTATTTCTCACTAGTTTTTACACCATTTTTCGCGCTATTTATATCAAAATGAAGCTCTTAACTTGTAGAACACAATCATACGAATTTAAAGTTCTAAAAGTCACGGGATCTCATTGGAGAATTCCAAGAAAAACCGGCCAAACTTCGTCCACACGATCCCGACGTCCAAAACCTTCAAACGAAGCACTCCGAGCTTCCTTGGGACCTCACTAAGCTTCCTACAAGCTTCAAATTCCCAAAAACATCCATTATTATGCGTGCATGAATAATGCACAAATAGGGGGTTATGAAAAACTAGGGTTTTCAAAGGTATCCTTACCTGAAATGGGTACCAATCAACTCGTCTGAGCTTCACGAACACAATAGTGCCAACTTTGACCACGATCTGTGAAGTTTCAAGGGTTTTGGGTGTTTGTCCGTACGAGTTCGAAGGAGAGAGAGAGAGTGAAACTGAGAAAGAGTACGGGAGTGAGAGAGAGAAGGTGATGTGGATGTGTGTGGTCCTATCTGCACATCCACCAATCAAACCAATATTTTCCTTACTTGCAATTGGGTCCAACATACTAGGGATTCATCAAATTGGTCCTTAAACCAAAACTTAGTCACACCACGCCATCAACGCTCAAGGGTAATTTCATCTTTTCACATCATCGAGAATAAAATAATGTACATCTTCGGGACAGGCTGTGACAATCCTCCCACCTTATAAAATTTCGTCTTCGAAATTACATACAACAAATACATCCACTAATAATCATAAAACAACCGTGGATACATCTCTCTCATCCGATCCTCTGTCTCCTAAGTAGCTTCTTTCACTGAATGATTTCTCCACAAGACTTTCACCAAGCGCACGGTCTTATTCCTTAGCTCCATATCCTTCCAATCCAAAAGAGTCATTGGTTCTTCATCATAAGTCAAATCCGAATTGATTTCCAAAGGCTGAAGAGGAATCACATATGAAAGATCCGAAGCATCGAAACATGAAATACATCGTGCACCTTGGATAACTCTGGAGGCAACTCAAGCCTGTAAGCAACCTTACCGACTCGTTGGGTGATCATATATGGTCCAATGTACCTAGGACTCAACTTTCCTTTCTTTCAAAATCGTACCACACTTTCCAAGGTGATAGCTTCAGAAATACCCAATCACCTTCATCATACTTCCGATCAGTGGCATGCTTGTCTGCTAAGCTCTTTTGTCAATCTTGGGCCGCTTTCAGGTTAGACTTAATTACCTAAACATTTTGAGTAGTTACATCCACAATCTCAGGGCCCACTAAAACTCTTTCGCCAACCTCTGACCAACATAGAGGCGTACGACAAGATTTCCCATAAAGTGCCTCAAATGGTGCCATACCAATACTCGAATGGTAACTGTTGCTGTAGGCAAATTCCATCAAATCCAAACAATCATGCCAACTATCTCCAAATTGCAGCACTGAAGATCTCAACATATCCTCTAATGTCTGAATAGTTCTCTCAAATTGTCCATCTGTCTGAGGGTGATATGCCGTGCTATAAAGCAATCTCGTACCAAGAGCTTCCTGGAATGCTATCAAGAACTTGGAAGTAAATCTGGGATCCGGATCCGAGATAATATTAATTGGCACACCGTGATACTTCACAATATGCGATATAAACAACTTAGCTAATCAGCTTAATGAATATTTCTCCCTTACTGGAATAAAATGTGCTGACTTAGTAAGCCGATCAACTACCACCCAAATACCATTATAACCATTCTGTGTGCGAGGAAGCTTGTACACAAAATCCATAGTAATATTTTTCCATTTCCACTGTGGAACGGGAAGTGGCTGCATCAATCCAAACGGCTTATTCCTTTCAACTTTAACGTGTTGGCAAATGGCACACCTACTCACATATTCGGCAATTTCTCTTTTCATACCTGGCCAATAATAAAATGGTCTAATGGTATGATATATCTTAGTACCTCCTGGATGCATCGCATATACCAAAATATGTGCTTCATCCAAAATTTCCTTCTTTAACTCTGCATTATTCGGCACATACATTCTGTTTTCCTGCATAAGCATGCCATCAGTTTCTCGAATCTCAAAATCTTTCTTTTTGCCTTGGTTCTTTGCTTGGATTATTTCTTGTGTCTCCTCATCATTCATCTGAGCCTCGAGCACACGATCAATTAAAATTGGCCTAACTTGAAAATTAGCAAGTAAGGCTTCTTCTCAATCTTCCACTCCTAGCTTCACTCCAGTGGACCTCAAATCTGCTAGAAAAGGAACATGACAATCATAAATAGCATTAAATTTGGCTAGAGTCTTCCTACTAAGTGCATCAGCCACTGTATTTGCACGACCAGGATGATACTCAATCGTGCAATCATAGTCACTAAGTAACTCAATCCACCTCCGCTGTCGAAGATTAAGATCTTTCTGAGTAAACAGATAATGGAGACTTTTATAATCTGTAAAGATCTTACATTTCTCACCATAAAGATAATGTCTCCAAATCTTCAAGGCAAAGATGATAGCTGCTAACTCCAAATCATGTGTAGGGTAATTCTTCTCATGAGGTTTCAACTGTCTCGAAGCATAAGCAATTACCCTACCATGTGGCATCAATACACAACCCAAACCATGCAGAGAAGCATCACTATAAACCATATAATTACCACTATCATCTGGAAGTGCTAGAACATGTGTATGAGTGAGGTAGTACTTCAACTGCTGGAAACTTTGCTCACATTTATTATCCCACTCAAACTTAACATCCTTTCAAGTCAACCTCATCAATGGAAAAGCAATCACTGAAAAATCCTTAACGAACCGTCTATAATAGCATGCTAGGCCAAGAAAACTCTGTACCTCGGTGACGGTTCGAAGTTGCTCCCAATTCTCCACAGCTGCTACTTTCTGAGAATCCACTTGAATGCCTTGAGCAGAAATGACATGTCTCAAAAATGCCACTTGATTCAACCAGAATTCACATTTGCTAAACTTAGCATATAGTTGGTGTTCCCTCAAACTGCTCAACACCAACTTCAGATGTCTAGCATGCTCAGCCTTAGACTTAGAGTATACCAGAATATCGTTAATGAAGACAATAACAAACCTGTCCAAATATGGCTGGAATACTTGATTCATTAAATCCATAAAAGCTATTAGTGCATTAGTTAACCCGAATGGCATCACAATAAACTCATAATGACCATATCAAGTCTTGAATGCAGTTTTAGGGACATCTTCATTTTTAATCTTCAACTGATAGTATCCCGACCTTAAGTCAATCTTAGAAAATACACAGGCACCTCTGAGTTGGCAAATAAATCAGCTATACGGGGTAATGGATAACGGTTTTTAATAGTTACCCGATTCAATTACCTGTAATCAATGCACAGCCTTAAAGTTCCATCTTTCTTCCTCACAAATAAAACTGGAGCTTCCTAAGGTGAAATACTCAGCGGAATAAAACCTTTATCCACTAACTCTTGGAACTGGACTTTCAATTCTCTTAATTCAGCATGAGCCATTCTGTAAGGAGTCAAAGATATTGGATTTATACCTGGAAGCAGATCCATAACAAACTCCACCTCTCTATCTGGTGGCAATTCAGGCAAATCCTCAGGGAATACGTTCGGAAAATATCTGACCACACGAACATCCTCCACACTACTAGGAGCATCATCATTCAACACCACATGAGCCAAATATCCCTGACAACCTTTCGACAACAATCTCTTTTCTTTCATGGCTGAAATAATACCATGCATCACCCCACTAGGCTCTCCTACAAATGTAACTTCAGGTAATCCAAGACAATGAAATGTGACTGTCTTTCCATAACAATCTATCATGGCACGATTATAGTGTAACCAATCAGTGCCCAAAATCACATCAAAATCCCTAATATCCAACGGCATAAGATTAGCCGGCATAATAACATCCTCTATTCCCATTGGACATCCTGGATATACCCGATCCACAAAACATCTATCCCCTCTAGGCATAGAAAACTCTAAATTATATCCTAGAGGTGTAGGATGAGGTTGTGTCACTTGAGCAAATGTATGAGAAATAACATAATGTGTAGTACCACAATCAATTAATACTCTAGCAAAATGACCAAGAATATTTAACGTACCTATGATTAAATCTGGATTATTCTGGGCATCTTGTAGTGACATGTTGTGGATACGTGCCTAGTTCTGCTGCCGTCCACCGTGACCTCTATTAGCATGAACACCACGTCCCTGCCTCTGTTGACCCGACTACCTCGAAGATCCTGCACTACTAGCAGTAATCTCTCCCTGCTAGGCTATCCTCCTTAGTACCACTGAGATCATCTGGCTGAATATGGCTGGTAAGACATAAATCATCCCTGATATTGAGGATACCCACTCCGATACTGAGGATCCTGAGAGTACTGTTGCTGTCTTGAGGTGTAGGGAGCGGCGTCGCCTTGGTAGTGGTAAGCACCTCATCGTCCAGTCTGAGTATAACCACTAGATCCTGAAGTGTGCTGGGTAGGTGCAGGTGATGGGAAGGAAGGCTACTGGGGTCTCTGCTGACTCTGAGGGCATTGAGCAGCCCTATGACCCATCTGACCACAAGTGAAGTATCCATTCCTGCGTATCCTACATTCCCCAAAATGCCTATTATTACACCTGCGGCATAAGGGAGCACCAGATCCACCTGAACCACCAAAATCTCTATGCCTCTGGAACCTAGGGCCTCTAGTAAATCTACCACCTATCATCTGCATATTAGTACTCAATCCTCCGCTAGAAGAGCTGAAACTGCCACCACTCCTCTTAAAGTTCTGGGTTTTGCTGGGTCCCTGAAATGCTTGCCGTTTTCCTTTGTCATATTGTCTCTAGCCCTCATTCTTTCCTTCATCGTCCTCACTTTCACTAGGCATGTTCTCTGAGGCCTTAATCCTCAGTAGAATCTCATAAAACTCCTGGTAAAAGGCACAGTGAGTCGATGTCGCTATGGAATGCCATTTCTTCTTAGTACCCAAATTGAAACGGCGAAGCATCTCTACCAGATTAGTAGCAACCTCTGGATCATATCTCGACAGATTAGTAAACATTATGTAATACTCATTAGCGGACATCTTTCCTTTCTTCAGATGAGTAAACTCATGTTTCTTACTATTGATATACGCATGAGGAATGAACCTTTTTTTGAAACAGCTCCTTAAACACTCCCCAGTCCACAATCTTTGCTGGGGTTAATTGGTAAGACTCATGTCTCTACCAGGATGCAGGATGTTCTCCCAAAAACCAGGTAGTCGTCTCGACCCACCTATCAGGAAGAAGATTCCCTTGACTCTGCATCACCTGAAAGGTTTTCTCCACATGATTCAGCCAATTTTCTACCCCTTCATGACCTTCATTTCCAATGAAGCGAGTCAACTTCAGATTATGAACTGTCTCAAGAGGTATCCTCTGGGGAGTACGAAATGTTGTTTGAATGTTAGAAACTATAGTTTCCCCTAATTGAGCAATATCAGGGAAACTAGATTCAGCTGATTGACGGGGCTCTTTATAAGGCGGCATAGTTCTGACATAAGACATCACAAGGATTAGAATATTCAAGAATTATACAGGACTGCTAAACCTAGGCTCTGATACCAAACTGACACGCCCCGACCGAGATTAAGGCATGCTGGCCGTCACGTAAGAGTGACGTAGCCATGTGCATAGTGCAGAAGCAATAATGATAAGAATTATACGAATAATTAAAAACCAAATTACTTGAGTGCACTACTAAACAGGGAGTGATAAAAGTTAGTTACAAACGTAAACACTAATATTCAAAGCATAAAAGTCTAGGTGCAGTCCAGTATGACAAGTACTAGTTATACAATACCAGGAATGTCCTACTATTATTTAGATAAGTCAGAACTGCCAACGTCCTAGAGCCACCAATAACAAGCTTGCTTAAAACCTGGAGGGGCGCAAAACAGAAAACGTGAGTGGGCAAAAAAATGTTTACGAAACCATTTCGTTTATCAATATACTAACCCCTCGCTGTAAAACATGTATAATTTTTCCCAGAATCAATATATAAGCATATGCGTAATATATAGATATAAAATCATATCAATTCAATTCATGCTTCACACGATTATATTCAAATATATGTCATGCCAATATATAACAGAGTAAGCAATTCAGATAAGAATAAATTCATAGAAATATGATATGTTAGTCGGAACCCCTGTGGTAGTTTGTACGGTTGAATTCATAGCTCTAAGTCAATCTAGTCGGAGTCACTACAATGACCTATACGGTAATATACTGCACATAAGTCGGAACCACTAAAAAGGGGTATGTACGACAAGATTGGGTGTAATATAATTATGCTCAATTTTACTCTCTCATAATAGCTGGGCGATAAATCGCTAGTCACCTACGAGTCGGAACCATAAATAAAGTCTGTACGACAAGACTGTGCACTTAAATTGGATCCAATATGAGCATATAGTGCGGGAGGTGACATAAATAAGCAGGCATGTACTTCATATCTCTGGCTAAATCACAATCACCCTAGATGCAGTTTTATGAGCTCAACATTATTCAATCACATATCATATCATCGATGATTCACATAAACAAACCTAACTTACCTGAACTTACCTGTGCCTCCACAGCACCACACACACACACACACACACACACACATATATATATATATATATATGCAACCATGAAATGCATATTCAGAATATAAAAGCATTTGGCATATTATTTCAAAGCATACTTTCCTTAAAAATGCATTTCTGGGAAATATATCAAGTATATAAATATATATTGAAAACAAAAGCCCACTCACTGGTATGTCGAAAGGTCGTAGCCCCCGAGTTGCCCGTGGATAAGCTCGTCCTCGGGATAAGTCTCACCTATATGCGAATTAATTATAAAAACGTTATTTTAAAGCACATAGACAAAATTAGCTAATAACTTCTCATACAAAGCTCAATTTTGGTATTTGAATATACCAACGTAACTTACACAACCTCACGAACATCGTGATAATTTTAGATAAATTTTTCTGTGGCTCACGCGCCCCTATGCGCCGGGGAGGGCACGGCCTCACGCGCATCATCTTCAACCTCCAGATGCCGGAACAGTGTCACCGGCGCCGAATTCTGGGCAGACCTGCAACTGCCTATTTCTCACTCGTTTTTGCACCATTTTTCAAGCAATTTATATCAAAATGAAGCTCTTAACTTGTAGAACACAATCATACTAATTTAAAGTTCTAAAAGTCACGGGATCTCACCGGAGAATTCCAAGAAAAACTGGTCAAACTTCGTCCACATGATCCCGACGTCCAAAACCTTCAAACGAAGCACTCCGAGCTTCCTTGGGACCTCACTAAGCTTCCTACAAGCTTTAAATTCCCAAAAACATCCATAATTATGTGTGCATGAATAGTGCACAAATCGGGGGTTATGAAAAACTAGGGTTTTCAAAGGTATCCTTACCTGAAATGGGTACCAATCAACTTGTCTGAACTTCACGAACACAATGGTGCCAACTTTGACCACGATTCGTGAAGTTTCAAGGGTTTTGGGTGTTTGTCCGTACGAGTTTGAAGGAGAGAGAGAGAGAGAGAGTGAAACCGAGAGAGAATACGGGAGTGAGAGAGAGAAGGTGATGTGGATGTGTGTATGGTCCTATCTGCACATCCACCAATCAAACCAATATTTTCCTTACTTGCAATTGGGTCCAACATACTAGGGATTCATCAAATTGGTCATTAAACCAAAACTTAGTCACACCACGCCATCAACGCTCAAGGGTAATTCCGTCTTTTCACATCATCGAGAATAAAATAACGTACATCTCCGGGCCAGCCTGTGACATAAGGGACTCAATAATTTGGTTCAAACTCACCATCCAAAAGAGTTAATCCTAATGTTGGAGTATAAAAGATTGTGTAAGTCTATGGTTAGTATTGTTAGAAGGATAACTATATAACTTACAAGTAGAGAAGAATACCACTAAATGTAGTAAATGTTTTTTTAACACACGATATTATCTACACTAAGGGGGTAGGACCATAGGGGTATGAATCAAGCCTCACAATAGGCTAGCAATATGGTAGTTCAAATTCGTCTTTGGCGATAATTGAGCCTAAGACCTCTCATTTACAATTGAAGAGAAATATTACTAGACTGTAGTACTAAATGGCACCACTAGATGCAGTATTAAAGTGAAAAACTTACATCAATAGATCGAAGTATCTTAATTTATTTTAGGTTTTAAAAAAAAAAGAAATTTTATTTGTGTTACTTGTAATAAGATTACATAGTTTGTTAATTAGTTAGTTAGAGTGGTTTACAATACTCTAAATGCTCTTTCACATAATAACTTCCTCATTAAGAAAATGCAAGATTCAATACAATTTCCCTCTTCTTCTTGGCTATATATCTTCTTCTACGAGCTTTCATTTCTTCAGCTCACTTCTTGTTTATATGATTAACAATTTGAACCCTATAACCTCTTTCTATACCGACTTATATTTTAAATGTGAATTATCGTTTTTACCCTATTGCATAATTATCATCAAGTACAAGATGAAATTAACAATAAAATTAAAATTTATCAATAAACCCCACTCAATAATCAACCCTACCATGAACTAAAACCCTAAGAGCTCTCATACAGGAAAACAAACTCTTTTTGACCCATGGATAATGATTTTGAAGTTTTAAATCATCCTACTAAGGTATGTATCGATTTATGCAAGTTTTTTTTTCCTTTGATTTCAATTTTTTTTAGAGTTTAAATGCAAGGATTCGGTGATTGTGGAGTTTCTTATATTTATGTGCCCTCTTCCGATGTTCCCTTGAATTATCTTTTACTTCTTAATTTCGTTTTAGGAATTGGAGAAATTCTTTGGTCCTATCTTGTAGGCCTATTCCATAAATATTGCTACAATTTGAACCGTATATCTTTTAAGAATTTGCCTTAAAGATCAAATCTACAAAAAATAACTCAAATCCAAAACCATATAACTGTTGGATTAAATAATAATCCTTTTAGTATTTTTTTGTGAAACCATATTGTTCATTTTCGTCACTACAAATGAACGTCTTAATGGTTTTAGATTTGTCTGCTATTTTTTTTTAATGAATGATCTATGAATGATGAATTGAAATATAAACAATTCGGATCATTGAGATATAATATATATACATATATCACAATGTTGTTGGTAATTAAGTCTATTGTAATAGTAGGGCTTACGAAAATTGTAGGAGACTAGCAAACCTTGTATACACACAAACCATAAACACTAGGAAAGAGACGGCAACATAAAATTCCAATTTAGAAAACCAGGAAACTAGGTACATGTCATTATTATTTCCCGTGCCAGGGAACCTAAATTTCAAACAAAATCGTTCAGTCTTCGACCAAAATGTTTCCTCAACGTATGAATTCATAATTTTCTTGATTTCAGATCTAAATTAATAATTTCACGCAGAATTCCTATACCTAATACTTAAAAGTCAAAAGCCACATAAATAATTCGAACCATTCATATATCTCATACTGTAAACAATGAGTGCCAGTTCAGTATGTGATTGTTCTTGGAGCCAGCAAATAAGGCTACTTTGGGGTATGGCCCATGTGCATGTGTTCTCATGTAGTTAAATGTAATTCACCTCAAGTTAAATAGAATAGTTGATCCGTCACTTAATATTACAATCTAGTAATATTTTTTTTTACTTACAAACAATAAATTTTTCGATTCTCGTTGAATTCGAATTCAAACCAAAATTATAAAGATCATCCCTTGATAAACACATTGTTGATTCTAACTCTCTCTCTCTCTCTCTCTCTCTCTCTCTCTCTCTCTCTCTCTCTCTCTCTCTCTCTCCCTGTTGACACTTCAAAATGTCATTCTATACTCTTATTAATTTTTCTTTATATTAAGAAAGGAATGTATGCCAACATTTTTGGAATTTAATTAGAATCTATTCAAATGTTCCAAAACACTTTTATATTAAAACTAATGCATCGATCAATGACACAATGACAGAAGTAATCTTGATCTTGCCAAAGATAATACTCATTTTTTATCATCGAAAAGCTCATAGGTTGCTTGACCAAAAAAAGAATGGAACTTTACTAAAAAGTTTCCAGTACTGTTTATTTTAACGAAAAATCATATTTTTACACTAAAAAGTCAATTATAGTACTTTACCCTTTATTTTATCCTTATCATTAAAACTCAAAATTTTCAAGCTATTTTCATTAGTTTTCTTAAAAAAGAAAGGAAAGCTTCCAGGTTGTATTGACACGTAATGATTTGTATGGTCTTCAAGCTTTTTCCCAAAAATTTTTACGTTACACTCTTCTTCCCAAACATTCCAGTTCTCTTCTCTCACATGGATGTCAATTGGAAAACATCCATCGAAATACATTGGGAAAACCGAGGATTTGAATCTGCAAACGTTATAAACAACTCAAGATCTGAATTTCGGATCTGAAAAAAGTCTGGAGTAAACCCACAATTTGATTTTGTCTCTCTCTTTTCCAAACTTAGTTTTTTTTCTTATGGATTTCTCCCTATATCTTATTTTTCTCTAAATTTTTTCCATCGGAAATTTGTGAATGTAAAGTACATGTTCTAGAATCATGAAAAATTTGTATATTTTATGCTCCATGAGCTATTGGGTTGGCTTGATAGGTTTTTAAAGAAGTTTTCGTAAATTCGGAGCCATGAGTCCATGACCTTTTCATGGTTTGAGAGATGGGACCATAAATTTTTTATAGATCCTGGCGAGAGAGGGTGAGGAAGAGGAGAGAGGAGAGAGAAATACCATTTTCCTTTCTTTATCTTTTATTTTATGCTTAGCTTTTATATTAATGCACTGAAACTTAAGAGAATATCCAAATGAGATGTCAAATTATCCAAATAAGTAATAAAGGTAACAAATGACAACATTAATGTTTTCCAACCAAGAATCTAAATCTAATGTGGCATGACATGGATTGACATATCTCCCTCTTGCTACCAAATTTGAAAGCACCTTCAGCTTTTTTTAATTAATTATTAAATGCTTTTTATTAATTTTTTAGGGGAAACTTAATACGACTCCAATTTCATGAGCAATTATTAGTTATAGTCCAATTTTGCTTAATTTTTAGGTTAGGTCCAGTGATTCATTGTCCACATAAGCTTATTTGTATTCTCTTGCCAAATTTACCCTTAAATTGACCAATTAAGTAATTACTGTTTTTTTAAGTTTGTGATTAATGTTAATCTTATCCTTAATTATATGCTTAGGGATTTAAATCTCCTTTTTTTCTTCTCCTTCCCCAAACCGTTCATTTCTCTTTTTCTTGTTTCAATTCTCATTTCTTGTTTCTCCCTCACAATATCTTTCTCTTCCTACGTTATTTTGCTCAGTAATCTTCTACCATAATATTCTTATTCTGCTCCTCCTTTCATAAGGATGATCAATATACATTTGATTGGTTTAAAAAAAAAAATTGTATTAGCCAATCTTGTGTTTTGGGCTCTTCGTCTCATCTTTTTTTTTTTTTTTCATTCTCCTTTATATATATATATATATATATATATTTTTTTTTTACTTTGAAGTTCTATCGAATTAGCATTTTCTCTAGTGTTTCCTCCCTCAATATCATTTTTTCTTCACGAATTTTTTTGGTTTTTATCTACCTATATCACTTGTCCTTTTTTTTTTAATCTTTTTATATTATAATGTGCTTGTATCATGAATAATTGTATATATCTACCTATATATATTACATATTTTGTTGATAATCTATCTAAGATTAATTATGTTTATCTACCTATATATCACAAATTAACTATGTTATCTACCTATAAAATATGTTTTTGTTCATAGTCTATCTGTATCACATATTATTTTGTATTATCTATCTATACAATAGGTTTTTGTTCAAATCTTTTATTTTATTTTATTTTCTACCTCTGCCAATGTTTATTTTAATTTTTGATAAACTTATAAGATTTGTAATAATGTCTTTTTAATTAGAAAACGAGTAGATAAAGGTATTTGAAGATTCAAATTTTAAAAATTCAAATTTAAAGAATTAAAAAAATTCGAGGGGGAAAACAAGTGTAATAGAAAATCAAATAAAATTGGACCCAATTAAAAAACAGCTGAATTTTTTGGACCTGAATCAAAGTGCCCCATTTTTTTATTGGTTTAAAGCATATCCTTTAGTTTCTTTTCATTCCCAATGCAAAGAAAATATATATGAATTATTATTTTATGTTTAAAATTTGACATATCAGTTGGAGAGTAAAAGTTTAAAAGATGCTAAAATGCCACGTAAGCCTTCAAATTTAAATTTTAGGTTTAAAATTTGACATCTTCTTTGGAGATGGTCTAACGGTGTCAATTTTTGAGTAAGTGAATGGACACGTGTCAACTAAATAAGAAATGAGACATAAACGAGACACCAAAATCAGGACAGGAGACCCGTTGTCAATCATGAAATCTGTGGTCCATAATGTACAGAGTAGGAACCTCTCTTTTCATAGATCTCTCTCTCTCTCTCTCTCTCTCTCTCTCTCTCTCTCTCTCTCTCTCTCTACAGTAAAAGCAATAAAATGTTGATAGAATTTAATCGTGAACGTTAAAATAGGAGGGCACTGAAAGGAAGGAAAATATGAGTGGAGAGCGGATCCATAATGTCAAATGGTCGTAGTAAGTAACAATTTGCATATCTTTATAAAACTACCTCCTCAACTTCCATTCTTATGGTATATATTGAAATTCGGATGGTGCTGTTGCAGCCTGGCAGCTGGAACACGAGGCTTGCAGAGACTTGACATTACGTACAATATTATAATTAACTTGGATCCTGTGTACATCCATGGGATTCTCGTTGTCCTTTTTCATGAAAAAACAAAAACAATCAACAACAAATAATGTGATGATTTTTGCTGATTTTTTTTCACGTGCGTACATATATACATGCATGCTTGCAGATTTTCTTTCTTATATGTATTTTGGTTCATATATGCGATGATAAGGCCCATCGTGTATTTCTCTTTCCAAATGATTTGATCACCATGTGCATATAGTGCGCTGTGTGGAGCCGTGGGGATTGTATATTGTGCTGTTAGACTTGTGAGGTTGAACCTTATTTTTCAACAATCAACCTTGTTCCAATAAAATAAAATAAAAAACTTTGTCATCTATCCTATTATACATAAAATGATGCATTAAATCACTTGTATTTTCGGTACCTGTAAAAAATTTATCATCTACAATGTTTGGGGCATTTGAAATTGTATCCACCCGAAAAAAAAAAAAATCTAATAGTAACCTAGGGATGGTTTGAAATTGTATCCAATTTCGATCCGTTTCAAAATTTTGAAATCGGATCATATTGGATCACAATTTTTAAATTAGAAATTTTCGGCATATTACAAATTTTTGGAATCTTAGTAATCTTGAAAATTTTGGAACATAATTTGGTAACAGTAATGATATTCTTACCATGTTTTTATACCGCATTTATATAGCACCTTATGTGGTATCTGATACGGACAACCACATCATTTAAATTAATCAGAATTTAATTTAAATTAAAAACCATTTAATAATGTGACATCCCACATTGCCCAGGGGAGTGATCCTTAAATGTATATTTCTATCCCTACTTAGCACGAGGCCTTTTAAGAGCTCACTGGCTTTGGGTTCCGTAGGAACTCCGAAGTTAAGTGAGAAAGAGGCCAGAGCACTCCTAGGATGGGTGACCCACTGGGAAGTTGCTCGTGAGTTCCCAAAAACAAAACCATGAGGGAATGGTAAGCCCAAAGCGGACAATATCGTGCTACGGTGGTGGAGCGGGCCGGGGAAGTGGTCCGCCCCTGGCTGGGATGTGACAAATGGTATCAGAGCTAATCCCTGGTCGGAAGTGTGCCGACGAGGACGTCGGGCCCCTAAGGGGGGTGGATTGTGACATCCCACATCGCCCAAGGGAGTGATCCTTAAATGTATATTTGGATTGTGACATCCCACATCGCCCAAGGGAGTGATCCTTAAATGTATATTTGGATTGTGACATCCCACATCGCCCAAGGGAGTGATCCTTAAATGTATATTCTCATCCCTACCTAGCACGAGGCATTTTGAGAGCTCACGGGCTTCGGGTTCCGTAGGAACTCCGAAGTTAAGCGAGAAAGAGGCCAGAGCGCTCACAGGATGGGTGACCCACTGGGAAGTTGCTCATGAGTTCCAAAAAACAAAACCCTGAGGGAATGGTAAGCCCAAAGCTGGTGGATTTGACTGACCTGAAAAATTGACGTAAAAGAACTAGCGTGGAAGAAGAAACGGGAGAAGAAGTAGGATTGAACGAGGAAGGAAAGAGAAGACTTTTCGTATGCCACAATCACCATTTAATTCCAGTTTTTTTTTTTTAATTTTTGGTTTATTAAATGGTTTTTAATTTAAATTAAATTTTGATTAATTTAAATGATGTGGTTGTCCACATCAAATGCCACATAAGGTAATATATAAATGTGGTATAAAAATATGGTAAGAATAGCATTACTGATTCGGAAATTCATAGAATTCATATGTTTTTTAATACTATCAAACTTTTTTGTATATGCAATTTATTTTCTTTCTCAGTATTTAGTATATGCTTATATATAAATTCAATTAATTTTTGTTATAATAGTACGTTTTTCTTTTTAATGTATAAGTATATGTTTAATACAAAAAAAATGAATAAAAGGTATCCAAAACTAACAATAAAATATAAAAGTTCATTACAAATCCAATCGGATCAAATCGGAGCACAAATTTTAAATTAGGAAGTTTTGGCATATTACAAATTTTTGGAATCTTAGTAATCTTGAAAATTTAGGAATATAATTCCGAAATTCATATAATTCATATGTTTTTTAATACTCTCAAACTTTTTCGTATATGCAATTTATTTTCTTTCATAGTATTTGGTATATGCTTATGTATAATGTGACATCTTGTCCCGAAGTTTATTGTATTTTATTCTCAGTAGTAGTGAAATTATCAGAAGAGATGCCATGTCAGCCTTCCACGTGGACCTTAATTTTCCTTTCACCTTTCCAGTTTTATTTTACTATTTTCGACTCATTTCTACGAACTTGCGATCGCAGACGGAACTTAATTCGAAGTTATAACGAATAAGTTATGTCCAAAACTGTATGAAAATACCAGAGGAAAATCCAAAACTTAGAATCTCATATTGTGCAGCGTGCACCACCACATGGATTCTATCTGGAACATGAAATCAGCCTTTGTGCAGTGTAAAAGCTTGCATAAGTAAACTGATTTGTGTTTAAGAATTTTGCTACATCAATGTGACTTGGTATAGGTACAAGCTTATTTAGATTTACGAATGACAAGGCTTATCGAGGGCAAGCGAGCTATGGTTATGTGAATGGGTCTTTTCTTTTATATATATATATATATATATATATATATAATTGCTATATGAATGCCACAATTAAATAACGTCATAAGAAATGTTGTACTGTTGTGAAATGCTAAAATAATCCTACAGGATGCGTAGGTAAGTTTACTATGTTGACTAGAATTATTGAATCATTATGGCATGATTATATTTATGTAGTATGCTCATCATTGCTGCACCCCGGTGTTAGTGCCTGCCCAGGGCCAGGGCCAATTTTTCATGTGTATGTTCAACTTCGCACTGCATGTTCGCCTTGGATCCAAGTAAGTGCCAGTCATGTTGTACATGTTGCATTAGGCAATTCTAACTCGTAGGTGACCGCGAATAACGCCAGTTTTCACGTGATTGTAGCATTAGAACGTATATTATGATTACACTCAGTTATGTCCTACAAGTCGCATTAGGCGACTCCAACTCCTGTGCTAACATAGATTGATGAGCATCAATTCAGTCGTACAGGTCGTATTCGGCGACTCCGACTTATGTGCTAGTATAGATTGTTTGAACACCTGATTTTACTTATATTGTTGTTGAGATTTTGTGATTTTGGATATTCTGCCCTTAGTTACGTGATATTGTGGCGTAATGAATTCTTGAGATTTTGCAGGCTATGGTAAGTATTTTTATACTATACATAGTAAGTATATTTTGGAAACCATACTTGTTTTACGGCGATGGGTTACAATGTTTTCAGAAAGGTTTTTATAAAACTTTATTTTTAGACCCACTCACCATTGTTTTCACCCCTCCAGGTTCTAGTAGCAGAGCTTTCCTACCAACAAGGATTATTAGGGATGGGCATGGTGCAGTTCGGTGTGGTTCCACCCCCAAATTCAAACCGAAATCGAAAAATATCAATGATTCGGTTCGGTTTGGTTCTGCTTAAATTTATTACTAGAACTGTATGGTTCGGTCTACACTGGTTCCGATTCAGTTTTTGTTGGTTTACGGTTTCGAATACTAAATTATTTGAATACCAAATCATCATGCATTCAAATTATTTATGGCACAAATCCTCCAGAATTGTACAGTATGTTTTCACAAAGGGGTTTGGCCGAATAGAAGAATAACTACCTAATTTCCATTTGGATTGTCCCTCAAACTGATCCATAAGCAGCATCAATTTGAAGTCCACATAATTTTGTTTTCTTGTTCTTTTGTCAAGAAATTGGCATAAAGTTTATGTAAAAAACCTAGGAAAAGCAATGAAACAAAATGTTCTTCAACTGACATGAGATCATATATCCTAGCAACAGGACATCATAGCAATAGATGCACCACACCGCACCACACCACCCCTTTCCTCTACTCATAGAACACTAAACCAAAGCAATGACACTCCTCTTGTGAGAATTCTCAATTTAAGGTAGCCACTAATATTGGTTTCTGTAGAATAGAGTGCAGACATTCCTTTTTTCCAAATGGCAGCGACATCTAAAAAAGTGCAACCAAGTGGGGTTGATTGTGTGAAACTGAAATAGGGGAATGGGAATGTGAGGCCATGAGTGAGGTGAGAGGGTGAAGTGAGTGAGCTCTAATTGGGATGTGATCCATTGCTTTGCAACTCGGTAAAACTAATTTTTCAACCTATTATACCATGACATGTGTGTATATATAATTTATTTATTTATTATTAATAAACGGTTTGGTTCAGTTCCGGCCAGTTCTTGTTCATTCGAAACCGGAACCGGTTTGAACTGTTCAGTTCGGTTTTTGACTTAAAGTTGACTTTTCCGGTCAACACGGTTCTTTTCGGGTTTTTTTTCATACGGTTCGATGCGATTTTGTGGTTTGGCAGTTTTTATGCCAACCCCTAAGGATTATTGGCAAATCTTGGTGTAGATGATTACCTTCGATGGTATAATTCTCACCCTATTTTACTGTAATCTACTTATACTCTGTCATCACGTGTGAAATTGGTTCATTCCCGCTCGTAACGCACTCTTTAAATTAGGCACTTTTAGGTTTAAATTTAGTCACATATTCCACTACACTTTATGGCTTTGTCACCTTCTAGGTGTCGACCATCACAACTCAATTCGGAGCCTAAGTGGACAATTTGAGTCCCGGTGTGTCATACAAATTCAATTAATTGTTGTTATAATAGTATGCTTTTTCTTTTTAATGTATAAGTATATGTTTAATACAAAAAAAAAATGAATAAAAGGTATCCAAAACTAACAATAAAATATAAAAATTCATTACAAATGCATTATTTGAGTAAATAACTATAAAAATTGGAGTGTTCAATAACTTTTTTTTTTTGTTGAAATAAGTTCAGAACACTTCAGATCAAAAATTCAGAATTATCTGAATCCCTAAATGCGCTCCAATCTCTAGGGGTGTGTTTCAGAATGATCGGATCATAAACAACATTTCCAATTTTCATTCCAAAATTTCGGAATCAGGTCGGATAAAAAAAAATTAATTTGGAAGTTTTAGCATATTCAGAAATTTCGGAATCAGAGTAATCTCGAAAAATTCGGGACATAAATAAGAAATACATATATTTTCTATGTTTTTTAACATTCTCTAACTTTTTTCGTACATGCAATTTATCTATTTTAATATTTGGTATATGGTTATGTATAAATTCTATTAATTTGTGATATACTAGGATGCTTATCTTTTTAATATATAAATGTATGTTTAATATGAAAACAATAAACCAAATGTATCCAAAACTAACAATAAATACGAAAGTTAATTACAAAATATATAATTTGAGTAAATAACTATAAAATCGAAATATTTTGAAAGTTTTTTTATTTGAATACTTCAAAAAAATTTGCATAAAAAATTTATAATTCTCATAATCTCTCTAAATGCATTTCCGTTTTAATTTTTTTTTAAAAATATTCGAATTTGAAATTTTCAGATTCGGAAGTTTTTCCAATTCCAGGAGTTGGAAATACCATTCCAACTTGCACCCCTTCCAATCTCCGTTCCAAGGTTTTAGAATTTCCGGATTCGAATTCAGAAATTTTATCTTTAGAACCGGAAACACCATTCTAAATTGCACCCCAATAAACAAACCCACCAAGTGTCATCTATGTCCAATTGAGGCCATTAACCCAGCCCCATTTCTGTTATCTTATTCTTTCATTCTTTTATGTTTTTGCTGTAACCTGCCCCTTTTTCAAGCTACGGTTAATATGGTTGTTCTTAATTTGAAGCTCAATGTACTATAACTAATGGTGTTGAGAGTTTTGAGACCCACTACTGACACTTTTTAATACAAGCAGATCCTACATGCATAATATAGTTTATTTATTAAAGAGTGTATCAACAAGTGTGTAACCCTAATTTTAATACATTTGAAGCTCAACGTACTACATGATAATACCCCGTAGCTTGACAAGCATACACAACAATGTTGGAGACTTGTCTTTATTCTTTTATATAGTAGAGTAATGTTACACTTACCTTATATTTGTATCATCTCTCTAGCAAAAGAAGAGTCCACAAATACATGTGGGTTCCATCTCTGTTAAAAAAATATACCAAATGATGGTACAAGTACTTGTGGCAAAAGTAGCATTTTTGTATATAGTATGCTTATGTGCATTATACTCCATATACTGAAACTAGCCATAACAAAAAAGAAAGTACATGTCTCCCACTTATTGACCAATTCAAATCAAATAAAACAGAATCTAATTACGAAAATGATCTCTCGTAATTAATTTAAGGAATGTTTTATTGTCAACATTAATATTAGCCCTAGCTAGCTAGCTTGCAGGGTTTGATCCATTTTAACTAATTACTGCTCCACTTTTCATGATCGTCTTCTAAATTCAGAACAGATGAAGTTGCATTGAGGCCATGGACACGATCATGATCATCATTTGGCTGAAATATCTGGTCATCGTGATGATCATGAACACTAGCGGTCCAATTTTCCAACATTGCTTCACCCATCAAACCTTCAAGCTTGGTGATTCCATTTTCCATTTCTTGATCACACTTATTGATTTGATCTTGGAGAAAATTATCTGTATTTAATAAATCAGATATGAAAAGGTCATCGATATCGAAATCTATGAGAAAACCACAAGGCGGTGAGTCCTCCTGCGGATCCTGAGACGCTGATGAACTCGGGCTTTCCCACGGGAACAAACCAGGGTTTACATTTAACCTATCAATCATTTGATCGTGACCGTCCAAATGTGATGGGATGACAACCTTCCTGCACTTAAACGCTTTCGTTCGAATCACCTGGACCGTCTGATGAGACTTTGATGCTGGTTTCGGTTTTGGTGTGTACTCTTTTGAGTTAGTAGTACTAGTAAGTTCATGATGAGGAGCCTTGTCGCTTCCTTGCTCCGTTTTCTTGCTCAGAGTGGTGTTCCAGTAGTTCTTGATCTCATTGTCGGTTCGTCCCGGCAGTCTTCCAGCGATCAATGACCACCTGATGAAATACATACATCACCATAACAAGTACAAATTCAAAAGTTAATCTTGCTTCTATATGTGCTTTAATGAGTATGCATGGATATACTGGCTTCCATTTTCTCTATAATTTAGGAATTGTAACATGTTTTTCTTTCTTTTGGTTTCTTTTGTTCTGGCCTTTTTTCGTTTCCATTTTCTCTATAATTCTCTATAATTGGACGACTTTACTATTTATTCTTGTGAGCTTTGTTTTTATATAGATGGGGGACGGCCGGTGGGATCCCAGAGCGTATAGAACTTTCATCTTCAAGTCTAAATCGTCTTACTTCGGAATAGCTAATATCACCTAATATTCTATTTATTATTCAATAGAAACAAATATTTGCATCAATATTATTATTCAGATGTGTGTTGTTGATGTTAAAATTTGAACTGACGGTCAAGATTGAATTGAAAAAAATAATAATCAACATAAAAACGGAGCTGTACTCATTCTTGCATGCATGCATACATACATACATACATACCTGTTTCCAAGAAGCTTATGTAGTCTAATGATGAGCTCTTCTTCTTCACTGGAAATGTTACCTCTCTTAATGTCAGGCCTCAGATAGTTCAACCATCGCAGTCTGCAGCTCTTTCCACACCGGTTTAACCCTGCAGCAACATAGTTAATGCTAATTTGGATCCTACGCATACAGCATCTGAAAAAAAAATATTGTAAATTTAAATATGTAAAGTGCATACACACACATACCAGCTCTTCGAGGAAGGTCTCGCCATTTTCCTTCTCCATTTGTTTCAATGTAGTTGGTAAGGATTTTATCTTCCCAAGCTAACCATGCTCCCCTGTTTAGCCCTTCTTTATCAGAGCATGGTTTTCTTCCCATCTCTCTCTCTCTCTCTCTCTCACATAGAGAGTTCAAAGTTCAAAAACAACAGTCCAGCTTTGGAGCGTGTTTGATGGATTAGAGCTTTAGATTACTCCCCATGTTGATATAAAAGGACATATATAGTGCATGGAGTAATGCCAAATACTAAAAAAAGTATAAAAACTAAAAGATATGAAAGTTGATGATTTATTTATTACTTATATGTTGATAAACGTGTTTATTTTTATTGGTGACACATCATTTAGTTTGTAAATTTAGTTTTTAAATTTAGTGTCTTTAGCATTACCCATGTGCATGTGATGTAAGATTCAGAAAGAGATCCCCTCCGAATCCCTTCCACCAAATACTCTCCATCAATTAATCCGAATATTTGAAATTTGATCCAACGGCTAAAAATAGGAATCAACTTTAAAATTATATAATAATTTTAACCGTTAGATTAAATTTCAATAGCTCGAATTAATTGACGAGAAGAATTTGATGAATAAATCCGGAAATAATCATTTCCGTAAGATTCTCAGAACTGAATCTCAACATTTCGTGTCATCTTGTCACACCACTTGGCCTCAGCATTAAATATCCAACGTCTGTGATTCTGACCACTCTGCCTCAGTTTTTAAAAGGGCCAATTGAAGCCAATTTAGCTTAATAGAAAAATGATTAATTAAAGCTAATCATCAACAGTCACGTTGTTCAATATCTTCGTTAATTAAGATCTCTTCACACCATGTACCAAACTTTCATCAAAATTCTGTCTGGGGAAAATTGTTAATTGTGACGGGAATACAAGTGATATATTATGTGTTTTAATAGGAGCTGTGTGAAATTTTATTTTTAAGTTATAAATTTTTTAGCACACATATTTCACTATTTGTATAATGACACGTAATATAAAATCTCGTTTACCGATCACATCGAAAAATCTCTTGTGTCTGGGACCACTTCCACTCATTTTCAATTACCATGTGGACCTTCTGTAAATATTAATTAAGTTTAACCATGTTTAGTCCATTACTTTGACTTTGTGTACTCGGGATTTGGGTTTTCACTGACATTATTTCTCTGGTTAACCGCTTGAATCCCAAAAAAGCTTTTGATTTCCCCACTCCTGCTCTTGCCGCTAGACAGTTGGTTTAGATGACCTATATCTTATTAGAGTTTTAATAGATGATCTAATAATAATTTAGTTTGGTAAAAAAAATTAACGAATGATTTGATAACGACCTAATTTGTTAACGAGTTGACTTGACATCTATTATTTCGTATCATTCTGTATCTGGTTAACAAATCATGTAAAAAATTGTTAAGCGTAGTTAGAAGGTTTGAGATCGTTCAAAATCTTTGGCTCGTTGAGTCATTGGTGCTAGATGTATTAGATGACAAAATGGAAGGGAAAATAAAAACATCTATAGGCTCCTAGTACTATTAAAGAAATATGATAATGTAAAATAATGTCTAAATAAAGACGATGATGTAAAATATTGAAAAGAAACTTGTACAGGGGTTTACATTGACAACCAATGAAAGAATCATTCCTCTAATTAAGCAATAAATTTTTTTTTTATGGAACTATCAGATCAAATATACAACATGTAAGTAAATTTATTCCTTAATTTTTGGATATCAAACATCGACGTAACAATTACTACATTTTGTGGAGCAAAAAATAATCATAAAACGACACGTGAATTTTTGAGTGAAGATAACAAATTTACCCTCAAAGCATACCGAGTCTCCTACACGCGAGTAATGAAGAATCATCCATCAACCAAATCAGGAGTACCCAAAATAGGTAACAAGTTCAAATTTGTCTCATCTATCCTCATTCCATAACCTCCAAAAACCTCTCAAAACATTTCTTTTATTATGATAATTAGCCAATTAATATATTTATACCTAATTAATATATTTTTTTGCTAATTGAATCACCAAATAACATCCCAAAACACACTTAAAGGCCGGCCACACCCCATTCCCTATATATATGACCCTATTTCTTCTAAAAAGCGAAGTTGATACTCTTGCAAAACTCCCAAAAATCCTCTAAACACTTTTTCTCTCTAAATTCTAACTTTGGCATCGGAGGTTCTTCGGCCAAAGCCCCCCCATTCATCGTGGGCACGTGAGGTTATTGGCCTTGACCAAATGTGTTGATTGTTTTGTAGGTGCAATTTTGTCAAAGAAGAAGAAGGCGAAAATTTGCATCCACAAATTGGTGCTTTCATTGAGAGTTGAGATTCACACTCGTAGAAGACTCTCGCACAAAAAGGTTTTTTCTCTATTTTCTCTATTTACTAGTCCATTTGTATTTTTCGTACGTTCTTATTATTAAAAAAATTTATTTGCAAAGATTCTTTGATAAAACGTGAAAGAGAAATACAATGGCTAGAAATTTAGAAAATTCCACAAGTGAAAATTCCAATATTCAAGAAATGGGACCGTGGCAATACACAAGACTAAATGTGATCTTCAGAGTGGCACCGCCACTACAAGGCTCAACCATGGCAACCACCGCAGTGGCCACCATGGCAATCACCCACGGCGAGGTCCATGACTCTATCACCACGGCCCAAGCCATGTCACTCCATGCCCAACGCGAGCCATATACGTTGCCAACCCAAGCTCAAGCCTCGCATTCGCGAGCATTACACGCCGAGCAGCCTGCTCCCGACTAGCAGCTCACTCACATGGCCCAGCTTGCTCCCACCGAGCAGCCTACTCTCGTGGCCTAGCCTGCTCCGACGAGCAGCCCATTCCCGTGGCCTAGCCTTCTCCCGACGAGCAGCCCACTCTCGTAGCCCAAATCGGTCCAAGATTAGTTCAACCATCTCGGTTTCAAATTTTTGAGCTTACAATCGAACCGGGGGCATTCTCACCATATTTCTCGGTGGATTTGACATTTCCCAACTCAAATCTCGCGCCCGGAGTCTACCACTTTTCCACTACTTAAGGAGGCACATTCCTTCCAAGCTCTTCCAATCCAAATGGTGAAGAACACTTGTCTCGACAAGTCATAGAGTTGACAAGCGCCCTAGCACAGCAAACGCCCTTGGTGAACCAGCTCTTGCAACGCACTAAGATGCAACGTGCCCCAAATGAGGTGTCCCAAAGTAGGACAAGGGCAGATGAAGAACCTTTCCAGCACAGTAGACGGAAAGAAGCAGTCACTCAATCCAGTTCAAGTTCAACCAGCAGCCTGTGAGTTAACCGCTCGCTTGCTAGGAACATACCACACCCACCGCGGCCTGGCATAGACGAGCCGAATATATGGAAGAACAGCTTAGACCAACACATCACGATCGGGGGCAGTCGAGAGCTCTGCCACCCTAACAAAGGAAAATTCAGGAAGAAGAAAAAAGGCTCCTGACCAAGCGATTGACCAATTTCTCGCGCCAACTAAGCCTCAAAAGGGTCTACTCTCCAGTACGAGATGATAAACTAATTGATCTCCAACACGAAAGGGTAAACTAATTCCCCGACACCCAAAAAGGGTCTGCTCTCCAGTGCAAGAGGATAAACTAATTGCTCTCTAGTGCGAGAGGGTAAACCAATTCCCCGATACCCATATGGGTTTGCTCTCCAGTGGAAGAGGGTAAACCAATTCCCCAACACTCATATGGGTTTGCTCTTTAGTGCAAGAGGATAAACTAATTGCTCTCTAGTGCGATAGGGTAAACCAATTCCCCAACACCCATATGGGTTTGCTCTCCAGTGCGAAAAGATAAACTAATTGCTCTCCAATGCGAGAGGATAAACTAATTGCTCTCCAGTGCAAGAGGGTAAAACAATTCCCTGACACTCATATGGGCTTGCTCTCCAGTGCGAGAGGATAAACTAATTGCTCTCCAATGTGAGTGGATAAACTAATTGCTTTCCAGTGCGAGAGGTTAAACTAAATCCTTAACACCCATTTGGGTAAGCTCTCTAATGCAAGAAGCCCACATAGTTTAAAAGATCGAATGCTTGAAGATCAACTAAGCAACAAATGTTGAAAAATCAAACTCAAGCAGTTTCCTCATTTTCTACAAGCAGCCCAGATGTGGCAGCCCAAACAATTGTCTATCCCACGCCACTTCCTCGCCCTATGCCGAACCAATCCTTGGCTACAATCAAGCCGAGTTGCTCAAGCAATGGCCCCTGCCACATCACCTACTTGGCCCATGCCAAGCCGACTCCTGGCCCCTGCCAGCCGACGTGCCGCACCATCCCGACAACTACCCCGTGGAAGCACCGCCTAAGAAGAAGACAAGAAGAAATTAAGTTTTTATTACATTGGTGCGGCACGAAGAAGACGAAGAAAGCTACGAAAAATGGTCCTTTGCACGAGCAAGATGTAAAAGATTGCTAGATGAGGGTGAACAAATATCCTCTAAGCTCTCTCTCTTGCAGAGTAGAATAAATCACTCTCCAAAGTTGATTTAATAACCCACTTAAGGTGGACTTAAATAGGCTTTGAGAGAAATTTATTTCCTTTTCCTATAAGGATCTAATTTCATATTAAAAAGGGAATCTACATCAAAACAAGAAGCAGTCCTAAGTTTCCTAAGAAGATCTCTACACCTGCTGCACTTTCCTACGAGCAGCCCAGCAGGTGTGAGGGCATTTGTGGAGCCAAAAATAATCACAAAGCGACACGTGAATTTTTGGGTGAAGATGACAAATTTACCCTCGAGGCATACCGAGTCTCCTACACGCGAGCAATGGAGAATCATCCATCAACTAAATCAAGAGTACCCAAAATAGGTAACAAATTCAAATTTGTCTCATCTATCCTCATTCCATAATCTCCAAAAACCTCCCAAAACATTTCTTTTATTATGATAATTAGCCAATTAATATATTTATGCCTACTTAATATATTAATTGCTAATTGAATCACCAAATAACATCCCAAAACACACTTAAAGGCCGGCCACACCCTATTCCCTATATATATGACCCTATTTCTTCTAAAAAGCGAAGTTAATACTCTTGCAAAACTCCCAAAAATCCTCTAAACACTTTTTCTCTCTAAATTCTAACTTTGGCATCGGAGGTTCTTCGGCCAAAGCCCCCCCCATTCATCGTGGGCGCGTGAGGTTCTTGGCCTTGACCAAATGTGTTGATTGTTTTGTAAGTGCAATTTTGTCAAAGAAGGAGAAGGCGAAAATTTGCATCCACACATTTTATATTAAGAGTATCTAAGTATTCATGCTCAGAGAACAAGAAGTGGTACGTCATATATTATTATACAAATGAATGAAAGATTTTTTTAAATATTCTTCTACTTATATAATAACATATAACGTATGTACTCAAATTCTATACTGAAAATCTCGCGTGCTAGAGCTTGCATGCATAATTGCACATGCAATGCAGCCAAACTTGCCAGTTCTTATACATTCGAATAGTCCTTGTCAACTAACGGTACTTATTCTTCTCCAAATATGTAGCACATTTTTTGTTGTTGAGAAATTTGGAAATATGCCATTTTAAATAACCTCTAAAATTGATGTTTAGATGACTTTGGTACCCTCTGCCAAAACTTTCTCTTTCTTCCAACATTGTGATTTTTTTATTCCAAACCTTATCCTCGTTGTTGAACCACCATGTTACTCTGTTATCTCTACTCAAACACAATAAAATCAAGAGATCAGCACATCAATCACTTGGTGCAAGCGACTGTCAGTTTTTTCTTATCACAAACTCCGCAGCTAACAACCTCCATCGAATGATGAGTTTCACAATTGCCATCCGAGCTGTACTTGAGTAGTCATTGAGTGATGTGTAAGTCTATGAGAGGTATTCGAGACCTCGAGTAGTAAAATTCAATAATTGAAATAGAGATGAGGGGTTTAGAGAGGAGAAACACCGGAGTTCATAGAAGAGAGTTTTAGTCTTAGAGCCATTTAGTCTTTAAAACATCAAATTTGGTTAGTTTATTAAGAGTTAGAGACTGATAGCAATTTTTTTGAAAGTAGAATCATCTCCCTTTAAATTCTCTCCCATCTCCTCCTCTTCTCTCTCACTTTCCTCTTCTTTTTTTCTCTTTCTATATAAAAAAATCAACACAAATGTTGACGTGATTTAATCGTGATCATTCAAATAAAAGAAAACTACAAAGAAAGATAATTTAAAAGAGAAAGAATCGTACTAGCTATATTTTTTTTAATTGTCCCATTGAATAATATATGTCGGGTGTCGTGACCACTACAATAATAATATGGTGTTTTTGTGGTCTGTGATCGTATTCTTGACTTGTTAGGCTGAGTGACGTGCTTCAGTTGGACCATGCACATTTATATTTTCTGGATCCACAATGGACCTTTAAATTTAAACACTACAATATGAAGAAGAAAACTACGAAAATCAGCAAAGCAGCAGTGCACAGTCGACACTTTTTATACTCCACCAGAACTTTGAAAACCGTTGGATTATTCGAGGCATATAATGTCCAAGCAATTTCTATGCTAATTTTATTAGTTTTTACTGAGATGAACTATTCATGATGATGATGATGATGAGAATGGAAATCGCAGATTTTAACCATAAATGGGTGAATAAGGAAGTACACATAGTGATAGATCTAGGATTCGAACGTTGAGGGTTTAAATGTTAAGGATCAAACTTTTTTAATTGAAACAGAGCATGAAGCGTATAAAAAATATTTCAGTTTATTCACTGAGACATTTCATCGAACACTTGATGGGCTTGTTGTCGTCAGTCGAATCATGTAGCGCACATGTTAACATCGGCATATATTGAAGCAATCAGATAAATGCTATTGAGAAATTTGTCGATTGCTCCCGATGCAACCTACCGAGTGCTGCCGAGTATGCTTGATATGCATTATATCAAACACTTGGTGCATTATATCAAACACTTGGTGGATATAAAAGGAAATCATACCAAACATTCAAAGGATTCTCAGAAGACCTTTACATGTATATTTTTCATATTCCAATTGGTCTTGGGACCACCTTGGTCCCAATGTGCATCCCCTAATGGGTACACGAATGTATAAACACTATGTTAAAAAATAAATTTTATTAGATTATATGTTATATTAGCTAACACCATCATATAATGGCTTAACTCATTTTCACCACTATGGTAAAAACCCACTTACGTATAAACACTGTGTGTTGTGGGATTTATTGTTCGCACCTAACATAAATCAGAGAATATTGAGCAATTCAAATTTGAGTATTTGTTACTGAGTGGTACTGAGTGGTAGGTGGACGCATGAAACTTCGCATCAGCTGAACATTAGCATCAACACATTCCACCCACGAGTTTTACATGTTACATTGTCATTACTCATGTCATGTGGAAAAAGAAAGGGAGTGACTTTGTTAGCCAAATCATATACCCCTCATACCTGTATGTCCTCATGTTCTATAGAAAAATTAGTCATCTGCCTCACATCTACGTGTTTGGCAATTATCTCATTTTTGTCGTTTTACTTTTATTTTTAAGTTCACTTATTTTAGTATCATTGTTTTTTTTGTCAAAGTAGGTTGTGAAAAATAATGAACGTAACCACCCACAGTCCCACTATGTGGGGTATTTTTGTATGCACGTTTTTTTTATTTTTTGAAATCCTAATGGGAAAAGGATAATTTGGATATTATGAAAGTTTCACTATTTTTGTCTTCTCCTTTATATATATAAATAAGATAAACATTCCCACGTCTCATTAAACTCAACCAAGACGGTGACTGCAGTGTCCATGGTAATAAATTATAAAATTCTTAAGCCACCTTTTGTGCCTAGAATTGGATTGAATTGGATGACACATAAATACAATGCATATATTGAAGGTAGATGTAAATAATTTTTTTTTTCTTTTATTTTGGGGAAGATTAGAAGGGAACATGAAAGAAACATATCTCTTCTAGTCCTACTATTTTATTTTTTTTTAAGATTGAAAGAATAAATTTCTTTAACGAGTGATATATCTTGTACCTTCAAATTAGACATAATTTCATAATTTCTTTCTCATCTTCAATATAGTGAATGATCCAATCCAGTTACTAAACGTCGAGCAATCCCATTGTCACATATTTTATTAAATACGTTCAGCTTCCACGGACGTGGGCCAATAAATATAAGTTATTTTTATAACAAGTAGTTTAGAAGCCCAAAACTCAAAGAAAATTTGGACGGGTTTCAACAATCATATCTGGGTAGCACAACAAGAATATCATATTGTGTAACAAATTTGATCATTGACGCTTAACAAATTTAGGGTTGCGTTTTGACGGAAAATTAAGGGACAGAAATTTAAACGGAGTTAGTTAAAAGGTTCATTATTTTATATTATAATAAATTTAGAATTAGAGACTAATACTTACAAATTTTAAGTTCAAAGATCAAATTTGCTTTTCAGTGCAATTCAAAGACTAGTACTACTTTCAACTTGAGCTTCCATATTCCTACCATTATTATCTTCCAAGGATGATATAAATTGGTTGTAAGTTCAAGGTCTGGAAATTGTTCCTCACTGTATTCAATGGAAAATTTTAAAATACTTACGGTCGTAGAAGGATATATTGGAAAAGGACTTGATAGTGCTTCTTTGAAAGCACTTCCTAAATATTTTCCCCAAACTTTTTAAAAGAAAGCGCAAAGTTTACCAAATTCATATAAATCTTGGGGCCCATAGATAATTGGGGGAAAAGTTGGATGTTGATATCGGTGTTTTAGTCTTCAAATTCCACCAAAATCTACCATTTAATGGAATCTTTAAACTCCCCATCACTTTCATAGCCTTGAGGTTTTTCGAAACTCTCGATTGAATACGCCTAGATTTTCAAACTCCGTCAAAAGCCTTATAAAGTCCACCAAAACTCTAGGTTGAAGACCACAAGAAGTACTCAAATGCCCAAACACCAAATTGTTTTGCATCAACCAAACCAATGGATCAAAACACTAATCAAATCAAAGAAACCAAAATTCCATACTTGCGTTTTCATTCAAAACTGATAAAAACCATTGTTTGTACCATACTTGACCAATCCCGAAATTACCAAGCACCGGTCAATGTTATACCATCAAGGACCCAGAAGAGTTTCCCTCCAACCAAGAGGCCAATCACACATGTCAAGGCCAGAACAAAGCTAGAAACTCTCTTCTATAAAAGGAGATCATTCTCCCATAATAATCCCTAATGTCATTTGTACTAAATCATTCACTAGTACTCACTAAAGGAGAGCTTGAACCTATGTACTTGTGTAATCCCTTCACAATTAATGAGAACTCCTCTACTCCGTGGACGTTGCCAATCTGGGCGAACCACGTACATCTTGTGTTTGCTTCCCTGTCTCTATCCATTTACATACTTATCCACACTAGTGACCAGAGCAATCTAGCGAAGGTCACAAACTTGACACTTTCTATTGTATCAAAGTCCTCACTGATTTTGTGCATCAACATTTAGCGCCGTCTGTGGGAAACGCACTTATTCCTACTCTCTTCAGCTTTGTCAAGCTGGTTTCCACCATTCATACACTCTTTTTTTACCAGGCATCCATCTCCAACATGGGAAACGAAGGAAGCCACAACACGCAGAACGATACCCCATCGCATCTCGTGCGAAGCAACGAAATAAGGAACCAAATAAGCTCGTTCTTCAAGCTAAAGTCGAGGAACTGAAGGCTCAGAACAACAAGATAGCAATAAAGAATGAGATCCTTCAAGAACAATATGAGAAGCTCTTCGAGACGTTCCACGAAACTAGGCGTACTCAAACATGCGAGCTTGTTGCCCTTGTAGACATCAACCATCATCTGGGTGCCTCCCAACACAGAGGGTCACCTTCCTTCGATATAGGTATCCCTGATGAAGAGCGAGCTGATCATCAAAACATTGATCAACATGAGACTTTTCTCAACCCAGTTGCTTCGACTTGAAGCAGGAAAAGTGGAGGAAAACACCTCATTGCAGAAGGGTTAGAAGAATCGAAAGTCGTTTATCGTGACTACCGAGATTTCCTAAAGCAACATCGAGATAATCCCCTCCATATAAGCTCGAATATCAATGACACAAGGGTTTCTAAAAGACTCAGTCCCCTCCCACGACCTAGGCCAGCTGCCAATCTAGGGAAGAAACGATAAGTCCCAGAGGAACATAAAGGTACAGGGGACTCGGAGGTATTCCGACAAACTCGCCTTAGAAGTCAGTACAATGAGACTAAGGAAAAACCACATGTTTTTGCTCAAACTTTCCTACTTCCAAAAGGCAATGTAAACTTACAGAAGAAAATTCTAGTGGTACATGACTACACTCAAGACCCCCTTGTCCTACAGCTCCTTGAGGAAGTAAACAAGTTGAAGGTTGAACGTCAGGCCGAGATACTTGACTGGAACCAACCCAGGCCTGTCCCTCTCATAAGGAGGATCCTTGACACCCCCTTCAAGCGAAGACAAAACAAAAGCTTGGTTTACAACTCTATACTGGAAGGGAGGACCCGATTGAACACATTAACCTCTTTAAGTCCACCATGGCATATCGGATGCACACCGACGAAGAGCGATGTCTTCTATTCCCTTCCACCCTCTCTGGCGGAGCTCTAAACTGGTATTGTCGTCTTCTACCCAAGACAGTAAACTCATTTGAGGAACTAAGGAAACTGGTTGTCTCTCAACACATCTTCCAAACCGATCGCTTACATTCTGCAGATGACTTGTACACTATTTGTCAGAAGCCGGACAAGTCACAATGAGAGTATGTCGGTAGCTTCAGCCATGAGTATTCTTGCTGCGCTGAGGCAGATGACAAGACCGCTCTCAAAGCCTTCACGGCAGGCCTACGTGATTGTTTCTTCAAGGACATGATCAATGCCAACACTTGGAAGACTTACTCTGAGGTGATGGCACAGGCTTACAACCACGCCTCCGTCGAAGTAAGGACATACCAAGGGAACCCCTATATGGTTGACATTTATCAACAAGTGGGAAGTGGAAGTTAAGTTCTACCAAGTGAAAAGATTTTGGCCATTTAGACATCCATTGCATCATCTCCTACCTCATTTAGCTACTCGCTAAGTCACCAAACGTATTTGTCTCTTAGTAAGATTAATTATTTTTACTCTCAGCAAACCCATTACAACAAGAGGGATAAAAGTTCGTATCAAGACAACCAGGGGTGCACATACCGTCAACTATTATGACTATGGTGACAAGCCTCACTCTTTTAAAGTGGGGGACTAGGTACTGAAGGAAATGTTATTATAAGAAGGCATACACATTACAAATGTTTTGACTCTTAACCGCTTGAGATCTTTTGTCACACAAGCCATTTGGCAAATATTTAAAGAAGAGGAAATTCAGACTTCTTCTGAGTCTTTTGCATTCCTAGCACTGGAACACTTAGTCTACGCTAACCTACCCCTATACTCCAACTCAGAGCTTCAACATGCGTACTTTGACACAAAGTATGTGATACTAAGTGTTACAACCAACATGGTTCACATATCGAAAGCATGAATCCCTTCATGCATAGCAAAACATTCATAAGCATCGCTCATGTCAATCAACATAAACATCATACATTCCAACACATTCATACATAAACATCATACATTCCAACGCATGCATACATAAACATCATACATTCCAACACATTCATACATAAGCCAACTATGCTTCGAAAGGGTTCAACATACATTGTGTCATTCAACACTTACTACAATGTGCCTCGGCACCTTGCCCTTATTCTCACCAACTAGGTGATGAAGGAACTCATCTTCATGCCACCAACCAGGTGATGAAATGTACAACCTGTACTCTCCTTCATGCCACCAACCAAGTGATGAAATGTACAACCCGTACTCTAATATTATTTGGCAACTTGCCACTTTTATCACCAACCAGGTGAAGAAGGAACTTACCTTCATGCCACCAACCAGGTGATGAAACATACAACCTGTACTCTAATATTATTTGGCAACTTGCCATTCTTATCACCAACCAGGTGAAGAAGGAACTCATCTTCATGCCACCAACCAGGTGATGAAATGTGAAGAAGGAACTTATCTTCGTGCCACCAACCAGGTGATGAAGGAACTCACATTTGTACCACCAACCAAGTGATGAAAGCAACTCACCATTCATTCCACCAATCAGAAGACGAGTGGTACAACTTGTACATGTGAACTCCTAGCATTCACAAATAATCAAAAACCCTTAAGCTTTACAACTCAACTAGGGGAGCATTTATGCCTAACAAGAGTTATAGTCACCAACAAAGTCTTATTGCAAGCCAACAACGGCTTCAGTGCATGGTATACGAAAATCAAGCTCTTTAGCCCTATTGCATCTGCTTCAGACATTTCTTCTCTGTAACAATGCAAACACTACAACTCATAGAAAGCTTCACACACTCTTGATCAAGACTGTTCGAAGCAAATTCAATTTATATGGTTCATCCAAACCTTCGACTACTACAAGGTGTGGCTTGCATCACAATCTCTTGCTCAACAGTGTGAAAGCAAAATTTGTATATGTTGTCTCTCCCACATTTTTAAATTTCTAGTTTTCCTAAAAAAAATGAAATTGGGAAATTCAACAAAGCTTCAACCTCAAAGCTTCCCCTACAAAGCTTGACCACAAAAGCTTCACCAACAAAAGCTTCAACAAATGGAGGGCAACTACAATTCTTAAAAGCTTCACACACTCTTGATCAAGATAGTGTGAAGCAAAATCAATTCATGGTACCCATCAAAGCTTCAACCTCAAAGCTTCACCACAAAAGCTTCACCAACAAAAGCTTCAACAAATTGAGGGCAACTACAATTCTCAAAGCTTCACTTACAAAGCTTCACCACAAAAGCACCACCAACAAAAGCTTCAACAAATGGAGGGCAACTACAATTCTCAAAAGCTTCACACACTCTTGATCAAGTTAGTGTGAAGCAAAATCAATTCATGGAACCCAACAACGCTTCAACCTCAAAGCTTCACCACAAAAGCTTCACCAACAAAAGCTTCAACAATTGGAGGGCAACTACAAATGCCAAAGCTTCACACACTCTTGATCAAGATAGTGTGAAGCAAAATCAATTCATGATACCCAACAAAGCGTCACCTACAAAACTTCAACACAAAAGCTATACCAACAAAAGCTTCAACAAATGGAGGGCAACTACAAATGCCAAAAGCTTCACACACTCTTAATCAAGATAGTGTGAAGCAAAATCAATTTATGGTGTCAACGAAGCTTCAACATCAAATCTTCACCTACAAAACTTCAACTCCAAAGCTTCACCTACAAAAACTTCAACTCCAAAGCTTCACCTACAAAAGCTTCAACTCCAAAGCTTCACCCACAAAGCTTCAACTCCAAAGCTTCACCTACAAAAGCTTCAACTTCAAAGCTTCAACACAAAAGCTTCACCTACAAAGCTTCAACACAAAAGCTTCACCTCCAAAGCTTCGACTACAAATGCCAAAAGTTTCACACACTCTTGATCAAGATAGTGTGAAGCAAAATCAATTCATGGTACCCAACAAAGCTTCAACCTCAAAGCTTCAACACCAAAGCTTCACCTACAAAGTTGAAAGCTTCACCTCCAAAGCTTCGACTACAAATGCCAAAAGTTTCACACACTCTTGATCAAGATAGTGTGCAGCAAAATCAATTCATGGTACCCAACAAAGCTTCAACCTCAAAGCTTCACCTACAAAGCTTCAACACCAAAGCTTCACCTACAAAGTTTAATATATATATATATATATATATATATATATTCGAAAATTCAAAAATTTAAAAATTCGAAAATTCGGAAAGAAAAAAAAATAAAAAAATGGCCTAGGCCTCATTTTCTTTGGGCCTAACAACTTTCATAACAAATATATATGAAAGATGAGTTTTGGGCTACCACTTAGAAAGGAAAATGGTGAAGTTTTGTTACTTTGGAAATTTGGCTACTAGCAAGACACCTCCTTCGTCAACTCCCTCGATCGGAGACTTGGGGGACTCCTTTCATATGCTACTACACCTTGGTACTTGAAAGGTTCACGAACTCAGATCTTTCAAGTCTCCAACCGAGAAGTTTTCCTCACTCGGAAAATTAAGGGAGCGCTACCTCAACCTACATGCTTCACTCACAAAGCTTCAACATACAAGCTTCAACAAAAGAAAAAAATTCAAATAACTTTAGTGAAGAAGGCCTTGGTGTATTTAACACAATACGTTGAAATGAAGCAAATCTTATTTATTGATATCTCAAATAAGTTACAAATATGTACATATACATGAATCAAAATAAACAAACAAGATGGAGCCTTCACAAATGTTACTCAGGAGAAGTCTTAGCAGTCGGTAGAGCCTCAGAAAGAGGAAGCACCGGAGGGTGATCATTCGGAGTCTCAGTACAGGGCAGAACCCTAGAAGGATAAGGCAATGAAGGCTAATCATTTAGAGCTTCATTACGCAGTACAGCCCCAGAAGACGAAGGCAATAAATGCCTTTGGAACAAACTCACATACCTCTGATGATCAAGTAAAATCTGACCATCAAATTCCTGCAGCTGGTCGAGCTTCCTCTTCATGTTTATAGCATAGTCATGTGTGAGCCTGTGCAACTGTTTATTCTCATGCTTGAGCCCTCTTATCTCCTGTTTGAGACTTATCACTTCAGCTGCTAATGATTTAACTTGGCGGGTTCGAGCAAATAGGCATTGGGCCATATTAGACATAGAACCTACACACTGAACACTGAGAGTCAGAGAATCCTTAACAGGCAACTCATCAGACCATTTGGAAAGTAGTCTGTTATCTTTGGGAGTGAGAAGGTTCATGGCTACCACCGCAGCGTTCATATCATTCTTCATCACAGAGTCCCCAATGGTAAGAAGACCAGTAGGGGATAAGAAAAATGGGCGCCATATATTGTCTTGAGAAAGCATGGCTGCCTCTTCACCAAAGTTCAAGTCAAAACAACGGTCGGATGGGCCAGACATTTTCAGAAATGATGAAAGAGAAATGAGGTCCAATAAATCTCTGAAGTACAAAAATAAGGGGAAAATTCCTACAAGCAATAACTCTCTTAATATACTTCTTGAACACAATTGGTGCCCTTATAAAAGAAAGAGCAGCAGGGCCGTTTGTTCAAAAATCGAAGAGGCACCACTCTCCGGATTTCAATAAGCGGATTTTCCTGAGTAAAATCTGTCGACAATCTCCACACACAACATCAACTCCTCGGGTACCCCAGATAACATTGCCAAAGATCTCTAACAAAGTTTAGACACATAAAATTTGAAGGTCCAGCTACCCTACTATTACCCACAAGGGTAAAGGAACAGCATCACGGCTTGATAACTGGAAAGTCCATATATGTGTCAACCTCCTTGCTTCGTGGCAAGGCAGACTGGCAAAAATGCCCAACCTTTACTCACATCCAAGAAAACATTCCCAACAAGATTGCTTGCTCAAAAATCGAAGAGGCACCGCTCTCCGAATCTCGAAAGCCAGATCCCCCAACAGAATTACTTGCCCAAAAATCAAAGAGGCACCGCTCTTCAAATCTCGAGAGTCATACCCCCAACAGGATCAGGATTACTTTCTTAAAAATCGAAGAGGCACCGCTCTCCGAATCTCGAGAGCCAGACTCCCAACAAGATTGCTTTCTAAAAAATCGAAGAGGTACGGCTCTTCGATTCTTGAAAGACAGACTCTCAAGGATTGCTTGTTCAAAAATCGAAGAGGCAACGCTCTCTGAATTTCGAGAGCCGGATCTTTAACATATCTTCTTTCCTGAAAACCGAAGAGACACCACTCTCCGAGCTTTGAGAGCCAGATTTCCTTGGATAAAGCTTGTCTGCAATCTTCACACGCAACATCAGCTCTCCCTCTTCTCCATGTCCTTTTCTTTGTCCTTATTGATGTCTACAGAACAAGGAGAAAGAGAACAATCAGCCGGAACACGAGATCAAACTTTCGATCTTAGACTGACTGTTTGGAACTCTGATTGCTTACTTTATCTGTCACCTCTTTTGGCAAATCTCCTCACTCAGAAACTTAGGGGACTCCTACTATAGGGTTTGTATCTCGCTTAACCAAGCCCGAAACTACAAGTAAGCTTCAAGTGAAATTGATACATTACTTTGTGCATCTCCATCGGTTAAAGATACCACCCCTAGATGGAGGAAAAGTACTTCTAGAGAAGATGTCATATCTACCTATGAGACAGATAAGGCAAGTAAAAACGATACCATACTTTGGTACTTAGAAGTTTCGTAATTACTCAGTGGGTTGGATCTTACAAGTCCCCAACCGAGGAGCTTCTCTCACTCGGGAACTTAGGAGAGCACTGTTTGTACCATACTTGACCAATCCTGAAATTACCAAGCACCGGTCAACATTATACCGTCAAGGACCTAGAAAAGTTTTCCTCCCACCAGGAGGTCAATCACAGTGTAATACATGTCAACATCAAGAGGCCAATCACAGGGCGACACGTGTTAACATCAAAGGCCAATCACAGCATGACACGTGTCAAGGCCAGAACAAAGCTAGAAACTCTCTTCTATAAAAGGAGATCATTTTCCCACAATAATCCCTAATTTCATTTGTACTAAATCATTCACTAGTACTCACTAAGGGAGAGCTTGAACCTATGTACTTGTGTAAGCCTTTCATAATTAATGAGAACTCATCTACCCCGTGGACGTAGCCAATCTGGGTGAACCATGTACATCTTGTGTTTGTTTTCCTATCTCTATCCATTTACATACTTATCCACACTAGTGACCAGAGCAATCTAGCGAAGGTCACAAACTTGAAACTTTCTGCTTTACCAAAGTCCTCACTAATTTTGTGCATCAACAACCATTAATTTATCAAAATCATGCTTATTCTTATTAATATTATGGACACATAACAAAGCACAAAAAATCTTTAGAGACTTTGCAGATTGAGGCGCCCCAACAACGTAATCAACTTCGATCACGTTTTCCACATACTCCTTGACCTTGTCCTTCTCCATCTTCACTAGCTGTTGCTTCGAATCCAAGCCTTCAAGCTCCTTCACACCCAGAAACACTGTTAGTGACGCGATCAAATACCCTTTCGCCCTCACATGTGAAATTTTTTCCAGCGAGGATCCTTTTCCAACCACTTGAATCCAAAAAAAGTTTTGATTTCCCCACTCCCTGTTCTTACCACTACACAGTTGGTTCAGATGACCGATATCTTATTGGGTTCTTAATAGGTGATCAAATAACGATTTGGTTCGCTAATTGTTCTTAACGGATGATCTGATAATGACCCAACTTATTAACGAGTTGACCTGACACATGTTATTTCGTATCGTTTTGTATCAAATTAACAAATCATGCAAAAAATTGTAAAGCCTAGTTAGAAGGTTCGAGATCGCTCAAAATCTTTGACTCGTTGAGTCATTGGTGGGCTTTGGGGCATCTACCATCGCCAAAAAAGAGTTTGCTTCTAAACAGATGTATTAGAGCAAAATGGAAAATAAAAACATCTTTTGGCTCTTGGTAACATTAAAGAAAGATGATACTGTAAAATAATGTCTAATTAAAGATCATGACGATGTAAAATATTGAATAGAAAATTGTACAGGTGTTTACATTGACAACCAATGAAAGAATAACTCCTCTAATTAAGCTATCCAATCAAATATCCAACATGTAAGTAAATTTCTTCCTTAATTTTTTGATATTAGACAATCGAATTGGATAGGAAATCGTTTACTATCGTAACAATTACTACAATTTATATTAATGTTAGGAGAAATTATCAATGTATCTGAAACAGAAGTGGTACGTCATAAGTTCTTATACAAATAGATAAAAGTTTTTTTTAAGTGTTCTTTCAATTATATAATGACATATGACATATTCTACACTGAAAAAATCTCTTGCATGCATAATTGCATATGCAATGCAGCCAAACTCGCCAGTTCTGATACATTCGGAAAGTCCTAGTCAGCTGACGGTACTTATTCTTTTCCCAATATGTAGCACATTTTTTTTGTTGAGAAATTTGGAAATATGCCATTTAAATAGCCTTTAAAATTGATGTTTAGAAGACTTCAGTACCCTCTGACAAAACTTTCTCCTTCTAATATTGTGATTTTTTTACTCTAAACCTCATCCTCGTTGTTGAACCATCAGGGTCCGGCAATACCACGTGACTCTGTTATCTCTACTCAAACGCAATAAAATTAAGAGATCAGCACGTCAATCACTTGGCCCAAGCTAGTGCCGGTTTTTTCTTATCACAAACTCCACAATTAACAATCTCCACCGCACAATGAGTTTCACAATTGCCACCCGAGCCGTACTTGAGTAGTCATTGAGTGATGTGTGAGTAAGTGAGAGGTAGTCGAGACCTCGAGTAGTAAAATTCAATTATTGAAATAGAGATGAGCGGTTTAGAGAGGACAAACATCGGAGTTCAAAGAAGAGAAAGTTTTAGTCTTAGAGCAATTTAGTCTTTCGAATATCGAACTTGGTTAATTCAATAAGAGTTAGAGATTTATAACAATTTTTTTTTTAAGTAGGATTCTCTCCTTCAAATTCTCCCCCCTTCTCCCCTTCTCTCTCACTTTCCTCTTTTTTTCCTATCTCTATAAATAACTTAACACAGTAGAAGTCTCTTCCTTCAAATTCTCTTTTACACCCTTCTCTCTTGACTTTATTTCTTTTTTTATTTTCCCCCTCTCTAGTTCTTATCTACTCCCTATCAAAACTTGTTGCCTAGCTCCAAATCCTATCGGCCCCTCAAGATAGAACCTGATAAGGGTTCATAATCATGAAAAGTAAAGCTGACCCATGGAATTTTTTTTTTCATATTAATTAGAACCATATATATGACCAGTAGAGATATATATGGCTTTGAAAATATAGATCACAAAACAGCCTAACTAGAACCAAATTTTCCATGAAAGGCTACATAAAACTAACAACACTTTCCATTATGCAAAGTAGTAATATCTTCGCTTGTTTATGCATCCCTTTAACTTTTTTGGGGGACATGTTTCAACTATAAAAGAAAAAAAAAATATAAAGTTTGTGATAACAATATTAATACTGTATGTCTGAATCCATTAACGTAAAAGCACAGAACATGAAATAGACACTGCAACGAAGTGTCTAAATTCACAGAACAATAAACAAACATTGTGCTGCAATGTTTGAATCAATAAACTTATTTGAATCTCAATGCATAATCACATAACATAAAACAGACACTGCAACGAAGTGTCTAAATCCACAGAACAGGAAACAGACACTGCAACGAAGTGTCTGAATCCACAGAACAAGAAATAGACCTACTTGAATCTAAATCCAAAACTAAACAACATAACCACCATGAATTAACATACACAGAGCCAACAAATATGCCGAAACAGACTAAATTTGTTATATGCCCAAACCAATTTTAACATCCAAACAAGCTCAAATTCAAAACTAAAAGGTATAGTGTGCAAAGTTACACCAAATCTCTCAAAAACACATCTCAAATAACTTAAATTTAAAAATTGAAGAACAAGAAGAAAATAGGAAGAAACAAATTATCTTGACCGTGATTTCTCAGTCGCAAGTGCGAATTCTTCGTTGGAATCAGCGCAAATACGAATCATTCGTCGGAATCGTTCGTTGGACGATGAAGGTGGTGGGAGGCGATAAAGGTTGAAAGTGGTGGGAGGTGGGGAGGTTGAAGTCTAAGAGTGTTTTATGGCTGCAACGTGATTTACAATGAGGGAGATGGAAGGGTTTGGTGTTTTAAATGATAATTGCATCATTTGTAATTTTAATTTGATTGAGGTGTTTTAATGTATCTTAAAGTCTCATTAACCTATTTATAATTCTAATAAATTTGATTGACCTATTGTTAATATCATAACTTTTAATTGATTTTATACAAAATCACCCTAAAAGTTATTTAGTTATGTTTACTTAGTTTTTAATTAAATAAAGTTAGCATGGCAACGTAGAGTCCAAGTCAAGCTAGAGTCCAAGTCAAGCTAGAGTCCTAGATTGTAGGAGTTATGGTTGAGTCTGTTCACCACGTTCAAATTTGTTTCTGTTGCTTAAGGTAGTTGAACTCCACAAAATATGCACATGTTGTGCTAGTGGTTATCGTGGAGATTGTTATTTTCTATTTAAGTTGTAAGCTTTGTTTTCAATTAATGAGAAGAGAAAACTGCAATATTCAAGCACTGTGTAATACATTTATTCAAGCATCCTTTTACGTTTAAGTTAATTCCAGTATCCAACATCTGGTATCAAAGCCCCTTCTGGGCCTGAACAAACTTGAGAAAAAAGGTGAAAGATTGTGTCTTGCGGTAGCAAGAAACAATGGCAATTGACAAAGCTACTGAGAGTTTTGTTCAACCAACGATTCAACGGTTTGATGGTCACTACAACCATCGGAGTATGTTGATGGAGAACTTCCTCACAAAGAAGTACTGGAATCTTGTGGAATCAGGGATTGACACCCCAGCAAAGGGAGTTATGTTGACTGAACAACAACAAAAGAGGGTTGCTGAACAGAAACTAAGGGACTTGAAAGTAAAAAATACCCTTTTTAGGCACTTGATCGATCAATTTTGGAGACCATACTCGAGAATGAGACCTCCAAACAAATATTGGTTTCTTTGAAAAAGAAATATAAAGAGCCAGAGAGTGTGAAGCGTGCAGTGCTTCATGCTTTAACAAGGGACTTTGAAACTCTACAAATGATCAGGTGAGTCCATCACTAATTTCTTTGCTATAACTCTGGGAATAGCAAGCAAGATAATATCCAATGGTGGCACCATGGAAAAAGTCAAAGTTATGGAGAAAATCGTGAGATCATCAACTCCAAAATTTAACTACATCGTATGTTCAATTGAGGAGGTAAAAGATGTTGCTGGGTTACGAGTTGATGAATTGCAAAGCTCTTTGTTAGTGCATGAACAAAGACTTAACCGCACCACTACCAGTGAAGAACAAATAGCGCTGAAAGCTTCCACTTTTTCTGAGTCCTCAAGTTCTCTAGGAGGAATAGGTTATGGAAGAAATGGAAAAGGTGGCCGAGGCCATCAAGGTGGTGGACAATCTGGACATCGAGATGACAACAAGTCACCTCGTGTTTTCAAAAGAGATGATGACTTTGAAGAAAAATGAGCATACGACTATGATAAGTCAAAAGTGGAATGTTATAAGTGTGGAAATTTTGGCCACTACAAGAATGAGTGTTACACGAAGTTACCAAAAGAAAATTGAGAAAAGTCAAACTTTGTGGAGAAAAAAGAGGAAGAGACACTTTTGATGGCTTTTCGTACACTGGCAAAGACTAATCAGGAGACATGGTATGTGGACACGAGTTGCATCAATCATATGAGTGGATGTAAGTCTTCCTCTATTAATTTGGATGAAAGCTTTCACACAGTGGTAAGTTTTGGTGACAAATCAATAGTGAAAGTGATGGGTAAGGGAGATATTCAAATCAGAACCAAAAATGACTTTATTGAAACTGATTTAAAGACAAATTTGTTGAGTGCTGGTCAATTACAAGATAAAGGTTACATGATTACAATCTATAAAGGAGAGTTAAAGTGTACGATCCAAAAAATGCTCCATTGATGTTGTAAAAATGTCTTCCAACAAATTGTTTCCTTTGAAAATCAAGACTGTGCAGGCTTGCCTGCTTGCCTGCTTGCCTGCTTGCCTGCTTGCCAAAGAAGATGACCCGTGGAGATGGCATTATAGATATGGCTATTTGAACTTTAAAGGCTTGTGAACACTTCACCAGAAAAGGATGGTCATTGGCTTACCTGAGATAACTCTTTCATCAAAGGTGTGTGAAGAATGCATCACTGGGAAGCATCAAAGAAATTATTTTCCAAGTGGCAACGCAGCAAGGGCTTAATCAATCATGGAGATGGTTTACTCTAATCTATGTGGACCAATAAATACCATCTCAGATGGTAACAAAAAATATTTCATCTCTTTTATTAATGATTTTAGTAGGAAAACATGGGTCTATTTCTTGCAGGAAAAATCAGAAGCATTTAAAGCATTCAAAAGCTTCAAGGCTCTAGTTGAAAATGAATCAGACAAGAAGATTAAAACACTAAGAACTGACCATGGGGGAAAGTATTGTTTGAAGGAGTTTGATGCATTTTGCAAAGAGAATGCATCAAGAGACAGTTGACCACTGCCTATACACTACAACAAAATGGTGTAAGTAAGAGGAAGAATCACACCATTCTTAATAGGTTTCGAAGTCTGCTAGTCAAGGGAAGCATTCCCAATAAGTTTTGGCATGAAGCTTTGCTATGGTCAGTTCATATCTTAAACAAAAGTCCCACATTTTCTGTTAAGAATATGACTCATCAAGAAGCTTGGAGTGGATTAAAGTCTGTGGTTGATCACTTTGGGTGTTTGGGTGCATAACATGTGCACAAATCCCTGATGAGAAAAGAAAGAAGTTGGATGACAAAACTGAAAAATGTTTTTTTCCTTGGTGTAATTGAAGTTTCAAAAGCTTACAAAATGTACAATCAGTGACAAAGAAGATAGTGGTAAGCAAGGATGTAATATTTGATGAAGACATCATGTGGAATTGATCTAAGAATAGATCGGTTCAACAACAAATTCCAGTCGATGATGATTCAAACAAGGAAGATGTTGCAGCTCCTGAAATTTAAGCTCAACAACCACCTCAACCAGAAGTTCAGTCATCTCAACAATCTAAAGAATGGGGATACAATCTAAGAAATGAGAACTCAAGGAAAAGGCCAGCATAGATGATGGATTACGATGTAATTTATTCAAGTTGTGATGATGAAAATGCTCGCTTTGCATTATTTGTAAGCAGTGATCCAATCACGTATAATGAGGCTGTTAAAGAGGAGAAATGAAAGGAAGCAATGGACAATGAAATCAAGTCCATTGAGAAGAATCAAACCTAGGAGTTAACTGATCTTCTAAAGGGAAAGAAAACCATTGGTGTTAAATGGGTGTTTAGAAGAAAGTTGAACAAAAAAGGTGAAGTTGACAAGCACAAAGCTCGTTTGGTAGCTAAGGGCTACAAGCAGAAGCATGGCATTGGTTAAAAATAGATGTTTGCCCCAGTTGCAAGGCATGACATGATCAAGTTGGTGATCTCTCTTGCAGCCCAAAATTCCTGGTCAATTTTTCAGTTAGACGTGAAGTCAACGTTCTTGCATGGTAACCTGCAAAATGAGGTGTACATTGATCAACCACCTAGTTATGAGAGAAAATGAGAAAAAAAAGAAAGTGTTCAAACTGAAGAAAACACTCTATGGACTAAAACAAGCACCTTGAGCTTGGTATAGTCGCATAAATGCTCACTTTGCTAAGCTTGAATTTCACAAATGTCCCTTCGAGCACTCTTTATGTCAAGACTAAGGAAGAAGGTAAACTACTCATGGTATGCTTGTATGTTGATGACTTGATATTCAAGGGAAATGATGCTAAAATGTTTGATAAATTTAAGAAGGAGGTTTCAGATGGATGATTGCAAGCCATTTGGAACTCCAGCTAAACTCAGCTTAAAGTTATGCAAAGACAAAGGTGAGAAGGAGGTTGACAGTACTTTCTATAAACAAATCATTAGCAGCCTCATGTACTTAACATCCACGAGGCATGACATCATGTATACAGTGAGTCTAGTAAGCCGATATATGGAAAAACCAACTGAAATGCATCTCAATGCAGCAAAGAGAATTCTCAGGTATGTAAATGGAACAATTGATTATGGTGTATTTTATAAAAGGGAAGATGCTTCTGGTTATGTTGGGTACATAAATAGTCATTATACATGTGATATAGATTATCGTAAGAGCACTTTTAGGCACACATTTCTGCTCAACTCTGGTGCAGTATCATGGTCCTAAAAAAAGCAATAGATTGTGACATTTTCCTCAACATAAGCTAAGTTTCTAGCAGCAGTTACGAGCTCCTATCAAGCTATATGGCTCATAAAAATGTTTGAAGTGCTTGGTGATGTTCAAAAGGGACCAACGACCATCTACTGCGACAATATGTCAACTTTAAGCTATCAAGGAATCTAGTCATGCATGGGAGAAATAAACACGTTGATGTTCGTTTTTATTTTCTGCGTGATTTGTGTAAAGATGGGAAGATTGAATTAGAATATTGCAAGAGTAGGGAGCAGGTTGCAGACATCTTAACTAAGCCTTTGAAGCAGCCTGCATTCGAGAAGCTGAGGAGCATGTTGGGAGTTTGTTCACTTTGAAGCATTGATCATGTTGGTACCATATATTTAGGCCTCGTCTTTGGGCTTCATCTCTAAGCCCATGATTTATGTAAAATGGGAGGAAGCCCTTACTCTATAAAAGGGAGCTTCACCTTCACTAAAGGAGAGGAAAACAAAGAGAAACACGTCCCTCACAACAATAGAGGGCAATACCCTCTTAACCAAACAGAGAGCAAAATGGCAAGGGCAACATCCACAGAGAGAGCTCAATTACCGATCTATTGTAATTCATACATCCATACAATGAAATGGAATCAACATCAGTGTGGATGTAGCCCAAACATTAAGGTAAACCACGATACATCTTTGTGTTCTTGTACGTTTGTGTGATTCACGGCCGGATTTACGTTGGTCCAAGATCCTCCAGATTTTGTGCATCAACATTTAGCGCCGTCTGTGGGAAACAACATGAAAAGCTATGTCAGTTCTCTTTCATTTTTTTTCATCTCACCACCGTGAAACCCTCACACTCCATCGTGAATCTGAAAAACCCAAGAAACCAAAACTCCTATCTCCACTCTCCAGCTCTCTTTGTGCAACTTTTGATTTTTGAATTTTATTTTCAAAAAGAAAACAATTTGGGAAATGAGGATGAGGATGTACGAGCCACAGCATTTCCTGGAATCGCAAGAGAATTCCAGTAATTTCGGGGACCAAAAATCCTAGCTTTTCGTGGATGCCAACTCGTTCCCGACCCACCACTCGACTCAGTCCTCACTCGCTCACTCATCCACTGCCACCAACAGCAATCTCGATCGCATCCTCTTCAAAGACCTCGTCGAGATCATCCCTCTCGTCCAATCCTTTATCGATCGGAAAGCTAGCAATTCATTTATGCGGCGGGGTTTAGTGGCCTACACCAAGACACCTTCAAGAGAATCTGTATCCAAAAAAGTTGAACAAAAAGGGAGGAATGCGGCTCAATCCATTCCTGCAAGACAGAAGAGGGATCATAGAGACAACGATGGAGGAAGACGAGCAGAGGAAGATCGAAGCTTATTATCAAGAGATGCTGAAGTCAAACCTCGGCGGATGAACTACGGGAAATTCTTGCATGAGGTGGAGAAGGATGCAGTGGGGGCGAAGGAGTGCTATTGTAGGGCGGTATTGGGGAGTCCGGGAAACGGTGAGTTGTTGTCGCTCTACGCAAAGCTAATCTGGGAGACACATAATGTATGAGGACGGAAATGGAAGAGCTACTGTACTCTTATGGCGTCGATATACTGTTTAGTGGACATGCTCATGCCTACAATGAAACTGCTTGGAAACTTACTTTCCAGAAAGCTCAGTGCTCTCTGCAGCACCAAGCCGTCAGAAGATACCCACCAACTTCTGAAAAAAAAAGATGAAACTTTCATCATGAAGAGGAATGCATGTTCCCATTTTTTGGAATAGCCACAGGAACAGCAAGATAAGATTCTTTTTTATTATTATTATTTTGATAAGATCATTTTGCTTTACATCTGTGTGTATATTCTTTAACAAGAGACCACATCATTTCTATCACACTTATATTTTAGTGCACAGTTAGCAATATATTATTTGCTTTCATGATATGTGTGCATATAATGCGGCACCTCACGATAAATATATATGTGTGTGTGTGTATATATATATAATCTGATAGTGCGGCACCTCATAATATCTTATTTTCCATTACTATTGTATGTTTATTATGCCGGGTCACGACGCATACACATCACTACTACTATCATTATTTTACTGTTATATGAATTGCATTATTACCTAAACGAACAGGGTATATATATGTGTGTGTGTATATATATATATATATATATATATATATATAATCTGATAGTGCGGCACCTCATAATATCTGCTTTTCCATTACTGTTGTGTGTTTATTATGTCGGGTCACGACGCATACACATCACTACTACTATCATTATTTTACTGTTATATGAATTGCATTATTACCTAAACGAACAGGGTGACATGTTATAATAATATGTTTTACATTATTATTAATGATTTATCACATGACTATTTTCCATGACATGTGGCAAGCCTGACCAAATTACACCTTTTATTATTTGAATGTTAGGGTGACATAACTTTGGTGGTTCATGGCACAGACTTTGTTGATCAACGTTATTGCTGATTAAAGAAGTCTACCAACTTATAGACTAATGGGCCACATGCTTATAATGACAAATATTTAGTCCGAACAGTGATCTCTTGTCTGATCGAACACCCACTTGCTCGGATACTCGCTTATTTGGACACCTATGTGCCTGGACCTAACTTAAAGACCCTACAGATAGCCCCGAGTCAAAGACCCGACTTGCGGACCCTATCCACGGATCCGACACATAGACCCAATATGCGAACCCGACAAACGGACCTGAATCATGTCGAGAATCAACTCATACTGAGTATATGTTGACATAAAGTACATACTTGCAATGAGGAACACCACGAGCCGAGCCGCCTCGCAGTGAGCATAGCCTTTAGCCGAGCAGCCTCGCAATGAGCATCGCCTCCAGCCGAGCAGTCTCGCAACGTGTGATACCTCTAACCGAGTATTGCTTTATGTTGAGCATTGCCTTGTGTTGAGTACTGGTTCAGGATAATATCTCGTCACTTCGGCCCACATATGGACTGGATTTGAAGTCTCCAACCAAAAGACTCTCTTGACTGAAGACTTGGGGGACTCTTGTTGGTACCATATATTTGGGCCTCATCCCTAAGCCCATGATTTATGTAAAAGGGAAGGGAGCCCTTACTTTATAAAAGGGAGCCTCACCTTCACTAAGGGAAAGGAAAACAGAGAGAAACACATCCCTCACAACAATAAAGGGCAATACCCTCTCAGCCAAACAGAGAGCAAAATGGCAAGGGCTGCATCCATAGAGAGCTCCCTTGCTGATCTATTGTAATCCATACATTCATACAGTGAAATGGAATCAACATCAGTGTGGACGTAGCCCAACATTGGGGTGAACCATAATACATCTTTGTGTTCTTATGCGTTTGTGTGATTCACGACCGGATTTACGTTGGTCCAAGATCCTCTAGATTTTGTGCATCAACAGATCAGGAAGATGATTATGTGATGGTGGAGAAACACCCTAAACTGTTTTTCATAAAAATCAGTTTAAGGGAGGGTGTTAAAAGTTATTTAGTTATGTTTAATTAGTTTTAAATTAAATAAAGCCGACATGGCAGCGTAGAGTCCAAGTCAAGCTGGAGTCCTAGATTGTAGGAGTTGTGGTTGAGTCTGTTCACCACGTTCAAATTTGTTTCCATTGCTTAAGGTAGTTGAACTCCACAAAATCTGCACATGTTGTGCTAGTGGTTATCGTGGAGATTGTTATTTTCAATTTAAGTTGTAAGCTTTGTTTTCAGTTAATGAGAAGGGAAAACTGCAGTATTCAAGCACTGTAAAATACATTTGTTCAAGCATCCTTTTACATTTAAGTTAATTCCAGTATCAAACATGGAGAAACGGAGGAGGTGTTTGGAAGGTGAGAAAGTGCGAGAAAATGAAGGGGTGAAAAATGTGCTAGGTGCATGCAGCGTGAGATTCATACTGTCGTTGGAAGTGAGAAAGCGCGGGAAAATGAAGGGGTGGAAGATGTGCTGGGTGCACGCAGGGTGAGATTCAGTTGTCGTCTGGAAAATCACACGATCGCGTTGGGTGTGCTGGGTGTGTGGTTGGTGTCATGTTGAATTGAAAAAAATAATAATCAACATAAAAACGGAGTTGTACTCATTCTTGCATGCATACATACATACATACCTGTTTCCAAGAAGCTTATGTAGTCTAATGATGAGCTCTTCTTCTTCACTGGAAATGTTACCTCTCTTAATGTCAGGCCTCAGATAATTGAACCATCGCAGTCTGTAGCTCTTTCCACACCGGTTTAACCCTGCATTAACATAGTTAATGCTAATTTGGATCCTACGCATACAGCATCTGAAAAAAATTATTGTAAATTTAAATATGTAAAGTGTTAGTCTTATGAGGTTATACAATGAAAACACAAACGAATGAGTAACTGACCTGATTCCAACGGCGGCCATGGAAATCAAACACAAAAGTAGTAGGGCACGGCAACACCAGGATCTTCTTTAAACTCCTAGCCGGATACAACTACTCTATGGGAAGCATTATGTTGTATTCTAGGGCTTATAGGGACCGGTGTTTTATATAGGCTAAAAGCTAGGATTTCCATCCATAAAGGAAACCTAAACTTTACTTTCTTAGTCTCCAAGTCAAGTATCATAATCATATTCAATTAAGGATTCCATCAATCTTATTTCCAATATAAGACAACTTATAGAGGATTGATATCTTTAAGAGATGAAATCACAATCAACATTATTCTCCAATATTACATTCTTATTACATGTAGTAGACCACTTAAAGGTCGATTTATATTGAATAAATCCAACATAAAGTGCATGCACACACATACCAGCTCTTTGAGGAAGGTCTCACCATTTTCCTTCTCCATTTGGTTCAATGTGCTGGTAAGGATTTTATCTTCCCAAGCTGACCATGCTCCCCTGTTTAGCCCTTCTTTATCACAGCATGGTTTTCTTCCCATCTCTCTCTCTCTCTCTCTCTCTCTCTCTCTCACATAGAGAGTTCAAAGTTCAAAAACAACAACAGTCCAGCTTTGGAGTGTGTTTGATGGATTAGAGCTTTAGATTACTCCCCATGGTGATATGAAAGGACATATTTATGTGCATGGAGTAATGCTAGAGACTAAAAAAGTTTGAAAACTAAAAGATATGAAAGTTGATGATTGGTTTATTACTTATACGTTCATAAACGTACTTATTCTTATTGGTGACACATCATTTAGTTTGCAAATTTAGTTTTCAAATTTAGTTTCCTTAGCATTACTCATTTGCATGTGATGTAAGATTCGGAAAGGGATTCTCTCTGAATCCCTTCCACCAAATCCTCCCCATTAATTAATCCGGATCTTTAAAATTTAATCCAACGGTTAAAAATAGGGGTTCACTTTAAAAATTATAATAATTTTACCTGTTAAATTAAATTTCAAGAATCCAAATTAATTGATGGGAATAATTTGATGAAAGAGATCCGGAAAGAATCATTTCTGTAAGATTCTACCAATTATAAAACTATAACAAAATTAACAATTATATATCACAGATTCTCCATGGCATAGATTGGGTTCCAAATGACAGAAACAATGGACACAGTTCTCAGAACTGAATCTGAACATTTGGTGTCATCTTCTCACACCACCTGGCCTCAGCATTAAATATTCAACGACTGTGATTCTGCCCATCTCTACCTCATTTTTTTTTTAAGGAAAATTAATGAAAATGGTTTTAAAACTTTGAGTTTTAATGATAAGAACAAAATAAAAGGTAAAGTGAATAGTACCATGATTGACTTTTTAGTGTAAAAATGTAGTTTTTCGTTAAAGTGAACAGTACCAGAAGCTTTTCGTTAAAGTGAACAGTACCAGAAGCTTTTCGTTAAAGTTCCCTTTTTTTAAGGGGAACTTTTACACTAAATATTCAATTACTGTTCACTTTAATGAAAAATCATATTTTTACACTAAAAAATCAATTCTGGTACTATTTATTTTACCATTTATTTTGTTCTAATCGTTACAACTCAAAGTTTTCAAACTCTTTTCATTAGTTTTGCTTTTTTTTAAAAGACCAATTGAAGCCAATTTATCTTAATAGAAAAAAGATTAATTAAAGAATCATCATAGCTTAATTAATCATCAACAGTCACGTTTTTCAATATCTTCGTTAATTAATCTTCATCAAAATTCTGCCTAGGGAGAAATTGTTAGTTGTGATGGGAACAAAAATGGTATACCACGTGTTTTAATAGGAGTGGTGTGAAATTTTATTTTTTAAGTTATTAACTTTTTAGCACACATATCCCACCATTTGTATAATGACACATGATGTATGACACACCCCGTCCCGAAGGAGGGCATGCTGGCCGTCACGTGAGAGTGACGTAACCATTTGCACAGTACGGAAGCTTTAATTATAAAATTTAAAAGTTGATACACCTGAAGGTGAGTCCTAATTTTGTCCAATCTGTCAGAACACCGTCGAAATCCTCGTAGTCACCACACCTTTGTGCTTCCTGAACCTGGAGGGGCGCAAAACCAAAATTGAGTGGGTCAGTAAAACAATTCTTTTCCAAATCCAAACATTTCTCAAAACGTTGTAACCCCTCTCCGTAAAACCTGTATACTTTCCCAGAAATGTAAAATATAAATATACATATATATTCTCAATACTTTCTTTTCATTAACTCAACATTTTCATATCAGTTATGCCATGCCATGTTTAAATTGATCAGTTAAGTATGAATGCATCAACAATAATCATATCAGGTGCAAGAAAGAAATCAACCGGAGGCCCTCTAATAGCCCTGTACGGTTGAATCTAGAGCTCAAAATCTATCACTATCACTCTGCCGGAGTCACCTCTGTGACCTGTACGGCCTTCTGCACATAGGTTACGCTCTAGTGCTTCTCTCATTAATCATCTGTGCACATAATCTAAGGTCACCCACCAGTCGAAATCTCACTAACACTCTTCGACTGGCCCGTCGCACCCACTCCGCGTGGACTGTGCGACCAGCATCTACTTGGATCCAAGGCGAGCGTGCGATGCGGTGAATACTATAAGCACTAAACCAAGGTGCAGGATTTGAGCTCAATATATATCAACATCATCATAACAGTAATTAAATACTCACCTGATACTCACCTGTGCGTCCGCCGCACCATTCATTCATATGCATCATATATCTCAAATCATACTTTTCATATCATTTCATGCATGGCAATTCAATTTACATTTCCATATATATTTCATATACTTCTATGCATGATCTTTCAATTCACGTTTTCATATCATTCTATATACCTTTCATTTAAAACATAATTTCATTCTAATTCAATTTCTGGGAAAGCGTCAAGTATATATATATATACGGAAAACAAAACTGCCCACTCACAGAATACATCGACGTGTCGTAGGTCCCTGAGCCTCCCTTAGTCATGCCCAACGTTCGTACAAGCCTCGCCTATACGAGAAATAACCAAATTAACGTTATTTAACGCATAACCTAATTCTTAGCTAATAACCCCTCATATACTGCTCAAATTGGGTATATGAATATACCACTGTGACCTACACAACCTCAGAATCATCCCCATATTTTTAAAATAATTTTTGGAGGTCTCACGCGCCTCCACGCGCCTGACGTGGCACGGACCTACGCGCCCCCCACGCGCGGCCACGTGCCAAGCACACTGACGGTGTCAATTGACGCCGTCAGGAATATTCCGTTAAACCCCGGAATATTCCGTTAAAAACTAACCGTTCCGTTAACGGCGTCAGGAATATTTCGTTATAACTAACGGAATATTCCTGCTTCTTCTCCGATGGACTCTCGCCGGACTCCGGTCACCGGAAAACTGGGAAAATTTTCTATTTAACTATTCTCACTCGTTTTTCATCCAAATTTCTCGAATTTTACACCAATTTGAAGCCCTAAACATCTACTTTCACGTTGGACTAGTTTTAGGGCCTAAAAACTACGAGATCAAACTTTTCAAAAATTCAAGAAATCGGCCTACCTTTGAACTAGGTGATCCCGACGTCCATTTTGTTCAAACGAGGCACTCCGAGCCTCCTCGTGACCTCCTTAAGCTCACTATGAGCTTGGTTTGGCCTAAAACACAACCAATTCAAAGCTCATGAACAGTACACATTCACGGCAACTTTAGAAACTAGGGTTTTCGAAGTGAAACTTACCTTAAACTGGTACCTACGTGATCGTGAAGTCCTCAGGAGTGTAATGGTGGTTTTAAATCCGGCGTTGGTATTAGTTTTAGGTGGTTTTGATGGTTGCCCGTGTGTTCGAAAAGGTGAGAGAGAGAGAGAGTGAGGTCTGAGGAAAAGAGAGAGAAGGACAGTATACGGGAAATGAGGAGGGATTTAGGGTGTGAGGCCCTACCTGAACCCCAAACACAAAATCAAACGTAGAAATGTAAACCTAAATCCTAGCTTAAGTTCCTAACACCAAATAACTTAGGAACTTTAAGTAAACCAATTGTTAAATTTTCGCCCCTTAGTCCCGTTTAAGGGCATTTTCGTCTTTTCACGTCCTCGGAATTAAAATTCCGGGACGGGCTGTGACAATCTTCCCTCCTTATAGAATTTCGTCCCCGAAATTCCAGCAACCAACTAAATCAACCATACTCATTCAATAGCCTCGGGTAAATCCCTCTCATCCGATTCTCTTTTTCCCACGTAATTTCTTCCACCGAAATTTTCTTCACAAAATTTTTACCACTTACACTGTTTTAATTCTTAGGACTTCCTTTCTCCAATCCAAAATCGTCCTTAGTTCCTTATCAATCCGATCCAGTTTAATTCTCAATAGTTGCACCAGAATCTCATGTGAGAATCTGCCACCTAATGACAACGTATCGAACCCAAAATACATTAAGTACCTTAGCCAACTCTGAAGACATCACCACTTGTATGCAACTTTATTGATTCCTTTAGTGATAAAAAATGGTCTGATGTGTCTAAATCTTATCTTGTCTCCTTTCCAATTCTCGCCATTTCTGTTCGTGGTGAATTTTCCAAAATATCGAATCATGAAACACATCATACACTTACAACAACTCTGGAAGCCATTTAAATCTGTATTCAACTTCACCAACCTTTCGATGATCACGCTAAGTCCGATTCATTTGGGATTTAATTTGCCTTCCTTTCCAACCCGAATTATACTTTTCTATGATGAACACTTCGAAAATATAAAACCATTTACCTTATATACTCGATTAGTGACATATCCATCTGTTGATCTCTTTTGCCATTCCTGGTTACTTCAGGTTAACTTAATCACCTGAATACTTTGAGGAGACTCATCCATAGTCTCAGGGTCTACTAAAACTCTTTCTTGATCGAATCTTTCTCTATTCAGAAGCATTTCATTCACACGACACGCTTCAGGGACCCTATGGCGTTATTCCGGAAACTGCGCACCCAACATACTTAAGAACTCAGCAGTTCCGTAATCCAATTCTCTTTCCATAAAACAAATAAGTACCGTTGCCCTGTCTGGGAAAAAGTTATTACTCAGCACTGGAGTAATTGTACTAACTTGGTACAATGACCAACTATCACTTCAAATTCGATCATAACCATCCTATGTACAAGGAAACTTGTACACATAATCCAAAGTAATCTTTTTCCATTTCCGCTGCGAAACAGAAAATAGTTATCTTAATCCAAGGTTTATTTCTTTCTGCCTCAATCTGCTGACCAATAAAATGTCGAATGGTATGATAAATCTTATTACTTTCGGAATATTGCAGAAGTTGAACAGTGTACTTCATCCAAAATTGCTTGCTTCAAATCCTCAGCATTAGGCACATACTTTTTCATTTGCTTGTATCCACATACCATTTGATTCACGAATCATGTACTCATTCTTTTTCCCCTTCTTTCTCTGCCTTAGTTAATTCTTAAATTTCCTCGTCAAACATTTAAGTTTCGAGTACGACCTTACCAAACAGGCCTAACTTGAAATTTAACAAATATAACTTCTTCTCGATCTTTCATTCTTAATTTTTCTTCCGTTGGTTTTCAATCCACAAGATGATACTCTTGGCAAACGTGCCAGACATTAATCTTACTGCAATCTTTTCACCAAGTGTATCAGCTAGAACAATTTTTCGATCACCCTGGTCGTACAATCATATACATTAAACAATTAAATTTACCTTCGCTAACTTAGATCAAAATCCTTCCGAGTACATTATATTGAAGACTTTTTGGATTCGTAAAAATCTTGCATTCTTAACAAATATAATGTCTCCATAACTTCACAGCAAGGATGGTAATCGTGACTTCCAAATCACCAGTAGGGTAATTCATCTCATGAGGTTCCATTTATCGTGAAACGTATGCAATCACCTTAACATTTGCATCAACATGCCTCCAATACCATTCAAGAAACATCACTAAAAATTTATGATTACCACTATTCTCTGGGATTACTAAAATACGTGCATGAGTGAGGAAATACTTCAGTTGTTGAATCCTTTGCTCACAATTTCCTTCCCACTCATACATAACCTCTTTTCTCAACAGTCTCGTCAATGACAAAGCAATGACTAAAAACTCTTTCACAACCATCCAAGATAGCCTGGTAAGTTAAGAAATTCCAAATCTCAATTATGGCTTGTGGTTGTTCCAATTTCTCAATTCTGCTGCCTTTTAAGAATTCATTTGAATACCTTAAGCAGATATAACAAATCTTAGAATGCCACTTGATTCATTTAACTTTAGCCTTTGCTAAACTTAGCATACAACCAACGTTCTCTCAATCTTTGCTTCACCGACTTAATACGTTTACATGCTCTGCTCTGGTTAAGAATATGCCAGAATATTTTCAATGAAAATGATATCAATTTATCAAGGCATTATTGGAATACTTCATCCATCAACTCATAAAACTGCATGAGTATCCACATAGCGTCACCAAACTTCATAAGGACCATAACAAGTCCAGAAAACCATCTTATGATCAACACCACTTATAATATTCAATTGGTAGTAACCAGATCTCAATTCAATCTTTGAATCTCCGCAATTACTTCTGAGCTGGTTAAATAAGCATCAGTACATCACCATGGATAACGGTTCTCAATCGTTACCCGACTCCATTGTCTATAATCCATGAATAGTATTTAAAGTCCATTTTCTTTCTCATCAACGAACTGGGGCTCCTCAAAAGTGTTGTACTAGGTTGAATAAAACTTTTATCAACTAATTCTTTCAACTGAATTTCCAATTCCCTTAACTCATCATGAACCAATCTTTAACATAAATTTATACCTGGCAACAAATCAATAATGAACCTCATATCTCTGCCTGAAGACAATCCAGGTATACTTTCAAGGAAGACATCAAGAAAAGTCTAACCTTTTCGACATTATTCACATTACTCCAAACAACATCATTTAGCACCACTTGAGCTAAGTATTTTTGGCAGCCTTTCGAAAACAATCTCTTTGCTCTCACAGCATAAATAATGGCTGAACTCACTTCACTTTGCATGCCCACTCATTAAGGTAACCTCTGATTATCCAGGTCGATGGAAAGTGACTGGTTTCCCATAACAATCCATCTAGTCACAATTATAACCAACCAATCTAATGGAAATAATTTAACCGACACAATACATACTCTATTGCTACTAAGCATTCTAAATAAGTACAATACTAACATAAGATAATCTACCGGTTTGCTTGCTTAACGAATCCACGAATGAGTTATTAATATTACGGTCTGCAGCCCGCAATACTGATAAATCATCGTTGTCTCGATAAGTAGGCTGTTGATGCACAAAACCGGATGGTCTTGGTTCAACGTAAATCCGACCGTGAATCTGCAAGTAATGTAAATGACACAAGAGTTATCGTGGTTCACCCCAAGGTTTGGGCTACGTCCACACTGATTGTATTGTATTTCTCTGTTGAAAAGGGAGAGAGAGAGCTTAGAGCTTAGGGGGTGTGAGGAAGCTTTGAGAGGGGGTGAGAGGCTTGAGAGTTGGCCTCTGAGGGTGAGAATGAGGCCTCCCCCAATTGTGAGGGTGAGGGGTCCTTTTATAGAATAAGGACTCCTCACTTATTACATATTTGCCCCTTCCTTTATCCCATAATTACATTTAAGTCCCCTGAGTATTTGTACGAGATCTAAATACGAGGCCCTAAATATGGTATAAACAGTAGTCCCCCAAGTCTTCAGTCAAGAGAGTCTTTTGGCTGGAGACTTGAAATTCAGTCCATGTGTGGGCCGAAGTAACTAGATGTCGTCTAGAACTAATGCTTGATATGAGGCGGTGCCCAATCTGAAATGATGCTCAACTAGAAGTAGCACATGTTGCGAGGCCGCTCTGCTTGTAGCTTGTGTTGCCTTGGTTGGCTCGGCTTGTGGCGTTTGAAGGTGAAGGAGTCCCTTTTATAGAATAAGGGCTCTCTCCTCAATACATAAGTGATGGGTTAGAGTTGATGCTCGCAGTGAGACGGTTGCTCAGTAGGCGGCGATGCTCTCTAATGGTGGTGAGGGAGTCCCTTTTATAGAATAAGGGCTCGCTCCTCAATACATAAATCATGGGTGATCTTTCAATGAAAGTGAGGGAGTCCCTTTTATAGAATAAGGGTTCACTCCTTAATACATAAATAATGGGCTAGAGTCCCCCAAGTATTTTTCATGAGGCCCAGTTGAGGCCCAATATATGGTACATAATGTAGTCCCCCAAGTCTTCGGTCAATAGAGTCTGTTGGCTGGAGACTTCAAATTGAATCCATGTATGGGCCGAAGTGGCGGTTGTTAGGAGGCGATATTTGTATACCTTGCACTGAAGCTTTGTAGGTGAAGCTTTGTAGGTGAAGCTTTGCAAGTGAAGCTTTGAAGCTAGAGCTCTGTAAATGAAGCTTTTAAAGCTAGAGCTTTTGTAAATGAAGCTTTTGAAGCTAGAGCTCTGTAAATGAAGTCTTTGAAGCTAGAGCTCTTGTAAATGAAGCTTTTGAATCTAGAGCTCTGTAAATGAAGTCTTTGAAGCTAGAGCTCTTGTAAATGAAGCTTTTGAAGCTAGAGCTCTGTAAATGAAGCTTTTGAAGCTAGAGCTCTTGTAAATGATGTTTTTGAAGCTAAGGCTTTGTAAATGAAACTTTTGAAGTTGATTGTCATGAGTGATGCTCATGAATGTTTGATTGACATGAGTGATGCTCATGGATGTTAACATGAGTGATGCTCATGAATGTTGACATGAATGATGGTCATGAATGTTTATGTATGATTGTCATGAGTGATGCTCATGAATGTTTATGTATGAATGACATGAGTAGTGCTCAAGTATAATTTGGAGTACTAGGCGTACTTTTGATGACCTGGTTGGTGCTATTTCAGGCCTATGGGCCTTTGCCCTCCACAACATGTCAGCCCATTTGTTTTGGGCTTTTCCTTTTTTGTTGTTTTTTGTTTTTTGTTTTTTTGTTTTTTTTTTTTTTGTTTTTTTGACCCTCTGATGGGGTTTATATATATTACCCTCTGATGGGGTTTATACATATGTCTCCGAAAGATAAAAATAAATTACATCATTCGGGTGGGGTGTTTATTCCTTGCTTTTGCTTTTGTTTTCTGCTTTGCATTTTCTTTCGTTTTTCTGTTTTGCTTTTGTTTCTTTTTCACCACTCTCTCTGTCTCTTCACCTCACAGACAAAATGAATCGTAATCATTGAAATTTTTTTTTTTTTTTGCTTTTCTTCCTTTCTCTTTTCCTTTTCCTTTTCATTTTTGCTTTGCACCTCTGTCTTTGCTTTTCTCCAGATTTTGTGCGTTTTGAGTGATGTCCCATCTCTCTTTGTCTGATCATGCAGTGGAGGTGGTGGACCCAGAAATAGCAACAGCACACAACACTTTGAATATGGCCTCTTCAACATATTTAATCTCAGTGTCGGTGAGTTTGGTGCCCTTACCGTCAGTATCATCCTTGAGTGACAGCAACGTCGTTAGCATGTCCACGTGCTTCCCTCTGAATTCTTGAGGCCTTGAGCTTCTCTTTCCTCATCATTTGATCAAGCTTCGAGGCAGTGGCGAGGGTTGGGATCCGCACAAAAAATTTTTAACAAGTAGGAAATGGATCGTCGGATCTGGTTGATCCAACGGTTGCGAATGGCTTTCTTTAGGAGGCCATTTCTCTTATTTTTTCTTGCCTGCGTCTCCATGGGACCACCTGCTTAAAGCTTTCACAAATGCTTGCCCACATACGTGACCTTGTGTTGGAATCATTCAAGAAACTGGCTCTCCTCCCAGTGGAGGAGACTGACCGGACCAGGGTGCAGAGACCAGTAGCTGCCTCTGACATTGTCGCCGCTGAGGCCGTGTTGGTTACCGGTGGTCTATGGCCTCCACGTTGCCGGTGAAGACGAGCAAGAACGGCGGCAGAGAAACGTGCTTGATGATGGAGGGCACTGCAGCCATTGACCCCCGGAGGTACTCGGAGTTCGAAAGCCACGGCGATATGGAGCGAGCCTTCTGGAGAGAAGTTTGAATTGGCTGAATTGGGATGACAGCCTGGTTTTGATTCCCAAACAAGTTAAGAACAGAGCTTGGTTTTTTCTTATCCATCTTTAGAAAAAGCTGAAAAGTAAGGATTGAGGTTTCAATAATCTTGATGAGATCAGGAGCTTGCACTGATGAATTTGCTTCTTCTTACTCCTTTCCTTTTTGTATTGGACCTTGTATATTAGGCACCCGGAGGTACTCGCGCCGCCCTAATCCTTCAGGGCCGAGCCCAAGGTTGAGAGACCCAATTCCAGAGATGGGCTTGATTGGACCCCGGAGGTTCGAGAAAAGAATGGCGGTGGAGTTGTCAGTGGTTCTGTAGCAATACTGCCTGATTTCTGGCCAAAAAGCACGTATATAGATATATGCGTAGGAAGCAAGGTGGACGACAACGGATTTGGGGGAGAGAAACTAGTCCGGGCCTTTTTAACGGCCCGCATAAGCTGCATGCACCAAGAGACTAGCCCAGCCCATTCAAAGTAACTGTCGGCGAGCTCGGGCTCAACAAGGTGCCCCGTGAATAAAGTCTGGTTCTTGGTCTCTGATCATCTATACCCAGCGAACAAGTTTGTTGTTCTGAGAAACCAAACTTGAGAGAGAGGGAAAGAGAGATATTTGGTTTTTTTTTGGATTTTTTGTGATTTTGCAGATTCACGACAGATGTGAGAAATTGAGAGAGAACCGACATAACTTTTTGTGTCGTTTCCCACAGACGGCGCCAAATGTTGATGCACAAAACCGGATGGTCTTGGTTCAACGTAAATCCGACCGTGAATCTGCAAGTAATGTAAATGACACAAGAGTTATCGTGGTTCACCCCAAGGTTTGGGCTACGTCCACACTGATTGTATTGTATTTCTCTGTTGAAGAGGGAGAGAGAGAGCTTAGAGCTTAGGGGGTGTGAGGAAGCTTTGAGAGGGGGTGAGAGGCTTGAGAGTTGGCCTCTGAGGGTGAGAATGAGGCCTCCCCCAATTGTGAGGGTGAGGGGTCCTTTTATAGAATAAGGACTCCTCACTTATTACATATTTGCCCCTTCCTTTATCCCATAATTACATTTAAGTCCCCTGAGTATTTGTACGAGATCTAAATACGAGGCCCTAAATATGGTATAAACATAGGCAACCACTCAAAAAAAAATATAACATTACTATTTTGTCACTCAATACAAAATACATACACTCGTCTCAATTACAATTAATTACTACTCTCTAGGTAATAACATACATAATAAGAAATATATCAGCCGAAGTCAACTAGAATGACCAATACGACTGATTCAACTCTCATCTCAATAATACGTCGGCCGGATCCACTCCGCGTGGTCGGTACGGCCGAGCCTATAACTCACCAATTTCTCATGTGTCAGTCGAATCCACCTCTCGTGGTCTGTACGGCTGAACATATAACTCATCAAATCTCTCTGTACCCACGGTCAATCCGACCAAACTACTAAGTCCATAACTCTGCTGAAACGACACTATGATATCATGGAAAATTGTTGAGTACAACTGATTCTAGGGACGATTCACAATTCTGTGTCCCCTCTGTTCACATAAACACATTCATTAATTTCACACTTCCCAAAGTGTTAATTTTTGTACCTGCTGCACAAGGTACATTTCCTTTACTCAAGACACCTTGTCTCAAATATCTGGGATTACCAGTATATCCATCACTTTTACTCTGACCAGCGACATTAAAACCTCAGCTGGAAGAATTACCTCTAGCTTCACTTCTTTCGAAGCTCTGAATCTTTCTATATCCTTGATATGACGAATCATTAACTTTATCGTCTTCTTTTGATTCCCATTCATTTCTTATTCTTCTTTATTCTCGTTGATCATGTTCTCAGAGTCCTCAAGGCTCAACAACATCTCGTATACTCCTGGCAATTTAACAGTAATATCTGGATGGAAACGAGGCAAGTCTGAAAACTTTCTATAATATCCCTCGATCATCACCTTCCTTGTCTCATATTTGTAAACTCTTGTTTACTACCATCGATAAATGCCGGAGGGATAAACTTTTCCTTAAACAAGTCCTTAAACAATTTTAAATCGGCTGATTCCTCTGGTGACAACAAATAACAATCCTGTTTCCACCAAGATACAAATTCATACCTAAAACCAGGTAGTCGTCTCGACCCCTTGTCAGAAGGAAGATTCCTTTGACTTGCATAATCCGAAACATCTTTTCCAAATGGTTAAACCGTTACTTCGCTCCCTCAGGTTCATCATTTCATAAGGTGATTCAAATTCGACTCATAACCCGTCTTAAAATGTCCCTTTTTATAATAGACTGAATCACCATAATAATAGTTTCCCCTAAACCGCTATATTAGGGAGACTAAATTCCTCTAACTAAGTGGCTTGCTACGAGGCGGTGTAGTTCTGACAGAATTCACTAGAACTTCTCAAGATGTCCAAGATTGCAACCATGCTCTGATACCAACTGACACACCCCGTCCCGAAGGAGGGCATGCTGGCCGTCACGTGAGAGTGACGTAACCATTTGCACAGTACGGAAGCTTTAATTATAAAATTTAAAAGTTGATACACCTGAAGGTGAGTCCTAATTTTGTCCAATCTGTCAGAACACCGTCGAAATCCTCGTAGTCACCACACATTTGTGCTTCCTGAACCTGGAGGGGCGCAAAACCAAAATTGAGTGGGTCAGTAAAACAATTCTTTTCCAAATCCATACATTTCTCAAAACGTTGTAACCCCTCTCCGTAAAACCTGTATACTTTCCCAGAAATGTAAAATATAAATATACATATATATTCTCAATACTTTCTTTTCATTAACTCAACATTTTCATATCAGTTATGCCATGCCATGTTTAAATTGATCAGTTAAGTATGAATGCATCAACAATAATCATATCAGGTGCAAGAAAGAAATCAACCGGAGGCCCTCTAATAGCCCTGTACGGTTGAATCTAGAGCTCAAAATCTATCACTATCACTCTGCCGGAGTCACCTCTGTGACCTGTACGGCCTTCTGCACATAGGTTACGCTCTAGTGCTTCTCTCATTAATCATCTGTGCACATAATCTAAGGTCACCCACCAGTCGAAATCTCACTAACACTCTTCGACTGGCCCGTCGCACCCACTCCGCGTGGACTGTGCGACCAGCATCTACTTGGATCCAAGGCGAGCGTGCGATGCGGTGAATACTATAAGCACTAAACCAAGGTGCAGGATTTGAGCTCAATATATATCAACATCATCATAACAGTAATTAAATACTCACCTGATACTCACCTGTGCGTCCGCCGCACCATTCATTCATATGCATCATATATCTCAAATCATACTTTTCATATCATTTCATGCATGGCAATTCAATTTACATTTCCATATATATTTCATATACTTCTATGCATGATCTTTCAATTCACGTTTTCATATCATTCTATATACCTTTCATTTAAAACATAATTTCATTCTAATTCAATTTCTGGGAAAGCGTCAAGTATATATATATACGGAAAACAAAACTGCCCACTCACAGAATACATCGACGTGTCGTAGGTCCCTGAGCCTCCCTTAGTCATGCCCAACGTTCGTACAAGCCTCGCCTATACGAGAAATAACCAAATTAACGTTATTTAACGCATAACCTAATTCTTAGCTAATAACCCCTCATATACTGCTCAAATTGGGTATATGAATATACCACTGTGACCTACACAACCTCAGAATCATCCCCATATTTTTAAAATAATTTTTGGAGGTCTCACGCGCCTCCACGCGCCTGACGTGGCACGGACCTACGCGCCCCCCACGCGCGGCCACGTGCCAAGCACACTGACGGTGTCAATTGACGCCGTCAGGAATATTCCGTTAAACCCCGGAATATTCCGTTAAAAACTAACCGTTCCGTTAACGGCGTCAGGAATATTTCGTTATAACTAACGGAATATTCCTGCTTCTTCTCCGATGGACTCTCGCCGGACTCCGGTCACCGGAAAACTGGGAAAATTTTCTATTTAACTATTCTCACTCGTTTTTCATCCAAATTTCTCGAATTTTACACCAATTTGAAGCCCTAAACATCTACTTTCACGTTGGACTAGTTTTAGGGCCTAAAAACTACGAGATCAAACTTTTCAAAAATTCAAGAAATCGGCCTACCTTTGAACTAGGTGATCCCGACGTCCATTTTGTTCAAACGAGGCACTCCGAGCCTCCTCGTGACCTCCTTAAGCTCACTATGAGCTTGGTTTGGCCTAAAACACAACCAATTCAAAGCTCATGAACAGTACACATTCACGGCAACTTTAGAAACTAGGGTTTTCGAAGTGAAACTTACCTTAAACTGGTACCTACGTGATCGTGAAGTCCTCAGGAGTGTAATGGTGGTTTTAAATCCGGCGTTGGTATTAGTTTTAGGTGGTTTTGATGGTTGCCCGTGTGTTCGAAAAGGTGAGAGAGAGAGAGAGTGAGGTCTGAGGAAAAGAGAGAGAAGGACAGTATACGGGAAATGAGGAGGGATTTAGGGTGTGAGGCCCTACCTGAACCCCAAACACAAAATCAAACGTAGAAATGTAAACCTAAATCCTAGCTTAAGTTCCTAACACCAAATAACTTAGGAACTTTAAGTAAACCAATTGTTAAATTTTCGCCCCTTAGTCCCGTTTAAGGGCATTTTCGTCTTTTCACGTCCTCGGAATTAAAATTCCGGGACGGGCTGTGACAATGTACCATCCTGTATACCGATCACATTGAAAAATCTCTCCTGGCTGGGACCAATTCCACTCATATTCAATTACCATGTGGACCTTCTGTAAATATTAATTAAGTTTAACCATGTTTAGTCCATTAGTTTTACTTTATGTACTCGGGATTTGGGTGTTCATTGACATTTTTTTTCTGGTTAACCGCGTGAATCCAAAAAAAGCTTTTGATTTCCCCACTCCCTGTTCTTGCCGCTACACAGTGGGTTTAGAAGCCCGATATCTTATTAGATTCTTAATAGATGATCTAATAGCAATTCGGTTGGTTAAAAAAATTTAACGGATGATCTGATAACGACCTAATTTGTTAACAAGTTGACTTGACATCTATTATTTCGTATCATTTTGTATCTGGTTAACAAATCGTATAAAAAATTGTTAAGCCTAGTTAGAAGGTTTGAGATCGTTCAAAATCTTTGGCTCGTTCAGTCATTGGTGGGCTTTGGGGCATCGACCATCGCCATAAAAGAGTGCTAGATGTATTAGATGACAAAATGGAAAGGAAAATAAAAACATCTTTAGGCTCTTAGTGCTATTAAAGAAAGATGATAGTGGAAAATAATGTCTAAATAAAGATGATGATGATGTAAAATATTGAAAAGAAACTTGTACAGGGGTTTACATTGACAACCACCAATGAAAGAATCACTCCTCTAATAAAGCTATAAATATTTTTTTTTAATGGAACTATCAAATCAAATATACAACATGTAAGTAAATTTCTTCCTTAATTTTTGGATATCTGACAATGAAATTTGATAGGAAATCGTTTACTATCATAACAATTACTACTTTTTATATTAAGAGTATCTAAGTATTTATGTTAAGAGAAATTCTTCAATGTATCTGAAACATGAGGTGGTTCGTCATATGTCATTATACAAATGAATGAAAGTTTTTTTTAAGTATTCTTCCACATATATAATAACATATATAAAACGACAAAAAAAATAGATAATAACATATGTAAAACGGAGGAGGTGTTTGGAAGGTGAGAAAGTGCGAGAAAATGAAGGGGTGCAAAATGTGCTAGGTGCATGCAGGGTGAGATTCATACTGTCGTTAGAAGGTGAGAAAGCGCGGGAAGATGAAGGGATGGAAGATGTGCTGGGTGCACGCAGGGTGAGATTCAGTTGTCGTCTGGAAAATCACTCGATCGTGTGGGGTGTGCTGGGTGTGTGGCTGGGGTTCTGTTGTTGTATTATATAGTGTATGATATTGACGGTTGGATTGCTACTGAAAGAGTTGGGCTCAATAAAATTGGACATAAAGCCCAACTGTCAGTCCAGGATCCTTAATTGGTCCCATATTTGCTCTGACTAGGCCCATTTAAAATCTTCATAGCTTTCCTCTTTTCAATTAATGAGTAAGTGTGTTTATTATTTCATGATTGGTATTTCAATGTGCAACATTTAAAGTGTATAAATATTATGGGTGGGCACTTGGAACCAAAAACTAAAACCGAAGCACGAACTAAACCGGGTTGCATCAAACAGTTCGATTTTTTGCGGTTTTGAAACGGTTTCTGTTTGAAAATGCTGCGATCTATAAATATTATTAGAGTAACCAAATTAACTGTAGGTTTGAAGAAATAAAGAGATTATAAATTGCAATTCTTATGTTCAATTCTCATAAATAACTATAGGTTTGGAGTAAGGAAACTCTACTACTCGTCGTGCATCATGACTTAATTACAAAGCAAAAGTTGTGGAAATTGAAGTGTTTTCTTCTTGAAACACATGGGAAAATGTTTAATACATACATATAGAACTCCATTGATGCTGATTTAGGTGGAGGCTACTTCTTGTAGTTGCAGCTGCTTCACCTTTACAATGTATTCAGTCATTGCTTCTTCTTTGCTCTTCCCTGATTAGTAACACATACATCAGGGTCAGTTTAGCAAAACTACTCTTCTATATCTCAATTTATAATCACCAAGCTGAAGAAGTTCTCTAATAGACTGTGCCCTGATATTGTATGTGAAACGCACTTGTATTAGAGGTTGTCAACAATTATGTCAGTTTTGTATACAAAGAACCCCTGCCACATCAGTGAAAATAACCCTTCTCTTATCCCAGTTGAGGAAATGGGATAAAGTTGGACTAAAAAAAAATTACTAGGGTAAAGTGAGAAGAGTAAAAGTACAAACCACAGCTAAAAATACAGGGGCAAAGTGAGATTTTGTGAAAAGTATTAATACATGTAAAAACAAGCCTATTTCCGATTTAAACGTTTCTTATATAATATAGGGTTTTGTTTAATTTGTCAATTTATAGGTATTATTACCATCAACAGCTTTCCATGCATCCCATTTGGCCCTCTCTGTTGGGCTGAAAAATCCAGGTCGATCTGTATAATATATACATATATATATAGTTAACATGAAAATTGCTGCATGCATGCATATAATTTAAAGATACATACAGATCAATAGAATAACGATGGAGTGAAATTAAATTGTAAATTAGAGAAATTAATTAGGCCAATTATATATAATTATTGAAAGTACTCACTATTATTAACCGACCCAACTGTTGCCTGCTTGTAAAGGCCGTACAGGATTAGTTTATCTGCATCGGTTGTTCTTGGGGGTAAAGAAAAGACTTGGCCTTCTCTGCGTACTCTTTAAATTCCTCCTCCAGCTTCAATTATTCATATATATATATATATATGGATTTATTAGGAAAATTAGGTTCAAATCATTCTTTTTGTTACTCTATTGATTAAAATCCTATTCATTTTCACTTTTTGATCAAGGTCCTTGGGTATTAATAACATCATTAATTATTTGAATAATAAAATATTTTTATTTTTAAATATATTTCTTTAATGTTAAAAATGTTACAATTAGTATATTTATATTTATGGCTAAATTTTTTATCATATATTTTTATTTTTAGTTTGTACATATTTTTAATTTGCAAATATTTTTTATTTGTACCAATTTTCTTTTCATTTTTAATTTGTACCCATATATTAGTTTCTTTTTGTGCCCCTATTTTTTTAAAGTTTTATTTGTGTTTGTACCCATATGTATACCGTCAATTGACATTGTATATTTAATCAATGATAGAAAAATTACATATTGTATATTTATGTTTTATGCCTAAACTTTGTATCATATATTTATATTTTTAGTTTGTACCCACTTTTAATTTGCAACATTTTTTTTTAATTTGTAGTATTTTCTTTTTAGTTTTATTTTGTACCCATGTATTAATTTCTTTTAGCGCCTATATTTTTAAAAATTCATTTGTATTCATAAGTTTTAATCTTTTATTTGTACCCTAATTTATTTCTAATGTACACATTCTTCTTTATTAATATACCATTTTGTTATATGTGAAATGTACCAATTTTTTTAACACTATGGATACATTCTTTTGCCATTTATTATTTCTTATTTTTGCATAGTTTTTATCCATTTATTCAATCAAAATGTTTGAATTTTTTTATTGTAACCGTTTCTAATAGGATTATAATGAGAAATTTTAAATTTATAGGATTATAAATCTCATAAAATATCAAACAATTAATGTCAAAACTATAAAAATATAAATATTAATAGTAATATAATGAGGTGTACAAAGTCAAGGGACCTTGATTAAACTTTGAATACTATTAAGGTTTTAATCAAAGAATGTTAAGGATTAGGGACCGCATCCAAAATATCCCAATTAATAAACTCTCAGAAAATGAGTGTCGTGGAGATGAGAATGTTTTTTTTGATGTGTGGGTATAGATGAAAGAACATGATTAAGAACGAAAATATAGAAATGGCCGCAATTGAAGATAAGAAAAGAAGAGAGAAAATATATATAAACGGAAGACCTACAAATGCTCTGATTTAAAGATGTGATTATGAGACAAAGGCTCATGGAAAAGGAGTAGACACCTATGAAGATTTGGGAAAAGACTCTAAGAAAAGGCATAGAGTACTTGGAGCTAACGAAAGATTTGACACAAAACCGTGTGCAGTGGCATTCTAAGATTCATACAGCCGACTCCATTTAGTGGGATAAAACTTTTTTATTATTGATGATGAGCACTTCATATAATACACACACATATATTGCATAATTCTTTACATTTTTAAGCAGGTATCAAAACTATATTCTTATGAGAGAGATAATTACCTGCAGAGCCATTGTCGTATGCAAAGCAAGATTGTTAGCAGCAATTAGGATCAACTGTGAAATGGTTGTTATGATTTTGGGGTGGTCTTCTAGTTGGTGGTGGAGTGCATGGACGAGACTCACAAAGAATTTCTGTACATATGTATGAACTTCTTAGACGATTACAATGAACAATGACAATATAACATGGGTCCACTAGCACCACTACCACACAATATATATATATATATATATATATATATATATATATATATATATATATATATATATGCGCCTATGTGTATGTTAATTTCCGTGATATCTGCAATATTTGGAGTTAGAGGTGATTTTCACAATGTTTTCAGTTGTTTATACGTTTTTTTATTTATAGTCATCGACTCAACGATTAATTAAATTTAAAAAAAAACAACTAATATAATTAAATAACAAAGTGTTGGAGAAAAAAAAGATGCATGTTTATCATTTTCTTTCAAGTTATTAATTGAACTCGACATGTAAACAACTTGTTTTGGTAAAGTTAATATTATCATACAGTGTGTGAATATAACATAAAATTAGAAGTTGGTGAATATAACATAAAATTAGAAGTTGATTTCTTTCTATTTTAAAAAGGGGACCAGCTAGTGGCTTCTTCACGTCAATCCATCATTCTGGGCTTGGAAAGACTCACAGAGGCATTTCTGCCTCCACTGACCACTATCGTATGATTCATCAACTCTAGAAACCGAACACGGGACGTGCCTTGTGGAATACAGGCCTGAAATTCATCTTCAACCACTAAACCACCCCATGGTGGTTGGAAGCTGATTTCCAATACCTTCATTTTTCATACAAAAAATGTGCTCTCAACAATATAAAAAAGAAAACAGTAAATCTTTTACAATAAAATCAAGAAAAAATTTGCTCGACTCCTAACAAAAAACTTATAAGAATAAAACGGTTTTACGCATGTGCTAAACTGTAATTGATATGTGTGACAACCCGTCCCTGATTTTAAGAGTTTTAAAGTTTTAATAAAGGATTTTACAAAAATGCCCTTTGAGGTACGCGCATTATTCGAGATTAATTGTTGTGTCATGCCATCTAAGATTTGTTTTCTTGACATATCCTTATAGTACTCGTCGCTACGGACGTGTGGACGCTGACGGTTCGTTATTTGGAGTTATAACGAAAAAGATTTTAAAGTTTGAAGTTTGGGCATTTTATAAATTTTATTATTAAAATTTGGATGGCCCAGATTTAATGAAGAATTAAATGGATGGCTTGGATGTAAGGAAAACAAAAATAAATAAATATAAGTGAAAGAAGGTTTTTGTGTGTGTGTGTGCGCGTGAGAGGAAGAAACAGAGGACGGAGATTGGGCAGAAATGCCCAATCGGGACAAGAGAGAAGAAGGCATCAGTAGGGATTGAGAGAGGGAGAAGCCGGCCAATCGGAACAGGGGAAAGGAGGAAAGGAGAGAGGGCGAGAAGCGGAGGAAGAAGAACAGAGATGGGTTTTCAACCCATGACCCGCGCGGCGACCCGCTCCCGCAATGCCATTTTCCGACGGTTTTCCGTCCAAATTTATGGTCTTCTTCAACCTCCCATCAACCCCAAACACCTGAAAGACATCCGAGCATCCTAATTGACCCAAAAATCAATGACTTTCGTGGTGATTTCGCGAAGAACACCCACACGGGTGCCGCGACTTTCTTGTTCAAAATTCGCCCAATCCCGAAGCAATTTCTTTCAATTTCCACCACCCATACACTTCTCTTGAGGCCTAGAACAAAGCCCAAGCATTGGTTGGGACGGCGGAGTTGATTTGAAGGTCGAATTGGAACTCACCCAATTCTAGGGTCCGCACGGATTTTGGTGAAATTGAAGTGTTTCCAGGAAAAATTGGCCTTGGCCTCAGGTATAAAGTTTACTCTACTCATTGAGATCTTCAATTATGTATTTTTTGAGAATTTTTGGAAATAGTTGGATTTTCCGGCGAGCCGGCCGGCCGACCGCCACCCGCGGCGGCCCGTGCGGCGGCGCGTGGCCAATGGCCCGCCAATGTCATTCTTAGCATGTGTTTAAGGTTCTAGGTTCAATTTTGATAATTGATGGACGTAACTTGAGTAATTGAACCTAAATTCGTTTCGATTCGTGGTTAGGTGAAAATGTGAATTTACGATCCAACCGTCAGATCGTCACCAAACTTTGATACGTTGTAATACGTAATATTTGAGGATTATAGGAACTTACGGATCGGGAATCCGATTTACGGATATTGGGATTGGAGTTGTAAGTTCATAAAATAGAATGTTAACCGTCACTTGGTTTTGGAAATTGACGGAGATCCGACCGTTGGATGGTAATGAAATTTTAGGATGTTATTCTAGAGGTATATTGTGGACCTCTGGAAGTTATGGATTTGAAATCTGAGTTGCAGATCTTCCGGATCGAACTACGTAGTGACGTGTTTTATATAAGTTATATATTCTATTGATATGATTTCTGAGGTTGGATTTGATTATTATTTTAGGCGCCGATCGTCATGACGCATTGATGTGTGGTGTTAGGGAGTTGTTGGGCGAACTCCAGGTGAGTGGGCAGTATTTCTGTTTATACCTATATACTATTGATATTTTTCCCAGAAATTGAGTTTGAATGAACATACGTTTTCAAATGCCATGCATGCATATTATGAGATATGTGAATTGATAATTGATGCATATATATATATATATATATATATATGTGAATTTGTGCTGTGGACGCACAGGTAAGTATCAGGTGAGTTTTATGTTATTCATGTGAATCATTGATGATGCATATTATGTTGATAGCTCATAACCTGCAATCATGGTGTTAGTGCTTATATTATTCACCTCGCACCGCACGCTCACCTTGGATCCAAGTAGGTGCATGTCGTACAGACCATGAGAGGGTTCCGACTGATAGGTGACCTTAGATATGTGCACAGATTATTGATGAGAGAAGCACTATAGCGTATTATCACACCATTCATGTCGTACAGACTACTTCAGGTAGTTCCGACTTATATGCAGTGTAGTGCCGTACAGGTCACCGAGGTGACTCCGGTTAGATTGGATGTTGAGCTATAGAATTAACCGTACAGGATCAACTGCAGGGTCTCCGGTTAATTCATTATTTCACCTGTTACATTGATGCATCATTCATTCTGTTTTTGAAATTATAACATGGCATACTTTCTGGTTTTTGAGAAAAAATGATGATTTGAGATTCATGAAAAGTATTATGCTATTATGCTATTTTTCTGGGAAAGTACGGTTTTACAGCGAGGGGTTAGAAATGTTTTAAATGAAATGTTTTCGAAAAACTTTGTTTTACTGACCTACTCAATTTTGTTTTGCGCCCCTCCAGGTTCTAGATAGCAGAGATTTGGTGGCCATGAGGAATCCAACGGTGTTTTGACAGAATTCACAAAAGTAGGACTCACCCTCGGGTGTTTCATCTTAGTAATTGTATTTTTAAAGCTTCTGAACTGTGTAAATGGTTACGTCACTCTCACGTGACGGCCAGCATGCCCTCCTTCGGGATGGGGTGTGTCAATATGTAACTATAAAAATAACACTAGAAAGACAAGATAATGTATTTCTAGTATTTCCGTAACCATAAGTGGGTGCCCTTTTAAAAATAATAATTTATAATTAATAAAAGCTAAAAAGATGAGTAAAATTCGAAACTATTACAAATATTTTTCAAATCATATAATACATGCGTAGTTAATTTCATAACTTTTTGTTTGTGTGTGTGTAAACAATAATGCAACATGAAGAACACATGCATGGAAGTATATATATCATGTGATCGACTCTAGCTATTCATCGACCATCAACTTTTTGTGTTGGTGAGAAAGAATTAAATTCAAGAGTTTGATCATTTTTCTAGGTGAGAAATTTTTTAGTATGCCTGGAATATAGAGTGGTGCATCATATGTTATTATATAAGTAGAGAGAAATTTTATTTCAAATGTTATTTTTACTTTATAATGACATATGGTGTACCATCTCGTGTTCCGGATACATTGTAAAATCTCTCCTCCTATACAAAAAGGGAATTATGTCCTATTAAATTGCACAAACTGATTTAGGACTTGCTTTTTAATTGTATCAAAAAATGGTGCGGAAAATCAAGTTTTCTTTCAATTTTGCTTGTTGAATACAATTACTTACTGAAGTTTGAAGATCACAAAAGCATATAAATGATCCCAGGAGATCAATATCACAGCATATTAATAGTGAATGTCAAAATTATGTGTGGGATCGAAGCAACATTTACATCATCTGTAGTTTTTCTTGGTTTCAGCAAGTAATTATGGCTTTGTAGTTCTCTACCAACCAAGGCAGAGTCACTGTACATACATAAATTTGATGACAATTATAATTCTTTTATTGTAGGTAATATCACTATTTTATAAGTTACAATAAAGAAAATGGGGATTTGAATTTGAGGTGCAAAAGGTTGAAGAAAAAGACTTCTTTTTACATAATCAATCCATTACTACTTACGGTTAATCATCACGAGTCACCGCCAATACACACACATTGTACAATTAACAACAATTAATATTGGTGCATCTATACTAGTGAATAATGGATATTGATGTTTAGTAAAGGTAAAGTTGAGTTACATACGAATGAACCTTTATTTGGACATTAAGTATACAATAAATATGCAGTTATTGGCACTTCAAAAATGACATCCACACCCCTTTTTATACAACGTTTTCCCCGTATTTTTGTGAATTTGAAATGCATACCAAACTTATTTAAGTAATTAAGAAGGAAATTGTAGCAAGATGGAGTAGGCAAAATTGGACTGGCGATAAGGGTTTGATTAATCTTAATTAACCCACTGATGATAGCCATCTTGTGAATTGAGAAAAGCTGAAATTGCATAGAGGTCTACATCTTCGTGGTTTGGTTGAAATAACAAGTGATCACTGGTAGCACCCACATTTTTCCACTTTGCGGCTTCTGCATCCTCCCTTAGTACTAAATCCTCACACTTGGTTCCATTACCATGTCCAACAAAGTTCGAATCATCCACCACATAATTTCCAAATCCATTGATTTCGGCCTCGTGTGAAAGGCCATGGATGTAACTGTCGAAATCTCTTAGAAAACTCAACGACGAATTCTGATCACGATCATCTGAGATGTCTGATAGTGCCACCGGATTGGATTTCACTGGATTGGATTGACCATCTTCATCTTTGGAAGGATTAGAACAATAATTACCACGTTGATGATGACTATCGCCAGCATTAGGCGCTTGCTTGTTATTAATTATACGTTGAGGTCTTTCTTCTTGAATTCTCTTGCTCAAACTGATATTCCAGAAATTCTTGATTTCATTATCTGTTCGACCAGGCAATCTTCCGGCTATGAGAGACCACCTAATATATCAATGCGTCCACCATTATTATTTTTTAACTAATTTTGTACGTGTGCTTGGATCATAGAAATACACAATATAATCAAAAGCTTGGAGGACTAGTCTAAATTGCGGTTTGACCCCCTAAACTATTACCCCAGTTGAAATTAACCCCTAGAACTATTGTTTTGGTAAATTAACCCCTGAACTACTTAAATCAGCCAATTAACCCCTTGCCGTTTAATTTAATCCACTATTATGTCAAATTGAAGGGCAAATTAGTCTTTTCATCATCAATTTTTACTTATTAGCTATAACCACCAATAAAATAATGACACGTGGACACAGAATAATTCAAAAACTTATAGCATAGAAACATAAAGAAACGAAACGTTTACATACGGACCATTTCATATTATCATTACACATTTTATGTGTCCACATGTCATAATTTTATTGGTGATTATAAGTGACATGTAAGAATTGATGTTAAAATACTAATTTGCCCTTGAATTTGACAGAGTAATAGACATAATCTAACGACAAAGGGTTAATTGGCTTATTTCAAATAGTTCAGGAGGTTAATTCACCAAAAATATAGTTTACGGGGTCAATTTCAACTGGAGTAAGAGTTCACGGGGCCAAACGACAATTTATCCTTAATCTATTTGCATCAAATTTAATTATATAAAAAAAATTAAAAGCTATTGGTTAAAAATATTATAAAGTGAGTATTTAACCCAAAACCAATAAACAATGGACAGAGATGTTCAAGATAATTTAAACACTTATGCAAGGCTCCGATGTGAAATTTACTTTCTCAATATGTCTGCTTACATATGAGAATGTGAATAGTCTACTTCATATCATGTTATAGTTAATGTGAACATCCAACCCGAAATCAATTGGCAGTTAGTGGGAGACCTATCATGTAAACACTCTTGCAAGCCTTTGCTTCACCGTCTTGGGATTCACAGTATTAATGTGCAAAAATATGTCATACCTGTTTCCAAGAAGCTTGTGCAATCTGATAATGAGGTCTTCTTCTTCCGGAGAAATGTTGCCTCTCTTAACACCTGGTTTAAGATAATTCAACCATCGCAGTCTGCAACTCTTCCCACTTCGATTCAACCCTACAAATATATACAGTAACAATCAATTAAATGGTATTATATATGTATATTATCACCACGAAAACTAGTTTATTATGTAAATAAAAATAAAAACGTTCGCTATACGAACCAGCTTTTTTAGCAACATGTCTCCATTGTCCTTCTCCATGTGTTTTGACGTAGTCAGTAAGGACTTCATCTTCCTCAGCACACCATGCTCCTCTTTTTAGCCCGTCTGTATCACCGGATGGTTTTCTCCCCATCTCTCTCTCTCTCTCTCTTTCTCTCTCTCTCCTCTCTTTTTCTCTCTCTCTCCTCTCTCTCTGTATATAAATTTTCTGGGTGGAGAAATCATTGCATATTAGTGGGTATATATATAGGCCGATTGAGGAACTAAACTTTGGTTTCCGTTTTTGGAGTGAAGGTCCTAGAACAATAAATGTTTCTGAGATTTAGCGACTTAATGCAGTAATAAAACAAAAATATTTATAATTTACCAACTATATATGTTTGTGTGTTTTTTTTAATTTAAACGTGACTAGGTATTTTTTGACAATCGAGAGAAAGATAGAAAGAAAGAAAAAAAAAAGACCTAGAAAATAATGTTGTGTTTCCGATCAGTTTTGTCTTAAATGAATGAGCAGAAACATTAATGCAAACGACTAACTATATGGACCATATATAGATGTACTTGTTAAACCAGAGTTTGATTTTAACCAGTATATATTTACCCAGTAGAGCAATGTCGAGAATTACAGTATTTTGGTTGACATTCAGATGTACGCTTCACTGTCATGCATGCATATGGAATAATTTATCAGTACTGTAAAAGCTATTTTACATCTTAAGCTGGCTAGTCACAGTAGATATATGTGTGTGTGTTCTGGTTAGTCTCATATATATGTAGAAAGCTGCTAGGGTTTCAGTAGGGAAGGAAACCATACTGCATAAACGATGCCAGAGGTTCTGGACTCACGGTTGATACACACACACATATGTATATTTTTTTTATGACCGATGTTATTTAAACATACAAAAGTGACACACTTTTTATGCACCCTTTCATAAAGATGGGCCCAAACAATGGCATAGCCCCAGACGTATTGATTGAAGTAAAAATTCACACAACTAATTGTATCATGGCAAACCACCCACACCTATTGATTGCATGGGTAGTTAAGTGGGGACAGTATTGATGCAACTAGTGGTGACCGTGGTCTGCCTCTCTAAAAGTTTAACATAGTATCCAAGTGGGTTGGCCCGCATGATTGGGTTCATTTACAAACATGATCGACATGGAATTGGCTCTATGCGTGCCCCACCCACATGAGGTGAGAGGGGGGCGCGAATTGAACAAAATAAAAAGTCTCACATCAATAATTTCACAAGATAAATCACAACTTATGTCAAGTAATTATACTTCTAATTGTATCGAGGTATTTTGCATAAAAACCCCACACATATTGATTGCAAGGTGATTAGTGTGAGGACAATATCAATGCAATTATTAGTTGACCACAACCAATCTTTCTGAAACTTTGATCGTACACCTCATACCTATTGATTGCATGAGTAATTAAGTGGGACATTGGTGATGCAATTAGTGGTGAACCGGGACTCATCTCTCTGAAACTTTAACAATACATATATCAGCAAATATGTCAATTTTATGTGTTTGAATGGTTTTATTTTCACACGCTATGAAAAAAAGGTTGACAATAACCATTAACATTAGTTTTACATGGTGAGTAAAGACTGGTAAGCTAATGAGATTGGTAAAACATATCCACCTCCTTAGCCACCCCCTTAGAGTTTATTCACCTCATTCTGTAGAACCAATATTGATAATTATTATCAATTTTTGTGAGGTATTAGTAGTTAGTACAATATGTTAGAAGAGGTATATTTTTATATTCCAATATTAGAATAAGTCTTAAGATCCAAACCCTAATGAAAAAAATGTGAGCAACAATGCGCAACACAACTTTCATTCTGTGTGGCTAGCCTTGCATGCGTAGATCATGCATGAGTAGTCATGACACTTAAACTCCCAATTGAATTCAATATCTAACCGATGGTCCAATCAACTATCCAATTGACCAACTACTTTTATTGGTGAGAATATCTGCCCTACCATGCTGGTCGATCATCCACTGCAAAAATTAAATAAAGAAATAGTTAAAAAAAAAAACCTAATCAGATAAATGGTTTTTGTGATGATAGGATATTCAAAAGATAACTTCAGTGTTAACGAAAATTATGATTTAAACTCTTGTGGTATAATTCGTTAATAAATTTAGTCCCAAAATAATATTTTAATTAAATGCAGAGATAAAAACGTATTTTTATCTCATTTTTTCTTTCTTTGCACCTTCTCTCCCCCATCTCTCTTCCTTCTGTCTCTGATTTGTATCTTCACCTTCCTCAAGTCTTTCTCTCTACGCCCAACCATTTGTATGGGTTTTCTGTTCAAACCAAATTAATTACTAGGATCACAAAAACAGAAAGTAGGACCACATTCACTTGCATCACTGCAGCCATTAGGCTTTCTTCGTTTTCCAGCACACCATGAAACAAAGGCAAGAAGTTTATATAAATCGTTTTGAAATTGTTTCATTATTTTTTAGAGAGTGTGTGTGTGAAAATACAAATTGGAATGTGGTTGAGATTTCCTATTTCCTGTCACCACAAGAAAGAATAGAGTAAAAATACAAATTACAAAGAGAAAGAAGAGAGACGATGAAGAAGATGCACACATGAAAGTACATTTTTATCCTGTACTTTTAATAGAAATATCATTTTTGGACTGAAATTTTTAGCAGACTACACCGCTAGGATTCAATCCTAATTTTTTTTAGCTCATATGCTATTTTTCGAATATCTTATAACCACAATAATCTTTTATCCAATTAGACCATAAAAAATGCTCTACGGGTACATATATGCACTGCGATAAATTAAATAAACTTACATATTCTCAAAGATTGCCCAATCATTAGAGCTATGTGGATCATTGACAAACAACGTAAGCCTATACAATGTGATTATATCGATGTGTATCTATAATATCCTATACTTGTCACCTATGAAATGTTGAACAATTCAAGGTTCATCTTTAAAATTTGACAAATTTAAATAAAACTTATATTAAATGATTTTGCTTTTAATTGTATTGAAATTTTTTTTTGATAAAATTCTCATACGTATCATGTTGTGTGCATGGTCGTAGATACAATTCAAACCAAAACTTTCTAACTACTTTAAAAGGTGGTTTGAAGCAATGAACTTCTAGAACGTGATGACCATCGAACCTAAGATCAACTGGCAATGAGGTATACTAAAGTTATTTCTTTTAAGTCATTTTATAAAAGATATTTGCAGCAAAACCCTCTTACGTGCATCTCCTTTTGCTCCTAACACATGAACAAACATGTGGGATGGTTAGACTAGCCACAGATAGATATCAAACAACAATATTTTCCTTAAGAGAAAACACAGATTTGGGCTCAAAAAATAACCATACAAACTAATCATAACGAGCCTAAGTAAATTGGGTTTGAGGGTTTACACCTTCACCTTGGGCCTTTAGATACTGTAGTAGGTAGCCCAACCAAACTATAGCCTTGTTATTTAATTGAACAAAAAAAAAGCATTTCATTCATATATTAGTGGATCATTTTTCTTTTTGATGACAGAATACATAATATATGTGTATATGGGTGCGTGGGGTAATAATTTTCACAATCTTATATTTTCACTTTTGCACTTCTATTCATGTTCTTTAATTTTTCATTAATATATTCAATTCAAAATTTAAAAATAAAGCACTAGCATAAAGAGAAAATTCGAGTGCAAAAATCGTTATCTATATACACATAAGTCTGTGTACTATGATCGAGTGATATCTCTCTCCAGATCTATATACATTGAATTATGCTTATGTTAAAAGGAGAAAAATTAGGCAAGATTATTTCTCCGGAAATACACATAAGTATGATATTTAGTACTAATGTCTAATGGTATGTCTCATTACTTGTAAGTGGGAGATATTAAATTTGACTCTTATAAATTACGAGTTCAATATTGACATGCACATTGTGTGGACTTAAACCCAAATCTTTTCATATATTGTTATATTAAAAAATTTATATACACATAAGTATAGATAGGGGATAAGATTTCACTGGTGACCAAATATGTTACAACTTTTAAAAGACAAAAGTCACCATAAAAATATGATAGTGTCATGTAGGCCGAGTAAGGTTAAAAGCTTATTGTGTACACAATAGAAAAGATCAAAGTGTGTTTATTGGATACAGGGAGAGCAAAGTCTAACAAGTGATCAAATACCCAAAAAAAACTAATACAAAAAAATGTAGGATAATGCTATTCATACACCTATTTTTACCGCTTACACAATTTGTGGCCATTTTTCTTCTTCAACGTATCAATCTAACAGCCAAAAATTGAAAAGCATATGTAAGAAATAAACATAGGTATATGAATAGTACTATTCAAAATGTATTATAGGATTTTAAATTTGAAAAAAAAAAGATTGAAAATAAAAGAAGGTCTGACCAAAAGCGACAAGGCTTGAGTTGGGTCAAGTGGTGAAGTCACTCCCATAATCTCTCCAATGCATTTGGGGTTTGGCATTGCAAATTTGCAAATTCCCCCTCCTGTCCAATAATGTTTCAAAGGGGGGTTCTACATCTCCCAAGTCCCATCCCATGTGCTTGCTTTTTCGCATATGGGACTTATCTTCATCGTCCACATATTCCCTTTCCAAAACTCCTATCATCTTCCCCATCTATTAATGTGTCGCACGTTTCCAGGGCTAGTTTCGGAGTGCTGTATTTTTTTTCTAAACTGTTTTTGATGTGCTATACTGTAATAATAAATAGTATTAAAAAAATTAGGTAAATGTTTGGTAAGCTATAATGCTAAAGGGATGTGATATCTACACATATTTTTTTACTTCTCTCACACCCTTTTAATTTTCGGCCATTGGATCAGATGAATTGAAGAATATCAAATAATAGAAATTAATAAGGGGGTAAAAAGGGGTGTGTGGATAGCACACCCCATGCTAAAAGTACGTTTAGCAAAACAAAGATGAGAGTATGATAGTTAATATGAAAATTTCATTAACTGGTATTGTTTACCTACCTCTAATGGAAAAAAGGTTTTTTTAGAAAGCCTGTGTAGAGCTGTTTTTGCTTTCCACAATTTTGGATCTATAATTTTGAAGAAAAAAACACTTTTTTTTTTCATTTACCAAACACAACTAAGACCCTAGCTTTTTTAAGAAAGTGCTTTTAGGCAACCCCATACCAACTCTTAGGCAATAGATTCTCATATGAATATCCTTCTATTTTGATTAAACTATTGCACATGAAATCTGAACTCATAACCTAACCTCGTTCAACTAAGAAAAAAAATCAATATCGATTAATTAAAGGATCATGCGCATAACGCCAGTCTATTGAGTGTCTAGTGCCTAAATACTTACATAAGCATAGGTGTTTTTTTTTTAAGAGATCATGTAAGCATAAAATTTAAAATAACACATCTTCATTCTCGAAATCTACAAGCAAAAGTTAATATGGTGGGTTGGTGGGTCGGATTTGGATAACTATTTTAGCAGCGGGTGGGTATGGGGTTGTACACATTATTATACAATCGGATGTGGACGAGTGTGGGTGAGAAGAATTTTAAGCAAAGCATTTAACGAGATTAAGAAGAGAAGCACCACTGTTTGTAAACTAATAAAACAGAAAGAGAAAAAAAAGATGGAGAGAGTTCGAGAAGAAAACTGTTTTTGTATAAGACTTTATGCAGGTCAATTTTATCTCCTGCAGGTCTGTCGTTTTCAGTTGAAATTAGCCATTCAAAAAATTAATTAAATCTTGCACATATAAATTTAACAAATCTTTACAAGGGTTAAATCTTACATAAGTGACATGTAATATTGTAGCTGGACCCAAAAATGGGAAGAGAACTCAAGAAAAGAAAAGCAATCTTAAGATTCTCAACCCATAAGACTTTATGCACGTCAATTTTATCTCTTGCACATTTGTCGTTTTAAGTTGGAATTGAGCAGTTTTTTTTTTTCTTTAATGTACTACTGAGTGGTTTAAAAAATCAATAGATCTTGCGTATAAAAACTCAATGAACTTTTACATCAATTAAATCTCACATACGTGAAACGTAATCTTATAACTGGACCCGGAAATAAAAAGAGAACTCAAGAAAAGAAAAGCAATCTCAAGATTCTCAACACAAGACGCCACCATCGTTTCCATTATAAAAAGGATTGTGCTATTCACACATCCATTTTTACTTCTCTCACATCCTTTGTTAATTTATGTCATTTGATCTTCTTTAATTCATCTGATCCGACCGCCAAAAATTAAAAATATGTAAGAGAAGTAAAAAGGGGTGTGTGGATATCACATCCCTTATAAAAAAAAGTTAGCGTGTTTAGTGGAGACTGAAACATCTGCCTTCAGATTGTCTCCTATTTAGAAAACCAATCGTGGAGATTAAAGATAATCATTGATATCATTGGGGTTTCAAATGCTAATTACAACAACAACAACACTGAGCTTATGGTGCACAGATCCATACTCAATATTCTCTCTTTATCTATTTCTCAAAAGATACTCAAAAAATAATATCAAGTTTAATTTTGTGAGTTATTATTGGGTTTAGGTTTATTTGATGATTATTTACATCTATTTTTTTTTATTAAATTGTGATACATGTCATCCTTTATTTATAGTGTATCTTTTGGTTGGTTCTATCCACATACTCTTTTTACTTCTCACTCCCCTTTCAATTTTTAGTCGTAAGATCAAATGAATTGAAGAATATCAAAACAGATAAATTAACAAGAGGTGTGTAGAAGTTAAAAATAGGTGTGTCAAGATAGCACCACCCAATCCTTTACTCAATTTTAGGATTAACTATAAAAATTAAATATTGTTCTTTCTTTTTCGTGCTCCTAATTCATATCTCAATTTTTTCTTTTACCTCCCTCGCATGTTAAATGTGTTAACTAATCTATATTGTATGTACTACGTATATCACTACAAATGCTAGTATGGGTTTATAAATGTATGAAAGATGAAATTTCTTTGAACTATTTTCATGGATGATAGGTAGATTAATTTATATTTATTTTCATGGATATCTCTATTACGGGTTAAATGTACTTTATCAATATAGGTATCATATATGATAACATATAAATTTTCTTTTAACTATGTTCTGTAACAGTGGTTAGATTTTCATATTTAAATATTCAAATAACAAATTTGAGTAAAGATGCATAAATTAGAAAAATTAATTAAAATTGAAAAAAAAAATACTAGACTAAATCCAACAACAAGGACCTTTATCAAAGTAAAAAATTAAATAAAATCTAAAAAAAAGCTAAAGGCAAATGGGCTTGTTTATTTGTTTATGATCAACTTGTGAAAACGACCGTGGCCAATAATGTAGTGTACTTGTGAAAGTGCTCCCAGATTAGCATTAATCATAGTTTTATTAGCGTGGTCCATACGGTTCTCTTAATATGATTAATAACTTGAGAATCTTGTTGGCAATTGGATTAGACTCTATTTATCCTTTCATTATTCATGCTAAGCTACAAAATGCATGTCGTCATGAACATGATTTGAACTTTGGATTGGAATTTATCTAGTTCATATACTTCCTAACTATCAAAGTGTTCTTTATCATAGGTCATTATTAGTTAACTAATTATGAACTCGTTTGGAAATGTTTTTAACATGACTGAAAACGTTTTTCTAGTGCAGGTACTTCTGGAATCAATCCTTGGTAAATATACAAGTGAATCCTGGAAAAGTACTTCAAGTGTTTTTGGAACCCAAAAACATTTTATCTAAAAACACTTTCAATCATTTTAAAAACAGTTCTAAAATAAGTTTTATTTGTGTGTGTAGAATCCATACATAGGTACTAAGTTGCAACCAAGAGATCACTTGCCTTGCTAATATGGGGAATGTATTCAAATCCAAGGATCATGAAATTTGTAGGTACAACGTGACCAAACACAAGTATGATCATAGTGATGCTCTAAATTAGCTAATTCCTATGTTGTCATATTTGCTTGTCTATTAAGTGTGTTGAAAAATTAGACTGAATTTGTCCCGAAAGATGCTAATTATCTTAAATAATTGGTTGGGTGCGCTAAAGAACTTGAGTTAGTTTATTTTGTGTTGGAGTTTGGTGGCTGAGATTAGAGCCACATTTGTACCTCACATTGGCTAGAGAGAGAGCCATATAGTGCTTTATAATAAATGGTGCCTCATATATTGTCAAGATTTTTTGATAAAATCTCATACCTGTTTTTCTCGGATGGTTAAAGAGGGGAGAACGACGGCAATACCAACTCGTGCGTGCAAACCCTGTTCGTGTGCTCATCACTATATTTTGTAGTAAGTCTATTGATATTAAGGAGTCACCTTCATGTGCTAAATTATAGTTGGCATGCCAATTGAAGCGCTTGTTGTAGTGTCAAAAGCCTCAGCTTCTAAACTATCGAAATGCTTATTGATTGTAACATACTTTTTCCTATACTCTGAAACACTATAAAAAAAGTTGTGATTTAATTTTTTTTTTTTTTTTTTGCGCTTATTATCGTCGAAAACATGTTTGATTGAAATCCCTTGTTCAATTTTTACATAAGATAAATTAACCCAATAGATTTTGAAAGTGAAGTGAGTAGGCTCTGTTACACGTGTGGACAAATTTCTCAGTGTGCCTAAAACAAAGAGTGATACACTATATCCACATGTCATTTATATAAATAGAGAAAAATTTTATTTTTTAAGTGTTTATTCACTTGTATAATGACATGTAATGTAACACTTCATATTTTGAACAAACCGAACAATCTCTTCACACTAGATAGCAACAAACAAAATATTGGTCTTGAATGGCGTGTCCATAGGATACACTTTTTTAAAAAGGGATTTTTCAGTATGATCGGAACACGGGATGATACATATGTGTCATTATACAAATGGTAGGATATATGTGTTAAAAAGTTGAGAACTTTAAAAATAAAATTTTCCACAATTTATATAAAAATACGTGCTGTACCACTCGTGTTCTGGTCACAATGAAAAGTTTCTCCTCTTTAAGACCCTATTTTATTATTATTATTTTTTAGGAAAACTAATGAAAATGACTTGAAAACTTTGAGTTTTAATGATAATAACAAAATAAAAGGTAAAGTGAATAGTACAATGTTTGACTTTTTAGTATAAAAATATGGGTTTTCGTTAAAATGAACAGTACCGTGGGTTTTTCGTTAAAACTTTTTTTTTTCTAATTTTTCACGAGGAAATTAAGAATAATTAATTATTTATATAATAATGTCGAAGCATGATATTAGAGAGTGGGTCCACTTTGATTGAATGAAAGAACTGCTGCGGGAAGAGCATCAGCAGCAAATCAGCAGGCTAGGGACCTGGTTAGGTTTGGAACCAAACTTGCAGATCTCCCGAGCCTCCGAGGACACGCGTCTTCACCTGATTAGTCAAGCTTTTAGATATACCATAGTTTATTTATTTATTTATTTTCTGATGGGACAATCGAAACAAAATTAAGAGCTGGGACATGAGTTTGGTTCGAATCCAATTCTAAAAGGGACGAAAAAAACATACTTTAAGAAAGTGGTTCAGGTTGCTCAGCTGGTTAGAGCAAAGAAATAAAAATTTCTAATTACCATTGTAGTGTTTTTATATTTTTTTTTATTAAGCATAAGATCCAAACTCTAGCAGTGTGTGTAGTAGATAATTGAGCATGATCAAGTCATACATTTTTCCTTTAGAAAAATGAAAAGTTGGATGTCATAATTTTCCTTAATTCAAATTTTTTACGAAAAAAAAAAATATAAGGATGATATTTTTGCGAAGAGAATTCAAACTCTGAGCGGATGAGAAGGACATGGATAACCAAAATAATGTGGTTATACTTGATCATCTTTTTAGATCCAATATGGTTCATTAGTAACATGATCGATATTGACCTAACTTAACTACCTATTATTAAAATTTTATCACAAAATATATTGGTGATGTTAAAAGTAAAATCTCTCAAATATTAATTGTATTTTATTTTGTACGCGTGATATAGAATTCTATTTTCTACACGTCTCCAAACTCTCGTTCTTCTTCTTAAGTGCACCAAAGATGATGAAAGTTTTGTGAATATTATACATATAAGATTAGGATGATAGAACACCCATTTTTTATACAACCCTTTAACACACTTTTTTTGTAAAAACTTCCACTACCTTGAATTCAAAGATGGGCGTGAAAGTGAAAAGCTAACTTTGTTGACTTTCATAGTCTTCTTAAAGTAAAGGCTAGATGTGTATTTTTCTATTTTGGTTTGAGAATCAAATGCATCAATTTTTTTAATGATACGGCAGGACATGTCATTGGAGGAATATGAGACTTTTAGAATCCTTCAATTATACCCGTTCAATCGAATATCGAAAAGTAAAATATTAATGATTTTATTTTTTTTGCCCTTTTTCTTGTTTATCTTCTTCCCCCTCCTCACACTCTCTCTCTATCTCCGACTCTCTTCTCTCTCTATCTGGGATTACTTGGTTCTAGTTTTGGGCAACCAGAGGCCAGAAGACGATGGTGTGGGCATGGTGGGTCGGTAATCGGGGCCAACACCCATCGAAGAATGTAGAGAATTAAGGGCGTGTTTACGTATCCGTAATCGGAATGATAATGTGGAATTGAATTCTGATTACGGAGTACTCCGGTGTTTACTAAACATGGATGAATCAAAAAAGCAGTGGGGCCCACACAAATTTTGGAATTCAATTCCATGTATTGGTGGAATTGGATCCCCTAGATATTGGTGGTAATCCAATTCCTGATTGTTTAGGTAATCAGATTGACACTTTTGTTCCCTTTATGCCCTCACTTATTTTTTTTATTTCCAAGACCATCCCTTATAAACCCATTAGGGTGCGTTTGTTGTACCAGACTGTCTCGGACTGGACTAGCCTCAGGGACTAAGTTTGACTGACTTAGACTAGACTAAGCTGGACTAACTTAATGAAACGTTTGGTGCAGTAACAAGCAGGGTAATTAACAAACTCTAATATTATATTATTTAATCCATAATTATTAATATTTTATTTTTATCCTATTTTTTTATCCCTTTATTCCTCCCTTACCGTCCCATTATGTCCCTCTTTTTCTCCCTCTTTTTCTCCCTTTTCCGTTCCAATATTTTCCTCCCCAGATAAAACCTCTCGATTCCAGCCTATTTCTCCTCCCTCATTCTCGATTTCATCCCCAGATAAAACCTCTCGATTCCAGCCTATTTCTCCTCCCTCCTTCTCGATTTCAGTCTGTATCTCTCTATCCCCTCCATTTCTCTCTCTAGCTCTGCGCTAGTCAAATGGAACCCTCATAGCTCCATTTTTTTCGATGAGTTGCAAGTTTCCCGACGAGTTTTCCGACTAAACCTCTTCGGATTAGATGAGGTTTGCACCACTAACAAACTCTTCCCCATCTCTGGTCCCATATCCGAGCTTTGCATGCTCGAACCTGTCATGGATTCGATAAAACCCATATCGGCCAAGACTTCCAGGCCATTTTTCGGCCACCTCCGACCACCTTTGGCCTCGATTCAGTTAGAATCGTAATCCCCTCACTCCCATCTTCAATTTGGTATTTTATATGAAAATTGGTTGTGAAAAGCATCTAGTCCAATGGTTTTCGAGGGTGAGTGGTTGAGGAGCAGGGCGAGGAGGAGAGAAGGGATAGTTTTAGCTAGTCCCATGGTTTTCAAGGGTTCTCACTAAGACCAGCTAGTCCTTGATTTAGTCTAGGCGAGTGAGACTTAGTCTCATTAAACCTAGTCCCTGTCCAAACATGGGACTGGACTAACCCTTAGTCTAGTCCAGTCCAGTACACTTTAGTGAGGGCAAATAAACGCCCCCTTAAAGTATATAAAATATTTGATTTGGGACAAGGGCATTTTAGTAATTATACTGGTTTATATTCCGATTCTACTGAATTAGTAAACAGCTTTATGGAATTCTATTATGATTCAAGAACATTTAAGTAAACAACTTCAACAAGAATTTGATTCTGACTTCTCCTCATTCCAACTCCTCCTCAATTCAATTCCTCATATTTTACCGTTACGTAAACGCGCCATAAAGGATCAGGAAAAGCTGGATAGAAAGTATCTGAAGAAAATCCTGACCCGTCATTAGTATTACATTACACTACGTGCAATATGTATAAAACTAGAGGTACAATGTTGCAATTGAAAATTGAAAGGAAATTGTGTTTTAAGATCAAAGAAAACATCCTGAAAAATATGGATCTAATTCACACACAAAACCAAAACTTCTTTCAAGCAAAAACATACGTAAACCAACCCTTGAGAGACTTTCCATGTATATATCAGATGAATCTCGCATGTAAATGCAAACCTAACTAACATTGCTTTAGAGTCTAAAACAAGTCGGTTCTTAAATTCTAAAAGTTCAATCATTAATACATAGACGAGTTTATAGACTACATTACGGATAAATCTTATGCATGTCTTACACATGGTTAATGATTCATATCTTTTATTCACATGAAATTATAAAATAGAGGGAGGGTGAGGGTAAAAGGCAACTATTATTAATTAAACAAAATACAACAATCGCAACTTTACGAGAAATTACAAAATGATTGCTTATTAAATGAGAAAAATGTGGTTTCACACATGGCACAAAAATTAAAGAACGCTTACCTAGTGACAATCGCCTTTTAAGAGCAATGAGACTTTCTCAAGCAAGAAACTTATATGCAACATTTGATTGTGTACTACAAAGTGATACAGAGAGATGAGTGCTAACGACTCTATTACAAATTACAATGTATATAGATGTGGTTAGTCAATTAAATGGCTATATTACAAATGTGGTGAGTATATCAACCGATTCTATTACAGTAAATTACTCGGTTATATTAGAGGTGTGATCAGCAACGTGGTCAATCCTTTAGATACCTTAATTCAGGTAGCAATTGCAGATTCCATCATCAATCACTAGCAACGTGGCTCATAAATAGACCAATAGACAACTCATTTTAGGATATGAGGAAACACACAAGCAAATCCCAACTAAATCCAAAATAAAATAAAGGAAATATATCCAAAATAAAATAAAGGAAATATTTTTACTTACCAACCTAATGTATTGGTAATGTTAACCACCCTTGAAATTTTTTTTAATGTGCCGTGAACACGGTTCGGTACTTCAAGTATCATACTTCAAATTGTTAAAAAAAATTATTCACGTATCTAATCACTTGTATTATGACACTTGGTATAATGAGCCGCTTTCTAAATACATTGAAAAAATTCTCTCTCCACCCTATTTAGAAAGATCGTATAAGATTAAATTTTAAGATCTATATAATATGCAAACATAAATCTTAAAATTTAAACTAATTCAATAATAATAAGTAAGACGACGTTAACACTATTTCAAAGTGGTGAACAAAATGCGCCCTAAAATAAAATAGGGAAATAACAGGTAGATATGGATTTTATACTATTATACGACAACAATATATTAAGAGAGCTAAAAAATTTCGACACACTCAGAGGGGGTCCGAGCGTGAGCGTGACTGTCAAATCTACATATTCTCTCTTCTCCTCTCTCTCTCTAAAAAATTTCAGAATTCAGAGGTGTGGTGTTCTGTTCTCTTCTCCTCTCTTTCTGTTCTCCTGTTCCGGAGATTCGATTCAATCGCCAATCTTTTTCAGCGTTTTTTCGGATTCCGTCGTCGTCTTCCTCCTCCTCCATTCAACCTCTGTCTTTTCGCAGAATATAATGTTCCAGATTTTCAAGGTACGAATTTATTGTAATTTAATTATGTATTTAGAAAACATGGTTGAATAAAAAAACACAAAAGGATTTTTTTGTTTAGCTGGATTATATGTATTTTTTGTATATTGAATTTATGGGTTTTGTTTAATTTTCTTCTGCTAACACATTGACCATGTCGGCTTCTTGTTCTTCCTCCAAAGTTCTGATCTTTGTTGTGGATTTCTGGATTTTTTTGGTTCTTCCCAAATGGAAATTTGAGATATTTTCTTGGTGTGTAACTTTGGATTGTGAAGATATGTATATTTATTTATTACAGGCATTATTTTTTTTCTTACTTTATTCAGTATTGTTTTCCACTTCAGGAGTTTTTGCAAATTTTCAAGTACCTCCGAATTCCCAATTAGTTCTGGTTTCTGCTATTTTTTCAATTTCTTGTAAAAACCCAATTTAGATTTTTTTTATTTTTTGGTTGTTAACTTAACCCAATTGGGGTATTTAATTGATTTAATTGTGATTTAAGAGATTTAATTTTGTTCTTGTACTTTTGTCTGGAAAGATCAAAGAATGCTGTTTGTATCTGCAGCAGTAGTACCCTCATGGCCTCATCTTCTCTGCATCATTGACTGACTTTTTATTTTTTATTTATTTATTTTAATTTTTGGGTGTTTGAGATTCTTCTTTGGGAACTCTGAGCTTTAGTTGGGTATTTTCTTAGTACATTATAAAAGGTTCCCTTTTGTGGAAATGGGATCTGCTTTTTCCCCCATCTTATCATAAATCACATAAAAACAATAATAAAAACAATAATAATAATTATAATCACAGCAAAACTCATGTGTGTTTTCTGATTCTCCCGTGGAAAAGAAGAACCCTCGGAGGTCATGATTTTTTCCACAGAAACTGTCTCGTGTACACTTATGTTCTGGAAGTGATTATAGCACTCTCTTTTTCTCTTCTGACACTCGTTAAAGCATAATCAAGGGACAAAGACAAGGTGATAAGTGTAGCAAAAGGAGAGAACGAGAGTGCGGAAATCACTTTCCTACTTTTTCTTTGGGTGTTTTGGTTAGTGCAAGCATGTTCAGATAAGAAGTTATGATTGTGGGTGTTTGTAAAAAACTAAAAGATAAGAACTTTATCTTAAATTGGATTAAAGAATGCTTCTTTTCCAATTTTGCTTATTGGGGTTTCTTTTCTTTTTTCGACCATCATCACAATCTTCTTCTATTTCTGTTCTTGATCTTGCAGGACTGGTTCTGATCTGATCCGAATTTTTCTGAGTCCTCAGAAAATAAAAGAGTTTTAATTTAATTCAATCAATGGAGGGTGACACATTCTCAGGGCTTGGCAATGGCAGCACGCAAATTGATGGAAAAGTTCTGCAGACGTTTCAGAAGAGCTTTGTGCAAGTGCAGAATATCTTGGACCAAAACAGGCTGCTGATAAATGAGATTAATCACAACCATGAATCCAAAATCCCTGACAATTTAAGCAGAAATGTGGGTCTGATCAGGGAGCTCAACAACAACATCAGGAGAGTGGTTGATCTTTATGCTGATCTCTCAAGCTCCTTCACCAAATCCATGGATACTTCTTCTGAGGGAGGAGATTCCAGTGGGGCTTTGAAGTCTGATGGAAAAGCTGGGCACAAGAGAATTAGGCCTGCTTAGAGAGAGAAAGTGAGAGAGAGAGAGAGATTATAATTTGTCTTCCTAATTCTTTTGCATGTTGAGATGGTAGAAAGAAAAAAAGGAGAAAAATTGATCAGATTCTGTAAACTCCGCTGTATCTGTTAGATAATAATTCCCCAGAATTGCTGTTTCAATGTAAGTCTGTAACTGTGGATCTAATTGAAGAGATAAAAAGAAGTTAAGCTGTGTTTGTGTAATTCCATATCTTCTTAATTGGTAATAAAAGTTTATATTTGCCCTTTCGTTTATCTGTGTTCGTCTTTCTCTTTCTCTTAATTTGAGCGATATTCTAATTAATCAAATACAAATCACCGAGAGGATAATCCAAACTTGAGTGCAGATGGAGAAGCACATTGTTAGAGTCGAACCATATAATTTCTCAGGGAATTTAAAGAGTGCTGATATATTCCTTAAGAGCTGTACAGCTTTTATTTTAACTTTTGTTGTTGTCAAAAAGGACTATCTATCTATGAATGATGAATCTCCTTTTTGATCAAGGGTTCAAGATTAACTTTTGATGCAAATTCTTCCACAGAAACAAAAACCCTTTATTCCCCTTTTTCTCAAAGTTTTCTTCTTGATTTTAACTAAGAACTGGAGAGAGAGAGAGAGAGAGAGAGAGAGTTTTCTCTGTAATCTGCTTCCCATGAAGCCAAAACTGCTTTTTCCCACACTTCTTTATGCTGTTTTTATGGATTTTCTTATTGTTTTCAGCTGTGAAATGTGGAGAACTTGTGTTTGGGTACATAGTTTTACAGGCGTATGATACATACATCTGTGTGAAGATGCTCTGAAATAATTGGAAGTAAAAGCAGCTTTTAGATTAATCTTTTTGGTTCCCAATCACACACCACCACAGGAACAGAATCTCAGATAAGGGATGATGAGCTTTTTTGACCAGTTTTTCCATTTTTTTTATATAAATTTTATTATATTTGCTGTGACCAATGACAGTCCTTTTGATTGTACTGATAGAGAAAATAAAGTATTCCATAGGTAGTTTAAAACAAAGCACTATAGTTCCAAGAGACAGACAGATATGTATAAACAGTGACCCCCAACAACATGACAGGGGCCCCAAAGCTTCCCCCCCCCCCCCCTCTCTCTCTCTCTCTCTCTCTCGTAGATTGAACTTAACTTCTCCATGCCTACGCTTTTGGACAAGGATTGTCTCTTTTCTTTTTTTCTTCTCTTTTCTCTGTTTTTTTGTTTAAATGTTCAAGATTTTATCTTTGCAAAAAGAGAAAGAAGAAAAAATAGAGAGAGAAAGAAGAAGAAAAAATACTGTGGGAGGACGAGAGGAGGGGAAAGAATCCCCATCCTACGCTTATTCCCTCCACTCTCATAGATATTTTATGCATCTAGGACGTCACGTTATTGATATTTTGAAGTATGCACTGATGTACGAAAAAAATAAAATAAAGACAAGTGGCAACGTGTGATTGACTTTAAATAACGCTAGCATGTCATCAATATACACAGAAGTGATTCTCCCACTAAAGAAACTTTTTGTATTGAAATCGAGTGTATACTCCCAATAGTCTCTCTTATCTTCCACTCATGTCGTATGCTGAAAGAGATCCTAATAAGACGATATACACCCGGTTATATTTACGAATCTCTCCTATAATTTACTTATTGCCTTTAAGCAATAAATATCCTTTATGGCTATTCTCAAGTTGATGATTCCTTGGCATCTATTTCACTTTCTCTGATTGAGTACATGTCTCTGTTGATGGACCCATTTATTTTGCAACCTAATTTCCTGATCTTTGGAGCGGGGGCCCACATGAGTGATTGCTGCAAATGGTTTTTGGATTTTTGAATATTCAATGGAGGGGTTAGATCAACTGAAAAATAAATTAAAGTTATGAAAACGCTCACCTGAGTGGGTAGATTATGTCGAATATATCGTACCGGTATAATGATATTAAATTGACACACTTCGATCCGGATATCGAACGTGGACACCGGACGTTCGAAGTGTTCCAATCAACAATTGTAGAGTGACGAATTCACAAAGGGTGAGTAATGTGGACAAAGTGTAAGTAAATTAAAATGAGGCAAAATAAAAGGTGTGAGGGGACAAAAAAATAAAGATTTTTAAAAATCAGTTCTCTTTCGAACATACTAACTCCTTACTGTAAAACCTATATAATAGTCATACGTTCGCTTTGAATCCATGATAGGTGTCAGCTTGTCCCTAAATTGTGCTAGGCAACTACGACCTCGTATGTGAGCGTTAAGCACCAAAACACGGTATGTCCGCTTAGTTGTGCATATTCCACGGGAAGATTCATCTAAACATTGCATAAGATCACACTAATCCTTGTAACCAAAACACGGTATGTCTCATGCGGCCATGCCTAATTAGATTTTATCGAATAAACATGAACAATGAGAACAACAGCTAATCAACAACATTAAACATATAATGATCACATGTGCTAATTATAATTAGTGACAATAATCTTGATCGCACCGTCAAATCGCGCCTAATACGAGCCGGCCAACAATGCAAATAAAAAGGTTCTTTTGCTTAGTAATCCACTTGATCAAGTTTAATATATAAACTAACAATTAACCTGCTAAACCATGGTCGTACAATTAATTAACGATTATGGAATGCTTTGTTATAAACATGATCGTACAATTAATTAACAAATATGGAATGCTTTGTTTATTGTGAAAAATTAAGGTAATCACAAAGGGGTTTGAAAACTAGAAGATAGAAAAGGAGGGTGAGGAAAAACTAAGACAAGAAGAGAACATTCAAATTTGAGACAATCACTCGGAAAAATTAAGATAAAAGTTTTGAAAACTTTAGGCCAAGAAAACTAGAAGATTGAGGAAGAGGGTGAAGAAAAACGATAAGAAGAAAACATCCAAATGTGAGACAATCGCTAAAAAATAAGAAGCTCAGAAAATTGAGAAAAATAAAACACTCAAAAAAGAGAGGGGTTGCCACCGACCTCAACTTAAATCAGGGCTGACGACAAGGAAGCTTGGTTTTTGTTTGGGCAAGAGAGCAGACAACGAGAAAAAAGAAAGAGTAAAAAACCCTAACAAGATTTGTCATAAAATTTTCAATCGATTTCCATCTTCCTCCACCTCTTCCTTTCATCACTGGCACACCCACCCCATCTTCTTCTCTGAAACCCAAGATTCTAAAAGGCACTAGGCTAGTGGCAGGTAGAGGTCTAGCGCTTGGGCATCTAGGCGAGGGCATAGCGCTTAGGCGTCTAGGCGAGGGCTTAGCGCTTATATGTCTAGACAGGGGCCCATGAAATTTTTTATATAACATATAAATAAACGTCTAATTATATTTTTTTTAAAATACATAATTGTATTGGGCCATAATTTTTTCAGTTTCGGCTTTTTCTTTGCCTCGTATTGTTGCTCATGCTCATCCTCATCCTTACCACATATGTGGACTTCGAGTCTACAGTGGTCAACAGATGGACCTAAGCTCAATTTTGACTCATTCCTTGATCGACTGAGAATGACACACATTGAATCGGATATGAAGCTCGAACCCCATCCTCTAAAGATTTTTTATTGAGGCTTGTTCTTTGCCTCTTCCTTGGTTGCTAATGACGATGACGGCAGTTCTTGCGGTAGACGAGTAGTTCGGATTCTTAGGATTTGTTCGTATGTTTTGGGCTTAAATCCTTGTATTAGACCCTTTATTTTGTTGCTTGGCTGTCCACATCTTTAATTTGTGCTTAACTTTGCATTTGGACCACTTTATGTACTTTAGTGTATAATAAAAAATTATCATTAAGAAAAAGAAAAACTAGAAATACCAGATATAATTGGTCGCCTAATAAACCAGGCCAGACAAATTAAACATTGCTATAACATGTGCAATTCTGCAGTGGGAATCTACTTTTGTGCCCATTCCTTCTTTTGTGTTCCTTGCATTTCCAGCAAACTGCAGGTTGGAAGGGAGCCCATAATGTCCAGTTTTCCCCTTTTGACAAAGTTTTACAATTCTTTGATTAATCGACTTACAAAAAGTCACAATGAATCACAATTTAGCATAAAGCTCACTCTAAACGTGTACTCTCTTCGTATCTTGGCGAGTTGAACATGAAACTTGGGTATAGTTCCAATGCTACGAAGCAATATTACTAGTGTTTTAGTCGTTAGATTTGATTTTATATGATTATTAGATTTTCTATTTTCATTTTCAACCATTCATTTTACGAAACACTCAATGTTGAGTAATATTAAAGAAAAACTAATCAAACTTACTATAAATTGTTAAATATATATCATCCTTGCACTCTAGTGATTTGAACATGAAACCTCGTTCAACCATGAGGAGTTTAAATGTCGTTAGACCAAGTGGTTATGTAATTTTACATTTCCCTCTAAATCATTATTAATTGAACCAAATTAGGTAATGAGATTATAATAATCAACTTCCCATACTTGAAAAGGCCTATTTATGCCCTAATGACAATGCCAGTAATGATGATGTTAGTCCCTTAAGTTCCCCACTCTGTTTCTTTTTCCCTAAGGAAAGAAGTTTGGTGGTGGGTCGACAGATTCATCGAGCCCCAAATAATTTGGATATTAACAAATGTCATGTGCAGCACTATGAGAAAATATGAAAAACAATAATATGTAGAGAGCTGACAATCTCCAAGCTTGCACGAATGCAGTGTGACAGAATTTTGTCCTACTCTTGTGTTTGTAGTTTGGTAGGCGTTTGTCTCCCAAGATTCAACAATCTGTATTTTATTATTTATAAGATATCAATGTCATTAAGTATAAATATAAGGAAAACTAATGAAAATGATTTGAAAACTTTGAGTTTTAATGATAAAGACAAAATAAATGGTAAGGTGAATAGTACCATGATTGACATTTTAGTGTAAAAATGTGGTTTTTCGTTAAAATAAACAGTATCGGGAGCTTTTCGTTAAAGTTTCCATAAATATATCCCCTAAAACTTATGCAAAATACACACTTTTTTCACCATATGAATGAGATACATAGTATGTTAACTTCTTTGAATCATACCCAATCAATTTGCCTATTGAAATTAGACTCTGGAACTTTCAATTAACTAAGTTAGGTTTTCGTTCAGCTTATTGATTGGTTGTATTGACTTTAGCCTCGTTCCCCTCAATAATCAACTTACTCTCTAGTCGCACCTTTAATAATTGGATCCTCTATAGTCCTAACCCACGTTTAAACAATTTGTACCAATGTTACCTTCAAAATTTCTCTTCAGCTAAGAACATAATGGAAGGACTTGGGCCGCACAGTTTCTACTTAGACAACCCAAATCTTCTAGACATGGACTGGCGGACAGTGGTCCATTATAATTTACCACAAACTATAGCCCAAAACTAAAATTTTGGGCTACTTTCTTTGTTTTTGGGCCTCAAGGTCCAAAAAATTGAGTTTGTTAAGGTCATGTTTACTTGACTCACAACAGTTGATGCGTAAGGCGACACATATCTCACCAACCGTTGGTATAGTGGTACTTTTTTTTACTTGTAGGTGGAAAATCTAGTTGTTATATTATTGTTTGGACCTAAATTTACACCATCGGCCCGTGCGATCAAGGCCGTTGAGTAAGCATTGCTCCACACCGTCGGATAGGAAAGTTAAGATAATTTTATTGTTGTTAGGGGATAATATTATGATTTTTAATCATAATAATTATCTTTTAATAATGAATTATCTTGACACTTTTTATACAAGATAAATGTGACGCAAACTATATCGAAGCAAGCAGAACAGTTCGATTTAATTTGGGATTCTTATCATTCGACGCAGGGATTAAGCATCATGCATTATGAGAAGAGTCCTAGCACGTGGTGGCATCAGTTGGTGATCAAGGTGGAGTCCAACTTGAAAGATTAATTACGTAAGCTAATGTGATGCATGCATGGGATAATTATTAGCAAACTCAAGGCTGCCAAATAGGTGAAGTGAATATCCTATGGATAAAGCTTGATATGCCAGGGCTTTGGGACTAGGATTTGAACGACAATGCTTATCTTTAGCAAAAGACGGAATTGGCATGCCATGATTTGTTATGTGGTTTTGGCTGAAATGCGTTAGCACCAAAGAGATTTGAGTGCTACGATTCTCATTGGATAATCATCCCCGCGTAACGATTATTATTTGTGGTGGTGATTGATGGTCACGGCCGGGTTTTATGCTAAGTTAGCTCTATAAATAGAGAGGCAGTGGCAACGGAAGGAGCCCCACAAAATCAATACAAAATTGCCCTGCGCAAACTCTCACAACTTGTTATTTTTCTTTTTCCTTTTTCGCTGACACATCTTCCGTTGGCATCAACAGCACTGTGGAAGCAACCGGTGATATCTTAAGTCGGCATAGATAGCTCTGTCACCGTAGAGTCAGTCGGTCTCGCAGTATCTTCCGTTGGCATCAACAGCACTGCGGCGAGAACGATTGATTACCTATCCAAGTCTCGGTCGAGAAGGGTTTCTAAATCCTTATTGGTCGAGGTCATCTCATCAGCCTTCTCGGCGAAGTGAGGTGTTACAATCATTATATTCGGCACATTGAAAGCCGAATTTGATATTGAACTTCGTAAGAATAGTAACCTTGTCTTCAGGTTCGAGAGCCCAAGAGGCCGAGACGTGTTCCTTTCTCGGCCGCAATCGCAAGACGCAGAAGTCAGTAGCGCGACCCAACGCAACATCAACAAATTTACTTCTCAGCTGACGAGTTGGCACGCCCCGCATTCACCGAAGGACGTAGTTAGCTCATTAATTACTCGGCCTGCGCGCCACGTAGGCTTTGTAGTTTTTAGGGTCAACAATTATGTATTGTGTGGTTTAACACAAACTATACTCCATGTCTAAAAAAGAACATTTTGTGACAACAAGCTTTCAATGTTACTGTATGTAGGTTTGAAGTTTGAATCTTCCATTTCCGTTGGTGAACACGAACACTTTTCTTGATTACGTCTGACCAAGAAGAAACATTGATGTTCCAACAAAGTTGCTAATTTTGTTACTAACTATAAATCTTGGCAATTACTTTCTCAATGTTGAAAGAGGTGTAAACTTGAATAGTCCAATCTAATATATGTTTTTGAATTCTAATTGACGTTTTTTATCAACTATTGTTGTTCATGAGATTTAACTTAGAACGATGTTGTTATGGTAAAAACTAAATCCATGACCATGAGATTGAAGTCATGACATGCTCCAACAAAGTGAAAAGTGAAAACTATTGTGTTAGTTTTTTTTTTTTTTTAATATGGAAAATGAAGCCTAGGACAAATCTCATCCGTCCATTATCTAACCGTCCGATCAATCTCCACCTATGCATATAAACCCCCTCATATCCTTTAACCCCAAAACCCGGTGCCAAACGAGAGCTAGGGTTTTCAGAGCTCCCGCCACCACATTTCAGATCCCATCTCTGCAACTTTCACACCCACAACCATGGCGACTGCGACCCAAATGAGCAAGAAGCGAAAGGTCAGCCCCTCTCCTCCCCTGTTTGTTTCCCGAGAAAAGCGAGAAAATCATTCTCATTTTCAACTAAAGCTCTCGTCTTTGTTTTTGGTTGCAGTTCGTCGCCGACGGCGTTTTCTTCGCCGAGCTGAACGAGGTGCTGACGAGAGAGCTCGCCGAAGACGGCTACTCCGGCGTTGAAGTTAGGGTTACGCCGATGCGAACCGAGATCATCATCCGAGCCACCCGAACCCAAAACGTTCTCGGTATGATTCTCATTTGAAATGAGTAATCGATGTTTTTTTGATTTAATTAAGTTTTATGTTAAATAATTGATTGATTTGTGGGCATTGTATTGTGATTCTTAGGAGAGAAGGGGAGGAGGATTAGGGAGCTAACCTCTGTTGTACAGAAGAGGTTTAAGTTTCCAGAAAACAGCGTTGAGCTTTACGCTGAGAAGGTTAACAACAGAGGGCTGTGCGCTATTGCTCAGGCCGAGTCTCTCCGTTACAAGCTTCTCGGTGGCCTTGCCGTCCGCAGGTATATGATCCCATCTCAAAACTCTAGTTTGTTACTGATCGAATGCCGAGTCAATTTATTAGATAGTCTAGAACTATTATTAAAATGTGCATTGTTTGAGAAAGATGGGGAATAGGTATATTGTTTATTTTGTATGTTGAAAATGTGCAGCATTTGTATTTCTGATTTGGCTTTCTTTAGATGTGGGTATGTCATCTACAAAGCAGATTGGTGTTCTCATACCAACTCCGTGTCGGAAGTTGACAAAATTGATTCATATCCTCCATTCCATCATCCTCATGAAAGTCACTTTCTTTCATGCGGTAACCGTGCGGAGGGTAAATGGTTAATCGTTACTACCTGTGTACTTTCACCATAGTTATATGTAGTCCAACGGTATTCCGTTTAAAGTGATTGGGAATGGGACTTCAAATTAATTTTTTTGGTAATTGGATGTAGTTTGTATTTCAAACATATAGTGATAACTTTTCCAATTTGTTAGATTTGGTCTTATGTCATCTACAAAGCATATTGGTGTTTCTGTACCAAATTTGTGTCGGAAGTTGACGAAATTGATTGACATCCTCCGTGAGATAATCCCGTGAAATGTTCTTATATTCATGTAGTAATCTTAGGGAGGGTACATGGTTATTGTGGATCATTACTGTTAGTCGGGCCCGGGGTATCTGACACTCATTTTGATCTATTTTTCTAGTAATCAGGCTATTGTTTGGAATCATTGGCGTTGTGATTTGTGTCATGTCATCTACAAAGCATTTTGGTGTTTTCATATCAATTTTGTGTCGGAAGTTGACAAAAGTGATTGACAACCTCCATGAGATATTGCTCGTGAAATGCTCTTGCTTTCATGCAGTTACCTTGGGGAGGGTACATGTTTATAATGGACCATTACTGGTAGTTTCACCTGTGGTTTCTGGTACTCTTTTTGAACTGGAAATAAAGGCAACGATGCTTTGTGAAACTGTAATCTCTAGGCTCTCATTTTTTTGGGATCAGTGGCTTTGTGTCATGTCATCTACAAAGTATATTGGTGTTTTCATAGCAAATTTGTGTCGGAAGTTGACAAAATTGATTGACTTCCTCCGTGAGATATTCCTTGTGAAATGCCCTTGCTTTCATGCAGTAACCTTGGGGAGGGAACATATTTGTAATCCACTATTACTTTAGGTAGGTTTGGCACTCATTCAGAAGTATAAACAAAGGCACTGATGCTCGATCGAACCGTGATTTCTAGTAATCAGGCTATTTTTTTAATCAGGGGCTCTGAAATCTTATCTTTGAGTTGGCGAGGGCGAGTGATTTTCTATGTTTATCTAAATGGTGGCACTGCCAATGATCTCAATTATGTTTATTAATTGACTCCATATTGGTATGCATTTTAATTTGTCAAATGGATGTCCAGTAACTAATCCGCCAATGACTGTTCTTTTCAGGGCTTGCTACGGTGTTTTGAGATTTGTCATGGAAAGTGGAGCAAAGGGTTGTGAGGTTGGTCATTAGCAGTTTTCAGCTATGATTTTCCTGTTGCAATTTTAACTTGATGTTAGATTTTATCGGTACATTAACAGTTGATATTTGTATGTTAACAGGTGATCATTAGTGGAAAGCTAAGGGCTGCGCGAGCCAAGTCCATGAAATTCAAAGACGGATACATGATTTCTTCTGGTCAGCCAGTCAACGAATACATTGATTCTGCTGTGAGGCACGTCCTCCTTAGACAGGTTTGTCCCACTCACCTGTTTCTTCTTCTTCTTCTTATTGTGCTTCATGGGGTGGTTTTGTTCTGTCCAAATCATTCGCCGTTATTAATCAACTGATCGCCTCAAACATTTGCATACAGGGTGTGCTTGGTATAAAGGTCAAGATTATGCTCGATTGGGATCCCAAGGGCAAGCAAGGCCCCAAGACCCCCTTACCCGACCTTGTTACAATTCACCAACCGAAGGAGGACGTATATATCAGGCCGGCACTAGCTGCCCCTGTTGCAGAGCCTTTTTTAGCCCCAACTGAGGTCGAGGCCCCCGTCCCGATTGTGGCTTGAAGTCCATCACATATGTTCCGAGATGTTCATCCATTTTTTCTTTTGTAACTTGGAGTGTCGACTTCTTCATTCATATTGGTTTCCTGTGTCAATTTTTCCGCACCAAAATATGGGCCGATGCGTTTCTCAAATTTTGTTACACTCGGACGGTTTTATTTAAAATTTATCCCTCCCGTCTTTTGTTTGAGGCCGCTTGTTTTGCTCCATTTTGTATTTTTCTTCTTCTTCCTTTTTCGCTCAATTTTGTTAAACTTGCAATTCTGAACTAAAACGAAAGAATTTGATCCTGCGGCGAAATTAAAATTTAAGAAAAGATTTAAAGACGTGTTTGGTATTGCTTTTAGAATGATTAAAAGTGCTTTTACACCACCGAAAGTATTTTTTGAAGAAGCCTGTTTATCTAGGGAGAACTTGGGCGCTTAATTAGAATTTTCTAAATTCTTTTAGTAAAAGCTCTTTTAGCTAAAACATTTACGAGCAAAAGTGAGTCCTATATAATATAAGAGTCCCCAAAGAGTCACTAGTTGCATATTTATTTATCGCTAACGGGCGTGCAAAGTAGAGAAATCATTTGGACTCTTGATATAATCATATGGATAGTTGTTTATCTCATATTTAAACTATAGACATAATTCAAGACTTTTATAATTCAATGAGGCCATTCTTACCTTCTTTAGAAAAAAATCATAGTCGTCTTTTGTATTTTGGATTATTTTTTAGTCTGTAAGTTTGACTAGAATGAATGTTCACATGAATTCAAATAATTTTTTTTTTCGGCAAATGGTCATTTATCACAATGATGAAAAAAAGTTGAGTCCTTATATAACGGCATGAATTCGAATCTTGTCGACGACTAATCTAACAAATTATATTGTTTGATAAAAAAAAAATCATTTTTTTCACATTTTAGATTTTGTTTAATAAATTTCCAACAAAAAATAATATGGTTTTAAAAGCACACATTCCAATTTGGACAAATGCGCCGGGAAGAAGACAAAAAATTGGAAGGGCTGTGACATAACTGTAATTTCAAATAGCCAGAGCGCCTATCTATACTATACTATATAGGAAGGGCTGTGACATAACTGTAATTTCAAATACCCCTGAAAACCGGTTTCGAAAAATCAAAATCCCTCTCTCTCTCGGTCGTTTCCTCCCAAACGCCCCCGCCAATTACACAACCGCCTCTCACTCCGTCGTCTATCTCTCGTCAAATTCCCAATCTACCTTCCCTCGCCGTCGGCGTCCTCCTCGAGCCGACACACGCCTATCACTAGGGTTTATCAAAATGCCGGTGAACCTGACGCCGAACGCCATCGCGGCGATGATAGGCGGCGACGTGAATTTGAAGCCGTTGGTGCAGGTGGTCGATATTAAGCTCATCGGCACGCAGGAGAGGTACCGTTTCATGGTCTCCGACGGCGTTTCGTGCCAGCATGCAATGATCTCTTCGCAGCTCAACGACCGAATCAAGACCAACCGAGTCCAGATAGGCTCCGTCGTCCAGCTCACCGAGTACATTAGCACCATCCTCCAGAACCGCCAGTCCGTATCTCTCTCTCTCTCTCGTTTTCAGTTTTGGTTAATTAAAATTAATTTTGATTGTTAGATGAGATTATGCTTGTGATTAGAATGTGTTTGTGATAATGTTAGGGTTCTAATTCACTTATCTGAATTGAGATTTTGGAACCAAATGAGTGCTATGGAGTCTGAATCTGAGCTGATAAAACTGTGGTTGATTGAGCAATGATCAGATGCGATTTTCGATAAAGAAATTGAGATTTCAAAATTTGATGAATCAGTTTATGTACTTGTATATAATAATTGAGTAGTTTATTTTGATTGTGAAGATTGGTGTAAGTTAGCTGTCGCAATTCTGTGCTTGATGTTCATCTAACTCGAAAAACGAAGAATGTTATTTGCACTACGCTGGGATGATTTTTTCTTAATCACAAGCTATAATGCAGTCCGTTTGTATTTTAGGAAAGATAACTTAAAAATTAACCGAAGAGATTGAAATCATTGTGAGTTGCAAAACCTTGTGAATGAATGTAAGAAGTCGGCAGTGTTTTGACACAAGAATGTGTTTCCGTGTGATTATTTGTTACATTTTTCTGTATCGAAGTGTGCAGCGAGCTTTGAATTGTACTCTTTGTACAGGGTTATTGTTGTGCTGAACATGGAAACTATCATACTGAACTCTGACGTGATTGGGAATCCAAAACCATATGGTCCACCTGATTCAGCTGCTCAAAATGCGTTGCGTAATGGCAGTGTTCAGCGATCAGCTGGTAATCATATGATTTCGCAAAATCCTGTTCACAATGTACAGAATCTTAGACCTACTTCTCATTCTGAGAGGCCAAGCGTCAGACCTCGTCTTCATCCTCAAAGCTCTCCACACGATGGGCCAAATTTTCGAGCTACTGTTCAGCCTCCTTACCAACCACCTCCACATTACAAAAATCATGGCCCAATCATGAAGAACGAGGCACCAGCACGGATCATTCCTATTAATGCTCTGAATCCTTATCAGGGAAGATGGGCTATCAAGGCAAGGGTTACAGCAAAGGGGGATCCCCGTCGGTATAATAATGCTAAAGGAGATGGTAAAGTTTTCTCTTTCGACCTCCTTGACTCTGAAGGAGGGGAAATACGAGTTACCTGCTTCAATGCTGTTCTTGACCGCTTCTATGATATTATTGAGGTTGGCAGAGTTTACTTGATTTCAAAGGGAAGCTTGAAACCTGCCCAGAAGAATTTCAACCATCTGAAGAATGACTGGGAGATAACTTTGGATGCAAGTTCAACCGTGGACCTCTGCCCTGATGAAGATGGTTCCATACCAGCGCAAAACTTCAACTTCAGGCCGATTAGTGAAATTGAAAATGCTGAAAGTAATTCTATTGTTGATGTTATTGGTATTGTGATATCTGTCAATCCTTCAGTTCCTATCATGAGGAAGAACGGTATGGAAACTCAGAGAAGAATTCTGAATCTAAAGGACCGGTCGGACAAGAGCGTTGAGGTAACCCTTTGGGGGGATTTCTGCAACAGGGAAGGTCAAAAGCTTGAAGAGATGTTGGCTTCTGGGTTTTCCCCAGTTTTAGCCGTTAAAGCTGGGAAGATTAATGATTTCAGTGGCAAGTCTGTTGGAACAATTCATTCTACACAGCTATTTATAAACCCAGATATTTCTGATGCTCGTACCTTGAGAGACTGGTTTGACCGAGGGGGCAAGGATACTGCTTCAGTCTCCATTTCTAAAGACATTGTTCCAGGAGGAACTAAGAATGAGATACGCAAAACTGTTTCTCAGATCAGGGACGAAGGTCTCGGAAGATCAGATAAGCCAGACTGGGTCACTGTGAAGGGGACGATTTCTTTTATCAAAACAGATTCTTTCTGTTACACAGCTTGTCCGTTGATGATCGGGGATAGGCAGTGCAACAAAAAGGTGTCGAGGTCAGGAAACAGTGGATGGCAATGTGACAGATGCAATCAAGAATTCGAGGAGTGCGACTACAGATATCTCCTTCAAGCCCAAATTCAAGACCACACTGGATTGACTTGGGCGACAGCTTTTCAGGAAGCCGGGGAAGAGATCTTAGGTTGCTCAGCAAAGGCGCTGTACTTGTTGAAGTACGAAGAGCAGGATGAATCAAGATTTGGAGACATAGTCCGGAGCAGCATCTTTAATCAGTTTCTATTCAAGCTTAAAATCAAAGAGGAGATGTATGGCGATGAGCAGAGGGTGAAGATCACCGTGGTGAAGGCAGATAAGGTGAACTATTCTTCAGAAAGCCGATACATGCTCGATATGATTTCGAAGCACTCTAGGTAAAGTACATGATCGAGTTAAATTGAACGGATTTAGTTAGATGCTGCTGATTGCATTGTTCGGAAATTATTTTAATTTTTTTCGATAAGTTTACACAGAAATTGTTCTCTAGTGACTCTGAATTGGTGTCATCACATCAGCATTTATATAGCAGGTATTGTAGACATAGGTGGTCTCGCCGGCAATTTCATAAATTTCTGATTTGAGTTCATGGTGTTTTCTTTCTTTGATCGTTTTCCATTGCCCTCTGTTATTGTCATCCTCTACGTTTGCATTGTGTATCGAACTGTTGCACACAAATCGAAAAACGAAAGAGCGAAATTTCGGAATTCACAGTTTTCTGCCAAATTACGAGTTGATTAAGCCTGGTTTGGTACTGAGGTGATTCTGAAAAAAGTTGGTATAAAAAAAAATGGGAGCTTTTTTTTTTGTTTGGTAAACATTCAGCTTCAGTTTTTTTTCACAGTTTTGGTTGAAAAAAAGCCAAAAACAAGAAGCTGCAAAATCCAGCTTTGAAAAACCGGTTTTTTTTCACATCTGTTTTACATAAAAGTTTACTAAACACTATAATACTGCTTTTTTTTTCAAAAGCATTTTTACAAAAAAGTTTACCAAACACTCTGCTGCTTTATTTTACATTTGCTTATTTTTACAGCATAGCAGAAGCAGCTTTTTTTCAAAGCAGCAATACCAAACTAGCCCTAAGAGTCACTTCTTACACAGATGGAAAACAGACAGAAAAAATTTCTTGACATATACAATAAGATAGATTTGTGAATACTTCGTATCCTCAGCCTCTCTTAACAGGGTCGAAATTGGCCACGCCAACTACAGCACCAACGATCACAACAACTACAACGCCGCCGGCCGCAATGCTGAGCAAGAAGTTCTTGAGAGAAGGAGAAACTCCCGAGGCCGCTTCGGCCACTTCCGGGATCACCATTGAGGCGGTGAGCGCGGCCGCCGTGATTCCGGTCACCGCCTTCTCCTTCAAGGAAGCCCTGACTTGGAGCCTCCCGCTCGATTTTGACGCGGCGGGTGCCAATGCCTTTGAGGGCCTCAGTGGCATTGGCTTGAACAAGCTCTCGGCTGAGGATTGGATCCTCTTTTGGGTTGCATTGGTCAATGGCATGGCCATTGTAACTGCTGCGGTTGCTGCCATTTTCTTTCTCTAGACTAGCTCAGCTTTCTCTCTCTAAACCGGCTGCTTTTTTCTGTGTAAAATTTGTGTCAGATTTGAGGTGCTTCTTGCTAAGATAGTCATAGAGGTAGGGGCTAGCGGGGGAAGGGAAGAGGAGCTTAATGAGGGGTGGGAAGTTTGTCAATTATCTTTGTCCGACGTGGCAGCTTCTGTTTTGGGATTGGTCGATAAGGCTATCTTGTTGGACCAATCACCGTCGAGATCGGAATTTTCATCACCCCAATCACCGTCGAGATCGGAATTTTCATCATCCTTCTCATTCGAATTGTCTAATGGCGTCAAACAACCTTCCAGAAGGGAGTATTTTTCGATGTTACATTCTATCTTGGCTATTTAATTGGGATATATGGACAAACCAAAACTTGGGACAAGGGCATTTTTGTAATCATACTAATTTATATTCCGATTCTGCTGAATTCGTAAACAGTTTTATGGAATCCATACTATTTCTATTCTGATTCCAAAACATTCTAGTAAATAGCTTTTAATGAAATTTGGATTTTGATTCTCTTCAATTCAATTCCTTCAATTTTGATTACGGTTTCGTAAACGAGCTATAATAAGCAATTGACCGGATAAAGAGACACTAAAACGTGTCGGTTTGGTATAACCTGTATTAATTTTTAAGGTTGTTAATTTTTTATTTGCTACTAGCCTTTTAAGGTGGGAGTGTGCTTTACAAAATTCAAGAGCTTAGGTGTGTTTAATCTGAAACATGATAATAAATCACTCACCCCTACGCTCTTAACTTATTCACCATAAATTAAATTGCCTAATATCCTGCATTATTTTGGCCAATACTTTCACGTCATCAATTATAAGCTGAACCCAACAACCAATCACTTTAATATCGTGTTTTAATATTGAAACTCAGTGCTCCATGTACATATGGCTTCTCATCAAACGGATTGAAAAAGGTAGAGATGAAGAAAACTCAACAGTTCATGCATTAAAACAAATCAATTCCAAACTTACAACATCGTGTTTCCACCAGCTCTCACAAATCTCAGTATCTCAGTGTTGAGACCTTTTCCCCTTCCACTGAGCATTCTTCATCAAAACTTCCTCGAGATGAATTGTAACACATCCAACAATATCGTTTTTGTTCCGATGAGACTTCTGGCAACTTCACTCCCACCTCCCCCTGGAAAATGCGACGAAAATTTCAAGTTAATGACACGAGTCAGAATCTTTGCTCGTGGTCATAAAACTGGACTGGAACTAAAACAGAAGAAAGGTACATACTTGCAGCATACACAACGAAAAATCACTGCCACGTTGGTGGAAGTTCTGCAGTGGATGATCCGACATAGCGGAGATGAACTTCTTGAGGCAGGAGTTTATATTTTATACCAAGATCTTCAAATATTTTCTTCAGCTCTAAGACCAAATCTGATCTCCGACTGCTCTTGTCTCCGTAGTTCTGAAAGTTTATGGTATGCGTAACATAAAGAGCCATTTTCATTTTGTTGACGTCCTCAATATCCTTAACCACCACGCTATGGGCAGGACGCCAGTGCTGACTCTTGCTGTCCAAGTACCTGAAATATTCAATTTTCTTCAGCAACTCATTTCTATCGTTCAGAGGTGCGCTTATGCCAGTGGATGTTTGTGTATAGAGAACGTACGACATGAAACCAGAAATATCAACAGCAATGCAAAATCATAAGTAAACAATTCCAGTACCGAAAGAGAAGCAAAACGAAAAAACGAAGCTATATAACCACCAAAGATACAAAACAGATGAATCAAAAGCCATACTAGGATAGCAGAATCACCTAAACAGAACTATTTTATTGACGAATCCATGCGAGAATCCTAGCTAGCAGCTATTAAATTCTATCTGTTCCAAGGATCCTAAACTCTAATCTTGCATGTCATGATAATGTGACATAAGCAGCATGCTGTTATAAGTTGGTTTTGTTGAGCTGAGAGAGCCTCTCTATATGTAGATTGAAATTTGAAAGCAATAAATAATTGAGAGTTTGAATAAGTTTAAGTCAACGTACTCTTTTATTCTGGCTTTTAGAGCCACAATAGTATCAGCCGTTGTAGAAACATGAACAGCAAATTCAACAGAATCACCCATCTCCGGACTCCTGTAGAAGTTGCTGATGGGTTTAGAAGCCAGTACTGAATTTGGATAGAAAATTTTCTCGTTGTCATATCTTAGGAAGATCGTTGTCAATATGTTCATCTCTTCAACTATGAGCTGTTAGGTTGAAATATGTCAAGTAAAGTCGTTCTAATAGAAGTGAAAATTTATTTGAGGAATGAAGATTTCGAAGTTACCTGTACTCCATCAACGACACAACGGTCCCCTACATCAAAAGGGTGCATCACAAAGACGAAAATGATTGCTTCAAACACAGTTTTAGCAGTATTACCAAATACAAAGACCACCAGTAAGAGCTGAGATGATATAAAGACCAGTATGTTGGTTGTCAAAAATCCCATCAGAAGTAGCCACACGATAATGATCACAAGAAGCAATACCCCTGAGGCAAGCCTATTCAGCTCCTCTATCGCTGTTTTAGTGTCATTTAACGAATGTGCCAGAGATTTGCGTTCAAGGTAGACATTCACCTGAAAACAAGAATAAGGTTAAGAGTCCAGAATTCCAACTCTAACGAAAAACAAATTGAAATTCAAGGTTCACGACATGTAGAATTAAGATCCTTTCAAAGGGTCATTTATAAGAATTATAACTGCTCGTAAACTGTAGTTTGTGGTAGCATTATACATTGTTGGTTTTTTTCTCAGTGCAGAAGTGTCAGGTGAATTCGAAATGCAACTTTTGCGCAGGTGGGTACATAAAACGAAAGAATAAGAAGTTTCAGATACAAAAACCAACTGGAATTTACCAGCCAGTTCTTCAAAGCTTTTCTCTTGATCTTGCCCGTTTCTGCTGCCCCTTCAAACAGAGGTAATACATTGTCGACCTCCTCCTTTTTCATGAAGCGCAAGAGGTCATCTTCCTCAATGTACCTAGTCCATTTAACCGTAAAAATAGTGAGAAAATTATAGATGAATAAGTCATCAAAAAGGTAGGAGGAACTTTTAAGATAAACAAAAATGAAATTCTTACTTGTTGCTATGCTTGGCGACATTCAGGAAAATATCATAAGCCACAGCCTTTGCTTCCCACTCACTAGTAATCTCCTTACCTTTCTGCTCACTCTCCTCATCGTCAAGACTCTCAAGTGTGTCGGAGATGGTAGATAGCCCGGAACTCCTTACCATGTTAATCAACCCTTTCAAGGTCCAAGCAGAAATTTTCTTCTGGTTCATCTTTTTTAGCTTTTCTACATCAATCACCTCTTCTTTGGGCCCTTCCTTCCCCTCCTTTTTCCCTCCCTTCAAATTTTTGAAGCTCAACTGGCCCCTACTTGGGGTCTTCCCGACTCTTTCTGCCATTTCCATCAGAGGAGGCCCGGAAAGGGTGCGGAGAACATACTGATGAAAAATTGATTCTTGAATCCGATCAAAGAATCTATTGCATTGGAACGAAGAAGCTACCACTTTGACAAATAAATTCTTCACCAGCCATATGCCCGCTCCAATTAGACACGAAGCCAGACCCCTTGTAACGTAACCTAGAATCCTAGAGGTTTTCCTTGACCTTTTCACTCCGCGGTTGAACAACAAACCCCATGCCAGAAGAACCAAACTCAACCAAATAAAAATCTGTACGCTTCCCTTCAACCCGTAAACGAAATACAGAACATTCTTCTTAAGCAAAAAGTTCAACTCAATCACGAAAACCAGAACATTGATAAACCATTCTGTGACCAATCTACCACACAAAACAACCAACACCAAGACAGACCATTTCCACAATTCCAATCCCCAATACATCTTCTTTTCCAACTTAGGAACAGTTAAGCAGGCAATAAAAAACCCAACAATACAAACAAATGCAATCAACTCAATTACTGCTAACTTTTTCATCTTCTTGCCAGACTTCTCACGCACCTTAAGCTTTGCAGTCTTGTAAACCTCCTCATCGTCGTCCTCCTCGCTGCTGTTGATCAACGGCGTTCGTGGGGTTATCGGGGCTGATCTCAGAGCGTCTCTCGGTGTTGTGGCTGCGATTTTGGAGCTTGGCGATGCCACATTCGGGGAATTAGCAGTTGACTTCAACTGGGGAATTTCGTCGGTCGCCTTCTTTTCAGCAGGAGGAACAGGCTCCACGAACCTCGACTTGGGCTTCGAGAACGCGGACCGGGAAAACGAAGCTCGCCGGGAAGTGGGTTCGGCTGGGATTTTCGGCGGCTTCCCCGGCGGCGGCGAGGGACTCGGCTTTGGGATTTCTGGAGAAGCAGAGCCGGAGACCCTGAGGCTCTGAAGCTCTGTCAGCTGGAGATTCGAGTCTCTGATTTCGTTACTGTATCTCGTGTGTTCTTCTCCGACCGAAATCTGCAAAACCACGTCGTTTGTTCCTTTCTTCTCCCCCACGCCTTTTCCACCTTCCATTGTAACTTTCCTCCGCCACTGAAGCAGAAGATTCAAGCTTTAGATACCCATTTGGACAGTGAGCAAAATATGAAAATATCCTTTTAATTTTCCGGGAAAGTTTTGAAATTTCTCGAGAATATTTGCAATGTTCGGAGAGAGAGAGAGCTTCAAGCAATTTTGCAGCAGAGTGCTGTGTAATGTGAGTTTTAGAGAGAGAAAATTGGAAACATAAATTGGGAAGACAAATTTTGACGTTTATTGATGAATATATAAAGTTGTAAATTGCAATGGCGCTGGAAATTATTGACCGACTGACAGACAGAGACCGACTGAGGAGGCTTCCATTTTGTGTTCTTATTTAAGCCGCGAAATAATAACGAATTTAAACAAGGGAACTTTAACTAAAAGTTCCTGGTACTGTTCACTTTAACGAAAAATTACATTTTTACACTAAAAAGTCAATCCTGGTACTATTCACTTTACCCTTTATTTTGTCCTTATCATTAAAACTCAAAGTTTTCAAACCATTTTCATTAGTTTTCCTTTTAAACAAATCCAACCACAACCAAACAAAACAAAAGAGAAAAATAAGATAAAAAAAAGTGTAGTGACTTTTACCCACCTAATTCGAAATCCTTCAGTTGACCAAAAAAAAAAAATTGATATCCTTCTTATGTTTTTGTAAAAATGGACTTTAACGAAAAGCTATCGGTACTGTTCATTTTGACGAAAAATCATATTTTTATACCAAAAAGTCATTTTTGGTACTATTCATTTTACGTTTTATTTTGTCATTATTGTCAAAATTTAAAGTTTTCAAGCCATTTTTATTAGTTTTCTTTTTGTAAAATTGTTGTCATTTAATTTATTTAATTAAAAAATTAAAGATTTTTATGAAACTGAGAAAATTATTTTTCATAAAAATATTTTTGTAAACACAATTAGGCATAGAACACCATTTTCAATTATACAATTAATCACTTTTACAGAAAAATTTAATATAACAATGATGTGAGAGCACATATTTATAAGATTGGTTATAATCCTTACATATATTTAATACAAGAATAATACTTGCATTCCTTGTTTGAAGTATGACCTCATTCCTACATTTGCAAAAAACGTAATTTCATTGTAGAAAATTCATAATCGGAATCATTCAACTTTTAATCTTCATTTAAAAATTGTCCTTACAAAAAATTATTTTGAATCAGAGATCATTTAGTCATCAAAATATATCAAATAAATCAATGACTCGTTATTAATAGTTATTTGGTACCTATGTCGTTGATTCAGTTAATATATTTTGATGACTAAACTATTTTGATTTCGAATGATATTTTTGTAGGAATGATCTTCAAATGAAGATTAAGAATTTAAACAGTTTCGATTTTAAAGTTTCTACGGGAAAGAATGTCATTTGCAAGTGGAAAATGAATTCATATCCGCAAAGAAGAAATGCAAGTATTAACTTTAATACAATCACCATTTAATATAATAATTAGGGTAATGCTTGCATTCCCTCTTAGCGGTGAGTTGTTCGTTCAAATAAGAGTTGTACCCGCACAAAATTTGTCTATTTCTCATTATGATCTCTATTCCCTTATCAATCCCCCACTTACTTATGATGTATTTTCACTATAAAACTTTTATAATCAGAACCATTTAATCTTTTAATCTTCATTTAAAGGTAAACCTTATAAAAAAGGTCACTCGAATTGGATATCATTTAGTTATCTAAATGTATAAAAGAAATCAACGGTTGATCATAACTATGCTACTTGGTACTATGCTACTTACCACCTCAATAATAGGAAAAAAATACATTTGATCTCCGGTTATAAGGTGACCTCACCTCTCTCTCTCTCTCTCTAAACTCAATTTTGAACTTTTTATGCATATTTTTTTTTGAATCATTGGCTGTCTTTATTATTTTTGTAGTTGTATTCACAACTGTCCAAGAGAGTACAACAAAAGGTCAATTTTTCCATTGGAAGCACCTCAAGTTAGGAACAAGTCTGTTATTCAATTACATTCATGGCATATAACACTTGAAAGGTCAATTTTCCATTGGAAGCACCTCAAGCTAGGAACAAGTCTGTTATCCAATTACATTCATGGCATATAACATTTGAAAAAGCTAATGATGTATTTCAACATTGTTTAGCATGTAGCAAGCTTTGTTTGACTGATATACTCAATACTGCATTTGTAATTTTATCATTGGTCCAACTTTTTGAATAAACAATTTCTCTTTCTTTGCACTTTGAAAAAATGGATTTTTATATTTTTTGTTAGTATCTAAATTTGTTCCGTTCATGATAAGGTTTAGCAAAATATCTCATATGATTTTCAATCCCGCAGCATCGCGCATGTGCAAATTTCTAGTTGTATCAATAATTTAAAAATACATGTTTTTCATGACGGTGTATGATATTTATAAAATACTTTATGTTAGAGTCTTATTCTTTTTCCCTTCCCTTCACTGCAGTCCCGACAAAAGTACTTGGAGACTAGCAGCAGATGCAAACTCTGTACTTAACTAAAACTGTTTACTATCTGGTCTTTCTTGGTTTGTGATTCTGGTATACCTGATCAATGTGAATATCAATTGTGTGTTTTGTGCTCCCGGGTTTGTGCTTAGAGCATTGTATTTTCTATATATAAATTTTCTCCTTCAGTTCTATATGCATATAGCCGACCCCACTTAGTAGGAAAAGGTTTTGTTGTTGTTGTTGTTCTATATGCATGTTGTTTTTCACCTCTTCGTCTCAAGTATTTGGTTGGTTTTATTTAACAATTTTTTCGAACATAGAGAATCTTTGCACCAATATATTATTCTTGGATTTCCTGATGATTTGAAAATGAAATGTTTGCCAACAGTGTCACATGGGTATCATGGATTGCTCAAAAAAGTCTCAAAGACATAGCTCCTACCATGCGAACTATGAAGCTAGAAAACAATGGTGCAGAAATTGCTGTTTGTTCTTGCTAAGGTTTGTAATCCAATGACTAATAGGTATGTTCCCATATTCGGCACTTCAAATATGTCTAGAAATAATGTTATTTTTACATAAGTTAGGTTTTCCATTTTTCACTTCTTGCTATGTTATTTCTTTCTGAGCAAACGACTTCAATCACCCTAGTTTGGAAATTCTTGAGTTGTGCAAATTGTACATTAGAGGGGATCCCTTGATATATATTAGTAAGTTCTTACTAAAACTCTTGCAAAATGTTTTTGTTATGTTGAAGTAAAAACCTTTTTAAGTTTGTAATTAATTTTCACGTGTAAATAATGTCTATCATGTATATGCATCATAACTTTCTACATGTTTTATACAGTTTAAAAACCTGTAGCAACGCGTGTGTACTAATAGCTAGTCCTATACTAAAACCAAATCCCAAACCAACTAGGAAACACAAATCCAAATATCTTGCGTCCAAGATATCCTAATTTTGTTTTAGTTTAGGCATATTGATTTAATGCCAAATCCAACATAAGGGTACATACTTGCAGCATACACAACGAAAAATCACTGCTACATTGGTGGAAGTTCTGCAGTGGATGATCCGACATAGCGGAGATGAACTTCTTGAGGCAGGAGTTTATATTTTATACCGAGATCTTCAAATATTTTCTTCAGCTCTAAGACCAAATCCGATCTCCTACTGCTCTTTTCTGGGTAGTTATGAAAGTTCATGGTATGCGTAACATAAAGAGCCATTTTCATTTTGTTGACGTCCTCAATATCCTTAACCACCACGCTATGGGCAGGACGCCAGTGCTGACTCTTGCTGTCCAAGTACCTGAAATGTTGAATTTTCTTCGGCAACTCATTTCTATCGTTCAGAGGTGCGCTTATGCCAGTGGATGTTTGTGTATAGAGAACGTACGACATGAAATCGGAAATACCAACAGCAATGCAAAATCACAAGTAAACAATTCCCGTACCAAAAGAGAAGCAAAACGAAAAAAAGGAGCTACATAACCACCAAAAGATACAAACAGATGAATAAAAAGTTACTCTAGGATAGCAGAATCACCCAAACAGAACTTTTTAGGGAAAAACTCTCGCTACTGTTCACTTTAACGAAAAATCACATTTTTACACTAAAAAATCAATTCTGGTACTATTCACTTTACTCTTTATTGTGTCCTTATCATTAAAACTCAAAGTTTTCAAGCTCTTTTCATTAGTTTTCCTAACTTTTTATTGACGAATCCATGCGAGAATCCTAGCTAGCAGCTATTAAACTCTATCTGTTCCAAGGATCCTAAACTCTAATCTTGCATGTCATGATATTGTGACCAAAGCAGTATGATGTTATAAGTTGGTTTTGTTGAGCTGAGAGAGCCTCTCTATATATAGATTGAAATTTGAATCCAACAAATAATTGAGAGGTCGAGTAAGTTCAAGTCAACGTACTCTTTTATTCTGGCTTTTAGAGCCACAATAGTATCAGCCGTTGTAGAAACGTGAACAGCAAATTCAACAGAATCACCCATATCCGGACTCCTGGAGAAGTTGCTGATGGGTTTAGAAGCCAGTACCGAATTTGGATAGGAAATTATCTCGTTGTCATATCTTAGGAAGATCGTTGTCATTATGTTCATCTCTTCGACTACGAGCTGTCAGGTTGAAATATGTCAAGTAAAGTCGTTCTAATAGAAGTGAAAAGTTATTTGAGGAATGAAGATTTCCAAGTTACCTGTACTCCATCAACGACACAACGGTCCCCTACATCAAAAGGGTGCCTCACAAAGACGAAAATGATTGCTTCAAACACAGTTTTAGCAGTATTACCAAATACAAAGGCCATCAGTAAAAGCTGAGATGATATAAAGACCAGTATGTTGGTTGTCAAAAATCCCATCATAAGTAGCCACACGATGATGATCACAAGAAGAAAAACCCCTGAGGCAAGCCTGTTCAGCTCCTCTATCGCTGTTTTACTGTCATGTAACGAACGTGAGAGCGATTTGCGTTCAAGGTAGACTTTCACCTGAAGAAAAAGAATAAGGTTAAGATAAAAAAAGGGACTGGAATATACCAGCCACTTCTGCGCAAGTGGGTACATAAAACGAAAGAATAAGAAGTTTCAGATAAAAAAAGGGACTGGAATTTACCAGCCACTTCTTAAAAGCTTTTTTCTTGATCTTGCCAGTTTCTGGTGCCCCTTCAAACAGATGTAATACATTGTCGACCTCCTCCTTTTTCATGTGGTTCAAGAGGATCTCTTTCTCAATGTGCCTAGTCCATTTAACCGTAAAAATAGTGAGAAAATTGAAGATAAATAAGTCATCAAAAAGGTCGGAGGAACTTTTCAGATAAACAAAAATGAAATTCTTACTCGCCATGGTTGGCGACATTCTGGAAAATATGTTTAGCCACATCCTTTGCTTCCTGCTCGCTGGTAATCTCCTTACCTTTCTGCTCACTCTCCTCGCTCTCAAGTGTGTCGGAGATGGTAAATAGCCCGGAACTCCTTACCACGTTAATCAACCCTTTCAAGGTCCGAGCAGAAATTTTCTTTTGGTTCATCTTTTTTAGCTTTTCTACATCAATCACCTCTTCTTTGAGCCCGCCCTTCCCCTCCTTTTTCCCTCCCTTCAAATTTTTGAAACTCAACTGGCCCCTACTTGGGATCTTCCTGACTTGTTTACACCTTTCCATCAGAGAAATCCAGGAAAGAGTGCGGACAACATACTGATGAAAAATTGATTCTTGAATCCGATCAAAGAATCTATTGCATTGAAACAAAGAAGCTACCACTTTGACAAACAAATTCTTCACCAGCCATATGCCCGCTCCAATTAGACACGAAGCCAGACCCCTTGTAACGTAGCCTAGAATCCTAGAGGTTTTCCTTGACCTCTTCACTCCGCGGTGGAACAACAAACCCCATGCCAGAAGAACCAAACCCAACCAAATAAAAATCTGTACGCTTCTCTTCAACCCGTTAACGAAATACAGAACATTCTTCTTAAGCAAAAAGTTCAACTCAATCACGAAAACCAGAACATTGATAAACCATTCTGTGACCAATCCACCACACAAAACAACCAACACCAAGACAGACCATTTCCACAATTCCAACCCCCAATACATCTTCTTTTCCAACTTAGGAACAGTTAAGCAAGCAATCAAAAACCCAACAATACAAACAAATGCAATCAACTCAATTAGTGCCAACTTTTTCATCTTCTTACCACACTTCTCACGCACCTTAAGCCTTGCAATCTTGTAAACCTCCTCATCGTCGTCCTCCCCGCTGGATGACACATTGGGGGAATTAGCAGTTGACTTCAACTGGGGAATTTCGTCGGTCGCCTTCTTTTCAGCAGGAGAAACCGGCTCCACGAACCTGGACTTGGGCTTCGAGAACGCGGACCGGGAAAACGAAGCTCGCCGGGAAGTGGTTTCGGCTGGGATTTTCGGCGGCGAGGGACTCGGCTTTGGGATTTCTGGAGAAGCAGAGCCGGAGACCCTGAGGCTCTGAAGCTCTGTCAGCTGGAGATTCGAGTCTCTGATTTCGTTACTGTATCTCGTGTGTTCTTCTCCGCCCGAAATCTGCAAAACCACATCGTTTGTTCCTTTCTTCTCCCCCACGCCTTTTCCACCTTCCATTGTAACTTTTCTCCGCCACTGAAGCAGAAGATTCAAGCTTTAGATACCCATTTGGACAGTGAGCAAAATATGAAAACACGCTTTGGATTTTCTAGGGAAAGTTTTGAAATTTCTCGAGAATATTTGCAATGTCCGCAGAGAGACAGAGCTTCAAGCAATTTTGCAGCAGAGTGCTGTGTAATGTGAGTTTTAGAGAGAGAAAGAGAGATTTAGTAAGATTTTATGGAAAAGGATTGTGTGAGAAAATTAGAAACATAAATTGGGAAGACAAAGAGAGCCGACTGACAGAGGGATACGTGACTTCCATTTTGTGTTCTTATTTAAGCCGCGAAATCTATATCTATATATATAGCGAGAGACAGTGAACAGTGGGATTTGGTGTCACCGGCTTCGACAAAAAGCATTGGACCAAAATGCCCCTCAGCCAAAAAAATCCAAAACCAACCTAAAATAATATATCAAATCATACAAGGGTAATTTGGTAATTTGATCATTATAAAATATAATATAAATATAAATGGGAAGAGAGAAAATAATAAAAAGAGGGGTGTGCTATCCACACACCCCTTTTTACTTCTCACACACCCTTGTTAATTTATGTCCGTTGATCTTCTTCATTTCATCCGATCCAACGGCCGAAAATTAGAAGGGTGTGCGAGAAGTAAAAAGGGGTGTGTGGATATCACATTCCTAAAAAGAATGAAAGGGAAGAGAGAAAAGAATAAACAAATGACAAAGTTGATGGTGCCCATGTGATGGGGGAAGAAAAATGTAATAAAAAATAAGAAAAATCATGAATGTTGTGTTCAAAACATCTTAAAAGGCGCATAGCACTATTGATAAAAAAAGAAAATGACGAAATAAAAAAATATTGAAACAATTCACGCATATAAACAATGGAAGATCCATGATTTCAACATTAGGTGATCCAAATTGTAAAAGTTTCAAAAAATCTTAAAACGAAAATAACATTGAAAATTTTTACAATAATTTACTATATGATGTTAGAGAGAAACTGACACACCCCGATCCGGAATGTCCATTAGGACTTTGAATCGAGCTGTGCTGGCTGACACCTGAAAGGTGATGCAGCCATAAAGTGTGATAATAAATAAAATGTGAATAAATTAAAATCTAAAAGTGCCTAAGTACACGAGTGCGTGGTGGGCGGATCTGGATCTATTTCACGCGCGATACATAGCATAGGTATAGTACAGTAAGGTGAGATAATGATTATACCATCATAAAAGACATCTGTGCTGAAAAGTGCCACGAATCTTCGTCGATACGGAACTCTACTGCTAGAACCTAGAGGGGTACAAAAACAGAAAATGTGAGTGAGTGAAATAAAACTCTTCAAACCAATTTCAACTACCAAAGATAGTAGCCCTTCGCCGTAATACCTGTTTAATTTCCCAGAAAATAACATGCGTGACTATAAATCAAAACCATAACCAAAATAATAGTCTTACGGTTATGCTACGTCAAATATCTTAACAGGAATGAGTAACCCAAGTGAAATAAACCAATAGGAAATTACATGTTAGCCGGATCCACCTATCATGTAAGGTTGAATCAATATCTCATCCCATATATGCTAGCATCTCATCACATATCTCATCATAAATATATGCTAGTATCTCATCATAAATATATACTAGAATATATGCTAGCATCTCATCACATATCTCATCATAAATATATGCTAGCATCTCATCATATATGCTAGCATCTTATTACATATGTCATCACATATATGCTAGCATCTCATTACATATCTCATCATAAATATATGCTAGCATCTCATCATATATGCTAGCTCATAACATATCTCATCATATATGCTAGCATCTCATTACATATCTCATCACATATATGCAAGCATCTCATCACATATCTCATCATAAATATATGCTAGCATCTCATCATATATCATCACATATATGCTAGCATCTCATTATATATCTCATCATAAATGTATGCTAGAATATATGCCAGCTCGTAACATATCTCATCATATATGCTAGCATCTCATTACAAATGTCATCACATATATGCTAGCATCTCATTACATATCTCATCACATATATGCTAGCATTTCATCACATATATCATCATAAATATATGCTAGCATCTCATCATATATCATCACATATATACTAGCATCTCATCACATATCTCATCATAAATATATGCTAGAATATATGCCAGCTCGTAACATATCTCATCATATATACTAGCATCTCATTACAAATGTCATCACATATATGCTAGCATCTCATTACATATCTCATCATATATATACTAGCATTTCACCACATATATCATCATAAATATATGCTAGCATCTCATCGTATATATGCTAACTCAACGACGTTCGTGGGGTTATCGGGGCTGATCTCAGAGCGTCTCTCGGTGTTGTGGCTGCGATTTTGGAGCTTGGCGATGCACATTGGGGGAATTAGCAGTTGACTTCAACTGGGGAATTTCGTCGATCGCATTATTTTCAGCAGGAGGAACCGGCTCCACAACCTCGACTTGGGCTTCGAGAACGCGGACCGGGAAACGAAGCTCGCCGGGAAGTGGGTTCGGCTAGGATTTTCGGTGGCTTCCCCGGCGGCGGGGAGGGACTCGGCTTTGGGATTTCTGGAGAAGCAGAGCCATAGACCCTGAGGCTCTGAAGCTTTGTCAGCTGGAGATTCGAGTCTCTGATTTCGTTACTGTATCTCGTGTGTTCTTCACCGCCCGAAATCTGCAAAACCACATCGTTTGTTCCTTTCTTCTCCCCCACGCCTTTTCCACCTTCCATTGTAACTTTTCTCCGCCACTGAAGCAGAAGATTCAAGCTTTAGATACTCATTTGGACAGTGTGCAAAATATGAAAATACCCTTTTAATTTCCCGGGAAAGTTTTGAAATTTCTCGAGAATATTTGCAATGTTCGGAGAGAGACAGAGCTTCAAGCAATTTTGCAGCAGCGTGCTGTGTAATGTGAGTTTTAGAGAGAGAAAATTAGAAACATAAATTGGGAAGACAAATTTTGACGTTTATTGATGAATATATAAAGTTGTAAATTGTAATGGCGCTGGAAATTATTGACCGACTGAGGAGGCTTCCATTTTGTGTTCTTATTTAAGCCGCGAAATAATAACGAATTTAAACAAATCCAACCACAACCAAACAAAACAAAAGAGAAAAATAAGATAAAAAAAGTGTAGTGACTGTTACCCACCTAATTCGAAATCCTTCAGTTGAACAAAAAAAAATAAAAAATTGATATCCTTCTTATGTTTTTGTAAAAATGAAATTTAACGAAAAGCCCTCGTTACTGTTCATTTTGACGAAAAATCATATTTTTATACTAAAAAGTCATTTCTGGTACTATTCATTTTACGCTTTATTTTGTCTTTATCGTTAAAACTTAAAGTTTTCAAACAATTTTCATTAGTTTTCCTTTTGTAAAATTGTTGTCATTTAATTTATTTAATTAAAAAATTAAAGAATTTTATGAAACTGAGAAATTATTTTTCATAAAAATATTTTTGTAAATACAATTAGGCATAGAACACCATTTTCAATTATACAATTAATCACTTTTACAGAAAAATTTAATATAACAATGATGTGAGAGCACATATTTATAAGATTGGTTATAATGCTTACATATATTTAATACAAGAATAATACTTGCATTCCTTGTTTGAAGTATGACCTCATTCCTACATTTGCAAAAAACGTAATTTCATTGTAGAAAATTCATAATCGAAATCGTTCAACTTTTAATCTTTATTTAAAAATTGTCCTTACAAAAAATTAATTGAATCGGAGATCATTTAGTCATCAAAATGTATCAAATAAATCAACGGCTCGTTATTAATAGTTACTTGGTACTTATGCCGTTGATTTAGTTAATATATTTGGATGACTAAACTATCTTGATTTTGAATGATATTTTTGTAGGAATGATCTTCAAATGAAGGTTGAGAATTTAAACAGTTTCGATTATAAAGTTTCTACGGGAAAGAATATCATTTGCAAGTGGGAAATGAACTCATATCCCCAAAGAAGAAATGCAAGTATTAACTTTAATACAATCACCATTTGATATAATAATTAGGATAATGCTTGCATTCCCTCTTCGGGGTGAGCTAATTCCCCCACTTATTTATGACGTATCTTCACCATAAAACTTTTATAATCAGAACCATTCAATCTTCTAATCTTGATTTGAAGGTAAACCTTACAAAAAAGTCACTCGGATTGGATATCGTTTAGTCATCTAAATGTATAAAAGAAATCAACAGTTGATCCTAAATATGCTACTTGGTACATGCACCTTTGATTTATTCAATAGATTTAGATGACTAAACGATCACGATTCAAATGATTTTTTATAGGGATAATATTCAAATAAATATTAAGAGATTGAATGTCTCCGATTATAATATCTTTATGGTGAGTATACATTATTTGCAAGTGGGAAATGAGCATATCCCCAAAGGAAGAATGCAAACATTATTCCAGTAATTATTTGTAGTAATATCTTCTATGTAATCTTACTCTTTTTTTTCAAGAAAAATATTATTATTCTTGTATATATTAAGAAGAGGCTCGCATGTGTATATATATTAACATTTCTTTTCTTGTGTTCTTGTTATTACTTGTTACTTTGTTAGTAGGGATCAGCTCGGTTTGGTTTAAAATGGTCTTCAAATTGTGAACCGAATCGAAGAAAAAGACTCGGTTCGGTTTGAAAACCAAGTTTTGTCTTTTTTTGCATGGGGTTGGTGGCATGTGATGTGGATGGCGCAGCCAGTTTCCTAATCAAGGAAAAGGTCGTCTTCAACTCCAAATTATCTTAATCTCAGGTGTTGAGAATGAGGAAATTAAAATATAAATTAAACTAGCAACTTGGCTTCAGTGTTTAGGGTTTAACAATTTTTCCTTTATCTTCTGGATCAACTCTCTCAGCTGTCAATCAATATTTTGTTGTTCCAAGTTAAGGCTGTGTTTGATCAATTAATTTGGGGGGCAAATGGCCTTTACCAAAGTGGTGGAAAGGTTTAAACCCTTTACATGATGGTGTGAATTTAAAATACGTCGGTGACTAATCTAACAAAACCTATTGCTTGACAAAAAAAAATTAATTTGTGGAATAATGAATTGAAGAGAAGTTGACAATGGCTTATGCTGATCGGATCATCTTTCCCTACAGTCGGTGTGGGCTGTATATGGGTTGTTAGGTCATCTCCAACCGAAGGGTCCAGATGGCCGAAAATAGCCCGAAAACCGTCTCCAACCGAGGGCCATGCCAAATGACTCGTGGGCCCCACTGGACAAAAAATGACCAAAGAGCCAACCGGGTGGCCCAAAGTAGCCAGCTAGCTGGGCTAGAAATCAAACCCCTCAACGGCTAGCTAACATCAGCTAGCCGTTATTTTTGAATATTTTTTTTAACAAAATTTGTTTACAACATTTTAAAAATTCTTTTTTTTTCCTATAACTTCCTAAACCATTAAACATTACATAACATTAAGTTACATGAAACAATATTAAACAACATTAGATAACATTAAATAATATTAAACAACATAAAAAAACATTTAACAACATTTTTAAAAACATTTAACAACATAAAACTTAAATGCTTATTGCATGCTTCTTTGGGTCCAAAGATGTGCAACAATGACGTCACTTAGCCGTTGGATTTGAATTTAAGTTGTAGTTTTTAAATAATAAATTATGTTTGGCCCTATGACCCTTTAGTCCTCGGTTGGAGATGGTTTTTTGTGACAGAACTAAAATGAGCCCTCTGGCCCTTTGGCCGTCGGTTGGAGATGGTAAGAAATATGGTTCTACACTGTTCATTAAAATATTAATTTATTGACAGACCAGAGGGCTAAAACGAGTCATCTAGCCAGTCCTTGGTTGAAGATGGTCTTAGTTGGCTATATTATATCTAAAGTGGGCAAGTGTTTATATAAGCATTTAAAACCACTAAATAGACCAAATGCAAACATGAAGATGAAACCAAAACCTTGCGGTCTCCATTGACCCCTCAAGTTAACTCTCTCAAAATCCGACTGCTATTTTAAAACCTCATCAGGTCGATTTTCTAGCCGAACCACGTTACGTACAACTAGAATTTTGAAATTTGTAAAAGATTACATTGTGGAACCCTGTCTTTAATTAGTTTAATGTCACTGTTGTAAAATGTTACAGGAGAAGGATGAGCACAACAGCCACCAGGTGTCGAAGCACTTCAAGATTAATGGGAAGAATCTGTTTCCAGTTCCATAATTGATCCTTGAGATTTGAAATCGATACAGTTAGTTAATGAGTTTGCCCACGTCAATTATTTTGGTTATTCCGTGAAAAATCTCGGTTAAATAAGGATAAAATGACAAAAATACTCTCAATTTATTCTTATTTAACAGAGATTTTTCATGGAATAACCAAAATGATTGGTAATGGATAAACTTAGCGACAAGTTCCATCAATTTTAAATCTCAGAGATCAAAATAAAGAATTATGTCAATTTCAAATATAGAACTTTATTTGTACGTACATAGAAATCCTATATCGTTCACTTAAAGCATACCATGTGAATTAATTAATGATATTATATGACGGTTGTAATATTTACACCAAAACAATTTCATTAAATTGAGGTCATGTACAACTAATCAAGGAATTCATTAGGTGATGTTATGTGCTAGAATATGACCAACCCATATTTCTAAAGTAATTGATGGCGATGAAAGGCCGAGAGCGACTGTATTAGGATTGGAATTTTCTCATGAACTTTAGGGTGTCGAGATGTGATGTGATTTTAATTAGCACAACGTATCAATTAGCTATATTAGTCTAGTTCAAATAGGTCCAAGAATTAAGTTTCAATCTCCCCTTTCTCTCACAACATTAGGATCTCTTTCACTACAAGCTTCGAGTTTCACTATTTGTTTCTTCTTACACTCTAGAAATAACATGCCCAAAAGTTTATTGTTTTTTGCGTTTAATTTGGTGTTGGAAACTTGGGGCCAAAGAAATTGCTTGAACAAACCATTAGGTTCATTCTCTCCAAGTGAGTCTTTCTCTCCGTGTTTGAGACTTTTTCTTCATTTGAGAGTTTTTCTCATTTTTAGTGTGAGACTTTTAATCTTGAGCATATCCAGTGGCGTCGACCCTAACTTCGGTAGGGGTCGGTCGCCTTCCTCCCCCCCCCCCCCCGCCCCCACCCCCTTTTTTTCTTTCTTCCTTTTCTCTTTTCCTGGAGTCAACTGATCTTTCCCCCTAATTTCTTTACTGATCTGTACAGTTCCTTTGCCCCTATGGATATCCCTCCTCCTGGCTCATCCCTATTCTGATCTTTAGCCATGCATGATGTTGAGATCGTGTGTAGAGTTCCAGTGTTTTCACCGGTTCGAGTGTTTCCAACACCAACACCTTCTCTATGTTGTCTGTCATTACTGGTAGTGTCGCTCGTGGATTTTCACTGGCTTTATCTTGATAGTTGGCTTCTCTTAATTAGTTGTCGGCTATCCTATTTTTATGGTTGTGCTTGAGGAGCAGATTGGAGTTGGAAGTTGCGATTGATGAGGGGATGCTCGATGGTTGAAGAGGAATTGGATGATCTTGTGGAATTGTCGCGGAGATTGCGTAGAGGTTTTAGTTTATGTTGTTTAGTTTTGGTCTTGGGCTATCTATTGGTTGGCTCATTTAGTGTTTTGTTTTGTTTTTGGCCCATTTTTTGTTTGTTTATATGTTTACTTTGGGTCTTTAGTCTGCTTGTATATATGTTTTAGTTGCTTGGTAATAAAAAACAACTTTTTACCAAAAAAAAGGAAAGAAATTGCTTGAACGAGTCCCTAGGTAGAAACTGATTAAAAAAAGTGTCTAGATATGAGAGATTTTTCAGTGTGCCGAGAATACCGACCGATACATCAAGTGTTATACTATAAATGGTTGTAATTGTTTTTTTAAGTATCAAACCACTTATATAATGATATACTTAATGTACCAAACCGTATTTCTGGCACATTAAAATATTCTCCCTAAGTAGAATGGAAATTGGTAACAATGATATTTTTGTAGACCTTCCCACAAATATGACATGTCTTTTGTGTGCAACAACAAAAACAATACAAAAAATAAAAATAAAAATAAAAATAAAAATAAAAATAAAAATAAAAAAACCTAGCAAAGTAGATCATAAACAAATCATTAGAGAATAAATTAATTAACTAAAATACAAAGGCAGTACTTATAAACCTAACACAAAACATAAACCATAACTCAACATAGCAAACGCAAACAAGAAGAAGATGAAGCTAAAATCTTGCCATCTCCATGGACCCTTCAAATTAACTTTCTCAAAATCCGACTGCAGCTTGAAAATCTCAGGTTGTCGATCCTCTAGCCGAACCACGTTACAACTAGAATCCTGAAATTTGTAAAAGATTACTCTGTGGTACCCTCTCGTTAGTGCAATATCACTTTTGTAAAGTGCTACAGGAGAAGGAGGATCACAGTAGCTTCCAGATCTCCAAGAACTTCAAGATTGATGTTCAATGCTTGTCTCTTACTCCATACTTTTTTATCATGATCTTCCATGACCAAGTTCATGAACGTCTCTCTTCTATCAAAATAAATCAAACCAAGGCGACCTTGGCAGTCCACGAGTTGGTTGGAATTAAAACATTCACTATCACTTACCGGCTGCGGTAATTTCCCATCGATCTTCATGATCTTCCTAATAAAAAGCGAATACTTGGTTGTTCGTCAGAAGCCAGTACACGTGCCGCATGCTGTTAGACAAGGTTGGTGATAAGAACTGAAGTAAACACAAGAGGGTAAACTAATAACATCCTTCAATTTCTTCCATGCCCAACTGTTTGAATCAAACACCTCGCCCATTAGGTTGTTGTAGCTTTTTAGTTTATGATAAGGGGCTTGTAGACGGAGATTGGAGTTTTAGGGTTTGAGAACCGTAATAATCTTGTACCTTAAAGGTTTCGAGCTCGATCAACATAACCATGGCAGTTATTCAGGTACCACAGAGGAGCTTCTAGGGTTTTGGCTCATGCAAAACACTAGGCCATGAGTACTATTCACATATTTGATCTAGACAGGAACAGGCATGAAGTATAGTAGCGATGAAAGTATCAAAGTCTTGTTGGACTTGTTATCAACAGACCAAGGTTGATGATATTTGTTCTGAATTAAAAACCCAGAAACCGTGTCACTCCTCTTACAAAACAAATGCCATAACGATGAGTCATATGTGATGTGATTCCAGTCCTTGGCTCATGCAAAACACTAGGCCATGACTACAACCACTATTGAATGATTTGATTCGCGTTAAAATCTGATAACATATTTCAGAAGGAAGAGATGGTGGTGAGGCCATTAGAGCTCGTTAAAGAAAGGCGATGCAAATTACAGTGGGATCCTCCTCTACGGAGATTTGAACTCTAGAGCACCTTTAAGTTTTTTTTGTTTTTTTTTTTTTTTCGTTTTCACAGTATTAGATCAAGAGGTTTAAATAGCAAGATGCTACTAGACAAATATTAGGTCAAGAGGTTTAGTTCTTTGAGTAAATTATAGCAATGGTTATTCAACTTTAACTCAATTGAAGCAATGATTCCTCAACTAAAAATCTATTAGCATTGGTCCCTCAACTCATCAAAACGTACCGCTATAATCCCTCAACTAAAAATTCATTACCAATGGTCCCTTAACTCTAATCCAACTAAAGAAATGACCCTTAAACTTTAACCCAATTGGAGAAATGATCATTCCAACATAACTTATTTTGACAAAATTTTGACAAAGTTGATGAAATTGACCATAGTTATACGTTTTGATGAGTTGAGGACCAATGGTAATAGATTTTTAGTTGAGGGACAGTTGCTCCAATTTGATTAAAATTGAGGGACCGTTGCTACAATTTACTCTTAGTTCTTTTGGTTTCTTCATGAGTAAGTCCTCCAAAACTATTTTATAGTAAAAAAACATTTAGAAGCCTCATATTGAGGGGAAAAAAATTTAAGGAAATGTCTATTATTGAAACCGACTATTGCGCTAGACAGTTAAAAAGGCATTCTGAGTCTCTGCATTTAGACATTCTATATTTACCAGTTAATTATTTATACAGTTAACTTCATCTAACGAGATAAGATTTGGTTGTTGTTGTATGTAAGTTTCAACTTAAATTGAAAAATTGTAATTATAAAGCTATGGTTTACTAATTGAAGGACAAATTCTTACACAAGATTAGTAAATAAAACAATCGAACAATAATATATTTAGTTAATTGTTGTCTTAGCCAAGAATAAGGCGGCAGACTGAAAGTGAAATAATTCTTATCTATAAATTTAAGTCCCTCTCAAGTCTCATCCACCCTTGCTGCTATCTTGTGTTTAACTGTGCATTCCTTTTGTCTCCTTCCAATCATTCTTATTCTTTACCCCCCAAAGATTATTAAACAAAGTTTATTATTTCCACAACTACATAACCACCACGGCTTTTCGATTAACTACTTGTTATGATGAAAATGGTTATCTTGATATACTAGATTAAGAGCTCGTTTGAAAGAGTTTTCAAAATGACTGAAAGCTTTTTTTGTGAAAATATTTTTAGAACCAATCTTAGTACAAATGTACGTAAATTCTAGAAAAACTTAAATGTTTCTTAAAATGAGCACATAAAAAACACTAAGTGTTTTTGAAACTTAAAACATTTTCTCTAAAAGTACTTTTAGTCATTTAAAAACACTTCCAAACGAGCGTCTAAACTAATTTGTTAATACATTCTCTAACATAGGTGAAAATTACAATGAAACCTCTCAACTGTATTGAAGAATGTATATAAGCAAATGTGTCAATTTTGTATGTCTAAGACTAAGTAGTATTATTCGTTGCATTCCTAATTTCATTAGTAGTGTAATTATGTAAATCTTAGTAGATTATGTGCAGAATTCTACAATATTTTTTAGATAGTTTTCTTGTCGTAATTGTATTCTTGGAGAGCAAGAATTCTCTCTCCCTTATTAATATAGATAAAAAAAACAAAACATGAGAAATATCCTTTACTAATTCATCTACATAAAGACACAAAGCACAAGACATATAAAACACGAAATTGCTCAAGCAGTTCTCTCCCTTCCCCTTCCGCCGGTTTCGTGCATCTCCTTTCCCACAGTAAAATAGGCCAACAAGATGATTGTTATTTTAATCTAATTTAAACCTAATTAATAATAACAGGATTAGAGTAGAGAATCTTCTTGATGAAATTAAAACAACTACCTAGTACTAATTTAAGGCCCCTCCTCCTCTCCAAATCCTCTTGCTACTTTCGCCAAAAACCCCCAAAAAAATGGGTTACAAGCTCCACACAATACAAAGCCCTTTTTCACAGCCACCACAGCCCCCGCCTACTCCGCCACCAAAAACCAACTTACCCATGTTCTATTACGGCCTCATAATCGTCTCAATAGCCGCCATAATCCTAGCCATGTACAACCTTATCTTCGTCAAACTGACTTCGAACCGCCACGATCAGTCTCCGCCACCAAGATCATCAATCAGTTTGGTTGATCTCTCAAGAACAAGGAGGAGTAGGAGCTTTGGGAACTTGGACAGCTTCAGGTACAAGAAGAACGAAGGGTCAACGTCAAAAGATGAAAGTTGTGTCGAATGTGCTGTTTGCTTGTCAGTTTTTGAGGACGGAGAAGAAATAAGAAAGCTTCCTACTTGCAAGCACTCCTTTCATGCTCCGTGCATAGACATGTGGCTCAACTCTCACTCTGACTGCCCGCTCTGTCGCACTCCCCTGCCGGCGAGCTCATGGAGTCATCCGCAGCTGACTACTACGCCGGAGGAGAATTCCAGAGAAGTCCTACTAGCAAGCACTAGTCCTTTCATGCTCCTTGCATAGACATGTGGCTCCACTCTCACTCCGACTACCCGCTCTGCCGCACTCCCCTCCCAGTGAGCTCATGGTGTCATCTGCAGCTGACGACTGCGCCAGAGGAGAATTTCAGGGAAGTCCTGCTACTGTGAGCTTTCTAGGGTTTCCTTTTTTCGGCTTTTTTTTTAATTTCCATATCTAGGGTTTCTTGGATTTTGTTGGTTTGTGTAGGACGATGGTATCAAGGAGTGGATTGTAGAAAACAAGGATTAGTTGAAGATATTTTTATGATTATCAGAAACACAAGTTACGTGATATACCATTCCACGTGTTATAATAAAGATAAATGATAGAGCTGATACCCTTCTTTTAGGGTATATTAACACAAAACAAATCTACTTATTGTAGTTTGAGTAGAATAGTAATGTTACTTGACCATGTTCATGGTACACTCGATTAAGTGAACGGAGTGTAAACATATTTCGCCTTTCAATTGGTTCCATCATTGTGTTCAAGCTCAAATTCCCCTCTCACAGTTTAGATTAAATTAGAATATTGCTCGAATAATTTTTGTGTACAAACTCATCGAATGTAATTTTATTAAAATATGTCCGTCTCAGATCCTGATTCGATAAATTCCGGCATAAATTTCTCACAGATATTACAATGCCCAAAGTAACTCCCATCTTTCACACTATGCCAATAATATACAAGAGATGAAATCTACATCCTTCTTAAATTGTCTAGCCTCGCCTGTAAATCACTATCTATCCCACCGTCATCCGCTCCAGCTGCCGCTGTTTCAACTTGTGGAACTTTGTTCTTCGCAGCCGGTGCAGCAACGGCAGCGGATGGTGCATTAACAAGCTGCAGAGAATAAGAAAACCGAAAAAATCGTTATTGCTGCTCCGAAAAAATTTAATTCTTGGTAACCACAGTGTAGAGGAAAAATGTAGGAGTGTGCTATCCACACCCCTTTTTACTTCTCACACACCCTTTATTAATTTTTGTCCTTTGATTTTCTTCAATTTATCCGATCCGACGGCCGAAAATTAAAAGGGTGTGTGAGAAGTAAAAAAGGGTGTGTGGATATCACACCTCAAAATGTATTTCTCGACTGATGTAAGTACCTCTTGGTTGACGTCAATTCCAATCTCATCAAGAACTTGGCTCACTAGTTCGTCGGTTTCCTCCTCTTCCTCATCTCCTTCCAGCGCATCATCAATGGCATCGCCCATCACCTCAGTTGTCAATTCCATCTTCTCATTCTGCCTCTCAAATTCTTGCATGATTTTCTGCAGTGATGGCAAGTTCATCTGCCTGTTCATCTGGCCCATTGCCTTTGTCACTCCTTTCATCGCCTCTCCCATAGCTTGTGTCGATTTCAAAGTCTGAAAAGAAAAAGTGAATTTTAGAACCCAACCCATCCAATATGATAACAAAATAATGACGGTGTTAAAAATTGCGAAAGAAACTTTCATTCATATAATTAAAAAGGGATAATGTAGGATATACCTGAATTCTGAGAGATACACCCTGGAGTTGTGATTTGAGCTTGTAGAACTTTTCAATCTGATGCCGTGTTCGAACAAGGTCTTTCGCCATAACTTTAACAGCTCCCTGAAACAAAGTTGGACAAATAAAAACCACAGTCAGGCTTTGTGACCATCAAATCAAAGTCTATACACTACAAGATAAACAGGGACAATGTTCTACGCATGTATAACACCAACTGCATAACTAAAACTCAGCAACAGATAGTTAGGCAACAATGAGCCGAGGGAGTTTAGGTCTGCGGTCAACAGTAGATCAGCCACAGAGCGCAGACAGAGGAAGATACTAAAATCGACCTTCATGAACAATAAAGCAAAACACCAACTAGCAGAGAGAAAATAACATACCATCTGCCCTTGCTTGGCACTTTTCTTAATCTCTAGAATTAGTTTCTTCTCTTGTCCTTGGAGAGCTCCTCTCTCCCTCTCTATTTCTCGAATAGATTTGTCCAACATCCTCTTGTTTTCCCGCAAAAGTTCTGAAATCTCAAATTCAGACGCATGTATACAATTTCAGCTTATAAAAAAGTAATTCTTAAAGAACACTGATATGAATAACAAAATAGTGTTACGTGTCCAGAAACCAAACAACCGGATTACCAATTGAGCAATCAAATTCAGATATCGATGTGCAAATAACGGTGTATAACGCGCAAACCAAAGATTATCAATTATTATAGACATCCTTGTGCGTCAAGTACTTAGAATTTCTTCATTTCGTCTATACATAACCCAACTGAAGGTTACACATTGTAAATTTACACACCACTACAGGTTCAAATCTGGATATCTGGTGGAATTTAAGGTCTATAATCATTACGACGCCACCTACGTATAAAGATATATTGAAAAACTAAGCACTGGAAAAAGCATTGACTAACTAGATTGAATTGTAAAGGATTAAAATTTTATATCAGCTCCAATTGAGCTTCCTAAGCACAATCAGCTCCAAATCATCAATAATTAGCAACAAAAAACATTAAATTCTTTGAGTAACACATAAATTATTTAAATTTCTGGTTATTGCTCCAATCAGTCTCTCTATAATTTCCAAATTTATTAAAAAATAACACAAAATTCCCAATTTTGTTTGAAGATGTTACAAATTTTACATCAGGCAAGTCAAGTATCACAGAAATTCAACAAATCAAAACCCTCAATAACATAAAACCAAACCAAATTCACCAAAACCGGATCAATCTACGAACCTGCGGGCGTTTTCCGCTTCCCGAAGAGGAAACTCATGGCGCCGGATCGAACGGTTGAAAATCAATCCGAAACTTCTCCGGTTCGGCCTGGATCGGATCGGATCGGATCGGATCGTCTCTGCGCGCGTTCGACTCCGATTTCTCAGAAAACCGATTGAATTCGTCGGCTTTTCAAAGCTTTTGCCTCTCGATTCGTCGAGCTTTCCCTTCACGCTGTGTGTTTGCGTAGTGGTTAAGGAATGGAATCGAAGCGTCGTGGACGACGACGACGCACCTTACACGCGGCAAATCTCTGGTGATGGGCCCCGCACGATCGTTCCTTTTTCGCACCCTTTTTTGTTAATTTGTTTCTCGAAGGCCCAATGGACTTTCTCAAATTGCATCTGAGGCCCGTATGGTGATGTTTGGGCTTTGAATTGAGGCCCATATGTGGGGGTCGGCGTTTTTGTCAGAAGTTGGTTGGTTTAACCGCACGCGGGAAAAGGCGTCTGGCGTTTTTACCTTTTTTTGTTTTAACCGCCGAGTGAAAGCTGTACATTCGGAGCTGACAGCAACAGAGCGCACGGGTGCACGTGGGGAGCATTGGTTTTAAAGACACTGGGAAGACGCAGACAGGGTTCAGGGAGTCACGTGCGGGTTTGTCCCACTACGTCGTACGTGAGAGTATAGTATACTATACTGTTCCTTTAGCATGCACGTTCGGAACTCACGGTTTGTTCGGAAGTGCTTTTTTAGGAGGTACTTATTTTATACTTCTCTCAAAAAAATGCTTATAATGAAAGCATAGAGTAAGTTTCATAAACATTTCGAGTGTTTATTGAAGAATCAGTGTTTTTGAAAATTTGTATGGCCGTTTAATAACTATTTTAGTTTTAATTTTTATTTTCTGTTGTTTCGAATCTGAACACTTGATTCAAAATTATTCGAAAAACTATTTCTTTGCCTTTTCAAAAATTGCCTTTCAATTTTTTATTATTTTCTTAACTAAAAACTAATGATAGTTAGTAAACAAGTTTTCTTTTGTCAGGTTTTTCTTTAAGTGCAAAACTAAAAACTGAAAATTGAAAATTGAAATAAAAAATTTTCAAACGGCCCCTTAAACTTTTCTATTAAAACCATGTCCAAAATGATTATGAATCCACAAAAACACTTTTAGTCATTTGGAAACAAGCTCTAACCGATGTTTGCTTTAAATAAGCCAACAGGATCCTGGAGATTCGTGAATCGTGTCCATTCATCGTACATCGTGCGATCATTTTTTATCAAGTACTATTTGTGTTTAATTTTAAATAAAAATATTTAAAATAATTTATGACCGCACGATGTACGATGAACGGACATGATAGACGGATCTCCATGATCCACATAAAGATGATCCGGCAAGGATTTGGTTTCTATGGAGTCTAACTATGGGATGCGTATTCGTTCTTTATTGAAGAATGCGTTGTTGCTATGAAATTCAAATATCATTTTCAATAACAAAACCTACTAATTCGATACATTTTCAAGAATATCAACAACGGTTAGTTCTCCTTCGTAGGAAACTTTTATTTAATGACCAAATATTGAACAATTTACTACCATCAGTACTCAGAATTGCTCTTTCAAACAATAAGCGTAGTGGATTTCTATTGCCTATACAAAATTCTACGGTGCTCCAAAATATAAGATATTTCAAACTTTTTAATTATTAAACCTTAATTTTGGGAAATTTGGAAAAAACCAAAATTTTGACCCCATATAGAAACTATAGCCACCTTTTTAATTTTATGATAATTATAACCAAAATTTAATATGAAAGTACTAATATACCCATAAAGTTCTCCGATGAACTCCACTTCTTTCTCCTCCATAGTCCACCATAGATCTCTTCGACTCTTCCTTCTCTAATTTGGTACTTCTGTTCTGCTTATACAATCAGACCCAAAAAATTTGACATTTTGTTGTTTGCTTCTGGAGTCACAAGTCTGGAGCATACACGTAGAAGGAAATGCAGCAACATAAATTGATTTGGGAATGGTTTTCTCTGCGTCTGGTTCCGTTTTCTTTCTGGTTTTTCTCTACACTGCCGTAAATATCCAAACTTCTTCCGCCTTCAGATAATCCCTTACCGAGTAAATATGCCCTGAGCAAAGCTGCATTTGGGACAGAATTGTAGATTTGGCTTTTGGGTTTCATTTGAATTCCCAGAGATTGCCAGCAAATTTATGCTAATGAGGCAATTTGTCCTCAGTGAACAAGATATGAAGAAACAGGGTTTTACTTTTCAGCAGAAATGAAGCTTTCTAGGATGCCACACTCCGTGAAAAAGCCAAGTTTAAGGGTGTATGAGTAATTTTCTTTTAAGTTTTAGTTATAATTGTCATAAACTTAAAAAAGTGGTCATAATTCTATATGAGGTCCAAATTTTGGTTATTTTTTCCACATTTCTCCTCAATTTTTGTGTATTGGACAAAAAATCTAACAATTATAAAACCCATAAAAAAATGCTAATGAGACTTTCTCAAAGCAAGGATTCTCCATAGACTCTCTGTTACTACAAAGTTTAACTTTAATTTTCCTACTAACATTAAATATTATGCAAAAAATATAAGGTGAAAATTTTATTTTGAGAGGATCTAGGACATGGTTTCTCTGCCCTCCCACTTCTCATACACTCACATTCCCTCCTATTTGTGCGGTCACGGTTAAGTCATGTCAACATTTTATAGTATTATTATTTTTTGTCTTATTATCTCTATGAAAAAAATCAATATAAAATGTTGACGTAACTTAACCGTGATCGTACAAAATAGAAGAACGTGAGAATATATGAGAAGTGGAAGGACAGAGAAGCGGGTCCCTTCTTAACATTTATCAACTCAAAATATCCGATATTCCGAAACACTGGATAAATCCTTGCAGCTGAAAAGACAATTGCATAATTTTATTTTGGACTCACATAGGTTATGGAAATCATGCAAATAATGCAGAATGGGCAACTGGCATACTGGCAGATTGCAGAGAACCTAATCAGTTATCTGCAGCGGCCACCCATTGAGATCATTAGTCACAGACAAATATGGAGAAGATCCAACCACAGATAGCTGGTGCGTTGTCCTCCTGCAGTCCTGCTCCTCCATATGTATCTGCTCTGTGTTCATATAATTCAAATTAATTATATAAATAATTTCGTATTAATTTGCTCACATGCATTTGTTTTAAATCATCCTCCGTTAATCAATTTTCCAGGCTATTTGCCACGGATTTATGCACGGTTGTTGAGAAGCATGAAGTGATTTATTTGGTAGATTGCAATTTCCCATTTGTTTATACGTGCTTATGCGATTACTAGAACGATACGGTATTCTTATTCACTAAGTGAGAAACTTTAAGTTTGTTTCATGTAGATAGTGAGTTTGATATCATATTTTGCGGATCTCGCTTAGCTTAAATTATTGTTATGTTGATCATGTTGGTTTTCACTAAAATGTGTAGGTCAAATTTACAGTTTGACAAAAAGACATTACTGATTGTGTTTCGCCCTTAAAGATTGAGATTGGTGACCACAAATATAAATTGATGACATGTATTGCCTTTAGATCTTCAACTCACGTTAACACATTGATTAAACAAGATATATAGAGCCATATATTAATTTAGTATCTTGACTGACTAAATATTCCCTCTCATTTCACTACAACAACCACCAAATATTATTTCACTCAACAGGATTGACTGTATGAATTCTAGAACGTCACGGTATTCGGTTTTGCATCGTCTTTCCAAGCCTTCCTTTACCCTTTTTGCATGAGCCTCTGTGTTATAGTCGCACCTTCTAACTAGATCATCTGTAAATTTTTAGTTCACATGTCCAAACCACTTTAATTAATTTTCTCATATCTTATCTTCAATTGCGCTGCTTCTATTTTACCTTTCATTCCATTTCACTAATTTACCAATTTTTTGTTATTTTTATTCTAATTTTTTTCACTTTTGAGAAGCAATTGAGAGCTAATGTGCCCAAAGTCAATGAAAGGGGCCAATATGGGTGTCCCATTAACCATCCCAAGAATATATAGATTTGAAGATCAAAGAACTTTAATCTTCTATGGTGTAAAAGTTTGTTGGGATATATGCCTTAATGCTTGATCCTGCAAATATATTGACTTCTTAGATTCCTCCATGAGTGGCCCCCTCCTTGTCTCCCAAGCTTCAAAACTCTTCTAATTTCAATCCCTAATGTCATTTCTGCACATTCAGATCATCTTTAAGATTTAGCATTGCCTTCCTCTTCATGGATGTTGCAATGTGTCTAATGGCCAACTCAATAATGAATCCTACTGTATCTCTACCTAGCGACGAGTAGAATTTTTTGCGTTCGACTTAAATATGTAATGAAATATTATAAGTGACAGAATAATCTTGCTTTCACAATCTATTGAAATTCAATCATTTCGTATTTGTAAGAAAAGAGCATATTGTAATAATGGTCTCACAACTTTAACTGAATTAGAGCAATAGTTTCTCAACTAAAAATCTGTGATCGTTGGTCTCTTAACTCATCAAAACGTGCTACTATGATTTTTTTCGTCAATTTTATCGAAATGAGTCACGTGCTACGCACATGATGTTGAATCAAGGGGCAAATATGGAAAACCAAATGAGAAAATTGTAACAATGATCTCTTAACTTTAACCCAATTGTAGCAATGGTCATTCCACCAACACTCATTTTGACCGAAGTTCTAGTAGAATGAACGAAATAGACTATAGATATACGTTTTGATGAGTTAAGATACTAATGATCACATATTTTTAATTGAGTAACCCGGCATCACGATTTTTGAAAACCCTTGCCAATCCTGCTGTGCTGACCAATAAAATTTATATTTCTGCTGTGCAGACAATAATTAAATGGCCGAAAAGCTCTGAGTTGTTAATCATTTCTAACCCCTTTGAGACCAAAGCGATTGAAATTTTTACCTGTAAACACTTGAGGTGGTTGAGGCCATGTGCTAAAGCACCAGGCAAGAACTGCTAGCTAGCTGCTTTCACTTTCTCTCTTCTCTAGCAGATAACATTGGTGTGTTCCTACTTTTTCCATTCTCTCTTTTCAATCTGCTTTTTTTTTTAGTACTTATAGCTTAAGCGTGTGAATGTGACATCAACAGAGAAAGTGCTTACAAAGTGCTTGTAGTTTGAGCAACGTTATCTTATCATGTTTGTGTTGTTGGAGTGTAAATTCAAACCATATACATCGGCGAAAAAATGCTTAAATGTAGCTTGAGTATTGTTTTCTCATCAAATTTTATTTTATCACGATAATATTTATGTTTTAAAATTGTAAACCTAAACATATTTTCTTGCAGGAAGGTTGTTCGAAGTACTTGTAGTTTAAGTAACTTCGCTTGTCAAACTTATGTTATTAGACTCTGAATCTAAACCATAAAAATTAACTCAATAATAACTTACTCAAGAATTTGAAAGTAGAAACCCTTAATTAATTTGCTCAACCTTTTCACTAGAAAAAAATAAAGAAAAAAGAAAATTACAAGAACCCTTGGGCAATAGCTTGATTGGTTCTGAAATTAGTAGTCTCATACACTGGAAGTTCTTCCATGTACCTTCCAACCCCAACTGGATGATTCAGCTCAAAAAGATCAGAACTTGAACAACTCTCAGCATCATGATCACTTCCTTCATCATCTGCATTGTCACAAAAACTTCTCACAAAAGTTGGACCAACCGCGCCGGTCGTCCTATAACTTGTTGGACTAACCGCGCAAGTCTTCCTGTAACTCGTTGATTTTGTGGTACAATTGAATGTAACGAGGTCTTGCGTTCGACTCTCGCCCGATTGGATCAGCGTATCATAATTACCAGGGCAAGACCTTGCATATTTTTGAAAAGAGGGTTTTGGCATCAAGCTTGGGTCTTCTTCAAACACACATTTGTGGTGGGTTGAAAGCTGAGAATCCTCACCAAGAACCATACTCGTCGGGTAAAATCTAACCGTCCTTTTCGTGCCATTGCTCGATTTTTTCGCTCTTGAAGACGGTTTGCTCAAGCACGACCTTGAGAAAGTAGAAGCCGGCGCAGAAGAAGAAGAACAAGATGATTTCGAATTCGACACATGCTCTGTGATGCTCACATCTTCCACAGCTCCAACATGACACATTTTTGCCTTTTTGACGTTCCCGGAATTGAAAATTGAATTGATGAAGCTCGCAATACGCCCGCCTGGCGAAATGGGTTGCTTCACTTTCTTCAGTTCTCCATAGATTTTCAAAGCTCGGAGCTTTGTCTTTGAAAACCCACCTCCCCCGCCACTCTCACTCTTTTCCTTCTCCTCGAACTGCACGAACCTCCCCTCGACCGCCTTCGGTTTTGTTCTTGATCTGCAGCTCGAATCTGTTTCGGAAGACGAAAATGCAGCTCCCGAGCTCGACTCCGAGGAACTCGAAGCGGAGTTCGAGAACATGGAGCTGTGAACATTCTGCTTCTCGACCCATTTCTCAATCATAATAGCCCTTCGTAGATTAACCTTCTCCTTGCCTCCTTTAGCAGAGCAGCTCTGTTTCTTTACCATTGTACTCGAATCTCGAACATAACCCTGATCTCCATCTCCACCGCTCGATTCATCAATCGAGCGGTAGATGGAGTCGAGTAGTGAAGAAGAGAAAGACGGGTTTCTTCTTCGCCTCGAAAACGTTTCTTCTCTCGGTGACCTCTCCCTCACATACATCTTGATTTGCTTACACAAAATTCACAGAGGAAAAAACAGAGTTTTATAGGCAAAAAACAGAGGACACAGAGAGAGTGCGAAAAGCAGAGGACAGTGGGAAATAGTTTAAGAAGATGTGTTTGCTGGAGTGTCTGCTTAGAGAAGGTCAAAAGCTGCAGAAGGGAATTTTATAGGGTGCAAGTAGATCATGTGAAAGAACAACAAAGAACAGGGAGAGATTGCAAGTTCCCTCTGTTTTATATCAGAAATATTATCACGGTTGCCAGATGCCAAGTGACTAAGGCCATCCATCTCCAGCCACGCATATAGGACACTTTTAACTTGAATATATTAGTAAAACTAATAAAAATAGTTTGAAAATTTTGAATTTTAAGATAATTGACAAAATAAATGATAAAGTGAATGATACCATGATTGATTTTTTAATGTAAAAATATGGTTTTTCGTTAAAGTTACCAATAACTTTTCGTCAAAGTTCTATTGAATATTTGTAAAATCTATGTCTAATCAAGGGCTAAAATGAACTTGTAAAAAAGAATCAGCGTGAATTTAGCCCAGAGCTAGAGACATACAGCAAGCCCTCTCCCATCGATGGGACTTTACATGCACATCGCAAGTATTTAGAGCTAATTTGAAATTGATGTGTTTTAAAAAAAAAAATATTTTGGTATTTTAAGAATAATCAAATGTAAAATAAAATAGATGAACGTTTGATAAACTGTGCTGTGAGTATGAAAACAATATTCTTTACAAGGGCTACTTTTAGTCCTCCATAACTGAAGATGACCTAAAAATGCAGTGTCACTCACTTTTAAATTTGTTATCAAAGATGATAACCGAAAAAACGAAACTCATTTTTATATTTTTTTTGGTTCTTTTGCAGTAACAAGAACGGAGATTGGAAGAAAGACAAACACAGAGAAAGGAGGGTTCTGGGAATAAATTAAAAAAGAAAGTGCCGTGCGTGCGGGTGAATTATGGTTTTTGCGGGTTTTCCAGGCTGGCGTACTATATTTTTGGGGTTTACAAGTTGGATGAAGATGCTCTTCGGATTATCTTTATACGGATCTTAGAATCCTCACATTATGGTTATTCATCATATGTCGGTGTAGTTAATTTTTGTTAAATATTATTTATATTTAATTTTAAATAAATAAATTCAAAATAATTTCTGATCGCACGATGTACGATAAACGGTTAGAATGTGAGGATCCCTATGATCCCCACAATTTGGATCCGGATGGGCTCCATCTCCTTACAAGTTTACTGTGTTTCAATTTTCTTTTTGAAGAAGAAAATAACTGTGTTTGGTTGCAAGTGGTAACTTTATTGATTCTTCCCTTTGATTTTGGATGGAAACAACACTAATGAGTGGATGAATTTTTTTGTTTCTTTTTCGATTTTTTATTGTACGATTATTTCACATCCAACTCTTGAGATTTATTGCATTGTAAGTAGTGGCGGATGTAGGATTTGAATCTTAAGGAATTCCAGTGTTAAATACAAGTTTTTTAGATAGAAATAGAGTGTGAAGTGCGCAAAAAAAAAAAATCAGTTTATTTACTTAGTGGGCTAGTTGTGCATGTCAACGGATATCGGCATTTGCTGAAACAATTTGATGAGTGATATAGAGAGAATTTGTCGAGTATTGTCAATATAGCATGTCGAAATATATCTAGCATGCATTACATTAAATATTTAGTAAGCATAAAAGAGACATGTACTAAACATTCAGAGGGCCCTCGAAAGACTTCCACGTGTTTATTTTCTTAACTTGAGTTGTCTGGGACTCGAGTGATCGTGGGACCACCTTAGTCCTTACTTCCATCCGCCCCTAGTTCTTAGCATATGATAAATTTGTTATTCTTAATAAAAAAAGAACAATTTCCAACAAGATTATATCAATGTATTGAAAATCTTACGCTAAATAATTTCTACATTGACAAGAACAAACTATATATAATCCTTATAAGACATACGGGTAGGGGCTTGTAACTATTTGATCGGAATAGAACTTTTAACATATTTGCTAGGCAATGACACTTTGATTATTAAAAAAAAATATTTACTTATGGTAATATATAGATATATATATATATATATATATATATATTCTTCATGCATTTGATGAAATTACTTTTGTTTCTCAACAAATTTTATAAGTTCTATGAAATTCGCCATTTGAACCTCGCAAAGATCTCCAAAGCTGTTATGAATAAAAATGGGGTAAATTACATAGTAGCTCCTCAGGTTTGAGGTCAATTACAACCCCATACAACAACTTTAAAACATTTCACTTTCATACATCCAGTACCATTTTATTTCAAAATAACACATCCGTTAGATTTTCCATCCATTAGTCTGTTAAATGCTGACGTGGCTGCCACATTTGTGCTGATGAGGCTGCCACGTGGCAAAAAAAATATTTTTTTATTTTTTTTAATCTAATCTTCTAAATATTAAAAAAAAAAAAAAAAAAAAAAAAACTTGAAATCGCAGAAACCCAACCCACCCCTTTTCTCCCTCTATTTGTTTCTTCTTCTCCGCCCAACACAGAAAAACACCAACCACTCTTTCTTTTCTCTTTCTCTGCTCTCTACATACAAACCCACATACCCCCCCCCCCACGCGCCGCAACCTCTCTTCTTCCCTCCCGACGCCGCAAGCAAACCTGGAAACATCCACCCCCAAAAAATCTGCAAACAAACCAGAAAACTTCCCCCCCCCCCCAAACAAACCCAGATCCGAAACCTCTTCTTTTCTCCCTCTTCTTTTCTCCCTCTCTGCTCTCTGCATACAAACCCACATACCCCCCCCCCCCGACGCCGCAAGCAAACCTGGAAACATCCACCCCCAAAAAATCTGCAACCAAACCCAGAAAACTCCCCCCCCCCCCAAACAAACCTATATCCGAAACCTCTCCCCTCTCCCCCCCCCCCCAAAAAACCCGGACCCAGTGCTCCTCTCGTCGGCTCTAACAACAAGGTATGTATTCAAATTTTGAATTTTTTCAGTGCTTGGTTGGTGGGTTTGGGGTGCTTACGAATGCGGTCAAAGTTCTGATTTTTGAATGGTTAATCTCAAACCACGGAACGATGCCGCACCGAGAAGAGAGAGAGAGAGGGGAGGAAGGCTGAAGAAAAAGTGAAAAAGGATAGCAGAGAGCAGAGAGGGAGAAAAGAAAGAGTGGGCGGAGAAGAAGAAACAGAGAGGAAGAAGAGAGGCGGGGGGGGGGGGTTTCTGCGTTTTCAAGTTTTTTTTTTTTTTTTTTTTTTTAATATTTAGAAGACTAGATTAAAAAAATAAATAAAAAATTATTATTTTTGCCACGTGGCAGCCTCATCAGCACAAATGTGGCAGCCACGTCAGCATTTAACAGAGTAATGGATGGAAAATCTAACGGAGGTGTTATTTTGAAATAAAATGGTACTGGATGTATGAAAGTGAAATGTTTTAAAGTTGTTGTATGGGGTTGTAATTGACCTCAAACCTAAGGGGCTACTATGTAATTTACTCATAAAAATGATACAAATGCATATTAAAGCTACATGTTTCTAAGAATTTTGCGTATTTCTTTACTGTAATCAAAGTTTGTATAAGCATGCAGAAGAAAAGGATTTGTAGTTCAAATGCTTGAAAGAATCAGAGTTTGTACTGGTTTGGTACTGATGTGCTTTTATAAAAAGTGGGTATAAAAAAAAGCTAAGCTCAAAAAGCTGTTTGGTAAACACTTAAAAACAGCTTATTTTCACAATTTTGGATGAAAAATGGCTGAAAACATAAAACAGCAAAAATGAGTTTATTCTCACTGTCTCACAGCACAGCAGAAGTAGGTTATTTTTCAAAGCAAGACAATACCAAACTAGCCCCTTGTACAAGCACGTAAAAGAAAAGGGTTTGTAGTTCAATCACTTGAAAACATTTACATTTACAACCGAGATCTTAAATTCAATTCTTCTCGCAATACTATCATTTGTAAACTCATTAATGACCAATTCAATTTTCACTTCACTCATCTCATCTGGGCTTCTTTTTTTAAGCCCCTTCCCGGGTTTGATGGACTTTACATTGTACTTGCGTGGATTTGGCCCATTGACATTCGGATTTTATAACCAATTACCTTTTTATTTTTTGGCGAAACTAATTTACTTGCTTATTTACTACGAGAAAAAGATTGGAACTGGATGCAGAGACAAGAAAAAGATTGGAACTGGATGCAGAGTCTATGCCATAACCAATTTACTTCCCCTCCAACATTTTTACAGCATATAAAAATGCACTGAAAAGAAGAAAGAAGTGCCACAGGAACGAGAGAAGAGATCATATCCTCCATTTGGTATTGACATACACATCTTTTCAACTCCTGAACCGAAATTCAGATACAACTGATGCTATTCATCCACCAATAAACAGAAAAATTAACAAAAATTAAGACTATAACTTTACCCCCCAGCCAATCCCGTACGAATATTTTGGATCATGAACAGGGGAAGCTTTATATTCATCCCGCCGAACATCATGAGGTGCTAGTGGCACCCATTTGGATATCTCTATAGACAAGGCTTTACCTGTATGGAAAACCCGAAAAAGAAAACCAAACCACGAAAGCAACACCTCCTCAAGTTTTCTTGAAGCCACCCGATTTTCACAATCACAAGTATTGTTCGTGTATCCTTGCCCGATTCTCTTCCCACCACAATCTGGCATGCATCTCCCCAAATTTTTCTCGGCTGCACAAATCATGTCAAGGCAATATAATTGCGAATCATGACGATAAATGAGCACGAGAGTAAATAGCATTTTCACACTCGAAAATGTTATGTTAGACGTGTACCACCTAAGGATGAAAAGCACTAGTGGAAGCAGAATTATTGCAGTAATATTGATGTCATATGGTTGATGATAGCATTTCATATGACTGGCAATTTAAGTCATAATTGTCAGTAAGCTGAGCCTCAAGTATTCTATAATGATATGTAGGGCCAACGTGTCGAAAAACAGTCTACTTAACAAAAGAAAAGCAATCATTGTGGCCTGAAATCTTGCAACGAATCATCTCCTGTGAGAATGATAAGCTTAAGCAATCCGTTGGATGTTCACTTGAAGGGCCACAGGAATAGTAAAATTTTGAGTAGCACTGTATAAATCATATACTCAACCAGGTTTTGACAAGACTACAAGAATCCTTTGACTGGATTATGGTCATTTTTCGGGTCAAAGAATTGATCAAGCAGGTCCTAAGGCAGAGTCACTATGTGGCCATGCAATGTCGATAGTCTCAAATGCATTGCAAATTTTCCCTACAAATTCTTACTCTTTCAGGTAGTTGCAATATCATCTAACAGAAACAATTTGATGTAACTCTACTCAATTTCTTACTAGTAAACGGTTGTTGCGCATTGTAAACGTTGAGTTGTTAAGGATAAGGATATTACCTGAATCTGACCCGTCTAAGCTCCCGTTTGCCCCCTGGTAATGCTCTGATTGTGATGTAAACCCCTGGCTCATCCTGTTCAACCCATTCAGTCTCCATATCGCTGGCATTGCTGATTGATAGCTCCCCTGAGCGATCTGCATCCCTTGACGAACTACTTCTGATAGAAGCATCCATGGATGATGTCTCTGTCTTGGTCCCACTTATGCTGGAGAGTTTTGGGGTGGAATTGACACCAACTGAATCGCTGTAATGGCGGGACTGCATCGGGTGATGATCGAGCGAATCTGAGGATGAGTAGCTCATAGCCATCCCTGTGGGACGATACAAGTTGCGAGGTAGGCGTTCTCTAGTTAGTGGGGGAGTTACAGGGCTGGCTTCTGCAGATTCCATCTTTGAACTCTACAAACACGAGAGGAACAAGACATCATTCATCTGAAAGTAAATAAAGAAAACAACATAACATCTGCAGATTCCATCTTTATATAAGTGCAAATGCTGAACTAGGATTGTCATCGGAAACCAAGTATTGCCTTCAGATATCAAGAGAGAATCGCCATTGTAACCGAATTGCCACAATGCCATTTCTGTACATAGCTAGCTTGGGGTTTACCTCATCTTCAGATCTTCGTGGGGTTGGAAGCGGGAAGGCATTCCGGTTAAACCTTTGAACATTGTAAAGTTCCATGACCCTGTCATAGTTGTCAGCCCACCACCTCTGAGCTTGCCATTTGTTGAAAATATCTCGACTAGCCAGAGAAGATAAAACAAGAATTAAGAATCCCCGATGTCATGAAATTACAGCATAAGAAGCGACAACAAGAGGCACGCCACAAGGACAAAACAGTTGGAAACATTCGTTTAGCGTAACAGTTGAAAAAAAAATCAAATGCCACTGTTAAATATGTTACGCCACTTCAAATTGGGCGCGCAACGCCTTTTGACAAAATGAAAACAGAACTCAGGAAAGGCAAAGCCAGATTTCGGTGCGTGGAATAAAGTGGCCTCCAAAGTTTGGCCAAACTGGCTTTTTTCAGCAGTGCCTAACCCGTCAAACCTAATAAGTGGCTTTTTCCAAAAGCCGATCAACAAAACGAATCTATTCAAATACTAAATTGACATCAACCAACCAAAAACAAAAGCAAGCAACCCCATTTTTGTTTGTCTCCTAGGCAGCAAGAAAGCTACTGGCGTGGAAATCTAACGTTGGATGTCCATATTTTGTCACGTACGTAGTTTTCGGAATCACGCTAGTACTTATCCAGTTCGAGATAACGTGATGCAACAAACGCATCCAGAGTAAAAGAAAGACAAAGGCAACGGAGAGTCAGGACAGGCGGGGTAGAATTTAAGAAAAAGAAATCTAAAGGGCTTCTCCGACAGGACGACAACCCTGGCCCACCAACCACTTCAATCCTCACCATCCCTCCTCTCCTTTTGGACTGTTCTTTACTTTGCCATCAGGAGGCGTGAAATTTACCGGGAGAAGGATTGTCTGCCCTCCTCTTTCCATACTCTCCCCATGCCCTCCTGTTTTGTGCGGTCACGGTTAAGCCATGCCAATATTTTATATTAATTTTTATATAAAAATAATAAGACAAAAAGCAAATGTTGACGTGGTTTAACCGTGACCGCACAAAACAGGAGGGTATGAGAAGGGTATGGAGAAAGGAGGGCAGACAATCCATCTCCAATTTACCGGCCCTCTGTAGGGCCCATCCGGGCCCCACCTAAATGGTTCGTATTGAATAAGGTCATGTTTGGATGGGTGCTGAGAAAACATAAGAAAATTTTGGGTAGCGACACCAAAACACGAGTAACAACTCTACCTGATTCTACAAAGATCACATTTTGTGTTAACGGGCAATTATACTTGCAAGCGAAGTTACATATTCAAATAACTCAGTCCTCCAATATCGCTTGTATGAAAAACAAAGCTACTCAATGCCCTACCTATAAAGAAGAAACCTTTTGCCCGGAATATTTAATTTTTAATTTATTAAAATTAAAAATAAAAGGAAAACAAGCTGCCAAACATCACCTAACGTACTCAAGCACGACAAATATTAAACTCCGACATCCACCGTCGGATAAGAATCCAAAGAACAAAACGGACGGTCAATTTTTCGAGGGAGATTTATTTACCTGAACCGAATGCGCTTGAGATCGTTCCCGCCACGTGGCAGGGAGACGAACGTGATGAGAACTCCGGCCTCCACCTGAGCCACCCACTCCTTGGGCTCGCGCTCTTCCACGAACACGACCGGGTCGACTCGCCGCCCGCTGGCCGAGTTCGGCGTCCCCTCGCCGCTGGAGATCCCTTTCAGCCTCGCCTCCATCTCCTTCCCCCAAGTCCTCGGCGTCGTCGAGCTCGAGCTCCCGGTCCGCCGGTACGACCACCTGAACCGGTCCGAGTCGGCGTCCGACTCGCCGCTCCCCTTGAACCGACTCTGAGCCGCCGTCGCCGGCCCCGCGCAGGGGGCGCAGTGCCTGTAGGCTCCCGAAGCCTTTAATGCCATGTCCTTGAGCTGCAAAATTCGAACAATCACGCCAATTCAGGTCGATACATACATATCCATGTATCTATACGTCAGGGTTTTGAATTAGTACCTGAAACGTGAGCGATTTAATTGCGGCTTGCTGCTTGGTACTGGAGGAAGCCGGAGTGTTGGTGGAGTCGGAGACCTCGGGCTGACTCAGCGAGTTGTCGCCGAGTTTCTTCGGGCGAGCTATGCACGTCAGCATTGTGACTGCGCTCACACTTCGTCTGCGAAGCTCCCAGAGAGAGGAGAATTGAAACGGAATGCGGTTGCGAAACGAGGTCGTTTCGTGTTTCCCGGCGCCAAAGGGATGGAATTTGGAGTGGAAGAAGAAGGCGTGGAGAACGAAGCGAGCGCTGCAACTGTCAGCTACCAGAGACACGACCGAGACAGAGTACTTAAATGCCACCTTAAATTACGCTACCAGAAAGAAGATTCGCTCATCAAAATTTACTAATTAAAAAAAAGCATAAATAATTATTACAAAATTAAATTAATTTAATAAAAAAAGTAAGATATTATTTAGAGCAAGTCCACCGGAGGGTACAGCTCGGTGGATAGGGGACCAAAAAAACCCAATAGCCATCTTTCTTTGCTCCAGCCCATGCAGGCGATTGGGCTAGGGGCGGGCATGTGGGAGAGGGGAGGCATGAATCAACGGCCCAAACACCTGAGGGCGCTGATGCAAGAGTGGCGTCAAAATTACGTCATTCACATTAAAAAATTAATAAAAATGTAAAAAATAAATAAAAAATCTGAAAAAAAGATTAATTTTTTTATAAATCTCTAATAATTATCTTCTACCTTATACCACAATTTTATATTTTCTCAAATACTTTGGGTTGTAATTTCTTATTTATCAACATGGCGCAACGAGACTGATTAAAAATTCTATCTGAAATTACAAATAAAATTATTTTTTATTATTTTATAAAATAAAAAATACTAATATTTTATTACATATTGTCATGGCTATTCAGTTTAAGGGTAGAGATGCAAAAATAATTACTGTTCATTAAAGATAGTTACTATTCATTAAAGGAGATTTAATAAGCAGTTGCTCTAGGGGACCTTCCAACACTGGAAGTGCTCTTAGAGACGCTTTTAAAATGAACTTAAAGTATTTCATCGAAGAAGTACATAATTGATTTTTTTTTTACATAAAACATTTTAAAAAGTACTTTTAAAACTTAAAAATATTTTAAATTATTTTAAAAATACTTTCAAACGATCGTACGATTTACCTACCAATATTATGGTTTCAGTGTCATCGGAGTTAATGGTGATGTTGAAGTGACCAGTGAAGAGAGAGGAGAATGTGGAGAGAGAGAGAGAGAGAGGAGTGTGGTGTGTTTTCTTTTTGGCTCGAGGCTCCCTGATTGGCTATAACAGGAAACGTGACGTTTCACCGCGAACCGGGTGTTTACCGGGTTGGGTTTCTGGGGCCCATTATCCATTTGCTTGTGGAGTTCTAGAGAGGCCTGTTTAAAATACGTTTTGTTGAGTTGGAAGTCCAAGATCCAAGATTTTGTGGGCTGCGGTTGTTGATGTTTCACCCGGATGGTCCAACAGTTAGTTTGGAGAGTTATATCAAAACATATGGAGAGCAACTTACTTTAGCACAAAAGATACTGTTATCGGAGCGTCTCGTGTCAATTTAATCAGAATGTTATTATAAAAAAAGATAATTGGAGCAATGGTCTATGAACTTTAGCTTAATTGGAGCTTTGGTTCTTGAACTAAAAATCTGTAAGTATTAGCCCCTAGACTTGTTATAATATGAAGCAATGATTCTTATGGCTAACTCTTTTAGAACTTCCATCCAAAATAAGGAGTTTAAAGGGACAAGAAATGGATAGAAATTCTAACGTAATTAGTCAAAATGAGCATTGCTCCACATTATAACAAGTTCAGTGACCAATACTCATGGATTTTAAGTTCAGGGACTAAAGCTCCAATTGGGCAAAGTTCATAAATTGTTGCTCTGATTTTCTCTGATAATAATGTACTCATACTATATAAGTCATTATCGAATCTGATCATAAGTTAGGTGTTAGGCTAACCTCTATTTATCAATTATTTTCCCTTTATTCTTGACTTGGATTAGAAAAAGGGTAAGAATCAAACTCTTTTCAAGTGGGCTTAACTTCAAACCCATTAAAGTTGGATTCGCGTAAAAATTGAAATAAAGTAATCTATTGTGTGGTGAGAATAAACAGCTGTGCAGAAAAGTAAGTAAGTGTTTGATAAGCTATACTAGTAAAATTGCTTTTAGTAAAAAAAAAAAAAAAAAGAAGATAAGATTAGGATTGTCGATATGAAAGTTTCATTAATTAATTGATACCGTTCACCTGCCTCCAATGAAAAAGGCACTTTTTTGAGAAGCATGTAGAGCTGCTTTTGCTTTATGTTGTTTTAGATCCATGGTTTTGAAAAGAAAAAAAAAATTTATTTACCAAACTCAATTAAGACCTTAACTTTTTTTAAGAAGCTGATTAAAAAAAATTAAGCAAACCAAAACGAGCCCGTAGTTAGTCTCCTTTTGGCCTGGACACGGTTTTGTTCTGTTCGATATGAAAGTGGAATCAAAACCCAAATTGAAAAAAAATTCAATACAGTTCGGTTCAATTTTAAGGTATGTACCAAATTGATACGGAACCATTCGGTTCAATTTCAAGGTTTTAATATGGAATAGGAGTGAGTCGGTTTTGCGCTTCAATTATAGGCTCATTTTTTTCTTTCTTTTCGATCCAATAGGCCCACTTTTTTAAGAGAGAGATATGCCGGCAGGGAGGAGGTTAGGGGCTGCCTCCGGCGGAGGTGGGGTTGCCGACGGGATTACGTGCGTTGGGTTGCGAGTTCTCCGGTTTGGTTTTCTTATTTTCTTTGAATTTTTATTTATGAAGTTAACTCTGTTAACTTATGGTCAAGTAAAGGGACACTTGTCCACACCAAAATGCAGCAGAGGGTGGGCAGCCATACTCTGACACAGCAGATTCTTTTTTTTTTTTTCCAAAGGATAACATATATTAAAGGCGAATCAAAAGGTTTACATCTTGAACAAGAGTATTAAACAAAAAAGTTGGGCCAATATTATCCCAGGTGAAATCACGACCTTCCTTTAGCACATACTTAGCCACCAAGTGAGCAGCCTGATTGCTCTCCATAGGCACAAACGCAAACGTAACCGACGTCAACATTCGTGCTAGTATCTTGATATCGCCAAGAACACAGTCCAAATTAAAGTTTTCAGACACTTCCTTCCTGATCATTTGAATGATCTTCTGAGCATCAGATTCGACAATTACATGATTGAATCCGTGATTAATACAAGCCGACAACGCTGAGCGTATCGCTATGGCTTCGGCCGCAGCAGCGCTTTGACAGAGCATAGTACCGGTGCCGCCCGCAGCTTGGAGCACCCCGGCAAAATCTCTCCCCACCCAGCCCACTCCTGCACGACGGGAATCCTTGCACCATGCCGCATCCGTATTGATCTTGATGGTCCCGAACTTGGGCCTTTGCCGGTGAGGGGTAGTTCGGGCAGTAGCTGGGTGGTTGCCTTTTGCCTTGGCCTCAACGTCCCCTTCCACACTATCTGTCGCCTCCCTAAATTCATTGATGTTCTTCCGCCATAAATCCAGAACTTCAAGAGGTTGGCGGTGCAGCCCCTTAAAGACGACTTCATTCCTGTTTTTCCATAGTCTCCATAATCCAAAAGCAAATTCTTGACATATCTCATATGCGTTAACCTATTCTTTCGATGTAATTTCAGTCATTTATTCTGGTTTTGCTCTCCTCTTCACCTAAACTCTGTTGAATTGGCTGGAGTGGACTTCCTTGACACAGCAGATTCTAAAGAAGGCCACAACCACAACCATAACGGCCCTACCTGCCCTTTGATTTTTTTTTTTATTATGATCAGAATATGAGTAGTACATCACGTATTTTAATATAAGTGATGAAAAATTTTATTTTTTAAATTATTAATTTTTTAACATATTTATCTTACTATTTTTGTAATGACACGTGATGTATCATCTTGTGTTTCGATCACACTAAAAAAAAATTTCCTTCGAAAAATCTGTCCTTTAGATTCAACTTTGTGGTCCGTATTATTTTGTCTGGTTTTTTCTGCAAAAGTTATTGTAATCTATCTTGGTTCTGCCGACAACCTAAATATTACTAAAAAACAACATAAGTCAATAATATTACTAGAGACAGTCAACAAAATAATTATATTATAATCATGCACTATAAAATATTTCGGAATTGGATCCTCTCTGAGACAATACCTCGGGATCCTACTGATCAAACAACATGGATCGTTGAATTTTGATTTAACGGTTACAAACAAAAAAAATTTCTCTAAAAATTATAATAATTGTAATTGTTGGATCAAAATCCAACTGTCTATGTTGTCCAGTCAGTAGGATTCCTCGGAAAGAATCCAATTCCAAATTTTGACTAATAAAATAAAAAAGCACTTTAAAATAATGTTATTTGGTCTCCACCCAATAATAAATAAATAAAAGCGTAACGCTTGTCTTCTAATGAGGGGACTTATTTTATTTGTCTCCACCTGCGACGAATTTTACAGTTAGAACATTTTAATTAAAACCGGTTATTTCAATTAAAATCGTTTATTTCTTTATTGTCTATACATATGAAAAAAAAAATCAATTTTGATATAATTTAATCATTTCACATGTTAAACTAATTAATGATTTTACTAACAAGTGGTGCTTTTATAATAAATTGCCTATATGTTTTATTTAAATAAATGGTTAAAGATTTTCAAAATGAATAATTTTTGCATATATGTTCTTTAATTAAATGATAATAAAAAAAATGAAATGATCACATATATTGATAAATCGTCTCTATATTTTATTCATACAATAACAATTCATTAATTATAAATAAGAAGACGAGTAAGACGTAAAGTACACAAAGCATTATACAACAAAATGTTTCGCTCAAAGAAAAGAACAAGTCAAACTTAATTTAATTTCCTTTTCATGGAAATGGATCATCTTCGGATCTCTTCCACCTAATCCTCCTCATCAAATAATTTAGATCCTTAAAATTTGATTTAAAGGCTAAAATGTGGATCTACTTAGTTATAAAAAATTTAACCGTTTAATCAAATTTTAAAGATACAAATTGTTTGATGAGGAGAATTCTGGATCCTGTAATGCCCACTCGGACACAGATTAAAGTAAGGAAAACGTCATCCCAACTAAACCACCGTTGATCACATCCATTATCTCCCACAGGCTTCCGCCACGTGTCCTAGAGTAGTGTGTTGTGGGACCCTTGGAGGTTCTGGGAGCTACCAGGCTCAGTCCCTCCGATTTCTAAACGCAACCACAAGTACACAACCAGTTCGACAGCCAATCAGAATCCTCCACATCCCCACTCGCCGGCCAAGACCTCTCCCCCTGCCGCCACAGCTACCATCGCCGCCGTGTATAAATATAGTCACCGTATTTCTCGGGCTTGGGGGTTTCGATCAGCTGCTTCGCTGAGCACCGAGGGACCAGAAAATGAACTTTGTAACTCAACGGAGAGAGACCGTTTAAGGCCGCCCACTTTTTTTCTCCCGTTTATCAAAACGATGTCGTTTCTTAGACGGAGGAAGGGAAAAGCCGCTTCCGACTCGGAGCCGCCGTCTCCGCCGATTGGCGACGACAGCCAGACAGAAAAGGAACCCCAAACGCAGAAGGAGGAGCAGCAGCAAAAGCACACTCACAAGAAAAATGGCGGGGAAAAGCAGCAGAGGTGGTCGTGCGTCGACAGCTGCTGCTGGTTCATTGGGTTCATATGCTCGATCTGGTGGTTCCTGCTCTTCCTCTACAACGCAATGCCCGCCTCGTTTCCGCAGTACGTGACGGAGGCGATAACGGGGCCGATGACGGACCCGCCGGGGGTGAAATTGAGGAAGGAGGGGCTCACGGTGAAGCACCCGGTGGTGTTTGTGCCCGGGATTGTCACGGGCGGGCTCGAACTGTGGGAAGGGCATGGTTGTGCAGATGGGTTGTTCAGGAAGCGGCTGTGGGGCGGCACATTTGGTGAAGTGTATAAAAGGTGAGTGCTTTCTGGGATTTTCATGCTAAAGCATGATTAATAATTTAATTGGGGATTAATTTGATTTGGACTTTTGGACTTTGAGCTTTTTGTTGATTATTTAGTGATTTGGCGTCGTTTAGAAGGAAGTGTGACATACTAAGAGGGTAATCAATGCAGTTTTCGTTGCGGCGAGGTTGCTTAATTTACCAGTTTTTACTTAAATCTGTAAAGTGAGTTGAATGGTGGGGTGTTGTCTTGAAAATATAGTGCTACCTATTTCAACTGTATGCCATGTGTAAAAGTAGATTGATAAACTTTTTGAATTGTAGAAGTGAAGAAAATGTTGTGAGGGTGCTTGTTAGAGTGTGGATGTGAAACTCATTCATTTTTTCTTTCTGTTATCCGAAAGAAATATGGAGTTATTTCATGCTCGAAACACTAATCATTGGGGTGTTTTGGTTTTCCCCATTTGTTTTCTGAAGTCAATCTCCTATTTGTTTTCTGAAGTTTTGGAATATTGGTGGTGGAATTGAATCTTACATCACGATTCTTGTCAACCACGTTTCCTTTCATCTTTCGCAGACCGTTGTGCTGGGTTGAGCACATGTCTCTGGATAATGAGACTGGACTGGACCCTCCAGGTATACGGGTCAGGCCTGTTTCTGGCCTTGTGGCAGCTGATTACTTTGCACCAGGTTATTTCGTCTGGGCAGTTTTGATTGCAAATTTGGCTCGCATTGGATATGAAGAGAAAACAATGTATATGGCGTCATATGATTGGAGACTATCGTTTCAAAATACTGAGGTGTTGTTCTGTAACCCATTTAGCTTCCTGTGATGGAAATTCGTACAGTTTCTTTGTTCATCGTAGCATGATAGATTTTACCATGAAAAATGATTCATATTGTATTTGTCTGCTTGATTGCCTTTGTCAGGTTAGGGACCAAACTTTAAGCAGGATAAAGAGTAACATAGAGCTTATGGTAGCCACAAATGGTGGTAACAAGGTGGTTGTTATTCCTCACTCAATGGGTGTTCTGTACTTTTTGCATTTCATGAAGTGGGTTGAGGCACCGGGACCAATGGGTGGTGGGGGTGGGTCAGATTGGTGTGCAAAGCATATTAAAGCTGTAATGAACATTGGTGGACCCTTTCTAGGGGTTCCAAAAGCCATTGCGGGAATTTTCTCAATGGAAGCTAGAGATATTGCAGTTGCCAGGTTTATCTCATTTACTTTTGCACCATATTCGTCTGCCTAGAAATGTGAATTATGGTTGTGTCCTGCTTTATCTAGTCTGCTAGAAACATGTATGCATTTTTGTACCCTGCTTTGGGCTCTTGATCAAATGTGAATCTTTATTGCAGGGCTTTCGCACCAGGTGTTTTGGATAAGGATGTTTTTGGCCTCCAAACCTTACAACATATGATGCGAATGACCCGTACATGGGATGCAACCATGTCAATGATACCAAAAGGCGGGGACACTATTTGGGGTGGCCTTGATTGGTCACCTGAAGGATACTGCAATTGTAGTGCGAAGAAGGTGAAGAATAACGATACAATCAGTGCAGTTGAAAAGAGAGTAAACTATGGGAGGATTGTATCATTTGGGAAAGATGTAGCGGAGGCAGATTCCTCCAAGATTGAGATGATCGATTTCAGGGTATTGCTCTGTGCTGAAGCATAATTAACCAAAGGCATTTCATTAGAAGTATATATGTCCCCTTGCCCTTATATTTGTACCATCGTTTAGTAGTTTACCTAGCATCTTGGTTTAGTCATTTGTTTTTTAATATGGGATTATTCATAAAAATGTGAAGGAGGTTGCCTGGATTGTTCGTCTTCCAAGATGTATACTGTCTTATCTTTTCTTAGAATCTCAAGATACATACTATCATAACTGTTTAACGTGTATGACTTTGACTTGTGCGTGATTGGCAGGACGCTGTGAAGGGTAATTTCCTTGCAAATGCTACCCAGTGTGATGTATGGACGGAGTACCATGAAATGGGTGTCGGTGGTGTCAAGGCCGTTGCAGATTACAAGGTCTACACAGCTGGATCAATTTTGGATCTCTTTCACTTTGTTGCCCCCAAGCTGATGGCACGTGGGGATAATCATTTTTCTTATGGGATTGCTGACAATTTGGATGACCCAAAATATGAACACTACAAGTATTGGTCGAATCCCCTAGAAACAAAGTGAGTTTTCATCTTTTTGTGTTGTTCTATCAGCTTTCCCCCTAGTGAATCATATATTGAACTTAAACTCATTTTCCATCTTTTGGCGATCCTTAATTGAGCGTAGCCAGTATTAGTGCTTTAAATTGTATCTACACGCACCACTCTCCAATGCCTTTTATATGCTCAGAGATGAATCCTTAAGTAGGAAATGCCCCAGTTTTGCCTAGGTAGTAAAAAATTCTCTAGTTGGTTTCGGGAAACTGCTTCCCAATGCTTTACCCAAAGTGTGAAAACAGTCACGCTCCAAACACGTCCTGTATGTTTCAGTCAAATTTTCCATTTTCGATCAAAAGGCTTTATATACTTAAATTTCCAGCTCATAGTATCTTAAAATAAACACTTCATTTGTTCATGTTGTTTATTTGGTTGTTGTTCTGGGCTTGTGTTCACTGTTTAAGCAAATAATCTGTTAGTGTGGTGCCTGAACTTCTGACTGCTTGTGCAGATTACCAAATGCTCCGGATATGGAGATCTATTCCATGTATGGAGTTGGAATCCCAACAGAGAGAGCATATGTATACAAGTTAACTCCTAGTGCTGAATGCTACATTCCCTTTCAGATAGATACCTCAGCAGAGGGTGGAAGTGAGGACCCTTGTTTAAAAGGTGGAATATATTCCACTGATGGCGATGAAACTGTTCCTGTTCTGAGTGCGGGTTTCATGTGCGCTAAAGGCTGGAGGGGTAAGACCCGATTCAATCCTGCAGGCATCCCTTCTTACATAAGGGAATATGATCATGCCCCTCCGGCTAATCTTCTTGAGGGACGAGGCACCCAAAGTGGTGCTCATGTTGACATAATGGGAAACTTTGCTTTGATCGAGGATGTTTTAAGAGTGGCAGCAGGTGCTACGGGAGAGGAATTGGGCGGAGACAAAGTGCACTCTGATATTTTCAAATGGTCTGAAAGAATCAACTTAGATCTCTGATTTACATGGTGAGTTATAAAGCGCTCCCTCTCTCACTCTTGCGCTAGCACGCACACACAAACAATACGGATACAATCACATGCACCTTTTACTGCTTTAAACTACCTACGTAATGGTCGAAGCTATGTTTTCTGAAGGCGGAAAACTGTTCTTTTGTTCAACTTGCCTCCTTCAACCTTTGTTTTCAGGTTATCCGGTGCTTCAAGATGCACCTGATGAATTATCGGCTTCCAATGGTGGCGGTTGTGATTAAAGCGCCCGTTCATGTATTTTCGTTGAAGCCTAAGAAATGAATAGCAAATTGCTGAAACAAACACTTTCAAGATTATATTGTCATGTATCTGTACTCTGCAGTCTTGATTGCTTCAAGGAGCCGCGAAACGGCTTCAAGATTCGGATTGAATCGGATCCCACGACATGCAGGGCTCCTACCAATTTAGGTGTAGCTAAGTTTACAGTTGATATATAGCTCGTTGGAATTATGGATGTTCGATTAATTTGTTGGAAATTGCCAATAAGTCCATTCAATTGACAAACGTTATGCTTCTCCGGTTCTTCTACCTGTAATTATGCAGTATTTCACTGCTCCATAGCCTTTGATATTTTCGTGAACATATTTACAACGTTTTGGAAATCTTCACTAAGATTTTATATGTTTTCTTTTCCTTTAAAGGTAAATCACTATTATTACAACTTTTGACACAAACGAAATTTTAAACTACTTAATCATATTAGAACGGGTAATTAAATTTACGAAATTGGTCTAAATGATCAGAAATTAAATTTGAGGGTGAATTGTTAATTTAGTCTTTAAATGATTACTGAGTGAAAATTAGGTCTTTAAATTATTTTTTCAGAAGAACTAGTAATTGAATTATAAAAATTTGCCAATTACATTCTTAATATTAGATTTGAAGCTACTACATTCAATCTTCTTTCAATTTAAGTCATGTTACTTGTATTTGATACGTATTTAAGGGTAGATTGATAATTTTTTTTTATAAAGAAATATAGTATGGAGTTAACTTTAGAAGGTAAATTGAACGTTAAATTCACAACCTATATGAAATGTTAATAGATTAACGGCGAGAAAATGATGGTATTACACTTTAAAGTGTGTCAAGTGACTTAAGTTGATGAAAATTTTGATAAAATAGCTTTGAATATAATAGTAATTTTTAATGAATTTAGGGATTTATTTTACTGAAAAAATAATTCAAGCGCCTAATTTTCACTGAAATGATAGTATAGGGACTAATCCGCATTTCACCCTAAATTTTAATGGTTGAACTCAATAAAATTAAGGACTGAATATTGACAATATATTTAAAATTGATTAGTATTGAGTTTTGAAAATGGTAATTTGGATTCGTTTATGTTCAAATTTATATGTGAGGAAGAAAGTACATACACATTACTTTAATCAAGTGGCCTAACTTCTCCGAATCAAACTTTTAATTTCTTGCTTTGTCTTTCATTAGCCTCCTTGGAAGGCAAGGTAACGGTTGGAAGACTCTAGATATAAAATTTGTGAACTAAATGATGTGTCACAAATAAAAATGAGCATGTTTATCAACTCTTGAGTAATGCTATTCATACCATCTTTTTGTACCACATTTTCATACCACCTTATGTGGCATTTGATGTGGACAGCCACATTATTTGAATTAATCATATTTTTAAATTTAGTTCATTATTTAATAAACTAATAATTAAGAAAAACTAGATAAGTAAATGATAATTATGGTATACGAGGAGTCTTTCTCCTTCATTTTCTTGGGTTTTGAATTTTTTTTCAATTGATGTGCCACCTAAAGTGGTATAAAAATGTGATATAAAAACATGGTATGAATAACATTACTACTAAATTTAGTCTTCCTAGCATTATCCCAAAAAAATATTGTCCTTCAAATATCCTTCCTTCCTCTATCCTTCTCTTTCACTTTTTTTTTTTGTCTTTCTCTCTATAAAAAAGTCAAGACAAAATATTGATGTGACTTAATTGTAGTCATTCAAATAAGAAAAAGAGAAATTTAGAGGAGAAAGAATGCCACTCCTTAATTTCCCATCTGAAAGCAGGATACTAGTTACAAGTTCCAAAGCTTACCGAACACTATTTCTTTTCTTGCAAGTTTTCCAATCAAAGTAGGAAATAGGAAATCAGAAAGTTGAAAGAAAAAGAATCATTACGTTACCCCTTCTCCAAACCCATCAAGGACTAGTAAGAAACATCTCTGATATTCTCTCGCTGTGTGTATATATATGTATATACTTGTATATAAAACCAAAGATTCTCTCTCTTTCTGTCTCTCTCTCTCAACCAGTGTCAAAGAAAAACACACTTTTATCTAATGGCTTCTTCTTCACCAACTCTCCCTTCCGACGTTATACGTTCCGAGATTTTAACCCGAATATCCCCGGAAACCCTAGGCAGTTGCAGACTTGTCTCGAAGGAATGGTACCATGCCGCCTATGACTCCTTCAAACTATTTTGTGAGAAAACCAACACAACATATGGCTTCTTCCTTCAGAGCAAGTTCTACCCAAACCGTGTTTGCACCTTCTTACCAGTGGAAGATAACAACATCGACAACTCCAAAACTATTTCGCTTAGGTTCTTACATTTTCCCTACAGTATTGAAGCCGCCGATCGAGGTTTACTCGTCGGCGTGAGCCATAAAAACCATAAGATTCCTCGCTACTTTGTTTGCGCTCCTACTACTCAATACTGGAAACAAATACCAAACCCTAAGACTAGGTATTTTACTCGGGGCACTGCTATTGCCGTGTTGAGGTCGAGTTCGAATTCGAACCCAGTTTTGAGCAGCTGGTTTAAGATTATTCGATTATCGGAGCCCGAGACCAACCCCTCATTTGACAACCACTATATAAGCGAAGTCTTTGATTCAAACACTTGGTCTTGGAAGCAGCTGAACGATTTGATTTTACCTCACGGGGTTTTATTGGGCACCAATTCACCTGTTTCAGCGTGCTGCGCGCTTTACTGGCATCTTACCAACAACCAAATACTGGCTTTCTATCAAGACAAGGAAACCTGGGAAACCTTCGCGCTACCACACCCTATGTGCAACAACGTGCATTGGAAGTACAGTTTAACCGCTTACCAAGGCCGTCTCGCGTTGGTTCGCAAAGAAGGAGGTGATGAGTTCACGGAATACTGGATAATGGAAGACCACCGAGAAAAAATATGGAGTGAGAGGAAGAGACTAAGCACCCGAGGGACTTCTGTTATAGCATTCTGCGACAGTGACGTTGCGCTCATGAAGGAATATGGGAAGATGATATTTTACAATTTTAAAGAGTGCAGAGTATCCAAGCTAGTGGAACTAGAGAGCTGGCATGAGCCGGACTACATTTTCAGTTTTCCGGCCACAAAAAATCCGGGAAATATTGCCGATCATGTCACTCACAACTTAGCTTGGGGCTGGTGTTTCAAGTTCATCCTTTTGTTGTTTGTCATTACTTTGTTTTGGTTTTGGTTATTAGACATTTAAAATCATGTTCCAACGTATTTCATGGGGGGTGACAATCAACGACGGCAAGGTGTTTTGCTGTGGTAGCAACAGGGCGGTTAGGGTTTCTTTCTTTCTGTGTGTGTTGTCTTCTGTGTTTTGTTGTGGGCTCAACCTTTGGGTTGAGTTTTTTGCTTTGAGGTCCATCTGTTAGTGTTGTTTGTTTTGTAGATAGGCCTTTGTTTGTAATGTTTGTTGTTTTGGTAATGAATTTTACACTTGATAAAATAAAATAAAAAAAGATTGAGTGCCTATTTCAGAGGTGATATTGATGATATTTGAGTTTTATTTCTTATTTTTTCAAGAGACATTTAATTCTACCTCAAACCAAATGAATCCAAACAATTTAGTTTAGCTTAATCACTTGACAAGTATAGTTAATCTTCAACCAAACTAAAGAGTAATGTTACACTTACCACATATTCGTATCATTATTTGTACATCTCTTTAATGGAGGTTAAGGTCCACCAACACATGTAGATCTTATCTCTATTAGAAAGATGGTACAAATATGTGGTAAGAGTAATATTTCTGAATAACTAGTCATTAATTTTATTCGATTCAATATGGCATGTCTCATTGCTAATTAGAATTTGCCACCCCTGTAGGAGACAAATCGTAATTTTACAATCTAGTAATTCCCCATGTGGAAGCAGTAAAATTAATCAACGCTATTTCTTTTCTTGCAAGTTTTCCAATCAAACTAGGAAATACATTGGAAACAGAAAGTTGAAAACCCGTTGATGCTTGTAGGAAAAGAATAATAACCCAACAAGGATTAGCAAAACAAGGAGTAGATTGTAGCTAGAGAAATGCTCAAGGATCTCTTAAAAACAGAACTCTTGATGAACTATCTCTCATCTCATGTTTTTGGCATAATATTTTATAAAGTTGGTTCGAGAATTGTGCCAAAAACATGAGATGATGGAAAGTCCACGATGAATCACACTTTAAAAGAGTCTCCTTAGCATTTCTCATTGTAGACATGGTTTTTAAACTATGACTGAATTGTAGCTATAGTTCTTTAACTAAAAGTTAAATAATGTTATTCAATGCTTGTAAGAAAAGATATGGAACGAGGAGTTTATGGAGCCACGGGTGATTCGAGACTATGACAAAAAGATCTGGAGCGAGCGAGAATGAGAAACTACTATGCATCAAAACGCTTAATAACGATGAAATGGAGATGGATCAAGTATTCCTTTCGTGTTGTTTGCAACAGTGATGTTGCATTTGTGCTCGAAATATCCGACAAGAAAGCGCCCTTTTGCGTAATTTTCAAGAGTTGGCAACGTTTGCACTCTCTGATGATGAGGCGAGGACTTGAGGCGTCCAATCCTGCACAAAATATCATCTTCATCATATCAGACCCAACTTCTTCGCGATGATTTGAGCCGTTTATTGGTGCACAAAATATTACACTCTGATAATTATAGTCGTTTTGACATTTGGACGTGATTAAGATTTAGTTATACCCGTTTCGTTTCTATTTGAGGTTTGTTGGTATTCTCTTCCTATTGTTAAAAAAAAAAAAAAAAAAAAAAAAGAGCAAGTAAAAAAAGTCAAGAAAGAAGCACAAATTCTAACACGTTACAACCCGAACGCGAACTTTTCCATCCCGTCATCATCGAGAATACAATTTTCCCTTCCATTTGAAGAAAACGTTTGATGCTTTTAGAGTGGTTTTTATAGAATTAGGTGATAGAATGATGTGTCTTAGGTTAAAAAATATTAAACCTCGTCCTAATGACGTCTTAGGTTGATGTGTCTTTTCCTTTGGAGTTATCTTAATTGGCCATAGAATACTTTCTTATATTTTTCAAATTTTGAAAGAAATTAATAAAAAAAACAATATATATATAATTAAAAAAACTAATGAAAAAGAACTTTGAGTTTTAAATAAAAGGTAGAGTGAATAGTATTAACATTGACTTTTTAGTATAAAAATATAATTTTTTGTTAAAATAAACAGTACCGAGAGTTTTTCGTTAAAATCTCATAATAATTTCTCCAGTTGAATCATCACGCAGAGAAGCTCACTCGCCGCACGGTGGACGGAATACATTTTCCAGCCAGATGGAAGCGTAACACAGAATAATGTGCTTGCATTTGTGGCGGCGCGTGAGAAATGCGGGCGTGGGAAACAAGTGAGGAAAACAGTGAAGGGCGGCTGAGATAAGGAACGTGAATGCAGCCAAGCGTTAAGGGTGCGTTTGGGCGTGCGAGTGGGGCCACCACCAAAGGAGGATGAAGATAAAGACGAAAGCTTGAAAAATACAAGAAAAATATAGAGGAGAGAGAGAGAGAGGGAGAGGGAGAGAGAGAGAGAGAGAGAGAGAGAGAGTGAGAGGGGAGAGGGAGGGAGGTAGGTGGCAAGTGCTTTCAAGTAGGAATTTATGATTTTTTTTTTTGTGTGTTGTGTTGTCATAGCAGCAAAGCCCAAGAAGGAAAATATAGTGAAGAGAGAGAGAGAGTGAGGAGAGAGAAAGACCGAGACTTTGAGGAGGAAGAAGAGGGGGGAGAGAGAGAGAGAGAGAGAGAGAGTGCTTTTATTTAGACAGAGTTGGGGGAAAGGAGACATGTCCAAGTTCTTCCCTACACCTATATTCTTCACTTATTCATCCCTTACCAGATCCCAAAGGTCTCTCTCCCTCTCTCTCTCTCTCTCTCTCTCTCTCTCTCCTATTGCTCATTTTCTCTCTTGCCTTTCTATTTTCTTTTTCCATTTATGGGTTTTATTTTTCTGCTAATTTATTTTATTATGGGAGTAGAATCCAAGTGGGTTGCTTTCTATTTGCTATTTACTAATTGCATGTGGATTTTGAGATCTTTTGATTTTGTTTTCAGGTGCTTCTGAAGATGGGAAAGTAGAAAAGTTGTCTCCTTTATCAGTTTCTGGTTTATACCTGTTTTGGGTATGTTCTTATTTCCATTTTTGTACATTTTACTCCATATTTTCTGTTTTTATTTAAATTTTATTTATTTTCCTCTTTTATTATTAATCTCATGTCTTTTTACTAATTTTCCGGATTAATCTCTCATTGATCTGTTTTTGTTGGTCTAATTTGTTGCATACTGATGCTGCAAGTGCATGTAAATTTCTCTGTAGTATTTACTGACATTTTGGATCTGGTTTTCTAAACCTTCTTTTTTCCTTCCATGGTAATTGAGATATTAAATGCAATCTATATAAACTTGGAAAAATTGTTTCTTCTCAAAAAAAAAAAGAAAAAAAATATATATATAAACTCGGAAAAACCACTTCTTGGTGTTCTTAGCGTGTTCTGAGCTTTTGGAGTCTGATTTTTCGTTTAAATGGTAGAAACAGGAACACCAACTTGCTTGCCGTAAATGTTTTGTTTTCCGATGTACATCTGGTTCGAAATAGGAGAGATGCCGTGGATTCTGCCCGGCGAAAATAATATATTAAGAGAAGATATCATTTGATATGTGTTGAATATGTGGTTAGGATAGAATAATCCGTTGGGTAGTTCCAGTTCGTCGGTGAGTTTTCTTATGTTGTTTTGTTTGCGATATTGGTGTGATTGATGGGGTGTTGTAATGAAGAACGCGATTGTATGCTTGCATACATAGCCGTTATGTGTGTATGTGTATTTAGTTGTTGTTGATAATCTGTGAGTGTGAGGTTGTACTTACATCCTCATTAAGGATCTTTCCGATTTTGCATGTGTTTCAGGACTCGACGATAGAATTATATATACCAACAACTCAAAAGTTGGATAAGAACATTTTCAACCAGAGTTCTGTGGCAATGCCCCTTTATACAAATTCCATGTCGTGGAATCCAAGTGAACAACAAGTTCCACAACCTTTATCCAAAGATGTAAGCTTCAAAGTGAAATTTCCGCCACAGGTTCATCATGGCTCAAAGCATTTAGGACTCCAACTACAAACAGACCAGGGATCATCATCCATAACCCAATCAATCGGTCACTCTCAAGATCAATGCAACTCATCAGATTCTGGTATACAGACTCCTGGTTTATGATCTTATTGTAAAAGTTACGTTTATAAGAAGAGAATGCTACGTGACAGTTGTCATATAAAATCTTTATTATTTTTTTCGTATGATACATGGTCTATGTTCATGCGTAGTAGCTATATATCATTCTGTGTTCCCCTTTCGTGTACTTAGTTCTTTTCTGTTTCTTGCCCTTGAACCCAGGCGAAGTTCAAACATGTGGTAAGGATGCTGAAGGCAACATGAAGCCAGTTTTCTTGCAGAGTAATCAAGATTTCATGCTGAATCCTTCTCAAGTTAGTCACGGAAATTTAATGGTAGGTTGAGCTGTTATACCCAGAATTTAACCTGTTAGGTGGTTGTTAATTTGTCTCTTTCTTCCAGGGTTGCGTGCCGTATCCTTATGTCGACCCTTACTTCAGCGGGTTCTTGACTGCATATGGACCACAGGCGATGGTTAGTTTTTATTGAGCACTTTGTTTTCATTTTCCGTTGATTTGTAGTTACAATGCTTCCCCACTCAGTTATATCTGAAAACAATTACATTAAATGGACATTGTTAATTTGCCAAATGGTGTCCGTTTATATTCTCTCACCGTATTTTGTCAAAAGAAATGACGGTGGTTTTAACGCTTAAGATGTACATCTGATTGGAGAAATCCAATTTTATGTTGGTTTGAGTGCCATCGTCCAGATTATACTTATTAGTTTTTCATTATTTTTTTGTGATTGTCACTACCTTTTATGAGCTTATAAGTGGAATTCAACTTAATTCAGTCCCATATGCTTGGGATGGCACCTACACGAGTTCCATTGCCTCTCGATCTGGCACAAGACGGACCCATCTATGTCAATGCAAAACAATACCACGGAATCCTCAGAAGGAGACAGTCCCGTGCAAAGTTGGAGGCTCGTAACAAACTTCTCAAAGCTCGAAAGGTATGTATGTCTACCGAGTTATAAATCATTTTGATTCCTTTGCTGCATTTGGTTCTATATGGAAGTACGTGTTCTTAGTTTGGAGACCAGAATCTCATGTTACTCATCCTGACCTTGTCAATGGAAGAGAATCAGCGGTTGTGTTACAAATGATACCTCATCCATCCAAACCGTGCCTTAACCCACGTTTTGATGTCACTTTTAAATCAATGCAGCCTTATCTCCATGAGTCTCGCCATCTTCATGCCGTGAATAGGGTAAGGGGCACTGGTGGACGTTTTCTCAGCACAAAACGGCAGTCAGACCAGAACCCCTCCAGTATCACCCACCATGTTTCGGACTCCATCAGCTCACATCAGAAAGATACAGGGGGCACAGAAAGTAATCACTCGGGAAGCAGTGATTTCCTCCCTAGTGTTGCACTCCACCCAGACATGACTAGCGTTTCCAACACCAATGACAACTTTCAGCAACCAGATCGCAGATTCTCAGGCATCCCTCCCCACATGAGTGGAGCAATGCAGTTCCCTGGCGGGTTTATGCGTGCTGGAAACCAGCACTGTGCTTCTGTTGTCCGGTGAGGGGTCAGCGCAAACAAGACCGTCATGTTCTCACCGGTTAGGCAATTCATCCTTGGCTTTTCTCACTTGACATTCCACCCTTCGTGCTTCTAACAAAATGGTGGCATCTAGAGATGCTGTAATCTCGTAGGTTTCATATGTATTCCCTAGTGTTCTAAGTCTAGGTTGTTAACCTTGATGTTATGTGATTGTGTTTGATTCAAATCAGCTAAGCACTGCGCCGCGAATGTCGCGAAAGAACGGTTTGGTTTGATTCGATTCCGATATGTACGACTTTACATTCGTGTGGCAAATTCCTTGCAGATGATGGATGTTTTATTTATATATTTATTTGGGTTAAAAAAGTTTGGATGATAATGTTTTTCTGGGTTAAAAGTAGATAACTTGATACCGAAGCATTCTTGGAACAATTCCTTACCTGGAACTCGCACCCATTTCATTACTCTTTACGCTAAGCTGTGATTTGTCTGAAAGAGAATGATTCCGAATTACTCTTTTCGATGTTTAATTTAAGTAATTTTCTTGACACGTACGGAGCCAAGGATTCTCCTCCATAAAATGTCGGAGGTAGATTGTCTGTCCTCCTGTTTGGTGTTCTTCCTATCTCTTCTTATTTGTGCGGTCACGGTTAAACACGTCAACTTTTTATATTCTTATTACTTTTTATCTTATTATGTCTATAAAAAAAATTAATATAAAATGTTGACGTGACTTGATCGTGATCGCACAAAATAGGAAGGGATGAGAAGGGCATCCAAACAGGAGGGCAGATAATCTGCTTCCTAAATGTCACTAAGGTATCATGATGGCATTCGGTAACAAACAATTTTTTCCTAAATAATTTGACAAACTAAATTACTCTAATTTACTAGTACTTTACTAACTTGGCTCGACCCAGATCAGTTCTATGGTGCTTCCGATTGAATTTCTCAACCGTTAAATCTTGATTTTTCTGGTTTTGTTCAGTTTAACTGTTAGATCTTGATTTTCTAGTTTTGACCAAGAAAAAAAAATTTGAGCCTTAAAAAAATTTGAAGTATCTGACTATGGAGAGAGTTTCAATGTGCCGAAGCACGACTCGGTTTATCAAGTATTTTTTTTTTTTTTAACAAACGATATTTTTTATACTAAGGGAAATGGGATGGGTTTAGCCTCACAATGAGCTAGTAATAGTAATGTGGTTCAAATTTACCTTTGATGAGAATCGAACCTAAAACTTCTCACTTACAACTGAACAAGAATGCCACTAAATCATACTACTAAATGATAAGTATGTTAACATAATTAGTTAAAAACTTTAAAAATATATTTAATTATTTATATTATAACACTTGATGTTCGTGTTTTCGTCCGACCAACAAAATTTTCGAGACCATGAATTAGTACTACAGAAAATATCATAGAAAATTGCAAACCAAGCGACAGGGCCCCACCGTGACCTTCCAAAATTCCAGAATTTTCAACCCGCAAAAATTCAATTCTCACGACAATTCAGTTTTTCCAGTTTGCACTTTCCAGATGGTTAAAGAAGGAGCTAGAGATTAGAACAACCCGAAAAACCAAACCCAGCAAAAAGCTCCACACGCCCAGCAGCCATGGTGTCGTACGTGAGCGCGCTGCTGTACGGAGTGGGAGGCCTGGTGGTGGCCGGCATGACATTGCTCGTCGCTCTCCAGGAGCGCCTCGTCTACGTCCCCGTCTTGCCGGGTCTCACCAAGTCCTACCCGATTACCCCCGCCCGCCTCCGCCTCACATACGAGGACGTCTGGCTCCAGTCCTCCGACGGCGTTCGCCTCCACGCTTGGTTCATCAAGCTCTTCCCTCTCTGCCGAGGTCCGATCCGCTTCTCCATACCCGATTTGTTTTTCACTTTTATGTTTTGTTTTGATTTGGTTGAGCTCTGAATTCTGCTGAATTGGAATTGGGTTTTTGGTTTTGCTGAGACAATTAGGGTTTTGTTGGTTATGGGGCTTAGTGAATTACTCAAAGCAGGTAGCGAATTGTGTTTGTTTTTGTTAATTTAGCCTACAGCTCACTCGAAATGCATGCATTCCACACAGTAATCCCCATCCATTTTGTATGTAATTCGTCTCAATTTCAAGTAATTAGGTGTTTACTTCAAAAATTAAACTGTTATTTTGAGCTGCTTTCGAATTTTTCGGTATTTCTTAGAACTCAAGGCACCGCTGTGATTGTAAGATTCTGATATTCTTTGAGGGTTTCTAAAGTTACTTTGCTTGCTTTGCAGGTCCAACCCTATTGTTTTTCCAAGAAAATGCTGGAAGTATCCTTTTCTTTCTGAATAGTCGTCGACTTTGTTACTATAGTTTGATCATTAACATTGTGTGTTGTTTTTCGTGGTTTTTCATTCGGGTTTACATGCAACTTTCATGAACTTAATGGTGAATTGGGGGTTCTTTTTGCTTTATTGGCCTTGACCACTGGCCTGCAGATATTGCTCATCGTCTTGAAATGGTCCGCATAATGTTACAACAACTGCAATGCAACGTGTTTATGCTTTCATATCGAGGGTACGTGCGGGTTTTTTCTTGTTGCTTTGTTATCTTGAAACCAGCTTAATTTGAGTGATATGTGATGGTTGGAAAGAAAAGTTGGGCTATTTTATGTATACCAATAGTATTATACTATTATTTCATGCTAATTTTCATCTATAAAAACAACAGTTATGGAGCAAGTGAAGGATATCCTTCTCAGCACGGGATCATAAAAGATGCTCAGGTATGTGATTCACTTACAGTTGTATGATGATTCTACTCTTATTTTCATGTTTCAGCGCTGTTTTATACTTATCTTTCTTTCTTTCTTTCTGTTAGGTTGCATTGGATCACCTATCGCAGAGGACTGACATTGACACATCTAGAATAGTTGTCTTTGGAAGGTCACTTGGGGGTGCAGTTGGAACTGTGGTTGCTAAAAACAACCCTGATAAGGTATCACTCTATTAAATCTGTTGCAACTTAATGTTTTTCACTTCCTTCGAGTGTTGGAAATTTCGCCACCATTTAAGGTACTTAAATCGTATATTTTGAGTTGGTAGGCTGAGATAGTTTTTCTACGCTTATGCCTTGTAGGTTGCTGCACTGATACTGGAAAACACTTTCACATCTATTTTGGACTTGGTTGGAGTTTTATTTCCTTTCTTGAAGTGGTTCATTGGAGGCAGTGGTTCAAAAGGTCCTAAAGTACTCAATTTTCTCGTACGTTCTCCTTGGAGTACAATTGATGTCATTGGTGAGGTGAGCTTTCTTGGTGGTAGAATTTCTTGTTTCACCCTGCAATTAGACGTGTAAAGCTGAAACAATATGGTAGACTTTTATTGTTGGTCTTTTTCAATTTTCTACATATTCCAGCTTTCTGATTGTACCCATCCATGCTTGATCCTACACAGGATATCTGGTTGAAATAACCGTATTTTAAGTCAAGTTTTCAACAAAATCTGCACCAGTATTGCATTTCATCAGATGATAGTAACAATAAAACGTGATTCTTAAAGATGTAAAAAATTACCCTTTCTAAACAGCAATCGCCTCAAGAGCAACAAAGTGTGAGGAGACACATTTCTTCTGTCATTACCTTAATGTTCCGTCCCTCACGTGTGACCATCTAAATGCAGGTTAAGCAGCCAATCCTCTTTCTTTCCGGCTTGCAAGATGAGATGATTCCTCCATCCCATTTGCAAATGCTGTATGCCAAAGCAGCTGCCCATAATAAGCGGTGTGTTTTTGTGGAATTTCCCACTGGCATGCATATGGATACTTGGCTTGCTGGTGGTGACGAGTATTGGAGAACGGTCCAGGAGTTTCTTCAACAACATGTTCCAGCGAAAAAAGATGATGGATCCTCTCACAGTGATAGCGGTAAGTTTTGGTTAATGAAGTCTTCCAAATTCTTTACACACATACAGGGCACACACAAAAGTTGAATGAAGGAAAAGAACACTCAATAAGACAATAAATTTTGTAAGAATTATGAACAGAGTGGGAAAGTTCATATTGGATCATTTTTCACATACTGAACTAGGTAATTCAAGGATTAACTTGGAATGGATGTGGGCCTACCGCCTACTGATTTCTGGTTGAGACTACATAATTGTTTGACTGTGTACCACTGTGGCGGGTTGCTTCTCAAACACACTATATTTTGTGGAGCCTGAAGGATGGAAGTTCATTATACTGTTTTTCGATTACATTATTTACATTCGTCAGTTATCCTAGATGTGGGGGCAAAGTGAGACATCTTTGAGCGTTCTTTTGTGCTTGCCTTCTCCCATGCTTCTCAATTCTTACTCTCTTTCTCCACTCTCAGATGTGGGGGCAAAATGATTGGATGGATTTTAGACTTCTTCAAGCAATCTGATTGGCTCCTCACTCAACACAATCTGTACCTTCTTTTTTGAAGCTGCAGCAATTGGAAGCTCGCTTTGAGGAGTCGCTCTACAAAGACCTGCTGCACCCGTTCACGTTTTCCCTGTCGAAGGTTTTTTGTTGGTTTACAAACTTGAGACAGATTCGGAGAGAATGTGAATGCCTTGGGATATACTATATGGCTTCTGACATACACGCTCGATGCCTAATCCGTTCTTACTGACCCATCGTATGAAATAAGAAGTCACTAAATGTATATGTTCGGTTGGTGCACCGAACCGTTTGTATTGTATCTCATTTGTGGTCCGTTGGGACAAATGTTGCTTTGAAAATTGTTCGGTTATAGAGGATTACCATCAGACCATAGTACTGAGTGGTTTCGGAGTGGTCTATTTGATACCTTTTACTGGTTTAATTTGAGTCTCAGTGCGATTGAGTTTTTTGTTTTTTTCGATTATTGAGATTATGTGCCTTGTTTTGATCGTACACCAAGTAAAGCTTCTGAAACTGGCTTCATGTGGTTGCCGAGACAAATGAAGCAAACCGAATTTGATCGTAACAAATTCTTTTCCTGTATCCTCATACGCGTTGATGAAACTTGGCGTCTCCTCTCTAAATAAGTTAGGTTTTATTTACCTCTCATCTGAGATCCTATGTTCGATTACTCCTCCCCATTTATTTTGGTAGGGATATATTTGTCAAATCCAAGTTCTGTTTCATGAACGCATTGAGTCCTCAATGCCAGCCGACGGTCACGGTGGTGCTCCTCCCCTTCTATCCACGGTGTACCAAAACGTAGCTCTGGTCCAAGATCTTCCGGTCCAAATCACGACGCGTGGATGGCCCCTCTAATCCCACTGTCCCATAGGTAAACATAGGACCCACTAATCCGTGGTCCAATCACCTTCGCGGATCCAAACGACTGGGAAATTCAAATGGGGACCACCGTTTTTAATGAACAACTCCTGCCAATTTCACGTAACCACGTGTCAAAATTCCTTTATCAAGAAAACAAAATTTTATTTATTGGGTTTTGGTGGTTTTTTAATTTACCTAACATATATACGGTTGGGATTTTATGGCTTCTCTTTCTGCGCCGTCGCTCCTCCATAAATGAAATAAAATAAAATAAAATAAATAAATCAGTAATTACGATTCGGCAACCGAATCCAATTACGATTCTACCCCCACCTTCCGTCCTGCTTTCTTAAATTTTCTACACTATTTACTAAGCTCAATTAGTCAATTTCGCTCTCAGGAGAGAGAGAGAGATAGAGAGAGAGAGAAAGGAGAGTGAACGGAGATGGTGATGGAAGTAGAAGAAGGAGGAATAGCACCGTACAGCCCGCGCACTGTGGAGGAGGTTTTCACCGACTTCAAGGGCCGTCGAGCCGGCTTGATCAAAGCTCTCACCACTGGTCTCCCTCTCTTCTTTCTTTTTTTTTTATTTTTTTTATTTTATCTTAATTTTTAACTTTTGTCACTTCATATTTTGGCGTTTAGTTAGGGCTTTTTTCTTTTTCTTTTTCCAATTTCCTGTTATTTCTGCACATTCTAAATGCTTTCCTGATTTTTCTAACTTTATTTATTTATTTATTTTGGTGCAGATGTTGAACGTTTTTACCAGCAATGCGATCCTGGTGAGTGCTCTCTTTCTCTCTCTCTGTTTCTGATTTTTTTTTTTTTTTGTCAATTTTTCTGATTAATTACTGTTTTCCCTTGTCTCCATGGCCTTGCAATTTTATTAATCTGTTCTTTTTCACTGTAAATTATTACAACAACCAAGCCTTATCTTGAGTCGGCGGTACGAATCCTATAACGTGCATTGAGTTTGCGTCACTATAAATTAGAGTAAATTGTAGTAACAGTCCCTGAACTAAAAATTCATTATCATTAGTCTCTCAACTCATCAAAATGCGTAGCTACGATCCTTTTCGTAAACTTCGCCAAAATTTTGTCAAAATAAGTTATGTTGAAAGGATCATTGTTACAATTGGGTTAGATCATTTCTCCAGGTGGATTAAAATTGAAGAATCAATGGTAATGAATTTTTAGTTGAGAGACCATAGTTTACATTTTGATAAGTTGAGGGACCAATGGTAATGAATTTATAGTTGATGGGTCATTGCTCAAATTGAGTTAAAGTTAAGGGACCATTACTACAATTTACTCTATAAATTATTACTATGTAAAATTATTGCTTTTTCTAACTTTGTATCTGCAGAATATAGCTGCTTTTTATAGTTTTGGAGCTTGAACCTTTTAATTCTCCCCCTCCATTTTGTCTTTTTGATACAAACAATATATTTACACTAAGGGGCGGGGAAATAAACTGGTATCGAACTCCCTTTTTAAATGCTTAGGTTGTCCCGTTGGCTTGCTCTTTGTTTCGTTTTTCGTTGATCATTTTTACATGATGCTTATGATTTGTTTGTGTTGAGATGAAATTTTCCTTGTTTGAGTGAGAGTATTAATTTCGTAATCGCGTTTCAAAAACATACCTTCCGGGGTCATTCAACTTGGATCAAGTTAGACTTTGTTGTATTTGATTGGATCCTGCCTGTAGTGAAGATGTAACTGCTAAACAGAGCGTTCACTTGCATTTTCTTCTTGTTTTGATCATCGGAAATGTAAGATCGTTGTGGGATTTGGATAATGTACTTAAGATACTGCTTGATAATTTAACTAATTGGTAATTGATTGGTCAATGTTTCAGAAAAGGAGAATCTTTGTTTGTATGGATTCCCGAATGAAGAATGGGAGGTTAATCTACCTGCTGAAGAAGTTCCTCCAGAGCTCCCGGAACCTGCTCTGGGCATCAACTTTGCCCGAGATGGAATGCAAGAAAGGGACTGGTTGTCTCTGGTAGCTGTGCACAGCGACGCGTGGTTGCTTTCAGTGGCTTTCTACTTTGGTGCCAGATTTGGTTTTGACAAGACTGAAAGGTACGCAGATCTCCCTTCTTGCGTATGTCTGATGCTTTTATTTCTATTTGCAAGAAAATAAGGTTGTTTTGAAGTTGCTCTTGTTGTCGCTCGTTGATCTTTTGCCTATTGTTAGTGCTTTCAAATCTCAAGAAACAATGTTGTTATAAGTTCTGAAGAGGGTTCAAATTCAGCTTGTGGGATGGTTTATTTATTTAATTTTGCTTTTCTAGAAAACTAGGTTCATTACAAATTTTGATGCAGGAAACGTCTCTTCACTCTGATGAATGATCTGCCATCTATCTTCGAGGTTGTGGCGGGCATTGAAAAGAGACAGTCAAAGGAGAAGTCATCAGTTTCAAATAACAGCATCCATAGGCCTAAGTCAAGCTCTAAAGGGGTAAAATGAATTGTCTTATGTCTCTCTCTCTCTCTCTCTCTCTCTCTCTCTCTCTCTCTCTCTCTCTGGTTTGTAACGGGTTTACCTTACATTGGTTATTAATTACGTGTTTCTGTGGTCAATTCTCCATCTGAGAACAGAGAGGCTCTGAATCGGTCAAATATGCAAGAGCAATGCCAAAAAATGAGGACGGGGGTCTGGATGGGGAAGGTGATGATGATGAGCACGGCGAGACTGTCTGTGGTGCATGTGGGGAGAGCTATGCTGCTGATGAATTCTGGATTTGCTGCGACATATGTGAGAAGTGGTTCCATGGAAAATGCGTGAAGATAACCCCAGCCAGAGCTGAGCACATCAAGCACTACAAGTGCCCGTCATGCAGCAACAAGAGAGTCCGTCCTTGAAATTACAACAGGGGGTTTGTGCGTCCGCCCCCCTTGTAAGTAGTTCATGTTGGATAGAGCTAAGCTAACAATCGGCGTGTGAGCCATGGTGGCATAACCCTTCTACTTAGTACTTTGTTCTTCGTGATCTTGTTACTTGGATGATGTTAATGTCTCGTAATTAGTAGGATCTATGAACGGCGATGCTATGACTGTTTTATGCAGTTCTGTCAAATGCTAATGGCCCTAAATTAGCCTGCCAAATTTCAAAATCTGATATCTGTTATCTGATGCATTTTACCAGATTCATCATCTGCTTGTTCTTACTGCGGTAAGAGGTTAAGGTTTTCGCTTCTCCGAAACCAACAGTTCCTGAAAGTCTTAGGGTAAATTCCAGTGGAACTCCGAGGTTTTGGATTCTAAGCAGGAAAGATTCTTCCAAGCCTAGCTTTGAGCTCAACAAAAGTTAGACAAGCCAAAGCAATATTCGATTTGACTCGGCTTGTTTACAGACCTATTTCTGAAAAAACAAAACCATCTTCCCACCAATTATCCTTAATAACAATAACAACGAAAATAATGAACCCACGTACATGTATTCTTGACGAAGAAGAAACTTCAATAGCAAACATGGGCTTAGCCAAGGTGCCTAGAGCGGTGTGCTCGTCTTCTGCACCCAAGTTTGAGCCCCCATCCTCGTATCGTTTGTCTCAAAAAAAGTTATACACTAGTATATGGTCATGTTCTCTCCCTCCTAACAGTACTGAAAATACTACTAATAGTATACTAGTAATGGAGAAGGAGAAGAAGAAGAAGATGTCTCGGTGATCAAATACATGACGGACGCGGTGTTGCTGGGCGAAATAATCGATGGGGAAGAAGCAGATTTGCAGAGCCACAGTGTGGCGATGGTGGACGACGCACACGAGAGAGCGCTCTCGACTGACATTCTCCTTGGAGCTCTTAGGGAAATTGCTCGAGCAAGAAGACCGCATGGTTTTAAACTGCGTATCTCGTGTGCCTCTCAAGTCGATTCTTTTTCATTTTATTCGTGTTCGATTCTTTTTCATTTTTATTCGTGTTTGATTACTTCTCAAGTCGACATTATATATAAAAATGAAAAAGAATCAAACACGAATAAAAATGCCTTTTACACATTGAAATTTTAACGGTGAAATTGTTAATCAAAGATTTAATGACTAAATATTAATCATAAAAGACTTCAAACTATAACGTAGACGAAACATAGTAGAATTTTCCAAGTCGTCTCGTTTGCAAAATTGGAAATTTCCACTCCAAAAGTCCCAAGTGCCGTCCCACCTCACCTAAAAACGTTTGACCATAGCAAGGCATTCTCTTTCCTCTTTCTCTTTAGAATACTAATCAAATTTGAACTTTGACTCGTTTTGGTCAATTTTTGTATGCAAACATATTAATTTTTGTTTATAGGTTTTCATTTTATTTATTTATTCAGCAGTGGCTTTTAGACGGCGACATCCATTGAAATCTCAAACGATATATCACATTTCATTATACAAATGATAAAATATATGTTTTAAAAAATTAATATCTTACAAAATAAATTTTTCCACCGTTAAAATAAAAAATGTGTACCATCTGTAATTTGATCATAATAATAAAATTCTGATTATTATTCGACTTCATGGCTGCAAAAGATTGAAGCTTGACGACTTTTCAGCTGACCCAGAAGAGAAAAACGAGCGGAGAAGATGGAGAAGATGGAGAAGAAGCTTATGGATGCAGCCATGGCGGGAGATACGGGGGCGCTTAATGATCTGATCGCAGAGGACCCACTTGTTCTCGACAGAGCTTTAGTCTCCTGCGTCGCCGAGACGCCGCTTCACGTAGCTTCATTGCTGGGTCACCTGGCTTTTGTTACCGAGTTACTTAGCCGCAACCCCGAGTTGGCCTCCGAGCTGGACTCGCAGGGGTCAACGCCTCTCCACCTGGCGGCAGCGAAGGGGCACGTGGAGATAGTGAAAGAGCTGGTTCTGGCGGATCCTGGGGCGTGTGCGGTGAGGAACTTAGACGGGAGGACGGCGCTCCACGTCGCGGCTGCCAAGGGGCGGGTTAAGGTGGTGGATGAGTTGGTCGGAGTTGGGAGTGAGTGGACTCGGGCGTTGACGGACCGAGGCGAGACGGCGCTGCACTTGTGCGTTGGGCGTAATCGGTTGGAGGGGTTGAAGGTTTTGGTTAAGGCAGTTGGGAAAGATGATGAGTTTGTGAATTGGAAGGATTGCGATGGTAACACCGTTTTGCATATTGCCGTGGCCAAGAAGCTAATCGAGGTACACATTAATTAATCATATTAACTTACTAATTGATTAACGCTCAAGCGCTACTGATCTTAGCTAGCTACCTTTAGGCTTGGTTCGTTGTCTGGATTGAATAATTCACTAGGTTCAATGTACGTCGATGCAAGAAATGGACGTCGAATTTCAAATCTTGTCGGAGTTGAAGGTAGAACATGTATTAGTCATGACGTAAACTTATCCATTCCAATCATACCAAGGCGAAAGGCATTTTAATTTTCAACTCGAGTTCGTATCAGAAACATAAAGATGTAGCATTTAGAAACTACTGATTAGTGTTTGATAAATACTTTCTGTACATGATTATACATCTCTTAAAAGGGACTGAATTTGTGTGTTAGTTTCATTTTCTTTACTAAAGTGGTGTTTTGAATTTGTGCAGATTATCAAATTCTTGCTTTTTGAAACCGGAGTGAATGTGAATGCGTTGAATGCAAGCAGCGCTACGGCTTTAGACATTCTGATGCAGAGTCCTAGAGATTTGAGGGATATGGAGATTGAGGATTTCCTTCGAGGTGCTGGGGCTCAAAGTGCAAGGGATCTACGTAACATTGAGCACGACTGGGTTCACGCTCCAACTAAAGAACGTCAGATACTAAGACATCGAGGATCAGCGCTGTCCTCGAAAGTGAGTGAGTCTATGAAACCGGCTGAGAACAAGAAGCCTACTGATTGGCTTGGTAGGAAGAGAAGTTCATTGATGGTGGTGGCATCTCTCCTTGCAACTGTTGCCTTCCAAGCTGCAATAACCCCTCCGGGAGGTGTTTGGCAGGATGACCAGCAAGTCGATGAAAATGGCAACCCTGTGGAGAACCCTCACACCGTTGGAACATCTGTCATGGCATATAAGCAGGGAAAAGAATATGGTCTAGTAATGATTTTTAACACAATCTCTTTCCTCGCGTCCCTAAGCATAATTCTTCTGCTCGTTAGCGGGCTACCTATCAAACGGAGGAGGTGGATGTGGATACAAATGGTCATAATGTGGGTTGCTGTCTCAACACTAGTAGTAACATATTTCATCACTCTCCGTCATATGTCACCTAGTGAAGAAAATGTGCAGATCGTGTTACGTAGGGTAACTGAGATATCAGGTTGGACATGGTTGACTTTAATGGTGGTTGTTTTCTTTGGCAATGTTATTCGTATGAATCTATGGATTCTCAGAAAGTATGGTTATATTAAGCCAAAAGATGTGGAGCCATCTAACGTTGATGATGAACTTGAACTTGGAGAGGTGAGAACTGAGGATTAAGGTGAACAGCTCTCACTTTTTTATGGCTTCACAATCACAGAACTCGTCATTGCAGTATTGCGGATGTGTTTAACACTAAATTCATTAATCCGGGCGTCAAACTAGTCTCCGAGAAGGTCTGACCCAAAGCATTATGAAATATATGATCGGATGCTTGAAGGTCTGTTTTCTAGCAGCAAATTTAGATGAAGATACTGCAGTTGAAGCCTGTATTATATGATGCTTCGAGTTGGAGGGGTAAACTCGCTGTTCTTGTACAACTATTCTTCTGTTCATGGCAGTACATTGAATGCTGTCTTTCAAATTCTGCAGGTCACGAATCTTCGTGGCTCGGAGATGGCATGCTGTTCTGTGTTGTGTTCTATCTGCCATCCTTGTAAATTTTGAGGGATAATTTTGATTTTTTGCTCTCATTATTTTCTGCCATTTCCTCTTTTTTTTTTTTATCTGGCTGGGTTCTGCTTAATAAAGAAATACAAGGTAAGAGAGTAATTCTTAGGGCACTTCTCATAAAAGTACGAGGCTCTTGTAGTTCTGGTTGAGTCGATTTTAAGCTGGTTCGACCCAATGTAAGGTTAAAGTTTTTGATTCCGAAAGCAAAAGTTCTTGAAAGTCTTGGGTGGAACTCCCAGGTTTTGGATTTCAAGTAGGAAAGATCCTTCCAAAATTCTTCCAACCCTAGCTTGAGCTAAAAAAATAAGTTAAACAAGCTAGAGTGATATTCGATTTGACTCAGCTTGTTTACAGACCTAGTTCTGAAAACACAATTATCTTTCCACAATTATCATTAATAAGGATATTAACTAAAATAATAAACCCGCATGTATTCTTTACGAAGAAGAAACTTCAGTCTCAAACTTCAACTTCAGCTTAGCCAAAGTGGCTAGCGCAGTGTGCTCTCTTTTTGGGCCAAAGTTTGAGTCCCCGTCCTCGTATCATTTGTCCCAAAATTATCTCATGGGGAAGATATGATGACTTAGATGAACTTGATGTTGAATATTGGCCTAATGATGGATGAGACTAAAGGATGCGGAAGCATGGTGGATGGGGACAAGTCAAGACGTGACAAGCAAACATGAGGAATCGTATAATAATAATTGATATGTTGTAAATTAAGGAATCTCATCTAGAGTATTGTAAAGTAAAGCTGATTGTGATGTAAAGGACATTCCTCCTTATCTTATGTAAGTAATGAACAAAAGAGGAAGATGTCTTTTGTCCCCTGATAGTTTTACGAGAGGTTCAAGTTCTTCCTCGGCCTATAAATATGTGTGTATACTCTGTAAGAAGATAGACTTAAATAGAAATTAGTTCTTTATATAAACTTCTCCTGAGTGAATATCTTTATTTGAGTCATCCTTAGTAAAGATCCTTAAATTGATGAAATGTAAAATCTCTCTATTTGGATTTAGCTGACCTAGGACTTGGTCAACAACGCCAAGAATTGGTGTCCAAAATCTAAATTAAATTTAGGAAACATGTGGTGCGAGTAGAATGACTCTAACTTTGAGTTATAACGAATGTTGTAAAAGTTCTCAAAATCGATTGGAAAACTATGGGTTATATAATAACTCACAGTTTTTGTGAAAAAAAAATTGAAAATTTTAGTTTTAGGAAATATTTTGCGTCATAGTTAAGGAAATTATTGGAAGACCTTTGGACGTGATCCTACCGTTTATTAGGTCCCGTAAGTATTTTTTATTGATTTTTAAAGTTGAAAAATAGAAAAATATCTTTAAATTTAGGTTCTAAATCGTTGATTTCAAGTGTTTAAATATGAATTATAATAGATTTTGCACAGAAAAATATAGTTTGAAGAACATGAATATGATAGTTTGTTGTTATAGTAAGAGAAATGAAAGAAAAATTAACCAAAAGAATAAATAAATAAAAAGTAAATAAAAAAACTGAAAAAGAAAAAATATTTAAGGGGAGGATCGGTATGATGATAGCGACTTTCCTTGAAGGAAGTCAGTAAGTTCTAGCGACTAGTGTCGATGGAAGTCGCTAAATTCTAGCGACTTTCTTCAAAGAGAATTGGTATGTATCTACCGATCGTATACTTTTCTATTTTTTTTTCTCTCTTTTTTTTTTTCTTCCTATGTTACTTTATTTAGATTCAAATACCTTTAGATTTAGGTTTATACTTATATTCTTGTTTTCAAAATTTTTAACGTGGATTATAAGAAATTTTTTTATTGAAATACATTTTGTAGAATACAAAGATGATAGTTTGGTGTTGTGGTATAGGAAAAACAAAAATTTAACAAAAATAAAAAATAAAATTAACGATTTAGGTGTAGAGAGATGCAGCCCAAACTCATGCCCTCAGGAAGGCCCAAGGCACAGCAAAAGCAGTAGAGGCCCATGCAGTTTAGGGTTTAGGGGTGTGTGAATAGTAACACCTTGAGTTCAAGTGTTTAGGGGTGTGTTAATAATAACACCCTGAGTTCAAGTGTTTAGGGGCATGTTAATAATAACACCCTGAGTTCAGCCTGTTTCAGTGTTCGTGCACTCGAATTTTTCCCTTGCCGCAATGCAGCGGAGAATTTTTTTTTTTAATTTTTAAATTTTTAAATTTTTAAGATGCGGTTACTATGATAAAACTTACGACTTTAGGGTGAATTCTATCATGGTTGATAGCGACTTATAAATGCCCCACCCTACTTCGTCCGGCCAACCATGGTTGACCCCTGATATTAAAACAAAACCCTACCCCTATTGATAGCGACCTATAAATGCCCACCCCCAACACCAATGCTTCGTGCAGACAACAACAGTTGACCCATGGGATTAAAACTAAACATAAACCCTATAAATGCTCTATCCCCACTACTTATAGTTCGTATGGCAAACCATGGCTGACACGTGGGAATTAAACTAAACTCTACCTCCTATAAATGCCCTACTCCCGACACAATTGGTTCGTACGGGCAATAATGGTTGACCCATGCATCCAAGGCCACCTCATTTGTGTGCGTCGAGCCCGCCTCATTTTTCATGGGTGGAGATTGCATCTTTTTGCACCCACCGAGCAAGACTTTAGGGAAATATTTTGCGTGAAAGTTGAGGAAAATGTTGCAAGACCTTTGGATGTGATCCTAATGTTTGCAAATGCCCTAAATGCCCACCTACAAATCTTTGGCTGCCCTAGATGACCTCCTTGCCTAAATTGCAAAACCAGTCCCTGCAAGTTATTAGATTTTCACTTTCGTCCATATAATTTGTTTTCCGCTGCATTTCGTTTTTGTAGTTTGGCTTTTTAGTCAAAATGGTCTCTAAGATTTGAATAACACATCACTTTGGTCCCTAAGATTTGAAATCAATAGAAGTGGTCTTTGTGATTGTCCACTATCAATCATTTTGGTCATTTCATGCAAAATTATGTTAAATAAGGATCAAAATGACAAATATACCTCAATTTAATAAACAATTGGCCAAAATGATTTGACAAAAATTAAGACTATTTTGGTCATTTTATTCTTATTTAATGGAGATTTTTTAAGGAATGACCAAAATGATTGATGGTGGACAAACTTAGGGACCAATTCTATTGATTTCAAATCTCAGCGACCAAAGTGAGAAGTTGTGCAAATCTCAGGAACCATTTTGGATAAAAAGCCTTGTAGCTTTATAGAAATAAACATAAGTAAAAAGCCTTGTAGCTTTATAGAAATAAACATAAGTTGAAGAACATTGGAAAAGTTTGCAAAGTACATGGACCAAATTGGATGCTATTGAACATACATGGACAAGGTATATGGACTAAAAACTTGTTTTCGCCTTCGTTCTTTGGGTCTTGGACCCTTGCACCCAAGTTCTAATCATCGTTCTTGTAAATTAGAGTAGTCATACACTGTTGCATAAAGGGACAATTGAGTGAAAGAGAAATGTAAATAAAAAATATAAACACGATGATCAAAACTCCTATTCACTTCCCTCAAACGAATCCAACAAGCGCACACCAAAAACCGCATTTCTGAACATTTCTGCAAGGTCCAAGAACAGCTACGACATTTTCGCACACAAATATCACCTGCCGACGGCTGTGAATTGAACACAGCGCCTTCAGACGGGCATACATTACAATGCTTGCAAGCCTATACTCACATGACATGGATTTACAACAGCAAGACAACGATACAACACAACCTTTTCCCCTTCATCTCATCTTGTCTATCGGTCAACTATGTCTATGTTCATGTGACTACAAGAAAGAACCTCACAAGCAGAGACATCGGGTAACGCCCTGTTTATAGGGATTAGTCGACAACCAAGCTGTGTAATGACAAGGTCAAAAGCACTAACCGATTCAAAAATTGAAATTCAGCTTAATCTGAGAGTTTCATTCGGAAAAATAACATTGGGGTTCCTTATATGTGGATTTAGTGCTGCCAATTCCTTCCATTTTTCTCCAGTACCATGAACGCGTGCTGAGATGCTCCACAAGGTATCACCAGGCTGAACCTTTGTTGTTGCTGGACCAGAAGATTTTGGAGCAGCTTTTGACTTCATAAACGGATGCTTATTGCTCTTCCCCATTCCATTAGCAAGCAACCAGCGGGAACCGGACTGTTTCTGGTTTGCAGTACCCCATGGCTTCTTTTTATCTGGCTCGGTTTTCAGACCTGCAACATGGACTTCAGTGATTCTAAACTTAGGAATAGCTTCCACTTCGGCCAATTTCTCATCTTTCATCTCCTCCTTTATTTCTTCTTCTTTTCCCACTGACTCAGACTGATCATTCTCTTCATCATTCTTCCTCAGCTCTGAAACCGAGATGTATATTCTTGGCTTCGGTGGGAGAAACACTCTTTCTACTTGAATAAGAGAAAGCATTGGTGCCCCAACAGGTTCATAGTTTCGTAGTGGATCACGAAGTTGCACCATCAGTGCTACTGTGAAATTGTTCCCCAACAAGCCACACTTTCTAGCTCCTTTGCCACGCCTTCTCTCTCCCTTTGACCCTCCGCGAATCATGTCCAAAGAGTTTGCATGATGAGCCGCAAGGATTTGAGAAGTCCGTTCACTAATATGATCACCATCATCAATTTCACCAGAATCGAGTTTCAACCATTCATCAAGAGTTAATGAGAGGCCCATTAATCCGTCAACATCATTGCCACTGTCTTTTATGTCTAACAACTGCATCCCAGCGGCTCCTTCCAGACCAAGGGATTCACCAACGTTGACACCCTTGCCCTGGAGAGCTGAGATTTCCGCAACAGACTGTGCGCTGATATTTGAAGGTGCATCTGCATTGGACATTCCGGCTTGTATTCTCAACCCCTCAATTGAGAGTGCTTCAATTTTATCCATGGCTAAAGGAGCAAGATCTTCTAAAGAGACATATTCTAAGCCCATCTCGTTGCCAGCTGCACTCGAACTTAACTTATTAGACTTAGGCCCAGATGAAATTCCTTTAGCTCTTGTTAGCCCATCCGATGTATGATACCCAACTGATTCATGCTGCGCCACAAATTCCCTGCAACAATAACGACATGCAATAAAGTTAATAATACTCACCAAAGACGTACTAGAAGTATTGGACTTCGAGCTTCAAAATTGAGTGTAAAAACAAGACGCACAAACCTCTGAGGTCCTTCCAAAGCAGGCACAGCTTCCCATGCTACTTGTTCCATTGTCTTTCCAGTGATATCTTCCAAGGGCATTAGCTTATTTGCCTGCATAGAAAGCTTCTCAATTCCTACTGATGCCAAATGCTGCAATATCTCCATTACCCCAGAACCCATTTCTGCCGGTACCACAACTGGACTAGAAACCTGCATGATCAAGTTCCCGCCACTTTTGGCCTCGCTGAAAAGTGAGGGATTCATGGACCGCACAAACCCTCCATTCTTTGTCTGAAGAAAAGGACCTAACCCTTCTCCAAGAGGAGGCAATTCTAAAGGTTCTTCAGCAGGCAAATCCATCGAACTTCCAAAACTAGCACAACCTTTTGGTGGAGAATGCTGAAAGGCCATCTCATTTAAGCCCCACTCCCGCATTAATGCTTCCGTCTCCAAGTCCTCCAACATTTTGGCTTTTGCTTTACTTTTTACTGCCTGAGCTGCTATCTGATGCTCTTCCTCTGCAGCTTGAATCACAGATGAGAAATCAAAACTATCAGATAAGTTCTCCCAACCAGTCTCAGTTGAAGGCGTGTATCCATAGTCTGTTTGGTCACTGATGCCTGCGTCAAAATCAAACAAAGAAGTACCTCCAGCAAGGGCTTCCTTCTCAAATTGTCTTAGCAGACGCTCTCTTGGAGACTCGGGATCACTCTCAGAACTCAAGGAAATTGGACTATGATCTATCCCTAGCATGTTCAAGAACTCGTTTTCAACAGATTCTGTAACATCATCCAAGCTATGCGATCTCCCCATCATATTTAGTTTTGAATCTAATTTACCTTCCACATAACATCTTTGGTCTTCAGGTGAAGATTCTAGTGCTGCACTCTCCAAATCGGATACAATACTTAGAGCGGACTCTAGCTCTTTCATGAGTGATTCTTTGGTGCACAAGGCATCTCTGTTGGAAGTGGACTCACTTACCATAAGGTCATCAGTATGACCCTTTTCCCCAGCCTGGGATTCGAGCTCAGCTTCATCTTCAACTGCTACTTGTACACCAGTGGTGATTTCAGAAAAATGGCTTTCTGCTGGAGAAGCATCAGCAACCTGTGTAACAACTTCTGATTCCGCCAGTTCCTTTGATGGTAATTCTATCCCCTGTTCAACTACGGAAAATTCGTTTTCTTCACACTCATTTTCTACTTCTTTACCAGAACCAGATGATGGGAAAAAAGTCGTCTTCATAGGATCAAGATGCTTGTCAACTGGAGTATCTGACTTCTCTTCTTCGTCAAATTTCTGAAATAGTGTATTCACTGAACTAGAAAGTTCCGACCTTGATACTGGCAAAACCCCATGAAGATCCTTTATGCCCTGTACGGATTGAGATGAGGCCCGTGACTGCTGATTAGGAAGAGTTCCAGCACGCTTTATACTTGAGTTATTCTGCCTCGAAATCAATGCCTCAGGAACATTCTGGCTATTTCCTGTTGCTCTGGGATTATCTTCAAGCACTGTATACCCAAAACTAACATTCAATGAACCACCTTTAGCCTTTCCTGATAATTTGAAACTCGTCGTCCAGTTCCTCGAGCTTTTCTCCTCCTCTAACTCCTCCAATGTCAGAGGAAGCAGCCTCGTGAGATCAATCCTATGCTTCCCCAAATCAAGTTCTGGTGCATCAAACACAGAAGCATATAGCAAAAAATGCTTCGCTTCATACTTTGCCGAATGGTGAGGTCCACTCCTACTACCATACACTGAGCAAGTGTGAGCCAACTTCTCCTCAAATTTTGCTGTCCCTTGAACAACCTTCACTGGATTAGTAACGAAAATCCCATCCCGCCTCTTCCAATGTACACAGAGACTAATTCCATTCAAAGTGGAGGGCAACCCTTCAATGGAATGGACTTGAAGAGAAAAGCAGCAGTTAAACCTACGGTTTCGGATATGTGTAATCGCCTTCAGGGGCTTCCAATTCCAAAAGGACCTCTTCTCTTTGTTTAACAAGTTTTCACCACCAGACTTATTCTTCGATTTCGGATCAGGTAAACGGTTCTTCCCTAGAGACATTGACGGTTTACTCCCCGCCGGAATTGAACTCTTAGAGGATTTTTTGTCTACATATAAAGCCTTGCTTATACTCTCAATCTCATTCAACAATTTCCGATTACCGGAATCTCCGCCCCTCTTCTTCCCACCTTCCAAATTTGACATCTTTTACTTTTTTCTTTCCACACAATTTTCCAATCAAATTTAGCAAAACCCAATTCTGCAAATTCACATAAAGGGGCAAATTTTGAGAATTCAAATTTATTGGGCAATCCTATTTTCTCACAGAACTTGGGAAAAATCGAAAATTTAATTGAAAATTTAGAAAATTAATGGAGAGTGAAACTTTAATTACCGAATTGAGCTGGCTGGGAAACAGAAGCTTGCTGGTGAATCGAGAACCAAAAAAAACCCTAAATTGCACGATTCAAGTCGCTTGCTTGAAATTCCGAGATGGAATTTTGGGGAGAAGTGTTGAAGATTTTGAATTTAAAGAGGAGGAGGGAACGAAATCCGAAATCCGAAATCCGAAAGAAAAGGAGAGTTTCGGAGGTTTCTGAGCAGCGTTTCGGTAGCCAAAACTCTCTGTCACTCTCTCTCTCTCTCTCTCTCACTCTCTCTCTCTCCGAGTCTCTGAGTCTCTCTCTGTGTTTGAATTGCCGTTGCCTCTTTCAAACAAAAATGAAAACAAACTTTTGAAAGCAAAAAATAAAAAATAAAAACAAAAAAAATAGAGTACGTAATTTAGAAAGAGAACCTGATATTTGATTGTATTTTATTTCTTACCCCTATATTTTTTGCATCCTTTTAATCTAGTCCTTTTCTTCTTTCTTTTTCTATTCTCTCTTTTTGTTTGTTTCCTTTTTGGTTCATTTTGGTATATAATTGTAAATTAGCTTATTAAGACGAATTTAAAATTTGAGGGTTAATTATATGACATGTTTAAAACATGTGTATTTGAATTATTCACAAGGAATTATTTATGTTCCGCATTAAAATTCATAAAAATACTTACAAAATAAGGAATCAGATCAACTCAGGGTCTCATTCCAAGCAAATAAACATGTGAACCATCTTTAGAAAGTCACACGCCTCTTTCTCCTAACTCTTGTTTAACTTTACCTCTTGATTTTCTATTAATTCATTTCATTCTAAAAGCCAAAGATATGCATATATATATATATATATATATATATATATATATGCATAAAGGAGAAAAGGTTGATGAATTCTTCCTTGAATTAAAAGGTTATGAATTCTTCCTCCTTTTTGGGGTGGGGGGTCCTAATTTTTATTAATTTTGATTAACTTTCCTCAACTACCTAATAAAATGGTTTTGTGGGCACCACTGCAATTAGCCCAAAAATAAATATTTTGTCTTCAATTAGATTAAAGATATAGGAAAGGGATCGTCTTGGGATCCCTTCCACCAAATCAACCTGATCCTTAAATTCGGGCCCTTGAAATTTGATACAACAGCTACAAACAGAGTCCCTTTAAAAATTATAATAATTTTAGCCATTTGATCAAATTTCAAGAACTTGAATTTAAGAATGTGGTGAATTTGGTGGAAGGGATTTCCAAAGATATATACTTTGCTTCCATAACCATTCACAAGGTTTGGCAAACTACTCCTTTTTTGTCAATAAATGCTTCATTGAGCCAAAAGGCAAAGGAACCACCAAAAGGCCATCTATAATTTCCAAGTTTTTCATTTATATATGGATTATAAATGACACTTTAATTACTTGGAATAAGAATCTGAATTATCAGGTTTATTATTTTTCAGTGTTTGCTAACAAATCGGTATTGAAATTATTTTAATTCATGACTTTTCTTACTTTTACTAACACATACGAATTAAAACCCACCACGAGGTTGCTTGGTGGTTGTGGACGAATTCTAAATTTATATTTCATACAGCATATTCTAAGTTCAATTTCTGACGTTGGTAAATCACACACTATAGGGAGGTTTAAATACTTCTGTGAGTCTTCTCGACCTCCAAAAAAGTGAACTGACAAAGTCACCAACAAATCTTTTTTTTTCCTTAAAAAAACATACGAATTAAAAAACATGTGACTTTTGTCATTCTAAATAAACACGTCATAAGTTACATAACTTGTGTCCTATTTTTCAATGTTGTAAGTGGTTTCTTGTGCTCTCTAGCCCATAGTAGAAATCGTTTCAAACCTTTCCCATTGAGATTCGCTCCACAAGGAGCTAAGCATCACATGATGCTGAAAGTTCCAGACCATATACGTTAGGATTTTAATTTTTAAAAAAATGTCACTATTATATTCCTAGCTTTTTCTTAGTGGTGAATTCTTTTGGGTATATTTCTATCCTTTGCATAAAATAAAGTGAAAATTATAGCAATGATTTGTCAATTTTAATTAATTAGTAGTATTTCAACTAAAAATCATGACCATTTTAATTAAAAATCATGATCATTGGTCTCTTAACTCATCAAAACATGCAGTTAAGGTCATTTTCGTTTACTTCATCATAAATTCATCAAAATGAGTGATGTTGGAAGGATCATTGCTACAATTGGATTAAAGTTGAGTGACAATTGCTATAATTGGGTTAAAGTTGAGGAACCATTTCTCCAATTGAGTTAAAGTTGAACGACCATTACTACAATTTTTCTAATTTGGTTTTCCATATTTGCTATTTTGTTCAGCCTCATATGCATGGCGCATGACTTATGTTGAGGAAGTTTTAATGGAGTTGAGACATTTTGATGGGTTAAGAGACCGATGATCATGAATTTTTAGTTCTTCAACCATTACTCCAATTGTGTTAAAGTTGAAGGACCATTACTATAATTTCTTCTAAAACAAATAAATAAATAAATATATTTGTTTACCAGAACAAAAATAATTTTATTATTGTCATGTCATTATAATTATATATCTCCATTCTCATGGGCCGGAAAATTTATATTACCTGATATTTTCTGGTTTATTGTAGAAGAATTAAGTTAAATTTGAAATCAAATGTAATATATAACTAGTGCTAAATTAAAAGTTATATTTGACTTTCGATAAAACTTTAGAGTGAAATGTGAGACTCCACCTTTAAAAGATACGACATTTATGTTTAACTTTAAATTTGACTTAATCTCTCCCTAATTTAAATTTTTTGATTCAATCATTGAAATTTAACAAATAATAAATTTATGTTGCTCATGATTTACACGCACAAACTTAAATTTGACTTTATAATTTATTTCACACTTGACACGTTGTTGTTGTTTTTTGTTCCAAAAAAGGAGAAGAAAAAACACGTTGTTGTTATTAGAAATTCAATCAATTATTCATGAAAGCTGGAAAAAAAAAAAACCAAGAGAGCCACCCAATTACAAATTTTAAAATGACGCTCCAACCTGTGACATCTCTGTTTATCCCCTTATGCAATTATTGCTCACATTTCTCATTTTTTATACCCAAGTGGATAATGCTTGTGTCGCGATTAATAAATATTTATTGTCCGAATATCATAATCGAAATTGTTCATTTTCTTTATAATTATTTAAATATTATATGTGCAAAAAATCATTCAATTTGAAAATCAGTCATTCATACATGTTAAACCAATTAACAGTTTTAGTAACAAGTAATGAAACCTAATATGTATTGTAATGATTCAGAACATACGCGTGAATGATGATCAACTGTTTATACAAGAACTATCCCAAGTCAACAAGATTCCTCGCTTTGAAAGGATCGGGAGGGGAAAATGTCTATCATACGCAGTTTTACACTTACTTTACAAAGAGACTGTTTACACGATTCGGACCTGTAACCTTTTTATGATCAACCATTCACAGATTATAAAATTTATTCTATAGTCTCATAATGTATCAACGCGTAACATTTACCCACATAAAACATCACTCAATCATATCTTAACTCATAAGTTATGAATGCACGTTGTCCAATATCTTAGTGGATAAGATGTTATAGGATGTTAAGTTTTTACCCATGTCAGGCATCCAAGTTTGAAATTCCTTCTTCCCCTTTATTCTTATAATAATTTAAAATACTTCCCCCTTAATAATAACGAATTAAAAAAAAAACTCATAAATTATGACTCATTAGAGGCATCAGATTTATTTTTTATTGTGTGTTGTTCATAAAATTAAAACTTCAAACTTTATTTTTTATATTTACAAGCGATATCTAAACTACATATTAATAAAACACTCATTGTCAACCAAAACTATATAAAATTACCAGTTTAGCCCTCTAATTAAAACTAAACATGAATAAATAATAGGGAGTTTTAACAAAAAGCCCATGGTACTATTCATTTTAACGAAAAACCATATTTTTATACTAAAAAGTCAAACATAGTACTATTTATTTTACCCTTTATTTTGTCCTTATTGTTAAAACTTAAAGTTTTCAAGCCATTTTCGTTAGTTTTCCTTAAATAATATGGGCAAAAATGTAATTTCACACAATTAAATTTTGCTTTTTTTTTTCTTTTCAAAACCTCACCTACGTGTAATCCAAACATATATTTAATTAAAAACTAAAAAAAAAAATTCTCACTCCCACATTCTTCATCACTCTCTTCCTCTCTCCTTCTACTTCAAAAAAATAAAAATAAAAAAATTTCACACACACTTTGTGTGTGACCATATGCTAGTTGGAAAGAGATCATATTCGGATCTCTTCCACCAAAACCACCGGATCAAGTGATCCGAACCTTTGAAATTTTATCCAATGATAAAAAATTATTATAGTTTTTAAAAGATCAAAACAGATTGGCCATTAGATGAAATTTCAAATGCCCGAATCACTTGATCTGATGATCTTGATGGAAGAGATTCGAAAAAAGATATCTTTTTCATGCTAGTTTTCATTAAATTCATTTAAAATTATTGAAAAAAAAAAAGATTGAGCATCTATTGCAGGAGCACGATGTTTTAGCTAGCTTAACAAATTTACAGGAAACGAATAATTTGATTCGAAAATGTGACGTGAGCATTTTTCTAACTTTTGCGATTTGATGGAAGCCCATGCCTTGATTCTCATGCAGAAATGTTTTAATTTCCACCCTTCACCTTGAACAACGAGCTCGGCCCACTAGCCCAGGCCAACGATAATTCTATTTAATCCCCTGCATCCCCGCGTACTGTTGTCACGAGCCAAGTTACAATCATGCTGCGCCACGTATGCATATGCTTTCGTCATCCTTTAAAGTCAAGGCTGACCTGTGGAGAAAGTACGCGTGGCAGGACGTCGAATCGCATATTCTTTTTTTTTTTGGTAAAAGAATCGCATATTCTTTTATTTCTTTGCGTCAAGAAAAAGGAAGATTATGATATTGGGAGTTTTAAAGAAAAGCCTGTGATACTGTTTATTTTAACGAAAAATTATATTTTTACATTAAAAAGTCAAACCTGATGTTATTCACTTTACCTTTTATTTTGTCATTATCATTAGGATTCAAAGCTTTCAAACTCTTTTCATTAATTTTTCTTATGATATTTAAGGTTACATTCCAATACAACGTAATTATTATTATTATTATTATTATTTTAAATGACAACTGATGTTATTCACTCTTTTCGAGAGTCGGAAAGATTTATAGAAATATTTCAGCTTTCTTCTGATCACAAGTTTGACTTCCACACCAACAACAGGTTTCAACCCCAAAACCTCTAGTTTTTAGTACAACGTAATTATTTGGTACCTATTAAAAATTGAAAATCTTATCTCTTTCAAAAGTGGAATTCTCCACTGATTTTCTACCACTTTATATTTTTAGTACAATATTTTATAATATCGACGTAAAAATTAACGTAAAACTGTGAGATGTCAGAGAATTAATAAAAAATTCAACTTTGAGAAAATCTCGTTAGCATTTATCTTAAAAACTCAAAAGTGCTACTACACTACTCCATTATTTTCCATAAAATTTGTAAATTCTAATTATGTAGATTCAATTTTTTGAATTCACTTGCAACCTATGTCTTACATTGAAATTATTTAATTTTAAACAAATTAATTATATCGTTCGTGTTTTTAATATTGTACATGAATTAATAGAGTCACACGATTTATACGCAAAATATTAAGATAATGAAAAGAAAATTAAGTTTATGATTGAACATGTTCTATAAATAAATACCTCGTAATGCAAAATTACAAGCAGAAACGTACAAATTATTTTTTAATTTTTTTGTGGAAAAAGAGCGCTTAACAGGATTTTGTGTTGTTCTCAAGAACCACCTTCCTTCTTCCCTCCCTCTCTCTCTCTCTCTCTCTCTCTCTCTCTCTCTCTCTCTGACTCTGATTCTGATTCTCCATAGCAAAAATGTCCAACGGCGACGACCCAATGGAGGAAACAAATGGGGATTCGTTTCACCAAGCAGTGAGGCAAGGGTTGAAAGACCGATCAAAGGTATGGCCAAATTCGTTTCCTTTTTTGGCATTTTGTTGTAAAGACGGTTGTTTTGGATTCTGGGTTGTGTTTGCTTCTGGTTTTTGTTGATTTGGGAATGCTTGGTTTTTCCAGAAAGTTGCTCAAACCAAAGAGATTTTGTCGAAACAAGCGGTTCAGACCAGAGAGATCCTCTCAAAGCAGGCTGTGAAGATCGTCAAGCAAGCTGAGGAACACGAAAAGTTCATCAACAAGGTAAGCACTTCAATATTTAAGTAAAAAGTTGAAAACCAATTTCATGTGATTGAATTTTGATCAGCATGTATTGTGTTTGTGCCATTGTTTGAAGTGCATGTATTGGATTTGTTAATTTTTGTGTTGGAAGTTTATAAGTTGTTTTTTACCTGCTTTAGGTGACGCATCTTGTGGGGGTTCTCGGTTTCGGTGGAATTTGCTTCCTCTTAGGAGCAAGTAAGGTTTCTTGATTGGTGAAATGGTTTTAGTAATTACTATTTGAGAAAAGCAATTACGTTGTGTTTTTGTTTCTTACATTTTCATCTTTTAACAGGACCGCAAGACACTCGATATGTATATTGTTTGTTCTATGTCATCTTTGTTCCTCTTCGTTGGATATACTATCGGTTCAAGAAGTGGCATTACTATCTTCTGGTAAGCTTTGCTATTTCATATTGATTTCGTTAAATGCATCTGTTATTCAATTAATGTATGTGGACCTCTAGTAGTGATTTAAAGTCTGTTAATAAATTGTTACTGCATTTGGATGAATAGGGTATTGGTCGTATACATTGGACGATAGTGATAACCATTCGCGTAAAACAATTAAATCATTGGGGGTGGTTTTGCCATCTTCAATACATATTTCGGCTTGATATGGGGTTCCAAGATGACATAGTGGGAAAAATTTTGGGTGTGTTCTAACTGGTTTTGTTCTTTTCTCCTTTTTATTGTCTTACCTACCTTGACAAAGAAGAATGAATACTTCATAAAAAGTTAGAGATAAGAGAGGAAGCAACTGTTGGTTTGAAATTAAGAATAGTGGCCAAGTGTTCAGGTTACCCTAGTTCCATGTTCTCTGATTGAAAGCTTGGTGGAAGCTTTTCAATCATTTGTAGAAAATCGCTGTGCTCCTATCATCCTTCGCTCTTGTACTTTCTACTTTCGTTGGAGTAATTATGATGAAAACTGAGGAAGTAATGTACGTGTTTGTATGTTTTAGGACTTTTGCTACTATGCCAATACGATATTTTTGGTTGACCTGCTTCTTTATCCAAGGAACGAAAAGTTTTTCATGGTTTGCTTCTCATTTGCTGAGGTAAGCAAGAACTCCTTAGTTACTTTGCTTTGTGATGAAGTAACGATTCACTTGTTCAATTGTTTATTCTTTCAAATGCGCAACCAGGGGCCGTTAGCATGGGCATTGATCGTTTGGCGTTGTAGCTTGGTTTTTAGTTCTCTTGACAAAATTGTTAGTGTCCTCATACATCTTTTACCCGGTGAGTCAATTCTTTCCTTACATGTTCTTATGAAGTACCTTTGAAACAATTTTGCAGTGTTTGAATTCTATCTTTTTCGTTGGAAAATTAATACCACGACTTCAAATTGTTATAACTTATAGGTAAAAACATTGCCTAAAACAGTTCTCTCATTCTGTAGAATGTGCACAGAACTGCACATATCTAAGATCAGAGAGAGCTTCCTTTGTGGTGGGTTATATGGTCTCATATAGATTCAAAAATTAAAATAGGAAAACTAATGAAAGGGGCTTGAAAACTGAGTTTTAACGATAAGTACAAAATAAAGGGTAATGTGAATAGTGTCAGGATTGACTTTTTAGTATAAAAATGTGGTTTTTCGTTACAGTAAACAGTACCAGGAGCTTTACGTTAAAGTTTCCGAAAAGTTTATGTTGCATACTCTCTAGTGATCAATATACATTAATGTCATGCCCCTGACACAATAGGTTTACTTCAGGGTTAGTTTTCTTCACCATTCGATGGTGGGATCCAGCAACTTTTGCAGCCATGCATCCGGAAGGAACTTCTCGCAGAGCTTCATGGCCTTACGTAGAAGACAAATCCTACCTTTGGTTATGGCTCTTTTGGGTCCCCTTGTTTGCTTACACCCTCTGGCAGGCTTTGTATTTCCTCATTGTCAATGTTTTACGCCGGCAAAGGCTGTTGAGAGATCCCGAAGTCATGACTTCTTACAGGTTCTTACCGCCTCTCTCCTCATCATCCCTTTAATTTTGGTTCTCCTTTTTCTTTTTCCTCGATTCTGATTTCTTTTCCAACAGGGAGCTCTCAAAGAAGGCGCAGAAAGCAAACAATGTATGGTGGCGCTTGAGCGGTTTGCTTGGGGATCAGAATCGCTTGCTCATGTACATTCTACTCCAAGGCGTATTCACTGTGGCGACAATGGCGCTCACAGTCCCTATCTTCCTGTCATATGAACTGCACGTTAGCTTCCAAATACTCAAGGTTTCCGCAACTGTATGGAACGGAGGAAGTTTCTTGCTCGAGGTAATGCCGAGGCAAGTGATTCTCAAGGAGAAGAAGAAATCAGAAGTGCAGCCAACACAAACTCAGGGGGATCAATCGTTGGATTGTGATCAAATGACAAGTAATCCAGTCGAGGCATCCCCAAGTCCTGTGAAGTAGTAGGCTGTGTAATTTTGTGTTCCTAGAACTTAGCTTTTATTTGTAGAAGGTTCATATTTCTTTTCCAGACTGATGGGAAATGATTTGTTTGTGTACAAATTTGCAAAAAATGAAATTCGGACCGTTACGTGCAAGAACCTTAGTTATCTCTCTCTAGTTTCCTTCTCAGCTAACCATTCCTTTCTTTTCTTTTCTTTTTTTGAAGTACAATGATATATTTTACAAGAGGGGAAGTTCGGCTGAGCTACACAATGGGCAACCTAATTTTGTATCAAATTCACCATCTACGAGATTCGAACCTAAAACCTCACTTTCAAGTGAAGAGGAATATCATCAAACCGTAATATTGAGTGGCAACCATTCCTTTCTTGTGGTTTAATTTTGGAAGATTTGGTGGGCATGGAGAGTAAATTATTAAGTTTCTAAAAAATTTTAGGCAGAAAAAGATTGTTGGGTGGATAGAGTTAAAAGTTGGGTGCGAGTAGAAACTCCCCCTTTTTTAATGGTTCTAACTCATTGGTCAGGGGCAAGTTGGTTAATTAAGATGAGAATGACGAATGAAGATGATGAATATTGAACTGGATTCTTGGTTTTTCTTTCTTCCAAATATAATAAAAGGGGCAATCCCAAACTAGCAGGCTCCCCACTTTGTGAGGGTCAGAGAAGGGAAAAACGTCTATCTTACGCAGCCTTACTCTTGCTTTTCAAAGAAATTGTTTTCACGACTCGAAACTTCTGACTTCGAGTTCTTACAAGTACCGAACTTCTGAGTTCTTAAAAGTAATGCACAAATAAGGAATAATTGAAAGCAATTTTGAGGAAAAGAGGTCAAACAAAATAAAAATCAAATAAATTTTATATTCTGTAATCTTGTTAATACAAAGGCTTCCATCTAGTATTAGAAGTAACAAAAAAAAAACATTACACAACTTAATTACAACTTGCTTCCACATACAACAAATGATGGCCTACAAATCCACTCAAAAACCGGCAGACGACCTTAAAACCCAAGAAAGAAGCTACCGGGCGCCAGTGCCCGTTTCCAGGCACGTCGTCGCATAAATTGCGACGCGGCAACCTACGAAAAACCCTCGTGTTGATAAAACTCGAGGGAAAGAATGAACTGACTCCGCCATCCAAACCAAAATGGATGGCATGAGCAGATAAAACAAGCTCTATACACAAATGTTGATGATTACAAACAATGAAACTATATGCACAAGTTTCAGCACATCACCTGATGTGCTGTGTGTCTTTCGACACAACCATGAAGACCCGAGCGGAGCATGAGAGACGATGATCACGAATATCATTCAGACCGGGGGAGCAAGAAGCCAAACCCAGAGTGTTCACGAATCAATGGTGGAGGTTCAATGTCAGTTACGTCTACTTGTTGCATTGACTTTGAGATGTCGTCCACCGAGAATGGTATGCTGCATGGAAATTCATCGAATTTAAGCAAAGATGTATAATTTTCAGATGGATAATCAAATACAGAATTACATTGTAGTTCGGGGATCACGAATATCAGTACCTTGAGTCATCGTCTAATAGGAAAGAGCTGCTCACAGCATTGTTGGAGTCCTCAGTCATCAGAACTCTCATGCTTGAAATAACCTAAGGTATCGACGAAGAATTTTAGAAACGAAATGTTTTAACATACATCAGAGGACAGAGGCTATATGTCGGTGCCATTTGAAGTCGACTTACATCTGAGGACACACTATGTGTACCGTATTTGTCATCCCAGTACATTGTACTGATCCTGTATAACTGCTGTATGCTAAGCACCTGATGAGGCCACAAGCAGCAATAACATCAGAAGGAAGGAAACATACAATTACGGGAAAAGAAAGAGGTCCGACATTTCAAAGGAAGAGACACGAACCGGGCACAGTTCTTTTGTTATTTCATTCAAGGTCTTCTTCGGTTTCTGATGTATAACCTGAATTTTTTCAGAAAATGGGTCAGCAAATTGTGCAAAAAGTGAGAATTCCCATTTACTGCAATTAAAAGATCATAGAAACGAAATTTTACTAGGAATCCAACAGCCTGCCTAATATGCTTCAGTTCATCCCAAGCTGAGCCGGCGTACTGTTGACAAAAAAGGTTTAAGGTAAAGACATGAGAGATTTGTGAAAAAAGGGTAAGACATGAAAGAATGCATAAACTAAAGTTACAAGTGTCGCATGGTTCTTACTTCCTCACTTGCCCCATAGCACCACTGTTCTAATTCGGCCAAACCTGCTTTCACATACTCCCCATTACTGAACGAACAACACTCACGCCGCAAAAGAAGACTGCAGAAAATGATTGAATTAAATGCCACAAGACCTTTAAACAAAGAGTGGTGAATGGAAAAAAAAGGGGTGGGGAGGGAGGCCGCAGAGAGGCAGAGGACTGATTGGATCTACCTATTGAATAGCTGGACATTGATGAATGAGAATATCTGAGTGAACACCTTGCGGACCAAGAAGGGAGGCACCTGCGATACGCCAAACAATATAAGAATAAAATACTGTTCACCAGAGAATCACAATTTGTTTACGTTCTATGGGGAACTACAGAACTCACATAATTTGCTTTCATTGTCTTCAAGCAATTGTCCAAGCTTTTCACAATGCTTTGCCAATGGGCAATTAAAGCTTGCTGAGCGACAGCATTAGCTTGGGCACGTCCTTTCACTAAACTTGCCCGTGATGTCCTGGGGGCCTGCATAGTAAAAGCGAAATCAGTCAAACTTTCCAGTTGTTCAAGTTGGTATCCCCATTATTTAGGGAGGAGAACATCTACAACACCAATACACGGGCAACAAGAACAAAGTTTTCAATTCCTCTTTTATTAGCATATTCAGACACAATTCCTTCTTTTATTTTCTTTCTTATCTCACATATGGCTATGGATTCTCAAAGAACATGCTTTTGTTCACGGAACCATAAAAAAGTTAAGTAAGCCACCTGGATGCATAATCCGAGCAATGGTGATATCTCCTTCTTCAAATTGTCCCTCATCATTCCATATATCTTCTCAAGGAAGGCAGTAAGCTGCTGCTTAAACAATAATGCAGGATACTTGGCCTCAACTTGCCGTAAGTCATCCAGTCTACCAAGTCCTCTACCATTAAGAAATGAGAGCCCCCCACTTTGAGGAGAAGCCCGTAACCCCTATGAAGACGAAGGTACAGATGAAGATTGGTAGAAAAAATAAGGGTAAGTACAATATGAAACAACAAACTACTTAAATTAGAAGATAAGTAAATGTAAATGCTCTGTACCTGAGACATCCTTCCAAAAAGAGATGCTGATGATGTTCTCCTCCGTTGTGGTGTCATGCTAGCTGCTCCACTTGCCTTTAGTGTGTGCTGGAGCAGCAACAATAAAGTTGAGGTATTGGATAACCAATAAGCTAATACGTCATTATTATCCGGGACCTGCAGTACGTAAAACCAATTGTAACATGTTTAAGAATATTCAAAACTTGTTCTAAAATGTAGTAAGAGGTACGATAAAGTTTGGAGTAACAGGCTGAGATTTCTTAAAACCACCCAGAGTAACTTACCTCTATGGCTGAAGCTATTGTTTGAATTACACGGTCGAAAATTCCAGTCCTTTCCACTTCAAAGGACCTCCAGTGAAGAAGACATTTGTATATGACACAAGCAGCAATTGGTCTTCCCCCGAAAAAACCCAAATCCTGTGATATGCATTTGACCAGCAAGTCCTGGTTCTCCTGAAAACAAGTGGATCGCGGTAAACTAATTAGAAAGACAAAAAGAAAAACCAAGGCGTCAGGACATGCCAATAGCCACTTACCAGCTGCTTTTCATTTAGAGATTTCTGTGGTTTTTCCTCTGACTCGGGTTCGCGTGCATTTGATAAGGCAAGAGTCATATCCTGAAGCATATAGCAAACAGTAAGCAATACAAATAAATTCTTATCCTCTAAAGATTTGCAAAACTTTCATTCATTAAAGCAATGAAGTACACTTACCGATGTGACCTTGGATTCTCCATTTACATAATTCCCATTCTCTGGTGTCCTCTGCGGATTTCAAGAAACACTTAACCTATGAGTTTAAATGACAATGCAAATAGATGCAGAATGGGTAATGATCCTAAATTCAATAGATACCTGAATAATCACCGTCCTTGATCTTGAAGATAGAGATTTTCCAGTCGGTGACATGGTCAATGCTTGTTGACGAAGTACTTGATTCTCCGACTCTATGTTCGAAAGCTTCTCCTCTAGCCTGATATGGAGAATAAATCAACTCCAATGAATATGACTTCACAGAAAATCGAGAGAGACAGAGAGAGACAGAGAAAGACAAAGAGAGACAAAGAGAGACAGAGGGATGCTTTGGATAAAATTAAAAAAAAAAAAAAAAAAAACAAAGGAGGGCACATTTCGAGACAAGAGAGGCAGAGGGAATAGTGCGTATCAAGGTGACAATTGATAGCAGCTTAAAAAAGCCTGATTCGTAAATGTAAAGGAGCAAGAAGGGAAAAAATGTAAAATTGAGTGAAGAATGGGATGAGGGTCAAGCAACTGTTCTGCAGTCTAAGTTGAGCTCTTTTTAGCATAATTTTCCTCCACCTTTTCTCTGGGGCCTCTTTATAATTATAAATTATATGCGTTTGGGCCCAAAAACATTTTCTAAATCTTTTTAGTTCCTTTTAAGTCAGGCGAAAAACAAAAGACCTCAAGTAAAAACGTGAGTAGTAATTGTAAAGGGGTGGTGTGGAAAAATAAACGTAAAAGTGAGTGAAGGGTGGTTAACAACCAACAAAATGTGAGCTTGCATTTTAACCTGCTAGACATGATGGGAAAATCTCGAGCCAGCCAGGTGTACGAAGCATAATCGTTATTATAACATACTAGAAACCTGACAATTCCATTATTACAAGCGTTTACAAACCTCTGTGCAGATTCCTGAAGCTGGTCCACTTTTCTGCATGAATCTTCAAATTGTTTGACCAGCTCTGCATTTCTAGCCTCAGCATCAATAGAAGCTTTCCTTGCCTCTTCCGCTGCCTGTCTTTCTGAGAGCAGCAAGGCCTGTAAAGTTTTAAGGCGTCATTAAGTCAGCACCTACCATAACTTTTCTACATGATATAACTAGAACAACTTTTAAGCAAAAGAACATAAGCTTAACAAAACTCAGGTAATTAATTCAGGCCAAATAGATCAGGCTTCAAGCTAACCCAACCAATTGGCAGTCCTAAACCTAAAATGCACAACCAGTTGCATTTTCAATGTGACTGTCTGCATTACAGAGGTATGACCTCCTCTGAACACAGCAATCATCAGGATCAACTATTATTTGTCTATTTTAGTTGAAAATGCATTATTGTCATCGTTATGGTTATCCGTTACAAACTGGTAAATCTAAAAGGAGAAGATACTTCATTGACAGATAGATAGCATTCATCATCCAAGTTAAAGAGTCCCCACCTTCAAACTCTCCACCTCAGCAGATAATGAGTCAATTTTTTCAGTGTCTTGAATTATTACAGGAGTCTCCTTAATGACAGGAGGTGCTTCTTTAACAGCTTTCTCAAGTGCTTCTCGTTCTCTAATTGCTCTGGCATTTGCTTCTTCTATTTGTATTTGCATTGCATGCAAAGCTTCTTGCAACTTAGCAGTTTCTTGGGCCTTTTCCTCTTCTAAATCAGTCTGCAATTTAACTCATCACACATTAATTTAGGTGCTATTAAATGACCTACTTTCTCTCACCAACCAACAACACCAACCAAAATGGGTATTAAATATAAACATATTTACCCTTAATCGCTTCTCAAGTTGCAGGCGCCATGTAAGTTCTTCCACACGCTTTTCTAGTTTGTCTTTAGCTTCTTTGAGGGCCCCTGTTTCTCTTGCAGCCTGAACAGATTTAAACCACAAAGTAATTGATACGACACCTGAGATCCTCCTATGGAAACAAATCACATTAAGGAGTGTAATACAAACCATTTTGAGATTTCTGAGCTCTTTCCGGGCAACCCTACGCCTCCACCCACACTGCGTATATAATGCAGCTTTCTGGAGACTCCTATAATAAGAATAGGCTATGTGGCCACGCAAATGAGTCTGGAAGCAATCAACAAGAACAACTAATCAATATTAATTCATCTGAAACAAGATGCATGAACAGAAACATAGAAGTTCCTAGATTTCCTCACGAAATTTAAAACAATACAGTAAGAATATGAGTGATGATAGGACCTGGATAAGAATTGCAGCCTTAGTTTGCTTTCTGAATCTGAATTCATTTCGAGCAGTCATTGCTCTCAACCCTGTCTGTATTGTGATTGCAGACAACCGTACTGTCGAGAATGATTTCCTGGCAATGTATCGTCGGAAATCTTTCTGTATCTTGACAGCTGCTGCTTGTTGTCGCAGCTGCTCAAATATCTCACGAGCATATGTTCCTGATTTTTTTTTATAAAAACCAAGAATACAATTATAATCTGGAATACCTCTGGGTTGAACACCAATTAATATGATGTGTTAGGCCAAAGGTTATTATTTAAATGCCAATAGATGATGATACCTCTCACATAAGATTGCAATTGAATAGCAGCTTTGCGTAATGCAAAGAACTCTTTGCGTGCAACATATGTACGGATTTGTCTTTGTATAGTTCTGGCTGCATTTCCAAGTACCTCTGCTCTCCTTGCATCCAACTCAGCCATCTGACCAGCTCTTAGAAAGACCTTTGTCTTGCCTATCTGCCAAGGAGTTGAACAAAATGATTATCAGACAAAAGGTTCATCGACAAAATGCTTGGCAAAATATGAAAAATCAAGTGAATTACGCAGAAAACAACAGCATACATATAGTAAGTTCAAACAGGTTACACAAGCATCATCTATATGATAGCACTAAGAACTAAGAAAAAGTGAAGAAATTTCAGAAAGCTATTAGCCTGCTAGGGACAGCTGACAGGCATGGATAGTCGGGTCCCCATCAACTCCTATTAGAACAGGGATGTCAGGCCTACAACCTGGGTTCGTGCAGTAATGACCTCATCTCAAGCCGGCATTGTTTAAAGATAAGCTTGGGTATAAAATATAGGGTGCATATGGGTCGCACTACCCAAGCCTGCCTAACTGCCGTAGCTAAGTAGTATCATCAATGAACATAAAAACTTGAATCACCTGATAACCAGTCAATCCCAGTTTATCCAGGATCATTTGGCATGCAACCTTGTCCTCGCAGCTGTTCAGGCAAAAGTAAAAACAATTCAACATTTCTGTTGAAAATGAAAGCTATAGATAAAAAAATCTGTCTTTCACCTGGCATAAAAATGTGTACTTACTTTCCTTCCAAAACTTCAGGAGCAAGAACCCCAAAGCGGAGAAGAAAATCATAAAATGTACGTCGGGTAGGATATCCCGCGCAGCTGATCCTAATTGCCTCAAGAACACCCTGAAAAATAATAATAATAATGACTGGTATAAGCTACCCAGATACACAGGATTTCGGATGATTATTTTTGCAGGTTATGCAGTAGAAATTAAGCACAAGAGGAATTTATAGGCAGATCATACTCACACCACAGCGTAATTGTTGTATAATGTTAAAATTCTCAAAAATGGCAGGCTTGAGGACACTGTTCGGCTTCACACATCTGATATAGTGAGGTTCTGTTGAATTTAAGGTCTCCATCAAAGATTGTAGTTGTAACTGCATTTTCAAGAAGACAATCTCAGTTGTTGCCTCCATAACAAAAAGTTTTCAATAATCTAATATATTAAGATGTAGCTGAACATTAAATTTAAAGTAAAGGTGTTCTGTACAGACAATTCCATACATCGTGTCATGCAACAGACTCGGTGCTCCAGAAAGTGACTAAGAGAGTACATAGTGCTCAATAAATCAAACTTTTGGGTGTTATCTGAGACGACTTTGCAATGTCAAGGATAAGAATTCATCCTCATGTAGACTTATGGCGTCCCTCCGACTCACTACCATAAATTTAAATCTAAAATGTGGATACTAATTTAATAAAAAAACTATAATCCACACCATTATAAGACAGTGTAGAGTACTTGATCCAAATAATACCTTGAAGCGTGATCCAATGGATGAAAACTTCGATGACTTGGATGAATCCTCTGGAAGTGGAGGAAATAGCCCTGCCACAAAAGGGCATTTGGAGGCTGTCAACAGATCCTGGTGCTCTGCAACCACATAATCTTTGTTTTTATCAAGGAACTGATCAGCCAGATAAGTTACCTGAAAAACAATTGATGAAAGTTTAGCAAAAATTACAATAATATATAGAGGTACTGGAGATGCATAATGGCTCCAACATGTATACCTCCCCTGCATAGTGAGATATGGTAAAGCTAGTACGAGAAAGCTTCGGTTTGATAAAGCGCTTGTTTTTTGTAAATGTCTGGTATAACTTCTGAGCAAATGTTTCATGTGTGGATTTAGGAAACATACTGCGAAGCAAAAAGACAAACATGAATCCAACCAAAAGGAAGAATTTAAAGAATTCAAGCTTGAGTACAATTGTTCATAAAAATGAAAATTAGAGGATAAAAAACACAAAAACTAGAGCAAGTTAACTTCTAATTAAGGTAAGAATTCTGATTCCATCAACTTCATAAAAAATTGCATGATTAAATATTATCTACATACCAGGCTTCATCTAAAAGTGCAATTATCCCTCCAGGTTTCTGGAAACAGAAAAGAAAAAAAAAAGATTAAACAATAACTCAAGTGAAATGGAATGAGGAAACCGTAGACTTCTGTTATTCTTTCAGATGAAGGAATCCCACATTATGAGTTTGTAGTCATGTAAACTATGCTAGCCATTTTGGATAATAAACAAGAATGCAGCAAGCAACAATCTGTCACCTTTTCAATCAGATCCAACACATCTTGGTTATCAACAAACTCAATGTAGCTCCAATTGATTTCTTCTTTTGTATATTCTTCCTGTTCCATCTTAAAGACATGCTGCAACATGCAATTACCAAAAGATTTTGATTAAGACTGAACTAAACTATTATCATTAAAATTAGGAAGTGAGAACTATGCCAAAAGTTTCTGACCTGATTGAAATGTTGTTGCAACTTCTCATTTGTAAAATTGATACAGAACTGCTCAAAACTATGGAAAAGGAAACTTGTCAGCTGCAAGACTAGATCGTACATTGTAAACAATATTTGAAGTTGAAAGTTTACCTATTGAACTTAAAGCTCTCAAACCCATAAATATCAAGAACTCCAATCAATGTCTTTGAGTTTGGATCTTGACCAATTGAGATGTTAATTTTCTCCACAAGCCTGTTGCATTAAAGAGAATTTAACGTAAGAATCAAAAACAGTGGTTAGAATACATGTGTTTGATACTATACGACAACAGATGTTCATGGCTAAACATGCATGGACACAACAAACACGTACAAATAAAACCACTGTAAGGAAGTTCGATTACCAGTCAAACAAACGTGAATAAATAGTTTTGGCTAAGGCATCTCTGCTAGCCAATGCAGAAAGAGGGTCAAGAGTCCTTGTAATGATTTCTTCTGGTGTTACCATTACACGCTTAATGAGAGCATCTTCCAAGCTCTTAGGATCACACCTACAATAAAGAATAATTGATATGTCATTAATAAAAAGGTAATAATATGAGATTCAAAATGCATCAAATGTAGGAAATGATAAAAGGAGCATACTTAAGCAACTCAGCTGTCGTCTTCAGATGGAATCTAGACTTCTCATCCTTAATGACAGAAGAGTCAATATCCTCTCCTTTTGCAAATTCAACATTGCCAAGATGCAGAATTGCAGCTACTACCAAAAAAATTGCATCCTGGAAAAGAAGAATTATTATCAAACTGAATGTAACACCACACAATCTATCTTAGCACATCTGAGAACACCGACCTGCTCTTCTTCACTGATCCCAACTACATCCATAGCCCTTCGGGTTGCAAGATATTCTTCACCGTCATCTATTCCATCCAGCTCATAGCAACTGGATTGATTCAAGTAATGGAATTGTTTGGGGTCTCCCAACTTAAATTTATCTCTCTCCTGAAAGATTTTAAGAAGCAACAATGAACTGTAACCATCCATCACAGGTATAGAACAGCAAAACATATGACGGATGGTGAGGTGTGTGGTTCAATGTCAAATACATTTTAAATACCTCAGGCGGCGAAGCACAAAGAAGGTAAAAACAATGATAGTTTCTTTCAGGATCTGAGATTTGGCAAACTCGAGACCTTTCAAGCAAATAAGTCCTTATAGCTGCCCCAGAGATCCTCCCATTCTTGTCAAATTGAATCTCCACGAATTTACCAAACCGACTGCAATGTGCAAACAGAACAGACATTGAGAGAGTAAACTGTGAAAAGGGAAAGATGTACACCAAATTTCCCTGACATCAGTTGTATGATTTATGTATTAAGATATACAAAAATGATGTAGGCTTGTGTGGCCGGCCAACACAGATTTTACCGAACCAGAACAAAGTATCCAGTCAGAATTTTCTTATAATCTCAAGACAATCTCTCTTCCTTATTAACAATAGAATACTGTTAGATATATATTATATTATTATCTTGCATTTCTTCTTGCACATTGTCCATCATTCATTTGACAGTTAAATGCACGATATGGGAACCAGACACATTTACACTACAATCTTTCTGGCATTGGTGAAACCATGATTCAACTTGTCAAGCTCGGGAATGAAAATACTCACCTGGAGTTGTTGTTTCTGACAGTTTTGGCATTTCCAAATGCTTCAAGAACTGGATTGGACTGTGAATAATCAACCAGAAAATTAATCCAGGTAACAATATTCATCCCATTTGAACTTAAACAATATTACATTTTCAAGATAATATATGGACCACAGTCTAAAGGCAGAATATAGTCTCATCATACTTCTAGAACTTGTTGTTCAACTGTCCGCCCTTCTACACCAATTCGACCTCCAAGGTATGCAAGATATCGCATAAGCATCTTTGTTGTCTCTGTTTTACCAGCACCACTCTCTCCACTAACCAGAATTGAATTGCTTTTTCCCTCATTGATCATTGCTCTGTTATATAAAATACTCAAATAGTAAGAACGTGATGGGAAGAAATGTGGGGGAACTGAGAACATAAATATTGCACCTGATAGGATATATTTAAGTTACCTATATGCAACATCTGCAATTGCAAAAACATGAGGGCTTAACTCCCCAAATTGGGCTCCTTTATATTGTTCCATCATATGCACGTCATACAAATGTGGTAACCTTTGAAATGGATTTACTGCAATCAAAATATTTCCAGTGTATGTCTGGAAAGATATACAAGGATAATACAACAAGACAGTCAAAAACTTTTCATTTCAACTCAAAAATTCCTCCAGCACTACTAACGAACAGAGAAAACTTTGTATCTTACATATATTTCATTGAGTTCATATCTGGCTGCCAAATTATTCAGAACTCCTGGTTCATGCAAATATGACAGCTTTGTCATGTCATCCACACCTCCAGGAGGAGCTTCAGTATCCTCGGGAAAGACTTTTGAGATATTTGAAACAACCTGCAACCAGATTTTCAGTTAGTGAACGTTATAATACCTAGCATAAAGTATATCATGATTAGTCGTACATCAAATTTCCACATTAAAATTTGATGATCAAAAAAACCAATTTCATTTGCATAGAGAAGTTTCCAATGCAACAAAAACATATCTCTCATCACACAGTAAATACATTAAGTATGGCTCACCGTTTTCCCATTTTTGGTACGTATGTGAACTTCTTCACCACTAATACGGAAAACTTCTCCACCAATCCATGCTTCCTTTGGATCTTCAACCCAGACATGAGAACCTACAATAATGTTAACTGGTGGAGCCTGCAAACACAAACACGTTAGAATGGAAAAGATAAAACGAATACAATAAACTATTGTTCACAAACAGCACATAAATGAAAAAGAAACATTTCTCAAGAGAACTATTTTATAGCTCAACTTTTTGGATTTTATAAAATCAATGAAGTGTTTTAGTAACAACTTTCTACCATAATGGAATAGAGTCAATAGGAATTCGATCCAAAAGTAAACCTTATACGAGTGAGTTCATAATAAGTTCAACTATAAATAATACAGGTGTCCAAAGTATTTCATCGAAAATTGTTGGAAAGCTGTTTGAAAATTTAACTTAAAAGTTGAATCAAATAACGTACTCAATGGCTATAAAATTCTTTAGAAGACAAATGTAAGTGAAAATTTACACTAAAATCATATTGGTGGCTGGAAAAATCCATGAAGAAAAGTAATAGGACCCCAACATGTATCTAACAAAATTCAACAGTTGTTCAAAACAAAAAACAAAAAATCAACAAATTGTTCACGGACTTTAAAACCACTAAAGGAAACTAAAACAAGAAATACGGCTAAAAACCAGAAGTAGCAGACAATAAATTTACAATTGCAGCAACATTGCCACAGACACCCCTCCAACATCTTCGACCTCCATTTCAATATTTGACTTAATGTTGACTATGAAGCCACATTCAAAGTTTATGGCACAACTAACCACACTACTTCCAAAAGCTCCATTTCTTATATATATTGAAAGGCCGCGAACAACTATTATGCATGAAAGTTGCAATGCCAACGAACATCCAGAATTCAAAATCCTTCTAGCATGACGGGAGCCGTCCAAGTCCTTGTTAATTGACTAAAATGGACCACCACCCTCTCACTAATTTCAAAAATTACCTTGCCATGTCATTTCGTATGGAATTAGAACCTCTTATGGTAAGTAAATTATTCCCCATCCACTTCACCTATCACATGATTACGCATATGACTAAACTCAGCCGAATCTATCAAGTAGAATTGGATTGTTTAGACCACAATGCCTCTACTAGACAATCTTAATGCTCTTAGCATCAAAATCCAACAATACATTTTTTTCATCTCTTTGTTCCTCTTGTAGCGGCCATAGCTACCGATGCATATTCATTGAATTTGAATTTCGCAAACCCTTTTCGCATCGCAACCAATAAAAGCTGACAATTCAAAAATTAAAAATTAAACATTTGTGCCTGTTTTTGCAAATTTCTTATCTTTTCAATTGCTACATGATTTGAGCTACAAAACTAAAAACCATACAATCAATCCGGAGCTTCGGATAATCAAACTTTCAGCAAATTAAGCCAAACCAACAATTTCACTAATAAAAAAAAAACTAAATCAAAATGAAACTTGCATAATCAAACTTCAGCTAAGCTAACCAATCAATCAAATAAATCAAACTAATCAACCATTTCAACATATTTCTTTCAAGTTACCATATCGATTGCACAGAGCGATCTCCTCTGCTATGACATCCGATACAGGACAGAGGCAAACAGCAAGTGATTCGGCGAGTCAGATCGGAGCGAACCGGACCGGAAGCTTTGAACTTTCAGCCGCAATACCGACAAACAAATTTGAACTTCGAGCCGGCGAAGACGAGAAGGGAAAGCGTACAAAGCAGACGATAAAATTCTCGGCCCCTTTCTTCCGAAGCTTTTTTTTCTTTTTTTTTTCGATTTTTTTGTTTCTCTCTCTAGAAATCGAGGTGTGGAAGCTTAAATACGAAAAAGCCTTGAAAGCTTCTACGTCTCTCTGTCTCTTTCTCTCTCTAAGTTTTTGAGTCTTTCTCTCTCCAAGTTGTTGAGTCCTTCTCTCTCTAAAAGTTTTTGAAGTTGTGCGCTCTCCGTTGTTGCTTGCGGCTGTGCGTTTCGGACAGTTAGAGTATTTTTCTACTTTTTTTATTTTACTGGTCTGGTCAGCAGGGGTCCTAGAGAGAGAAAGTAGAGAGAGAAAGGAGGAAATGCTTCGTGAGCTCCACAAAAGTTGGCTTTCGGCTCTAAAACCGACAGATTAGAATCAAAATCTATGTTTATTGGGTAGATACGTCTTTTTAAATTACGAAAAAACCCTTCTTCATTTTAAGAGGTATTTTTTTCTACCGACTTTGACTAAACGCTCATGTACAAGCTGCTAAAATACATTAGGAAACTATTATTTGTATTGACTAACATATACTATTTAGATATCACATATATTTGATAAGCATCACTCATCTTCAATGATGACGCTCAGTAATGTAGCGGAATTTAGAATATGGATATTTATGGAAATGTATCATGGACGGAATTAGTGAAAGGTAATAATACCTTGTAAATATCTATTTAACTTCATTATTGTAATATGTTTTCAATGTAGATAAAACGGTATAAATGATTAAAATGCACACGAGATTTATAGATTTATGATCCAATTACGGTTATTGAGAATCTTATAAGAATTAAGGAATGTATGGAATTCATAATTATTATGAATTTTTGCGATATTATTTGAAACTGTAATGAACTAAGTTTCAAATTTTCATAATTCTTTATTCAAAAGTAAAAACAAAATATAGTATTTTCAATTTGAATTTGTGTTGTTGGAGTAATTAATCACTATTTTACCAACTTTTTGACTTGACTAATTTGCACAAGGCCGATTTGAGCAACTACATTAGTAGTTTTTTTATCACCAATTCACCAAGGAGGTTAAAATGGTAATTCGCACAACGCCAAACGACCAATATATTCTTATGAATAGAATTACGTTTTACGACATGACAAACCGATATCCGCCTACAATTCGCTGGCGCCTGAATTTTGTATTGCCTCTAAATACTTGGGCTGGAGGAAACATTCCGTGTAAACACTCACACTGTATGTTGGGTGTCCGTGGATTGCCAATTTTTTTTTTTTTGGATACAAAAGTAAAGTTCTTTTTTTTTTCTTTTTTTTTTTTTTGAGAGAACTAGTAAAGTTATTTACCAAAACACAAACTTACAACACAAAGGCCCAAAGACAAAAAATACAAGCAAGAAAGAGTGGGCCAGCCTAACAAACCAAAAATGAGTTCAACCAAAAGTTGAGGCCCTAAGCAGAAAGAAAGCCAAAAAAACTGAGAATTCCACTGCAACCACCGCCGCAGCAGTGCATCTCGACCCACACAACTCCATGCCCCAACCAAGTATCGCCTCGTCGATCACCATCATTCAAACCCAATCATCCCTCCGAGCACAACCACAAAGTGAAGAGAACCAGCAACCAAGTGAAAGAAGCTCGTGGGATTCCACTCGCAACACTGCCAACAAAGGCAAACATTTATTCACCATCTCGGTGGGCTGCAATAAATCGTGGTGAAGCGTGACTGCATATCGAAGCTTGAATAAACAAGGAGGAAGAACACATATGGGGTGAGAAGAAAAGGGCAAACCGAAATGGAGAATAGGGGAAAAGCAGTAGAAGGGAGATAAGGAGGAGACAAAGAAAGAGAGGAAATAACAACCACTAACCCATGCCACAGCTAGAATCGGCGACACCGAATTTGAACCCAATGGAACCCACTCACACCAACTGTGAGAATCGCCTTTAAACAGAGGGTCTCTCATAGGGTGAGAAAAAAGTAGCTAACGCAGGCTTAATTTGTGTTCCCCATGGCCACAAAGTATGAGATTCGTTATTTAGGTACCAAAAAAGGATTTGAGAGAGGTTATATTTAAACCATGAGATTTGATATTCACAACCCTATTAACAAAGAATGTGTTGAAGTAAAAATGAGTGTGTTTCAGCCACGCCAATTGTTATGACCTTTGGTCACCATCCTTTGATCAAAAACCAAATTATAAATTAGAGCTATGATAATCTTTTGGAACTAATTTTTTCCCTAATTTCTTTTACTAATTAGAAAGCAAAAGAATTTAGTTATATTTGGATCATATTTCACGTGGGTGGCTCCAAAATTTATGATATTATTCAAAATATTTGTGGTTCAATTAAATAACTATTGACTCGATTGCTTACGAAAATAAATAAATATTGACACAATTAACTCATAAAATAAATAAATAAATATTCTCAAACAACTTACGAAAATAAATAAATATTAACTCATAAAATAAATAAATAAATAAATAAAGATTGACGGACACGATTCATGGATGCTCGTGCATGTGGATTTTTTTTATTATTATTTTTGTTTAGTTTAAGAAGAGGGGGCAATTTTTGACATTTTGAATGTTTCACCGAATCTTGCCTCTCCCATTATATATAAAGATTCACCAAATGTATTTGATTTTCTTCTGCTTTCAGTATCACTAGCAATTATCGAATAATAAATTTGTGTATCACAAATTATATACCCGAACATGTTGCAACAAAATTGTAATATCCCGAAAATTTTAAGTGGGGATTAAGAGTGAATCACTTGTGGTCTTTGTTAGCAAAAATTGATTTGCCTTATTTGAGGTTAGATCAATTGGCCTTTGGCCATTAAAAGTTTTTAAAAAAAATAAAAATAAATAAAATTAAAAAAAGGGTAAAGTTGACGTTTAGGATATAAAAAAAGGGGATGGGTTATAGAAATCCCCATTTAGCTGCTTTCCCTCCAGCCAAAAGTAATGAAAGGGGTTTACCCCTTTTAGCTCTTCACTTGTCAAAAAGAAAATCTAAGGAAGAGGAGTTTAGTTTTCTTTGCTTGTGAAGATTAGAACAATTGAGGATCTTTCTTTTGTCTCCATTTAAGGTATCTATTTCTTACCTTTGGGATCTATTTGATTTTTTTGGTTTGTTAACCCATGAATTAGTTTGGGTGGGAGTAAAAGAACATGAAGGTATCATAGTTCATGTTATAGTTTTAGAGTTGAGCACCAAGTGTTTGATTTAAGTCTCCAATTAACCTTGAATTAGGGTATGTTGTTAGATATTTGTATAAGTGGTGTGTAATGATTTTTCTTGTTTATAGATAAGGAAGAGAACGGCAAGGGGATGGCACAAGTCGACGAACACCCTGGAAGTTGAATATCAATAAATTGTGTTGAGGTAGGGGAGTTTTAATCAAAAATAAAATATTTTGGTTTTTCATTTTTACTTGATCAAGGATTGATGGCATTTGAGCATTATTTGAAGCTTACTTAAAATGTTTTCTTTTTCGATTATGTGAAAGAAGTGAAGAAAATATTTCACTATGGTTTAATCTTAATGATTCGAATTCCGTTACTACAATTTTGGTGAGTTTAAAGTGATTGAAATGATTTTTCAAGATTTTGTTTTGATGTGCATGCCTCTTATTTTGCTCAATATCAAATACTGAAGCATCTCAATACGAATGTTCAAATTGTGAAAGTAGATGGAAAGTAGTGTAATACCTGTGTAGTTGAGAATGTTGAGAAATGTATGAATGGACACAATGACCCATGAAGTTGTTTGATTATGGGCACAATGACCCAAGGTTCCCCGGGAAAAGCTCCATGTGTGGGGGGGGGGGGGCTATGAGAATGAGTTACGAAAGTGATAAATACATGTGATATGTATATTGGCCAGGTATATTACGGTTCTTTCCAATCTGCTTGTCACTTGTTTGGGATAAAAGAAGATCTTTGTGATTTGGTGTGCTAGTGATTCTTTAATGATAATGGCTTTGTTATCCTTATGACAAAAGAAGTGATTTTTGAACTTGTGTGTTGTACCGTTGTGTTGACCCTAAAAACTACCAAGCCTACGTGGCACGCAGGCCGAGTAATCTATAAGCTAACTACGTCCTTCGGTGAATGCGGGGCGTGCCAACTCGTCGGCCGAGCTCGGCCGAGGAGTAAAAATTTGTTGATGTTGGGTGCGCGGCTGACTTCTGCGTCTTGCGATTGCGGCCGAGAAAGGAACACGTCTCGGCCTCTTGGGCTCTCGAACTTGAAGACAAGGTTACTATTCTTACGAAGTTCAATATCAAATTCGGCTTTCAATGTGCCGAATGTAATAACTTGTAACACCTCACTTCGCCGAGAAGACTGATGAGATGACCTCGACCAATAAGGATTCAGGAATCCTTCTCGACCGAGACTTGGATTGGTAATCAACTGTCATCGCCGCAGTGCTGTTGATGCCAACGGAAGATGCTGCGAGACCGACTGATTCTACGGTGACAGAGCTATCTATGACGACTTAAGATATCACCGGTTACTTTCACAGTGCTGTTAATGCCAACGGAAGATGTGTCAGCGAAAAGAGAAAATAAAATATCTCAAAGTTGTTGAGAGGGTTTGCGCAGGGCAGTTTTGTGTTGAATTGGAGGTCCCTTTTGTGTTCCATGACCCCTTGTATTTATAGTGGCTACATATCTGCTCACAGCCTGATTCTCGAGTAGAGTCTTATTTCAAATTCCCATGTATCTGACGTGACTTAGATAACCTTCTGTAAACAACCACCAATTATATATATATATATATATATATATATATATATATATATATATATATATATATATATAATAGCCTTTCACACGGCATCAGGCTAACCTTCTGCCACTTCCATCTAGGCTTATCACATCACATTCCTAATCCACCTAGGCTTCTCTCTCATCACCAAAACTCCATCAGTAGCCTTTATCTAACCAACAATTAATTTGCACGCAAATGGCTGCTTAACCAGATAAGAGTCCCAAAGCTTGAGATATAGTTTGCATCCCATTTATCTTATATAAAAATAATTCTTTACTAAAAGATAATTATTATGATAAAACCATAATAATATCTTTTAATAATAAAATTATCTTCACCTTCTCATCCATCGGTCTGACACTACGCTCAACCAACGGCCTTGATTGCACGGGCCGATGGTGTAAATTTGGGTCCAAACACGTTGTTATCAAGCTACTAATGCTCCGAAACCTTTTGTTTTTCTGTCATATGTTACTTTCCATAAATTTTTTAGCATATTTAAAATTGTTGGATTACGTGGTGGTGAAAATAAACGGTTTTGAATCACTCTTATTACTTTCGGCATGCACTAGAGATTTTAAATGACTATGGACTTACCCCTATTGGGCATTTTATGCTCACACCGTTTTTCTAAACATGTACTTTCAGGTGTGTAGAGTCGATTAGTTGATTTTCAAGTGGTAACTCTAGTGTGGGTTAGTTGACGGGAGTCCAGGCGTACACTTCTTTTGGGTGAGTTGCCAAAGTGTTTGTATAGTTAGTTTCTGTTTGTAAATGATTCTTTTGTGGCGTAGTAGACTAAAATGATGTCGACCTCGATGGGTTGGAGATTCTACTTACATGGGCTATGAAAACCATGTATGTATAACTACTCGTCTTTTGGCTTGTATAGTTTTGCTCATGTACATTTTCCTCAAATGGCCTGAAAATGTTTTCTTGTTAGAAGCCCCAAAAGTCTTTTGTGAACTTATTTTAATATGTAAGATTTTATGAATGGCTTTTGAATAACCACTATGAATTTGGTTATGTTTAAAACTGTAGGTGTGTATCTATTACCTAAGTGGTATGTTGCAAAAATTCAGATTTTTGTTCTTTGGAATATAGATAGTTTTATATGCAAAGTAATTTGGTGCTGCTGAAGTTGTTTTTACAGGAAAACAGCAGCATGCCTGTTTTAGTTTTAACATTTTCCTATACTTCCCGAACTCGAAAATCAATGAAATTTTGACACAACTTAGTTTCATGGGTCTACTTTGGATCTGGAAATTTTCACCCATTTTGGTTGAATGAGCTATTTTCGGTGAATTTTACGGTTCAGGTCGCTTTTGTAGTTTGTATTACCATGAGATCTTTAACTCTATTTCTTTAAATTGACTTTTGTAGTTTAACTTTATGGAAATTGGGGGATTTAAATTTTTGTCGACATAATCTTAAGATGAGATTTGTTTTGCATCCTTAAACGACCCCTTTGTTCTATTTATTTTACTTAATCTCACACCTCAAGTTTTGGGGTGTGACAAAAACTATACACAACCTAATTTGATAAGTTGCTTGTAGCATACCTACAAACGGAAATCCCTTGATATATTGGGCGTAAGCATGGTGAGACTGTTACTATTTAGGCCTAAACTACAAGTGAATTAATGTTAACATCACAATTTGGGTTAGCTCTTTTAGTTCTCAATCTGGTTTGGTTCAATTTAAGTTCAAACGAGTAGCATTATTGAACCAAATCAATCGTTTTATTGACCAATTTGATTCAATTTTTTTTCCTCCGTAAACAAGTTAGCAAATATTCTAATGTAGCTGACATATATCTATAAGTCGACCAAGAGTTAAAATAAGAAAATTGAAAGATGATCAACGTGTTAGAAACAAAGTATGGAGTAGGAGAAAATAGAGAGAGAGAAGAGAGACATTGGGCGAGGAATTGACGTACAATTTTTTTCTTATTAGAGTGTCTATTAATGACAAGGAATTTACGTAGAAAGATATTCAATTATTAAGATATTACATATTATTGAAGTAGAACGTGAATAGTCACATAATGAATAATATTGACAACACTTTACACACACAAAAAAAAGTAATGAGATTTCATAATAATAATGAAATTTCAATACATTTCTAGGGATGGCAACAAGACAGATTGAGTTCGGATGTGTCATCCCCATAACCAAACCCGTTTAATTTCCCCGAACACAAAAGCGTAAAATCCCTGAACGGGGATTCCCTGTAACCAAATCCATTGGGTTCATATTCCACATCGGATAACGGTTTTTCCCATTATGATATTTCTTTCTTGTGAAAAATTAAGCAAATGTTTGTAACTCTTTCTAAAATTCAACTAATAAAATAGTGATTCTTAAACAACATTACTTAGCTATTCTAGAAAAGTTCATCATAATTCAAAGTACTTCAGAGAAAAAAAAGGAAATTCAGTAGAAAAAAAATATCCAAAATGCTCCAGCTAAGAGCAATTCCACCGGAGTGGAATTTGCCCAGGACCCAGGAGAAAAACAGGGCCAGCACCCTGTCAACCAAGTCCACCCCTCAATTTGACTGGTACCCAGCCAGAGCTGGGCAAGAGCCCAGCCCAAAACAGACTGAGCAAGAAGCTGGGCAGTTTGCCTGGCGCGTGCGCTTCACGCAGGCGCTGCCGCGAGTAGCCGACAGGGCTGTCAGCCCACTTGTGCTCCGGATCCCATCAGCGACGTGGCATTCTTATATCCGTTGGATTTCCAACGGCTAGTTTTTCTAGACCGTTGGATTTCCAACGGTAAAAAAAATTTAAATTTTACTTTTAAAATATACCGTCCGATCACAGATCAACGGTCCACGTTAATTAACTAATTAAAATTTATTAAAACATACAGAAAAAATATTAAAAAATACATAAAATTTAAAAAAAAAATTATTTATTTTTTCTATAAATACCTAACTCTCATCTTCCACCTTACACCACATTTCAATATTTTCTACACTTTCTACCAAAGCTTTCATATACTTTTTGTGTGAAAAAAAATACCAAAAAATTTGTGGTTGAAGAATAAAGTGTATTTGATGAGTTTATGTAATTTCATTTTAGTGTGTTTTTTTTTTAGTTTATTTGATGAGTATGTAATTTTATTTTAGTGTGTTTTTTTTTTAAGTTTATTTGAAATTTTATCTGAAATTGGTTAAAAATCTTATCCGAAATAAACTTAAAAAAAAAACACACCAAATAAATGCGCTGGGTACCAGCGCATTTTTTTAGGGGTGGAGATGCCTTGGCCTATTACTGTTCACTCCAGTCTATTACTGTTCATTTGAGTGGATAAATGCGCTGGGTGCTGGCGCAAAGTCCTTGGGGGTGGACTTGCTCTAATGCATTGCCCACATAACATATTAACATCTAATATTTCTAACGTCCACAAAACAAGAAGCAATGCTTCATAATGTTCATCCCTTACGACCATCTTCATGATGTTCCTTATCCACATACATATAATCAAAGTTTGAGCAGCAATTGAGTAGCAACCAATATGTTCATCATCATCAGAAGAATCTGTTTATAAAACAACAGCCTAAATTAGTTTGTAAAATTCAATGCACAGCAGGATCTGCTCAAACAGTAAGTAATAACACAATAAAATTATCTAATTAGCAGAATCTGCTCAAAATCGCGCTAAAGCTAGGGCGTCACCCGTAAGTGGCGCGCTGTGTGGCCTGAGCACAGTGATAAATGAGCAAGGGTCGCTGTATCTCCATCGGCACCCGGATGCAGTGTTAAATGAGCAAGGGGGCCATAGAAACTTCTTTTCGAACGACTCCACTCAAAGTTGTTTGGGAGCATATGCTCCTATCAACTTTACCCGGGACACACAAAAGAAGTACTTTGATCCTATTAGACGGGGGAGGGTGAAGAAGCTAGGACAGAAGGGTAGAGTTCAAGAGAGCAAAATGCGTTTAGGAACGTGGAATATAGGAACCTTAACGGGAAAATCTATGGAAGTAGTGGAAGTTATGGTGAGGAGAAGGATAAATATTATGTGCCTACAAGAAACTAAGTGGGTTGGTAGTAAGGCAAAGGATCTAGAAAACTCAGGGTTTAAACTTTGGTATTCGGGCACAAATAGAACGAGAAACGGTGTTGGCATCATCGTGGACAAGACCTTGGTACAAGATGTTGTAGATGTCAAGAGGGTAGGAGATAGAATCATGGCAATCAAGATTGTAATAGGACAAGAACTTATCAATGTGATTAGTGCGTACGCACCTCAAGTAGGGTTGGATACGAGTTCGAAGGAGAAATTTTGGGAAGATCTTGGAGACTTGGTGCAAGGAATTGCTCAGACGGAGAAGTTATTTATAGGAGGAGATTTAAATGGACACGTGGGCAGGGAGACAGGCAACTATGGAGGTTTTCATGGTGGCCATGGTTTTGGGGAGAGAAACGAGGATGGGGAAGCTATCTTGGATTTTGCAATGGCATATGATCTCTTCTTAGCCAACACCTTCTTTAAGAAGAGAGAAGAACATGTGATCACCTACAAGAGTGGGTCGTCAAAAACACAAATAGATTTTCTTCTAATGAGGAAAGGGGATCGTATAACTTGTAAGGATTGCAAAGTTATACCAGGAGAGAGCGTGGCTAATCAACATCGCTTGTTGGTGATGGATGTACATATCAAAAGAGTAAGACAAAAGAACAAGACTTGGAAGTGCCCAAGGACTAGATGGTGGAATCTAAAAGAAGAAAAACAAGCCATTTTCAAAGAGAAGGTAATCACCCAATGTGTGTGGGATAGAGAGGGGGAAGCTAGCCAAATGTGGGATTCCATGGCTAGTTGTATCCGAAAAGTAGCAAAAGAGGTATTAGGAGAGTCCAAGGGCTTTGCCCCACACCAAAAGGAATCTTGGTGGTGGAATGAGGAGGTACAAACAAAGGTGAAGGCTAAGAAGGAATGTTGTAAAGCCTTATACAAGGAGAGGACTGATGAAAATGGTGAAAGGTATAGAAAAGCGAAGCAAGAGGCGAAGAAAGCTGTCAGAGAAGCTAAGTTAGCGGCTTACGACGATATGTATAAACGACTAGATACCAAAGAAGGAGAGTTGGATATCTATAAACTATCTAGAGCAAGGGAAAAGAAGACAAGGGACCTAAACCAAGTGAGGTGCATCAAGGATGAGGATGGAAAGGTTCTTGCTACAGAGAACGCGGTTAAAGACAGATGGAGAGGTTATTTTCATAATCTTTTCAATGAAGGACATGAAGTGAGTGCTTCTTTAGGGGAGTTGAGTAACTCAGAAGAGTGTAGAAACTACTCTTTTTATCGTCGAATCCGGAAGGAAGAAGTGGTTGTAGCTTTGAAGAAGATGAAGCATAAAAAAGCAATAGGCCCAGACGATATACCAATCGAAGTGTGGAAACTTTTGGGAGAGACAGGTATAACATGGCTCACTGACCTTTTCAATAGGATTTTGAAAACGAAGAAGATGCCAAATGAGTGGCGAATGAGCACTTTGGTGCCTATCTACAAGAATAAGGGCGACGTACAAAATTGCATGAACTATAGGGGTATTAAGCTAATGAGTCATACAATGAAGCTCTGGGAGAGAGTCATTGAGCATAGATTGAGGCAAGAGACACGGGTTTCGGACAACCAATTCGGGTTCATGCCAGGGCGCTCAACCATGGAGGCAATCTATCTCTTACGAAGATTGATGGAAAGATATAGAGATGGGAAAAAGGATTTACACATGGTCTTTATAGATTTGGAAAAAGCGTATGATAGGGTCCCAAGAGACATTCTTTGGAGGATTTTAGAGAAGAAAGGAGTACGAGTAGCATATATCCAAGCTATAAAGGATATGTATGAAGGAGCAAAGACTGCCGTAAGAACTCATGAAGGACAAACCGAAAGCTTTCCCATAACTGTAGGATTACATCAAGGCTCATCCTTAAGTCCTTACCTTTTTGCATTGGTAATGGATGAGTTAACACGACATATTCAAGATGATATTCCTTGGTGTATGCTTTTCGCAGACGATATAGTGTTGATAGATGAAACTCAGGAAGGGGTAAATGCAAAGCTTAACCTTTGGAGAGAAGTGTTGGAATCTAAAGGTCTTCGCCTAAGCCGATCAAAGACAGAATATATGGAGTGCAAGTTCAGTGCAAATGGAGGCCAAAACGAGTTAGGGGTGAGGATCGGAGATCAAGAAATACCAAAGAGCGACCGTTTTCGTTACCTAGGATCTATCTTGCAAAAGAACGGAGAATTAGATGGAGATCTCAACCATAGAATATAAGCTGGATGGATGAAGTGGAAGAGTGCATCCGGCGTGTTGTGTGACCGCCGTATGCCACTGAAGCTCAAGGGAAAATTTTATAGGACGGCAATAAGGCCGGCGATGCTGTATGGCACAGAATGTTGGGCGGTGAAACATCAACACGTACACAAAATGGGTGTAGCGGAGATGAGGATGCTTCGTTGGATGTGTGGGCACACGAGAAAGGATAAGATTAGGAATGAGGATATCCGGGGTAAAGTAGGAGTAGCCGAAATTGAAGGAAAGATGAGAGAAAATCGGTTACGGTGGTTTGGACATGTGCAAAGAAGGCCTACTGACGTTCCGATTAGAAGATGCGACTATGGGACAGAGGTTCAGGGCCGAAGGGGTAGAGGAAGACCTAGGAAAACTTTGGAAGAGACTCTAAGAAAAGACTTAGAGTACTTGGATCTAACGAAGGACATGACACAGGATCGAGCACAATGGCGTTCTAAGATTCATATAGCCGATCCCACTCAGTGACTTGGATTTTCCAAGTCTCCAACCGAGAAGTTTTCCTCACTCGGGAAATTAAGGGAACACTACCCCAACCTACATGCTCCACTCAGAAAGCTTCAACATACAAGCTTTAACAAAAGAAAATTCAAAGAACTTAGCGAAGAAGGCTTTGGTATATTTAACACAATACGTTGAAATGAAGGAAAGCTTATTTATTGATATCCCCGATAAGCTACAAATATGTACATATACATGAGTCAAAATAAGCACACAAGAGGGAGCCTTCACAAAGGTTGCTTAGGAGAAGTCTCAGCAGTCGGTAGAGCCCCAGAAAGAGAAGGCACCGGAGGGGGATCATTTGGAGCCTCAGTACTGGACAGAACCCTAGAAGGAGGAGGCATCAGAGGTTGATCATTTGGAGCTTCATTACGCGGTACAGCCCCAGAAGACGAAGGCAATAAATGCCTTTGGAACAAACCCACAAATCTCTGATGATCAAGTAAAACCTGACCATCAGTTTCCTTCATCTGGTCAAGCTTCCTCTTCATGTTTGTAGCATAGTCATGTGCGAGCCGGTGCAACTGTTTATTCTCATGCTTGAGCCCTCTAATCTCCTGTTTGAGACTCATCACTTCAGCCGCCAATGATTCAACTTGGCGGGTTCGAGCAAATAGGCGTTGGGCCATATTAGACACAGAACCTGCACACTGAACACTGAGAGCCAGCGAATCCTTAACAGCTAACTCATCAGACCGTTTGGAAAGTAGTCTGTTATCTTTGGGAGTGAGAAGGTTCCTGGCCACCACCGCAGCGGTCATATCATTCTTCATCACGGAATCCCCAACGGTAAGAGGACCAGTAGGGGAGACGAAGGATGGGCGCCATATGTTGTCTGGAGAAGGCGGGGCTGCCTCTTCAACAAGGTTCAAGTCAAAACGACGGTCGGAGGGGCCAGACATTTTCAAAGGTGTTGAAGAGAGAAGAGGTCGGACAAATCAAGATCTTAGAAGTCCAAGAATGAAGCTTCTACTGGTGGAGATTCAAGTGTGCTTTGGAACTTAATGCCAGCCCCTATAAAAATCTGCACTCAACGAAGCTTCAGAAATCGAAGAGGCGCCTGCTCAGAAATCGAACAGGTGTTTGCTTTCTCAAAAGCTGGGCTGCTTAGAGATCACGAGGGTTGATCTCAGAAATCGAAGAGGCGTTTGCTTTCTCAAAAGTTGGGCTGCTCAAATACCACGAAGGCCGATCTCAAAAATCGAAGAGGCGCTCGCTTTCTCAAAAGCTGGGCTCCCCAGAGACCACGAGGGCCGATCTTAGAAATCGAAGAGGCACCTACTTTTCCAGCCTTTTCCAGCCTTGTCAGCACCTGTCACACGCACACTCAGTTTTGCGGAAATTATGGGCATTCTGTCAAAGACTTCTGGGGAAGTAGAAAACACATGAATCTTACTGTTCAATCACCCACTTCACATACGCAACAATAGCTCATGGGTACCACAAATAACTTTGCCAAAGTTCTCTGCCAAAGTTGAGCACGTGAAGCTTGCAGCTCCCACTACATCGCTCTGACCAAGAAGGGTAAAAGAATAGCAAAGAAACAGCACTAACAAAGTTTAGACCCATAAATTTTGACGGTCTAGCTACCATATTATTACCCACAAAGGTAAAGGAACAGTACCACTGCTGGATAATTGGAAAGTCCCTGTGTGTCAACCTCTGTGCTTCGTGGCAAGGTAGACTAGCAAACATGCCCAACCTTTACTCACATTCGAGAAAACACTCCCAATAAGATTGCTTGCTCCAAAATCGAAGAGGCACCGTCCTCCGAATCTCGAGAGCCAGACTCCCAACATGACTACTTTCTTAAAAATCGAAGAGAGGGTAAAGGAACAGTACCATTGCTGGATAATTGGAAAGTCCCTGTGTGTCAACCTCTGTGCTTCGTGGTAAGGTAGACTAGCAAACATGCCCAACCTTTACTCACATTCGAGAAAACACTCCCAACAAGATTGCTTGCTCCAAAATCGAAGAGGCACCGCCCTCCGAATCTCGAGAGCCAGACTCCCAACATGATTACTTTCTCAAAAATCGAAGAGACACTGCTCCCCGAATCTCGAGAGCCAGACCCCCAGCATGATTGCTTTCTCAAAAATCGATGAGGCATCGTTCTCCGAATCAATCGAAGAGGCGCTCGCTTTCTCAAAAGCTGGGCTGCTCAGAGACCACGAGGGCCGATCTCAGAAATCGAAGAGGCACCTACTTTTCTAGCCTTGTCAGCACCTGTCACACGCACACTCAGCTTTGCAGAAATTATGGGCATTCTGTCGAAGACTTCTGGTGAAGTAGAAAGCACATGAATCTTACTGTTCAATCACCCACTTCCCACACGCAACAATAGCTCATGGGTACCACAAATAACTTTGCCAAAGTTCTCTGCCAAAGTTGAGCACGTGAAGCTTGCAGCTCCCACTACATCGCTCTGACCAAGAAAGGTAAAAGAATAGCAAAGAAACAGCACTAACAAAAGTTTAGACACATAAATTTTGAAGGTCTAGCTACCATATTATTACCCACAACTGTAAAGGAACAGTACCACTGCTGGATAATTGGAAAGTCCCTGTGTGTCAACCTCTGTGCTTCGTGGCAAGGTAGACTAGCAAACATGCCCAACCTTTACTCACATTCGAGAAAACACTCCCAATAAGATTGCTTGCTCCAAAATCGAAGAGGCACCGTCCTCCGAATCTCGAGAGCCAGACTCCCAACATGACTACTTTCTCAAAATCGAAGAGAGGGTAAAGGAACAGTACCATTGCTGGATAATTGGAAAGTCCCTGTGTGTCAACCTTTGTGCTTCGTGGCAAGGTAGACTAGCAAACATGCCCAACCTTTACTCACATTCGAGACAACACTCCCAACAAGATTGCTTGCTCCAAAATCGAAGAGGCACCGTCCTCCGAATCTCGAGAGCCAGACTCCCAACATGATTACTTCCTCAAAAATCGAAGAGACACTGCTCTCCGAATCTCGAGAGTCATACCCCCATCATGATTGCTTTCTCAAAAATCGAAGAGGCATCGTTCTCCGAATCTCGAGAGCCAGATACCACAGACCACTTTTTCAAAGTGCTCTGACAGAGTTAAAACATGTGAAACTGGCAGCTCCCACTACCGTGCTATGACCAAGCAGGGTAAAGGAATAGCATTACTACTTGTTGTTAGGGAGACTCCTATATATGTCGACCTCCATCCCCAACGGACAGGCAGACCTGCAAAAATGCTCAACCCTTCATCATATCTGAGAGGGCACTCCCAACGAAGCCTTTCGAAATATTCAGCTTTCTTTCCCCCCGATAATACCTCTGCAAACAAGCTATACTAGAGCAAGAATATCTCATATCATCAGGGTTAAAAGCAAGAGTATCCCATATCATGCTTTTTCCCTGTCTTTTCTTTTGGCCTTGTTTTTACCTGCAAGACAAGGAGAAAGAGAGCAATCAGTCAGCACTTGGAATCAAGCTTCCAGCCAGGAACTGACTGCCTGGAACCCCTTACCTGATTACTTACCTGGCATTGCTCTCGAGTACTCATCTTCAACATCTTATGTTTCCAGGGAAGATTCCGCATCTGCTTGAGGAACAGATAGGGCAAGTGCGAAGGATACAAGGAAGCATGTGGAGATAAGCGTAACAGCACACGTGCCGATACATTCATTACTCTGTCAAAAGCAAAAGTATCCCATATCAGCAGGGTGGAACGTACTCTAGATTTGATGGACTTGTTTTGACCCTCAAATTCTTCAGTCGGCCTTATACTCTGGAGGAAACCAGAAAACCCTCCAGCTCAGTTCAAGAATAAGCCTGTGGAAAGTTACTTCTTCAAAAGCAAAAATATCTCATATCATCTCTTCTCATTTTTCTTCTCTTTATCCTTCATGCTGCTGCAAGATGGGGAGAAGGTGAACAATCAGTCGGAGCTCTGATTGCTTACCTTGTCTGTCACCTCTTTCAGCAGACCCCCTAGCTCGGCGACTTGGGGGACTCCTACTACATGGTTTGTATCGCGCTTGACCAAGCCTGAAACTACAAGTAAGCTTCAAGTGAAATTGATACATTACCTTGTGCATCTCCACCAGTTAAAGATACCACCCCTGGATGGAGGAAGAGTACTTCCAGAGAAGATGCCACATCTACCTATGAGACAGATAAGGCAAGTCAAGACGACACCACACTCCGATACTTAGAAGTTTCGTGATTACGAGATCATTCTCCCACAATATTTCCTAATGTCATTTGTACTAAATCATTCACTTGTACTCACTAAATGAGAGCTTGAACCTATGTACTTGTGTAAACCCTTCACAATTAATGAGAACTCTTCTATTCCGTGGACGTAGCCAATCTGGGTGAACCACGTACATCTTGTGTTTGCTTTCCTATCTCTATCCATTTATATACTTATCCACACTAATGACCGGAGCAATCTAGCGAAGATCACAAAAAGCGATCGTTTTCGCTACCTAGGATCTATCTTGCAAGAGAACGGAGAATTAGATGGAGATCTCAACCATAGAATACGAGCTGGATGGAAAGAGTGCATCCGGCGTGTTGTGTGACCGTCGTAGGCCACTGAAGCTCAAGGGAAAATTTTATAGGACGGCAATAAGGCTAGCGATGTTGTATGGCACAGAATGTTGGGTGGTGAAGCATCAACACGTACACAAAATGGGTGTAGCGGAGATGAGGATGCTTCGTGGGATGTGTGGGCACACGAGAAAGGATAAGATTGGGAATGAGGATATCCGAGGTAAAGTAGGAGTAGCCGAAATTGTAGGAAATATGAGAGAAAATCGGCTCCGGTGATTTTGAACATGTGCAAAGAAGGCCGACTGACGCTCCGGTTCGAAGATGTGACTACGGGACAGAGGTTCAGGGCCGAAGGGGTAGAGGAAGACCTAGGACAACTTTGGAAGAGACTCTAAGAAAAGACTTAGAGTACTTGGATCTAACGGAGGACATGCCACAAAACCGAGCGCAATGGCGTTCTAGGATTCATATAGCCGACCCCACTTAGTGGGAAAAGGCTTTGTTGTTGTTGTTGTTGTTGTATAAGTTTCATAAACACAAAACGAAAACGTGCCTAATTTATACACGTGTCCCAAACGGACCTACTAATGAGTCACGACCCTCTCGCTCCTCCTCTCTCCTCCTCCTTATGATCACCCACCACTCCAAACCCCTCCAAAATCCAAACGCCCGCCGCCTCCTTCCACACGCTTCCCCTCTCTTTCCTCTCAGCCATGGCTTCGTCCGCCTTGTTCCACTCCTCTCTCTCCTCCCTCTCCCCTGATCTCCCCGCGTTTTACCAAAACCCCGCATCCAAACGCCCCCCTACCTCCTCACTCTATGTATCCTGCACATCCTCCACATTCGATCCCTCCACCGCATCAAACACCTCCTCGCCCCAGCCCTCTTCCAACAAGACCCGCCGCGCCGCCGACGAGAACATCCGCGACGAGGCCCGCCGCCACCGCTCCCCCCATAACTTATCGGCCAAGTACATCCCGTTCAACTCGGGCTTCGACTCCCCCGAGTCGTACTCGCTCGACGAAATCGTCTACCGCAGCCAATCCGGCGGCCTCCTGGACGTCCAGCACGACATGGAAGCGTTGCGGAAGTTTGATGGCGCGTACTGGCGGAGGCTCTTCGACTCGCGCGTTGGGAAGACCACGTGGCCGTACGGCTCCGGCGTCTGGTCCAAGAAGGAGTGGGTCCTCCCTGAGATCGACGACGACGACATCGTTTCGGCGTTCGAGGGGAACTCCAACCTCTTCTGGGCGGAGCGTTTCGGAAAACAGTTTATGGGCATGAACGATCTCTGGGTCAAGCACTGCGGGATCAGCCACACCGGCAGCTTCAAGGACCTCGGCATGACGGTACTAATCAGCCAGGTCAACCGGCTCAGGAAGCTCAAACGACCGGTCATCGGAGTCGGCTGCGCCTCCACCGGAGACACGTCGGCCGCTCTCTCCGCCTATTGCGCATCCGCAGGTATTCCCTCGATTGTTTTCTTACCGGCGAACAAAATTTCAATGGCGCAATTGGTCCAGCCGATCGCGAACGGCGCGTTTGTGCTGAGCATCGACACCGACTTCGACGGCTGCATGAAGCTAATCAGAGAAATCACGGCCGAATTGCCGATTTACTTGGCGAATTCGCTGAATAGTTTGAGGCTGGAGGGGCAGAAGACGGCGGCGATTGAGATTTTGCAGCAGTTCGATTGGGAAGTGCCCGATTGGGTCATTGTTCCGGGGGGCAATCTCGGCAACATATATGCATTTTACAAAGGGTTCAAAATGTGCCAGGAATTGGGGTTAGTGGATCGAATTCCGCGGATGGTTTGTGCTCAGGCCGCGAATGCAAACCCGCTTTACTTGTATTACAAGTCAGGGTGGAAGGATTTCAAGCCGGTGAAGGCGAATTCGACATTTGCCTCTGCAATACAGATTGGGGATCCCGTTTCCATCGACAGAGCTGTGTATGCTCTGAAGAATTGTGACGGGATTGTGGAGGAAGCCAGTGAGGAGGAGCTGATGGACGCAATGGCAAAAGCCGACTCCACGGGGATGTTTATCTGCCCTCACACCGGCGTTGCCCTAACAGCATTGGATAAGCTCAGGAAGAGTGGTGTCATTGGAGCCGGTGATCGAACTGTGGTGGTCAGTACTGCTCACGGTCTGAAGTTTACGCAGGCGAAAGTTGACTATCACTCGAAGGCCATCCCGGACATGGCTTGCCGGTCCGCTAACCCGCCCACGGAGGTGAAGGCCGAATTCGGGGCGGTGATGGATGTGCTCAAGGATTATCTGTTGAACAAGGCTCCAAAGGAATAAGTGAGAGACTAGGGTTTTAGCAAGTTTTTTGTATTAATGCAACGAAGTATGCCTTTTCGCTGTTGATGCTCGGATTTCAACAGGTTGCTTTTTGGTTAATCCACACAATTAATTTTCAAATTTCGAACCAAGAAGCAGCCACAATCAAACCAAGTTTAATTCTAAGGCTTCACCAATTCGACGGTAAAAGATCCGTCGAATCGGTACGCGCATGCATTCCCTAGACCAACACTAGTTTCTTGTATTACACACAGAACATCAGAACAGGGTGTCAAACAAACCGATTACAAGCGCACGATCTGGTAAATTTCATTTCTCCCCGAGCCAGCTACTTCACGAGTAGTCGTACAGCGATATACTCTTGTCATCGGACACGCTAGCAAGTCTACCGGGCATTCCTCCTGGTCGAAACGCCACTCCCCAGACTTGGTCAGTGTGGTTGCTCATTGTCTGCACAGCTCCCCTCATGCTGATATCCCACAGCCTCACAGTTCTATCACTCGAGCCTGTTGCAACAGCCGCCCCATCACTGCTCACATCCACACTCAGGACCCAGCCTGCGTGACCTGACATAGCCCCGACCAAGGTTTTACCCTCAGCATCATACATGTGCACATGGGCATCATCCGAGCCTGTGAAGAGCAACCGGGGCTCAACGGGAGAAAACACGAGAGACCTCACTGGCATGAAGTGGCCTTCCAGGTGGTGCAGGAACTTGGCGCGATCTGTATCAAAAACAGAAACAGTTCCATCCATCGACCCACAAGCAATGCGTCTCCCATCAGGACTCCAGGCAACCGATAGCACAAACTTCTTGCTGCTGCTTTTGTCAGTTGGCTTGGTTCCTTCGGGGCGAGGAATCGACAATGTGGCTACTATATCCCATGTGGCAGTGTCCCAAACTTTGACGGATGCACTTCCCCCACCTGCCACAGCTAGCATGGTACCCTGATCAAGAGCCACAAGTTAGCATCAATTTGAATAGGCTTTTTATTAGCTAAAATGGTTCCTGAGATTTGCATAACTCATCACTTTGGTCCCTAAGATTTGAAAGCGATAGAATTGGTCCTTGAGTTTGTCCACAATCAATCATTTTAGTCATCACATATAAAATCTCTATTAAATAAGGACAAAAATACTCTCAAATTTTGTCAAATCATTTTGGCCTATATTGAGGGTAATTTTGTTATTTTGATTATTATTTAACATAATTTTTCACCAAATGACCAAAATGATTAATGATGGACGACCATTTCTATCGATTTCAAATCTCAAAAACCAAAGTGAGAAGTTAGACAAATTTCATGGACCATTTTGGCCAAAAAGCCATTTGAATATAACCAAAAGGGTTTGCTTAATACTTCAATTCAGCGCCTCCAAACTTAATTTAGCAAAAATAAAAGATGGTTCTCAATTTGGTCCACTTTGAATATCAGTCTAACAATGAAGAACTAAAAGAGATCAACAACTTTTCGGGAAGAAAAGTCCTGGAACGGTGATACCATTTTGATGGTCTCCAAGCCAATCACGCAATGTCACGTGAGAGATTTCAAATGGTATCTCCAAAGTCAATCACACAATGTCACGTGGAAAATTTAAGAAGCATGGCATTATAAAGCCGGGTAACAGAGTGTGATTGCCTTGAGATACCGACGCATCCCGCGTAGGTAAGCTTGTCTCCAATTGGCATCTCTGACACTATTAGTAAAGCATCCAAGCAAAATACACCATATTCTAAATCCCCAATTATAATTTTAGCATAATTTCCCAAGTAAATAAAAAAAAAAAAAACAAAGCAGAATTAAATGCATACATACAAAAACAACTAAACCAACATTTATATACAAAACTTTACAAAAAAACATTAAAAATCCAAATTTTCCAACAAAGCAAAAATGTACCTGGGGATTGAATCGTAATTGCCACACTTCAGACGGCGGGGCTTCGAGACTGGCCACGGTGTTGTTGGTGTCAACATCAAAGATCCTCACGAAGCTATCGAGCGAGGCCGAGGCGGCGATGCGGCCGGAGGGGTGAGCCGCCACCGAGGCCACGCCGAGACAGTGGCCGGTCATTTTGCCCCGGTTAACCAGCTCGTCCGGTTGCCACAGCCTCACGGTCTCGTCCAGCGACCCGGTTAGCAGCAAAGCAGGTCGGGAATCGGTGGCCGGGACCCACGTCACCGCCCATACCGACTCGTCGTGCGCGTCGTCGATTGATTTCAGTCCGGCGAGCTTCATTGGCGATTGATTTTGGTGAAACGACAAGAACCCTAAGTTTGCTTACTTCTCACTCCTTTCAGTCTTCGATTTTCTGTTTCCCGGAGTTTTTTGGGTTTTATATTTGGGCTAAGATTTTAGCTGGTGTTGAGATTGGGCCTTACCGAAATTTTCGGCCCGTAATTGAGTGGGTTTGTTTACGTATTTGTTTATTTGAGCCCATCGTCAGGTCCGTTCAAGACTGATTTCGAAGGAAGTTCTTTTGCTCGGAAGAGCTTTTTCTGTAAGTGCTTTAGTTCGTTTAATCTAATAAAATACTGGTTCATCTTTCCCTTTCATAATATAGAATAAGGATATGCATTTGGGGTTCAAAACTTCATTATTTCCTAAATTAATGTAATTGTTTCGAACTTTCTTTCCTCCCTCTTACAATAATAATAAAATATTGTTAAATGTGCAATAGCAATCATTGCTATATCTGCAATGTAATAAGAACTAGGATGAGAGGATTGTATACAACTTGCTACATGTATGTTTAGAGAAACAAAATATTGTACTGAATTCATTTCATGCAAATTTCTCGTCTTACAAACATGTAAAAAAGATTGCACACGAAAACAAAATTGGGTCAAACTTGAAAACCCATATACATATACATTGTACTTTAATACAAAATGGCTCTAAGAGGTGAACAAGAACACATTTAGATCCCCCAATCCATACAAATATAGTACGAGCTCCAAGAGGTGAGGAAAAAATAAAGCCACTCAGAACCCGTTGTGTCCAATACACACACAGATCATCAAAACACAATAAACCCAGAATCCAATTCACATCACTATGTATCTACATAAGAGAAAGATTCTGAAGTGTAACTGGAAATATAATCCTGCCGATTCCTATATCTCTAGTCACGTAAACCTCCGATAGATCTTCAATATAACCGGGAATATATTTCCCCTCTTCTTATATCTCTCGTCACATATATCACTGATTGTATGCGAGAATTTTAGCGGTGCTCCAAAAGATTAAAAAAAACCACAATCAGAGCCCTAATGCCTTCCATCTTTTCTTTGCCAGAACGTACCATAATTCTATATCAAAGTGTTAAGATTGAAGGTGAATGTAAAAGTAGAAAATGGTAAGTAAAAAACCAGTGCATGCAGATTAGGGCATCTTCTTTTTCTGCCTCATTGAGTTCATCTTCTCAAGCCTCCACTCATCTTTCAGCCTAGCAATGAAGTTATCAGCTTTCGTATTAACATCTGGGCTAGGGCAGAACACGGAGGATCCGCCGCCGCCGTCCATCGCGTTGACTTTACTCTGTACTTCTGACTTTGACTTCATGTCTTCTTCCTTACGTGGAGATGCATCAACGTCGTCAACGTCCTCCAGTTCAGGAGATCCACAGCGCGAGCTCTGCGCGCTCTGTATCTTAACAAAATCCCCGCGCACAAAAAACTTCAGCTCTGGCATTTTAAACGGTGGAGGTGGTGGAGGCGCCGCAGGAATTAACGGACTCCGGCAGCCGCTATTCACATTCCCATCGTGTAAATAACTGTTCGCCTTTGTTGGCAACGGGGGCCGGCCACTGGAGGCGGAGTGTCGCGGCCGGGAAGTAGCCGGAGGCGGTTGTTTAGGCGGAGTTGGTGGTGCCAGCGGGAAACTAGTATTCCAACTCTTGTGTTTTAGCAATGCCGGCCGCGGTGGCGGTGGTGGCGGAGTCGGAGGCGTCAAGACGGAGTGAACTTTCTTAGTTTTGCTCATTCCCTTTTTGAATATATTGTGAAACACAGAATGTGGCGGCGGCGGAGGGGGCGGTGGAGGAGGTGGGGATGGTGGCTGTCTTGTGAAAAAATATTCCCCTTCTCGGTCTTCTTGTTCGTGTTCAGGCGGAGAAGCAGCGGTTTCGTAAAAGTTTCTGGTACCCGTGACCTTGTGCTGCTTCTTCCTCTTTTTCTGGTTAGACAGAACCGAAGCCCAAACCATCGCTATCTCCTTCTTCACATTGCTCTTTCTACGCTTCGGGTCTGATCTAATCCGAATTGGTGACGGCGGCGCGGCCGGACGTGGCGGCGGAGGCGGCGGCGTCGGTGGCGGAGTTCGAACTTTCTCCAACTCCTCAGCCTCATTAATAACATTTTTATTAACTGCTTTCTCTGTCTTTTGATCTCTCCGTCCAACAGTCTGATACGTCCTCCTCGGTTTCTGATTACGAGGCGGAGGTGGTGGCGTCGAAGGCTTGGATGGCAGCGGAGGAGAAGAGTGAAGCAAAAAAGTATCCACCGGAATCTCCTTAATTACATCAGAGTACTCCTTGGGTCGCCGTTGGTGTGAAACTGGCGGGACACGATGGTAATCGCCGATTTCGAAGTCGTCGAAAAAGGGAAACTGCGACTTGTTGTGATCCCGAGTTTCCCACACCGAGTCCTGCCCGAGTGGCCTCAGATCCGGGTAGGAGCTGCTGCTCCTCCTCAACCGGTCGCCGCCGGATTCAGGCGTCCTGCTATTTGAATATCCAAACCATTGTTGCGGAAGTAGGGATGCAGCTGATTCCGATTCCGATTCCGATATGTTGGCTCTGTTTGTACGAATGTTGTCCAAGGGGTGCGGAAAATTAGTGTCGGGAATGCGATCTTCTTCAGAGGATGATGCGTCGTCGTTTAGCTTGGCGAAGACGCCGCATAGGATTGCGAAAATGACGAGAAACACGTTGAGGGAGTCCCAACTTTTCTTGACGGAAATGGTGGGGCGGAGTAGTTGAGAGGTGAAGGAGAGGAATTGAGGGATGGCGTAGAAGAGGATGATGGAGACGATAATGGGGAACAGGATGATGAGCAACGGTGAACTTAGAAGCGGCGACGGTGAGCGGCGGGGAGGCATGGAGGAGGAGGAGGAGGCGGTGGAGGAGGTGGTGGTGGTGATGGTGAGTTGGGACAAGTAGGTGGGGGGGTGGTGATTTTGGTGGGTCTTTAGGCTTTGTTTACTTGCATTGCATTGCTTTTGATGAGTTGGGGTTTTTGCTAACAGAGATACTACTATGCCGTTTGAAAATGAAATTAATAATGCACGTTCCTTAATTTCTTTTTAACAAAAAACCATTGAGTTACATCAAACATGATATTTGATGAAAGAGATACAAAAAGTAGGCAATTGAAGATAATTAAGAATCTTTTAAACGTCCAACTCATTACTTGGCTCTTATTTGAAACTAAGATAGCTAAGAACCTCTCAAGCGCACAACTCATTACTTTACTCTCTTGAGTTACTTGCACTAAATATCTTGGGTAAATTACATTTTACCCTTTCAGGTTTGTGGTCGATTTCAATTCCTTACAACATTTTTATAACATTCACTTTCATCCCTCACCTACTATTTTATTTCAATTTCATACATCCGTTAGAAAATCTGTTAAGTAAACCGTTAAGTGATGACGTGGCAAATATGAAATCCACATTTGTGTTGACGTGACTGCCAAATTTATACTACGTGGCAAAAAAAAAAAATTTATGCATTTAAAAATAAGTAATTAAAGAAAAGGTAAAAAAAAAAAAAAAAAAAACCTATCATTTTCTCAGCAACCAAACACAACCCATAATCCCAATCTCCTCTACTTTTTCATTGATACCTTCGTCGACTTCTCCGTCAGCAGAAGCCTCTTCTTCGTCAGCAGAAGCCTCTTCTTCTTACCCCAAACCCCCAATCATTCATTTCCCGCCTCCCCTCAAAAGCACCAGAATGCCCTCCCTGCCTGCCACAGCTCCGATGATCTCATGCCCTTGCGCCCACCACTGCAAACCTATTACCATGGAAGAAAATGCCGATATTATCGGTTTTTTGCGCAATGGATATTTAAATAGGTATCCGAATGGTTTTCGTCAAAATATCGCAATATTTTGGAAATATCGCGATATTTTTTTGAACGGTGCAATCAGACTCCGAGCCGAACGTCGGAGAAGAACGCCGAAGATGGTGTGCCTATTCCCGAGCCGATTTCGTCCCAAAAACCTTGCAAAAACACGATTTTTAACTTCAATTTCACATATAAACTTCAAATTTCACGGATGCAAGAGGTAATCAACGATTCAACATATGTGATGTCGGTTTAGAGTTTAGGGTTTCAATGGAATCTCACCTGAAAACTTGTTTTCTTCGAGTCGAAGACGAACCAGATGACTGAGCCAACTCCTTGCTCAGCGGCGCACCGCCACAGACGACTGAGCCAACTCCGACTTCGCCAGAGCCATGATCAACGGTGGCGACACCCAGAAAGCTGGTTTCTGAAAAGGAAGAGGGATTCGAGATTGTCGGACTGAGGAGCAGAACGATCGAGAGAGTGGGAGAATGATCGATAGACCTTGGGTCTCTGTGTGTGTGTGTAGGAGAAGGATCGAGAGAGTGGGAGATCTGTGTGTGTGTGGGAGAATAGAGAAGGGGGAGAAAAGAGCTCAGGCCTTAGAGAAGAAGAAAGAAGGATCGAGAATTCGAGAGAGAGAGAGACGTATGTGTGTGAGATCTGTGTGCGTGTGTGATGGCATGTCTGAGAGAGTGGGAGATCTGTGTGTGTGTGGGAGAATAGAGAAGGGGGAGAAGAGAGCTCAGGCGCCTCAGAGAAAAAGAGAGAAGGATTGAGAATGAGAGAGAGAGAGACGTATGCGTGTGAGATCTGTGTGCGTGTGTTGTGTGCGTGTGTGATGGCATGTCTGTGTGTGTGTGTGCCTGTGTGATCTGACTCACCTGACTAATTGTTCAATCACTTTTTACAATTTCAGACAATTTTCTACATATTTTCTACACTCACAATGTTTGTCAGCTCGCTATATAATCAACTTGATAATGTTAAATCCATCATGCAATGCATTTCCTTCCAATTTTTTGTGATAAACTAATAGATAATTGACTAAATAAACATCCTGCAAAGTTTCAATAAAAATTTCCAAGTTTTTCTTACAATTTCCGTGGTTTCCATGTAATTTTTATCGATATCGATATTATCCCGATATTTCCATCGATATTTCCGTGTTTTCGGACTACCGATATTTCCGATATTACCGATATTTAAATCCTTGCCTATTACCCCCCGTAAGATCGTTTGGTCCCAATCGACGATTTCCAAGTAGACTTGGAAAAGACCAAGGAATCGCTGAGGCTTGCTAAATTGATCAACTCGGAGTCGGGTAAATGGGTCGGAGGGTCTACCACCGTCGTCTAGATATGTGACGTGATGGACCAGGGCAGCGATGAGATTAAAATCCTGAGGGATGGTGGGTGCAAGTTGTAGACGAAAGAAGGGTGGGTGAGATTGCATATGAGATAAAGGAGAAAGGGGGTGGGGGTGATGAGGTAGGAGACGAGTGGGTTTTGGTTGGGGGGTTGCGGGGAAGGAGGTAGGGGTGGGGGGATAGGGTGTTAGGGTTGCAGGGAATGGGAAGGGCTCGGGAAGAAGATAGGTTTGCTTTTTTTTTTTTTATAATTTTAATAAATAGTAATATTTTAAATGAATAAAAATAAAAATAAAATTTTCCACGTGACATAAATTTAGCAGCTACGTCAGCTTTTGATGGATCAATGGATGGAAAATGTAACGAATGTACTATATTGAAATAAAATAGTAGGTGAGGTATGAAAGTGAAATGTTTTAAAGATGTTGTAAGGAATTGAAATCAACCCAAAACATGAGGGGGTAAAATGTAATTTACCCAAATATCTTCTATTGGTATTAAATTTGGTCAGTGATAGGACGTTATTTTGACTAAGAATCGACGTGTTACATGCATTGATCTGAACTATTAATCATGTAGATTTTCTTATGTAGACATGATGTATTACAAAAATATTATCTTTTATGACCAAGATACGTGCTCGTGTGGTTAAATAATAGAGATAAGATTGATATGAAGATGTATAATCAAATAGAAACAAAACTATAAATGTGAATCATGAGGGTGTGTTAGATTGAAACATTCGGACTAATACAAAACTTAATCACGCTTAATGCATACACATAACTTAACTAGTTTTTATAATTGTATGGTAGTGTGTATCACTCAACAATAGTTGTTTGCTAACAACTAGTAGTCTACCGACAAATGGCAACGTTGAGTTGGTAAGAATCATTTTCTACGCCAGACCAAAACTTAGGTTTGAGTTTCGTTGCCGACAATCTCTTATCCAAATTAATATTCTGATATGCCAATTCCTCAAAATCAAAATCAAAATAAATTAAAACTGATTTAAAAAAGAAAGAAAGATAACAATATTAATTTGAAGTATTTCTAAGGCAAGCAAGTTGCAGGTGGAGACAGATCAGTAGAGGACGTGTACGTACGAGTCAACCAATTTTCTTCTTCTCTTCTCTCTTTGTTTGAATGATGGGAGCGTGGTTGCAATAATTGAAATTATACCCTTTTACCATGAAACTACCAAGACTATGCCTCTTGGGGGACAATCTGTCAAAAGAATAATTTTTCCTTTTTCAGAGAAAGGACACTTAATTCTGGAGAATATGCTGTTTTCTAGTCGGTTTTAGGGTTTATGTAAAGCTATGTCCATGATGAGAATAAAGACATGCAAGTGTGTTGTGACGTATATTTTTCCGTGTTTAGCTTTCATCACGTGACTTGAATTTCTGATTGCATAAGATAGACAAACGAAAAGGCACCAAAGGAATCTCTCACTAATCTCTCCCTTTTTACTTTTCCTTAACAATCCATTATTGGTAATACGGCTTTTAACGTGACCAGTTTTCCTGCATAATTTTCTCTAACTATGTTGATTGCAGACTGTCTTCTAATTATGGCTTTCCATGTCCCACGCATAACTATGTTGGTTGCAGAAAGTTTTCCTGCATAAGTAATAAGCAGAAGCTGTGCTGTGGGAAAAAAGCTATAATTCGAATCCTAGTGCTCTTGGCTTATCCCATGTCCCACGCATGTCCTTAGATAGAGAGGTCACAGCTCCCATGGCTTGCAAGCAACTTTTTTAAACAGCAGAAAGGGACAGCTGCCATGGCCACCACGACCAATTGTCGTCCAAATCTCCCCAAAGGGAGGGCTATGGCTATTAGCTAGCGTTTAGGGACACCCTTTTCTTTTTTCGAACTTTTTCTTTATATTTTTCTTCACGTGAATATTGGGGAGATCTCCATTGTTTTAAAGTCTTGAGTTTTTACTTAATTAGCAAAAGTAAGTGATTACCGATCTCGATCTCTCCTTTTTCATATGATATTTTCGTAGTTTCTAAATTGAATAAATTAAAAGACAGTCAAGATAAATGAAAATATGAGAGCCATTTTGCAATACCTAATTTCTTGCTTCTCTCCAAATTTAACGCAAGATAAACTTCATGCTAATACAAATTGATTGACGGCGTGGATTCGAACTCTGTCAGTGACTAATCTAATATCTAATATAACAAAATATATCTTTTTGAAGAAAAATAATACAAATTGATAGTAGTGATTGATGGATATTTTATCATGCTGATATTTAAGAGAGCGCTAAGTACTTAAAAGCTCAACAAAATCATTGCTAAAAACCAAAATTTCACTACTTTTTGGGATTTTGGAACCCACTTTGGATGGAAAGTTGTATTTTTAATAATAAAAAATAAAAAAATAAATAAACAAACTATGATACAAGAATGAAGCGACCCAATTTGATATCCAAATTATCAAAAAGAACACTCCTGAAAAAATGGACTTTTGGAGAATAAAAAAAAAGAGTTAATGCAAGAATATAACCATTAATTTTAATAGGGATGAATTATAGTTTTTTTTCCTAATTACTATGTGTTAGTAGCTAATTGGAGTTGAGTTGGGAGCTAATTTCTACTAAAAGATTTCTTGAAAATTAGCACCATTTTTTTTTTAATTTACATATATCAATAATCAAGAATCTCCGCTTACCCCCAGCACTTCTCAAAGTGTTATATATATTTAAAGCAAGAATGGACATAGCCAAGTTACATATACCAGAGTGTTCGTTTCTTTACTCAGTCGTTTAAATTAGCTTAGAATATCGCTATGATAATAATAATAAAAGAGTGGTACTATCTATACACCCAACATCTCTCAATTTCTAGCCGTTGGATCGATTAAATTGAAGAGAATCAATAAACAAAAAAAAGGCGAGTAGAATGGGAGAAAAAACTAAACCTTCCTTATTCGGCCTAATTAACAAAGGTATATAAAAGATAAAAGACGTGTGTGAATAGCACTACCATAAAAAAAAAAGTGTTGTACAAAAAATTATGCAGCAGAATGGGCTTAAATTGAGATAGACATAGTTCAAAGTTTGGGCCTCCACTTATCATTCACATGTGGGCCGAAACATGTCGCCAATCATGTAAAATGAAACGAAGCGGATCGCAGTCGTTTTGGTATTGAAAACTTCCAACCCAAAACCCTAATTCTAAATCCTCCTGCAAATGCCTTAAACCCTCCGGAACTTGGATCACCCCTTCGGTCGCGTGGTCGTAGTCTCGCAGAGCTTTCTGTCTCTTCTGGATTTGAGCTTGGGTTTGTTGCATACAGCTTCATCGGAGAGAGATGGTGTGGTTTCAGTGCGAGGATTGCGGGGACAACCTCAAGAAACCCAAGGTTCTGGGTCACTTCAAGTGCTGCTCTGCACGAAAGGTCTCTACTTTCCTAATCCCAAGGCTGTTTGGTTGCCGAGAAAATTTGGGCATTTATTAAGTTTTGATCTTTTGACTTATTGGGTTGCTAATATTGTCGCTGTTGTTGCTGTTCATGTTTCAGTTTTCGTGCATTGATTGCGGAGAGACATTTGGGAGAGAAACCGTTCAGGGTCACACACAATGTATGACTGAGGCGGTGAGTGTTCATTGTTTGGATTATGAATCGAACGGTTTCGATTGGAAAATATTTTGAATTGAAGGGTTTGGATTTGAAAAATTAATGAATTGGGTAAAAGGGGGTGATATTACTTTGCTGAACTTGTTATGGATTATAATTTTACCGGGATGTAGAGTTGATTCCTTTGTTTTTGTTTTCAGGAAAAATACGGTCCCAAGGGGGCACAAGGGAAACCTTTGAATGGTGGGGGAGCCAAGCCCAACAAGGACGGAAAGCAGCAACCCGATTTTGATATTACTGTCGGGTTGACTAAGCGATTTCCATGGTTTTGCAGGTATGTTCATCTCATCTTATTTTGTTGGTAATCTTTTATTCGCATGTTTATTTAGATTTCGTATCAAATGATTGCCGTGAACTTGGGAATTTCCCATGGCGATGCATAATGCATTTTATGTTTTTTTGTTAAATTCTATATGCATTCGTGCTATCGCTGCCCTTTGAAGGTGACGGTTTCAAATTGCTGAATTAGTTTGTTTCGAACTTTTGAGGAAATGCATTGTCGGTTGTCGACATGAAACATGGAAGAGTCGGAGAAGAAAAGGATGTAAATTGACATTGTGATCTGATAGTTTGCTGGATATATCTGTGTACTTTCAGTCTTTGCAATACTAAAGCTACCAGTGAGCAGACCCTGATGCTGCATGCTGAAGGAAAGAAGCACAGGGCAAAAGCCCGAGCAATCCATGCTGCAAAGCAACAACCTAAGCAGCCGGAAGAATCTGTTCCGGATACAAAACCTCCACCCGAGGACACACCAAAGGGTGAAGTTCTTGAGAATAAACAAATAGAGGAACCTAAGTCGCATGATGCTTCTAGGGTCAATCCTGAGCATAAAATTTCTGAAGCAGAGAATGATGCCTTACTGAAAAATAAAAAGAGAAAGCTTGACGCATCCAAGAACGATGAATCAACAAAGAAGACTAAGGATAGTACATCGTATGAAGTAGGAAATGGCAAAGTGGTTCAGAGTGGGAAGACAGAAGCAAATGGGAAAGAGGGAGAACTCACTACGAATATAAAGTGGAAGAAGTTGATTACATCAACCCTAAAATTGGTATGAAATCTAAATAATCGTTTCTTGCTTTACCCTAAAATTGTGCAATGCATCAGGCCACCCTCAAACAAAGAAGAAGATAGTAATATTCTCCTTTATATACAGATTAGTGAAATGAACACTATCATAAGAAAAGATTCACTTTTATTTATCACGCATTTTGCTTTATGCCATTGCCAGTTATTCGATATAAACTCAATCGGCTTTTTATATGCATGGTGCAGAATGATGGAGTCCTGAAGATGAGGAAATTGAAAAAACTTGTGATGAAGGCTCTTGAAGAATCCGGAATAACAGATGACGAAACCAAATTGAGTAATATGTTTGAGCACAAGGTTTGCGGCCTATCCAATGTTTATTTCTTCCTTTTTATTCATTATCTGCAAACTAGTAGTATCAATTGGCCATCAGACTCACCCGTTTACATTATTTTTTACGATACTGATTCTTTGGTCCCAGATCAGTTCAAGTTCCAAATTTAGAGTCGAGAACAAGTATGTTCATTTGGCGGCCAAGGATTGAAGTACGGTCTGTTTGAACTGGAGTGTGACTGGGGGATTTCAGCTAGTTTCCTCTCCTTTGAAGCCCTTTCAGGCCGTGGTTTATCCCCTCGTTTGAATTCAAATTCGAATGCAGAGTTACAAATCTAGGACACGGATGAGCTTAGGTTATATCTACATTTCTCATGTCATTTCTTCTGTTTAAAAAAGTTTTCAGAAGAAATATCCTTGTCATTAATTCTTCAATTCTCTATGAATCAGACATTCTTCATTTGTTTTGTGTGTTTGGAGAGAAGCTTAATCTAAAACTTCATGTTCACGAACAAGGTCATAAAAATAACAAGAAGATGATCAAATAAAAACATGAAAAAGCATTACTGGTACTATGTTTTCAGGCAACCGGCGATAGTAATTCCGACGGGTTTACAAATGGAAGCACTTACAGTCTACAAAGCCGATGATTTTGGTATAGGACTGACCGGCAATCAATTCCGACGGGTTTACTCATAACTGATGACGATTGAGTCACAGCAGCTGCTTGCAAGCACGGCTAGACACGTCAACGGATTGGATTTTGATCCAAATTCGATAAAACATTGTGCTTAGTGTTGTAATGAGGGCTCAGGGCCTCGTTTAATTACAAGTCCACGCTACGAGGCTCATTAATTTTCTGTCATTTTAGTGAGCCACGGTGGTGGAAAGCTCGTAAAGAGCTCGTACATTAGCTGATATTATATTCTGGTTGGGCAACTGAAATGCGTTCAAGGATTAAAGATCACACAGCCCTGTATTTCAAAATTCTGTATAATTACAATGTTTACACATATCGTCTTGCCTCATTTGTTCATACAAATATGAAAATACGAAAACGATAGCTCAACATCATCCAAAGCTTGTAATCTAGACGTCTGAAGAATTGTTTGGGAACAGTCCAGGTTCTTTTCATCTGTCCTTTCCTTTTTTCGTTTACCACCCTTTCAACCGGAATAAAAAAAATCAATATTTGTGTTCTTACGGTCCCTTCCAATCCCACTATGATTTCTTCATGCTTGTGAAGATGTTGCTAGCGCTTCCGATTGAGCAAATCTAGAACATCCGAAACAATGCCATGATCAACAGCACGACAGAACAAACTAGTGCCTGCAACAATTGGATAATTATGCCAATTAATTCTCTGATACATGGTTGAAGATGTAAACTTTAAACTGTAGAAACATGCTAGAATGGAAACACGTAATCGAGAGAGAGAGAGAGATACAGCAATTGCAGAGGCGGCTAGTCCTGCTCGCTCCCTAGGATCCTTCCGATAGAAATTTCCAAAATAGAGAACTGTGGCATAGTACCACATTATTGGGAAGACGAAGCCTAAAAGAAAACTGCAGTGCAAAAAACAGGAATGAGACAAGGAATAATGAAAACTAAGGAGGGATAGAGGAATTAAAGATACTCACGAAAACCATCCTATCCCGCAGCCAAAGCAGGGAAGCTGTTTCTCATACATCCCTGATGGAAAGTCATCTGCGTCTCTAATTAAGGTATATTTTCCCTTTTCAGGATCCGCAGCTTCTGTTGCTTGCCCTACCATGACCATAAGACCTCTCACTTGTCTGGATAAACAGTTGATATAAAAGATCCAGTTGCTATAAAGATCTTGTTTATCGACAGAAAATATAAATTATATACATCCTGGATCAGATTCATGACATTTTTAAATTACTACTGCATCCCAGCCCAATGTTTAATCAGGGAGGCTATTAAAACAATCATCAATTCTAGCATGCCGATACATTCTCCCGCTAACAGGTCTTAAACAAGCTGATTGGTGCTGGAAGTTGATACGACAAGAGGCATTCCATTTTAAGTACTAAGTTAAAAAGCTATCTAAACAACAAACTATCATGGATGGAAACAGTGCATGAATGACAAAAAAACACAATTTGATAGAACAAACACATTGCATAGTCCATGCGAGGAAGATTGATACTTGTCACGGATAATTGTAAAAGCACTTATAAGTTGCGAAACTCAAACAGGATTTGCTAAAGAAAATGTCCAAACAAGATCCTACCTTTAAATATTGTACTTAATCTAGCTGATGGTCTCAAAAGTTCAAGATGCTTTTCAGATGATGATCTCACCAGCTCAAGGTCGTTTCTCAAACCCTCTCCCGAAGCATCTGCAACACCAATAAATCTTGTATCAGAGTAAGGAAGTAGTAAAATCATGACTGATCATGCTAACTTAATCGTTATAGTTCTGAACAAGTGAATATATAGGCATAATTTATCATATACAAAAAAGATTAAGCCCAAGTATTCAAGAGATGTTCGAGTACTTTGATCCATGAGTCCTACAGCAGAATTGCAGAAGAATATGAGGGGCCGAAATCCTGACTTCTGTTACCACACCTTAAAATTCCTGCTCCACAAAATTAGAATTTCAGTTCAGATCCAATTTATCCAGGAATTTTTTTTTTGTTCATAATCTTTGAGAAAACCTTTACTTGCTCGCATATCAAACATAAAACTTGAACAAAAGTTTGCAACTACTTGTAGCTAAACAAGCCCTCCCCCTTACTATGGTTAAAAATCATCCAGAAATCACCTTTCTCATGGCAAGCAAATTCATTCCTTACAAATTAAAGCATACTACGGGAATCGGGATCATTATCTTAAACCAGAACTGAACACAAGCAATTGATTGTAGCTAAACAAGCACTCCCCTTACTATGGTTAAAGAAGATTCACATATCACCTTTCTCGGGTCATGCAAATTCATTCAGTACAAAATTAAAGTATACTCCGGGATCATTCACTTAAACCGGAACTGAACCCAGCAACATTTTGCTATTCTCCAGCTCAGGTGGAAATACAACACTGGTTTTACATGGTACTATGATGGACAACTACTTGGGGCAACAAAACCTTAGTTCTTTTGAGTTGTGTCATAAAAAATTTCATTAACTATTAACTACATCTAATTATCTATGCATGTGCTGCAAAACCTTCCACAAATATTCCAAATCATCCCAATTCAGCTCGTAACTTCAGAAATCCAAAATTCAAGCACACACAACCATGTCAAAACAAATTATTGAAAACCCATCAAGTATTAACAACAAGGTATGCAAAAGCTTTGAACTTTATGCAAATCCCCACAAACCCAGAAGAGAAAAACAGTTCAAACAAATCAATCATAAAAATTGAAAGAAAATGTGCAGATAGAAAGCTGGAAGAGGAGGAGGAACTTGCCCAATGATTTGCAGGAACTGGGGAGCAAAATTCCAATGAAATTTCTCCTGCACAGGTCAAAAGTTGAGAGGGGCTCTTTGCGTATTTGAGAGAGAGAGAGGTAGGTCTTGTACTGTCGTACAGGTCAAGCAAGGCTACCTACAGTGCAGAAAAATTGACTCCTCCATTTTGTCTATTGTCTTTTAAAATTATAAAATACAATTTACATACTTATCAAGTTATAAATACATTATTTATATTCTTTTTTATATTTTTTTATTTTTTTCAACTATTTTTTAGTTTATTTTTTATTTTAATGGTTTTTGTTTGTATTAATAATATATATATTTTTTAGTTGTAGTAGTAGTTGCTAAAATTATTTGAGGAATGGTTGGTAGAGGAATCAACGATTTTGATTGGGTAATAGTTAAAAAGACATCCAAGCCCATTATTTGACTCTCAATTTTCTGCGAAACTACGCAATTTGATTGGGTGGGGGACTTAGGGCTTTAGAGCGCCCACGGTTGACATGTCGTTTTCCATTTCTTTTTTCTTTTTTTTTTTTTAATTTTCCGGTTTAAAATTAATTGTCGCCGCCTTGTGCCGGCAAAATAATCGGAAAGAAATTATGCTTTTAAACAATTTTTTTTTATCCGACCAAGAAAAGAGTGTTTTCTACTATTCTATATTATCTTTAATTTTTAAATTTCAATTTATATAAAATGCCGGGTTGGATGCTTAGTGAAGTCCAAGTTTAGGAATAACGATTTACAACAAGAATAATGTTAGGTAGACTAAATTTATGGATTAAATTTACAAATTAAATTATACATCATCGATAAAAAATAAGCACGTTAATCAACATTTAAGTAATAATTCAATCGTCAATTTTCATATCATTTTGTTTACAAAATTTATAAAATTGCACCTTAACCAACTTTAAAAAATGTGTGTGCAATGCATACTTTATGCATATTTTTGTGTGTGTGTGTGTATATATATATATATTTATTCATTCACTATGCTATGGACTGTAATCTCTTGTGAAATGTGATGGTGAGATTTATATTTCTGATCAATATATAAGTTAGAAATATACCCCAGAATGTAATGCAAAAAACATTTTCTAATTTACGGTTATCATCGCAAATATGAGTTGTATATCTGTTGATTATATAAATGGATGATAATTTCTTGTGAATTGTGATGGTAAGACATATATTTTGGTCCATATATGAATAACGCTCCAAGAATATGATACAACCAACATTTACTACTTTATACTTTTCTTGTTTTTATAATTTTATTGCTTTCTAATATAAATTTTTAATTTTTTTGACCTAAATGGAATTAGTGCATCCATATTATCAACGTGGTTAAAAAGCTCACAACATATTAACACATCAATATGGGATCCACCATATAAGTTAATACTATTTTGAAAAGCATTATAGGCGGGATCTAGGCGTTAGGCAAAGATTGAGCGCTATGGTTAGGGTCTAGACATTTAGAAAATCGGTGAACCTTTTAGGTAGCATTAGGTGGCTACCTAGGTGGTCTAGACGGCTCTAGGCGGTTCAATTTTTTTTTCTTTTTTTAATCTTTTTAGGCAAAGGCTTGAAGATAGTTTTCTTGTAACATAACTTTGAATACATATTTCATTTTTTCCTATTCAATCAATTGTAGCCACTTATTTATATGTTTTTATTGTTATACTAATATATTTAAATTAAAAAACAAAACCTGCCTAGGCCCCTAAGCATTAAGCTCATGTCCAATGTCTGACTAGTGCCTAATACTTTTTATAACCTTGATTACTACCCAAAACAAGTCGCATGATAATTAATTGTGGGTTTCCCTTGTTTTGTGACCCAAATTGTAATCAAGATTACATTATGGTTGCATGACACTCCAACAACTTCCCAAATAGAACAAGAACATTCTAGAGCAGTAAACCTGAATCAATGGGAAGAAGTAGAGGAAGAGCCATCTGGTTTGGCTTGGTGATTAGCTTGCTCAACAAATTAAAGGATGATTAATAATCTAACAATAATATTTTGGTTGTTAAATGAATCATTATCTTCTAAACTTCTCACCCGCTAATTAACTTTTAATTTTCTGATCAATATGCAAATTTCCTTAATTAATTAATTTTCATCATCTAAAGCAAGGGGGATATGGGGTTATACATCTTTTCAAGTTACTTGGCTTGCAAGAATCGATGAATATTGAGTTTTTCTTAATTAGGTTAACTATTCATCATATTTTTGAGTTTCAATGATCACTGATTGAACTTGCAAGTTGGTGTGATTTGATTGAAAATATCTAATCTCAAGGGACCAAACTATAAACTTGTTAAATGTAGAGGCATAAATCAAATCTTTTCTTTGCCTTAACTACCACGAGATGGTCAAGTGGTTGGGAACGAATTTCAAGTCTGTATTTTACAAGACGCGTCTTAGGTTCGATTCCTGACGTTGGTGAATCACACGAGGGTGACCAGTGGAAGATTGAAATGTCTCTATGAACCTTCTTGATCCTCACGAAAGTGGACTAGACGAGCTGATCCTTTTTTTTTTTTTTTAAATCTTGTATTTACCGATTATCATTATGTGCACTTCTCCATCTGAAATCAGAAATGCCTTCATCCACATTATTTAAATCTTGTCAATTTTTACATCCAATTTAATAGTTACATTTTTTGTTGATGCACAAAATCAGTGAGGACTTTGGTACAACAGAAAGTGTTAAGTTTGTGACCTTCGCTAGATTGCTCCGGTCACTAGTGTGGATAAGTATGTAAATGGATAGGGACTGGGAAGCAAACACAAGATGTACGTGGTTCACTCAGATTGGCTACGTCTACGGAGTAGAGGAGTTCTCATTAATTATGAAGGGTTTACACAAGTACATAGGTTCAAGCTCTCCTTTAGTGAGTACTAATGAATGATTTAGTAGAAATGACATTCGGAAATATTGTGAGAGGATGATCTCTATTTATAGAAGAGAGTTTCTAGTTTCATTCTAACATTGACACGTGTCGTGTTATGATTGACTTCTGATGTCGACACGTGTCGCGCTATGATTGGTTTCTGATGTCGACACGTGTCGCACTGTGATTGGCCTCCTGGTTGGAGGGAAACTCTTCTAGGTCATTGACAGTATAACGTTGATCGGTGCTCAGTAGTTTCGGGATTAGTCAAGTATGGTACAAACATTTTTCACAAAGAAAATTGAAATGGCATAATTTACATTATTGTTTGTGGCTAAAAGCAAAAACGAAATTTACATTTATTGGTGGAATTTTATTGGGTCACCAAGCAAATCAAGCTTCGTATATTTGGACCCAAAGAACCCACAAAAAAACACCAAAAACGTATTCAAGCCCATGAAAAATCCCCTACCACCTTCCTACATAACACACATATACAACATATTGCTACCCTGATGTTTTGTGCCAAAAAAACCAAAGACATGATTTTTCGATATGGCACAATTATATTGTTATTGTAGCATCTCGTGTAAAATAAAAAACGTGAATGAATTTTTTCCACGTGACATCGTTAAAGTGGACACGAAACGACACGGTGCGGTATATCCCACTTCTTGAAGTTGTTCTTCTCTCACTGGTGAGAAGTAGCCAAATAGCCAATTATCCAGGTCTCCCCGGAACGCCACGTTCGAGAGACGACACAAGAATTCGTTCCCAAACTCCGTACACAGGCGACCCTTCCCCTCTCTCTCTCTCTCTCTCTCCTCCTCTCTCTCCTTTCCTATTTATTTCTCCTCCTGCGCCTGAAATTTCAGTTCTTCCCTTCCTATCAGTGCTTCACTTCACAAGAATTCCAGAGAGGAGGGACACTTGAAAAATGGGGGAAGAAAGGGGTTCCTTACACGTGTCAGACAGCAACGGTCTTGATCATCGTGACAACGATGATCAGAGCCGTACGCTGGACATATACCCTCTCAGCAGCTACTACTTCGCTTCCAAGGAAGCCATTCCTGTCAAGGTCGAAGCTCCGGCCGATCGTCTTCACAGATTAAAGTCCAAGTACTTATATTTTTTTTCTTGGGTTTTTATTTATTTATTTATTTGTGTATTTTCAATTGGGTTTCCTTCCTTTTCATCAATTTTTGCTTAAAAAAAAAAGAAATATTAATTTGGGTTTTGTGCTTGTTGAACTATAGTTATGCTGCTTATGGATTGAGGACTTGTGTGGAAGCAGTTATTCTGGTTGGTTCTTTGTTCTTATCAAGCAACATTTTTTATTATTTATTTATTTTTATTCGAGCAATATTCTAATTAATCTAATGTAAACTACGGGGGGCGAGGGATTTCGATATCGAAATGTGAGTAAATTTGATATTGCCTTCACCATGATTCAGGTTGAGTTGTTCAAACATCCTCATGTGCTGCTCTTGCAAATAAGAAACTGCATTTTTAAGCTGCCCGGGGGCCGCTTAAGACCCGGCGAATCAGGTGAATTTAACTCATCAGTTTCGTCGAAATAAGGACTTGAAAATCTTGTGAGGTTTTACTAAAATGGAATCTGTTTGAGCTCGCAGAGATCGACGGATTGAAACGTAAGCTGTCGAGGAAGCTATGTATCAATGCTGATGGTGATGGGATTCCTTGGGAGGTAGGGAACATGGAAATATGTTGTTTTGTTTTCGGGTGGTATTCGAGTTGAAAAATTGTTGGTGTAAATTGTTTCAATGTTTAGGTTGGGGAATGTCTTGGGGCATGGTGGAGGCACGACTTCGAATCATTGCTCTGCCGGGACTTGCCAAGTAGAGTTGAAAGCCCAAAGGTAACGCGCTCGGTCTCCCTCTAACATGAGGTAGTTAACAGTTAACTGAATAATCGACGTGGCAACCAATCTGTCAAGATCATAATAATTGGTGTATAGCGGGGTGCTAGGATCAGTTGGCAACACGCTGGTGCTGATTTGGCTGTGCTTTGCGGCTAGGATCTGCCCGCCTGGGTGTGCAACTGATCGTAGCATTCCCTTGATGTATAATATTGGGCATGAAGTATCATATTATGTCATCGACTCATCAGTTAATGTGTTTCCCCTCCTAACAAGGGTGCGTCGTCTGGATGCCAAGAAGCATGATTTCTTATGTTTATGTCATTATGTAGGAGTGCACAAAACTCTACGTTGTGCAGTTACCAGATTGTCGGAGGTTCATTGCGCCAAAAAACCAAAAGCTGCTTGCTATTCCCTTGTGCCAGATCGCCAAAAACAACGAGGTAAATGAATCTTAAAATTTGTGTCCGTACATGTTTGTAAGCGTTTGAACGTGTGATGGGAGATTGAATTAGTCTACTGTGTTCCACAGACGTATGGACCGATAATATCAGGTGTTCCAGAGATGCTATCGAAGTTTACCATCAACATTGTAGAAGATTAAGATCAATTTGATCGCCTTTGTAGAATATGCCGTGTGGTTTGCAGACGAGGATTAGCAGTAAAAACGTGCGTTGGAGAAAGTTGTTCCCTTGGCAGCTATCTCTCTGTAAATTTTGACAACCGTTTGTGTAATCTACATAGCGTGTAGATTTCGTGTGTAGATTTCTTCTGTAACTTCTATGTCCAACGCTATAGTTTTCAATAAGGTCGGAACATGGCTACAATGTCAGCTCTCTTAGAGAATTAAAAGAAAAAACATCTTTGTTTATGGAAGTCGGAAGTCGAAAAATGAAGGTTACATCTTCACCGAACGTAAATTTCATGACTACCCAATTGCACTCTGCCCTGGTGCTTTTATGATGCAGTTTTCCCTCATCAAATCTCTAACTTTCTCAACTTCGTCCCACCTGCCTTCTTCTGCATAAATATTTGACAGCAACACATAATTACCCGAATTCCATGGTTCGAGATTGATAAGCGCTTTAGCTGCGAGTTGCGCGAGCTCTACATCACCGTGAGTAGAGCAAGCACCTAGTAGTGCACCCCATAAAGCAGCATTCGGTTTCGTAGGCATACTCTTAATCAGGTCATGAGCCTCCCTCACCCGTCCGCTTCGCCCGAGAACATCAACCATGCATCCATAATGCTCTAGTTTCGGCTCAATTTGGTGAGTCTCAATCATTGAAGCAAACAAATCCTTTCCCTTTTCCACCAAGCCTGCATGAGCACAACATGTTAAAACCCCAACAAATGTTGCATCATTAGGTCTCTCGCCCTTGCTTATCATCTCCTCGAACAAGCCGATCCCAAGTTCACATTTCCCATTAAAAGCATATCCCGAAATCAGTGTGTTCCAGGAAACAACGTTTTTGCGAGGCATTTGGTCGAAAACACTACAAGCAGCATCCAAGTCTCCACATTTACAATAAAAGTTTATAAGTGAATTCCCTACAGATGCAACTTCTTGCAGAAGTCCTTTAGCATCCGTATAAGAGTGTATCCATTTCCCAACATCAACAGCTCCCAAATGAGCACACGCAGGCAAAACCGAAACCACAGTCGCTTCATCTGGTTCAAAACTCTGATCAAGCATCCCACGAAAAAGTTCCAAAACCTCACTATCTCGCCCACTATGCGCTAAGCACGAAATCATCGAGTTCCAAGAAACAACATTCCGTTCACCCATCTGCTTAAACAAACACAATCCCTTATCGACATCACCTGTCTTGCAAAACCCACGAACCATCAAATTCCAAACGATGATATCTCTCTGAGACAAAGCATCAAACACCTTCTCAGCATCCCCCATTCTCCCACAAGTTACATAAAGCTCAATAACTCCAATCCTAATCGAACTAAACCATTCAAACCCAACTCTTAGAATCTGTCCATGGACGCACTGGCCTAGTCTGTAATCGCAAATGTTCGAGCATGACTTGAGCAACGGCGCGTAAGTGTACTCGTCGGGGCGGATGCTCTGGTATTTCATGAGAGAGAAGATGTATAGGGATTGTTCGAAGGGTTTGCAGAGTGAGAATCCTTTGACCATGGAATTAAAGAAGAGGATGTTGGGGTTGTGGGTTTGATTGAAAATGCGACTTGCGTAGCTCATTTTGTTGAGTGACCAACAAACGGAGACGAAGTGGGCGAGGACTTGATTGACTTGGCCAAGGCCATGGCGGAGGAGGTGGGCGTGGATCTGGCGGAGATGGGTTCGGGTTTTGTGGCCATGGAGGAGGCGGAGGACTCGCCGCTCCGCCTCACGGCATGCTCTGCTCATGGTTGTAGAGTGGAGCTCAGGATTACCGGAGTGGGTGAAGGTCGAGAAGATGGGGAGTTCGCGGGAACGGTAACTGTAATTTAAAAAGGAAATGAGCTTGAAGCTTATAAGGAAAAAATAAAAGGTAAAATGAATAGTATCAGAATTAATTTTTTAGTGTAAAAATATGGTTTTTCGTTAAAATAAACAGTACCGGAGTGGGTGAAGGTCGAGAAGATGGGTGAAGGTCGAGAAGATGGGGAGTTCGCAGGAACGGTAACTGTAATTTAAAAAGGAAATGAGCTTGAAACTTATAAGGAAAAAATAAAAGGTAAAATGAATAGTATCAGAATTAATTTTTTAGTATAAAAATATGGTTTTTCGTTAAAGTGAACAGTATCAGGAGTTTTTCGTTAAAGTTTCCATTCAAAAGGTAATGAAGTTTTTACGACAACCTAAAGGACGTCGTATAAGAAATAGGCTTTTTAGTCAAAATTATTCTTGATATTTGCATAACTCATAACTTTGGTCCCTGAGATTTAAAATCAATAGAAGTGGTCCCTAAGATTATCCACCATCCATCATTTTGATCTTTTTGTTAAAAAACTTTGTTAAGTTGAAGATATTTTTGTAAAATCAAATTCTCCCCTTCCTTTTTCACCCTTTTTCTCTCATCTCTCTCATCTTTTCTACCAAAGTCCTCATGTCTCTCGTTAATTCGTCCTTGTTGGTTGACAGAGAAGGGAAAAAGTGACTAGGGTTTCTAAATTGAGGGTTTGGGTGACGGACTAGGATTCTCTTCCTTCCTCTTTTCATCTTCTTCCATCCCCTCCTCTCACATTTTCTTGTTTTGTCTTTCTCTTGCTATAAAAAATTAATGTAAGATGTTGACGTGGCTTAACCATGACCGTTCAAATAGGAGGGGAGGAAAGGGGAGGTAAAAATAGAGGGGAGATAATCTTACTTCTTGGGTGACAGAGATTCGATTCGTGTAAAACTAAGACTGAAAATCAAAAATCGGTACGGAATCTTTCGAATTGGTGAATTGCGAGGCAGTGAAGTTGACTGCGACATGGCAGACCATTTTAGGCAGATCTGGGAAGGCTCCCAAATATAGAGGTTGGCGTGCATGTTTACTGCTGTCTTGTGGTGTGGAATAGTTTAAAGGTTTTGGCATTGAATAAGAGTAGGAAATATATGAGGAAGTAGGGTCCTCTGGTTATTGACATCTAAACCTTTTGGCCTCCTTTTCTTCCTTTTGGTAAGCTTATTGATTGAGCGCTTTCCATTCACATTCATAGTTGTAAAGCAACACCGAGGTTTTGAAAAAAAAAATTGTAGGTTTTGATAATGAAAGTGAAGTCCATTAAATTGGTTGATATTGTAGGTGGGGAGGGGCAGGGGCATGGGAAGAGGAAGAGGAAGAGGAATGGGAAGAGGGAGATATTATCCAACTCACAACGCGCTCCACAAGTTCAAATGGTACATTCAGTAGCCCTTTAGTTTTTGTATTGTTTATTCTTTTACTTTTTTTTTTCCAACAATAACTTGTGTAAATTGTAATAAAAGGAGTACGATTTGGATTTTACAGGGTGACTATTAACTGTAAGGTATTATCACTTGGTTTTCAACAGGTACAAGGTTGCATTTGTGTCACTTTCCAAGTAGTGCCACCACAATCACATCCTACCAACAAACGATACAAATCACCAACAAAGAGAGGCAAGCCCTGGAAGCCTTGAGCATGGAGAGAGTTTGTAGTTTGTATATCACTGCACAAATGGAAGAAAACAAGCTGCAACCATTTCTTTTCTTCTTCTTTTTGCATTAGAACAGTTACAGTTGGATATTGATTTTGCAGTTGAACATTTAGAGTTTGATCTTGCTGTTAAACATGTGGGATATTGTTTTTTGATATTGAACATTTGAACATATTTTGCTTTGGGATATTTTGCAAGTTATAATGCTAATCATGTTGAAAATTTCATGTAATGGAACATGGTATCTCTTTTTTGTTAATTCTATTAATTTAGTCTTGTATGTGGATATACCATAGTTTGAACCATTCATTTCATTATATTCAAGTGTGCAAACTGTACAGTTTTTTTTTCCAAAAATTAACAAAAGGGAAAAAGTCAAGTACCGTTTGCGATGATTTACTTGAGTTTGATGCCAAATCGTTTTTAATAATAGTTGAAGAGTTGATATCACTGCCAAAATTAGCAAATAGGGGTATTCTTTTTTTAGAGAAATGAGAGAAAAAGGGTGAAAAAGCACATGGAGAATTTGATTTGACAAAAATACCCTCAAATTAATGGAGTTTTTAAATGAAATGACCAAAATGATGAATGGTGGGCAATCTCAGGGATCACTTCTATTGATTTTAAATCTCAGGGACCAAAGTTATGCGTTATGCAAATCTCAAGGACCATTTTGGTAAAAAAACCTAAGAAATAAGACTAAGGGAATCTCTGTAAAAGACGTGACAAATTAACTCATTGGGTTGATACGGGTATCATTAGAGCAACTCCACTCTTAAAAACTAAGTTGGCCCAAAGTCCATTTAATTCACCCAAATGAATAGTAATTGACTGCAATGAATAGTAATTGGCCAAATGCATATCCACACCTAAACAAAATGAGCTGGCAAGAGTTTAGTTAATTTGTATTAAAATATTATTATTTTTTTTACAAAATAATAAAAAAATATTTTATTTTTAATTTCATATAGGATTTTTAACAAATCTTGTCACACCACGTGTTATTATTCGAAAGTAGAAGGTGGAAGATGATGATTAGGTATTTATAGAAATGTAGTGTAAGGTAGAAGATGATGGTTAGGTATTTATAGAAAAAATAAAATAAAATTTTCGTTTTATTTTTTTCTGTATTTTTAAACAATTTTTATTAAGTAATTAATCTGGATCGTTGGATTTCAAAAAGATTGAAATCCAACAGCCCAAAATTGGACACGTGGTCAACAATAAGATTTCTGACATTGTTTTTAATGTTTTTGACCGAAAAACCTGGACCGTTGATCTGGAAATTGAATGGTCCAGATTTTGCCATGTCACTAGCCGTTAGATTTCAAATTCAAAGTTTTTTGACCATTGGAAATCCAATGGTCCAGAAAACTAGCCGTTGAAAATCTAACAACCATCGTCGCATCACGTGGCCCAAGTTCGATGTCTAGTTAGTGTGCCTGTAGCGTGGGCCCCCTTTTACGAGCTGTCGGAAACGCGCGCTCACGTGCCAGCCACAAAAAAAACTCAACCTGGGGCTGACGTCAGATGAGCCAGTTCCTCACTCAATCCATTCTGGCCCGACCTAGAAGCTGGGGTGGACTTAAGGCCAACCTATTGGGTGAGGTGGAGTGGGTTTTTGGGGGACTATGCTGTTTTGGGGGATTTTGGGCCAACCTATTTGGATGGGGTGGACTTACTCTTAAGACTCATTTAATTCGATTTCACCTTATACCATCATCACTACTACTAATCTCACATCTATATTAGGTAATACCAAATTAAACAGGTCTTAACGGTTATCTACCCAATAGGTTGATTCGCCACCCTTGAAGATTGAAAAGCTAAATATGTGATGAGATATGTAGATTCCTTAAAAACCTAACCCATGGCAAAATACTTAAGTTTCATGCACATCACCATTCTCTTCAAAAAGGCACGTCATAAGCCAATTCGTAAAATTGTATCCTTGATACTCGATTCACGCGTTTTTTATTTTGATCTTCGATCCATTCCGTCATCTGATATATATCAAAACAACAACCGCATCTCAGCACAATCTTTTGTACCGTAGTCAAACTACCATTCAACATTCAAATTGTGGTATGTGTATGATCGAGTTTAATTTATTATAGTATAATACGACATACCAATCGAGTCATAACTTGGTGAAGTTCATCATCTTTTGCATCTAGTGCCCTCATAGTTTCTCTTCTATTTATACACATGACATGGTCTTCTTTGTTGATAACATATACCAACCATTATCTTCTTGTGCCGACATATCTTTTTATCCTTATCCAAAAAAATGGAAGGTGACAACTAAAACGGTGTCTGTGTACTGTCTTATACGGTAAACACTAACAGAAAATAAAAAATAAGACAGACAAAGACAAGACATCAACTTTCCTATGTGCCAAGGTTAATGCTGAATCCTGTCAGCGACAATCGTCGTTTATGCATGCATGAATAATATTTACACTAGTAATAGAGCTCGCGCGTTGCTGCGGGTTTTAAAAGTCTATAAAACATGTAAAAAGTTCTATTACAATAGTAGCACATTGTATCATGGTGTTACGATTATAAAAAAAAAAGTTTGATTGGTTATGTACGAAATGAAATTTACTTACTGTGGGAGAGGTTGGTCTAGGTTTTCTGCCCAAATTCTAAGCAGATGCCAAAATGTGTATCCTGGAGACTTGTTGGTTCAACCTGAAAGGAAAATGAATAGATTTTCCAATTGAAATAGTGAAGAAAAATTATTTTAGTTGAACTATTGTCAAAACTGTGAATTGGGATTATCTTTTTTTGTTCAGGATTTTTACTAATTTGATCGGCCCCATATTTTTTCTGCAATTTTTTAAGCAGACGCAATGAGAAATTATGTAATTGCTGGATAAAAAAAAGGCATGAGTAGAAAATGATAGTAGGCAACAAAACGAAAAAAACGAAAAAAAAAAAGTTGTAAAAAGATGGATCAGATATATTTGGTTTGGTGTCTCTATGTAATATAGAGATATAATTTGCTGAGTTGTTTCAACTTCCATGATTTGGACAAATAATCATCATTTCCATCATTACTCTTCAAAGAAATCGACTGTTACCAATTTGTAGACAAAGACTTGATTCTTTTCATTTGCTGTAAATACATAGCCAATCACTTGATTCTTTTCAAATGCATAACAAAATTTGTAAAAAAACGAATCAAAGATTAAGAAGATATAACCAAAATTCAAATATTGACAAATTACCCAGCTAACTCATACTACCCTTTATCATGAATTAAAAACACTCATCATCTTCTTCTCAAGTGCATAACAAAGCTTCTAAAAAAAGGAATCGAAAATTCAGAAAATAACACCAAAATTTAAACACCAACAGACAAATGAATAATACAAAAATAGCAACAATCATTCATGCACAAATCCAGAGCTCACCCAATTGTTGACCTTCAGTTAACTGTAGAAACACTGCAGCTGCAGATGGGGAAACAAAAAGGGCATAACCGACTTTTCACTGCACAAATGAGGAAACAAAAAGGGAACTAAGCTTAATCAAAGGACATTTTTGCCACTTTACTGTTAATGAACATTAACCGAGTGTTTGGGTTTTAGTATATATAAATTTGTTGACGAGTTGATTATACGTGCTTAGATAGTAAATTACACTGTTTTAAAGGCAGTTCACCGTCTCAATTAATCTCTAGATGTTTGAAAAATAAAAAATGACGTCGTCTAGGTGCTAGGCCCCTGCACGCCTGCTAACTAGCACCTAATACCTTTTAGAACCTTGATATTTGTTGACAAATTGTGAAGGTTACCTTTCATCTACAATTGCATGCATGAAAGTTAGTTAGAATATGTTAGCAACAATCATTCATGCACCCTTACCTTAAATAGTTAATTACGATGTTAACGAGTTGTGAAACCTACTTCCGTCAACAACAGATGTTTATTTACATGCGCTAGTTGTGGATGGAAATGGGTATGTTGCTGTGAGTTGGTGACAATATATTTGTGTCATGCATGACACACCAACCCTAAATTTATCAAAATCGAAGCTGTGAGAGTGATTGGAAGTCGTAATAATATATGGATCCCATTTGTATTTATGGCCTCACGATTAACCAACTAACAAGCAACTATTCAAAGCAAAGTGTGAACCAAAGGATCTGTCGGATTCAATTTTCAAGTCCATTTTCAAGCAGTCAATCATGTGACATAGTGCATCTAAGTTTTATATATAACCTCATTTCACACGTGCCTTGACTTTTCCTTTTTCATCTTTTCAATAAAATAGAAATTATGCTACCTCTCCGTTGAGATGAAAAGATTTTTTAATGTATTGGAAACAGGAAGTGTTACACAAAATATTATTATATAAGAGGTGGAAAGCTTAAAAAATAAAACTTGCATCCACTTATATAATGACCTGCAATGTACCATCATTCCAAATTTCAAGCACATTGAAAATTTCTCGGTAGAGACGGCTTATTAGACCAGAGCAGTGTTCATGTCTCATGTACGTAATTTGAGTTCGTACATTTAATTTTGTTTATATAATTTATATTCTAATTTAAGATGGAAAAAAAACACTTGAATTGCTGGACAATAATTATATAAATTATTATATTTATTATTTTGACTATTTTTCAAGTGTTTACAATTTTTTTTTTTTGTCGATGTTCAAGAATTCAGATTAGTCATATGAATACATAACATGCGGTACAATTGTATAAGATCAAGTTTCAAACTTTCTGTCTTATAAAAATCAGGAACATCAAACCCGTGCACTTGAAATCTCGACTTTCAGTTTCCTCTACCTCCGTACATCATGTGTATAAGAACAATACATTTAAGTCAAAATCAAGAATTTAACAATTGAAAGTAGAAACTGTCGTTGTTATAATTTAAATTAAAAAAAATGGTTAATCTCAATTTCCTATTCTGAAATTTTTTAATTTTCAATATTTGATACATAAAGCTTTTTTCGTCCCAATCTGGTAGCTAAAGTCATAATTGTAGGACACTTTCATACGTCAATTAAGTTTTCCGTCAAAACTTCCTTTAACTGATGACGTAGCGTCCACGTGAACAATGACTAAATGTCCCACTTGGACATTAAAAATAATAAAATAATAAAACTAAAATAAATTAAATTAAAAAAATAATAATAAATTAAAACTTAAAAAAAAAACAAAAATTTAAAGAAAAAAAAACTAAGGGTTTTTCCCATCCCCATTTCGAACAAGTAGCAAATCCCCAGCAGCCCCATCTCCGTCTTCACCATCGCAAATCCGCAGCAAACTCCTGCTCCAAACCCTTATCCTCCTCATCCCAAAACCCAAAACCCAACCCCATCCTCCACACCCCAAAACCCAACCCCAGCCAAGAGACGTCACTGCATGAAGTTATTCACGGAGCCCAATCCTCCAACACGCCAAGCCCAAGGCCGCATATCTCTACGCCTCCTCCTCCGGATCCCGTCACGGCCTCCAACCCTTCCCTCGAAATCTGACGCCGACGTGGATCTTCCCGAATCCGACCCGGAATTCATACCGTTGGGCGCTCCCGAATCGGACCCCTACCCACATCCAGCCTGGAGACCCTGACATCCTGCAAATCCACTTGTTCTTAGCCGAGATTTGATTTTGAACTTCCTTCAAATTCACAAAAAATGGAAGGAAAAATAAAAATAAAAATCACAGAGGTAGAGAGAGAGAGAGTACCTGCAAGATTTGGGTGTCTTCGTGTAGAGAAGAAGAATTGAAACTAGAGGTAGGGGAGGGGGACGGTGGCCGTCGAAGTGGGAATTGGAGAATTAATTGAATTTAGGGTTGCGTGGGTGGAGAGGGGAGAAGGGAAGGAGGGGAGTATTTACCAAATATAGCCAAAAATTAACTCTTAATTTTAAAAATGTTACTTTTTATAAAAACTTTTAAATATATTTAAAATTTGACTTATATAGATACAAATATCCTCAAATTTAACAATTAAATAAATTAAAAACTTTTTAGCTACTGTCGTCTCAAGCTCCGGTCCAACTTTTGCTTCTACATTCCACCACCACTACCCTATTCCCTTCAATCTCCTCATCAACGACATTGAGCGCCACCGCGATTACTGCTGGTAGGAGCAGAATAATTTCAATCATGCCTTCAACGCATTTTTTCTTACTAATATTATTTTTAGTTTTAAATATAAAAATAAGTTAATCCACATGTCGTTATATGATTGTATTTGTGAGACTCACGTGGCACCACATCATCTCACTAACAGAGCAATTGACAAATTTTTCACAAAAAAAACTAAAATGATCACGATGAACAAATTCAAAGAAATACTAAAATGATTTATGATAGATAAATTCAAGAACACTACTATTGATTATCATTAATTGTTAAGGATCATATTAAGGAGTTATGTCAATATCACGAATCATTTTGGCTAAAAAACCTTTAATTTATTGATTGTTAAATTTGAGGGTATTTATGTCTATTTAGGTGAAATTTTGGATATATTTGAAAGATTTTATTAAAAGTGACATTTTTGAAATTAAAGATTAATTTTTGGCTATATTTGATAAATACTCGAGGAAGTGAGTGTTGGGACTCGAGGAAAGAGGTAGGAGACGACCTAGAATTTTAATTTTTTATTATTTTTAATGTCCAAGTGGGATGAAATTTACAAGTGGCGTCTAGTCATTGTCTATGTGAGTGTCACGTTATCAAGTAACAGATGAAAAACTTAACGAATGTATGAAAGTGTTCCAGAATTATAACTTTAGGTATTAGACTGAAACGAAAAAAAACTTCATGTATCAAATATTAAAAATCAAGAGATTTTATATAGTAAACTGAGATTAATCTAAAAAAAAAATAGTAAACTGAAATTAATTTAAAAAAAAAATAGAGGTTGAGGTATAATAACGAAAAGTCGTCGGTCCCATCTTCTTCCCCACCCATTTTGCAAAGGTTTTGAGTTGATGGGTCTCCACCAAACTTCCAAAATTTCCCAACCAACAGTGGAAACACCACTATTACTAGTCCAAGTGGGGACCCACCTTATTTCCTTAATTACATATTAGTTAAATAAAACATTTTGTCGACATTTTGTAAATTCCAAGAGATTGACTTCAGCTCAGAGTCTGTGAAGACCAAACACAGAAACACCAGAAGAAGTGCTTCGACGAAGAACAATAAGCAAAAACAAGAAAAGCTCACATAGTCATGAAGACAGGAACCTTAGGACCCAACCTCAAGCTCACTCTCCCTCCTCCTGATGAAGTTTTCATCTCTAAGTTCTTGTAACTCTCTCTCTCCCTCTCTCTCTCTCTCTCTCTCTCTCTCCCTCTCTCTCTCTCTAGATATGTGTGTGTGTGTACGTGTATATATAGATATGTATATTACGAGTTTTGTGGTATGGCAGGACTCAAAGCGGCACGTTTAAGGATGGCGATCTCCTGGTTAATAAACAAGGGGTTCGGATCGTTTCTCATAGAGAAGTTGAATTTGTAAGATTTTTCTCAGAAGATTTCTATTCAATTTTGTGAAATGTAAAGATTGAATCTTTTAAGTGAATTGGGTTAAATTTTGCCAATTTGATGAGCATTATTGTGATTAGGAAAATGGGGTTTGCTTATTACTCAAGGTTATGCACTGTGATGTTGTGTATGTATAAGAAAGATAGGTTTTTGAAGTGTTTTTGTTTTGGTTGTGAATGTGAATGTGAATGTGCATGCAAATGCTCAGCCGCCACCTATTCAAGCATCGGACAACCAGATGATTTTAGCCGACCTCGACTCGATTAAAGTTATTGGCAAGGGAACTGGTGGGGTTGTGCAATTGGTTCAGCACAAATGGACTCGCCAGTTTTTTGCATTGAAGGTATGGCGGAAGGCCCATAATTTTCATATTATTTGTTCATGTTTTCCCAGTCAAGTAACTCCTTGTGTAGCGTAGAAGGTTGGGGTCGTTTTTTGGAGGTATGATCAATACAGTGTTGTGCCTTAGCACCATTTTAATTTTCCAAATATGTGTGTGCGCTGTCTGTTGTGACGATGTGCAACTCTTTGTGAGGATGTGAATGTAAACGAGTCACACATTGGTGAAAAGAGAATCCTTGAAAGGTATTATAAGAGGTTGGGCTACTCACCACAGTTTTGTGGTGGAACCTCAACTTTCTTCATGTGTTAGCCTAAAGATGGATTTCCAAAAGTTATGCTGTAAGCTGCAATCGTGTTTGAATCTTGAGATGAGTAAAGTCGGAGTAGTAGAGTCTCTTGTAGAGCTATTTCAAAATTCTTACTATTTCAGGAACTTCTTTGAGTTAAGATTCCTTAATTATAAACACCACTCCTTACATGTTTGAAATTCACACTGTTAGAATTATCTTCATGCTTTTGTAGATTGTAGAGATATCCAGGGCCGGCCATGAGAATTTGGGGGCCTTAGGCAAGCTTTTGAAGTGGGGCTCTAAAATTCTTTAATCTCCGGTTCTTTGTATATTGATTTGTATAAAAAAATTTGCTAATTGCGTAAAAAGTTCTATTTTCACATCAAATATCATTAAAAATTAATATCAAAAGAAGATAAATATATAAACATTATTTAAATATTGCAAGATTCACTTTTTTAAACACAAATGTACTAAATGTTTGCAGTCAAGAGTTTAAGATTGAGAGTGAAGAACAACAAAACTTGATGATCAAGAGAGTAAATAACAATAAAACTTGATTGACGAGTATAATAAATTCAACGCCAATTGTTTCTCTTGTGTTTTTTTTCCTTCTAAAATCAACATCACACTAACGAATTGAATATTAAAATAATCCATTGAATAAAAAGTTATTGAAAAGAAAAATATAAAATTCAAAGTTTTGATTACCTTAAAGTACAAATTTAAGACCATATGATAGTTGGTTTAAACATTTAATAGAAATAGAGAGAATGAGAAGTTGGTTTAAACATTCGATAGAAATGGAGAGAATGAGAAGTTGAAAGAAAAAAGATTGCAAAGAGACTTGAGTTTTATAACTTTATATGCATCTAGTGACTAAAAGACAACTTTGTGTTTCGAACTCAACACCCCAAAAAAAAATGAAGCCAACATTTCCACTGCACTAACAAATGAATTATGATATATATATATATATATATATATATATATTTTGTATTTATATGTTAATTACAAAATATAAATTTTTTTTGGGGGCCTTCCGAATTGGGGGCCCTAGGCGGGCGCCTACTTGGGCTACCCTCAGGGCTGGCTGTGGAGATATCCACCGATATGCCTTCAATTGGATATTTCTGCATATTGTGTCATTTGCTTTATGTTGTCCTTGCGTTATCCCAATTTCAGGTAATTCAGATGAACATTGAAGAGTCTATCCGCAGGCAGATTGTACAGGAATTGAAAATTAATCAATCATCACAATGTCCAAACATTGTTGTATGTTACCAGTCCTTCTACGATAATGGTACCATTTCAATCATCCTAGAGTACATGGATGGTGGGTCTTTGGCAAATCTTCTGAAGAAGGTCAAAACGATTCCAGAGTTTTATCTTGCTGCCATTTGTAAGCAGGCAAGTTACTTCACCTTGATGTATGTGACCTGAAACTCTCTGCCTTTCGTACTTTGATAAATACTAATTATAACATGTTGTTTTCTCCATTTCTTGTTGATGCAGGTGCTGCAGGGTTTGTGCTATCTTCATCATAAAAAGCACATCATCCATCGGGACTTTAAACCTTCCAATTTGTTAATCAATCATAGAGGAGAAGTTAAGATAACGGACTTTGGTGTGAGTGCAATAAAGGCAAGCACGTCCGAACAGGCAAATACTTTCATTGGCACATACAACTATATGTCGGTGAGTAACTTATTTATTATTGTATACAAGCATCATGTTTTCTTGTTCAGGGCTATTGAGGTGCGGGCACTAACTGTTTCTGTTAAAATTTGTTTTGCAGCCAGAGAGAATCGCTTGTCGCAATTATAGCTACAAAAGTGACATTTGGAGCCTGGGGTTAGTACTGCTGGAGTGTGCAACAGGTCAATTCCCATATGTACCACCAGATCAAAGTGAAGCATGGTGTAACTTTTTTGAACTTATGAGTGCCATCGTTGATGAACCAGCACCTTGTGCCCCTTCCGATCAATTTTCTCCAGAGTTCTGCTCATTTATTTCTGCATGGTAAAGCTTAATTTTTCCGCTCGTATTAAGTTTGTGATATTCTAAAATTAAATATTTTTATGTTATTTCTCACTTGTAATTTTTGGTTAACGATTCTCACTTGTAAAATATTAGTCCTCATCTTCCTATCCATTGGTTTACGCCTGTAATAGCAATTTTGAACCAACTGTATTCTCTAAGGTTGTATTAGTTAAATTTCATTTGCCATTTGTTATTTTTTGGTCATTTCTGTCCATCCCCAAAAGGACTGAACCATCGAACCACAAGAAACTTGGGTTTCCTTCAAATTCTCTTTGCGTGATTGAGTTTCTACTCATTGCGTTGTCTGTTGATGAAGTTGCTGTTTTTGACTTTGTTGATGTTCATTTATTTTTTTCCCGTTTATCTCGAATGTTTACCCTTTTATATTCTTTCTCTTTGAGGTGACTAACCCTACCTTGGGGATCTTGTCTTTATCTCAGTGTACAGAAAGATCCGAAGGATAGACCATCAGCTCAAGATCTCCTGGTACGACCCATGAAACCCTTTGTCCCAGTTTCTTCTTCCTTGTACGATTTTGTGGATACTTTCAATCTGATTTGGTCTTTGTCTTTTGGTCTCATTTCAGAGACATCCTTTCATCAACATGTACGATGACTTGCATATTGACCTTTCCTCTTACTTCACCGAAGCAGGATCTCCCCTTGCAACATTTTAAAACTAGCTGGTATATTCACATCTGTATTTGGTTCCACATCTTGGATTCACTGTTGAAACTGAAATACGAAAATTCATTGCTTTTCTTTGTTAGTGTAATTTGGTCTCGTGGATGAAGACAGTTGCGGAAATGAAGAATCACTGCTATGGCATGTCCTCGATAGTATATTTTTTTTTCTACAGAATATCCTTTTGTATGGTAGATGAAAATTAAGCCTCTTTTCTTTGTTATGCCGTTTTCTGTTCAAATGTTTATACCGTACTCATTTTTTTCTTGAAGCTCCTTTACGCGAGATGTTTGAAGTTTCGTCTTGCTTACCAAGATTGAATTAGAACTGTAATCTAATGTATGCCTAGAGACCTTGTTCAACGAAAGATTGGATTGTGGAATGACTCTTCTGCTATGTTCTTGCCTATGACAGGATGTGGACTGCCGTTGTTACGGTGTTAGGGACCGCAGATGTACTGTCACGAGTAAACTTTCTTTCCATTTTAGTTCCTCGGTAGCACAAGTTTTACTTCGTAATTGACATTATTTTTACTAGTCCCAACTTTTTCCTGCCGTATTGGAAATGCTTCTTGTAACTTGTAAGTGACTGGTTTCTCCTCCTTGATAAGTCGATTCGACTGTACACTCCTAAACCCAATTGTAGTATCAGCACACCAATGAAAGAAGTATACTTTGCCTTCAACGCCGGAAAGCGAGCAACTTTCCATAAATTTGAGGTTTATGATTGTTGGGGGAAATCTGTTTGTTGTTCGTCAAATGCACTTGGAAATCTGTTCATCTGTCTAGTGTCGAAAGCATTTGTTCGTCTTTTACGATTGCAAATTCATTCGTCTGTGTTATGTAATTTGCCTTCTGTGCAAGTAATTTCTTATGGATTATGGTTTATAGGGTCGGATTGTTAGAGAGACTATCAAACAAGAAGGAAAGGAACATAGAAAAACATCATTGTAATTCGTTGAACTACTGTGTTCATGTACAAATTAATAATATAGTAAGAACAACGCAAAGGAGGGCGAAAGAATTCTTAAACGTTACAGTTGTGGAGAGATTTTTCGCTGTGGTTGTCACACCGTCACGTGATTTTATCAACCTATCATTCACACAATTAACCACATGATGTGACGGTCCGACCAAAAATTTCTCCGTGTCACCCAACCCAGGTGAAAAACTTAGGGTTGCGTTATTTTGGTGATTAAGATAAAATCTCTGATTACCAATTTTAATTCTAATTAGGGTTTTTTCTTAAACTTCCTTGTGGGTTTCAAGTCTACTACTATAACAGTGATGTTGTCCTTGCTCCCCTTCTGCATGGCAAGCCTTGAGAGATACTCTGCTGCAGATTGAGCAGCAGGATCAGCTCCCTCGCCCCGTTCCGTTGACATGGTATCACCGTACTTCTTGTGCCACAGAAGGATCCGCCTTCGTGCAATGTCGCAGGCCTCCTGGTTTGTGATGAAATCCCACAACCCGTCGCTGGCTAGAATTAAGCACTCGTCTTCCTTTTCTCGAGAAACAAACACTACTTCTGGATCCGGTATAATCCACGGTTTCAAATATTGGTCCCCTGATTAGATTGAACATCTCCATCAGCATGAATAAAATCAAACTCAGACCATATATACAAGCACAAGATGGGTTTCCAAGGTTTGTACCAATGGATCTTGACGTTGCAAGAACACCGAAAACACGTGAACCATTCCACTGTATGACCCTGCCTCCTGCAGCCTCTATCCTTGCATATTCATCTTCTCTATCTGGCTAAAACCAGAAGAAAACTTAATCAGTCTCTCTAGAAACTTAGGCACTTCCGGGATGATAAACACGCGTTTGCACTTAAGATTTTGTGAGATGCAAAATGGATGAAATAATGGAAAACTACAAAAATTAAAGGCCTTACCTTGTGGTCTACTGACAAAGGTACAGAAACTTTCCCTCTACACAATACTGCTCTCGAGTCGCCACAGTTTGCTACGATAATATGCGTTGGACAAATTACGGTGACTACAGCAGTTGATCCGGCGGTTTCAGGAGCTATAGGTTGGAGAAGGCCTCCTGGAGCTCCCCCAGAAGAAGCAACAGGTTTGCTCTCAGACGTGCCTCTTGGAGCTCCTCCAATCTCAGCATCCACTTTAAAGAAACTATTCGAGAAGGCCTCCTTCCACCTCTCCTGCCAACCCTCCTCCCCATTGCTTCTGCCTCGGAAGCCTGTTTTCGCAATTTCTAGCTCTTCGGCCAGTGCAGAGTGCAGGCGTTCGCTACAATAATTAGCAACCTGAAGAATTGAGAGAATCCAAGTTGAGTAATTCGACACGAGAAGTTCTTTGATCAATGCAAAAATGGAAATTCTATAGGACAAAAATTCGAATTTCAGTTAAGCTATCATACCTGGCAACCTCCATGTCCATCATAAACTCCAAAAAAATGGGCGGTTAAGTCATTTGGGTCTTGATTCATGCCATTCAAGACACTGTCATCCATTAGCATTTGAACCGGAACCTGCGAGAATTGCGGCACAACTGCAACGTCATCTTCCATCTCCGGTCTCCTTCCAATGATAGACGTGGAACCCCAAAGGGGTACGCGATCCAAATCGAAAACTTTCTGACTGCAGCTTGTTCCGCACATTTTCTTACTATATTCCTGACTTCCCCGATTCACGACTTCCGCTCCCCGGTTTTCGTCATGAGGACTATTGAAGAACAAAGGTGACGCGTTTGCTATTAGCTTGAGGCCAGTAATTTCCACCTGGGATTTTACTGCTGAATCCTCATGGATCAAACTACCTAGCCTATATGGAACAGCAACTGCCTGAGCTAAATCCTCCATAGATTTAACCTTCACCTTCCAAACCCAACTTACAAAATTACCAGTGTTCAATTACTGCCTTCAGTAAAAATCAAATCTTTTGTGATCTAATTCAAAAACATGAACATTTAGAAATGGGAACTTGAAACTCCACAATATAAATAGAAAAACTTCAGGAATCCTTCAACTTCTTCAAGTCTCTAGAGAACCAAAACTTTCCTTTTCTAACTTTTTATCAACCCACTGATCTCACAAAAAAGAAGAAGAAAGCTTTGTCCTATTTCTAGCAAACAAAAGTCAGGAAAAGAAAAGGCCAAAGCAAATACAGAAAAACCCAGTAAGGAAAATGATTGAAAACTTCAGTTCCCTGGATCAAAGGCAACTCATATCAGCCTCTTGAAACTAGGGTTTTCTCTCTCTTGTGAAACCAACTTCAACTAACTTAAATCAAAAGGAGATGGAAAAGTTAATTAAGCTGAGTCACCCAGCTACTTTACCTCATAACCCTCTCAACTGTTCTCACCACAAGACAGAAGTGATTAAGAACGTTTATCCTTGCACTGAACAATTTTGGAAACATATCAGAAAATAGTAGACACAAGAAAAAAGGTGTTTGATGGTGAGTTTGCTCATTCACCTATATTATTCTCCGCTTCGTAACTACTTGTAACTCAAGCGATTAAGAGCGTTTACTTTACACTCGAACAGTTCTGGAAACAGATCAGAAAACAGTATGACAGAAGATACAAAATGTGTTCTGATGGGTTTGCCCAGAGTTTTCAAAACTGTGCATGCAGATTTTAGGTGGGAAGAACAAGGAGAAAGTGGCTAAACGAAGAAGAAGCGTAAGAGGATGGTGTGCAAATGCATTGATGCAAGGTCTTGGATTTATATATAAATAACTTGAAAAATTATATTAAAAAAATGTTGGTAAAATTTGGAAAAGAGAAACATACACGTGTTCATGATATGTCAAAGAAGGGAATTAAACAAAGCAAGGCATCTATTGGTTACACACCTACGTAATCAATTTAATAAATAAAATAATATAAAATTGTCAAATAAATAAATAAGTGGGCCTAAAATATCCCAAGGTTTAAGAACCATATCTTTAAAATGGTGATTTGTAAGACTATTTACCTAATAGTTCATTATTATTAAATAGAGCAAACCATACAAGACCATCTCAAGGAATTCTTTTAAGCATATAATATTGTAGTTTTTTGGCATCTTGGCAAAGACTCCATTATTTTAGCATATTCATAAGGCACGTACAATAACAACAAAAGTTCAAGCATTATAAGTCTTCTCATAATCACAATATTTGTGTCTATATCTTTCTGGATGTGATGAGATAAATATCTTGGATTGGATACACATGAGCCCCCTAAGATATTAGTATAATAACTATTTTCTTTGGAATTAATTGGTTGAGCTCTTGAATTGAGTGGATCTTTTAATCATATTAAACTTTTTTCTTGCATAAGAGGAAGAGTTCCTTGTTTTAATAAAATGGTAGGGGAGATTTGAACAAATGCCTCTTTCAACATTTGGAAGATTTGAAGTCACATGATTGAGTTTGTAACATCAACAAATTAAGGGCTAATTTGGTGAGCTGGATATGGGTGGGCCTTAGAGATATGATTTGATTGTCAGATATTTGTATGACATGATTTATAATCCATATATAAGAATAAGTTAGATAACTCACTCTATTGTAGACTCATAACTCATCATCTCCGGTCATGTCGATGTCACATTTAACACAACAAACAATAGATTAGACTCAAGTCCATTTTAATTGGTCATAACATATCTCATCCAGCCCATAAACGAGGCCTAATAGGAAACTACCACAACTCTTTTCTTCTGGGTTGGAAGATATAGAATGTTTGAAATTTCACCACTTTGATATTTAAAAAATAAAGAAAAATAAGACCGACTCATCCACCCTCGTACCTTTTTTTTATTAACAAACGAAGACTCTCACATGTACCTTACATTGTTTTCAATAGTCGACAAAGAGTGTAGGTTTTCTTGGAGGCATAAAACTAAACAACCCCATAGAACTTGGTACACAATATTTAAATCTAGGGAACTTTAATGAAAAGCTTCCAGTACTGTTCATTTTAACGAAAAACCATATTTTTACACTAAAAAGTCAATCCTGGTACTATTCACTTTACTATTTATTTTGTCCTTATCGTTAAAACTCAAAGTTTTCAGGCCCTTTTCATTAGTTTTCCATTAAAGCTAACTAGGATTAAAAATTAAGCACTATGGGATGACGCAATTATTAGTACGAACTTTACGTATATATTTTACATGCCGGTTTTAAATTCAATTCTCAACGTTGATAAATTACACTATAATTACAAAAAAGAGATTGAAATGTCTATGTGTATCTTTTTATCTTCGAAAAAATAGATTGTCGTTTCTTTGCCCTAAACCCTTTTTTTTATCTTTTCTAAATGTGATTAAAAATTAAATATCCATTTTTCCTTTTCGTTTCCATGCATGAGCGACCACGAACCCTGTCACGTCATGGCTCTGAAATTCTGGGTAAAGAGTTGGCGGAGGAAGGTTACGTGGGGGATTACGATTGCACTGTTATGTTGGGGGAAGATGTACCAAAATCATCTTCTCTCTCCTACTTTCTCTCTCTACATTTTTGGGACAGACAGGTGGATTCGTTCATTCATGCACTCAGTCGTATCTCAAACTGTGTGTTGTGTGACGCCTTCATTGGACAACACAAACACACAGAAAACCAACCGATCTTGCCGCGACTTTCGTGCCAAAGAAAAAGTTTGACACAACCACCCTCTGGTTCGCCGACACGTGTTTTCCAATCATTGGTGCGGTCAACCGGGAGTTGGAACCGACACGCAAGCACCACGAGCACTTTTAGTTAACTTGGTAATCTGTCTCACTGTTTTCAAGCTTTTTGAAACTCACATTCCGTGGACTAATTTTGGTTTGTTTTTGGAAAGAATACAGCAAATGAGAGACGCATTTGGTGAGGTGTGTTCTAGAAATGATTGATTTGACCAGTGCGATTCCAACTACCCATAAAATAATCTAGGTAGGTAGGTTTTTACGTGTGTCTCGCCGAGAGACATCTTCATGTTTTGCGAGTATAACACTTATTACGTGACATGATATGAGATAACATCAAGTTTTATGATCACATGGAATAAACCCAAATCTTTGGCAGAAAAAACTTTCAACCAATGCACCAATCAAATGACATTACTAGTCCAATATACATTTTAAGATGTGTTCAAAACGTGCGCAAGATGTGTTCAAAACGTGAGCAACTCGTCCAACACACGTTTGCCATATGATGAAATGGTGACAACAAAGAATCTCTAAAACTCCAAAATGAAAAGAAAAAGCAACCTAAGTCTCGTATTAGGCTCCCAATCCCCAAAAAACTTGAGCCCCGAGAGATTCTACTGAAACAAAATTGGACTGTCAAGAACGTAGAGGAAGTAGAATGGACGGTTGATCAAATCTAGTATGGATCGTACATGGACGATAATTGGAGTCAATGACTCTTCTACCCCATCTGAGATCCTTGGGGAAGAGGATCCTAAGCCCCAATTTCCTCACCGGAACGATAAATTTGGGCCACCGCCAAGGCCCGAGGCCAGCCGTATTGGCCCGTGGCCCCGGCAGGCCAGAGCAAGGGTGGCCGGACCCAAGAGGCCAGCAACACTAGCTAGCGAAGACTTCTCCCCACATAGACGCCTTTAAAAGCTTGAATTTGACTTTGGAGGCAGCCTTTGCCAGAAGAACTCGAGAAGGAAATATAACTTACCTAGCCAGATGCACACCAAGTAAAACTTTCGGTTTCGGGATAGAACGATTGGGTTGAACTCAGAAATTAAAGAAGGCTCTTCAACAATTGGAACAGGATAACTAATGGTAAAATACTACGAGTTACGAGTATGAAACTGCTAAAAACAACACACTGTGGAGGCCGAAACACATAAGCGGCGCGTAAGAAGTGTAAACTACAAATCCATCTACTTAGAACATCTCCAAAGGAGACTTCACATTCAAAACATCAAATTTCAATTTGAAGGCCAACTTGGCAATTTGACATATTGTCAATTTTTTCCTTCCACCCGATATGCCAAAATTTATTGCTTCATTTATGTTTTTTTTTAACAAAAATAATAAATGTTGGATTGTTGGCCCTTTACCAGAGTGGTAGAATGGTTTTGTGCCCTTGTATGACGGCATGCGTTCAAATCCTACCAATGGCTAATCTAACATCTAATATAATCTAACAAAATCTATTGTTTGACCAAAAAAAAAAATAATAAAAAAATAATACTTAAATATGTTAGCATTTAAGGTAAGGCAAGTGGAATGCCTTTGGAAATAGCAAAAATCAAAGTTGAAGGCAACTTCAAATTTGACATCTCCTTGTCCATGTCAGCTTAGCCTTCTTTTCCATATCATCTTTGACATCTCGGTTAGAGTAAATAATACATCATTTGTTACTGTTGTATGTCTATGCGGCATTTTTGACATCTCCAAATATGGTCTAAACAAGTGCAGATTAGGCTGCATGCTCCGTACCAAACATATTTCTGGTCATCCTATGTTTTATAGGGGGGGGGGACCACGGGGGCTGCAGCCCAGGGACATGTATATGTAAGATGGGTACAAGATATGATCCACCTTGCAAAGGAAACCAAGGCAACAAATCAACATGATTCAGGAACACACAGAATACATCAGTCAAACCCAACAAGTTAATTACTGACTGCATAAACGAAACACAACAAAAGATTGGACAATGGAAGCATTGGGAGACAATTGAACACAAGCTTGCCGGATAAATCCGTGATCTTAAATTAAACTCTAAAATTTGATTTCCTGAATTCACTGACGATAATCGAATATGTAGGGAATGAACTAAACACAAGGTATAAACACATTTCAAGTTTCAAACTAAATAAAACCAGAATCAAGTAAGCGCAAGACATAACGTAAGCCCGGAGGGGTGAGCGAAGCATCAAATTTGCGATGATAAAGCAATAAACCTCAAACAAGATGAGCATCAATGCAGTGCAAAGGCAATGAAACCAAAGGTTCAAACTCAAGATTCAAAACAAATTCAGATCAAGGTTCGGGAGTAGCTATAGGCTTAGGAGTAAAGACTTACCTCGGCGGTCTGAAATCAAGGTCCACAAAAAGCACTTGGAAGTTCATCTGTGCATATCATTCCAGGTACGGTATATCATATCAGAAAAGTACCGAGTCTACTAAATTGAAATCTACAGCAACTGATGTCTGATAAGAAGCAAAACTAAAATGGGGAAGGAAATTTTCTTACCATCAGTAAGCCTCATCAGTATACACACCGAAAGTAATCAAGTGTGGCGGAAGCTGAGTTGGAGACGACCAAAACGTCAAAGGAGCATTCTCTGAAGATACCTGTAGAACAATCATAAACCAATAGAGATACAGAAGGCAAAACCTCAAATAATGAGTTTGCCAGCTAGAGAATAATACATATAAATTAAGAGCTGATTTTTATTAGGAATATAAAATGTATGTACAAGAGGGCAACGTTCTCTGATTTGTAAACGCTACAGGCAGGATACACTGTTTGCTAAGATATAATCACTAAGCCATACTAACTAGTGCCTTGAACAAAAAGATCTTTACAGTCAAAGTAACCAACTTAATACAGGAGCAAAATCCAAAACATCCGAAAGGTTCACTCAAAATTTAACTTGCAGGAGCCTACGAAAGAATCTATATAACCTAACTGTGGACCGATAGCCAAACGACTATGCATGTGTAGCTGGGACTGTGGATACTCCAATGACTATTCTTATCACTGATCATTTCTTGAAACATCAATTTTGTTTCATTTGTCAATAGTATAATGAACAAGACTATACAGAGAAGCAACTTCAAACCATCATATTTAAGTCTGAGAGGTCATCCATCGGAATTTCAAGACCCATAAAATCATGATCTTGTAAATTGTCATCATCGATATTCAACCACGAACCCAAATCTTGCCCTTGGTCATCAATATCGTCAGGGCCACCCAATACATCCATTCCCGGTAATTGCAGGTGAGACAGGTCAATGGGATCCTCCATTACATCCGCGGAAAACTCATCCTTATCCTTGGCATTGTTACTGGCGGTCACTCCCCCTGACTTTGATCCAGAAGGCAATGCCGGTTTATGTTGCTCTGATGGCTTGCCAACGAGGCCATTTACTGAAATAGATAGTTGCGTTTTCTGCTTAGGCTTCGTCTTTGACTTTCTTTCCCCTTTAGCATTAGATACCGCTGGCCGACCACTTTTTGGAGTTCCATTTCTAGATTGCACCTCCCTGTTGTGCCCTTTTCCATCTCTATCCCTCTCACTCCTCTTTCCTTTTGCACTGCTCGTTAAAGAACCACCCATACCCGATGCAGCAATTGAAGTTCCAATATTATTACCTACGTCATCCAGTGATAACTCCCTCTTCTTGACCCTGTTAAACCACGTCTCTTCTCTACCAGTAGTTTGTTCAGATAAGTGATTTAAAGGTTGAAAAACATCTGAAGAGATGACATTAAGATTATCCGCATTCTGACTAAACTGTGAATAGCTTGGCTGGGAGCCCATGGAAGCTGCGGAAGAGACAATAAGAAATAAAAAAAGACATGTCAAACAATAGAGATTGAAAAAGAAAAGGAAGAAAATACCCAGAGTGCAAAGTCCTTCATCCCCTTATGCAATTGATTACACAAGTAATAGAAGAAAATGCATCAGTAGATAATGGAACGGAAGCACATACACAATATTACATTCAAAGGCATAAGAAGAAATACCCGAATCCCTGGAGGCATTACCACCCTCTGCAATAGCCTCTGCTTGTCGTGTGCCAGAAAGAAGTATATCCCTATATAAGGGTTCACTGAAACAGCTTTTCCCTGTATTTTTAAATTCATCACATCTGTCTAATGTCCGCTTAACAAATGCTAAGGCAGCTTGCTTGGCCATTTTATTACTGGAGCTCTTCCCACCAGTAGCATTAGGACCCCAAGCATTCTATCACAAAAATATATATGTTAAAGACAGCAAGAACTTTGACAGTAACAAGGGCCATCCTAAGAAACAGTCGTTACTTTTATGGATCTATTATGGATCAGTTAAATGATACAACTCTAGCCCTCTAGTTATTACACCTAAATTTGCATCCTGAAAACCTTACAAGGAGTATTGCATAAAAAGAAAATAAGACGATGGAAGGTCAAAGAAATTACCATATACTTTTCATAAGCCATTCCAACAAGTTTGTCAAGGGCACGCTGTTCAAGCTCCCTATATGAAACCAATTTGAATCGTTATACCATGATGGACAGAAAGTTAAGCAAAATTACCACAGGATAAAGGATTAATTACTTTTCTCGGAATTCTTCTGCCACAGAGGCAGACCTCATCAGTCTATCCAGCAAGCCCTTCTTCTTGGAGATCTGTTACATTGAAAAAAAAAAAAACATTAAATGGAAGCCTTAACAACAAAATCAGAAACGCAGTAACTAATAACTTCCAATACATCCACACGATTAATTTCTATAAGCTCCTATGCATATCCATTCCATAATACATTGTAATACAGAGTAATACTAAACATGAAAATACCTGTTCATGGTGCTTCGCCTCTAATTTCCTGATTTCCTCATCAATTCCTTCATCCTCCGTCTGTGTCATATCAGGCTTAACAAAGATTATGCAAAAAAATGTATAATTAATAATATTCCATATTATGGAAGGATAAAATAAAATTAGCGTCTTCTAGAACCATACCTCTAGCTCTGGAAAAATTCCAACGCTTTGAACCTCCAGGACAAGTTTTTGATCTAACGACATGTTACCATACTGAAATTCTGAACAGGCCAATCCAGGCATCACCGCTGGGTCTGAAAGGAAACCATTTTGCAAGTGACCGAAGTCTGAACTCATTACTTTGTTTGGGATGCCCACTACACCTTCTGGCTCATCATATTCTGGCCTCCCAGTAATCCTATAACCATTAAAAGCAGTATGCCCAGCAAACTGAACGTTATCTTGTGATTGATAATCCAAACCATTGGATTCCACCTCTGCATCCAGATCAAAATCAACTCCGTATGAATCAAATGTAAAGTCTTCATTTACACCGCTAGAATCCTCCTCTGAAATCAATGCAGCTAAGAGTCTCTGACAGAGGGAAATTGCAGCATGATCTCCAGTTCCTGGCACAAATTGTTCTGGATGGAAGTCACCAATCCTTGGTTCACATTCAATTTTTTCATGCCCATTAGCAACAGTAGTGCTCCCATGTACACTAGAAGGAACTTGAGTTGCCACATTAGATTCAATGTCGCCCTGGTAAATCAATAGAAAATTAGAAGACCTCATTATCCACAGCAGAGACAGAGGTATAGTTGACCCATGAATATAAATACCAAATAAAACATTTTAGTGACATGACATTGTTTACAGACATCATTTTTCAAGAAAATAACAACATATATTCCTTCATCCCCTCTAATTAAAGCAGGCCATCACCTGTTGCTTCAGGAAAGCTATGTCGGCATCAGATAACAAACTAAAATATGGCTCCATTTGCCCCCAAAATGAGTTGGAGAAGGAAAGAGCTGCGGCAATAATAGAACTATTAATTCAACAAAACATTAAATGCTGGAAAAGGGTAAAAACAAAAGTGATCAATGAGAAAGGCACCAGAATTAACAACAGCATTTGCAGCAGCCAAAAGCTCTTCATGTCCATCATCTGATCCCACTTAGGAAATTGCAACAAGAGTGAATAAGGAACAATAAACACTAAAGTAAACAAAGATAAAGTCAAAAATTTATTCCTTCATAAATTTAAAGGTTTCCCTACCAAGAAAATCTGCTGCTGCATTGATTGCTGTGTGCTTTTGACGTGTATAGGCCTTTCGATCAGAAAGTCTCCTAGTTGGCGGTCGGCCTGCCTTGCTGTGTAACAATTTATATTAAATATGAGTCAATCCCAAATATTAAATGTTACAAAATAAACAGGATATTTATATGACAGTCAGATAAATATACAGAAGTACAATATTTAAACCTTTCACTCTTGTCAAAACCAAGCCTGGAACTTCTTAGCTGTTTTGCTGTTCCAACATTTCCAACCTTCTCGACAGTCATTGGCATGAGAGCCCTTGTGGAACTAAAACCTCGCCCTGTCCTCCCTTGCCTCCGAACACCATCTCCAAGGTCTTCCCCAGTAACCAGCTTATTCTTTCTTGATGGCAAGACCAGAGTGGACATCTTTTGAACATTCTGTCCAACTTTCTCATCTATCTCATCAGTCTTTTTGACTTTATCTCTGGATTTAATATCAGCAGCTCCCGACTCCTCACTCTCGGAAAGTGCAGCAGAAGACAAAGGATCGGCTTTTAACTTAACCTGCTGAGGAGAACTTCCAGGCAGGCGTTTGGCAAATCCCAGCCCAATGTCACCACCAGTAACATCAGATGGACTATCCATAGGAGGGGTTCCCTCATTACTTGAAACAACAGGAACAAAATTTGATCGCCTTGCAGTACGGGAGATCTTTTGTGGTCTCTGGCCAGCCCATTGAGCAACAGGTGGAGACGAAGATCGTGCTGATGTCATGCGTTTGCGATTGTTAGCTCCAACGGCAGCAGGGGGCTTATTCGTACAATGAGAAATCTCCCAATCATTAGGAACATTTGCTCGATTAACAACTGGGGACAACTTGGGTGCCACACCTGAGCCTGATCGTGGAGCCCGAACAGAAGTGTTCATCTTTGTGCTTGAGGTAGGACTAGCTGAATTAAAATCATCACGGACACTAGCCCTAAAAGAAATACAATATAAAAAGAAAGACATCAATGCAGTCTCATACTAAAAAAAAAAGAAATTACTACATAAATACGAGGAACGGAGCTAGAAATAAATATGCAGCTTTAAGCCCTTAACAAGCAGCAAAACACCATTCCAGAAGATAACCACGTGAGTAAATACTAAGGCAGCTATGCTTACTTATTAGCAGCTCTGTGGTTTGCCCTTTCCTTATCTGTACCAATAGGGCGATCTCTCTTATCAGTGATAAGGGAAGAATTGTCTGGTTCAGTCTTAGGAATGGATGAACGAAAGCCGAAGCCAGTTGGTTGCGAGATTCCGTCAGACTTTCCGACTCCAAGAGCTCCATTAGTGACTCCTGGCCTATAAAAATACAAGGTGTTAGCATTACCTCTCAGGCAGTATATCACAAAAATCAATCAACAAAACAAAATAAATATGTAAAATTTCAACAAAATAACATGTCAACAACAAGAAGATTGATCCTTCAATTCACCCATTTTTAAAAACGTTTTCATATGACAGAAAAAACCTTTTGCTCTCTGTACTATGAGGTGAAAGCCCAGAAGAGAGTCCTGGGTTATCCATTCCAGTTCCAATCACGGGGTTCATTCTTGTCAATAACGGCAGAAGTTTAAACAATCACTACTGTTAGACAAAGGACTCCACAACGATACAGATATCCTTCGGGCAATTGTTAACACCAAGCACATCGCCTCTTTTATCATCAGATCAAGATTACAAGTACCGAACTCTTAGATAGTAATTATATTATAAAAGGCATAATTTGCCTACAATTTCTAAACATGGCTTTTCAGATTCAGAGAATCTGACCAAAAAATATTAACACGTTTTCCTTAAATAATTGGACAATACAACTCAAATGAAAACACGGAAATGAAGAAATAGTATCGTTTTACATATGAGGAAAAATAACTAAAACCATATAATCTGGTGTCATTCTTTTGTCTGATTCATCCAACCCTTTTACAACTTTTTGAGGGTGATGTCAAGTTGTGTCTACAAGTTATCTCTTTATCATCAATATCCAAATATAAAAAAAAAAGGTTGTACCCAGTGCACAAGGCTCCCGCTTTACGCAGGGTTTGGGAGAGGTGAATGTCGGCTAGCCTTACCCCCATTTTATGGAGAGGCTGCTCCTAAGTCTCGAACCCGAGACCTACCGCTCAGATACATAAAATGCAACCTTGGCACTTTCAAATTTTGCATATGTTGTGCAACCTCTATACATAAATGGTGATTGAAAGGTGACAAACAACAACTTGCACAACGTTTAAAGAACTATTACATCCACTATGGATCCTCAGTGGAAATATATAAACAATAAGCATAAGTTCGTTAGCATTGAAAATCACTGAGACTTCTTACCAGTAAGTTGACCCAAAAAGAACTACTTATTCCTCAGTTCCTTTTAGAAATAAAAATCTAAAAACTGCGAAAATGCCAATCAAATTAACCTAAAACATGAAGGAATACAATTTAAAGTGATGGGGTCAATCTGTCCTTATGGGAAGAGCAAGTCGTTCTTTAAGAAGTCATACCTAAACCCATGGGAGTCATTATTTGACCTTGAACGCACATCATTCACAGGCCTTTGCTGCATTCCCTGTTTAGTTTCACGGTAGCCATCAATTGGTTTACTGGATACCATACTTGGAGAAGCATCTGGCTTTATCCCGGAACGCTTCTTCTTCATTTTTGACTTTTCCCAGCCATCAACACTGACAGATAAATTTCGATCCTCTCCCTGAACTGCACCACTACTTGCAAGCCTTGGCATTTCCCTATCCTTGTCTACAGCCCCAGATGGCCGCACAAGAGAAGTACTCCGCACATCCATCTACAGTTATCATAAGAGTGCAGCAAATATTAATGGAGGAACTTAAAGATCACAACAGACATTATCAATTCATGGATTAGCAAGTGGAATGCATATGGTTAAAAGCACAAAAACCAAATGCAATGCCCAACCCAATCCACAGCTTGAGAACAATAAAACAGAGCTAAACTAGCATGCAGAATCATAATTATATGCAATCATATATGCACTATAATTCCAAGAAAAATAAACAAAAATACTACATATATCAAAATCTACTATAATGCACAAAAGCAAACTACCTTTCAGTACCATAACCCAACTCATTCAAATAAAGATATTCCTACTCATGACATTTGAAAGCGATATTTAAGTGGAAGAAGGTTCCAGATTAGATCAATGTTAAGCATTCAAATAAGCCCATAAGCCCTGTAGCTACATACAATAATCACAACAGCTTATGATGATTTCTAAGGAATCTTTAAACAAAACATAGTTTAGCCACAACCGCAAGTAAAATAGTACCTAGAAGCTAATTCTGAACAAGACATGCATATACAATGCTCAATAAATTATTATTATATAAACAAGACGAGTCAAAAAAGGAAACGTAGCAGAATTTTTTCAAAATACGAACCCTCGCATCCACCAAAGAAGTACGAGTGCGTTTGTTTGGGATAGTGTTCTTTGTCCTTTCTTCTGACTTTTGTTGCTCAAGTTCAAAACCACCTGAGACAGCATGATTCTGAATACCAATCTTTCCCATATTTGGCCCTAGGACTGACCGATCACTCGATAGCATCGAACTAGAACGTTCATTAGAAAAACTTTCTGCTCTTGATCTCTTCTTAGATGGTATGCTTGGGAAAACCTTGTTGAATACAGATAAGGCTTCATTGAAAGTTTTTACACGTTCCCTGTACAATTATTCAATGTTATGGAGTAGTTGAAAGTCACAACGACAAACCAGATTGCAAAACATACACAGAACTACCTGGCCTTAATAGAGCTTTCACGCAGACCAGCCTTAACTCGTTTGATTTCCTCCGGAATTGGAGACAGTAGCAACTTTCCTTTTACCGAAGCAGATGGAGATTCATCAGGTGAAATGCTAAGAGCGACGCTCATAAGTCTTTTTAAGTCCCCTTGTCTGTTAGACTTGTGCTCTGCAGCAACCAATTTTGGATCAAAGCGTAAACACTGGAAGAAGTTCGTTACATCTCCTTGTGTTACTGCAGACGTGCTTCTTGACATGTTTGGAAGTGAAGATAACATTGGATTTTCCATGCTTTCGCGAAAGCTACCAGATCTGTCCAATTGAGCAGCTATGTGGGATCCTCGCTGCCCACTGGTGTATAATGGTCTATCTGGGCTACCAGACGAGAGATCAAACTTGCTAGAAGTTGCCATTGCATCAATTTCCACACAATATCCGAGTCACAAAGCCAGAAAATACAGAGGTGCATGACAAAGACGCACAACGGCACATAAAGCCCAAACTTTTAAGAACAATGACTGGGCAATACACCTGAAACAGATAAGGATCATCAGATACAAAGCCAAGTCCCTGTTCTCTTTTTTCAAACTATTGATCAAGTTTTCACCTATCATAGGATGGGTAGTCATTTTTAATCCTGAATGCTGAAAGAAAAGAAAGAATGATGGGAAACATAACATGAAGTAACCAATTGCAAAAATGTATAAACAAAAAACTGGACTGAGATGCATAAACCATAGAGAACATTAATTAATAATTTCTTCTTTCAAGGGTAAAACAAGTTGAAAAGATCACATTTAAATTTGAAGTAAGGGTAATTTAATCTCAAAGAACTTGTCCACATAACACAAACCTAAAGGATTCAAACAAACTCGCAAGCTCCCTGATCCAAAATGAAGAAGAAGGAAAGAAATTAAGCCTTATATTAGATGTTCAATCTTGTTACATCCATAAAAGTGAATTGGTGAAGCAACCCACACGAGAAAGATTACCACATATCCCTGATATATAAGCAATCTAGCATTACAGCCCAGAAACCACGAGACCGTCACAAACAAGACACAATATAAACAAAAATAAATGCAACTGACGTGCATGCAATATGAGAATTTTGCGCAGGAACCAAAGCATGAGCGTATCATTATGGTTGCAGCTCCATTAATGTTAACATTATTCCGATCAGCAAGATTATATTTGATTAAGATCAGTAAATTCAGGCACAAAGCAGATAAGCCGAAGTAAATAGAAAGCATTTTAACTTCAATTTTGCACAATTTACCAAACTGGGGTAGTGTTCCATTCTTGAGTGTTTGGCAATGATTTGATTAAACTTCTTGAGGTATGGCTTCTCCAGGGTAACGAAGGGCACACCCAACCAAACAATCAGTAAAAAGAGTCTCCTTTGGTCAATCTCCTCCCAGGTCTATCCCCCGAATTTTATAACATGTTCATTAAAATAAGAGCACACCAAAGATCTAAGGAGAATCATATAAGCTGACATAAAAATGAATTACTTGTTGATACTATTTAATTATGAGTTTCACAGTTCCAGTTGACACTCCATAAGTAGCTCATTGACCAATAAAAAGTAACTTAGATAATGAACACACCAAATGGAACATGCTATCACCAACACCCATATGACGGCTCAAGTAACATTACTCTTGAGCTAGAATAATCAATATGGACCGTCATTCTCTTTTAACCTCAAAAAGAACCTGAGATAATGAAATGAGCACAGCTATCTCTAAGTAACGCCATAGTCACCATAGGTGCCTTTTACATTTATCATCTTCCCTTCCATGAAAATAAAATTTTCCCCCCAGTTTTTTTTTTAGGTGGATTATTCTAGCTGAAGTACGATTTGTAAGTTCAATGTCTTTCGCGCTAAATTTCACTCAACGAGACTACTATTTCCTAATTTTTCATCAATCATTCTCCATTCCAATCAACAAAACATACCTATCAAAACAAACAGATAGTCACATAAAAATTTCAAATTTTGGTCTACAGTTAAGATTTTGTACTTCATTGCATCCTAAGCTTAAATTTTTCTATAATTTCACTTCATTAATTAAAAAAACCTTAAAACCCCCAAAAAATTCGCAGATACAAAATGGAACCCTGGAAGCTGAATCCACGAAACCCTAGATAAATCAAGCATTACAAATCAAGCATTACAAACCTTCAATCACACGTAAAAAATTCAACCCAAAATTCGACACGCAGAACTTAAATAGAGCAAAATTATATCGAAATTGAAGTTCAAAATTCAAATCTTATACCTTTCAAAAATCGGAGCCAATGATGTCCAATTGGCGGCGAAGCAAGCGCGATTCTTTGATTTCGGGATTTGAAGATACGTCGGGAATCGAATATTCCAAGGGTTCTAATTAGAGTTCTGAGCTCGAAATCGAAGGTTCGTACGAAGCCATGGAGGACGAAGACGAACCCTGTGTTTTGATCGGCAATGCAAATGGGGGGCGGTTAAATTACAGTTATACCCATGTTCCGTTTTACCGATGAATTAAAATGGACATTGAGGGCGGGGGTAGTTTGGGAACAATATGTTGAGCCGGCTCACAACAGCTACATAGAGTCTTCCATGGATGTATGTAATATATATGTATGTATGATTGTATGAAGCTATATGTGTGAATGTGTATATATATGCACATGGGATGAATTAGGAAGTGACAATTATTGAGTAATTTGAAAAAAAAATATTACTTAGTGAGAAAAAATAATTGAAATCAACTTTTTTTATTTAAAAATGTGATATAATAATAGTTTTTGATTATGATGTTAATTGAGTTATAAATAACTGAAAACGTTACAGTATATATTTGTTCGATCGTTAAACATTACATAGTGTAGAAGTCGCCAAATTATAACACGTACAATTGGTCACACAACATGTGCGGTTTTGTATGCACGGTTTAGAATTTGGATATTTGTGCATGTATTATAATTTAGGTTTATATAGAAGGCAAACAAAAAATTCACATCCTAATCTTTATGGTAATATCGTAAAAATGTGTACCTAGTTTGGGCATGTTTTCTTATTTGGTTCCATTCGTACATCTCCCTCAAAATGCAAAAATAGGTATTTAAAACATCGTCACTCTTTGCTATAATTTATCACTCTTTGCTGTAATTTATCAATTCAAACTGTTTATTTATGGGATAATTTCGTTATGTTTATTTTTAAATTTCAATTCATAGACTATTCTTACAACGTCGGGGTAGTTCAGATTCTTTTGGGCTTCGAACGGTCTTAAACTGAAGCACGAATCAGAGCCTCTGTCATCCCACAGCCATTACAACGTTTGATGTTTTGGAAGCCACTCATGCTATCTAAACCATGTCATGCAACTGAGGACTTTATGTGAAACATTGACATCGAGGTGGTACCGTGTCAAACTAATCATGCGAAGCCATAGGAGAAAATTAAACTATGTGGCAACATGCGAAACTTTAGAACTCATCCACCATGGATATCCCGCTTCATGTAAATCTCTCTCTTGCACCTTGCATTTGTCTGAGCGTTTGTTTTGTTCGAAACAACATGCATTTCGGCATTGACTCTTGGTCATGTTTACCTACGATTTGGTTTTTTTTTAAAAAAGGTAAATTTAAAGACGCGGAGAATGGGAGAAGTATTTTCCCTCGTACCATCGAGATTTCTTAGTACCGTTTGGTATGTGGGACGGGACCATTCCGTCCCACATTTGGTGCGCCTAAAACGGGTGGAACGCTGTTCCACGGGACGAGTTTTGGGTGAATTTTCGTTCCACCTCACCTCCTGGAATGACTCGTTCCATATCCATGTAATACAAAATTATAACATCTTCGTCTCCTTCTTCTTCCTCCTTGTTTCCATCTAAAGGCATCTTTGCTCCCTCTCCATTCCGTCCTATCCTGTCATGTCCCGTTCCGTCCTGTATGCATACCAAATGATACCAGAAAGAAAAAGAAAAACGGCATAGGGGAAGCCAGATAAATATTGGAAATATATGAGACTATAAGATTGCAACATCAGTAACATCCTCAAACTTAGGAATCAAAAACTCAATTATGTTTCAGCAGCCATAATTTCCTAGACAATCAAAGAGAAGAAAGATCGAAAACCGCCACAAGTGAAGGCACATTGCCAACCTGGGTAGCCAGGACCATGATAAAAATATCACCCCTACTCGGATACAAAAAGTTCTAACGATCTTCTACTAATACTGTACACTTGAAGTTCTGCAAGATGTAGCAGTCAACTGTGTTGATCATGTGGTGGTCGGGGCAAAACCCAACTGGGAAAAACAAGCAGGCGTGCGCAGCAGGTTCCTAGAAGGGCCCTGTCCGCCTGTCATACGAGACGCTGTGAGTCACTCTGACATGACATCCTCTGGTGCAGTAAGTACCTGAGCTTCCATGTCGTACGAGGGATACTTGGTGGAGTAGTCCAGTACAGAATCACCTGGACAGGAACACAGTCGATTATTACATGCACATTACAAATAAAAGTTACAGTTAATGAGACCAGTTCGGGTCAGGATTTCTTACTTTGAGAAGAGTCAACAGATGTCCGATTCAGCGATGTACTTCTCTTTAGATCTGTAACAGTAACGAACATAATCCAGGAAATTTAGCAGATTGCAGACGACGTTGCTCATTAAATTAAAACTTGTAGCATGTTGAGTCTAGAAAGAGAAAGGAAAAGGAGAGAGGTGAAGAAAACTGTACTTCGGTACAATGACATACCAGATGAACGATGTAACCCTTTGACAGCCTCAAAATTCTTGTATGTGTAGCCAACAAAACTGAGATCTTTAGGAGTCAACAACATCTGCAAAGAAAGATACAGAACAAGCATAAAAAACTAATATAACAGGAATTTTCTTTCCGCGTTTTCCCTTCTTCAAGAATAAAAATGTTCCTTCATACAAGATCATGAAATAAGCACACCGGCCTCCAAAAGAAGATTAGTCAATGTTTTCGATAAGTTCAAAACCCCAAAAATCTAAAGAAAACTTGTTTTATTAATCTAGTAAGTCAAAATGGACCCTTTTAAGCGTTTAGATGGCGAAAGCCATCACCGGATAATGAATCAACATTACGCCACTTCAATTTTGGCTATGAGAAACATACCTTTCTCATGGGTCCAGATCCAGTTCTTCCAGGTGCTGGTGGATCCACCTGCAGCACAGTTGAATTTTAGACACAAAGGCACAATCCAGTACTTCACTAATAGTGACTAGTATAGGTCGGTGTTTTCGTGAGCAGTAAGCAGACAGGAATATATCTGACACCTTACCTCATCATACTTCATAAAGTTTTGAGTATCAAGTTCATCGTTGACCTCTGGTTTAAATGCTGCCTCCGTCTCGTAAAGTCTGTCCCAAGCAGTATCTCTAAACCAAGGATGAGCCTGATCCATTTAAAATAAGAGGACCTATTTCATTCAGAATGGTGTAACAATGTGAGGGTAAAACCATAAAGTTCATCTGAAATAGAGGCAAAATACCTTAATTTGGTCTGCTCTACCAAGTCTGTTTTCAACATCGCAAAGAAACCTTTTGATCAGATCCTTTGCTTCAGGTGTCAACCGTGCCTCGACAGGAAATTTCAAGTGATTTTTCCAATGTACAATCTGCATGCATTGTTCCATATGTCAGATTATGCACGAGATATGAATTTATCAATAAAACTTTAGTAATTCTGTGAGTCCTCAAAGAGGTTTGTGGTATATGCCATGATGCACTTGAATCCGAACATATAAGAAAACTGTGAACTGATTGCAAATTAACCTTTCTGCATGTTGTGACGGGATCATCAGAGTAAAATGGAGGATAACCAACAAGCATCTCATACATTATCGCACCAAGCGACCACCTACAACCAGGAATTGGGTGAGAAATAGTATTCAAAAACGAACTTGCTCACACCATATTTTAGCTACTATAACAATCCAATAATGCTGCAAAAATCGTGGACTCACCAGTCACACTCCATGCCATATCCTTTCTTCAACAATACCTCTGGAGCGATGTAATCTGGAGTTCCAACTGTCGAAAATGCCTACCATTGAAACAAAGGAAATGGCATTAAACATTGGATCTTAAATCTACACAGTATTAATTATCCACAAATAGCAAACATTTGTTGCTTTCACCTTATCCAGTTAAGAATCTAAGAGCAAGAGAGGTGAAATTCCATATTAGAAGATAAAGAAAAGATCATTTGAGTACCAATGTTCTCCTGTTTATCTGCCAATGCTGAAGTTGCTCAAGCGGGCTTTTCCAGCGCCTCCCATTTTTTGTTTGAGGGAAGGATTCATCAATATCCATTGCCTCATTCAGGTTCTCATCATCGAGCACTTCATTTTCATTTATGGAAGATAAATTCGAGCAGTCGAGAGGCTTGCAAAGACCAAAATCAGAGAGCTTCATGTGACCGTTTTTGTCTAACAGGAGATTGTCTGGTTTTATGTCTCTGCAAAAATAGACGTACCAAATGCAAGAGTTAAATTATGTTATCTTGATATACCATTTATTAATAAAATGTACTTTAAGAGAATCCAACTTCCGGTGTTGGCAAGCTTGTAACCAACAGGATAAACCAACCTGTGAATGTAGTTATGTTTATGAATAGATTCTATGGCCAAAACACTTTGCGCAATGTAAAATCTTGCGACAGTTTCAGTCAAAGACTCTTCTCTAATAAGCAAAGTCATCATGTCGCCACCAGGTAGATATTCCATGACCAGATACAAGTATTCAGCATCTTGAAAGGAATAGTAAAGTTTCACAATGCAATGACTGGCAACCTCTGCAAGCAAATTCCTTTCAGCTCTAACATGTTCAACCTACGTTGTGGATAGACAACCAGTGAGCGCTGGATTTGCACGAAAAGTAATGGATGAAAATTTGAGAACCTTTAATTGAAGCTTCTCTTTCCTTTAAGGTAATAGAAGTCAAATTAAATCAACTCCTGATATCATATAATTACCTGCCCCCTACTGAGCATTTCTGACTTCTTCAACTTTTTCATGGCATAAATGTTGCCAGATTTCTTCTCCCGGCACAGTCTAACCTGCAAAATATTAATAAAAAGATTATTTATCAAGAAATTATCAAACATAAACCAAAGAATAAAAAAAAAACTACGACAAAGAAAATGAAAATGATTTGTTTTAGAAAATAATCAGCGTATTGTAACAGTACACAACTCGAGGGTGACTGAAACAAGCTTATACTCACTTTCTCTGTATATTATATGTTGAAAAGGAAATTAAAATCTTTTACACCTAGCACCTATGCAAGTTCTAAGAGATGCATATCTCTAACCTCTCCAAAGGCCCCTCTCCCAATTATGGCCAGAAGGTCAAAATCATCTACACAAATTTTGTGCCTTTTAAGGCGTATGTATTGAGTCTCTGTGCGCTCCAAATCCTTCAACAAATTGATCTGTTCCTCCTCCGGTACATGTTCAGATGCCAACTTCTTTTCCAGCACCGAGCGCCTGGAAACAGTGAACACATTTGAGGGCGGATATCAAGATCAAAGACAGAACCTTTATCCTCTAACCATTGCCAAATTCACTTTAATTACCAGCGGTGGAGGCACATCACAACTATTGGACTCTAAAACCATATAACAAAACAAGAACATATTCAACACTAGCGATATAAAGTTTATGTGGCATGAATGCAAGAGTGTGTAGGAAGCAGAACTGCCATAACGGACCCCTGAAAAAGAACAGATCAGGCATTAAAGATAAAGGTGAAACACTGCAGAAATAACCATACTAACAGACGCATTCTATTGCCTAAGAACTCAAACATTTAGCCTTTTCAGCACTCTCTTCCTGCTACTCTACGATGCACAAGTTGAAATACGAACACAAATTATACACCTGATGAAAAAATGCATGAGAAAAACACAACCGAGAAATAATCCAAACAATCCATAAAGAACCGACGACAGCCACCACCCATTTTATGTTATGAAACATGTCTCTCGCTCATTGCTAAACCAAAGGGCCTCAATCACACAGTCAACCGCCAAATAATTCGTCTAAGGTGATTAAAATCATAACAAACCAATAACCAAATACTTTTCCAACTAAGGATTTGTAGATAAAATCTTTGCGCAGCTGCCTCAAAACTAATAACCGTCACTAGGCAATTCTTTACTAATCTGCAATGTCATTCAGCAACCAAACTCTTATCATATTTCATATTTGGTATTCCTTAAAAGGTTTGTACTTTGTCAACATCGTATGCGCTGTTACAAAATCTAAACACAATCCGATAAGTAAACAACAATTACTTTCAGTTCATGCAAGCATATGCATTTCAAAAGCACAATGATTTAGGAATTTTCGAAGAACCACATTTCCAAAAAAAAAAAGTAAAACCAATCAAATTCCAACTCGTTCCAGGAATGCAATTCCAAAGGCAGTCAAAGAAACACCCTCATTTCTCAGAAAAATCAATACTTTCCATTCGAACAAAAAGAAAATAAAATACCCGGAAAAAAAAAAATTGATCGCAAAAAACCAGCTGAAATTGCAAAAACAAGAACCGGGCAAGGCAGAAAGATCCTTAAAAACAGTAAAAACAACAAAAGTTGATGTCTTTTTTTTTTTTTCTTTTTCCAACCTCTGTTTACGATCCTGGATGTGCTTCATCTGAGCCTTGTAGTGGCTCTCTATGAATTGCTTGGCCGCAGCCACCCTCTCCAGGGTCAGGCTGGACCCCACCTGCCCGTCCTCCTCCTCCACCGCCATGGGCCCCGCCTCGTCCTTCTCCATCTGCTTATGGTTCTCCATCCTCTCTCTCTCTCTCTCTCTCTCTCTGTGGCTTGAGAAATTTGGATGATTGTGACGAGTGACAACGAAGCAAAAACCCCGGGACGATTGAGAATAAGACCCCTCCAAAAACAGCTTCAACAACTAATTTTTATATTTTCCTCTCCACCAACGTCTATTTTGTCTGTCTGACACGTGTCCACCTCCAGTTGGTTGTTCCTGGGTTCGTACGGTTGGACTCTCTCTTGGGTGGCATTTCTCAGGTGGCAGAGCATGTTAAGTACAACTAAAATATATTCTCTTTTTATTAAAAAGAAAAAAAAAAGGGAATTAACCAATTTTTATTCCTTAATTTATAAAGAATCCTATTTTGGAAAAGAAAAATTATAAATAATCATATTTAGAAAAATGGTAGTTTCTAAAACTGGAAACCAAATATTTCATAGTTGTTAGTAGGCAGTTTTGCAGGTGCAATGAACTTTCTCAATGACAGTCATTGCAAAAAGTGAAATTTGGGGAGGTAATGAAATTGCCCTCAAAATGTTAAAACTTGCATGTCAAGGTGTATATGTATGTTCGTTCATTTGTATTTGTCTTTACGGGAGGAATGTATATATCTTTTTGTCTATCTGTAACATCATGAAATGAATGTATACACTGTATCGTCACGGGGGGAATGCATATACCTTTGTCTCTATCTGTATCATCACGGAAGGAATGCATACACCTTTGTGTCTATCTGTATCATCACAGGTGGAATGACTATACATTTGTTTCTATCTGTATCATCACGAGAGGAATGTATATATCTTTTTGTCTATCTGTAACATCACGAAAGGAATGTATACACTGTATCGTCACGGGGGGGGGGGGGGGAGGGGGAATGCATATACCTTTGTCTCTATCTGTATCATCACGGAAGGAATGCATACACCTTTGTATCTATCTGTATCATCACAGGTGGAATGACTATACATTTGTTTCTATTTGTATCATCACGAGAGGAATGTATTCACCTTTGTCTCTATATGTATCATCATGAAAGTAATGCATACATCTTTGTGTCTTTCTGTATTATCACATGTGGAATGTATACAAATTTGTTTCTATCTGTATCATCACAGGGGAATGTATACACTGTTGTTTATATCTTTATCATCACAGAAAGAATGCACACAGCTTCGTGTCTATATGCATCATCACATAATGAATGTATACACCTATGTCTCTATCTGTATCATCACGAAAGGAATATATATACTTATGTCTCTATCTGTATCATGACAAAAAGAATGCATTTGTGTCTATATGTATCATCACGGAAGGAATGTATACACCTATGTCCTTATCTATATCATCACGAAAAGAATGTATACACCTATGTCTCTATTTGTATTATTACGGAATGAATGTATACACCTTTGTGCCAACCTAGATTACCATAGGAGAAATGTATATACATTTGCCTCTATTTGTGCCCATCAATGTAATATAATACAGGAGGAAAGAGACCGACACAATAATATATAAAACAGTGACACAAAAGTTATTTCCAAATTAGATTTTACATTCTTAATCAAAGGCTTCTCTTCAATAAATGTCAATCAAGCAAAAGCAGAGAAGCCCTGTTCGATCACTGCAAATATTTTGAAAGAGGCAGATGATGTAATCAACTTCCAAATGCAGACCAGCAAACCCAACTGGCTATAAACATCATGTCACAACAAGGTTTCCATCACTCCCTAAACTAGGGGCATAAATTCTTAAATGATCCACAGTAGTATGTCTACGTCTTTCTCGTAACGATACAAGTGAACAAACAACAGATAACAAGACATATTCAACCCGGAACAAAACTAATGTAAATTTAAAATGTTCAATCTAGTAAAAGTGATTAATTAATTTATAAAATAGATTTGTAGGACTGGTTTGGAATTGCTTAAAATAACTTTTTTTCTTTTCAAAATCATGGGTCCAAAACAGTATAAAGCAGCAGCAGCTTTACATATACTTCTCAAAAAAACAATTTTTTCATTGCAGGCAGGTGAATAATACCAATTAATTAAACTTTCATACTGACAATCATACCCCTATCATTTTTTCGCAAAATGCACTTTTAGCATTACAGTTTACCAAACACCTGTCTGTTTTTTTTCACAACTATTTATTCTTACAGCACGGTAGAAGTAATTTAAAAAAAAAAAACTCAATAACCCCAAACTTCCCCATCACTATCAATTTGCCAAGAAAGGGTTAGTAAAAGTCTTCCCCATCACTGCGAATTTGCCAAGGAAGGGTTGGTAAAAGTCAAAGAACAGAGGAGACCAGAATTACTAATCTGATGCAAATAATTAAAAGGTCAGAGACTCAGAGGAAAGCAAATGAGAATTGTTGTTGTGCAAGTGCCAGGGGAAACCGCGTTCCAATCAGCTTGTTGGACCAAAAGTTGATAAAATTAGAGACTGCAAAAGGGATTTGCCATGTTGAAAAATGGGAGTTTATGACATCACAAATTCTGTCAATACTTGGTTCTTTGGGGTCTGCATATTATGGTAGCCTGATATGGCCAAGAACTAAAAGTTACATGGTTGACAATGTTTGTATTTTCGTTTGTATCTATCTTCATGATACGTGACCGAGTAGGTAAGCGCGTAATGAGAGATGCATGATTATATACAAGCGATGTTACAAGAAATTCTCTCTTGACAATCTGACTTAAAATTCTCATATAGGATTATAAGCTCTCAAACTTTAGAATAAAGGAGATAGATGCACAATTATATACAACTGGTGACACGATAAATTTTTTCTTCAATGTAATCAAGAATTCCAATTACTCATACTTTTTAAGTTAGAGAGATAGGCACAAAGTTGTATATAATTGGTGATGCATCAACTTTTGTCTTGGCAACGGAATTGAATATGTCAACTTTTCTCTTGACAACGTAATTGAAAATCTCATCTAGTTCTAATCATGCAAACTCCAGAATGTCGACGATGAAACCATAAATCAAAATCTCGACCAATTTACAAACTCAAACTTCAAAGTTAGAGAAATAGATGCACAGTTAGATACAATTGGTGATACGACAAATTTTCTTTTCAACATAATCAAGAATCTCAACTATGGTCGCTCAAACTTCGAAACCAGATTTAGAATTTCAGATGGCAAAAATGAAGAACGAACTATATTGATTAAGATAATATACTTATACACAAAGCTAATCAAAAGCCAAACTATATTTCTCTCCGTATAATCTTTTACTCTACAATATAACTACAACAAAGACACCGCCAAAAGCCTAAAAGCACAATACTAAAGCTGAAACTCAAAAGCACCCCCTACAGAAAACCAGTGCCTGCAGCAAGGCCATGGTGCAACAAATTATGAGCAATGTGATCCCTCGCCTGCACCGAACCCGCCGACCTCAGACTATTCACCGGTGTCACCACATCGTCGAAGAGCTCGAACCCGAACTCGGGATCGAGCACCTCATTCCTCATTGCACAGATATTGTGCAAAACACAGCAGGCTCCAAGCACCACAGGCAAGTCCTGCAGTTTGACCTCAGTCCTCTTCTGCAAGCATGACCACCTCCCTTTCAACTTTGCAAATGCATCTTTAGTCACCCTTTCGACTTCACCTATTTTCTCGTTGAATGCGTGCTGGGTCCACGTCAAGTTCTGGTGGGTGTAAGGAACCAGCACCCAATCCATCAGAGGAAACCCAGCATTTCCTACAATCCACACATCCTTCAATAGTCCTCTGGTTGCTCTCTGGTACAATGCAGACTTCTCCAGCACCTGTTCGTCAGGCATCGAACCCGGCCAGCCGATGCAAACGTCGGTGAAAACGCCTCTCGGATCGACAACCCCTTGAACCGTGATCGAATACGAAGTCTTCTGGTTGCGTTCCGTGTGTCGCTTGTTGAAATACGCCGCCACGTTCACCTTTGGAGCAATAATTGGAATGTGGGTGGTGTACATAGACCCAGCAACGTTTGGAATTCCGGAAATGGTCTCGAACTCCTCCTTGATTTCCTGCATCCTGCCTTCGTCCGGCCACTGGAGAAATTTGGGCATCAAGACAGTCTTGATAGCAAGGCAAACTTCCAGAACCAGCTTGTGGCAGGTGGAGATTCCAAGCCCGAAACGTTTGGAAACCTCCCGGAGCGGCTCCCCGGTGGCAAGCCGATATATGCACACAGCCACACGCTGCCGCACCGGAATCGCCTCGCGCAGCATTGTGTTCTTCTTGAAAACCGCCAACTCCAGCTCCGCGCATATCATGTCGAACGTTCCCTTGCTCATCCGAAACGCCTTTCGAAACTCCTCCTCTGGAACATCTGGGTGGCCCAAATTCTCCCACCACACCTTGGACCTGTCCTTCACCCAAAGCCTCCTGTGTGGACCCGGAATCGTAGCACTCGAACTCGCTTCCGGACCAGCCGCGGATGTCTCAGCTGCGGCAGTGGCCGCAGCGGCTGCAGCGGAAGCGGACTGCCGACTCCGTTTCGCCCTCGACTGCTCCGATTCATCAGATTGAGAATGATACTGCTGAAGATCAGTGTAATACTCCTCCATAGCTTGAGTCTTCTGCCTGTGATTAGCTTCAAGCATCAATCTTTCCTGCTGGGCTTCGACCAAGTAGCTCTCCTGCTCCTGCTTCTCCTCCTCGTCCAGCAGAATCAGCGAAGCCAGTATGTCGCTCATTGCTCCCGGAGCGGCTCCAGCGCCGCCACCAATACCATTATTGCTTCCGTCGTCCTTTCTTCGCTTCTTCAGGTTGTGATTCCCTCCATTTATGTCGAATTCGTCCATGTCAGTGAACAGGGTGTAGAAATGGGTGTAATCTTCTTGATTAAGAAGTGGGAACGGAGTAATTTCCATTAAAGGCGTGGACTTTGATGGGTCTGAAAGGTGTTTGACGAAATGCCTGTGTGAATTCGAATTGCGAGTGCGGAGGTGAACTGGTGGAGATGGAGTTGTTGGTTGGAGGAATTGGACTGGGGACATATTTTATACCCGCGGGAGGCGTGTACGCAGGTGTGAACGCGGAGTGGGGAGGCTTTTGACTTGGACTTGACCCTTTTGGAAGAGAGCTTTTACGCGGTTGGAGTTTTGGGGGCGGTGGTTTTTGGGATAAACGATGGGAATTTGGAAGGGGAGGGAAGGGGACGGGGAAGTTTCGTTTTTGGGGAAGGAAGAAGGAAAGAGGGGAAAAGGGGGGAGAATAAGAGAAATGGTGACTTTGCTTGTACTCAATTGCAAAACAATTTTTTGTCGCCAAAAAGAACCCCCAAAGGTTCACTATTTTAAGTTTTTTTTTTTTTTTTTTTGAACAAAACTCTATTTTGTTTTTGGATGGTTAGTAAACACTGAGTGCCTGTAGTCATTTACAAGCTAATGATGAGATGTCAAGTAAATTTGATTGTTGTGCGCTAAAGAAGGTTTTTGAATTAAATTGGTTGGGTTTTGTCGTACGGGTATGTTTTTGTAACGATAAAATTAGTAGGACTATTAAACGAACTCTAAAATACATGCGTAATCATTTGCGAGCAATGAGTGTTAAAAACAATTGATTGTTTCGGGCCAATGAAGGTTTTGAAGCAAAAATGTCATGAAGTAAGCTTTGGATGCATGTAGTCATATGCACCAAAGAAGATTTTCAACTAAACGATTCAATAACGCTTAATACGTGTAACCAATTGCAAGTGGTGAGGTATCGAGTACATGTACTAAAAATTGTTTTGTGAACCTGCAATTACGATGTTTTTTTAGAGAAGTTTGATGTCACATGAAATTTTTATTTAATTAAACAAAAAAAATGTTTCGGAGGATATAATAAACAACTTCAATCGTAGCCATTTTCCAAAAATCTGTAGTGAATTCTACATTGTCCGCCCCAAATTTATTGAAGGCATTTCCTTGCTTAAAACACAACCTCGCATAATTAAAGTTTACATATTAACCAAATCCATAAACACATTCAACATTGTTTTACCAATAAATTTTCCTTAATAACGAAACCTTGAATATTAATGTTATATTTAGTGGATCTTTACCGAATATCCTTTACTTTTTTGAATTAAATGTTTATCGAAAACTATATACTTTCTATTCTGATGTACTAAACAAAATTCTTTGGCTTTACTAGTACTTTTTCGTATTAAAAATTTAAAGTGATTCATTTAAAAAGATTGAGGGGTGAGAATAGAATTATCCTAAATTTAAAGGTCAAAACCATCAACCATCATTTTTCAACAATGTACTTTTAATTAAATTACGAACTTCTAGTAAATGAGCGTTATTACCGTGGCCGTACAGTGTGAACAATTTAAAACGTGATTTGCATCAATTTAAAACTCTTCCAAACATTTTATATTTTACTTTTTTTTTATAAGAAAAACTAATAAAAAAGGCTTAAAATTTTTGAGTTTTAACGATAAAGCTAAAATAAATGATAAAATGAATAATACTATAATTGACTTTTTAGTATAAAAATATAATTTTTCGTTATATTAAACAATACCAGAAGTTTTTCATCAAAGTATTTTTTTTTTCTATAAGATTCTTTTATTCAACTTCTCTTTTATTTAAGATGATTCTTTTTCAAAACCAACAATTTCTGTGGTCTAACCATAAAAATCCACTACCAGCAGTGAAACATGCTATCTTGTTTTCGATAAAGTGAATTTGTAATCAATGACGTTAGATGATAATTGTATTATATACACTTATTTATATAAATTATATATGATCGTTAGATAATAAGTGTATTAAATTCATGCAAGTATTGTAGTCATGAATTGATTTAGACCACATTTGTCACCAATAGAAAATAAGTACGTTAATCAACATTTAATAATAATACAATCATCAACAACCACATCATATGATTTACAAGATATAGTTTAAATAAATGGTTTCCCTAACATTATCCATATATATCATGTAAATAATAACTACTATTTTTGGCATTTAACCAGTAAATGTTGGGGACAAATTTGTGACATCTCTTTTTTTACATAACTTTTGACACGTTTTTTGTGGGGTCAACTTTATAATGTATTTCAACAATCTAAACCGTCTATCGTTTAGATATTTCCTAAAAAATCGTGTTTACCAAAACTCACTCAAATTTGAAACTATATGATTGTTGGATTAAGGGTTTAGGCTTTCTTTGTAGAACCGTATTCGTCTATTTTTTTTCACTACAAATGAATGTTTTAATAATTTTGGATTTGTCTAATTTTTTGCAATGATGATCTATAAATGATATTATAAAAGATGGACAGATTGTTAAAATACATTACAGAGTGGCTCTAAAAAAATGTGTGTCAAAAATTGAGTAAAACAAATCCGTCCTCATAAATGCATGGTTTTTTAAATATAGCATAAGTACATGAAGTTAATGTTCTTTGTTCTTTCTCTCTTGCTTTAGTTTCTATTGACTTCGATTTAATTCCAAAATTAAAATGGATATTTTAAAATTAATGTTCTTTGTTCTTTCTGTCTTGCTTTAGTTTCTATTGACTTCGATTTAATTCCAATTGACTTCGATTTAATTCCAAAATTAAAATGGATATTTTAAAATTAATGTTCTTTGTTCTTTCTCTCTTGCTTTAGTTTATATTGACTTCGATTTAATTCCAATTGACTTCGATTTAATTCCAAAATTAAAATGGATATTTTAAATCTCATTGACCCAAAAGCTATTGGTCAACGTTGTTACTTGTAAAATTATTGAGCTGAATTATTTTTTTGGTCTATTTGCTGATTGATAATTACATAAATATTTAAGTACAACTCTGAAAGAAGAAACAAGTTTGAAGATCAGCATGTGGTACATAAACCTACATTATCAGGTTGTTTGACATCTTAAATGTCCACTAAAACATTCCAATCATAACCCAAATTAGTTATAATTATAATTATACACACTAACGTTCAAGCACGCGTTTATACGTGTGTAGAATACATTTTTTGAATTACAGCATGCTACGTGCAACTTACACGTTTTAAATATATTATTATGCACTTGTGAAAGAACTTTTTTTTATAACCGGTGAGCGTGTGCAGAATGCATTTTTTTAATCATGACGTGCTACGTGCGACTTACACGTTTTAAATGTATTATTATGCGTGTGTGAAAGATCTTTTCTATAACCGGCATTTCACGTCTCTTACGATCTTGTGAACGTGCTTAAAAATAGAAAAAATAATATTTAATAAATAATTGATTGAATCACATTATTACTAACATATTGTGAGATACTAATTAAAAAAAAAAACACTAAAAGAATTAATTATTAAAAAACACTGTTTATATGACGAAAATACCCCTGCATTATTTGGTGCATTATTTTGGATTTCTTTTAAATTTTTTTATTTGGAGACAATTTTTATCCTAAAATTTTTGGTGAATCCGGTGACCCCAAAAGATATGTGTGTAGTGTGAATTATTATGTGATCCAACGCAGTTGACCAAAAATACAAAGATGAAATTAAGTAACCTCAACGCTGGTTAGGTAAAGGTATTTGACCGTCTTATTTGATTTGAGATCGTATCTCATTCTTCGTAAATTAAATAATTTAAAATATAAGTTTGCTGACCATAATCGTAAAATATTAAATAGAAATAAAAATACATAGTGACAAACTAAAGCATGATCTAATTTGCTGGTCATCCAACAATTTCCCCTTACGTCTTTTAGTTTTGTTTTGTTTTATTAGCAACTTGACTTGCATGTCAACAACCTTCATAGTCCTCTTTTTTTTGGAATACACTTATTTTTACCTCACACATACTCTTATTAATCTTTGGTCATTGATGTCTATTCATGTGGTCTGACAATCGAAAACTAAGAAAGGTATGCGAGAAGTAAAAGTAGGTGTGTGGATAACACTACCTGGAATTATTAACTTTTAATTTGTAGATAATGTCAAATTTATAATTAAAATACCCATATATATTAGTCTTTTATGATTGATCAAGGGAAGATGATCATCTCCGAATCCACTTTGTGAGAATCTTGGGGATTCCCACATCCTAGTCGTTCATCGTATATATTACGGTCGGTTTTTGTCAGGTACTATTTGTATTTAATTTTAATTAAAAAATTAAATAATTTATAATCACACGATATACGATGAATGATTAAAATATAAGGATCTCCACAATTTGGATCCGGATGAGATCCAAATCTTTGATCAAGTGGTTGAAAAGCCAGCTCTTAGATTGTTATAATTAATTTTTAATGGCCGGTGCAATTTTATTCATAGTGGACCAATGTAAACATGGACATGAGATCTTATCGTGTGATGATGAGTGTGATGATGACATAAAAGCATGACTCTCGTGACACGTAATTTATCGATACAATCCATAACATGTTTAGTTTAAAAATGAGTTATACTATATTATTACAAGCTCTTATAAACACAAGGAGTATATATATGCCTCAAGAAGATTTGTGTTTTTTATAGTGTTCTTTTAACATTTGTTTATATATACTTGTAGTTTGCAACTGGGGTAAACTGATGTTTGACCCTTGAAACTTACTTTAGTTGAAGTTGACATTCTGAACTATTTTTTTGGTTAATTAATCTCTAAATTATTTGAAATTAGCAAATTAACAACTCACAATCAAATTTGATAAAATTTCATCCACTTTGCCATCTACCGGCATGACTTTACCCTCAAGAGTGAATCACGTGTTGGTCATGTGCTAGTATTTGACGGCAAAGTAGATAAAATTTCATCAATCTAACAATAAAAGGTCAATTTGCTAATTTCAAATAATTGAGTTGGTTAATTTATCAAAAAACAGTTGAGGAGGTCAACTTCAACAAAATAATAATTTAAAAAGTCAAACCGCAATTTACGCATGCAAGTTATTATATATGTCACCATCAATCATAAGAGTTGGCAAGAAGTGAAAAAAAATGTGCTTGATACATTTATTTACAGGAAGTTTAACGAAAAACTCCTGATACTGTTCATTTTAACGAAAAATCATATTTTTACATTAAAAAGTCAATCCTGGTACTATTCAATTTATCCCTTATTTTGTCCTTATTGTTAAAACTTTAAGTTTTTAAACATTTTTCATTAGTTTTTCTTTATTTATACTCATCTACATCAAATAACTCAGCACACTTTAGAAAACCCCAAAACATCAAGTAAGGGCTCATGATTTCTAAGCCTTTTCGGGGCTGGAAAGAGTAGATAATCGTGGCTTACCTCTATTTGTCTCCTTTTTAAGCGCAAATACAAAACATCAAGTAATGGTTCATCATGATTTCCCTAATATTTTCTAATTTATTATATTGTATATTTCACTATATCGGCACAACACAAACACTGCGAGCCTGCAGCTGTAGGGAAATGGTCACAAAGAACACAAGGCACCTACAAAAACCCAGATGAGCAGCTGCTCTTCCATGGCTTCCCTTCTCATCCCACCACCCACTCTTCCTCTCCAACTCAAGGTAATTTTATCATATTTCCCATTTATCCATTTTTCATTTTTCATTTTTCTGATTTGATTTTAATTTATTTTATTTAGGGTTTTGTTTATTTGATCTATTGCAGGAAGATGGGGATTAGAGTCAGCACTGTGCTTACGAACTTTATCATCTAAAATTGACAGGACCGGTCTGAGAAGTTGCAGACGTCGGGGACGGTGTTTTGTGACGAAAGCTAAGGATTCATTAATTTGTGGTACTTGTAATTTAACAACTTAGATCCTTAATTTGGTTTATTAGCGTATGACTCAACTGTATTAGTAAGGTTCGATGGTTATTTACGAAACTCTAAGACCAATTTTCCCCCTTTAGGAGAAATGACGTAGCTAAAACGTTAATTACAAGTAAAGGTACTTTCACATAATTAATATCTATAATAATATAAGTAAATTGTAGCTATAGTCTTTTAACTTTAACTCAATTGGAGCAAGGGGTGTGCTCCACACACCCATTTTACTTTTCACACACCCTTGTTAATTTTTATCCTTTGATCTTCTTCAATTCATCCGATCCAACGCCCGAAACTTAGAAGGATGTGTGAGAAGTAAAAAGGGGTGTGTGGATATCACACCCCTTGGAGCAATGGTCCCTCAACTAAAAATCCATTACCATTGGTCCCTCAACTAAAAATCCATTATCATTGGTCCCTCAACTCCTCAAAACATGCAGCTATGGTCCATCAACTGAAAATCCATTACCATTGGTCTCTCAACTTTAATTCAATTGGTAAAATGGTCCCTTAATTTTAACCCAATTGTAGCAATGGTCCTTCCAACATAACTCGTTTTGACAAAAAACATTGACGTATTTGACGAAAATGACCATAATTACACACTTTGATGAGTTGAGGGACCCAAATGGTTATTCCAACATAACTTATTTTGACAAAATTTTGACGAAATTGATGAAAATGACTATAGCTATACATTTTGATAAGTTGAGGGACCAATGGTAATAGATTTTTAGTTGATGGACCATTGTTCCAATTTGATTAAAGTTGAGGGATCATTGCTACAATTTACTCTAATAATATATTATAGGAAAGGAAGTGTTATTAACATTCCAAAAATCTCATTCTACACTCCTCATAAGTGTATTTTTCTTTTCAAATATAGAAAATTTGGAGTGTAGAATGAGATTTTTGAAATGCCAATAACAATTCTTTATAGAAAAATGCAAGGGTTACTAATTTTTCTCTTTGTACCTTTTGCTTTTAAAGATGTTGTATATATCAAAAGAATAGTAGTTAATTAAGTTGGTGTTCAAAATAGTATTAACCATTGATAATATTTGTGTTCTCTGTATGAGATAACTTGTTTTTCTTCTACTTACGATTTACATATCTTCAACGTATGGACATTATAATAGGAATCGTTTATTATTTATATCATCATATGGAGATCATTTGTTAAAAAATGCAATTTAGAGATCATTTAGTTATACATACGTCTCAAACCAATCAACAGTTTAGGTAATAAATAACATCCTCATAATGAATCGTCTATTTGTTTGATCCATATGAATGGCTAAAAGATCTATAAATTGATTTTTTTTCTTTTGTATATATGATATTTAGAGGATGATAAAGAGAATAAACAATTATGATTATGATGTTTGTAATATGAAAATGCGTAAATCGTAAGTGGTGAAACAAGTAGAGTTTTTCGTGAATAGAACACAAATATTATCCTTTCACAAAACCTATTGTAATGTAGAAACTTCAGGAACGAAAATCTGACATCAAGAGGAACAATTTACAGACAGAAGTGGCAAGTCTTATCAGTTTTTTGCTTTAATCAGAATGCAAAACACATGCATGAGAATTAAAGATATGAATGGATGACCCCCCTTCTTATCACTGTCTCGTCCGTACAAAGAGCAATGTGCGGGTAAAGGATTTCCTAGCCCTAAAGAATTGAGGTCAAGTTAGCAATAATATTTTTACGAAAAATAAGATATGAGAGATTAGAAGATCCCTTCGTGAGCATTAATTAAAAAGGTATGTGTTTGGGATTAGCAAAATTGGGACTCATCCTGTAGCAAGTCACTAAGGCCATCTTCAAGCAAAATGATTAAATGTAGCCCTGCAATTTTTTTTTAATGAACAATGTCAAATCATACTCATATATCATTGGATATCTAACTGAATGGTCTAAATATAGCCCCTTCAATAATTTATTTATTTATTTTTTGAAACAAATAATTTATTTATTTTAAGTTTATATTTTAAATTTATTGATTAATTTAATTAAACTATCTTTAGATGCTTTCAAATTTAACCGTTGAATTTAAATCAATTATTGCAACTGAAAAGCTGTGCCAAAAAAAAAATGGTTAAGAATAATGGTCTAGTGGGCTCCATAAAATTATAACTCAATCATCGATTGTAGATAATTTTTTAACAAATCAAACCATTTTTACCTTTAACCCGAAGATGCCTAACGACTCTCCCTTCACTTATACTTTCAAGAGTTAATGGTAAATACGGGTCCCAATTTTGTTTTTAACTAAAACATTTATTTTATAATTTTACTTTCTCTCTTCCACCCTTTTCTCTTCTTTTTTCTAGAAAAAGTTCATCTCGGAATCTCTTCCACTAAGATCATCAGATTAAATGATTCTGGCCATTGAAATTTGATTCAATGGCTAAAAACATGAGTCCTCAAATTATAATAACTTTAACCGTTGAATCAAATTTCAAGAATCCGAATCACTTGAACTGATGATCTTGGTAGAAGAGATGAGAATCTGTTTCCCTTCATTCTCTCTCCTCCCTGCTGAAACCCAAAAGCATAGTGAATTTTTGGCTTTTTTTCCCTCCCCGAAATTCCTGTTGCTCTCTTTTCACGCCAAGAATTAGTAATCCTGGCTGCTAGTAATCACGTATACTGTCTCAAGAGTTCATGGTAAACACGGGTCTCACTTTTTTTTTTTCCTCCCCGAAATTCCGGTTGCTCTCTTCTAATTTTATCTATCTACTTTTTTGTGAGCTCAATCTTCGAAGAAATTTTTAAATATGACAGTAACACATAATGATACATCGTGTGTCATGACTTATTATATAAATGATGATATATATGTGTTAAAAAATTATTAACTTAGAAAATAAAATTTCTCATCATTTATATAAAAACACATAACATAATATATGTGTTCCGATTACAATGAAAATTTTCTCTAATCTTTGGAAACTTGGAAGTCTCTTGGGAAACGTAACCTTAAGAAAGAATTTGATTCCTTGATAAAGCCGAAATTATAAAACCACAGTGAGTAAAATTATATACTATTGACAAGTGAAGAAAAAAGAGAGAGTAATTATAGGAGAACACTCGGCACGTTCTTGGGACAAGGAATAACAAATATACACTTTCTTTTCTACCTTTTTCACCATATATTTGGAATTGAATTCAGATTTGAATAACAGAGATACTCTCTCTCTCTCTCTCTCTCTCTCTCCCCTATTGGTGTAAGCTTCAGCACTTGAGTCTCAGGTTAGTAGGGCTTCACCGCTTGTCTCTGTATTGGTGTATCTAAGTTCTAGTTTGCCATGCACATGCATATTTGACTACTAATAATTGACATTATTTTCTGGTACTTGTATTTTACCTAGCTGGCTTGCTCCTGAATTTCGTTACCAGAGGATACAAATTATCATATGAACTTGAGTTATGGCGGAATCCAATTCTGATTCAATTGTAATCATACGTGTTGGAGAGGAAAAATTCGGATCGTCCAATCTTCCAACAAGTAAATCTTGTAACCATGATGAGAAGCCCACAACACCATCTTCACTCTCCATCAATGAGGGAGGAGGGAACCTGTAAGAAAATACTCTAATGCTCAAGTCAGTATTTGTTCATAATGCTTACAAAATATGAAATGATCTTATACTTCTCTTTTTCTTCCCCGTTCTAATGGGATTCTAGGCCCTTTATAGGATAAAAAGCTTGGGCTCCAAATCTCATTACCTCACTTCATGTTATGAGTAGTGGCTGATTCACGTTTCTTTATTTTATCTCCATTCCCTTATTTTTAGGATGCATGGGAAGTGGCTAGTTTTTAGGATACACTGACCCTTAAATTTTTGCACCCACAATAAGGTTCGTTTGTTTCTTTAACTTTAAGATCATTTCTTGTCTTCTTTCTTTTTCTTTACTTTAATTATCAGAAATGGCATAATTATTATAAGTTGAAAGAAGAATATTGTTAAATGAGAGGGGACGGAGGGTTTATATGATGATAAGTTTGTGATTGAGGAAGGTGAGATAATGAGAAACGTTGATAGGCCTTGGGGCGATTTTCTGTGGTTATCAAGCTATTGGGAAACTTACTTCTGCATAGTCATAATAATAATAATAATAATAATATATTATTAATTGTTGTTGTTATTATTATTGTTATTGTTGTTGTTGTTATTATTATTATTAGCACATGCTCACACAAAATGTGTGTGAAAACATTTTTTTTTCTTGTTTTTTTTAGTACATCGATATTTTTACAGTAATGAGAGGAGGAGTTCGGCTAAACCACATAATGAGCAATCTAATTTGGTATCAAACTTGCCATCAATGAGTTTCGAATCTAAGAGTAGGGAGGAAGAGAGTGAGATAGAACATGAGAGTGGGGGAGAGAGGTGAGAAAGGTTTTTTTATTTTATATTTTATATTTTATATTATATATTTTCTAAATTAAAGATGTTAGAATCACATGTGGGTGAGGCTTACAAAAAGAACAATAAAATTTGGTTTTTGATATGACATTATTGCCAATATTTTTTTGGGAACTTTAACGAAAAATTTACGGTACTGTTCACTTTAACGAAAAACCACATTTTTACATTAAAAAGTCAAACTTGATATCATTCACTTTACTCTTTATTTTGTCATTATCGTTAAAACTCAAAGTTTTCAAGTTCTTTTCATTAGTTTTCCTTATTTTTTATTGTTGCTCAGTTTCGATTAGAGGGTTAAATAGTAATTTTATGGGATTTTGGTTGCACAATCAGGTTTTATTAATGTAGTTTAGAATATTATTATGGGAATCGTTATTAGCACTCCAAAAATCTAATTCTACACTCCTCACAAGTGTATTTTTTTTTCTAATTATAAAAAGTTTGGAGTGCTAAATGAGATTTTTGGGTTGCATTTGGTGTACAAACACCCCTTTTCACTCGGTTCGGTGGAGCCCACTCCAATTTTTGGGCTAAATTTTGGGGGAAATATGGCCTTGGTTTAGCATTTAACATTTAGCCCAAATTTTTCCCTTGGGTTGGATTGGGTTTGGGGGGAAATTTTGGGGAGTAATTTGGCTTTTGGCCCACCATTGGAGTGGGTCTAATAGAACATTCTTTGTCAACCAAAAGATGATGAAATGACTATTTAGTCTTCTATCACAAAAAAATAATGGGCGATAATGCAATTTCACATAACCATATTTTACTGTTTTTTTTATTGAAGCTTCACCTACATGTGATGTTAAGATATATCTAATATTAAAATAAAATAATAATAAAAAAAAAAACCTCCCATTCCCACTCTCATCCACGTTCTCTCCTCTCCTTCCTATTTTAAAAACAAAAGTAAAAAAATGTTCATACACATAAAGTGTGTGTGCACATACTAGTAATAATGATTTGAAGTAAAAGCATAAAAGAAAATAAATGATGAATATAAAACCCTCTTTATCTTGCCACTTTGTATTATGGTCTAATGATATTATTCTTCACTTTAAATCACATTATTGCTAGCCCATTGTGAGGCTAAACCCAGACACTTCTCCTTAGTGTAGATAATCATTTGTTAAAAAAAAAAAAAAAAAAAAAACTCTCTTTTATCTTTATTTGTGGTAGAGAGAATGTGCCGGTTTTATATAGTCTTTGGTATAATGGATTGAATTGAAATGGAATAACTCTCAAGAGAATAATTTTTCATTTGAGAGGATTAGAAAAGAATTAGACATGAATAAAATTTCTCCATTCTAATCCTCCTATTTGGAGAGGATTGCAATGAATAACTATTGTTCTTGAGTAATTCATTTCCTAAACCCAATTTATAATATGTTTATTGTGTCTTGTACAGTAATCCAGGTCGTGGGAATACTGTAGAGGAGGGGAAAGCTTCCAAGGAAGGTGAAGGACACAGAAGTAAGCCACAACGTCATCAACCAAAAATATTCCGGCCAAGATGGGGTACTATATTTGCAGTATCATCTGCATTTTCTCTCTTCCTTGATCCCTTGATGTGCTATATTCCGTCCATCGTCGAGAAAGACACTTGCTACTTTTGGGACAAATGGTTGATGTGGACATTTTTAGTTTTACGATCAATCGGGGATCTCTTTTATGCACTGGACATTGTTGTTTTTCTGAAGAGATTTCACACCAAACTTAGTGACAAGTCTTCTGCATCGGCCTTCTCCACAGAAACTATTAGTGATCATCATGTGACAACACATCGTATTTTCATCCACAAGAAATCAGATAGGTTCTTAGCCAGTTTGTTATTTCGCATTTGGGTTGCTCTTCCCGTTCTACAGGTAAGACCTACGAGAAGGTGATCTGTTGCAAGTAATCAAATTTCACATTTAACTCCATGCATGCACGATACCTAGATTTTATTTGATATGTATATATATGTAGTGATCACCCCTGATGTAGCAGGATATATCATATATGTAAAGGGAAATCGAACGAAATTCCCACACTAGAATTCACTAGCAAATAAGCTGAAGTCCATCATCAATCTCGAATATTTCAGAAAATAGAAAAAACTCTAAACTTGAATTGATCACAAACCTATAAGGCCAAGATGACCTATTTATAATGTGACACATCGAAAGTTATAAATAAAAGGGATCATGAATGATCACTCTTAAATAGGTTTCTTGAACACCAGAGAATTGAGAAAAGCTCTAGAATTATGATAATGGACGCACATTAGATAGATTATTATGTAAATTATTGATTTAATAGCACTGGTTAGCCAATAACCCAAATTAACTGTTGGTTGAAATGTCTCCAGGCAATATTGCTCATTGGAAAGTACACATACTTTGATCATTCTATGCTTATTTTACTAATTCCATTCCAATATACGTTGAGGGCTTATAACGTGTACATATATGGCTTGATCGGCGTGCTAACGTAGAGAATGGAATAAGATGGCTCAATGGTCTGTTAGACTTCCTTCCGTTCATCATCGCTTCTCATGTAAGTTCAAATCTTATTTCCGATGTGGGAAGAAAAATCTCAATTTTCTTGTAACCTTATTGTTGAGATATATGAGTGTATATATGGTAAACTTTTTAAAATTAGCATGGTCCACCACCAACATATTTACTAATATTGTTTTTAACATAACCACATATCATTAGAGCATGTTTTTTTCCATTAAAGGCGTCCGTGCTATTAGCATTGAACCTTCTGCGTATAAACTGTAAATTATCTTGTTAAGTCTTAGATGTGAGTCGACGATCTATTCTCCAACAATAGGTAGTAATGCTCAAGCATTAATTGGTTAGTAAGTTAATACAATGCTAACTACTCATTTAGGACACTCTACAACGTTGTTATCTCATCATTTTAAACAACAATTTTTAAAATCAACATATCCAAATAAGGAAAACTTTCACAATAACAATCAACAGTGCAAGTAGTGAAATGTGAGACTATCTATTCTCCAACAATAGGTATAGAAATGCTCAAGCATTAACTGATTAGTAAGTTAATACGATGCTAACTACTCGTTTAGGACTATCTACAATGTTGTTATCTCATAATTTTAAACAACAAATTTTAAAATCAACATCCAAATAAGGAAAACTGTCAAAATAATAATCAACAGTGCAAGTATTGAAATGATGTCCTATTTGGATAACTTCTTCAAGCTTGATTTTTGAATTGACCTAAAAAATCAGCCGGTTGGATAATGAGATGACGTTATATATGGGCTTAAACAAGTAATTAGTATCATAATAATATATATATATATATATATATATATATATGTATGTATGTATATGTATATACTGGTTACTCCTTGAACATTCCTATATATATTAGGGTACAATTTCTCGTATGGTTTTGAATAAACAAAGGGAAGACATTTGAGAATACTGAATAGGAGTAAGAGCATGTTTACTTCTTCTTTAAAGGCCATCTATTTGAGGGGTGTGGTGCCTTTCAATATTTTTATATTTTTTCAATATATAGAATTATGACTCCTCGTATTGATGTGGGAAAATATTGCAATATGTTGATGCACAAAATCAGCGAAGACTTTGGTACAACAGAAAGTGTCAGGTTTTGTGACCTTCGCTTGGTTGCTTCGGTCACTAGTGAGGATAAGTACGTAAATGAATAGAGACAGAGAAGCAAACACAGAATGTACGTGGTTCACCCAGATTGGCTACGTCCACGGAGTAGAGGAGTTCTCATTAATTGTGAAGGGTTTACACAAATACATAGGTTCAAGCTCTGGTTTAGTGAGTTCTAGTGAATAGTTTAGTACAAAATGACATTAGAGATTATTGTGGGAGAATGATCCCTATTTATAGAAGAGAGTTTCTAGTTTTGTTCTAATATTGACACATGTCGTGTTGTGATTGGCTTCTGATGTTGACACGTGTCGTGCTGTGATTGGCTTCTGATGTCGACACGTGTCGCATTGTGATTGGCCTTCTGGTTGAAGGGAAACTCTTCTGGGTCCTTGACGGTATAACGTTGACCGGTGCTCAGTAGTTTCGGGATTAGTCAAGTATGGTACAAACAGTGCTCCCCTAAGTTCCCGAGTGAGGGAAGCTCCTCGGTTGGGGACTTGCAAGATCCAAGCCGCTGAGTAATCACGAAACTTCTAAGTACCGAGGTGTGGTATCGTCTTCACTTGTCTTATCTTTCTCATAGGTAGATGTGGCATTTTCTCTGGAAGTACGCTTCCTCCATCCAGGGGTGGTATCTTTAACCGATGAAGATGCACAAGGTAATGTATCAATTTCACTTGAAGCTTACTTGTAGTTTCGGGCTTGGTCAAGTGCGATACAAACCCTATAGTATAGAGTTTCTAGTTTTGTTCTAATATTGACACATGTCGTGTTGTGATTGGCTTCTGATGTTGACACGTGTCGTGCTGTGATTGGCTTCTGATGTCGACACGTGTCGCATTGTGATTGGCCTTCTGGTTGAAGGGAAACTCTTCTGGGTCCTTGACGGTATAACGTTGACCGGTGCTCAGTAGTTTCGGGATTAGTCAAGTATGGTACAAACAGTGCTCCCCTAAGTTCCCGAGTGAGGGAAGCTCCTCGGTTGGGGACTTGCAAGATCCAAGCCGCTGAGTAATCACGAAACTTCTAAGTACCGAGGTGTGGTATCGTCTTCACTTGCCTTATCTTTCTCATAGGTAGATGTGGCATCTTCTCTGGAAGTACGCTTCCTCCATCCAGGGGTGGTATCTTTAACCGATGAAGATGCACAAGGTAATGTATCAATTTCACTTGAAGCTTACTTGTAGTTTCGGGCTTGGTCAAGTGCGATACAAACCCTATAGTAGGAGTCCCCCAAGTCGCCGAGCTAGGAGATCTGCCGAAAGAGGTGACAGACAAGGTAAGCAGTCAAACTTCCAAGTAAGCAACCCAGGATCAGAGGTTTGACTTCGGCTTCCGGTTGATTGTTCTCCTTCTCCTTGTCTCTCATTCAACTGCCAGGATAAGGAGAAGCAAATGGATAAGAGATGATATGAGATACTTTTGCTTTTGAAGAAGTAACTTTCCACAGGCTTATTCTTGAACTGTGCTGGAGGGTTTTCTGGTTCCCTTCAGAGTATAAGGCCGACTCAAGAATTTGAGGGTCAAAACAAGTCCATCAAATCTAGAGTACGTTCGACCTTGATGATATGGGATACTTTTGCTGTTGACGGAATAATGAATGTGGTATGGAAATGTGTCGTGCTGTAGTGATCTGTTTCAGCTCACCGTTGAACCTTCTGCTTCAATCTTTTGCATGGCAGAAGTGGTGTGCAACCTTTGCATTTAAATGGTCCTTCAGAACATTCCTTCATAGTGACTCATCCACGCTTGGCAGCTTTAGTGTAAAGAGCCAATATCTGATCAACTGTCATGAGGTATTTGCCGGTGGAATTCGTGACCTTGACAGCAGTTGAGGATGAGTACTCGAGAGCAATGCTAAGTAAGCAACCAGGCAAAGGTTCCAGGCAGTCAGTTCCAAATTGGAGGTTTGATTTCAGGTTCCGACTGACTGCTCTCTTTCTCCTTGTCCTGCAGGTGTGGACAAGGACAAAGACAAAGACAGGGAGAAAGCATGATATGGGATACTCTTGCTTTCGACCCTGATGATATGAGATACTCTTGTTCTTGGTGTGGCTTATTTGCTGAGGTATTATCGGGGGGAAATAAAGCTGAGTATTTCGAGAGGTTATGTTGAGAGTGCCTTCTCGAATGCGAGAAAGGGTTGAGCATTTTTGCAGGTTTGCCTGTCCGTTGAGGAGGGAGGTCGATGTATATAGGGATTTCCCAATAACAAGTAGTAATGCTATTCCTTTACCCTTCTTGGTCACAGCAATGTAGTGGGAGCTGCCAGCTTCACGTGTTTTAATTTTGTCAGAGCACTTTGAAAAAGTGGTATGTGATATCTGGAAAGCTGATGTTACGTGTGAAGATTACAGACAAGCTTTATCTAAGGAAATCTGGCTCTCGAAGTTCTGAGAGTTGTGCCTCTTCGGTTTTCGAACAAGCAATCTCGTCGAGGATCTGACTCTCGAGATTCGGAAAGCGGTGCTACTCCGGTTTTTGAGAAAGTAATTATGTTGGGAGTCTTTTCTCGAATGTGAGTAAAGGTTGGACGTTCTTGCCAACCTGTCTTGCCGCAAAACACGAAGGTCGACACACATAGGGACTTTCCAGTTGTCAAGCAGTGGTGCTGTTCCTTTACCCTTGTGGGTAATAGTAGGGTAGCTGGAACTTCGAAATTCTCGTGCCTAAACTTTGTCAGAGATCTTTGACAAAGTTATATGTGGTACCCGAGGAGTTGATGGTGCATATGGAGAGCGGTGATTGAACAGTAAGATTCACGTGCTTTCTACTTCACCAGAAATCTTCGACAGATTGCCCGTAATTTCCGCAAAGCTGAGTGTGCATGTGACAGGTGCTGACGAGGCTGAAAAAGCAAGTGCTTCTTCGATTTCTGATATCTGCTCTCGTGGTCTCTGAGCAGCCCAGCTTTTGAGAAAGCAAACGCCTCTTCGATTTCTGAAGCTCCGTCGAGTGCAGATTTTATAGAGGCTGGCATTAAGTTCCACAGCACACTTGAATCTCTACCAGTAGAAGCTCATTTCTTGCACTTCTAAGATCTTGATTTGTCTGACCTCTTCCCTCTTCAACACATTTGAAAATGTCTGGACCCTCCGACCGTCGTTTTGACTTGAACCTTGGAGAAGAGACAGCCACGCCTTCTCCAGACAACATATGGCGCCCATCCTTCATATCCCCTACTGGTCCTCTTACCGTTGGGGATTATGTGATGAAGAATGATATGACCGCTGCAGTGGTGGCCAGGAACCTTCTCACTCCCAAAGATAACAGACTACTTTCCAAACGGTCTGATGAGTTGGCTGTTAAGGACTCTCTGGCTCTTAGTGTTCAATGTGCAGGTTCTGTGTCTAATATGGCCCAACGCCTATTTGCTAGAACCCGTCAAGTTGAATCATTGGCTGCTGAAGTGATGAGTCTCAAACAGGAGATTAGAGGGCTCAAGCATGAGAATAAGCAGTTGCACCGGCTCTCCCATGACTATGCTACAAACATGAAGAGGAAGCTTGACCAGATGAAGGAATCTGATGGTAAGGTTTTACTTGATCATCAGCGGTTTGTGGGTTTGTTCCAAAGGCATTTATTGCCTTCGTCCTCTAGGGCTGTACCTGGTAATGAAGCTTCAAATGATGAACCTCCAATGCCTCATCCTTCTGGGGTTTTGTCAAGTACTGAGGCTCCGGATAACCACCCTCCGGTGCTTTCTCTTTCTGGGGCTCTACCGACTGCTGAGACTTCCCCTAAGCAACCTTTGTGAAGGCTCCCTTTCGTTTGTTTATTTTGACTCATGTATATGTACATATTTGTGGCTTATCGAAAATATTAATAAATAAGCTTTGCTTCATTTCAACATATTGTGTTAAATACACCAAAGCCTTCTTCATAAAGTTCTTTGAATTTTTTCTTTTGTTGAAACCTGTATTGTTGAAGCTTTGTGAGTGAAGCGTGTAGTTTGAGGTAGTGTTCCCTTAATTTCCCGAGTGAGGAAAACTTCTCGGTTGGAGACTTGAAAAATCCAAGTCACTGAGTGGTTGTGAGACTGCCGAGTATCAAGGTGCAGTAGCATATGGTGGGAGTCCCCCAAGTCTTCAGGCGAAGAGAGTTGCCGAATGAGGTGTCTCGCTTGTTACTAATTTGTCAAAGTAACGAATCCTTGTTTCGATGTCACACATTCGTATATGCTTTATCTAAAAATATTTCCAACTTTTGTGTGTTTGATGCTGCATGCTATTGACTAGACAAGATCAAGTGCAATTAGTAGCTTTTCTCTCTTTTTCATCTTTTCTTTGGTGGAATTGCTTTTCGTTTTCACTAATCAGCCTGAGTGGATGCAAGATAACACCATTCTCTATAGCTCAGATTGCAAAGTCGTCTTCATAAAAGTTGTTCCTTATCTTGTGAACTACAACATATCCAAATTTGAGATCCATCGGAATAGTACAACTTCAGAAATTCAAGTATGATGAGTAAATGTTCATCAATTTTCTGTTAACCCGTCAGACTTGTTGTGAGCTTCGAAACTCCATTTTCTCTTGTTCAGATCAACATACTTTCTTCATGGAAGTTGTTCCTCATCATCTCTTCCATAACATATCAAAAATTCAGAACAAACTAACGGTTGAATATTTCCAGATCTTCGAAACACCGCAGCAGCTTTGAAGCTTGCAGAAATCTGACCGTCATGTTTGGAGCTTCAACACTCTAACTTATGTTGCTCAAATAGAAAAATTTCCTTCGTGAAAGTTGTTCATCTGCTCAAGAACTATAAGATGTCCAAAATTCAGCTCCACTGGAATTAGCTTCGCACTATCTTGATGAAGAGTGTGTGAAGCTTTTATGTGTTTTGGTGTTGAAATTTGGTATTGTAGGTGAAGCTTTGGGGTTGAAACTTGATAGGTGAAGCTTTGGTGTTGAAGCTTTATAGGTGAAGCTTTGTGTTTGAAGCTTTATAGGTGAAGCTTTGGGGTTGAAGCTTGATAGGTGAAGCTTTGTGTTTGAAGCTTTATAGGTGAAGCTTTGGTGTTGAAGCTTTATAGGTGAAGCTTTGTGTTGAAGCTTTATAGGTGAAGCTTTGGGGTTGAAGCTTTATAGGTGAAGCTTTTGTTGGCACCATAAATTGATTGTGCTTCGCACTATCTTGATGAACATAGTGCGAAGCTTGAGAGATTGATACTTGTCCTCCATTGATGAAGCTTTTGTTGGCACCATAAATTGATTGTGCTTCGCACTATCTTGATGAACATAGTGCGAAGCTTTGGAGATTGATACTTGTCCTCCATTGATGAAGCTTTTGTTGGCACCATAAATTGATTGTGCTTCGCACTATCTTGATGAACATAGTGCGAAGCTTTGGAGATTTATACTTGTCCTCCATTGATGAAGCTTTTGTTGGCACCATAAATTGATTGTGCTTCGCACTATCTTGATGAACATAGTGCGAAGCTTGGGAGATTGATACTTGTCCTCCATTGATGAAGCTTTTGTTGGCACCATAAATTGATTGTGCTTCGCACTATCTTGATGAACATAGTGCGAAGCTTTGGAGATTGATACTTGTCCTCCATTGATGAAGCTTTTGTTGGCACCATAAATTGATTGTGCTTCGCACTATCTTGATGAACATAGTGCGAAGCTTTGGAGATTTATACTTGTCCTCCATTGATGAAGCTTTTGTTGGCACCATAAATTGATTGTGCTTCGCACTATCTTGATGAACATAGTACGAAACTTTTGAGATTGATATTTGTCCTCCATTGATGAAGCTTTTGTTAAATTTCCCAATTTCCAATTTCCTCTTCTTTTTTTTTTTTTTTTTTTTTTTTTTTGTTTTTTTTTTTTTTGTTTTTTTTTGGGAAAACTAGAAATTTGAAAATGTGGGAGAGACAACGTATACAAATTTTGCTTCCATACTGTTAAGCGAGAGATTGTGATGCAAGCCACATCTTGTAGTAGTCGAAGGTTTGGATGAACCATATAAATTGAATTTGCTTCGAACAGTCTTGATCAAAAGCGTTTGAAGCGTTATATGAGTTGTAGTGTTTGCATTGTTACAGAGGAGAAATGTCTGAAGCAGATGCAAGAGGGTTGAAGAGCTTGATCTTCGTATACCATGCATTGAAGCCATTGTTGGCTTGCAATAAGACTTTGTTGGTGACTATAGCTCTTGTTAGGCATAAGTGCTCCCCTAGTTGAGTTGTAAAGCTTGATGGTTTTTTATTATCTGTGAATGCTAGGAGTTCACATGTACAAGTTGTACCACTCGTCTTCTAGTTAATGGAATGAATGGTAGGTTGCTTTCATCACGTGGTTGGTGGTACGAATGTGAATTCCTTAATCACCTTTCATCACATTTCATCACCTGGTTGGTGACATGAAGGAGAGTACGCGTTGTACATTTCATCACCTGGTTGGTGGCATGAAGGAAAGTACGCGGTGTACATTTCATCACCTGGTTGGTGGCATGAAGATGAGTTCCTTCTTCACCTGATTGGTGATAAGGGTGGCAAGTTTCCAAATAATATTAGAGTACGGGTTGTACATTTCATCACCTAGTTGGTGGTACGAAGGTGAGTTCCTTCATCACCTAGTTGGTGAGAATAAGGGCAAGGTGTCGAGGCACATTGTGGCAAATGTCGAATGACACAAAGTGTGTTGAACCCTTTCGAAGCACAGTTGGCTTATGTATGGATGTGTTGGAATGTATGATGTTTATGCATGAATGTGTTGGAATGTATGATGTTTATGTATGAATGTGTTGGAATGTATGATGTTTATGTATGAATGTGTTGGAATGTATGAATGTGTTGGAATGTATGATGTAGATCCTTTGTATAGTCTTGTTGACACATACTTAGATTTTGTTTTGTATTGGAAACATTTGCGTTGAAGCTTCAACACTTGAGTGTTTCATTGCTCAGAATGGAAAAGAGTTTATGGCCGAGTTGGCTAAATCACCTCTTTATTGAATTCATACCAAATGGTCTTTGTTACATAGGATGCCGAACGGCTGTAGCTTAACACTTGTACAATGTGAGTCTTATTTGTAATAGTACTTCAAGTGGTCAGCATTTCATGGATGGCCAAGGGTCTTGCCGTCGGAGTTTCTGAGCTTGTAGGAGCCAGGGCGACTGATGCTGACGACCTCGAACGGTCCGTCCCAGTTAGGACTGAGTGTTCCTTCACTCGGGACTCTATCACAGAGTAATCTTTTCTTCAGTACCCAGTCTCCCACTTTGAAAGAGCGAGGTTTGACCCTTGAGTCGTAGTAGTTGGAGATGCGCTGCTTGTAGGCGACATTCCTCAGGTGAGCCTGATTTCTGTGTTCCTCGACTAGATCCAGGTTGAGGGTGAGTTGCTTGTCGTTCTCACTCTGTATGTAGTTCTGGATTCGGTATGTTGCTTGCTCAAGCTCAACTGGGACAACTGCTTCTGTACCAAAAGCAAGTGAGAATGGAGTTTCTCCTGTGGAAGTCCGATATGAAGTGCGGTATGACCAAAGGACTTGGGGTACGAATTCTGGCCAACAACCTTTAGCTTTGTCCAAGCTAGTTTTCAGAGTGCGCTTGATTATTTTGTTAACGGCCTCGACTTGTCCGTTAGACTGGGGATGGGCTGGAGAGGCAAAACATAAGTTGATGTTGAACTTAGAGCAGAACATCTTGAACTTCTTGTTGTCGAACTGCCGCCCATTGTCCGTGACTATCGCATTGGGAATGCCGAATCTGCAGAGGATGTTCTTCCATACGAAGTCTTCTATTTTTCCCTCAGTAATGGTTGCCAAGGGTTCTACTTCAGCCCACTTTGTGAAGTAGTCAACTGCAACGATTGCATAGCGGACCTTGCCTTTCCCTGCAGGCATTGGGCCGATCAAATCAAGTCCCCATTGGGCGAAGGGCCAAGGGCTGATCATAGGAGTGAGCGGCTCGGGAGGGGAGTGAGGGATAGTTGCGTAGCGTTGACACTTATCACATAAACGAGATATTCTGATGGCATCTTGGTGGAGTGTTGGCCAATAGTATCCTTGGCGAAAAGTCTTGTGAGCTAGGGATCGAGACCCAGCATGATCTCCGCAGACTCCTTCATGTATTTCCCGAAGGACAATTTCCGCCTCCGCAGGTGTAAGGCATCTTAGGTATGGCAGGGTGAAACCGCGCTTGTAGAGTTGGTCATTAATGATCAGGTAGCGGGCAGACTTGTATCGAATCTGCTTAGCTTGGACTTTGTCAATTGGGAGGGTGCCATGAGCAAGGAATTTATAAATTGGGGTGATCCAACTATCTTCTTGTTGTAAATTGTACACCTCCGCGACCATGGTGCTTGGTTCTGCCAACAATTCGACATGAATTTTTCTCCCAATCTTGTCTTCCACTGCCGAGGCAAGGCGAGCCAAAGCGTCTGCATGACTGTTTGCCGCTCGAGGAACTTGGGTGATCTGGTAGTGGAAGTGCTTGAGCAAAAGTCGCGTTTGCGCAAGATATGCTGCCATGGAGCTATCCTTAGCATCAAAGTTGTTTGTGACTTGGTTGACCACTAATTGGGAGTCACTGAAGATATCAATTCGTTTAACCCCAAGGTGTTTGGCCAAACGCAAGCCTGCTAAAAGGGCTTCGTATTCGGCCTCGTTGTTCGATGCCTTGAATTTGAAACGAAGAGCGTATTCCATCGCCACTTTGTCGGGGGTAGTGAGGACTAATCCTGCTCCGCAACCCTGTTGGTTGGATGAGCCATCAACATACAGACTCCATGCTGGGGTCGTTGATTCTACTTTCTGAGCTTCCGATGGTAATGAAGCTACTGCTTCAGGTGTAGAAGCAATGTCAACAGGATATGTGAAGTCGGCGATGAAATCTGCTACTGCTTGACCTTTTTCGGCTGGTTTTGGTTGGTAGGAGATGTCAAACTCACCCAATGCTATCGCCCATTTGATCATTCGTCCAGACGTGTCAGGACTCTGGAGTATCTGTCGAAGAGGGTGATTGGTAAGCACGATGATGGCGTGTGCTTGGAAATAAGGGCGAAGTTTCCGAGCAGACATGACCAATGCTAGAGCTAATTTCTCAATGTTGGAGTATCGTGTCTCCGCATCTTGTAGGGCCTTGCTAGCGTAGTAGACGGGTCGTTCGACACCACTGTCCATTCGAATAAGAACAGAACTGACTGCTGAAGCCGAAACCGATAGATAGATGATGAGAGTGTCACCAACTTCTGGTTTGGAGAGCAGAGGGGCTTTACTCATGTACTCTTTGAGGTTCCTGAATGCCTTGGCACATTCCTCCGTCCATGTAATGTACTTCTTATTTCCCTTGAGTGCTTTGAAGAAAGGAGCACATCTGTCTGTGGCCTTAGAGATGAATCTGGTTAAGGCTGCCACCTTGCCAGTAAGGCTTTGGATGTCTTTTGAAGTTATTGGCTCTTTCATGTCGAGGATTGCTTTGATCTTTTCAGGGTTAGCTTCAATGCCTCGTTGGCTAATCATGAAGCCTAAGAATTTGCCAGAGCCCACGCCGAAGGCACATTTGTTGGGGTTCAACCTCATTCGATACCTCTTTAGAATGGTGAAAGTTTCAGATAGGTTGGTGATGTGTTGGTCAGCATGTTTGCTTTTGACTAGCATATCATCAACGTAAACTTTCATGCTCTTCCCAATTTGTTCGGCGAACATTGAATTGACCAGTCTCTGATAAGTTGCTCCTGCATTCTTTAGGCCGAAAGGCATGACTTTATAGCAATATAGTCCCCTGTCAGTAGTGAAGGCCGTGTGTTCTTGGTCTGAGGGGTTCATGAGGATTTGGTTGTATCCTGAATAAGCGTCCATGAAGCTCAAGAGCTCACACCCTGCCGTAGAGTCTATAAGTCTATCAATGAGAGGAATGGGGAAACTATCCTTCGGGCATCCTTTGTTTAGGTCGGTGTAGTCGACACACATTCTCCACAAGACCTTTTGAAGCAGGAGACTTTCCTTGGTCGGATTTTTCTTAACAAGGACAACATTTGCTACCCATGTTGGGTAATTGACTTCACGGACGAAGCTTATGTCCTTGAGTTTTTCAACTTCTGCTTTCATCGCCTCGTATCGTTCAACATCATAAGATCTTCGCTTCTGTTTTACTGGTTTGGTCTTGGGATCAATACTCAAGTGGTGACAGATGATATCGGGAGAGATGCCCGGCATATCTTTATATGACCAAGCGAAGACCTCGGCGTTCTCTTGCAAAAAGGAGATCAGCGACAACCGAATGGGTGGTGACAAAGTGGTGCCAATATTCACCATGCGGTCTGGATGGTCTTTGGAGATAGAGATTTTCTCTAACTCTTCAGCGGGTTGTGCTTGCTGGGTGAATGAGTCATCTCGAGGGTCGTCGGGTTGACTGTTGCCATCCTGAAGACCCGAGTTGGATTCATCTGGACTGGTCTTTACGACTTGGTTATGTATAAAGAGAGTCTCCTTGGGGACAGGCAGGTGTTGTTGTTTGACTGAAGTGTTGTAACATGATCGAGCACTAAGTTGATCTCCCCTGATGTACCCATTGCCGAAAGGGGTTGGAAACTTCATCAACAACATATGTGTGGATACCATGGCCTTGAGATCATTGATGCATGTGCGCCCAAAGATGACATTGTATGCCGTCGGGCAGTTGACCACTAAGAAGTTAGTGGTAATAGTAGCTGTGTAGGGGCCTGTACCAATGGTGAAGGGTAAGTGTATACTCCCTAAAGGTTGCACGATATCGCCAGAGAAGCTTATCAGAGGAGAAATCGAGCGATCGAGCAAGTGTTCAGCTACATTAAGTGCCTTGAAAGCTTCAGCAAACATGATATTGACTGAAGCACCTGTGTCTATCAGGATTCGTTTCACATCAAAATTTGCTATGTGAGCTTCCACGATCAGCGGGTCATTGTGAGGGTAGATGATACCTCTTTCTTCCTCAGGGTAGAAACATATTGGATCCCAGTTAGGCTTTTGATACTTGCCTCCTCTGATGTCTTCCACGTGAAACACTTGATGGCCAGGTCTCAAAGTTCGTTCACTGCTTTTCATGGCCCTATTGGAAGATTCAGACATGGGTGTGCCGCCGCTTATGGAATATATCACATTCACCTGGCGTTGGTTACGGTTATCCCTTGGAGGGTGAAGGAGGAACTGATCAATTTTTCCTTCACGTGCCAAAGCTTCAATATGGTCACGGAGGATAATGCACTTCTCACTATCATGGCCATTATACTCGTGGTAGCAGCAAAACATGCCCGTGTTCTTCGTGGACTTGTAATCTGGCTGTCTTGACTTTGGCTTTGGTATCAGGTGAGCTATATTGGGGTAGATGGCAGCACATGTAGCATTCAAAGAGGTGTATGTCTCATACCTCGGGGTAGGGCCTGTCTTGACACGTGATTGGCCCACTGCGTTGACTGCCTGGGGGCGGGCATTATTGTGACGATATCCTGAGTTATCGCGATAGTGCCCCTTGTTCTTTTTATTAAAATGAGATTGGTGAGGATTGAAGTCATTCCTTTTGCCCTGAGATTGATATGTCTGCTGACTTGGCGTAGCATTAAATGAGGCAGGGGGGTGTGCTGCTACCATTTGGAAGGTTGAGGTCTTTTCATTCGGTTGGATCTGGCCTCCACTCCCTACTTGCTGATAAGGGGTGACTGTAGGGGGTTTCCCTTGATATGTCATTGCCTCGGCGGAGGCATGGTTGTAAGCTTGTGTCATCACCTCAGAGTAAGTCTTCCAAGTGTTGGCATTGATCATGTACTTGAAGAAACAGTTACGTAAGCCTGCAGTGAAAGCCTTGAGGGCGGTCTTGTCATCTGCCTCAGCGCAGCGAGAATACTCATGGCTGAAGCGGCCAGCGTACTTTCGTAATGACTCATCCGGCTTTTGGTGAATAGTGTACAAGTCATCTGCGGAATGCAAGCGATCGGTCTGGAAGATGTGTTGAGAGACAAACAGCTTTCTCAACTCTTCAAATGAGTCTACTGTCTCAGGTGGAAGACGGCAATACCAGTTTAAAGCTCCGCCAGAGAGGGTGGAGGGGAAGAGAAGGCACCGTTCTTCGTCGGTGTGTCCCCGGTATACCATGGTGGACTCAAAGAGGTTAAGGTGTTCAATCGAGTCTTCCCTTCCAGTATAGAGCTGTAAGTCAAGCTTCTGCTTTGTCTTCGCTTGGAGGGGAGTGTTGAGGATCCTTCTTGTGAGAGGGCCAGGCCTGGGTTGGTTCCAGTCAGGTATCTCGGCTTGACGTTCAGCCTTCAGCTTGTTTACTTCCTCAAGGAGCTGCAGGACAAGGGGGTCCTGAGTGGAGTCGTGCACCACTGAAGTTTTCTTCTTTAAGTCCCCATCGCCTCTTGGAAGTAGGAAAGTTTGATCAAGATAGCGTGATCTTTCTCTGGACTCACCACACTGACTTCTAGAGTGAGTATGTCGGAATGTTTCCGAGCCCCCAGTACCTTCATATTCTTCTGGGACTTGTTGCCCCTTCTCTAGATTGGCGGCTGGCCTGGGTCGTGGAAGAGGACCGAGTCTTTCAGAAACCCTTGGGTCATTGATCTTCGAGCTTATGTGGATGGGATTCTCTCGACGTTGCTTTAGGAAGTCTCGACAATCGCGATAGACAGCTTTTGATCCTTCCACATCCTCTGTGAGGAGGTGTTTTCCTCTACTTCTCCTGCTTCGGGTTGAAGCAGCTGGGTTGAGAGAAGTCTCATGTTGATTATCACATTGATGTGTAGCTCGATCCCTATCAGGGATGTTCGTGTCGGATATCGGCGACCCTCCGTGTTGGGGGGCATTCAGTTGATTGTTGACCTCGACAGGGGCGACGAGCTTGTGTGTTTGAGCCTGCCTAGCCTCGTGAAGCATCTCGAAAAGTTTTTCATATTGTTCCTGGAGGACTTCATTCTTCATCGCTATCTTGTTGTTCTGAACCTCTACCTCATCGACTTTAGCTTGAAGAGTAACTCTATTTCCTTCCTGCTTTCGTTGCTTCATACTAGGTCCAGCAGGGGTGTCATTCTGTGTGCTGTGGGTTCTTTCGCTCCCCATATCGGAGAGAGATGCTTGGCCAAAAGAGAGTGTACGAGCGGTGGAAACCAGCTTGACAAAGCTGAAGAGAGTGGGAATAAGCGTCGTTTCCCACAGACGGCGCCAAATGTTGATGCACAAAATCAGCGAAGACTTTGGTACAACAGAAAGTGTCAGGTTTTGTGACCTTCGCTTGGTTGCTTCGGTCACTAGTGAGGATAAGTACGTAAATGAATAGAGACAGAGAAGCAAACACAGGATGTACGTGGTTCACCCAGATTGGCTACGTCCACGGAGTAGAGGAGTTCTCATTAATTGTGAAGGGTTTACACAAATACATAGGTTCAAGCTCTGGTTTAGTGAGTTCTAGTGAATAGTTTAGTACAAAATGACATTAGAGATTATTGTGGGAGAATGATCCCTATTTATAGAAGAGAGTTTCTAGTTTTGTTCTAATATTGACACATGTCGTGTTGTGATTGGCTTCTGATGTTGACACGTGTCGTGCTGTGATTGGCTTCTGATGTCGACACGTGTCGCATTGTGATTGGCCTTCTGGTTGAAGGGAAACTCTTCTGGGTCCTTGACGGTATAACGTTGACCGGTGCTCAGTAGTTTCGGGATTAGTCAAGTATGGTACAAACACAATATATATAGAATTACATTCTTAAATTACATGCTACAATCACAGAGATCGATTCAAGATTAATTAGTTCTAATCTAACACCATACTTTTCAAACACACTAATTACAATTGCAACGTATATTGTCCTTCAGCTTTACGGATCCATGTGGTACTTTTTGGCTGTGAATCGAGAGATAAAATGTTGGCTGGAGTATATCTGTAAACATGAAAAAATATGCGAGCTTGGCACAGTTGATTATTCCTTCCATTGTGGTTATTCTTCTCAGAAAAACAATGAGATGATCAGTATCCCAGGTTTAAAACAATCATGCCCAGTAGAACTTCCAAAAAATATGACATCGTTCCCTTTCGATTATGGTATATATCTGTCTGCTCTCCAATCTAATATGACAACGTCAAGAGATCTTCCAAGAAAGATCTTGCACTGTTTTTGGTGGGGCCTGCGAAATCTGAGGTTTGTATTTGTATGACTTTTTCATGTTTGATCACCTATAAATTAATATGCATATTTATGTTGTAAACTCATCAACGCTGTGTATATCTATTTAACCCTCTCAACAATGTCGTCTTTGATGATATCTCTCCATTTCATTTTTTTGCAGTTCTTTTGGTTCAAACCTTCAGACCAGTTTCTACGCTGCAGAAATCATCTTTTCAGTTATGATCGCTATAATTGGCTTGGCACTATTTTTAGTATATCTCAATTCAAGAGTGCAACAGGTTGGTGCGGTGATCAGTACTCTGTTAAGAAAAATTTTTGTGTACTCATGTACGTAAGTATATTTCTGGATTTAATGAAATCGTCATGAAATTGCTTTATAGAGTTGGTAAACATGCAGGGGTTAGAAAAAATGGCCGAACAGCGCAGATTGAGACAGAAGATGAAAAAGATATATCGAGGCTTAATAAAAAGAATACGTAACATGAGCCCGCACCACATGGATTCACTGAAGAAAGTATGCAACAAGAAATCTTTTAATGTAACAGTCACTAAAGATAATATTCGTCATGTGTAATTAATTGTATCTAATTAAGCATCGGTATGCAGGTTCCAATTCTTGGCAGAATACGTGAAACAGGGTTGAAAGCAATATCTGAGCATCTAAAGCCGAACATGTATACTAGGGATGAGTATATTATTCGAAAGGGTGAACCGTTGCGGAAGATGCTGTTCATCTGGCAAGGCACTGCTTTGAGCTACACAGCTACTAAAGGCGCAACAACAAGTGTTTGCAAATGCCTTGAGAAAAATGATTTCTATGGAGAAGAACTTGTAATTTGGGCATTGAAATCTGCCTCATTTTCTGAGTTGCCTATCTGCACTACAACCCTTGTGTCCCAATCAAAAGTTGAAGCATTTTCAATCACGGCAAACCACTTGAAGTCTGTAGTCGCTGAGTTTTGGTGGCACTTTAGATGGGAGCTTCCTCCCTCTCGGTTGGAGTATTTTGCAGCTTCTTCCACACAAGCAGCCTGGTGCCGCCACCATGCAAAAAAGCTAAGAGATCAACTGGTTGGGACAAATAATTAGTAGATTAGTAAGAGCATTTTGGAGCATCGTGTGTTTTTTGAGTTGATATCACTTTTGTTTTGTGTGTGTTTTGAGCTGGTATTGCTTTGGTTCCTCTTTATGTTGCTTTACTCTCTTTTGGCCTTGGTTTCCCTTCAATGCGGTGATGTGTCCTGCGTTTTGGTGTGTAGTATGAAAAGTGTGTAATCATTGACATGCATGAGAACGATATTCTGAATTAAAAGCTCAAATTATGGATCATCTTCTTCAAATTCAACATGGAGTGGCGGAACAGTTTGTGTCCATTGATATTTGTAGCATAATGTGAGTAATGGTGCTGGTATTAATGTCGTAGGTGTCTAAGGTCACCGTTGAAGATGTACTGGAGAAGCAATCAGTTGGTGCTCGGGACAAAAATGGTAACTCATTTTATTCTGTGATCACATTTTATTTGATTTCCACTAATTGTTTTCTAAGCTGGGTCTTGGAAATTTGGCGTCACTCATTGGATCGTTTTCACGTTTGGGTTTCGGATTTGGGTTATTTTTTTGTATGATCTTATGGTGTTTTGAACAAAACATCGTATCCAACAAAAGTGAAATTTAATTGTATGATATGATATAGTTAACACACTCCAAATTGCGTACTTAACTCAACCTTCCGGACATTTTCGTTTTCAACATTGCTTGCCTCGTTACACAAAATGATGAGCTTTTCTTCTGTATCTGCAAATCACAATGTGACACATACGCTATAAACTACAGGAAAGTTAGTTTAGAGCAGTGTGCTATCTCTCCACTTACTTTAGTGTAGATTGCGGCTCGAATCACGGAAAGTAAAGCTGTTGTATGTATGTCAACTGTGATTTATATGTGAAGAAAAACGCACGTTGACCATGTTACCCTAGATTAGAGTCTCTTAATTGTTCATCTTTTGATTCTGATGCAGATTTTGGAGTTGTTGGTGTCCACCATGTCGGATTGTTGTGTGAAAACCTTGAAAGATCTCTCAGCTTTTACCAAAACATTTTAGGTAAATATATCAAATTCCTCATCTTTTACTTACATTTTAAAAGTGCATGACAAAATAGATGGATAAAAAATAGAAAAATTAATGAAAATGACTTTAAAATTTTGAGTTTTAACGATAAAGACAAAATAAAAAGTAAAGTGAATAGTACCAGGATTGACTTTTTAGTGTAAAAATATGGATTTTTGTTAAAATAAACAGTACCGGGAGCTTTTCGTTAAAGTTCCAAAAAAAAAAAAGGTCTTGAAATAAATGAGGCCAGACCACATGACAAGCTCCCCTTCAAAGGTGCCTGGTTATGGGTTGGTTCAGAGATGATTTATCTGATTGAACTTTAACGAAAAACTTTATTTTTTCATTAAAATGAATAGTATTGAGAGCTTTTCGTTAAATGTAGTATTTTTTTTTAATCCTGAAGGTCCATTTTTTCACGGTTAAGAGCAGCAAATGAGGAAGGTTTTAGCCTATAGGGGTATTTTAGTACTTTTATATCAATTTTGGGTTATAATTATCATAAATTTAACATTACGAGTATAGTGGGGTCTAAATTCTGATTCTTTTTCCAAATTTCCCCCAAAACACAGCGAGCCAGGAGCTGTAGGGAATGGTCACAAAGAACACAGGTCATCGACAAAAACCCAGATGAGCAGCTGCTCTTCCATGGCTTCCCTTCTCATCCCACCACCCACTCTTCGTCTCCAACTCAAGGTAGTTTTATCATTTCCCATTAATCCATTTTCATTTTTCTGATTTTATTTTAATTTCTTTTATTTAGGGTTTCGTTTATTTGATCTATTGCAGGAGGATGGGATCAGAGTCAGCACTGTGCTTACGAACTTATCATCTAAAATTGACCGGACCTGTCTGAGAAGTTGCAGACGTCAGGGACGGTGTTTTGTGACGAAAGCTCAGGTCACCGTTGAAGAAATTGTACTGGAGAAGCAATCAGTTGGTGATCAGGACCAAAAAGGTAACTCCTTTTATGCTGTGGTCACTTTGATTTGAATTCCACCAATTGTTTTCTAAGTTGGGTCTTGGAAATTTGGTGTCACTCATTGGATCGTTTTCACGTTTGGGTTTCGGATTTGGGTTATTTTTTTTTTTTAGGAAATTTTAACGAAAAACTTCTGGTACTGTTTACTTTACCGAAAAATCACATTTTTACACTAAAAAGTCAATCTTGTTACTATTCATTTTACTCTTTATTTTGTCCTTATCATTCAAACTCAAAGTTTTCAAGCCTTTTCATTAGTTTTTCTTTTTTTGTGTGATCTTACGGTGTTATGAATAAAACATCGTATCCACGAAAAGTGAAATATAATTGTATGATATGATATTGTTCAACACACTCTAAATTGCATGCATAAGTCAATCATTGGGACATTTTCGTTTTGAACATTGCTTCCTTTGTTACGAGAAAGGACGACCCTTTCGTACCTACAAATCGCAGTTTGACACGTATGCTACAAAATACTCCAAAGTTAGTTTAGAACTTTAGAGCAGTGTTGTCCCTCTCCACTTACTTTAGTGTAGACTATGGCTCAAATCACAGAAAGAAATTTTTTTGTATGCATGTCAACTATCATAGCAATAAACATAAATTTTTTGTGGGTGTTAAAGGTTTATGAAGTTTAATTGGATGGTTTTCATGTTTGGGTTTTGGATCGACTGTTTTCAGTTATTTTTTGTATGATTTTACGGTGTTTTGAATAAAACATCGTATCCAACAAAAGTGAAATTTAATTGTATGAAAATGATAATGTTCAACACACTCTAAATTGCGTACTTAAGTCAATCTTCAGGACATTTTCGTTTTGAACATTGCTTACCTCGTTACATGAAAGGAAGAGTCTTTCTTTTGTACCTACAAATCACAATTTGACACATATGCTACAAGCTACAATAAAGTTAGTTTAGAGCAATGTGCTCCCTCTCCACTTACTTGGTGTAGACTATGGCTCGAATCACGAAAAGTAAAGTTTTTGTATCATGTCAACTGTGATTTGTATGTGAGGAGAAACGCATGTTGACCATGGTACCCTAGATTAGATTCTCTTACTTGTTCATCTTTTGATCCTGATGCAGATTTTGGAGTTGTTGGTGTCCACCATGTCGGATTGTTGTGTGAAAACCTCGAAAGATCTCTCAGCTTTTACCAAAACCTTTTAGGTAAAGTTATCAAATTTCTCATCTTTTACTTGCATTTTAAAAGTACATGACAAAGTCGATGGATCAAAAAATAGGTCTTGAAATAAATGAGGCCAGGCCACATGACAAGCTCCCCTTCAGAGGTGCCTGGTTATGGGTTGGTTCAGAGATGATTCATCTCATGGAACTTCCAAATCCCGACCCTTTAACCGGAAGACCAGCCCATGGAGGTCGTGACCGCCATACTTGTATTGCAATCCGGGATGTGTCTAAGCTCAAAGCAATCCTCGACGACGCTGGCAAGCTTTTCTTTTCCTCATCTGCAGTTCATTTCATTTTCGATAACATTTGGAACGAATGTTTGATCTATGAAAGGAATGTGGACGGCTTACATGGCTGTTTTTGGCTGCAGGTATTACCTACACGCCTAGCAAGTCCGGGAGGCCTGCGATTTTTACACGAGACCCGGACGCAAATGCTCTGGAGTTTACTCAAGTTTGATAGCTGAGAGTTGCAGGCTTAACCTTTATGTATCAATCCCGTCGTGGTTACATTATGTTTAGACACACTAATTGAGATTAGTAGAGTGTTGTACAGGTTATACATAAAACGATCATTGTTATTTGGGCTGCTGGTGTAAAGAGCTTCATTACATCATATTATGATAAATTGTTAATTTGGATCATCTCCGGACTTCACTGTTCAAAGCCTAAGGACTAAGAAATCCAAACAGTTCAAGATAGAGAGATCCATGCCCTTAGTTTTGTGTAAAGTAAGTCAATGCAATGAGTTAATAAAGGCCGTCATATTCAATTTGACTGGTTAAGATTTCTTGGTTCTTGAACTTCAGACAATGAGATCTGAAGACTCTCTGTCCCTTTTTTCCTACTTCAAAGAGGAGATAAATGATGCTGCTGGCCGTCGGGGTCTTGGAAGGGACGGCATCGGATGTCCGTCAACTTCCAAGACAGTTTTGGGTGTCGTCGCCCGTGGGGTTTGACGATAGACGGGTATTCCAAGAGAGACGACATCAACAGATTTCAGAGAAACTAATTTGGACCAATTTACGGTTATATTTATTCTTCTCTAGTCCAATACAGAATCTAATTACAACTGAATAAATCAGAAACAGTCCTATTACACTCAGTGACTCCAGCCAACACCTAATACAATTATTTTATATACAAATTTTGTATGGGTGCGGAGCTCAAAATTAACATTTTGGGCGCCAAGATAAACGCTTTTAATCACTTCATCTGCAAGATCCTTGCCTAATCTTATTTAGATAGTTAAGTCAAACCTGACCTCCATTCCTGTATGGCAGAACGCAATGTGTGGTTTGGAGTCAACTCAAAATTCTTTAGTCTAAGCCTTGTCAACGGGGACACTTTGTGTTTCTTAATCCATGCTTTGATCGCTCGATACTCATATGTAAAACCGTCTGCAGCTACGTGTGGATCCTCCATGATTTCCTGCATTATGCACAATATGATGCATGAAGTGAATCAAACGGAAAGAAAATCTGAAATCGGTTTTTGCCTATCATTTTTTTGTGTTAACCAAAATACTTTACCTGAAGTATTGGACAAAAGAAGTGGTTTGGTGCATTGATATGGTTTCTATCAAACTTCAAGCTAGAATCTGCAAGATTAGCGAGTCGTTTGAGAACCGGCAAAACTTCAGTTTCAAGATCTGGTCTATCCCTGCATCTAAGTTGTGAACACCATAGTGCAACTCGAGCCAACTCCTCTGCTTCTGCAAGTGGCCAATCTGCAACCGACTTGTCCAAGGTTTCAGCAAATGACCCATTTGCAATTGCATTCTCCGTAACAAATATAAGCCGATTTGGATAGCAACCTGTCAGTACTTGAAGGATTATGACACCAAATGCATACAAATCTGATTTGGGCCGGACAGTGCCAGTTCTTTGATACTCTGGATCCATATAAAAGAATGTACCAGCGAGAATTGATTCTCTGTACTCAGTGATGTTGTCAGGCACGACGTTTGAAATGAGTTTAGCCAGCCCAACATCCCCTATTTTGCTCATGTAGTTTCTGTCTAATAAGATGTTTCCCGGCTTTAGATCTCGATGCACAATAGGATCCAGCTTAGAGTTGTGTAAGAATGCAAGCCCACAAGCTACTTCAAAAACTATACGAAACCGAATAGTCCAAGGGAGTGGCGGTTTTCCATTTTGGCAGTAGACATAATCTTCCAAACTTCCATTTTCCAAGTATTCATAGACCAGGCAACCAATCTCAGGACAAGCACCAAGCAGCAAAACTATGTTCGGATGGTGTAGCTGACTAAGAATTTCAACCTGCAAAATTAGGCAGGGACCATAATATAAGAAATACATTATGAAAGCAGCTACAAGGTTTGATCTCATGATATATTCAGCATCAGCAATAGGTTGGTCACTCTGCATGAGAAAAATTATCGGCATAGAAATAGGAACTAATTCTATGACTCAGGGTCGAATGGTATGAATCAGAAAGGAGCCATAAGATACGTTTAAAAGCAACGAGAAAGCATCAATGACACTAAACCAATGCAATCAAATAGGTTCAGAAACATTACTCAATTATCTGTAAAGCTTATATATACCTCTTTCAGAAACTCCTCTTTCTTATCAACTGCATCAGGTCGAAGAACCTTAACAGCTACCGGGGTGCGATCAAGACTGCATTTGTAAACTTTTCCATATCCTCCTTCACCAATCACATTAGCCTCTGAGAAGAAACTCGTTGCTACCTCTATTTCATTCCTACTGTATCTCCTATACCTCCTGTCACTTGAGAAGAGTGCATCAACTAATTTATTTTTCTCTGAGGACTCTTTCATGGCAGTCAGCTCAGCCATTTGCCTCTCATAAGCCTCTTTAGCAAGCAGAACCTTGGCCTCCTCAATCTCCTTCAGTGCCTCCAAATGCTTTGCTTTCTCTTCCGCAGCAATTTTTCTCAAAATTTCTTCACTTTCAAGGGCAGCATTCACTCTTCTTGTTTCATCAAGGCATTCGGAAGAAAGTAATTGCACCTGAAAATATAAACAACAAAGAGAAAACGGAAGGTCACTAAATAAAATCTTCTGTCCTTGGTCGGTTCAAGTTCATATTTAGTTCCAATTGCTTGACTTTTATCATGTTTGCAGAAGTTTGGAACACCTCATAATAACCAAACTCTTACCTTACTTTGGGCATGGACCAGCTCTTCACAAGCTTGTTTGTACATGGCAATAGTATTTTGCAATTCCAGACGCAACTGTTCTACCTGCATCTGCACATGTGACTGCACAATAATAGTTCCAATCAAAAGTCAAAATTCGACCAAGCATCATCCAAGGATGACAGATATAGCTGTAAAATTCTAAAAGCAGAACTAGGCAGTTGGTAAAAATGCTCAGCAAAAATCACCAGCTCAGTAATTGAAGAACCCGAGGAACTTCGATCCTTAAAAGAACTAATATCCAGGTTATCTCCCAAGTTTTGATGATTTCTTTCCTGATCTACACTAACATTTGAGGAAATTCTCATACGCGTGAATGCTTCAGAACTTAGGTAACTAAGGTCTGACATTGAAGATGCTCCATAAGCTTCATGAGATCTGGTTTCTACATAGGAAGAATGAACCCCACTTATCTGTTTATTGATATCACTTGAACTTCCCTTTCGGTTTTTTAGAGTAGACATCTGGCCAGCAGATCTAGTCTCTGAGTTGAGAAAAGAAACAGTTAAAGTCATCATATACGTATCAACTAAAAAAAGCACTTGTAAGTTGTAACATACCACAAGCAGAAGAAGGAATATCTGATTTTGTGATGACTCTATGTTTGGAAATGGAATAAACTTCACAAGTGTCGGGAGCACCTCTCAGCACAATTGGTGATACACCCTGTCCTTTCAGTTTCCTAAACAAGTTATCACAAGAAACTTAGTCTTTAAATCATTAAACAATGCAACATTCTAATCGAAGACATTAGTTGGAGAAAAATTAATACTCAAGAAAAGAAATGACAATTAGATCGATTCATAAAGTAGGGGGGGGGGGGGGGGTTAAATTTGAGGTAATTTCAAAATTCATAATCGTGACCTCCTAACACATTCACCACATAAACGCTCACACAGAAGGAAATCAAGACAAGAACGCCTCGATTCACAGAATGTGAAAGATAATACATTATCACGATTCACGACGTATCAAACTGAGTAATTTCAACTAAAGAAACTACCCAACAGTAAATTCGCAACACTTTCAATAGGAATGCAGTGACATTAAATTTGAATAGTTTTGTCACCATACATACCTGGTAACGTAATTTGAAGAGTAGGAGCCGAGCACTAAACAATCGATCCCCGATTCAGATATGAACCTTAGAATCCCATTTGCAGGTTCATCATCCTCTAACACCAATGTTTCCACCTACCAAAGTTACGGGTTCTGAGTTAGGGCACACAATCATATTTTCAGACTGTAAATTTGAAGTCTTTACTTTGTTTACAATTCGAAACACGAGCATTGATGTAGGGCAAGTGCCTTCGCCCATGAGCGGTAGGTCTCGGGTTCGAGACTTGTGAGCAGCCTCTCCATAAATGGGGATAAGGCTAGCCGACATTCACCTCTTCCAGACTTTGCGTAAAGCGGGAGCCTTGTGCCCTGGGTCCGACCTTTTTTATTTTTTGCTTTTTGATTGACTAAATTTATGACACTTTGTAGGTTTATTTCAGCAATAATTTCAAAGATAAAGACAGAAGCTCACCTTCTTATTATTTTTGCATTTCTTCTTAAACGGAATAAAAACTTCCTCAAACTTTTGTTTCTGGTCCTTCACATACGTTGCCACCAAATTTGCATCCAGCTCTGTGATCGGGATGTGATCTCCTGCTGCCGGAACCACAGTTACCAACACCAAAACAAACAAAAAATCAAAACTTGACTCGCAGAGCAAACCCTAACGCTCAGCTACGTTTGATCATCGGAAAATAGAATTACGTTCGCTGCTCCAAATACTTCAGTTGCTGTTTGATTCTCGAGAAAAGTTTTTTTTTTTTTTTTTCAGCCTACGAATTAAGTTTTCCATTATTTTCTCGGCAGCCAAACAGAGCGGAGCGGGCCAACGGTCAGAGATTCAGTTGCAGGGAAAGAATCAAAGAAATAGGAAATACGTACATGGAGTTGGGATTGAGTTGATTTTGGGGATGACGTGGACTAAAACGAAGCGATCTGCCGTGGGCAAGAGATTCTCCGCAGCCCAATTCACGGCACGTCGACTACCCGGGCTCCCGCCGCTGTTAACCGCCACCGCCACGGACGACATCGCCACCACAGCAGAGCAACTGGCGCCCGCGCTAGGAGATTCAGCCGCGTCTTCTTCTTTGGGTCATAGCCACGTTCACTTCTCTTGGGATGACTGCCGCCCGCGCTACGAGATTCAGCCGCCTTTTCGTCTTCGGGTCAAAGCCGCTTTTACTTCTCTTGGGATGATTAAGTGCAAAACATATTTAGTTAAGGGTGTATGGTAAATTTATTCAAAATGTTAAACGTACCGCGTTTGTTTGTTTTTATTTAAATAATTATTTGGTAATGGGACAGCGATGAATGTGAGAGGAATCTTTATTGATTTATATTTTTAGGTCGTGGAATCTTTATTTATTAGAAATTTTAACGAAAAACTTTTGGTATTGTTCATTTTAACGAAAATCACATTTTTATATTAAAAAGTCAATCCTATTACTATTCATTTTACCCTTTATTTTGTCATTATTTTTAAAACTCAAAGTTTTCAAGTTATTTTCATTAGTTTTTCTTTATTTATTTATGTATTTGGTTTTATGATATTTTAACCTGATATGCAGTGATTTGCGTTACTTTACATAATAGATTCATAATGTAATGCTATATCGGCTATGTCATATAGAGGAGTTGAATTTGACACTATTTCTGTACAAATTAAGATGAATTATACTAAATTATAATATTTAGGCGTAACTATAATGTGATAAGAGTTGAAAAAGAAGTTAATTGCAAGCAAAACATGAACGTTGTGAGAAAATGGGTGAAGCATTTTTATCGCCCAAAGAACGTGGCCTGTCAGAGCAGCAAACAATTAACCACATATACACATACCTAGTTTTTAGAAGGAATCTCTATTTTTCTTAAATAAAGATTAGTTGTAGAGCTTACATCATATTGAATTTTAACGATCCAAATTGTTTATTTTTTTAAAATGCATTTCATAAATCATCTATGCAATATATTAGTCAAATAAAAAATTTCTGAGGTATTTAATTGAGTTCAAAGAATGATGAACACTATGTTCCAAGTGTTAACGCAATATATTTTCTGACCTGGACAGGCCTAAAGGAACATAAACCTAAAAGAACATCAGCCCAAAGGAAAGTTAAGGTCCAATTAGTGTGGGAAGATGAAGTCGAGCACTTTATGATCATCTCCAACCAAAGGAGGGCCATATGGCTCGTTTTTGCCCTCTTGCCTTTCAAGAAATTAATATTTTAATGAACAGTGCATGATCGTATTTCTTACAATCTCCAACCGACGGCCAAAAGGCCATAAAACTTGTTTTAGCCCTGTCACAAAAACCGTCTCCATTCGAGGGACAAAGGGTCATAGGGCGAAACATAATTTATTATTTAAATTTAAAAACTACAACAACTTAAATGTCACAGCCCGTCCCGGAATTTTAATTCCGAGGACTTGAAAAGACGAAAATGCCTTTAAACGGGACTAAGGGGCGAAAATTTAACAACTGGTTTTACTTAAAGTTCCTAAGTTATTTGGTTTTAGGAACTTAAACTAGGCTTAAGTTTGGATTTTTATGTTGGAATTTATGAAATTGGGATTGGGGTTGCACACGTGGGATCCCCACACCTCAAAACCCTCCCCATAACCCGTAACATTGTCTCTCTCTCTCCTCCCTCACGAAACTCTCAGTTCTCTCTCCCTCTCCTTCGAACTCACACGGACCACCACAAAACCACCCTAAACTTCTACCAACGACGGAGTTAAGACCACCATCGAACTCCTGGAACCTCCAAGATCACGATGGTATCCATTTCAGGTAAGTTTTGCTTCGGAAAACCCTAGTTTTTAAGGTCCCATGTTTATGTACTGTTCATGATCTTTTAAATGGTTACGATTTAGGCTAAAACAAGATCACAGCGAGCTTAGTGAGGTCCCAAGGAAGCTCGGAGTGCTTCGTTGGAAGTTTTTGGAAGTAAGAACACGGAGATCGACAAGTTCAAAGTTTGGCCGGAGCTTTCGAGGCGTTTTCCGGCGAATCCCCGACGATTTAGGAGTCGAGGTAGGTATCAATCTCTTCGTCTCGTCAAGTACTACAACTTTCCTTTTTGTTTCACTCAATTGCGTTGAGTATTGAAGAAGTTATACTCATTTGAAAAATACCCAGTTTCCGGCGACCTCCGAGGCTTTCGAGGCAGTTTCCGGCAAAAATACGGCGAACTAGGTGTTGTGCAAGGTACCATTCTCTTTGTCTCTTCAAGGGATACAACTTTCGTTTTTGAATCACTTGATTTCGTTGAGAAATGACAAAGTTATAGCAATTTGAAAAACGGCCGCCGGAAAAACCAGTCCGGCGACCCAAGGAAGAAGAAGGTGCGCGTAGGTCCGTGCCTTCCTTGGCGCGTGGGGGCGCGTGCTACAGTACAAAAATTATTTTAAAAATATGTCAACGTCCGTGACGTCGAGTAGATCACTGTGGTATATTCATATACCCAAATTGAGCACCGTATGAGAAAGTTATTAAGGATTGTTGGTTAGGTGTTCAAATAACGTTTTATAGTTTTTGCATTTAGGTGAAAATATGAATTGACGATCCGACCGTTGGATCGTTACCAAACTTTGATACGTTGTAATACGTAATATTTGAGGATTATTGGAACTTACGGATTGGGAATCCGAGTTACGGATCTTCCGGAATTGGAATTGTAAGTTCATAAAATAAAATGTTAACCGTCACTTAGTTTTGGAAATTGACGGAGATCCGACTGTTGGATGGTAATGAAATTTTAGGATGTTATGCTAGAGATATATTGTGGACCTCTGGCAGTTATGGATTTAAAATCTGAGTGGCAGATCTTCCGGATCGATCAACGTAGTGACGTATTTTATATAAGTTATACATTCTATCGATATGAATTCTGAGGTTGGATTTGATTACTGTTCTAGGCGGCGATCGTCATGACGCCTTGGCGTATTGTGCTAGGGAGTTGTAGGGCGAACTCCAGGTGAGTGGGCAGTTTGGTTTTCCGTATACATATATACTTGCCGTTTTCCCAGAAATTGAAAATGCATGAAATTATGCTTTTAATGAAAATGTATAAAAGTATATGAGATATATTAGTTGAAATGCCATGCATGAAAGTATATGAAAAGTAGATAGAAATGTGAATCGAATTGCCATGCATGAAATGATATGAATTGATATATGATGCATATGTATGAATTGGTGCGGCGGACGCACAGGTGAGTATCAGGTGAGTATTTAATTACTGTTATGATGATGATGATATATATTGAGCTCAAATCCTGCACCATGGTTTAGTGCTTATAGTATTCACCGTATCGCACGCTCGCCTTGGATCCAAGTAGATGCTGGTCGCACAGTCCACGCGGAGTGGGTGCGACGGGCCAGTCGAAGAGTGTTAGTGAGATTTCGACTGGTGGGTGACCTTAGATTATGTGCACAGATGATTGATGAGAAAGCACTAGAGCGTAACTTGTGTGCAGAAGGCCGGACAGGTCACAGAGGTGACTCCGGCAGAGTGAGAGTGATAGATTTTGAGCTCTAGGTTCAACCGTACAAGGCTATTAGAGGGCCTCCGGTTGATTACTTTCTTGCACCTGATATGATTATTGTTGATGCATCCATACTTAACTGTTGAATTAGACATGGCATGACATGATTGATAAAGAAAAATGTTGAGATAGTAAAAATGAAGTTTTGAGAATATATATGTATATTTATATTTTACATTTCTGGGAAAGTATACAAGTTTTACGGAGAGGGGTTACAACGTTTTGAGAAATTTTGGATTTGGAAAAGAATTGTTTTACTGACCCACTCAATTTTGGTTTTGCGCCCCTCCAGGTTCAGGAATCACAAAGGTGTGGTGACTACGAGGAATTCGACGGTGTTCTGACAGATTGGACAAAATTAGGACTCACCTTCGGGTGTATCAACTTATAAATTGTATCTTAAAGCTTCCGTACTGTGCAAATGGTTACGTCACTCTCACGTGACGGCCAGCATGCCCTCTTTCGGGACGGGGTGTGTCAGTTGGTATCAGAGCATGGTTGCAATCTTGGACATTTTGAGAAGTTCTAGTGAATTCTGTCAGAACTACACCGCCTCGTAGCAAACCACGTAGTTAGAGGAACTTAGTCTCCCTGATTTAGCGGGTTAGGGGAAACTATTATTATGGTGATTCGGTATATTATCAAAATGGACATTTTAAGACGGGTTATGAGTTGAATTTGAATCACCTTATGGAATGATGAACCTGAGGGAACGAAGTAACGGTTTAACCATTTGGAAAAGATGTTTCAGATTATGCAAGTCAAAGGAATCTTCCTTCTGACAAGGGGTCGAGACGACTACCTGGTTTTGGGTATGAATTTGTATCCTGGTGGAAACAGGATTGTTAATTGTTGTCACCAGAGGAATCAGTCGATTTAAAATTGTTTAAGGACTTGTTTAAGGAAAAGTTTATCCCTCCGGCATTTATCGATGGTAGTAAGCAAGAGTTTGCAAATGTGAATCAAGGAAGTTGACGATAAATGAATATTATAGAAAGTTTTCAGACTTGCCTCGTTCCATCCAGATATTGTTGTTAATTTGGTGGAGGTGTTATATTGTTTTAAGCTGGGTGGCAAAAAGGGAAGTGGTATTTTGGGTGACCACTATCCATTGTACTTCTTACCAGGAATATACGAGATGCTGTTGAGTCTTGAGGACTCTGAGAACATGAGCAACGAGAATAAAGAAGAATAAGAAATGAATGGGAATCAAAAGAAGACGATAAAGTTAATGATTCGTCATATCAAGGATATAGAAAGATTCAGAGCTTCGAAAGAAGTGAAGCTAGAGTTAATTCTTCCAGCTGAGGTTTTAATGTCGCTGGTCAGAGTAAAAGTGATGGATATACTGGTAATCCCAGATATTTGAGACAAGGTGTCTCGAGTAAAGGAAATGTACCTTGTGCAGCAGGTACAAAATTAACACTTTGGGAAGTGTGAAATTAATGAATGTGTTTATGTGAACAGAGGGGACACATAATTGTGAATCGTCCCTAGAATCAGTTGTACTCAACAATTTTCCATGATATCATAGTGTCGATTCAGCAGAGTTATGGACTTAGTAGTTTGGTCGGATTGACCGTGAGTACAGAGAGATTTGATGAGTTATATGTTCAGCCGTACAGACCATGAGAAGTGGATTCGATTGACACATGAGAAATTGGTGAGTTATAGGCTCGGCCATACCGACCACGCGGAGTGGATCCGGCCGACGTATTATTGAGATAAGAGTTGAATCAGCCGTATTGGTCATTCTAGTTGACTTCGGCTGATATATTTCTTATTATGTATGTTATTACCTAGAGAGTAGTAAATAAATGTAGTTGAGACGAGTGTATGTATTTTGCATTGAGTATCAAAATAGTAATGTTATATCTTTGAGAGTTGTTGCCTACTTATCGAGACAACGATGATTTATCAGTATTGCGGGCTGCAAACCGTAATATTAATAACTTATTCGTGGATTCGTTAAGCAAGCAACCTGGTAGATTATTTTATGTTAGTATTGTACCTATTTAGAATGCTTAATAATAATAGAATATATATTGTATCAGTTAATTCTGTTTCATTAGATTGGTTGGTTATAATTGTGACAAGACGGAATGTTACGGGAAACCAGTACTTTCCATCGATCTGGATGACCAGAGATTACTTTTGTAAGTATGCAAAGTGGATTGAGTCAGGCCGTTATTTATGCTGTGAGAGCAAAGAGATTGTTTTCGAAAGGCTGTCAAAAATACTTAGCTCATGTGATGCTAAATGATGTTACTCGGAGTAGTGTGAAGGATGTTAAAGGGGTTAGACTTTTCTTGATGTCTTCCCTGAAAGTATACCTGGATTGTCTTCAGGCAGAGATATGAGGTTCACTATTGAATTGTTGCCAGGTATAAATTTATGTTAAAGATTGGTTCAGGATGAGTTAAGGGAAATGGAAATTCAGTTGAGAGAATTGGTTGATAAAAGTTTTATTCAACCTAGTACAACACTTTTGAGGAGCCCCAGTTTGTTGGTGAGAAAGAAAATAGACTTAGAGATTGTTCATTGATTATAGATAATGGAATCGGGTAACGATTGAGAACCGTTATCCATTGTGGTGTACTGATGTTTATTTGATCAACTCAGAGGTGCCTGTGTACTTTCAAATATTGAATTGAGATCTGGTTACTACCAATTGAATATTATAAGTGACGTTGATCATAAGATGGTTTTCTGGACTCGTTATGGTCCTTATGAAGTTTGGTGATGCTATGTGTATACTCATGCGGTTTTATGAGTTGATGGATGAAGTATTCCAATAATGCCTTGATAATTGATATCATTTTCATTGAAGATATTCTGGTATATTCTGAGCCAGAGCAGAGCATGTAAACGTATTCAGTCGGTGGAACAAAGATTGGAAGAATGTCGATTGTATGCTAAGTTTAGCAAATGCGAATGTTGGATGAATCAAGTGGCATTCTGAGATTGGTTATATCTGCTTAAGGTATTCAAATGAATTCTTAAAAGGCAGCAGAATTGAGAAATTGGAACAACCACAAGCCATAATTAAGATTCGAAAATTCTTAAGTATGTTGGTTTCGCCAGTTTTCAAAGTAACGCCATAATGTCCATAAAGCGTGTCATGTGTGTCAATTTTTGCTGAATTGTGGATGGAATGCTTCTGGGTAGAGAAAGATTCGATCAAGAAAGAGTTTTAGTAGACCTTGAGACTATGGATGAGTCTCCTCAAAGTATTCAGGTGATTAAGTTAACCTGAAGTAACCAGGAATGGCAAAAGAGATCAACAGATGGATATGCCACTAATCGAGTATATAAGGTAAATGGTTTTATATTTTTGAAGTGTTCACCATAGAAAAGTATAATTCAAGTTGGAAAGGAAGGCAAGTTAAATCCTAAATGAATCGGACTTAGCGTGATCATCGAAAGGTTGGTGAAGTTGATTATAGAATTGAATGGCTTCTAGAGTTGTCGTAAGTGCATGATGTGTTTCATGATTCGATATTTTGGAAATTTCACCACGAACAGAAATGGTGAGAATTGGAAAGGAGACAAGATAAGATTTAGACATATCAGACCATTTTTTATCACTAAAGGAATCAATAAAGTTGCATACAAGTGGTGATGTCTTCAGAGTTGGCTAAGGTACTTAATGTATTTTGGGTTCGATACGTTGTCACTAGGTGGCAGATTCGTCACATGAGATTCTGGTGCAACTATTGAGAATTAAATTGGATTCGACTTGATAAGGAACCAAGGACGACTTTGGATTGGAAAAAGAAGGTCCTGAGAATTAAGACAGAGTAAGTGGTAAAAGCTTTGTGAAGGAAATCATTCAGTAGAAAATTATGTGGGAGAAAGAGAATCGGATGAGAGAGATTTACCCGAAGCTATTGTTGGAGTATGGTTGATTTAGTTGGTTACTGGAATTTCGGGGACGAAATTCTATAAGGAGGGAAGATTGTCACAGCCCGTCCCGGAATTTTAATTCCGAGGACGTGAAAAGACGAAAATGCCTTTAAACGGGACTAAGGGGCGAAAATTTAACAACTGGTTTTACTTAAAGTTCCTAAGTTATTTGGTTTTAGGAACTTAAACTAGGCTTAAGTTTGGATTTTTATGTTGGAATTTATGAAATTGGGATTGGGGTTGCACACGTGGGATCCCCACACCTCAAAACCCTCCCCATAACCCGTAACATTGTCTCTCTCTCTCCTCCCTCACGAAACTCTCAGTTCTCTATCCCTCTCCTTCGAACTCACACGGACCACCACAAAACCACCCTAAACTTCTACCAACGACGGAGTTAAGACCACCATCGAACTCCTGGAACCTCCAAGATCACGATGGTATCCATTTCAGGTAAGTTTTGCTTCGGAAAACCCTAGTTTTTAAGGTCCCGTGTTTATGTACTGTTCATGATCTTTTAAATGGTTACGATTTAGGCTAAAAAAAGATCACAGCGAGCTTAGTGAGGTCCCAAGGAAGCTCGGAGTGCTTCGTTGGAAGTTTTTGGACGTAAGAACACGGAGATCGACAAGTTCAAAGTTTGGCCGGAGCTTTCGAGGCGTTTTCCGGCGAATCCCCGACGATTTAGGAGTCGAGGTAGGTATCAATCTCTTCGTCTCGTCAATTACTACAACTTTCCTTTTTGTTTCACTCAATTGCGTTGAGTATTGAAGAAGTTATACTCATTTGAAAAATACCCAGTTTCCGGCGACCTCCGAGGCTTTCGAGGCAGTTTCCGGCCAAAATACGGCGAACTAGGTGTTGTGCAAGGTACCATTCTCTTTGTCTCTTCAAGGGCTACAACTTTCGTTTTTGAATCACTTGATTTCGTTGAGAAATGACAAAGTTATAGCAATTTGAAAAACGGCCGCCGGAAAAACCAGTCCGGCGACCCAAGGAAGAAGAAGGTGCGCGTAGGTCCGTGCCTTCCTTGGCGCGTGGGGGCGCGTGCTACAGTAAAAAAATTATTTTAAAAATATGTCAACGTCCGTGACGTCGAGTAGATCACTGTGGTATATTCATATACCCAAATTGAGCACCGTATGAGAAAGTTATTAAGGATTGTTGGTTAGGTGTTCAAATAACGTTTTATAGTTTTTGCATTTAGGTGAAAATATGAATTGACGATCCGACCGTTGGATCGTTACCAAACTTTGATACGTTGTAATACGTAATATTTGAGGATTATTGGAACTTACGGATTGGGAATCCGAGTTACGGATCTTCCGGAATTGGAATTGTAAGTTCATAAAATAAAATGTTAACCGTCACTTAGTTTTGGAAATTGACGGAGATCCGACTGTTGGATGGTAATGAAATTTTAGGATGTTATGCTAGAGATATATTGTGGACCTCTGGCAGTTATGGATTTAAAATCTGAGTGGCAGATCTTCCGGATCGATCAACGTAGTGACGTATTTTATATAAGTTATACATTCTATCGATATGAATTCTGAGGTTGGATTTGATTACTGTTCTAGGCGGCGATCGTCATGACGCCTTGGCGTATTGTGCTAGGGAGTTGTAGGGCGAACTCCAGGTGAGTGGGCAGTTTGGTTTTCCGTATACATATATACTTGCCGTTTTCCCAGAAATTGAAAATGCATGAAATTATGCTTTTAATGAAAATGTATAAAAGTATATGAGATATATTAGTTGAAATGCCATGCATGAAAGTATATGAAAAGTAGATAGAAATGTGAATCGAATTGCCATGCATGAAATGATATGAATTGATATATGATGCATATGTATGAATTGGTGCGGCGGACGCACAGGTGAGTATCAGGTGAGTATTTAATTACTGTTATGATGATGATGATATATATTGAGCTCAAATCCTGCACCATGGTTTAGTGCTTATAGTATTCACCGTATCGCACGCTCGCCTTGGATCCAAGTAGATGCTGGTCGCACAGTCCACGCGGAGTGGGTGCGACGGGCCAGTCGAAGAGTGTTAGTGAGATTTCGACTGGTGGGTGACCTTAGATTATGTGCACAGATGATTGATGAGAAAGCACTAGAGCGTAACTTGTGTGCAGAAGGCCGGACAGGTCACAGAGGTGACTCCGGCAGAGTGAGAGTGATAGATTTTGAGCTCTAGGTTCAACCGTACAGGGCTATTAGAGGGCCTCCGGTTGATTACTTTCTTGCACCTGATATGATTATTGTTGATGCATCCATACTTAACTGTTGAATTAGACATGGCATGGCATGATTGATAAAGAAAAATGTTGAGATAGTAAAAATGAAGTTTTGAGAATATATATGTATATTTATATTTTACATTTCTGGAAAAGTATACAAGTTTTACGGAGAGGGGTTACAACGTTTTGAGAAATTTTGGATTTGGAAAAGAATTGTTTTACTGACCCACTCAATTTTGGTTTTGCGCCCCTCCAGGTTCAGGAATCACAAAGGTGTGGTGACTACGAGGAATTCGACGGTGTTCTGACAGATTGGACAAAATTAGGACTCACCTTCGGGTGTATCAACTTATAAATTGTATCTTAAAGCTTCCGTACTGTGCAAATGGTTACGTCACTCTCACGTGACGGCCAGCATGCCCTCCTTCGGGACGGGGTGTGTCATTAAATTTCAAAAGTACAGCAACTTAAATTTAAAAACTACAACTTATATTTAAAAACTACAGCTGAAATTTAAAAACTACAAATTGAATTTAAAAACTATAACAACTTAAATTTATAGGAAAAAAATGTTGTTAAATGTTTTTTTATGTTGTTTAATGTTGTTTCATGTTATTTAATTTAATGGCTTAGGAAGTTATAGGAAAAAAAATATAATTTAAAAAAACTTAAAATTTTTTGTTAAAAAATAAAAAATAACGACTAGTTGACATCAACTAGCTAGCAGTTACAATTTGAATTCTGGTCCGGCCCGGGGCCAGTTGGTTGGTTGCTTTGGATACGTTTTCATACTATTTTCGATCCTCTAACCCTCTGAACCTTTTGATTGGAGATGGTCTAAGAAACCCATGGCCTCCAAGTGTCCAATTAGCAATCAAGTCAAGCACCCTAAAGTGTTTTCCAAGTACAAGATGGCAAGATGGCCCACTGACAACTTTAAGGCATGAGAGTCTAGGAGTAAAAGGAGCAGGCTTACTCATATGTCAATTTTAAGCCACTTGACAACTTTAAGGCATGAGAGACAGAATCTCTAAACGAATGCCATTGTTTTGAATGATTCATTAGTGTGGTTGGGAGAGACGGTTCCGACAGTGGGAAAGGATCCAACTTTCATAATTTGAAAGTACTTATATTAGTAATAAAAGGGTTTAGGTTTTGCTAGTTTGGTCCTTGATGGTTGCAGAAGTATTATCTTTCATTGAAGTGGTTCGTGTTGGATTTTGCGCTTGCTGTCATGCTCGTGACTTTGAGTTTTCATCTTGTTGTTTGTTTTCGTGGATGTTTCTTTGTTTTTCCCTTAGGGGGTTTTGGCTTCATCCCCTTGCTTGTATTGTTTACTTTTCCTTATTTAAAAATTTTTGAGATAGGGAACCGAGGGGTCGTTCTATCAAGGAGTTAGTCATTTCTCATCGCTCTGAGCGGGAAGAAAGTAGTCTACTTGTAGTTGACGACTATTCCTGCGGTATGGTTCTTTCTTTTTGCATTGTGTTGGTTTAGAGAGCAAGGTTTTTACTATTGTAGTCCGACGACCAAGCTTTATGCGTAGCTCGACTCGCCTAATCAATTAGCATTCTTATTAAAACAAAAAGTAATACAATTTCAATATGTTAATGATGAAAACGGGATTGTCTTCGAAAGTCTAGCCCATCAAGTAGTATGACTTTTTAAATAATCTTCACTGTTTGATTTTTTTTAGAATCAATCTTTACGTTCATTTTCAAAACTGTTTCATAATTTGAAAGTACTTATATTAGTAATAAAAGGGTTTAGGTTTTGCTAGTTTGGTCCTTATTGGTTACAGAAGTATTATCTTTCATTGAGGTGATTCGTGTTTGATTTTGCTCTTGTTGCCATGCTCGTGACTTTGAGTTTTCATCTTGTTGTTTGTTTTCGTGGATGTTTCTTTGTTTTTCCCTTAGCGGGTTTTGTCTCCATCCCCCTGCTTGTATTGTTTACTTTTCCTTATTTACTAAATTCGGAGATAGGGGACCGGGGGGTCGTTCTATCAAGGAGTTAGCCATTTCTCATCGCTCTGAGCGGGAAGAAAGTAGCATACTTATAGTTAACGACTATTCTTGAGGTTTGGTTCTTTCTTTCAGCTTGTGTTGAGTAAGGTTTTTACTATTGTAGTCCGATGACCAAACCTTATACGTAGCTCGACTCGACTAATCCATTATCATCCTTATTAAAAAAAAAAAATTCAATATGTTAATGACGAAAACGGGATTGTCTTCGAAAGTCTAGCCCATCAAGTAGTATGACTTTTTAAATAATCTTCATTGTTTGATTGTTTTTAGAATCAATCTTTACGTTCATTTTCAAAACTGTTTCATAAACACATATGTAATGCTTTTCAAAAAAGACCTAATCGGATAAATGATCCTCGTAGTGACAAGATAATCGGAAGATAGCCCATGTGAGAAAAAAAAATTTAAACTCTTATAGTGTAGTCCGTTAGCAAATTTAGTCCAAAAATGATTTTTTCATTAAATTACATTTTTATCCTCTATTTAACAGACATTTAACAAAAAAAAAAAAAATTTAGACTAAATTTGCTAACAAAATACCATCATAAAATCTCAAAATCCTAATTTTTTTTAACCATAGAACCTATCTTCTGATTAGGCCTTCAAGAAATACAATCCTCAAATCAAAGCACAACCACAAATAAATAAAGATTCATCTTTCTCAATTTCTCTCTTATTAGTTTTCATTTTGTCAATTGGATGCCACTTTATTGTCGGAAGAAAGAAAAACACAACTAAAAAGCCAGCTACCAATTAATTATGTCAAACTACCGAGTGAACTCGTCCAAGCATGTGTTGATTAGCCTGAAGGGGGCCAAGTTTCAAGGACCCGAGTGAACTCGTCCAAGCACGTGTTGTTCAACTCTAAGTTGCCAAATATCTCCTTCATGGCCCATGCATTTGACCTTATCGACTCACCTTCTTTCTCCACCATCACTCGCCTAGTCACTTCGGCCACCGAGTCACTCGTAAACGACCCATCTTGCTCATCCCTTGGTACCTCCAACCCGACCCGCTTCTCGTGCATTAATCTCGAGATCAACCCTTGGTCCGCATTCGCACCCGAAAACAAAATCAAAGCCCGCCCAAACCCTAATGCCTCGACAACAGAACTCCAACCGCAATGAGTTAGGAAACCCCCAACCGAGGGATGACCTAGAATCTTAAGTTGTGGGGCCCAACCTCTCAATACCAAGCCTCGATCTTCCACTTGAGTTTGAAACCCGAATGGAATGATGTCGGACCCCAACACGCCCTCCACTAGCGGGCGATTGTTGACCACCCAAATAAAGGGCAACCCGGATTTCTCTATCCCACGTGCCAACTCGTGCATCAACTCTTGACTCAGAGTCACCTCGGTGCCGAGGGCGATGTAAACCACCGAGTTCGGTTTCTTATTTTCGAGCCACTCTCTCAACACTCCCCACTTCTCATCCCCTCGATCGTCAGCGACGCCATGCTGATGTGGTGCTGAGCCGAGAGGAAGCAGCCCGAGTGGAACAACGGGTTTGCCGTAGATCTTCCTGAGCAAACTCACCGCGTCAGATTCGAACTCGGTGCAGCTCCGCATAGTCACAAAATTACAATCTTGAATCGCACCCGAGAGTCTCTGAAAATCGGAGACCTCGTCCATGCAATCCCAGTGGCTCACCATCTCATGCAGCTTAAAAGCAACGTTGGAAGGATAGTCGACCCACTCGGGGACAACCGTAAAGTCCTCCGGCCGCTTGCGTTTATCACTGAGTAACTCGGACGGAGGACCGAAGAAAGCCAAGGTAGTGGCGTTGGTGATGTTGAAGTAGACCGAGTTGACTCCGAGCTGAGTGGCGACTCGAGGCATCCAGTAGCAAATGAAGTCATGGACGACCCAGTTGACGCCCGAGTGTTGGATGAAATGCGTGACTGAAGGCTTGAGCAAGTCGTAGGCTTTCTTGAGGTAAGGGACTTTGTTGATTGGTAGCTCGGAGGTGGACTCAACGGATTCCGGTAAGCCGTCAACGACGGGGAGAGGAAGCTCGACGAAATCGATGAGCGGGGAAAAGGAGGAGGATCGGAGGCGATTGATGTTTTTGGGGGTGGAGATGAAGGAGATTTGGTGACCCTTTTGAGCCAAGAACTTGGAGACCTCGAGAAATGGCATTAGGTGGCCGTAGGCTAGCCATGGGAACATGGCTATTTGAAGTTTCTTCTGATCTTTTCTCTCCATGTGTTCGACGATTGGGTGTGAGAGGAGACACTCTCAGGCTTTTGATGTCAGAAGCTGTAATTACAGAGTAGTCGTGGCATGGAGATGAGAATTGATAAAGTTGGTAGATCAGCAGTCATTGTACATATGACACGGCAAGCTGCTCACAAGAATTTTTTTTTTTTTGGTGAATACAATAATCATTATTTGGGTCCCTTGTTTTGGCAGGTGGAGGATTGCTTTCAAGATAATGACAATATGAAATTGTGCATGTCCACAAAGAAAATAAGTTGCGATGAATAGTTTAGCCATTTGTAGTCTTGATTTAAATTAAGGTAATTTTTATTTTGATAATCCTTTTTTTTGTTTAATTAGTTTTAATAGTGGGAATCAACTTGGGATTAAAGACACAAACCAACAATATAGTTCCATGTCAACAGCACGGTCAGCAATATCATAGCTAGGCTATTATACACTAGAAGAAAAAAAAACTTATTTACCATGGTTGATGCCCGTGATAAATTGTAATCTACCACGGGCATCGTGCCCGTTAGTATTTTAGATGTGATGAAAAGTCTTACTTTCTACCACGGGCTATACCCGTTGTCAAATGCAGTGTAACCACGAATTATGCCCATGGTAGATTGATAGCTAACACCATGTGTTATGGCCATTGTGGATTACAAATTGATCACGGCTAGTGCCCGTTGTTAAAAAAATTCAAAATATAAAAAAGATAAAAAATGATTTAATAAATAAATATATACATAATAATAATAAAGATATTTATTTACAAAATTGCATATTTACACAAAATCACTGAGTTATACTTTACATTTATATACCAAAACATGTATAGACTTTGTTTCACACTCCAAAACAAAACTCAAGTCCTAGTTCCAACCTTGATCTTTCAATGATATTCATCTTCTTTGCAATCGTTTCTTCAAGAAGACACATATCCCCAGCAAGCTAATCACACTTCAAATTTGCAGGTACCTGTAAATGTAGTAGTTGATATGAGTTGTTGAAACACCCCAACCCCATTTTTATTTAAAAATTGTTTTAAAGCCTTAATGGGTGAGCCCGTGGGGCCCACCTTGTTTTATTTTTTTGTGTTTTCCGGTCTCTCTTTCCTCTCTCAGTTCTCTCTCTTCCTCTCACCCGAGCTCTCTCCCTCGTCTATCTCCTTCCCGTCCTCGCATGAGCACATACCCATCACCACACCACTCTCTCCGACGTCAACGGCGTCATCATCATCATCATCATCAATTCGTTCTCTCTCTCTCTCAGTTGTTGCGAGGACAACAAAAACCCGTACACGATGCTCCAACGCAGACCGCTCATTTCGAGGCCATTTCCGGCCAAACCACGGAGATTTGGCCGACGTGTAAGGTATCAATCTCTTCGTCTCCCGAGTATTGAAGAAGTTATACTCATTTGAATCTTACCCAGTTTCCGGCGAGTCCAACGGCTTTCGAAGCGTTTTACGGCCAAATAACGGCGAGTTAGACGTCGTGTGAGGTACCATTCTCTTTGTCTCTTCAAGGGCTACAACTTTTGTTCTTGTTTCACTTGATTTCGTTAAGTATTGTCAAAGTTATGGCCGTTTAAAGTGGGTGCGGATTTCCGGCCGAATTTCCGGTTTTCTTTCCTATTAGGTCCGGCGACCCACCAAACCAAAGGCCTTTGGGCCTTCCCTGCCGAGCCCAACCCCTTTTGGTTGTAAGGCCTTTGGGCTCGTGTGTGTGTGTGTTTTGGACTGGGTGTGTGTGTGTGGGTTGTGTGGTGTTTACGTGGGGTGTGTGTGTGTGTTGTGCATGTGTGGGTGTGTGTGTATGTGTATGTTTGTGTACTGTGTATGTGGGCTGTGTGTGTGTGTTATGTTGTGCATGTGTGTGTGTGTGTGTGTGTTTATGTAGTATGTGTGTGTGTGAGTGTGAGTGTGAATGTATGTGTGTGAGTGTGTGTCTGGATTTGGGCTTAAGCGCAAACCACCCCCTTTTGTACCTAACATGTCCAAAACCAAAACCCAATTGATCCTAATCTTATTTAAACCTAAACCCTAATCCGGATTTCAAGTCTAAAACCCGTTAAACCTAATTTAACCATTGACCTCCGGTCAACGTTGACTTTAGGGTTGACTTTAGGGTTGACTTTTCGGGTTTTCGTTCGGGACCCTTTTTAGGGTAATTTGACGTTCTGAATCCGCTTCCAATGTTCATTTTCCCAAATTCAATTGCTATTATATAGTTTTATTAATTGAGCCCTTCATGTGCTTAGGGGCAATTATTGTGACGTTTCTGTCTTCGCTAGTGGCGCAGTTTTTGGTGGCTAAGTACTGTGAGTGGACCCTTTCTAAAATTATATGATTTTATAGTTTAATTGCATAAATGATTAGCATGCCTACGAGTTTATGATTTGATTTATGTGAAGCTTGTTTATTAAATATATTGATTTTCGTCTCGTGTTTTTGGTGAGGAATTAAATGTTAGCCTATTTTGAGCTATATTTTAATATATCGTATTTTCTATAAAAACCAGGATCTGGTAGACTATCTGATGAATGACGATAGGATGCTAGAACGTGTTTTAGAAACCCCTCTTTATAGTATAGACGATGGATGACTTTATACTATGAAGTGGTTATTTATGAGAGGCGTAACTATTTGTGCGTACCTAGTAGATACTATGCCGCCTGGGGCGAGGAACTGGTGTTGGCATTTAGGCCGGGAGAAATAATCCCTAGCTGCGGGCTGAAGGACATGGAGCAGGTATTGGGCCGGGAGTTATATTTATTCGATGATCTTTCTAGCAGCACACTGCGTTTACGAGACGATCTATTATACGTTTACTGTTTTGATTTCCGCGATATGACTTTTGAGATATTTTTGGCATGCTAGGATTTTGATTAAATCCATCACTTATTATGCTAGTAGTTTTCATTATATAAACTGTGGGGGTTAGTATCTTGATAACTGTTTTATTATTATTGTATATATAAACTTGGTCCACTCACCTTTGTTTTGCGCCCCCATTCAGGGCTTAGGATCAAGGCACCTAATCCCGGCGTCAAGATACTTTCGCAGCAGCATCTTTGAATCCTCTCGATGTAGGACCCACTTCTTTATTCATTCAATTTATCTTAATTCTTTTTAGTGATTAGGTTTAGTTGTATGCTCTGAACACGTTCCTAAATTTTTAATTCATTGTATTTTTAAATTTCTAACCCTTATTTATTTCTTATCCTTAGCTTTTGTATCAATTAATGGCTTTCGTCACCCTCGGGTGTCGGCCAACACGTGTCTATCCTGGTATTCAGGGAATATCAGGGTCGGGGCGTGTCAGTTATAAACCCTTATGAATTAGAACCACCAACCACCTATGAGACACAAGGAAAAATATCAAGCTTAGAAATCAAAACTCATCACTCAAGGACATCATATACAAAAAAATTTATATCCACAAAATCAATTACACAAAGGTGTAAGCAATCATGGTTCAAGTAAGTACATGGTGCCTGTAAAAAATAGATGATCGTTAGAATTCAAGGCTCCTTTTTTATTTCAAACCAACTGTCATAGATTAACTTTCTTACTAGAAGAGTATTGTGATATGAAAAACAATAGTGAAAATCTAGAAAGAGAGACACAAAGAGACCTCATGTATTAGTATCAAGCATATGAATATCAATGTGCATGCTTTCCTCTGTGTGTGTGAGAGAGCGAGACAAGAGAGATGACAGTTTTCCATAGAGCTTACATTACAGTAATTAAGTAGTGGCCATTTACCATAAATATGTTCTTAGTTAGAGTAATAGCACTTAAGTCAGTACCTTCTAGCGTCAAACCATCTCCAAACTTCAATCTGCCAAACATTTAAGGAAACACTTCAATGTCCCAATTTTTATAATCTTGTCCTGTTCGATTTATGTCAAATTGTCAATCCCCTGCTTATTTTACACATATATCAAGTGAAAAAAGTGAACTTGATTAATTCATGATTGGAGACAAAAGCAATACACAACACTAGGCCCACTAACAAACACTAGCCAAAATTTAAACAAGTCTTGTTTCAGTTCATACATATAAAAGCTTCACTAATAAAACCTAGTCTCTCCGCACATGCAGATTAAAGCCTCTACAAGATAGTATTGCCAGGTTTCTCATTGAGGCATACACATAGTACCCAATACTGGACAAAATAACCAAAAGATTAAAGTGACAAGCAAAGAGAGATAAAGTGATAAGTTTTCATTAGATTGTTAACTATAAAATCTTAACAACATTCAAGAAGTTTTCAAGACCAAATGCACATTATTCTATCACCAACCAGATAAGAATGTAAATCGACCCCCTTCTCCTTTTGAAACCAAATCAAATATCATTCACTGGATTCTACTAACCCAACATCGATCTTTAGTAAGCTATAATCAGAAATATTAAAGTAATACACAGCAGATCTGTATTCAAGGAATACAAAATCGTTTCCTCTTACACTCTTTACAGCGAACTACCCAATCCTTGTTGTTCCTTTGACATCGATGGCACATCAACGCACCTCCTTAAAATCCCAAAACAACAATTAAATTATAAATCATCAGTGATAACAAATGACAAAAAAAAAAAAAAAAGCCAGCGTACTAATGGGAATAGCTCCTATTACAAAAAATCCTCCAACAATATTAGCAATTAGTGGAAGTAAAACATAGAAAAAAAGAACAAACCCTAAACAACGAGAGAACTTATGGAGAATAGATAGGGTTGGAATTTGCGGAAAAATGATGAAATAACACCAAGAAAATTCGTAGAAAGAAACCCTAGGAAACTGACATACCAAAATCAGGAGGCACAAAAAATACCATAATCGAGACTATATAGTCTGAAATCGAGATTCCAACTTGAGAGAGAGAGACAATCCAAATCAAACTCACTGAGAGGAAGAGACAGTGAGAGGGCTGAGAGCTTGAGAGATCGTGAGACTATCGCAAAAGAGCCAAATGCAACTACAAGACCACTCAATTCATACCAAATTTATAGAGAGAGATTAGTGAATAATATTTTGCGTCCTAGAAAAATAGAACGATGTGAAGAGAATGATTGAGGGGATAACAAAATATAACTGCAAGCGACTGGTGGGAACTTGAACGACAGTTTGTTCGCTTAGTGGGTTTTTAATTAAGTTTTCTTTCCAATAAAAAATATAGTAACTTTATTATTGGGACTCTCTTATAGCCATAAAACTAAAAGTATATTGGGACTCTAATACGGCGCAACACCCATTAATTGGTTAATACATTTGTTGACCCTAAAAACTACCAAGCCTACGTGGCGCGCAGGCCGAGTAATCTATAATCTAACTACGTCATTCGGTTGAATGTCGGGCGTGCCAACTCGTCGGCCGAGGAGTAAAATTCGTTGATGTTACGTTGGGTGCATGGCTGACTTCTGCGTCTTGCAATTGTGACCGAGGAAGGAACACGTCTCGGCCTCTTGGGTTCTCGAACCTGAAGACAAGGATACTATTCTTACAAAGTTCACAAATCGTCGTCGTCGGATTCGGCCACACTCTCACCGAATCGACACCAAAGTGTAAGGGCACAAATACTCAAAGCAAATGTGTCTTAACCATAAACATGGTTCGGCCGTCGGAATGCCGAACTCTAAATCCCACTTGAGAGTATCTAATCATAAACCAACTCGGCATGCAATGTGCCAAGCCTAATAAACTGTAACACCTCACCTCGCCGAGAAGGCTAATGAGATGACCTCGACCAATAAGGATTCGGAAATCCTTCTCGACCAAGACTTGGGATAGATAACCAGTCACCCTCGACGCAGTGCTATCTATGCCAACTGAAGATGCTGCGAGACCGGCTGGTTATACGGTGACAGTGCTATCTATGCCGACTGAAGATATCACCGGTTGCATTCATAATGTTATTTATCCAAACTGAAGATGTGTTGGCGGAAAAAGAAACGAAAAAATCTCAAGGTTGTTGAGAGAATTTGCGCAGGGCAGTTGTGTGTTGAATTGGAGGGGCTTTGAATGTTGCATGCGACTTTGTATTTATAGTGACGAATACGCACTGGTTGATAAGATGAGAAAGACTCCTAAACTATTAAAACTCATCTTAACTCATCGAATCCAAGATAACCTGCATGCTTGGATAACGTCCATCTAATCAACCACCAATTATATACATATATATATATATATATGTGTGTGTGTGTGTGTGTGTGTGTGTGTATGTGCGTGTGTGTGTGTGTGTGTATATATATATATATATATATATATATATATATATATATAACAAAGTTTGCACCTTTCCAATGAGTTCGCAGACCTAATGTCGCCAATTATATATATATATATATATATATATATATATATATATTTATGTATATGGCTGGTAGCCTTTGACACGGCATGCATGCCATGTCCATCATCAATTCGCTTCATCTACCAACATCCATAAACCTAGCCCTCTTAGGTCTCCTATCTCATCCTCACCTCATCAACAATAGCCATCATCATTCTGATCAAATGAATTTTAAATCCATTTTACTTCCAAGTGCTGTCAGACATCCCAAATCAATTCGAATTGTACTGCTTTTCCGAGACATGAATCGCTTTCTATTTATCTGGTTTAAGAAGACACCGAGATAATTCATATTAAAAGATAATTATGATAAAAACCATAATATTATCTTTTAACAAAATTATCTTCACTTTTCCATTCGACGGTTGATAACTATGCTTACTCAACGACCTTGATTACACGGAGCGATGGTGTAAAATTAGGTCCAAACAACATTTAAATAAAATTATACATATAAGTTTTTATGTTGTAATTATGGTAAAATTTTGATATCTTAAATTTTAAATATATAGTTCTATTTTAATTTTACATAGTTCTTGAATTGTAATTATCACTCTTTATTTGTTTTGGTCAAATCGCATTGAAGACAAACCAAATTTGGGTGTTCTGGGTAGTCACGAAAGCAATGGAAGTCTCCTTGCCTCCCTCCCACATTTTGTAGATTTTATTTATCATTATTTGTAACATTCATGTCATTTATTGATTGAAATTCTCCGCATCACTTTTAATTAGGACTATTAGATATTATCGGGTTTAAAGGTTAAACAAAAGGGTAGTATTTCAAATATAATAATAAATAATAAATTATGAAAGAAATATTTTGTTGCAATCAATAATCAATATAGTAATAAATAATAAGTATGTTTGTACCATACTTGACTAATCCCGGAACTACTGAGCACCGGTCAACGTTATATCGTCAATGACCCATAAGAGTTTCCCTCCAACCAGGAGGCCAATCACAGCGCGACACGTGTCAACATCAAAAGCCAATCATAGCGCGACACGTGTCAACATCGGAAGCCAATCACAACACGACACGTATCAATGTCAGAACAAAGCTAGAAACTCTCTTCTATAAAAGGAGATCATTCCCCCACAATATTTCCTAATATCATTTGTACTAAATCATTCACTAGTACTCACTAAAAGAGAGCTTGAACCTATGCACTTGTGTAAACTCTTCACAATTAATGAGAACTCATCTACTCCGTGGACGTAGCCAATCTGGGTGAACCACGTACATCTGGTGTTTGCTTCCCTGTCCCTATCTATTTACATACTTATCCACACTAGTGACCGGAACAATCTAGCAAAGGTCACAAACTTAACACTTTTTGTTGTACCAAAGTCCTCGCTGATTTTGTGCATCAACAAAGTAATATAATGATTCTAAATATATTAAAAAAAACATAAAAACATCCACCACGGGCTGATGGCGTGGTGAATTTTCAAAAGGTCATGTGGTCGTTTGAAGTAACCACTACGAGCATATTACGTGGTGGTTTTGATATTCCATCATGGGATTAAAGACCGTTGTAGATTATTCACTTTTAACAACGGGCCGGAATCTAACCGTGGTAGATTAATGTTATCTACCACGAGCTACACTTGACCGTGGTAATTGAATAGTTTCTACCACGAGTTATTGATGCCCGTGATGGAATTGACGTGGTAAATATGCTGTTATGCACTAGTAATAGTTTGTTATAACAGAAATGAGAAATGTAACTAATCATAGCCTATGTTTAATTAGTCTTTACTTAAGTTATTAATCAATTATTGACACTGTACAAGTACCCCAATGATTCAATGAAAGATATTTTTCTACACTGTTATAAAAATCTCCGCCTAGCGCCCCGATTAATGCTTATGCATTTGAAAATTAAGAAAGGGCGTCTAGACTTGTTGAGGCGCTCGCCTAGACCTCTTAGACACCGGCCTGACCCATCCAGATCCACCTAGACACCTGCCTAGGTTGCAACTTACTTAGATAAAAAATAGATAACTTTCCTTTTGTATTTTATTGTTTCCAATAAATTGTAAGAGACTTATTGAACGCTTAAATAAACACACATTAAATGTTTACTCCCTATATTTTCATTATGTTTCAATACTTCATAATATATATGTCATTTTATTTTCTAGTTTATGATGAAATTATATATATTTTAAGTATAAACAGACACTTATTTATACGAAATACAATAGACTTACTTAAATCCGCCTAGGCCTCTAGTCCGCCGCCTGACGAGCACCTAGCGTCTTTTAAAACCTTACTTTTTCTAATAGAGATATCTCAGTCTAAATTTATTATTGAGTCAATTTGTTTGGGCTCTTGCTTTTAGCCCCTTTTTTCAACATAAAAAGTAGCTTTAGGCCAAATTATTGGATTGCTTTATGGTGTGAGATATTAATTAACATCTAAACACTTAAATGAATCAATCATGGTGCAGGTGATTCATATGTGGAGGTTAGTTTAATGGTAATGGGAAATATGAGACTAGTGTTCAAAGGAAAGGGATCGTCGCCGGATTCTTTTCCTGAGGATCATAGGGATTTCGTGATCGTGATCGTTCATCGTACATCGTAAGGTTAGTTTTCATTAGGTACTATTTATATTTAATTTTAAATTTTAAAATGATTTTTTACCGCACAATGTACGATGAACGGTCACGTTCGTGGATCATTTTCCGTGTTCGAATGAGGGAAGATGAGTTAATATGATTAAGATAGTCAACAATTGGATTCCATTTTCTGTTGTAACCAAAATACAAAGTAAAATACAGAGTGAAAATCATTTTCCATACCAAACTGTAAAGATCATTACAAGAAAATTCGAGAATTCTTCTATGATTATGACGTTCGAAAACGGACTTATCCAACATCTCACAAGCCACTAGATTTTAATTAGCTTTAATATCAATTATTGACACACATGATTTGGGTGCACAACTATTGACATACTTTAGGTTTTCCTGTTTCAAATTGGATAATCTCTTACATTTTAGGATTTAAGTACCAAACTATGGTGTCAAATGATAGTGTGTGTATGTGTGAGTGTGTGTGTATGTATGTATCTTCTTATATGTTGTTGAGAGAGATAGAGGTTTAAGGATGGTAGGTGATAGATAGAGAGTGAGCACACAAAGCTTCTGACATGGATTTATGCAAGAAAAGAACCACGTGTGCTAACTCTCTTATGTCACCTTCTTTACAAACCTCTATAAGAATCTATATATCCGATCGTAGATGTAGCCACGTATACATGTTGAACTAAATGAAACAAGTACCTTCTCCGTCCTCTTCTCTTTGTCGCTAGGGTTAATTAAGGAAGTTGATTTGTGCAAAACAGAGGGTTAGGAGGGTTAACTTATATAGGATCAGATGCGTTGATCTGTCTTTGACTCCTTGGTAAAGATATGTTAAATTTCTTCCCCTTGAATGCTATTGGAAACCGGCAACCAATCACTTGCCCTGAAATGCAAGAGATTATTGCTTACGTCTACCACTTACGTGTTTAATAGTTCATGCATGCATGTAACCAAGTTATATGCATATCGTTCACCTACTAGAATCAAGATTTGATGGTGCCGAGATTGGCGTAACTTCTCACTTTGGTTCATAATATTGAAAATTAATATAATTGGTTCTTGAGTTTGTACATCTTGAATCATTTTGGTCATTTCATGAAAAATATGTCAATATTCTCGTTAAGTGGAGGGTTGGTTTGACAAAAATACCCTTGAAAAGTGGTCACGTGGTCATTTACGTGACAATTTAACGAGAATATTAAAAGACTTTTCAAGAAGGACCAAAATGATTTACAGTTGATAAACTCAGAGTCCACTTCTCTCAATTTTCATTGTCATGGACCAAATTGAAGAGTTATGTCAATATCAGGGACCATTTTAGCTAAAAATCATAAACTAATGTTCAGTTTAATGGTATTTTTATTAGCTCGTCAGATATATTATCAATGCGAAAATCAAGGTAAGGAAATATTAGAACTTTGACAAGGGTAATTTCATATATCGTCATTAAAGCTAGCAATAATTGTACACGATCGGTTAATATGACTCAAATTCAGCCTGCAAAATTTCAATACACATATGACTATGTGAATCTAGTTTAACGGGTAGTGTGAATAACGGTAAAATACCATTAGCGACCCGTTAGTTAATAAATCGCGTTGAAAGATGTTTTAAATTCGATTAGTACTCCTCACCCAAGATGGCACAAAAGTAGCATCCATAAAACGTATATGCTTATTGTGTTACATATAAAACAAACTTAACCTGCACCAGCTGGAAGCTGGAACCATGGAAATTGCTGGATTTGCATAAGTCACTGCAAAAACATAGGCAGAGAGATCGACGTCATTCTTTTATATCATGCTTGAGTGCTCCTCTTTTTTTTTGGTAAAATTGGGGGTGAAAAGACCCAAGAAAAACAACTAACAAAACGGGTACGAGGAAACCCAACAACATCCTCAAAGATCAACCTATCCACTAGAGGAGGAGGCTCATAAAAAACAGAGTAAATTGTAGCTATGGTCCCTTAACTTTAACTCAATTGGAGCAATAGTCCCTCAACTAAAAATCCATTACCTTTGGTCCCTCAACTTATCAAAACATGCAGCTATGGTCCCTCAACTAAAAATTCATTACCATTGGTCCCTGAACTTTAATTCAAGTGGAGAAATGGTCCTTTAACTTTAACCCAATTGTAGCAATGGTCCTTCCAATATAACTCGTTTTGACAAATTTTTTGACATAGTTGACGAAAAGAACCATAAGTATACACTTTGATGAGTTGAGGGACCCTAATTATATAAATGGTCGTTCCAACATAGCTTATTTTGACAAAATTGATGAAAATGACTATAGCTACACATTTTGATAAGTTGAGGGACCAATGGTAATGGATTTTTAGTTGAGGGACCATTGCTCCAATTTGATTAAAGTTGAGGGACCATTTGTACAATTTACTCTAAAAAACATGAAGACCAATGTCAAACTTATGGCCTAAATCTGCCATACCATTAGCCACTCTATTCTTCTCACGATAAACATGTGAAACCGAGCAAATCCAATCCCTGCTCAATAACTCCCGGCAAGCAGTAATGAGATGAGCAAGAGGGTCCATAGAGGAATTAAAATCCATTACTAAAGTAACAGCTACAACGGAGTCCATTTCAACAAACACTTTTCTATAACCCAATCTCAAAGCAAGAGACAGACCATGAAGAAGACCCCATAACTCAGCATTAAGCACACTCCCCACACCAATATTTATGGTGAAACCAGCAATCCACACACCTGCAGCAGCACGTAAAATCCCACCAGCACTAGAGCACCCCTTGCCACTCTTCCTACTACCATCCACATTCATCTTGACATAATTAGGATGAGGATCCCAAGCTAAAAAAAATCCTACTCTTTACAGGCTTAGCACCAAAATTTTGCACCTCAAACCACTCTTTAGCAGCTTTAAGAATGAGAACCTGAGGTTGACTTGGGAAAATGAAATCAAACGCAAAAATGCTTAAATTCCTCCATTTCCATAACCACCAACAAGCAAAGGCAAAAACACCCCACCAAGGCAGATTATGGCAGAGCAATCTTCTCAAAAAAAAGATTCACTCTCATCCAATCATGAAAGTCAATACCAACCATCACAAAAGTCACAATAGGAATTATTAGTCATACCTCTCTTAGCTCTATTTTCATTGCAAAGCAATATCCCATGCAGAGTCAGCCATAAAAAAATGAAGCACTCGATGAGGTAGCTTAAGCTTCCATATATCACTCCAACTCTAATCGGCAAAAACTTCATCATCAATACTTGCAAGATAAGCTGATTTAACACTAAAAATTCCATCATTTGAAAGCTTCTAAATAATACAATCACTATCTCCATCATTGAGGCCAATAGGAATAACAAAAATCTTCCAAACATATTCCTCCGAAAGAACATCTCTCAAGGCAGAAATATTCCAACAATTACCATAGCAAAAGTCTATAACCTTTAAAGCTTTAGCAGAAACATCCAAAGGAATCAAGGCCTTATCAGCGAGAATGCCATCATCAAGCCAGGCATCAAACCAAAAACTACTATTAGCACCTGAGCCAACCCTCCAAATAAGACCATTTTTCAACAATTGACCACCATAAACCACAGCCCTCCAAGAGCTAGAAGCTACCCTACCAGTTGGCCATTTGAGAATATCAGAATTCACCCCGCTTAAGTACTTACCTCTAAAAGTTCTAGCCCAAATACCATTATCCTGTTGTAAGAAACGCCAATTGGACTTGGCCAAAAGAGCAGCATTCATGTACTTCATTCTTTTAAGATCCAAACCACCTTTGTTCTTCCGAAGACAAACAGAACTCCATCTAACCAAACAAATTCTACTTTTGACTTCAGAAGAAACCCACGAAAATTTCCTATTCAACCCATCAATTAAATCACAAGTGCTAACTGGGAGCTTGGTTGTCTGCATCACATAAACTGGAATGGCTCAAATAACAGCTTGAATAAGAGTAATTCTTCCAGCAAGAGACTTTAGAGTGTTGGCTTTCCATGCAAAGAGTCTACTCTGAACCTTGTTAACAACCTCCATATAGGTGTTGGAATTAATTCTAGAATGAATTAAAGGCAAACCTAGATACTTTCCCAAGTCCTGAACAATTGGAGAACCACAAATTTCGCTAATTAGATCAGCAACACAGTTGTTCACATTAGAATATCAAAAAATTTGAGACTTCTCAAAGCTAATTTGTTGCTCAGACAAACAACAAAATCTGTCCAAACAACGTTTAACCACTTTAGCTTGAGAAATAGAAGCCTCGCTAAAGAGAATAATATCATCTGCAAAAAACAAATGCAAAATGGCAAGCCCCTTTTTAGCCACTTTGACAGGCTTCCAACATTTATTAGAGACAGCTTCACTGATAAGATGCCCAACTTCTCCACACATAACACAAATAGATACGGAGATAGAGGATCATTGACTGCTCCTTCTTTTAATTGTTAATTACTACTAGAGTTGATGCTTTTATTTTTAATACAATGTCCCCATATCTTCAAAATTTTAATGTTTAAATGGAGCCAATGTCCCTTTCAAGTCCAATATTCTGTTGATTTGGTGTCTATTAATAATTGGCATTTACAAAATAGGACTTGAGCGACGCTAGAGACACCAGCTAGTCCTCTTTTCAAAAAAGAAGAGACACCAACTTACGCCGTAATTTTTTTTCTTATTCATGTTTTATTTATTTATTTACAGAAGTGAGCAGCAGCGGATCTAAAGAACCTTTTTAAGGGGGGAGGGTGGGGAATGGGGGAAATGAGAATAGTACGCGCAACACACGAAATTGTTTGGGCAGAATAACACGCAAATTAGCATTTCATTAAGTCTGGGTAAGCCGAAGGTCATTTATCAAGTCATATTGCATACCTGTCAATAGATGCAAACAACTTTCGAACGAGCATGTTGACTGATGTTAATAGCATTTGAGCGAGCATGTTGACTCCAACATATGCTGAGTGAGTCTATCCCGAAAATGCCAGTAGCAACGCATACAAAAGCATGAGCCTAACAGATACCATGCCTAATGTAATTCGTTGAGCAATTGGATAACAGCTTTCAAGACATCTCAGGTTTAGAAAGAGCATCACCTAGCTTTTCCGTGAAGGTTTTTTGAGCTTTGGGGGGGGGGGGGGTCAGCTGACCCACATAGGGGTGGGTTAAAAAAACCAAAAATCGAAAAAAACCAAGAACCAAACAGGACCGAGGTCGAAAACTGTCAAACCGAACCGAACCGATATATATTTAATTATTTTTTCTATAATATTTTAATTATAAAAATCATAAAAATTAAAAAAAAAATCTTTGAAATCCTGGAGGCATGAAGGTTCGAACCTATGCGAACCACATTGAAAAGTTTCACTAAAACCAACTTGGGAACAGGTTTTGTTATGATTGTATGACTAAATTATTTATAAAGATTGAAATTTATAGTCTTTTGTGGAATTAGAAATCAACAAAACCCTAGCCACTAGTTGTAGTAGCCACACCTTTTCTATTTTTCATTCCCTTTTTCTCTATCTCGTCCTCTGCGCCTCCAGACTCATCCATGTCCATGCCTCCAATTTCTCCATTCTTCTCCATTCTTCTCTCTCAGTTTCTCAATCTTCTCACTCCAGGGTAAGATCTCCAGTCTCTCTTATTTATTTTATCGATTTATGGGTTTTTTTACGGTAAATTCTAGAAAGGGAGACTGAAATTTTGGTGTAAATTTATGGTTGTTGTTTTGGTTCGTATTGCAGATTTGTTTGATTTTTGTGTTGTGGGTTTGTTAGTCATTTGTGGGTAGGGGTGGGCATGGTCCGGTTCGGCCCAGTTCCATCCTCAAAATGAAACCGAAACCGGAAAATTTCAATGGTTCAATTCGATGCGGTTCCACTTAAATTTATTACTAAAACCATATGGTTTGGTTCATGACGGTTCCAGTTTGGTTCATGCCGGTTTACGGTTCTAACCAAAATTATATATATGTTTGAGTTTCCACTACTAGATATACAAGATTTATGACCGGAGGATAGAAAGTGTGCATATAAATATAAATCAAAAGATAGAAAGGCTCATATCAAGACCAAAGTGTCGATCTTAAACTAAAACTAAAATGTACATAATGCATAATCTACTGTAAAAGAATGGAGAGAAATAATGTAGGGGGAGAAAAGTGATAAAACAACAAAGGAGGGGGAAAGAAGTGAAGAAAAATATTAGGCTTATGCACATGGTCTTCTTGGAAAAATGTCTTATTTATGTAAAAATAATAATTTATATTAAAAGCGATTCGGTCCGGTTCCTCCGGTTCTTAATATTTCCAAACTGGAACTGTTTGAAACGATTCGGTTTGTCTGGTTTAGACTTTTTTGGTCAAGGCAGTTTTTTATGGTTTTTGTGTCACGGTTCGATTAGGTTTTCCAGTTTAGCGGTTTTTCTGCCCACCCCTATTTGTGGGTTTGTGTTGTGGGTTTGTATTGCAGATATGTTTTCAAGTTTTGGTTCTTAAAGGATATTTCTTTATGATTATTGTTTGATGATTTGCTGGGAGCAGATTTTCATGGAGGGATTGGTTAGAACTCATGTTGAAGATTTGTTGTATTCTTGTTACCCCGACTACAGGATTATTCAACATTAAGGACTTTAGGATTTACAAAGGTTTCTGTTCGTATTGCAAATATTGATGAGTTGTTTGATGCAGCCATCATTGCGAGTCGCCCCAGTTTGAATTCAAGCACCAATATACAGATTAAAAAAAATAATAATAACGGAAAAAACCAAACAGAACCAAAATTTCAATTCGGTTTCGATTTTGACGAAAAACCAAACCGATTGGAACCGAACCCAGCCCAAGACCCACATAGTCCCAAGGTTAATATGCCATTGGAAGTGATAGAGTTGTTTATGCCCACTTTAAAACTTGTTTGTTTACATCAAGCAAGAAATTTCTACATTAGTTGATAAATAGAAGTCGATGAAATGTTGACGACTAAATAACATCATTTTTTGACATTTCAAATTCTTATAAGGTTATACATTATCTATCAAACGTTGCCCCACTCTCATTTCGCCAATAACTCTTTTTCAAATTATGAATTCAATTTTCCATTATATTCTCGGCAACCAAACAGAGAGTTGGGCAACAATCAGAGATTCAGTTACAAGGAAAATAGGAAGTACGTACATGGAGTTGGGATTGAGTTGATTTTGGGGATGACATGGACTAAAGACGAAACGATCTGCTTTTCACGACGCGTCAGCTTCCCAGGCTCCTGTCGCTATTTACCGCCACCGCTGCTGATGTCATCGTCACCACACTAGAGAGCAACTGCCGCCCGCGCTACGAGATTCAGCCGCCTCTCTGTCTCTTTGGGTCAACGCCGCCTTTACTTCTCTTTTAGGATGAGCGTGTAATGGTACATGCAATGAATGTGAGAGGAAACTATATTTACTTCGTATAATGATATTTTTTTTTACCCAAAAATGTGATAGGTAGTGATTGCGGAGAATCTCAAAGTAAGGACTATTTGATGTTACTCTTGGTTAATATTTTAAGATATTGTGCTAAAAACATAAAACGATAAAAAGTCTCATCTTTCTTAGCATTTTTTGTGATTTGCATCACATGTTATCCTATAACTGAGTACAAATGTACAACTGATATATAGGACTTTCAAACAGTTTTCTTTCTTTTTTTTTTTTGTTTTTGTTTTTTTGTTTAAGAGAAACAGTAGTGGTTTTATTGAGATTGAGAAAAGCTCATACAAATTCTAAGAGGACATCCACAATCAAGTCTGGAGGCTACTTAAACAACCAAAAATCAAAGGTAGAAGAAATAGCCAACTCGATCATACGGTGTGCCGCGACATTGGTGGAACGGCAAACATAGCAAACTTTTATTTAGTTATTATTGCAAGCAAACTTTTACAATTTAAGAGAGGAAAGGGATCCTTTCCGGATTTCTTCCACCTAATTATCCTTATCAAACAATCCGGACCTTTGAAATTTGATCAAACGGCTAAAGTTATTATAACTTTTAGAGTGAGCCTCTGTTTTTAGTTGTTGAATCAAATTTCAATAGTACAAATTATTTAATGAAGAGGATTAGGTCAAAGGGATCTGTAGAGGATCCCTTTCCTTTATGAGAGGCCAATTCAATGACACCTTTTTTATGGTAGAAAAGATCAATAACAAACTAAAAAGTAAAGCAACCTATCTAATTATCCCAACTAAGAGGCACCAACACATATGAAATCTACAAAGTTGATTAGGAGACAATTTTTCAGTATGCCAGCAACAAAACTTGGTACACTAAGTGTCATAATATAATAAATTGAAAGTTTTCAAATATCTAACTGCTTGTATTATAACACTTGATGTACCGAGCCGTATTCCTTATTCAATGAAAAATTTCTTGTTGAATAGGTGGAAATGGGCCAGGTTTCATGGACCCGAGTGAACTCGTCCAAGCACTTGTTGTTCAACTCTACGTTGCCAAATATCTTGGATATGGATCTTTTTGAGGCAACTGGTCGGGATCCTCCTGACCAGTGTTCGTGGACCGTTGGATTTTTATCCAACGGCTACAAACAGGACGGGACCTCTAAAAGTTATAATAATTGTAGCCGTTGGATAAAAATCTAACAGTCCACGAATACTGATCAGGAGAATCCCGATCAGTTGCCTCAGAGATGATCCAAATCCAAATATGTCCTTCATGCCCCATGCATTTGACCTTATTGATTCACCTTCTTTCTCCACCATCACTCGCCTAGTCACCTCGGCTACTGAGTCACTCGTAAACGACCCGTTTCTAGTGCATTAATCTCGCGATCAACCCTTGGTCCGAATTCGCACTTGAAAACAAAATCAAAACATGCCCGAACTCTAGTGCCTCGACAACAGAACTCCAACCGCAATGAGTTAGGAAACCCCCAACCGAGGAATGACCTAGAATCTTAAGTTGTGGGGCCCAACCCCTCAATACCAAGCCTCGATCCTCCACTCGAGTTTGAAATCTGAGTGGAATGATCTCAGGCCCCAACACGCCCTCCACTAACGGGCGATTGTTGAACACCCAAATAAAGGGCAACCCGGATTTCTCTATCCCATGTGCCAACTCGTGCATGTAAACCACCGAGTTCGGTTTCTTATTTTCGAGCCACTCTCTCTACACTTCCCATTTCTCATCCTCAGCCGTCTTCCGGAAATCCAAGGGGTTAACCAACCCACCTTGAACCCTCGTAGATCCCCCATCTGTGGCTCTCCTATTTAATATAGGACATCTGTTTGAGCCATAAGCAATCCCTAATTTAATTCTCCATTCCATGTATCAGAACAAGCAGAGAAGAAGATGGTGAAGAATTCGACCAAAAAACGAAAAATGGTGAATAAAGAAAAACAATAAATCACAAAACCTATTGTATTTTTTCAATGAGTAATGATATTCATACCATGTTTTTATACTACATTTTCTTACCACCTTAGGTGGCATTTGATGTGGACAGCCACATCATTTGAATTAATCAGATTTTTAAATGTAGTTCATTATTTAATAAACTAATAATTAAGAAAAACTAGTTAATTAAATGATGATTGTGGCGTACAAGGAGTCTTTCTCCTTCATTTCCTTGGGTTTTGTAAATTTTTCAAATAATATGGATGTCCACATCAGATGCCACCTAAGGTAGTATAGAAATGTGGTATAAAAACATGGAATGAATAGCATTACTCTTTTTCAATTGAATTTTATGATTTTTAACATTTTTAAATAATTAAATTTTCTTAATTATCAATATTAAATTAATTTTGTAATCCAGTTGGGTGAGGGGTGGGCTCCATGCTTGCCAGCTAACATTTAATAGAAAAGTTGACAGAAAAATTGACGGATATATAATATTGCAACGAGTTAATAAGTTGATGTATGATATTGAAATGTTTAAAAGATGTGATTATTATGAGACACAAAGTTGAGGTAGTATTATGTAATTTACATTGCAAGCAAAACATGAACGTTGTGAGAAAATGGGTGGAAAGGGCGGATCCCTTTTCACCAAATCTACTAAGTTCGAGATCTAAGCTATTGAAATTTGATCTAATGGCTACAGTTATTATAACTTTTAAAGGAACCCCCTATTTGTAGCCGTTGGATTAAATTTCAACTGCCTGGATCCTGGATTTTGTGGAAATGGATTCGGAGAGGATAAAAATAATTTATCTATTGTTCAAATTTTAGGATAAAAATTTACCTATTCTTATTTAACAACAATGTTTCCGCAATTTTATTTTTGTATGAATATAATTTACCTACTTTTTACTTTTATATGAAACTAGTTTACCAACTGTGACAAATGTATCTACAATTTGATACAAAAAAAAATTTACCTTTTTTTTACAACAATAATGTATCTAGAATTTTATTTTTGTATGAACATAATTTACCTACAATTTAACTTTTCAAAAAATGTATCTTCGATTTTATGTTTAACTATTATATATATGTTTCTGTAATTTATCTAAAGTTATATAGTTTAGAGATATCGTAATGCATTATATTAATTCATTGTTAGACAGATAAAAGAAATTGTTAAAAACATTACGGCCATAATGGTTGGCTAATAATGGTTGTATGAGAACAGTTATAAAAAATTGTAGCATAAATTGTAAATAACTTATATTAATAGGTTACTTATTTTCTTATGTGGCAATTTATTTAAATTTTAGATGTTTATTGAATGTTTATTCATAAGTGGGTTTTTATCCAAGGTATATATTGTATGGATCTATATCCAAATAATCCTTCAAAGAATGACGAACAATATGTTCCGAGTGTTAACGCAAAGTCCTTTCTGACTCGGATAGGCCTAAAGGTAACATAAACCTAAAAGAACACGAGCCCAAAGGAAAGTTAAAGTCTAATCAGCATGGGAAGATGAAGCCGAGCACTTTAAGGAGCCCATGACCTCCAAGGATCCAATTAGCAATCAAGTCAATCAATAATCAAGTCAAGCACCATAAAGTGTTTTCCAAGCACAAGATTGCAAGATGGGCCATTGACAACTTTAGGTACTGTTTGGTACGTGGGACGGGACGAGCCGTTCCGTCCCACGTTTGGTGCGCCTAAAAATTGTGGAACGGGTTGTACCATGGGACGAAATTTGATTGATTTTTTGTTTCACCTCTTTCCCCTAGAACGACCCGTTCCACATCTGTGGAACACAAATTTATAACATTTTATGACAAAATTTCTCCTTAACTTTTTCAATATTTACATAATCCGTTCCGTCCTATTCCGTCCCGTCCTGTTCTATCCCGTTCCGTCCCGTCTGCGTACCAAACGATACCTTAAGGCACGAGAGCCTGGGAGCAAAAAGAGTAGGCTTACTTATATGTCAATTCTGAGCCACGAGACAACTAGACGAAAAGATAAAGGCCAACAAAGGGACATAAAGGCTTACAGAAGGGCCACTAGGATATGAGTCCCCATAAACTCCAGGCCCAAGTAAGGTGCTCGGCTACATTGTCCCAAGAAAGGACACGAATGGACTTGCACAAGTGTCAACCCGTTGCCACGTGTCAGCCAAATAATGAAAAGACCATTAACTTATGTCTATATGTGCGTTCGGCACATTAAATACAAAGGAAGTGATATACTTAAGTCTAGAAGCTGAAGACTCGGGAAAAGGGCCTATATAAAGAGAATGAGTACTTCTTAGGGGGGTCAGACGAATTGAGAGAGAAATTATAATACATCCAGCCGAACGCTATTTGTAACTTTATTCTCCATTTATAAAAGAGACTCAGTTGATGTAGCCCAATTTTCATGGGTACACTTAGATCCTGTGCCTATTCCTATTTGTATTCAAAGCCTAAATCCATTAAAGGTAGCACTTGACCCATTCAACCTTTGTTAGCCTCATCAGTTTTGGTGTTAAAAAGAAATATTAAAATTTTATCGTAACAATAAAATGGACATATAGTTTCATATTGAAATGAATTTGTAAGGATGGTCTATGAATCAAGAATTACACAACAAACGGTTCATTTTGTTGACATTCGATGTGGAAAAAATGAAGATCCTTTCCCTTAAAGGGTATATATGTATATGCATATATATGAGAAGTTTCATGTGTGCTTGGAATACAAGATGATACACTACAACATGTAATCATATAAGTGGACAACATGACAGATATATTCCACTTTAGGATTTATTTTCTAATATCACTTTACTCATATTATGACACCACGTGATGTATTATCTTAAACCAGATACACTGAAAAATTTGTCTATATATAGGCATGGGTAGATTTATTAAAGAACCTGGGTAGTCTTGAAACCATCCGAAAACTTGAATAAGTGGTTGTGAGGACCTTCGAGGACGACCCAAATTTGGATATGTGGTGGAGGAGGAGCAGCGGCACTGCACTGTTCTGGTATTCTGCAAAGTCTTAAACCAGAAAGAGAAGAAGACCAAACATTTTCTTGAGATGAAACGGTGTATTTTGGCCAAGTCAAGAGGAAAAGAAGACTTCAATGAAAGGGTGCGTCTAGGCCAAGTCATTTAAATAAAAATGAGTGCTTTGATATACAGTTAGATGACTTCATCCCAAAGCACGTAGGAGGCTGAAAGCCTCACCAATTTTTATCAAAAAAACAAAAGTGTCCGACTTTAAAGGGAGTCAATTTATCAATTTTAATTCTAAATTCCTAATTGACAGTCCACTTTACCACTTTTAATTATGTCTGATATATTTTTTCCACCATTATTTAATTTTTTTTTAACAAACGATATTATATACATTAAAAAAATGTAGACTTAGTATCATAATAGGCTAGCAATAATATGATTCAAATTTGTCTTTAACGATAATCGAACTTAAGACCTCTTATTTACAAGTGAAGATGAATACCACTAGACTATAGTACTAAGTGGCAATCCCTTATTTTTAAATTTAAATAAGTTTTCTATTTGAGTCTAAATTAATCATATAAAATGTTGAACTTATAATAGATTATAGTTTTTATCAGTGTTATGTTATAGGCCTATTTGACTGAACTGTATAAGAAGAGAGAGATATAATTCTAAGGTGTGTTATTTCACTTCATTTATTTATAGTAGTAGATAAGGTTAAATCCTTACCCTATCAGGATTACAACACTGATAAGAATTAAACTACTGAAGGGAATATACAAGATGCTCCTAGATACATTAGGATTTACACAATCACATTCTTAATCCAATAGGACTGCAACACGTTCAAATTTTTTAGAATAAAATTTCAATATATTAATAATGAAATCGGGTTCTCTTTGGAAGTATAGCCTACCAAGGTGTATAACTTTTAAAACAATATTTTGCGTTCGATTTTTTAGAATAAAATTTTGATATGTTAATAATAAAATTTGGTTCTCTTCGGAACTCTAACCTACGTACCAAGTAGTATGACTTTTTAAACAATTTTCGACATTCGATTTTTTAGAATAAAATTTCAAATATGTTAATAATGAAATCGGGGTTGTTTTTGAAAGTCCAGCTGTTTGGACCCAAATTTACACCATTAGTCCGTGTAATCAAGGCCGTTGAGTAAGCATAGTTCTCAACCGTCGGATGTAAAAGTGAAGATATTTTTGTTAAAGGATAATATTATGGTTTTATCATAATAATATTTTAATACGAATTATCTGCATCTTCTTAAACCAGATAAATATGATTCGAATTATATTCCAACGGAGATGCAGGTGGAAAAGTCCGATTTAATTTGGATTTGTTAGCAGTGTACCGTGTGGGTTAGAACAACTTGGCTTGGATTATTATCACATGGCATAGCATGGGATTTGCAAGGCTTGGATAATGGTGAGATAGGAGACCTAAGTAGGCTGGGTTATTTATAGATGTTGTCAGATGAATTGAATTGACGATGGGTTTGGTCTGTGCATGCCGTGTGAAAGGTTGCCTGCTATATAATTATATAATTATATATATATATATATATATATATGATTATATATATATTTTTTTTTTTATTGATGGCTGTCGTAACCTGCATATGGCAAGAAAAGCAAGCCTAGCCTAGCTAGGCTTTTAATTATGATGGGATAAGTCAGGATTGATTTTTATTATCTTTGAGGAATCAACTATTTGAAGATAGGCTTTAGCATCTATGTCGCGAATCAGTTGTTTAGAGTTGCAGTCGGACTTTACGCAATTATCTAGTCATGTTAAGCAAGTACATCAGTCCTATAAATACAGATGCAATGGCAATGGGAAAAAGACCTCCAACTCAACACATAAACTGCCATACGCAAACTCTCGCTCTACGCGAAACCTCTTAACAACCTTGAGATTTTTATTTTCTTTTTCGCCAACACATCTTCAATTTGGTTAAACAGCACTGTGAAGGCAACCAGCGAACATCTTCAGTTTGGATAAACAGCACTGTTGCCGTAGAATCAGCCGACCGCGGAGCACCTTCAGTTTGGATAAACAGCACTGCGACGGGGCCGACTGGTTATCTATCCAAGTCTCGGTCAAGAAGAATTTTTGAATCCTTATTGGCAGAGGTCATCTTATTAGTCTTCTCGACAAATTGAGGTGTTACAAGTTACTACATTTGGCACATTGAAAGCCGAATTTGATATTGAACTTCACAGAACTAGCTGCTTTGTCTTCAGGCTCTAAAACCCGAAGGCCGAGATGTGTTCCTTCCTAAGCCGCAGTCGCGAGATTCAGAAGTTAGCAATGCACCCAACGCAACATCAACATATTTTACTCCTCAACCAAGCTCGGCTGACCAATTGGCATGCCCCGCAAACAACCAAAGGACGTAGTTAGCTTATTAGTTACTTGACCTGCGCGTCACATAGATTTAGTAGTTTTTAGGATCAACACCAACTTACAAAGAGTATGACTTTTTGACTAATATTTACCGTTCATTCTCAAAATCATTAAAAAAAAGTAGAATAAAAACACTTTTAACATAAACACAAACGTAATGCTTTTCAGAAAATACAATCCTCAAATCAACCACAACTACAAATAGATAAAGATTCAGCTTCCTCGAGTTCTCTTACTAGGATTTTATTTTTTCAATTCGATGCCACTTTATTGTCGGTAGAAATAAAAACACAACTAGAAAGCAAGATACCAATTAATTATGCCAATTTAGAGGCCCCAAAACATAAAATCTGCAAAGTTGATTAGGTTGAAGTGGGCCAGGTTTCAAGGGTTCGAGTGAATTCGTCCAAGCACCTGTTGTTCAACTCTACGTTGCCAAAGATCTCCTTCATGGCCCATGCATTTGACCTTATTGACTCACCTTCTTTCTCCACCATCACTCGCCTAATCAACTCCGCCACCGAGTCACTCGTAAACGATCCGTCTTGCTCGTCCCTCGGTATCTCCAACCCGACCCGCTTATCATGCATTAGTCTTGCGTTCAACGGTTGGTCTGAATAAGCACCCGAAAACAAAATCAAAACCCGCCCAAACCGTAGTGCCTCAACAACTGAACTCCAACCGCAATGAGTTAGGAAACCTCCGATCGATGCATGAGCTAGAATCTTAAGTTGTGGGGCCCAACCCCTCCAGACCAAGCCTCGATCCTCCACTCGAGTTTGAAACCCGGGTGGAATGATATCAGCCCCCAACACACCCTCCACTAAGGGGCGATTGTTGACCACCCAGATAAAGGGCAACCCGGATTTCTCTATCCCATGTGCCAACTCGTGCATCAATTCTAGACTCGGAGTCACCTCAGTGCCGAATGCGATGTAAACCACCGAGTTCGGTTTCTTATTTTCGAGCCAACCTCTCAGCACTTCCCACGTCTCATCCCCTCGATCATCAGCGACGCCGTGCTGATGCGGCGCTGAGACTGGCGGCAGCATCCCGAGTGGAACAACTGGTTTGCCGTAGATCTTCCTGAGCAGACTTACAGCGTCAGATTCGAACTCGGTGCAGCTCCGCATAGTAACAAAATTACAATCTTGAATCGCACCTGCGAGTCTCTGAAAATCGGAGACCTCGTCGTCCATGCAATCCCAGTGGGTCACCATCTCATGCAGTTTAAAAGCAACGTTGGAAGGATAGTCGACCCACTCGGGGACGACAGTAAAGTCCTCCGGCCGCCTGCGTTTATTGCTGAGTAACTCGGACGGAGAACCGATGAAAACCAAGGAATTGGCGTTGGTGACGCTGAAGTAGACCGAGTTGACTCCGAGCTGAGTGGCGACTCGGGGAACCCAGTAGCAAATGAAGTCGTGGACGATCCAGTTGACGCCCGAGTGTTCGATGAAATGGGTGACTGAAGGCTTGAGCAAGTCGTATGCTTTTTTGAGGTATGGGACTTTGTTGATTGGTAGCTCGGAGGTGGACTCGGCGGATTCCGGTAAGCCGTCGACGGCAGGGAGAGGAAGCTCGACGAAATCGATGAGCGGGGAAAAGGAGGAGGATCGGAGACGATTGATGTTTTTGGGGGTGGAGATGAAGGAGATTCGATGACCCTTTTGAGCTAAGAACTTGGAGACCTCGAGAAATGACATTAGGTGGCCGTAGGCTAGCCATGGGAACATGGCTATGTGAAGTTTATTCTGATCTTTGCTCTCCATGTGTTCGACGATTGGGGTGTGAGAGGAGACACTCTCGGCTTTTGATATCGGAAGTTGTAATTAAAGAGTACTATTGGGCCATGGGCATGACGATTACGAATGGATAAGGTACTGGTAAATCAGCGGTCAGGGTTCATTGAACATTGCAAGCTGCTGGCGATATTTATTCTTTGGGTCCCTCACGGTGGAGAAATTTTTAGTTATGACATGAACACGGATAATACATCACATATTTTTATGTAAGTAGTGGAAAAATTTAATTTTTAAGTTATTAATCTTTTAATTCACATAATTCACTATTTATATAGAAACACGTGGTATACCATCTCATGTGACGGTCACATTAAAAAAACTCTCCTCACGGTGTACTTGACATTGTGGGCAATAAATCAGCAGTCACAGTTCAATTAATAACATTTAATATTGCAAGTTGCTGGCGATATTTATTTTTTTTGGATCCTTCACGAGGTACTTGACATTGCAAGATGCTCGCAATAATTATTCTTTGGGTCTGTTTGTGTTGGTCCTAGAGAATTGCTTTTATGATATTAATAAGGGAGTTTTGTAGAAGTATTGTTTATTTTTATTCTAAAAAATCACTAATGGTATTATTCACTTACAACACATTTTTATCATTTTAATTAAAATTTAAAGTTTTTAAATTTTTTTCATTAATTTTCCTTATTAATAATACAAATTTCGTTATATCTATAAAGAAAAAAAATTTGTAATTAACAATTTAGCGATTTGTATTCTTAATTTAAATTTAGGCAATTTTTCTTTTGATAATCTTTCTTCTTGAGAAACACTTTAAAAGCAACTCTTATTTAGTTAACATTGCAATTATATAACTTGGTTATGCATGAACTATTAAACACGTGAGTGGTAGACGTAAGCAAGAACTGAAGGTTCGACTGGTTGGCCTAGAATCTCTTGCATTTCAGTTTTCAACGCAAGTGATTGGTTGCCGGTTTCCAACAGCATTCAAGGGGAAGAATTTATGGCGTGTTTACCAATCGGGAGTGGAATGGGGAGAAACGAAATTGAATTCCTCCCCAAGCATTCTGCAATTTACTAGCAACTGGGGAATCAGATTTTATGTGGGGTCCAGCCAATTTCAGGAGTTCAATTCCGGATTTCTCCGGATTTGGATTCCCTCTATAGAGGTGGTAATTGAATTCTGGGTAGAGAGCTCCATCACGAATCAAAATTTTCTAACCAAAATACCCATGTATATTCCTAAAACAACTTCTACCTTCATCAATCACTCTCCTCTGTATTTGTTTCTCTCACAGCACATACCACCCCACCTTTGCAATCTGAAACACAGTAGCACTGAATGACGAACGCCTGCGATTTGGAACAACGATCGACCGGGGTTTGAAACGACGGCACAACGACGAACATGATCTGGAACAACGAACGCCCAAATCCTCAAGGAAATTGCGATTTGCAGACTCAAACAGAAGAGAAAGAAAGAACTTTTATCACTTTCACCCTGAAAATTGGATTTTTTTTGTTGATGGGGTGGGTCGTGGCTTCATAGTTCCTCCTGAGATTGGATGGTGGGGTGTGGATACTGCGTACTGGTGAAAGAAAGGGGAAAGAAAGGGTTGCAGAAAAAGAATGGGGAAAGAAAGGGGGAAGAGAGAGAAGGAAGTAAAATGTTATATTGCGTATTGGGGAAAGAAAGGGGAAAGGGTTGCAGAAAAAGAATGCGGAAAGAAAGGGGGAAGAGAGAAGGAAGTAAAATGTTATTTTAGTTTACTTTATGTAGGTATTTCTAATAGGATTTAGGGTGATTAAGGGTTAGAAGCAAATAAAAATTGATTCTTTCATATCAAATTTGAAGTAATCTATGCAATTAGGAAAATTTAAAAGTTATATAAAAGGAAAAAAATTATTCTCTCTAGTAAAAAATTTAAAAAAAATAAAAGAATAAAAGTTTTACTAAAAATAATTAGCATATAAAATAAATTAGTTAAAATAGGGGTACTTTAGTAATCACATTAGTTATTATTCCGATTCATGTGAATTAGTAAACAGTTTGTATACATCAATGTCATTCCTACTTCGATTCCAAATAGTTTTGGTAAACAACTTCAACAGAAATCTAATTCTGATTCCACCTCATTCCAATTCCTTCTCAATCCAATTCCTCTTAATCTGATTACGGATTAGTAAACGCGCTCTTAACATATCTTTACCAGGAGTCAAAGACGGATCGATGCTTCTGATCCTATATAAATTAACCCTCCTAACCCTATGTTTTTCACAAATCAACTTCCTTAATTAACCCTAGCTACAAAGAGAAGAGGACGAAGAAGGTACTTGTTTCATTTAGTTCAGTATGTATGTGTGGCTACATCTATGATTTGATACATATAGATTGGATACATAATTACAGAGGTTTGTAAAGAAGGTGACTTAAGAGAGTTAGCACACGTGGTTCTTTTCTTGCATGAATTCATGTTGGAAGCTCTGTGTGCTCACTCTCTATCTGTCACCTACCATCTAGGGCCGACTCTAAGTATTTAGGGGCCCTATGCAAACTTGGATGGAGGCCCTTTATTTTTTTTTATGTTATATTTCTTTATTATTTTTTCTTCAATGTTTTCATCTATAAAAGTAAAATATTACAAGTTACTGTAAAAAAAATAAGTTGTTTGATTGGGCAGGGTTTTTTCCTTACCTTCAAAGGTCCTAAGTTCGATACACGTTGGATCCGTTTTTGTTATCTCCTTTTTTGTTTACACATTTGCAAAAGCTAAAAAATTAGAAAAGCAATATCAAAGGGATTCAAACCCAGCACATGGGCCATAAAGTGGAAGAGCTAAACCGCTAGCGCTAGAACCACCGATTAGATTATCTTTTGCATCTAATCTATTTACATGCATCTGTATATATGTAATGAAAACTTGGGGGCCTTGTGCGGTGACACCTTTTGCACACCCTTAGGGCCAGCTCTACCTTAAACCTCTCTCTCACCATCATATAAGATGATACATACATGCATATATACACACACTATCGTTTGACACCATAGTTTGACACTTAAATCCTAAAATGTAAGAGATTATCCAATTCGAAATAGGAAAACCTAAAATATGTTAATAATTGTTTACCCAAATCATGTATGTCAATAATTGATATTAAAGCTAAATAAAATTTAGTGGCTTGTGAGATATATTGGATAAGTCCGTTTGCGGACGTCATAATCATAGAAGAATTCTCGAATTTCCTTGTAATGATCTTTACAACTTGGTATAGAAAATAATTTTCGCTCTGTATTTTACTTGGTATTTTGGTTACAACAGAAAATGGAATCCAACTCGAGACAATCTTAATCATATTAACTCATCTTCCCTCATCTGAACACTAGTCTCATATTTCCTTTTACCATTAAACTAACCTCCAAATATTAATCACATGCACCGTGATTGATTAATTTAGGTGTTTAGATGTTAATTAATCTCTCACACCATAAAGCAATCTAATAACTTGGCCAAAAGTTACATTTTTTTTTGTTGAAAAAATGGAGCTAAAAGCAAGAGCCCAAACAAACGTACTCAATAACAAATTTAGACTAAAACATCCCAAATCGATTCTCTCACGAATGAAACTAATTGAACAAGCAAGTGGCCCTTTACCACAGTGGTGGAAAAGTGTTGAGCCCTTGCATGATGATGTGGGTTCAAACTCTGTCGGTGGCTAATCTAACAAAATCTATTGTTTGACAAAAAAAAAAAAAAAAAACTAATTGAACAAGAAGGAAGATTATTAAAATAAAAATTACGTGAATTTAAATCAAGACTACAAATCGCTAAACTGTCTATCGTAAATTTCTTTGTAGACATGCCAAAGTTCGCATTGTTAATATCTTAAAAGCAATTCTCGACATGCCAAAATAAGAAGACCCAAAAAATAATTATTGCCAGGAACTTACAATGCCAAATGAACTGTGACTGCTGATTTACCAGTAGCTTATCAATTCGTAATTTCCATGCCACTACTAGTACTGCCCTTTAATTACAATTTCTGATATCAAAAGCCTGAGAATCTCTGCTCTCACACCCAATCGTCGAACACATGGAGAGCAAAGATCAGAAGAAACTTCAAATAGCCATGTTCCCATGGCTAGCCTGTTGTTGATAATTGCAAGTGTACAATATCGTCCAAGTAATATAGTGATAAGTAGAGTGTCGTTCAAATAAGGATCGGATTAACCTAAATTTACTATTGAGATTGACTTCAAACTAAACTTAAATAAAAGATGGATTACGATGACAAATTCAAATATGCAAAAACCCAAACGAAATTGAAAATATCAATTGAACAAACACGAAGTAAAAGTGAATGAATTATGAAAAATTAATATATTGAAGCACTAGGACATCAGGTTCCTCATTCTCAATCCCATCTAATCCCGTTATTCATATTAAACTCAAATTATTCCCATGTTGCTAGCAATTATCCCTTGATTCGTCAATATTTCCTTTCAGAATGTACTAACTGTGTTCTAACTATCTACCCATGCTATGTCTAGCCACATAAGTAGATAATCGAATCCCTTTACGCTAAATGGATAATTTCACAATACTACACAAGTCATAACCAGTATGTCTACTCAATTATGTAATTCATGGTAATTGTTATGAGAAGCAATCTACTAAACTCAACCTGTCAGTCCCAATTTAGTTCTTCACACAAATAATGGCCAGTTATTTGATAACGATAAAGCACAATAACAATTACTCAACATGGAAAACAACCGAGATCAATATGAAATAATAAGAATTAGATGTTCATAATAAGAGTACACCCTAATCCTAGCAAAAGGACTTAGTTCATGATTAAACTAATGACAAATATGGATGAATTCGATGACATAAAGAAACCCAAAACCCCAATTCTGGAACCGTGTGCGATAAACCCCAAAACTGCCACCTTCTGTCAAGAGTACCCCCACTGGAAGGCTGGAGTATCGTTATATCCCCCACCCTTGCGGCTGCTAAAAACCTTTTTCTTTCTATGCCTTTCCTTTTGGTTGCCTAATCCACATGCCGTTTGGACTCTCAAACCCAATTCTTTTTGGGAAAACACATCACCGCATGCTTGCACAGCCTAATTTTATTGGGCTTGCTTTAATGATCCAATTTCCTATATGATGTATTGTTCCATTCTTTGCTCCAGCCCATCAGTCACATCCCATTCGATAATTCTTTGAGTTTCTCTAATTTAAGCTTCCAATTCCCTTCTTTATTCATGAATTATGTTCTCTACAAAAATCGCACAAAAACACATCAAACTCACCAATTTACTATAAAATCATGACTAAGTTATAGGTAAAAGAGTTATCAAATATATATAAAATATCACCCTAACATAGCCTATGGCCACCTAATGCAATATCTAGAGGGGGTGTGCTATCCACACACCCTTTTTTACTTCTCACACACCCTTGTTAATTTCTGTCCGCTGATCTTCTTCAATTCATCCGACCTGACGGCCGAAAACCAAAAAGGTGTGGGAGAAGTAAAAAAAGGTGTGTGGATATCACACCCCTATCTAGAGGTCTCCAAGTTCTTGGCTCAAAAGGGTCGCCTAATCTCCATCTCCACCCCCAAAAACATCATTCGCCTCTAATCCTCCTCAACTGAATGATGTAATTAGCTCATTAGTTACTCGGCTTGCCTGCCACGTAGGCTTGATAATTTTTAGGATCAACAAAATTATATAAATGTTATAAGTTTAATTTAATGAACGATATAAAGGACAGAAAGAGAGGGTGCGGTGACATACAGAGAATTATTTACCCCAATAGGATTACAACTCTAATAAGATAATATATAGTCTAAGATATATGGTAAAATCTCATAAGAATATCTCAGATATCATAAGATTTACACAATCACATTCCTAATTTAATAGGACTACAACAATAAACGCCTTATAAAGAAAACCTGCCAAAAGTTTCAACACTACAAAATTCTTTATTTTCGGAAGTATAGCCTACCAAGCAGTATGACTTTTTAAACAATTTTAAACGTTCAATTTTTTAGAATGAAATTTCGATATGTTAACAATGAAATCGGGTTCTCTTCGGAAGTCTAGCCTACCAAGGTGTATAACTTAAAAAACAATATGTAGAGTTCGATTTTTTAGATTAAAATTTTGATATGTTAATAATGAAATTTGGTTATCTTCAAAACTCTAGCCTACCAAGTAGTATGATTTTTTATACAATTTGCGATGTTCGATTTTTTAGAATAAAATTTCAAATATGTTAATAATGAAAACAGGGTTGTTTTTGAAAGTCCAGCCAACAAGGAGTATGACTTTTTGACTAATCTTTACCGTTCATTCTCAGAATTATTAAAAAGTAGTAGAATGAAAATACTTTTAACATAAACACAAATGTAATGCTTTTCAGAAAATACAATCCTCAAATCAACCACAACTACAAATAGATATAGATTCAGCCTCCTCGATTTCTCTCTTACTAGGTTTTTATTTTATCAATTCGATGCCACTTTATTGTCGGTAGAAATAAAAACACAACTAGAAAGCAAGATACCAATTAATTATGCCAATTTAGAGGCCCCAAAACATAAAATCTGCAAAGTTGATTAGGTTGAAGTGGGCCAGGTTTCAAGGGTTCGAGTGAATTCGTCCAAGCACCTGTTGTTCAACTCTACGTTGCCAAAGATCTCCTTCATGGCCCATGCATTTGACCTTATTGACTCACCTTCTTTCTCCACCATCACTCGCCTAATCAACTCCGCCACTGAGTCACTCGTAAACGATCCGTCTCGTTCGTCCCTCGGTATCTCCAACCCGACCCGCTTATCATGCATTAGTCTGGCGTTCAGCGGTTGGTCTGAATAAGCACCCGAAAACAAAATCAAAACCCGCCCAAATTGTAGTGCCTCAACAACTGAACTCCAACCGCAATGAGTTAGGAAACCTCCGACCGATGCATGAGCTAGAATCTTAAGTTGTGGGGCCCAACCCCTCCAGACCAAGCCTCGATCCTCCACTCGAGTTTGAAAGCCGGGTGGAATGATATCAGCCCCCAACACACCCTCCACTAACGGGCGATTGTTGACCACCCAGATAAAGGGCAACCCGGATTTCTCTATCCCATGTGCCAACTCGTGCATCAACTCTAGACTCGGAGTCACCTCAGTGCCGAATGCGATGTAAACCACCGAGTTCGGTTTCTTATTTTCGAGCCAACCTCTCAGCACTTCCCACGTCTCATCCCCTCGATCGTCAGCGACGCCGTGCTGATGCGGCGCTGAGACTGGCGGCAGCAGCCCGAGTGGAACAACTGGTTTGCCGTAGATCTTCCTGAGCAGACTCACAGCGTCAGATTCGAACTCGGTGCAGCTCCGCATGGTCACAAAATTACAATCTTGAATCGAACCCGCGAGTCTGTGAAAATCGGAGACCTCGTCGTCCATGCAATCCCAATGGCTCACCACCTCATGCAGCTTAAAAGCAACGTTGGAAGGATAGTCGACCCACTCGGGGACGACAGTAAAGTCCTCCGGCCGCCTGCGTTTATTGCCAAGTAACTCGGACGGAGGACCGCCGAAAGCCAAGGAATTGGCGTTGGTGACACTGAAGTAGACTGAGTTGACTCCAAGCTGAGTGGCGACTTGGGGAACCCAGTAGCAATTGAAGTCGTGGACGATCCAGTTGACGCCCGAGTGTTCGATGAAATGGGTGACTGAAGGCTTGAGCAAGTCGTTCGCTTTTTTGAGGTAAGGGACTTTGTTGATTGGTAGCTCGGAGGTGGACTCAGCGGATTCCGGTAAGCCGTCGACGGTAGGGAGAGGAAGCTCGACGAAATCGATGAGCGGGGAAAAGGAGGAGGATCGGAGACGAGTGATGTTTTTGGGGGTGGAGATGAAGGAGATTCGGTGACCCTTTTGAGCTAAGAACTTGGAGACCTCGAAATATGACATTAGGTGGCCGTACGCTAGCCATGGGAACATGGCTATGTGAAGTTTCTTCTGATCTTTGCTCTCCATGTGTTCGACGATTGGGTGTGAGAGGAGAAACTCTCGGCTATTGATATCAGAAGTTGTAATTAAAGGAAAAGGATCCTCGCCAGATCTTTTTCTTAGGGATATGGGAATCCTGTAATCGTATATGTTATCATGTATTGTGCGGTCAAAAATAATTTAAGGTTTAAAATTTAAAATTAAATATAAATAGTACCTAACGAAATCTGATCACACAATGTACGATGAAATGACACAATTACGAGATTCCTAAAAAAATAATCTGACGAAGATCCTTTTTCGTAATTAAAGGGTACTCTTGGCATGACGATTACGAATTGATAAGTTACTGGTAAATCAGCGGTTACAATTCATTTAATATTGCAAGTTATTGGCGATATTTATTCTTTGGATCCCTCACGGTGTATTTGACATTGCAAGATGCTCGCAATAATTATTCTTTGTGTTGGTTACTAGAGAATTGCTTTTATGGTATTAGTAAGGGTGTTTTAACTAAACATTTTCGATAATGTTCACTCTTAACGAAAAATGATATTTTTACTCTAAAAAGTCATTTCTGGTACTATTCACTTACAACACATTTTTGTCTTTTTTATTAACACTCAAAATTTTCAAACTCTTTTTATTAGTTTTGCTTATTAATAATGAGAATTTCAGTATATCTATAAAGAAAAAAAATTTGCAATTAACAATTTAACGATTTGTAGTCTGAATTTAAATTTAGGCAAATTTTCTTTTGATAATCTTTATTCTTGAGAAACACTTTAAAAGAAACTCTTATTTAGTTATCATTGCAATTATATAACTTGGTTACATGCATGCATGAACTATTAAACACGTGAGTGGTAGACGTAAGCAAGAACTGGAGGTTCGACTGGTTGGCTTAGAATATCTTGCATTCCATCCCAAGTGATTGGTTGCCGGTTCCCAACAACATTCAAGGGGAAGAATTTAACATATCTTTACCAAGGAGTCAAAGACGGATTGTCACATCCCGGCCCTGGTCCACCATATCTCGGGCCCGCTCCACCACCGTAGCACGATATTATCCGTTTTGGGCCCCGACTACGCCCTCACGGTTTTGTTTATGAGAACATTGTGAGTGTAGAAAATATGTAGTAATTAATGAAAGAAAACCGGGCCCGCTCCACCACCGTAGCACGATATAGCGAGCTAACAAACATTGTGAGTGTAGAAAATATGTAGTAATTAATGAAAAACGTTTTAACACACCATAATCATTTATATATAATGAATTAGTACAATATTTTACACTTTATACATTGCATGGTAAAATATATGAGTGACTTAGTACCACATAGAGTTCCTATGAGGTTCAAAATTTTCACTATCTTCATCATCTCTATGTGTAGAGTAAGTGTATTGTGAAGAGTAGTCATCAAATGATAAATCCACAAAATAGTTTTGCCTGTAATTGTTAACATGCCACCCATATGGATCCGAGATTGGTTGACGTTGTCCATAAGCAAAATCATTTGAAGATTGAGTCTCAGATTCTTTCCATGAGTTGCTCGATTCCATCCCAACAGGAATGAGATATGAAGGGTAGGGAAATGGTTGGTTATGAGTATAACCATAGTTATTACTTCCCACTCCAACAGAGTCCGAACTTATAGATAACGAGTCATCTTCTTGACTTGACCAAGTTCTCTTGCCACTTTCTTTAAGAGTATAGTTTTTCCCTATGGCACTGGTCCTGCCCGCCTACTGCCATGGTCCTCATCCTGTGTTACATGCGTGAAGTTTGCCTCACCAGTGAATGGGCTCATAAATTCGGAAGGTGGTCCAACATAGTTTTCATATCCACCATTACCTCCAGCTCCACTATATCCTTCATCATTCCTACCTCCGGTGGTAGGTGAGTCTCCTGATTTTGTACTAGAGTTATCATTAGTATCAGCAGGATCTTGTGGTTGTGTAGGATTGGAAGAAGGTGGAATTCCAGTGTTTCTTGGTCTTGGGCGCAAAAATTCTTCCAAAGAGTCAGCGCTGCTAGATCTCACCTCCTCCTCTAATACTCTTTCTATATTTATCCATTCATTACGTGCTTCTCCAGTAACTCTTAGAGCTGGGTTGCCTTCATCATCATCTAAATGAAAAGGTCTAATCCATTGATAAAGTTGGTTACCCTCTGTATCATCATCTTCAGCAACAATATCAAACACATCTAGTGGGTCACCACGGTAGACATGATCTATTTCTGCTTCCTTATCTCGAATTTGAAGCTTCATGTTGTAGTAGCAATAAACTAATTTTTTCCAACCTACTATGAGCCAACCTATTTCTTTAATTTGTGTGTATGAGTGCAAATGTACTCCAATTTCTTTCACAAGCAGATGAGGAAGTTGTTTGTGATAATACTTTGATTGCTAACTTTCTCATAGTTGGTCCATCTGTCTCATACATGATCCACCATTAAGCTATAATGAAAAACAATGTTGATAAGCCTAATAACTCCAACAAATTCTATTATAAACTGATAGTGAAATATGTTTACACTCACTAGGAGACATTTTTGTTCGAGCAGCAACTGATGTTGGTTCTCCAAAAGTTCTTCTTGCATCTTTAAACCATGTTAGCTGAATTCAATAAATCGTGCTAGTTTAATTCAACAATGTAATTATTATAATTTAAGTAATTGTGTACCTCATTTCCAAATTTGTCAACTGCTGGTGATGCAGGGTCTAATTTAGAGTATACATTATGTACAACATGTATAAGGGTACCATCATCTCCAACACTGGGTCTGTATTGGTATCGAGGATTTAAATAATAAGCTATTCAAAGAAACACATACTTTAATAAGAAAAATAATACTTATGCAACTAAAGAAATGAATTGCAACTTATGACATAATTTATACATGTTGCATGCAAATCGTGGTATAATGTTTTATACCATCAGTAATCAATTATCTTTATGACCCACCTTGCACCGTGTTTTCTTTCCAAGTCTTCCTTCACTACCCGCATCAACTCGTATATTGCCCCCATAGTAGGATACACTTATGTGTTAACGATTCGTAAAACTTTGTAAAGAGGTTCAAACACTTGGCACACATGTTTTGATTGAGTCCAAAAATCATGATCAAGCATTATACTTGCCACTATACAACCTACATTTGAGCGGCTAAAATTGTGGTTAGCCCAATCGTCACTAGTGAATAGTTGCTTCAACCCTGTTTTCTTTTTAAGTAGGCTGTCTAATGCAATATAGTTGGTGGCGAATCGAGTGGTAGCTGGACGAATAATTTCTCCTTTGCAAAATTCACGCATCTTTGCCAACAACCAACTGTGATTATAAATATAATTTGTGATCGTTCTAGTTCTTTTTACGACATTAGCAATATTCTCTCTTCCCCATTACCTCAAACATGAGATCAATACAATGTGCTGCACATGATGTCCAAAACACATTATGATGCTTCATTAACTTTTTCCAGCTTTGACAAATGCAGAACCATTGTCGGTCACGACTTGGACAACATTATGCTCTCCCACCACCATGATTACATCCCTCAATAATTTGTAAATATACTTGTAGTTCTTTATATGGTCTGAAGCATCAACAGACTTTAAAAAAATTGTCTTTCCCTTGGAGTATACCATGAAGTTTATGATAGACAATCTGGTCGGGCCAGTCCATCCGTCACACATGATTGTGCAACAATTAGTTTCCCACTTTGACCTCAACTTGTTAACATACTCGCCAATGTTTTTATACTCCATTTCCAAATTTTTTTTTCTTACCTCATAGGGAGTGGGAGGTTGTACTCCAACACCAGCTTGTTGACATCCCAATACCATATTTTTGAAATGATGTGATGATGCCTTCTCAGCAGGGACATTTTCATAGATAAAGAACTTGCTAATTAGACGCCCCATTCCCTCCTTCACATTACCTCCAGTGAAATAACTCCAAACACTCTTTTAACGTTCTTTGGATGACTTATATAAACTTGGGGCTATTGGTGGTGTTGGTTGTGATTCTCTAACACTTGCTCCCTGTCTCATTTGTGCACCACCACTTGTCCCGGAACCTTGTGCTCTATTAGGAATTTTATGAAGGTGTTCTCTTTCCCATATTGACTGTTTAGAGGCACATAATGCTTGTTTGAAATTGCGTCGTTCTTCAGGTCCTATGTCATCATCACATTCGTCCTCATCGTCATCATCATCACTGTCAACCGCTTCACCAATGACTTCTCCTCGTAGCCCAGCTCGAATATTTTCCATTCCATGTGTTTTCTTTTCCTTTTGGTGTTTTTTATTTTTTAATAATGTGGTGATGAATACCTTCACTTATGCGGGGGACATTATCGCATCGTTGGACATTATTTCCTGGATCTAATCCACTAAGATGATACTTAAGTCGTGTCACTCCGCCACTCTTCATTACCCGACCACAATATTTGCAAATTGTGCCATGTTTGTTTCCGTCTATTAGGTCTCCATGTTCCCAAGCTGGATCACGTTTAGTAACTCCACTAGACATCTTAAACGTACCTATATTTATTTTTCATGGAAATTAGGCAATTATTGTTTGGCCAAAAAATATAGTAGTGATGGTTATATAAGAGAACCTAAATAATAAAGTTATTCTACAGAAGAATTAAATAGGAAGTAAAGAAAATGATTGTAAGAATTTAAGTAATTATAAAAATAATATGGAATAATAAAACCTAATATTAATGAATAATAATCCAATTTGATAATAAAATAATAAATAACATTAAAATATTAAAATTATCCTAGGGAATAATTATACAACATTACTTAATTACTTCAAAAAATTAACATGCAAGTATTATTTGGTTCTTAGATCACATGCACGGGTCCACACAAATTTTTTTGTTGTTGTATAAATTACAATAATATAAATATAAGTTTGTAAACTTACCTTAAATATGGAACCCTTTGTGTAAATGCCAAATAGAATCTGCGTGAACCAACAATAAAATAATAATTACACAAATGTAACAAAATGTGATGAAAACATATAAAGTCTTTAATAATGAATTAAGAGACAATAAACACACATGTAAGTGACCAAATAAAAAATAGAAAAATTAAAAACCACATGCCATTGACTAAGTAATTAATTGACACAACTTAAAATATAATACCACCAAAAATTTGGAATAGATAATAACAAACATGCAAATTAAATAACAATAATGAATGAGAATAACTTAGTTTTTTTTAACTTGGGGGGAAATTGAGGTTGATAGATGTTGAGAATAACATGAGCATTATGTTTTGTTTTGGAGAGATGTTGAGAATAAGGGACGGCATGGGATCATTTGATTTCATTTGTATATATAGAAATAGAACTACCTAGCCATATATATAGAAATAGAACTACCTAGCCATATATATAGAAATATGACTACAACTAATTAGTTAGGTGAGTAGTTCAAAAGTAGATACTTGAAAAGAAATTGTCAAAGATTCATTGTCATGTGCAAATTTGTTTCTTACAAAAAGAATTCAAAACAAAACCATATATATAAATATTTTGGCATATTTTCACAAAAACATAAGTGATATGGTGGTCAAGGTGTTGAAGGAGTAAAATGGGAGGGGTTCGAATCCCCTTGGTGATTTTTTAAATATAGAAATTTATTCTAGATAATAAATATTAGCTTGCAAGCCTTGCAGACATCTTAACGACCATATAAATATTACAGGCTGAATATGTAATCACAAACACATTTGTAACAAGTTGGATAAGGCCCATGTGCGTGGTTGACAAATGGAGGGGTTCGAATCCCTATGTGCTCAAGATTAAGATTTTTTAGCATTTTTCAAGTATTTTTTGGTTTCATCTCGCGATATTATAGATAATATCGCGATATATTGCCCAAATAATGTATTAAAATGCTGAAAACAATTTTCTTATCATAGATAGTCCAATAATATAAATGTACAAATAAATTGAATAGGCAACAATAATTGGAAAATGATGCTTGCACTATAAACCACAAAGACTAATACATGCAAAAACAAAAAAAAAAGAGTGAACAAAAGTCTTCAACTTTTGACAATTTCACACAACTTTAAGACTTTTGTATGCTCACGTACACGAAGGTAGATTGCCAACCGTCCTTTTACCATGTCTTTCCAATCTCTTTTTATTTATGCGATCACGATTAAACCACATCAATATGTCTTATTATTTTTATAAAAAAATTAATAAAAAATGTTGACGTAATTTAATCGTAACCGCACAATATAAAAGATAATGAAAAAAACATGGTAAAGGAAGGGCAGACAATCTGCCTCCCACGCACACAGCCTTCGGCTACGAAGAAGGCTGTCACGGCTGTCACACTCTGCTTTCTGTCACTTTTGAAAACATTGACATCTAGCAGAAAAGTCTACTGGTTTGCAAATCACAAAAGGGTATTTGGACAGGAACGGTAGCTTTTCTGGGTAAACAAATTATTCGAATTGGATTGAAGAACCGAGGAAAGTTCTACTGGTTCAGTGGTTTTTCCAGCAACAAAGCACATTTCTTCCTCTTTTTTCGCCATTCTGACCATTTCTAAGTTGGAGAATAAATGGATAATCACCTAACCATTCGTTAAAGAAAAACGGTTGCATTAGAAAATCCTCCTGCACTCATAAAACGATAATAATATTACATCAAAAATACCAGAATTCTTACCAGCATTGGGTTTTTAGCTATGAAGCATGTATACGGATACGGATACGGTGATACGATACGACACGGCGATACAAAAAATCTTTAAAAATTAAGATACGATACGCTATGGATACGGCAAATAAAAATGTATGTAGCAACAAAAATATATATTTTAAAACATAATTCATCATTCAAATTCAAGTACAATTTGAGTTGTTAGAGAAGAAAAGTTCAAAATCTAATCCTCTTTATACAGTAGAAGAAGTGTGAAAGTCGTATTCATGGTTTTAATTAGAGGGAAGCTCTTTGTATTCAACAACTTTCAATTATAGATGTCTTCTATTAACTTTCTCCTCCTCATTACCTTTTTTGAAAGTGTAAATATATCCTAAAAGCAGGATATGTGTATCCTAAATGTAAAATACACGTATCTATCATGTCAAATTCGTGTCCATCAACTAGGATACATTTCAGACGAGTATCCGAGAGTATCGGATAAGTATCGTATCCGATCAAGTATCAGATACGGGATACAGGACCAAACAGAAGTATCTGTGCATCATAGGTTTTTAGATGAGCCTATAGGTGTAAAATTCTCATCAGAATTACCAAGATTTTTCCTGAAACTTTTCTTTATCTTCGTGAGAATCAGAAGATGAACTCGAGCATCCTCCTCCAATAAATGCCTGCATAAAGCCCCCATTAAATTCAATTAGTGTTTAAAAATTAAAACATTCAAAAGCAATATTTGTGATACTTTTTACTTGTTATTTTAAAAAAGCATGCTCAAGAAACCTCTAGCCTCTCAGAAAAGGTCATCAAACCATATAGAACCACAAACACAAAGCACATAAGAAATGCAAAGATGCAGATTTTCAAGGAAGCTTAACAACCTCCAGGAGCAAGAAAAAAATGCAAGATGGATTCGTACAAAATGCTACAAACAATAAGCAAATTCATGTCCATTTTAACATGAATACAGTAGCAACATTACCTGCCATTCCAGTCAGAGTGAAACCTATGAAAAGGATGAACAATAGTTTTATTTAAATATTTAAATATATTTATGTTTTGCTTAATTACCAATATTATATACATAACAGCCAATTTATTTTGACCTTATCAATTAGATAAGGAGTTATCTCCTCTTAAATATAAAACGTGGGATTCCTTTTCTATATAGAGAAGATGATCATGTTATTAAGCATATTCAAACTGTTTTGTCCTTTTCACTTTGAATTTGCTTTACGTTTTGACTAAATATTTATGCTGATAAATATTCAAACGTTTTGACTAATATATATTAATAACATGTAAAACAGTCCATATACATAGAAAAGCATAAGATGTATACATACCGTTTTGCCCTTTTCCATGGGATTACTTTATGTTTTGGTTTTTCCGTTTTGTCTTACTTTCAAGCTCTCATTAATCTCTCAAATTCTCAACGTCTTTTTCTCTCTAGTATATATAGCAGTCATTGGATACAATGAAAGTATGGGAAAAAATATATATACTATCGGATATATAGTTTTGAAAAGCAACATATTGAGAGGGTGTGAGTTTGAAGGTTCTTCCACTGTGCAAGGAAGAACTTTATCAGAAGAAAAAGGTTCTGGGCTGTTTTATCCTGGGGACGACGTGGTGTTTGTGAACTGCTTGCACACTTTGGGCAAAACCGCGAAACGTCTTAAAGAGAGCGACTTAGTCCGCGACTCATCCCAAGAATCATTCACCACACAAGGCTTTTACATTTTTCGGGTAACTTCGTTCCTTTCCATTTCAGTTTACAACACAATAGGTAGCAAATCTTTCCGCCTCATTTCAACCTCGTGAACAGGAATCGTCTCTATTTCCATCTCTTCGTCGGTAAGATCTTTACTAAAATTTAGCTCACCAACAACAGACGGCCTCATTGTATAGAAATATATCTAAGACATAAATGAAAGGATCACAAACACATTTGACAATGGTGATAAGCAAAGGGATCTCGCTGTCAAAATATAAAAGGTGCCTTAGACTTTTGCCATATTGGAATCCTTCCGGATTGATCTGAACCTCAGCATTCGAGAGGTACACGTGAGATCGTTCAAGGGGTTTTGCCAACTCGTTACTACTACAAAAAAGACCGTCACTGGTGAAGCACAAACCGACAAGAAATTCAATTTTTGTAAAAAATTTGGTAAAAATCAGACATAAAACAATGGAACGTCGGATTAAAATAGCAACACCATTGCTAGCGTCACAGATGTCGGTTTTTCCGCTTAATATGCCACAAAGAAGCGAAAGTCGGTTTAAAGCGACGTGCCCCTTTGACATGATGTCGGTCATATCCGACATCAGAAAATATCCAATCCAAGGTCGGTTTAAACAGACATTGTGATAAAAATAAACAAATAAAATATCCCAATGTATTAAAATATTCATGCTACTGACGTTCCTAACAGACAAGGATTGTCTGCCCTCCTTTTTTCCATGCCCTCATGTTTTGTGTGGTCACGGTTAAGCCACATTAACATTATATATTTTTTTTTATAAAAATAATAAGACAAAAATGAATAGTAATATAAAATGTTGACGTGGCTTAACCGTGATCACACAAACATCAGGGCATGGAAAAAAGGAGGGCAAACAATCTTTGTCCGTTCCTAACCGAAATCAACAAACAATTAAATAAATAAACTAAGCAAACTGCTGACGGTCTTAATTGACACCACCTTTCTTAATATATCCCCAACATCATTGTCATCATAGTCAGAACTATCAACTTTGTCAATATCGTATTGTTTCCCAAGTATAATCCCAGAAATGCCTTCCTCTCTTTCAGGCCAATCGTTTCTTCGGCAAACATCCACAAAATGAAAACAAAGGAAAAAACAAATAATACATGTATATACCTTTAGCACAGAGGGTTCCAAGAATCCGAATAAAAAATCCCTAAATCTGAAAGGCATCGTTTCCCGAAACTAAAAAACAAAACGCATCAAACATGCACAAAAACGATCTGAAAAACAAACGCATCAAACATGCAAAATTCACCTGAAAACGACGGATTAGATGGATCTCAACCAAGTTCGAAGTGAATCCAAAATGGGCACAAAATTTCTGAAATCAAAAACCAAAGAACATGAGATACTAACAAAAGCCATCCAAAAAAAATGGAAAATCAAAACCTTGTGCGGCAACAAACATGCCGAACTTACTTGGAAAACCCAAATCAAACCAATCAAAAACCCAAAAAAATTATTGGAATCAAACCAAAAAAGCAGAGAAATTAACAACCCTTACTACTAATTGAAGAACAACTAAGTAAAACGGTTAATATTTTCAACAACGACGCAGGACGATGAAGAAAACAGAAGCCAAGGCGGAGAAAAACGGACGGCGAAAAACAAAAGAATTGGAGATATGTGAGAGAGAATAGCTGAAACCAAAAGAAAGATCCAGAACAACTAAAGCCAAAACATCCACCGATCATGGAGGAATCAAAAGGGCAAGACTGCACTTTCACTGTACAGAAGCCGAGATAAAGCGATTTGAGACAATTATTTTGAGGGTATTTTCGTCACTTTACTGTTAATAAATAGTAACACTTGAGTTTGGGTTTTAGTATATATAAATGTATGCGTGACTACATCTACGATCGGGTACATAATTACAGAGGTTTGTAAAGAAGGTGACTTAAGAGAGTTAGCATACGTTCTTTTCTTGCATGAATTCATGTCGGAAGCTCTGTGTGCTCACTCTCTGTCACCTACCATCCTTAAACCTCCATCTCAGTATTATCTCTCTCAACAACATACAAGATGATACATACATGCATATATACACACACTATCGTTTGACACCATAGTTTGATACTTAAATCCCAAAATGTAAGAGATTATCCAATTCGAAACAGGAAAACCTAAAATATGTCAATAATTATGCACCCAAATCATGTATGTCAATAATTGATATTAAAGCTAAATAAAATTGAGTGGCTTGTGAGATATGTTGGATAAGTCCGTTTGCGGACGGCATAATCATAGAAGAATTCTCGAATTTTCTTGTAATGATCTTTACAGTTTGGTATGGAAAATGATTTTCGCTCTGTATTTTACTTGGTATTTTGGTTACAACAGAAAATGCAATCCAACTCGAGACTATCTTAATCATATTAACTCATCTTCCCTCATCCGAACGCTAGCCTCATATTTCCTTTTACCATTAAACTAACCTCCAAATATTAATCACATGCACCGTGATTGATTAAGTGTTTAGATGTTAATTAGTCTCTCACACCATAAAGCAATCCAATAATTCGGCCAAAAGTTACATTTTTTTGTTGAAAAAATGGGGTTAAAACCGTCTTCCAAAAAAAATAAAAAAGGGGTTAAAAGCAAGAGTCCAAACAAACGTAATCAATAACAAATTTAGATGGAGACATCTCAAGTCGATTTTCAAACGAATGAAACTAATTGAACAAGCAATTGACCCTTTATCACAGTGGTGGAAAAGTGTTGAGTCCTTGCATGACGACGTGGGTTCAAACCCGGTGGCTAATCTAATATCTAATCTAACAAAATCTATCATTTAACCAGAAAAAAAAAAAAAAAAACTAATTGAACAAGACCATAAATCGTTAAATTGTCTATTACAAATTTCTTTGTAGACATGTCAAAAGTTCGCATTGTTAATGTCTTAAAAGCAATTCTCGACAAGCCAAAATAATGAGACCAAAGAACAATTATTGCGAGGGACTTACAATGCCAAATGAACTGTGACAGCTGATTTACCACTAGCTTGTCAATTCGTAATCTCCATGCCACTACTAGTACTACCCTTTAATTACAATTTCTGATATCAAAAGCCTGAGAATCTCTGCTCTCACACCCAATCGTCGAACACATGGAAAGCAAAGATCAGAAGAAACTTCAAATAGCCATGTTCCCATGGCTAGCCTACGGCCACCTAATGCCATTTCTCGAGGTCTCCAAGTTCTTGGCTCAAAAGGGTCACCAAATCTCCTTCATCTCCACCCCCAAAAACATCAATCGCCTCCGATCCTCCTCCTTTTCCCCGCTCATCGATTTCGTCGAGCTTCCTCTCCCCGCTGTCGACGGCTTACCGGAATCCGTCGAGTCCACCTCCGAGCTACCAATCAACAAAGTCCCTTACCTCAAAAAAGCATACGACTTGCTCAAGCCTTCAGTCATGCATTTCATCCAGCACTCGGGAGTCAACTGGGTCGTCCATGACTTCATTTGCTACTGGATGCCCAGGGTCGCCACTCAGCTGGGAGTCAACTCGGTCTACTTCAACATCACCAACGCCACTACCTTGGCTTTCTTCGGTCCTCCGTCCGAGTTACTCGGCAATAAACGCAGGGGGCCGGAGGACTTTACGGTCGTCCCCGAGTGGGTCGACTATCCTTCCAACGTTGCTTTTAAATTGCATGAGATGGTGACCCACTGGGATTGCATGGGCGACGAGGTCTCCGATTTTCAGAGACTCGGGCGTACGATTCAAGATTGTAATTTTGTGACTATGCGGAGCTGCACCGAGTTCGAATCTGACGCAGTGAGTCTGCTCAGGAAGATCTACGGCAAACCAGTTGTTCCACTCGGGCTGCTGCCGCCGGTCTCAGCGCCGCAACAGCACGGCGTCGCTGACGATCGAGGGGATGAGACGTGGGAAGTGCTGAGAGGTTGGCTCGAAAATAAGAAACCGAACTCGGTGGTTTACATCGCCCTCGGCACCGAGGTGACTCTGAGTCAAGAGTTGATGCACGAGTTGGCACATGGGATGGAGAAATCCGGGTTGCCTTTTATTTGGGTGGTCAACAATCGCCCGTTAGTGGAAGGCTTGTTGGGCTCCGATATAATTCCACTCGGATTTGAAACCCGAGTAGAGAATCGAGGCTTGGTCTTGAGAGGTTGGGCTCCACAACTTAATATTCTAGGTCATATCTCGGTTGGGGGTTTCCTTACCCATTGTGGTTGGAGTTCAGTTGTCGAGGCACTAGGGTACGGGCGGGCTTTGATTTTGTTTTCAGGTGCTAATTCAGACCAAGGGTTAATCTCTAGACTAATGCACGATAAGCGGGTTGGGTTGGAGATACCGAGGGACGAGCAAGATGGGTCGTTTACGAGTGACTCGGTGGCCGAGTTGACAAGGCGAGTGATGGTGGAGAAAGAAGGTGAGTCCATAAGGTCAAATGCATGGGCCATGAAGGAGATATTTGGCAACGTAGAGTTGAACAACAAGTGCTTGGATGAGTTCACTGGGGTCCTTGAAACTTGGCCCACTTCCTCCTAGTCGATGATAAATTTTTCATTGAATAAGGAATACGACTCAGTATATCAAGTGTTATAATAAAGATTGTTGGATATTTGAAAATTTTCAATCAGTTATATTGTGACACTTGATGTACTGAATTTTGTTTCTGGCATACTGAAAAATATATCCCAATCAACTTTGTAAATTTCATGTGTTTGGGCCTCTTAGTTGGCATAATTAGATTAGTTGCTTACTTTTTAGTTTGTGTTTTTATTTCGACCCACAATAAAGTGTCATTGGATTGGCCTCTCTTAAATTGTAAGTTTGCTTGCAATAATAACAAAGTAAAAGTTGCTTTACATTAAAAGGATGAGGAGTTCGGCTAAGTCACACAATGGGCAACCTAATTTAGTATCGAATTCATCGTTCACGAGATTCGAACCTAAGACCTCTCACTTACAAATGAAGAGAAATAACACTAGACCGTAGTACTAAATGACTTTCTCAAATATTGTTTGAAAGCCCTATATATCAATTGTGTTCACTACTTATATGATAACACGTAATGCAAATCACGAGAAATGGTAAGAAAGGTGGGACTTTATGTCATTTCATATGTTTAGCATAATGTTTTAAAATATTAGCCAAGAATAACGTTAAATTGTGAAGTAATAAATAGTCGTCACCTTAAGATTCTCCGCAAAAGGGTACGTATCAGATTTAAAATATCATTGTATCAAATAAATATAGCTTCCTCTCACATTCATCGCATGTACCATTACCTACTCATTCCAAGAGATAAATAAAGGCGGCATTGACCCAAAGAGAAAAAAGGTGGCTGAATCTCTTGGCGCTGACTGCAGTTGCTCTGGTGTGATGACGATGACATCAGTAGCGCTAGTGGTTAACAGCGGCGGGAGCCCGGGAATCCATGTTAGAAGCTATGTGTGCTCGCTCTCTATCTGTCACCTACCATTCTTAAAGCTCTCTCTCTAAACAACATATAAGATGATACATACACACACACACACACTATCGTTTGACACCATAGTTTGATACTTCAATCCTAAAATGTAAAGAGATTCTGTCCAATCCGAGACACGAAAACCTAAAGTACGTACGTCAATAATTGTCACCTAATGCCATGTTCCCATGGCTAGCCTACAGCCACCTAATGCCATATCTCGAGGTCTCCAAGTTCTTAGCTCAAAAGGGTCACCAAATCCCTTTTATCTCCACCCCCAAAAACATCAATCGTCTTCGGTCCTTCTCTTTTTGGACTAAATTTGCTAACAGACTACACTACGAGGGTTAAATTTTTTTTTTCTCATTGGGACTATCTTCTGATTACCTTGTCACCACGAGTACCATTTATCCGATTGGATCTTTTTTGAAAAGCATTACATATGTGTTTATGAAATAGTTTTGGTAATGAACGTAAAGATTGATTCTAAAAAATCGAACAGTGAAGATTATTTAAAAAGTCATACTACTTGGTGGGCTAGACTTCTGAAGACAATCTCGTTTTTGTTATTAACATATTGAAATTTTATTACTAATAAAAGTGTTTCTTGTAAAAAAAACTTTGTAGTATTGAAACTTTTGGCATGTGTTTCTTTATAAAGCATTTATGTAAGGGTAGTGTTGTTCACATACTTCTTTTTACTTTTTACACTCTTGTTAATTTTTTCCATAGATATCTTCAATTCATTCAATTTTTATATAACTCATAAGTATTTTAAGTTTTTTGACAAACGCAATTAAAATGTTAACTGTGAAAAAAATGCTTTCAACATCCCTAACAAAAATACTATCAGCCATTTCAATTTTCCACATGCATAACTGAATCTCTGTGACATATATGGAAGAGCGGCAACATCTCTTATCCTCGAACGGCATGTCACATCGGATGGCCATTATGCTTCGGATCTCTTCGTCCTTCACAAATGCGATGAATGGGCCAATCAGTGGTGGCGGTTCATGCCCAACGGCACAATCATGCACCTCAATTCTACTCCCTACATGGATGTCAATGAGCGAAGAAATTGAGGTTACACCAAATAATTAATTAACAACGTAATAATAATATGGGAATCACCCAACTAAACAACACAAAATCATGTGAAGCACGTGTATTCCCTTCTCATACCATAAAAAAGTTGGAATTCCAGAGTAGCTAACAAAAAGAGGATCACAAAATCATTCTATATCCGCCGACAGGGAGTGCTGACCAGCAGTGGCTGCCTCTCGATAATCAAAATTACGTACGTACTCCAAGTAGCCACGCATGCGTTATCATGCATGTATAACGCTAAGCTACCTAAGCAAGCTGCCGCGTGATTAGTTAGGTGGCCGCCCTAATAGGTTGGTGTCAATATCAAGGATCATTTTAGCTAAAAATTCTAAACTCATTTTCGGTTTAGTGGTATTTTTTATTAGTTCGTTAGATATATCATCAAAGCAAAAATCAAGGTAAGAAAATGTTAGAACTTTGTCAAAGGTAATTTCTTATGTCCTCGTTAAAGATACCAAATAATTGTACACAACGTGTTAATATGACTCAAATTCATCCTGCAAAAAAATCAATATATATATATAACTGTATGAGTGGGGTTTAGCCGGTCATGTGAATAACGGTTAAATACCCATTAGCGACCCGTTAGTTAATAAATTGTGTTGAAAGATATTTCAAATTCGATTAGTACTAATCACCCAAGATAATACGTTTGGCACAAAAGTAGCACCATAAAACGTACGTAAAAGCTTATTGTGTTGTATATAAAACAAACTTAAGCTGCACCAGCTGGAAGCCTGGAACCATGGAAATTGCTGGATTCGCATAAATCACTGCAAAAACATAGGCAGAGAGATCGACGTCATTCTTTTATATCATGCTTGAGTGCACCTTTTAATTGTTAATTACCACTAGATTTGATGCTCTTATTTTTAATACAATGTCCCCGTATCTTCAAAATCTTAATGTTTGAATGGAGCCAAGTGTCTCTTTCAAGTCCAATATTCTGTTGGTTTGGTGTCCACTAGTGATTGGCATTTACAAAATAGAACATGTAGAATGCTAAAGACACCAGCTAGTGCCTTTTTTTTTTTAAATAAAAAAAAAAAAGAGACACCAACTTACGCGGCAATCTTTTATTTCTCTTATTCATGCCCCCCTTTTTTTTTATTTTTTTTTATTTTATAGAAGCGAGCAGTGGCGGATCTACAAAAAACTTTATTTTGGGAGTGCGGGGGGATGGGGGCAATGAGAATAGTACGTGCAGCACACGAAATTGTTTGGGTGGAATAACTTGTACATTGGTATTTCATTAAGTCTGGGTAGGCCGAAGGTCACTCATAATGCATACCTGTCGATAGATGCCAACAGCTTTCGAACGAGTATGTTGACTGATGTCAATAGATTTTGAGCGAGCATGTTGAGGCCAACATATTGGCTTATTCGAAAAAAAGCCTTGTTCCTTGGAAGATCTATCTTGTGTCTGGTACTCCATGGTTTCACTCTGCAAGAACTCCAAATCATTATGCTGAGTGAGCCTATCGAAGATGCCAATAGCAACGAATATAAAGGCATGAGCCTAGCAGCCACCTTGCCCAATGTAATTCGTTGAGCAGTTGGAAAACAACTTTCAAGCCATCTCAGTTTTACAAAGAGCAGCACCTAGCTTTTTCATGAAGATTTTCTGAGCTTTGGGGGGTCAGCTGATGTCACGCCTCGAACCCGAGATCGATAGAAAAATTCAAACCCGAATAAGAAACGTAAGTTAAAAACTAAATAAATAAAAGGAAATTAAAATGGGATTGAAAACAAATTTCTTTTATAAATAACTCATGAGTCTTAAACAAATCAGGAATTCTTTACATGAATAAACTTTCTATTCTCATTTCTAATCCGATCTCATCCTATCTACTCTTTTGAATGCCTAGTTCGTATATCTGCATAACAATAGAGGGATGAGCATCAACAACTTAGTAGGGACATAACCTTATCACATTAAATTTACAATATTAAATTAAGTGTCATGGAATCACATAGCCAAATATCAAATCTTTTATTTATTTATTATTTTTTTTATATAACAATGCATGAATGCAATCCAACCTCTTCGGCTACCCCCGTTATTTTATATAATAACATATGCGGACATGCACGTCCCATACCGTGCATTTTACCACTGCAGTGGTGGTTCGAATATTCTACTATACAAACTAACCCTCATAAGATATCACAAGTTCATAAACCCCTTTTGTTAGTCATCTTATCTAACTCATTGATCTCCAGCCCAAATCACCGACATCAACAATTTATCCCGCCAATATCCTATTCTAATGTGCACAGTGGGCTCGCCTGGGACCTGGTTCACAATGAATAGATTCAACTACACAAAAAATCATTTCCAATTACCCTCATTTCCAAACCAGTCTCAACACTGAAGTTCCCACCACATCAACATGAATGATGCACAAATAATGTCATTTCATCTTTTATATGTATCACAATATATTCTCAATAAATAGCATTCTAACAATAATTCCATAACCAATAACACGTAAACACTTAACCGAAGCTATTAGCCAATTAATATCGAAGACAATAATCAATAAAAAAGATCAAGAATATTATAACACTTCACGAAATTTAATAAAATCAATTTTTGTAATAGTCTGCCATATTTCCCCTACCTGGATTCGAAAGCTAAAACAAAGATCCACGTCACTACTAGAATAGCTAAGCTCCACGTCACTACCGAAATAGCTAAATTCCGTGTACTTAGGCAAGTTGCTTGATCACTCCTAAATCATCATGTATTTCTTCCACCCTATTTCTTTTCTAATCTCTCTCCACATAAATATATATATATATATATATATATATATATATATTAAGTGAACGAGCTCCGGTGCTTGCATTGCATGCTAGCTCATGCTAGAAAAAAAACAAATGGAGTTAATCTCCTATTTATAACAGGAATAAGCGGTATTAAACTTGCTTCTAATTGGATGCTTTTGCGGTTAAAGATGACTAGGGCATTGTATCTACAAGGTGTCAAATGCAAAGCTAATATGGTTGACACGTCTAACTAATAGCTTCGAATAATATGCATTTTAGAGTGCTCTGTCATCACTTCTCATACAAGCTAGGCATGTTGGGACATGGCCAACAATTCTAGAGACAAGAAGAAGGTAATTGAGAATAGTAGAAAGTTCTACCAAGATATCTATTTGAATGGGTTGAGAATAATGAGTATATTGGATTTGTTTATAAAATTGGGCTTCTAAATTCTAATAAACTCTTTAAAATAAAATAGAAACATATGTATATAAAAAAAAAAAGGAAAGGGATCCTCTTCGGATTCCTTTCTCCTAATTCACCAAATTAGGAAATCTGTATCATTCAAATTTGATCTAACGGCTACAAACAGGGGCCCACTTTAAAAGTTATAATAACTTCAGCCGTTAGATCAATTTTCAATGGCACGGATTCCCTGATTTTGTGGATTAGGAGGAAGGGATCCTCCATATCCTTTTCCATAAAAAAAAATAAAAAAAATAAAAACTATAAATACGTACTTTAAAATACAAGGTCTCACAATCTACTATTCTTAAAGAAATTTCGTCCTCAAAATTTACTAAACATCTTAAATAGATGGGGATGCTTCCTTTTCATGTCAGACTCTACATCCCATGTGGCTTCTTCAATTCTATGGTATTGCCATCTAACCTTCACAAGAGGTACTTATCAATTCCTAAGCATTTTCATTTTTCGTTCAACTAGACAAATCGATCATTCTTCATAGGACACATTATGTATATAGGATCATTTTGACTGCACCTCCAATCTCAAAGCTTAATTGCCACGACTCCAGTTGCCTCGAAAGGCTATCTCATGAAAAGTACTACAGGGCAATCTAACTAAATTATAAATATAGTTTCCAAATGAGGTTATAGCTACAAGTGGTATTTCTAAGGGTTCAACCGTTTACAACATTCAAAATTGTGACCCATTACTTGGCCCACCATTTTGATTCTATTCCTATCACTCCCCAAAATAAAAGATATATTCCAAATAGTAGTAAGTTCTAGGAATTCTTTGGTCACCAATCACCATTTGCATTGTCAACTCTCAAATATGCAATAATCACTTTGTATCAAAACACCATTTAAAATCCTTGTCCCACAAGTCTATCACAATACTATTGTCCACTAACGTCTTCCAAAAATTATGTCATCAATATCAAATTTTCAAATCTTATCTCAAATATACTCAAGAGAGTTCAACTTAAATTTAATACTCTTCCAAGTATTTCTATAAATTCGTACATGCATTACTTATATCTCCATATCCAAACTTATTAAATCTTCTTTGAAAAGTCACTACTAAATCACATGCTGAGAAATTAAAATTTTACCGCAATGTATCTCTTTATGACGTCAATCTGAAACTAATTTCATGATTCCACTGAACAACCAATATTTCAAGTTATCTCACTATTCTAATCCTCTACTAACCAATAACTTCAATCGCGTATTAATTTATCAAGGACAAAAATCTTACATTCTCCATTAACTTCATCTTATGTACTTCTACTACGAGACTAAATTTCAAGTTAACATCCATAAATTTATTTCTTGAACCTACAAATCCAACACTTCATAGAGATAAGTCAAGGTATTGGAGTTCTTCAATTTGTGTCAAAAGTACACATGTCATGTATTATTCCTGCTTAGAGATTACTTTGATCATCCAATTCACGACTCTCCATTCCTTTCATAACATTCATTTAGCCGCTTAAATACTTGTGGTAAAATAAAGTATATGAGGCTCTTAGTTCCAATTATTACTTCATTCTTGTGAACGTGTACATATCAATCACCACTTAACTTCCAAGTCAAAGAGAGAGTCAATACTATGCATCATAATCCCTCTGTTTTGTATTCCCATTATTGATAACCTTATGCATACTAATTAAACTACTAAAATAAGATCATCCAACTCCAAAAATTCACTGACTTCAATACATGCCAATCCAATAAGTTCTCTAATAGTCTTATTTTCACCACATATAGTTCATATACCTAACTAATATTAAGAACCTCATCAGTTTGTTCCCATTATTTCCTCTGGTTCAGTAGTAAGTCTTAACTCCATTTTTCCTTCAACTCATTTCTTTTTCTTCCATTTGAATTCTAAACACAAGACAACTTTAACACAATTCTCATTCTAGTAACTGCATCCCAGTCAAGTAGTAGTCCACGTCCAAATTTAAATAGGTCAATCTCCTATTCAATCCTATGAAATTCCAAGTCACTAAATTATGACACTCCCACATTCCCTTTCTCTATTGTCTTTCACTCTTTCTTTATACCTCTATCACCAAGAGTGTATACTTGTAGTTTTCATTCTCTTTTAGAATCCTCAGCTACTCAATTCTTTTTCTTCTTAAAATTAACATAAGCTTTTCTTCTGAAAATTACTCTCTTTCCGTACGGACGATATTATAATACAGTTACATCTCTTTTCGATCTTAATTTGATTCCCAAAACTCACCATATCTTCATCAAACTAGCTGACAGACAACCAAAGTTCATCCCTCCTCTTACAACATCTTTCATGATCTCTACTATTTATTCAAGCCTAATTAAATTATACAAAGTCTCATCAACATATTTATACATTTTTTTTGAATTCTTCAACACTGAAACATGTAAAATAATTGTTGCATCAATATAGGTAATCTCAAATTCTTCTGACCAGTATATAAGTACCCAAATCCTCATATTGAAGCACCAATTCTCCTTCATAGTTATGATTCTGTCTATAACAATAATTTTACAAGTGATTCTCTAAAATTGTGAACCAACACTGAGTTCAAGCCTAACTCCTAGAGCTCATATTAACTATATAATAATTCATAATTCAATTGCAAAATTTCAAATTCAAAGTGATCATAAAATTCTTTGTAACATCTTAGGAATTAATCTGGCAATTTGTTCAGTGATACTCACTGCATATATAATCATATGTATGCTAATTCTCCAATGAAAACACTTTAGTTTCTTACAACTCCTGCCAAATCATAACTAATAACTCCACATCTATCCAACTTAGTAATCCATAGACCTATTCAAACTTGAATTTCCTTCGTAATTACTTGCCCTTACATCACACGAGTAACAAAATCCAAGTGTTCGTAACATCTTCATCTTTAAATTATCAATCCAGCATCACATGTAACTAACTTATATTAAGATCCTTTGCATAAAAATTCTTCTTACTTGTCCATTACTCAAGATCAAGACAACACTAGGAAATACAAAACTCTATATCACATCAAATTCTCGTCTCATTCAATTCTTAACTCTAAGCTCGCTTCTAATCCCTTAGCTAATTGACAAATTTTCTCTAGAAATTCCTTTTGTAGAATTTACTTGAATACTTCGTGTTTCCTTCATCGTTAAGAGTCAAATGAGTAGAGTATACATTGACTTCTCCAATTTTCATTACAGTAGTCTAACTTTAAAAAAAAAAATGATAGCAATCATCCATCTCCAAATGGCAAAAACATTACAACTACTTACTGAATTTATTTCTTATTCCTTCCTTGGTAATTGATGACCACTATCCTCTTACTCAAATCTACATTTCAAGTTCTCTCATCCTTTACTTACTCATGACTGAACCCAGTTCACTTGAGAAATTCAATAAGACTCAGAGTTATCTGCATGCATTGCTTAACTTTCATCCTTTTTACTGCTGGATCAAACAAACTTAACTTTATTACACAAAATATTTACATATAAATTCAATTGCCAAGGTCATGTGCAAAAACTGACTTCACATTCAAGCCTATTTCATACACTCTACAAGTCACTAGAGGCTAACCAAAACCTTTGCTTCAAAAAATCTATCTCATGGACACTTTTAAATTCAAACCTAGCTATCTGGCTCATGTTAAACTTCTCCCACAATTCTTATCCAAGGGTGTCTAATACCTATGCTCTGATATCATTCTGTCACACCCTGAACTTGGGATTGATAGAAAATTTGAACCCGAATCAGAAACGTGAGTTAAAAACTAAATATATAAAAGGAAATTAAAACGGGGTGGAAAACAAATTTATTTTATAACCATAACTCATGATTCTTAATCAAATCAAGAATTCTTTACATGAATAAACTTTCTATTCTCACATCTAATCTGATCTCATCATGTCTACTCTTTTGAATGTCTAATTCGTATACTTGCATAACAATAAAGGGATGAGCTTCAACAGGTCAGTAGGGACATAATCTTACCACAGTAAATTTACAATATTAAATTAAGTGTCATGGAATCACATAGTCAAATATCAAATCACTTTTTTATAACAATGCATGAATGCAATGCAACCTCTTCGACTACCTCCGTTAATTTATATAATAAAACATGCGGACCTACACGTCCCATACTGTGCATTTTACCACTGTAGTGGTGGTTCAAATATTCTATTATACAAACTAACCCTCATAAGATATTCCAAGTTCATAAACCCATTTTGTTAGTCATCTTATCTAATTCATTGATTTTCAACCCAAATCACCCACATTGACAATTTATCCTGCCAATATCTTATTCTAATGTGCACACCGGGCTCGCCTGGGACCTGGTTCACAATGAATAGATTCAACTACACAAAAGATCATTTCCAATTACCCTTATTTCCAGACCAATCTCAACACTGAAATTCCAACCACATCAATATGAATGATGCACAAATAATGTCATTTCATCTTTTATATGTATCACAATATATTCTCAACAAATAACATTCTAACAATAATTCCATAACCAATAACAAGTAAACACTTAACCGAAGCAATTAGCCAATTAATATCCAACACATTAATCAACGAAAAAGATCAAGAATATTATAACACACTTCACGAAATTTAATACAATCAATTTCTGTAAAGGTCTGCCATATAAAAGCATCGTTCAGATCCACACAAAAAATCTTGATTTGAATTCGGGATGTTCTTGGCTAAAACTCGATGGATTTAAGAATTAATTAGTTTTCAATCTTAAACTAAACCAATAACAATTATTCCTAAACCACAGTACTTCATTGATGTCTCCTTAGGATTTTGGATGGTATGGAATGCCATTGGAGCAAAAGACAAGAACCAGAGACGGCAACGGAAGCTAACATTTGATGGAGAAATTTTTTTTTTGTCCCCCACCGCTGCTAAATCATACAAATTTGTTTAGACAAATATACTTTTATATCTAAATTCTAGTTAGTCATGGTCAAATTTTAGTTTTTCACTGATTGTGCTAATTAAATTCTTATGTGAATTTAGAAGCTGCTCACATTGGATAATAATATTGTATGAAATTAATGTTCTTTTGAGCTTTCCCAGAAACCCACAAATATCAGAAAAATTCAAACATTCAACACAGCTAAAAAAAAGAAAGAAAAAAAAGATTACCATGTCTTTCTACTGAAATTCATCATATAATTGGGTTTCTCTACACCAATTCATGATCAACCTCTCTGCGTCTCTCACCCTCCCACAAGCCCAAGGACTGCCAGACCAAAACCTACCCCGCCACAATCAAGGCGACAAACACCGTCGGCACGAAGAAATCCAAGCTCGACCGCTGAATCATGTGAGCCGGGAAGCACATTGACTCTCTCGGACAATCCAAGGGTATCCTAACAAACCCCTCTCTGGTGCAAGACTTGGCTAGAGGAGAGAAGGGTGATATCGCCGTGAATTTGGAAAAATTTCTCAAGGGGGTGGAAACACGTTGTATGTTGAACTATTTGTCCAAGTTTTTGGTGTTAAGATGAAATTGTCCTCAACTGATGGTTCAGTTGCATGTTCTTGTCCGTAGCAATTAAACTTCAAAACAGGAAAGCCACGTGTTTTATTTTTATTGGCTCAATACATATACAACGTGGAGTGCAGGGAATCTAGAAAAATTTCTCCACTCGGGGACGACTGTAAAGTCCTCTGGCCGCCTGCGTTTATTGCTGAGTAACACGGATGGATGACCGATAAAAGCCATGGATTTGGCGGTGACGCTGAAGTAGACCGAGTTGACTTTAAGCTTAGTGGCAACTCAGGGAACCCAGTAGCAAATGAAGTCGTGGACGATCCAGTTGACACCCGAGTGTTCGATGAAATGGATCACTGAAGGCTTGAGCAAGTCGTATGCTTTTTTAAGGTAATGGACTTTGTTGATTGGTAGCTCGGAGGTGGACTCGACGGATTCTGGTAAGCCGTCGACGGCATGGAGAGGAAGCTCGACAAAATCGATGAGCGGGGAAAAGGAGGAGCATCGGAGACGATTGATGTTTTTGGGGGGTGGAGATGAAGGAGATTTGGTGACCCTTTTGAGCTAAGAACTTGGAGACCTCGAGATATGACATTAGGCCATCTCTAACCGAGGGCTGGCCAAATGGCTCGTTTTAGTCTTCTGGCCCTCCAAGATATTAATATTTTAATGAACATTACAGGGCCATATTTGCCTCCATCTCCAACCGAGGGCCAAAGGGCCATAAGGCTTGTTTTAGCCCTATCACAAAAAATCGTCTCCAACTGAGGGTCAAACATAATTTATTATTTAAATTTTAAAACTATAACAACTTAAATTTAAAAACTACAACTTATATTTAAAAACTACAACTTAAATTTAAAAACGACATATTAAATTTAAAAACTACAAATTAAATTTAAAACTACAATATTGAAGGAAATATTGCAGATGAAGTGAAGAATTGAAAGAGCTTCACCATATTTATAGAAGAAAAAAAAGGTTTAAGTTCAAAAAAAAAATTGAATACAACGGCTAGTTGCAGTCAACTAGCCGTTGTATTCAAATTTTTTCATACTATTCGTGTCAGTTATAACCGACATTATTGCAATTCAAATTACTATTCGATATTCCTGTCTAACCCTTATATTTAAATCACTATTAGTGTCGGTTATAACTGACACTATTGAAATAATCTAAATTATTCATGTCGGTTATAACCGACAGGAAATCCGACACATTTAAAAAAATTTATGGCCAGCCTGGGGTTGGCTGGCTGGCTGAAAGTGGCCAGCCCTCTAGCCCTTTAGCCCTTTCAGATTTCGTGGGGCCCACAAGCCCTCTGGCCTAGCCTTTGGTTGAAGACGGTTTTCGAGCTATTTTTGGTCCTCTAGACTATTCGGTTGGAGATGACCTTAGGTGGCTGTAGGCTAGCCATAGGAACATGGCTATGTGAAGTTTCTTCTGATCTTTGTTCTCCATGTGTTTGACAATTGGGTGTGAGAGAAGAGACTCTTAGGCAGAACTTGGCTACTGAAAATATTAGCAGCAGCTTCAGCTGCTAGCAAATCACAGATGAACACGTGTCCAAATTATGATTAAAAAATCAATTATTTGAACACGTATCCATCTGTGATTGGTCAACACCACGTGTCCAAATTATGATTAAAAAAATTAATTATTTGAACACATATCCATCTGTGATTGGTCAACAGCAGCTGCTGTTGATTTTTCAGCAACCAAGTTCATTTAACATTTGCAAATTGCGAATTGATTGCGGATTGAACACGTGTTGAGATATGACATTAAATGAACACGTGTCCAAATTATGATTAAAAATTCAACTATTGGCATGACGATTACGAATTGATTGTGGATTGCAAATTGATAAGTTACTGGTAAATCAGCGATCACGATTCATTTAACATTGCAAGTTGCAGGCGATATTTATTCTTTGGGTCCGTCACGGTTTACTTGACATTGCAAGTTGCTTGTAATAATTATTCTTTGGGTCCCTTTGTGTTGGTCCCTAGAGAATTGCTATTATGATATTAATAATGCGAATTTCGGTACATCTATAAAGAAAAAAAAAATTGTAATTAACAATTTAGCGAGTTATAGTCTTAATTTAAATTTAGGTAATTTTTCTTTTGATAATCTTTCTTCTTGAGAAACACTTTAAAAGTAACGTTTAGAGTTCTTTTGGATGTGCTTTTAAAATGACTGAAAGCGTTTTTGGTGAAATAGATTTTGAGTTTTAAAAGCACTTTAAGTGCCTTTTGGAAGAAGCACCAGATATGTGCTTCTTGCAGGAAGCACTTAAAGTGTTTTTTTTAGGATTCACTTGAATTTTTAATAAGGATTGCTTTCAAAAATATTTTCACCAAAAACACTTTCAGTCATTTTAAAAGTACATCCAAATGAACCCTTATTTAGTTATCATTGCAAGCAAACTTTTACAATTTTAACACAGGCCAACCTATTAGGGCGGCCACCCAACTAATCACGCGGCAGCTTGCTTAGGTAGCTTTAGCGTTATATATATGCATGCGTGGCTATTTAAAGTACGTACGTAATTTTGATTACCGAGAGGCAGCCACTGCTGGTCAGCACCCACTATCGGCGGATATAGAATGACTTGTGATCCTTTTTTTGTTGGCTACTCTGTAATTCCAACTTTTTTATGGTATCAGAGGAGAACACACGTGCTTCACGTTATTTGTGTTGTTTAATTGGGCAATTTCCATATTATCACTATATTGTCATTTAGTTTTATGGTGTAACTTCAATTTTTTTCACTCATTGACATCCATGTAGAGAGTAGAATTGAGGTGCATGATTGTGCCGTCGGGCATGAACCATTAGCACTGATTGGCCCATCTGTCACATTTGTGGAGGACAAAGAGATCCGAGGCGGAATGGCCATCCGACGTGACACGTCGTTTGAGGATAAGAGATGCTGCCGCTTTTCCATATATGTCACATATATTCAGTTATGCATGTGGAAAATTGAAATGGTTGAAAGTATTTTTGTTAGGGATGTTTGAAAGCATTTTTTTCACAGTTAACATTTTAATTGCGTTTGTCAAAAAAGTTAAAAAGACTTATGAATTATGTAAGGATGGTGTTATCTACAAATCTTTTCAATTTCCCGCCATTGAAACGAATGAATTGAAGAAATCTATGGAGAAAAATTCATAAGAGTGTGTAGAAAGTAAAAAGAGATGTGTGAACAACACTACCCTTAAATAAATGCTTTATAAAGAAACACATGCCAAAAGTTTCAATACTACAAAGTTCTTTTTATAAGAAGCACTTATATTAGTAATAAAATTTCAATATGTTAATAACAAAAACGGGATTGTCTTCGGAAGTCTAGCCCACCAAGTAGTATAACTTTTTAAATAATTTCCACTAATCAATTTTTTAGAATCAATCTCTACGTTCATTTTCAAAACTGTTTCATAAACACATATGTAATGCTTTTCAAAAAAGACCTAATCGGATAAATGGTATTTGTGGTGACAAGATAATCGGAAGATAGCCCTGGTGAGAAAAAAAATAGAATTTAAACCCTTGTGGTGTAGTCTGTTAGTAAATTTAGTCCAAAAGTAATTTTTCCGTTAAATTACAATTTTTATCTTGTATTTAACAAACATTTAACAAAAAAAATTTTGGACTAAATTTGTTAACAATACCACCACAAAAGCTTAAATCCTACTTTCTTTTTTTTTCTTTTTTTTTTTACCATGAAACATATCTTCCAATTACTTTAGCACTAGGGGTGGGCATAAAAACCGTCAAACCGCAAAACCGCATCAAACCATATGAAAAAAAACCGAAAAGAACCGTGTTGACTGGAAAAGTCAACTTTGAGTCAAAAACCGAACCGAACCGTTTAAACCGGTTTCGAATGAACAAGAACCGGCCGAAACCGAACTGAACCTTTTTATTAATAATAAATAAATAAATTATATATATATATACACATGTCATGATATAATAGGTTGACAAATGAGTTTCACCAAGTTGCAAAGCATGGAATCCCATCCCAATTAGGTTTCACTCATTCACAATCAGACAGTCTCACTCACCTCACCCTCCTCACTCACGCAGCCTCACCCCTCTCACATCCCCATTCCCCCATTTCGCACATCCGAGATCCGACCCTCACCACTACCTCTCATCCAAAAATATCAACGATTCTTCAGGCAGCCCACAACCTCAGCTTCTGCAACGGCACTCTTCATCCTCCTTCCTCCCTCCTTGGTATTTTCTCTATCTTTCTTATATTTGAAATTGAGATTAGGAATATGGATGGTTGAGTTCCACTGGATTTCCATTCTGTTTTACCTGCACTATATATGTGTGATTAACACTGTCTATTGTCTAATTGAGTCATGTGACTCTTGTCCTGCATTTAGGGACATTTGTATATAGATGGTCTGTAGGATTCAATAAGGGTGTTTTAAGTTCGTAGATTCTACAGAAATGTCATCGGCTTTAATCTGCCCCTTTATGTAAGGCCACTTTGAGCTGGAGTAATGTCAAAATGGTTTTCTTTGCTTGGTCTTTGGTGTGGGGTAGACTGTAGAGTCTTCACCTTTGAAATTTCAGGAAGTGGAGGTCTTCTTAGGTAAAGATTTTGTATATGAAAAAAACTTCTAAGAATTAGTTGTAGAGTCTTCACCTTCGAAATTTCAGAATTGCCTGGAATCTCTTCTTCTATGTGGTTCAGTTGGTTCAATTGGTTATGTGGTTCAGTTTCTACGAAAGCTTCAGTTGTAGTAGAATTCAAAATTTTAGGAATAAAAACAATTTACTTTTCTTTAATTCTGTAACATCAAAAGAAATAGACAAGATAAATATATAACAATCATCCACTAGAGTCTCAGACTCACTTATCTATTTGAGGTTCACCTCCTTGAAAGGCATAAGCAAAATGCCCCTCTGTTGCCTGTAACGAAAATGTGAAATGTAAGTCATATTGATGAAAGCATGAGGGTGATGAATAAAACCTATCTCAAACTAAAGTTTTAAGAAATAAGATGGAGCACCAGTAAAAGCTCAAGGAAAAACAACACTCTAATTGACAACACTATGCCTGGGAAAAAATAAAGTGTTTAACTGTGCTGAAATTAGTACTTCATGGCATGTTTACCCCTTCTAACATGATTTGAAGGTTAATTAACAATTTTTTTTTTTGGTTGCTCTGCAGTGGCACAACTGATGACAAAAATCAAGAATCGATCTTCACTGTGAGGAGAAAATAAGATCTCATTAGTTCATCAATACCAAATCTATGGCATGAATTGACCTCAAAGCTTCACTATGAAACATTATGTGTTAAACCTGCAAGAGATGGATGCTCAACAGGGGTTGGAAGGTTATGGTAGGTTTATCCTTGTTTACTTTTTCCTTTTTTATTTATTATGTTTCATTGTTTTGTTCAATGGTAGTGAATAGACTAGTAAGCTCTTTATGCACTTAATTCCATAATTGTGTTGTCCTGCAATGAATTTATGATGTCCTCCTTCGGTCAATTTGTTTTTGTATGCAGCTGCGCTGAAGACCTTTTAGTGTATGTAAAAGCATTGGAAGACTGTCTTCATTGGTTCCTCCTAATAGTTTCTCTAAGGTATAAAATGGTTTAATTGTAGATCTTCTCAGTATGGCCTCTTATCTCTTTTTGGAGTTTCATTTTAGATATATTTGTTACAAATGTTCGTTTATATTATTTTTCACTACAAATATTGTGTCGTGTTTTCTGCTACTATTATCAATAACCACGAGAAAGTAGAATGTAGTTTGTCCTTTAGGCAGTACAACATTTGCCTTGACTGCCTTTAAGTGATTGAGATCCATGCTAATTCAAGTCTTTGATGTTTCTGTTTGGTTGGAATTTTAACATGTTCTATGCTTTTGTTTAGTTTTATGATGTGGGCATGTTGTTCTCTCGTTCTAATCACTCAATATATTCCTATAATTCAAAATATGTATGTGAATGACATGGTTTTTGTTTTTTGTCTATTTTAGGGATGATGAACCAATCAAAATCACATAGTTTTTGTTCTTCTTTTGCATCTGCTTCTTCATCATCACCTTCGTCATTACCGGATCCAACACCATCACTACCAACTCAAACCATATCCCAACCACCAACTCCACCACAACCCCAACCACCAACTCAACCAAGTGGTATTCCTCCATTGCCTCCTCTTGGGAACAGTAGGCGTAGGGCAAAAGTATGGGACCATTTTGTTGAATATGATGACATAGAAAACATTGTGAAGCCATATGGGACCAAAGAAACAATAATTAGAAGGAGAGCTAGGTGTAAGCATTGTTCTACTACCTTTGCTACTAACCCTTCTGGAAATGGTACTTAAACCGTTACAAAACATATTGAGGGAGGAAGATGTAAGAGTTATCCGGGAATAAATCAGGATAAAAGGCAAAATATTTTGTCTTTTGATGATGGTGTTGGTACTCTTATGGCTAGGGGGAATACAAAAGAAGATTGCATAAAGTCGTTGGTACAAATGGTTGTCTTAGATGAGTTGCCGTTTTCACATGTTGAAGGGAGAGGGTTTAGGTTTTTCTGTAGTGTTGTTTGCCCCCATTTTTATCCACCATCTCGTAGGACACTTGACAGACACTTTGTCTTCATGTCTGATGAAATGAATGCAAAATTGAAAACAGAGTTAGCCTCACAACCGACACATGGACAAGTCTTCAAAAGGTAAACTACATGGTGATAACGGCACATTTCATAGATAGTAATTGGAAGTTGCACAAAAGAATACTAAACTTTTGTGTCATAGCTAATCACAAGGGGAACTCCATTGGAAAACTTCTTGAGGTTTTGTTTGGACCCAAATTTACACCATCGGCCCGTGTAATCAAGGCCGTTGAGTAAGCATAGTTCTCGACCGTCGGATGGAAAAGTGAAGATATTTTTGTTAAAGGATAATATTATGATTTTTTATCATTAATAATTATTTTTAATGATGAATTATCTTGATATTTTCTTGTACAAGATAGATGAGATGCAAATGTAATTCAATTTGATTTGGGATTCTTGGAGTTAAGACGCGTGGTGGATTGGGAGCATCAGAGCACGTTATTAAGAGTCCTAATACACTACTGCATTGTTGGCAAATGGGCATTGACAGAGATATTAATGCTTGCATGAAGATGAAGATGTTAAATTGGAGATGGATAGCCACGTGTGAGTGGATTTGGTGGAGCCATGCATGCATATCATTATTTCAAGTCAAGATGCTTATCAACACTAATTGGTATATGCTAATATGCTATTAATTAGCACAAAGTGGTTTCGTGTTGGTAAGTGATAACAATCTTTTATTTTGCATGAGATTGTTATGAATGAGGACTTTGATGTTGGCGGCAGCTTTACAACGCGAGCCGTCAGGATGAGGATGCTACTTATAAATACAAAGTCGCAGACAATGGTTAGAGGACCTCTAATTCAACACATAACTGCCCTGCGCAAACTCTCTCAACAACTTGAGATTTTTTATTTTCTCTTTTCGCTGACACATCTTCCGTTGGCATCAACAGCACTGTGGAAGCAACCGGTGATATCTTAAGTCGGAATAGATAGCTCTGTCACCGTAGAATCAGCCGATCTCGCAGCATCTTCCGTTGGCATCAACAGCACTGCGACGAGGACGGTTGGTTACCTATCCAAGTCTCGGTCGAGAAGGATTTCCGAATCCTTGTTGGTCGAGGTCATCTCATCAGCCTTCTCGGCGAAGTGAGGTGTTACAAGTTATTACATTCGGCACATTGAAAGCCGAGTTTGATATTGAACTTCGTAGAATAGTAGCCTTGTCTTCAGGTTTGAGAACCCAAGAGGCCGAGACGTGTTCCTTCCTCGGTCGCAATCGCAAGACGCAAAAGTTAGTCGCGCACCCAACGCAACATCAACAAATTTACTCATCGGCCGAGCTCAGCCGACGAGTTGGCACGCCCCGCATTCACCGAATGACGTAGTTAGCTTATAGATTACTCGGCCTGCGCGCCACGTAGGCTTGGTAGTTTTTAGGGTCAACAGGTTTGTTTGCTAGAATGGGGTTTGGAGAATGTACTAACCATCATGGTCGATAATGCTTCTTCAAACAAGGTGGCAATAGATTATTTGAAGACAAAGATGTGTCATTGGCAAAATTCACGAATGATACTTGAGGGAAATCATATGCATGTCAGGTGTTGTGCTCATATTGTTAACTTGATAGTTCAAGATGGTTTGATAACGTTAGATAAATCCATCTTAGCTATTAGGAATGCGTTGGTCTATGTAACGTCTTCTCCACAAAGGGTGGAAACTTTTAGGAGTTGTGTTAAGAAGGAGAAAATTGAATGCAAAGGTCTTGTTTTTTTAGATGTGCCAACTAGGTGGAATTCGAACATGGTTTGGTGAAGATGTGCCGGGAGAAGAAGAACGAGTGGGTAGACCTTCAATGGTAAAAAGAGGTATTGGCCACCAAATATGGAAGATTGGAGCAATGCCGCTATCTTTGTCAATTTTTTGAAAGTGTTCTATCAAATAACATTGAAGATGAGTGTTACTTTACATCCGGCTTGTCATAGTACTTTTTCTGATTTGCTTGTAATTGACAAAGAAATAGTTGATTTGTTTGTTGAAGAAGATATGTTATTAACTCAAACCTACACAAGTTTGATATTGCATGAAATGGCACTAAGTATGAAGGCGAAATTTGATAAGTATTGGGGTGATCTTGTTAAAGTGAATCCTTTTCTGTTTGTGGGACTTGTGCTTGATCCAAGATATAAATTGGGCTATGTGCCACATATTTTGAAGCGTCATGGTTGTAGTATTGATGAAGCCATGGCTAAGAAGGATGAGATAAAAAGCTTAGTCTTCAAACTATATGATGAGTATGTTCCTTCTTCTAACCAACCAAGTGGTTCTAGTGCTAATAGTTGTTTTAATACTACTAGTACTACAACCACTATTGGTGGGGCTGATCCAAAAAAACATGGAAGGGGGAAAAATGAGCAGAAATGGATGAAAGTTGGATAAAAGAAGTTGAAGCAAGTAATGCCGTGCTCTCGGACTATGAATTTGATAGGTACTTGTTAGATCGCAATGAAAAAGTGGAAGTGGGTCAAGATTTTGATATTTTAAATTGGTGGAAATTGAATAGTGTTAAATACCCAGTGTTGGCACTAATTGCAAAGGAAGTTCTTGCAATTCCGGTCTCAACGGTAGCTTCAGAATCTGCCTTTAGCACGGGATGAAGGATTGTGAACTCATATCGTTCTTCGTTGACTCCTCTAATGGTAGAGATGTTAATTTGTACTCAAAACTGGTTGATGTCCGATAACATCTCAATTTTAGACGATGAGACAATCTTGGCAGATATAGAGTTTTATGAAGCACTTGAAACAGGTATGAATATTTATTTTTCATTACTTTGTTTTTGTTTTTTCTCTTGTTTTGTTGCATGCTTGCTTTCTTATTTTCTAATGAGTTCTTGATTTTTATATGTTCTAGAAAAAAGGAATGGTGACACATCTAGCATTGGGGATTCATAAACTATTTAGTCCTAACTTATCACCTTTTACTAGTGATGGTATGTAACTTTAATTTTTTAGCACCTTCCTTGTTAATTTGAGTTGTAAGATATATAATTTTGAATTCAACAAATAAGATATATGGGATAACTGGTACATGAGTTTTGAGGAGGTTTGGTCGTTGTGTTCTTTGAATTCATGTTCTTGTTCTTTGAGGAGGCTGATGTCACTACAGGTTGGACCAACCCCACTTTTTTCTTTTCTTTTCTTTTTGTGTTTTGGTTGATTAAACTGAGTATGGTTAGGGTGAGGGTTTGGTTGCAGAGAAAGCAGACTTGAAGAGAGAGAGAGAGAGAGAGGAGATATTTTCCAGTATGTCCGGAACAAAATCTAGTACATAAGTATCACAATATAACTAGTTGGAAAATTTCAAATATGTAACAACTTTTATTATAATACTTGATATATTGAGCGGTTTTCTTTTCTTCACTAAAAATTTTCTCATTGACTAGGTGGAATTGGCCAGGTTTCAAGGACCCGAGAAAACTCGTCGAAGCACTGCTTGTTCAACTCTACGTTGCCAAAGATCTCCTTCATGGCCCATGCATTTGACCTTATTGACTCACCTTCTTTCTCCACCATCACTCGCCTAATCAACTCGGCCACCGAGTCACTCGTAAACGATCCGTCTCGCTCGTCCCTTGGTATCTCCAACCCCACCCGCTTATCGTGCATTAGTCTCGCGTTCAACGGTTGGTCTGAATAAGCACCTGAAAACAAAATCAGAACCAGCCCAAACCGTAGTGCCTCAACAACTGAACTCCAACCACAATGAGTTAGGAAACCTCCGACCGATGCATGATCCAGAATCTTAAGTTGTGGGGCCCAACCCCTCCAGACCAAGCCTCGATCCTCCACTCGAGTTTGAAACCCGGGTGGAATGATATCGGCCCCCAACACACCCTCCACCAACGGGCGATTGTTGACCACCCAAATAAAGGGCAACCCGGATTTCTCTATCCCATGTGCCAACTCATGCATCAACTCTTGGCTAGGAGTCACCTCAGTGCCGAATGCGATGTAAACCACCGAGTTCGGTTTCTTATTTTCGAGCCACTCTCTCAACACTTCCCACTTCTCATCCCATCGATCGTCAGCGACGCCATGCTGATGCGGCGCTGAGTCGGGCGGCAGCAGCCCTAGTGGAACAATGGGTTTGCCGTAGATCTTCTTGAGCAGACTCACCGCGTCAGATTCAAACTCGGTGCAGCTCCGCATAGTCACAAAATTACAATCTTGAATCGCACGCGCGGCTCTCTGAAAATCAGAGACCTCGTCCTCCATGCAGTCCCAGTGGCTCACCATCTCATGCAGCTTAAAAGCAACGTTGGAAGGATAGTCGACCCACTCGGGGACGACCGTAAAGTCCTCTGGCCGCCGGAGTTTGTCGCTGAGTAACTCGGACGGAGGACCGAAAAAGGCCAAGGTAGTGGCGTTGGTGACGCTGAAGAATACCGAGTTGACTCCGAGCTGGGTGGCAACTCGGGGAAGCCAGTAGCAAATGACGTCGTGGACGACCCAGTTGACGCCCGAATGTTGGATGAAATGCGTGACTGAAGGCTTGAGCAAGTCGTAGGCTTTTTTGAGGTAAGGTACTTTGTTGATTGGTAGCTCGGAACTCGGCGGATTCCGGTAAGCCGTCGACGGCGGGGAGAGGAAGCTCGATGAAATCGATAAGAGGGGAAAGGGAGGAGGATCGGAAGCGATTGATGTTTTTGGGTGTGGAGATGAAGGAGATTTGGTGACCCTTTTGAGCTAAGAACTTGGAGACCTCCAGAAATGACATTAGGTGGCCGTAGGCTAGCCATGGGAACATGGCTATGTGAAGTTTCTTCTGATCTTTGCTCTCCATGTGTTGGATGAATTGTGTATGAGAGGAGATACTCTCAGGCTTTTGATATCACAAGTTTTACTTAAAAGGGCTGCAGGTAAGGTAGCATTTGGCTAAATTATTGGATTGCTTATGGTGTGAGAGATTGATTAACATCTAAACAATTAATTAATCACTCATGGCGCATGTGATTAATATTTGGTGGTTAGTTTAATGGTAAAAGGAGGTATGAGATTAGTGTTAATATGATTAAACTAAGTATGAGATTAGTGCTTATATGGTCAGGAAAGACTGCAATGCCTCTATGAGTCTTCCTATGTTCCGAAATGATGAACTGTCGTGGCGAAGCTACCAATTGATCATCTTTAAAAATAAAAATACAAATAAAACGTACCGAGCGAAAATTATTTCTAATGCCAGAATTAAAAATGGACTTATCCAAAATACCTCACCAAACCCACTAAATTTTATTTAGTTTTTTAATATCAATTATTGACATACATGATTTGGGGTGCACAATTATTGACATACATGATTTGGGGTGCTTATTGGATAATCTCTTGCATTTTAGGATTTAAGTATCATATCTTGTTCTGACAAATCAAACGATAGTGTGTGTGTGTGTGTATCATCTTATATGTAGTTGAGAGAGAGAGTAGTGAGAGAGAGGGTTAAGGATGGTAGGTGACAGATAGAGAATGAACACATAGAGCTTCTGACATGGATTCATGCAAGAAAAGAACCACGTGTGCTCACTTTCTTCTGTCACCTTCTTTACAAACCTGTAATTCTGTATCCGAATTATATGTATCCGGTCGTACATGTAGCCACGCATGCATGTTGAACTAAATGAAACACGTACCTTCTTCGTCCTATTCTCTTGTAGCTAGGGTTAATTAAGGAAGCTGATTTGTGCAAAACAAAGGGTTAGGAGGGTTAATTTATATAGGGGATCAGAAGCATCGACCCGTCCTTGACTCCTTGGTAAAGATATGTTAAATTTTCTTCCCCTTGAATGCTATTGGAAACCGGCAACCAATCACTTGTCCTGAAATGCAAGAGATTCCAGGCCAACTAGTCGAACCTTCGGTTCTTGCTTACGTCTAACACTTGTGTGTTTATGCCAATCTCGGAGACCCTTTTGGCTAAAAAGCCTAAACTAATTTTTTATTTTGTGGTATTTTTTAATACCTCGTCGAATATATCATTAATACGAAAATTAAGGTACGAAAAGGTTAGAACTTACTCCAGAGTAATTTCATGTGCCCTCGTTAAAACTGTTGAGGATAGTGATCCAATACTTAATAAGATGCCACTTGTAATTAGATGAGAAAGGTTGTTATATTAGGTAGTTACAAGATAGCTTAAGAGATAAGGTTTACTGTGTAAAAGAATATAAGTATGTAATGTTCTTAACAGTAAATGGAATGAAATTCTTGAGTATTGAATATCTCTCTCTTTCTTCTTCTCAAAGCTATCTTTGTTCTTCTTCTCTTCATTTCTTCTTCTTCATCATATTACAGTAAGGTTTACATGGTATCATCACCGGAATTGCTAATCGCTCGGTGATCGATCTTGGTTCTATTGCTTCCGCTCTATATCTTTCCTCTCTTTCTGATCCTAATTCTTCTCTTCTTGAGTTCTTTGGTTTTTTTTGTGCTTCTTCAGCAGTGATCGAGCAAGATCTAGTTTCTTGCACACCAGGTGTTTGTTAAAACGTTTCTGAGATATTGAAATTCGAATTGTTCAACAATGGTGACATCTTCTCAGCTCCAAATTGTTTAGTCTCTGATTACGGCTCTTATCTCCACAGTTTCTACTTCTGTGACAGCCAAGCTTAATGAATCAAACTACCTGACTTAGAACTTTCAAGTTCAATTGATGCTCGAAGGTCATGGAATTATGGGGTTTGTTGATGGGTCAATGCCGTGTCCTTCAAGGTTTCTTGCTGCGGCATCCAGTGGTTCAGAGGAGGTCAATTCTTGCATTTCATCCATCCAAGTCGAATCTGAGGATTTCAAGATTTGGAAGATGCACGATCGAGCGCTTATGCAGTTGATCACTGCTACCCTCTCACCACCTGCTATCTCATGTGTTATTGGCAGTACAAGTGCTCAAGATATCTGGAATCACCTAAAAAAGCAATTTTCCACAGTGACTCGTACCAGTATCTTTCAATTGAAATCCGAACTTCAGAATATCAAAAAGGGTAATGATTCCATTTCTTTATATTTGCAACGGATAAAAGAAGCTAGAGATTACTTATCTGCTACGGCTGTGAAGTTTGATGATGATGATATAGTAATCCTCACTCTCAATGGTTTACCTGCTGAGTTCAATACTATTCGGTCTATTATTCGAGGAAGAGAGAATGTAATTTCTCTTAAGGACCTCCGATCTTAACTACTTGCTAAGGAAGTAATGCTTGCATATGTATCTGCTACTCCTTTCATATCTGCTATGGTAGCTAGAGATACTGATATGCAGTTCAATGATAAAGGGTTAAAATTTGGGACTCATTCCAATTCTGGAGATCAATCAAGCGGTTTTTCTGATGGTAATTCATCTGGTTATAACTCCTCTGGTTATAGACCTTTCTATAATAAGAATAAAGGAAAGGCGAAATTCCAGTTTAGTTCAAATTCTAAATTTGCCAATGGCAAACAGTTCTATAACAATTCCACTCGAGGGATTCTTGGTTCTTCTCCACAAGGTCAATATTCTTCATCCAATTCTCAAGTGTCACCATGTCAAATATGTGGTAAATATGGTCACTTTGCTAATACATGTAGATTTTGGAATACTGAATCTCTAATTCCTGAAGGTTGCCAAATCTGTGGAAAAATGAACCATAGTGCTCAGTTTTGCCAGTTTAGGAATTCAAATGGTCCATCTTCTCATCCATCTATGAATGCATATCATGTTAGTGCTTCAGCACCAACTTTGGGACAACAAGTGAGTTCACAGCAAGTATGGCTTACTGATTCAGATGCAACCAACCATATGACTGCTGATCTGAGCAATTTGTCTCTGGCTACACCATATCCATCCACAGAAATGATTCAGACTGCTAATGGTGAAGGTCTGAGTGTGTCTCATGTGGGCTCTATTGTTTTACAAACTTCTGCTCACAACTTAAAGTTGAATTCTGTGCTTTGTGTACCTAAACTCACTCAAAACTTACTCTCAGTTCATAGAATATGCCTTGATAACAACTGTTGGCTAATTTTTTATGCCTTTTGTTTTTGGATTCAGGACAAAGTCACAGGGAGAGTACTGTTCAAAGGCCTCTGCAATAATGGATTGTACCTCATTCCTATTCCTACAAGCCCTGCATCCATCAAACCAATTTTTCCAGCTGCTGCATACCTTGGTCATCAAATTAGCTCCAGCCTATGGCATAGCAGATTAGGTCATCCCTCTAACTCTATAGTCTCTCTTATTCTTAAGAAATCCAACATACATATAGAACCTGATTCTTCTCCAGTGTTGTGTTCTATATGCTTAGAGGGAAAATTTAGTAAATTGCCTTTTGCCTCTGCCTTGTCAAAGTCTAATACACCTTTTGAGATTGTTCATAGTGATGTGTGGGGCCCTGCTCCTTGTCTCTCTATAGAAGGGTTTAAATACTATGTTACCTTCATAGATGAGTGTACACGATACTGTTGGATTTTTCCTATCAATAATAAAGCAGCTGTTTATTCCATCTTTGTTGCCTTTTATCAGTTTGTGTTAAATCAATTTTATGTATCCATTAAAACATTACAAAGTGATGGTGGGGGTGAATGCATAGGAAAACACTTTCAATCTTTTCTGGTTCAAAAGGGAATAACTCATCAAATGTCCTGTCCTCACACACCAGAACAAAATGGTCTGGCTGAAAGGAAGCATAGACACATTATTGAAACTTCAATCACCCTGTTACAACAAGCTAAATTACCTTTTAATTTCTGGTCTTTTGCTTGTCAAACCTCTGTCTACCTAATTAATAGAATGCCAACTCAAACACTTCATCATAAATCACCATTTGAAGTCTTATATGGATCTGTTCCTGAAGTTAACCATTTAAGAACTTTTGGTTGTTCATGTTACCCATTGTTACGACCATTTAACTCCACTAAGTTGCAGCCCCGAACCAGTAAGTGTGTCTTTCTAGGTTATGCTTCCAAATACAAAGGATTTCTCTGTTATGAAGTGTCTAGGAAGAAAGTCTTTATCTCTCGTCATGTTCTATTTGATGAAAGGGAGTTTCCTTACTCATCTTTGGCTAGTACACAACAATTACTAGTGTCTAAACCACCATCTATAACAGTGTCCCTTCCTACTCCAGTTCCTAATTTTCAAAATGTGCTTATATCTCTAGTTTTACATACTCCCACATCATCCCCATCACACTCTAGTCCTCATGAGTCTCCTTTAGTACAACTTTTAACACGACCAGATTCTACACTACCTACTTCCATATCACCAATCCCAGATCCTTCAGTACAACATCATTCACCACAATCCATTACTGCAATTGAACAATCATCATCCTCTACTATCCCTGTGACTCCTGATTTCCAACCAGAGAGACAGCAAATGGTTCTTCCTATTCCTCCATTAAACTTGCATCCAATGCAAACTCGGTCAAAAAATGGAATTTCCAAGAAAATGGCTCTCTTAGCAACAATACATGAGAATGATGGCGTAGATTTATCAATGGTTAAACTTGCCACATACAAATCAGCCTTAAAGAGTGAAGTTTGGTTACATGCAATGAAGGAAAAGTTGTCTGCATTACACTCTCAGGGCACATGGACCTTGGTACCTCTGCCTCCACATAAAAACTTGGTTGGATGTAAATGGGTATTCAAGATTAAGAAGAATGTTGATGGCACTATTGGGAGATATAAGGCTAGGCTAGTTGCTAAAGGTTTTAATAAGGAAGAAGGCATTGATTATGGGGAAACTTTTAGTCCCATAGTTAAACCAACTACTGTGAGACTTGTGTTGGCCTTGGCAGCTAATTTTGGTTGGAAACTCCGGCAATTAAATGTGAAGAATGCATTTCTTCATGGGGTTTTACAGGAGGAGGTTTATATATCTCAACCACCTGGATTTCTTGATTCTTGTCATTCAGATTATGTTTGTAAACTCCATAAGTCTCTGTATGGTCTTAAGCAAGCTCCCCGAGCTTGGAATGAAAAATTCACTAGCTTCCTCCCATCTCTTGGTTTTGATACAACTTATGCAGATTCATCTCTCTTTGTGAAACAAGTTGGTTCTGCAGTTATGATTCTCCTATTATATGTGGATGATGTAATAATTACTGGGAATGCTACTTTTGTTGTTGATGATGTTATTACTGCTTTAACCAAAGAGTTTGAAATCAAGGATTTAGGCTCTCTCCATTACTTTCTGGGGATTCAGATTATTGAACAGGGCAGATGGTTTGCTTCTCTCACAAGCAAAGTATGTTACTGATCTTCTTACAAAAACGGAGATGTTAAAATCTAAATTATGTGCCACTCCTTGTTTACCATATAATAGGTTGCTATTGGATGATGGTCATCCATTCAACAATCCTACACTTTACATAAGCATTGTTGGTGTTTTACAGTATCTCACTTTTACAAGACCGGATATAGCATTTGCAGTCCATCAGGTGTGTCAATTCATGCACAAACCTATGGAATCACACTATATTGCGGTAAAAAGGATCCTCCGATATCTTAAGGGTACTGTCAAGCTTGGGATTAAATATGTGAAAGGTTCTATGGATTTACATGCCTTTTCAAATGCTGATTGGGCTGGTGACCCCAATGACAGGCGATCAACAACAGGTTTTGTGGTCTTTCTTGGTCATAACCCTATCTCTTGGTCTTCTAAGAAGCCGCAAACAGTTTCTCAATCATCCACAGAGGCTGAATACCGAGCCTTATCCACTACTGCAGCTGAACTTGACTAGATTAAACAACTACTTGTGTTTCTCAAAGTTTCAGTTCCTACTCCCACTGTTCTCTTTTGTGATAATATGTCTGCGATAGCATTATCTTGTAATCTAGTGTTGCATCAGCGCACTAAACATATTGAGGTGGATATCCATTTTGTGAGAGAACGAGTTGCTCAAAAGTTACTTCAAGTTCGCTTTGTTATGTCCAGTGACCAGTTTGCTGACATTCTAACCAAGGGACTATTTGCTCCACTATTTCAGACACACTGCAACAACCTCAGGCTCGATTGCTCATCTCCTGAGTTTGAGGGGGGATGTTGAGGATAGTGATCCAATACTTAATAAAATGCCACTTGTCATTAGATGAGAAAGGTTGTTATATTAGGTAGTTACAAGATAGCTTAAGAGATAAGGTTTACTGTGTAAAAGAATATAAGTATGTAATGTTCTTAACAGTAAATGGAATGAAATTCTTGAGTATTGAATATCTCTCGCTTTCTTCTTCTCAAAGCTGTCTTTGTTCTTCTTCTCTTCATTTCTTCTTCTTCATCATATTACAGTAAGGTTTACAAAAACTAGCAAATAATTGTACATGACATGTTAATATGACTCAAATTCCGCAAAAACTCTATATATATGAGTTTTAAATTCGCAGGTTTAACGGGTTGTGTGAATAACAGTTAAATTAACCATTAGTGATCCGTTAGTTAACAAATCATGTTAAAGGATGTTTCAAGTTCAATTAATATACTCCTCACAAGGATAATACTTTTGGCACAAAAGTAGCATCCATAAAACTTGTATGCTTGTGTTATATAAAACAAAGTTAACCTGCACCAGCTGAACCATGGAAATTGTTAGATTCGCATAAATCACTGCAAAAACATAGGTAGATCGATCCACGTCATTCCTTTGTATCATGCTTGAGTGCTCCTTTTAATTGTTAATTACTACTATATTTGATGCTCTTATTTTTAATACAATGTCCCCATATCTTCAAAATCTTAATGTTTGAATGGAGCGAAGTGTCTCTTTCAAGTCCAATATTCTGTTGGTTTGGTGTCTACTAATAATTGGCGATAAGAATAGTATGCGCAACGCACAAATTTTTTTAGAAATCAGCATTTCATCGAAGCTTGGTAGAACTGAGGTTATTTATCAAGTTATATTACATGTCTGTCAATAGATACCAACAATTTTCGAACGAGCATGTTGATTGACAACTTTCAAGGCATCTTAGATTTACAAAAAGTAGAACCCAGCTCTTCCATGAAAGTTTGTGAGCTTCGGGGGTCAGCTGACCCATATGGTCCAAAGGTAAATTCCCCCCTGGAAGCGATATAGTTGTTTATGCCTACTTTAAAACTTATTTCGTTACATCAAACAAGAAATTTCCACTTTGATAAATAAAAGTTGACATCTTTAGTATTATTGATACAGCTTGAGTCGACTCCAAGATCTTATAGATGACATGAGATGTGAAATTTCAACTATTTTTATGCAATTAATTAAAATGAAGATTTTCAAAATCAAACCAAATAATTATTGATATATTGATTCAATATTAATAACATTATCGATCAAATGTTGACGTCTAAATAACATAATTGTTGACATTTCAAATTATTATTTATTATCAAGCTATATATCGAGATCCCGGGTTTTGTGCTTGCCAAACAATCAACACAAAAATTGCTAATTACAAATTACAATAGTGAAATTGGATCCAGACGAACCACCTTTATTTACTACGTTGCTAATCACATCTCGATACATATTGAAACCCCCTTTAGGAACACTTTAGTAATCTAAACGGGAACAAAGGAACACACATTTGTACTATTTACACCAAAAAAAACAAGTGACCTTCAAAAGTAGGCAGTGACCTCATATCTTAGGGTACTCTAAACTGTGTTATTATGCCGGAGGACTAATGGAATGTGAAATAGGTTCTAATCATAGTGGCTCCGGAAGGATCAGAAAGTAGGTGTCTGACGAGGTTCTTTCTCAAGTTATTTGGTGCTAAAACAAACATATACAACGCGAAAAGGATGAGATCAGCCGAGGACAACGTAGAGCCGAGGAAACCCTGCCACATCCTGCAACCGAAGCACAGACATTGATCAATCATTCAAGTTTGTCTAGTTTTTCCAAAGAAACCTGTTCAAGTTTTCTTCGTGAAGCGGAAGATAAAGAAAATTGATCGTACCAGGTGGGTAAGCGGAAGAAAGTGTGAAAGAATATCCTGATGCCCTCGATGTCCTGCTGCAGAATAAGCGCTAGTCCGAAAAGAAAGAATGATCTTTGGCGTTTCCTTTCTTGCGGCCAGAGTGTATTCCATGCTGAAAGCGAAATAGTGTATTGACAGCGAATGATCTTATATAGCAGAAGACACTCGAAACATAGTACGCTAGCTAAGCGGTGATAAGAAAGCGAGCATAAAAACACGATACAGATGGATGTTTAAAGAGAGAAAAATGTAGATGCAGCTCACTCTGTGCCTTGCAAATTAACGAATAAGTGGAAATGTGGATTGGAGCTTTCAAATATCATGACAGGGAATGTGCCGAAAATGTATATGAGGCTCACAACACATAGTTCTTGCAAGTATTTTAGTAATTTTGGTTTGCACAACACATAAAACTGTTCCAAACATACCAAACCAACGCTTACCTAGCATCGAGATGTTCTCGTTACTTATTTGGCGGCTGCGAATGGCCTTATTATGATCTGGCTTCAAAATAGTTGCAATCACAGAAGCGTATTTTGGAGCCTCCGACAAAGACCTTGCAACTGAATATCCTGTTTGATGGTAAAACGTAAGCATCAGTAGATTAAACAATGGCGAACTGATCCGGTGAATTTATTTGGTTTAATCATTACCTGTGGCAGGATGTACCATGCAAGCAGCAGCACCAAATGCTAGGTTCTTTTGCTCTGTATTTGGTAAGGAACCACCAACCGGAATCCAAGACCATTCCTATATAAATTATTGAAAGATTATGCCTTGAATTATGAAGTAAGCAAGACCAAACTCCCGATCAGCTTGATGAGAATGGAGATTAGAAAACTGCGTCAACTTTCAAGATAAATGTGATTGTTGTGCCACTACATGGCGAGGCATGAAGCCTTGTTCGGACATAATTCCAGAACAAAATCGTCGTTCATCTCAGAAGTTGTAAGCAATGTAGTCTGTCATAAGACTTACCTCTTCATAAGTTTTTGTAATACGGATTCCCATTGTCTGTAACCGTGACAAGAGCTTTTTCTTCAATAAATCAAAAGGCATGGCTTCTTTAGAAGCCAAGCAAGTTTCCTGCAAATCCATTTCTCTAAATACTTTGTACACGAATAAGTAATGCAATAAACAAAGTAATGTCCATCGAGCAAACCTCAAAGAACAATCTAGTCGGAGACATGGGCATGACATAAAGAAACGTTGGATATTCTGCTTCTGAAGACCGAACTTTTTGTTTCATGTAGTCTCTATAATCCATGAAAACCATCACTTCGGGATCATATGGGTTACTTTCCACCTGAAATTGTAAGAAAGAGTAGACATAGTAAAAAGTCATCAAACGCGCCGAAAGGAAGTTAAGGAACTAGTCATCCCCGGGTACAGCAAAATTTAGAAACATAATTCCTACCTCAACCTCGATACCATATGCTGTTTGGACAGACACCTTTGGACCACCCACCTCGTACTGCAAAAGCTTCCCCGAAGCAGCTCCTGATGCAACAGTAGCAAGCCTATAATACTAGTTAGATGTTTGAAACAAGGTATGGAAGAAGTAGAACCATCACCAAAAATTTAAACTGAATAAATGCAATTCCATCATACCTGCACGAAACAACAATATTGTGGCCACAGGATACAAGGCTAATCCCATTGCTAGCTTCAACAATACTTTCCACCCTTGAATCGAGGTACGAAACACCTGACTCCACACACCTAATAAAAATTAATACGAATTATGCATCTTCAAAGAATTACAATGCCTGCAAGCGTAAAACGAGTAGACATGTAGTAGAATAGGGTTGTATTTACTTTCTCAAGAGCTCCTCGTGTAGCATGTCTCGACAAACACGACCATAAGCACGATCGATCATAATGGGGTCCGAATCACCGTCAAGATACACTATGGTGTTCTGCCAAACATGCTCAATACACCCTTCTAGTCCAAGATCTGGACATGTAAAAATAGAAGCGAATATTGAATGTGAGCAGAGTTTTGAGTCCTTTGAATTGGGTAGTTCACAAATAACGCAGCGAACAAGATATGGTAGATACCTTTGAATTCATCCTCCCAAACACCATAGTTGTTTGTGAAAGGGAGATCAGGGCCAATAAGCCCAACTTTTAATCCCAACTTGGCTGATTCTGCAGCCAGAGCAAGACCTGCCGGACCACAACCAATCACCACCAAATCCAGAACACTATCTCCTACTGGTATTGGCAGTAGCTGCAAATTAATCCATAAGCAGCATCACAAAATTGGGCTTGGGGTTTCCGGATTTAAAGTTTCCTCCAACATTCATGCCCCAATACAAACGGAAAATATGCGGAAACAGAACCGGTTATAAACTTTTAATCAAAAATAAAACTGGACAGACACCAATCTGACTTTTGCTTGCAAGCGCTTATTCTAACAGGTGTTTTTATTATAAACATATAGAATTTTTATTCAAAATTCAAGTGTTTTACCTGGAAGTGCTTCGTGCAGACAACTCAAAAGTGCTTTTACGTTTTTCTACCAAACATAGTCAAAAGAATACTTTTGTCCGAAGTAATCCACAATAATCTATGTACCATATAAACTACGATGTAGTGTCATTAAAATTCGTAACCGAGTCTATTCGCGCATATTTTCCAAAATATGAATACAAATAAAAACCATGGAAGGAGAGAGACTCTGTGTGAGTTAAAAACCTTTTCAGCGAGCTTGGACTGCTTCTCCATGACCTTTTTCTGCTGCATTTGAACTAAGAGCAGTTCCGGCCCGCCGCCCTTCATGAAATCCTCCTCGTCCGCAAACCCTTCCTTCACCGCCACCCCAACACCGCCCCCTTCGCCTCCTGCACTCGCTCTCACTCGCAGCAGAGAAACCTTGTTGCACAAACCATACCGGAAAAAAGGACCTTCCTTTCCACCCGCCAGTCCTCCTCTTCTCCTCGCCCTCCAGGTCGGGCAAAACGACGCCGTCATTGCTGCAACGCAGTCCATACCGGCTTATATCTCCTACGCGCCTCAGAACTTTCAGGACTCACAACCTGGCATTCATACTGGTTTTTTCCGAAAAAGTTGGAGTCTTTGGGGGACAGAGCAAAAGGGTATTTTGGGGACGTGGATTTTGTGAGCTGAAGTGCCGGAAAATCCACCGGAGACGGAGAGTTTCTGAGAGAGCTGCTGTCACTGCTAAAGCTCAGACTCTGACCGCTTGGAGATAGGGAAGGGGAGTTAATGGTTGGCGTTTTATTTGCTCGTTGCAAAGAAAGTCATCCGAATTTGCCACGTGGATAAACATCATTGGCTGAAACTTCAACTAGGTGTGCCTTATCAATACGGATTGTGTTCCCTTATCAGCTGCCGTTTTGTAAACTTGGGGTGTGTCTGAATTTGCGTGGGTGTGCGTGGGAGTTACATTGCTCATGTAAGATGAGTGATTTCCCTAATCCCCCTACCTACCAACTAATTGATATATTATGCATTGAAGACGGAAAAGTCTTGTATAAAATGTTGAAATTTTTGTCTGTCCATCGTTTAAAAGATTTTCGAGTTAAAATATCTCATGTTTGTATCGTATCATATCACGCTATTCAGTAACAAGTTTATGATCTTAACATTCAGGATGTTTAATGTAGAAATTTTAAGAAAATTTCAGACGAAAATAACATTGACTGTTAAGAGGTGGGTGTTTGAATATGACGGCTCGAGTGGCAGCACAACAAGAAGTGTTGGTGGAGCAGAGAGTTAGCGTGGTTTAGGGTTAGGGTTGAAGGGTTATAATTTGGAGTTTGAATTTCAGAATTTTGATTTGGAAAGGTAGCGGGTGTAGGGTTTGTTTAGCAGGAAAGAAGATTTTTTTTTAAATTGCCAAACTCAAAAGGTCGTCGTTTTGGCCATGTCATTTAAAAAAATAATAAAAAATTGATCTTCTTCTCCAATGAACAAGAGATTTTTCAATGTGATCGGTACAAGGGGTGGTACACCACGTGTCACTAAACAGATAGTGGGATATGTGTGCTAAAAAGTTAATAACTTAAAAAATAAAATTTCCCACCATTTCTATTAAAACACATGGTGTACCACTTGTGTTTCCGTCACAACTAAAAATTTCTCCCAATGAACAAAGGAGGCACTGCCGCAGCCGAAAAACCTAGATCTTTCGCAGGCTTCCCATGGGTCCTTCACATGCGTTCCGTTTGGTCTCCTGAGAGTCCTGAGTCCATATATAGAACTTGCCCTGATGCTATTTATGTGACAGACCAAATGTTTCAACACAATTCAATTGGCGCTCAACAAGAATCATATAGATGTTAGATACAAACAGACATCGCACATGTAAGGACATGTTGAGAATACCGTACATTAGAGATAGAAGTATTGCATATGGTGCTCAAAATATTTTGCATTTGTTCGCCCGTTGTTAATTAGTGCTAGATTCTCACATTCTAATCAATATTAGATGTTTCATGAGAGTGAGGATGACAAGGGATCAAAGGATTGGATTGAGAACGGAAATTCAAACTTGAAACATCTTCTCACGTTAACATATTTATTTCCATTTTTGAAAATGAGAGTGATATGAAATAAATATGATACTCATAACTTATATTCTTATCCTTTACAACTAATCATACCATAAAAAGATAAATACTGGCAAGCAAAGAAGAAAGCTAGCAGCCTCATTGCTCCAAACATTTTCCCATTGAAGCTTCCCTTTTCTCATTATTTCATGTGGCAAGCATCTTTACTCAAAACAATATATTTAATACATTTTAAAAAATAACTTTTGTTTTGTAATTTAAAAAAAAATTACATAGAAGAGGCTTAATTCTTTTTTGTTATTATAAATAGGAGAACAAATTAGTTAAAAATGTCTGATTGCGTCTCGTAACGTACATTTTATAAAAATTTGAAACTTTTTTTCTTCTCTTCCTATTCGACCCCACGTTTTTCCCATATGATGTAAGAGTTGTCCTGCCTTGTCCTACGAATCAGACTAGCCTACCGAAGTTTTTATACAACCGGGCCTATGAGTTGTGTAGGGAGTCCTGATCAAAACGGCGCCGTTTAAGTGCGGTCTATGATTCAATATGTAGTTGAAGAAGTGGTACGAAAGCCAACCCTCGTTTTTGAGAACGAAAACGTGAAAGCTTCTTCGCGGCAGTCACAGGCTCTGTGCTGCTGATACCTGATACAGAGAGAGAGAGAGAGAGAGAGAGATGGGAAATCCGAAGCAAAAATGGACGGTGGAGGAAGAAGAAGCTCTGAGAGCGGGGGTTAGGAAACACGGCACTGGCAAGTGGAAGGACATCCAGAAGGACCCCGAGTTCAACCCCTTTCTCTCTTCTCGCTCCAATATTGATCTCAAGGTCTCTCTCGATATTTATGTATAATATATATATCGCTATGTGTATATGGAAATTCCAGAATTTAAATATACTGCATATTGTGGTGGTTGTTTTCGAATGTTTTGTGCTGTTGAAATAATGGGTTTGATTGTTTTTATTTTTATTTTTTTGGATCAAATGAGATATTACTGAATGCAAATTGCCTGGTCTACATCAAAATTAATTACAATGATGATGCATGGCCGAGTCTGAATTTGTGGAGTTTTGGATTAAAGTGGTGAACCCGTTAGAGCTACGAATAGCTAATTGTTTCTGGCATAGTGATTGTCGATTCAGGACTTTGATTCGAAATTCGCTCACTTATCGGAAAGTTGGAAGCCGCTCCTTGAGTTACTTGATTTTCCAATTTTCCTCATCAGTTGGCTAAATGTTATTTATTCTTGTTTTGAATTTTGAGAATGGTGTGCGAAAATCGTTGGAAGGCGTAATTTTGTGTTGAAAGCATTTCAGATTCGCCAATTCGCCCGCCTGTTGCGGAATTCTATTTGAATGAACTAATATTGCTTTATATCAGAACAATTGGTAGACTGTATCTAATGTGGTATGAAACATTTTCTAGATGATTACTATGTCTATGGTTTGTGTTCAAATTGATTTTTGCTTGTATAGGACAAATGGAGGAATATGACTGTTAGTAGCACGGGGCCTCGGGAAAAATCAAGGCCCAAAGCAAGAACAAACCCAGATGTTGCTGTTGCTTCAGTATCCGTTCCCCAGACTTCTTCTGCTGCTCCAGTCAGACGCGATTCACCGGCAGCAGCAGCAGCAACCCCAGCTAGACGTGATTCACCAGCGGCAGCCCCAGTCGGACTTGATTCACCAGCGGCAGCCCCAGTCGGACGTGATTCACTAGCAGAAGCTCCAGTCAGGCGCGATGCACCAGCGGCAACTCCATTCAAACGCGAGCCATCAACAGAAACTCCAGTCAGACGCGATACAACTCCAGTTGCGGATGATTCCTCGACTGGCTTATCTGATGCAATACCTGCTCCAGTGTATGAATCTTTTTGTTCCTTGCCTTTGTCTTTTATCAATACAATAGAAATCATATGTGGCTACTACATGGGGTTTTCGCAGAATGTATTTGCAGTTATACATTCTGCGAAAAACCCATAGGAGGCATTATGAGTGGAAAAAACAATTAGAATGTGGAATGACATAACTCTTTAGGCTCTTATAGACTGGCACAATTATGGGGCGGGGGAAACTGACTAATCAGTTAGGGTAAAGGGGAGGAGTTGATAGGTGATGGTGCCAAGGTTTCTTTGATTAATAACTAGATGTCAGGTGATCATCTTTTTAAACATTATAATCATACTAAGTTGATAAGGTTTCTGACCTCTTAGCTTTGTACGCTTTCCTCTTGCATGCAATAAGAATGCATGGTTTCATGGCATAGTTTCTTAGACAACCTCAATGAGGCAATGAAGAAATACCCAAACTAATAGAAGGTGCAATTCTGGTGCATACGGAACTCTATTATCATAATCTGTACTGTAGTACTGTTTTCTGTGGTAATATTTACACTGATGCAATAATTAGCCTAGTGAGCAGATCTTGCTTTGATCTTTTCCCGGAACCATATCACATGATGCTTTAGTTTCATCTCAGCCATAAATCCTATGCTTTATTACTTTTGATCCTCTCATGTCAAACATAGCATCTCTTGGTTACAATTAAGAACACAGTATATTGAATGGTTTATTTGTACATTGTGGTTTTTATGTCTACAGTCATTATCCATTTCATTTTATCAATTTCTGTACCTCCAATAGCCAGACTGCTTTTATTATTGTTATCATTTTTGTACGAGTTATTTTATTTTTTGAATTTCATCTTGGTCAATCATTTTCTTCTATTATTAGGTGCAATGCAATGATTTTCGAAGCACTTGCTGCCACGACAGATCCAAATGGATTGGACACTAGTGCTATTGCTAGCTTTATTGAGGTATGTCTGAAATTTATGCTCTCTTCTTTTATTTCTTAGAAATGAAATTAAAAGAATCGTTGAGACTTTGTTAATTGATTCACTGCGGAGGAAGTTGTATATTAGCATGTTGAAGGGAGTAATATTGTCAATAATGATAATAGTTGTATAAACTCTTGAAGGGAAGTAATATTGTCACGGAGGATAATAGTTTGCTCCTAGATAACCTCTTGTAGATTTATGTTTCAATTAATCATGGTACACCACGTGTTCCTATGCTAGAGCTACGAAAAACATCGACTTTGTTTTACTTCTTGAAAATATAGCATTTTGTAGAATATCAATGGACCTTTTCTGTCTCATATTTGTTACTTTATAGATAATCATAATACCTAAATCTAAGTTAGTTTTTCAATACCTGTCGAGCTCATTATATTTGGGTTACCTTCAGAAATATCTCTTATACTTCTTTTTGCTGGTGAGAACGAGATTGAAAGAATTTACGAAGAAAAGCTTCCAATTCATAGTTGATGTCTCTGATGAAGTTACGCTAAATTGTGATTTTCACGTTTTATGACCACTCAATTCTCATGACAAAATGACTCCTGCAGCAAAGGAATGAGGTCCCCCAAAATTTTAGAAGGTCATTAACTGGTAGGTTGAGAAGGCTGGTTCAGCAAGACAAACTTGAAAAGGTGATTGCTTGAATGTGATGCTTGATATTTCTAATATTTTTAGCTCAAATTATTCACTCGATATTTCTAACCCAGGATTAATCTGGCTCTATCGATGTTTGTTTCCCAAGCTTTGCTTTTTACGGACTTTTTGCCAGATTACTTTGCATGCTGAAATCAATATTGAATATCAGCTTATATAAATTACCATGTCATCCTAATGCAGATTCAACAGTGCTACAAGGTGAAAACCGATCCCTTGAGTGTGATGAAAGCACCTGCCCCGATGCAAAATGACATCCAACCAAAGCAATCGCAGAGTCCAGTATATGTGACCGTTGGTAGTGATACGTTGGAGGAATCGGCACGGGCTGCTGCACAGAGCATTGCCGAAGCAGAATACAAATCATATCTGGCAGCAGAACAAATGAAAGAGGCAGAGAGGATTTCTTTCATGGTTGAAGACACAGAATCAATGCTGCTGTTAGCAAACGAGATTTTGGAGCAATGTAATATCCAAAACTCCGAATTGTTTTCACCTATTGCATAGATTTTCCACTTCCTTTTGACTATATGTTGACGATTTCCGAATTTGACAGGTTCAGAAGGTGAAGTCGTGATGGTGGGGTGAGATACAATCCTATACCGTTTGTAAAGTTTCTTCGCCATACTTCCTTTCGCTAGTGAGGTGCAACCGAAGCGAAAATATATTTTGCTCATTTTGCTAATAATAGTAGTTATACAGCCACTTCAGACTGGATCTGTTGGTGATATGGAGAATTGTTCTTGAATTATCTATCAGAGATCACACGCTCTTGTATTTTTTGTGGTACGGAAATATCATTGGTTTTAAGTGATGTAATTTGATGATTCCACCTAATTAAGCTATAGCTTTACAGTCATTAAACACTTGTTTTGTGGATTTGTTTTTGTCGGACGCCACTATCACACTACAGTCTAGTCCTCCTCACCTGTAAGCGGAAGGTCTCGTGTTCACTTTACATGAATGACGAGTTTGATGCCTAACTGGGCGGCTTAACCCAAATCCTTCCCCGAGTAGAATGTTAGGAAATTGTTATCATTCGTGCCTCGGGATGACTTTTCGAGAGTGAAGAGTGTTTTACTCATGTACCCGAGAACCGAGGCTCGATTTCCTCTCCCCGCCATCAACGTGCCATCATGCAGAGGGGGAGGATGAATGAAATGCAGAAACATATTCAAGGTATAAACTCAATTTTTGCTCCAAAATAACCATTTCAATTGCAAACACCAAAGAGTGTTTACTGTATAAGCATTTGCTTACCCATCTCAACAGTTTCATAAACACATATGTAATGCTTTTCAAAAAAGACCTAATCGGATAAATGATACTTGTGGGTGACAAGATAATCGGAAGATGACCCAGTGAGAAAAAAAATAGAATTTAAACCCTCGTGGTGTAGTCTGTTAGTAAATTTAGTCCAAAAGTAATTTTTCCGTTAAATTACATTTTTATCATGTATTTAACAAACATTTAATAAAATTATTTTTGGACTAAATTTGTTAACAATACCACCACAAAAGCTTAAATCCTATTTTCTTTCTTTTCGTTTTTACCATGAAACATATCTTCCAATTACTTTAGCACCACCGTTTATCCAATTAGGCCTTCAAAAAATACAATCCTCAAATCAAGCACAACCACAAATAAATAAAGATTAAGCCTCCTCAATTTCACACTAATTAGTTTTAATTTTGTCGGTAGAAAGAAGAAACAGACAAATAAAAAGCCAGCCACCAATTATTTGGGCCAGGTTTCAAGGACCCGAGTGAACTCGTCCAAGCACTTGTTGTTCAACTCTACATTGCCAAATATCTCCTTCATGGCCCGTGCATTTGACCTTATGGACTCACCTTCTTTCTCCACCATCACTCGCCCAATCAACTCGGCCACCGAGTCACTCGTAAACGACCCGTCTTGCTCGTCCCTCGGTATCTCCAACCCGACCTGCTTATCGTGCATTAGTCTCGCGATCAACCCTTGGTCGGAATTAGCACCCGAAAACAAAATCAAAGCCCGCCCGTACCCTAGTGCCTCGACAACTGAACTCCAACCACAATGAGTTAGGAAACCTCCGATCGAAATATGACCTAGAATCTTAAGTTGTGGGGCCCAACCTCTCAAGACCAAGCCTCGATCCTCTACTCGTGTTTCAAACCCGAGTGGAATTATATCGGAGCCCAACACGCCCTCCACCAACGGGCGATTGTTGACCACCCAAATAAAGGGCAACCCGGATTTCTCTATCCCATGTGCCAACTCGTGCATCAACTCTTGACTCAGAGTCACCTCGGTGCCGAGGGCGATGTAAACCACCGAGTTCGGTTTCTTACTTTCGAGCCACTCTCTCAACACTTCCCACTTGTCATCCCCTCGATCGTTAGCGACGCCATGCTGATGTGGTGCTGAGCCAGGCGGAAGCAGCCCGAGTGGAACAACGGGTTTGCCGTAGATCTTCCTGAGCAAACTCACCGCGTCAGATTCGAACTCGGTGCAGCTCCGCATAGTCACAAAATTACAATCTTGAATCGAACCCGCGAGTCTCTGAAAATCGGAGACCTCATCGTCCATGCAATCCCAGTGGCTCACCATCTCATGCTGCTTAAAAGCAACGTTGGAAGGATAGTCGACCCACTCGGGGACGACCGTAAAGTCCTCCGGTCGCCTGCGTTTATCGCCGAGTAACTCGGTCGGAGGACCCAAGAAAGCCAAGGTACTGGCGTTGGTGATGTTGAAGTAGACCGAGTTGACTCCCAGCTGAGTGGCGACTCTGGGCATCCAGTAGCAAATGATGTCATGGACGACCCAGTTGACGCTCGAGTGTTGGATGAAATGCATGACTGAAGGCTTGAGCAAGTCGTATGCTTTTTTGAGGTAAGGGACTTTGTTGATTGGTAGCTCGGAGGTGGACTCAACGGATTCCGGTAAGCCGTCGACGGCGGGGAGAGGAAGCTCGACGAAATTGATGAGCGGGGAAAAGGAGGAGGATCGGAGGCGATTGATGTTTTTGGGGGTGGAGATGAAAGAGATTTGGTGACCCTTTTGAGCTAAGAACTTGGAGACCTCCAGAAATGGCATTAGGTGTCCGTAGGCTAGCCATGGGAACATGGCTATGTGAAGTTTCTTCTGATCTTTGCTCTCCATGTGTTGGATGAATTGTGTATGAGAGGAGATATACTCTCAGGCTTTTGATATCACAAGTTTTACTTAAAGGGCTGCAGGTAAGGTAGCTTTTGGCTAAATTATTGGATTTCTTATGGTGTGAGAGATTAATTAACATCTAAACAATTAATTAATCACTCATGGCGCATGTGATTAATATTTGGTGGTTAGTTTAATGGTAAAAGGAGGTATTAGATTAGTGTTAATATGATTAAACTAAGTATGAGATTAGTCCAGATCCCGAAATGATGAACTGTTAATGATGAAACTACCAACTGATCATTTAAAAAATATATATATATATTTATATAAAAAGTACGAAATTATATTCTATATATACTAAAATCCAAACATCTGGTTACTCTTCTAGGGTAGTGTGCTGACCAAAATGCCCCTCAAGTTAATCTTCAGCCATTACTTTTTGTCTTTTAGTACAGTAAAATTCCGAATTTGCCCTTAATATTCACCTGTTCTTCCATCTATGGATTTTTTTTTTAATTTTGTAAACCCATGTATAGGGCAGACACAAAAATATTTAAAAAATGTGATTAAAACCAGGCCACGTGGTTGATGGCACAACAAACAATAAAAATTTATACCTTCTTAATTTTTTAAACCAGTGTATAGCTGGTGGGAAGACAAAAAAAAATATTAAAAAAAATGTGATTAAAACCGGGCCACATGGTTTGTGCCACTACAAACAATAAATATTTACACTGTATAGCTGGTAGGAAGACCAAAAAAATATTAAAAAATATGTACACTCATTTGTTGCTACATCCGAAGCCTTTGATAAAAAGGAAAACTAACGAAAAGGTTTGAAAATTTTGAGCTTTAACGATAAGGATAAAATAAAGGGTAAAATGAATAGTACCATATTTGAGTTTGTAGTGTAAAAATATGATTTTTTTATTAATGTAAACAGTACTGCGAATTTTTCGTTAAAATTTTCTCGAGAAAAAACCAAAAGAAAAAAGCTAACTACAAAGAGATAATAAATGCAAAAACCCACGTGTTGATCGTCCCCTTCCATTTCAGAGAAAGACGGAGGAAAAGAGGGATGCGATTGCACTTGAGTGTAGGTGGGCACGGGCTGGCCCGGCCCCAAATTTGGAGGGATCGGACCGGATCCGTTTAAAAAGAAAACAGAACCGGGCGGCCGGGTATCGTAAATCTGATCATTAGAACCGGACCTAACTCGGCCTGTTTAAAACGGGCCGGTTCAGGACGGTCCACAGATCCTTTTTTTTTAAACTTTTTTTTTCCGGTTTTGAACCCCTCTCGGACTCGCTATCCTCCAGAATCCTAGATCTTCGACTCGGACACCAGAACCAAAAACCAATTGTTTTAAAACCTCAATTCTCAAACCAAACAAACAAAAAAAAATCAAAAAAATCACAAGGCTGGGGGAGAGAGAGATCGAGAGGGATGAGGTTGAGAATCGACAGATCCAAGGTAAATTTAAGGTCTTTGTTTTTGTTTTTTCTGCGGATCTGCAGGTTGGGACAAATTTTTTGTGAAATTGGTGACTAATCGCATGCTGCCTCTTCAGATTATTGACAAAGAAAATTATATTGAGCTTGGGTATGTTTTACAACAACTACGTGTAATTTTCGATTCTCAGTTTGTATTTGTTTGAAAGGAACCCTGAAAAAAACTGTGGCAATTTGGTTCTCTGTTGTGTTTATGCTGGCTGTAACAAATTGGTTTACCGTGTGTATAATTTTTTGCTACAAAATTGTATTTGTTTGAAAGAAACCCTGATAATTTGGATGTGTCTTGAGTTAATGCGTTGTGCATTGAGTTGATACCATTTTTCGCCATGCTTCTGATTGGTAAGTGTTGTGGTACTTTCTAATCGTTCTTAAAAAAAAAAGATTCAATTTGTTTTCCAATTATTTTTTAGAGTTGTTTTCGTTATTGGTTTAAATCAATGTCCAGAAACCAAAAAGCTTTCAAAAGCAAAGTATTTAACATCACTTAGGGTGCGTTTGTTGCACCGGACTGTCTCGGACTGGACTAGCTGCCGGGACTAAGCTGGACTGGCTTAGACTGGACTAAGCTGGACTAACTTAGTGAAGCATTTGGTGTAATGTCGGACTAAGAAGCAGGATAAGAAAAACAATACTGTTCACCAGATTTGTGTTTGCTTAGACTAGGACTACAAATTTTTGCCATTGTGTAATAGAGTAATGCTACAAATCTCATGATATGGGTTAATTGGAGCATATTTTTGCCATGTATATTATGAATCTTAAAAAAAATTGACAATTGTTTTGTTTCTATTACCTGCTAATAGAATTGGGTTTAATTTGCAAATGTAGCTTGGTTTAAACTCTATCACCCAACAGAAGAAAAATAATAGTGCCCAATACATGCAACTTCAACAAATACAAGTACATAAGAAGATCTCCATAATTTAGAAAATCCTAGTTAACATTAGTTAACATTAGCCAAAATAGATCTCTATAATTTACAAAATGGCTAGTTAACATAAGCCAAAATACTAGTGCAAAGCTAAGTTATAAGCCATAACATAAGATTGTATGATTAATAAAATACATCCATGTTAACATTAATAAAATACATCCATGTTAACATTAGCCAAAATCCTCATCCGCTTGCGTTGTCGCTTAAAAGCTTTTGGACGAACACTTTCTTGAGTTCCGGTTTGATTGCCCTGAACACTCCCACATTTTTTTGTTTATCCAAAATAAGAGACAATGCATCAATTTGATCCATAGGAGAGAGACCCATTGCTTCAAGTTCATTAGTTATGTCAGTATGATCTGCAGTACCTTGAACTAAAGCTTCAGTTACCATTTGCATCCTCTTCCCACTTTCAACATAAAAATCTTTCAGTCCACTGATAATTGTCTCGGTTCCATCACTTGAACTTCCCACAGTTCTTTTCCTCTTTTTTTGGCTATTTTCAGATGGGGTGCTTTGTTGGCTTTGTTGGTTCATTGAAGAAACAAAATTTTCATCTCCAATATCACTTTCACCAACATGATCATGACTTTGTTCCTCCACCATTTGAGCAGGGGTTTCGGCTACATTACCCGTAGCCCGATCTTTTCCAAATATATATGCAAATCTATCAAACAGTGGAAAATGTTTGCTTCTCCGTCCATCGGCTTCTTTATTTCTCTAAGATTATATCAACATAGCAAAACTAAAATTTAGCATGCGTAACAAATATAGCAGCAAGAATATAACTAATGTATAAATAAAATAGGATATGAACCTGCACATAAGTTTGCCATGCGTCATCACTGTCAACTTCAACGCACTTTTTGACATCATTCCATGCAAATCCACTTGTGTTTATCATGTCAACGACCATACTATATGTTTTTTTCCATTTCTTCAACTTGGACTCAATATGTGGATTTGCCTTAATATTTGAATGAGGACATAAAACATTGACAGCTTTTGCTATTTCAACCAAAGTACCTTGTTTGAAAGCACCGGTGTCACACCGTTGCTTCCAAGCAACAAAATCCTCAAGAACTCCTAGTAATACTTCTTCCTCAAATGCTTCCCATTTACGCCTTCTTCCTTTTGGCTCTTGAGTAGCATTCAAAATATTTTCGTTATCCATACCTAAACAAAAAATATTTTAATGAAGGAAAATACCATACAAATAATCAATTTGCATAATATCCAATCAACTTGCATAATATCCAATTAATTTGCATACCATCCAATCATTGTGCTAATATCTAACAAATGCATGATAAAAATGAATACTAAAATAAAATGTTATCATTAACACATATAGCTAGTTCGGTTGCTGGTTCCTAATTGCTCTCCACTCATTATACATTTCCTGAGCTATGTCATTCCTCATTGCAGTCCACTGGTCAAATGTTTGAACACTACCAACATATTCACCTTCTTCTGTATTTTGTCCATCTTCTATTATTGGCAAATTCTCCATTGAATCTACATACATCTCTTGCCTAATAAGATTGTGTAGTAGGCAACAAGCGGTAATTATTCGACCTTGTGTCCTTATCGGATAGAAAGATGGACTCCTTAGTATCGACCACCTTCCTTTTAGCAAGCCAAAACAGCGTTCAATTACATTCCTTGCCTTAGAATGCTTCATGTTAAAATATTCTTCCTTATTAGAAGGTGTTCGTCTCTCCCATTCAGATAAATGATAAGGTATTCCTCTATAGGGTGCAAGGAATCCTTCACCATTTGTATAACCACCATCTACAAGGTAATAATAACCTGATGAAAAAAAAACAGACCTTATTAGTGTTTTGTAGTTGACAAACAGAACTAGACCTAACTTACAAAGTTGAGACTAAGTAATAGTCTTACCCGCTGGTACCTTAAAACCATTAGGCCTAGTAATTGCATCATGTAGCACTCTAGAGTCTGATGCGGAACCCTCCCACCCCGGAAACACATATATGAACTGCATATCTCCTGAACACACACCTAACACATTAGTTGCGACTCGACCCTTTCTTGTTCGGTATCTTGGTTTGTCAATTTCAGGTACATGCACATCAATGTGTGTTCCATCCAATGCTCCCAAGCAATTCTTAAAAAAAAAAAAAGTTTTTGTTAATTTATACAAAGGGAATGAAGAGTTAAAGATTAGGGAAAATGAAAAAAAAATTCTCATCATACCTTAAAACATCGCCACCTAGGATCTGTAGAATCAATAGGCACATGCTGAGGGACTTTTAGTAGGATACCTTGTAATCGTAAAATTCCTTGCAATACGCTATTGAAATACCTACTTATAGTTTCTCCCGACCTATAAAATCTACCGCCAACACTACGATTCTTAGTATGATGTGCTAATATTTGTAAAGTCATACACACATGCTCCTCTACAGACACCAAACCATCAGTTTTTACCCTCCCATCTTGACGAAGTAAGTCACATAATATGCCAAAAGTCCTTCTATCCATTCTCAATTCGTTGACACATTCAGTATCAGTATTCCCTATTATACCATTCAGATAACACAAACTAATATCTCGTATAATAAGTGAACGGTTAGTCAATGTGGGTCGTTCAACATGTCTCTGTTTGCCACGTAGCATCATCAACACAAGAATCGTACAAATGCAAATTGTCTCCAAATAAGACATCTCTAACAATAAGATCAATAAAAGCTTCCTTCGATCCATATCTATCCAAACAAAAACAAAAACAAAAAAACAAATTAACTAGATCATTATATATGTAATATTTACTGTTATTAAGGGTGATGGAAATGAAGTGATTATGATACGAAATGAACTAGATCAAAGTAACTAGCGAAGTCACAATCCGAGGCATCAAATATACAGGTGGCGTTGAAAAAAAAAAAGTTATCATTAACCCGAGGCAACAAATATACAGGTGGCGTTGAAAAAAAATGTTCTACTCTTATACATCTATAAACATGTGTCTAAGAACACTAGTATGAGGATTGCTATCATTGCTAGGCATTGCATGTGAAGAGGGAAATTAAAGGACACCTGTAATGCAGTAGCCTTAGCCTTAGCCTTCCGTTTATGCTCTTCTTCTTTGCAACCAACAACCACAAAAAATTGCAATTCAGCATCAACCCCACACAATACAAAACATTCACATTGTAATATCATGGTTATAAACCAAGTACACACACACACACTGCATACATACACACACACACACACACACACTGCATACATACATACACACACTGCATACACTGCATACACACACACACACACTGCATACATACATACACATACACACACACTGCATACACACACACACTGCATACACACTGCATACATACATACACACACTGCATGCACTGCATACACACACACACACACACTGCATACATACATACACACACACACACACTGCATACACACTGCATACATACATACACACACTGCATACACTGCATACACACACACACACACACACACTGCACACACACACACTGCATACACACTGCACACACACACACTGCATACATACTGCATACACACTGCACACATACACTGCATACACACACTGCATACATACTGCACACACACACTGCACACACACTGCATACACACACACATATTGCATACATACACACACACACACTGCACACACACACTGCATACATACTGCATACACACTGCACACACACACACACTGCATACACACACTGCATACACACACACACACACTGCATACACACACACACACTGCATACACACACACACACACACTGCATACACTGCATACACACACACTGCACACACACTGCACACACACTACATACATACTGCATACACACTGCATACACACTGCACACACACTGCATACATACTGCATACATATTGCATACATACTGCATACACACTGCACACACACACTGCACACACACACACCCCCCCCACGTTAATGAGTGCACAAACACACACACACACAGAGTACACTTACACACACATAGTACACACTCACACACACACGGAGAACTTACATACACAAACACACACAAACACACACCCACACACTCACACACACACACACTCACTCACACACTCACACTCACACTCACAGTACACACTCACACACTCACACACACACGGAGAACTTACATACACAAACACACACACACCCCCCCCCCCACGTTAATGAGTACACAAACACACACACACACCCTCACACACTCACACTCACAGTACACACTCACACACACACGGAGAACTTACATACACAAACACACACAAACACACACTCACACACACACACACTCACTCACACACTCACACTCACACTCACAGTACACACTCACACACTCACACACACACGGAGAACTTACATACACAAACACACACTCACACACACACACTCACTCACACACTCACACTCACACTCACAGTACACACTCACACACTCACACACACACGGAGAACTTACATACACAAACACACACACACAATACACACACACACCCCCCCCCCCACGTTAATGAGTACACAAACACACACACAGAGTACACAAACACACACACACACACACGGTACACTTACACACACACAATACACTCACACACTCACACACACACGGAGAACTTACATACACAAACACACACAAACACATAAAATCGAGAAGAGGAAACTCTTCTGTACGAACTCATCAATTCATCCTAATTTGGCAGATAGAAACATACAGTGAAACAGGTGCTTGGAGAGAGTATGCTTGGAGACGAGGATTTTTGGTACTGACATACACATAAATTATACACACACACAGAGACACACACACAGAAACACACACACACACACGCACAGAGTACTCCCATTGTTGAAACCCCAATTTTTAAAAATCGAAAACAACATGTGGGTAGGACTTCCAAGTTTTACAACATTGACATCCTAAATTCCCAAGTTCCATCTCATCTTATGAAAAGCCCAAATCCTAATTTCAATTTCACCTAAATATCAAAACCCTAATTTATTCAAGTGCAGATCTCTATGATTCAAAAATTATCAAACCCAAAACAATCAAATCACATAAAACTCAGTAAAATTACCATCTGCAACACAAATACATGCAATTAATAGAAGAATCGAAGTTTACCGTACAACTCAGATGAGGCGAGCAGATGCAGAGACAGGAAGACGCTCAGATGAGGGTAAGGAGGACGAAGATGAGAGAGCACGGCAACGAAGATGAGAGGGAACGTAGAGATGAGGACGAAGGGAAAACAGGACGAAGGGAAGGCAGAAACTCTCTCGGTTTGCTCTGGCTTACGAATCCACTGGGCTTTGGGGTTGCTCGCGAAGACCACCTAAGGAGGTCCTTAGTCCAAGCGAGTCCGGGTTAAGCTCATTAAAGCTAATCCGGTTGCACACCAAACACAGGACTATAGTCTAGTCCAGTCCAAGCCTTGCTAATCATGTCAAACAAACGTGCCCTTAAGGGTTTTGCAGAGGTTTAAAAGCTTGAATGCTTAATTAAAGTTTTGTTTAGATCAATTTACAGAGACGAAAAAGGTTTGAAAAGGAAAGTATTTAAGATTGCTTGAAGCTTTTACACAAGTTTAAAAGCTTGAGTGACTAATTAAAGCTAATTATGAATTCAACCATATTTTACTTAAGTTAATCAATCATGTAACTACTGAAAGTATGTGATTCAGTTACCTTTCTGAAAATTAGTACTTTTCCTTTTTATTAAGGATCAAGAACAATCATGCTATCAATTTTTCTCAATGATGAGGCATTTCATTCTCTTTCGTTGTCAAATAGTGTTCTCTGGTGGTTGCAAAGTAATACATATGTATATAGAGCAGGTCATTAATAAACAATCTGTTTGGTTCTAATTTATATACAGACTATCTTCTATTTATCTAATCTAAATACATGGCCAATTGCTTGCCTACACATTGAGAGGTTAAGTGATGTAATTTGATGATTCCACCTAATTAAGCTATAGCTTTACAGTCATTAAACACTCGTTTTGTAGATTTGTTTTTGTCGGACGCCACTATCACACTACAGTCTAGTCCTCCTCACATGTAAGCGGAAGGTCTCGTGTTCACCTTACATGAATGACGAGTTTGATGCCTAACTGGGCGGCTTAACCCAAATCCTTCCCCGAGTAGAATGTTAGGAAATTGTTATCATTCGTGCCTCAGGATGACTTTTTGAGAGTGAAGAGTGTTTTACTCATGTACCCGAGAACCGAGGCTCGATTTCCTCTCCCCGCCATCAACGTGCCATCATGCAGAGGGGGAGGATGAATGAAATGCAGAAACATATTCAAGGTATAAACTCAATTTTTGCTCCAAAATAACCATTTCAATTGCAAACACCAAAGAGTGTTTACTGTATAAGCATTTGCTTACCCATCTCAACAGTTTCATAAACACATATGTAATGCTTTTCAAAAAAGACCTAATCGGATAAATGGTACTTGTGGGTGACAAGATAATCGGAAGATGACCCAGTGAGAAAAAAAATAGAATTTAAACCCTCGTGGTGTAGTCTGTTAGTAAATTTAGTCCAAAAATAATTTTTCCGTTAAATTACATTTTTATCATGTGTTTAACAAACATTTAATAAAATTATTTTTGGACTAAATTTGTTAACAATACCACCACAAAAGCTTAAATCCTATTTTCTTTCTTTTCGTTTTTACCATGAAACATATCTTCCAATTACTTTAGCACCACCGTTTATCCAATTAGGCCTTCAAAAAATACAATCCTCAAATCAAGCACAACCACAAATAAATAAAGATTAAGCCTCCTCAATTTCACACTAATTAGTTTTAATTTTGTCGGTAGAAAGAAGAAACAGACAAATAAAAAGCCAGCCACCAATTATTTGGGCCAGGTTTCAAGGACCCGAGTGAACTCGTCCAAGCACTTGTTGTTCAACTCTACATTGCCAAATATCTCCTTCATGGCCCGTGCATTTGACCTTATGGACTCACCTTCTTTCTCCACCATCACTCGCCCAATCAACTCGGCCACCGAGTCACTCGTAAACGACCCGTCTTGCTCGTCCCTCGGTATCTCCAACCCGACCTGCTTATCGTGCATTAGTCTCGCGATCAACCCTTGGTCGGAATTAGCACCCGAAAACAAAATCAAAGCCCGCCCGTACCCTAGTGCCTCGACAACTGAACTCCAACCACAATGAGTTAGGAAACCTCCGATCGAAATATGACCTAGAATCTTAAGTTGTGGGGCCCAACCTCTCAAGACCAAGCCTCGATCCTCTACTCGTGTTTCAAACCCGAGTGGAATTATATCGGAGCCCAACACGCCCTCCACCAACGGGCGATTGTTGACCACCCAAATAAAGGGCAACCCGGATTTCTCTATCCCATGTGCCAACTCGTGCATCAACTCTTGACTCAGAGTCACCTCGGTGCCGAGGGCGATGTAAACCACCGAGTTCGGTTTCTTACTTTCGAGCCACTCTCTCAACACTTCCCACTTGTCATCCCCTCGATCGTTAGCGACGCCATGCTGATGTGGTGCTGAGCCAGGCGGAAGCAGCCCGAGTGGAACAACGGGTTTGCCGTAGATCTTCCTGAGCAAACTCACCGCGTCAGATTCGAACTCGGTGCAGCTCCGCATAGTCACAAAATTACAATCTTGAATCGAACCCGCGAGTCTCTGAAAATCGGAGACCTCATCGTCCATGCAATCCCAGTGGCTCACCATCTCATGCTGCTTAAAAGCAACGTTGGAAGGATAGTCGACCCACTCGGGGACGACCGTAAAGTCCTCCGGTCGCCTGCGTTTATCGCCGAGTAACTCGGTCGGAGGACCCAAGAAAGCCAAGGTACTGGCGTTGGTGATGTTGAAGTAGACCGAGTTGACTCCCAGCTGAGTGGCGACTCTGGGCATCCAGTAGCAAATGATGTCATGGACGACCCAGTTGACGCTCGAGTGTTGGATGAAATGCGTGACTGAAGGCTTAAGCAAGTCGTATGCTTTTTTGAGGTAAGGGACTTTGTTGATTGGTAGCTCGGAGGTGGACTCAACGGATTCCGGTAAGCCGTCGACGGCGGGGAGAGGAAGCTCGACGAAATTGATGAGCGGGGAAAAGGAGGAGGATCGGAGGCGATTGATGTTTTTGGGGGTGGAGATGAAAGAGATTTGGTGACCCTTTTGAGCTAAGAACTTGGAGACCTCCAGAAATGGCATTAGGTGTCCGTAGGCTAGCCATGGGAGGGAACATGGCTATGTGAAGTTTCTTCTGATCTTTGCTCTCCATGTGTTAGAGGAATTGTGTATGAGAGGAGATATACTCTCAGGCTTTTGATATCACAAGTTTTACTTAAAGGGCTGCAGGTAAGGTAGCTTTTGGCTAAATTATTGGATGGACAAGGATTGTCTGCGCCCTTCACTTCCGATGTTCTTCTTGCCTTTTTGTTTTGTTTTGTTCTGTGTGGTAACGATTAAGGGGTTGTTTGGAAGTGAATGCTTAAAAAAAAAAGCACCCATGAATAAAAGTTGTGAGGGTTTTAGGTGTTTGGTAAACTGAAAAAAAAATGCTTATTTTGGAAGCTGCTGTGAGAATAAGTTGAAATTAAAGGAAAAAGCTGAAGTTGCTATTTGCAGCTTTGGAAAACTGGCTTTTTTTCAAAGCACACGGAGCTACAAAAAAGTATCTTGTGTGTCAACTTACATGAATGACGAGCTTGATGCCTAATTGGGTGCCTTAACCCAAGTCCTTCTCCAGTAGAATGTTAGGAATTTGTTATCATTCGTGCCTCATGATGACTTTTAGAGAGTGAAGAGTGTTTTACTCGTAACCGAGATTCTGGGCTCGATTTCTTCTCCCCGCCATTGCGTGCCATCACGCTGCGGGGAAGGATGAATGAAATGCAGAAACATGTTCAAGATATAAACTCAGAACTCATTTAGATGTGCTTTTAAAATAACTGAAATCATTTTTGATAAAAATGTTTTTGAAACCAATCCTTAATAAAAATACAAGTAAATCCTAAAGTACGTCCTTGAAGAAGCATATAATTGATGTTTTTTGCAAAAAACACTTAAAGTACATTTGAAACCCAAAAATATTTTCTTTAAAAACGTTTTCAGTCATTTTAAAAGCACATCCAAACGAGCCATCCATCTTGCTCTAAAATAACCATTTCAACTGCAAACACCAAACAGTGTTTACTGTATAAGCATTTGCTTACAGGTAAGATACCCATAACATTTAGGTCTCTAAAATGCATTGCAAAATCTCATATTCTTTGATGATAGTCCAAAGGAGCAAAGGCAAATGAAAGACAACAGCTAACCACGAAAAAAGGACGGAAAATAAGAAACAGGAATGATTTGTCAAGTTCGAAGTGCAAAAACCAAGACCGGAAAAATTACAAGAGTACAAGTCCAAGCTCCGAGGGTTTCAACGCGTTCCTCATCCGGTAGTTGTAGAGATAGTAGTGAAGTTGCCCATCGCCAGGTCCAAATTTCAGCTCCTTCAAAAACGACTCATTCTGCATGACGTCAAGTGCATTGAAAACATCGAAATCCTTCAGTTTTGCAACAATGAGTGCATCGTTCATCAGCTGAAGCAATGGAGTCTTAGTGGTGACGTTATAATAGGAGTATGCAGCCTTCAAGATTGAGTACGTCTGATTGCCAAGGATAGACGAAGGAAGAGTGTAGAAGCTGCAGAAGTCAGTGATGTCATGAGTCTCTGGGCTCTCAACCAAGTAACTGTCCACCACATTCTCCTCTGGAAGAAGCCAATGCTCGACATCATTTTCATCGAAATCTGGTGCGACCACAAACTGGCTCAAGTAGTTCCTCAGCAGACGAGTAACAGCAGGGACATCACGAAGTTCCATTTTTCTGAACCCAGGAGTGGCAGGTGAATCTGGTAGCTTATAAAGTTTTATGGTTCGGCTCATAGTCATCCTAGCACCAAGCCTTGAAAACCCAACATCAATAAGCTTCTTTGGGTTCAAAGACCCAATTAAGTCACGTCAACATTTTATGTTGTTTTTTTATAGATATAATAAGATAAAAATGAATAGTAATATAAAATGTTGACGTGGCTTAACTGTGACCACACAAACAAGAGAGCATGAGGAGGGCAGACAATCCTTGTTTTATGGATTTGTTTTTTGTCGGACGCCACTATAACACTACGGTCTAGTCGTCCTCACCTGTAAGCAAAAGGTCTCGTGTGTCAACTTACATGAATGACGAGCTTGATGCCTAATTGGGTGCCTTAACCCAAATCCTTCTCCAGTAGAATGTTAGGAATTTGTTATCATTCGTGCCTCGGGATGACTTTTAGAGAGTAAAGAGTGTTTTACTTGTACCCGAGATTCTGGGCTCGATTTCTTCTCCCAGCCATTGCGTGCCATCATGCTGCGGGAAAGGTGAATGAAATGTAGAAACATGTTCAAAATATAAACTCATAGCTCTTTTGGATGTGCTTTTAAAATAACTGAAAACATTTTTGATGAAAATGTTTTTGGAACCAATCCTTAGTAAAAATGAAGATAAATCCTGGAAAAACACTTAAAGTACCTCCTTGAAAAAACACATAATTGATGTTTTTTGCAAAAAGTACTTAAAGTGTCTTTGGAACCCAAAAATATTTTCTTTAAAAGCGTTTTCAGTCATTTTAAAAGCACATCCAAATGAGTCATCCATCTTGCTCCAAAATAACCATTTCAACTGCAAACACCAAACAATGTTTACTGTATAAGCATTTGCTTACAGGTAAGATACCCATAACATTTAGGTCTCTAAAATGTTCAAGATATAAACTCAGAGCTCATTTGGATGAGTTGCGTATGAGAGGAGATACTGTCAGGCTTTTGATATCACAAGTTTTACTTAAAGGGCTGCAGGTAAGGTAGCTTTTGGCTAAATTATTAGATGGACAAGGATTATCTGCCATTTACTTCCGATGCCCTACCCGTGCCCTCTTGTTTTGTGTGGTTACGATTAAGCCACGTCAACATTTTATATTATTTTTTTATATATATAATAAGCTAAAAATAAATAGTAATATAAAATATTGACGTGGCTTAACCGTGATCATACAAACAGGAGGGCACGAGGAGGACACCGGAAGTGGAGGGTAGACAATCCTTGTTTTGTGGATTTGTTTTTTGTCGAACGCCACTATAGCACTACAGTCTAGTCATCCTCACCTGTAAACAAAAGGTCTCGTGTGTCAACTTACATGAATGACGAGCTTGATGCCTAATTGGGTGCCTTAACCCAAATCCTTCTCAAGTAGAATGTTAGGAATTTGTTATCATTCGTGCCTCGGGATGGCTTTTAGAGAGTGAAGAGTGTTTTACTCGTACCCGAGATCCTGGGCTCGATTTCTTCTCCCTGCCATCGCGTGCCATCACGCTGCGAGGAAGGATGAATGAAATGCATAAACATGTTCAAGATATAAACATGTTCAAGATATAAACTCAGAGCTCGTTTGGATGTGCTTTTAAAATAACTGAAACCATTTTTTATGAAAATGTTTTTGGAATCAATTTTGGTAAAAATACAAGTAAATCCTGGAAAAACAATTAAAGTTCTTCCTGGAAGAATTATATAATTGATGTTTTTTGCAAAAAACACTTAAAGTGCGTTTGAAACCTAAAAATATTTTCTTTAAAAACGTTTTCAGTCATTTTAAAAGCACATCCAAACGAGTCTTCCATCTTGCTCTAAAATAACCATTTCAACTGCAAACACCAAACAGTGTTTACTGTATAAGCATTTGCTTACAGGTAAGATACCCATAACATTTAGGTCTCTAAAATGCATTGCAAAATCTCATATTCTTTGATGATAGTCCAAAGGAGCAAAGGCAAATGAAAGACAACAGCTAACCACGAAAAAAGGACGGAAAATAAGAAACAGGAATGATTTGTCAAGTTCGAAGCGCAAAAACCAAGACCGGAAAAATTACAAGAGTACAAGTCCAAGCTCCGAGGGTTTCAACGCGTTCCTCATCCGGTAGTTGTAGAGATAGTAGTGAAGTTGCCCATCGCCAGGTCCAAATTTCAGCTCCTTCAAAAACGACTCATTCTGCATGACGTCAAGTGCATTGAAAACATCGAAATCCTTCTGTTTTGCAACAATGAGTGCATCGTTCATCAGCTGAAGCAATGGAGTCTTAGTGGTGACGTTATAATAGGAGTATGCAGCCTTCAAGATTGAGTACGTCTGATTGCCAAGGATAGACGAAGGAAGAGTGTAGAAGCTGCAGAAGTCAGTGATGTCATGAGTCTCTGGGCTCTCAACCAAGTAACTGTCCACCACATTCTCCTCCGGAAGAAGCCAATGCTCGACATCATTTTCATCGAAATCTGGTGCGACCACAAACTGGCTCAAGTAGTTCCTCAGCAGACGAGTAACAGCAGGGACATCACGAAGTTCCATTTTTCTGAACCCAGGAGTGGCAGGTGAATCTGGTAGCTTATAAAGTTTTATGGTTCGGCTCATAGTCATCCTAGCACCAAGCCTTGAAAACCCAACATCAATAAGCTTCTTTGGGTTCAAAGACCTATGCCAGTACTGGCAAGTTGTTATAGGAGTTGGAAGAACCACTCCAGCAGTGTAAGCTGCTTGCCATATGTTCTCCAAATGAACCCTCCTTGTCACCTCCTTGATCATAACCGGTGCAAGTCTTTTCGACCTCAGCTTCTTATGCACGCATAAGAAATTAATCTCAGCCATTTTCACAACCGCATCACGGACCCGGATTCTAGCAGGAACACCAGTAATGAAAGCAACCAGCTTCTTATTAGTTTTTGCACGAACCCCGATATGCCAGCTCTTATAGTAACCAGGTGGGTGCAAAGCCCACCTAAGAAACTCCTTCGAGTAGTTGAACCTAAACATGTTCTCATCATCCTCGACATAATTGTTCTTCAGCAGATTGTAGACCTCAGTGCAGGTATCTTCCGAGTCCAGATCACACGTGGTCCATTCATATGGAGTTGGCAGATTGTACGGCACTTGTTTGACCTCAGACAGAGGGGTAGGGGGCTCAATCGGGCCCTCAGGCAAACTCACATCCCCAAGATCCTTAAACTGCCCAACGGGTTGAGTCTCCCAAAATGTGTGCTTTTTTCCAACCGACATCGAATCTTGGAACTTTCGGACTATGGTTTCCAATGAGCTATCATCCTTAACAGCTTGGTTTGCATCAGAATCATGATCTGCCTCCTTAGGAGACCCAGGTGGGGAATTGTTATCACTCATTGCAACTACTTAATCGAATCGATTCCTAATCGAAAATCTTTGCTATCTGAATTTAAAAAACAACAGATTCAAATCAAGACCAAGCAAAACAAACACAACCCATCAAAGAATCCGGGAAAATTTACCATATCAACATTTCAAAAATAGCAAATTTAACAGAAAACTCCCCAAGATTTATCTTTACTAATCCAATTCCTACGTTAAAACTGACCCAAAACTGTAAAAATCCATACAAACAAGTATTGATCATCTCAGAGCACAATTCAGCAGTAAGCTAACAGATCTGTGAAATTTAACGCGACGAGCAAGAAACACACTCACAGTTTTAGTCGTCGGGGAGCGGGATGCCGTTAGATTGCTACGATTACGGCTGAACAGATCTTGATTTCGATTAGGGTTCGTCGAAAAGGAATGAGAATCGCTAGGGTTTTTGGTGGAAGACAGCGGCTTTGAAGGTGCCGCTGGGGTTGGGAGAATACGAGGAGTGCGTGTGTTGTTGTATGGTTAACGCAACATATTAAACAAACGAGGGACTGCAGCATTTTATGATTTTCATCGATTACATTTTTATTTTTGTTAATCAACTTTTTTTTGTCACTAATCATTTTGTTCTTTGTTACATTCGAGGGATTGAACCCTTGTTCCATCCTAAATCCTAAACATATAATTAAATGGTTAGGATCCATGGACGTATATTTTGACATATTTTTTTGTGGTTTTTATTGTAACTTTTATTAAAGATCTAAACCGTTTATATTTCAGTTTATATCATCATTGTAGAAAATTAGACAATTTAAAGCATTTAGGACGTTCATTTGTTATAAAGAAAATAGACGAATATAGTTCTACAAATAAACACTTCAAATGACTACCCTTGAATCCAATGGTTATACGATTTTGGATCTGGGTGAATTTTGATAGAGATGATATTTAAGAGAAAACCTAAAATATAGACGGTTTAATCAATAAAATACATAATAGAGTGGGCTTAACAAAAATGTATCAAAATGTGTGTCAAAAAGAGTGGGCTTAACAAATCTATTTTTGGTTTATATCGCAATTGCACTGTCACGTAGCATTATCAATTTGTCTATTGAAATATGAATAAATAAATGAATATGTGATATAACTTAAAGACATGATAGTCACGTTGAAAAGTTATTATAATTATTTCGAGTTAATATAGATAAAAATTATATTTCCCTTGACATGATTTTGATTTTTTTCATGTCAGATGTAAAAGGTATTTGAAATTTTGATTATAATTAGTTATCACGTGATAAGAAAGAGAGAGAAATGCAGGTTGCAACTAGGATAATGAAGTTTGATTGAGGGAGCTACATAAAATGTTACCAAACCTCGGCCTCGATCTCATGTGGGCCACTACCGAACCAAATATTGGGCCCAGGGCCCATATCACACACGAAAGCCCATTAACATGTGTTTTTCATATCCGGCCCAGTTATGATTTGCGCCAAACCGGTTAGTCTGTGTTTGATTTCCGCTCCACCTAAAGCCATAGCCGAACACTCTGAAGAAAGCTCAGAGATCTTCACCAAGCTCTGCTGAACTTCCCGCCTTCCGCAACCAAATCAACCACCATGTGCGGCGATGCAACGAACTGGGACGAAGAAGCATACAGAGAATCCATATTAAAGGAGCGAGAGATCCAAACCCGAACAGTTTTCCGAACCGTTTGGGCTCCGTCGCTTAACCCTAACCCGGACACCGTCGTCGTCGCCTCCAGCGACGGATCGGTTTCCTCCTACTCCATCCCCTCCCTTATCTCCAAGCTCGTAGGTTCCTCATTTTTCAACCTCCTCCTAATTTTGTTTTTAATTTTTAATTAATTTTCGTAATTTTAATTTTATTTATTTTGGTTGCAGCCACTGGGTTTCAGCAATGTGAAATCTCCAAAGTAATTATTTCCAGGCCTTTACATTGTTTGTGAATATATGACGTCGTATTGACTGTTGATAGCAGCTGATTTTTGGTTTATTTACTTGTGAATTTGAATAGTGTTTGTAGGTCGTTAATGGCGGAACCTACTTGCTTCCTTCAAGCTCATGAAGGACCTGCTTATGATGTTAAGTTTTACGGAAATGGCGAAGATTCTGTATTGTTGAGGTTCGATTATATGTTCATGCTAAATTTATTGACTAGAAAGAACTATTTTGTTTTAGTAATTTTTTAGTTTCACCATGTTTACACCGTTTGGTTTTCTCGGATTTTTTACATGTAGTTGCGGTGATGATGGACGGATTCAAGGATGGAGGTGGAAGGATTGGGAGGAATCGGATGTGCCTATTCATTTGCAAGGTGACTTCGGTTTTTGACAGCTTAAATTACTGTTGTTTTGGCGAGTGGAAATCGAATGTGATTCTAACTCTATGGATTTACATTTCTTCCTGTTTATGTAGGAAAGCATGTGAAGCCCATAATTGACCTTGTGAACCCCCAACATAAGTAAGTAACCGAAAAGAAAAACTGCCCGAGGGCAACTTTTTTCGTTCCCCTGAATGTCTTAATATTGATTCGAACATCGGTTATGATAAGTCCCCAGCATTAATTCCTTTGACATTTCTTGTAATTACTGTTGTCCTTTTAGAGGTCCATGGGGGGCTCTATCTCCAATCCCAGAAAACAATGCTCTTGCTGTTTACAACGAGGTATGCAGGTTTTTCTAGTCCTACTAGTCCTATGCGTCTTTATATCTTATTTTCCATTTTAATTATTTAATGAGCTTAGAAAGTAGTATGTTTTCAAACGAATGTGTTTTACATCTCTTTGACAACGATAGGGGGGATGCATTTTTTCTGCTGCTGGTGATTCTTGCGTCTATTGCTGGGATGTGGTATGTATTTTTTCAAGGTGAATCTTTCAATCGTGTTATGAAGCGTCTGTTGGGAGACATTTTTACATATTACATTGTTCTTGATATAATTTTCTAGCCGCACTGATCCGAGCATGATTTGTATCTGAAATGTTTCAGGAAAGAGGTCAAGTCAAAATGACTTTTAAGGGGCATTCAGATTACTTGCATTCTGTAGTTGCTCGGAACTCTACCAATCAGGTTAGGTCATATTCTTCTTTATCTTGAGGTTAATCATTCCTGGCACTTCTCTTTGGAAACAACCACCCCTTTTAGTTCATTTGAAGTGACGAGTATCAGAATTACAATTACAGTAGTAGCACTGTGCACTGAGGTACCAGACAAATGTTATTTTTAATGTGATCTTTTGATCTTTTCCGATATTCAGATCATAACTGGTTCAGAGGATGGGACAGCACGGATATGGGGTAAAAACCTAGTATTTTTCAATTTTGAAGGATTGTGGCAGAAAGTTGTTAAGAATTTACTGCCTTTAAAGTTGGTATGTTTTTGTATAAAGTCACATGGACTTGTTCTTAGAAGCATGTGCTTATGGTTTCACCCAGATTGCAAAAGTGGAAAGTGCGTTCAAGTATATGAGCCAGCCAAGGGTATTAAGTTGAAAGGATTTTTTTCATGCGTCAGTTGCATTGCTCTTGATGCAAGTGAAAGCTGGTTGGTAAGCAATTATGTGATGAGAATGTAGTTGATTTAGTGTTCTAAACTAATTCTCTGTTGAAGTTGCTTGCTGCTATAACGTACTAAGTTTTTTTTTTCTTCCATAGGCTTGCGGTAGTGGTCAGAGTTTATCAGTTTGGAACCTTCCTGCTTCTGAATGCATTTCAAGGGTTTCAACTTGTGCATCCGTACAGGATGTAGTATTCGATGAAAATCAAGTGAGCTCCCACCGCAGCCCTCTATTAGTTAATTTAGTTAGTACTGTTGGCATCCAGTGCTATTAACAAAAAGGGTTAGTGAATTTTCTAATGGTGCCATATCCCATATTTAAGTTCCAATAGATGTGAGCGGTAACTCTGGTTGTTTTCATTTCATAAGGATATTATACCAAATTTCTTAACAGGATAAGTTGAATTGGTAAGATATCAACGAGTGAGCAATGTTTTCTCTTTAGATTATTAGATGATGATACAGTGATACTGTTACTAAATCTTCAATGCCAACAAACGGGGCTGGAATTAAATTGTTTAAATAGTTATAGTGATCGGGAGCAATAAGTATAAGAATACGTTGTGCCTGGGTGGTTGCCTGTTATAACTTCTAAAGAAATGCCTAGTTTGTAGTTAGGAGGCACAAAGGAAAACCAATATCCCAAAGCTCACTGTTGCTTCTCCTTTCCAGGTATTAGCAGTTGGAGCAGAACCTCTACTTTCCCGTTTTGACATAAATGGGGCGATTCTTTCACAAATGCAATGTGCTCCTCAGTCTGCCTTTTCCGTCTCATTACACCCATCTGGGGTATGTTTACTTGATGTCTCTTTCGCTTTGATATCTTTAAATAACTTTTATTTAAGCGTTTTCCGTCTTAAATGTTGGTCTTACCAGCATTATCCTTGGATTGAAGATTATGTATCTCAAAGTAGGTTGAGTGACACAAGTAATCAAAACCATCTGGCTTTTCGAATCCTTTTGTATAGCTTTTTTCCTCGACTCATTCCTATAAATAATAGGTGTGGCTAGCATAAACCTTAAATATTCTTTTTTAGCCGCCATGGTCACTAGAGTAAGGCTGCGAACGATAGAAGTTCTCCTCCGAACCTCGCAAAGCGGGGAGCTTTGTTGGCTGGTCGCCCATGGTCACTGGAATGAAACTTTTAACTTCATTACTTAGCCAAACTCTTTTTCAGTTCTCACGTCATTGAACCGTTGTTTTGTTCAGGTTACCGCAGTAGGAGGTTACGGTGGTCTTGTGGATGTTATTTCGCAGTTCGGAAGCCACTTGTGCACATTCGGCTGCCGATGCGTTTAGGAAGATTTCACTTGCCTTCTGCTGTTTTAAGGGGGCACCTGAAGGAAGAGTAAAAAAATTTTAAAACCATAAAAGTTGTAAAACTACTAATTGGCCCACTTTTTTGCCCCTGGCGGGAAAAAAGTATTCGGTAATTTAACTTTTGGTATAGCACTTTCTTCTCCATTAAGTTAAGACCGCAATTTTTTTAGACCCTAAAGTCGAGGAGAACGAGATTCCATTTAAAAGAGTTCATTATTTGAAAAATATTTGTCCATTCTTCTTTGCAGACAAATCAAAATCTAATGTGGACAAATGAATTGTTTTTTAATGAGATATTGTCGTGTTTATTTAAAATCATGACTTACAGTTAAGAAAAATAGTGTCGGATGTGAGTTTTAGGGGGTGTAGTCAATTAGGAATTTGAGAGATTTTAATGGATTTATAAATTCATGAGTTTTTATAGAGTTTAACTGATTTGTAGAGATTCCATATAAAATTTTGATTCAATTCCCTCGAAATTTCATGGTGAGAGATGAGATTTGTGGATGCTTAAAATACACTACAAAATCTCTCTAATTTCTTATAATTCCTGAACTTTTCCAAATTCTTTAAATTTAAATTCTAATTAAATACATGAGAAATGTTATAAACTCAAAGTAGGTTGCTTTAAATGGTGAGAGATGAGATTTGTGGATGCTTAAAATACATTACATCCATCTGGGGTATGTTTATTTGATGTCTCTTTCACTTTGATATCTGTAAATAACTTTTATTTAAGCGTTTTCCGTCTTAAATGTTGGTCTTACCAACATTATCCTTGGATTGAAGATTATATATCTCAAAGTAGGTTGAGTGACACAAGTAATCAAAACCATCTAGCTTTTTGAATCCTTTTGTATAGATTTTGTCCTCGACTCATTCCTATAAATAATAGGTGTGGCTAGCGTAAACCTTAAATATTCTTTTTTAGCCGCCATGGTCACTAGAGTAAGGCTGTGAACGATAGAAATTCTCTTCCGAACCTCGCAAAGCGGGGAGCCTTGTTGGCTGGTCGCCCATGGCCACTGGAATGAAACTTTTAACTTCATTACTTAGCCAAACTCTTTTTCAGTTCTCACGTCATTGAACCGTTGTTTTGTTCAGGTTACCGCAGTAGGAGGTTACGGTGGTCTTGTGGATGTTATTTCGCAGTTCGGAAGCCACTTGTGCACATTCGGCTGCCGATGCGTTTAGGAAGAGTTCACTTGCCTTCTGCTGTTTTAAGGGGGCACTTGAAGGAAGAGTAAAAGAATTTTAAAACCATCAAAGTTGTAAAACTACTAATTGGCCCACTTTTTTGCCCCTGGCGGGAAAAAAGCATTCGGACAGTAAAAGTCGTAACATGTAATTTAACTTTTGGTATGGTACTTTCTTCTCCATTAAGGGATTAAGACCGCAATTTTTTTAGACCCTAAAGTCGAGGAGAACAAGATTCCATTTAAAGGAGTTAATTATTTGAAAAATATTTGTCCGTTCTTCTTTGCAGACAAATCAAAATTTAATGTGGACAAATGAATTGTTTTTTAATGAGATATTGTCGTGTTTATTTAAAACTGTGACTTACAATTAAGAAAAATAGTGTCGGATGTGAGTTTTAGGGAGTGTAGTTAATTAGGAATTTGAGAGATTTTAATGAAATTTATAAATTCATGAATTTTTATGGAGTTTAACTGATTTGTAGAGATTCCATATAAAATTTTGATTTAATTCTTTCGAAATCTCATGGTGAGAGGTGAGATTTATAGATGCTTAAAATACACTACAAAATCTCTCTAATTTCTTATAATTCCTCAACTTTTCCAAATTCTTTAAATTTAAATTCTAATTAAATACACTAGAAATGTTATAAACTCTTTTAAAATTATAATTGAATACATCCGGAATTTTAAGGATTTTAATAAATTATCTTAAAATGCTGATTGAATACACATCAAATTTTAGAAAGTCACTTAAAATCCTAATTGAATACCTCTGAATTATTTAAAAGAATTAAAATTTCAATTGAATACATCTCCTTATTTTATTTTGTACGATTTCAAAACAATTTCGACTGGGCCTAATTTTTTTCTTTTGCGGCCCATAAACACGTGCAGATATGTTTGAGCGTGTAAGAGTCCGTTATATTCTCCTATTCCACTCCTGCTAATGGGTACCCGCCACGTACCCGGATGGAATCTGGACTGGAGGGACGCGAAGACCATACACAAACCCTCACTCGCTGAGTTTTCACTCATCAATCATCATCCGCCCAACCCCTCTCTCTCTCTCTCGCTTTCTCCCTCGCGCAATCCTCAACTCCGCGGCTTAGATCCGAGGAGTTTGGGAAACCCTAATTTCCAGAAAACCAGCACAAAGCTCTCTTCCGACGCTCTCTCTCTCTCTCTCTCTCTCTCTCCTCGCCTTCAACTTTCTCACTCATCACTCGCAGGTTTTCCTTTCACACCTTTTCGCTTTTATCTTTTGCACTCGTGCGGTTGTTCGATCCGGTTCTCTCTGTTTTTTTTTTTTCGCAATTTTTGTTGCCGAAATTGGTAGATTCTGAATCGGTTTCTGTTCGTTGATGTTGATTTCTTGTGTGTGTGTGTTTTTTTTTGTTTGATTTAATTTTGCTAAAATTTGAGTAGCATAATTTTTTGCTTTTTTTAATTGTTTTAAGATTTTTAGATTTGAGAATTTATTGTAGATAAATCTTGTCGTTCGTGCTGTTCATATATTTTGGTGTGAATCTTTGCGTTTCGTGAGGCAACCATGGAGGAATTTTGAAATCTGAGACAATTTTTTGATTCAAAATAGCGTGACGATGGGATTATTTGGAGAATTAAGTGTCTTTGAATGGCTGTCTGCACAGGTTGAGAAGATTCGTGGCGTTGTTTAAATATGTTTTTGTTGTAATTTTGCAGTCATGGCAGCAGCACCTGAAGGATCGCAATTTGACACTCGTCAGTATGATACCAAAATGAGCGAAATGTAAGAATTCTATCGTTTTATACTTTTTAACTGTCTGTTTAGGTCTTTACAAATACTGCTTTTGAATGTCGTGGTTAAGTGTTTATTTTGCCCATTTTTTCTTTATTATGTGGTTTAATGTAATTTGTCAGATCAAATTGGGATCTAAGTGTTTCTCTCGTGTTTGGTGAATTGTTTGCTGCAGACTTGCAACTGATCAGCAGGAATTCTTTACATCGTATGATGAAGTTTATGATAGTTTTGATGCTATGGGTCTTCAAGAGAATCTTCTGAGGGGAATCTATGCTTACGGTATACACAACTAGCCTTTACTTTTTTCCCTCTTTTTATTTGGTTATGTATATATTATGATATCAGGAAAAGTTGTGGAACTGGTGTACTTTAATGTCTTCATGAAGTTTTCAATTTGTCTTCTGTATTTTCTCTGGACTGGTGGAAGATTGAATGAATGGCAATTCTTTCTGCAGGTTTTGAAAAGCCCTCGGCTATTCAGCAAAGAGGAATTGTTCCCTTCTGCAAGGGTCTTGATGTGATTCAACAGGCTCAGTCTGGAACTGGAAAGACAGCGACTTTCTGTTCTGGTATTCTTCAACAGCTTGATTATAGTTTGACGGAATGCCAAGCCTTGGTTCTTGCACCCACTCGAGAGCTTGCTCAACAGATTGAGAAGGTTATGAGGGCTCTTGGAGATTATCTAGGTGTGAGGGTGCATGCTTGTGTTGGTGGAACTAGTGTCCGTGAGGACCAACGCATTCTGTCAAATGGAGTTCATGTTGTTGTTGGAACTCCAGGTCGTGTTTTTGACATGCTTAGAAGGCAGTCACTTCGTCCTGATAGCATCAAGATGTTTGTTTTGGATGAGGCTGATGAAATGCTTTCCCGTGGTTTCAAGGATCAGGTCTGTTTTCAACTTAATTATGTCCATTTGTTTTATGAGTTCCATGATTTTTGTGGATGCATTATGTTCTGAATAATGATGTTTTACGTAAATATTGGACTCCTCATGTGCAATGATGAAACAATAAATAGTATATCTTGTGACTAAGTAGTACTCTGCCCAGTTGTTGGGTAGGAAAAATCTTGCAACTGTAGCCTAATATTCCTTTCGACTTCTCATGTTTCTGCTTACCGGGCTTTTTAGAAATATCCATTTAAATTTCGGAATGTGAAATATGTTGAGTAGTTGAGCTGTCTTCATGTTCTATGTAGATACTTTCACTTTGTATGCATGATTGTAATGCAGCGAGTAACTGTAGTTTGCTCCACCAGTATGTTGCTTTATTATTTGACCTGGGCTACTTTGAGATATGCCGTCCATTTGATTTCCTTTTGATTTCCTGAAATCAACACAAATTTGTAATTAAAATTTTATATATCTAATACAAATTTTGTTTGGGATCCAGATCTATGACATATTCCAGCTTCTTCCATCAAAGATTCAGGTTGGTGTGTTCTCTGCCACAATGCCACCTGAGGCCCTCGAGATCACAAGGAAGTTCATGAACAAACCCGTGAGGATTCTTGTGAAGCGTGATGAACTCACCCTGGAAGGTATAAAGCAATTCTATGTCAATGTCGACAAGGAGGAATGGAAGCTTGAGACTCTTTGCGATCTGTATGAGACCTTGGCTATTACCCAGAGTGTCATTTTTGTTAATACTCGACGCAAGGTTGACTGGTTGACTGACAAGATGAGGAGCCGAGACCATACAGTTTCTGCCACCCATGGAGACATGGACCAGAACACCAGAGACATCATCATGCGAGAGTTTCGTTCTGGATCATCTCGTGTCTTGATCACCACTGATCTTTTGGCTCGTGGTATTGATGTTCAGCAAGTCTCCCTAGTTATTAACTATGATCTGCCCACCCAGCCCGAGAACTACCTTCACAGAATTGGTCGTAGTGGACGTTTTGGAAGGAAGGGTGTTGCAATCAACTTCGTAACAAAGGATGATGAGAGGATGCTGTTTGACATCCAGAAGTTCTATAACGTGGTTGTGGAGGAGCTGCCATCAAACGTCGCGGATCTTCTGTGAAGAGATTTTGTCTTCTTAATTACCCAAGGAAAAAGCCGGTATCTGCGTAGTAAGTGTTGCTTTGTATTGAAGTTTATTTTCTGTTTTTCGTCCTTTGAGCCCTCCACATCCCCCCACCATTTTGTGTCGTCTCTTATATTATTTAGGATCTAGTTACTTAATTTATGGTTGTTGGATTAATATTTAAGTGGTACAAGTTAAAAATTGCAATGTGAAAACCATCGTTGCCTGAATTGTTTGTGGTGGCCACTCTGTTGTTGCATACTTTCTACCTACTAATGTTATTAATGTATGTATTCTTTTGAGGTATGCATTTTTCTTGTGCTTTTAATTTGGTTTTGAATGTTCTTTATACCCTTGGATGAGAGCAACTTACATGACACGGTATATTGCCACAATGGCATCCTGCAGTAATAATACAATGCCATGTCGAGAGAAACATGCACATGTTGTCGTTTCATTGGCATAGAATGCCAGTGTCGGTATACTCGTGTCATGAAAGTCTTAGTATTGGTTGTAGTGATGACTACCAAGTAGTACAATTTATGTGATAATAATGTATGGTCAAAGCTGGTTGGGATAATAATTGTATGACACCAATTGGCTCTTTACATGCGAGGAGTCGTTTCTCTTTTATTTCAAATCACAGTGTAACACGTGCAAATAGAAAGCGTTTTCTTTGTTTTCTTACGGAGGAAGAAAGAAAAGTTTCTGTGAAAAAATGCCTTTTGCTTAATGCTTTGGCATCCTCTTTTTTCCTCGTTTATTTAAGGAAGAAGGCTGTTGGTTAGTCGTTAAGCTTTACTATGATGGTGGAGTCAACACCTAGTTTTTAGGTTCGGCCTTTTAAATATGCTTCTTACAGCATTTCCATCCTTCTTGGTGGATTTAGATCTAGCATCTAGGATGTCAATTTTGTATAATTCCACTATTTTATATGCTTAAACGCATTCCCTCGTGCACCTGATGCCTCGTATAATTCAGCTATTATATATGCTTAAAAGTATTTCCTCATGGGCTGTGGGTCTACTGTCCCTTAAGTATGTGTTTCCTACATGTCTCATCTCTAATTGTTGGGTCTGCTGCCCCATAAGTACGTGTCTCGTATAATTCAACTATGATATAATTTTGTATAATTCAACTATTATATATGCTTAAAAGTATTCCCCCATGCACCTGATGTCTTGTATATAATTATCGCACAGATAAAAATAATTTAAAATAAGTCACTAATAATGCCATGTGACTATATTTGTAGAGTATTGATGTGGGAAGTTAAACATATGATTCGGTATTTAAAGGAAAAAAATAATTAAAATAGCTGGTGAAAATTTTTCATTTTTTTTCTTTTAATTTTTCCTGATTTTAATATTTTATGTAGTAATAAAATTATTGCTATAGAAAATAAAATAACCGTTGGATTAAAGTGAGAATTTGAATTGGACATCTAACATTACAGCATGTGTCAAGTGACACACCCCGACCTAGATCGAGGCATGCTGACCGTCATGTGAGGATGATGTAATCATGTGCACAGTGCAGAAGCAATATTAATATAAGGAATGCGAATAAAAAAAAACCAAACCAACTAGAGTACTAGATAAGATAAGGTGCAAGTGCGATATTAAGTGTGATTGCACAACCAAAGCATAAGTAGCCTAAGTGCAGTCCAGCAGGACGAATACTAATTATACAACACCCAAAGGTGATCCTACATTGGTGATAATCTGTCATAACCTCCGTCAAATCCTCGTAAGCCACCAACACGCACTCCTACCTAAAACCTGGAGGGACGCAAAACAGAAAGCGTGAGTGGGCAAAAACAAAGCTTTCAAAACCATTTCAACATCAAAGATAGTAACCCTTCACCGTAAAACATGTATAATTTCCCAAAAATAGAATATATACATATCTCAAAACCATGCTTAAAATAGTAATATTCAAAAGTATGCCATGCCAAATATCTCAAAATAATAGAATGAGTAACTTAGGTGAAATAACTCATGAGAAATAACATATTAGCCGGATCCACCTAAAGTGGCATGTACGGCTGAATCCATAGCTCAACAAGTATGTCTGCACACGAGTCGGAACCACCCATAGTGGTCTGTACGACATGACTAGGTGTAAATAAATACGCTCAAGTGCTACGATCACGTGAAGACTGAGCGAATAATTATGGGTCACCTATGAGTCGGAACCACCTAAAGTGGTCGGTACGACAGAACTGTGCACCTAACTTGGATCCAAGGTGAGCATATGGTGCGGGAGGTAAACATCACGTGAAGGACTGTGCCCTAACCACGGGTGGGAGCACTAACACCGGGGTGCAGGTTAATGAGCTCTCAACACATCTCACATAATCATCAATTCACAATAACAATCTACAACTTACCTGGTACTTACCTGAGTATCCACAACGTCAAATCACATTTATACATACTATACTAATTCATAGTCTAAGCATAAACCAATAGACATGACATTTCAAAACATAATTTCATTTAAACACATTTTCTGGGAAAAATACCAAGTATATAAGTATATACTGAAAACCAAAAGCCCACTCACTGATATGTGGAAGGGTCGTAGCCCCCAAGTCTCGCTTGATTATACTCGTCATCTGGATAGGTCTCACCTATATGCGAAACAACTATTTAAACGTTATTTTAGAGCACATAACCAAAAGTAGGTAATAACTTCTCATACATTGCTCATTTAGGGTATTTGAATATACCATCGTGATCTACTCAACCCCATGAGCAACCCCATATTTTTAGAAAAAAATTTCGATCACCCACGCGTCGGCCATGCGTAGGGACGTGTTTGGCACACCAAACGGAATAGTTAATGCCGTTAGGGAATATTCCGTAAAAAATCAACATATACCGTTATATTTACCTGACGACGTTAAGAATATTCTATCAAAATTGACAGAATATGCTCCTTCTCCTTCCTTGGTTTGCCGGAGTCCGGCGCCGGCCACCGCTGCGTGCGCCGGTTTCTGGAAAAACTTTAAAGCTTCATATCTCACTCATTTTTCCACCAAATTCTGTGAAATTTGTACCAAAATGAAGTTTAGGATGAGAATAACACATTCTTACCGCTTTAAGGTCCTAAAACCAACAGAATCTCGCCAGAAAAATTTGAGGAAACCGGCAAAACCCTGCAACTATATAAACCCAAACGTTCTAACGTCAAAACCACTCCAAAATCGATCCAACGTGCTAGTAAAGCAAGAATAGAACCTTCTTAAGTCTCAAAATTACCTGAAACCTTCACGATCACGTCGAGTGAACAATGCACCTCACCGGAGCTTGCGAGTTTCTAGGGTTTTCGAGGTCCAACCTCCAACTAATGGTATGGCTCTATTCCTAAGTTTGCAATGGACTTGAAAACAACAACCACAACCTTGATTCGTGCATGAATGAGCTGGATGAAGACTTGACCATATAGTTGTACGGAAATGGAAGAAAACTCGAAAGGGAAGGAGAGAGAGAGAGTCAACAGTTGTGAGTGTGTGTGTGTGTGGTCCAGATTTGGTCACCAAACAAAACTAACAAATGACTTAAGTTCCAAATGCTTAAGAATGAAAAAGATTGGTCCAAATCCAAAGCTTAAACCAAACAACACAACTCAACGATTAAAGGGCATAAAAGTCATTTCACACCATCAATAAAATATTTTAAGACAGGCTGTCACATCAAGTGAAGCCTAGCCGATCGTTGTGATGGACATTGGATGCTTAGATTCTGTCGTGCCACTCTCCGAATTAGGCGCGTGTCGCTCACACACTTGTGCAACAAGAATTTAAAGGCCCCACCGAAGCCAGCACCATGAATTTGGGCTTAGACTCATAATCGACATCAGCTATGGCAGGCCAAAATGGGTGTAGTTATATTTTGGGTTGAATTAGAAATCAAGCCATGTAAATTTAGCGTTGGTGAAAATGCTTTTAAAACCGCTTCTTTGACCCTAGTACGAAACGACAACGACATCGTCGCGTTTTGATTTCACATGTACCTCACCCTTTTGTCGCTTTCTCTCGTAGTCTTACGGGTGACGTTAACTATAGTCATTAGGACTAAAGCTTCTGCTAATCTATCTTTGGCCAAGTGTAAAGCATGATTAGTGGCACAATATTTTTTATATATCCACTTGCATCATGTAATCAACAGTACGATTTTTTTAATCAAGTTGACTTGTGAAAACAGCATTTGTAAATAAATAGAATGTTCAAGTGATTAGTCACTTGTCACTAGTATTTCATTTTATTTTTTATTTTTTATTCGTAAATAAAAGATTTTAAGTATAATTTACTTACATATCGTTCGACGACTAATTATCATGATCATTCTTTATGTGGCTCTGATCTAACCCACACCCCATATACCAAACCTTAAAATGAAATACAAATGTCGTTGTCCTAAGACCGTGATTAGTTAAAGTAAAAAACTATTTGACCCTTAAATTACAAATCTCAATTTAACAAAAGAAAACGTTTCGAATGTGTTTAAATTATGATTGAACTAAACTGTAATGCTAAGTAACTTTAGAAAAATATCTTAGATAGAGAAAACAGTGGATAGAACTACATGGTAGGAGGAATCTCACTTTGAATGAGATTAAATCTACTACAACAAAAATTCTTGAGTACTCTGGAGTACCAGATACTCCAATATTTCAACTGTTAAATCTCAAATTTTATGTTCTTAAACAAAAATAAAATCCAACAGTTAAAATCCATTAAAATACCGAATACTCCGAAGCACGCAGAAAATTTCCATAATAAGAAGGGTCTCTTGCTAGGAGGTGTAAAAACATAGTCCGACATCCCTTCACAAATATTTATCTCATCCCATGTTGTACTTTCCCATATAATATTTATCTCATCCCATGTTGTACTTTCCCATATAATTATAAAAAGTACCTAAAAATCAGCATCTTATTATCCAATTAGATGCTAACCAAAGCTAAGCTTAAGCTAATTTGGGTTGGGAGGTAGCGGGAGCCGAGGAAAGGAAGGCAAGGACCGGGAAGCGGTTTGTATGCGGAAAGCTCCACGGGAAGAGGTCTGCATCTTCTTCCCCCTCCCTATCCCTCTCCCTCTGTCACACTCTTACAGGACGACATAGTTTTTGGTTAAACGCCAAAACCATCACACCATTTCCCCAAGCGGCCGCTTGTCGTTTCTCCGCCTCCTACCGCCCCTCCTCCCTCTCTGACATCATCGCTTCGTCAACATACCTGCAATCGTCACCGTCTCTCTCTCTCTCCCCTCTGTGTTTTTTTGTCGCTTTTTATATAAAGACCGCTCAACTTCCCATTCATTCATCGCCACTACGCGAATTTTCTCGCTCCCCCATTTCTTCCTCTATCTTTTTTTCCATCTGAAATTTCTCTCTCTCCTCTCTCTCTCCATGAATTCTCTGGAATCCGAATCATAAAGATTATCTGAAGTCTCTCTCTGTTCACCTCTCTGAGTGTGTATATATATAGATTACATATATTTGCTATTGTTTCATGGAGATTGCGGATTCGCCTGAGGCAGTAGCCACCGCAGGCGCCACCACGAGCCCCCGCGCAGACCCAGATCTCAACCAAACGCTACGCCGCAGACCCTCAGCCGCCACCGTGGCGGAATTCGACTCGAACGCGAACCAGGACGGCAATTCCTTGAACGATTTGGTTAGAGACCCGGTGAGTGATGACTTGGTTGGCGCCAAAATCTGCGACGCCGGCGATGCCGGTCGTATTGGAGGCTCTGACGGCTCGGCGGAGTCTGTCAATGCTGTTCAAGACAAGAAGGGACTCGGGGAGAATGATCGGGCCGTTGATCCCTCCGCCGCGAAATTCACGTATCGGCCGTCCGTCCCTGCTCATCGGAGAGTTAAGGAGAGCCCTCTCAGCTCTGATGCCATCTTCAGACAGGTATTTAAGCCTTGCGTAGCTTAATTTCACTTCTAATTAGTGCCACTAATTCATGATTAATTATCAGTAATGAAAATGTGTTTGCTGGGAACAAGTTTTTGTCTTTTAGCTTTCACTGAAGCTTGAACGAGATGCTGATTGCAAGCTTTGATCTTTTTTGTTTTTTTTTTTTTTGTGTATTTTTGAAGAGCCATGCAGGTCTCTTCAATCTGTGTATAGTAGTACTTGTTGCTGTAAACAGCCGGCTTATCATCGAGAATTTAATGAAGGTTTGCCATGTGCCCGTGTCCATTGTTTTTCGATTAATTTTACACCGTCTGGTTGTTCGTGTTTCCCTTGTAAATTACGACCATTTAGAGATTTCTTACTGTTCAATTATTGTTGCAGTATGGATGGTTAATTAAAACTGGTTTTTGGTTTAGTTCAAGATCATTGCGCGATTGGCCACTTCTTATGTGCTGGTAATATTTCCTTTCATTATGGTTTGATATGCTGTTTTGTTAAAGAATTACTTAATTATTGTTACCATCTTCGAATTACAAGTGATGGGATATTTATTCGGCTCCTCTTTTCTTTCACTTGCAGCCTTACTCTTCCTATATTTCCCCTTGCGGCCTTTGTAGTTGAGAAGTTAGCGCTACAGAAGTGTATATCTGAAGCTGTGAGCAACTCGTTTTGTACTACTTAAAAAAAAAATAGCTTCCCGCAACTCTGTATCTGAAATATGAATTTCTGGTCTGGCATTGTAGGCTGTTGTTTCTCTTCATATAGTCATTACCACAACTTCAATCTTGTATCCGGTTTTGGTGATTCTCAGGTCAGTTTGAACTTATTATCAAGTTTCCATTTAGTTGCATTCCCACAGTTTTTTGGTATCAGTCGGTGAAACTATTTATTACATTTTGACCATGGTGCTGATTGGAGGATTTAGGTTTGAACTATCACTGTTACATTCTCGTTTCTAGCCCATTACTTGTGTTTAAGTGCTATTCATTTATTAGCGTATTTTCTGGATTTACAATCTTGGTTACTACTCTGGAATGCTACGTTGTCCACAGTTCTTGAAATAGGCTTGTTTTTGTGGAGATCTTAGAAACTTCATGGGATAAATTCTTAAGCTGAAATTGACATTGGATGGTAGTTCTGTCTGAAAGATTGTGTGTATATGTAATAGGAGAGGCCCTTTTTTATTTGGTTGATGGCATCTTTTAGTTGGCTAATATGTGAATAGCAGCGAAAATGTTGCATTTATTTGATTTACTTCATTTTCTCCAGGTGTGATTCTGCAGTTTTATCTGGTGTTACTTTGATGCTCTTTGCTTGCATCGTGTGGTTAAAACTCGTATCTTTTGTGCATACAAACTATGATATGAGAGCACTTCACAAAGCAGTTGAGAAGGTAGCTATGAACTTGTGAATAAGTTTTTCAGTTAACAGTGAATATAGTCTTTTCCTTTGCCGCTTTAAATTAAATATGAAGTTTGATGAAAGTTTGTAAAGGTTCTAAATCTTAGTAGATGTTTAATTTGCTTCAACAATTTTTTCTTAATAAATGTTTTCTAATTCTTTAAGTCCTTTGACTGATTGCAGGGGGATGCCACACCTAGTTCTCTGAATACAGATTACCCTCATAATAACAACTTAAAAAGTTTGGCATACTTTATGGTCGCTCCAACATTATGTTACCAGGTAATTGCATTACTCTTTTAGAAATTAACCTAGGTTTTCTTATCCGTCAATCAATCCTTATTCAGAAAGTATAAGTTTATGAATTTTGATGCTTTAGTCTGTTTAAGTCACCTTTTCTTTTATGTTGTTTGCCTTTCCTTTGCCTGTTTTATGGCTTTTAATTACAAACTGAACAAATATTTTGCCTCAGTTATAGACTGTCATGCGGTCACTTAAACTTCATAGCTGCTCCAACCTGGTGTTGTGAGTTTTCCCGTTACAAGTTTGAATTCTGCTCAAACTTTCTTTATAACTCTTATATCTTTCACATGACTCATTATTGTTTCAGTAATATGTATGTCTAAGATGACTAAATTATTTTTTCTCATTTTAAATATGATTATTTTCTTACAGTATTATTGGCACCCCTAATTAAAAGAAAGCTAATTTTGATGTATAGATAACTCATAACTTAATCTTTAATGTATGGTTCCTATCTTATGAGGTTAACTTTTAAATTACACTTAATCTTTAATTATGGTTCTTATCTTATGAGGTTAACTTTTACGTTACATCATTAATGGAGAAATGAATTTAATTTGATTTATCTGACCCTTATTTCAGACTAGTTACCCTCGCACAGCTTCTGTGCGAAAAGGTTGGGTGTTTCGTCAACTTGTGAAGTTGATAATTTTTACTGGAGTGATGGGATTTATAGTAGAACAAGTAAGTTGGCATTTGTTGTTTTCGACTAGGTTTTAGTGCTCTTTTATTTTGTTGTGATTATTGATGAATTTATAAACCTGTTTATTTATGCAGTACATCAACCCTATTGTCAAGAATTCACAACATCCTTTGAAGGGGGACTGGTTATATGCCATAGAGAGGGTTTTGAAGCTTTCAGTTCCCAATTTATATGTGTGGCTATGCATGTTCTATTGTTTTTTCCATCTCTGGTACGTCTTGCTTCATCCCCTATCTTTCAGTTCCCAATTTATATGTGTAGCTATACTAAGTTTGCACTTTTTGAGTTTATGCTTACATCCACTGTTAGAAATATAGGTTAAATATTCTTGCTGAGCTGCTTTGTTTTGGAGATCGGGAGTTCTATAAAGATTGGTGGAATGCACAAACTGTTGAGGAGGTGCGTTTTATGTTTATGCAATTTATTCTTAGGTTATGTTATTACGGCTCTGAATTGAAATTTTTTACTATTTACTTTTGTTGCATGGCTCTTCTGGTGGCTGTCATCAGTATTGGAGAATGTGGAATATGGTATGTCTGTTGAACTCTAATTCAGTTGTTATCTTTTCTCATATACTTAAAAGTACTATGATAAATTATTATTTTGACTTCTATTCGATATTCATTTTGAATCTAGGTTGCTTATTGGACTGTAGTGAATGTGGTTCTTAATGTGTTCGAATTTGCATCAGACAATATGTGCATTAGCATTATCATTAATAAGCCTTGTAACTTATAAGCCTGAAAAGAGGCTATATAAGCCTAATTTCCTTGTCATCAAAGTTGCCATGTAGTGACAAAACTCAGTTAGATGGTATCTGATGTTTACTTTGTTTACATTTTACAATGATAACAACACCCCCCCCTCCCCCTCTTTTCCTATCTCGCCTTATTCACGAGGCAACTGAATGAAGTGTAGACTTAAGAAGCAAGAGCGCTTGTGGTCTTGTAGTTCTCATTTATGCTAATGCCCGAGTGAAAGTGTAATACTGATTGGGTGTATTCATTTCAGCCTGTTCATAAATGGATGGTTCGCCATATCTATTTTCCATGCATACGGCATGGAGTACCCAAGGTATCTAATATCTCTTTATTTTAATATTAAGTGATGCGTGATGGACGAACTTTAATTTGTTTTAGACTGTAGAAAATTAATTTGTTTTTTTGTTCTTGCTTTGAATTCAGGGAGTTGCCATCGTAATCTCCTTTCTAGTATCTGCTGTATTTCATGAGGTATATTGCTCTGTTTCTGTGAGTTTTTGTTGTTATTTAGTGATCCTCTCCCTTTGGATTATGACTATTCTATCGCTCCTTCCTTCATCATATTCTGTTGTCTATAATATAATTAGCATTCTCTCTCTTTGGAACGTGAGTGTTGGTAGGACTTGAAACTGATAACTTTGGAAGCATGTCAGTAGAAACAAGCGAATCATCATCTTAGTATCTAACCAAGACTTAGCTGTTTAGGCGTACATCATCCAGGAATGTGTACACTTGGTAATTTGCTTGATACAGTAATTGCTATCAAGCACAACCTTGAAGGACCATCACCCACTCCGTTTACTGATCACCCACTCCGTTTACCTTACAAGAGTAGAATACCCATACACATAAGAATGAATTCTGATGCCAGGACATGGGTAATGGCAATACGAACTATTTACATTTGATTTTGGCCAATAGCTAAAGACTACGTTCGAGCATGGAAATATATAATTATATTAAATACAGAGCTCCTCATCATGATCACCAACGCAAACTCCACATGAAACATTATCTGGGGGTCAGCCGAAATATTTCTCCCTTTTGTTTTATGCCTTACTCGGATCTGAATTCTCATGGCTTGTTTCTATAATGAAGCTTGCATAGCTGTTTGTGTTTCTATTATCTTATCCAATATTGTTCGACTCGTCTCCAGCTATGCATAGCTGTTCCCTGCCACATATTCAAGTTGTGGGCTTTTATTGGAATTATGTTGCAGGTAAGAACATTGTAGTTTCCTTGCCACATTTAGGAGTCCTACTCATATTGATGATCAATCTGTCCTAATTTTCTTTTATTGCGTTTTTGTACAGGTACCACTTGTCTTGATCACAAATTTCCTGCAAGATAAATTCAGAAACTCAATGGTATGTCCTTTTTTTTAAAACATGTTATTGTAGACATTGAAGAAAATTTCGTGTTTACAGTTATCTCATATTAGTGCAGCATAGTCTTGCCTACTCACTTGTTGGGGTTAGCCTTCTATTGAAAATTTAGGGCCCCGTTTGGTATTCAGCTTAAAACCTTTAATCATTCTTAAGAACAACTTAAACGAACTTCTCTTCAAAACAGTTTTTTTATTTTTTTGGCTTATTATATTAACACCCCATGAGCGGTAGGTCTCGGGTTCGAGACTTGGGAGCAGCCTCTCCATAAATGGGGGTAAGGCTAGCCGACATTCACCTCTCCCAGACCCTGCGTAAAGCGGGAGCCTTGTGCACTGGGTACGACCTTTTTTTATTATATTAACACCCCACAAATTATTGAATAAACCTCACATACTTAATACATCCCCACATTTGCTTTTTCAATTAATAATTATCTTAATGCACCCCATGTACTTCCCCATAATACTCTCACACCTTACATTCTCAATATAGACCTTACATTTTCTACATGCAACCCACATTTCTCAAATCTTATAAAGCTTTTAATTTAGATAAAAAATGCCGACTGGAATTTTGACAAAAGATGATGCCTGGGATTTAAAGCATATGTGAGTTGTTTTCAATTCCACCATTAAAACTCATGTTGACTGTTTTTAATATTTAGTGATACTTTTAGGTGTTTAATTCTTCATGTAATATCTGTGATCCTTAAAAGATGAATACAAACATAGAAACTTGAATAACGCAACAAAAGTAAGATTAAATAACTATCGATGTCGTCAAAATCACTAAAACAATAAAAAATATGAAGTCTTACCTCACGGCGGAGTCAAATTGAAACACGAATCGACTCCCTGTGGACAGTGGGACCCAATCGACGCTGGCAGCGAAGATCACGAAGAGGGGGAGAGGAGAGAGAGGGTGAAGGTCGGGCTATAGAGTTTTGTGTTTGGAGGTGGTTGTGTTTAAAAACTTTAAAATGTTATTTAATCAAATGGAAAACTAATGAAAATAACTTGAAAACTTTGAGTTTTAACTATAAGAACAAAATAAAAGGTAAAGTGAATAGTATCATGATTGACATTTTAATGTAAAAATATGATTTTTCGTTAAAATAAACAGTATCGGGAGTTTTTCGTTAAAATTTCCTTGTTTTTAAGTCAGTCCTTAAATTCAGTTTTTAGAAATAGGCCAGGCAAACAAGAATTACAGTTTGGAACTCAAAACTTGTTTTCGAGTTATAAAAACTGTATTTGGATTGAATACCAAACCGGGTCTTAGTTTCTAGAGAGAATTAAAAACTTGGGGGCGGTCCTGCTGGAGGGATAGGGGTACAAGGCATCATGCTTGCATCCTTCTTACAAACTTCCATGTCCCACCTTTCCGTTTGTGGTTTCCAATTCGGCAATTCTACATATTAGAAAGTAAACTAGACGATCAAGAGTTCCTATAGCCCTTTTATGTTTTTACTAGTTCGGAGATTCTATTCGTGCTCTATGGATTGCTGAGGGCACATACTTTCTGTGTACGATTTCGATATTGGTAATGTTCATTATATTTCTTCTAACCGCATTTTTTGATCTTATTTCCAGGTCGGAAATATGATCTTCTGGTTCATCTTTTGCATCCTCGGTCAACCGATGTGCCTGCTTCTGTATTACCATGACTTGATGAATCGGAAGGGGCAACTCGAATGAAGTTTTGAGTCTCGTAAGTATGGATCGAATCGTTCTGGAAGCGGTGTTGCCTCACAAAATATGCCGGCTTTTATACTTTTGCCGAGGCAACTCAACTCATGCTGCTTCCTTTGGTTTCAACGTGTTCATCTTTTACATATTTTTGCTAATTCAATTGACTTTATATAAATCTTTTAAATATGTTTCACCCTGGTTTAGTTTTTTCTTTTCTTTTCCGGTATATATTTAGTTTTGGAAATTTGAAGAAATGGTGTCAACATCATCCTCCCTCCTTATATCTTGGGAATTTTAATGAAAAACTTCAAGTACTGTTTACTTTAATGAAAAGTCACATTTTTACACTAAAAAGTTAATCATGGTACTATTCACTTTATTTTTTATTTCGTTATTATCATTAAAATTTAAAGTTTTCAAATCATTTTCATTAGTTTTCCTTACATCCTTCCCCCACCAAACAACCAAATTAGTCAAGCTTAGATTTGACGCCAGCTGAAAAATGGAGGCGCGCTACTAGCTGGGCTTGCTTCACTTTTGTTGCACAGCTCGCTGCTTTTCATTTTGTTAGTAGTAGGTGCTTGCCCTCTGTTGAGTTTGGGATGGGGGAAGAGAGCATTTTCATCACGAATGATTCAATCCGGCCATAGGTTCCCCTTCCGCTACCTTGTTACGACTTCACTCCTGTGGAGGACCGCACCGTGGTATGCACCAATAAGACCACCAAAGGCCTCTGTGGCACTAGTGTTATGTAGAAGTCATGGGTGATCATTGGATCGATGTTTAGGGCGAAACCAATTCCCAAGGTGTGACGAGTGGTGTGTGCAGGGCCCGGGTACATGTCACATTGAAAGGTCTAGATATCTAAATCTGGATGTGATGTGATTTCAATGTTATTTGTTCAATATCTTTTGCATACGAACTAAGAAAAAGTTTACAGGTATCGAGTCACATTTTTTTAGCTAAAAACAGAAAAATCAATTAAAATCAGTATAGTGACCCAAAACCAGCCATAACAGAATTCTGAATGTCACAAAAAAAAGTTTCTAAATAATATTATTATTTACAACACAATGTTAAAAAAAAAGGCTGAAATTAATTTTTTTTTAAGAATTACATAAATTAAATATAACGGATAAAAGCTAGAATGATAAAAAAAAAAAAAAAGAATGACTGAAAATTAAAGTTTTTAGATAATTATAGATATTAAATATACGCCTGTTACTTTTATACTAGTAGGCAAAATCATATATTTTTTATTTTTAATTAAATCACATAACTATTTATTAAATTTGTATAATAATGTAATAAGGGCCACTGTCCTTGGTCACGAGATTCTCACTGAGCATTAGCATCAAGTGAAAAAACTCCGGACAAGAATTGTCTGCTTTCCTTGTTTTTGTACCCTTCTGTGCCTTTTTGTTTTGTGTGGTCACGGTTAAGCCACGTTAACATTATATATATATATTTTATAAAGATAATAAGATAAAAATAAATAATAATATAAAATATTAACGTGACTTAACCGTCATCATACAAACAAAACAGCACGGAAGGACACGGGAAAAAAGTGCAGACAATCCTTATCCACAACTCCAGCTCGTGGAAGATTCCAGTAGCAGTACACCATACATCCTAAATTCTAATAAATAATAAAGAAAATTAATGAAAAAAATATGAAAATTTTAAATTTTAATGAAAAAAATAAAATAAAATGTAAAGTATTAATTTTTTAATATAAAAATATAATTTATCGTAAAAATCATAGAGCTTCTCGTTAAAATTATTATAATAAAATCACCGACGAATGATCAGCATCTTGGTGGGAGTCAGCGCCGAAATAAAAAGGTAAATAATTGATATGCAAAATATCCACGACCCCCAACGAAGCTCCTTTGACTGTTTGGCTGAATACGCACAATCTCCACTGCACTGGAGCTCTTGGCTCCAGAGAGAGAGAGAGAGTGAGTGAGAGACAGTGAAGGTGGAGCTCATAGATCTTCGCGTGCTCCGTTGAAATCCTAGTGTCCTACCATGGAAGATTTCAGATCCAAATCGTGCGGCCACGGAAGAACGGAGGTGGAGACCTACAATGGCGGCAGCGGGTCGGCGGGACCCGCTTCGTCGGGGATCAATGGGATGCAGGATCTCAGGTGCTACAGCGCGTCCTACGCGTCCTCAGTGCACCCGCAGCAGCAAACCCAGGCGGGAAGCAACGGCGAGAAGTTCAGGAAGGGGAAGTCGGCGAACGGTTCGGTGACGAAGAGCTGGAGCTTGAGCGATCCGGAGCTGCGGAGGAAGAAGAGGGTGGCGAGCTATAAGGTTTATACGGTGGAAGGGAAGCTCAAAGGGTCGCTCCGGAAGAGCTTCCGGTGGCTCAAGGAAACTTGTAATAGAGTCGTCTATGGGCGGTGATCATCATTTCTGAGTATAATATTATATAAATTTGGTAAGAGTTATTTATTTATTTTTGGTTGTTTAATTTCTGCTTGGTGTTCTTAATTTATAAGATTATAGTGTTCGTGTTGGAAATTATGAAGTTTTAATGTGATTTGTTGATGAATATTTGTATACTGTGGATTTTTTGGTAATCTGAAATCATATCAATGAAATTTAAGCCTTTTTTGCTGGTTCATATTATTGGGTGTAATTTTGTTTTTAGACACAACTCGGTCCGACTAAAAACGTTTTTAGTGAAAATATTTTTGAAACCGATTCTTAGTTATAATGCAAGTGACTCCTGAAAAACACTTGACCTGTCACGTGTTTATGTACTTCTTGCAAAAAATACTTCAAGTCCTTTTGGAATCCGAAAATATTTTCATTAAAAGCACTCTACGACATTTTAAAAGAACTTTCAAACTTAGGGTTTTAACTTCTCATAACCCTCAACGAATGGGTGTGAATGAGGCTTCGAAATATGAATTCAGGGCTCGGTGTTTGCCAATGTCATGCATTTCGAATGGTTTCCGGTTCCCTCGTGAATGCAAACCCCTTGCCAAAATTGTTGTTCTTGAGAAAGATTTCCGGGAAAGTCGCAAAGAAATGGCGATAGAAACGCAGACCGAGTTGTCGAGTGGCAATGCGGAGTTTTCTGGATAGATTTTCTCGTATCAATTGAGCTCAGTTTGTCCAATTAGGTTGTTATTAAGGTTTTTCGACGTTATGGAAGTGGCTGGTTCTCACTTAAGATCAAACAATAGAGTAGAGAAGATATCTCCTTTAGGGTGTCGGACCTCATTTGCTAGTTCTGTTTCATGCTGTCGGAAACTTTGAAGTTTATCGCTGTTGCTTTAGCGTGTTAGAGCAGTCGGGCTGAGGATAACGGTTGTACGGTTTAGCGATGAATGTTCCGTGATTCTGCAGAGGATGGCCATTCTCTCATTTGTGCGTTGATGCATTGAGTGTGTTTTGGGGGAAATGGAAGAGGGCAGGCAACGTTGAGGGTTAAAGATGGCTGGCTTTCTGTTGTCATTGAGCTTTTGTAGAGTTTCCGTTTCGAGTTTTGGTAACGAGGCTGGTTAACGTGAGTAGTTTTCGGTATGAGAAATCCTGCTAAATCCGAAAAGGTAGAAGGCAAACGGCTTGGAGATGAGAGAAAACTATCATCGGTTGCGTACCCGTAGCTCTCTATCTCTCGATGTGGTATTCATCTCGTGACATGTAAGTTCTTCGCCTTCGGGAGACCCAAGTTCTCACAACGCAAGCATTAGAACCGATGCGTAAAATTTGGTCAGGCTCTGTCATGCATCGTGCAACCCTACTTAATAGATGTCTCTCCTTCCTGGCCTCGGAATTCCGCCGAGTTACTTTAGATTTGGGAGCAAAATGAAACATGCAGCTTCTAACCGTTCTTGAACAATTTGGTTAAACACACAAATAAGGGAGGGGAACATTTCTGTTTGAACAATTCTGTTATTTTTCTTTGGAAAACGAAAATTTACATTGTTCGTCACGCAAATGAATGTATCGTGTTAAAAGCACAAGTTAAAACAACAAACACTCGCAGCTCTCTTGCATATGGGGAAACAACGGAGTTCAAACGAAATCGCCTCCCTCGTACGGAGTCTCTCACCTTCGACGTATATTAAAACAGCCCAAGGCAAAACCATCGAATTTCGATTTACGGTAACCTGCAAGGGTCGGCATCGCTAATAATGAACCCTCTCTTCATTGTCTAAATGCAGACCTTCGATGCCTTTAAGGGTAGTCTCGTAGTTCCTAGTCTGAGATGTATGTCTCCGGGTGGGGTCCGATGACTCGACTGGTGAACTTCTTCGGCCACTTGAAATTCTGTGTCCTCCAGGGCTAGCATCGGTTGTTCGAGGGCGAATGTCAGACTCACTTCCGCCAAATGCATCACGGCTGCTAGAAACAGCAACTCTCCTTGATGATCCGGCTGACCGGCCAAACATGTTGCTATTTGACGTCTGCAAGGCCCAAGCATGCACATGAGATTTTTGTCGCAAGGCATTTAACACAGAATTATTCCTGTTGATACAACCCCGCAGAAATGATTTCATTTCATAAAATAATGCATTCCAAACAACTCACCTCTCTGGTTAATGAAGCATCATTCGCAATTGGATTCTTCTGCCTCGAAAGGCTCATGGAATTGAGAGCCGGTCCAGGTATTCTCCGCCGAGAGGAATCCAATGATGTTAGACCAGTTGGCCGCCCGTCTACCTCACCTACAAGGAAGCCGTGAAGCAGAATGTTATAAAATCCAAACCTAATAATATGGGAGAAATGACACCCAGATATCGGAAAACCTTTAGTAATAAGTTACAGCCCTCGAAAGTAAACAAAGAATTCCTTAAATTTATATATTAACATACAGACAGAAGTCATAAAATAAGCAAATAGGAGAAAAATGCATGTGGTAATCTAAAACACCACCATCCTCTAGCTGCAACGAATAGACTTATCGTAAGAATGCTGTTTAAATTCATCTAGACCAATCCTAAACAACGTACCTGTCAGTCTGTCCGCATTAACAGCAGCATGGGGCATCCCAGAACTTGTTCCAGCACCAGCAAGGGCACGGGTTGGAGGAACAGCCAGCTGTGATTGCTGATACTTCAAAATTGTCCAGTCAAACACATAATCAAACTGAAAGCCTGAAGCAAAACCCAATGGATACAATCAGTGTAAATAGAATGCCCACTGTAATGTGGAAATCCGCTAATAATGCTCATTGTAATGAGAATAGAATTCAAACCTTCACGAATAAAGACATCCCGGAATATTTTTTTTAAATAAACATAGTCTGGCTTATCATCGAACCGTAGAGAGCGACAGTAATGGAAATACGAAGCAAACTCTGTCGGATAACCCCGACATAACGCCTGCGAAATCATTAATTCTCTAGTCACAAAATGCGAGACATGAGGCCTGAATTGTATACAACCACAATAACATTCACAAGCATCATACCTCAATTGAAGTAGAAACCTTTTTTTCACTAATTCTCTCATACTTCTGCTTCTTAGTTCCCGCTTTTAGTCCCTGCCAAGGAAGACTAAAGGCAAAAACAATTATTAAACAAAACACCAACAGACAGCACTACAACAACAAAAATAGGGTCTTCAGAAATAATCACCTTCCTCTAAGGAAATACATAAGGACATAACCAAGAGATTCTAAATCATCCCTCCGGCTTTGCTCTATAAAGCGCAGAATAGCATAAAAGAAATTCTAAATCAATGTCAACAAACCAGATAGTAGATTTAGCTGGAACAAAAGTACATAATAGGAATAGAAAAGGTAAAAAGAAAGACTAAACGTCTAAAACATACCAATTCCAAGGTGAGTGTTCATGCTTGCATATCTTGCAGTTCCAGTCAAATTCTTGTTTTCCCTGCAGCATTCATGCCCATGTACAGTTACATCATTAACCACATATCTCGTAGTTAGAGTCCTTTTCTTGTTTATCTTATGCTACATTTCTCTAAAATCATATTCGACGACCATATTAGGGAACACAGAAAAACACTAATCAATCTCACCTATAAGGAATATGCTGACGGGTTGTACTATCTCTGTATTTCTTAGCCAGACCAAAGTCTATCATGTACACCTGCATGTAGTGAAAAATCAACTACCGTATTAATATAGACTCATTGGCATATGAAACATAAACCTACACAACTATGTACACCAAATCAAGATAGAAAACCTGATTTGCACGCCTTCCCAAGCCCATAAGAAAATTGTCTGGCTTGATATCTCGATGTAGAAATGACTTACTGTGAACAAATTCAACACGACTGATCTGAAATAAATGTCAAGCACGGCAAAAGTCAGTATCTCCCACATAAATATCTAAAACCAATACGATGATGTGCAATTGTGCAAAGGCTCACACCTACCATTTGATCAGCCAGCATAAGAACGGTCTTCAAAGAAAGTTTCCTACTGCAGAAGTTAAATAAGTCTTCAAGACTAGGGCCCAGTAAATCCATAACCAAAACGTTATAGTCTCCTTCAACTCCAAACCACCTCACATTTGGAATCCCAGCTGCAAAAACCAAATTTAGAAATCAGAAAACTTACTGCAAAAACTTGCACCAGAAACAGCTGATGAACTATCAAATGCAGCAGTTTCACTTACTTCCTCCTGCTAGGATCCTGTATAACTTGGATTCGTACAGCAGCTGAGGGTGTTTTGTCTTCACATTTTCCTAAGTATCAGAAACAGCATGACAATTAGCTTCATAACACACAAATATTCATCACGCTAAAAACAGTTCAAAAAGGAAACTTCAACACGAACACCAAAACTTGAAGACCTCACTATTTACAAGAAAATACGATCTTCCTAAGATTAGTTTCTAGATGCTTATCAATCAATCAAACCAATACATTGCTCGGAACTACGCCCATAAAGAGGAAATAACCTGAAACACAAGCTCCTAGCAGTAATAGCATCAACATAACCGGGAAAATCAATTGATCTAAGGACAAGTCGTTCCACAAACCTTTGATTCCTCAGCATTACTAACGCAAAGTGAAAGCCGAAGCAAAAAAACCAGACCATGAACTTAAAGAATCGTTCTTACAAATTCGCAGACCACGGATTAGACTTAAATTAACACATAACTAAAAAACTAGCAAATGGGCATCAAAATCAACCAAAAATAAATTAAAAAGTCAAAACTTCGTAGCTGAATTGGAACAACAACGCCACTCACAAGCTTAATCGCGACCTCTTCGTTCGTCTGAATATTTGTACCTGCAAAAAAAAAAAAAAAATTCAAATCCACAATTAACCACCTCCCTACATACATAAATATACATAACTACATATAAATCCACAATTAACAGGAAGATTAAAGAAGCAACAAACCCAGATAGATCTCTCCGAACGAGCCGCTGCCGATCTTCCGGCCGAGCCGAAACTTATTCCCAACGCGAGGTTCCATATCTTCCAGAGCAGCCCAAATCAATTGAAATCGAAACCCTAACCCTAAAATTACAAAAACTAAAAAAAAAATCGAAGAGAAATTGGAAGATTATTCCAAAAAATCAAAACAAAAACAACGACGACGACCCCGCAGGTGCATCAGCAGAAGGCAGTCGGCCGACTCAACCGCAACGACTCCTGATTGTTCATCCAATAAAAGCAAAGCAAGAAGAAAAAAAAAATTATTACGCAAAAGCAAAGCAAAGCAAACAAATTTTGTACGGACAGCTATGCACCGGGGCCTCGGTGGCTTCTTTCTTGTTGGAGATCTAGGGTTAAGATTTTCTTTTTTTTATTCTGAATTATTATTTTTTATTTAATTTACTTTTGTTGGGTTAAAAGCACTTTTGGATTATAAATTACAGAAGGAGAACGGCAAAAGCAAAAGAGCAGAAGCAGGCTTGTTGGCCTATTGTTATCTATAGTCTATCGTATTCGTATCTATACCCACCACCACCTCCTTTTATCCTCTACACAGACACAGAAAAATACAACACGATATAATATATAAATATATCAAATTAACAAGAAGAATTGTTATATAATCACAAAAAAAAATACGACACGGCAAGAAACGTCACAACACAAAAGCATGAAGGGATACCACCATGTCAATGCATGGTAGCTTCCATCCTACCTTTCTACTTTTGATTCACTTGAAAGCTAATATTCGATAGATAGAAAATGCCTATTTTATTTTTTTTAATTTTTACATTCGAATTTTAAAAATAACGAGTTCACAATTAATTTATTTATCTGCTTCCAATAAATATATCATTACACACCAACAAAGTTCAGTAGATAGAAAACGTCTTTTTTGTATTTAACATGAGTAAAAGTGAGAATGCAAAAATGAAAATAGAAGCTTGAGAGCAATTTCTTTATTTAATTTTTTTTTTTTGGGAATATGATGTCACGTGACATTTTCGCAAAGCAGGAGAGATCCTGACACGTGGTCCAACTGTGTGTGATTTCAATCTGATCTTTTTAATTTCAAAAGACTGACAAACCCATGAAAAACGTGACACCCACTCCGTTTGCCGAGTCTTACATACTTTATTTTAGAAGTGTGATATCCACATATCATTTTTTATTTTTCTCACATCTTTTTAATTTTCGGCCGTCGAATCGGATGAATTAAAGAAAATCAAAGGACAAAAATTAACAAGAGGTATGAATGAAAGAAAAAATGGTGTGTGACCCCTTATTTTTTTCAAATCTGGATAATCTTTTTATTAGTATTACACAGTCCGAATTTATTAGGAAAAATGTACATCACTTTTAATTGGTAAGTGAGATCCTTCATATAAATGTCTTAAGTTTTTGTGAGATGCGTCACACGAAAACTAGTTTTATATTTAACTTATTTTCTTAAAAAGCTATGTTTTATGGAGTAGGATTCTCTCTCCTTTTATTCTGATCTTCTTTCTTCCTCTCTTTTCACATATTTTTTTTTGTCTTATTGTCTTTATAAAAAAATCAATATTAAAAATAACAACTATATGTGCAATAATTAGTCAAGTCTATACGCGTCAACTGTAAATAATAGAAAATAAAGAGTCAAACACTGTTTTACTGAAACCATTTTTTTTCTTATTTGGGAAATTAGTTTTTTTTTTTTAAGAAAACTAATTATAAAAGTTTGAAAGTTTTAAGTTTTAACTAAAATGACAAAAAGATGTTGTAAGTGAATAATAACAAAAGTTACTTTTTAGAGTAAAAATGCCCTTAAATTAAAAGTGAATAGTACCAAAAATGTTTGGTTAAGATTTCCTTCTTTAAATCCGACTTTTTGGAGGATGAAGAACATTTAGTACAAATGCGTAGGAGTAATTTCCAATTGCAATAATTTACAAATGCGTAGACTCCTAACTGTGTAAAGCTTCAAAAAAAAAAAATCAAGAACGAAAATGTTCAGTTTATGCATAGCAAGAGGTTGAAGTTTGAGATAGCTTGCGAAAATTCTAACATGTTCCGGTGTATCTTATATTCCAGAACATATACCGGAAAACCGCTTGAAATAGAGAAATATTTTCATGGAGTGAAGAAAGTAGAACCACATTTGCATCTCCATCCTTCAGGCTCGTAATTGGTATATTGAAGTCCAAAGTGGTCAGTGGTTCTGGGTGTCTGAACTGGAACACATGGCTCACAGCTTCCACATTTGTGCTCACAGTTGGGTGGCCTTGACCCCAGCCTACTCAGCCCTCTATACCTTCTTCCCCCCATGCCTTCCTCAACTCCCTAAAACACAAACCCTAGTTATCCATATACCAAAACACAAACCCTAATTATCCATATACCAAAACACAAACCATAATTATCCATATATATAATATATCCCGAGATATGGAGGGCAACAGTTCAAAGATGCACCTGTTTTGAGTCAAATGTAGCTCCTTGGGAATATGGGTTTTTCTCTGTTTGATTAGCTATAAGAAAAGGTATTTGGAATCAATTAGTACACATACAACTTTACGAAAACACAGGATTCTAACATAAACCGAAGATATATCTGGCACGTGATAAGAAATATAGAGATATGGTGATAAATTCCCGGAAACAGCCAAGAACCTCCCATGAGAAGTATAGTATCAGTAATTTAGTAGGTTGTTACCTTGTTGATGTGGAGCATCATAGGATGCAAAAGGCCTGCTAGTAACAGAAACCCAACACAGAAGAGTAGCAACTAGAATAATGCAGCATGTCTTTCTCTTCATTTTTGTTGGAAATATCCAAATGGCAATAGTGATGACCTGTTTTGTGGGAGGTGGGGGGGGGGGGGGACAAAATGCAAGCAAAGATATATATATATATATATATGGAGAGAGAGAGAGAGAGAGAGAGAGAGAGAGAGAGAGAGAGAGAGAGAGAGAGAGAGAGAGAGAGAGAGAGGTGAATATCTGTTCTGCCTTCTTGTCAAACAGAACCCTAAACCAAGAAACCAAATGACATCGACAAGATTAGAATATGGGTGTGGAGCAAAAAATAATCGAGAAAAATATGGAGGCAACACGTGAATTCTTAAGTTAAAAAGATAAAATTACCCTCGAGGCGCAACGGAACTCCCACACACGAGCAACGGACAATCACAACTCAATCAAAGTCAAAAGTGATCAAAATAGGTATTTATTCAAAACATATTTTATGCATCCTCATCAAATCCTCCCCACAAGATAACCTCCAAAATATTTATTCAAAATAGGATTAATTTCCTAATTGATTGCAAGATATTATTTTGACATAATATCTTGCAATTACACCCAAAAAACCACCAAATGTGGCCAGTTCCCATCTCTCCCAAAGGGGCCGGCCACACCCCTATAAATACCACCTCATTTCTCCAAAAACCTAAGTTCAACTCTTGCTAAATTCTCTAAATTTCTCTAAACATTTTTCCCTCAAATTCTAACTTTGGCATCAGAGGTTTTTCATCCAAAGCCCCCCATTTATCGTAAGCGCGTGAGGCTCTTGACTTTAACCTAAGGTGTTAATTGTTTTGTAGGTGCAATTTTGTCCAAGAAGAAGAATCCAAAAATTTGCATCCACAATGGGAATGCTCTTTCTTTTGACAACTCAATCAGTCCTAAACTCTGATCAATCAAAGGCCAAAAAAACCATAGAAAATGTGAAAACTGTCTGATTTATGTGAAGGTATGGGACCCTGTTCCTTTGGACGAGTTGGTCAAGGCCACAAGAATTTTCAATTGGAGAGATTTATTCGAAATCAGAACACTAAGATTACAGTCTTCCAAACAATCATGTTTTATTATATACAAACAGTAAATTAAAAAGGTACATGAAGTTTGAAGTTGGGGTCAGTTTTCAAACAAGAAGGGCAGATGGAGAACGCACAGTCCATCTGGCTGTGCACTCCAAGTCTGAATTTTCCAAAGATTTTATGGCGCGTTTACGTAATGGAAATAGGAGGAATTGAATTAAGGAGGAATTGAATTGAGAAGGAGTTGGAATGAGGAGAAGTCAGAATCGGATTCCTCTTGAAGCTATTTACTTAAATGTTCTGGAATCGGGATAGAATTCCATAAAGCTGTTTACTAATTTAGCAGAATCGAAATATAAACCAAATGATTACTAAAATGCCCTTGTCCCAAATCAAATATTTTATATACTTTAATGGGTTTATAAAGGATAGTTTTGGAAATAAAAAAAGTAAGTGAGGGCATAAAGGGAACAAAACTATCATTCCGATTACCCAAATAAGAAGGAATTGGATTACCACCTATATCTAGGGAATCCAATTCCACCACTACAAGGAATTGAATTCCAAAATTTGTGGGGGCCCCATTGCTTTTTTGATTCCACCATATTTAGTAAACACCGGAGTACTCCGTAATCGGAATTCAATTCCACGTTCTCATTCCGATTACGGATACGTAAACACGCCCTTAGTGGGTTGGGATTGATGCTTTTCTTGCAGAGTCTTAATGTTGTTGCAACTTATTCAATTTCCTGCGAGTAAACAGGACTTTACTAGTTCACATCAGAATCTCATTACTATTTATGGTAAAGTTTCTTGTTCATAGCTACACAAGCTTCATTAGTAAAAAAACTTACATATACTCAAGACTCCGTGAGCGTTGTAGGCAAAAGAGTGCAGTGGCAGATGCGTTAAGGAAAGTCCGGATAAGTGGCCGTCTTACCTTCGAGGACCATTCAAGTTTGGGTATGTGGTGAAGGAGAAGAGAGCAACGGCTACAGGTTCTCCATTGGTTTTTCTTGTATTAAGTATTAACAATGAAACTATCATATTTTCTAGAGTATGAAATCTCGTCGGGAACAAATTTAGTCTTTGTGGCTTCTAATGTATTTTTGGGTAAACATCTTATAATGTTGTTTGTACAAAGATTATGAATGAAAAGTTAGTAGTTTATTGTTTAATTTTTCAATGTTATTTCCATCAGAGCATTTTTATTGGGACTACTCGATGTTAGAATCATGTATCTGCCTCTACAGGTATGTACACTTTTTATGCCAACTAAGTTTCTTCGTAATTTTGGTAAATGAATTTTTCGGAGCTATATTCTTATGAAGTTCATCCAAATAGTGAAAACTAGAACAGGTCCACAAGTCACTTTAATTAGATGGAAAACGGAAAAATTTTAGCCTAACACTATTAAATATCTGACTTCGCCCTTGTACTTGCATAAAAACATAAATCTGATTTATGAATTTAGTGTATGAACGACGCATAATGTGTATTATGTGTATCACATATCAAGCAGGATTTGTAACTCAACTGGTTACTCGTAGATCCAAAGTTGTGGTCTTCCCCTACGACAATAATCCTACAGTATCGAGTTATAAACCCCGAAAACGAAGTCAAAGAGGACATTGCGAAAGAAAACTAGTAAATTGGCACATGCATGCAGATGCAGTCTCTAGAAACGCAGGCCTCAATACACACAGACAGAGACTGCATGCCGCTACCGCTACATATGAGCCCTACGGGCTACCATATATGGACCTGCCTGCATCGTATATAGAGGATGCATGACATATTGACATGTGGCGACAAAAGCCATTTCTTTTCCTTGCCGTACAATTTGGCACAAATATCTTATATCTGCAAATTTGACCCTACGAGCATCGGTAGCCAACCCAGTTCTTAACATCAACAGAAGAGAGAGAGAGGGGGGGGAGAGACACAGAGAGAGATGGCATGTATGACATGTCTTTTAGGTAGCTGGTTAGGGTGGTCCATGACTATATATGATACTGATGAGAGGCTGGAATTTGATTAAACCAATACGATGCACTGATTTAATTAGCCGACTAAATAGTAAATTAAAAAGGTACATGAAGTTTGAAGTAGGGATCAGTTTTCAAACAGGTAGGGCAGATGGAGAACACACAGTCCATCTGGCTGTGCCCTCCATAGTCTGAATTTTCCAAAGATTTTATTGGGTTGGGATTGATGCTTTTCTTGCAGAGTCTCAATGATGTTGCAATAACGACTTATTCAATTTCCTGCGAGTCAGCAGGACTTTACTAGCTCACATCAAAATTTCATTAACTATTTATGGTAAAGTTTTCTTGTTCATAGCTACACAAGCTTCATTAGTAAAAAAAACTTACATAAAGTCGAGACTCCGAGAGCGTTGTAGGCACAAGAGTGCAGTGGCAGATGCATTAAAGAGAGTCCGGATAAGTGGCCTTCAGGACTTTTGAGGACCATTAATTCAAGTTTGGGCATGTGGTAGAGGAGAAGAGAGCAACGGCTACAGGTTCTCTATTGGTTTTTCTTGTCTCAAAAAAAAAAAAAAACAATGAAACTATTATATTTTCCAGAGTAAGAAATCTCGTCGTGGACAAATTTAGTCTTTGTAGCTTCTAATGTTTTTTTTTTTGGTAAACAACTTATAATGTTGTTTGTAAAAAGATTATGAATAAAAAGTTAGTAGTTTATTGTTTAATTTTTCAATGTTATTTCCATCAGAGTATTTTTATTGGGACTACTCGATGTTAAAATCATGAATCTGCCTCTACAAGTGTGTGCACTTTTTTTTATGCCAACTAAGTTTTTTTGTACACAAGGGTGGAATATTTGGTAAAGGAATTTTTCGGAGATATATTCTTATGAAGTTCATCCAATTAGTGAAAATTAGAACAGGTCCACAAGTCACTTTAGATGGAAAACGGAAAATTTTTAGCCCAACACTATTAAATATTTGACTCCGCCCTGCTTGTACTCGCATAAAAACATAAATTTGATTTATGAATTTAGTGTATGAATGAAGCATAACATGTATTATGTATATAGCATATCAAGCAGGATTTGTAACTCAGTTGGTTACTCGTAAATCCAAAGCTGTGGTCTTCCCCTCCGCCAATAATCCTATCGAGTTATAAACCCCAAAAAAGAAGTCAAATAGGACATTGCGAAAGAAAACTAGTAAATCGCCACATGCATGCAGATGCAGTCCCCAGAAACGCAGGCCTCGACACACACAGACAGATAGACTGCATGCAGCTACTGCTATATATACTGCATAGTATATAGAGGATGCATGACATATTGACATGTGATGGCGAATGCCATTTCTTTTCCTTGCCGTACAAGTTTGCACAAATATCGTACTATATCTGCAAATTTGTCCCTACAAGCGTCGGTAGGAGTCTTAACATTGGCTACCCTACAGTTATGAATGAACTCGTACACCACTGAGTCTTAACATCAACAGGAGAGAGAAGCCCCCCCCGGGGTGGTTATGAATGAGCTCGTACACCACTGAGTCTTAACATCAGCAGGAGAGAGAAGCCCCCCGGAGGGGGGTGGGGTACGGTGAGATATGGCATAAATGATACTGGAATTTAAGTAAGCAAAATGCTTATTTTCTCTCTTAAAATAGCACTAGCCTTCATGCATGAGTGTGATTTTTAAATCAGGGCTTGCTACGTACGACTTTCATTTTTTAAATGTGTTTATATGCGTGGATTGATAAAAGGAAAGTCAAATATTGGAAGTAAATAAATAATCTTAGATCATGCTAGAAGAAACTCCTCATAAACCAATCAAAACAGCTGAATTCACATAATAAATCGGTCTTTCAATTACCATCTACATTCTATTGAATTTACATTAAGAATAAAAACAATAATATTTAATAAACAATTGATTGAATCGTATTATTGCTAACACATTGTGAGGCTAAGCTCATCTCCTTCCCCTTAATGTAGATAATATCATTTGTTCAAAAGAAAAGAAAAAACAATCATTTGACAACTAATTTAATCACAAAATTATGCATGTGCAAAATACTTTTTTTATAACCGGCATTACACGCCTATTAAAATGTGTTGAACGTGTTTAAAAATAGAGAAAATAATATTTAATGAACAATTGATAGGATCACATTATTACTAGCATATTGTGAGGTACTAATTAAAAAAATTATTATTAAAAAAAACATTGTTAAAATGACGAAAGTACCCCTGCATTATTTTAGGCAGCTTTTAAAAAAAAATTGTTCAATTTTCTTGGTAAAGCTTGTGACCCCAAAAATTACTATTCGTTGCCCTGCCGGCTTTATATATAAGATAGCATAAGTAACATATGTGAAACGAGAACAAATACAACGTAATATGTGAGACACGTATATATAAACCACATGATATGACAATTAATAATTAAACTTATTTTTAATAATTTAAAAAATAAATTCAATCATCAGTTGTGACATCACATACATAATATAGTCTGAAAATTTCTCTCTAAAGTAGCGTGTAAATTTACTCTAGTATTTGGATGAACTTTTGAATATCATAGTATTATTCACTGATCTCGACTTCCGGTATACAAATAATGAATAAATTGAACCCGACCCGACCCAAGATTACATGAATTAAATCGGTACAAAATTTTAAAAAAAAAATTGCAATTTGGATTAGTCAAGGCATGTACAAAAAAATTAAATGACTTCAAAATAAACTTGATGAAAGAATCAAAGGAACGAAAAAATTGGGTTAGTCCCCTTAACTCATCCTTATTGGGCTTAGCAAAAGGCCCACCATTCTTCTGGCACGATGACTACCCACCAGGTACGGCTTCTTCGGCCCATTATTAACCTACTGTAACTAACTCCAGCCCACGAACATACTGTGCCCTTCGGCGAGCTTAGTTGGCAGCGGCGATTGGGGTCCTTGGGCTAGGGAGGCCCATATATGCGAGCCGGGGTGAGAGCCTGACCTTTGGGCTAGGCCTTGGAGAAGGAATTGGGCCATAACGTACCGACGGCCCAGGACCGACTCTAGGAGACAGGTTAACTTGTTCAAGTGCCCTGGATTGTAGTTCGGTCGGGTAGTCCCGAACACACCCGATTCGGGGTCCGGTTGCTGTTGTCCATTTGCATGACAAGCGCCTGGGCATGTCAAAAACTGGTGGCTTGGCATTGGCACTGTCAACCTTCTTAGTTTGTTCTTGAACGGTTGTGATTGGAGCCTTGCTGGCCAAGTCAGTTTTGTTTGCACCGTCGGATTCGGTCGATTTGAATGAACCCTCCTTTGTTGATTCCCCTTCAGTGGTCTTCGTATAAGAGAAGTCATCATCAACTGCACACCTCTGTGGAAAATCAAGAGAAATATAAGTTAAAGAACCTTAACAAACGAGCACACACCCGCGACCATTAGGTCTAACAAAGTTCTGAGTTCAAACTTCATCAACAATACTTATTGGATAGAAAACAAACACGAAACATTTACCTTAACATTGGAGAGGTCGACGTGATTATCTTCTAAAAAGCTGATAAATTCCATGAAGTTCTCTTCTGTTGGGTGGTAATGACCACTGTATGGCCAAATAGCCTGAAATAACAGTTGAAATTAAGTTTAAGACATGACATAGAAGTTACTTGGACTATAAGAAAACACACAAACGTATTACTAGCCTCTTGGCCCGCGCTCACACGCGTGCAGGGGTAAATTCCGTACCTCAAGAATCCCGTCACGGGCAACCAATCTTCCGGCTGCAGTGGTGGCACCACCTGCTAGAAAACTTGAATGTTGGAACTGACCCTTCTTCTTCTGACCAACATACAGAGACCTTGTTGTGCTGAGGACAAATATCCATTTGGAACCTTCATTTGTGCTCACAAGCACCCCACTCTGCCTGTATAAAAGCTTCCCATTTTCGACTACTACTTCATATGCTTCTCTTTCTATCTGAAAATATTGCAAGCACAAAGAAAACACACTTAAGTATGCAATTAACAAGCATTTTACGTTGGTTGTAACGAAATTCGAGGTTTAGGTGTAGGACTAACCGGTCCAAGATACTTGATGCATTGACGTTGAAGAACTGCCCTTGAGCATTTCTCGATGTTTATTTCTTTCCCATTTCCGACATCCAACCTACATTACACAAATTGATCAGTAATTGACATGGAAATCATCTCGGAAACACAGGAACAATAAAAACATTACTACTTACCAGTAGAAGAAAGGTTGGCTGCTCTCACTTTCAAACCAGATGTCATAGTAAAAGTGCAAATTGTGTCCATACCGATGTCGTGGATCAATCTGCATAAAACATCAAGAAACATCTGAATGTTAGATCATGAATCCCGTAATGTTTTCAAATAAGCACGAAAAATCATCATTTTTTTAAGGTCGGATAAAATGTTGTTGAGTTTTCGCAAGAACTTACCGCTTCAAGCCAGTGTTGAAGAGCCAATTTTTGTGCCTTCTCATCCTTGGACAAACCCTTTCCAACCTTGGCTGCTCTAGTCCTAGCCCTCGCCCACCGCGAAACAGCAGTTTCCGGCTTCTCAACATTGAAGAATGACACAGAACTCCTCTTCAGAGCTGCAAAATCTAATGCCTTCCACCTAAAGTATTCAAAACAACCAAAATTAATCAAACCGTATAAAAAAAAATTGAAAAACTGATCAAATCAATGGCAAGAAATTACATAAAGACTCACCAGAGCTCCTCAACCACCACAGCACAATCAGCAAGGTTTCTTCGGGTCCGGTAACTCTTGTAAACCTTCTGAAGCTTAACAGCAGCAGCATCAAGCTCGCTAACCGGCCTTGGCGTAAACAAAATCGCCGGTTCAGGCAGAGCAAGTGCAGGCATTGGTTTGTGCTTCAATTCATTTTTGCCTTTACAGAACTCTAACCCCATGTCTTGGTTATCTTGCACAAGACCCTTAAACGAAAGATTCCTGTCGAGCATCACGTTTTCGGGTTTGCTTTCCCTCAAGCGATTCGAATTGGTAATGCCCGACTTGCTCGAACTGTCTGAAATAACTGCCAAGGATTCGGATTCACTCTTGAAGCTGTGTGTTCTTAGAGTAACTTGTGGTCCTCCATCTCTGGGAGTTAAACTGATGTTGTAGGTCAATTGAAAGAATCTGTGCTTCACAATTTCTTCCCAGGCTGAGGCAAGAAGTGAGAGGGATAAACCCATAAGAATTTCTCTATCAAGTTCAAGTCGAAAGGCGCAAAATCGTCACCTGCTAATTAATAAGAACATACAAATCTGTATTAGACTAAAGATTGAAAGTTTGAAACCACCAAAGATTTAAACAAAATCCAATTAAATTTAATCAAACTACAACCTGGGTTGTTAACAGATTTGAGGGATGAATCATTACCTAACCTGAAATGGGATTTTCACAAAGTCCTAAAAAGTGCTTTTGAAATTTCGAAACTCCAAAGAGATAATGAATGGAATTGGGAGATGGGATTTGAGTTGAGTCTGACTGCTATATATATATATATATATATATATACCTCAAACAACAAACAACTATTCCCACTGGTCTCCTTCGAATACGTGTCAAAACGACGGAATTGGAAACTTGGAAGATGGAAAATTTGGAAAAAGACGAACGCTTTGAATTCAAGGGCAACCAAAAAGTTTTGGGCTTTTTGGTTGCTGTGGAATTGGAAGATAGACAGAAGAGAGAAAGGTGGGTGAAAGTTTTCTGTATTCAACGTTTGAGTTTTCTTTCCCTTTTTTATTTTATTTGGTTCAAACCCCACGAGTTGGTTTGATCTATTCAAAGCTTGAGAAAAAAGCACTTATAAACTGCTTCTCACAGATGTGAACAGGCCACTTATAGAGCTACATGGAGCTGTGGAGAGAGAAAGAGGGGAGAAAGAGAGAGAGAGAGAGAGAGAGAGATTTGGCGGTCAAATAAAGTAAGCTTGGAGAGGGGGTTCCGTGAAAATACACAGAAGTGCTTTTTTTCCAAGGGGAACACGTACGTGCTGTTAACTCTACAGCAACTGGGATTTTTGTGTGCTTTTTATGATAATCTCATCAGTCAACAATCAATTAAGAAGTTGGATTGGGGGGGGCCCTGCAAAATTCAATCTCGTTCGTCCATGGCTACGGTCATCGACACGCCTCTTCTGTTGGAGTTATTGGATTGAAAGTTTGTTGTTGCTTACGGTTGGTTGTTGTTGTCACTGCTTTTATGCCCTCCTTCCACGGACTCATCGAGTTTACCATATTGCCCTTATTTTACCGGGAATTGAAGTGATGGCTTTCCAAGTTGTTGGTGGCGCCATTGTCCGCCAAAGTTCCAAACCCGAAGATGTACTTGTTGTGGTTAAATATTAGGGTTTGAAAGATGATTTATCACACAAACAATATTACAAACTAAATGGAGCGTGATTCAAACTCGAGTGTATGGAAGAAACACATTCATTTTAGCAAATGTGAATACGTATACGTCTGTAAAACAAGATAATAACGAAACATTTTATTATAAATGTCTCGTCAAATAGTTTTTGTCACCCTTCAAAGATCAATAACAATCAAGTTGGGGAGTAAAACCCTCTAACGAGTAATGTACGTATACTACGTATTAAGAGAATAGTAGAAGATTTGAAATCTTTGCAATCAAACGTATTTTGCCAAACGTAATACATACTTTCATACAAGTATTGGATTAAGTGGTGCACATTAGCAGATAACGCAATGAAAAATACCAGTAGACGAAAAGCGACGTGCAATGAGAATGTACCTAGAAAATTAAGAAGAAAATGTAGAGGAAGAGGAGCATGTGGAAATTGGCATAGGGAAATTTGTCCACGAGAGTGTTGCCTTTGAATTGTGATGCGTAAGAGACGTGTTTGACAACTACACATAGACACAGTGAGTCCAAATAAACAGAGATCGAGTCAAAAGTCAAGATCAAGGAATCGATGTATTGATTCAATTTGCTTGTCAAACAACAAAATGCAATGCAATCTTTCCCAATCATCTCAAAGAGTCGAGGCATCCATAAACCTAAACTCAAAAAGTCATTTGATAACAATTTTACTTGCAGTTTTTATTTCTTTGAAAACTGAAAATTCATTTGGTAAATTATTATTTTTTTTAACAAACGATATTATCTACAGGGAGATGATGGGTTTAGCCTCATAATAGACTAGTAATAATGTGGTTCAAATTCATTTTTGGTTAGAATCAAATCTAAAACCTTCGTTTGGTAAATATTTAAGTTAAAAAAATAAAAACTAAAAACTGAATTTTGAAAGCAAAGTAATTTTCATTTTTTGGTTTTCCGCTTTTATTTATTTGAAAATTGAAAATAGTAACAAAATGAGTTTTCAATTAAAAAAACTGAAAACTGGAAACAATATAATTTTCAAACAGCACCTTAATGATCCACGCCCATGAACAACAAGAAAATTGAATTTATAACAAAGTATATTTCGTTATGTATGGATGACTCATCACGTGACTATAAAACATACAAACAAAGTATATTTCATTATTTATAGATGACTCATCACGTGACTATGGCTATAAAACATACAAACAAAGTATATTTCATTATACTATAAAACATACAAATCACTAGTTGCAAGACTGGTTCTCTCTCCCTCGACAACACGTACAAAGTCGACAATAACTTAAACAGGTCCAGAGGTTTTGTTGGCGTTCAATTACAACTTGCATGGCGGCCTTTATTCCAAAAATTAAAACATACAAAATTAAGAAGAATAGTGGACTTTAGAATGGTCGTTGAACCCTAAAGGTCACGATGCTTATTCCATGGAATTTAAATTGACAACTATAAATAAATATATTATGCAGATGACGTTTTACCGTAGTGGCGAAAATAAAAAATGCTTATGCATTTTGGTGCTATTTCAATCTCCACTACTGCCTTCAAAAAAATAATAATAAAAAAAAAAAAATCTCCACTACTCCCTTTCTTATTAACACTTAACAATTTAACTTATTAACGCTATCGTTTGTTAAAAAAAACAAATTATGACACGAGACAGCAAAAAAGATCATTCTCACGAAATCACAGTTAGCATGCAATATAACAAAAACTTTGACTTTAACACTTCAAAATTTCTTTTTATAATACTAGTTGGACGTTATGCAACTCAATTAAAATGAAAGAAGCGTTATAAGATGATACAAAGAAGAGCTTAAGAAGTCAAATTATAGCTCTCGCATGAAAAATATGCGCAAAAACAACATCTTATTAAAGAAAATGCGTCAGCTAAATATAACACGATTATAAAAAACACTTAAACGACAGAAGAACCCCAATCAATTGACTTTACGTTTACAAAATGTACTGTGTACTTATGTATTAGACTTCCAACTTAATTAACAAATGTACTATTGATGATTGGGAGGTATATATTATTAACAAATTGTTGTCATTTTCTTAATGACACTAGTTATCACTTTCATTAGTAAAATACACAATCTATTTTATAATTATTTTTCATAAATATACATATTCGTCTGACCTACAAATATATTTTATAGAATTATTTATCTTAATTATCAACGTTGTCATTGTATTCGATAATTAAAAATGCATAGGTATGTTGAAGTTCTCTTGATCTAGTTTAGTGGTTTGAGGTGTTCTAATATTATTCAACACGCTCTCTTGATGATTTGAGGTGTCTTTTAATATTATTCAAGACGATCTCTTAGATGACAATTATACAAACAGTAACGACTTGAGTATTAAATAATTCTTTGTATCGTCAAAATTCCTCAAAAAAGAAAAACTCGTAAATTCTTCATGTAAATTCTATCTACACAAGCAACAACAAAAACACAATTATTCATGTACAGTGAATAGGTCTTGCGATTTCTTGTACGATTCATTAACCAGACACGAAACGACACGAGCATAACAGGTTCAAATCAACCTGTTAACGAGTTGGGTTATTATCTAGTACCTCTTAACACATCGGGCAGTTATCGGGTCACCCGTTAAAAACTAAATAAGATATTATTTTCCAGATTTAAACATTAGGCATGTCAATTTCTTGCATAAACAACTCGGGTCATCATGGATCACCTGTTAAAATAATAAGTACAACCTATTAAAATAATCAATATGACACAAAAACGACCTGAACACAATAAAAAACACAACCTTTTTATCAAAGTTGAAGAAATAACAATATATTTAAAAAATTTAACACATCATGAGTCTGCTAAGCAGGCAATCCGGCCCGTTGAAATTTGATTCAACGGTTACAAATAGTTGACCTTCTAAAAATTATAATAATTGTAACTGTTTGATTAAATTTCAACGAACCGGATCACCTGCTTAGCAAGCTCATGATGTGTGGATCGGAGAGGATCCAGTTCCTTCACCAAGACCCACTCTCGTATGCACGCGACATATTGACTTACCGTACGGTTCAAATCTAACAGAATATTTGTTCTTCGGATAAAATAAATAAAAACGGTTGAACAAAAATGGTCAAACGGATCCAATTATCCAGTCAATCTCAAAATTTCCCAGAAGGTGTATGATGGGTATTTACGTAAATTCCTGTTGCGTTGAAGATGTCCTCGTTTATTATTCCTCTGTCGACTGTCCCTAGTTCCCGCCAACAGCTGTATAGGTATATGATGGCTCATCTCAGTGCTGACGTGTATTTCTTCATCTACTTGCTGCGTAACAGCGTTGCATGGTTGATGGTTTAATAGTTTAATTAATTAATCATAATTAATTAATCTTAATCATTTTTGTCAACGTTCTCAATCCATGTTTTTGCCACGCGTTTTGATCAAATATTACAAGTTGCTCAGCCCCCAAACTGTCGGTTGATCGATTTATCATATGCCTTTTCATGTAATATTTTGTTCTTTCAAGATAATTTAATATTTAGGTGTGGATTATCACTTTCAAATTTCATTCAGAAGCTATCGAATATCGGTGTTTTTTTTAAGGAATTTCCGATACTTCATGATCGCTAGACAAGTCAGAATAAGAACTTATAGATCCTCATCAATATAGGTCTTGGTCGACTTCATTTGGCTTAGGCGAGCTGTATAAACACAATTCTGACTTCTAAGTCATCTGTATATGAAATGATAAAGTGCGTTTAAAAAAGCATCAAAGAACATGGCACACTGTGTTTTAACGAAATTTAACATAAATGGTATGTTTGTACAAAAAAAAGTTAAAAATTATGCAATAAAATTACCAAAAACAGTTTTTGAAGTGGTAAAATTGTGCAAAACCTAATAATCCACTCCACATAGTGTTTGTGTAGTTTTCCCAACATTTCAAGACATATCTAGTATATATGTAATGTTAGGCTTGGGAGTGTTATGGAACTAATTATAGAAGTGTGAGAGAGAGGGCGGCGGAGAGAGAGAAGCCTTCAAGTGTGAGAATTGTGTCCTCATCATTTGATGTTGTAATTTTATTTATACTAATCATGATGATTTTTTTTCACATTAAAGGTAACACCGACCTATGAGGATTTGATCTCTAAGTCCTAGAATTCTACTTTTCAGTTACATCACATTTTTAACTACGGATTAATTTATATGAAAACATTATACTTACATTACATTTAATGAATTTTGCATAGTGGCATACATGCACAGCCTCACACGGTAACGCCCATCCAATAGTTTTTGGATCTTAATGGATCATCATTTGTGCTTCATTTTTATATTCTAATTTAAATTTCTTTGGCTACTGATGATGGAGATCCCTAAACCATAAATAAATATCTAGATTTTCAGTCTCATAAATAAATATCTAGAATTTCCAACCACCTTCTGTTGTTGTATTATTATGAGAATTTGACAGCATTATTTTCAAGTCATAAACTAAAAAAAATGCCAACAGAAAGGAAAAAAAAATTAAAAATATGTAATGGGGTCATGGTCCATAAGAAGTAGAGATTATTCAGTATGCGGAAACACGACATGCACAAGTGTTCATAATATAAGCAGTTAGATACTTTAAAGAAAACAAAATTAACCACTTATACTATAATACTTGGTGTATCGGCTAATATTCCCAACATATTGAAAAATTTGTCCATAAGAAGAAGGTTGAGCCCACTCTAAGTTACTAAGTACAATTTATTTTCTTGTATTTATTTAAAAGTAATTATGCTTATGCGTTTTGATACATGGTTGATCTCTATCGATTCTCTTTTACCCTAACAAATAACTATTTAACCCTGTAATGTTGTCGGACTCATAAAAAAAATAAGATATTGAGAAATTTCATGTCAATTGAAATTCAAGAAAATTAGTTTATGCTACCAACAAATAACTATTTAACCCTATAACATTGTCACTCTAAAAAAAAAAAAAAAAAAAGAAGATACCGAGAAATTATAGGAGAATTGAAATTCAAGAAAATTAGGTTTGACTATTCATTTCACTTAGCAGCCCACAACGCACCCAAGTTTCAAGAAACCTCAATTCGTACACACACACACACACACATATGTATGCACGGACCATGTGCTGAAGAAATTCAAATTTTAAAGTATTTTTACAATAATGCAGCCTGCAAAAGGATCGAGTTTAGGATAATTTATGCAGAAGTTGAAGATATTATTGGTTTTTGCTAGACCTACAAGGTAGGGCTTCAAAGTTGATGTCTGCAGCCTTCAATTTCAACTTTTCAATTTTGAGTGGTCAAACTGACCCCACCAAATGCGATATTATCAGGAAATATCCAAGGCTCCATGAAATTGAAAAATAAAATAAAATTAAGAAAAAAATAGAGAAAAATAAAAGAAAATGGGTGCTGCTTTACTGGGCCTTAAGGATTTTACAGAAAAAATAAAATCGGGCCCACATTGTGTGGGTGAAGTAGGTTGGGCCCATCTTACCTATTACCCAAGTCCATGGATCCACCTTTATGCAGATGAAAAATATCTCTAACAAATGGGTAATAAAAGACCCATTTACTGCTTTCACTAGGTTGGGCCTGCCGGGCTTGGATATTTAGTTGTGTGTTTTTTGATATAAGGATTGGAGAAGCGAACTCGAAATTTCAAGTTCAAGTTCAAGTTGAATGCTTTTAACCGATTTAGTTATTATTTTGTTGCATAATGTGTGAGCGAGAGAAAACGAATCAACCTTTGCCTAATATTTAAGCTTGAGTTTCAGATGTACCGTAAAAATTTTGTTTTTGATACGATTTTTTGATATTTGAACAACCATCTTATTAAATAACGAAAAAAGTGGTGTGTTTTTTTATTCAAAGGGAAAAGTACATATATAGAGAAATGTCTTTCGATATTTCTGTCATTGTACATTTTTGTTTAATTTTGACATTTAAATTGAATAAACTAAAAAAAAACTAAAACAAAAACAAAACAAAACAAAGATACGTAAAAGAAACCTTTTCAACCTTTGCTTCTGTTTTAGTGGGTCCAAGCCGCCGCCATAGGCTTAACGGGTAGGCCCAAAGTTCCAACCTTTGTTTCGTCCAAGCTGCCATCTTGCGCGTTTTGATTCGATCCTCGTTTTTCACGTGTCTTCAACCTCTCCATTCGCCAACTGATCCTTCTACATCTCCATCTCTCTCTCTTACAGGCAACTCCAATGGCGGAATCCAAACCTGGACCAGCTCAAGCTCCACCTGGTACGATTTTTCCAACACTCTGATATCTAAATCTCGTTGTAATCCCGTAACCCATTTGTTTGATTTTTCAGTTTCTTCTTTTTTTTCTCGAAGAATTATTGAAAAGATCGGTTTTTTCGTGGTGGGTTTTGGATATTATGTGCGGAAATTGAATATTTTGGATCTAATTAGAGTTTGGGATTCGATTATTTCTGCAGATTATAATGTGTTTGTGTAGAACGTAGGATTAATTGTTTGATTAATGGGGTGAATTTCTTGTAAATCTCGAAAATTCGTCACAGATAAGGAAGTAAAGGGGCCTAATTTGATTGAAAGAGCAAAGGATGAGACGGGGGCAGTGTTGCACACTGATAAAATACATCATGATCACAAGGAAACTCATGGATTGCGTGACGATATCGATGAGAAAACCCCACTGGACGATGTCAAGGCTCCGAATATGTTCGAGAGGGCGAAGGAGGAGTTTGAGGCCATAGTTGAAGCAATCCATCCCAAGAAAGAGTCTCCCACGTATGGAAAAATGTTGGTTTTAGTTTGCCCCTTTGAACAAATTGGCAATCTGAACGTAGGATGAAATTGGCCTTTTGATGTGCTTAAATCTTCACCTCATTGCGTTTGTTCGTTTAATTGCAGGGACGAAAGCAAAAAGGATTCGAAGAAACAGGAAAAAGCTGATTCTCTACCAGGTATGAAATCATGACAATGTTGCTTGTATGAGATGGTTTCTCAGAACTTCTGCATCGGTTCCATTAGTAGAACTAGCTGTTTTATGAAGATAAAGGGTAAAAAGAAACAATACGCTGTACTTGTCCTTGTAGTCCTCGATGCTTGCCTTGACGATCACATTGGGTTTCATCAATTGGTTGTTTTAAAACTCGATCGTAACCCTGTTTTCCTTCCTTTTATTGAGCGTCCCAGGCTTCGTTTTTAATGGATTGTGGTCAAGACTATTCTGTGTTTGTATATAATTTTGCCTCTGAGTCTTTGATATTCTCCATTACTATTTGTTCCAACTTCTACGGCAAACTCTAAGTTTAATATTCTAGTTGTTAAGGTCCTCATGATTGTTTTCATGTTGCTTTTCCGAATCACATGTTTTTATGTCAAACTTTGCAAAAAGAAGAGAAATATTTTCCTTTTGTGGCATGCTGGCTGAATGTTGTTTGTGGAAGACTCGTAAAAGCCAAAGTTAGTGTCTTCTTAGTTCTCAGTTGATGTTTGCAGAAAATCATGCCAAGACATCCAATTTGATTGAGAAAGCCAAGCAAAAGATTGAGACATTGATGCACCATGAAAACTCGCCAAAGAATCATGATAACGAAACTCCTGAGAAGTCACCGAAGCATCATACTAAAGAAACTCATGGAAGGAGTGATGACATTGACGAGAGTATCCCAATTGATCATGTCAAGGCTCCGAATGTTTTTGAAAGAGCGAAAGAGGAAATCGAGGCCATTTTCGAAGCAATCCATCCCAAGAAAGAAGAGAAAACTTCGGTTTCCACTCCTAAGAAGGAAGGTGGGTTTGGGACTTAATAGGAAGAGGGCTGGAGAAGATGTGCTCCCCTCATGGGAACAAAGAAATAGTGGTGAATATTTTGTCAAGTTGTGATGCTTCATCGTCATTCTTTTCTGCCCAGATGACAAATCAGGATATACATGTAAAATTGTGAGATCATTTGATTACTCAAGTTTATGGAATTTATGTGCATTCTATATCCTTATCACATCAGCCTCATTCGGTGTCAAAATTGTGAGATCATTTGATTACTCAAGTTTCTGTATGGAATTTATGTGCATTCTGTATCCTTATCATTCGGTCTCAATGATCGGATTTGATCGCATAACTCACTAGATTCATTGTATGCTAAATGAAGAAATTGGATACAAACTTCTAAATTTTGTCCAAGTTGAAGGTAGAGTCGTGAAGGAAACTTATTGGTTCCTTCCCACGCTAATCCACCTGAAGCCTTTTAACTTGGGCAAAAATTAGAAGTTAAATCCATATCTTATTTCAACATATATTGATTATAGTTCGGTTATCCAACCCAATTCGATCCTTCAAACCAAAGGAGGCCGATATGTCTCTTCATCTTCAACCAAAATAGGAACAAGATGGGGGATCTCACGAGCATCAATCGGCCATTCGCTGAGGACCATTGATTGTTGTGAACCTCACACGTGGTGAGGTTGCCAGCGCCATGTCATCTTCAACCAAAATTACCATATCTTCCCTCCAAATCTTTATGAAAAAATGGCCTCACAAGGCAACGAGACCTTGCCTTTTATATACGGCAGAGCTAGAGTGCTACACCACTACTTTTGTAGCAATAAATTAGTGCTAAAAAACATGGGCGCGGCTTCTCTACCCTTCCACTTCCCATACACTCCTATCTTCTTCTATTTTGTGCGATCACGGTTAAGCCACGTTAACATTTTATATTGATTTTTTTACAGAGATAATAAGACAAAAAGCAATAGTAATATAAAATGTTGACGTGACTTAACCGTGACCGCACAAATAGGAGATGATGAGAATGTATGAGAAGTAGGAGGGCAGAGAAGTCAGGTCCAAAAAACATCGGCACGACTCACGAGTATGTGGAAGTTCAGAAACAAAAGCCTTTAAAGAGAAGGAAGCGCAAATTATAGGAAAAGGGTCATCCTCGGATTTTTTTTTCTGGAGATCTCGAGAATCATGTAATTATATTCGTTTATCGTACATTATGCGATCAAAATAATTTTTAAATTTTAAATTAAATATAAATATTACTTAACGAAAACCGATCGCACGATATACGATGAACAAACATGATTACACGATCTCCGAGATCCTCATAAAAAGGATCCGGCGAGGATCCTTTTCCCAAATTATAAACCAGCAAAGCCTGCAGAACGGTGGTCATGACGATCGTCCGAAGACTCCGACACCACGAATGATGCCATGCATGATGCCATCGGTGACATAAAACCAAAACCCTGAAGGGCGAAATTGGCGTTTTTATCCGGATTTCCATGCCCTCATGCAACAGCAAATTCGACTTCAAAGTCAAGAAACTTATCTGTATAGGGATGGACGATGATTGAAGCTGGTCGAGAACGGCAACACGGCGAGTTATTAATTTGAAATACTGTACACGGTAAGCACATTCTTCTCATCCGTCGCAGTCCCAACGCAATACAACTTTTTTGCATCCTTCAACTTGGACTTGTGTGTTGTGACCGATCACAATTTACGTATGGACAAACAAGAAATTGTTAATTGTTAATTGTTACCAAATTTTAAAAAAGTGAACTTTGATCAGCAATTTTTTGCGTAATTGGGTTTTTGTTTTCAATGATCGTCACCCATGTTCACTGTTCACAGCTGATGCTGATGTTGATCATCTCTCTCCTCTGACTTCAAAACTCGTGTATTTAAACAATTCCGATTCGACCTGATCAATCCAACAACTCACTAACTCCATCACCCGACTCAGTTCTCGTCTTCCCAACAGTGAACATGGGTGACGATCACTTCGTTAGCAACAGCCACTCCAACAGCAGCAACATCTCCTGCATTCCAGTACCCCACAACCGTCCCCCTCCCGACATCTCCGCCCTTGCTCGCCTCTCCGACAACCTAGAATCGATTGTCGACTCCACAGACTTTGACTACTTCCCCGATGCCAAGATCGTCGTCAACGCCGGCCGGGAAGTTCCCGTCCACCGCTGTGTTCTGTCTGCGAGGAGCGAGTTTTTCAAGAACGTGTTCTCGGCGAAGGACAGGGGATCATCAGCAGCGGCGTCGTCGTCGTCGGTTGCGGCTCCTCGGTTTGAATTGAAGGAGCTCGCCAAGGAATACGACGTCGGACTGGACGCGCTTCTCGCCGTTTTGGGGTATTTGTACAGCGGGAAGCTCAGGTCGCTGCCCAAAGGCGTTTGCGTCTGCGTGGACGACGCTTGCGCGCATGTCGCTTGCCGGCCGGTGGTTGATTTCATGGTGGAGGTTCTGTATGCTTCTGCAACTTTTCAAATCTCTGAATTGGTCTCTCTTTATCAGGTAAAAACTTCACTACAACGTGTTAGTACAATCTTTGTTAAGAGACATACTTTGTCGGACTGTGAATTTGAACTAGTTACTAGTCCGATAGAAAGTCGAGGTTCACAGGCCATAGAAATACGTTACGTGACATGTTGTCATACTATTAGTTTGAACTATATTAATTAATAACTAGTCCAACTAATACTATACTCATTTCATGATTAATTAACGACTCAGATTCACAGTCTGACAACATAAACATGTGTTCACTGATAATTTGGTGGATGAACATTTGGATACTTTTTAGTGTTTATATACGTACATAATAGTGAATGAAGTTTAAATTGTTAACTAAGGTCGAAATTTACAATCTGACAACGTAAACATATTATATACGTGTGTATAATAGTGAATGACGTTTATCAGCTTTTGGAAACTTTGTTGTTAGTTTGTTTTGTATTGATCATTAATTTTCAGAGGCATCTGCTAGATATTCTTGAGAAAGTTGCCATAGATGACATAATGGTGGTTCTGTACGTCGCCAACATGTGCGGCAAAGCTTGCGAGAGATTGGCGGGGAGGTGCGTTGAGATGATAGTGAAGTCCGATGCCGACGTTGTAACTCTTGAAAAAGCCCTGCCACAACACTCCGTGAAGCAGATCATTGATTCCCGGCTGGCGCTCGGCTTGGACAGGCCTCAACAGTTCAACTCTAGTGCTAGTACTAGTCATTTCCCAGATAAACACACCAAGAGGATACACAGGGCTTTGGATTCGGATGATGTCGAGTTGGTGCGAATGCTGCTGAAAGAAGGGAATACCAATCTCGACGACGCATTTGTGCTGCACTACGCTGTCGCGTACTGCAATGCAAAGACCACAACGGAGCTGCTTGATCTTGGAATTGCAGATGTTAATCGTAGGAATCCGAGGGGGTACACTGTGCTGCATGTTGCGGCGATGAGGAAGGAGCCTAAGATCATTGTGTCCCTTCTCACGAAGGGTGCTTGCCCTTCGGATCTTACGCTGGATGGGAGGAAAGCTGTGCAGATCACTAAGCGGCTTACCAGGGCTGCGGATTTTTTTAAGTCTAATGACGAGGGAAAGTCTTCTTCCAATGATCGCTTGTGCATAGAGATTTTGGAGCAAGCGGAAAGAAGGGATCCGTTGCTTGGAGAAGCCTCGCTTTCGCTTGCTATGGCCGGCGATGATCTGCGCATGAAACTTTTGTACCTTGAGAATAGAGGTAGTTTTCGCTTGCTGTGAGTGTTGGTTTGCTCTTCTTTTTAACTTGCATTAGATTGCATTTGCTTATGAAATTTGACTGCGTTGTTGATTGATTGTTTCTTATCAGTTGGACTTGCAAGATATCTGTTCCCCATGGAAGCCAAGGTTGTAATGGATATCACCCAAATCGATGGCGATGCTTCTGAGTTTCCGAAGGATCTGGCCAGCTCTCAGAGGATGACGGTGGACTTAAACGAGGCACCCTTCAAAATCAAGGAAGAGCACCTTAGCCGTCTACAAGCTCTATCTCGAGCTGGTAAAATCTTGTTTCACAACACAAAATTTTTCCAATCGCTTCTTTACTCTGTTTGATACGATGCTATTCTAAATTACTGTAATCTATGGGGAGGTGATTCGAACTGGCATAACCCACATCCGCTACCTTTTCCGTAATTTTAGCTTTCGAGTTTCAGGCATTGAAAATTTTCATTGCTTTGCCAACACGTTATCTGTTTCTATGAACAGTGGAAATAGGGAAACGCTTCTTTCCCCGTTGCTCGGAACTACTGAATAACATCATGGACGGCGTTGACATATCACAGATTCAATACACCGGGAACGACACGCCAGAATTACGGCTCACGAAGAAACGAAGGTACATGGAACTCCAGGAAGTACTAAGCCAGGCATTCGACAAGGACAAGGCGGAGTTCGATCGGTCTGGAATATCTTCTTCGTCGTCGTCCACATCGACAGGCGTGGTGAGGTCTAATGGTGGTACGATCACCATCAAGAAATAAGACAGTTTCTGCCAGACCTGAGGCAGAATGTGATAGAATCTAGAGAGAGAGAACATTGGCACCCAAAAATCTTAAGAGAGGTATACTCTGGTGGTTTGTGAAAAAGAGATTCCCATGGAGAACAATGTTGGGCCGTAGGTAGTCTATTGATGAGATATATAGCTGTGGCAAATGCATCAACCCAAAACTCATGAGGAACTTTAGAGGCTACAAGAAGAGTTCGTGCTATTTCAACCATGTGGCGATGCTTTCTTTCAGCACATCCGTTTTGTTCCGGAGTATGGGGACAACTAAGTTGATGAATAATGCCATTATCCCTTAAGAATTTGGAAAACTGAGTACTTAGAAACTCTCCACCAGATCAGAGTAACAATTTTACTGCACAACAGATTCTCAACCATAGACTTGAAATGAGTAAAGACCAAGAAAGCTTCAGATTTATGTGTAAGTGGAAATAACCAACAATACTTTGTATAATCATCAACAAAGATGATGTAATATCGAAAGCCATATACAGAAACTGTTGGTGAAGGTCCCCATATGTCTGTGTGTATAAGCTCTAGAAGTCTACTTGTAGAACAAGAAACATAACTGAATGGCAATTTTGAACATTTGCCCATTGCACAGTTGAAACACAAAGATTTATTTATACCAGTAGAAAACGAAAAACCACAGGAAGATGCAACCTTATTGAGTATCCTAGAAGAATGATGACTAAGTCTTTGATGCCATATATCCTGAGATGCTTTGGATGAAGCTGCAAACACATGTTGATTGGCAGCAATGGAAGTTTGAACCGGATAAAAGCCTTCTTGCACATGTCCGTTAAAAAGCACCTTCTCCGTAGAAAGATCATTCACAGTAAAGTGAAAAGGATATAGATGTATTGAGCAATTGTTATCAAGAATGAATTTGTTGGCAGATAACAAATCTTGCTTGAGAGCAGGAACATGTAAAACATTCTTGAGATTAAAACAGTGAGAATAAGTAGATACATTATAGGAACCAAGATGAAGTATAGGCAAACCTTTGCCATCTCCAATGTATACTTGTTCAGGACCAGTGTCACATTCCGGATTTTGCAGCTTTGCATAGGAGTTGGTCATGTGTGAGGATGCACCAGAATCAAGCAACCATGAATGCTGAGGAGTAGAGTTATTAGCACAGAATGCAGAATGAGAGGATGCGCCAAAGGTAGGATTCAACCGTTGAGGGCATTCAATAGCTTCATGATCAAATTGCTTGTAGATTTAACAAGTGATTCTTCGCCCAGAATTAGCATAGCCGGAATTGTTGAATCGAGAATTACGATTGGTATTATACCTCTGATTATTGGAGCGATTGAAACCGGTGCGCTGATTGTTTTTTATGAAATTTCCACGATTTTGAAAATTTCTAGGGTTTGAAAAATTACGATCAGAACCACGACCTGAAGGAGGAGTGGAGGTAGAGAAATGTTGAGCAATGTAGGCCTGAGACATTGGCGGTTCAGAAGGTAGAGGCAAAATTCCAGTGGAAGTGTGGAATGCCTGAATTGGTGCATATGTGAATTTCTTGCGATTTTCAATCTGGATTTCTTTGCTCAGTAAAAGACCATGAATCTCATTAATAGTTGTGGATCCAATGCGAAATTGAATCGCATCAACAAAGGAATCAAACTCAGGAGGCAGTCCGTGAAGAATCATAGAGATCAACTCAGAATCATCAATCGGAGCTCCAGCACTGGCTAAAGCATCAACAATTTCTTCGATTCACTGAAGATACGAAGCGGCAGAAGCATCACCTTTGGTTATAGAACGAAGCCGAGATCAGAGTTCATGGATGTGAGACTGTGACGTCGTCGCGAGTCTTGATTTGAGTTTAGCCCAGAGTTCTCGAGACGAAGACACTCCAACAGTATAAGGAATCAAAGAGTCGGAGAGAGTTGAATTTATCCAAATCAAAATATTCTGATCATTTTCATACCAATTGACAAAAGCCGGATTAAGCGTTGAGGTACGATTTCCAGAAGAATCACACAAATATTTGGACGGAGCCACCTGAGATCCATCAATTATGCCGGTGAGATTGTACCGCCGGAAGATCATAGCAAATAGAACGCTCCAGGTAGGGTAATTAGTAGTAGTGAGTTTAATCGACACCATAGAACCAATGTTCTGAATCGTAATGGATGATGGAGAGGAAGCAACAGAGGAATTAGCCGGAGAAACAATATCAAGGGAAGGAGATGAAGAGTTTGCCATGGAGAAACAATGGCGGTTAGGGTTTGTGCAAAGAGGCGGTGGCGAAAAGGCAGTGCAGAAGTGGTTAGGATCGGGAGAGTCGGTAGACAAATGGCGATGAAACCATGATAGAATCTAGAGAGAGAGAAATGTAGAGAGGGAAGTAAAAATATAAATGTGATTGTATTTCCCTTTGCTATAAGATTACACTTGATGCTTATATATACATTTATGAAAGAACTACTAAACTAACTAAAATAACAGAAAGTTCTAGCTAAGTTTTATCTCTTGCAATACTACCCTTATTAGAATGTTCATAGGAAAGCTTCTCGTAGCGATGATTTCGTGCTTGTTTTCTGTTCGATTTAGATCATATTTCTGTGTTAGATCATGTTCCTTTGTTAATATCGTAATCATGTTCTTGGTTAGTATGAGATGAATTTTGTAGCAATGGCTATGTCCCGAGTTGCATTTCCGTCTCTGAACTCTAATAATAGTTATCCTCCTCCAATTTGACCCCGATCCCACCCTTGGTCACGGGCATATATCAATTGTGTCCCGAAGATGAGACCAGTTCCAAAAAATACTTGGCTCTTTACACGTAAGAAGTCAAACCAAAATGCGATTTGCGTTACCCTTTGATTTACAATTAAAAGAGGAATGTAAGTAGCTAAGCAGTGTTCATTTCCGGACATCTCATACGAACAGAATGAACATATTTATATCATACAGAGTTTACGTTCTTAACCAAGCTGTGCAATATCAGTACACCGGAGAGAAATATTTACAACACTTACAAGATAAAGGAGTTCTTGATTCACCTGTGGTTGCATCTTCATTCTCCGATTCCTACTGTAGAAGCGAAAAACCCCGAAGCAGATTATATTCATCCGCAGTCACAGCACAAACACAATTACATTGAAGAGAAGATAGATTCTACCTGTGAAATTCAAGGCATTCAGCCAATGCAGCCAGCTTGCTCCACCAAGGAGTTACTCGCATATGCACTCCAATCGCACGGCTCGGCAATCAAATCCTCCAATTCTTGGTAAAAACTGGAGTCGTTCAGTGCACATTCATCATTGGAAACTATATTTTCTTCCAGAAATTTATCGGACATGTCATCATAAGCAGAGGGCATATCCTCCGAGCTGCTTGTTCCGGCCATGACACGAGGATTTAGATCTTGACCTGCATTACATGATTTATCAACCATGGGAGATGATAACGGGGTTCCATTTTGTTGGGAAGCGATTGCCTCTGAGATTTGTTCAGCAAGTGCAGTTTGCATAGGCACCGGTTCTTCCTGAACTTGGTTTCTACAATCAAAACTGAGGCTGTCATTTATCCACTCATCAAAGCTTTCAATGCCTTGGGCCGGAGGCAATCTCCTTCTCTTGCCTAGATCACCACCGTCCAGCTCTCTCTTTATCATTCTCTTCTGCATTAGCTGCTGCACAGAGATGGGATTCACAGCGGTTTTGGTGAGGAAAAAGAGCATCCTTTGCTGCTTACACAAAGAACTATGAATTCGTTGTTGAAACGCAGTTAGTTGATGCTGTGAGTACTTTTGCTGTTGTCTGAGATTCAAGATTTCCAATCTCAAAAAGTCCTGGTCTTTCTTTAGGGACTCAATTTCGGCTTCCAACCCGGGTTTGGGGGAATCGGCAGAGACCATATTCGGCTTCTTGTTGTATCTGCGCCTTCTCTTGATGTTCTTCAGCAAGTGCCTCTTCCCTCCCTGAAACCTTTCATTTGCAAACTCCCACCTGTCCGGATCAACCTTTCTGAACCCCTAAAGACATAATATTCAACAAAATCCATCAAAAACTCAAAGATTATGAAAACTTAATCATAAAAAATTAAGCTGACAAAAATTATATAAGCATTCAAACAAAGGGTTACAAATTAGATGAAGAAAAATGGACATGCAACAAACAAATCACAGAGGAAAAATTCACAATTTTGCAAAAATACTAGCCGAATGAACATTTTTGCTTTATTCAGACGATATTCTAAACTATTTTAATATACAAGATTCAAACTTGAGTGCAAGAGTATGCGTCAGACGCGCTCCCTGACCAGTTGACCTAAACTCGGGTTTAACTACCCAAATGAAAATTAAAATCAGAAACATGCGTACAATTTGAAGTGAATCCAACTCCTCTTTTTCCTTCGTATATTAGTAAAAGTCAAGTAATTAAACAACAACAACAAAGCCTTTTCCCACAAAGCCTTTTTCCTTCGTATATTAGTAAAAGTCAAGTAATTAAAAAAAAAAAAAAACTTGAAGAAAAAGATGGAAAATTTACATAAGTGTTGAGCTGGCGGATGAAGCTTGAGAAATTGTTGTGCTTGAAGTGTTTGGGCAGCAGAGTCCTGGAGAATTCGTACAAGTCCCAAACAATGAAGCTCTGCTGAGCATCACTCCACGAAACGATCGAATCGGTTTCCGGGTCGTCCACCATCTGAAACGTCTTGTTCAAGAACGGTGGTGGGCCCGCCTCGCGCAAACCCTCCATGGGTTTAGGCAGCTCCATGGAAGAAGACGAAGAAAGCGACCCAAAATCACCACCGCCACCGCCGCCGTTGATGGTCTTGCAATGATCTCCACCCTCTAAGTCATTATCCACAACCACAACATCTACAGTTTCTTCTTTCACCTTTAGCAATTCGGCCGCTGGGTTTGGCGGAGCGGTGGAGGAAGAGGAAGAGAATGACCGGTCAAAGTTTCTGCCTTCGGAAAAAGTCACCGCCTTATCCTCTTTTTTCAGTTCAGTCACTTCTTCTTTGGCTCGATCAAGCTCGTTCTCAGCTTCTTCTAGATTTTTGCTGGGTTCTGTCAACTGTGTTTTGGACGGAAATGGCAGGGAAGGCCTCCCACCGCCGTCTCCCCCGCCAGAACCGCCACCAACGTCAGGATCCACCATTTTTCTTTTGAATAAGAAACAGGGTATTTTGCAAGTCTGGAAAAATGGCGTTTAGTGAAAAATTGCAGAGATTTATAACGGAAACAGAGAAAATGATGTACCAAGGATCCAAGAGGCAGAGATTTCTGTTTATTTTGGGGTTTTTTTCTTCTTTAAATTTTTGGATTTTAATTGAATTTGCCTCTTCACCCCTTCTGGTTTTTTCAGTAGGTGTAGGTGTGAGTGTGAGTGTGAGCGTGTGTGTTCATATACGAAACTGCTGGAGTATTGCCACGTTTCTGCACTTTTTCCATTTTCCCTCTACTTTCTAGAAACTTCCTCATTACTCCAACTTTTTTATTTTCTTGTGATCACAAAACTTTGAATAAAAAAATTTAAGATTATTAAGAAATTTTAAAATGATAGAAATTGAAATGACGGAATTTTATTTTTTATAATTTGTGAATTTTTTTTGTTTGGTTAATCTAAAAAAACAATGGAGTTGAATACGAAATTTGTTATTTTTAAGCTCTCAATCATAGAAATTGGGAAATGACACATATTTACATGAAATTTAAACTTGGAAATTGAAGGTCCAAAATTCCAAATTCTTTTTCCACATGGAAATTCTAAATTTCTATATTTATGAATCCAAATAAGGGAATTGGTGTATGTCAATTTATAAATTCTGACTTTTATCTAAATTTCAAGTTTATTTCCCTCATCCAAACATAGTGTAACTTTTGCTAGTAAAAGTGATAACATTAATAAGTTAAATAGTTAGTTGTTAAAAAGAAAGAAATCAGTACGAATTGAACCTGCCCACTATGTGTAGGCATGATTATTTTTCGATATTGTGGTGAAGCGTCATCCGCCACAGAACCATAATTCTAAAACTGGATATGGAGTGTTGAATCACTTATGCCCATTTCGCCCACTTATATAGAATGAGTTCGCCATTATTGTGTTCTCTTAGTCTAATAGTGCATTGTATGTGAAAAAAAAAAATTACACATGATAATGCATTATTGGATCAAGACGTTACGTAATGATGAACTCATTTCATGTAAGCTGTTTTTTAATTTATGAGGGGACCTCTTAATCCAAGTACTAAGTGTGAGATTTGATCATTGATTTAAATTGGAGTCTCTGAACATCTGAGCACAAGAGTTGAAACTTAAGGATAGGGATCATCTCTAGATCATTTCCTCCTAATCCACCAAGTTCAGAGATATAGGCCATTAAAATTTAATCAAACAGCTAAAATTATTATAACTTTTAAAGTGAGCCCCTATTTGTAGCTGTTAGATCAAATTTTAATGGTCAAGATCCCCTAACTTTGTGGATTAGGAGGAAGGGATCCTCCGGGTCCCCTTCCGAAACTTAAAACTCAAGTCTCTAAACAGATTGGAAACAATTCTTATGCATATCAACGGGTGGAGCTTAGAAAGGATCACGGTAACACTGAGATCAGTTGCACACAATGTATTTTGTTGTTCGCTTGCCAATATTGCACCATGAGGAAGAGATTTTTGGTGGGCTTATCGACTAACCCAACCTCCACATGGGTTGAATTTTGGATTGTGTTGGGTTGAAGTATTATTAAATCGGTTGAAATCAACCTCTCTGAATGACAATAATTAAACGAACATGTATATTAAATAGATTTATACATTAAATTTAGTAACTTTTAAATGCACTTGTTTATTAATGTTTGACTAAATGGTGAAACTTGATATAACATCAAAATCAAATTATTTAAGGCTAATTTGACGTGAGTATTGATTATTTGTCTGTCATACTATGAGTTCATTTGAAAACGCTTTTTAAATGATTGAAAAACTTTTGGTGAAACTGATTTTGGATTCCAAAAGCACTTCAAATGCTTTTTGGAAGAAGGACTAGATATGTGCTCTTGCAGGTGTTGGAATTTTTTTATTTAGATTGATGGGCTCGGGGGGTCTAACTCTAATGACACCGATATTGTCTCTAACTTTACCACCTGCCCAATTCGTCAGGTGTGGGGTTTTACCACAAAAGACCTTGGTATTAGTTAGAGTGGGGTAATCATATTTAAAGTCATTGCTTTTCTTTACCCCCACCAATGTGGGACTGCTAACACGCCCCCTCACGTGTAATTCCATTTAGTGGTTTGCACGTGGAGATCCACACATCTGTAATTAAAACTCAGAGGTTGGCTTCAATGGAGTCCAAACTTGTTTTCAATCTTTTTCAGGAAGTGACTTTTAAGAACTCAGAGGCCGACTGTATGTTAAGAGTCCAAACTTGTTTCTAAGCCCACACTTTGTGGTGACAAGCTCGTTGGCTTGCACGGGTCTATAACCGTGGGCTCTGATACTATGTTGAAATTTTTTTTAGATCGACGGGCCCGGGGGACCCTACTCTAACGACACCGATACTATCCCCAACTTTACCACTCTCCCAATCCGTCAGGTGTGAGGTTTTATCACGAAAGATCTCGGTATTAGTTAGAGTGGAGTAATCATATTTAAAGTCATTGCTTTTCTTTAACCCCACTGATGTGGGATTGCTAACAGCATGAAGCTTTTTCAAGATTCACTTGAATTTTTACTAAGGATTGATTTTAAAAACATTTTCACTAAAAATGCTTCAAGTATTTTAAAAGCATCTCCACACAAACTGTATATTAGGAATAAGAAATAAACTAATCAAGCTCAACACGTGGAACTCCTCCCAGACTAAAAGTAATTTAAGTAGATTGAGTTGCCAATTTTCTTAAGTGACAATGAACTTGAACAAGTCGAACCCAAGCCTATTGAGTTGACCAGCGGATTGAAGTCTAAACCAACTAACGCACCCGGCGTCCGCGACAATGTGTTTCTGTTTAGAATTTTTGTCTGAATTAGATGATTACGTGGCCATTTCTTGATTGTTAGATTTGCTTTCGATAGTTTAAACCGTCAAAATGAGGCGGTCACTTTTGTCGTTTTTTTCTCATTTTCATGTAACGCCAAACCGGCGTTATCAGACGCAACGTCCACTTAATTGTCTGTCTTTATTTTTTTTAAGACACAACAATCTTCAACGTGGCCCTTGTAAAATAGGCCTCAAGTCCTATTGGGCCAAACCGGTTTTTAAAACTGGACCCGAAGGAGGTCCAAGAACTCGGATCCTAAACATTCTAATTTCCCAGTTCCTTAAACCCTAGAAAGCAGATAAGCGCAGTGTCAGCTTACTGAATTTTCCCAGGCGATCGTTTAGTGGAGCTGAGAAAATGGTGGTGAGGATCCGATTGGCGAGGTTCGGATGCAAAAATAGGCCGTTTTATCGGGTCATGGCGGCCGATAGCCGATCTCCGAGAGACGGCAAGCACCTCGAAGTCTTGGGCTACTACAATCCCTTGCCAGGTCTTCTCTCTTTTCTGTTTCTGTGCTGTAATTTTATATATATTTTTTTCAAACGTTTGTGGGTTCTAATTGCATCGTGTTAATTAGAAACCATAGAAATGTTGCATTTTTGTATTGGTAAAGCGGAATTTGATGAATTCGGATCAAAATTCAGATGGATAATGTTTGGCTGCTTAGAAAATGTTGGAGAAGTGATACCTTACACATTTTGGTTATGAATATTCAGAGAAAGCTATTGGGTCTTTTGTCGTCTGAGTAATATAGTTAGTGATATGCTGATGCTCTGTGATTTATATGAAATTTTACAGGCCAAGATGGTGGAAAACGAATGGGTCTGAACTTTGAAAGAGTGAAGTAAGTGGCTTTCGGCAATGCTTCATTTCGTATGTTAATTATCGGTGAATTGCCTTTAGTTGCACTTCGTTATCAGTTAAATTGCGCATTTTGGTCCCGGTTTATTCAAAATCACTATTTTTAGCTTTTGTTTTCGGAAGTTATCAGGTATTGGTATGAAAGATGTTCAGTATATGCAAGGTTCTAAAAGACGCTAGGCGCTGGTCGGGCGGCGAGCTGGGGCCTAGCGCCTAGGCGGCTAGGCGGATTTAAGTAAATCTACTATATTTCATGTAAATAAGTGTCAGTTTATTCCTAAAATATATGTAATTTCATCAAAGACTACAAAATAGAATTATATATATATATATATATGTATATATATATATATATATATGTATTATGAAGTATTGGAATGTAATGAAAACATGGGGAACAAGCATATAATGTGTGTTTATTTAAGTATTCAACAAGTCTCTTACAAGATGGTGGAAAATGAATGGGTCTGAACTTTGAAAGAGTGAAGTAAGTGGTTTTCAGCAACGCTTCATTTTGTATGTTTAATTCTCGGTGAATTGCCTTTAGTTGCACTTGTTTATCAGTTAAATTGCGCTTTTTGGTCCTGGGGTATTCAAAATCAATGTTTTTAGCTTTTGTTTTGGGATGTTATCATGTACTGGTTTGAAAGATGTTCAATATTTAGCTCTGTGAGTTGATTATATGTTTCCTATTGTTCCTCATGCATGTACAAATTATCACTCGACTGTGAGGGTTAACTTGTATAGTCTTCTTGTATTCATGCTAGAACTTGACGGGTGCGTATGTTATTGTGTGTAAATATGACCCACTAATGATGACAGAGGCTAGATGTCTTGCGAGATATATACATAAGGAGGAGGGTATATGCTCACTGAAAAATTGTCAAATTTGGATCAAGACACTTTATTGGTAGAAATTTCTGTGAGTTTGAGATCTGGATCTCAATAGTAGGGTTGCTTGATTCCATGCTTATTATGGGTACTCTTATGTTGAAATTTAATGGAATTCTTTTGAAATTTTGAGAAGCTGAAACAATTCTTCCCAGGAGGCTTATGAGAGAGAATTCATGTTTTCAAATTAAAAGTTTATCTGCTGTATCCCATCAGTTTGTTCACTCTTTCTGCAGGTATTGGCTATCCGTTGGAGCTCAGCCTTCGGATCCAGTGCAGCGTATTCTTTTCAGAGCTGGGCTGTTGCCTCCACCACCAATGGTGGCAATGGGACGTAAGGGAGGGCCACGTGACACGCGACCTGTTGATCCTATGAGTGGACGGTTTGTGACTCCTGAGAAGCCAGCAGCTAGTGGTGATCGAGGGAAAGATGCGGAAAGCACTGAAAACGATGGTTAAGACGGCACAAGAATTTCCATTAAACTTCCCCAAAATTTGTAAGATCATTTCTTACTATAATCTTTTGTATTTTTCTAGGGCAAGAGGGGTTGCAAGAAACGATCTTTCATATTGGATTGCAGGATAAGCAGCTTGGTATCGGTCAATTCTGAATAGCTTGGGAAGAGATACAGTCATATCTAAATAGCTACTGTATTAGGCGTTAAAGAACACTACTGTATTGAATGTTTGATTTTGTTTAGTTTATGGAATGAACTTCAGCTTGTTCATGGCATCACTTCATCATCATTGTCGTTTTCAATTTTCTATATGAAAATGCCGAGATAATTGGGCTTGTCTGGGATTGCTTATGTAGAAAGCACTTACAAGCGTGTATGCTGTAGAAGTGGTTTCATCAGAAACATGTTGAAATTTTTATTAAAAATTAAGTGCTTCATAAAGAAGCCTATGAGAAGTGCTTATCCAAATAATGCTTTTATGACCTAGAAGATTTTGAACTTTTTTTCTATCAAACGCATAGGCGTTTTTAGAAGTTTTGCCGATACATTTTCCATAATTAAACATGGCATATTCATGATGTGAATAAACATAAAAACACGCCTAATTAAAATCTTTGTAACATAAAGGCTCATATAATTGGCAACATATCAGACTGTGAATAGGAAACATTAATTAATTATTGATTAATGAATAATTTCCTTCATCTACCCAACAATTCCCCATGTGTAAGTTTATCTTACATTGCAGGTCTCAAGCTCGGATAAAGGAGAAGGGGGAGGGCATCATGTAGTCAACAGCCGGCACTCCTAGGTTACGTCGAATCCTTATAAATAGCTGACCCCACTTAGTGGGAAAAAGGCTTTGTTGTTGTTGTATCTACGCAACAATTCCAAATTCAACACCCAATCATTGGAGGAGATACTGAGTTCAAATTTCTAAATACAAGTACCATATATTAGAAAGAGAACATTACCATTATACGAGTAGTGAACATTTCCTCCATCTACATAGTTATTGTCGTCGGTGGAGACCCTGAGTTCAAATTTCACGAACCACAATATGTAGAGCAAAATTGGGCCTCATTGCCACCAAACTAAGCCCAATGCCTAACCTACCTTATTGTGGGCCTCCCTTCAAAAATAAAGAATAAAATTAAATATTTTAAATTTTGGACAGCTCTCACTACCATCCACAATAAAGGGGAGAGAGGGGGGATGTTAGGCTAGGTATTTAAACGAGGGAGAGAGAGGATATAACGGAGGCCACGTTTTGAAACTCCCTTTACCCTTTTTCCTCCCCCCTCCCACCGCTTCTAGGGTTTTAGCTTTGCCGCCTTCTTCCTCCTCCTCCCTCCGTCCCTCCCTCTCTGCAAATCGGAATGGGCAGCGATAAGGATAATATCAACATGTCCGATCTCTCCTCAGGTGGTACTCACTCTCTCTTAACTTTCTGATGTTTTGTAATCTGATGCGGTGATCTTACTCTGCTTCTGGTTTTTTGTTTCTGAAGCTCTCAACGACGTGGATCGAGCAGGCCTCGTCAATGCTCTCAAGGTTAGTATTCAATTTTCTCGGCAACCAAACAGACTCTTACCCTGTTAATTAGCAGGAAATTTCAATTTTACAGTCTGTTTAGCTTTTGGTCTGTTTGTTCTTTGCGGTTAAGTGTTTGTTTGGCTGATGGAGCTTGCGTTTGTTGTGTTTGTGCAGAATAAGATAGAGAGTTTGGCCGGGCAGCACTCTGATATCCTCGAGAGCTTATCTCCTGCAGTCCGAAAGCGGGTCGATGTCCTTAGAGAGATTCAGGTATGATTCTTACTCACTCTGAAGCTTGAAGTTTAGTGCTTTGATATGCTGGATTGCTCATAGTTTCATGTCTTTTCATACTTTGTTTTGTTGGTTAATCAGATTATACTCTTATTTCATTTATATTTTCTGTTTAGTTACCATTTTGATTGATATGACGGGTTTCTGCAGCGGATAATAGCTTAACAATTTTTAAAATTGGAGTTTCAGTTGCGTTTTTTTGTTGGTTCTTGAAAAATACTGTGTTTGATTGACAAATTGGTTGGAGTTGTTCATTCTCTTAGTATTATGTGATGGAATATGTAAAAAGTGAATATATTATCTTGAAGTGTGAAGCACCCTAAGACTTTCTTTACTTGCAGACCCAGCATGATGAACTTGAGGCAAAGTTTTTCGAGGAGAGAGCAGCTCTTGAAGCCAAATATCAGAAATTGTATCAACCTTTGTATACCAAGGTGTTCTACTGTTCTACATACTGCAGTGTTCTATATATATTGTATATTCTCAAATACGAAGGGTTCATATGTGGGATGCTTCTTTCTTATTCGTTTTATTTATTTTATTAAATATGTTATGTATGGCTACGTGGTTTAGTGGCTTGTCACTGCTCTACCTAAGTGAGGTAGCGGTGGCACCCCTGGCCTGAGTTAGTGTGATTGATGTCCCGTTTCTTTTGCTTATAGGTTTCTTACTATTTTGTGAATGAGGAGCTTTACTTCATTTATTTTCATGTATTTCGTTTTAAAATAAATCGTACTGAACACTCTGCAGAGATACGAGATTGTAAATTGTGTTGTTGAAGCTGAAGGAGTCACTAATGAAGCAGCAACAACAGAAGAGGGTAAAGATTCCGAAGGTATACTCTTGATAGTTATTCAGGACCTATATAGTTTTTTATTATTGTGTGCAAATGTTAATTTCTTGTCTTTGCGTGCGTATTTATTTTCGCAGAAAAAGGAGTTCCTGATTTCTGGCTCAACGCAATGAAGAACAATGAAGTGCTAGCTGAGGAGGTGTTTATTGTGCCTAGAGTTCTCATATTTGATGTTCATAATTACTTTGTTGTTTGTCAGCTCAATTGTTTTTTTTTATTTTTTTGTATCACCAGATATCTGAGCGTGATGAAGGTGCTCTTAAATATCTTAAAGACATCAAGTGGTTTAGGATAGATAACCCTAAGGGCTTCAAACTGGAGTTCTACTTTGACACCAATCCCTATTTTAAGAACTCTATCTTGACAAAGACATACCACATGATTGATGAAAATGAACCCATTCTCGAGAAAGCAATAGGGTATGTTCGGGAGCCTTGCCTTTTGCTAAATGGTTCGGTTTCTTAGTTCATACTTATGTGACCAAGATGGCCCGTGCATCATAGTTTGTATACTTAATTTAATACAATGTCTGGTACCTGGTGCTTTGTAGGACGGAGATTGAATGGTATCCTTCTAAATGCTTGACACAAAAGCTTCTTAAGAAGAAGCCTAAGAAGGGATCTAAGAATGCTAAGCCAATAACTAGAACTGAAAATTGCGAAAGTTTCTTCAACTTTTTCAGTCCGCCTCAAGTCCCTGAGGACGACGAAGATATTGATGAGGATGTTGTAAGACACTCTTCTTTACTTTTTTGTTTCTCTTTCAAGGTTTTTGTCCTTTGTAGTCTCTTATTTGTACCTCTTTTCAACAGGCCGAGGAGCTCCAAAACCAGATGGAAAATGATTATGACATTGGGTGAGTTTATAACTTCTACTTGTAGACAGATTCCAGGCCTTGGTACTAGTCCTAGATGGTTTGGGAATTTTCTGATTGAGTGCTTTGTTTAAATTTTTCTTCTCGTATTGGCATCCTTTTTTGTGTAGGTCTACCATTCGAGATAAGATCATCCCCCATGCTGTTTCATGGTATACTGGAGAGGCCATTGAGGGAGAAGATTTTGGAGACTTGGAAGAAGATGAAGAAGATGAAGATGAAGATGACGAAGAGGAAGACGAAGATGATGAGGATGAAGAAGACGAGGAAGATGATGAAGACGATGAAGATGAAGGCAAAACCAAAAAGAAGGTGCAGTGTTTTAAACATTTTGATCATCTTTTCTCCTCTTGCATTCTTCTATGTGTTTGAAGTTTGAACTGACGGTTATTATTTTCTTATGCAATTGATTCTGACGCAGACTTCAGCTAGCCACAAGGTATGTTGCCTAGTTGTTAAAAATCGTTCATAAGTTGAATATCTAATCGTTTTGTTGTTTCGAAAATGAACTGTTTGTTTGCATATACTAATAACACGTGTTACATAATGTAGAAGAGTGCAAGAGCACCAACCGGGGAGCAGGGTGAAAGGCCTCCAGAATGCAAACAGCAGTAGAATATGATTGTTTCGGAAAGGCGGGTTGATTAGCTGTGAGTTCTCGTTGGACCTTCAGACTGTTTTAATAGAAAATGGTTGCTGGGCAGTTTTGTGTGGCCGATATATTTTTTTACCTTTTGTTTTCTTTTCCATGCTGGTTTAGGAGGAATGTGATGAAAGATGGTTTGGATGTCATTGTGATTTGTTGGCGTATGTCTGAATTCGATAGACAATGTTTTCTAGTAATCTATTATTGATTTGTGTAATTTTCGGCCTTTATTTCTCGTTTGATTGTCTCTATCTTGTGTTGGACATCTGAAGATGCGGAGGACATACATGGAACGGGTTCACTAGCACGTTGTGTCTCAATTTACTAAAACAAAGACGTGTTGAAAAGCTTACAATTGTAAATGTTGCTCTATAAGATGTGGCTTTTTTTGTTCTTTTTTTTTCGAGATTGTTAAGTTGTTGGGGACATGGGAGCCGAGGACTAAAGTCATCATTCTTCTTTTAGGCGCCTAAAGTTTCATCACTTTTCTTTTGGCCCCTAAAAGTTTCATCACTAAGAAGGTGAGAAAAGCAATAAGGTAGAAGATCAGTTGGAAATGCAAGTACTTATTGAAAAAGCATTTAGAAGGGTTATGGCTCGTTTAAAATTTAAAACGATTGAAAGTGCATTTGGTGAAAGTATTGGATTTCAAAAGTGCTCTAAGTGCATTTTGGAAAAAGCAACACTTATGTTTCTTGCATGAAGCATTTTAAATGCTTGTTTAAAATGCATTTGTAATTTTACTAATGGTTACAAAAGCACTTTTATCAAAAGTGCTTTTAATCAATATAAAAAGCACATCCAAACACTTAATTTTCAAGAAACTTGGAAGTGCTCATTTAAAAACAAGTGGAGGAATCAGGCTTCCGATTTATTAAACTTATGTTTTTAAGGAAATCCGGATGAACCAATTTAAAAACATAAATGTAAGTTGTATAATGAGTGAATATATTATTGAAGGAATGACTTGGCCTTCATCACAGAAAAATAGCGTCCGAGCATTTATCTATGCATTCGAGGTTACAATGCAGTATTTCTCCTCTCTATTTGTATAATAAAATAAAAAAAATAGAAAGAAAAAAAAATTGAGTGAGATTATAGGAAAATGCCCATTGTATTTAAACTAGGAGGATCATCGCTAGATCCTCTTAGTGATGATCCTAAAAATTTGAGTGAGATTATAGGAAAATGCCCATTGTATTTAAACTAGGAGGATCATCGCTAGATCCTCTTAGTGATGATCTTGAAGATACTCTAATCAAATCCGTTTATTGTACATTGTGCAATCAGAAATTATTATAATTTTTTTATTTAAAATTGAATATAAATAGTACCTGATAAAAACTGACCGCACGATGTACGATGAATGATGGATGGATTCCGGATCCTCACAAACAGGATCCTAAGATCCACTCTCGTATTTAAAAGGGTCGTGAGCCCAAGCAGTCAAGGTCTCCAGTCTCCTCCACTCCGACACTCTTCCGCTTCTCTCTGCGATGCTTGCTCCAGCATTTCAAAAAGGAGGGAAATTACCCTATAACCCTAAAACCCAGACTCTCTCTCCTCCCTCTCTCTCTCTCTCTCTTCCTCTGCCATTGCCTGATATGCATGGCTTCTTATAGTTTCCTAAATTGATTTTCCGGTCACCTTCTACCTCTTATTTCATCACTAATCTGATTCCGGAGAAGCTGTGGGTTGTGGAGGTTTGGAAGCTTGGAGTTCGTCACCAATGGCCAGGCTTCTCCGAAACGCTCTTTCCATGAAACGTTTCCTATTCCCGCCACAGGTTTGCCGTTCCTTCATTTGTGAAACAAGAAAGTTTTTTCCTTTTGTTTACTCAATGGCTGTCTGTTTGGTTTCTGGGAATGTTTAGGAAAAATTAATGTTTGAATTAATCAAAATTATAACTTCTGAGCTTCCGGCGTCTAATTTTTTGTTCGTTTTGTTTCGCAGATGGACCGGAGAGGATTATTGGGTACATCTACCCAGTTTTGCAATTTTTCTTCGAAAGGTGCTTGCTTTAAATTTTTAATTCTTATTCTTCCTGATGCTTTCAATAATTTGCATTTTGGGAAATGTTAGATTTTATGTATATTTTTATTTGTTTCGAATGAATTCGGAGGTTTTATAACGGAGTTTTAAGTATATCAATAAATACTTCTTGTGATTGTTTAGCGGAAATAAGAGTGAAAACAGGACTGAAAAAGAGAGACAGTGTTTGGTATTAAGATGTTTGTAAACTTTAATAATTTCATGGCCCCGTCCATATTTTTGCGTTCTCTAAGAAAAGATTTAGAGTACTTGGATCTAACGAAAGACATGACACAGAATTGAGTGCAATGGCGTTCTAGGATTCATATAGCCGACCCCACTTAGTGGGAAAAGGCTTTGTTTTTGTTGTTGTTTTTGTCCATATTATTGCGTTTAATGAGTTATCTTCATATGGCATGGAGTTTAACTGATTGTTTTACTAAATTAACTTGTTATATAATAGGATAGCTATTGTCCATTATGTGCTGCCATAAAACACGGTTTGTGCTCCTTTTGATTTTGAAAATATTTGCAATTCTGTCTGAAGTTAGAAAGAAATCTAAGTCGGATGGAAGTGACTCCTGTGATGAGAATTTGTCGAAGAAGGAGTTGGCCCTGAAGCAAGCCCTGGATCAGATTACGTCCTCATTTGGAAAGGGATCTATAATGTGGCTTGGTCGATCCGTCTCTCCTAGACAAGTCCCAGTGGTATCTACGGGTTCTTTTTCTTTGGACATGGCACTGGGAATTGGTGGATTTCCAAAGGTATCATGTGTGCTTAATCAGCTGAATGTTTAGGGTCATTATAGCAGATTATGGTCTTGGTCATATGAATGTTTTTGTGCATAAGACGCGAGGCAGATTTGACCTTATACTTCAGCTTGGAATATGTATTTGCTTCTCGTGATATTCATTCATTTTCTGCAGGGACGTGTTGTGGAGATATATGGTGCTGAGGCTTCTGGGAAAACTACTCTGGCTCTTCATGTAATAGCCGAAGCACAGAAGCAAGGAGGTTAGACTATGGCATTTTCTTACTTAAATTTGGTGGCAAATGAACATAGTGCACTGCACATATTGAACATGGTATGGCTGTTGTATGCGAAAGACGCAAGTTTTCATTATTTCTTTAAGTTGTTCAGTATATGTAAAAATACGGTACCTCCATACATGCACACATCTAAAATGTATTTCTATATCATCTCCTCAGTTTCTTGGAATTAGAACAGTTGTTTGAGTCTTTGTCCTGTAAAAAGTATATCTGATACTATCTATCACTGTGTCTCTTCCTCTGCATCTACGATACCTATGCTTTTTTTTTCTTGCTGGTCTAGTCAAATTAGTAAATTTCTTTGATCTATTAGCTTGAAATGTTGAAGCGATGTTATACAATGGGCATCGAAGGATTGGGTTTGGTGCACATTTAATGGTTATGGCTGGTGTGTAAAATGTAAATTCTTCATGTTTCAATATTTACTCATGAAGAACCGATTGAGACCATCTTTTGGTGCAGGGTAATCTGTTAATGTCAATTAACTTGTAGGTTTATCTTATGTTGGTGATTTTTATATTGGCTGTTGTCGTGATATTGAGTTCCTAGTCTTATGCAACTTATTTATGTAGGGACATGTGTTTTTGTTGACGCTGAGCACGCTCTTGATCCTACACTGGCTCAGTCTATCGGGGTAAACACTGAGAATCTACTTCTCTCACAACCTGATTCTGGTGAGCAAGCCCTCAGTCTTGTAGACACTCTAGTCCGCAGTGGCTCAGTTGATGTTGTTGTTGTTGACAGTGTAAGTAAGGTGCTTTTCAGTAACATTTTGTTTTCAGTGCAATTTATCCATGTTAGCCTTTTCCATGTTCATTGAGCATGCTTGATGTGTTCTTATAAATTCTCCTTGGTTTTTGTTCTGTTTGAATGTTTTTCACCTTCATATCATCTCATGAGGCTTTTGTATATATTTTTTTGACAGAGTTTGTCTTTTACTTTGCACGGTAGATGAAGGGTTTTCATATGATGACAGGTGGCTGCACTTGTGCCTAAAGGTGAACTTGATGGTGAGATGGGTGATGCTCATATGGCAATGCAGGCTAGACTAATGAGCCAGGCACTTCGCAAATTGAGTCACTCTTTATCTCTATCACAGACAATATTAATCTTTACAAATCAGGTAATGGCATTCGATTTCATTATTATATTTGATACATTTACACAACATAAAAAACTTATCATTTGTGAAAGTTACAAGTACAAACACTTTTACACATAATCTTATCATTTTCTGAGATTTCTGTTTTGTATTTTTGAAGATAATATGATATTCATCATTTCATGAATATTTGTTTGGTGCTCAGACTTCTCCAATTGTTTGTCTATCTTTAGGTGAGGGCGAAGCTTTCTACTTTTGGAGGATTTGGTGGGCCAACTGAAGTTACTTGTGGCGGCAATGCTTTGAAGTTTTATGCTTCAGTGCGCCTTAATATGAGGAGAATAGGACTTGTAAAGAAGGGAGAAGAGGTAGTTACCGACTCCATTTGTCCATTTTGTTAATGAATTTGAACTTTGCTCATCTAAAAATTAGAGTTGTCGTTTTTTTTGTCAATTGAATTGTCGTTGAGTACCTATTTGATTAGTGTGAAAGTATCTAGGTTTTATTAAGGCTACTTTCAGCAGAATATCCAATCATTTGATTGAAAATATTACCTGAATGGAGTAACATGGGCTTATTTACATGTTTTTGTGTTTCTTTTGGTTGGAGGATTAAATGCTATGTTATTTATGCATCCTTTTGAAAGAAATTAAATTTCCATGCAGACTATAGGAAGTCAAGTTCAGGTGAAGATAGTGAAGAACAAACTCGCTCCTCCATTCAGAACTGTTCAGATAGAGCTTGAGTTTGGTAAGGGTATATGTCGGGAATCTGAGATCATTGATTTGGGATTGAAAAACAAATTCATCACAAAAGCTGGCGCAATGTACGACTTAAATGGTCAAAGTTTCCGTGGCAAGGATGCCTTGAAAAGGTTTTTGTCCGAGAATAGTACTGCTATGGAGGAACTTACAGCAAAGCTTACGGAGAAGCTAGTTGATGATGTGGCAGCCAAGGAAGCAGAAACAGAACTTATGGGCGAAGGTCCTGTAGAGGAAATTGTTTCGCCTGATTCTACCGACGAAGATGCAGTTACGGCAGTTGGAGCGTAAGTACTTGGATGTCCTCAGAACTGTAGAGAAGTGTTTCTCTGTTTTCCCTGGTGGAGTTCGATGGTATAGGGGAGCGGCTACTGCATCCTCCTGAGCAGCTGGTAGAATCACTAGCTCTCCTTGTAAATTAATATCATTTGTTAATCACTATGTATGGCATGGATGCAGTGAAATTTTGTGGGTTCAAAAGGGGGCAAATTTGGGAAAGATGCAGGAGGAGGGTCGTTACTTAGATTTCTAGGTTAACCGTCGCAGCTTGTAATTACTCGTTCAGCTACAGTTTGTATGTCAGCGAGGTCAATGTTATATATCATTTTATTAACCCAACAGAATGTTATCTTTCAAGCTCTCGATCTTTGCCGATTTTTCTAAGCGCTTCAGACTACTATTTGTGGACGCAATTCTCCCATCGTCCCATCTCAGATCATCGCGGATCAAACCATCGGTGCAGATCAAAATCTGAACCTTATGCGATGGTCCGAGATGGACAACAAAACGTTTTGTTTTCTCCATTTCCTTGCTAACAGAATTTAGTAACAATAAAAGATAGTTATGACTTATAGTTGGTTCAAGTAGCTAGTAGCGATTAGGGAGAGTAATGTAATGTAAAGTTTTACTGGATCGAAATTTTCTCAGCTATCTCGGGTGGTTAAAACCAAAAAACTTCGTCTCGGTCTTGAGAGAAAGAAAAAAACAACGCAACAAGGAACTCTTCGCGTCCTTGTTCTCGTTCTCACGCAAGTTATTCTCGTTGTGGAGGGCAGTGTCAGGTATATTAACCAAAACTAGTGTTATGTACCGTGTAAGAACCCAAATATCCTCTTCCTCAACTCCATGATCAAAGGTGTCGAACAATCCCTACATTTTCTCTTGCGACCTTGCTATCTTCAATCTGGGGCCTGAAGAAAATGACAGTACTTCACTTCAATCTGTGGCCTTTTTGAATCGTGAAGAGTTCCTTGTTGCGTTGTTTTTTCTTTCTCTCAAGACCGAGAAGAAGTTTTTTGGTTTTAACCACCCGAGATAGCTGAGAAAATTTCGATCCAATAAAACTTTACATTACTCTCCCTAATCGCTACTAGCTACTTGAACCAACTATAAGTCATAGATATCTTTTATTGTTACTAAATTTTGTTAGCAAGGAAATGGAGAACACCAAACGTTTTGTTGCCCATCTCGGACCATCGCATAAGGTTCAGATTTTGATTTGCACTTATAGTAGAAGCAGTTATTAACTCAACTTGTCCATCTCAACCGTTTCCAAATAGGAAATTTTATTTAAACCCGTGTAACTTCTTTCTACACCTAACTTAAATTTTAAATGTTAATTGTTTATTTTACCTTATTGCATAATTATTATTAAGTACAAAATGAAATTAATAATAAAACACAAATTTATCAATAAACCCATACACTATAATTAAATTCTAGCATCACCCTTCGTTTATCCATTCATTCCGGCTAAAACCATAATAACCATAGAGAGAAACAAACTTTTCTATTGAGATGTGACACTTGAAGATGATTAAAAATGTTTTGATAGATATGTTAGAATTTCCTTTTCTTTAGTTTATTTTATATCATGTTTTAAGTTTAGAACTCACGGTGAAAAAGTTGGTAATGTGAAAAAGTGAACTAGCTACAATAATTTTCCTGTAATTCTTCAAATCAAGACAAGCAACTTACAACCACGTACTGTTGGAAAAGTTGATAGTTTGTTTCGAACCAGGATCCTCTCCTGAGCAATTCCCTAGGGATTCTAGAGATCCCGTAATTTTGTCCGTTCATTTTATATCGTACGGTCAGTTTTCGTTAGGTACTATTCATATTTGAATTTTAAAATTTAAAATTTAAATGATTTCTGACCGCACGATATACGATGAACGGATAAGATTGCGGGATCCCTAGGATACCTAGGAAATTGCTCAGGAGAGGATCCTGGTTCGTTTGTTTCTTTTAATTGCAAGGCGTTTTTGGTTTTGTTTTTAGTGTTTTGCTGGTTGACAAAAAAAAAGAGAAAGAATCGTGATTGCATTCTCCAGTAGATCTCCCCTTATCAAAGAGAAGTTGTCGGCAATAAGTGGGGAAAGTGGGATGGCCATGGAAATGATAGTAGCATAAAGAAAAAAAAAAAAAAAGCAGCCAGAGAAATGCTATACGGCATATGCAATTATAGAGAGGCAAAGAGGGCGTCTCTTTGAAAAAAATCATTCAATTCGAGATGTTATTTTATAAAAGGAATAGGTGTAAAAATAACTTTATGTTTTGAAATAGGTTTGAGATGGTAGTTTAGGTAATAAATTTGGGTTTAAAGAGATACTAATTCTTTAATAAAACACAATATCAATAAAAATAAATAAATTAGATGTAGATAAAGGTTACATGAATTCAAATAAAATTTTCCGTTTCAAATTTGTTTGTCTACTTATCAAGACAGATGAGTCATGAGTGCTTGAAGTCGTACTGTGCAGGATTCAATGTTTTGATGCTTGATGTGGTACTGCGTGTGCAGCTATTTGATTGGTAGTATAACCACTCAGCAAAGCCGGCTAGTGGAGAAATGTTTAGTTGTGACAGAAATACAAGTGATAAACTACGTGTTTTAATAGAAGTGGTGTGAAATTTTATTTTTTAAGTTATTAACTTTTTAGCACACATATCTCATTATTTATATAGTAACATGTGCGCACCATTCCGTATACCGATCACATTGAAAAATTCCTAAGCTAATGACACCGTTTAATCTCTCGATCAAGAGCGTGCTTAGTATCTACAAAAAGATATGTCCCGCGTCAAATACTAGGTTTTTTTTAAATAAAATTCATTTATTATTATTATTATTATTATTCTAAATCATGCTACCGCATAAGTACAATACCAGATAATCTAATCTAAAGGGTTAGAATGGAAGGAGCATTTCTTTACATTTTGTCAAACTTAAAAAAAATTAAAATTAACGACTTATTAGCACATAGACGAAATCCATTATAGTATAAGTTCAAAAGACTAAATCTCTGACCCAAAAAAAAAGTTTCAAAGACTAATTCTATAGCTTATTCAACGTTCGTGAAATTAAATAAAACACAAAAACGAACTTTGATCCTGGACAAGTGCATGCATGCCATTGCCGTGGTCAAACAACTCAGGACAAACCTAGAAACCCTTTACTGAGTCTCATATGCAGAAAAGTGATTGACTAACCTAGAATTCCGAAGCAGATATCGTGGCCAAACAACTCAGGACAAACGAGATGTATTTTTTTTTGAACAGTGATATTATATACACTAAAAGCGAAATGGTGAACCTAGTCTCACAAATGAGATTTTAAATATTATTAATCTAAGAGATTAATATGTTTGATACATGGATCCAATGCCAACCTCAACCACTCAACATGACGTGGCAGATCAATGGAGCTGCCAGCCGTGAAAATGATATGTGCGGTTTTGAAGCAATATTGAAAATGTGAAGTTTTGATGTGCCAATATTTTGAATAATGTTTGTCTGCATACCAAATCATTTTTTGGTCCTACTTCTTGCATTGCGGTCTCTTTCCGTTTGCCGTCAATTTGGGCACCATAAATTCGTACAAGAAACAAAGAACCCACAAAGAAGAAAATGGAAAACAAGACTATGTGGGCTTGACTGAACCGGACTGGTGGATGTCCCAATTCATCCCTAGCTCCCATTTTTTATACGTAAATTTATAAGGAAGGATTATGCGAGATTTGCATCTCGTCAACAGTCGTGTGTAAGGAATCAATCTTCTCACGAAAGAGAAGTAACTGTTGCACCAAAGAACCCCGTCCATCCTTATATGTTTATAGATGATTCGTAAAATGTAATACAATTGTACCAAGAAGAGTGTAATACAACAAATTAATGGAAGAAACCTTAAAAATTGTTTTCATTTAATTTCTTAAAAATAATTCTACATTTTTAATCGAAAAATTATGAAATCCACAAAACCTAAATAAAAAATATACAAATAATGAAAGTGGCTATATCTTATAAAAAAAAAAATACTTTAAAAAAGAGTAGCTATTAACATGGACAAATGGGAAAAAATGTGGAATACTTTTTGGTCAATAGACATCATAATATGAATCAAATTGATATGTTTGATCGTCTAAATTAATGGTGGAGAATGCCTGCCGGATGTGATAGGGTCAAAAATTGGCAAGCATTGATGGTCGAAAAGCAATCCATATATCAAAATCTTGACTATTCCTACTATTTCGACCAAAACAAAGAAAACGAAAAGAGGACTAGTCTATCCTACGTGCTAATTCTATATATTGAACATGTCGAACAGGTATTTGATTATATCAATGCTAAGTCAGCAACCACCCTTCTTACTGCTTCCTGGAAGGCAGCCTCGTCCCATTCGGTTCCCTGTACATATAAAGAAATAAAACAACTTCTCAGTTTCCTTCTACTTTCCCAAATACATATTCAATATAATACTGTTTATAGCAATCATTGATTTCATAGTCATTGTCTCTTTCCAGTTTATACCATGCATTGATTTCATAGTTGGTGTGAGACAACATTGACTCCTCACATATGAAAAATCTTTAAGTTTAACACATGAACAATACAAAATGGACAAAATGGGATAATGTAGAGCATGGCTGCATGTGTGGCTATTGAGGTTTCACACGTAGGACAATTTGCTCTGATACCATAAAAAAGGTTGTGGTTATATCTTAAAATCAATTGACGATATAAGGAGTAGCTAAATTACTTATAAGCACATGCAAGATCCCTCATTTTTCCGATGTGGGGTTCATATTCTTAATACAAACCCTTCATTATTTATCACCCTACCCACCCCTCAATTACTTAAAGGCTTATACCAGGGATCATAATAATTAATGAGTTCAAGAAATTTACAAGTATTCTATTACATACCTGATCAACTCTTAATCTCAGGATTACGCGGTTGATGTTAGAATTTGGTTCTGATATCCAAGTATTGGCTTCCATGGACATCAAGCTTACATTCTCAACCCGCTTCAAGAATTCCAAAATGCGGATCACCATATCTTCGGTGCAACTCTCTATTGATCTTAGAACCACTTGCAAGTCAATAATTTGCTGATCTTGATCGGGGGATGATTCGGATGATACATGTGTAAGTGTAAGACTAACTCGTTCATTTGAGGAGCCTGCAGTAGCTGCTGCTTCATTAGCTCCTAAGTTGGCCGGGGGCAAGAGCCTTGCCTCTAACTGCTGGTTTCTTTTACTAAGCTCATCAACTCGAGCTTTCAAACTAGTCAAGTACTCCCTCGCAGATATAAGAACCGAGGCTTTGTCTTTCTACAGTATGAAAAATTTTAATTAATCACGATTGCAACGAAACCAATATATGTACCAATGCAAAAATGAGAAAATGGTATAATAATGCATTTCCAAACGAATGTGTTAATATGTAAACTATGTTGGACCGTGCTGAACTGGAATACCCTAAAACTTCCATCTAGTTTAGTATAGTTTACCGTAGCCCCGTTCAGTCGAGTGCGGTCCAGTATCCTTTTGAACAACACAGTATGTGTGTGTGTGTGTGTGTGTGTATATGCATGCATGTTGCTTACCTTGGTTCCAGGTGGAAGTAATGATTTCAATGTATGAAAGCTTTCATTGATCTTCTCACGCCTTTTGCGCTCCGATATCATATGATGCAACTGGCCGCTTGTGGGACGGGTGGTTTGGATACCTTCGCGAAGCCTCATCAGATTCAAGCTTCTCAAGAAGGAAATGGATCGCTTGTGCATGTTTTGCCGGCGTAAATTAGCACTCATTTGCGTTCTTGGGGCTAAAGCTGAGGTGCTGTAAGTCTTGAAAGCACTGGATTTTGGAGTTAGTAAGTGGCGATGAGCAGTAGAAGAAGAAGGTGGATTAGTATGTGGGGGTGGTTGATATGAAGAAGAAGAAGGTGAAGAAGATAGAACTGCAAGGATAGCTCTTGTCATTGTGGCATCTTCGATCTCCGGAGTTGGGAATTGGATGTTTCCGGTTCGAGAAAAAGCTTGGATGGCTTGTTGATGAGGACTAGTACTAGTAGAAGTAGTTCTAATGAGATTTATGATTGGTAAAGGTTCCAATGGATTAACATTGATTGGTCGCAAGGGATCGGAAGATAATTGTGTAAAGATCTCTGGGATGTTATGAGAAGTAGTAGTGGTTGGAATGTTGAAGAGGAGGGAGGAATATTCAGGACTATCGATTACGGAAAGTGATCTCAAAGAAGATGAAGAGGATGACGGTGGGTTTTGCTGAACATTGATTGGCCTGCTGGCAACTTCTGTATGTGGAGATAATTGTCTGGAAAAAGCTTCTGGTAACCAGGTTCTCATCAATTCTCTTTTTATGTCTATCTGCAAAACAACAAAAAATAAATTAGTTTATCATAAACCTCAATTATGCATTAAGATTCTTAATATAATTACAAGCCACTTGGGTCAGCTTGGTGGGGGTGGGTAGTGTTCTGAGTTCTGTATGCTAGGTTTAGGGTTCGAAACCCACCGTTTAACCAAAAGTTTTTTACATAATTCCAAGTTAGATTATAATTTGGTCTTACTTGAGACACATTGGACAAGCCCAGCTCAATTTCTCCGCTTTTGCACCCCATGAAAACTGCAGTCTGTAATTTAAGAGGAAATTATAATTAAGAGAACAGCATTAATTAATTAATATTGTAAGCCAATATTTTAATCCAGCATGAACAAACCTTAATCCTTGCTTCCTGTTACAAGCAGATTAAAATTACTCAATTAGCGATATCTTGCCTGCGTAAATTAATGAATGTACTTCGTGTAAATTGGGAATTGTAATAAATTTCTGTTCAATTATATTTTAAATTAGTTACCTGATAAAATTGCCTCTGTGTATCAACTGATGCCAGTCTTTGTAGGTCCATTTCTTGCAACTCCAAATATGGAACGCTATTCCTGAAAGCGAATCCTGGAACACAGCTGATCATGTACATGCATGCAGCCAAAAACTTATGAGAGAAATACTAACAATGATAACTATACAAGCAAACCAATACCCATAGTTACGTACTCATTTTCGACAACGTTGAATACTGATAGGCGATATTCATTGAAAAGCTGCCGAGCCAAACTGCCCGAAGAAGAGCTTGGTTGATTTTCTTCATCATAAACACCATCGAGAAAAAATAAGAAGCTGCACGAACACATAAAACCAACATTATTAATATGAGCTCCATCCACATTCAGGGTGTTTGGGTGGGTGTGTGTGTGAGAGAGAGAGAGAAAGAGAGAGAGAGAGAGAGAGAGAGAGAGAGAGATGAATGATGAATGATGCGTCCATACTTAGAAGGAGGGGGCATATAAGACCACAAGCAAATGTAGAAGCAGCCAAAAGATTGCATGACAAGTCGAAGGAAATTGGCGCGAGAGCCTTCATCTAGTTGGAAAGCAATGTCCATAGACAAAGGTTGGAAATGGGAGCCTCTTGATCTCCCTGCTACCCTTCAACCGACCTTTATGTCTTTTGTTCACGACGACACGATGACCCTACCCAATATTTATCCTCCTTAGTCATCGTGAATAATATGCAGAACATGATTAGGTACAGAGAATCAGAAGAGTCTCTTAACTAGAAGGTGGCACAGATGAGGGAGATTTGAAAAGTAGTGATATACAGACACAATAGATAAGATATTTAAAAAACGCATTCATATTAGTGATGGAAGAAACTGAAAGAGAAGAAATGGAAGGAGAGCTGATGAGAGAGGAAATTAGTTCTTTCTCGTTTATGAGGACTTGAAAAGTAGAAAGGATGAGAACTTGAAAAGTAGTAAAGCAAGTGCGGAGAGAGAGAGAGACAGAGAGAGAGAGAGAGAGAGAGAGAGGGGGGTAGGTTAGAAAAGTAGTGGTCAAAGACTACCCATGACTCATGGGAGGATTTTTGCCATAGGTGCATCTGTTGAATTGAAAAGGGTCAAGGGAGGAAGGCATAGTGTCCTTTCTTTCCCTTTCTATATTTTTCTGCATTCTCACATTTAAATAATAAAAAAAAATCTTAACCTTTCATAATTTGTCAATGTTTTTTTTTATCTACCAATGAAATGGGTTATGAATTTCACCATGTGGTGGTATGAACGCTCCTTCCCAACAAGTTCTTCTGTCACAATTTTTAAAATTAAAGGGATCAATCGATGCAAAGGTTTGTGGTTTTGTGACGTTTGTCTAAACTTTGTCAAACATAATATTTACTATTAATTTACTTGGAAATGTTCTAGATTAACAGGCAATATTTTGTGTTTGAGTAGATCTTCTAGCGCTGCGCACCTAATGTTGAATTACAGAATCAGCCGAAGCTTCCCTTTGATTCGGGATATTATAATGCTGTTGGAGTTAAGGATAAAAAGAATTTTCAATATGCTCGGAATAACATACGATATATGTCATTATATAAGTAAAGGGACAATTGTAAAAAAAAATAATTTCTTCACTTGTATAATAACATTTGGCGTATTCCTCTTTATTTGTAAGTGGGAGGTTTTATGTTCGACTCTTGTAAAAAACAAATCGTTTATTAAAAAAAAAAAACATACCGCTTCGTTTTCTTGGCACATTGAAAAAATCTCTTGTTAGAGTGCTCTAGATGTGTTCATGGGAGCAGTTGAGTTGACTACATTAATTTAGTTTCACACCATGTTTATATATATATAGTTTAGTGCGTAAGCATGGTTAAAATGACATTTCGTTTCAGGTCCACATTATATTTTTACTGGTACGACCTAAACCCTTTCTATTAAAAGATTACATTTACAAATTTTTACTCAAATTAATTACCGTATTGTTTTATTAGAGCAATAAAGTTAGTGAGTTAAATAGTCAGTTGTTAAGAGGACGGAATCGATGGGAATCACACCCACACCAAAGTACACCAAAGTACATAGGGCTTTTTGCCACTACGGTAAAACACCATCTGCCAAATTAAAAAGCACTTTATTATCTTACTTTGTCCAAGTAAATGAGTGGGGATCCTTCAGATCTTCAAATCGCATCAGTTCATTGTACATCGTGTGGTTAGAAATCATTGTAATTTTTTATATTTAAAATTGAATATAAACAGTACTTGACGAAAACTGACCACATGATACACGATGAACGGATGTGATTAAAGAATATTCGGAATCCTCATAAAAAGAATCCGACAAGGATACTCTCTCCAAGTAAATAGACAAATGAATCACATTAATTAATGTTTAGGGTTTCGGTAAAAGACAGTTACAAATTTTCCGATGTTTTGGTTTTTTTATTTGATATACTAATGAACTTGGTTAATGAATCACCATGTGCGTGTGAACGGTCTTTCCCAACACGTTCTTCTGTATTGACTGGAGCATACGTTATTTGGTGAGAAATCCTCGAATGGCGATTGTTAAGAGAATCGTAGCCACCCAGTTAATAGACCACAATTGACACTCATCTTTTCTCACTTGTTTTTATTTCTTGTAATTCATATAGAATACGTACAAGCTAAAATGTGAGGATGGCTAGCCTTAGTTAAGCTTATGTCCTTCACTACCTTTAAGTACGGTGATTATATATTGGGGACAGATTGTGACACTGCTTTTTTTACGTAAATTTAGGCACAAGTTTTTGTGTGGTCCGCTTTGTAACGTATTCTAATAATCTGAACCGTTTATCTTATAGAATATCATTTATAGATCATCTTTGCAAAATATTAGATAAATTCAAAATCATGATATTTATTTGTAGCGAAGAAAGTGGATGAATATGTTTCTACAAAGAACCCTTAATCCAACGGTCATGGTTTTAGGTAGACATGATCTTTGAAAGAAGATTTACAAGATGAACGGTTCAGATCGTATAAATCATTACAGAGTGAGCTTCACAAAAACTTATGTTAAAAATTGTGAAAAAATGGTGCTATCCCCTTATACATTTTACCATAATATGTGGTATATTATTGATGAAAAAGAAAAATAAGATAATCGCCCTCTATATTTCTCCTTTCTTCTACACCCGTTACTCTTGTAAGTAGTAAAGATTATAAGTTTTGTATATCTTATATTGGTTCTTCGAACATGAAGTTCTGGTTCCACTACAAAAATGAAAGAACCAGCCGTCTTAGTTTTCTTATCTCAACTTAGTCTATGATTTTAGGGATTAATTAATATATTTTGGTGTCCAAACACTCTCTTGGATTAATTAAATGCAACATGCATGAGCCAAAGAATAACTTAACGTCACTGATTGTATTATTTTATTTGTCGGTTTTTCTGGCCATGGGGACAAATAGATTTTAGTTCACTTCTTTCTTATTTTGAACACGTTATTATTTATTCATGCCCTTTCACATTTGTTTGTTCTTTATTTTATTTTATTATTTTTAAATGGAGGTCAAGTGGTCAGGACAGAGGATGAGATATTTTTCTGTGTGTCTGGAACACGGGACGAACACTAATCATTCTACAACCAGAGGGAAACTTTTTTCAAGGGATGAGGATCCTCTCCGGATCCTCTATATGGGGATCTGAGAATCCTTACATCCTAACCGTTCATCATATATCGTGCACCCAGTTCTCATTAGGTATTATTTGTGTTTGATTTTAAATAATTTTTTATCGCACAATATACGATGAATGACTAAGATGTGAGGATCCCTATGATCCCCATAATTTGGATCCTGATGGAATCCAAATCCTTTTTCAAGTGATCATCTAATTATATAATAACATGTGGTGTTTCTCATCATATTCCAGCACACTGAAAGGATGATACAAACTCTAACACTAGGTGTGAAGAACTGATGGACGACATGAATAACAAAATAAAAAGAACTATAAACTGTCCAATAAATAGAGCATCCACTATCAGTTTAGGGTTTTGATTGGCTAAATTATTGGGTTCACGCTGAAACCTTTAAACGACTAAGCTTCAACCCGGATGTACTCACTGTTATTGTCCGTATTGCTTAACAAAATGCGTGGCATATATGCTAGGATAGCAAGAATGCCCATTTTATTTTGCAGAGAACTAAGGACTCAGTCCATTTAAGTAGAAAAACCAATAGACATTGAATCCAATGCAGAGTCTCTATTCAGAAAGCTCATCGCCTACTAACAGTGTGATCCAAACATCCAGGTTTGTCACATTACCTCTTACGCCTTGATCTTGGATAACGACACTATTGAACAAAGAGGACCACGCCCGCTTCTTCGACGGGCTCTACAACGACACTGTTCCCGGTTATTTCTCTTATATGTATGCAACTCACCGAGGATGTGAATGCATATTATAACCATCAGTGGCACAGATGCAATGGCAAACAATTCTCAGCCACGATTATTTCAGCAATCCGTGGTCAATCATGTCATTTGCTGCTGTCTTCCATTCCACTGGCTCAACCTACCAATAGCGAAAACTAAAAATCCATGGTTTCCCGGTAGAACCTCATTTCGCCCAAGTTGGTGCGAAACTGGAAAAGAAAGGGTTTTTCTCACAGCTTGCTCATAGTGCAGGTTCCACTTGTATATTGTATTTGGCCGAAGAAGCGTCGGACAGGTTGGAGTTCTTACCTTCTTGGGACTCCATGGACCAAGATTTGCGCTGCCAGAAAATATAATTGCAACAACTGATGCCGAAGCGGCTTTGCTGGGTGTCGATTATTGCTTTCATGCAGTCCCTGTGCAGGTTTTTTAGCTTGTCGTTTTGTTGACCTTAAAAATTACCAAGCCTATGTGGCGTGCAGGCTGAGTAATTTATGAGCTAACTACGTCCTTCGGTTGAATGCGGGGCGTGCCAACTCGTCGGCCAAGTTCGGCCGAGGAGTAAAATATGCTGATGTTGTGTTGAGTGCGTGGCCGACTTCTGCGTCTTGCGATTGCGATTCGGTCTCTTGGGTTCTCGATACTGAAGACAAGGCTACTATTCTCACAAAGTTCACAAATCGTCGTCGTCGTTGGATTCGGTCACAGTGATGGTATTCGTCGGAGTAAACTCACGCTGAATAGACACCAAAGTGTAAGGGCACAAATACTCAAAGTGGATATATGTCTTAACAATAAACATGGTTCGGCCGTCAGAATGTCGAACTCTAAATCCCACTTGAGAGTATCCAATCATAAACTAACTCGGCGTGCAATGTGCCGAGCCTAATAAATTGTAACACCTCACTTTGCCGGGAAGGCTAATGAGATGACCTCGACCAATAAGGATTCATAATCTTTTTTGACCAAGACTTGGATAGATAACCAGTCACCCTCGACGTAGTGCTATCTATGCCGACTGAAGATGCTGTGAGACCGGCTGATTCTACGGTGACAATGATATCTATGCCGACTGAAGATATCACCGGTTGCCTTCACAGTATTGTTTATCCAAACTAAATGTGTGTCGGCGAAAAAAGAAAAGGAAAAAGTCTCAAGGTTGTTGAGAGAATTTGCGCAGGACATTTGTGTGTTGAATTGAAGATCCTTTGAATGTTGCACAACCTTCTCTATTCATAGTGAAGATTAAACCCCATTGCTTGGCGCGGCTTGATACTCATGGAGAGTCCTAACTGGATTCTATCTTGTGGAATTGCATATGGTGGATTCTATCTTGTGTAATTGCATATGGCTATGCGCTAAATCTCCTATCCCTTAGCCAAGGTGTGCTGATAAGCATCCTGTTTTGCACGGCTGACCAATGCCAAGCACACGTGGCTGACCAAATCCAATTCGGCATCCACACCTTTATGCATGCATTAATATCTCTGTCAATTAGGGCTGGGTTCGGTTCTTATCGGTTCGGTTTTTTGCCAAAACCGAAACCAAACCGAAATTTCGGTTCGGCCCAAATTTTTTTCGGTTTTTTTCGGTTCGGTTTCGGTTTTTTTCGGTTTTTTTTTTCCTCCAAAAAATGCAAAACAACCACAAAAAATGCACATTATTCTCTTCGGTCTCGTTCAACAATGGCGCATTTTTCCCTTCAGTCTTGTTCATCAATGTCGTGTCCTGCACTTCAAACTTGTTTACGCTTAACGAAGCATTTTTCTCTTCAGCCTCGTTCAACAAAGTCGCATTTTTCTGTTCAATCTCTTTCATCACAGGCCATTGTTGCTCTTCAATCTTTTTTTCGCTCAATTCAGCATTTTCGTCTTCAGTCATCTAGAAGCCTATGCACAAATGTAGTTAATATCAGCCATCTAGATTGCTTTGGAAATGGTAAAATAAGTAACCATATTCAGGTTAAAACTTAAAACCAATTGAAGAATCTGTGCTAAACACGTCACAAAGAATCTGTGCTATTGAGTAAAATAAGTAACCATATTTCTGCTGCTCGTTCAGAAGCACATCAAACAACCATGTTTGTTATATATTAACCATGTTTCTGAGTTCTGACCCTTTAGTTTGTTTATTCACATCAATTTTCCCACTTAAATTTTCACAAGCCATTTCATTATTTTGTCCCTCCCTCACCTCCAAAATCTTCCTCTCCGCTTCCACTTTAAATTTACTACCAGATGGATTAAACTAGTTATTCACAATCTCAGACACATCAAACAACAAGTAATCTGCAGCAACTCAAAACAAATTGCAAAACCATGAAATTTAGAAGCTACAGATCAAATTCATCAGAAGTTTAGAACCAACGAAATTGAAAAAAAAAATCTGCAAAACGCATCATGGGGTGAGAGACTAACCTTGCAAAGGAGGGGATTTGTGGGTCGACACTTGAGCCTTGAACCGGCGAGAGAAAGTCGACGGCGAGTGAGAGGGATAAGAGAAAGATCGCTGAGAGACGGCGACGGGGATGGGTGCTGGAGACGGCGACGGCGAGTGAGAGGAAGGGTTGCTGCAGGGTCTGCACGCTCGCAGCCATGGGGATCGGTGCTGGAGCTTGAGGGAGGACTGAGAGAGAAGAGGGGACAAGAGAGAGAAGAGGGAGAAATTGGAGGCATGGAGGAAGTACTGTCTGGAGGTGTGGCTGCGCAGAGAGAGATGAGGGGAGTGACAAATAGAAAAAGTGTGGCTGCTAGGGTTTTATTGATTTGATTATAAAAATTAAAAAAAATCCCAAAATCCGGGGGGCGTGAAGAGGGTTCGAACCCATGCGCTCCACCAGCTTGGAAAGTTTCACTAACCAACTTCACAACAAGTTCTGTTTTGTTATAATTGTATGACTAAACTATTTATAAACATTGAAAAAAATAATTAAATATATATATCGGTTCGGTTTTTGAACCTCAAAAACCGAAACCGAACTGAATAGATTCGGTTCGGTTCGGTTTGAGAGTTTCGGTTCGGTTTTTTTCGGCTTCGGTCCGGTTTGGTTTTCGGTTTTTTTCGGTTTTCGGTTTTTTGAACCCACCCCTACTGTCAATGTCCATTTGCCAACAATGCAGTAATGTATTAGGACTCTTAATAACGTGCTCTGATGCTCCCAATCCACCACGCGTCTTGACTCCAAGAATCCCAAATCACATTGAACTGCATTTGCATCTCATCTATCTTGTACAAGAAAATATCAAGATAATTCATCATTAAAAGATAATTATTATGATAAAAAATCATAATATTACCCTTTAACAATAACAAAATTATCTTTACTTTTATCTAACGGTGTGGAGCTATACTTACTCAACGACCTTGATTGCACGGGCCGATAATGTTAATCCAGGCTTGCCCTTCGTATCAGTTCGCTGAGGACCGTGTCTCAGATCACTCCTCAAGCATTGAAGAATCCTCGGGAACCTTTCATTGCACTATCAGTGCCTTCTTTTGCGCTGGAGCTGATGAATAAATTACCAACAGGTATGTGGAAAAAAGAAACAACATTGTTGAATCAACATTCCACATGTTTTAAAGTACTAATCATGTTTTGCTCCTTTTTTGATTTTGTAGCAATGGTTGTAGCGTCGAAAGACAACAAATTGGCAAATGCAGCTCAGCAGCTCCTGGCTTGTGACTATCTGAGAATCAGCACTTCAAGGTTGTGGATTTTCAGTAAATAGCTATATCAAGTGCAAGTAATCCTCATAACCTCTAATAAACAAGTGAGAATCAGCACGGATTATTGACGACCAACTGACCCTGAAGAAAGCTGTTCTTCAAGGTTGAACCAGTCTGAACCTATTGACTACTTAAACAAGTGAGAATTTCTGCAGACAGAATCCATCATATTCCTAGGTTTATTCTCTCTTGTGTTCATATCTTCTCCGAAATTCTAGCGGGAGATCCATTTTGTCAACCATTGATTTACTGATCCAGAATTCTTTTCAAATCAAGGAATCTCAAACAAGGGTTTTAATCTTGTCTCATCATTTTCTTTCGCATCGATTTCGAGATTGGTAACAAGTTAAAAGTTAAATTCAGAGTTGAGTTTGCTGCGTCTCACAAGTTTTAGCACAAGTCCCCTAAAACCATGCCTCCGAAACATCATGGGAGTTATCAAACCATCGGGTCCGAAGCCCATTCCGTCAACCTTGGCTGGTCTCCGCCGGCCGAGCGAAAGTCCGACCTGGTTCAGCCGCTTCGACCGGTCCATCCGGTCCGACCCGGTCCGACCCGATCCGACCCGGTTCATCTGGTACGACCCCCGATCCAACCGGTTCAGCCAGTCCGACCCGATCCAGCCTTCGATCTAACCGGCCCGTCCGATCGAGCACAGAGACAGAGCCGATCTGAGCCGGTCGACCGATTCTAGCCGGTCCGAGACGAAATGCAGAAAACTCACTGGTTTCTGCAGATTGTTGCTCGGAATTCTTTGCGGCTTCATTGCGTCGCCGTGAGTGCTCCGACGTCCGGTTGGATTACTGGGCTTTGTTTCCAACCTCGAGGCGAGTACAATGGTGGGGTTCTCGCGCCTCGGTTGCTCGCCGGTTGGTACGAAAAAACTTGCCGGAGTTTCTGAAACTCGTCGACAAAGGGCCGGGAAGTCATGAACGTTCCGAGTTTCGAACCCGACGACCGGGAAGGATGTTGGAGCCGAGGCTGGGTGTTATTGGCTTGTGAGGTCAAGACGAAGCTGGTAGTGTCCTTGGTTTGGGAGATGGTGGCCGGGAAAGCTGTACAACGTGTATGCACAGTGACAGTGGGGGAGAGAGGGTGAGGAATGAGAGGAGAGAGAAGAAAACGCGAGAGCAGTGAGAGAGCGAGAGAGAGAGCGAGAGAGAGAGAGACCGAGTGAGGGAGAGAGGAATTCTGACAAGAAGAGCTAGTGGTGAAATGGACCTTTTCTTCGGAAAGGATTGTCCTCTCATTTTTATGTGCGTGTCTTTTTGTGTGTATGTTCACGATTAAATCACGTTAATATTTTATATTACTATTTATTTTTATTTTATTATCTTTATAAAATAAAATAAAATATTAATGTAACTTAACCGTAACTACACAAAACAGGAGGACACGAAAGGTCATCGGAAATGAGAGAGTAGAGAATCCTTGTCCCCTTTCTTCATGTCGACTGCGAGAGGAGAGAGTGAGGGCTGATTTGGTATTGCTGTGCTTTGAAAAAATACTGCTGTGAGAATAAGCGGTTGTGTGGTAAATTTTTTTGTAAAAGTGCTTTTAAAAAAAAAACAGTTTGATAGTGAGTCTTTTCATTAAAGGAGCACTGTAGCTCCATGTGCTTTGAAAAAAAAGCCAGTTTTTCAAAGCTGCAAATAGCAGCTTCAACTTTTTCCTTTGATTTTAGCTTATTCTCAGAGCAGCTTCTAAAAGAAGCATTTTTTTTCAGTTTACCAAACACCTAAAACCCTCACAGCTTTTTTTTATGGATATTTTTGTAAGCACCTCACTCTTAAACCACTCCTGATTCCACTGCAAACAAGTGCACGTGGCCCTCACTCTTTTTACTTCTTTAATTACTCCACTTGAACTTTTCTTTTTACTTTACATTATTATTTTTTCCTTTTGCCCCGAGCAAAGCAAGTAGGAAAAAAAATAAAAAAAACAAAGACCACAAAAAAACTTAGTTATGTAGAATCTTTGGAAGGCAGACAGTTTGTATATTTCCGTCTCTCTATCTCTTTTATAACGCAATGTATATCTCACCAAGTCATGAGAAAAATACGTTGTAGATGCATTGAAAATTCTGCCATTGACTACGTAAAAGTTCGCACCATAAGTCTAATTTATGTCTAATTTTCGTGTTTATTTTACGTATTTTACTTTCTTATACAAACCTTCCACCTCCTCCTCCTTTTGCACCCCTTTTCTTTCTCTTAGGGCTTTCTACTAGACATTGACGGTATGGAGAACACATATTCCTGCAAATGAATGCTGATATCCAGAGAGACTCAAATGGTATATATAAAGAAAAACCATTCGTTATTCTCTCTTGTCCTCCTCTAGATCTTCCCCATGCCCAAACACATGATGATCCAAAGAAACAAGCAAATATGCACAAATAAAACCGCTTAAACTTATAATAAAAAAAAAGAATTAGGATACTAAATAGACAATAAAATATGGCACTAAACCATGGTACTGAAGGCTATAAGAATTGACATTTTATTAACGACGTTGGTTTGGAGTTGAAGAGAAGTCCTACACAGTCACATGTTTTGCTGATTGCAGGCTGCGCAATGTGTACAAGGTGTCAACCCAAAATCCGGGATCAGATGTTGCAGCTGCGACTGCTGCTGCATTGGTTGCAGCTTCCGTAGCATTCAAAGACTCTGACTCTTCTTGCTCTGAAAAATTGCTTCACACAGCAATGAAAGTAAACATCTATTAAACAAAATTTGACTTCATTTTAACAATCTCTTCGCCTTCACCGCGTGTTAACAAGAATGCTAATTTTAAATTTTGATCGCCATGCAGGTGTTTGATTTTGCAGAAAAGTACAGAGGTTCTTACAGTGACTCAATTAGTTCAATGGTCTGCCATTTTACTGCTTATACTCAGGATAAATGTAACCCAAATGCGTGTGCATAATTTGCTTTCTTTTACGAAAAATATGCACAAACGGAACACGTCATTAACTTTTAATCAAAAATCAGAGCTGGAGGGACACCAAACATACCATAATTTATGTAGTCCCTCACTTTTATTTTTTATTTAAAGTTTGTAACTAGTTCTATCTGTATATATTACCCTTATTTTAATCCCGTTAAAGTTCCTCTTATGAGCCCAATTGTGCTGTTACTTAGGATGAGCTTTTGTGGGGTGCATCATGGATCCATAGAGCCTCTAAGAACAGTTCATACCTTGCCTATATCAAGTCCAATGGCCACACATTGGGTGCAGTTCATGCTGATGAATTAGTGAAGTTCATGATGTAAATATACCATTGCCTCGTGAAACCAAGGTTCTATTCAACTCAAATTTAATGCATTAGGGTTTTGATGAGAGAGTTGACAAAATGGATAATGTGAGACATGGAGGAAAAGTAAAGGGGGTTAAGGGAGACATTAGGGGAACAATGAGATTTTATTGTCACATAACGACAATTAAGCCAAGGTTGGCATGAACCTAGCCAACTATGTGTGATGTGTCTTCTCTTTGCCACTCAAGTTCTAATCATGTCTTTTTATTACTGTTCTGAAAATCCCCGCCTAGACGCTAGGCGGCTGGTCATCGTTCCAATTAATGTCTAGACGTTTGAAAATTAAGAAAAGACGCTTAGACCTGCTGAGGCGCCTGTCTAGCCCACCCAAACTTGTCTCGGCATTCGCCTAAGTTGCGACTCACTTAGACAGAAAATATATAACTTTCATTTTGCATTTTACTTTTTACAATAAATTATTATGGACTTGTTGTATAGTTAAATGAACACACATTATATGCTTGTTTCTCCTATTTTCATTGTATTCCAATACTTCATAATATATATATATATATATCTATATATCATTATACTTTGTAGTTTATGATGAAATTATATATATTTGAAGTATAAACAGACATTTATATACATGGAATATAATAAATTTATTTCGCCTAGGCGTTAGGCCCCAGCATGTCACCCGACCAGTCTAGCGCCTATCGTCTTTTAGAACCTTGCTTTTTATAGGTTTTTCATTTATATTTTAATAAGGGCTTTTTAGCTAAATCGCAAAGTGGGTCAACTATAATTAGGTATTTTACTCGTTATCCATGTGAGCTGATAGTATTAGACCTCCCAATTACGAGTATAGGAATACTATCGACTCTCTTTTCAACCCGATGGTTGAGTGAAATTCTTGGTTGGTGTTAATGTTGTTATGCTATTGACAAATAGTACATTATACTAGTATATTGTTAGAATTACCAAAAAATACTAAGTTAGAAAACAACGGTATATTAAACACTGTTAAGTGAGAAGCTAAAAGTGGTGTATATAATGATTATTGCTTGAATAACCACATATCATTTCCCAAAGGAAAAGATATATAAATGGCAGTTTTGATAATCCCATAAATACTCGTGGTTCAACGGGTAAGAAAGAGACTGTTGTGGACCAAAACCTGAAAAACCCAAAACATTATTTGCTTGGGAACTGATCCGACTGGATTGGTCCGATACCATCACAAAATAATCTTTCCTGCAATCGCAGCTCCAAACGAATCTTTAAAATGGCAGAAGCTGCAAAAAATCCAGGTCAGAAATTTCATCGTCTCACGTTATATATGTTTGTTTGTGAATTTTCATGTTCTTATTGCCATCAAGTTGCCGACTTTACCAAAAGTTTAGTGGACTTTTGTTTTTTTTCTTTTTCGAATTGCGATGTCAGTGGGTCAGCAACAGAGAATCATCGTACCCAACAAACACGGTGAAAAGCTTGTGGGATTGTTACACGAAACCAGTTCCCCGGACCTTGTAATCTTATGTCATGGTTTTCGAGCCACCAAGGTTGGATTTTTGATATATCAAATGTTGTTATTATTGTTGTTGTTGGGTTCGGTTCCAGCTGGATTAGGATGTTTATAATTTAAATTATTTTTCTAATATTTCATTCACATCTATCGTCGAACTTTGGTTGTTGAATAATTTAGTTTGTATTTTGAAGACGACAATGTTTTAATAATTGATGATAATACACTCTGGTGCGGGTTCAATCCCCACCCCACCGGTTCCCTCTCCCTAACAACTAACTGTCTAATCCACTAACGTTGTCACCCTACTAAAAAAAAAGGAATAGTACCGCATAGTTCATCGTTCGTGGAAAATTGTAATGCTTGGTTGGCAACTTGGGATCATTGTGGGCAAAAGTTTCACAGCTTCTGTATCTTGATTTCCAGGAAAACTCTATCATGGTGAACCTTGCTGTTGCACTGGAAAATGAAGGGATCAGTTCCTTCCGTTTTGACTTTGCCGGAATTGGGTAAGGCTGTCGAATTACAGGGTTTGAAATCCTTGAATATAACAGGTTTTGAGTAGAGTTTCGTTGTGTGCACCTTGTTAGTTTCATAGTTGTAAGCGTGACTCTGTCTTCATCATACTGTTCTTGCAAAGTTTGCGTTGTTGTCAGTTTGAGATCTAACGATTTTATTGATCCTGATTAGCTGTGGTGTTTTGGTTGTCAGGGAAAGTGAAGGCTCCTTTCAGTATGCTAGCTTTCGGAGAGAGGCTGATGACTTGCACTCTGTTGTTGAATACTTCTCTGGGGCAAAACGTGCACCCAGTGCAATTATTGGACACAGTAGAGGTACGTTGGATTGTGTTGCACGATCAAGGAGAAAATGCTATTGATGAATATTTCGAATGAGTAATTTCGTATTGTGTACCTAAGGTATTGCTGAATATTGTTACTACAGGAGGCGTTGCTGTGCTTCTGTATGCTTCCATATATCATAACATATGTACGGTTGTCAACGTTTCTGGAGGTTATGATCTGAAGAGAGGCATTGAAGAACGCTGTGGAAAAGACTTTATGGAAGTAATCAAGAAGGAAGGGTTCATTGATGTTAAGATTAAGTCAGGTAATTTAATAATTCTTTTCAGCATCTTTCCATTTATGTTCAGTAACATGCTCACGCAACACACTTAAACACACAAAAACAAGCAATGCATGTGCTGGCGTTTAACCCGGTTAATGGAGCCATGCTTGTAGGAGATGGTAATTATCGTCTGACCAAGGAGAGTTTGATGGATCGCCTAAGTACTGATATGCACGAATCATGCCTTAAGATTGACAAAGAATGCCGGTAAGCAAACTGTAGTTAACTCGGTTCTCATGGTTTCGTGTTTCCTTTCTCGGGTTCGAGACTTGGGAGCAGCCTCTCCATAAATGGGGGAAAGGCTAGCCGACATTCATCTCTCCCAGACCCTGCGTAAAGCGGGAGCCTTGTGCACTGGGTACGACCTTTTTTTTCTTTTCTGCATGACCGAGTTTATCCCCGATTCTGTACATACAGGGTGCTGACAATCCATGGAACTGCCGACGAGATCAGCCCTGTTGAAGATGCACTAGAGTTTGCCAAGATAATACCTAACCACAAATTACATCTAGTAGAAGGCGCTAATCATTTGTACACCTCGCATCAAGCCGAGTTAGCATCGGTCGTCATGGACTTCATTAAGGCAGCTCTGCAGCAGGACAAGGCTACTTCAAACTAGATGCTCTGCCAATCAGCATATAAATTTGTTAAGTGTTGCACCCGTTACGACTCAGTCGGATGAAGTCCTCATCTTGAATCTTGATGTAGTTTGATACACACAAGCATGCTTTAGTTTTGCCACAAGTTTGTGCTTACCAATTCAAGTCTCATCTTCTCAATGGTCGATCGCGAGCATTTCAACGGGATTGTTTTTCTACGTTCAGTGACATTAACTACATGATGCAAATCGTTGCACCACGAATCGAGTTTTTACCTCAGAATTTGGTATAATCATTAAATTTATAGCTTAAAGATCAATAAAATGACACAATGAACAATATTAGCAAGTCGTAATGCGTAAATATATGCGAGCGTACATAGAAGTATCATCTGAACACATTCTCCGATTTCATGCGGTTGGTATAAGTCTTCATTGTCTTGACCCCAAGCTTTGGTTCGTCCGGAAAGAAGACATAAATCTGAAACACAAGAACCAAGATGAGTGCTCTCCTATTCTGACTTCTCCAATATGAGTGCCTCCTATTCCGACTTCCCCAGAGCCACCGGTACCGATCTTTCAGCATTTGCATTACATTCTTTCGGACTCTGTAAAGCCTTGTGATTTCTTCTTCTGTTAAAACCATCTTCGTCTCTTATATGTTACAAAACATAGCTTGTCACTTATGTTCCCCCAGAATTATGAAAATTCGATTTCACAGATATTACAATAAAATCTACATTTACAGATGTAGCCCCCAAAATTAGCGTTCCCAAACAATTAAATCAGACAATCCTAAATCCTAACAACACAACAAAAACACAATCTTTCGAGAAAAAAGTTGCCCCCGCTACTACCACTTTTTTGGAGACTAGAGAGAAGCTGCTAGGCATAATTGAGCTAAATAGTTTGATCTCCATCCTTCTCTAAAAGTTACTTCCAAGCAATAGAGAGAGCTAGCTAGGCCGCCAGTCGTGTTACCACGTGCTATAACACGAGTGAGTTTGTAAGATTACATGGCATTGTGACATGTCACACCGAATGTAGATTATATCATGAGTGAGTTTTTGCAAGATTACGTAGGAAATCATATTGAATATGGTGGTGATCTGAGTGTCAACATTTGAAACATGATCAATGTGCATGCTGGCCTTTCACACGGTTGCAAAAAATTAGAAGTCATCAAAATATTTTCGACCTACTTGTAGTACCAGCATCCTTGAATGGAAAACAGCGCAAACTACCAGGGAGTAAATAATCGGCAACAGATCAGCCTCATTACTACTCCTTGATCTAGTATCGATATTGTCTCCAATTCAAACACCTATTCAATCCAAATTGCAGACTTGAATTAACCTTATAGCGTTAGCGAGATAAACATAAAATATTAAGTGATTTTACTAACTTGTTTTACTCTGAAGACAGCGCCTGCGCCTTCAACTGTAAAATATGTATCGATTGTTGAACAGATATGTACACAACAATGCTAATGACTAATGAGTACTCCATGGTGCCAATTAAGGATGAGATCAGAGTTGTGATTGCAGAAAATAATGTGAATACGGAAGCCTTGAGTGAAATAGCATTCAAGTGGAACTGATAACATCTTGGATTCGAGGCAAGCTTCACAAGCAGCCTCCATTCCCAGCTTGTAGTGACATTTCGAATCCCCAATGTACTACGCGCGCATAATGAAAAAGCTTCTCTTGTCGCATAACAACAATTAAGCCGAAGTTGATATGAACCTAGCCAACTATTTATGATATGTCTTCCTTTATGCACTCAAGTTCTAACCCCGTCTCCTTGTAGGCTTTTCATTTATAATTAGGTATTTTACTCGGTATCCATGTGAGCCAATAGTGTGAGACCTCCCAATTACGAGCAAATAGGAATATTACCGACCTTCTTTTCAACCTGATAGTTGAGTGAAATTGATTGGTGCTGCCGTTGTTATGCTATTACCGAAGTGTATATTATATTAGTATATTTGCTTGAATAACCAAAAATACTAAGTTAGAAAACAACAGACATAATCAAATACTGGCGTATGAGAAGCTAAAAGTGGTGTATATATTGCTTGAATAACCACATATGTTTATCGTTTCCCAAAAGAAAAGATAGATAAATGGCAGTTTTGAGAATCCCAGAAATGACCAGGGTTCAACAGGTAAAAATGAGACTCTTGCGGACCAAAGCCTGAAAACCCAAAACATTATTTGGTTGGGAACTGATCTGACTGGATTGGTCCGATACTCTCCCAGTTACAAACTCACTGGAGCTGTGTAGATCGCATCGCAGAGCAACGAGCAGCAAGCAAAAGTTTCTAGGTAAACTTCCACTGCCATTGAGGATTAATTAATCGTTAATTAGCTTATAATCTCAACTAATATGCTGCTCTCAAGTTCTTTCACTTCCATAAGCTTCCCTTCACCGAACTTTAATCTTCCCAGCAATCGCAGCCCAAAACGAATCTTGAAAATGGCAGAAGCTGCACAAAACTCAGCAGGTAAGAAACATCATCTCCCTTAATATATGTATTGGAGTATGTATGTTGTATGTGTTGTAGTTGCAAGAAATCAATCTCAGAGCAATATGTTTATAGTGCTTGATATATGTTGATGGCTGTTTGCTTAATGTCCATTGCACTTGTTTCCGTAGTTCCGCAACTCAAAATCGTTATACCCAACAAACATAGCGAAAAGCTTGTGGGCATATTACATGAAACTGGCTCTGCGGAGATTGTAATCTTATGCCATGGTTTTCGAGCCTCCAAGGTTGTTAGTTCCATCTTATAAGTAGCTAGGATGCTTTGAATTTAAGTTGCTTTGTCAAATATTTCGTTAAGAGAAATGATATATATGAATAGACAACGGGCTTTTTTTTTCTCCCCATGCACACATCTGTATACTTCTGGCCTTTGGATCGAATAAGTAAATGAGAGTCAATGGATTGAACAAGGGTGTGCAGGTGTGCAGAAATCATTTCTGATTTGTAAGATCTATGCTCATATTTTGACTAAAATTTTATTTCATACATGATACATCAGTAACACGGTCTTTTAATTTCTAGGATGAAACGACTATGGTGAACCTTGCTTTTGCATTGGAAAATAAGGAATTAGTTCCTTCCGTTTCGACTTTGCTGAAAACGGGTAAGGCAATTTGGTGTTATAGGACTATAATTCATGAATTTAATGGCAAAGTCTGTGTTAAAGCTAATAAGTTGTAGTCACATATTTAGAATCCCTAATGTACTACACGTGCATAATGAAAACGCTTCTCTTCCAAATTTGGTTTCAACAGGGCCATTTCACCTGGAAAAGAGATGTTGAGAAAGTCAACAATCATACAAGATATTTTCCTAGATTAACATACAATCAACGGTGGTTTGAGCAAATATGTTGGAATGATTACCTTCTTACTTAGTGTTGATTGTATCAATTAGCTAGATATTTACTTTCCTACTTTGTATCAATTGTATGAATCATAGGAATCAATTATAGGGTTTCTTCTTATAAATACTTGTATATTGTAATTTTGGAAATTATCAATCAAAGAAACATTCAGCCATATTAAATTCAATTACCTCTAAGCAGTGGCGGATCCAGGAAATAATATTAGGGGGGTTAGTAAGAATCGTGCGCGCAGCGTGCAATTTTTTTTTAATAGAAATAGCAAGCATATCGTCATTTCATCAAGTTTTGGTAGGCTTTAAGTCATTTGGAAAGGCATACTACACACCAGCTAATGCCTCATTTACGTGGCTAACTAACATGTTCCAAGGCTGCTCCCATATAATGCTTAACAAAGAAACACACTTATCTTGAACACACTAACAATGTTTGATATCATTGCATCCCATTATTATGTTTGTCTAAGAATGATGATGTTTTGTTATTCTTTGAGATCACCATTTCATTTACTTTGCATTTTTGGATAGTTTTTTACTTGGTTCTTTTTTTCTGCCTACAATTGTAATCACAACCAACAAACAAGCCAGAGGTAAATAATATTAGGACTAAACTGTAAAGGGGCGACACCACTCTAATGCATTTTACAAGCAGTTGAAGGGCATATATGAAGGACAACTCCAACCTTTAAGGGGCAACATCCAAGTCATCCATAGACATTCACTGAAGTTCAGATGGTCAGCACTCAAGTTATCCCTGAACAATCATTGAAGTTTGGGGGGTCTGACCCCCCTGCCCCTCAATGCATCCGCCCCTGCCTCCAAGTCATGGAAGAAAATAACTGCGGTATCTACATTGCGTCCTTTGATCGAAAACCAAACCCAGAGACCAATTTGGAGTACCTTGTTCGAGTCATGAGCAGTGTAAAAGAGCTATGCCATGAATGTTATGGCGAAAAAATTGATATGAGTAGTGATAAGTTTGTAGAAATGATGGTGGTGGATGATTGTTTTATTGTAGAAGTCTTTCGCAAGCATACAGTTGACGTGCCCACAGACGAGAATGATCCTGTGTTCTATGCGTCATGGATGCAGTAACAAAAGAAAATGCTGATCCAGAAGACTATGAGCTATACGTCCTTGGGGAGTTCCATCATGTGATTGTAGAAAACATGTTTCTACTTGATAAACAGCTTTCTTGGGGAGTTCCTAACTTTTTATTTGGCGAAACAAAAGAAAATGATAAACCAGAAGACTATGATCCGCTTCAACTTGCTCCGAAGTTATTTCAGCCCTCTTTACTGTATTCCAACAAGCTCCACGGCTGAATGAAGCTCTCGGAATTAAACACTTGATGTCATAAGAGACTCTTTGGTATTTGACTCCTACGCACAAGGAGCATCGCATAATTATTGGGAACCGATTCCTTCTACAAGCTGGAGTCGAATTTAAAGTTAAAAATGACACTTGGGACAACGTGCTCAACATAACATTCGATTACGGAAATTCCACCAGTTGACATTCAAGATAGTGGAGAGTCTCTCTTCAGAAACCTCATTGCCTATGAACAATGTGATTCAAGCATATGCATCCTGGTGTGGGTTTGTTCCTTACCGATTCCATCTCCTCAACAACAAAGTATTTAACCCATTAACGTTGTCACTCTACTAAAAAAAAAGAAATAGTACAGAATAATACATCGTTCGCGGAGAATTGTAATGCTTGGTTGGCAGCTTGGCATCATTGTGGGCAAAGTTTCACAGCTTGATTTCCAGGAAAACTCTACCATGGTGAACCTTGCATTTGCACTGGAAAATGAAGGGATCAGTTCCTTCCGTTTTGACTTTGCCGGAAATGGGCGAGGCTGTCGAATTACAGGGTTTGAAATTCTTGAATATAACAGGTTTTGTGTGGAGTTTCGTTGTGTGTGTTGGAATTCCTCTGTTCCACATCGGCCAGAAGGCTTGAGAACAAGCCTTTTAAATAGAATTACCTTACTTTAACTAACACCGATGTTTTTTGTATTAAAACCTCACACCTGACGGATTGTGCAAGTGGCTAAGTGGGGAGAGTATCGATGTTGTTGGAGTGGGCCATGACCCGTTTACCTGAAATTTAAGATGGTATCAGAGCCAGATGACGGACCCGTACATCCATGTGAATGGGTGGGTCCCCTTTGACCTGGCGCGAACGGGTGAGCCCCGACTTGGCTCTACGTAGGCCAAGAGATGCCACGTGAATGGGTGGGCCCCCATTGGCCTTGGGCAAATGGGTGAGCCCCGCCTTGGCTCCACGTGGTTGCCGATGTGTGTAACTTCACTTGTAACCCATAAAATGGGGTCTCATGTGTGGGGGAGTGTTAGAATTCATTTGTCCCACATCGGCCAGAAAGCTTGAGAACAAGCCTTTTAAATAAAATTACCCCACTCTAACTAACACCTCATTAGTTCCTTCCGTTTTGACTTTGCCGGAAATGTATGAAATTCAACGGCCACATGCGCTCTATATCACTCCGTTTGTATCATATTACCAATTACTTTTGGTGGAACCTCAACTTTCTTTATTGAATGCATTTCAGCCAAACCCTCAAATCCGATACAACATGTCAGGTAACCGGCTAGAACATCATGACCCCGACAATTGTAAAATCTATCTTTCTTCATTAGATGCATTTCAGCCAAACCCTCGGATCCAACACAACATGAAAGGTAGCCGGCCAGACCATCATGACCCACCATCAATTGTCGAGCAAAGAGAAATTTGTAATTTTATCTCTTAATCGTAGATTAAGTGATATGGTTGCAATATTATACTCCTAAGACAGCTTTCCTTTCAATTATTGGTTGCATTATAAGACAGCTTAATTTAATTGAAATGAAATTAAAATATAATCACAACTATCATTCATAATATTTGATATTTGTTGAAACTGGCCTGGCAAATGACATCAGTGCTTAGAGCAGTTCCACCGTTGCTAAGATCTCCCCGGATTATTCACTATTTAATCAACCATATGAACAGTAACTGCCTTTTGCATCTCTACTCCTACACTGAATAGCCCTGGCAATAGCCAATAAAATATTAGTAATTTTTTTTAAATAATACAAAATAATTTTATTTGTAATTTCAGATAAGAGTTTTAATGGATCTCGGTGTACCACTTTCTATTAATTTTTTTTTATTTTTTTTATTTTTTTTTCACATGGTGCAGCACACTATTCCACAACCTTTGTTTTTTTTTTTCACATGGTGCCGATGCACCATTCCAAAACCTTTTTTATTATTATTTTTTTCTTCTTCTTTTCACATCGTGCCAACGCACCATTCCCAAAGTTGTGTGTTTTTAACTAAGGAGTTGACGATCCTTTACCTACTTAACTAAGGAAAAACTGTGAAACGGATCGGCTATTGATGTTGTCAGAGTCTGAGGCCTTGCCTTCGGAGCTCAAGTGAGAGAGAGTTGCAAAGCTTGTAAAAGAAAGAAAAAAAAACACACAACTTTTGGAATGGTGCATTAAAAAAAAAAAAAAGGTTTTGGAATGGTGCATCGGCACCATGTGAAAAAAACAAAGGTTTTGGAATAGTGTGTGGCACCATGTGAAAAGAAAAAAAAATTAAAATAATTTTTTTAATAGAAAGTGGTACAACGAGGTCCATTAAAATTTTTATCCGAAATTACAAATAAAATTATTTTGTATTACTTAAAAAAATAATAATATTTTATTGTCTATTGCCAAGGCTATTCAGTGTAGATGTAGAGATGCAAAAGACATTTACTGTTTATTAAGGGTGGTTACTGTTTATTGGGTGGATTAAATAGTGAATAGCCCGGAAATACTTTAGCAACGGTGGAACTGCTCTTACGATAGATGTGGTAAACGTTGGCGTTCTGATTTTTCTAATTGGATTAGAATAGGACAATTTTATTTTTTATTCTTTTGGGGTCTGAGAATAAGACATAATTAAAAAAATGTTAAATTATTGAAAAATATAAAAGAAATTTTAAAAAGAAGTTATATAAAAGACGTGTGGAGTAGATGACACTCGCCATCGATATCCCAATTGTTGATTAAATAATAAATTCAGTATAATTTTGGGAGGTTATATTTAATTAGGGTAAATATCAGTTTATTACTCTCATGTTTTGTGGTTTTCAACATTTGGTACATCAAGTTTTTCATCTCAGAGTCATGCCTAAAGTGTTAATTTTGAGACAGTCTCATACATCTGTTAGTCAAACTGTTAAGTCTCCTGTTAACTGATGACATGTAGCATATGTAGACAATGATTAGGCGCCACGTGTCATTAAGGGGTCCACAAGGAAATTAAAAATTAAAAAAAAAAAATTTGGTCCTCTTCTACCTCCCCTGACATCTTCCTCCCTTATCCCTCCATTCTCTCCCGTGCACCAACCCACCAAACCTTCCTCTCCTCTCATCTTCGACTCGTCATTAGGGGTGGGTTAAAAAAACCGAAAACCGAAAAGAACCAAAAACCGAACTGAACCGAAACCGAAAAAAACGAACAGAACGAAAAAACCAAACCGAATCGAAAAAATAGAACCGAATCGAATTCTTGTGGTTCGGTTCGGTTTTAGTGATCTAGAAACCGAATCAAACAGAACCGAACCGAATTAATTAAGTTAAATTTTTTATTTAATTATTTGTTTTGGTTATTATTTTCTAAACACAATTTGTAAGTTAAAATGTGCTAAACCCAATGTGTTGCTAAACTTTAAGCTCAAAATATTAAAAAAAGGCTTATAAAAACTCTAAACCCTAACCTATTATTTCTCCCCCATATAAGGTTCCGGAAATAAATCTCATCCTGAAGTACCTACATCCATCTCTATAGCACTGTCTACTTCCGCCCCAGCTTTCTTTTCAAAATCTACTCTCATATAACATGTAACAAAATCCATAAACATTTATTTTGGGTAGATTATTTGGGTAATTTGTGATGGAAAAGAATCCAACACACATTAAATAAATCCACTCACGCATTACTTTTACTAATTAAGTTGTCAACATGCAGTTACAAGCAAACAACCCTGATCTTGGAACAACATCATACAATTTAATTTTTCTAAGTCATTTGTATGATTTTTGTGTTGTGAGGTTGTTAGTTTGGACTTTGGAAGACTTGATTGATGATTTAGTTCAACTTTAAATGTTTATTTTCATTGTCTTTTATTCTAGTTAGAATGCTTAAGTTATGATTGTGTTGGATATATTAAAATTTAAAATTTCAATGTTTTTCATTTTTTGAAAAAAAACAAAAAATAAAAAACCGAAACCGAACCGAAAAAAACCGAAAAAAATTTGAACCGAACCGTACCGAAATTTCGGTTTGGTTTCGGTTTTGGCAAAAAACCGAACCGATTTGAACCGAACCCACCCTTACTCGTCATACATCCACCCTTCCCCCTCCATCTTTAACTCCACCCATCCAACCCACCAAACCCTAATATGCATTGTGCCCACTCTAGCCGCTCGCCTTTTCCTCCCCAAAACCATAATTTGTATTTTCTTAATCCCAATTTCCTAATCATCTCAAAATTTCCACATCAATTCATCTCCTAATTTCAATAATTTATAATAATCCCCATATTTAACCATAGATGGTACAACGTCGTTCAACTCGTGAAACCCTCTCGAGAAACCCTTCATCTTCCTCGACAACCTCACCGTTCAATTCACCGACGCCCAAGATAAAGACGGGGACCAATTTGGCGTCCTCTTCGACCCTTTTGGTATCTTAACGACTTGGAGAAGCCCGTCGTACAATCTGATAGGCAAGCTCAAGCAGGTAAAGTGCGAACTCAGGCCGGTGGTGCTGGCACTGGTGGCGAGCGCAAGGGACTAGCAGAGAAGGAGAAAAGAAAGAGGGGTTGGTCGCTGGATTGGATGAGAGGGTTTGAGAGAAAGTTGGGAAGGGAACAGTGCCGGCGAAGGAGAAATAAGGGAGATCATGGCTTTCTGCTTTCTGTGTTGGGAGAAGAAGAAGAAGGTTCGGGGAGAGAGAGTCCCGACCCTCTGCGTCACTTGCGACTGCAAGAGTGGGGTGGCGAAAGAAGGTTTGGGTTAGGGGGGACACAGGTCGACAGGAAGATATGGGTGTGGGTAGGAGGGTGGGCACGAGGGGATTTGGGGAAGACGATCTGGGTTTTGCCTTTTTTTTCTTTTCACTTTTATTTAAATAATTATTTTTTTGAATTTTTAATTTCTACGTGGATCCCTTAATAACACGTGGCGTTCAGTCATTGTCCATATTGTCGCCACATCATCAATTAACGGTAGAATTAACAATTTGATCGACGAATGTATAAGACAGTCCCAAAATTGACACTTTTGGTATGCCTCTGGGATGAAAAAAACTTGATATACCAAATTTTGAAAACCATGAAGCTTGAGGGTAATAAACTGATATTTACCTATTTAATTATTTGCATGGGGAAATTTCTTTGGTGGTTCTTTGCATGAGAGGGATGTGAAGTGTGAACCAGAAAAAGCAAATGGCCCACTAAATTTGGCCATAACTTGTAGGGGTAAAGTATATTTTTCATAAGAGTATATTTAAAAACTTATTGGGGTCAAAGATTTCCCAATGCACGAGATAGGATCATCACCGGGTCCTCACAATGAGGATCTCATGAATCTTTTAATTTTGTTTGTTCATTGTATATTGTGCGGTCAGTTTCCATTATGTACTGTTTGTGATTAATTTTAAATAATTTTTTACCACACAATATGTGATGAAATAATATAATTAAAGGATTCTTGAAGTCCTCACAAGCATGATCAGTCGAGAATCCTATCTTCCCAATGCACCACCTAGGCTCCCTTATTGTCAGAAAATAGGACATAATTAAAATATTGTTAAATTATTGAAAAATATAAAAGAAATTTGGAAAAGAAATTATATAAAAGAAGTGTGGAGTGGATGACACTCGCCATCAATAGCCCAAATACTGATTTAATTAATATATTCAATATAATTTTGGGAGGCAATAATTAAATTTATTTGATGGGGAAACTTCTTTGGTGGTTCTTTTTAAAGTTGTGGCAGAAGTTACTTGTTCTTCCCCCTGTTTTCATTTTCATCATTTCACTGTCAACCAAGTTGGTTATAAAACTTGCTTCACCAAGATTTACTCTTTTACTAAAATCGAAGCCCGATCGAGAAAAATCTTGAAAATGTCACAAGCTGCAAAAAACCGGCCAGCGGGTAAGAAAGATCATCTTCCTTAATATATGTATTTGTGTGTGTATGTTGTATGTGTTGTAGTTGCAAGAAATCAATCTCAGAGCAATATGTTTAGTAATTTGTATTTTGATGGCAAGAAATTATTCTTATATTCTCACACTTGATAAGAAATTTGATGGCTGTTTGCTTAATGTCCAAAGATTGCTAGACTGCAGAGGAGAAACTGCATCAAATTCGATCAACCTCGTAAGTTCTACTAATTGTCAACAAATTTATTCTTTGTTTTACTAAGCATATATAGTAGATGTAGAAGTTTTCAGGTTCCGATCTCCATTCAATTACCTATGTTTACTTCTCACACACTCCTCTCAATTTTTGGCATCAATGGATTGAAGAATATCAATGCAAAAAAAATTAACAAGAGTGTGTGAGAAGTAAAAGGAGCTGTGAATATCCCTTTAGTTATTGACATTTGGTTGCAGCTTGTAACAGTAGTTTCAATTTTTCCTGTATTAAAAAGCAGATTTAAACTAAGTAGGCGATTAGAAAGGCGTTCGTGATGGTAGACAACAAAGTTAATGATCACTCCATCGTGGAGATTACGGATGAGGACAGAGATGTGATTGCACGAATCAATGGGAATTCGGAAACATCGCGTGAACATAAAAATCAAGTGGAATTGACAGTATCATCTCTTCGAGGAAAGCTTCACCGGCAGCCTCCATTCCCAGCTTGTAGCTGCATATTTCGAGTCCCTAAAGTACTACGCAGGCATAACGAAAAAGCTTTTGTTCCAAATTTGGTTTCAATAGGGCCTTTTCACCACGGAGATGAGAACTTGCGAGTGATGGAAGAAATCAAACGGTGGTACTTACATTCCCTACTTGAACGAAAACCAACTCCGAAGACCAGCCTGGAGTGCTTTGTCGAGGAGATAGGACGCATAGAACAAAAGCATCGCGATTGCTATGGTGAAAAATTCGACATTTATAGTGGAAAATTTGTGGAAATGATGGTGCTTGATGGTTGCTTTATTATTGAACTCCTCCGCAGGTGTGACAAACTGGTACCCTGGGACGATGATGATCCCTTGGAGTATACCTCTTGGATGCTCAAGGTACTTCAAAACGACTTGTTTCTACTCGAAAACCAGCTTCCTTGGAAAGTTCTTAAATGTCTATTCGACCTCACCAAAGTAAATGATGACCATTCTCTACTTGCGCTTGCTCTTAAATTCTTTGAGTCGTCCGTATTCAACCAGACTCCACAGATCAAAGAAGGAGTGCAAACTAAACATTTACTTGATGCCGTAAGAGAGTCTTTAATTTCCTTGCACAAGCCGCAATCAACAGAGAGGAGATATTGGGAACCTATACCAACTGTCACGGAACTTCTACAAGCTGGTGTCAAATTCAAGAGTAAAAGCAAGGTGTGGAACAACATGCTTGACATAACCTTCAAAAACGGAGTTATGGAAATTCCACCAATAGACATTGAATCCAATGCAGAGTCTCATTTCAGAAACCTCATCGCCTACGAACATTGTGATCCAGACATCGCGATTTTTAATATTACCTCTTACGCCGTGATCTTGGATAACGTTATTCAGTCTAGCGAAGACGCGGAGTTTCTTATTCAGAAACGAATTATAACTACCATATTGAGCAAAGAGGACCTCGCCTGCTTCTTCAACGGGCTCTACAAGGACACTATTCCCAGCCATTTCTCTTATGTGGAGCTCACCGAGAAAGTGAATGCACATTATAACCATCGGTGGTATAGATGGCGAACAATTCTCAGCCGCGATTATTTCAGTAATCCGTGGTCAATCATGTCATTTATTGCTGCGCTTGTGATCCTAGTTTTAACCTTCTTGCAAACCTTATATTCCTTGCTGACTTACTATTAGCTGGCAGCGGTTTCACCACCTGCATCTCTTCAGGGCCGGCCCTGTAGCTAAGACTCCAGTTTAAACAATGCAATTGTGTGCTTTTTTTCCATGTCTTTATGAAGTTACTAAGTAAATGATCATGTATGTATGAATCGGGATTGTTATAAAATCGAACCTTTCCTTGATAGATGATCAGGTGGTTTGGTTGCATTATTATACTCCCAACTCCTAAGACAGCTTTCCTTTCAATTTGATTGAATTATTTATATGTAAGGAGGCCTGTGATTCCCAATTTCACATTATATGTTGCAGAAACTGATCATGGTCAAATAAACATTGTCAGAATTCATAACAATTAATTATTGAAACTTGCGTACCTCCCGAAATAAAATAAGAGGAGAAGATAAATACAGAAAAATAAATTTAAAGGATAGATCCATTAATAGCGGAGCCAATTATTTGGTGAGGGAGTTAAGATAAAATTATTACTATAAAATTAAACGTGTTGTAGACCTATTTAACATGAACTTTATTTAGGACTAGAGAGAGAGGGTCGGCGGCAAGAGAGAGAACAAAGAGATTTAATTGTGAGGTGTGAGTTGTATAACCTTATTATGCCTTTATTTATAATAGTAGGATATGTTAAATCGTTAGCTTAATAGGATTACAACTCTCATAAGATAATATATACTAAAGAGAATATTCTAAAATATTCTTAGATACACTATAATTTATACCATCACATCCTTATTTTAAATATAATTGCAACATGCAAAACGCTCAAATTTTCAATTGCCTAAATAAAGTTATATAATAAATCCTTGCAGAGACATCATTGAAACAATACAAATAAATAAAGTTATATAATAACAAACTTAAAAATAATAATTTAAAGTATGAAATTTAAACTATGCATAAGTTATGTTTCAACTAGAGTTAACCAAGAAAACATTTAATTAAACCTTGAGAAACATTGGTGGCGCTTTCAAAAAGTCAAATAGCCAAAAGCCAAAAATCAAACGTGATGATTCCTACGAAAGTACGAAGTAGGAACCTAAACAACGTGCAAGTATTTGATGTAAATGCATAAAATAATAAAATATTGAAAGTTAATTATTTCTCCAAAGACCATCTCCAATTTTTTTTTTTTGAAAAATTGGAGATATATTAATCAGAGCAAAAGAAGCCAAATAGAACAACAAAAGCCGGAGGATAGAATTATGGGTTAATACTTAATACTAAAAAATAGAGCAAGTTTCGGCCAAATAATAGATTTGGGTTAGTGGGCTTGGCCCACTTGTGCGAGTGGGAAACCAACAATTGAACATCACTTGCGCAAACTGGAATTTAAATCTAGCAATTTTGTGACCCCACCCATGTGGGTTATAAAAAAAATCTAACAACTCAAATTTAAATCTAATGCTAAGACCATCTTCGTAGGAGAGGAGGTGTCAAAAATGCCACATAACGGTAACAAATGATGTACCATTTACTCTAACCGAGATGTCAAATATGACATAGAAAAGAAGGCTAAGATTACATGGACAAAGAGATGTCAAATTTGAAACTGCCTTCAAATTTGATTTTTGCTATATCCAAAGACATTCTGCTTGCCTTACCTTAAATGATAACATATTTAAGTACTATTTTATTATTTTTATACCAACAACAACACAACTTTTATTATTTTTGTTTTAAAAAAATATAAATGAAGCAATAAATTTTGGTATACTGGGTGGAAGGAAAATATTGATAATATCTCAAATTGCTATGTCAGCTATCAAATTTAAACTTGATGTTTTGAATTTGACGTAAAAAAAATTTATTTAACTCAAAATTCACCTAAAACTCTATAAATACCTATGTATTTGTTTAAACATCCGCACAAATTTCATTTTTTTCCTACCATTCTTCCAATTTTTCTTTGTACCATCTTCTAAAACCATTTCTTCCCATTTCCAAAGTGTCGGTTTAGTGATTCATGAGTTTCATGTGTCAGTATAGTGATTTTTCAATATCGAAATAAAATATTTTTAGGTTTAAATGTTCATAAAATTAATTTAGTAAGTCTACGTAATTTTTTTTAAAGTTATTTAAAAATAATTAGCTTAAATTCCTTCTTTAATAATTTGGGGTTAGAAAAACTGTTTATGGGTTAAAACCTAAATTCTCTGGGCTAAAAATTTTATGTTTTAATCCAAGGTTAGAGATGGTCTAAGAATCATGTAGGCTCTAAAATAAATAAAATAATGAATGTTGAAAGTTAATAATGATTTTTTATTTTATAAGAGACCTATCTTTATAAAACTGTGAATTAATACTATTAAATTTCAGTATTGGTTAAGTAATTAATTTATTAAAATTTATTAACTCTTACTTTTCTTAAAAGTAGTCCTAGAGTTGGACTTTTCATTTGCTAGGTATCCTGTAACAATTAAAAATTATAAAATAACTCAAATTATTAGGATTTTTAAGCTTGAAAAAAAATTAAAACTCCCCTATGCTACAACCCACTTGAGCCTTGTTAGTTGCTCCGCCGGTTATCAGTAATTGACCATATTTTCGGCTTAATCAGATCAACGATTCAAGTTGCAGGGTAGTTTCTAAAATTTTAAGTTATTTCCAAATATTATTTTATTTAGGCTAATTATATTAGCACCCCACAAGTTGTTGAATAAACCTCACATATTTAATACATCCCACATTTACTTTTTCAATTAAAAATTATCTTAATACACCCCACTTTCTTCCCCATAATACCCTCACACCCCATATTCTTAATATACACCTTACATTTTCTACATACACCCCCACATTTATCAAATCTTGTAACACTCATTTTTAATTTTGCCGAATTATTTCAAACCATCTGAACGTTAGTTTGCCGAATGATTTGAAAAAAATGTTTAGCTTCATTTGAACGTTTTTCAATAACAATAATAATGATTTCAAAGCTACCATGTTGTTTCCATTTTCTTGTGCATATTTTGGTCGAACCAAGTCGACCTGCAAGAAAGCACCTTATGAATGTCATTGACTCAATTTGCAATTAGTTTGCATGCCATGGTTTTTGAATTATGAGATTTATAAGTGCTAATTCTTGAATTAATAGATTAAGTGAGATTAAATAATTATCGATGTCGTCGAAATCACTAAAACAAAGAAAAGTATTAAGTCTTACCTCATGTAAAGCTTTCGAAACACCGATTTCATGTTCCGGTCAAAAATAATTTTTCTCAATCAACATGTTTGTAGTTTCATTGCTTAGGGTTTTATTTAACAATGGACGGTGGGAGGGGTTTTGATAGTTGAAGTAGATAAATAATACGTTAAAAGTTATTTGTGGTGTATTTAGAAATTTTTTATTTTTTTTTAAACCTAATAAGGTCAAAATTGTAATTGCATAGTTGGGTAAATAAGTTATGAATATTAAATTTTAATGTAGAGTTTATTCAACATTTTGTGGGATGCTAATATAAAATGCCTTTTATTTATTATTTATTTATCTTTGGATCATTGCATTGTAAACACCTTTCGCACGAGGTGGGGGTTGGCCAAAAGATTGCCCAAGTCAGTTTCTCTAAATAAGCGATATTTTGCCATGAGAAAGCATCGTTTAATAGAAAGCAGCTTTGCAATTTTCTTGGTAAGTCAATGGGGGTAGCTAAAAGTAAACGCCAATGGATTGAACTCAGAAACTATTAGCCTCCCACTGAAGCAGAATCGCATTCTTCCTTTTGTCAAGAGAGCATTTTTATGTGCGTTTGTTCATACGGCTCTGTTCTTCTCGTCTCCAAGTTTGGATTGAAATGACTAGAAGTTAGTTTTCGGATTTTTCGGTGTCGGTTTTGTTTGAGAGAAGCTGAGATGGAACAAGGCTTGAAGATTCAAGTTGAGGAGCTTTTTGCAGAGGCTGATCTAGTAAAATGGTTTACTACGCTACGTAAGGCTGTGAAGGATGTCAAGGACAAGAATACGATGTTTAGAGAGCCACTCGAAAATCTCGATTCCAAGCTAGAAGAGTTAAATCCGCTGATCGAAAACATAGAGAACAAGTATTCGACCAAAAAGAAGAAAAAAGAAAAAGGCGTACCAAAGTTGAAAGACGAGTTGGATCAACCAAAATGGGAAGTGGGAAAAATGGTGAAACAAATAGAGAATGGAAATGAGCTCGTTCGCAAGTGCTCCAAGCGTACCCCGTGGAACGTCTTCCACGCCTTGCAACTTGGTGATTTAAAAAAGTGTCTAAACAGATTGTTGAGCATACTGAAGGAGGAGGGAATAAGGAATGTGTTCGGGAAGATGGTTGTTTCGAGGGAGAACTTGGGATCATTTACTACACTTGCAGATGTTACGGTTGGATTGGATGAGCCTTTGAGGGATTTGAAGAACATGCTTCTTAGGGACAACAATGTCTCAATGGTAGTGCTGAATGGTTTCGGAGGATACGGGAAGACCACATTGGCAATTAAATTCTGTGAAGATAAGGAAGTCAAAGGTATGATAATACTTTCTAACTGCTAATTGACAAGTGTTATAGTAGAATTAATCTGTAATTTAACATCTTCTATTGTTCTGTGTTTTCACATTTATCTAATATGTTCATGTATTGTATTTGATAGCTATATTCAACAAAAATATCTTCCTTGTCCCCATTTCGAAAGAGCCCAAGTTAGAAGTTATACAAGCGCTGCGTCAACGCATGGCAGGACCAGATGATCCTCTACTGTTGGTCCTGGATGATGTTTGGTCCAATTCCGAATCTCTTCTTCGGGAGTTTTATGATTTGAAATTGAAAAAGTGCAAGATCTTGGTGACATCGAGAATTAAATTTCGAGGATTTGGCACTCCGTATAATCTCAAACCCTTGAATCATAAAGATTCAATGACTCTTTTGCGTCATTCAGCATCCCTGGGAGATATCTCGCCTGATCAAGATCTTCTGGAAGAGGTTTATTTCTCACTATGCAATCCACAACATATATACTTATCAAGGCCTCACAAATTATAGGGGCAACAAAGTGGGGAAAAGAAAATGTTTTGATCTTTTACGATAAGTATACACATACAGAAGCGAACACCCATTTTACAATATGAACCTGCAAATGATCATTCACAAATCACATATGATTTTACCTAAGAACTAAAACTAAAATAAGAATGAAGATAAGTAGGTAGTCATTCACCATTTTCATGAAACCATTGAGATGTTATAAGAAACTTGAACTTTCGGTTTGCAACTCAGATAGTAATTGACATCATTTGGTACAACTAACCAGCAGGTACTAGAGCACTGTAAGGGACTTCCGCTTGCCATTTCAGTGATTGGGAAATCACTTCGCGGAAAAGATACAGAATTCTGGCGTTCAAGCCTAGCAGACTGGTTTAAAGGTTCTATTCCTGATTCTGAGTCTGACGCTGAGTTGCTTCTTAGTCTTCAAAGTAGCATAGATGCCTTAGGTGACAACGAGGCTATCATCAGGGAATGTTTCATGGACCTTGCTTCATTTCCTGAAGGTCAAAGAATCTCTGCTGCTGCTTTCATTGATATGTGGGCAGAGTTATATAACCTAGATGAGGACTCTCTGTCCATTACGATCCTCCACAAGCTCGCCAGCAGAGGTCTGGCAAATCTTGTGATCACTAGGTACGCAAGCTTTTATGTCTCTCCTGTATAATATTCTCATTGAAAATGTCTGTATTCATGAGTGTCTCCTACCATAATATACAACTGCAAGTTGCAACTGACTGAGTTTGGATTGTTAACAGGAATATAGAGATTCTGGATGACTACTACATCGAACACTTTGTTAGACAGCATGATCGGCTTAGAGACCTGGCTATCTACAATGCGAAACTAGACCCAATAGAATATAGAAAAAGACTGATTGTCGTAAGTGGAGACAATCAACCCATCAACGCTAGCCGATTAAGTATCTCCTCTGGTGGTCTCATCTCTCTCTTTAGAAAAGGCAAATACGTGCAGAAGTCTCAACCCATCAATGCTCGCCTATTATCTATCTCCTCTGGTTGTCCCATCTCTCTCTTTAGGAAATGCAAATACGTGCGCGCACACACACTCAGATTTGAATAGCACTATCATTTATTTTCTCATGACACATGTATATGTACACACGCAAATGCACATGCACACACGGAAACACATGTTAAGATTTGCACATAAGTTTCATCTAATTTCTGTCGTACTCATATCTTGCAGCATATTGTTTGCAGATGGAAAGTCCTCAAAACAATGGACGAGTGTCCATCTACCACAACTTGAGGTTCTAGTTTTGAATTTTACGACAGAGAACAATGCCGTACCTGAATTTGCGCAGAAATTTGACAAACTGAAGGCTCTAATAGTCACAAACTATGGTTCATTACCTACTGAATTGAGTAATTTTCATCTTCTGAAATCATTATCAAATCTGAAGAGAATCAGATTAGAGCGCATTTCAATTCATTCCATAACCAAGAACTTCGTACCATTGAAGAGTCTAAAGAAGATATCTTTATACATGTGTAACATTGGTCAAGCTTTCTGTAATTGTTCCATCAAAATTTCAGATGCCTGGCCAGGTCTAAAGGAAATGAATATTGATTATTGCCATGATTTGAGGGAACTGCCTGCCGAGCTCTGTGATCTTGTTCATATGGAGATTCTTAGTATCACCAACTGCCATAAGCTATCTGCCTTGCCTGAAGAGATTGGAAAGCTGAAGAATTTGGAAGTATTGAGACTAAGGTCCTGTACAGACTTGGAAAGGCTTCCGGTCTCGATTGAGAGACTCACTAAGTTGTACCGTCTTGACATGTATAATTGTTTCACTATTAAGGAGTTGCCCAAAGACATTGATAAGATGAGCAGTTTAAGAATGATCAATGTAGGACAATGCTTAAGATTGGACGAGTTGCCTGTATCAGTGTCGGTTCTTGACGTGCAGTTAGAGAAAGTGATTTGTGATGAAGAGAAGAAAGATTTGTGGGAACTCTTCATAGCCAGAGAGAAAATCAAGGTGGCAAAAGAACAACCCAATCTGAATTGGCTTGAAATGCCTCCGTTGTGAGACCTATCTTTCCTAAATAAATGTTGGAGCAGCGTCTTTCTGATTTCTGTTGCATTGTTTTCTTTATTTTTCATCTTCTTGTTGGACTTCTCTTGTTTGATTTCGTTTTTGGTTCTGTCCAAGTTCCAAGTTTCATCACATCAATTTGTAATACTGTATTCTGGTTGTATCTCCAAGTTTTCTTTTGCTGCTTGCTTTTGGTATAGATGATCATATATTGAGATATTCTAAGTTGCAGTTTACCTTTTTTAAGCTAATGTAGGCATGCAATCGATGTTCCATTTATAGGTCGTCGTTATTGTTGATATCATCGCTATTGGAAAATTAAAATTGTCTAAATATGATCTATGATTGCAAATGTTAATCACCATTCACCACTCCATGATGGTAGACAAAGTTAATCACCGCTCCATGATTGGAAATTAGGGATGAGGACCGAGATGTGATTGCAGGAAACAATGTGAATTCGGAAACCTTGCGTGAAAATAAAAATCAAGTGGAATTGATAGTATCATCAATTCGGGGAAAGCTTCACCGGCAGCCTCCATTCCCAGGGACCATTTCACCACGAAGAAGAGAACTTGCAAGTGATGGAGGAAATCAAACGGTGGTACTTACATTGGCTACTTGAAAAACCTACTTCAGAGACCAGCTTGGAGTGCTTTGTCGAGGCCATTAGAGGCATAGAACAATAATGTCGCGATTGCTATGGTGAAAAATTCGACATTTGTAGTGGAAAATTTGTGGAAATGATGGTAGTTGATGGTTGCATATTGAACTCCCCCGCATGAGTAAAGGACTGGTACCCTGCGATGATGATGATCCCTTGGAGTATACCTCTTGGATGCTCAAGATAGTTAAAAACGACTTGTTTCTACTCGAAAACCAACTTCCTTGGAAAGTTCTTGAATGTCTATTCTGCCACACGGTAGGAAATGACAAGTATTCTCTACTTAAGCTTGCTCTTGAATTCTTTGACTCGTCTGTATTGGACCAGACTCCACAGATCAAAGGAGGGGAAACTAGACATTTACTTGATGCCATAAGAGCCTCTTTAATTTCCTCGCACCAGCCGCAATCAGCACTGAAAAGGTTTTGGGAACTTATACCAACTGTCACGGAACTTCTTCAAGCTGGTGTCAAATTCAAGAGTAAAAACAGTAATTGGAGCAACATGCCTGACATAACCTTTGAAAAGGGAGTTACGGAAATTCCACCAATAGACATTGAATCCAATGCAGAGTCTCTTTTCAGAAACCTCATCGCCTACAAACAGTGTGATCCAAACTCCGGATTTTTCACATTAACTCTTACGCCGTGATCTTGGAAATTCCACCAAGATCCTGTGCAGGTTTTTCAGCTTGTCGTTTCTTCAAGGGATTCCAGAACATGTTTATCCAGGCTTTCCTTTCATTTCAGTTAGCAAGGGTTTAGAGGTCAATACGCTGAGGACCATGTCTCAGATCATTCTTCAAACATTGAAGAATCCTCGGCAACCTTTCATTGCACTATCACGGCCTTCTTCTGCGCTGGAGCTGATGAATAAATTACCAACAGGGTACGTGCAAAATAGAAACAACATTGTTGAATCAACGTTCCACTAAATCATGTTTTAAAGGTACTAATCGTGTTTTTCTCCTTTTAAAATTTGTAGCAATGGTTGTAGGGTCAAAAGACAAAAAATTGGCAACTGCAGATCAGCAGCTCCTGGCTTGTGACTGTCTGAGAATCAGCCCTTTAAGGTTGTGGATTTTTAGTAAATAGCTATATCAAGTGCAAGTAATCCTCATCCTATTCAAATATTTATAGATTTAAGTGGATGGCAGTAGCTCGGATTATTGACAACGAACTGACCCCAAAGAAAGATGTTCTTGAAGGTGTTCGGGCAAAGATTTCTCTGGAGAAGGACCTTTGGACCTCAACACAGCTCCCCAAGTGATTGGCACTTTGGATATATGTTTGGTAATCGGGCTCTTGCTTGCTGGTGTGCTACAAGAAGAGTATAACATTAGTTTTGAGAGGTGCCTTTGTAGGGCCTTAGGTGTAGGCCTTGAGGCTCACAATCAAAACTAACAAAGTGCTAGACATGCCACTACTATCTCAGTATAGCAGATGTAGAACAAATGTGTTTTAAGTTGATTACCTGCGCCCCAAGTTACTCAAACTTCTTGTTATCAAAGGATTGTCACAGATGGGTTAAGTCTGTGTTAAGTTCTTCTTATTGCCTTGTAAACAAGGACTTTTAGTTCATAATCTTGTATGTTCGGACAGAGGGAGTTCAGAACCCTTTAAGTCATTTGCTTGGTTCCAAATTGCTTGGTTCAGAACCCTTTAAGTCTTTCCCCAATTGTTCGGACAAAGAGAGTTAACAAAGTGGATAATGTGAGACATGGAGGAAAAGTACACGGGGTTAAGTGAGACATGAGGGGAACAATGAGATTTTATTGTCGCTATGAACCTAGCCAACTGTGTGATGTGTCTTCCTTTCTGCACTCAAGTTCTAATCCCATCTTTTTATAGGCTTTTCATTTATTCTTTGATGAGGGGTTTTTAGCTAAATTGCAAAGTTGGTCAAACTACAATTAGGTATTTTACTCGTTATCCATGTAAGCAGATAGTATAAGCTCTCCCAATTACGAGTAAATAAGAATATTACCGACCCTCTTTTCAACCCAATAGTTGAGTGAAATTCTTTGTTGATGTTGATATTGTTATGCTATTGCCGAAGAATATATTATATTAGTATATTGCTTGATTAACCAAAAAATACCAAATTAAAAAACAACAGACATAATCAAACACTGTTAGAAGCTAAAAGGCGTGTATATATTGCTTGAATAACCACGTACGTTATCATTCACCAAAAGAAAAGATAGATAAATGGCAGTTTCGAGAATCCAATAAATAATCAGGGTTCAACAGGTGAAAAAGAGACGTGTTGAACCTGAAAAACTCAAAACATCATTTGGTTGGGAACTGATCTGTCTGGATCGGTCCGATACTCTCCCAGTACCAAACTGAGTGGAGCTGTGTAGATTGCAATTCAGAGCAACAAGAGCAGCAAGCAAAAGTTTCGAGGTAAACTTCCGCTGCCTTGAGGATTAATTAATCGTTAATTAGTTTATAATCTCAATTAATATGCTACTCTCAAGTTCTTTTCACTTCCATAAGCTTCCCTTTACCATACTTTAATCTTCCCCGCAATCGCAGCCCAAAACGAATCTTGAAAATGGCAGAAGCTGAACAAAACCCAGCAGGTAAGAAACATCATCTCCCTTAATATATGTATTTGTGTATGTATGTATGTTGTATGTGTTGTAGTTGCAAGAAATCAATCTCAGAGCAATATGTTTACAGTACTTGATAAGAAATTTGATGGCTGTTTGCTTAATGTCTATTGCACTTGTTTCAGTAGCTCCGCAACAGAAAATCGTTATACCCAACAAACATGGCGAAAAGCTCGTGGGCATATTACATGAAACCGGTTCTGGGGAGATTGTAATCTTATGTCATGGTTTTCGAGCCTCCAAGGTTGTTAGTTCCATCTTTATAACTAGCTAGGATGCTTTGAATTTAAGTTACTTTGTGAAATATTTTGTTAAGAGATGATATCAACAGTCAACGGGCTTTTTTTTCTCCCCATGCACATCTCTGTATACTAGTAGCCTTTGGATCGAATAAGCAAATGAGAGCCAATGGATTGAAACAAACAAGGGCGTGCAGAATCATAAAATTAGTGTGCATAAGTCATTTATCTTCATTAATAACTCGATAAATGGTCATATTTTGATTAAAATTTTATTGCATACATCAGTAACATGGTCTTTTGATTTCTAGGAAGAAACAACTATGGTGAACCTTGCTGTTGCATTGGAAAAGGAAGGAATTAGTTCCTTCCGTTTCGACTTTGCTGGAAATGGGTAAGGCAATTTGATGCTATAAAAAAAAAGGTCGTACCCAGTGCACAAGGCTCCCGCTTTTGATGCTATAGGACTATAAATTCATGAATTTAATCGCAAATTATGCATTAAAGCTAATAATTTGATGCTCTAATAAGTTGTGGTTTACTTTGGTTTTCAGAGAGAGTGAAGGCACCTTTCTGTATGGCAACTATCGGAGAGAGGCCGAGGACTTGCATGCTGTGGTCCAACACTTCTCTAGGGCAAACCGGCCACCAACTGCAATTCTTGGGCACAGTAAAGGTATGTGCCGGATTGTTTTAAATAATCACGATTTCTGTATCTTTGTGCCAAAACTGTTTATAGATTGATGTTACTGCATGCAGGAGCTGGTGTGGTGCTCCTGTATGCTTCTAAGTATCATGACATTCGTACGGTTGTCAATCTTTCTGGACGTTATGATCTGAAGAAAAACATTGCACCACAATTGGGGAAAGACTTCATGGAAATAATCAAGAAGGAAGGATTCATTGATGTTAAAACTAAGACAGGTAATTTGCAATGTTTGTGTTTATTCTCACCATGTGTGGTGATCATTCGACAATTGGCCACATAAGTAAACACACAAAAACAGGCAATGTGTATATATTCTGGTCTACCGTAAATGGATACTGTGCTTGCAGGAAGTGTGATTTACCGTGTGACCGAGGAAGGTCTGATGGATCGCCTAAGTACTGATATGCACGAATCATGCCTTCATATTGACAAAGAATGCCGGTAACTAAGCAAACTAATTAATTTTGTTTTCACTGTTTTATGTTTCCTTTGCCTTTTTCTTGCATTGTGAGCATGACCGAGTTCATGGGCTATTCTGTACAAAGGGTGTTGACAGTCCATGGTTCTGCTGATGAGGCCATCCCTGTCGAAGATGCATTCGAGTTTTCAAAGATAATACCAAACCACAAATTACATGTTATCGAAGGAGCTAACCATTGTTACACCTCACATCAAGCTGAGTTAGCGACAGTCGTTTTGGACTTCATAAAAGCAGCTCTGCAGCAGAACAAGGTTAATTAGCATATCATGCTTATGTACTAATAAGAGAATCCTCATCTTACCGTGGTGATTCTGAGAAAATATTTTATTGGTTTAACCTTTGCCAAATGTATGACGTTTTGTTTTTGTTGTAAACCATTGCTATGATCTGTTGCATGAAATAGTGAAGAAGTTCATGATTCATTGCCTCAAGAAACCAAGGTTCTATTCTATTCAACTCAAATTTGAAGCATTAGGGTTTTTATGAGAGAGAGTTGACGAAATGGATAATGTGAGACATGGAGGAAAATTACGAGGCGTTTAGTGAGACATTAGGGGCACAATGATTCATTGTCGCATAACAACAATTAAACCAAGGTTGATATGAACCTAGCCAATACCATGTGTGATGTGTCTTCCTTTCTGTACTCAAGTTCTAATCCAAGGTTTATTTATACTTTAATGAGGGGTTTTTGGCTAAATTGCAAAGGTTTATTAAGCCAAGGTTTATTATAAGCTTTTTATTTATACTTTAATGAGGGGTTTTTGGCTAAATTGCAAAGGGGTATTTTACTCATTATCCATGTGAACCGATAGTATAAGATCTCCCAATTACGAATAAATACGAATGTTACTGATCATATTCTCAACCTAATGGTTAGTGCACTCGCATGAAATTCTTGGTTGGTGCTAGTGTTGCTATGCTATTGTCAAAGTGTATATTATATAATTATTTTGCTTGAATCACTAAAAATAGTAAGTTAGAAAATAACAGACATGGTCAAACACGATCGTGTAAGAATCCAAACCGGTGTATAAATTGCTTGAATAACCATATATACATGTTATCATTTCCTGAAATGAAAGAAAAGATAGATAAATGGCAGTTTTGAGAATGCCATAAATAATCAGGGTCCAACTGGAAAAACGGAGACTGTTGTGGACCAAAACCGAAAACGTAATTTGGTTGGGAACTGATCTGACTGGATTGGGTCCGATACTCTCCCAGTTCCAAACTCACAGGAGCTGAGTAGATTGCATCTCAGAGCAACAAGAGCAGCAAGCAAAAGTTTCTAGGTAAACTTCCACTGCCTTGAGGATTAATTGATCGTTAATTAGCTTATAATCTCAATTAATATGCTGCTCTCAAGTTCTTTCACTTCCATAAGCTTCCCTTCACCAAACTTTAATCTTTCCCGCAATCGCAGCCCAAAACGAATCTTGAAAATGGCAGAAGCTGCAAAAAACCCAGGTCGTAAATTTCATCATCTCACGTTGTATATGTTTGTTTGTGAATTTTCATGTTCTTATTGCCATCTTGTTTCAGTGGGTCAGCAACAGAGAATCATCGTACCCAACAAACACGGTGAAAAGCTTGTGGGATTGTTACACGAAACCGGTTCCGCGGACCTTGTTATCTTATGTCATGGTTTTCGAGACACCAAGGTTGAATTTTTGATACATCAAGTGTTGTTATTATTATTGTTGTTGTTGGATTCGGTTCCAGCTTGATTAGGATGTTCTTAATTTAAGTTATTTTTTCTAATATTTCATTCACAATCTATCGTCGAACTTTGATTGTTAGATGATTTAGTTTGTAATTTGAAGACGACAATGTTTAAGAATTGATGAATAAAGAATAACGCACCCTGGTGCAGGTTCGATCCTCACTAATTCCCTACCACCGAACAACTAACTATCTAACCCACTAACGCTATCGCTCTACTGAAAGAAAAGGAATAGTACTTCGTTAGTGGAGAATTATAATGCTTGGTTGGCAACTTGGAATCGTTGTGGGCAAAGTTCACAGCTTGTCTCTTGATTTCCAGGAACACTATATTATGGTGAACCTTGCTGTTGCACTGGAAAATGAAGGGATCAGTTCCTTCCGTTTTGACTTTGCCGGAAATGGGTAAGGCTTTCGAATTACAGGGTTTGAAATTCTTAAATATAACAGGTTTTGTGTAGAGTTTCGTTGTGTGCACCTCGTTTGTTTCATACTGTAAGCATGTCTCTGTCTTCGCCATACTGTTCCTGCTTGCAAAGTTTGCGTTGTTGTCAGTTTGAGATCTAACGATTACATTGATGTGCATTAGTTGTGGGTTTTTGGTTGTCAGGGAAAGTGAAGGCACCTTTCAGTTTGGTAACTATCGGAGAGAGGCGGATGACTTGCGCTCTGTGGTCGAGTACTTCTCTGGGGCAAAACGTGCACCCAGTACAATTGTTGGACACAGTAAAGGTACGTTGGATTGTTTTGCACGATCGTTATGTAAGATTTTATTCGGATAAAAAATAAGAGGACAAAATGCTATTGATGAAGGTTTCGAATGAGTAATTTCGTATTGTGTACCAAAGGTATTGCTGAAAATTGTTACTACAGGAGGCGATGCTGTGCTCCTGTATGCTTCTACGTATCATGACATTCGTACGGTTGTCAATATTTCTGGACGTTATGAACTGAAGAAAGGCATCGAAGAACGCTTGGGGAAAGACTTTATGGAAGTAATCAAGAAGGAAGGGTTCATTGATGTTAAGAATAAGTCAGGTAAGTTTCTAATTCCTATCGTGTGGTGAATTGCAAAATTCGTTTATGAGGGCAGATGTATGCAGATGAATTGCGTAATTTTCAGTAACACATGCACACACTTAAAACACACAAAAACGCGCAACGTGTATGCTGGTGTTTAACAAGGTTAATGGCTTGTAGGAGATGGTAGTTATCGTGTGACCGAGGAGAGTTTGATGGATCGCCTAAGTACTGATATGCACCAATCATGCCTTCAGATTGACAAAGAATGCCGGTAAGCGAACTTTAGTTAACTCTGTTCTCATGGTTTCATGTTTCCTCTCTTTTTGTTGCATTTCCCGCATGACCAAGTTTATCGGCGATTCTCAACATACAGGGTGGTGACAATCCATGGAACTGCCGACGAGGTCATCCCTGTTGAAGATGCATTAGAGTTTGCCAAGATAATACATAACCACAAATTACATCTTATAGAAGGCGCTAATCATTCATACACCTCGCATCAAGCCGAGTTAGCATCGCTCGTCGTGGACTTCATTAAGGCAGCTCCGCAGCAGGACAAGGCTACTTCAAACTAGATACTCTGCTAATCAGCATATAAATTTCTCATTTGTTGCACCCGATGACGACTCAGCCGGGTGGAGTCCTAATCGAAATCTCACCTTCTCAATGGTCAATTGTGCGCGAATTCAACGGATTGTTTTCGCTACATGATGCAAGCCATTGCATCACGAATCGAGTTTTTACCTCAAAGATCAATACAATAACACAATGAACAATACTAGCAAGTCGTAATGCGTAATCATATAAACTAGAATTCAGGTCCATATGAGCGCACATAAAAGTATCACATACGGTCCCTGAAATCCGGATTGCAGCAACCGCTCGCTTTAGAGCTCCAATTCCGACATAACTATGAATGAAAGATTATCAAGTCGAGCTGACATAAGAGTAATTATATAACATAACGGTAGGTGACATATCGCCCTGCAGTCTCGCTTGGTCGAATTATCTTCACAACTTGTGCACGCTTAAGCCCGTAGTATTTCGCAATTGGATCAGTCACCTGAATCCGAGGGAGCTGGACAATAAAAAACACAAATACAAGATAAACAGTTAGTATGCAAATGTCCCTAGTTTACCACAGATATGCAGGCTAAGATGTGTTTGGAAAACAAACGTAAAATAGCCATTAGGAGGAGAGAGAGAGAGAGAGCTTTGTTATTTTGTCGTAATAATTTAGATGGTATTAAGACGCATTAAGCATGACTCTATACTTGAGTTAATATTCCAACACAAACAGTTGAATAAATGAAGTGGAAGATTTGCAACACTTTTTAGTGTTATAAATCAAGATTTAAAGTCATGGCATGCCTTACGTAGCATCGGAATTTCGTAAATGCAAGATTAACAAAAATGCGCAGCACTGACCTGTGTTTCTTTCACAGTATACCTCTCCAGCAAAGTCTTCTTTTCCTCATTTGTAAGCACCCGATGCTCAGGAACTAGAACGTGTTCTTTAATATTCACCAACAATTCTGCCTCCTGAATCAATAGAGACAGAGCAAACGTTAATATCCTCTAAGTTCGTATTGAAAGCACCTGATACAATTATAGGTGGAGCCAATTTTTTGTAAGTGGGGTAAAAATAGCTCTCTTCCAAAGCTGAAGTTAAAGCTGCATACCCAGAAAAAGTAAATCAAACAATGCAAACTAATTATTCAAGATGACCCTAGTTAGGCCTCTTGGTTAATGGACATTATTAAGATGACCCTACGCATCGAACCCGTTTCTCTAAAAGGTAGGGCCATACCTACTCATCAGATTAACAATACTTTTACAAGCATTTGATCAGATAAAGGCCATTAGAAGTTACAATATAAACAAACTAATCCGGTAATTGCAACAGCGATTTGTATGTGTATAGCCTTCAAATTTCTGACACTATGAACTCTGATATTTCTGGTTTAATTGATCAACGTGATATTTGTGAGGTTTCAAGAACACAACTTCTTACTAATAACAGATTAAGCAATGAAACTCACCAAAAACCTCCAAGTGGAACTTTCCCGATATCTCACTGATACAGGTCTTTGCAAAGGGCGTCAGACTTTGTTGAGTAACCAAGATTGCTCTGAACACATTCTCCGATTTCATGCGATTGGTATAAGTCTTCATTGTCTTGACCCCAACCTTTGGTTCGTCAGGAAAGAAGACATAAATCTGAAACACATATACCAACAATCAGACACCGTCAACGGTTAAAGTACTACATCCACTACAATAAAAAGCATCAGGGAAACACCTGATCGTTTGTGTCAGTTCTCTTTGTTTTATTGATGATAAGATCTTCCCTTTTCATGTTCTCTCCGTATTTGTCCTTGAACTGTTCTTTTGACATGTTGATCTCAAAATCTCCAACCAAGTAATTCCGATCTTTCAGCATTTGCATCACAGTCTTTCGGACTCTGTAAAGCCTTGTGATTTCTTCTTCTGTTAAAACCATCTTCGCCTCTGATATGTTACAAAACACAGCTTATCAGTTATGTTCCACTTCCTCCAGAAATACGAAAATTCGATTTCACAAATATTACAACAAGAATCTCCATTTACAGATGTAGCCCCCAAAATTAGCTTTCCAAAACAATTAAATCACAAAATTGGCCATTCAAATTGAATAACAATCAAGCAACAAGAGATCAATCTTAAACAAAATTTTAATAGTTTCACTAACTTTCTCGCTTTCTCCCAAAGTTTGGAATCTCTAAGGCGTATAGCGAGGCGTTTCAAACACCGCTTGTGAGGCATAAGAAACCCAAATACATATATATTAAACAACAGCTTCATCATTCATCCTCAATAATCGACAAAAACACGTATAATTTATGTTTAACAACACCGTAAAAACTTTACAAGAAATCCAAACCAACATAAAAACCCAAATTCCAACAGTAAAAACTTGTTTATCCCACTTAATTACTGCCCTGAACACCAAAACAGAAAAAGCAAAATTGCAAAAAAAAAAAATCGAAACCTTTCACAGCTGCAAAAACACCATATCCAATCCTAACTCCTAATAACACAACAAAAACACAATCTTTCGAGAGAAAAAAAAAGGAGAAATAGCAGACGAAATCGAAAAAGATGAAACCTTTGGTATGACAGTATCTAACGATTCTAACCTGTTCGGCAGAAAAAATTAGCGTTTGTTGTCGGAAGTTGAAGTGGATGCTCGTACAGGATATCACCGCAGCTGAATTGACAGGATCTTTGGAGATTGTTAGTGATGTGATTAGGGTTTTCGATTTGGACAGAAAAAAGGCGCGAGAACGAGAGCTGCTGTCTGCGTGTTGTGCCAAGGATCGCGTTGCGAGAGAGAGGCAAAGGGTTTCCAACCGAAGCTTTTATACAGCCACGACGTCGTTTTATTTTCTCTGCCTTTTTTTTTTTTTTCTTGAAAAAAGGGTAATACTCTTTAAGAATGCAAAAATGACAACATATATAAATTTTTGTCATCCATTCATATTATATACAAATACACCCGATATACATAAAAATCTCTCGACAAGGAAAAGAGTAAATATTAAACGATGATTGGCAAAATTAGCACGCAATATACACTAGTTTTATCCACATATTTCACATGATAAATGCAATCTCCTACAAAATTCACACTAGTCTCCCTCTCAATGTATTGTCCAAATCATGGCAAGTGATCAGTGCTTCAATCCCACATATGCTTTCTTGTTGCTACTGCCTATGAATATCTTCAAATTGATTCACATCCAAGCTTTTTATTTTATTTTATTAATTCTGGATTCCACTCTTTCTATTCTTTTCGAAATTCTGATTTGATCCCCGTATTCTCCTAGTCCAAACTGAATTATTCCTCAATTATTGTGGGCTTAAACTAAATTAACTAGTGTTGAGATAATTAGGTTTTTTCCATGATGGTTTGAAAACTTAATGTAGCACATATGTAAAAGGTTCCCTCACTAGCAGCCTCAATACATTTCATTGTGGGCGTGCAAATATAAAAGAAAAATGTTAAGAAGACTCTCTTAATGTGGGACTCTCCATGGATTTTCTCAGTCTCCTAATAGTTTAGCATCAGTTCCTGTGCGAATGTTATAAAATATTATGTCAAAAACATGAGGTCGCAGAGAGTTCATAGAGATCAGAGGGTCCCCTTTTTGAGAGTCTCCTTAGCATTGCTCAATATTGAATTGTGAGGAAGAGTTGCTTAATGCATATTGGATCTTGTTTATTGTGACCTACACTACAGTGACTTAATTATGTTTATAACAAGGTGGTTCAAGTGGTAAGGAGCTTATTCCCCTTAAGCAAGTCTCGAGTTCGATACTTGTGAATAGAGCAACCATCGTTGGGAGAGCTTGCCTCCCGAATGGGGTCCGACTTGGCTCGAGGGATTGGTCCTCGCCTACATGCGGGGATACTCTGGATTCATCCAAAAAAGTTGATTTCAATTAAATTGCTATATTAATGAATGTTTTGAATGAATGGGTTAACATTTAGATTTCACATTTCTAAGAAGGATAATTCGGATTTCACATTCGTAGATTTCAAACTTTTGGGGACAATTTATGAAATGGAACAAATTACCACAAATTGCAAATTTTTATTAATTACAAAGCACTGAAAATCCTTTGTCCTGGTGCTAGTATCTTGTTTGGATCAAACCTAACTTTCATGTCCTGGAAACTTTGCCATTTTCTTCCGAAATGGTTTTTCCAATCCTCCCGTGTTTTGTAGTGGGGAAGGTACTGCTTAACCCTAATGCCAGCATCCGTACAAAATTGCAGTAGTTGTCTATTTACTTCATCAAATGCCTGCCAGTCATTGAATCCGCTTGCATGCAAGAGCCCTACAACATAGAAAACATCTTCATCTGGAATAACTGCAGACATCCTACCATCCCACCTGCAACATTATTTAATACAAAGTACATTAGATTTACCAAAAATAAAACAAATAAATAAAAAAAACAGAAACCCTAATTCTTTTTGTTCTCAGAAAACTCACCTTTTTCGGTTCATGGGGTAAATGAGGCTCACTGCCGTAGGAACATTTTGTTTGAGAAGAATGTTCCTGAAAACACCTGAATCAATGTCCGATATTCGTGATTTTGGTACAAAGATATTCAGCCAAGGATGAGCAATTTCCCATAGTCCAAGTGATCGAAGATTTTCCTCTTCAGTGTGCACTCTATCCAGAAAATCTATGTACGAAACGTCTTGCTCGAATAAAAATTCAGGAACAAAGCTTAACCCCTTGATCGTTTTTTCAACTACCTATATAAACAAGGAAAAGTAATTTAAAGTACTAATTAACTCTTTTAATTACCTTCAAAATATTAGTGATTTAATAGAAAATCTGTAGTAAAAAAAAAATGGTGTACCTTGTCCACGGTTTTTGTAGTGCTATCATCGTAATATTTGGCTGCTTCTATGTAGTAGATGATGCCGTATCGATTTATTAAAGCTGCTATTCTTGGTTGATCAAGTAATGGGTAAAAGGAAAGATCTAGAGGACCCTGCTTCATTAGAAGAAAACCTTCTAAATAATCGAATCCATTGGGTGCCATTAAATGTTCTTGATCTCTTGAAAATGCAGAGAAGTTACTGTACATCATCCGAACCCATTTAGCCTGCAGAGAATTAGTACAGAACTTAGTAAATTCAAATCATAGTTCAAGGAAAAAAAAAATCTTGTTATAACGATATTCTACTCAGAGGAAACGATATAGAAAGTAGTTCGTACCCTCTTCGGAGCCGGTGCAAGGGGAATCCTTGCTCTGGTTATTATACCAAATTGGCCCAAGCCTCCGAGAACAGCATAAAATAGCTCTGGTACCTTTTTTGAGGAGCAAGTAACTAATTCCCCCTTCCCTGTATTAAAAAAATAAAAATAAAAAAATAAAAAATAAAAAAATAAATTAAGTCATTTTTTAAATCCATACTTTAAAGTCAATCAAAATAATCAAGAAAAAAATTCTAGCTCTCACTTTCATTATCAGACCATGAGCTTGATTTGAGAGAATTTTGGTAATATATATAATAAGGGAGGAGGTGTTGTTGGCACTTGGCATTCGAAAATTTTTATTATGCACTCCAAATTTAATTATGAAAATATGTATAAAAAAATTATATGAAAAAAGTGCCAGATGATATTTTTGGAGTGCAACCTAATAAAAAATAGGAAATTAATATTAGAAAATTTGGAAATTAATGAGTGGTCAAATATAACGCTTGCTGAGATGCTTTCATTTCCAGCGAATATGCATGCAATACAAGGCAAACATAGTTTTTAGGACTTTAAAGTGAAAGAGCCAGATAGAGTAGTACTGAGTTGTGAGAGAAGTCCTCATACCAGTTACAACATCGAGTTCATATACATTGTTGATTTGAGGTCCATACAGAAACGTTTGCCCACTGATTCCAGCGTTACTGAGCGTGCCACCAACGCTCAGGTAAAGGTAGTCGGTCCAAGAAACCGGCGTAAGACCACGCTCGAGTGTAGCACGCAACACATCGATCCAACGTTGCTCACCTCCAACATCAGCATAAGAGCCCAAAGAAGGGCTCTCTGAGACCACAATTCTAGACCCATTACGGATCAAAGCTGTCATGTTTATGACAACGCCACCAGAGGTCAAGGCCTGTCCGCGAACAGAATGACCCTGGCCTCTAGCAGCTACACTAACAGGCGCAGAATTGTTGTTTGCTGATAGGATTAGACTCACGATGTCATTTGGAGACGTCGGATTAAGAACTGCAGCTGCGAATTCATAAACTATATGGCCATAATCAGTAGAGGTTGAATTGATGGACCCGGTATCGTTTAGTAGCAAGCTCTCGATATCCCCGAGTGAGGGTAGGAGTAGACTTGTCCCCGTTGCGGATAACATCATAAACCCTAGTACTAAACTCAGAGTAGTCCAGTATTTTGGAACTGCAAAATTCTCAGCCATTTTTTTTGGTGGTGAAAGGAGAGGGAAAGAGAAGTGTGTTGATATGGAGGAAATTAAGTTGCATTATATATAGAAGAGAAATTACTTAAACAAATTTAATTAGTGTGGGATAGTAGAGAGCATGGACTGGCGTTAATTAACGTCGTTTAGTGGCCGTGGCCGGCCAAGTTGTACACGCTTTTCCAAATGTACGCAAGAAGAAGACTTCATCAAATCAGTATAATTTCATCTTTAGTAAATTTACGCAATATAAGACATTAAGCATTAACTATTTTTTCCCCTTCAAACTGTCGGTTGGATATATATAAGAAAAATGAGTTAATTACTTGTGTTATATGTTAGATTAATGTTCAAATTCTTAAGCATGGTCTGCAATTCTGTACATACATTCTTTTACAAGTACGCTGATACGTCAATGGATCATGCATGCATTCTCATCACTATATACGTAGTTGCAATATTTTATTTCCTCCAGGTATAATTTTCATGTAATAAAAAGGGACTCAATATAATTGTTTTTGTGTGTGTAATTTTCCCACTTTTTTTTTATCTGGGAGGTGTTTATTTTTATTTAATTCTTATTTGGAATTTCAGTTTTTTTTTAAATCAAGTTTTGGCTCATTTGATAATCATTTCATTTTTAGTTTTTCTTTCTAATTTTTTGTGAAAGGTAGGCGAAAATACATTAGAGAAGTGAGATATGAAGAAGAGGTGGAAGAGAGATGGTAAGTGGGATTTAAAAGAAGAGTGTTGCTATCTTCACACCCTTTTTTACCTTTTAGACACATCTCAATTTTCGGTTGTTGGATCAAATGAATCAAAGGGGATCAAGGGACATAAATTAACATGAAGCGTGTGGGAAGTAAAGAAGATGTATGGATAGCACCACCCTTAAAATAAATGTATATGAAATGTTACACATGAGAAATGAGATATTAAGGGACCATTTGACGGTCATTTTGTTTTCAGGTATCATTTTTATTTGCACGTGTTACCAAACAAGACTTTCAATATGAAAATTAAAAGCAAAAACCAATAAACTGAAATGGTTATATATGCCTTAAGTTAATTTTGTACTCATGTTTTTGTTTTGTACTTTTTTTCCTTATTTTTCCCTCTCTCGACCCTTCTTCTTTCTCTATCCCGTATACTTTTCCTCAATCTCTAAGACAAAAACTGAAAATGAATAACTATAGATGAAATGGTTATATGCACTTCAACCTTTTTTATTTTTTGGGATTAAAGAAGATAGTGAGTTTAATTTATATTATATAATTCGACTTTTGGGACATGGAAAAATGTTTCTCCTTTGAACACTTCTTCACTGTGCGTACACCGCCAACAATCCAGTTTTAGATACGCCTCTTTTTGGCCGGTGATAAATGCAATCTTTGACATGGTTATAATATTGTTTGACAAGTTTATAATATTATTGTTTGACGAAACATTTTTTACCCTAAAAAACGTGGAGTAAAATATGGACTGACATCCGGATTTTAGGCTGGCAAAGACGGGGATTTCCTGCTTGGGCACACAGACATAGTTCTGCTCCATCAAGGTTGTCAATCTAAAAAGTTTCACACTTTCAGCGCACTAAATATACCATCCACAACTCTTTCCCCCCCCCCCCTTTTAGGCTGAAAAAGAAAGTCACAGGCTTGACTTATAACTCAGTTAAAAGTCAATTACACTTGGGTCTCTATTAATTTTCCTTTTGCCAATATCGCTCATTCCTGGAGTTGAATACTTCATTCAAGAATTATTTTTTATTCAATCTAGTAGAAAAGGTAAATCCCTTATGATACACCAGATCCGGCTCAATTAGGTAGATTTGTTATTATTTAAAATCTATTTTCTTATTTAAAATTATGGTGTAACGTGCATTCTCCCTTGTTCCAGTCATGAAATAGATGCAATAAATCAAAAATGGAATTTGGTTCAAGAATGAATTCTTATTGGAATTGTCCTTATCCAAATCATACTTTGGAACCATATCACATCACAAATTTGATGAAATAGGATGAATTGAAAGGCCCTTAGGTATTGGAAAATTCATGGGTGTAGCTTCAAATGTTATGTAGCACAAGTATTTTAGCCATTAAATTTCATTTCCGCAATTGTTATATATTCTATTTTTAACTTCATCCATTCATTTTCTATATCACTAAGTGCTAAATAGCATTGAAGAAAAATCTCAAACTCACAGCTTGAAGATGAAATGTAGAAGATATAATTCACTTGGAAAAATTTGAAGATGTTTCTGAATTGTTAACTCACGGAAGCAAAAGAATACAGGATGCAGCAGCTAGGTCTGCAACATGAGGATTTAACTATAGGTAATATGTGACACACAAGAACCGAGCAAAACATAGATCTCGAAATACAATTTAACTGCAAAATGTGTACCATTCTTGCAACCAAGATAACAAGAGACTCCAGGGAAGGCCAAACGTCTCATAGGCCGTCGTACTCTTGGAACTTTAAGGAGTATGTTCGCTGGTCCTTTAATTTGATAGCACACTGAATCAAGTTAAAGCTCGCACCGACAGGAGAACGGTACCATGCTCCATCTTATTTGTGTGCCACGGATACTGTTTAAGCAGCTGGGACCTTTCTGCCATCTTCAATAAAGAAAATTGCAGCTTCTGGGACCTGAGAAAGGAGGCAAAGAAAAGTTTTAGGTACTTTAAGCTAAGCCTGTATTCCAATTTTAACTTGGACAGTATAAGTGATCTTATCATCGAAAACACGAGATTACAAAAACATGACTGAAAAGGAGGGACCGAGGGACAACAAAGCAAAATCTCCTCAAATGGTTTCTTCAGATACAAATATGCTTTTGGCTTTCAGTATAATTTAAAATACACGTTCAATTTATGCCACTCAAAATTAAGAATACGTTCTCACAGCCAAGGTAACAATCCAATTTCAACACCTCCCTAAGTACACAAATCAAATACCTCCCTACGTACAAAAATAGAAAGAATAAGAAGAAAGGCATAAAAGGATAATCCTTGGTGCCCTGACTTTTGTAAAGAATTCATTAAAAATAATTCCTACCGTGCTACCCCATGCAATTATCCATGGACATGAAGTAGTAAAATATCAACGATGAAATAAAAATTTGACACTACATGGTACAAATGTCCCAAAGCCATATTTTGGCTAACTGCTTACATGTACCAATGTTTAGTTTTTAATTTAACAACTTTTTCACCACATTTCAAAATTTATACCATATATATGAATCTAAGTCATACAATATAGTAACTTTACTTTGGCCTAATTCATTCATATACATAGCGTTAAAGAGGTTAATCTTTTTATTGGAAATAAGAACTCCCGTTTTGAAAAGAAAAAAAAAGTTGAAAACAACACATCATATGGAAGAAAGAGAAACAGTGAGCAGAGTAGCTTACGTCAGGCCAAGTATCCGTAATGAACTCCACAATGTCATAAGCGATATCTCCTTGAACATCAATTTGGTCCTTCTCAGTTGGCCCCTGAAACCAATCATTCCAAATTAATTATAACAAACCATCATCGCATACAGACAAAACAATATAATATCCATCATACCTTAACAACAGAGGCTCCGGTAGCAAACTTTTTCCCCAATTTCTTTGAAGCATCACTAAGTTTGACACCTGATTTGTAATCAAAGAAACCGTGTTAATTATGGTAGGAACAAAATAAGAATCTCCAAATAGAAAGACAAAGGATGTAAAGTAGCAGATTGCTCACCAAAAAGCTCCAGCCCCTTCACAGTGGTGATAGATTTTCGCTTATTACGCGTGACTTTTTCAATCGTAACTTCTTGCTTCTCCTACGGAAAAAAACCCAATACTAGGTTTAGTCATTATAATTTAAAGGGTTTCAAAAGAAATATTGTTTTGCAACCATCAACCCAGAGAGCTTGTTCACAAAGGGTTACACCTATTTAATAGAAGAAAACAATTTCCGAAGTATCACCTTTTTCTTAATCTTCCCGCCTGGGAGACGCTTGACTTCTTCTTTAGGTGCTGAAATGACACCCACCAAATTAAAGCCGAAAAAAAAACAAAAATCGTTAGAATTTGGATTTGCAAAGCAGAAAAACAAGCTTTCCCGAATACAATTAAAGCCGAAAAGAATAAAACAAAACATCCCAAGTCATCTCATAGCAGCACAAACACAATAACATAAACATGTTTACGCACTCCATCTCCACACACAGATTCACATATATACTGGTACCAACACTCATAATTCATCCAAACCAGTCCAGAAATGGTAACAAATACCCACATAAACACATTCTCACGCATACATGATAACATATATACACACACAGATACGCACATATACATATTTACAGCAATACCTGAAGAAGCAGCTCCATCACCACCTCCAGAAGAAATACCAGTGGACTGCAACTGGTTGGCTACTTTATCAGTTTCCTTAGCATTAGCCTCTGTACAAAAAATTTTAAAAAAAAATCATTGAAAATAACAAATAAATAAAACAGTACAGATAAAAAATTAAAAAAAAAAAAACTAAACTTTAATTCGAATTGAATAAAAAGAAATTAGGGTTCGAGCAAAAGATAGAACCTTTAACGAGATCCGGGTAAAGGTCCGGGGCGTTTTGGATCAACCATGGCTTGCATTTCTCGAAATCGGGTCCGAATTCACAGTATTCAGCAGGCAAACTGCACACCGCACAGTACAGTACGCGAACCGGTTGGGGCTTCCCCGCCATCAGAGCTCAGCCTCAAGCTCCTTTCTCTGTACCTCCCCTTCTCTCTCTCTCTCTCTCTCTCTCTCTCTCTCTCTAACCCTCGCTCTGTAATTGGGGAAAGTCAAAACGCTGCGTTTAGGTTACGCAAATCGGTGAATTGAAGACGGTGTTTTGCAGCTGCTCGATGGCGGTGAGATTATAGGGATGGCTTTGTTGGATTACGTGTGTCGGATGCTGTTGGCCCAATTGGGGTGCTTATCGTTGCTTGGGGCCCATACTGTTATGAGTGTTCTAAACTTCTTGGGCCGGAAAGGCCCAAATACTTGAATATTGGATATGCATGGCCGTGCCTAACTTTTGTCCAGCGCGGAGCGCTAGACGAGCCTCACGCCTCAACACGCGGAGGCATTAGAGGCAGGATCCTACTTCCTAGCCACCCAGGTGCTTGTCGGCCTCAATGCTTAAGCCAAATGGCTCTTATGGGCATGTGCGCCTATAGACCGTTGTTGATCCAATTGTTTCTCATTCAAACTTTTTCTGTTTATTTTATTTTATATTTATATATTCATTAAAATCAACGGTTTAAATCTAATATGATCAAATTCAAAGAAAAAAAAAAGGATATAACGATCTAAATTTAAATCCAACGACTAAAATAATAATTGGTTTAGTAATTTTTTAATATTTATCAGAGTCTAAATATTTTTGAGTTAAAATGTTCGTAAAATTAAATTAGGATAGTCTACATAAATTATTTTTTTAAAGTTACTTTTAAAAAATAGTCTAAATTTATTCTTTAATAATCTGGGGCAAAATATTTAAGTTTTAATCTAAAAGGAGTTGGAGCAGAAAAATTGTTTCTCGGTTAAAACCTAAATTTTCATAGTTACAAATATTAAGTTTTAACCCAAATGTTGAAGATGGTCTTAATTTTAGGAAGATAAGTACAACCGGACATTTAGAGAAAGTGCATGCCAAATAAGATAACATCAAATTTAATCCGTATGAACAATTGTATTATCATTAATTGGCAGAATCATAACAGATTCAAAGTACCAACCATACTTAAGGCTAGTATGTTATTGTTGTGCGTTTTAAAAAATATTACTTATAATGTACTACTCGAATAAACAATTATAAAATAAAGTTGTGTGGTTGATAAATTTTTTTAAGTGTTTTTAATAAATAAAAAAAGCATCTAACATGTTTGATAAACTTTTATATAAACTCTTGCAACCCTCTCATTCTCTATCACCACCATCTTTGATGGGTTGTGGGCTCAAACTCTCTCACCTGTCTCTCTTCCAAACGCCCTCTCTAAAAAAGTTCCCCGAATAGAGGTTGGTAGGTCGTTGACAAGATTTCTTGATGTGATTGAGGTCGTCGGATCGGGCAGACGGTGTGGACAGAAATGCAAGGAGTCTGCAATTGTTCCATTTCTTGTGCTGGGCAACAAGATTGACATCCCTTATGCTGCTTGAAGATGAACTTCGATATCACCTAGGACTGACCAATTTCACAACTGGCAAGGGGAAGGTGAATCTGACCAATTTTGGCTCAATATTTGTGTGGTAAGTTTTCCTGCTAATTTGTAGTTTCCGACCACAATTATAAATTATTCGAGTTTGATCAGATTGGTGAATTAACGGAAGAGGAATTTCGAGTTTGATCAGCCGGCGACTCTGTGGACAGAGGTGATGGAAGATAATAAAAGCATCCTGGTATGACATGTAATTTATTTAATTGCTTAAGGTCGTTTTTTGGTATTTGAAAGTTACACTAAAGGAATCCTGATCCTCGTCAGATCCTCTTTGTAAGGATTCTGGAGATCCGTGAATCATATATGTTCTTCGTACATCGTGCGGTCAAAAAATATTTTAAATATTTGTATTTATAATTAAATACAAATAATACCTGATAAAAATTTACCATACAATGTACGATAAACAGACACGATTTACAGATCTCTAAGTTCCTTACCAAAAGGATTCGGAAAGGACCTCGTGTCTGGAAAAATAGGTTTGCGCAGAAGCGCAATCACATTCACAGCAAGAGCCCCCATTTTACAAAGTTTGCATTTGCTACTTTGGCTTTTTCCACCCAAATTGTGAAGAAAAAAAAGTGAATCTAGGAGGATTACCAAACATTGAAAAGGTCATTTTTTATATATATATATTTTTTAATTCACAACAGTACCAAATCAGTACTTAGTAGTGCTATAATTTTTAATCAATAATATAAAGAACAATTTTAGTAGCATATTTAACGGTTTGGAGTGACAAATTATATACCATTCAGGGCAATGCAAACAATAGTAACATATTAATATCAAATTACAAGTTTCTTTTCAGTTTTTAATGCCAAGTTTAGCTATGTATTACGAAAACAAATGCAATTAGGGTTAATTAGAGAGTTGAAGATGGGTATGTATGTATGTTTGTACATATGTATGTAGGCTGTATAATATAATTTTGGTAGGGTTTCAAAGCCAATTGTCGTTAATTAGGAAATGTGACTTGTCTGTAAATACATGTAACGGTTGTGTTGAAATTTGAAAATGTTTGAGTACTAGTTCTAACATCCAAAACCCAAATGGATTAATAATGTCTCTTTTGGATTTTACCTCATTTACTAAGCAATATACGTTTTTATCGACCGAATGGATTAATAATCTCTCTTTTGGATTTTAATTTAGTATTTTCTTTTTGAAATTGAAAACGAGACATAATTAGAATCCCGCTTCCCGTTAGGCAATAAAAACATATATTGCTTTGTAACAAGAGAAATCCAAGAGAGTCATAATTAATCCACTAGGATTTGAGTTGTCATATCTAGTCACCAAACATTTTCAAATTCCAACACAACCTTGGATGCATTTAACAAGGCACATTTCTAAATGACAAATAGCTTTAAAACCCTTAACCATATTATCAATAAACACCCTATATCTATATGAGTAATGCTAAATATACCAAATTTTTAAGAGAATCAAATTCGGTAAATCAAATGATATGGTTGTTGATAATTGAATTGTCACTTAAATTTGTATCTATCTTCAACTCTCACCTTGCATGTGCTTAGTAATAATTGACATAAGTAGTTGGGCTATTCCTCATATTGTTAATTGGTTTTATGATGGAACCCCAATTTCTTCATGGTATTAGAGCAAATTGTCACATGTGCGAAACCCAACAGCCCCACATGTGCCTCACGTCACCCGAGTTGTGTTGTCCACGTGTTAGGCTTGAAAATTCGTCACCCATGACACATGAAGGAGCGTGTTGAGAATGAATTTCACATTGATGAAAATAAACATTGCATGTGCTCATAATAATTGAGTTATTTTCCATATTACCAATTGAGTTTATGATAGAACCTCAACTTTTTCACTCCCTACCCTCATCTTCCTCAGCAAAGAACTCATGGCAAATTTTAAAGCTGGTGCTGTTGCAAATACCAAAGCAAAAAATTGTGTTGTCCACGTACCCCACATATGTTAGGTATCAGCAACATTTATAAGATTTTGGCTACTGTCGAGCCGGATTAAAGACAAGTAGCAGCTAAGACTATACTCTTTCAAGGGAATACATGGAGGAATGATAATTCCGTAGTCTTGGTTGCCTTGGTGTTACAAATTGTTCCTCCGCGAACAAATAGATTTCTATGAGAAAGAACTTGAGATTACAAATCGATATCTAGCAATTTATAGGGAATTAAAACAGAAGCTTGATTAGTAGAAAATACAATCAACACAAGGAGCACCGATTGTCCCTGATCAAGTAAGGCATATGATTTTAATTTTTATTAAATCAGTCTTCTTATTTATTTTTTATTGAATTATTGTTAGTTGATCTATATTTTTCAAACCACAACATATATATATATAGAGAGACTAAAATAATTGATGTGAAATTTAGGTCTTTGGGTCACAGTGCAGACATCGAAATTTCGGAAGTTTTGTGTTTACACATGACTGAGGTGAAAAAAAAGTATAAAGAAGGGTACATCTGCACGTTGAGTTTGGAATACGAATAAGAGAAGGCCTTCGACATCTGCCTCATGCAACCATGCAAGTTTCAGTGTACCCTTCTTCATACTTTTTCATGTCAGCCATGTGGAAGACGAACTTTCGAAATTTTGATGTCTACTACACCGTGATCCGAGGGAACTAACTTCACGGTATAAGTAATAATAAATCAATTATTTTAGTCTATATATATATGTTGTTGATTCCAAAAATATAGATCAATTAACAATAATTCAGTAAAAAAATAAGGAGACCGAATCATTAAAAATTAATATCATATGGCTTACTTGATTAGGGATGACCGGTGCTACTTGTGTTGGTTGTATTTGTTGGAACTTGTGAGTGGGACTCAGTCCCACATCGCCCAAACATATTTCTAAAGTCCTCTTTATAAGTCTTTTCCCTCCTTTATGGTTTGAAAAGAATTTGGCCAAAGCTATGGATCATGGACCTTACAAATGGAGGTTTGGGTGTATATATTAAATGTCAAAGATGGGCCTTGGGTAATTGGAGATCCAATGGTCTAGGTTCAATAGGCAAACTAGTTGAGGAAAACTCAAGGTAAGAAACACACAATCCTTACTTATTCCTATGATGGCAAACAATGTGTTACCTGTAAGACGTAAAGGGTGAATCATTATTCTTAATAATGCTAATATCTTATAGTTGAGATGAATAGAACATGCTATTCTTAGTTAGCATTACCTATATGAGATTGATGTGGGGTCGCATCTTTGAGATTTGATATGGCTACAATTCTCTAAATGTCTCATGAAATCAGGATATGTTCAGGACCAAAATGAACACAACCGTATGAATTGACGTGTGTCAAGATGTGATATGTGTGATACTTCTTGTTTTGATTTACTACTAACAATGATCAGTTCAAGATATTAAATTCACTGCTTCATTAGGTAAATCCGATAAGTACTCACTAGAGAAGGTTCAAGTCCAAAAGACACCTATCCCGATGCATATTACCTCTCAGTTCTCTGGAACGATGTTACTGATTTAGTTAGTATCTTATTTTCTATTCAAATGTGGGGTATTGTTCGAGTTTGAATAGGAAATGTGGGGTATTGTTGGAACTTGTGAGTGGGACTCAGTCCCACATCGCCCAAACATATTTCTAAAGTCCTCTTTATAAGTATTTTCCCTCCTTTATGGTTTGAAAAGAATTGGGCCAAAGCTATGGATCTTGGACCTTACAAATGGAGGTTTGGATGTATATATTAAATGTCAAAGATGGGCCTTGGGCTCGGATTGACGAAAAAACACAAGTTTTATTTTTTCGTTTTGAATTTTTGGATTCAGTTTTTCCGAAAGGATAAAACTAAGGGAACAGTTACGTCAGTTTTGTAACTGATAAGGACGAACGGTTGCGTTTGTTCAAGTTAAGCCATTATATATATATGGCAGTCCGCTCAGAAACGAAAGACAGATCAATCCAATCGCTCCTTTTACTCCTTACAGAGAACAACACTACCAATTCGTCAAGAATCCAAGTTCGTGTGCAAGAATTTGGATTAGATAGTTGTATCCTGCAAGATAGACGTTCTTTGAACTACTGCACTGGTGTAGGGGCGTATTTCTGTCTTAGGAGATTGCTCTGCAAGCCTCTATCTGCAACGATCAAGTCAGTTATTTGTGATTTACATGCAATTTTGTTAAGTGTTAACATTTTGATATATTACATCTTTGTTGAATTTGCTATTTGTAATAAACTGTGCAAATTATATATATATATATATATATATATATATATATATATATTAAATAAGTAACATTTGATTGGTTTTAACAGTATTTTCTGCAAATCGAGCATCTGTTTTAATTCCTTGTAAATTGCTAGATATCGATTTGTAATCTCAAGTTCTTTCTCATAGAAATCTATTTGTTCTCGAAGGAATAATCCGGTAACACCAAGGCAACCAACCAAAGGATTATCCCTCCATGTATTCCCTTGAAAGAGTATTAGTCTCAGCTGTTGCTTGTCTTTGATCCGGCTCGACTGTAGCCAGAATCTTATAAATGTCTCTGATACCGAACATACGTTGCACATTTACAAACTCTACATTTTCTCCTTTGGTATTTGAAGGCGGCACCAACTTTAAAATTTGCCATGAGTTCTTTGTTGAGGAAGATGAGGGTAGGGATTGAACAAGTTAAGGTTCCACCATAAAACCAATTAGTTATATGGGGAATAGCACAACTAACTTTAAACGAGCTCATTAAATTCTTGTATTTTGGTTAGTTTTATAGGAAATTAATGAAAAAGACTTGAAAACTTTGAGTTTTAACGATAATGACAAAATAAAGGGTTGAGTGAATAGTAACATGTTTGACTTTTTAATGTAAAAATGTAGTTTTTCGTAAAAGTAAACAGTACCGCGGACTTTTCATTAAACCTCCCTAGTTTTATTTGCAGTTGTCTGTAAATTTTATTGCTTGAAATTGTAGATGCGCGCTATGTGGAAGGCTTCGTGGATTCATGTTATGAGAGCTGGTCCAAAAAAACCGAATCAATTTAGGCATTGTGCCATTGGGTTTTGATGCCTTGCTGCACGCGAAAAATACATTCAATTTAAAGTAATTATAAGGTTTACCCAATTGTTTGAATTGCTTTATGGAGCGTATAATTTTGTTTGTTTCTTCTCTTATTATTCACTCTAGGTGCGTTTGTTGCACCGGAATAGCTCATATTGGACTAGCTTCATGGACTAAACGAGACTGGCTTAACTTGGACTAAGCAGTACTAAAATTGTGAAGCATTTGGTGCATTGTTGGATTATGACTAAAATTTAATTTTTTAAATTTAATTATAAAAACTAAATTTCACATTCTGATCTAAATAATTAAATTTAAATCTCCTCCAAATTCTTTTTTCTTTTACTTTTTAAATTTATGAACTTCAAGATAATCATGGTAATTCTAATATATAATAACAACAAAAATAATAATTAAGTTCATCAATTTCCCTTCTTCATGCCTATCCATCTCTCTTCATCTCTCTTCATCTGCCATAGCCTTGCTAATCCCATCATCATACCAATTATGAAAACAAATAGTTGCAAACCTGTTTTCTCCTAGCGATCTGCAGATCCAAAGCAAACCACGACGCCCACCCTCCTCCTCCAGCCACGATTTAGCAACTACGAAATGCAAATATGTTTCCTCTTCTTCCAGCATTCTTTTCGAAGCACCCAATTCTCATATCAATCCAATAGAGAGAGAGGGGATACTTGTTCTGGATGAAGCTCACTCAATGATCGATGACTTTGATGAAGAATAATACTTGGCTCTCACCAATTCACGCGAAAGAGGCATCGTAGTGAGGTTCTTAGCAATACCTTGCTTTTGCGGAGGACTAATTTAGGCTACTTAGTGAGGTCCAGAGTCCACACGATTCTGGGCTAATCCCATTTAACTTAGTCCCTTGCTATACCAAACATTGGTTATTAGTCCTAGCTAGTCCAGTCCTAGCTAAGGAGGTTAAACAAACGAGGTCTCTGAGTATTGTAATAGGGTGCTTTATTCAAGCTTCGATAAAACTTTGTCAGGATTTCAATCAAGACAAAAGAAAAAGAGTGTCCTGCATCAAAATTATCCAAAACTCTAAATCCGAGAGTATAGTTTGATAGAGATAAACAACAGTTAATATATCCAGTATGGAGATCCGAATAACCTGCTAAAATTTTAAAAATGAAGAGCAACCAAAGGGAGCGAAAAGAAAATAGTGTTTCAAATTAAGAACGTCCAGCCAATCAAAATCTACAGCAAATTTCGACAAATGAATGTTTGATAAATTAATAAGGTTTTTTTTATCACAAATGATCCCTGAAATTAACCCACCCAATTAAAATGGTCTCTAAAATTGAAAATCAATCAATGTAGTCCTTGAAAATAGCTGTTGCAAATCAATGTGATCATTCCGTTACAATTTCGTCAAAAATTCTGTTAATTGCTAATGTGGCACATAAATGGATCCCACCAATTTAATTAAATATTATTTTGTGAATAAAAATATTTAAATAATAAAAAACAAAATTTATTTTTTATAATTAAAAACTTAAAAAATAAAAAAAATAAAAAATGAAGATGAAGATGATTGAACGCTGTTCATCATCTTCTTGCCTTCCCACCCTCCCACTACAACCCCCATCCCGCCCCCTCCCACTCTCCCACGAAGTTCTGGGTATCTTCAGAGTGCCACCGTCGAACTTGCGGCTGTCGTGAGGGAAGGTAGTAGCAGACTGTGTAAGTTCTATTTGAGAGCAAACACTTTGTGATTTGTACAAAGTCTTTTGGGACGATAAGGAGATTAACTTTATCACATGTGGCAGACTTATAAGGAGTTGTATTACTTAGGTATACAAGTCAGAAACATTCTTAGATAAACTAGAACTCTTCTAGCTGATTTATGCACAAGTAATCTTCGGTGATAAAGTTCATCTTTGATAGGGTTTACTTAATGGGAGGACTCCTAATCAAAGACCATCACCTATAGTATATAACTGAGGTCCCTGTGCTCTCACTAAATACCTGCAAGTATACAGAAATCCTCAAGCCCCATTGAGTGAGCCTTGCTTCCGGACAGTGCAGAGACACAGAAGAGCCTCAGTTCTTTACCCTATTTCTGAGACGATGTCTTCCTCAGGTTAGTGGTTAGATTGGTATATGAGTCAGTCGTTATATATGTATATAAACTAAAGAATTAACTTACATGGTATATGAGATTTAGTGGCCCTAGTGACACTTTGGACAAGGTTCACAGACTCAATTCTCTCTTTCTCAAACCTTTCTTTCTTCATCCTTTCTTCTTCACTCACACAAATAGCTATCAATTCATTCACATCCCATTTCTCACGTAGACCATTATAATAAACTTTGAGTTGTGTATAACTTTCAGGCAGAGAATTCATAATGACATGTACCAGAAAAGTATCAGAAATTGGTACCTCGAGTGCATTGAGTTTTCCAGCAACGTCCACCATTTTCAATATGTATTCTCGCACACTTTGAACCCCATCATATCTCATGGTAGTGAGAGCATTCATGAGATTACCTGTCTCAGTTTTTGGTGATTCCCTATACTTTGCCTCAATGGACTTCAAAAAATCTTTTGCATTTGCTTCATCAGGAAAGCCACCTCTCACCACATCTGTCATGCTCCTTTTGATGATCAATAGGGCAATTCTGTTGGATTTGTGCCATTTTTCATACTTGGATTTCTGATTTGCAGTGCTGTCATCAGTGAGTGCCGGAGGTTCTTCAGTTCTCAGTGCCAAATCCCAGTCCATAACTCCCAAAACGATTTCGAGATCTTGTTTCCACTTTCTGTAGTTGACACCAGTAAGAGGCTCAACTGTATTGAGATTCAAAGAGCTGGGATTCACTGAAACATAGAAAGGCACAAAGCCAGGCTTGTTGCGAAAGGCTTCACGCAAAAGGAGGGTGTAGACTACAAAGAAACATTCAGCCCCGTGTCGACAAAGGATGCGTTTAGGGTTATTATGTCTATGGTGGCTCATTTTGATTTGATTTTACATCAAATGGATGTAAAAACGGCGTTCTTGAATGGGGACCTGGAAGAATGCATTTACATGCGTCAACCAGAAGGTTTCAAGGAGGGAGAAGGAAGAAACCTAGTGTGCAAAATGGCACAAATCCAACAGAATTGCCCTATTTATCATCAAAAGGAGCATGACAGATGTGGTGAGAGGTGGCTTTCCTGATGAAGCAAATGCAAAAGATTTTTTGAAGTCCATTGAGGCAAAGTATAGGGAATCACCAAAAACTGAGACAGGTAATCAACAACAACAACACCATGCACATGAAGACAACATCACGGCTGCGGGTGCTGCAAATATAAGAAGGTCATCTAGGGTTAGAAAACCTACAACCCTAAATGATTTCGTATATTTGACACAGGTTGACACTGATCTTTCAGAGTTTAATGATCCGATGAGTTACAAAGAAGCAATTGCAGGACCAGATGCTGATAAATGGATAGAAGCCATGAAGAGTGAACTGAGTTCGATGGCAAACAATCAAGTGTGGGATCTAGTGGAACAGGCAGAAGGATCAAAACCCATAGGATGCAAATGGGTTTTCAAAACAAAAAAGGATTCAAACGGAAACATAGAAAGGCACAAAGCCTGGCTTGTTGCGAAAGGCTTCACGCAAAAGGAGGGTGTAGACTACAAAGAAACATTCAACCCCGTGTCGACAAAGGATGCGTTTAGGGTTATTATGTCTATGGTGGCTCATTTTGATTTGATTTTACATCAAATGGATGTAAAAACGGCGTTCTTGAATGGGGACCTGGAAGAATGCATTTACATGCGTCAACCAGAAGGTTTCAAGGAGGGAGAAGGAAGAAACCTAGTGTGCAAACTCAACAAATCCATATATGGATTGAAGCAAGCATCACGGCAGTGGTACTTGAAATTTCATAGAATTGTGAAAGAACATGGCTTCACCGAGAATCCTTCAGACAATTGCATTTATCTGAAGTTCAGTGGTAGCAACTTTATCATCCTAGTTCTCTATGTGGATGATATATTACTTGCCACGAATTCTCACAGTTTGTTGGATGATACAAAAACTTTTTTGCAAAAGCATTTTGAAATGAAAGACATGGGAGAAGCGACATATGTTTTGGGCATTGAGATCAAAAGGGATAGAAGGAGAGGTTTGCTAGGCTTGTCACAGAAAGCATACATAGAGAAAATGTTAAGAAGGTTTAATATGTCTTCGTGTGGAACTACTGAGATGCCTATATCGAAGGGTGATAAATTGAGTAAGCAGCAGTGTCCACAAACAGACTTAGAGAGGAAGGCTATGGACGACAAACCATACGCCTCCCTGGTGGGAAGTTTAATGTATGCACAGGTGTGCACAAGGCCTGACTTGGCTTTCACCATTTCCGTGCTTGGGAGGTTTCAATCCAATGCAGGTGAAGCTCACTGGAATGCTGCCAAAAGAGTTTTGAGATACCTTCAGAGAACCAAGGACCATATGTTGGTGTATAAAAGAACCGAGAGTTTGGTTTTGGAAGGGTATAGTGATTCTGATTTTGCCGGTTGTCCAGATGATATGAAGTCAACTACAGGTTATGTTTTCTTAATGGCATGTGGTGCGGTTTCTTGGAAGTCTGTCAAACAAGGAACTGTGGCAGCGTCAACAATGGTTGCAGAGTATTTATCAGTCTGTGAAACAGTGAATCAAGCTGTTTGGTTGAAGAATTTCATAGTTGGGCTTCAAGTAGTGGACTCTATATCGAGACCTATACAGATTTTCTGTGATAATAATGCAGCCATATTCTTTACTAAAAATAATAAGAGATCTAATGCAACAAGGAATTTGGATATAAAATATCTCATTGCTCGAGAGAAGGTGATGGCCGGTTTAGTTAAGGTTGATTATTTGGAAACTGGATCCATGATCGCTGATCCGTTAAATAAAGCAGTTCCCACCATCGTTTTCAAGAAGCATGTCACTAGCATGGGAGTCTTGGCTGGTTTTGATGCAGCGAATTAGTGGGAGCTATGCAACAGGTTTCAACTTTTATGCTAGTTTTCATTCAATAGCAATTTATGTTATGAAGGATAAGTTTGAGTATTAACAATGAAGTTTTCTTAGCTAATAAAGAATAAAGCTGAAAGGTTGTTCAAGTTTCCTTAAAGGGTTCAGTTTTTTTAGCTATGATAATGCATGAATATTTTGCATGCTGTTTATGATTTTTATTCATTATACAGTGTCGGACAACCTGAGGGCTTTATATAGAAGCACATGGATCATTTTGATTCTGAAAGGGACCAAATGTTAGACATAATTAATACATGCTCGGTTGTGTCTTGCATGCTATATATCTTGTTGGAATCTTATGTGTTGATAAGCTTTACTGCAAGTAATTATGGGGACGGTACTCTTCAGTGTAATGAGTGTGTTGCCCTATAATTCTCATGAATGCTTAACAATGACGAAGACTGGAAAACTAAGAAGTGTCGAAAGTTAATCTCATGGCCAATTCAGATCCTTCCCAACTCCAGTATGATTATACAACTTTACAAAGTATTTGCTCTAGTGGGAGAATGTAAGTTCTATTTGAGAGCAAACACTTTGTGATTTGTACAAAGTCTTTTGGGACGATAAGGAGATTAACTTTATCACATGTGGCAGACTTATAAGGAGTTGTATTACTTAGGTATACAAGTCAGAAACATTCTTAGATAAACTAGAACTCTTCTAGCTGATTTATGCACAAGTAATCTTCGGTGATAAAGTTCATCTTTGATAGGGTTTACTTAATGGGAGGACTCCTAATCAAAGACCATCACCTATAGTATATAACTGAGGTCCCTGTGCTCTCACTAAATACCTGCAAGTATACAGAAATCCTCAAGCCCCATTGAGTGAGCCTTGCTTCCGGACAGTGCAGAGACACAGAAGAGCCTCAGTTCTTTACCCTATTTCTGAGACGACGTCTTCCTCAGGTTAGTGGTTAGATTGGTATATGAGTCAGTCGTTATATATGTATATAAACTAAAGAATTAACTTACAGACTGTTCAAGCTCTCCAAGATCTGCAAAACGTGTTTGGTTCCAGTCATTGTCGTCTCCCCTGGTTTTTCATACCGCATAAAAAAACAGAGCAACTGGGTTATTTTTTACTGCTGAAAATCTGTACACTTCCATAAATTTCAAGACTTTATGTTTTTTTTCCCACAACCTATTTCTCTTACGCCATTAAACCAAAAACCCATAAGAAGAAAAAGCATAAACAGTAAGCAGAGGAGAGAAAGAGAGAGAGACCTGAAATAGAAGGACGACTGGGTTTGTTGAAGCTGCTTTTAAGCTCTCCATTTTCTTATTGATTGGGTGGTGATTCTTCCTTTTTTTTTCTTTCAGTTTTTTATTATAAAAAATAAAAATTGTTTTTTATTATTTAAATATTTTTAATTCACATAATCATATTTAATTAATTTTAAATAATTTTTTTTATTATTTAAATATTTTTAATTCACATAATAATACTTAATTAAATTTAAATAATTTTTTTATTATTTTTTAAATATTTTAAATTCACATAATAATATTTAATTAAATTCGTGAGACCTATATGTGTGCCACAACAACACATAATTTTTTTTTTTACAGAATTATGATAGAAAAACCACATTGATTTGCAACACCCAATTTCAATGACTACATTGATGGATTTTCAATTTTAAGAATCATCTTGATGGAGTAGCTATGACAGCCCGTCCCGAAATATTTTCTCGATAGCGTGGAAATGACGGTTTTACCCTTGAGCATTGAGTTGTGTATGTGTAAATAGACTAAGATTTGGACCCAATTGGAACTTAAGATTTTGTTTGTTTTTGTTTGGTGACCAACTAGGACCACACACACACCAACCAATCTTATTGACCCTTTTCTCTCTCTCCTTCCCTCTCGGACTTCTTTCCATTTTCGTACAATTGTACGGACAGATTTCAAACCTACCTTTGCAGGCATGAATCGAGACTGTGAAGGTGATTTTTATGTTCTTTGCAAGCCCAGGAGTCGATTCATATCCTTGGTTGGACGTGAGACCTTCGAGAACCCGAGAACCAAAAACCCCTGGTGAGGTGCACTGTTCACTCGACGTGATCGCGAAGGTTTCAAGTAGTTTTGAGACTTAAGAAGGTTCGATTCTTGCTTTTCTAGCACTTTGGAAGAATTTTGGAAGGTTTTTGATGTAAGAACACTCAGGTTTATATAGTTGTAGGGTTTGACCGGTTTCCGCGAGTTTTTCTGGCAAGTTTCAGTTGTTTTTAGGTCCCCAAAGTGGTAAAAATGTGTTCTACTCGTTGTAAGCTTCGTTTTGGTGAAAATTTCATCGAATTTGGTTGAGAAATGGAAGAGATATTAAAGTTTAAAGATTTTACAGTTACAGGCGATAACAGACGGCGACGGAATTCGGTGACTCGTTAGAGAAGAAGGCAAATATTTCGTCAACTTTGACGGAATATTCTAACGGCGTCAGGTATCTATAACGGTATATGCTTTTATTTAACGAAATATTCCCTAACGCCGTTAGGGAATCCGTCAGTGTACCAGGCACGTGCCTGTGCGTGGGCAGCGTGTCTAGCAATGTATGAGAAGTTATTACATACTTTTGTTTATGTGCTCTAAAATAACATTTATATAATTGTTTCGCATATAGGTGAGATATATCCCGATGACGAGCACAATCAAGCAAGACTTGGGGACTACGACCCTTCCACATACCAGTGAGTGGGCTTTTGGTTTTCAGTATATACTTATAAACTTTGTATTTTTCCCATAAAATGTGTTTTAAATGAAAATATGTTTTGAAATGCCATGCCTATTGATTTATGCTTAGACTATGAATTTGTATGGTATGCATAAATGTGATTTGACGTTGTGGACGATCAGGTAAATACCAGGTGAGTGGTAGATTGTTTATGTGTATTGATGATTATGTGAGATGTGTTGAGAGCTCATAAACCTGCACCTCCATGTTAGTGCTCCCGCCCGTGGTTAGGGCACAGTCCTTCACGCGATGTTCACCTCCCGCACCATACGCTCTCATTGGATCCAAGTTAGGTGCACAGTCCTGTCGCACAAACTACTATAGGTGGTTCCGACTCGTAGGTGACCCGCGAATTATCGCACAGTCTTCATGTGATCGTAGCACTATAGCGTATTTATTTACACTCAGTCTTGTCATACAGACCACTTTAGGTGGTTCCGACTCGTGTGCAGACATACTTGTTGAGCTATAGATTTAGCCAGACATGCCACTTTAGGTGGATCCGGCTGATATGTTATTTCTCATAAGTTATTTCACCTGAGTTACTTATTCCGTTATTTTGAGATATTTGGCATGGCATAACTTTGAATATTATTATTCTGAGCATGGTTTTGAAATATATATATATTCTATTTTCTGGGAAATTATACAGGTTTTACGGCGAGGGGTTACTACCTTTGATAATTGAAATGGTTTTGAAAAGCTTTGTTTTTGCCCACTCACATTTTCTATTTTGCACACCTCCAGGTTTTAGGTAGGAGTTTTTGTTGGTGGCTCACGAGGATCTGACAGTGGTTCTGATAGATCATCACAAATGTAGGATCACCTTTGGGTGTTGTATATTTAGTATTCGTCATGCTGAATTGCACTTAGGTTACCTATGCTCTGGTTATGTGTAATCACACTCATTCTCGTCTTGCACCTTATCTTATTTAGTGCTCTAGTTGGTTTGGTTTTTGTTTATTCACATTTCTTATATTGATATTGCTTCCGCACTGTGCACATGACTACGTCACTCTCACGTGACGGCCAACATGCCTTGATCTAGATCGGAGTGTGTCAGTAGCTCAATTTCAAAGATCATTTACAATAAAAACCCAATTAACACTACTACAATTTATGCTATCACCGTCGGAGTCAAAACCGACAAGAAATCAGATTTCTGTCGCAATTTTGGCAAAAATGCGACATAAAACAATGTAATGTCGCATTTTCAAAGCGACACTATTGCTAGCGTCACGAAAGGGCTTTAGCGTCGGTTTGGTGGCTTAAACCGACACTACATAGCGTCGCTTTAAAGCGACACTAAACTAACGTCGGTTTAAAGCGACGCATACTTACACGTTACGTCGCTTTAAGGCAACGTTCAATAGCAATTTAATTGTAAAATATAATTCCTACTGTCGCTTTTAAATGACACTGAAATAATATTAAATCAATTTAATATCCCATAAACCGACGTCAAATAACAATTAAATAAATAAAATATGCAACCGAATAACGGTCTTAACCGACACCACCTTTGTTAATAATAATAAAAAAAACACACAAATCGCATTCTTCTTCGATTCATTGTAACAGAAAATTTTTATATAATTATATTAATTAATTTCAAGGTAAAAAAAAAACATTAATAAAAATAATTAAAAAAAATAGTGCCAACATACACAATATTGTCCATACATTAATGAAAATAATTAACAATAAAAATAATGTCAAAATATACAAAAACCCATCCGTCATAACAACTACTAAATCCGACATTACAAACATAACATAAAAAACAAAAAAGATAGAACGATTAAAGTGTCATATTTAACCGACAAGAAAGCGAACCAAATAAACTACGGAACCGAATCTGCGCCTGAACGTGGCACAGATCCTTCTCGCCCTTGAGGTCCTATATTTGATGCCAACATCCTCGACAAGTCCACATCAGATCCAACACCCGCAAGCATTTCAGCAAACCCCCCAGCTGGAAATTCAGGACAAGGCGCAGCCATCTCGGGTCGATATACTGGCACTTGATAAGGCGGCTCCTGCATGTAAGGCATGGGAGGCTGCTGCATGTATGGCATAGGCGGCTGCTGCATGTATGGCGTGGGCTGCATAGGCAGCGGATACATAGGATACGGAGGTTGCTGATTATAGCCAGCATAAGGATATGCAAGGGGCGGCTGACTTTGACCCGACTGTTGAGGAGGAGGAGGCTGACTCTGGCCTGACTGTTGGGTTCCCGGGCTAAACGGTGGTTGTGGTTGTGCTTGTGGCTGAAATCTTTGGAAAAGCCACGCAAACAACTGACCTTGCTTGTTCTCTAGGTCCGAAATCCGTTTATTGTTATTTTCGTCCCTCAATTTCAACTCATTATTTTGAGTCATCAGCAATGCCATTGCACTGTTAGATGACCTCTTGGAGGAAATTGATGTAGAAGACGAAGAAGATGCATAGGACACCATATCAGGAGTCACCTCATGACCGTATCCTCTGACTCTATTATACCTCTCAGGACCCATTGTGTCAACATACACTTGGGTCCTAAGATCTTCATTATCCTCTTGCCCCGACTGAATCAAAGTTTGCAGATTGCTCTCCATTGTTGCCTAGCATTACAATTTTTAAAAAGAAAAATTCAATCGTAAAACAGAACAATAAGCTATAGATAATAAATTTGAATAATAATGAAATACCAACACAGTAAAATAAATTACCCCTGTACGCTCCGATTCTTCATCAATCCAAGCTTCATTTTTTCGTGTATGACATTCACGAAAAAAGGTTACAGGATCAGCTTCTTTCCCATGCTTCTTCCGCTTTACCAAAAATAAAATTTCACACAAACAATTTTAGGCTAACCTCGTTAAAATTAAAATTTATAACTATAGAATATATAAAATAACATTTCTTCAAATTGTACAATCCATACATATTCTTGCCGCTTTCTTGCAAAAGATTTTGTACCAGTAGTATGGTTCATTGTTTTCTTTTGCCGATTAATCTTGTTTTTTTCAGCAACCTCCTGAAAATAAAAATAAAAAAATTATTACACAAATTTATAGTTATAACGAAATAAACTACATCGTTTACCTTTGTTTTATCTCCACTCCAGTATGCCAACAAATTACCCCACTGGGTAGGATTCACATCAGGAGGAGGCTGGGGATGCTCCTCTGCAGCTCTGTTGGTATAATATTTTTTTTTTAACTTATTTCTGTACTCCTTATGTGCATGCTCAGCAACCTTAAGCGTCATAAAGCGGATCAAAGGCAATCTTGGTATATCAGCATCTTCAAAAACAATATTTCCCTACATCCATAAAATAAAAAATAAAAAATAAATAAATCAACCAAGTCAAATATTATAACAATCATTGAATTATTCTTTTATTTTCTAATAAAAATATAAATACCTATACCTTAATTCTATTCCAAAAAGCTTCCTTATCTACATCCTTAATCTTACGCCAATGCTTCGCCAATGGGAGAATTCTGTGGTCTCTAACCTCCGATGCCACATATTTTGAAAATGCACTAGAGTTATCACTAACGCATTTTCCAGACATATCAAACGAACAAAGCTGTTTCGTCCATTTGGGAACTGAGGGTCCTCGCCTCCGTTGAGAAGTTCCTTGTTCATAACAAAACCACAGTTAAAACAAACCAAAAAAGTTGGAAACAGATGTAAACTTTTAGTTTATAAGGATAATAGAAGATTAAACAAAAAAAAAAAAAAAACGAATCCAATAATAATGTAGAAAAATAACCAGCTTCGACCTCCTCCTCTTCCACATGAAGTTCCTCATCACGTTGAGAATCACAACTACTATCCATAGCGAAACCAAAGGAAGAAGTGCGGAAATAGGAGTGAAGGGAGTGAAGGGAGTGAAATGGGGAGTGAAGGGAGTGAAATGGGGAGTGAAATGAGAGAGACGGAAATAGGTCGTAGAACCTTAAATATGCCAAAAAAATTAGCGTCGAAATATGCAACTATTACGTCGCTTCAAAGCGACACCACCTCTGCAACATTTTTGACTAGCGTCGAAATAAGGTAACATTGCCTCGCTTCAAAACGACGTTAGGTCTGACAGATTTAAATAGCGTCGAAATATAGGCTAATTGCGTCGATTTGAACTGACGTTATTCTGACAGACAGTAATTGCAGTGGCCTCGGAATTGGACGTGCGAATGTGACCGAGGCGTCGAAATATGGGCATATTGCGTCGCTTAAAACCGACGTTATAGTCTGACATTTCTAACTAGCGTCGAAATAGAGGACAATGACGTCGGTTTTAACCGACGTTATTCTGACAGACATTAATTGCAGTGTCCTCGGAATTGGACGTGCGAAAGAACCGAGGCATAGAAATAAATGCCTGCGTCGAAACAATAACTGGTTGCGTCGGTTTAAACCGACGTATAATACGAGGCGTCGAAATAATAAGTGGTTGTGTCGAAATAATAAGTATTTACGTCGATTAAAACCGACGCCACTACTTATTATTTCGATGCAACTATTTATTATTTCGATGCTTCGTTTCTTTCGCACGTCCAATTCCACCCTAATTCTTCCGATCCATTTCCCCGTGCAAAAAAACGGGGAAAATTCCCGCCCAACAAAAAAATAAAAAAAGAGTTTAACTAAAAAAGAAAAAATGGAAACGCAGGAGAAAAAAAATAGTTAAAATAAAAAAAGGTTATTTCTTATAATATTTTAATATATAAAATTTAACTTATACATAATGCTTAATAAAAACACAAATATAATTTTAGGAACATTTTGATATTGATGGCTTATATTTGAATTGTTTTAATCAAACATCTATAATTTTGAAACTTTTGATCAAACATTGTTCGGTTTATAATATCCTTAAAATTTTGATTTTTATTGTAAATAATTGACCAACTAGTTCATAAAATATTATGATAAATATTCTAAATTCACCACAAATATTCTATCTTAACTTATCATTATTCGTTTAAAATGAATTTTTCTTATGCAAATAATTTGTTGTATTAAAACGATACATTCACTAACACTTAAACAGTTTATTCATACTTTCATTAAGTATAACACAAGATTTTGGGATATCCACTAGTGTAAATATTTCAAATTGAAGATCGCATTCATTCACCGTATTCATATAGGGTGAAGGAGTGTACATATAAAAAATCATCAAAATCGGAGTTAAAATAACCGTTACATCGTGATTTTTCGTTAATAACCGTCGAATAAGTTTTTCCCATTACTGTGTCTCAGAAAGTTTTTTTTTTTTTAATTTTTGGCGTATGCGATCTCGAAGTATACACAAACATGTTTGACGGTTCGATCGTTGAAATTAGTTTCGTAGAGTTCGTATTCCATCAAAACGATACATTCACTAACACTTAAATAGTTTATTCATACTTTCATTAAGTATAACACAAGATTTTGGGATATCCACTAGTGTATAAAATTGTTAAAGTTTTTAGAAGTATAAAATTGTTAAATAAAAAGAAAAATAGTGTAATTAACAGCTCAAAAAATTTCGTGAACTTTAAATAAGAAAAAATAATCATCCTTTCTTCGCATTAATACATATAATTCACAACAGGTTTTTAACTTGCGTCGAAATAGACTGACATTGCGTCGAAATAGGCTTATATTGCGTCGGATCAAACCGACGCTAAAATGACATTGCGTCGAAATAAGCTTTCATTGCGTCGGTTAAAACCGACGCCAACTGAATTAAAAAACCGCGAAAAATGCCGTCCAAAATATTTTAATTAAACCGACGTCGGTTAAAAGCGACAGGAAACAAGCTTAAAAAAAAAAAATTATAACCCAATATTAAAAATAAAAGGTTTAACTTATATTTAATACTTAATAAAAAAAACAGAAATATAATTTTGACAATAAGATAACATAACATACGAAATGAAAGATAGGATAATTAATACATAAAATAATTAACATATTTATTCTCCTTCATCATCTGTTAGCTCATCGTCGACATTGGCATGATTAACGAACTCGGTAGGCAGCGCTAATAATTCAAGAAAAGGAGTCTCTTCCACGCCAACCCTTGTATGAAAATTTTCATTATCAAGAATTCGATCATCCAAATTCGATATGGCATAATCATCAATAGCATCACTATCCTCTAGTACGTCAAACAAATCCCTCGGCTGAGTTCGAACAACTACGTGCCAATCTTTTTCAATTGTGTCATCCACATAAAATGCTTGTAATGCTTGTGATGCTAGTATGAAAGGATCCTCTTTAAATCCCAATTGATTGAAATTCACCATAGTAAATCCATATTGATCGGTCTTCATTCCTCGTGGACTTTCACTATTAACCCATTCGCACTTAAATAACATCACAGCTCGACCCCTATCTTCCGCCTCAGTAGGACCACAATATTTAACCTCGAACATATCAACAACTCTGCCATAACAATTCACTTGCCCAATTGCTCCAGGAACATTTGCAGGTACAAAGACACCACAATTTTGATTCTTATGCTTATCATCCACAGATTTTATACGAAATCTAAATCCATGAACAATGTGACTTTTATATCTACTCACAACCCTACTAGGATAATTAGCTAGCCAATGCAAGTCTTCAGATATCAACGTGTCATTAGCATGATAGCTTGAATTCATCTGTAATAAGTATGAAGATAAAAATTGACAGAATAACTATAACATGTTATAATTAAAATGCAAAACAATAAATAAATAATGTGATTGTTATATCAACTCACATGTTGCTTGAACCATTCTGGAAATTCTTTCTTGCTTAGCTCCTTAATTTGGCGCATAGTTAACCTTTCTCGACGATGTTTAGTTTTCAAGAATTCCTCATGTTGGCTACACAATTATGTCGAAATTTAGATAATTAATTTTTCAAAGTTAAGAAAATCAATAAAACATTAAAACGTGTGATTAAACGTTATTACCTTCTAAATAGGTTCACTTCATCACAATTATTTAGAATATATCTATGGCATTGATCAAGAGTATTTAGATCGAGCTCTACATGTTCTCCTGAACCCATATAACATCATTTGGAGTCAAAAATTGATAACCCACCAGACACTCCACGTCCAATACCATCTTCATTTCGGCCTCTACGGTTACGACGAGACTCGACACCTCTAAGATACATGGAACAGAAGGACAAGCACTCATCCATCAAATTTGCTTCAGCCATAGAACCTTCAGGACGACCTTTATTACAAACATTGCGCTTCAACGTTTGCAAATACCTATAATTATAAATTAAAGTTATGACTACAATTGTAATAATTATAAATTAAAGTTATGACTACAATTGTAAAAAATTTATAAAAAATTATTAATTACCGTTCAATTGGATACATCAATCTATAGGGAACAGGCCCTGCAAGAGCTGCTTCATCTGCCAAGTGAACTGGAAGGTGCACCATTATATCAAAAAATGCAGGAGGAAATATTTTTTCAAGTTGACATAATGTCAAGGCAATTCTTGAACTCAGTTCCTTGAATCCTTCCTCAGACTCCTTCTTACTACACAATTGTCTGAAAATTGCACTCAACTCTAATAATATCATAGTAACAGCTTTAGGCAAAACCGAGCGTATTGCAAGCGGGAGTAACTGCTGCATTAAAACATGGCAATCATGACTTTTCAACCCATGTATTTTTCGTTCATTCACGTGCACACATCGCGATAAATTTGATGAATATCCATCGGGGACCCGAATAGTAGACAACACATTGCAAAACGCAGTTTTTTCTTCTCTTTTCAACGTGAACAAAGCTGGAGGTAGAAATGTTCTATTTCCTTCTCTACGTGGGTGTTGACTGCGTCTTATGTTCAAGACTTCAAGATCTGCACGTGCAACCAATCCATCTTTAGACTTTTCTATACCTAGCAATGTTCCCACCAGACTGTCACATATATTCTTCTCGATATGCATAACATCAAGATTGTGTCTAATCAACAGATGCCTCCAATAAGGTAGTTCATAAAAAATAGATTTCTTCTTCCACTGACTGTTACCACTTGTACTGCTCGAAGTTCTTTTTCTGCGTTGCCCGACTGAAGCATTTTTCTTTGGTTTTCCAAAAGTAAATCTCAATGTACAAAGTTCTTCAAGACATTGTAAACCAGTCCACTGCCTTGGTGCACTACGATGCTCACGACGACCATTAAAAGCTGTGGTTTGCCTTCGAAACCTATGATTATCTTCAAGAAACCGTCGATGCCCCATATAACAAATTTTACGACTCGCCGGCAAGTAAATGGATTCTTTATCATGCATGCAATGTGGACATGCTTTATAGCCATGTGTACTCCATCCTGACAACATTCCATAAGCCGGAAAATCACTTATAGTCCATAAGACAGCAGCCTTCATCATAAAACTTTGGTTGGAATACGCATCATAAGTTGGAGTGCCCACCTCCCACAACTCATTCAACTCGTCAATCAGTGGACGCATGTATACATCAATCTCTTTACCAGGACTGCGCGGTCCTGGTATTAAAATAGACAACAACAAATTTGGTTGCTTCATGCACATCCAAGGCGGCAAATTGTAAACAGAAAGCACCACCGGCCATGTGCTATGATCATTCCTCATTTTTCCAAAAGGATTAAATCCATCACTGGCCAACCCTAATCGAACATTTCGAATTTCTGACGCAAAATCCGGATATAAATTATCCAAATGCTTCCATGCTGGAGAATCTGAAGGATGTCTCATAAACTCATCTTTAGGACATTCAATTGCATGCCACCTCATATGTTCAGCCGTATGCTTCGACATAAAAAATCGTTGCAATCTTGGTTTTAAAGGAAAATACCACATAACCTTAGCTGCGATCTTTTTTCTCGACCTATCCGCTGCGTTGGTAACTTTATATCTTGATTCACCACAAACCGAGCACACGGTCAAATCCGAAGTATCTTTCCAATAGATCATGCAATCATTGGGACATGCATCAATTTTCACATACGTAAGACCCAAGTCATTTATAAGTTTTTTTGCCTTATAACATGATTCAGGCAAACAATCCCCTTCAGGCAACATTCTTTTAATTAACTCCAGTAAAGTTGTGAAGATGTCGTCTGGCATTCCCGCTAAACACTTGATCTGATACAGCCTTACAACTGCTTCTAATTTCTTAAACTCCTTACACCCTGGCCACAAATCTTGATCTGCTTCTTCAAGCAACCTAAAAAAAGTCTCCACCTCTTCTGGACGCCCTTCCCCAATAGACGGTTCAGTAGACGGCCCAACACCTTCTTCTGTTAATGGTTGGACAAATACATCATTAAGAAAGTCATGCATACCAATCACCTCATCTCCTGTTTCTTCTTCTCCAATTGCCACATTTTGCTCTCCAATGTTTTGCTCGCCATGACGTCGCCAGCAAGCATTTTTATAATCTTTATCCATATCATACAATATGAGATGTTCAATAATAGTGTTCCTAACAAAAGTATATCGATTACAACATCTTTTGCAAGGACATCTAAACTTATCAGGACCAACACCATTTGCAACTGCTTGATCCAAAAACAAATTAATTCCAGCTGTATACGCTTCAAAATTTCGAGGTATCGTCAACCAACTCTTGTCCATGTTTTACCAGTTTACGAGGGTAAAATATTACGCTGACACTAAGATGCCTACAATCTTGCAATCCCTATCATGTAGGCATAACTATTAGAATTTTCAATTTCTATCTTTCAACCCTCGAACTCTATCACGATCACGATTGCAATCTTTTAATTTTCAACACCTATTGTAGTAAAAACAAATTAAAATAACAACAAAAAGTTATCAAAATTATGCTCATCTAATCCATTCTAGTAAATAACAACCAAAAGTTAACAAAATAACAATAAATTAAAATAACAATTATAGTGCAAAAGTTATATTTAATATTGTTAATTTAACATAAATGCTTATTTAAATTATTCATTCCATTTTCTCATAACAATTCAAATTGTAAAAAAAAATTAATTTAACATAATATATTCTTATATTACTAAAAATGATAAGTTTATGTTATATTAATATTGTTAATTTAACATACATGCTTATAAATATTATTCATTTCATTTTCTCATAACCATTCAAATTGCAAAAAAAAAAAAAATTAATTTAACATAATATATTTTTACATTACTAAATATTATAAGTTTATGTTATATTTAATATTGTTAATTTAACATAAATGCTTATAAATATTATTCATTCCATTTTCTCATAACAATTCAAATTGCAAAAAAAAATTAATTTAATATAATATATTCTTATATAACTAAATATTATAATTTTATGTTATATTTAAGATTGTTAATTTAACATAAATGCTTATAATTATTATTCATTCCATTTTCTCATAACAATTCAAATTATTCTCATCTAATCCATTCTAGTAAATAACAACAAAAAATTATCAAAATAACAACAAATTAAAGTAACAATTAAAGTGCGAACAAAATTAATTTAACATAATATATTCTTACATTACTCAATATTATAAGTTTATGTTATATTTAATATTGTTAATTTAACATAAATGCATATAAATAATATTCATTCCATTTTCTCATAACAATTCAAATTATTCTCATCTAATCCATTCTAGTAAATAACAACAAAAAATTATCAAAATAACAACAAATTAAAATAACAATTAGAGTGAAAAAAAAATTAATTTAACATAATATATTCTTAAATTACTCAATATTATAAGTTTAAGTTATATTTAATGTTGTTAATTTAACATAAATGCTTATAGATAATATTCATTCTATTTTCTCATAACAATTCAAGTGACAAAATTAATTATTTCACCTAAATATGAAGTAATTTAACAAAAATAATAGAAATTTATCTAACTACTTAAATTACAATTTTTAAATAAATAAACTTGTGTATTATACAATTTAAAAATTAAAGAATTTAGTGATAGAAACCTAAATTATAGAAGAATTCCGTCGTCGATCAATTCTTTATATACTCAACCAGCTCAAATAAATTCCCTACAACAATAAATTGTATCAAAATATTAAACATAAGAGGAGAAAATAAAAATACTACAAGCAAGAAAAATTTACCTTTGTGAAGAATGAACTTGGAAGAACTCGGAAGGTGAGAGAGAGAAGGTTTGTGAACCGTGAGAATGAGATAAATGCAAGAGGAAAAGATGAATACGGGTGAGTGAATATAAAGACGATCAATCTGTCGCTTACAACCGACACTGGGTTTCAAAATATTTAAAAAAATAAAATATATGTCGCTAAGAACCGACGTAGGATTTAAAATATATAAAAAAATCAATTAGTGTCGCTTCTATATGCGACACGCATACTTAATGTCGCTTAAAAGCGACACTGTTTTATTCAAAGCGACGCCAGTATTTAAAATTATTAAAACGTGTGTCGGTTATAAGCGACATTAAGTATGCGTGTCGCATATAGAAGCGACGCAGACTTTCTAAATCCGACGTCATATTCAGTGGGTGTCGCAACTCTCTTGTGCGCCACTATATGATATTAAACCGACGCAACAACTGACACTATAGGGTCCTTTTGTAGTAGTGTAATAATCTTGAAAAAATAATAAATATTTTAGTTCAAAACCGGGCCAGTGTACTCAATAACCTCGCTAATTAAATGCGTAAGATATTAAATTTTCTTAAAATCTTTCAAGACCGAGGGAATATATAAATTCATAATGGTGAATACGTAAAAGAAATAACACATAGATATTCATGGTACATAAAAGAGCTTAACACATAAATATTCATAATACATATTTAGAATTATTTTTTTAACAACTTCTATTTTCTTTTATTTTTTCAAACAACTTCTATTTTCTCAATTCAACTATTTCTCAAAATATGCTTCTAAAGTATATTTGTCTTCAAGGGCATTATGTTTTGAAAATATTTGATCTTCTAGTTCTTAGAAGTTTGAAGCCATATACATATAATTGTTGCTTTATAAGATATATGTATTTTTGCTAAAAAATAATAATAGTAATAAATGAACAAACAAAAATTCTTGTTAAATGTAATAATATTTATTTAACAATAAATTAATAAATTATTCATTCATTGATACAATAATAACCTCTCTAAAACAACAAGTGGTGGAAAGTTGTTGTGCCCTTACATGACGGCGTGAGTTCGAATTCCGCCGGTGACTAATCTAATTTTTAACTTACTAACGCTATCATTTCACTAAAAAAATTAACCTTTCTAAAACGATAATTTATTTTAGTAAAGAGTAATAATTAATAAATTATTCATTCTTGAAATAATAATTAATTAATTTGGTTGACGAATTTGTGGCACTTTGAACACCGAAAAAAGAAAGCTTTTTTTTTTAATTTTTTCAAGAAGAAATATAAATATTAAACAACATATAAAATATATCTTTCTTTTTTCAAACAAATAAATATGTTCATGCATGTCAGATTACTGAGATTCTTGCGACGACTTCTTCCTTGGAAATTATTCCTTCATCATCGATTATATATAATTAACCCATCCTTACTGCTATCAGCTACCAACTTAAATATATGTCCAGTTATCTTTATTAATTAATGAAATCGTATTTGTCAACAAAAAAATGGTTAAAATATTACTTAGTCTTCTATCACACAAAAAAAATGATAGGCAATAATGTAATTTCACATGTCCAAATTTTTTTTTTTTTATTGAAACCTCACCTACAGGTGATGGTAATATACCTCCAATATTAAAGAAAAAAAAAACCTCACACCCCACGTTCTCTCCCTCTCTCCTTCTCATTTTCTAAAAAAATTTTGTAGTCAAATATTAGTATATATGTATACATTCATAAAATTAATACTCATTATACCAACTTAAGCCATTGATGGATCATCAGAATTAATATAAGGAGAATTAATATGGAAATTATTTGTCCCTCTACTTACGATTAACATATCCTTATCGTCCGGACATCATAATTGAAACCGTTTATTATCTTTATCATCATCTAAAGATCATATCTGAGAAAAAAATATTCAATTTAAATATTATTTAGTTATTCATATGCATAAAACAAATAGACGGTTCATCATATGATGTTACTTGTCACTAAACTGTTAATTAGTTTAATATGTATGAAAAATAAACGATCTCGAAATTGAATAATTTTTTTTGTAAATATAATATTTAAATAATAATAAAGATTACGAACAGTTCTAATTATAATATTTGAACGATAAAAATTCATTAATAGCAAGTGACGATGGGACACAAGCATTATCCTTAATTCACATGACCCAAAATAATCCACAAAACTGAATAAATACCATTACATTCACAAACTCAGAGTCTCACAGACAACAAAAAAAACCTATAAATTATTTTTTATTTTTTTTAAAAGGAAAAACACTACCTTATTATTGGCTACTTTTTTTAATTGATTCGAGCCTCTGCAGTCTCAGCTGCTGCTTGAACTCTTTGCTGTCTCAGCTGCTGCTTAAACTTGTTTATGAAATCGTTAGCTTTCGCGTCAACTGCTTCGTGTCCTCCAAACGATCTCGTTTTCTTCACCCTCGGCGTCGCTGGCCTAATGTCCGTTTCGTTGTTGTTTCCTTCAACCCCTCCTCGGAGCCGCGAGTTCTCGCTGGCCGACTTTTTTATCTTCTCATGCTGGTTTACCCGAGCGCCATTACCCGAGTTCGACTTATTCCGATGAACCAAGTTTTCTTCACTCGAACTTGGATCGTGGGCCTCATGTTCGGACGCTTCCGGTTCATGAATTTTATTCTCTGGGTCCGCATGTGCGGGCCGGTAGAATGGGAAATCCATCGACTTGAGCCGCTCCAAGAGCGAGGGTGTCCTAGCTAACCCGACCGGACTATTGCGGTCTGTCTGACTCGAACCAGGATGTTGTGCTGCTGATTCGCCGGATTGGACTTCTGGGCTGGTGGATTGTTCAAATTGGTAGTGGGAAAAGTTGATGGACCGAAACCGGTCCAATAGCGAGGGAGTTCGTTCGAGTAGGGGTGAGGGAGTCCGGTTTGATCCGGTCGAATTATCTAAATCTGCATGTTGTGGCGGCGTGTAATGGGTTTCAGGATTCGGTTGCTCGAATTTGTAGTGGGAGAAGTTTATCGACCGGACCCGGTCCAAGAGTGAGGGGGTTCGTTCGAGTTGAGGCGAGCTGAACAGGCCGGGTTGCTCTTCTTGCTGCTGCAGTTGTTGTTGGTGCTCAGGTTTTTTGTGGGTCTCATAGCGGGAGCTGAGGACTATGATGCCGATCATGAGGTTGAGGAGGATGAAGAGCGAGGAGGGCGTGAACCAGCTGAGCATCCATGCCCACATGGCCAAAGACAACGACGGGTCCGCCATGTTGCAGTTTCTCAGCTGCTTCTCACTCCTGTGAGCTTCTAGAGAGAGAGAGAGAGAGAGAGAGAGAGAGAGAGAGAGGGAGTTATTTTTGTTGTTGTATGGCAGATGAAAATGGAGTACCGTGGGGTTTTGGTGAGTAGGATGACACAAACGGATATATAAAATGGTGAGAGATGCCGTCATAAAAAGGAGAGAGGTGACGTTATAAAAAAGGAGAGAGGTGACGATTTTTTGGGTTTGGTTGTATGGGGATCACAGGGCGTATTAACACGTTGCACGTGTTTATCGTTTTCAGACGTCTGTTGATTTGATAGAGAGATTTTTCAACGTGACCGTTACATGATATGGTACATCATGTGTTTCTATATAAATTGTGAGATATATGTATTAAAAGTTTAATAAATTAAAATTTTAAATTTTTCATCACTTACATAAAAACATGTAGTGTACCATCTATATTTCCGTCATAACTAAAAATTTCTCGATTTGATAGATGCACGACATATAACTAATCTGGGGATAACTTAATAAAAAATAAAAAATACAAATCTTAAGGTACATCATTTGTTTGAAATTGCTTTAAAAATAATTAAAAATGCTTTTAGAAAAATGTTTTTTGTTCCAAAAACACTTAAAGTGTTCCTGTATGGAGCACCAGTTATTTGCTTTTTTTATGAAGTACTTCAAGTATTTTTCCAGGATTTACTCGTATTTTTACTAAAAATTGGTGCTAAAACATTTTTACGAAAAATATTTTCAGCCATTTTAAATCACTTCTAAATAAGCCCTTATTAAGTGGAAATGAATTGGGGGTGTACTATCCACATATCACAATTTATTTCTCACACAGTTATTGTTAATTTATGTGATTTGATCGTCATCAATTCATTCGAATCTGATTGTCGAAAATCAAGAGAGTATGTGAATATCACATTCCAATAAATTTTGCAGTTACTTACCCTTAAGGTTAACTCCACCTATCATCTAACATAATCTTGAAAGAGAGATTTAATCAAAATATCCACTTACGGCATGTTTATTGATTAATAATATAAAAAGCGTAATTAGAAAATTAAGAAATATAAAAAGAAAATCGGATCGGCTCTAATTATGAACTTCCATGTATTGTATTACAAATTTAAGTAAAAACTCATGCTTACATATTATCATATGACATTATCGAGTTTTCATTTTATTAGAGAGGATCACGATTGATAAATGATACTTCAAGAAATAAAAAAGGGTGATTCCCATGATCATCTTATTTATATTTGAAAACTTGATATGATGAAGCTTAGTTTAATGTTTAGAAATACTAAAGTTTTAGGCCATGTTATTGAACTCTATCATATATAAGAGTTGATAAGTACACAAAACATTCATTTTTTATATAATATGTGATATATTATACAAGCGTTGTTGCTATTCACTTATTTAAACAATTTAATTGACAAAGTTGCTAAGCCTTTTGTAAGGTGAAATTCCAAGCATGTACATATTCTGAGACAAAAATTTGTTACGAAATTAAGAATTTCAATTTCTTGAACAATATTTGTTGATAATTTTTTGTTCTAACTATAACATTATAACATATAAATCAATAAAGAAGTCTCCATCGAACCTAACTTTGACTTCTCATCAAATTAACATGGCCTTGTTTACACAGATACAAATAAGATGATGTTAGAGAGAGTATCTTATTAGATCATATTTTGTAGATCACGTGATATGATGATTGATAGTTGTATTTTTTTTAAATAATTAAAGAAATAATTCAACCATTAACTATCATATCTTTTGATTTATAATATATTATCGAAAAAAAAAGGAATTCCCTAACATCTTTTAAACAGAAAACATTGCCTTGTTGTAAAAGGTCAATGTCAAGATGCAATGGATTATTGCGCCGAAGACTTTTGCAATATTTTTGGTAAACAGTGATTTATCTACAAAAGCTTTACTTGAGCAGTGGACGTGCACATGCAATTATTGTTTATCACTGATAGGGGATAGCAAAGTGACAAAAGACAACTGTACCGTGATATACGCCGCTGGAAAAAATTAATTAAGTTTTGTTTTCTTCTTCTTTCTTTTGTTAATGTTTAATCAAAGTTTTACAAAAACGTATTGCACTAGTAGGATGGCGGGCTGAGTCTCACATATGTGGATTAGACGGATGCTTAGGCAAGTTTAGACACGTTTCTTAATTTTTAAGTATCTGAGGATTAATTTGGGCAGTATCCAGTTGCTTAGCGCCTAGACGAGGCTAAGGCAAGGCAGTGCTAGGCGGGGTCTAAAAGGCGCTAAGCGGGATTTTAAGAAGGGGTGTGTAACTGTGTATGTTGTTTTATACTTTACGCAGCTCCCCATATCCTTTGCACCAACATTGTTATGTGATTTCTTTGGTAGTCAATAAGGTAGTGATTTGCACTTAGAAAACTCTTTAAACACTAGAAAAAAAAGAGATATCTTCTTTATATATAAAGCCAAGGGTCCAATGAACAGTGTTTTTTGGTGTCACAAGATTCACCGAAAAAATTGGACAAAAATGCCCCTCAAACAAAAAACTTCAAAAGCAACCCAAAATAATGCATCAAATGTGGCAGATGTATTTTCGTCATTTTCACAATGTTTTTTTTAATTATTATTTTTTGTATAGTTTTTTCTTTTTTAATAATCAGTACCTTACAATAAGCTAGCAATAATGTGATTCAATATGGCAATAATATTATTCAATCAGTTGTTCATTAAATATTATTTTCTCTATTTTTAAACACGTTCAAAACATCTTAAGAGACATGTAATGTCGGTTATAAAAAAAGTATTTTGCATGCACATAATAATGTGATTAAATTTGTTGTCAAATGATTTTTTTTTTAATAAAAGATATTATATACACTAAGGGGGATGAGTGAGCTTAGTCTCACAATGGGCTAGGAATAATGTATTCAATCAGTTGTTTATTAAATATTATTTTCTCTATTTTTTATGTAAATTCAATAGAATGTAGATGAAAATTGAAAGACCGATTTTATTATGTGAATTCAGCTGCTTTTATTGGTTTGTGAGGGGTTTTTTTCTAGCATGATTCAAGATTATTCTTTTACTTCAAATATTTGACTTTCCTTTTGTCAATTCACGCATATAAATACATTTAAAACGTGTAAGTCGCACGTAGCATACCGTGATTCAAAAAATGTCTTCTGCACGTGCTCATGCACGTGCATGAAGGCGAGTTATTAATTAAACCAATAACTATTTGGTTACAACTTAGATGAGTTATAGCACAAGCTTATTAATAGAATCTTTATATTTGGGAAATGTTCTAATCTAACATTATTATTGTTCTAAGTGAACGCAATGTCACTTAAGTAATCAACTTATCGATTTTTGTTCAATATAATAGTGATGTTCCGTTCACTTTAAACAGTTTGAGTAAAATATATGTTTAAGAGTTGTTTTATATATGTACCTGTTCTATCTCTCTACTCAGAAACCCTGAACTGGCTCCGTTGTGATAATTCTCACCTTGTATTCCTTAAGTATATAATAATCAAAGGCTTTCTTTATTAGTCTGTTGGAATGAGAATAATAAAAAAATATCAACAATAATAATCATAAAGAAGTTACAACATTAATTGTGTACAAAATTAATATAAACAACTAGAAATAAAGTAATATAGACGGACAAACTTAAAGATTAAGGCTTGCATATATGCAATGTCCTAAAAATAAAATTTCGTCTCTACTCTTGTGCTTATAGTTTGACATGCATCTATCTCTCAAGATTTAACAATCTATAATTCGAAGTCAAAACACTGCAATTTTCAGACTCTAGAGAACATTATATATTTCGTATTCTCAAGACACGACTCATAATTTGACAAAGATATAATGAGAAAATAAGAAAGGGAAAATTCCTCTTTATGCATATCTAACGTCTATTCTAACTTGGATTTATGTAAAACCTACGATGTCCAACACAATGTAGTGCCACTTTGTACAAGATGGCACCAACTTCAATAAACGGTTAAGAACTCTTCATTCACACATTGAATTAAATATTATTATTATTATTAATATTAAATGTAAATTCCAACATGTTCCACTTAAACTTTTAATAGAAAACTTCATTTTAATCCCTAAAAAAGATGAGTTTTAGATTATAACCATATGTAAGATTAAAATTCAATTTTAGTCCCTAGCACATTTAATCATATCATTTATTAGTTGTATTTTGATGTTTTTTTTTATCTTTTTATTTTTATTTTAATGTATTAATTACATTTACATTTAATTTTTATTTCATTCACCATAATATATTTTAATGTCTACATTTAGGCAACTAAATTTTTTATAATATATATTCCGATAACAATTTTGTATGTTCTTCATTTAGGTACATTAATACATTTGAATATTTTGGTATATTTATCGGTACAAACATGTAGTTACATTGATTCAATATAATGCATTTCGATTAATATAATGCATTTCGTTACGTACACTTTGATCATTTGAGTATTGACTTTTAGGTACATTAATTCAATTATTATATCGGTAAATACATTTAGGTACATACATTTTGGTATTGATATTTAGGTACATACATTTTCGGTATTGACATTTAGGTTTGTACATTTTGGTACATACATTTCGGTATTGACATTTAGGTACACTTGTATTGACATTTTTTTATTTTGGTACATACATTTTGGTATTGACTTTTAGGTACATTAATTCAATATAATACATTTCAGTACATACATTTAGGTTCATTATAATATATTTCGGTACAATCATGTAGGTACAAATATTTTGGTACAAAAAAGTCAATTTTATATATTTTGGCACAATCATTTTTGTACACTTATGTATCTATATATTTTTGTATCACAAATTTTTTTTAATATTTTCTCATTTACGTTCATTTCTAATTAAAACAAATTAAATATGTGCATATTAATAAAATTAAAATTTAATATGGAGAGATTAAATAAAAATACACATTAAATAAGAAAAATTGAATGTAAATTTTGATAAAAGTACACTCAAGGGATTAAATTAAATATTTAATCTAGCATCAGGTTTTTTTTAAAATTTTAATCTTTTGCAAGGACTAATGTTCAAAAACCCCAACTTTTAATTAAACAAACAATAAAACATAAGAAAAGAAAAGGGGGGCCGTCATATACATTCAACGATTACTACGAAAGTAAAGAGGCCTAGAAACAAATAAAACAAAAAAGAAGCGATATTGCTGGTCAATTTACATGTAAACTAACTTTCATGCATGCGCGCGCGTGCAAAAGGTAATTTTTGAATCACGACATACTACGCACGATTTACATGTTTTAAATATATTTATATGCATAAATTGACAAAATAAAAGTAAAATGTTTGAAGTAAATTAATAATCTTAGATCATGATAGAAGAAACCCCTCATGAATAAGGATGGGCACTTAGAACCGAAAACTGAAACCGGAACACGAACCAAATCGAACCGCACTGAACGGTTTGGTTTTGCGATTTTGAAACGGTTTCGGTTTTGAAACCAAACCGCAACATAGAAAACGGTTTGGTTTCGGTTTTGGCTTTTGAAAACCGTACCGAAACCGAACTGCACCGTAAATATTAATAAACATTTAATTAAATGTCCATATTATATTTCATGTTTTAATCGGTTGTTTGTTAGAATCCATACACTTAGTATAGTACTCAACCATACTAGAATATCATCATTCATCACTTTCTTTCGTTCAATAACTTGAAGGAGCTTTGTTATTTTATACCATCACACACACATATATGTACAAGGGTGGACTAATCTTGTTATCAAGAGTCGAACAATAATCTAATAAAGTCCACTCATTTGAAGCATGATATCACATATTCTAGTATCAAAGTTTCGCTCATGTTTAATGAATTCAAATTTATTCAACTTGTTTTATGATAAACATTGTAAGGGACACCCTTTTGTTGCACAAACATGTTTTAACATCATGATTACATGCAACATGCTAATTGTTTACATAACAAATCTCTTTTTCCTATTGATATTGGGAAATGCTTATTATTATTAATATGTTAAATTGAAAATTGTACATTTTTTCTTAAAAACTAAACCGAAACCGTTTGAAACCGCACCGAACTGAACCAAACGGTTTGGTTTCATTTCGGTTTTGGCTTCAAAATTGCACCGAACCAAACCGCAAAAAATTTCGGTTTTGGTTTTGGTTTCACTCAAAACCGCACCGAACCAAACCGTGCCCACCCCTACTCATAAACCAATTAAAGCAGCTAAATCAACATAATAAAATCGGTCTCTATTGAATTTATATTAAGAATAGAGAAAATAATATTTAATAAACAACTGTTTGAATCATATTATTACTAGCCTATCGTGAGGTTAAGCCCACCCCCTCCACTTAGTGTAGATAATATTGTTTGTTAAAAAAAATCATTTGACAACTAATTTAATCACATTATTATCCGCGTTCGAAAAACCATTTTTATAACCAGCATTATATGCCTCTTAAGATGTTTTGATTTTGAATGTGTTTAAAAATAGAGAAAATAATATTTAATGAACAACTGATTGAATCACATTATTGCTAGCTTATTATGAGGTACTAATTATTTAAAAAAAAGTACAAAAAAAATTAATTATTAAAAAACATTGTTAAAATGATGAAAATACCCTTGCCACATTTGATACATTATTTTGGGTTGCTTTTGAATTTTTTTTATTTGAGGGGCATTTTTGTCCAATTATTTTTTATGAAGCTTGTGACACCAAAAAATAGTATTCATTGGACCCTTGGTTTTATATATAAAGAAGATTAGCATGCCATACTAATCATGATTAGTAGATAAATAATTGACCAATTTAACAGATACAAGCATGATTACAATAAAGTGTATATAAGAAAGAAGACCAAGACTTGCGTCAGCTGTCGATGTGATCATATGGTACATAATTTTAAAGGTTTCATATTCTAGTTTCTTCGCGTTCACACTATGTCGAGAGTTGATATGTGGGGACAAAATTTCCGGTGAGGATCAGTGCAAAGATTTATAAGATGTTTGGTTACTTTTATATTACTAATTTTTAATTGATTTTATGGAGAAATTCTAATTTTTTTATAGTATGAGATCAAATTATCCCTCATATGAAAGCCTAAAGACCACATGTGCTCACACGTCACACAATTGGTTGTTCATGTATAGACTTAAAAATTAACACACAGAGTTAATGATATGAAAACAAAATGTCCCACAACCGTGAGGGATAGACCAGTGCAAAGGCATATAAAATGTTAAACTATTCTCCGTACCTACAACAAAAACCCCAATTTCTTCTCACTAGTACATCAGCATGGCAGCAGTGCACGTGCTCTAATTAAAGAGTCGATGTAATGTCACAAAAAACAATATGTGATCAGTTATCTGACTGGATTAATGGGGACAAGGATCCTCGATCCTCTTTATGAGATTCAGAGATCAATCACTCGTGTCCGTGTATCGTGTGATCAATTTTTGTTAGGTACTATTTATATTCAATGTTAAATTAAAATTTTAAAATAATTTCTAACCGCATAATGTACGATAAACATATACGATTGATTGATTATCTGAATCCCAACAAAAAGAATCCAAAAATGATCCTATTCCAATTAATGGCTGGACCACCTTGTAATTCATGATTGGGGGACATGTAGCCATGAAAAATCAGAAATGTAGGACCACTACCCTTCTTTTAGGGGTCAACAAATAATCTTGTAAAATTAATTTTGAGATATATGTATGTTTTTACAATCTTCAGTTTAAAATATATATTTTTTCACTAACAGGACAATAAGGGTGCGTTTGTTGCACCGGACTATCTCGGACTGTATTAGTTTCAGGGACTAAGCTGGATTGGCTTAGACTAGACTAAGCTGGACTGATTTAGTGAAGCGTTTGATGCAGTGCCGGATTAAGAAACAGGATTCTAATATTATATTATTAAATCTATATATACAATATTTTATCATTAATTTAATCTAATCTACTAATTTTTTTATTATTATTTTATCATTTGCAGAATCATCTTCTTCCATGATTCATTTTTATCTCCTCCCCTCTTTTCTGCCTTTTCTCCCTCTTTTTCGCAGTACCACCGGCTTCCCCCAAAAAACCCCAACCCCTCCCTCTCAAGCTTAGCATCACCAATTTAATGGCAGCCATGGTGAGCTTTCCTGTTCAGCTTCCTCTATCTTCCCTTTGTTTTTCCGTTCAAATCCCTCTCTCTCTTCCCTTTGCCTCTTTTCCCATCCAACTTCACTTATTCTTCCATGGGTGAGGATTGAAGTTGCAGACAGCACGGGTGGGTGGGGCTAGGTATGGGCATGGGCAGGGATTGGAGTTGCAGACGGCAAGGGGTGGGTGGAGGAAGACGAGTCGTCGTCAGAGATGGTGCAGTCGTGCACGACGAGCACGAGGACGCGGCGTGAGAGGGAAGACAGGGAAACTGGACTAGCAATCCCCTCCTTTTCGGGGGCTCTCGCTAAGCCCAGCTAAGGAAGGATTTAGTCGGCACGAGTCCGACTTAATCCCACTAAACTCAATCCCGGCTTGCACCAAACATGGGTTATTAGTCCTAGCTAAGGAGGTCAAACAAACGAGGCCTAAATAGACGATAAAGAGGCACTAAGATGTGAATTGATCTTGACCATAAGTTCCGCCAAAGTTCAATATAATTGCAACGTCGGACTAGCTTCTTTCCCAAGATGTGCAACAGCTCCGACGTCGGACTAGCTTCGAAGCCTATTAAGTTATCATATTAGTGTTCATTGATGCAAAGGATTGGGTGAAAGAACGTGCTCATCATATTATTTGCCTACTCAGTAACTCACATGCACAATCGCCTTGGACCCTGTTGAGGAACATACATACATACATACATACATATATATACATGCATGCAGTTAGACTTACTAGCTATTTTGATCTTTGTCACGAATCCTCCTAACTTGAACATGCATATTTAGGCTATGTTTGGAATGGGGTTTTGCAAGTCCATCGTGGGTTTGAATGCCAAATTATAAAGAAAATAATTACAAAATGTTGGATGCGAAGGATTAGGGGAAATGCATCATCTAAGCATTACAAAAGCATAGAAACGAATATACAGATAGTTTGGTTTCCAAACCCAAGACTTGCAAAACCCTCACTTGAACATAGCCTTAAGGACGAACCTATGGCAAGGGATGGCCGAACAATAGCCGTGTCAAAATTTTCCGATGAGATATTATATAATTTGGTACAAAAGAAATACGTAGAAATATAGTATGGTACATAGGGTGTATGGTGGTGTTATCCACACACTTATTTTTACTTTTCACACATTCTTCTCAAATTTTGATTATCGGATTAAATGAATTGAAGAAGATCACTGAACAAAAATTAACAAAGATGTATGGAGGAAAAAACTGAGTTTGTGAATAGTATTTCATTCCTTTAATTAATTTATTTTTTATTTAGAGAGGCGGAACTGAAAATTGGGCCACTCTGCCACTGACCCTGAAAGCCCAAAAAAAGGAAAGCCCAAAATACTAGAAGCTTAAGCGCGCCCATTTCCGTCGTCAACCTCCTAACCCCCGCCTCTCTCAGTCATCACTATCACTCATGGCTCCCCCCAAAATTCTGCTCTCCGGCGACGTTTCAGGCAACCTAAAGCAGCTCTTCAAACGCGTCGTTTCGGTATCTCACTCTCTCTCTCTCTACATCTCTTTTCTGTAGCTCCACTAATTTGCAATTTCTAATTTTACCGAGTTAACTCGTTCTAGGTCAACAAATCGGCGGCGGGTCCATTCGACGCGCTGCTCTGCGTGGGCCAGTTCTTCCCCGACTCGGCGGACCAGCTCGACGAGTTCAACGATTACATCGAAGGCCGGGCCCAAATTCCTCTCCCGACCTACTTCATCGGCGACTACGGCGTCGGCGCCGCCAAGGTCCTCCTAGCTGCGACGAGAGACGCCGGCAACCAAGGCTTCAAATTGGACGGCTTGAAGATTTGCAACAGCCTCTACTGGTTGAAAGGCAGTGGCAAGTTCACGCTCCACGGTATAGTCCAATGTGCTTTAAATTCCGGCTTATTTTTCTCGCTTAAATTTCTGTTGGTTACTGGGAAAACCAAAGGATGGAACTTTGCCGTTCTGTTTGGTTACTGGGAAAAAAAGAGTGAACTGGAGGTTAAAATTTTGGTTTAAAATTGTGCTTATATTCAGTAGTTTACTTTATTTTTGCTAATCAATTGCATTAAGCTTAGTGCACCTTTTATGTTCTTTAGCTAATCTTTGCTATATTTTTTGTAAAATCGGATTAGTTGCTCGGCTTGATTAGGATTACTCGAATCACGCTTAATTCTGATCAAAGGCAAGTGATTAATGCTCACATAAGGGGTTGCAGTCATTGAGTGTGGTAAAATGAGGAATGTGTAAATTGTTGTAAATGTAATAGCTTTACGATAGTTTGCGTTTGTATATTTTAGGATATTTGCTGATAGACTGATAGTTGATATCTGTTCATTTATGTTTATAGCTGATTTTGGTGCTCACATTGTTCAGGGTTATCTGTGGCATATTTATCTGGTCAGCAATCTTCGGATAGCCAACAGTTTGGGACGTATAATCAGGACGATGTTGATGTATTGCGAGCGATTGCTGAGGAGCCAGGAATTATTGACTTGTTCCTAACATATCCTTGTGTGCTATAAATTTATCAATTTCTTATTTTTTATCTTGTAGAATGAATAAGAAGCTCAATTAGTATCCGTTACATGCTTTAGTTTGCTGCATGTTTTCAGTTTTTGGACTTTTGTGTGATTTCCTTAACTAATTGTTACTAATAAATGGCCAAGCGGGATCACTAATAGAGCAAATATATCTGATGCTCCCTCTGGAGTTTCCGAGCCTTTTGGCACTGACAATATTGTGGCAGAGTTAGTAGCCGAGATCAAGCCACGGTACGAAATTTTGGAGATTATTGCATGGCATGTCACTTTTAATACTCTCGTCAATTGCATATAGTAGTGAACAGAATAATTTTAGCTTTTGCACTGGATAGTAGCAACAGCTCTATGATTCTGATCAAGGTTCGTCCTCTGTGGTAGCTATCATATTGCAGGCACGAAAGGCGTGTTCTATGCACGTGAACCTTACTCTAACGTTGATGCTGTGCATGTCACACGCTTCTTGGGTCTTGCTCCAGTAGGAAACAAAGATAAGCAGGTTCGTTATCTCAACATAGTTTGAAGTTATATTCATCAAGTCGAACATCTTTGTTTCCCTTATTATTTGGTCTTGGGATGAATTGATATGCGTGCTGCCCCTTGTTATGGATAAAATGCTTGAGTTTCTTATCGTTACATGTCCATTTTCTGTCCTTAGATATAGCTTCTAGTCATTAATAACCTGTTGCATTTGTACTTGCTCCTCAGAAATTCATTCATGCGCTTTCTCCTACTCCAGCATCTACAATGTCTGCTATTGAGATTAGGGCGAAGTCGACGACCACTACCTTATCTCCATACACATATGAGGAGAAAACAGCTCATTCAATAGAAGCTGGAAAGAGGTCTAGCGATAGTATTTCTGATTCACAGTACTGGAGATACGATGTCCCACAAAAAAGGCAGAAACATGGAGATGGTAATAGGCTGTGTTTTAAGTTTGTATCATCTGGATCTTGTCCTCGAGGGGAAAGTTGCAACTTTCAACATGACGTAGATGCAAGAGAACAATCGTTGAGAGGTGTTTGTTTCGATTTTATGAACAAAGGTAAATGTGAAAGGGGTCCAGAGTGCAAATTTAAGCACAGCTTACAGGATGAAGGTGACAGCAATTCTCAACCGGGACGTGGATCTGGAAATGCTAACAGAAACAGGTTGCTCTCCGAATTACACTTTTATGCTTATTGAGGAGGCCCAGTCAGACGTATTCAAGATGTTATGTCTTTTGGTTGTAACACTAAGTTCGATCTCACATGCAGGTCAACAGAGTGTTGGTTTTGTTTGTCAAGCCCCAAAGTAGAATCACATCTCATTATCAGCATAGGGGAGCATTACTATTGTGCCCTTGCTAAAGGCCCGCTTGTTGAAGATCACGTATTGCTAATTCCTATAGGTCATTCACCAAATACCGTTTCTCTACCCTCAGAATGTGACATTGAGCTCGATAAGTTTCAGAATGCTCTGAAGAAGTATTATAACAAACAAGGAAAGGAAGTTGTTTTCTTTGAATGGGCTTCGAAACGTACGACTCATGCTAATCTTCAGGTAAGATCTGTGTTGCAAATGTTTATGTGAGAATATTTTTGGGTGAAATACTTACCCCATCGTTCTTTTGTATAGGTCGTTCCTGTTCCTTCAGCCAAAGCAGCTGCCCTTAAAAATATATTTAACTTAGCTGCTGAAAGGCAGGGGTTCAAGTTCACAACCATGAAATGTAAAAACCCATTTTTATTGTGCTCAATCGGCATGGAACTTTTCAAGTATACTTTTAGAGAAGCTTTCAATATTCCTTTCCTTCGACTGTATCTTTAACTGATGCTTCTCTTCGTTGCAGCCAGTAACAATTATGATGGGAGAACATTGTTAGGGGAACAGTTCGACAGAAATTTTAGTTTCTTCTATGTTCAGCTCCCTGATGGTACAATCCTATCACATTCGATTGAAGAGAATGAGAACTTCTTACCCCAATTTGGACGCCAGGTAAGGACATAGTTCAACCGATTGTTTATAATCTGCCAATTTGTTTCCTGACATTCAGAAGGTTGAACTCCAATGACAAATGATTTAATTTGCAGGTTATGGCAGGTTTGTTGAAGAAGGCCGACAGGGATGATTGGAAGAATTGTACAGATAGCAAAGAAGAGGAAACCAAGATGGTGGAAGATTTCAAGAGTGGATTTGGAGAATTCGATCCAAATAAGTAATTTCTCTCAGAGGGTAGTAAACACTGAGGGTCATAAACTTGTGACATGATGTGATATCAAACGTACTTTTGCACATCTCTGTCTACGGTTGAGGTCCCTCCTAATTCTTGCAATTCTGAGAACCAAATCCAATGTTGCTCCGTATAGGTCATTTTTTCCGTCACTTTGAAGTGGATAGCTACGACTTTTGGACGACAATTAACCGCAGATGCTCTCAAATACTTCCTAAACCGAACAACTTGTCAGTGGCTCATTCTCTCTGCAACAAGTGAGATCAAGAGGTGGCCTTCAAAGATGAGATATAGTCCAGTAAGTTAAACTCAACTGCTGATTGATGCCGATTTTTGTTTATCTGTTTTTTATTTATTTTTGGATTCGGAATATGAGTTGTCTGTTATGAATCCGGCATTTTAATTTTCTGCTATCTTCACCGCATTAGGCGCCGTAAATGTGAAATCACATGCTTTGATTAGCTGTTTTCAGTTTTGTGGCAATAGAAACTCAATAATTGCACACCACCTTGCAGCCAGGCTTTTCTTTATCGTGTTTTTCGGTTTATGTCTACCGAGTGGTGCAATTATACAAAGTATATGTTGGAATGTGATCAATAATACATAGTATATGCGTCTACTACTTGGTACAATGATTGGTTTTATGCTTACGATAGAAGGGGCAAAGGGTCAGTCTCAGGGTCCAGAGAAATTATAACGATCTCTGTTTGCCGTTGAAGAGCTTGTTGAGTGGGACTCAAGTTTGGTAGGATTTATTAGGACTAGTTGGGAGCCTACTAGAGTGGGCGACGAATATTCATAGGGAATGATGTGTCTTTTCAGCCTTTAGCAAAGTTGCAGCCTCCAAAAGAAACAAAGCAATATTGAAACAAATAGTTGAAACCCTACGGAACGAGAAAGAACTTGTATGACATGGGTATATTGGTTTGGTGCTGACATTCCGTACTAATGATACATGAGTGTGTGGGTTTCTTTTCATATGACTTTTTGGGACGAGACGTCACGATGACAATTATGCATGTGCCAATGAGAGCAACTTGCATGCAACGAGTTTAACGACAGAGTTACGTTTACGTCAAGTAATTCATATCATGTGGTAAAAAAAATCTTATGCATGACAATACATTAATGGATTGAGACGAGAAAAAACATTTCCTATGAGATGTCATGTGGGTTGTATGTAAATAAATAGCCCGAAGTTTCTTTAGTCCCAAATCCCAAGTACCAACCTTATTTGTTCTTGTTGCAACACGTGATGCAAGAGTGAATTGTCATGGTCGGAAGAAAAGGCTTGGCCCACAAGCTCTCTAATTTGATGGATCGTGATCCACGTGTCCAAAGCATGCGTGCGGACTGAGAAATTCGGATCATTTAATTTAAATCTTACGGTCTTCATTAGTCTATCTAATTGGCTCACTTTATAAAAATTCAAAATACATGAACGGTTCAAATTTCTTTTTCTATTGAACGGTTTGAATACCTCGGTGTGCGAACTTCGTGCTCAGAGATATGGTCTACATCTCAATGCTAATTGGATGGTTATAAAGAAGCTTTGTGGCAGAACAGTCACGTTGCCTTTGCTTTTTAGGTCGTGAAGAAAATACGACAGGCCAGTACTCGAACAAAGATGGAGTCACAGACAAGAAAACTATTGGATCACAAGGTTTCTCTAACTGAGTAGTGAAATCATTATGATAACGAAAACCCAATTTTGAACTTTCGATCATTATGCAGGGCTTGTACTTTCGAAAAATTTACCAACAACGGAGATGTCACAATAAATCACGTTTTGTCAAGTATTTATACTTTCTACACACTAGTGCGAGACTGACTTGAAATATAGCTACAGTAAAAAGAGTAGGAGGGACCAAAGTGAAAAAGAAAATGCAGAAATGTGTTTGGAACAGTTTTTGGATGCCGATATAGATTTCGAGTGGTCCACTATATACTCATCCATCGTGTGGGGTGGGGGTTTCAGTGGCTTGTCTTATATGCCACACGGCCATTATCTTTTGTTTCTCTCATTAATTCGATGATAATAACGGTAATGGATTTCACAAATAAATAAATAAACTTCGAAAGAAAAAGACTAATATTTGTTTCATGAAAACCCTTGGATATTAAATTATGTGGTTGATGCCAAAGAACAACTGAACAAGTTCATGATGCCTGAACAAGTTCCAAGTAGGGAGAAAAAAGAGAATTTGTGCGTCCACTAGTTAGGCAATATGTGCTTGCTTTGATCCTTTTCATTTTCATTGGTTTATTTTACGACGGGTTTATTAATCTATAATTGAGCAAGAATATGCATGTGATTCAACATTCTAATAGATAAGTATTGGGTTTCTATCAATGCGTCTCATGTTCTAAATTTTCAATTTGCTTATATTATTGTAATAGTTTCGAGTTATCTTGTATCGTACCCTTAATAATAGTACATTAAAGAAAAAAATTGAACGGCAGTGAGTTGCACATGGAATAAATTTGATGGATACGGAGTTAAAAATTCGTTTCTATGGAAATTGTTATTCTATTAAATAAAATCGAAGTATGAATGATACTGATTGTGTGTCGGCATCGTTAGATGCATGTTCTCTACAAATATTGCATCATCAACAAACTAGTCAACATAGTTGCATGATCAGTGGGGAACCCATTAACCACCACGAGGTTTGGATAAACTAGTCAACAAACTTGGCAATATTTGAATTTTGTGGCTCATTTTGTTTTGTATTTTCATCACAAGAAAATCATGGGAAATTGATTGAACTCATTAATCTACGAAGTTTAATTGTTGAAATAATCAAAATTTGAACTATCACATGGTGGTTCAATGCTGGAGACGAATTTTAATTTTGTATTTCAACAGCACGTCTTGAGTTTGACTCTTGTCACTTGTGAATCACGCTATGGTGGCCATATGATGCTTAAATGTTGTTGTAAGTCTTCCTGAGTCTTTGGCCCTTAAAAAGGTGGATTGTCGTAGTGAAGCTACCAACTGGTCCCTTTTTATTTAAAAAATAACCTAATCCAAATTTGACCACACATTGACTAAATTTTAGAAAGTGATCCATTCGTGCAAAACCTAATTTTTAAATTGGTCACTACCGAATTCCCTCAAATTATATGTTTATGATTTTCCAAGATTTCATTTGTTGCATTTTTATTGATAAACTGAGATTCTAAACTAATTTATATGGAGGAAGATTTGAACTCATGTTCAATTCAAATGAGTAAACACACTTCTGTAATTCATTATCGTAACCCACATTTTCTCCATCTGATGTATGTTGTCCACAAAATAGAAATTTTTTTCTTCCCTTGATTAATATTTAATGTTTATAATGGACTAATTAGCCATGAATGACCCAAAAAAAAGGAAATTAGGTATGAATGGATTAGCATATCCTATCAATAGATGCTTCTGTTTAACAAAGTAATGGAAGCAGCCATTCAAGAAGAGACACAATGTTTCATAAAAGTCTTCAAGTTTGTTTTTGAAAGTCAAGGGTTAACAGTATGGACCCCATGAGAAAATTTTTTCAGGGAGTTTTATCAAAACATTTCCGGTATTATTCACTTTTAACGAAAAACCACATTTATACTTTTCTCTGGTACTATTCACTAGGGGTGGAATTTTTTGCCAAATTATCATACCAAATGAATTACCAACCGTACCATACCAAAGTTGTGTCAAAAAATTTGTACCATTGGTAATGGTACGGTATTTGTACCGTACCATACATTTTTTGTACGGTAATGGTATTCAAAACCATTACCAGTGGTATACCGTATTGTACCACTACTATTAATATTATATCATTTATTCATTCATTTATATATAATTAGGTATTATTATCATGATATATGCACTTTATATTTTTTTCCTAGTCATTTATCCAATCATTTCACCCTCTAACCCCTACTTTCCTAATAAAAAAACCTAAGCCTTCTTGCGCTGCTACTCTTCATCTTTTCACTCATCTAGCCACTGACTTCATCTTTGTTGCTCCAGTTCTGGCGACTCTCTCTATCCGGAGTTCATCTCATCTTCTCCTTCATCAAATTAGGATGTCTTTCTTCCTGGCTTCGTCTATCAAGTTAATTTTTGTACAATTTTAAAGAATATAGAGATGGAATTTAGGAATCTTTGTACATTTTTTTTAGGGATATTGGGTTCTTTCAGCAATTATTCCATCTATTTACTTCCTATTTCTTAAATGAATCTCTATAAAATTCTCATAATTAAATAAAAAAAATTTAGAAACCCAAAGGGAGTGGTCAAAACACGTTTGGACCTTAAATAGGGTTAAAAAAATCAAATTTTGGCCCAAAACAAAGTGATAATTACCATTACTATACCACGTCAACCGAACTATTTGACATGCCGAAATTCGGTATACTGAAAGTTTGGCACGGTAATGGTAATGGATTTTGTCATACCAAAATTTTGGTATGGTAATTGGTACATGAATTTTGGTACGGTAATCGTACCAATACCACCCCTACTATTCACTATACTTTTAAAAAAAACTTTTCATTAAAAGGAAGTTTTTTTTGGACTTTTCGTTAGTTTTTTTTTTTTTTTTTTTTAAATGTGTCGGGAGCAGCCACTAGTACTACAGTCTAGTGGTATTTCTCTTCATTGATAAGTCAAATCTCGCCAAAGGCGAATTTGCACCAATTTATTGCTAACCCATTGTGAGGCTAAGGTCACCCCCTCCCTTTAGTGTAGATAATATCGATTGTTCAAAAAAAAAAAAGTGCCAGGAGCACAGCCTAGTACACCAAGCGATTAGTTGAAACTTTTTTTTTTAAAAACGTTTCAAACCATTTGTATTATTACAGTTAATATATTGAACCATGTTTTCTGCACACTGAAAAATCTTTCGGACCCCATAAATAAATACTCAATTCAACCCTTTTAAGAAGGATTAAATGGCTTCTCATAAATTGCAGTATATGTTAGGAACCTCACCAAACAAAAATAAATTCACTTGGAAACATATTTTTTATGATTTTCATTTTTTCAGTTCAAGAATTGCATTTGGTGAAGTTATGAATCCGACGTTTAAGAATTTTCGATGTGATCGTCACACTCAAAAACTGTACGATTAGTCCATGATCGTATATGCAACTAACAAAAACTGCTTTGTTTCTTTTCACTTTGCAGCCCACCAAAGAAAAAGAAAGAAGAAAGGCTTCTACTTCAATCCATCAAATATGTACCGATCAAAAAGATATTTACTTTCTATCTTATGAGGATGCTGATTGCTAAACCATACACTTGTAGAATATATAATGCATGGTCTTTTAAAATGCACTAAAATAAGGTTTGAAATTTGAAATATCTAAATCACAAAAGGAGGCTGACGTGTCAAACCCTGGTTTTGACACCTCACACCCAAAAGACTATATACTCCGCATAATCTCGGGTACAACTAGTGTTTAAAATATCTGTATCAGTGAAAATATTAATAAACAAATTGTAGAAATATCGATAACGATATCAATGCCGTTGAAGGAAAAGATCAAAATTTGTTCATAAACGTGAAAATTTAAAACAAAATTTAAGGGGATACTAAACATTAGTTTAGACGAAAAATATAAGATTTTCTCTAATACTTAATCGAGATGTAAAAAATATCGACAAAATCTGTCGAGTACAGTTGAAATTTAAGTGTTTCTCCAACATGTGGTGAAGTCTCTTTCCATTCCTTTCTCTGATTTTTCAATAATTTCGTGAAAATATCAAATCATACAGAAAAATTTCAAACGGGGACCGCAACTTGGTGTATTTTTCTTCGGCTTTCCTCTCGCAATACCACTCAATTGCATCTAAATTTCTCTCCTTCGTCAGTTGAAGTCCACTATCCCTGGCCAACCAACAGGAAAAACAGCCAACCAAAGAAGAAACTGAAAGTCGAGTAAAAACCCATTAAAATCAAGGTCCCAAGAATTTCAACCCCAAATAGAAGTATTGTACTTTAAACAATCTAACCCTTCCCCACTATAAAATATCAACCACCAAGAACTCCCTCGAACTCGTCCCTTTCTCTCTCTACCCCACTCAAAAACCTCTCCCTCCCTCTCTCTCTCTCTCTCTCACTCTCAAAATCTGTCACTTCAGCACTGTAAGTTTGCTGTGTGCGTGTACATAAGCTACAAAAATTTTGATTTTCTGGTTAATTTCCAAATTTCCCAGTTGGGTTTTGCAACTCATGTCTGTTGAAAAGTTTCTCTCTTTCATGGACCTCCCTGAGCTCTGCAAATTCCAGAGCTTTTGTTCTCAGAAAGCTAGAGTTTTGCTTCTCCTAGCTGTTTTCACCAAACCCTTTTCTGGGTTGCCTTCTCATTGCTTTGCTCTCACTGCTTGTGGGAATTTTTTAAACCAATAAAATCACCCCTTTTAATTTTGCTTCAAGTTACAACTCAATTAATAATTTAATACAGTGGTTAATTTATTAATTTAATCATTGTTACTGTTACTTTTATTATTTTATTGCTCTCTAATTAGTAGTTACTTCCTACTCTGGAGGAGTTTTTTGGGTGCGGAGATTTTTGAGATTTGGTGATGATGCCAGCCATTCTTCAGCTGGTTAATCTCTTTGTCATTGGGTTAGCTTTAGCTTTTGCTTTTGCTCTCCAAGGATCTGCAGGTAAATTTTTAATCTTTGCAAATCTCTGTTGAAGTTTTGATGTTTCACAATTCACATAAACATTGTTAGGAATTTAGAACGAACTGTTGGATTAAGTTGTTAATTCTGATATGATTCAGAGGATTTAGTGATTAAGCAACATTGTAGTAATCTGAGTGTGTGAAATTTTCGTGTCGGTATTGTTTGTGATCAAGTTCTGCAATCACATTTCTGTGGGAATGGTCCGAATGGATATATGAAGTATGCTAGGAAGTGACTAAATGAATCGAATTTCGGCATGTTCTTTGATCTGAGCATGTTCATGTCTTGTTGAATTGTCTTCTGAATACTGCCCGAGTGTAAATTTATGACCGGAGCTCACAGCTAGTGGGTCTTCTAGTGCATGGTGATGGCCGGAAATTGTAATGCTATGTTTTTGAAATGACTGTGGTGAGAAGTTCGGCTGTTTAGCAAATCCTAGTTCCGGTTTCATCTTGATCTGGGAAATGCCTTACCATATGTTTCATTTGATGAAACGCTGTTCCAAGTCTAAATCGTACTGCAACTATGAAGTATAATACTTTTGGTAATAAGAACATATAATATAAAAGGGCTTTTAAGATATCAGATTTCCATTGCTTGCTTTAGTTTTCTTCTTCTAAGCAACAGCATATGCCTTCTCTCAGGGTTAAATATATCACCATCACCAGAACCTCTCTCCGTGAATCCTCCCGTTGAAACAGCACCCCCTCCTCTCACTGACAGAAGGTCGTTCACAAGCAATGTACCAATCCCCGCATTACAGCCAAATGGTAAGTCCCATAGCTCTGCTGTTATAGATTAGAAGTTAAGATCATCTGGTTAAACTCCTAATTTGACATGCCAGGGTCCAATTTGCACCCACCGCCTGCAATGCCCCCTCTTCTGTCCGCCACACTGCCCCCAAATAGTGCTCCTCCACCACCAAGTGTTGAAGGTCAAGTCCCATTTATGCCACCAAAAACTGCTCCTCCACCACTAAGTACTGAAGTTCATGTACCGACTGCGCCGCCAAATAATGTTCCTCCACCAAGTGTTGAAAGTCAAGTACCGTCTGTGCCACCAAAGGGTGCTCCTCCTCCACTAAGTATTGTGGTTCCTGTACCGTCTACGCTGCCAAATAATGCTCCTCCACCACCAAGTGTTGAAGGTCATGCACTATCTGTGCCACCAACAAATTCTCCTCCACCACCAAGTGTTGAAGGTCATGTACCGCCTACGCCACAAGTTAATGTTCCTCCACCACTGAGCATTGAAGTTCATGTACCTACTGCACCACCAAATAATGCTCCTTCACCACCAAGTGTTGAAGGCCATCTACCGCCTATGCCACCAAAAACTGCTCCTCCACCACCAAGTGTTGGAGGTCATGTACCATCTTTGCCACCTCCTAATTCTCCTCCACCAGCAAGTGTTGAAGGCCATGTACCGCCTATGCCACCAAAAATTGCTCCTCCACCACTAAGCACTGAAGTTCATGTACCGTCAGCTCCGGCAACTAATGCTCCTCCACCACCAAGTGTCGAAAATCAAGTACCGTCTCTGCCACCAAAAGGTGCTCCTCCACCACTAAGGATGGAAGTTCATGTACCATCTACGCTACCAAATAATGCTCCTCCACCACCAAGTGTTGAAGGTCATGTACCGTCTGTGCCACCAACTAATTCTCCTCCACCACCAAGTGTTGAAGGTCATGTACCGCCTAAGCCACCAATTAACGTTCCTCCTCCACTAAGCATTGAAGTTCATGTACCTTCTGCACCACCAAATAATGCTCCTCCACCACCAAGTGTTGGAGGTCATGTACCATCTATGCCACCTCCTAATTCTCCTCCACCAGCAAGTGATGAAGGCCATGTACCACCTATGCCACCAAAAACTGCTCCTCCACCACTAAGTACTGAAGTTCATGTACCGTTAGCGCCAGCAACTAATGCTCCTCCACCACCAAGTGTTGAAAGTCAAGTACCGTCGGTGCCACCAAAAGATACTCCTCCACTACCAAGTGTTGAAGGTTATGTACCATCTTTGCCACCAGCTAATTCTCCTCCATCACCAAGTGTTGAAGGTCGTGTACCGCCTACGCCACCAATTAATGTTCCTCCACCACTAAGCATTGAAGTTCATGTACCTACTACACCACCAAATAACGCTCCTCCGCCACCAAGTGTTGAAGGTCATGTACCATCTATGCCACCAACTAATTCTCCTCCACCTGCAAGTGTTGAAGGCCATGTACCGCCTATGCCACCAAAAACTGCTTCTCCACCACTAAGTACTGAACATGTACCGTCAGAGCCACCAAATAATGCTCCTCCACCACCAAGTGTTGAAAGTCAAGTACCGCCTTTGCGACCAAAAGATGCTTCTCCTCCACCACCAAGTGTTGAAAGTCAAGCACCGTCGGTGCCACCAAAAGATGCTCCTCCACTACCAAGTGTTGAAGGTCATGTACCATCTTTGCCACCAGCTAATTCTCCTCCATCACCAAGTGTTGAAGGTCGTGTACCGCCTACGCCACCAATTAAAGTTCCTCCACCACTAAGCATTGAAGTTCATGTACCTACTGCACCACCAAATAATGATCCTCCGCCACCAAGTGTTGAAGGCCATGTACGATCTATGCCACCGACTAATTCTCCTCCACCACCAAGTGTTGAAGGCCATGTACCGCCTATGCCACCAAAAACTGCTTCTCCACCACCAAGTACTGAACATGTACCGTCAGAGCCACCAAATAATGCTCCTGCACCACCAAGTGTTGAAAGTCAAGTACCGTCTTTGCCACCAAAAGATGCTTCTCCTCCACCACCAAGTGTTGAAAGTCAAGCACCGTCGGTGCCACCAAAAGATGCTCCTCCACTACCAAGTGTTGAAGGTCATGTACCATCTCTGCCACCAGCTAATTCTCGTCCACCACCAAGTGTTGAAGGTCATGTACCGCCCACACCACCAATTAATGTTCCTCCACCATTAAGCATTGAAGTTCATGCACCTACTGCACCACCAAATAATGCTCCTCCACCACCAAATGTTGAAGGTCATGTACCATCTATGCCACCAACTAATTCTCCTCCACCTGCAAGTGTTGAAGGCCATGTACCGCCTATGCCACCAAATAATGCTCCTCCACCACTAAGCATTGAAGTTCATGTACCTTCTGCACCACCAAATAATGCTCCACCGCCAAGTGTCGAAGGCCATGCACTGCCTATGCCACCAAATAATGCTCCTCCACCATTAAGTATTGAAGTTCATGTGCCGTCTGCACCACCAAATACTGCTCCTCCACCACCAAGTGTTGAAGGTCATGTACCGTCTATGCCGCCAACTAATGCTCATCCCCCGCCAATTGTTGAAGGTCATGTACCGTCTATGCCACCAACTGCTTCTCAAACAAAGGCACCAGTTAATAAGAGTCCTATCTCAGTGCCAGTTGCTCCAGGTAGATTAAAGCCCTAGAGCTGTTTCTGTGATGATTTTTCTGTTAAATTGGTTCCAACCAAATGTTTTCTGTATCACATTGTCCAGTACCCGTTGAAACACCACCCGGGAATTTGCCACAAATTTCACCGGCCATCCATTCAAGTACACCAGAAACTTCACCATTTGCTCCTCAAAGACATGCGCCAGACAATAAGGCTCCCATACCAGAACCAATTGCTCCAGGTAGATGTAGCATTTTGTTATTACATTATTAGTTTTCAGATGCTGGTTATAAGCAGTATCTTGTCTATTTATTTATTTATTTTTCAAAATACAACACGTATTTCATCTTTCCGGAGGGTATTGGGACTAAATCCACCTGTAGTCCATCTGATCACACCAAATATAGCACCACCTACATTACCTGGTGCGCCTTCCACCCCCACCCCCTTTTTTCTCCTTAAACGATCACATATAAACTTTACATTGTACAAACTAGTGAAAATGACCCATTTGTTTTTCTCTGAAAAGCAGTACCAGTTGCATCACCAACAAGCAATTTTCCACAAAACCCGCCATCCATTCACCCAGTTACACCTGGAGAATCTCCATCTACATTTCCTGGTACTGCTTCAGAAAAATCGTAGTATAAAGTCATAGTTTTAATGTTCACACTGTGATACCTAATTGCATCAGTTTAATACCTCATTGAATCGTTGTTTTTTAGCAGTTCAAAATAATTTTCTAACCATTGTAACAGTTGACTGACCCCTAATATGAGGTTGCAGATCCTGAAGTCTCTCCTGCATCATCTGCTCCACCCAGCATCAACGGGAAAAGGAGTCATTTTCCAGTTCTTGCACCACCATATGAAGCTCCCAAGCCATCACTACCCGTGGGTCATACCCCAGCTGAAGGTATAGAAAAACTGCATATTCCATATTTTTCTCTGCTTGAAAGTTTGTGTTGTCAAAGTTTTGATTCTACATATTGTTTTCTGCTGTAGCTCCTTCCGTCCGCAAACCTGTGGTTTCATCTCCTCCCCCGAGCATTAACTGGAAAAGGGGTCGAATACCAGTTGTTGCACCATCATACGACACTCCCAAACCATCACCACCCATGGGCCATACCCCAGCTAAAGGTATAAAAAAAATCACGTGTTTCATATTGTTTGCTACTTGAAAGTTATGTTGTCAGGTTTGTAAGTCTAGGTTCTATTTTCTTCTTTAGCTCCTGCTGTCCACAAACCTGTGAGACATTATAAACTTGCTCCTGCACCGTCTATTTCATCCCCTGAACCACCTTTTGATAAAGGGCAACATTCTCCTGCATCTTCACCTTCAATGACTTTCCATAAGAATCATCAAGCGCCATCATATCTGGTTTCTCCTCCCACTCCAGAACAGCCAGGTTTCATGTTTCACCTGAACTACATGTGCTAAGTCACACTTATGAAAATGTTATTACACAGCTTATCATGTTCTTTTGACATTATTAAATTATCATTTCAATACTTAATACAGGCCCAGTGATGCCACCGGTATCATTTCAAACAGGCAGGCAAAGACACTATGCTCCGCCACCCCTAAATCCAGGTACTAAAGCATTGAACTTTGGTGTTTTATTTCATCTCTCACCTGAGAAATGGACCAAACTTTGGTGTTCAAAGCTAACACAATTTCTACACGTCAGCGTCTTCAGTCTCTCCATCTCGTTTGCCTGATGCTCCATCAGTGAGCCATTTTTCGCCTGCTCCTTCTCCATCTTTAAAAGGACCAACTCACGAAACCAAATGTAAGAAATAATCTTGCCTCTGGTTCTCTGTGATGATTTTATTTCTGAACTTACTTTTTTATCTAATTGTCTACTCAATACCTTACCCAATAATTACATGTTTGGAATAATAAGTGCGCCCTAAGATTTCTCCATCTGGAGCTCCAGCAAAGAGCCCAAAAGGGGCACCACCGCTGCCACTAGTTCAAGTATTCCCACCACCACCTCCCAATCAAGGTACATAAGCTAGCAATTTTCTTTACCTGTTAACTGGTGTTTCTACTCTCGTTATTGATCCTACAACATTCTTCTTCAAAGTTCATACAAAAATGTAATGCAAAGGTTCTTCCTTTTTGCAGATTGTTCGTCAACTATTTGCACCGATCCATATACAAATACCCCTCCTGGGTCACCTTGTGGCTGTGTCTTGCCTCTGCAAGTTGGACTGCGACTTAGTGTCGCACTGTATACCTTCTTTCCCTTGGTTTCAGAGCTAGCCCAGGAAATTGCTGTCGGGGTTCTTATGCAACAAAGTCAGGTCCGCATTATTGGAGCCAATGCAGCTACCCAGCAACCAGACAAGACAGTTGCCCTCATTGACCTGGTTCCCCTCGGGCAAAAGTTCGATAACACCACAGCTTTTTTGACTTCCCAGAGATTTTGGCATAAAGAAGTTGTTATAAACGCATCATACTTTGGCGACTATGAAGTACTATTTGTGCGGTATCCAGGTATGTATTTAGACTTATGCACATACATACTGTAGGTATTTGTCTCAATAATGCTTAACTTACAAACTACATATGTATAGGTTTACCCCCGTCTCCACCTTCTTTGGACATTGATGCAATGAATGCGGGGCCGTATCCTGGTAATGACAACAATGGAAGGACGACAAAGCCCCTCGGGGTTGACGTGCACAAGAGGAAGAATAAAAATGGTCTTAGTGGTGGGATAATTGCTATTATTGCTTTGTCTACCTTTGTAGCAGTTGCTTTATGCTCTGCTGCTGCTTGGGTTTTTCTGTTCAAACCTAGAGACCACTCTTCTCAACCAGCAGCAATTCCGCGGGCTACACTACCTTCTTCTGGAAAACCATCAGGTAATATGAGTCCCCAAAAGCTAATTGAATTAGGTCTTTTCTTTGTGTCTAATGGAATTAGATCAGGTGAACAGGTAGTATTGCTGGTAACTTAAGCTGATGATTTGAAGATGGGACAGTGCTTATATAACACTGTCATTTCTAATATAGATAACGTATATGTTTTGCAGGTACTGCTGGGTCGATGATGGAAAGTAGGCACAGTTCCTTGTCGTTATCATTCGGATCCAGCAGTGCACCATATACAGGATCCGCTAATACTTTCAGTGCGAGTGATATTGAGAGAGCCACTAACAACTATGATGATTCAAGAGTACTTGGGGAAGGTGGCTTTGGGCGTGTTTATAGTGGCGTTCTTGAAGACGGGACCAAGATTGCCGTCAAAGTTCTAAAAAGAGATGATCATCATGGTGGTCGGGAGTTTTTGGCTGAAGTTGAGATGCTTAGTCGTCTTCATCATCGAAATTTGGTCAAGTTGATTGGCATATGCACAGAAGTGCATAGCCGCTCCTTGGTTTATGAGCTCATTCCTAATGGCAGTGTGGAATCTCATTTACATGGTAAACACCCCCCACTTCCCCCTGCCCGGTTCATGAATTTGTTTAGCGTAGAAGGATTCTTTTTGACATAGGGCTTCTGTCCATTTTGCTTGCTGTCAGGAATTGACAAGGTCAGTGCTCCGCTTAATTGGGTGCAACGCATGAAAATAGCACTTGGGGCTGCTAGGGGGCTGGCGTATCTACACGAGGATTCCAGCCCCCGTGTCATTCACAGGGATTTCAAAACCAGCAATATTTTGCTAGAAGATGATTTTACACCGAAAGTGTCCGACTTTGGTTTGGCGCGAACTGCCATGGATGAGGAAAACAGACACATATCAACACGGGTCATGGGAACTTTTGGGTATGAAATTTCCTCTTTGCTGTATTCAGTGTCCAGATTATCTCATTGGTGACAGTTTCTGACATCTTTAAATTCCTAATGACAATATTCAGGTATGTGGCTCCAGAATATGCAATGACTGGGCATCTTCTTGTCAAGAGTGATGTATACAGCTATGGGGTTGTCCTTCTCGAACTCTTAACTGGAAGAAAACCGGTAGACATGTCACAGCCACCTGGTGAAGAAAACCTAGTTGCATGGGCCCGGCCGCTTCTCACTAGTAAAGAAGGGTTGGAAGCAATCATAGATCCAAATGTAGGATCCGAGGTCCCATTTGAAAGTATCGCCAAAGTGGCAGCTATTGCTTCGATGTGTGTACAGCCAGAGGTATCACACCGCCCTTGTATGGGCGAGGTTGTCCAGGCCTTAAAACTGGTATGCAATGAGTTTGATGAGGCGAAAGAATTTGGTTCAAAGAGTTATAGCCAAGGCGATTTGTCCATTGATGTGGCTGATGACACAAATACTACCTCAGGACAGTTGCCAGATACTTTCCAAAACCAGTATTCCATGCTGACCTATGATTCTGACCTCGAGACAGAGCGGGAAGCATCATTGTCAAATATTTGTAGTACATCAATGAGCACGGGGAGGCAAGATACCGAATCATTCAGGAGGCACTCCAGTTCAGGTCCTTTGGGAACAGGAAGGAGTAAGCAGTTCTGGGAGAGACTTAGGAGATCATCCGGGGGCAGTGTGAGCGAGCACGGGTTTATGTTCAAATTATGGCAAGGCTCCCCCCATTGAACGCTTACTTACTAGCTTAAAATGTTCGGTTTCTTGCTCGATTCCGAATTCTCAGATCACCATGCAAACAACGCGCATTTGCAGAACACTGTCAAGACAGGTCTGCTGAGCATGGGAACTCGGATACGAGCAAAGTTGTGCAGATGTGTAGATAAACGTTGAAACGGTAACTGGAGCTTAAGCATATAAGCAGGGTTCGGATCAACCTACTGAATTTTCAGAGTTGAAGCATCAAAAGTTTTGGATCATAGGCTACTTGGAGTTTTTTTTTTTTTTTTTTTTTGTGTGTGTAAATTTGTATATGATATTTGTGTATTATTCAGGGAAAGAGGACGCTCTTTGTTACCAAGAATGTACAGAACATTTTCCGTTCCAAAAAAAAAAAAAATGTACAGAACATTTCCTGCCATGAAATTAATCCATCTTTTCCCTTCACTTCCAGAGCAGTAATTATGCATTTGAACTTTTGGACAATACGTACCATTAGAATCGGTTATAAACTTTCAATTAAAAATAGAACTTTCTGGACACTGTACCGACACTAAGATCATCTCCAATAGTGACCTAAAACCTAAAAATATTTAGCCCATAAATAGCTTTTCTACTCTAATCCTTCTGGCCTAAAATTTTAGCCTCAGATTATCAAAGAATGAATCATCATCTTGAAATATATTCATTGTGGCATTCCTTCGTAAAATTTCCTTTTGCTTACCACCTAAGTATTTCTTCATCTCTGGAGTGTATTAGTCGAGGTTCTCCATTATCAAATTAATTTCGTACCTTTCTTGCTCCCTATCCCCTTGTTCCTTCATGGCCAAAAGCATTTGGGCAGATTCTTCTTGCCGACGGCACTGGTTTTCGTTCATTCTTGCCATTTCGCTAGCAAATTGTGCACGTATCAGATTTTGGGACTTCCCTTTTCTCTTTGCTTCCTTTTGCTTATCTCTACCCGGGGGCCTTGGAAAAGAAGAAGTTGGGCTCATTTGGTCGACACCTTCATTGTCGGCAAAATTCACACATTCATTGACATCATTTGGGGGTGGGGCTTCATTATGAAATAATCTTCCACATTGTTGATTCGCATCGGTTCCCCACCTCGGACAATCCTTGAGGATATTCCAAGCATGATGCAACTTAAAAGCTTGATTTTTCGGTGTAGTTCTTGTCTTGTAAATTGTCATTGCTTTGTCACCCTATGCAACAAATACATAAAAAAAAAGGACACTTTGGATGCGGTCCCTAACTATCAATATTCTTTGATTGAAACCTTGTTAGTTTTTAGTTTTTGATTGAGGTCCCTGACATTAATGTAATAATGTAAGTTACTATATTTTTTAAATTAAAAATTAAAAATTGAAATTTGTAATTGTTTATATTAATGAGATTTTAAATAAAACCCATAATTTATGGGATTAAAAATAATAAAATATAAATTATACTCTCTATTATATTGTGTGTGTGTATATACATATATGTATGGGTACATTAACCAAAATTAACAAAAAAAGTTATTGTACCAAAACATGGATGCATTCTCAAATCAATGAAAAAGAATGTACCCATATAAGTTTAAACATGGATAAAAATTTTGAAAGGATTTTATATTAAAAAAAAGGTACATTTTAAATATAACAAATTGATATATTTGAGAATGGGTACATTTAAGATTAAAAAAATTGAAAAATTATATGAATGGGTACATTTAAGATTAAAAATTGAGAATCTTTTTATATATATATATAAAAAAACTAATAGGTACAAACTTAATTTAATTTAATTTATTATTATTTTGGAAATGTTTGAATTGAAAATTAATTAGAAGTTTAATCGAGGTGTGAGTATTAAACCCTGTTGATGCACAAAATAAGCGAAGACTTTGGTACAACAGAAAGTGTCAGGTTTTGTGACCTTCGCTTGGTTGCTTCGGTCACTAGTGAGGATAAGTACGTAAATGAATAGAGACAGAGAAGCAAACACAGGATGTACGTGGTTCACCCAGATTGGCTACGTCCACGGAGTAGAGGAGTTCTTATTAGTAGTGAAGGGCTTACACAAGTACAAAGGATCAAGCTCTCAATTTAGTGAGTTCTTGTGAATGATTTAACACAAATGGCATTAGGCAATATTGTGGGGGAATGACCCCTATTTATAGAAAAACTTGTAGCTTTGTCACATTGACATGTGTCATGTTATGATTGGTTCTTGATGTCGACACGTGCTGCGCTCTGATTGGCTTCTAATCTTGACACGTGTCGAGTAGTGATTGGCCTCCTGGTCGGAGGGGAACTCTTCTGGGTCATTGACAGTATAGCGTTGGCCGGTGCTCGGTAGTTTCGGGATTGGTCAAGTATGGTACAAACAGTGCTCCCCTAAGTTCCCGAGTGAGGGAAACTCCTCGGTTGGGGACTTGCAAGATCCAATCCCTTGAGTAATCACGAAACTTCTAAGTACCGAAGTGTGGTCTGATCTTCATCTGCCCTTCTCTGGAAGTACCTTTCCTCCATCCGGGAATGGTGTACTTAGCTGATGTTGACGCACAAGGTAATGTATCAATTTCACTTAAAGCTTAGTTGTAGTTTCGGGCTTAGTCAAGTGTGATACAAACCCTATAGTAGGAGTCCCCCAAGTCGCCGAGCTAGGAGATCTGCCGAAAGAGGTGACAGACAAGGTAAGCAGTCAAACTTCCAAGTAAGCAACCCAGGATCAGAGGTTTGACTTCGGCTTCCGGTTGATTGTTCTCCTTCTCCTTGTCTCTCATTCAACTGCCAGGATAAGGAGAAGCAAATGGATAAGAGATGATATGAGATACTTTTGCTTTTGAAGAAGTAACTTTCCACAGGCTTATTCTTGAACTGTGCTGGAGGGTTTTCTGGTGCCCTTCAGAGTATAAGGCCGACTCAAAAATTTGAGGGTCAAAACAAGTCCATCAAATCTAGAGTACGTTCGACCTTGATGATATGGGATACTTTTGCTGTTGACGGAATAATGAATGTGGTATGGAAAGGTGTCGTGCTGTAGTGATCTGTTTCAGCTCACCGTTGAACCTTCTGCTTCAATCTTTTGCATGGCAGAAGTGGTGTGCAACCTTTGCATTTTAATGGTCCTTCAGAACATTCCTTCATAGTGACTCATCCATGCTTGGCAGCTTCAGTGTAAAGAGCCAATATCTGATCAACTGTCATGAGGTATTTGCCGGTGGAATTCGTGACCTTGACAGCAGTTGAGGATGAGTACTCGAGAGCAATGCTAAGTAAGCAACCAGGTAAAGGCTCCAGGCAGTCAGTTCCAAATTGGAGGTTTGATTTCAGGTTCCGACTGACTGCTCTCTTTCTCCTTGTCCTGCAGGTGTGGACAAGGACAAAGACAAAGATAGGGAGAAAGCATGATATGGGATACTCTTGCTTTCGACCCTGATGATATGAGATACTCTTGTTCTTGGTGTGGCTTATTTGCTGAGGTATTATCGGGGGGAAATAAAGCTGAGTATTTCGAGAGGTTATGTTGAGGGTGCCTTTTCGAATGCGAGAAAGGGTTGAGCATTTTTGCAGGTTTGCCTGTCCGTTGAGGAGGGAGGTCAATGTATATAGGGATTTCCCAATAACAAGTAGTAATGCTATTCCTTTACCCTTCTTGGTCACAGCAATGTAGTGGGAGCTGCCAGCTTCACGTGTTTTAATTTTGTCAGAGCACTTTGAAAAAGTGGTATGTGGTATCTGGAAAGCTGATGTTACGTGTGAAGATTACAGACAAGCTTTATCTAAGGAAATCTGGCTCTCGAAGTTCTGAGAGTTGTGCCTCTTCGGTTTTCAAACAAGCAATCCCGTCGAGGATCTGACTTTCGAGATTCGGAAAGCGGTGCTACTCCGGTTTTTGAGAAAGTAATTATGTTGGGAGTCTTTTCTCGAATGTGAGTAAAGGTTGGACGTTCTTGCCAACCTGTCTTGCCGCAAAACACGGAGGTCGACACACATAGGGACTTTCCAGTTGTCAAGCAGTGGTGTTGTTCCTTTACCCTTATGGGTAATAGTAGGGTAGCTGGAACTTCGAAATTCTCGTGCCTAAACTTTGTCAGAGATCTTTGATAAAGTTATATGTGGTACCCGAGGAGTTGATGGTGCATATGGAGAGTGGTGATTGAACAGTAAGATTCACGTGCTTTCTACTTCACCAGAAATCTTCGACAGATTGCCCGTAATTTCCGCAAAGCTGAGTGTGCATGTGACAGGTGCTGACGAGGCTGAAAAAGCAGGTGCTTCTTCGATTTCTGAGATCGGCCCTCGTGGTCTCTGAGCAGCCCAGCTTTTGAGAAAGCAAACGCCTCTTCGATTTCTGAAGCTCCGTCGAGTGCAGATTTTTATAGAGGCTGTCATTAAGTTCCACAGCACACTTGAATCTCTACCAGTAGAAGCTCATTTCTTGCACTTCTAAGATCTTGATTTGTCTGACCTCTTCCCTCTTCAACACATTTGAAAATGTCTGGACCCTCCGACCGTCGTTTTGACTTGAACCTTGGAGAAGAGACAGCCACGCCTTCTCCAGACAACATATGGCGCCCATCCTTCATATCCCCTACTGGTCCTCTTACCGTTGGGGATTCTGTGATGAAGAATGATATGACCGCTGCGGTGGTGGCCAGGAACCTTCTCACTCCCAAAGATAACAGACTACTTTCCAAACGGTCTGATGAGTTGGCTGTTAAGGACTCTCTGGCTCTTAGTGTTCAGTGTGCAGGTTCTGTGTCTAATATGGCCCAACGCCTATTTGCTAGAACCCGCCAAGTTGAATCATTGGCTGCTGAAGTGATGAGTCTCAAACATGAGATTAGAGGGCTCAAGCATGAGAATAAGCAGTTGCACCGGCTTGCCCATGACTATGCTACAAACATGAAGAGGAAGCTTGACCAGATGAAGGAATCTGATGGTAAGGTTTTACTTGATCATCAGCGGTTTGTGGGTTTGTTCCAAAGGCATTTATTGCCTTCGTCCTCTGGGGCTGTACCTGGTAATGAAGCTTCAAATGATGAACCTCCAATGCCTCATCCTTCTGGGGTTTTGTCAAGTACTGAGGCTCCGGATAACCACCCTCCGGTGCTTTCTCTTTCTGGGGCTCTACCGACTGCTGAGACTTCCCCTAAGCAACCTTTGTGAAGGCTCCCTTTTGTTTGTTTATTTTGACTCATGTATATGTACATATTTGTGACTTATCGAAAATATTAATAAATAAGCTTTGCTTCATTTCAACATATTGTGTTAAATACACCAAAGCCTTCTTCATAAAGTTCTTTGAATTTTTGCTTTTGTTGAAACCTGTATTGTTGAAGCTTTGTGAGTGAAGCATGTAGTTTGAGGTAGTGTTCCCTTAATTTCCCGAGTGAGGAAAACTTCTCGGTTGGAGACTTGAAAAATCCAAGTCACTGAGTGGTTGTGAGACTGCCGAGTATCAAGGTGCAGTAGCATATGGTGGGAGTCCCCCAAGTCTTCAGGCGAAGAGAGTTGCCGAATGAGGTGTCTAGCTAGTAGTCAATGTCATGAGTAGGAAAACTTCACTTGTTTCTTTTCGAAGTGGTAACCCAGGGCTCTTTCTTCATATATTGTTTTTTGTTATGAAGATGTGTTAGGCCCAAAGAAGTGGAGGCCTAGGCCCTTTTTTTTTTTTTTTTTTTTTTACTCCCTCCCTTTTTCTTTGGAATGTTTATACAGATATCTATAATGTGGCCTTTGTCATGATTTTGGAGGATGGGTGTAGTCGAATCCAATGAGGGGTAGGGTATGACTCATTATCATGTGCCATGATTTTGTCTTCCTTTAGCTTTTCTTTTACTTTGCTTTACCATTTTTGCTTTCCTTTAGTCTTCCTTTAGCTTTTCTTCAATATAACACCATTTTCTGTGGCTCAGATCGCAAAACCATCTTCATGAAAGTTGTTCCTTAGCTCGTGAACTACAACATATCCGAATTGGAGATCCATCGGAGCAGTACAACTCCAGAAATTCAGGTATGATGAGTGATTGTTCGTCATTTGTATATCAACCCGTTAGATTTGTTGTGAGCTTTGAAACTCTATTTTCTCTTGCTCAGATCAGCATGCTTTCTTCATTGAAGTTGTTCCTAAGCTTGTGAACTACAACATATCCAAATTTGAGATCCCTCGGAGCAGTATAACTCCAGAAATCCAGGTATGATGAATGACTGGTTATTATTTTTCTGTCAACCCGTCAGATTTGTTGTGAGCTTCGAAACTCCATTTTCTCTTGTTCAGATCGGTATGCTTTCTTCATTGAAGTTGTTCCTAATCGTCTCTTTCATAACATATCAAAAATTCAGAATGAACTAATGGGGGGTTAAATATTTCCAGATCTTCGAAACATCACAGCAGCTTCGAAATCTGCAAGAATCCGACTGTCATGTTTGGAGCTTCAACACTTTAATTTCCGTCGCTCAAACAGAAATGGTTCCTTCTTGAAAGTTGTTCATATGCTCAAGAACTATAGGGTGTCCAAAATTCAGCTCCATTGGAGAAGAGCAGAGGTTACAGAAATTTGATAGATGAAAGGAGGCGGAAGAGGGAGAGAGAGAAAAAGTCTCTTGGGTTGGATTTCTATTTTGGGGCAGATTCCAATTTTTGTAGCACCTTCATTATTGATGAATTGCTTGTACTTTTGTTCATTATGAAACTTGGGACTTTGGCTTGTTGTTGGATCTATTATAATATGTTTGGGAACATATATAAGTGAATAAATAAGAAGGAAAATTTTGGGCCCTTGTGGGTGTAAAACAAAAAATGTTTATGTTTACCCAAGTGTTTTTGTACAAGTTCAAGGGCATCTTGGGTTTTGTGAACAAAATTTGTTTATTTGGAGCAAGGTTTTGTGTTGAAGCTTTGTAGGTGAAGCTTTGGTGTTGAAGCTTTCTAGGTGAAGCTTTGATGGTGAAGCTTTGTAGATGAAGCTTTGTAGATGAAGCTTTCTAGGTGAAGCTTTGATGGTGAAGCTTTGATGGTGAAAGTATGTAGAGGGAGCTTTCTAGGTGAAGCTTTTTTAGGTGAAGCTGTGTAGGTGAAGCTTTTTTAAGTGAAGCTTTTCGGGTGAAGTTTTTTGGGTGAAGCTTTGTGGGTGAAGCTTTTTTAGGTGAAGCTGTTTGGGTGAAGCTTTTTGGAGGTGAAGTTTTTTTTGGGTGAAGCTTTTTTAGGTGAAGCTTTTTGGGTGAAACTTTTTGGATGAAGCTTTTTGGGTGAAGCTTTGTGGGTGAAGCTTTTGAGGTGAAGCTTTGTGGGTGAAGCTTTTTTAGGTGAAGCTGTTTGTGTGAAGCTTTTTGGAGGTGAAGTTTTTTTTGGGTGAAGCTTTTTTAGGTGAAGCTTTTTGGGTGAAACTTTTTGGATGAAGCTTTTTGGGTGAAGTTTTGGAGGTGAAGCTTTTCGGGTGAAGCTTTTTGGATGAAGCTGTTTTTTTTTTTTTTTTTTTTTTTTTTTTGGCGCTTGACACGGTCTTCATTTGCTTGTTTTGTAGTGACTGTGGAAGACGAATTGCTTTCTGATTGAGAAGGGTTCCGGCATCGCTTTGCACCATCTTCATGTGGGTAATATAGGAACTTCCTTATGTTTTGATCATGCATGTAGTGATAGAATTTGTTTCTTCTTATTGTAGATGTCAGAGCCTGGAAGTTCTAGTGATGAGGGCTCTTCTAGCTTTAGCTCTAAGTCTGAGTCTGCAATGTCGGAGTCTTCAGGGTCTTTGTTAGAGTCCTGTACTAGAGAAACATTGGATGATCTTCCCAATCGTCAAACTTTAGCTATTGCTAGTTCTTCCTCCATGGCGTTGGGTGAGGGGGTTGTTTTTGATGCCATACCCATAGTTCGCTCTGAGTTCACAACAGACCATCTAAAGAATAACTTGTTAAATAATGAGAAGCAGGTTGAGACGCTAAGGCAGTCATGTAATATCCCTCGTAGTGTAGGGATACGTTTGGTACATGATGAAGAATGACCTTCTGAGCCTCCCCAGGGTCATGTTATGTTCTACACCCAGATATTACTGACTTTAGGGGTGAGACTACCTTTACATCCGTGGTTGCAAAAGATGTTATCTTTGATCGGATATGCACCTGGGCAACTCAATCCTGGTTTCTGGGATACTTTGATTGGATTTTATATCATTTGGATGGAGTGTGGGTTGTGTGAGCCTTCCTTCCATCAGTGGCGTTACTGTTACAAGATGCGCCCAGCAAAATCATGCACTGGTTATGCCGAGTGTGCATGTCGGAGTGAGAGAGAGCGTATTGTGTATGGTAAGAAAAAGGCACACTACACATGGAAAAACCGTTGGTGCTTTCTGTATAATGATTGGGAGTATGATAAGGGTGTCACGCCTGAGCGACGTGTGCTTACTCACTTCCAGACTGTAGGTTGTAACGTATCAACCGTTCGTACTATTTGCTATTTGTTGTGGTCTTTTCTTGCTTCTAACACTTTGCTTCATGTAGTGACGCGGGGCACCATCCAACTGTTTGGGCAGGAGCTATCTGACATAGAGAAGGTGTTGAGGGTGCCCAAAGAGGATAGACACTTAAGCAAGCTACGACCCTTATTTCGTCGGTACGGTTTCCAACCCTTAGTTTCCGAGAGCCAGGGACGATCGAGTAAGTTGTATCCTTCATGTAAACTTAGCTCAATTCCTTACTTTATTTGGAAAGTTGTATTTCTTATTTTGATTTTCCTTATGCAGTGGAGAAGGTAAGCAAGAAAACAGGGACTAGCACCAATAAAAGGAAAGCACCAGTGTTAGTTCCTTCGGAAGACATCCTACCGCATAAGAAAATTCATAAGTTCCGAGGGGAACCATCCGTTAGACCTAAGTCCCAAGATGGGGTCCTTAAGGGGCCTGCCTTTAGGAAGACCGGAGTCGAGGCCGTTGAAAATGCTGCTGCCGTAGTTGCAGGAGAAGGGAGCCGACTGTTGCCTCCTCCTCTTACTATGGAGCACACTGTCCAGGAAAGTGATCCTGGTTCCCGCCATGAGGGGAAAGGCAAGGAAAGAGCTGGCAGTGTCCCGTGGAAGGACTTGAGGGTTGCCACGCGGCCAAAGGATTTTGGGGATATCAACAATTGCTTGGCAGGGCGTCGATTCGCCTTCGATGAGCTCGGAGAGCCCTTAGCTAAGGATGAATCGGATTGCGACCGGATGTTGAAGCTGTCTTCATATGTGAGTGTTACTTTGTCATTTCCTTACTTTTTTCTCTTTACTATCATTATTTAGGTAGTGATGATCGTCTTGCCATGCAGGTCATGGCCGAGTATCACGACAGACTGCAAAAGGTTGAGCAGTACAAGGCAAAACTGAAGGAGAATAAGCAGCTTGTGGACGAGGCCCGAAGGAATAAGGGACTTTTGACTCAGGCTCTCCAACTGAAGGACGAAACCATGGAGAGCTTGAAAAGGCGAAATGGTGAGAACCTAAGGCTTAAGAAATTGTTTGAGGCAACTAAAAAACAGTTGGAGGTGGCTACCTTGGAGGTATCCAAGGTTAGGGGAGAATTGGATGGTGCTCTAGTTGAGATTTCTGAACTGGAGAAGAGCATTCCAACTGAAAGGGAGGCTGCTGTGCAAGAATACTTAAGTTCTTCGACCTTTCACCTTGCTATTAAACCCTACTGTGCTCAAGAAGCTCGCTTTGAAAAAAGGAAATGGATGGCCGTCCTTGATCGTTATGATGATGGGAGCATTCTTCGAAAATACCACGAAGATATAGATGAGCATCATCGAAAGGGCGAGACATTTGTCCTTGCTGTTGATCCTAGCAGCGAAGATGAGTCTGATAATGAAGGTAGTGCTAATGCACAGACTCAGCATGGTGAAGAGGATCTTGGGGATGCAGAGGATGATGGTAGGACGCGGAGTGATACTGCCAGGGGTTCGGCTTCAGATGAGAATGAATAGCAGTGTCTTTACTATCTGCATGTATTCTGGATGTAGTAGTCTGATGTGTGTATAACATGTGCCCATGTTATAAGCTTGAGAGTTTTGGATTTTAGGTGTTTATGAGTGTTTGCACTATTATTAATGCATGTTTGGCTATGTATGAATAGATCTATTGTTTGGATATAAGCCCTTGTTTGGTTGTTCCTTTCTTTGTATAGTCTTGTCGACACATACTTAGATTTTGTTTCGTGTTGGATATATCTGCTTTGAGGTTTCAACACTTGAGTGTTCCATTGCTAGGAATGTAAAAGAGTGAGGGCTGAGTTGGCTAAATTACCTCTTTATTGAATTCATTGCCAAATGGCCTTCATTACATAGGATGCCGAACGGCTATAGCTCAACACTTGTACATCGTGAGTCTATTTGTAGTAGTACTTCAAGTGATCAGCGTTCCATGGATGGCCAAGGGTCTTGCCATCGGAGCTTCTAAGTGTGTAAGAGCCAGGGCGACTGATGCCAATGACTTCATACGGTCCATCCCAGTTTGGACTAAGTGTGCCTTCACTCGGGACTCTGTCGCAGAGTAATCTTTTCTTTAAGACCCAGTCTCCTATTTTGAAAGAACGAGGCTTGACCCTAGAGTCATAATAGTTGGAGATGCGCTGCTTGTAGGCGACATTCCTCAAGTGAGCTTGGTTTCTGTGTTCCTCGACTAAATCCAAGTTGAGGGTAAGTTGTTTGTCATTTTCACTTTGAATGTAGTTCTGGACTCGGAATGTTGCTTGCTCGAGCTCAACAGGGACAACCGCATCTGTGCCAAAGGCAAGTGAGAATGGAGTTTCTCCTGTTGAAGTCCGATATGAAGTGCGATATGACCAAAGAACTTGGGGTACAAATTCTGGCCAACAGCCTTTAGCTTTGTCCAAGCTGGTTTTCAAAGTGCGCTTGATTATTTTGTTGATGGCTTCAACTTGTCCATTAGACTGGGGATGAGCTGGAGAGGCAAAGCATAAGTTGATGTTGAACTTAGAGCAGAACAACTTGAACTTCTTGTTGTCAAACTGTCGCCCATTGTCAGTGACTATCGCATTGGGAATGCCGAATCTACAAAGGATGTTCTTCCACACGAAGTCTTCTATCTTTGCCTCAGTAATGGTTGCCAAGGGTTCTACTTCGGCCCACTTTGTGAAGTAGTCCACTGCAACGACTGCGTAACAGACTTTGCCCTTCCCTGCCGGCATTGGGCCGATCAAATCAAGTCCCCACTGGGCGAAGGGCCAAGGGCTGATCATAGGAGTAAGAGGCTCTGGAGGGGAATGAGGAATAGTCGCATATCGTTGACATTTGTCACATGAGCGGGATACTTTGATGGCATCCTGGTGGAGTGTTGGCCAGTAATATCCTTGGCGAAAAGTCTTGTGTGCTAGGGACCGAGATCCAGCATGATCTCCACAGACTCCCTCATGTATTTCCCGAAGGACGATTTCCGCCTCGGCAAGCGTAAGACACCTTAAGTATGGCAGGCTAAAACCTCGCTTATAGAGTTGATCATTGATGATCAGGTAGCGGGTAGACTTGTATCGAATTTGCTTAGCCTGGACTTTATCATTTGGGAGGGTGCCATGAGCAAGGAAATTATAGATCGGGGTGATCCAACTATCCCCCTGTTGTAAGTTGCATACTTCTGCGGCCATGGTGCTTGGTGTTGCCAACAGTTCGACATGAATTTTTCTTCCAATCTTGTCTTCCACAGCTGAGGCGAGGCGAGCCAGGGCGTCTGCATGACTGTTTGCCGCTCGAGGAACTTGGGTGATCTGGTAGTGGAAGTGTTTGAGCAAAAGTTGTGTTTGCGCGAGATATGCTGCCATGGAGCTGTCCTTAGCATCAAAGTTGTTGGTAACCTGGTTGACCATTAATTGGGAGTCACTGAAAATATCAATTTGTTTAACCCCGAGGTGTTTGGCCAAACGTAATCCTGCTAGAAGGGCTTCATACTCGGCCTCATTGTTTGATGCCTTGAATTTGAAACGAAGAGCATACTCCATTGCTACTTTGTCGGGCGTAGTCAAGACTAGTCCCGCTCCACAGCCCTGTTGGTTGGATGAGCCATCAACATACAGACTCCATGCTGGGGTTGTTGGTTCTATCTTCTGAGCTTCCGATGGTAATGAAGCTACTGCTTCAGGTGTATAAGCAATGTCAACAGGATATGTGAAGTCGGCGATGAAATCTGCTACTGCTTGGCCTTTTTCGGCTGGTTTTGGTTGGTAGGAGATGTCAAACTCACCCAATGCTATCGCCCATTTGATCATTCGTCCAGACGTGTCAGGACTCTGGAGTATCTGTCGAAGAGGGTGATTGGTAAGCACGATGATGACGTGTGCTTGGAAATAAGGGCGAAGTTTCCGAGCAGACATGACCAATGCTAGAGCTAATTTCTCAATGTTGGAGTATCGTGTCTCCGCATCTTGTAGGGCCTTGCTAGCGTAGTAGACGGGCCGTTCGACACCACTGTCCATTCGAATAAGAACAGAACTGACTGCTGAAGCCGAAACCGATAGATAGATGATGAGAGTGTCACCAACTTCTGGTTTGGAGAGCAGAGGGGCTTTACTCATGTACTCTTTGAGGTTCCTGAATGCCTTGGCACATTCCTCCGTCCATGTAATGTACTTCTTATTTCCCTTGAGTGCTTTGAAGAAAGGAGCACATCTGTCTGTGGCCTTAGAGATGAATCTGGTTAAGGCTGCCACCTTGCCAGTAAGGCTTTGGATGTCTTTTGAAGTTATTGGCTCTTTCATGTCGAGGATTGCTTTGATCTTTTCAGGGTTAGCTTCAATGCCTCGTTGGCTAATCATGAAGCCTAAGAATTTGCCAGAGCCCACGCCGAAGGCACATTTGTTGGGGTTCAACCTCATTCGATACCTCTTTAGAATGGTGAAAGTTTCAGATAGGTTGGTGATGTGTTGGTCAGCATGTTTGCTTTTGACTAGCATATCATCAACGTAAACTTCCATGTTCTTCCCAATTTGTTCGGCGAACATTGAATTGACCAGTCTCTGATAAGTTGCTCCTGCATTCTTTAGGCCGAAAGGCATGACTTTATAGCAATATAGTCCCCTGTCAGTAGTGAAGGCCGTGTGTTCTTGGTCTGAGGGGTTCATGAGGATTTGGTTGTATCCTGAATAAGCGTCCATAAAGCTCAAGAGCTCACACCCTGCCGTAGAGTCTATAAGCCTGTCAATAAGAGGAAGAGGGAAACTATCTTTCGGACACCCTTTGTTTAGGTCGGTGTAGTCAACACACATCCTCCACAAGACCTTTTGAAGCGAAAGACTTTCTTTGGTCAGATTTTTCCTAACAAGGACCACATTTGCTACCCATGTCGGGTAATTGACTTCGCGGACAAAGCCTATGCCTTTGAGTTTTTCAACTTCTGCTTTCATTGCCTCGTATCGTTCAGCGTCATAAGATCTTCGCTTCTGTCTCACCGGCTTGATCTTGGGGTCAATACTCAAACGATGACAGATGACATCGGGAGAGATGCCTGGCATGTCCTCGTATGACCAGGCGAAGACTTCAGTGTTCTCTTTCAAAAAAGATATCAATGCTAACCGAAGGGGTGGTGACAATGTGGTGCCAATCTTCACCATGCGATCTGGATAATCTCTTGAGATAGGTACATTCTCCAACTCTTCAGCAGGTTGGGCTTGCTGTGTGAAAGAGTCATCTCGAGGATCATCGGGTTGATTGTTGCTATCAGGAAGATCCAAGTTCGCTTCATCTAGGCTGGTCTTTGTGACTTGGTCATGTACAGACAGGGTTTCCTTGGGTCCGGGCAAGTGTTGTTGCTTAACTGAAGTGTTGTAACATGATCGTGCAGTAAGCTGATCTCCTCTTATGTAGCTGTTGCCATGGGGGGTTGGAAATTTCATCAACAGCATATGCGTGGATACCATAGCCTTGAGATCATTGATGCCTGTGCGCCCAAAGATGACATTGTATGCCGTTGGGCAGTCAACCACTAGGAAGTTAGTGGTAATGGTAGCCGTGTAAGGGCCTGTACCAATAGTAAAGGGTAAATGTATGCTCCCTAAGGGTTGCACGATATCACCGGAGAAGCTTATCAGAGGAGAAATCGAGCGATCGAGCAAGTGTTCAGCTACACTGAGTGCCCTGAAAGCTTCGGCAAACATGATATTGACCGAAGCCCCTGTGTCTACGAGGATTCGTCGAACATCAAAGTTGGCTATGTGAGCCTCCACGATCAATGGGTCGTTATGAGGGTAGATGATGCCTCTTTCTTCCTCAGGGTAGAAACATATCGGATCCCAGTTAGGCTTTTGATACTTCCCTCCCCTGATGTCTTCCACGTGAAACACTTGGTGACCAGGCCTCAGAATTCGTTCACTGTTTTTCATGGCCCTATTGGAAGATTCAGATATGGGTGTGCCGCCGCTTATGGAATATATGACATTCACCTGGCGTTGGTTACGGTTATCCCTTTGAGGGTGAAGGAGGAATTGATCAATTTTTCCTTCTCGTGCCAAAGCTTCAATACGATCATGGAGGATGATACATTTCTCGCTATCATGGCTGTTATGCTCATGGTAGCAACAAAACATGCCCGCGTTATTCGGGGGCGTGTAATCTGGGTGCCTCGGCTTTGGCTTTGGTATCAGGTGAGCTATGCTGGGGTAAATGGCCGCGCATGTGGCATTTAAGGGCGTGTATGTCTCATACCTTGGGGTATGGGGTATCTTGACGCGGGTTTGACCCACTGCATTGACTGCCTGGGGGCGAGCGTTATTGTGGCGATACCCTTGGTTATCGGGATAGTGTCCCTTACTCTTTTTACTGGAAGGAGAGTGGTGAGGATGGAAATCCTTCCTCTTGCCTTGAAATTGATATGTCTGTTGATTCGGTGAAGCATTATGCAAGGCATGGGGAGGTGCCACTGCTGTTTGGAAAGTCGAGGTCTTCTCATTTAGGTGAGTCTGGCTTCCACCTCCCACTTGTTGATAAAGGATGGTTGTAGGGGGTTTCTCCTGATATGTCTTTGCCTCGGCGGAGGCATGGTTATAAGCCTGCGCCATCACCTCAGAGTAAGTCTTCCAAGTATTGGCATTGATCATGTATTTAAAGAAACAATCACGTAGGCCTGCCGTGAAGGCTTTGAGGGCAGTCTTGTCGTCTGCCTCGGCACACCGGGAGTATTCATGGCTGAAGCGGCCAGCATACATACGTAATGACTCGTCTGGCTTCTGGCGGATAGTGTACAGGTCATCTGCAGAGTGCAAGCGATCGGTTTGGAAAATGTGTTGGGAAACAAATAGTTTCCTCAATTCCTCAAATGAGTCTACCGTCTCAGGTGTAAGACGACAATACCAATTTAGAGCTCCGCCAGAGAGGGTGGAGGGGAAGAGAAGACATCGCTCTTCGTCGGTGTGCATCCGGTAGGCCATGGTGGACTCAAAGAGGTTAAGGTGCTCAATCGGGTCCTCTTTCCCAGTATAAAGTTGCAAGCCAAACTTCTGCTTTGTCTTTGCTTGAAGGGGGGTGTTGAGGATCCTCCTTGTAAGAGGGCCAGGCCTGGGTTGGTTCCAGTCAGGTATTTCAGCCTGACGTTCAACCTTCAACTTGTTTACTTCCTCAAGAAGTTGTAGGACAAGGGGGTCCTGAGCGGAGTTATGTGCCACTGGAGCTTTCTTTCGTAAATCTCCATCTCCTCTTGGAATTAGGAAGGTTTGATCAAGGGCATGTGATTTTTCCCTGGACTCGCTGTACTGGCTTCCAGGGTATGTCTGTCGGAACACCTCTGAGTCCCTTGTACCCTCATGTCTCTCTAGGACTTGTTGCCCCTTCCCCAAGTTGGTGGCCGGCTCGGGCCGTGGCAGGGGACCGAGTCTCTTAGAAATCCTTGGGTCATTGATCTTTGAGCTTATATGGATGGAATTCTCTCGACGTTGCTTCAGGAAATCCCGACAATCGCGAAAGACGGCTTTCGATCCTTCTGCCCCTTTAGCAAATAGGTGTCTCCCTCCGCTTCTCATGGTTCGGGTCGAAGCAACTGGGTTAAGAGAAGCCTCATGTTGATTATCAAATCGAGGGGTAATTTGTTCCCTATCAGGGATATCTATGTCGAATGCATGTGACCCTCCATGTTGGAGGGCACCCAGTTGATGGTTGACTTCCACGGGGGCAACAAGCTCGCGTGTCTGAGCTTGCCTAGCTTCGTGGAGTGTCTCGAAGAGCTTCTCATATTGCTCCTGGAGGACCTCATTCCTCATTGCTATCTTGTTGTTCTGAGCTTCCAACTCATCGACTTTAGCTTGAAGAAGAACTCGTTTTCCTTCCTTCTTTCGTTGTTTCGCACTATGTGCAAGGGGGGTGTCATTCTGTGTGCTGTGGCTTCCTTCGCTTCCCATGCTGGAGAGGGATGCCTGATCAAAAGAAAGTGTACGAATGATAGAAACCAGCTTGACACAGCTGAAGAGAGTAGGAATAAGTGTCGTTTCCCACAGACGGCGCCAAATGTTGATGCACAAAATCAGCGAAGACTTTGGTACAACAGAAAGTGTCAGGTTTTGTGACCTTCGCTTGGTTGCTTCGGTCACTAGTGAGGATAAGTACGTAAATGAATAGAGACAGAGAAGCAAACACAGGATGTACGTGGTTCACCCAGATTGGCTACGTCCACGGAGTAGAGGAGTTCTTATTAGTAGTGAAGGGCTTACACAAGTACAAAGGATCAAGCTCTCAATTTAGTGAGTTCTTGTGAATGATTTAACACAAATGGCATTAGGCAATATTGTGGGGGAATGACCCCTATTTATAGAAAAACTTGTAGCTTTGTCACATTGACATGTGTCATGTTATGATTGGTTCTTGATGTCGACACGTGCTGCGCTCTGATTGGCTTCTAATCTTGACACGTGTCGAGTAGTGATTGGCCTCCTGGTCGGAGGGGAACTCTTCTGGGTCATTGACAGTATAGCGTTGGCCGGTGCTCGGTAGTTTCGGGATTGGTCAAGTATGGTACAAACAAACCCTAAATTAATTACTAATTTTTATATTAAAAAATTATATAATAAACATGTAAATTCATTATCACATTAATGCTAGGGACTTGAATCAAAATTTGAGAACTAATAAGGTCTTAGTCAATGAACAGTAAGAACTAGGGACCAGATACTAATTTTTCCTAAAAACAATTAGCTGCAAAATACTATTATGTACATGACAACTAAAATATCAACAAAGAAACTCACAATTTCTGAAGCGCCCCTTCTACTAGGCATGTCAACCATGGCTCTCTCCAAGCTTCCCTTCCACAAAGTGCACGCTTTGTTGATAATCTTCCACCGATCATAAACACCACCAACTTCCATTCGACCGGCGTTGGAGTTTTCATGGAACTTATCAACGATTTTACCCCACAAAACCTTTCTATTTTGATTGGTGCCGACGGTACCATCTTCGCTAACAAAAATCCATGCCAAACATAAAGCAATATCTTCGTTAAAGGTCCAATTGCGACCTCTAACATGCTCTTTTGCCATCTTGAAAAATTTGGAAATGAGAAGAAATGGTAGAAAGAAAAATTGGAAGAATTGTAGGAGAAAAATGAGTTTTGTGTGGATGTTACAAATACATAGGTATTTATAGAGTTTTTGGTTGAATTTTAAGTTAAATAATTTTTTAAAATTATTTTAGCCATTGGATTTAAATTTGGACTGTTAGATCTTCTTTTTTTACCGTTATATTTGATTATATTTGATCTAAGCCGTTAGATTCAATAAATATATAAATATATATAAAAAAAAATTGAACGTGGACTGTTGGATTAACCAACGGTCCAATTAAACTGGCCGTTGGATGAACAAAAGTAGCCGTTGGGCTACAGTAACCATGACAGCAGAGGGGACCAACCCACATGGGTGGGCCTTCGGCTAGAAGAAAGAGGGCGTGTGAGGCACATGAGGTGAGTTCGGTTTTGGGGTGTGGGCTTCACAGCCCACTTTTCACTCTCACATGTGGGTCCCATTTTATTTTGTAGGCTAAATTGTGGTTGGTATTTGCCTTCCTTTTAAGTTTTAAGTTTTAGGTTTGGTTTAGGTTTTGGGTTGGAGTGGGTTTTGGGGGGGGAAGGGAATTTTAGGTTATAAGTCACCATTGGAGATGGTCTAAAGGGCACTTTGTCTGTCTACTTTTAATTTTTAGTGTAAGCAGCTATATTTACGCATAATGAGCCAAAGTTTTAATACAAGAAAGTCGAAGTACATATTTTACTCGATACAAACTCTTCTTTCTTGAGGATCCACTGTAATAATGAGAAAGATTTCTGTATATATGCATAAATCGGTCGATAATATCAAAATCCGATGAATCTGCTCATGTGGACTTACTAATAGGATGCCCTAATACGTTACAAAATTTCACTTTAGCCAATGATCCAATCAAAGGATTACTCTAGCTTTTTCTGCTTCAGATGTATTAGTTCCTTTTTTTTGTTAGGCGTCATTTGAAGCCTATAATTGGAACCACTGATAACACGTTTATTCACAAAGAATATGAACTTTAATTATTCCGATTTCTCATTTTTTAGTGTTTTTCAACACATATAGGATCGAAAAGTGCAAGTTCCGACTTAAATGAAGGTCAATGTGCAAATTTTATTCAAGTTGCATGTAGAAGATGAATTAGTCTGAACAAAAAATTTTAAAACGCTAAATAATAATAAATAAATAAAAGAATGAAAACTAAAGAAAAGTTCAAAAAAAAAACTTTAATTTTAATGAAAAATTACAAATAAATGTGTAGTGAATAGTACCAGAAAAATGTAAAAATATGGTTTTTCGTTAAAAATGAACAGTACCAGAAGTATTTCGTTAAAACTCTAAACGCAGCGTTTAGGAGACCAACGGTAGTGATGGAGCCAGACCCGCCAAATCACCTACATTTGCTACCGAACACCCACACGATTGTAGCCTCCTCTGTCAAATTTGACATAGAGCCTTCCCTTCCTGTACTCTCACTCGCCAAAGTCGCTGCTTCGATCTGTAGAGATCAAGGACCGAAGCTTTCAGCAACTTCCAACTCGCCGGCTACGATGGTAAGCCAAAAGCACTTTTCCTCGCTTTTCTGCTTCTCCGTTTTCGCTTCTAACGTTTTCGATTTTGTTCTTCCGCTTTCCTTCTCAAGGCTTCGAAGGCAATTTCCAGTCCCGTGCCGGTCACGTGGTACCCGACTCTCGCCGTCGTGATGGTCTCCCTCGGCCTCCTCTTCACCGCCTCCTTCTTCATGTGAGTCCGATCCACCATTTCCAGATCTTTTTTTTCCTTAATTTTTAATTTTTCTGATTTTCCGTTTAGATCTTGTTGTCAATTTAGAAATTTTGGGTCTGCAAATTTTGTTTTCCTGCAAAAATATTATGGTAATTGATGAAAAGCAGATTAGAAATGTGAATTTCGTTTCTTGGTGTGGTTTATTTTGTTTATTTGCAATTTTCTGGGTAGCCAAACGTAAAGATTGTGTTTTGATTGAGCCTGATGAGAGTGCATTTGTTGAAATTGATGTTTACTGTGTAGAATTAGAGCCTGGGATTGCAGAAATTACGCAAAATATGAGCAACTGGCCGATTTAACCTTCAAATCGGAGTGTAAAACAAGAGTTGATGAAAATTGAAAGAGCCAAATCAATGAAAATTTACTACTTTATATCACCAGATTTGAGTATATCACCAGATTTGAGTATTGAAAAGTGAGAATTCAAAGATTGATATGTTATCGATGATCTGCGTATAAGCATATTGGCTAATAAGATCAGATTATCGGGTTTAAAAAGCCATGAGAGGAATCCGAAAGCCTGAAAGATTTCCTAGTAACCATTTGCATGTTGAGGTAGGTATATGTCAGGAAACCAAATGACTCAATTGTATGGACATGTTTGGATTTGTGAAGGCGTCACGCAAGACACTAGCTTTGGGTTGTAAATTCATAATGTAGTTTGGAAACCTATTTCGTATAATTCTTCGATGAATCAGCAGCCTGGAAATTTTTGCATACTTTTATACCCTCATGTTTCGTCTTGACTAATCGAGTAGAGATACAAGCCATTGCTCTAGGATCATCTTCTTGGTGTTTATGTAATAAGTCTATTGAGTACATTGTTGCCCCACCCGTTCGTCTTCTGAATATAGTAGTCGTTAACGGTAGTATATATTTGCTGCAGCTATGAGGCAACCATTTCCAGGAAAAACCGCAGTCTTGCGAAGGAAGTCATAACAGCAACATTCGCTTCCTTCTTTTTGGTGCGTTTGTAGTCCGAATCCTCTCTTCATCTACCGATACAGTACTAGATTGCTCCTTGTTCTGGTGTATGATTGTATCTAACATTCCAACTGTTCTCTTTGGCGTGCAGGGTTTTGGATCCTTGTTCTTGCTGCTTGCATCGGGCGTTTATGTCTGAGGCTATAAATTATGAAGTTTTGTTAAGAAAAATCAGAGATTTACATGAAGGATATGACGTTGTTAGTTAAATGCACTCTTGTGGTTCTTAAATGGGACAATTTTGATTGAACTGGTTTATGGCATGGATGTCTTGTTTTGCATAACCTGCACTCAGGTGGCCAACTCCATACCCAAAATTTGATTTTGATCTCATTTTTATGTTTAGGAAAATACAATTTTTTTTTTTTTTTTTTTACCATGCTTGTTTTGGGTAGTGATTTTCACAATCTCGAAATAGAGTTCATAAGTAGAAGGTTTTAAGTTTGAATTCCGAAGTAGAGCTTTCCGAAAATAGACAATGGAGCGGTTGCACAAGATTTTTGCATATCCACACGGCGTTCCATGTTAATGGAATCCTTCATTTTTTCTAAAATGATAAGGATATCTTCTTGATCGTTGGATTTGATTTTAATGAGATTGTGTTGTTTGAATTTTAATCTCAACCATACAATTTCATTAAAGCCAATCGAATGGTCAAGATGGTGTTCTCATTTTTTTAGAAAAATGAAGATCCCTCTTGTTAAAGCGTCTGTCATGTTAATAATATAATGTCATGTAAAGAGAATTGGAGCATGACAACGTCTTTCTGCCGAGTAACGTTCAAGTGGGAGACAAGGTGACAGAAAATGAGCTTTAGATAAGTGAGACACTACGACTATTTCAACGGGCATTTCGATAAAGAGTGTGATTTGTGCGCGTTTCGTTGGAACAATATTTGACAACTGAAAATTCAACAACCATTTTTATTTTCATCTAATCAGATTTGGACATATGTTTAATTTATGTTTATAATTTCAATTATTTGGACACATGTTTAAATTTAATTAAATAAAAACAGAAGTGGCTGCTGAATTTTCAATCGACAAGTATTGTTTGTTTCGTTGGGCATTTCAACAAGTGATTTGTGCGCGTGATTTTCACCTTCGTTTTTGTGCGCATATTTTTCACCATCGTTCACTCTCTTCATAACTGATTCTACTTTAATTGTCCGATCTAACTGTTAAAAAAACAGTAAAAAGAATAAAAACCGAGTGATAAAAATAGGATTTGGTTTCTCTGTCCTCTCACTTCCTATACACTCATATCTCCTTCTATTTGTACGATCATGATGAATTCACATCAATATTTTATATTACTATTGCTTTTTATCATATTATCTTTATAAAAAAAATTAATATGAAAAATTAACGTGGTTTAACCGTAATCGCATAAAATAGAAGGGGATGTGAATGTATAAAAATGGGAGGGCAGAGAAGCCGGTCTATAAAAATCAACTTCCTTCAATAAAAAAATCCCAGGACGCGTGTGTATCATCCACGCTAGTGGAGTGGGCTACCGGAGTGTATCTCAATGGACGGACGCAGCCAGAGACACGCAGGGAGAGCGTGAGAAAGTGAGCGACCGAGCGAACCGAGCGAGGAGAGAGAGTGTGAGAGAGTGATTATAATAAGGGTTTTGAAGTCAGAGTCTCGCAACCACCAAACTCGGCGGAGTAGCCATGGACGCTCAGTCGCAGCAGCAAGCTGGACCAGTGAAGAAGAAGGAGACTCGGGGCCGGAAGCCCAAGCCCAAGGAAGAGAAGAAGGACGACCACCAACAGCAAGCCAAGCTCAAGAAGTCGCAGCAGAACGCCACAGTCGACGACAAGTACACTCAGTGGAAGTCCCTCGTCCCCATCCTCTATGACTGGCTTGCCAACCACAACCTCGTCTGGCCCTCCCTCTCTTGCCGGTACTCTCTCTCTCTCTCTCTAACTATTCTCTCTCTAATTTCTTCTTTTTCCCCCATTTTTGGGGTTTTAGGGTTTCTAGGGTTTTGGCGCAGCCTCATGTCTCTCTGGTTTTTGTTCTGTTTTTAGGGTTTTGTGTCTGGGGGTCTGATTTTTCTTGTTTTAGGGTTTCTGAGGCAAATGGAGATTTGAAAGTCTGCATTTTTTTAATTAGCATTGTCGATCTGCTTGTGTTTTTGGTAGGTGGGGTCCTCAGCTCGAGCAAGCTACTTACAAGAATCGCCAGCGTCTCTACCTTTCCGAGCAGGCAAGCTTTGCTCATCTCAGTTTTGATTTCCCGCAGTTAGTTTTGAATATTTATGTAATTTGAAGGACAAATGTGTGCTTGGGTTTACAACTCAGAAATCATACTTGAAACGGTTAAAGTTGATGTCTTGTGCCGAAACACGAGAGTCCACCGTGGTTTTATGTTCTGTTAATAAGTTATGGTCTTTGTGGTTTGTTGACAGACCGATGGCAGTGTCCCAAATACTCTGGTTATTGCAAATTGTGAGATTGTCAAACCTAGAGTTGCCGCTGCAGAGCATATATCTCAGGTATGCGTGATTGGGTTTGACATTTTGAATGAAGGTTCACTCTTTCTGTTGACTCATTATTGAACACTTCCATCTTTCAGTTCAATGAGGAAGCCCGCTCACCATTTGTGAAGAAGTACAAGACCATCATTCATCCTGGAGAGGTATGACTGGTGCACCTGTTTATGTCTGTTTATTCACAATGAAAATTGAGCAAATGCACTTTACTTTTAGGTGGTTTGAATTTAATGGGAAATGTTTAATACTGGTGTGAGAAATGAAGAAAATACTACATTTTTGATATAAAAAACGAGGGAAAAATATTGTTACCATTTACACTTCTATTCTTTCTCTTATACAATCTGTAAAATGTCTGTTTAATTCGTTCTTCACTCATTTTGCGTATAAGCTGGTGATATTGGAAGCTTGCTTGTACTTCTTCTTGAGTAACCTTTTCATATATTTTGACAGGTAAACAGAATCAGAGAACTTCCACAGAACACTAAGATAGTGGCCACGCATACCGACAGTCCTGATGTAAGTGTTTTTTATTTTATCAAGTTGGATCACGCAGTCATGTTTCCTTTGTTTTCTATGCGTATTGTTTGTTTTTGAAGTTATAGTTACTTGGAAATTTTGTCAAATTTAGGTTCTAATTTGGGATGTCGAAGCTCAACCTAACCGTCATGCTGTCCTAGGAGCTACAACCTCGCGTCCAGATTTGGTAAACTTTTTTTCCATGTCTCTTTTCATGAATTTCTCAGTATTTCAATATTGGACCCTTTCAAGACTTGTGCGATAATGCGTCAAAGGAATGGCATTTGTCTTTGACCTTTGCTTACTTGTTCAATTGAAAAATATTGAATCTGTTTGACTATTTTCTTCTTTCAGATTTTGACTGGACATCAAGATAATGCAGAATATGCCCTTGCAATGTGTCCAACTGAGCCCTATGTGCTCTCTGGAGGTGGGCAATTTTTTGCTTCTAGTTGTACTTGGATATCAATGATGCTGTTATATAATTAACTTTGCCTAATGCACGTAGGTTTATTATGCTATAGTTTGCTCCTTCTGTTTTGAAGTTTCCTATATTTGTACTGTGGCATAGTAAGTTTATTGTGAACTCTAATGACTTTGCTGGATGTCGTTTGTTTTTAATTTGTGATTGATTTCAAGCACTCAAAGCACTAACACCATTCTTATTGTTAGAAGAAATCAGATATGTATGTTATGAAGGCCTTTTTATTTTTTTACTAAAAATAAATTTTTGTGCAGGGAAGGACAAAACAGTGGTGTTGTGGAGCATTCAGGACCATATAGCAGCCTCTACCACTGATCCAGCAGCAAACAAGTCTCCAGGATCTGGTGCATCAATCATTAAAAACTCAAGGTCTGGGGATGGTAATGATAAAGCTACCGATGGTCCTACTGTTGCTCCTCGGGGAATCTACTATGGGCATGAGGATACAGTCGAAGATGTGGCGTTTTGCCCATCTAGGTAACTTACGCTTACTCAGCCACCGACCCTTAACTAAACTATTAAAGATATGGAACCCTCATTCGTTTTACACCATAGCAGTTGCAATTTCTATACTTATGACATGGCCTTTAGTTCTTATGATATTACATCTCTACTGAAGTTCACAGGAGTTCTGTAGTGTTGGTGATGATTCTTGCCTCATATTATGGGATGCACGTGTCGGCTCTAGCCCTGCTGTGAAGGTTATGCATCTCATCCTTCTTTTTGTCTTTCCTTTATTTCTATATGACTTTGGCAATGGAGTTTGGTGAATAAATTGGTATGCATGTAGAAATTGGCTTAGTAATGTCAGTGTGCAGTGTTTATCTTTGACTATTCTGCTGTTTGAAGAGTCCTGCTTGATCATGAATATTAACAGGCCTTTTGGAGAATGCTTTTAGGGTGTTTAAATCTGCTACTTAAAGAAATTGAGTTATATTTATGTTATTTGCTATAATCACCCTTAATCTGTGGCTCTATATTTCAAAATGTACAGCCCTATTGTTCCCTCTCAACCTGTTCACATTTATGTACCTTTTTTCTTTTGACCTTGCTAAATATCTCCCATCATTAATATTGGAAGATCCCTATTCCTTTCACTCTGAATTTTTGCTTTTACTTATTGTACGTGTTGGCTGTTCTTGTTTCTGATTAGCAGGTTGAAAAGGCTCATGATGCTGATGTTCACTGTGTTGATTGGAATCCCCATAATGATAACCTTATTCTAACAGGGTATGTGCTAATGCCATGTTCCTCTCAGTTTTGTTGCTTCCTAATCCTCTGGTTTTGTTAATTATGCTTTATTGTTTGGGCTGATGAGAAGATACGATACGACACTAGTTAATAGACCAAAGTTGTTATGATTTGTATACAGGTCAGCAGATAATTCTGTACGCGTGTTTGATCGTCGGAATCTCACTTCTGATGGAGTGGGGGAACCTATATTTAAATTTGAGGGTCATACAGCAGCTGTTCTTTGTGTTCAGGTAATGATAATACTGCTGCTTTTGTTGCTACTTTCCGTTTCTAGAAATTTAGTACATCTGTTTCAAGAACTGCGTGTCTTATCTGTTGGTTGCATTTGTGTTTTCAGTGGTGTCCAGACAAATCGTCTGTCTTTGGAAGTTCTGCAGAGGATGGTCTTTTAAACATTTGGGATTATGAGAAGGTATATTGGCCTTCAGAACGTACCGTGGTTTTATTTTGTGTTAATCTAGTAATTTTCAAATTTTTTCTTGATCTATTTTTTGACATAACAAACTAAGTGTTTCCAAATAAATGGAGTTTCGGCTTTTCTATTCCTTTTCCCATAACTTCAATCAGATGGAAGTTGTTATAACTTATGAAAACATAATACGCTGCAGGTCGGTAAGGAGCGAACTCCAAAAGGCCCAACTTCTCCACCCGGCCTGTTTTTCCAGCATGCTGGGCACAGGTTCGAGGCTCTCTTTTACTAACATTATTTAAACATACTTTACGATTCCTTTTCAAACTTTTGATGTCTGGTAGAGGATCTTTTCACCCTTGATTTTCAACTTTCTGGTTTTCGGAAATTGTTTTACGTCTCACTCTTGGATTTCTATCTTTCCTGGTGTCTCTTGTATGGGCATCATGCCTGAGTCTATAATTGTGCCCATGCCACTATATAGTACTTTTTAAATATGTTCTTGTGGTCAGTAAACTGAACATGATGCTGTTTGTGTCTATATATCCATCACTGGAATATTGAGGTTAATCTTTGCATCAAATGTTGATCGGAAGTTTTGCACTGGACACGGTAGTGCTTTAGAGCCTTTATTTATCAAGTACCTTATTGCTTATAGGCTTCTAGGTCTTTTAAAGTTGTTTGCTTGAGTCTGAATGATTCTTGAAGTTATCTCTATAACATGTTAAAAATTACCTGGTAAACGGTTCTTGAAGTTTACTCATGGGAAATATGATCCCTTATTGTATCATTTGGTTGAATTGTCGGGCACTTTCTTTTCTTTTATTTTCCTTGTAGTTTGTTGTTCATGGTTTGCTTAACTTTATAACTGTATACAGGGACAAGGTTGTTGATTTTCATTGGAATGCATCTGATCCATGGACTGTTGTCAGTGTCTCTGATGACTGTGATAGTACTGGCGGAGGGGGCACATTGCAGGTATTGGAATGTTTGTTCTTGTCGTTGTTGAAAGGGTTTCATTTTTCGAGTCATAAAATCATTTCTAAGAATATTTCATAAGAGTACATGTGAAAGCTGAGGGAGCTATAATGAGAAACCATATAAGATTGAATATTACACATTACATAAGATTAAGAAAGATGTTGCTAGTTTAACATCGCGGAGAGTTTTTTCTACATGATGAATTATTCTGCTGCTAACCCCTTTTTTGAATTTTAGCATTTCGATAAGAGGTGTTTAAAAGCATTATGGAGAAAATTTGTTAGGAAGCAAATTTCCTTTAAAAAGTTGAGCTTAAACCAAATTTTACTGGTGTACCAATGATGTGTTTTACCCTTACGTCCCTCCCTTCCTCGTCTCCTACGTGAACTTTCTTCTGAAACCTTTTGTTATTGTAAAAGAAATTACGCTCGATTTGATGCAAAACTGATTTCTGAAGCTGACAATTGTCTGCAGATATGGAGAATGAGTGATCTGATCTACAGGCCCGAAGAGGAGGTTCTGGCAGAGCTTGAGAAGTTCAAGTCCCATGTTGTTTCCTGTACTTCAAAGCCTTGAGGAGTTGCGTGTTAATACGCTCTTAGGTTCCGAAGAAAAGGTTCTGCAGTAAACTTGTTGAACGTAAACCTAAGCTATTATGTTAGAGAGGTAGTATGTCTGTCGAGCTATAGATATTTGCTTATCGGATACCTATGATGCGAGGAGAAAACTCATGCTTAAACTAAGCTTTTGTTATGTATGCCGTCGTGTCGGAGTAGTATTCGGGATTAGAGATTGTCAATCTAACCGAGATGTTAGCATGGCTTAATCGTTTTACCGTGTTATCAATGAATTATTTGAATGACTTGATTATTTGGAAGGCTTAAGAGGGGCCAAAACCCCTTATGCATAAAAGTTTTGATTGTTTCCTTTGCTTGGTGAAGGTTTGAGGATTGCAAATGAGTCGGTTCTCTAATTTGCATCCCTAGGCGTGTTTAAATTCTCTTATTCGAGTTTATCGATTAGGATTAGTCAATTATGCATTTGTTTTAGATTGATGAATTGAACTCAATCAATCTAGAGATTTTTCAGTGTGCCGGACATTTTTTGTTCATCTGACCCTAGGAAAATTCTCTTTATTGGTCTCTCAATAGGCGAAGCAAAATATAACTACGCTCAATCTAGCACTAGCAATGAGGAAAAAGAGGTCTTTTGCCTTGTAGTCGCCTTTCTCTTGTTTATATCGGAAGTTGGAAATAAGGAGTTTGATATTGAAAGATAAAGTTTTAGACATAATTGGGCAGAAAGTTATGTTTCAGCTCCCCTTGAGGGGGACTTGGTAAACTACATTTTGTGTAGTGAAATTATCTATAAACAGAGGATCGACAGAAGCGAAACTCGAATCACACCATCAAGAATAGGTCCAAGCATTCCTCTTTTGGGTAGGTGAGTGGGGAAGATTAGAGCAAGCAAGGCATGAGATCTTTGCCTTCTCCTACTGACCTGTGTTTTGTGTACATTCAGAAGTTCCCAATTCTCTCTAATGCAGCGGTGAGAACGCTACAAGTTAGCCTTATGAAATAAACTTCTTTTATAGGATGTACTTTAAAATAAAAATTATAACCTAATGTATTATAACACTTAGTGTGCCGGCCTGTATTTTCAGCACACTGAAAATTTTCTCTAATCAATCGAGTTGTTTTTGGAGCTACTCTAATCAATGGCACCATGTTGTATCGAAATCGACTAATGGGTGTAAATCTCGACAGTAATTGCAGGGAAACTGTTGCCCTCCATCCAAGGTTGAGTATAAGAAGCAACTCCCAAGTCGTCGCTAGCTTTGCCACCCGAAGGATTTGAATTGTTCTTTCTCGCAACCTGACTCGTGTCGTTCCTTTCCCATATAGTAACGATTAACAAGATAAAGTCGTAAGAGAAGGAATATGACATATGAAAATGATTTGGCACGTTACGTTGCGAGATTGGATTCAAACATGGAATTCAAATAAAACTGCATCATATTAAAAACTCGGTTGTCTGATAACATAACATTTAAATTGCACGATAAACCTTTCGTACAAAGGGAATTGGGTTATTTACACCTTATGGATGTTTCCACGCATTTTCTTACCCAATGCTTTGCTTAACCAATAAGCTAAATAAACAAGGAAAGTGTTATTCATACTAATTTTTACTTATCACACATCCCATACATTCTTGTTAATGTTTGATCATTGATTTTTTCAATTCATTCGATCCAACAGACGAAAATTAAAAGAGATGTGTGAAAAGTAAAAATGAGTGTGAATAAAACTAAATGGGAGGAGGATCTAGAAATATCAAATAAATTCCATGTCCAAAAGAGCAATTTTACCTCATTAAATCGAAGGTACTAAAATCGTCTTCCTTTCTCCCCAAGCCTCCTTCCCCAACTTGGCAACGCTGCCACTAATTTCTCCGTTTCCTTCCTCACGCTACGCGCCACATCGCCACGCCTTCCAACGTAGCACAAAATCCTGTACAGAGCCCCGGCCGTTGATCCCTCCACGCAAATGAGTCTCAACGGCTGAGATCATTCCAATATCTTCACAGGATGGGGCCCACCAATGAGTCCACAAATCCATTTTCGTTTGTTTCCCTCGTTTTCGGCATGGACCCACCCGATATATACGACAATACACACCACACCAAGCACACACACACTCTCCACAGTCCTCACTGCTCTCTCTCTCTCTCTCTCTCTCTCATGGAGGACATGCGCAAGAGACCCGGAAGCGAACCGGCGGAGGAGGACGGGAGCGCCGCGAAGAAGCAGCGACATCTGGGGGCGGAGCAAGTGATAAGCGACGACTTTGAGACTGTGCCCTCCAAGGCAAAGGACGGGAAGCTCGAGGAGCTCGCGAAGCTCGTGAACAAAGACTGGCCGATCGTGCCCGCTGCAGGTGCCGCAGCGGTGACTTTCGTCGAGAACCCGTACTCGCAGCCATGGGTGTTCCAAGCGCTGCCGTCGTCATACGTCACGATCAATCTCAACGAGGAGAGCTGCGGGCCGTCGTTCTCTGACTCGGTGTCGACGGTCATGGCGAGCGTCGACCTGGGCGGCGGGTTGTACGGCATTTCGAAGGAGGTGCTGGGGTTGGAGTCTGAGAAGTGGTTGATGGAGGAGGTGGAGGAGGCTGGCGGTTTGTACGGACTTACAAAGGAGGTTGCCGATTTGGAATCTTTGAAGTTGGTAATGGCGGAGGAGAAAGAGGTGAGTGAGTTCGGCGGTACGTCTGGTGAAACAAAAGAGTTGGCTCGTGGTGGTTGGGCGGGGGTGGAGATGGACTGGGACGATGCTGCGCTGGCGAGGTTTATCGGGGAAGACGGAGACTTACCTGACGGGTAGGTTGAGTAGTTTTGGTGGGTGTATGAAGAAATGGGGTTTATGGCAATGGTGGCCATGGCAGCTGGTTGGTGGGTTTCTGCAGAGTAGGGTAGGAAATGGAAAATGTGGATAGTATAGGGACTAATTAGTAAAATTTAGGAACACACCGAGAAAATGGTGTAGGTTCTTCACAATTTAATTTATTTACTAATCAACCCTTTTATTTATTGGTTTTTCTATTTGGAGCTTATCTGTTTCGTCTTTTTCTGCATTGACTGCATTGACTGGGCAGAAGGCCAGAGTCGCAAATTTTCAAATTTCCCAAATGGCTATTTTGGTACATGCAGTGAGTCAGCACCCACCTGGTGCAGTGGGTCCCACATGCTACTTTCAAAATTTAGATTTGGATATATCTGGGTTTATTTGACCAAATTTTTTATTTGTTGATTTGGTCCTTGTGTATATCGTGCAATCTACCAAACATGTGACAGATAAATCTTGAAACAACAATAAATAAGGCATGTTTTTGTTGTTGTTGAATCATATTCGGCCCTTTATTTCATTTTTTGCATTTGGAAAACAAGGAAACCTACTTGTGATATAATATGCGTGAACGATTGGGTTGGTAATGACGATTACTGTAGAGTATCGGCACATGGTATATTATTAATTACATTGTAGAAAATTAGGAATACCAAATTTTGAAGAATGCTAGGGCTCGTTTGGAAGCGCTCAAAAGCATTTGAAGTGTTTCCTACAAAAAACACCAGTAATGTGCTTTAGGTTTCACTTGCATTGTTCGAAAAATATTTTCACCAAAAACACTTAGATATTTTAAAAGTGCTTTCAAACGTACCCTTAATGTAATTGAATTAAGGTTTACGTGTTAGGTTTAGGATATTGCAATCAAGCATGCATGACCTTGGTTCAAGTTTCAATTCACAAGCCCCAATTTGGTAATAGCAACTCTGAAAGTTTTGCTCACATGGGTTGGCTCTCTAAATCCATTAGTTGGCCCACTATGATCTTAATGCGGATAAAGTTTAATTTGGGCCTTAATAGCCCATTCATTGGGCCTCAGCTGCTCGCAGCCTTTGAAATATACGGCTTAGTAAAATCGAAACACTAATATATTTGTTCGAGATGACATATTTATAAACAATCAATACTTGACTACTCAATAAATTTCTGCTTAAAATTATCCATTGCTGATTTATAGAATTTAGTGTTTATAATCGGAACCATTTATATTATAAGTCACTCTGTAAAGATCACCTATACAAAAAAACAATTAAAGCTAAAATCGTTTAGTCATCGAATTATACATAAATAGGTGAACGGAACTTGTAAAAGCCTTGTCGACCGTCTATGCATTTGCTACAATAGATTGACTAAACGACCTTAGTTTAAATTCATTTTTTGCAGAGATGATCTTTATAAAGTGATTCATAATATAAACGAGTCTGATCATAAGTACAGAGCCTTGTAATTCGAACATGAAGAATTTTGAGTAGAAGTTTTTACTCATCCTTGAGTATCTAAGCATTGTTCTTTATAAACTACTTTATTTTTTAAGAAAAGAATTTGCATGTGATCGAATATCGTAGTGAATATGATGTTTGGGTTTTATTCATGTGTCCTTAGTTATAAACTTCCTTTAGGGAAAGACATGGCTAAAATTAAACGAAGAGGGAACCTTGTTCCATTCATTTTGGATGAACCATATCTTCTTCTTCTTTTCTTTTTCTTTTCTTTGTTCAAAATTTTCTTGGACTAGCAAGCTTGTTGAATTATTTTATTTTCCTTTGGTCTTCCTCATCATTTAAGGGTAAAAAGTTGATTTGATTAGGATAGTGTACCTATAGTGGTTGAGTAAACTATCAATAGAAAATGTTTCCAAAAAAAAAAAAAAAAAACTATCAATAGAAAAAGTGTAAGATATACAAAATGGGAGAAAGAAGATTGTAGCTAGTTAGGCACTATGAAGTTAGGCCACTTCATGCCCTAGCTAGGCACTTGAAGCTATGGCCTCGTTTGACAGTACTTTTTGAAACTTTGGTGTTTCTTGCAAGAAGCACTTGAAGTGTCTTTTCAGGTTTTGCTTGTATTTTTATTAAAGATTAGTTCTAAAAATATTTTCACCAAATGCGTTTTCAACTATTTTAAAAACACTTTCAAAAGAATCCTATATGTTTCTTTTTTCAACGGATCAAATAAGAGAAACATTACATAAATAGAAAGTACAAGCAACCCCTAAACAAGGGTACAATTTGCGACTTAAGAACACTAGTCCTAAATTATTGGGATAAGTTCTTCTTTTTCCCATTTATGGAAATATTATACGACATCGCCAAAATATCTTTATGTTATTGCACCATATACACAAATGTAGCATCGATGTAAAAAACAATGAGAAATTGAATTGAAATATTATCATTTCACGTATTTTAGTATGCGAAATAATCAATGAAATAGTAACGTCATACTCTATGTTCAAAAGTGACGAAGAAAAGACGATAAAAACAAGTGCAACCCAACAACAATAAGGCAATGATTTGAATCGATGGCCAGTTTTGTACCCGATTCCAATCCCATCATTCTCCTATATATCAATACCTCATATCAAATCATCGATGTCGTTCATAGTAAAAGTAAAGTACCAATAATGAAACACCTTTTTTCCCCACAAGTAAAATGTTCCATACTTTCTCCTTTGTTACATGCAGCAACTAGTAAGTGTCTGCTTTCCCCTCCCCATTAAGTGGTCACGTACTTTCTCCTCACGAGAAGGATTTGCGTGAAATGGATTTACTATTATGTTCGTGTATTGATTTTATAATATACGTCATGTTGAAGTTTTTCTGATATATTAGACTAGAACGTCACGTGTTGATAAATTTATTTCATTTAAGTTGTGTTCATTCTCTATCCGTGAGCGCAATCTCATATTCTTTAGAAGCAGATTGAGCTAGCTCATGAGCAACAACGCTTGCTTTCGATGTAATACATACTTGCTATCTAATTTAGAAGGCATTTTATAGAGAGTAGGATTTCTCCCCTCCCAATGCCCTCCCCTTTCCTCCTCTCCTCTCTCACTTTCTTCTTTTTCTTTTTCTGTAAAGAAGTCAACACAAAATATTAACGTGACTTAATTATGCTTACTCAAATAGGAGAGGAGAATAAAGAAGAGAAAGATTTTAGAGAAAAGAGAATCATACTCTCTTTTATTGAACAATTATAGCATATTACATAAGAAAATGTCACACCATACAATGTATATTTAATATTCTGAACTTTGACTTAACAAGATCATTAACTTTGATACGGTAAGGATCGTGCAAGTAGCTAGCTTTCTTGGGATTACTTGCTGGCTGACTGTGATGATTGCTTGCCCTCACTTGAAAGCCGCTTGAATAAATTATATTGAGAAATGGTAAGGAGATTATCTCTTAAAGTGAGATTATCTGTCACATTATAGTTAAATGTTAATATCCGTACAAACATAATAAAATATTGTACCAAAAACATGAGGTGACATAAAGTTCATAAAAAATCTGACTTTTTAAAGAATCTCCTTAACATTTCTCAATTCTAATAAGATTGTTTTTAATATTTCTCCAAGCTTATGGTTGAGCATCTTATTGCGTAGTCCGCGTTTACACCTTCGGAGGTAGTAGACTAGTTGTCATTGTTACTATTGAAAGTTTATTTTTATTATCCATTATAACCAATTTTTTATTAAAGAAAATAAAAATCTATTTCGTGGACCTAACTTAAACTTTTGAGGTTGAATAGCATCATCCAAGTGCAACTAACTTTTAGTTTACTGATAGTTGTTTTAATTTTGAATGAGATCTCAGTTTTTGTTGTCTCCGTAGGGAACTGTATGATCTTCTCCATTTTATATTGAATCAATGAAAAAAGGTCAATACTAAGGCCCCTTATAGTTTTATTTAATATTGATCCGGGATGAGCCTCAACTTCCATAGGTCCTTGGTTTGACCTCCTTGCTTTTAATAAAGTGGAGCGGAGAAATTTTCTCGTACTTGCTCGGTGTGCTCCCCTTGCATCGAGTGCCCCGCCCAGTTCATTGGCTGTTGGCCTACCAAGCACTTGCCCATAGCTCATGCTGCCTGAAAAGCGGGCGAGCACTCGACTCACACATACGAAAGCAATGCATATTTATATTGAGTCCAACATTTGATGTGAACTCGTGTCATTACAATGGATTATTTTAGGAAGTTTTAACATAACACTCCTGATACTGTTCACTTTTAACGAAAAATCACATTTATATATTTTCTTGATACTATTCACTGTACATTTAAAAATGACTTTTCATTGAAAATGAAGTTTTTTATTAACTTTTTGTTAGTTTTTTTTTTTTAATGTATATTGTCATATCGGCACTACCTTTGATGAAGATTTATGAAAAAAGTTTGGATATGCTAAAGAAAGAATTGAAATCATTGAATTATTGTGAAATGAATTGATAAAACATGTGTGATCCCATGGTATAGTGTATAATAATAATAACGTTGGGGTCACAGTAATTATTAACAAATGTCATCATGTTGCTTATGGCCACAAAGATTCGTTACCTTTATATCACAATCTCGTATACCCGTTCAGGTCACACGTTTACTACACGGTGAAGGTTAGAGAAAGGTTGAACTGTCTTTGAGTTTTTTCGATATCTAGAAGAATGAAGTGAGGTGACGAAATCACTAACTGGTCATATTTTCAAAAAAAAAAAATTCACAAGTTGACCAAAATAGACTATAGTTTAGGGTTTTCACAATAGATCCCATCAATAAAGAGAAGGGTTTATACAATCACAAACCACTCTTGCACCTCATGTTCTACAGCTTAAGTTGAAGCGATAGTTGGTTAAGAGGGCTTATCTATGCATTCGAGTGTTCAAAACTCACTTATATGTCAATATTTTATATATAATTAAAAAGTTTAGTTTGTAATATGAACATTGTATCATACTACAAGTAGGGATGGGTCCATGAGTTTGGGTAACCGTGGTTACCCGCCCATTTAAAGTTCACAGTTACAGTTACGGGTAACCGTTTAGATGAACAAACGGTTATGGGTATAACCGTTTATCCGTTAAATTTAAATGGGCGGTTATGGGTATTACTCGAGGTTATAACGGGTATCCATTGGTTATGGGTATTACCCACGGTTATAACAGGTATCCATTTACCCATTTAATTTAATATATGTAAAAAAAATTAAAACCCTAAATTTTCAATCTTTCTGCTAGACTTAGAGTCTCAAACGCTCCGTCCCCAGCTCATTTCTCCCTCTTTGCTGCCCTTTCTCTCATATTTGCAGCTCATCTATCTCTCCTCGATGCCCTCTCTTTCATCTCTGCTGCCCTCTCTCTCATCTACGCCGCTCATCTCTTTCTCATCTCCGCCACTCATCTCTCTCTCTCCTTGCCCCTCAAGGTGCGTTTTACCCTTCCGATTTCATGTGCGTTTTACCCTTCCGATTTCATACTTGTTTGATTAATTATTGATTTATTTGTTTATGAATGCTTATAAGATAGTTTTCTTGGTTTTTTTTTTTTTTTTTTTTTTTTTTTTGATAACTGAGTGTACAATGTAAACCTTCTATGATCACTTACCTCTGTTGGATTCATGCTAATTGGTGTCAGTGTTCCTAAATGGGATACTAATTCAATTTTTACATTTCTTTTGTAGGCCTCTTTTGGTGACAACGAGTCAATGAGATTTCGTGATTAAACGTGCTAAAGCATTAGTGTTCGACATGGACGGAGGGAGGTGAAGCCCAGTGGGGGCACTTGCCCTCTCTCATCCCTTTTTTTTTCATTACAAATTATTCAATTAATTATCCCCATTTTTTTTCTTTGCAGATTATTCAATTAATCATATTAAAATAGTAAAAATCCTCTTTTAGTTTTTAAATGCCCCTCCGTCTTTTATATTTTTCTCACGCACTAATGTGTAAACCTTGTTGAGTTGTATGTATATGGTTAATTAGTACAAATGAGCATTAGATTGTCAACAATTAAAAACAAAATTAGACAATAGAGTATTTTGTAATTAATTTTTTCAGTATTTGTAAAAGAACTAGCTTTGTTTATACCATATTTAGGGCTCGTATTTAGACCTCGTATAAATACTCGGGGACTTAAATGTAATTATGTGATAAAGGAAGGGGCAAATATGTAATAAGTGAGGAGTCCTTATTCTATAAAAGGACCCCTCACCCTCACAATTAGGGGAGGCCAATTCCTAAGGCTCCTCACCCCTCTCCAAGCTCTCACTCTCAGAGCTCTCTCTCTCCCTCACTTCTCAGAGAAAAACAATACAATCAGTGTGGACGTAGCCCAAACCTTGGGGTGAACCACGATACATCTTGTGTTATTTACATTTCTTGCAGATTCACGGTTGGATTTACGTTGTTCCATGACCTCCGGTTTTGTGCATCAACAAGCTTTATTTGTCCAAAAAAGGAGCTCAAATTTTTTAAGGTGCCCCTACTTAGTTAAATTTCTAGTTTCATCCTTCATATTCAAAAGTGTTTAGTTTCGGAATATTTTGGAGCTTTGAATAATCTAGTATTCAAGATAATGACTACTTTTTGTTTTTAGAAGCCTTACTTTGTAATCATATGGATTATAATTAAGGGAACTTTAATGAAAAGCTCTCGGTACTGTTCACTTTAACGAAAAACCACATTTTTACTCTAAAAAGTCAATTCTTGTACTATTCATTTTACCCTTTATTTTGTCTTTATCGTTAAAACTCAATGTTTTCAAGCCTTTTTCATTAATTTTCCTTATAATTAAAGACTTGCTTCAGTGTAGCAGAAAAATATTGTTCGTAAACTATTATTTCAATTATTGGACTTGTATGAGGACTTAATGATTAAAATAGGGAAATGTATGCTAAAATGTACTTATAACGGTGTTTAATTGTTAGAAAACGAAAATTATGACAAATGTTTTTATTTTTTTTTGTAATTTTCAAGTTACGGGTGAAAAAAGAGGTAAATGGGTAAAAAAATGATAAATAGGTTCAAAAATTGGTAAACAGGTAAATAGTTATCGTTAAATGAGTACACGATTATGAGTATGAGTATAACCGTTTATACAGTTACCCAACGGGTAAACGGTTATGTGAGTATGAATATAAACAATTATGGGTAAATAATTGCAGTTACTCGCTCTCCATAACCGTTGTTCATTCCTAGTCTACAAGTCCAACAAAAACACAATAGTTAATTAACATTCTATCTGATGGAACTAAAATGTCAAAAGAAAATACCACTCATTTTACACTTTACGAGTTATTCATTGTTGCAAGGTAAATTACACTTTAATCCGTACGTAAAAGTAACTCATTAAACCGATCAAAACCGTCAAACTGATCAGGACCGTTGAAATGCTCAGTTGGTGGGCTATCCCTCACCCGATGTGCATGTGAAGGTTGGTGAAAGGCCCCATCAAACCCTTCAAAGTTTCAGATGTTCTGGGCAAATCCCACGTCACAAATTTCACTTTTCCCCTTTGCCTCTGGTAACTTTTGGCTGAGAAAAATCAGATCCTTGTGTCCAAGCAGTAAAAAATGGCAAATCCAAAATTCATATGAGAGTGGCAGAAGAAAATCAATGATATTTTGGACATAAATGGCAGTGGCACTGAGGGATTCTAGGACTACTGGCCACAGATTTCATAAAGAAAGGAATTGGATCCTCTCCTAAGCACAAGATCATGATCCTTCTTATCTGCCCACGTGAGCTGTTGGATTTTGATCCAACGGTTACAATTATTATAATTTTTAGAGGGACTCCTAGTTTGTATCCCGTTGGATCAAAATCCAACGACTCACGTAGACTAATCAGAAAGATTCTGAGCTTGTGCTCAGGAGAGGATCCAATTCCATAAAGAAATAGTCCTTTAGGTATCAAACCATATTTCTTCTACCAGTAGACCTGCAAAAAAAGTAGAGCCCTGTCTTTATTAGGAAAACGAACATATGTCCAGTAGTAGCAGATTTATGATTCAAATTTTGGGATTTGGATCCTCGCCGGATATCCTCTTTGGGGATCATAGAGGTCAACACATGTAGATCGTTGATAAAAAATCATGCAGCCACAATTTTTTCATTTTTTATATTTTTTACATAAAACGAGGCTGCTTTACTTTTAAAAATATTAAAAACATTTAATTAGGGCCGTACGATTTTTTATCAACGGTCCAAGTGCTTTGATCCCTAGGATCCCCAGGGAGGGGATCCAGCGAGGATCCAAATCCCAAATTTTGGAGTCTGAGTATTAAAGGTTTAAGTTTTTGAGATAGAAATAGAGCATGAAATTGCAGAAAAAAAATTTAATCTATTCTTTGAGGCATTCTATTCTTTAAGTTTTCAATCCATGTTGCACATTATCAACAGATATCGATATATGCCGAACTAATTTGATGAGTGATATTGGGAGAATTTATTGAATATTGTCAAGACAAGCTGTCGAGATATGCTTAGTTGGTAAGTTATAACACTTGATAGACATAAAAAGAACCATCTTGGACTCCTTTTAGTGACCAATGTGCATCCGTACATTATGTCACAAGTTTACCATCATTGTAGAATTAAGCTTTCATATTATAATCGAATCCTATGTCATACTATTCTACTCTAATAATGTAATGTGATTCGTAATTAATTTTTTTTTTTCACAAAACAGTAATTACAATAGTGGGCTAGAACACTACTGACGAAACTCATTTCATATAAGTTATTTTATTTTAGAACAAATTAAATTTGAAAAAAAAAATTTAAAAATGTCAAGTTTTATAAGAAAAACAGTCTTCTCTCTTCTCTTTCTCTCCACTTATAAAATCCTCATCAGTAAACTCAATCTCTCACCTCACACTCTTCACACTTGTTTCTTTATTCTATCACTTCCCACCATCCTCTCTGTGTAATTCCAAAAACCCATTACTTTAATTCCAGCTGAAACAAAAATGGTGGCGAAGAAATCACGGGTTGTGATCATTGGAGCGGGAATGGCCGGCGTCACGGCGGCGAACAAGCTGTACACTGCTGCTGGGTCCAAGGACTTGTTCGAGCTCGTGGTTGTGGAAGGCGGGGAGAGAATTGGCGGCAGAATCAACACGTCGGAGTTCGGCGGTGACCGGATTGAGATGGGAGCTACCTGGATCCACGGCATTGAAGGTAGCCCGGTTCATAAAATTGCTCAGGAAATCAATGCGCTCGAGTCGGAGCAGCCGTGGGAGTGCATGGACGGGTCCTCCGACGAGCCCACCACCGTCGCCGAAGGTGGGTTGGTGCTGGAACCGGATGTGGTGGACCGCATTTCGTCTCTCTTCAAGAACTTGATGGATTATGCTCAGGGGAAGAAGGTGTTTGATGAAAGTCCTGAAATAGTGTGCAATGGCGAATTTGAATATGGTAAGCTTGGAGAAGAAGCTTCCAGGATTTGTGCAAGCAATGGCGGTGTTGGGAAGCTCAGTGTCGGCTCTTTCTTAAGGCGAGGTCTTGATGCGTATTGGGTTTTGACGAAAAACCGAGATGAGCAGGTCAATGGCAATGGAAATTGGAGCAGAAAGTTGCTGCAAGAAGCCATCTTTGCAATGCATGAGAACACCCAAAGGACGTATACATCAGCTGGTGACTTGTTAACTCTTGATTACAATGCTGAAAGTGAGTACCGGATGTTTCCCGGCGAAGAAATTACCATTGCTAAAGGGTACTTGAGCATTGTTCAATCTCTAGCCTCTGTTCTCCCACCTGGGTTGATTCAATTAGGCAAAAAGGTCACAGAAATTCAATGGCAGCCGGAAAATCACACGCACAGCGGCTATGAATCTGACACAAGGCCCGTGAAGCTCCATTTTTCTGATGGGTCAGTTTTATTAGCCAATCATGTCATTATCACAGTTTCTTTGGGGGTGCTCAAAGCTTCGATTCGCCAAGATTCTGGTATGTTCAATCCACCTCTGCCTCGTTTCAAAACCGAGGCGATTTCGAGGCTTGGATTTGGCGTTGTTAACAAGCTGTTTCTGCAACTGGGTTCCAATCATCCTCCTCTGAAGTCCCATGATTTCAGCAAGTTTCCATTTTTACAAATGGTTTTCCACAGAGCAGACTCGGAGCTCAGGAATAAAAAGATCCCATGGTGGATGAGGAAGACGGCTTCTCTCTGCCCTCTCTACCACAATTCCAACGTTCTGCTTTCTTGGTTTGCAGGGAAAGAAGCACTTGCGCTAGAAGCACTTTCAGGTGAAGAGATTATCAATGGGGTTTCACAAACGGTCTCCAGCTTCCTATCACACACATCACACTCCCATGAATCGTGCAATGGGAACGGGAATCCAGAGGGGAATTCAGTACAATTTTCCAAGGTTTTGAAGAGTCAATGGGCTAGTGATCCTCTGTTTCTGGGATCATACTCATATGTAGCAGTTGGATCAAGCGGTGAGGATTTGGACAGCATGGCAGAGCCATTGCCATCTGATGATTCTGGCAGTGCCACTAGTTCTTCACCTCCTCCACTTCAAATTTTATTTGCAGGGGAGGCTACACACAGAACCCATTACTCTACAACCCATGGAGCTTACTTGAGTGGCCTCAGGGAAGCCAATAGGCTTCTCCAACATTACCAACATGTTGGGGTTTAGAACAATTATTAGTAGGATTTCTATCTATTTTTGGAACATTTATTTCTATGAAATATTAATTATTTTTCAATTTTCATGTTGAACATCTTCGCTTCTCTTTCTTTAAAGTATGGCATCAAATCAATTGGACAAGTCACTTTCAATTTTCCATTCCTTTATCTTTGATTGTGAGATTGTAGTATTTTGTCGGGAGGCGATTTTCACGTTCATTTTCTTTTTCTGCACACTCCCTTTTTTCGGGTTTCCAAATTATATAAATCAAAGCTGAATCAAGCGGCAAAAATAAGAGGAAGTATGTCGAAGCAGAAAACGAGAGTGTGAAAAAAAAAAATAAAGGGATGCCACCTCCCTTCCCTACCAAGTGTAGTTTTTGGGATTGCTCAATGGACAGGATCCGATAAACCCGGCCTTTCCAGCTAGGAGTCCTTCCATCCGTTCCTTTCCCACACTGGCTACTGTCTGTGTTTCACTGCCCATGACATTGTGTTCTTCAATCCCATGCAACAAGAGTATACCTTCTCTACGGATTTGGATCCTCTCCTGAGCTAATGGAGAGGAGAGGATCCAAATCCCTTCTCTACCACGAAATTCCAAAGCCATTTCTTTGATGATAGAGTTGTTTTCTCGATTTAAAATCAATACAATTGATTTCTGAGAGTGTCCATTATTAATCTTTTGGTTTTTCCGTGAGAACTCTTCGTTAAATTGAAGATATTTTTTTTTCATATCAACCCATCTTTTTGAACTTGTGATTTTTTCAATTTAATAGAGATTTTTCACAGAAAGACCAAAATAATTGACGACAGACAATCTCAGAGACCAAACTGAAGAGTTATGATAATCTCAAGAATCATTTTGGCTAAAAAGTTGTTCTTCTATTAATCCTTTGTTTAACTACGAGTACATTTTGTTGTGTTTGTCTCCCTGATCAAGTACCAATTCATACGATTCTATAATTGTCTCCTCGTGTGTCATGTGACAAAAGAGTTGTTCTTCCTTTTATTCTTCTATTGATCCTTTGTTAAGATTAGGGCTACATTTCTCTGTGTATGTCTCTCTGATAAAGTACCCATGCATACAATTTTATAGTTGTCTCCTCGTTGTATCATGTGAAAAGAGAGTTGTTTTTTTCCTTGTATTATTCTATTAATCTTTGTTAAAGTTAGGGCTACATTTCTTTGTGTTTATCTCCCTAGTCACGTACCAATGCATACCATTTTATAGTTATCTTCTTGTGTGTCATGTGAAAATAAAGACAATTGAATGAGCTGGCTAAAATCTAAGAAGGTGAGACTCAACGTATCTCTTCTCATTACGTGACTAATGAGTTTGACTGAAGAAATGTATAGTTGATTACAAGATAAGTTTTATACTGTAGGTCACTATACATATACATGTAAAGCTTCTCGTGTCAAGAAGATAAAAAGTAAGAGTTAATGTGATTTTTCACTCTAATCACTTGATTCACGTGATGAAGAAGATCGACAAAAAAAAAAAAAATTTACAACCGGTTATAAGACAATTTTTTTTTTTTTTTAAGTCAGTGTGCCGCCGATAAACCTTGTCTTTAACAAGATACATGTAGAGTTGCATATGCACACACACACAATTTAGCCCTTAATTAATGCATAGAAACAGTTGCCCACCCACTTGGTGCTATTAGATTTTGCTCTGTAGCAAATTCCATGCATTGCATTAAGGACCGATAATGACTGGCCACAGGCAACACTAACAACCTAAATATTTACACCAGATTCTTGTGTCCCAAACAATGCTTTAATAAATAACATATGAGTTTCAATCCCAGCCGTTGGATTGCCTCTCTTGATTCCAATCAATGGTTCTTCTTGGCCTTTCAACAAGGTCCACATGGATTAATAATTGACTAAGCTATGGATTTTCCATCAACAATACTAAATGGGCAAACAACAAATCACATGATTTAAGGCACTTGGTTGTCCAAAGAGACAACAATTCTTGTGAGCTTATTGGCTTCCAGGCAGCAACTTGTTATTTGCATGAAACATATTTACTGTCATCACGTAATATTTTAGTTTAATAATGCAATGATATGTAAAAATAAATTTACTCATAACATTATATTATTATATTGAAACTTTAGAACAATGGTGAACTGGTTCTATATAAGTCATTTTTTTTTTACTTGGAAGCCTTGTGTTGAAGAAAGTTGAGGTTTCACCATAAAAACAATTGACAATATGAGGAGTAATCCAACTTACTTATAAGTTCATACAATGTCTCTTCTTTCCCTGATATGGGATTAATACTCTGAACACCCCCCAAACTTATGGTAAATTTTCGAGCCTAGGATGTGAATAACACAAATCGGATAATGTGGAGCACGTGTGGTCCGTTTGACTTCACACATGAAACAACTTGCTCTGTTAGTGATACAATGAAAAAGTTTAAGTTTCATCATAACATCAATTAGTAATAGGAGAGTAGTCAAACTGCTTATAACTTATAAGTCCACACAAATTTTCTCATTTCGCGATCGATATATTCTCAACATGTGTGGTCAAATCGTGAGCTATTCATAGTGGCTCCATTATTGTAAGATATGCAAAGATAAAAAAGGGAGAGAGCATTCTTGTCGGATCCTCTTTGTGAGGATCATCTAATTACATTTATTTATCGTATATCGTGCAGTCAGTTTTTGTTAGGTACTGTTTATATTCAATTTTAAATAAAAAAATTTACAATAATTTTTTATCGCATGGTGTACGATAAACGGATGTAATTAAAGGATTCAGGATCCTGGAAAAAAAACAGGAAAGAAAGAGAGAAATTTAGGGTTTGGTCCACTTGTCTCTTTCTACCTCTTGTGGACTTCAATCACCCTTTGATGATTGATCATATCAAAGGCCCTCTGTCACCATGTCCTTGTCTGGCTCAAAAACAAACAACTGAGAATCTCTCTATTTCCAACCCTACCTCCATCCACCCACTGCCCTAATCCAACATTTTGATTACTTACCTTGACCCTCTTTTTAGCCTTTAATCATCATTATAACGCCTTTGGTTAAGGATAGTGCACACTAATTAGTAAATTTATTCTCAAGAGAAATCTTAGATATCACTTGTATAGCGTACATTTATGCTACTATTGTTGAGAATATCGCGTTTAAGAATGAGAAAAACAAGAACAAACTCCGGAAATCGAAAAACAAATAACCAAGATAAATAACACCAATAATTTACGTGGTTCGGCAATATGTGCCTACGTCCACGGGATAGCAACAACAATCTTTCACTATATCAATAATGAGTACAACCAATAATCTTGCCAAATTTCTAGAACTAGGACTTGACGAAAAACATGAAGGAACAAGAACAAGAAATACACTATATCTTTTCTTTTCTCTCACACACACTTTACAATATTCTCTCACTCTAATCCCTTGAGTGGTATACAATTTATTGTTTTGGTCCCCCCTCAAAACTAGTACAATAGCCACTTTATATAGACATAATAAAGGTATTCTTCAATAAGGATTATTAATCCTAATTGGAATCTAGTTATGAATCCTACTCTAATTGAGAAACTAACTCCAATTGGGAAAACAATTTAATCCTTTAAGATTATGAATTCCCAATAGACTTAGGACAACTTATCATGGGTTGGAAAAAACCCAACAATCTCCCCCTCCAAACCATGAGGAAGGTATACCATAATAGGATTGCTCCTCTTGACCAAACTCCCATTGATCGAATTTTTCATGACCAGACTCTCCCTGAACGAATTACCCATAACCAAGCTCCCCCTGATCGAACTATTCATTAACCAATACCCTCTTGATTAGATTTCTCTTGACCAGGCTCTCCCTGATCAGAACTACCATCATCATTGGCAAAGGCAATTATAGACTTCTTTGTCAGAAAACATCGCTTATCTTCATCTTGGTCCAATCAGCATCAAACACACTTGCTGGCTTGCTCTTAACACCTTCAGTAAAGCATGTCCTCCTCTTGATTTCCATGTAACCCAATTAAAGCGGGTTGCACCCTCCATTCTAAACGGATATCAACCAAATCAGGCTCTGATACCACTTGTTGAGAATATCGCGTTTAAGAATGGGAAAAATAAGAACAAACTCCGGAATCAAAAAACAAATAACCAACATAAATAACACCAAGAATTTACGTGGTTCGGCAATACGTGCCTACGTCCACGAGACAACAACAACAATCTTTCACTATATCAATAATGAGTACAACCAATAATCTTGCCAAATCTCTAGAACTAGGATTTGACGAAAAACCTGAAAGAACAAAAATAAGAAATACACTATCTCTTTTCTTTTCTCTCACACACACTTTACAATATTCTCTCACTCTAATCCCTTGAGTGGTATACAATTTATTGTTTTGCTCCCCCCTCAAAACTAGTACAATAGCCCCTTTATATAGACATAATACATGTCTTCTTCAATAAGGATTATTAATCCTAATTGGAATCTAGTTATGAATCCTACTCCAATTGAGAAACTAACTCCAATTGGGTAAACAACTCCAATTGGGAAAACAATTTAATCCTCTAAGACTATTAATTCCCAATAGACTTATGACAACTTATCATGGGCTGGAAAAAACTCAACAACTATCATATTCATCACGTGAGCTGCGAGTGAGAGTGAGATTGAGAGTGCGAGTGAGAGTGAGATTGAGAGTTATAGAGAGTGGAGATGTGCACTCGTTTCGTGTAAGTGTTAAGTGAGACAAGAAGAATGATGGGTCATGGATGAGATAGGGAATCTCTTCAATGTTTTTTTGGAGATATATCTATATTCTTAATATCCAGGCAGAATCTCTCGTTAAATTTACACATGTTTCATGTGAGTTTGAAAGACCAAAAAAATAAAATGTTATTCAATTATCTGGACCCTAAAACTTCACTCGATGCCTAATCTAACATCTACTTACCTTGACCCTCGTATTGCATTTCGCTTGCAGTCTTTCTTTCTTTTCCACCTCTAACCAACATTAAAACTTTTGGCCAAGAATAGTACACATTTAGTAAATTGATCGCAAGAACGATATTAGTTATTTCGGATTGTCACTTGACGTGAGATGAGAATAGCTAAACAATGTCTCAAACACTGAAGATAAAACCCGACTCATGGAAGGTTTTCTCGATTCCCAGTGGCTAGGTACCAGATCCTAACAGTTGCCCTAATATCTGATGACAGAAACCCTAAAAGGTTACGAACTTAGCTGTGCTTTTCAATTGTCAAAACCCTACTCATAAAAGCACTTTGCAAAACCAATAAGAAACCGACACAACAAAGAGGAAATAAGTAATGCTACACAAGCTTTTACTTGAACTAGATTGTAATATTTTTACAGTTCAACTTCAATGTCCCCCCTCTCCTCCTTGATTGCTTAACAGCGGCCAATCTCTTGCAATTTTGACCACTAGTTCGGTTTCTGGCTGTACTTCGAATTGACGACACGTGCAAATTGTGCGGTTGACAGTGCAAGAGGTTTCCCTCATTTCTTTAATGATATGATTCAACTTTTCTTGAATAGTTCGGACTATAGAGTAGTACAGACTCTAAATAATAAACGGTAAATATTGATTCTATGATCGATTTTAAGAAATTGAACGATGAAAATTGTTTAAAAACCCAGACTCAAACGACTTGATAGGTTGGACTACTAAAAATAAAACTTATATGAATTAATGACTAGTTCCATTGTTCTTGCAAAAACTAAAAGAGAATTTCATATATCATTCTCCCTTTAAACCCTAGGGTTCAAAGGTCGCTCGTAAGATTAAAATAAAAAGTATAAATAACCCTTTAAATAGTATTCATCTAATTAAGAAAGAGTATAAAATCTGCAGAATAAATAATCTAATAACATAAATACGTCTGACTAAAATGTGTCGTAATGAAATAACTTAAGTAATAGAATAGTTAATGATTTGGTGAATCAAATCATATTCCCTTACAAATGGTGAATCTATTGTCTTCCACCTTTGGACAACATTTCTTTTTCTTCAAGTGGCTAACATCTTTAGTCCAATGCTTTTCTTACAAATGTTAGATTCTAAGTTCATAGATGATATATTTATTTGAAGCTGTCTGCTTCCTTTATTCTCCCTAAATGAAAATAGCTTTGCTAGCTTTAGTGAGAGACTTGTTTATTAAGTAAGTTATCTTATTGGCATCTAAGATTTGCTTTTATTTTTTTTTATTTTCTGAAAAGGAGACGGTAGCGATTTTATGGATTGAGGGCCCTTCTTGGAGTTTGAGTATAAATTCAATTCTATCTAATTGCTCCACATTGTTCAACTTAAAAAGTTTTTCACATTTTATATCGTCTAGTCCCTTTTACAATGTGACGGGAAAAATAGACATTGGAGAGCCAACGTTGGGCTTAAACCTTGGGTTTGTGATATTTGTTGAGAAAAAAAATTTAAGCCGTACACCCCTTCTGTTTGATCAATCACCTCCCAACTTTATACATGTTGTGAATAAGTGTATGAATATTATATATACATGCAGCTGCATCTCAATCAAACATTACCAAAACCTGTCATACTAAGAGAACCACAAATATATTCGCCATAAACCAAGTTTTCTAATGATGAGATCTTGGTTTAGATCATTAAATCCTAATAAAGCAGACGTCATTCGAACTACAAGTACTAAATAGGAACGAAATTCTGTTTCAAGAATATTGTTGTCACATCCCAGCCCGGGGCGGACCACATCCCAGGCCCGCTCCACCACCATAGCACGATATTGTCCGCTTTGGACTTACCATTCCCCCACTGGGAAGTTGCTCATGAGTTCCCAAAAACAAAACTGTGAAGAAATGGTAAGCCCAAAGCGGACAATACCGTGCTACGGTGGTGGAGCGGGCCCGATAAGTGATCCGTCCCGGACGGGGATGTGACAATTGTGGTACGCAAGCCTCGATCTTTATTTCATTTGTCTAATTTAAGTTTCATTTCATTCACATTGTGTCAATATATATAGTTGATTAGCATGCGATTTGTATACATGTTTCGAATTTATTTCTGCAATATATATATATATATATATATATTTTTTTTTTATTGATTGTTGATTCCGTTCCAACAGTCCCTTAACTAAAAGGAAAATATTACGGAGATTATGTTTTTACACCAATTTTAGAGATTATTAGATGTGCTGATTGATAGTTAGATTCCTTATTTAATGATTTAAATAATAAATTCAATCATCACTCATCATATTATATGATCTATAAAATATGATTCAAATAAATAATTTCTCTAACATTATCCTAACTAAAAAGCATATATTCGATTGGCCAATTTATAATCTGGTGTTGGAAGGGGGAATCTAGGGTCTACTCATAGGGGAAAGGGTCTTAGCTAGCTAGGTGTTTGGAGGCTTACTAGAACAACAATATTTCTAATTTCCACTTCCTAGATATTATATGTCCTTCGACAACTGTCATTTTATTTGCCCTATATTTTATTATGTTTACATAACTTGGTACGTAATGATGTTCCACTTTCTAAATCGAAGATTTTGTGTCTATAACACGCATTACAATATTTTATTGTGTTTACAACCTCATCAAGTAATTTTCATTGTATCTTAATCTTCAACACACTAATTATGTGATGATGTTGTAAACACAAACACGTACCCCAAGTGATATAACAAACTAAATTAAAAACAAAAATGCTAAAGTGACGGTGTATCAAATCTCTCAAACTACCAGACATTACTGTCCTATACAGCAATTAAGGGCATCATCTTCCTGTTTGGATTTGTCCTTGTGATAAATAATGGTCCGTATATGTTTGCAACTAGCTAGTCAACCAAAAGACAAAAGTTGCTTCTGATGTCGATTGCCAAATTTTTGTTTCAAACTTCATGGTATATACTATATATGTAAAAGAGGGAGGTGAAAAAATTGGATGTCTACGTCTTATTTCTCATAGTAATTTCATCACTTATACTGAATGAAAACGATTGTTCCAACTCTTGGAACAAAGTATCAAAGAGTATAAATACAAGAACTTGAGTTTTTAACAAACTACTGCATGCAAAAACACTTTTAATTTCAAACATGAGCTTATTTGGAAGTGCTTTTAAAATGGTTGAAAGTTTTTTGGACCAAACCTTAGTAAAAATGTAAGTGAATCATGAAAAAACACTTGAAGCTACCTACAAGAAGCATAACCGGTACTTCTTGCAAAAAGTACTTCAAGTGCTTTTGGAATCCAAAAACATTTAATCTAAAAACGTTTCCAGTCATTTTAAAAACACTTATAAATGAGTCATATGTTGTATACTATTCACTTTGAAGGGGACATGAAACCATACCTAGCGTCATGTGTAAGGGCAAGTTTTGGGCTCTTGGCTTTGCCTTGCACCAACTGCTGGAGCTGCTCTTATGCGAGAGGATCTAATAACCTAGCCTCAGGTGTAATCTAGTGACTCAAAATAGGTCCAATACTATTATCCTTTTTGTTAAGTTTATGATAAAATTAAATTAAAAAAAAAGATTATAATATCCTAAACCATAAGAAAAAAAAAATCTCTTGCATTGATATGTTTTATTTATTTAACACATAGATATCATATATTTTGTTATATTTATCTATGTATATGACATTTTCTTTTGTTAATAATCTACTTATATCACGGATAAATCGTTTTTAGTTACCTATATTACAGATATTTTTTGTTTGTAATTTACTGATTACGAGTTAGTTGATTCATTTCTATCTTAAATATATTTCGCTTGAAATTAGGCTGCCCATCGTGTGACTTTGCTGAACTCTTATTCCTCTTAATGTAAAAATATCGTTGCACTAAAGAAAAATTAAAAAATAATATATATATATATATATTTCGCTTGAAATTTTTTGTAGTCTTCTTTCGATATGGATATTGTTTCATTTGGACTCACTTTGAGCAACAACATTTACTTTTTACATGTGGATCCAACAAACCCTCATTTTTTAAAATTTAAATTTCATTGGGCCTGATCAACTCTCTAAGGCTTTATTTAGTATGGGCTTCAAGAACCAGGCCCACTACGAAAAAGCTTAAACGCTTCAATTTGGCGCGAACCCACACAACCGCGGTTTCTGGCCTCCGATTCAGTCTCTCCTTCACTCCACCATGACCTCCTTACCGGAAATAACCGATCTCTTCGCCAGGCTCGCCATCCACCTGAAAATCCCAAACGACACGTCGTTTCCTCCTCGCACTTCCAAAGAAGACCTAGACGACGCAGCTCTGGATCTCTCGATTTCCGAGCTGAACCAATCTCTGAACCCCAACGGCGATTCTAGGGTTAGGGTTTTGGACACGGTCCTATCTCTGATGTGCTTCAAAGCTCCCCAGGTCAGCTCTTCTCTCAAATTAGGGGTTTTGATGAACAAACAAATGTTGGATATTGGGAATTTCTCATCTGTGTATTTTGTTTTCTGTTGTTTAGGTTTTCGATTCGGAGATTGAGTATTTAGTGAATACAATTGCTGCGGTGTTGTTGTCTTCCGTTCGTTGCAAGGTTTTTCGGTATCCGAAAGGCGAGATTTTGCTGATTGGGAGCTCGATTTCTCAGCGGGATTGCGGGCATTTGATCGAAGCTTGTGCTGATGTTCTTGAGAAATTGGAGGGACATGGTGGGTAGACAATCCAATAGTAGCTAACATTTTATATTCAAATTTGTGTTTAAACTAGTTTCTTTTTCTGTAAAGTAATCATCTTTGATGATTTTGATTCTGACATAAGTGGTGAAGTGTTGTGTTTAAAGGTAAGCTTTCGGATTCGATACTATGTGCCATTGTAAGAGTTGCAAGTTCTGCTTCTTTCTACCGGCACCAGTTAATGCCCGTTCTTGGCGTAAAATCAGTGGATGCGAAAAATACCATGATCTCAAAGCTGCTCTGTCATTTGCCCAGAGAAAAATTCCTTGAGAACAACAAAATTCCATTAAGGTTGTTGGAAATGTGTTTTATGTAGTTTGCAATTTTCTTGATCTTTCCCACGTGTTTTTGTAGTTATACATGTGGGAGTTCTGACTTCATTGCAGGCTGCTACTGTGGTATCTTGACCCTTTAATTTTGAAGCGCGATATTTCAAACATTTTGCAAGAAACCATGGAAAGGCCATTCCTTTGTTTGAGTAGGAAATTTCATGAAAGTAATGATTGGCGCTCCATTATCACATTGTTGGTACTTTCTCCCTTTATGTTCGTTGAGGCAAGAGCTTTGTTGCACCGGTGGTTTCTGGTGACGTAAGTGCCATTTCTGATTGATTGACCTCTAAGTTTCTTTCTGTTGTATATTTTGATCAATTGTTGGTCATAAGCGGTTGTAATTTGATTTAATATGGTTCGTTAATATATTTCACTTTCTCATCAGGGGGGAGGGGGAGGGCGTCAGGTAGTCGACAGCCGGCACTCCATGATCACGTCGAATCCTTATGAAAATGAATCCAGAACAAAATCGCGCTAAAGCTAGGGCGTCACCCGTAAGTGGCGCGCTGTGTGACCCAAGCACAGTGATAAGTGAGCAAGGGTCGCTGTATCTCCATCGGCACCCGGATGCAGTGTTAAATGAGCAAGGGGGCCATAGAAACTTCTTTTCGAACGACTCCACTCAAAGTTGTTTGGGAGCATATGCTCCTATCAACTTTACCCGGGACACACAAAAGAAGTACTTTGATCCTATTAGACGGGGGAGGGTGAAGAAGCTAGGACAGAAGGGTAGAGTTCAAGAGAGCAAAATGCGTTTAGGAACGTGGAATATAGGAACCTTAACGGGAAAATCTATGGAAGTAGTGGAAGTTATGGTGAGGAGAAGGATAAATATTATGTGCCTACAAGAAACTAAGTGGGTTGGTAGTAAGGCAAAGGATCTAGAAAACTCAGGGTTTAAACTTTGGTATTCGGGCACACATAGAACGAGAAACGGTGTTGGCATCATCGTGGACAAGACCTTGGTACAAGATGTTGTAGATGTCAAGAGGGTAGGAGATAGAATCATGGCAATCAAGATTGTAATAGGACAAGAACTTATCAATGTGATTAGTGCGTACGCACCTCAAGTAGGGTTGGATACGAGTTCGAAGGAGAAATTTTGGGAAGATCTTGGAGACTTGGTGCAAGGAATTGCTCAGACGGAGAAGTTATTTATAGGAGGAGATTTAAATGGACACGTGGGCAGGGAGACAGGCAACTATGGAGGTTTTCATGGTGGCCATGGTTTTGGGGAGAGAAACGAGGATGGGGAAGCTATCTTGGATTTTGCAATGGCATATGATCTCTTCTTAGCCAACACCTTCTTTAAGAAGAGAGAAGAACATGTGATCACCTACAAGAGTGGGTCGTCAAAAACACAAATAGATTTTCTTCTAATGAGGAAAGGGGATCGTATAACCTGTAAGGATTGCAAAGTTATACCAGGAGAGAGCGTGGCTAATCAACATCGCTTGTTGGTGATGGATGTACATATCAAAAGAGTAAGACAAAAGAACAAGACTTGGAAGTGCCCAAGGACTAGATGGTGGAATCTAAAAGAAGAAAAACAAGCCATTTTCAAAGAGAAGGTAATCACCCAATGTGTGTGGGATAGAGAGGGGGAAGCTAGCCAAATGTGGGATTCCATGGCTAGTTGTATCCGAAAAGTAGCAAAAGAGGTATTAGGAGAGTCCAAGGGCTTTGCCCCACACCAAAAGGAATCTTGGTGGTGGAATGAGGAGGTACAAACAAAGGTGACGGCTAAGAAGGAATGTTGTAAAGCCTTATACAAGGAGAGGACCGATGAAAATGGTGAAAGGTATAGAAAAGCGAAGCAAGAGGCGAAGAAAGCTGTCAGAGAAGCTAAGTTAGCGGCTTACGACGATATATATAAACGACTAGATACCAAAGAAGGAGAGTTGGATATCTATAAACTATCTAGAGCAAGGGAAAAGAAGACAAGGGACCTAAACCAAGTGAGGTGCATCAAGGATGAGGATGGAAAGGTTCTTGCTACAGAGAACGCGGTTAAAGACAGATGGAGAGGTTATTTTCATAATCTCTTCAATGCAGGACATGAAATGAGTGCTTCTTTAGGGGAGTTGAGTAACTCAGAAGAGTGTAGAAACTACTCTTTTTATCGTCGAATCCGGAAGGAAGAAGTGGTTGTAGCTTTGAAGAAGATGAAGCATAAAAAAGCAATAGGCCCAGACGATATACCAATCGAAGTGTGGAAACTTTTGGGAGAGACAGGTATAACATGGCTCACTGACCTTTTCAATAGGATTTTGAAAACGAAGAAGATGCCAAATGAGTGGCGAACGAGCACTTTGGTGCCTATCTACAAGAATAAGGGCGACGTACAAAATTGCATGAACTATAGGGGTATTAAGCTAATGAGTCATACAATGAAGCTCTGGGAGAGAGTCATTGAGCATAGATTGAGGCAAGAGACACGGGTTTCGGACAACCAATTCGGGTTCATGCCAGGGCGCTCAACCATGGAGGCAATCTATCTCTTACGAAGATTGATGGAAAGATATAGAGATGGGAAAAAGGATTTACACATGGTCTTTATAGATTTGGAAAAAGCGTATGATAGGGTCCCAAGAGACATTCTTTGGAGGATTTTAGAGAAGAAAAGAGTACGAGTAGCATATATCCAAGCTATAAAGGATATGTATGAAGGAGCAAAGACTGCCGTAAGAACTCATGAAGGACAAACCGAAAGCTTTCCCATAACTGTAGGATTACATCAAGGCTCATCCTTAAGTCCTTACCTTTTTGCGTTGGTAATGGATGAGTTAACAGGACATATTCAAGATGATATTCCTTGGTGTATGCTGTTCGCAGACGATATAGTGTTGATAGATGAAACTCAGGAAGGGGTAAATGCAAAGCTTAACCTTTGGAGAGAAGTGTTGGAATCTAAAGGTCTTCGCCTAAGCCGATCAAAGACAGAATATATGGAGTGCAAGTTCAGTGCAAATGGAGGCCAAAACGAGTTAGGGGTGAGGATCGGAGATCAAGAAATACCAAAGAGCGACCGTTTTCGTTACCTAGGATCTATCTTGCAAAAAAACGGAGAATTAGATGGAGATCTCAACCATAGAATACAAGCTGGATGGATGAAGTGGAAGAGTGCATCCGGCATGTTATGTGACCGCCGTATGCCACTGAAGCTCAAGGGAAAATTTTATAGGACGGCAATAAGGCCGGCGATGCTGTATGGCACAGAATGTTGGGCGGTGAAACATCAACACGTACACAAAATGGGTGTAGTGGAGATGAGGATGCTTCGTTGGATGTGTGGGCACACGAGAAAGGATAAGATTAGGAATGAGGATATCCGGGGTAAAGTAGGAGTAGCCGAAATTGAAGGAAAGATGAGAGAAAATCGGTTACGGTGGTTTGGACATGTGCAAAGAAGGCCTACTGACGCTCCGATTAGAAGATGCGACTATGGGACAGAGGTTCAGGGCCGAAGGGGTAGAGGAAGACCTAGGAAAACTTTGGAAGAGACTCTAAGAAAAGACTTAGAGTACTTGGATCTAACGAAGGACATGACACAGGATCGAGCACAATGGCGTTCTAAGATTCATATAGCCGATCCCACTCAGTGACTTGGATTTTCCAAGTCTCCAACCGAGAAGTTTTCCTCACTCGGGAAATTAAGGGAACACTACCCCAACCTACATGCTCCACTCAGAAAGCTTCAACATACAAGCTTCAACAAAAGAAAATTCAAAGAACTTAGCGAAGAAGGCTTTGGTGTATTTAACACAATACGTTGAAATGAAGGAAAGCTTATTTATTGATATCCCCGATAAGCTACAAATATGTACATATACATGAGTCAAAATAAACACACAAGAGGGAGCCTTCACAAAGGTTGCTTAGGAGAAGTCTCAGTAGTCGGTAGAGCCCCAGAAAGAGAAGGCACCGGAGGGGGATCATTTGGAGCCTCAGTACTGGACAGAACCCTAGAAGGAGGAGGCATCAGAGGTTGATCATTTGGAGCTTCATTACGCGGTACAGCCCCAGAAGACGAAGGCAATAAATGCCTTTGGAACAAACCCACAAATCTCTGATGATCAAGTAAAACCTGACCATCAGTTTCCTTCATCTGGTCAAGCTTCCTCTTCATGTTTGTAGCATAGTCATGTGCGAGCCGGTGCAACTGTTTATTCTCATGCTTGAGCCCTCTAATCTCCTGTTTGAGACTCATCACTTCAGCCGCCAATGATTCAACTTGGCGGGTTCGAGCAAATAGGCGTTGGGCCATATTAGACACAGAACCTGCACACTGAACACTGAGAGCCAGCGAATCCTTAACAGCTAACTCATCAGACCGTTTGGAAAGTAGTCTGTTATCTTTGGGAGTGAGAAGGTTCCTGGCCACCACCGCAGCGGTCATATCATTCTTCATCACGGAATCCCCAACGGTAAGAGGACCAGTAAGGGAGACGAAGGATGGGCGCCATATGTTGTCTGGAGAAGGCGGGGCTGCCTCTTCAACAAGGTTCAAGTCAAAACGACGGTCGGAGGGGCCAGACATTTTCAAAGGTGTTGAAGAGAGAAGAGGTCGGACAAATCAAGATCTTAGAAGTGCAAGAATGAAGCTTCTACTGGTGGAGATTCAAGTGTGCTTTGGAACTTAATGCCAGCCCCTATAAAAATCTGCACTCGACGGAGCTTCAGAAATCGAAGAGGCGCCTGCTCAGAAATCGAAGAGGCGTTTGCTTTCTCAAAAGCTGGGCTGCTTAGAGATCACGAGGGTTGATCTCAGAAATCGAAAAGGCGTTTGCTTTCTCAAAAGTTGGGCTGCTCAAAGACCTCGAAGGCTGATCTCAGAAATCGAAGAGGCGCTCGCTTTCTCAAAAGCTGGGCTCCCCAGAGACCACGAGGGCCGATCTCAGAAATCGAAGAGGCACCTACTTTTCCAGCCTTGTCAGCACCTGTCACACGCACACTCAGCTTTGCGGAAATTATGGGCAGTCTGTCGAAGACTTCTGGGGAAGTAGAAAACACATGAATCTTACTGTTCAATCACCCATTTCCCACACGCAACAATAGCTCATGGGTACCACAGATAACTTTGCCAAAGTTCTCTGCCAAAGTTGAGCACGTGAAGCTTGCAGCTCCCACTACATCGCTCTGACCAAGAAGGGTAAAAGAATAGCAAAGAAACAGCACTAACAAAGTTTATACCCATAAATTTTGAAGGTCTAGCTACCATATTATTACCCACAAGGGTAAAGGAATAGTACCACTGCTGGATAATTGGAAAGTCCCTGTGTGTCAACCTCTGTGCTTCGTGGCAAGGTAGACTAGCAAACATGCCCAACCTTTACTCACATTCGAGAAAACACTCCCAATAAGATTGCTTGCTCCAAAATCGAAGAGGCACCGTCCTCCGAATCTCGAGAGCCAGACTCCCAACATGACTACTTTCTTAAAAATCGAAGAGAGGGTAAAGGAACAGTACCATTGCTGGATAATTGGAAAGTCCCTGTTGCTTCGTGGCAAGGTAGACTAGCAAACATGCCCAACCTTTACTCACATTCGAGAAAATACTCCTAACAAGATTGCTTGCTCCAAAATCGAAGAGGCACCGCCCTCCGAATCTCGAGAGCCAGACTCCCAACATGATTACTTTCTCAAAAATCGAAGAGACACTGCTCCCCGAATCTTCGAGAGCCAGACCCCCAGCATGATTGCTTTCTCAAAAATCGATGAGGCATCGTTCTCCGAATCAATCGAAGAGGCGCTCGCTTTCTCAAAAGCTGGGCTGCTTAGAGACCACGAGGGCCGATCTCAGAAATCGAAGAGGCACCTACTTTTCTAGCCTTGTCAGCACCTGTTACACGCACACTCAGCTTTGCAGAAATTATGGGCATTCTGTCGAAGACTTCTGGTGAAGTAGAAAGCACATGAATCTTACTGTTCAATCACCCACTTCCCACACGCAACAATAGCTCATGGGTACCACAGATAATTTTGCCAAAGTTCTCTGCCAAAGTTGAGCACGTGAAGCTTGCAACTCCCACTACATCGCTCTGACCAAGAAAGGTAAAAGAATAGCAAAGAAACAGCACTAACAAAGTTTAGACACATAAATTTTGAAGGTCTAGCTACCATATTATTACCCACAAGGGTAAAGGAACAGTACCACTGCTGGATAATTGGAAAGTCCCTGTTTGTCAACCTATGTGCTTCGTGGCAAGGTAGACTAGCAAACATGCCCAACCTTTACTCACATTCGAGAAAACACTCCCAACAAGATTGCTTGCTCCAAAATCGAAGAGACACCGTCCTCCGAATCTCGAGAGCCAGACTCCCAACATGACTACTTTCTCAAAATCGAAGAGAGGGTAAAGGAACAGTACCATTGCTGGATAATTGGAAAGTCCCTGTGTGTCAACCTTTGTGCTTCGTGGCAAGGTAGACTAGCAAACATGCCCAACCTTTACTCACATTCGAGACAACACTCCCATCAGATTGCTTGCTCCAAAATCGAAGAGGCACCGCCCTCCGAATCTCGAGAGCCAAACTCCCAACATGATTACTTTCTCAAAAATCGAAGAGACACTGCTCTCCGAATCTCGAGAGCCAGACCCCCAGCATGATTGCTTTCTCAAAAATCGAAGAGGCATCGTTCTCCGAATCTCGAGAGCCAGATACCACAGACCACTTTTTCAAAGTGCTCTGACAGAGTTAAAACATGTGAAACTGGCAGCTCCCACTACCGTGCTATGACCAAGCAGGGTAAAGGAATAACATTACTACTTCTTAGGGAGACTCCTATATATGTCGACCTCCATCCCCAACAGACAGGCAGACCTGCAAAAATGCTCAACCCTTCATCATATCTGAGAGGGCACTCCCAACGAAGCCTTTCGAAATATTCAGCTTTCCTTCCCCCCGATAATACCTCTGCAAACAAGCTATACTAGAGCAAGAATATCTCATATCATCAGGGTTAAAAGCAAGAGTATCCCATATCATGCTTTTTCCCTGTCTTTTCCTTTGGCCTTGTTTTTACCTGCAAGACAAGGAGAAAGAGAGCAATCAGTCAGCACTTGGAATCAAGCTTCCAGCCAGGAACTGACTGCCTGGAACCCCTTACCTGATTACTTACCTGGCATTGCTCTCGAGTACTCATCTTCAACATCTTATATTTCCAGGGAAGATTCCGCATCTGCTTGAGGAACAGATAGGGCAAGTGCGAAGGATACAAGGAAGCATGTGGAGACAAGCGTACCAGCACACGTGCCGATACATCCATTACGCTGTCAAAAGCAAAAGTATCCCATATCAGCAGGGTGGAACGTACTCTAGATTTGATGGACTTGTTTTGACCCTCAAATTCTTCAGTCGGCCTTATACTCTGGAGGAAACCAGAAAACCCTCCAGCTCAGTTCAAGAATAAGCCTGTGGAAAGTTACTTCTTCAAAAGCAAAAGTATCTCATATCATCTCTTCTCATTTTTCTTCTCTTTATCCTTCATGCTGCTGCAAGATGGGGAGAAGGTGAACAATCAGTCGGAGCTCTGATTGCTTACCTTGTCTGTCACCTCTTTCAGCAGACCCCCTAGCTCGGCGACTTGGGGGACTCCTACTACATGGTTTGTATCGCGCTTGACCAAGCCTGAAACTACAAGTAAGCTTCAAGTGAAATTGATACATTACCTTGTGCATCTCCACCAGTTAAAGATACCACCCCTGGATGGAGGAAGAGTACTTCCAGAGAAGATGCCACATCTACCTATGAGACAGATAAGGCAAGTCAAGACGACACCACACTCCGATACTTAGAAGTTTCGTGATTACGAGATCATTCTCCCACAATATTTCCTAATGTCATTTGTACTAAATCATTCACTTGTACTCACTAAAGGAGAGCTTGAACCTATGTACTTGTGTAAACCCTTCACAATTAATGAGAACTCTTCTATTCCGTGGACGTAGCCAATCTGGGTGAACCACGTACATCTTGTGTTTGCTTTCCTGTCTCTATCCATTTATATATTTATCCATGCTAATGACCGGAGCAATCTAGCGAAGATCACAAAAAGCGACCGTTTTCACTACCTAGGATCTATCTAGCAAGAGAACGGAGAATTAGATGGAGATCTCAACCTCGTAGGCCACTGAAGCTCAAGGGAAAATTTTATAGGACGGCAATAAGGCCAGCGATGTTGTATGACACAGAATGTTGGGCGGTGAAGCATCAACACGTACACAAAATGGGTGTAGCGGAGATGAGGATGCTTCGTGGGATGTGTGGGCACACGAGAAAGGATAAGATTGGGAATGAGGATATCCGAGGTAAAGTAGGAGTAGCCGAAATTGTAGGAAAGATGAGAGAAAATCGGCTCCGGTGATTTGGACATGTGCAAAGAAGGCCGAATGACGCTCCGGTTCGAAGATGTGACTACGGGACAGAGGTTCAGGGCCGAAGGGGTAGAGGAAGACCTAGGAAAACTTTGGAAGAGACTCTAAGAAAAGACAGTACTTGGATCTAACGGAGGACATGACACAAAACCGAGCGCAATGGCGTTCTAGGATTCATATAGCCGACCCCACTTAGTGGGAAAAGGCTTTGTTGTTGTTGTTGTTGTTGTTGTCATCAGGGGTCTAGCTTCTGTGCTTGAGCTTCTAATTCAATTGGTTTCAACCACATTAGATGTGGTTTCAAGACCAATGTTCTGGGGCATATCAGCTGAAGTGGGAGCAAAGTTGCCATTTTTGAATGCTTATTTTCCGTACAATCAACCATTGTTAAGGACCTTGGTTGGACCCCTCTCCTACGATGGTCTCCTACAATTAGTGCACAACACAAAGGACTCGGTCCCTTTTGCCCAGAAACAACTTTATCCGACTTTTAAGCCACCCACAGTGAAGGTTGCAACAATTGATCATAAATCTATCTGGTAATTTCTTACCCCATGAATCCATGTGAAAACAGATGGCATCTACACCATCTCCGTTCTACAACCCGACTGATCCACAAATGTTACATAGGTCTCTGGCCATCAACTTCCCAGATTGGTTCTACCTTGCTTCTGCATTGCTCTTCTCAGAGAAAAGTACTCACGACAGTTGCCATCCAGAATGCATGTTGGCAGCATCCAAAGTTGGAAAAACACACGAGGAGCTTCCTTATGTTGCTGCAGCACGGTACATTGCCTGGATTTTGAGTCCTCTTGGTAAATCTCACCATGCCTCGCTGACTGATTGTTTAATTAAAGCATCAGAGTCTTTGGCTTTAAAGCAATTTGGCTCTGGTTCACATGACAAGGAAATACATGGCTACAAGAAGAAACTCAAGAAACCGAAATTGTGTGAAGAGGAATCTGCTTCCATTGCAGTCTGGCTCAATGGATTCAGTAATATATACACAAGGTATTGCAATGAAACAAGTGAAACAAAACCATCTTGTGGTCTTAATCTGCAGAAAAATGTCTTGTTTCGGAGAATCCCACTAGGCATCTTGCTCAGCTGTCCCCATCGTATCAATGAAGATGAATGTGAATTGCTGCTGCATTATGCCGCAACTGGTAGAATTTTTCAGTTAAGGGAAACTAAGACTACTGGATTGAAGCATGTAAAATGGAGCTCCAAATGGCATACGAACTCAACTGCATGGGGTGATGAATGTAATGAAAAGGAGGCTTCAGCAGGTGCCTGTCTAGTATTCAGTTTAACTGATATCATTGAAAGTATGTCTGCTTCACTGTTTGAGACCGAAGACGCTGGTGCAGACTATATCTGCCGGGTGAAAATGCAGGTCAGCAAATACTTGATAAAATGCATCAAGAGGCTAATCCAACTCAAAATTGACAATGGAAACTGGGAGGTAATGGATCTCCGCCGTAGATTGGAGAACTGGAGGCATCAGGGACAAGAAGTACCAGAACTCAACAAAGACTTAGACGATGTCATTCCTTTCTTGATTTAGCAAATATGTTCTGTTTCAGGAATGGGGAAAAGACTACGCAAAGCAGCAGTTCTTCGGTACAGAACCCCAGTGCATCCGCCTTGCCTCATTCTAGGGTTCATCTTGGGTCGAAATTTTGAGGTCTTTTTCGGGTGCTCACGATGATGTCTAACGGATCTTGGAGGGGGATCTGAGGAAACATATATGTATCTCTCTTTTGTACTAAAAGTATTTACATAGAATGAAGTAAAAGAGACAAGTTTTCTCATCAATCAAACATATATTTTGAATCAAACATTTGGAAAGACAAGGATAAAAGCAATCTCTATTATTTTCCATTTATTCTTTTCCATAAGCTGTTACAAACTTACAATCGGAAATGCTTGCGCAAATCTACGGACTACAAACTTCGTATGTAATCCTACGTATATCATGTCGAGCTATTTTTTCGACAAATAATAGATTGGCTATGTACACAACCACTTCACGTATATAGTAATCTACATATCTGCTTCATCTTAGCTGCAGACAGCTTCAACCGAGAGCTTCTTCGTGTTGTGTCGAGAGCTTCTTCATTTTATTGACAGATTTTGAGAGAGCATCAGACTCTTACTCTTTCGACTAAAGACATCCATTGCGGATCACCACCCCATTCTTCGAACACCACCAGTAGATTTCCAGTCGGGGTCAACCACGATCGAGGAATATGGTACCTGAAAAATAATAGCTCTACCATGAATTTTGTACTTGACAAAGCAAAGGCATCACAAATAAGTAGGATGAACATTTTCTCACCATCTCTGGGAAGGCTTGCCGCAATAAGTTCTGCATTTCTTATCATAAAAAGTTCCGGCATAATTACATGTTCCACAGCTACCCTGCGCAATGTATCCAGGCCAATGGCGTCCAACGCTCTGTCCGTTTATCCATATTTGACCTTTTCCCATGCTTCCCATATCTAAAGCTAATGGGGCATGACCTGGTGGTGCATTGAAAGTTGCCTGAAGATATAACAGCTTAGATTAATATCTGGTTTTTCATGAACTTCATAAGAAAGACGGGTATAAAATATACGCGTATTGGAAAAAAACGAACCTTGTACCACGTAAGGGGTTGTTTTTTAGCCATCGACGGTCCTTCTGCCCAGTCAACAGAAGAACTCCCAGTAACTGTATGCAGGCCTAAAGCTTCACCTTTCATACCAATCTGCTCATAAAGCAAACAAGTTATTCTCTAGTTTTTTTGGCAATTTTTTCAACAACTTAGCGAGGGAGAGAAAGTGAAACATGAACGTTGAAGGGCAACAAACCTTGTAGGTCCATTTCCATCGTGACATGTCCCATGTTCCCGTATTCAAACCCTTCAATGAGATCGGGCCTAGAACTCCCGCGTTCCATGTTTCAAAGTGAGTTCCAACATTCTGATTTTTATTAGAACACAGAAGAAGCAAAAGTTTTAGATGTCGTCTCAAATGTTTTCAAAACCAACATCCCACTAGAGAATAAGGGAACTAACCGGCAGACCAACAGAAATGCTAAGCAATGCAAGCTTGTTGATGCCGGGTCTCAACTTCACGTTCTGACTGAATGTTAGTTTAGGATTCTCCAATGACCCATACACGGTTCCTGCAATAAAGGTAGAAAGTTTTGTTAAAATTAAGTTCATTCAGCGGAAGAACTAGACGGAGTTACATATGAAATTTTACTTTTATATACCTGATAGCTGACCATTGATGAAAACATGTAAGGCATGACCTGCTGAAAAGATCGTAAGAAGTGGGAACTTTCCGTTGTTTAGAAACGCTTCATCAGAACCTATTGTGATGCTGGTAGCGAAAATTTGAATTGCCAAGTTAGACAGAAAAGAAAAACAAGGCAAAAGTTTCCCAGTAACATTTAAGAAAAAACACAATGCTTAAACTATGGTTGGTTTAATATACTTACTCTGTCATGTACCACAAGTAGTCAGTAGCATCCCTAGTCATATATATCTGTTCATACAACCCATCTAACGTAGTTGTACCGGACTCATCAGAAGTGGTGGTTTCTTCGATGAATGACTGCCAAGGAAGTCTACCATATACTGGTTTCATCTGCACTTGCGAGGTTTTCCAAGTGACCTGTGCAGATATAACACGCCTTAAGTGAATCTTACAGAAATTGAGAAATAAACTTTGAACGTTCTCGACTAATATATCCAATTGCTCACCTTTGCAGTGTTGAAAACTGCAGTTTTGCAGTCCGGGAGAATGCTGATGGACCATGGTGGCAGGTCATACTGCCCCTGTCCAAAGCTCACTCTAACAGGGTATTTCGTGTCATAGTTTGCGAGGAATGCAGCGCACCCCGACTTTGTATTGAACACATGAGCCTGCAAGGATAATATTGATCAGAACAACGAAAATCATAGCGAATTTCAAAGAAGAATAAGGTTTAGCAAATTTCAAAGCTCCCGGGCTAGCAGTAAAACGGTACCTCTTGATTATTTCCAAGTTTAGTCACTGAAGGATCAACGGCCACCAAAGCATACTCGCATGACTTGATGGCTTTGTGCAGATCTTTCAAATGTCCCCACTTTGGTTGCTGGAGTAGTCCTGATATAGCATGCGTAAAACCGTTCATATCAGCATGCAATAATACGTTTTTTCATATGTTAAGTACGGTTTATGACTTCATGAGCCAAACTCTGTAACAACTTCTCGACATACCATATTCGTCTAAGGGGGCGTCATAGTCATAGCTGGTGGCCATGAAGGGACCTCCAGCAGTTCTGCCAAAATTCGTTCCTCCGTGGTACTAGAACAAAAACGAAAGATAACACAACGAAAATTAGAAAACACACACTAGGAGATTAAACATCACTCGAAAATACAGTAAACTCGAGGATACGAGACCAGCAACTAACCATGTAATAGTTGAAAAAAGAACCGCCACTTTGTATGAACCTAGCAACTGAAAATGCCAAATCTTCGACAGGTCTAGTGGGAATTGCCCCACCGAATTCTGTATACCTGTAAAACACATACAATAGAGGCAGCCTCGTCAAGGGGATTGAACAACAGTACAAGAAAAAACCGATATGACGGAGCCATGGAAATGAACTTTTGAGCTGTACAGGCAACTTGTGTGACTTACCAACCAGTCCAGACTTCTGTCCACATTTTTGGCTTGTAGACCTTGTTTGGCTTGAAATTCTCACAGTAGTAACCATTGCAGGTGTCAATCTGTCACATAACAAATAAGGCGAGATTAGCTCCTCAGTAAGGGTCACAGGACGCAAGCATCCACCCTCGATCCCGAAGGAGAGTGGACCTGAACTTCTGGGGAGTACAATTATGTTGCTCTTGTAATTAAAAAGCTGAATTTATTTGACAGTACAAATTCAATTAGTGACCAAACCAACCCAAAAAATTGATTTCCAAGTCTTTATCAGAAGTCTTCTAAAACTGAAGATTCATCCTTATATTTTTAATCCAATTCATCCCATCCCCGTAGACGTGGCTAGGCCAGTTGGACAGAACAGTGTGCATAACTCTTGAACCCGAGTTCAACCCATCCCCGTAGTTTAAAGTAAATTAGAATATCATATGGAATGGGGACAAGCCTTGCCCTGACAATATGAAACAGAAATCTACAACAAGACGCCACCTACCAAGTTGACAGCAAACAGTTTAAAAACCCCACCAAGAAGGGAGGGTCCGACTAAACGAAGGACATTTATGCGATTCTCGTTAGAAAATGACAATACAAAGTAGGAAGAAAACATGTTTCTTTGCATCCGAGTTCAAATCTCCTTCCCTACAGTTTAGATTAAATAAAAAAAGTGTCCAAAAAAATGCTAAGAGAAACTTACAACGGGATCGGGGGCATCCTCTTGCTTGCACATAATCCATGGGACTCCAGTGTTGAGACCTACAGCCATCTGAGCTGCCCATTTGGTGTAAGCTTTTCCTGGTGCACCAATTTCCCATTCCACAGGTCCATATTCATTTTCTATCTGTCAAAATCCAAATTTGAAAAACCAAATTAAAATATTGATAAGTATTGGCTGGCCAATCTTTACTCAGCAGATAAAACAAAAGGAAACAAACACTCCTCATTTTCTTAGAAAATTGAGACTAAAAATAAAAGCAAATTCAAACCCACTTCTAGAAACATGAAAAAGACCGACGACATGTTTGAGATTACTTTTTGAATGACTAAAAGCGCTTAACATGAAAAAGACCAAAGGCATTTTTGAGATTGCTCTAAAGGGCTTTCTGCCAATAAAAAGCGCTTCTAACTACTTTTCGCGGAAAAACTTAAAAAACTCAACCGATTTTTCTAACCTGAGAAAGAATTATAGGACCTCCTTCAGTTTGGAACAGCTTCTCTGCCTTCATCATGTTGACAATCTTCTCTGTAAATTTTTGCATTGCCGCCTTCATAACGGACAGAAATTAAATTAGCTTCAAAATTATTTGTTAAAAAGATCAAATTCCATTGGAGTAAACGGAAGATTTATAATATCCAACCTTGAAAGGCTCATTGTCTGTTCGAAAAGCGATTCCGGGAACATATTTCAGCCAAATTGGGAATCCCCTGTTTCAGAAACAGAGCAAAAACAGAGTAATAAGTATAACCATACTGTATGAATCCTATAACGCACTGCATTCAGTTTTGTGCCAAATTTTCCGTTAACAAAATATTCTTAAAATTTCAGTTTATTTGTAGCAAAAATTAAATGATTACCCGAAGTTCCATTCAGCACAGACATATGGCCCAATCCGGAGATTAACAAAGAGGCCTGCCTGTTGCACCAGCTTGATGAACTTGACCAAATCATATCTGTCCTCAAAATAATACTGCAAATTTGAAAAAATAAAAACAATTAATTAGCATAAATATTTGCATTAGAGATTAGGAAATCTAAAATTCAGAAGCAAATTGTTAATTGCATTACTTTTCCTGGAGAAGGTTCATGGCCATTCCAAAACACATAGGTCTGTATAACATCCAAGCCTCCAGCTTTGGCCTTCTGAATCAAATCCGGCCACATCTGCAACCACACACACCAAAAATTAAACCCAAAATATCAATAATTTGAGCCGAAAAAACATTCTGAAACTTTTTAATTCAAGATCATAGTCTCCCACAAGTTAAAAATCAAAATAATAAATAATATATAATATATCCCCCAGTGTCAGAAATTTGAACTGAAAAAAAACCCAGATGTAAAAAATTGCACCAGAAAAAAAAGATAAAAAAAACCCAGAAAATATTGAAACAAAGAAGAACCACATTGGCATTGTATAAAGTACCTCAGGAGTGCTTCTGGGATAGTGAATTGATCCAGAAATTAAAATCCTTCTCTGCCCATTAATTATTATAGCTTTGTGGTCATAACCCACGGAAGCTGAAGCTGCAGAAAAAATGCAGGAAAGCAGTAGCAGAATGCTCCACATTGTTTGAATTCCAACACCCATTTGTCCCCTGCTTCAGAAACTCTCAAAAGCAATGGCCTTTATAATATATATATTTGCTTTTGTTTGTATCAAAAACTTGAATAATACATATTTATTTTTTTGGGTTTTGGGATTTGGATTTGGTTTCTTTGGTTGGTGCTTTTGGTATTCGGAAAAGAGACAGAAAGGGGGTGGCAGAGTTGAGAAGTGTACTGGATTTCACGGGTGAGAAAGTTTATGGTTTGGTTCAATGGTTGTGCAGGGAACGTGTTGCTCCCGCTACTGCATTATATAAGGTTTTGAAGATGAAGATTGCAAATGTGCAAACTGCAAAGGGAAGGGGGGGCCCACTTCTGCTGCCTTGAACAAGCTCTCTCACATTTTTGGAAATACGGGTGTCTGTAGAAAATACTGTATCTGTTGTATTTCATTTGTATGGTGAATCCGTATATATAAACGTCGCAAGGCTATGAGGAATAGGATTCCTTAGAGGGGGAAAACCCTAGAGGATTTGGATTCCTAAAAGAGGAAGAACTCCCTAATTTATGTTTGTGTAATACATGTGTGAATAAGGAATTCCGTTTCCTATATGGAATAGGATTCCTCGGAGAAGGAGAACCTTCGAGGATTTGGATTCTTGAAAGATGAACTTTCTAATTTATGCCTAAGTATTGTATATACATGTGGAACATGAAATCATAGCTAAGATGTTATTCTATCAGTGACATTTGATGAAACTTCTATAAGAGTAGACAAGAAGCCGTCAAAAGGTCCAAATCAAACTTATTTAAACGACATGATTCTTTTTTTTATGAGGGTAAGCATTTTCTCGCGAAATCAAGGCAATCAAACGAACTTTTGATTCAGTTTTAACAATTTATGAAATTATTTGAGCTTATCCTTTCAATTTCCTTTTTCTGTTTGCTAAAATTAAGGAAATGTGATTTGCAATATGAAGTTTTCATTTGATAGAGATGTTACTCAATTTCTAAATTGATGTGTCAATCAGATATTTGAAGAAAAGCTTTGCATGGGTCTATCCATGCCGGTAAACGAATCTATTAAAAATTGTTCCCCTTTGGGACCAAACAAAAGAAATTTGTAAATAATAAAAAACACTACCAAACCATATTAATATGGATAAGGATTTCCTTTTCATGTATATATTTAGACATCTAAAAATGAAGGATTCCAATTTTTTGTTATAGGATAAGGTGATCGATCGATTTTTTTCCTTTTATTTGTCTTAAATCATCCAATCCGATTTCTGTTTTTCTTATTTTATTTTCATTTAATCATCATTCACCCAATATCTTTTCTTAGCTAATAAGTTGTGTGTTTGATGATTATACTTTAACGTGATGTGTTCTGTTTCTAGCATGGGTTGCTATTTTTTCTCTCTCAAAGTTTTTTTTATGTGGATTACTTAGGACGAGGTTTTTCAAGGCCACTTCTTATCCATGCTCTCTGTATTAGTTCATTTCGTTAATTATGAACGAAATCATTTATCACCTTAAAAAAAAAAGTGTGTTTCATGCGGGAACTTTAATGAAAAGTTCCCGGTACTGTTCACTTAACGAAAAATCACATTTTTACACTAAAAAGTCAATCCTTGTACTATTCACTTTACCCTTTATTTTGTCTTTATCGTTAAAACTCAAAGTTTTCAAATCATTTTCATTAGTTTTCCTTATATATAATTATGTGTTTATACTTTTCAGGTAATGAAACGATATACACAAGATCCTATACAACCAATAACATACGAGAATTTATCAAGAATCGAAAAACAATAAATAGGTTTGTTGGTTTTCATGACTTTAAGCTTGATTTTCCATTTACCCTTACGGAAAAGTCTAAATTGATATGTGTACAAAAGTCACAAGACAATAGTAAAATTAAGCTTCAGGGAAAATACAAGAATCACCTTACTTGGACGGTGCTCAATACTATTCATTCTTTAAAGATTAAAATAAATTACTTTACTTTTGGTCATACTTGTCGGAAAGTATCAAGATCAAGTTGCCACATATTTAATGTACGGCTTGCAAGCAGTGATGCAGTTATACTTTTGACTCCAGAACAAGAATTTCCAGTGCCCTCTCTGGACATTGAAGCTAGCTACCGATCGTGGTCCGACACGTGTGCAATCGATGTTGCATGGAAATTTTGTTTTCTTCTCATTTTTTCTCCATTTAACCATCAAGGTTCAAACTATTATCGTTATGCTAGGTGATGAAGCTTGTGAGTGACTAACAAATACATCAATCCCCAAATCTTATGAGACAAACTCAACAATGTTTGTTGGTCTAATTTGAATATTGAATATTTAAAATTGTTTTATATATCAAGAAATAATTGATGTTTCTATTACTTACATTAATCATGAAATTACCAAATTTTAGCCCATGAGGGTTGGCTTAGTAGGTAAGATCTTTACTTTGTGTGCCGTCCCCCCAAGGTTTGAGTCCTGTTGTCAGTAGTCATTTTTTATGTGATATGTAAATTCCTACGTAAATCCATACTGATGGTAGCTGACAGTTAGGTGTCATGCGTAAGTCCTTCCGGCTCAAAGTTGTGGACATGTCTTGGCACTGATATAGTGAGAATAATCAATCTCCCCCTAAGTTTTGTTACCGAAAAAAAAAAACCAAATTTTAGTATTAATTGTTGTAATAATTTAGCTCCCCCTGGATTCTTACAGTGCCATTTGAAGAAAGACTTTGTCGAAAGAAATTGCCCTGATATCATTTATGTGGTAAAAAACAGCCTAGGTTCCAAAATAAAGATATTATTCTTAAAATGACTTTTCCATATCAGTTGTCTATGCATGCGTAAGCGATTTAGATTTGTTGTTAAAATATCATGAAACTTTTTTTAAAACTAGCATCTTTCTTTCTCAGGATTGTAACAAATATTGCCATCAGTTGGTTGGCTTTTGGCTTGATGCCTACTTCATGGAGCACAGAAGAAGTTTCTCAAAACAAAGTGGACACATAATTATGGAGACCGGTTGTTGTACAATAGAACTTTGATTTGGTGACTAGTAACCTACCACTAAACCAATTAGTTTAAGACTTTTAACACAATGCAACGAGTCTCTTTTTTCAACAAAATACAAATAAAAATAAGGTCAATTGCTTAAATTTAAATTTGTAATTGTTTTTTCAATATCTTCTTTGAGCTACCTCGAGATCGGTCCAATGCAGATCGCTTAAATTCCACCCATTATGTATCATATATATGCTAGCACCAAAATTTATGAATAAAATACTCATTTGATTCTCATGGCATGCCGACGCTCAAGCCCTAATAGATATTCTGTCTTATCTCTACGACTCTAACCCTAACAAACATTTTCGGTATATGATTTACAAATTTACAAATTTGTTTGTACATTAATATATAGTCACCAATTAGTAATTAAGCAAACGGGTGGAATTTTTATTTTTATTTTTTCCTTTGTAGATTTGGGCTTAGTCAAGTTAGTTAGAGACTTAAAGTAGTCTGATTTCCTCCTACATCTATGTTTGACCCTTCTGGTAATTTCAATGAATTTATTGTAAAATATCGCATATGTAAAATAAAATTGTCAAATAATGATATAAATATTATTTTTTACCCAATTAACTTAATTCATGACGTGCATGTCATGCCATTCAGATCACGGTATGATATAGGTTAATGCACAAAACAAGTGTGGTGATATAATTTCTAAGTGTACGCACAATGCATTTCTCACCACTATTCAGAAAAGAAGAAAAGGAAAGGAAAGGAATATTATTCGGATATTGCTATTCACACATTTATTTTTATTTTTCACATACTTTTGTTAAATTTTGTAATTAATTTTTTTTAATTACCCCACAATCCGAAAATTAAGAAGAATGTATGAGAAGCAAAATTGGGTATGTAAATAGTACATACCTATTATTCTATCTAAAAAAATGGATGAACAGATTAATGTAAAAGAAATAAGAGATAAATGCATGATACTTTACTTAGCTAGACAAACGATCGAAAAGCGAACCGTACGTGAAAATATTTTTTTGTCTTCCTCCAATCATACGCAATGAGATTCATCTTTCTACGATCCTCACTTAGTTCACGGTTGTTTTTGGGTAAACTTAATCGAAGAAAAAGTAGTCAATTTAGATCTCAACGCATTTGACCACAATACTTACATGTATTCAACATAATTATCATATCAACTGTCAAATATTGATTGTATTAAATACATATACTCACATAAATAATATTTGATCGTCAAATAATGATTGTATTAAATATATATAAATATTTTAGTTACTCTTAAATCAAGAGAGTTGTAAAAAATCACTTAATAGAACAAGCTTGACATAAAAATAAAAAAATGTCTTTTGTTCACAGACCAACTGCAAAGAAAAGTATTTTTTTTTGGTAAGAAATTATATTATCTACACTGAGAGGGGGGTGAGTTTAACCTTACAATGGGTTAGTGGTTCAAATTCGCTTTTGATAAGAATCGAACATAAAATCTCACTTATATGTAAAGAGGAATACCACTAGACCGTAGTACTGAGCGACGCAAAAAAAAATAAAAAAATAAAAATTTGACGTGCTTAATTTTTTCCTAATTATGCCACTTCGAAGTAAAAAGAAGCTAATGCCACTTTATTTAGGTTCAGTGATGAAAACACTTTTACTTTAGTTTTGTTTTACATTTGTTTATCACTTTATCTGTTTGCACTTGCAGTTAATTACGTCAACAACAAACCAATAACTGAAAAAATTCTTTAAGAAAAGAAACTTCAGTTTAAAGGGAGGGAAGGATCATTTTCTTGTGGATTCCGTGATCGTGACCATTCATTATATATTATGCGGTCAGTTTTCGTTAGGTATTATTTATATTTACTTTTAAATTTTGAATTTCAAATGATTTCTGATTGCATGATGTATAATGAACGATCACGATCACGAAATCCCTATGAAAAAAATCGAGGATCCTTTTCCTAAAGGGAGTACGTTGAGATATGGCTGGCTATCCTGCCATGCAGTTTCATTACGTAGCAAAACCTATAATTGGCGGGTCCCGAAGCTTCTATTATCATAATGCTGTACTACCCAATTTGATTCATTTACATTTTTCTATCAACATAATTAATATTATAATTCAACTATCACATGATGGTCTAATAGTTAACGCAATGGCGGAGTTAGAAAATTTTCACCGGGTGGGCTAACTTAAACATTCAAATCTTTATAAACAAAAAAACTTGATACTGTATTTTTTACATTATCGTCTAGCTTAAGAAAATTTTCAAAAGGTGAACCAATAAACAAATACGTATTAAAATTCAAACAAATCCAAACTTGTACATGTACATGTACAATAAGCAATTAGAAAAATGACGAAACAAAAAGAGATGATTTGTAAACTGTATTATATAATTTTATATAGTTAAACCAAGAAAATTAGGATTAGTAACTAAATATATGATGGGCTATATTCGAAAATCATTAAAAATTACATGTAAAATTTTAATTTTTTTATTGAAAGCTACCTGGGCTATAGCCCAAGGTAGCCCTTAACATGGCTATGCCATTGAGTTAACGACAAATTTCAGACCTGTATTTCATACGATACGTATTGGGTAAGATTTCTGGTGCTGATAAATTACACAATGATGATTAGGAAGAGGCTAAAATACCTTTGTGAGTCTTCTCGACGCTCAAAGTGAATTGTTGTAGTGAAGCCACCAACTGGTCACCTTTTAAGAAAAAAAAATTAAAATTGTTATTCACATGTTTTTTTTTTGGGTAACACCGAGGAAATATGGTCACTTGTTAATTTACTATATTTTTATTTACTATATGATCCGGATTGACTTCAGTATAAAAATTGGGTATGTTTTTTTTTTTTTTCCTTCTATCATTTGAGAGAAAAAAACATAACTATTATTTTAATTAAAATTTTAGATAAATACTTGACGATGATATTCTTTTCGTTATCCGTCTCCTCTCTAGGTCGGACCCATCGTGTCCATGAAGTTGAGAACGTTACGTTTTATTAATTTGAAGCTCTGAAGCAATATCCAATTTCTCATCCACATCCAGTGGCTTTGCTTATCTCCTTTTACAAAGTATTGAATATGCCCGGCAACTTGATTACCAAATACAAACGATCAACTTAGCTTTTCTCAAAAGCACAAGCCAATACCTAACAAATTTATCCAATAAAACTGCAAATTTGCAACTGTGTGATGATGATCAAAAGGATGATAATATGAATATACAACCACAACTCCATGACCAAATTTTCAATAGATGGGAGATATTTTAGCCTTTCTTTGTACATTGTTTTCAGTTAATCTCAATAACATCAATTTATTTTCCATAGGTGTATAATTTAACTATAATATTTAAGATTTTCAGTTAAAACAATAAGGAAAGTGCTTGATAAAATGTCCCCCAATAAAGTTTATTTTTGTAAAAGTCTCCTTATAATATTTAAGCTATTAACACAAATTCAAACTTCAGTCGTCGTATAAAATTGTACACTCATTTACACATAAGATTATCTTTGTGAGCCATACAAATGAAACATAAACTACGATTGAAAGTCGTCCTAGGGAGGATATGATAAGTTTCAATGATAAGGCAAATCGTTTAAGGTTCACCCAATTAACAAATGGAAAAGGGCCAAGGCAGGCAGTTTCTGGCTTGTTTGGATTAGTATGCCACGTTTCGTTGAGGCTTATCTTGATTGGCAGTCATCCCAAATTGTAGGTTTTTGTGTGCCCCATGGTGTCCAAATATGCCTTGGTAGTTGGCTCATATGGGACCCTTGAGGTAACTTTGCGGTCATTCGCGAAGAGATAAGGCGTTAGTGTTGCCTCCTCACGTAAAGAGTCGATCTCACCAAACCCTAATGAGTGTGCCCATCTGATCCATCTCTTCATAAAACGGTTTTACGATTTTCTACTTACAATTATTTTGTATGTATGTTATATTTTTTTGTGGTGATAGTATTCATATTAATATTGTGTGAGAAAATAGGACCAAAAAGAAAAGAAAATTAATTAAAGTTACGATAAAAAAAAGATAAATAAAGAAAAAAAAGGTGCACCTCATCTAGAAGGGTTTTGAAGTTATAGCTTTGGTACATCAGAATCGAGTTTGAACGAGGACCACACGAGTCTAATTTTCAATATCATGACTCATCAGCCATCAGTGAGTCTTATGATGTGATCAGAGGTCATATAAATTAAGCTAAAATGATGTTGATTAGCAGAAGCCATCGAAAGTTTAATGTTTATCACTTATTCCATGTTATCCTCAATCTGGTTTTGGACAACCACTAAACTATATTTCAATTAATATTAAATTAAGTCAAGTTTGTTAATAAAAGCAATCATATAATATAATAAGCATGCAAAGGTAATATCGAGAAACATATTAATGTCTTAAAAAAAATCAGTTTAACTTATTACGTTGTCAAACTGACAACTAATGTTAAAATCATATGTTATTACGTTGTCATGTATTTTTTTTATTTAAATTTTTAATGTATGATATTAATATTATAATTTAGTTACATAACATGCAAGATTTATTCCGTCATGTAGAACACCAATTTGGACATCCACATCACTGCTCGTCCGTGTCAATTTAATACAAAATTTTCATTGGCCAGAATCATTGACACATAATCTTCCAAAATCTGTGTGACAAAGGTTTTTGTGGTTCTTTCAAACATGTTAAATAGTAATGGGGCCCAGAAACGGTTGAAAACGGAAAAAGAAGTATGACAATGATGTAATATCATCAACCAAAACTTGTTAAACAAAATTATCCTTACTGAATAGTTAATGATTTGATTTTGTCATCATTTGACTTGCCAACTATTTCTAATTAGTATTAGGTACACTAATTGAAGTTTTAACGAACTCTTAATAGATTTATTTGGTAAAATAGCATGGGGTAATTAGCAGCAATAGTCACATTTTGATAAATGGTTGCGTTTTTTTATCACTCTCTTAAAAAATTGCTCGTGTGATCAAATTTAGTTGTGAAAAATTCACACAGCCATTCTTTAATTTGAAAGGAAAAAAATGTATCGTTGACCTTCACATCTCGCACATTGGAGCTATAATATCAAAACCTCAAAGGCAGGATTCCGAACTGAAGCAGAAAGCTGTTGGCCCTTGTTTCAGAGTTCGGAGGAGATACCAAAGAGGAGGGAAGCTTTCAATTAAAAGGTAATTTCTCATTAATTTTCTCATCCCTATAAACCCTAATCCTTTCTAGCAAGTTTGGTCTAGCAAGCCTAATCCAGTCAAATTTTGCATGAATTTTTCGAAATTCAAACTTGCTAGAAGGGATTAGGGATTTATAACGGTGAAAAAATTAATGAGAAATTACCTCTGACGATTGTCAAAGGGGTTGCGGCGACTGTGAAGGGGGTGGTTATGGAATGAAGACGAGGATGGGTTCTAAAGAGTAAGACCAGTGATGGCACCTCTTAGGTGTTAGACGGCCCGTTGCAACTGATGAAAGAGAAACAAGGGTGAAAAGTCATATTGTTAGGGAATAGAAAGAGTGGGTTAACTGGGGTAGTTCAAATTGATAAGGAGAGTGTCGTTGGTTGTTGTTAGTGTTTCGTTGAGTACTTTCTCTTTTTAATGAATGAAGGACACTTTTTACAACCAAATTTGATCATAAGAGCAATTTTTAAAGTGTGATCAAAAGTTCAACCATTTGTCAAAAGGGAACTATTGCTACTAATTGCCCAATATCATGACCCATAACCCTAAATGAGATTGAAAGTTGAAACTACTACACTCCAAATTTCAGTCCATTTATTCAACTAATTAACCAACTCCCACACCTCCTATCTCTGTTTTCACATAGCCAAATAGTTGGGTAAAGTACAAAAAACTACCTCAACTATTGGTGTCACGACACTTTCATACCTCATCTTTTAAAATTGACAATGTCATACCTCATCTTACGAATTTGTGCCAATATCAGACATCCGTCAATTTTTCTGTTAATTTCTCTGTTAAATGATGATGTGGTCCGACACGTGTCCCACTCACTAATCCAACTGGATTAAAAAATAATTAAATATTCAAAATTTAAAAAATATATATATATATTAAATCTCTCTCTTTCTCTCTCTCTCTCTCCTCCCCCCCCCCTTTCTTGCCTCTCTCTCTTCTCTGCATCCTAGAAGACCCAAAACCCCTTCCCACCCGACCCCCCCGACCCCTTCCCACCCGTCCTCCACCACCATCTCTTCCATCTCTCTCGCCCCACTTCTCTCTCTCGCTGTGCCCAGAACCGCCTAAACCCACCTGGGTTTTTTCATCCACCAAACTCTTGCCCATTGACTCGTCCCCCCAAACTCTTGCCCATTAACTCGTGTCCCCCCCCACTACCCCACAGACTCGGACTTTGTCGCAAATCAAACCGGTTCCCAGTCCGAGTTCAGGTCGACGCCGTCGTTTTGGGTGTCCAGGTGCAGATCGAGGGTGGCAGAGTGAGGGAGGCGAAGTAGTTGAGGAAGATGATGTCGTGGAACGACGTCATTGCGATCTCCAGATCGAGGGTGGCGGAGTGAAGGAGGCGGAGTAGTCGAGCAATATTGGGTTCTTCGTTTTGGGGTTTTCGAATTGTGGCAACAATTGCTGCAATGGGAAGGTGGGTTTTGTTCCTCCGGGGTCTAGGTCTTCTGGGATGCAGAGAAGAGAGAGAGAGCCAAGAAAGGGGGGAGAGAGAAAGAGAGAGAGAGGAGAGAGAGGGTGGTGGAGGACGGGTGGGAAGGGGTTTTGGGTTGCAGAGAAGAGAGAGGTGAGAAAGGGGGGAGAGAGAGAGGAGAGAGTGAGAAAGATTTAATATATATATATATATATTTTTAATTTTTGAATATTTTATTATTCAAAAAATATATTTTTTATTTTTTAATCCAATTGGATTAGTGAGTGGGACACGTGTCGAACCACATCAGTATTTAACAGAGAAATTAACAGAAAAACTGACAGAGGTCTAACATTGACACAAATTCGTAAGATGAGGTATGACATTGTCAATTTTAAAAGATGAGGTATGAAAGTGTCGTGACACTAATAGTTGAGGTAGTTTTTTGTACTTTACCCTAAATAGTTTTACAGGTCTACAACTAGGGTTTTTTGTTTTGATTCCATTCAATACTAAATTGCTGGAAATTTTGTTGCAGTCTCACTACCTACCATTCTCCTAACCAAAATATATTTTTCCCTTATAGGAGAAGTTGGCTACTTGGGTTAAACCCTTTCATGTCATGATTTTGTTGGTTGAGTTGGGACCAGACCTTTGTCACAAATATGGTCTGGTTGCAATTGGATCGCAACCAACTAATAACCAAAACTAACCACCAGCAGGGGGAGCTGGCAGAGGTAATGGGTTCAGCTAGCTAGCCCATGTCTTCCTATTCACCAAACTCACACCACTTATCTCCTTTTGTGACATGCATGTTGCGTACGTAAACAACTCTGGTAGGTAATTCTAATCTGAAATATTCAACTTTTGTTAACGGAATTGCAGATGATTATTTCTTAAGGGATAAGAAGGAAAAAGACACTTTTATTCATTCCAAGTGTCCAAGTCATGCAGAACAAGATACTTCTTTTCGTTATATATGTGTCATTATTTGATGAATTCGACACACAAACAATGCATTATGCATGGCCCTATGAATACGACGAGCTTCTATAATATATACATACATATATATATTTGTACATGTATATATATTATCCAATCTTTTCTTGCTTAGGCTGGCAACACACCTTATTATGTTAATCCCAATCCTTTACAGCAGTGAATGACCTTACTTTTCTCTTCAGGAATTCAGGCTCCAGGCCCTACCCCAGAGGTTGGATTAGGACCTACATCAGGGTGACATATCAAGATAGACGGAAGGTGTTACCTGCTAGTTTGTTGCTCAATTAACAACTTGGGACATGCTTAATATTGATATAAAGATATACTTGATTAGTAGCACTTTAGAAAAACTAACTGAAATGCTAGAAATAGAGAAGAGTGTTTTGTAACATCCAATAGTGTTGTTCATTGCCACCAAAGAGCGTCAATCGCTTATTACATGCGCGCGTGAACGACTGTAAACCGTTGATTGATGTGAATCTCATGATAAGTCTCATTCCAAACAATGTCTAAGAATCGTCTAAGTGCGTGTCACGATCTTTGAAAACAATAATTTTTGTCCTATTATATTCTTTATCGCATGTTATAGCATTCCTAATGAGTGATGGCATTGTAAATCTCTAAACAAATGATATGTTGATGAAGAAATGCTATAAAGCTTGAAATTCACTTCAATTTATCTAAATCCCATGCATATGGGCTTAGCATTGTTGGACTTACATGCATAATTTAATTGGGTTCCTATATAACACAGTATGGCCTTTGTTCCCACTTCTCTATCTCCTACCAGGCCCCTGTAAAGCCCTTGATTTCTATGGAGTGGTTTGGTCTTTTCTAATGAAATCGACCCTATCATTTAAATTAATGAAGCTGGGCTTGAAGGATTTTCTTTCCTTTTTTGGTTAGAGGGCTCAGTCTGTTCACCATGCCAGCCCTACACAAAATATCTGGTTATTTTGTTATAAATAAAAAAAGTGAAAGGAAAAGAAAAAGGTGCTAGGGTAGGAGGAAGAGGCCAACATTTAAAATTTGAAGAATGTGAGCAACCTTTTCATTTAGACGAACCATGTTTTCAAAATTTGAACAACGTGAATCTAGTGGTTGAACGATTTATCATTGATTTTCTGTAGAGTTAACCTTTAAAAAGTGAGCTAGCTAGCTAGAAAGTAAGTGGTTATTAATCATTATACACCATTGCAGAATGAGAATAAGAACTAAGAAAGTAAAACGGAAAAGGGATGTGATATCCACACACCTCTTTATACTTCTCTTACACCTTTTTAGTTTTTGGCCGTCGGATCGAATGAATTGAAGAAGATCAATGGACATAAATTAACAAGGGGTATGTGAAGTAAAAAATGGTGTATGAATAGCACACCCCAACGGAAAATTAAGTTCGACTGAGAAGGTTGGTAGTATCCCCTAAAATGTATACAAGTGTGTGTTCTCTTGAGTTGACCTATACATAAATACTCTATTTCTGCTAATTCTGTCCTCCATACTCTCGTTGTACCGGAACAGCAAGAAAAGACTCGGGATCCGCTACTAAAAGAGTGTGATGAAATGACCAACCCATTTATCAGAAGCCATTAAAAACCTGTTTTTCCGTCAAGATCATGGGCCAGTTTTTGAAAGAAACATCCCTCCCAGGTTTGAAAGAAAAGGACCATTATGTTATAATCTACTATGGTGCTCATCGTCATCATGAATCATGATATCAGAGCCTGCAGAAAGAAACATTTTATATTGAAACAGTAGCAGATAGGAATATAGAGGAGTATATTTTATATGTATTCTATATATTAGACCAAGTTTAAAAGCTAGAATTTCTCCAATTTTGCTTAATTCTTAGCTGAAGTTATTATAATATTTGAGCAAGCGATTATTTGGAAAAAAATTTGAAGTCACTTCTACTCATAGTTAAGCATTTTGTTGAGCTTTAATTAGAAAGATGTTAAAATTTTAACAAAATCCAGGTGCATCATAGTTTCATAGTTTAACCTATGAAACTATGAAAAACGAGAAGGGACAATGGAAGCAGAAGGATTGAAATGCAAGAAAGATGAAGAGAAAGCTTGTGTATTTCAGAAGAACAAGTATTACAATATACAGTGAATGAATCTTACAACCACCTTTTGTAGTAAGCTAATCTATAGTGCAAATGACTCAATTACCCTTTCTAATAACTTTACTCTAACAAACTCAATCCATCTAACAAACATAAGTACTTAACCAATGACATAATGCCACATGGATCAATGACATGTACATATGGTTATTATTTTAAACGTCGTCAAAAACTCTTTTAATTGTCTGAGAGCGCTTACCTTTCTAATTCCAACAGCGTCCTAAGATGGATTCTATTGACAATATACTTCAGATGCATGTAATCATTTCAAACCAAAAGGAGATAAAGTTTAGCTCAAGAAACAAATGTTATAAATCTGATTTAAATTTTGTCAAGATTAGATGGTTCATTCGATTTGGTAGCTCTCACAATTAATCTAAACTACATATCAACCCTTGCATGTAAATATTTGCCCATCCGACCCCATTAATATTTGCTAACCTATAACGTATCTAGGGCAAAAGTGACGGAGAGAGGTTCTGGGGTCCTTTGCCAATGAAGAAAACTGTCATCATGTGTCTCCAATGGCCATCGTGACTCATGGTCCATCAAATATTGATGCACACCAATATGAAGACTACACGTTTTTGGACCAACTATATTAACTGACAAAAAAGCACATACAAAAAAAAAGAAAAAGATAAATTCATGATTTTTTCTCACCACGTCCCAACAGGGCAACATGTACAGGAGTGAACCATAAGCCGCATACGTAGCCTGCCTCGTGATCGCAAAATATTATGTGCTTCTGATCAATTCTTAACTTTCTAATCCGTCGATGATGGATATTATATATTGTGTGAATATTGAGACTCAATTGAAATTACTATGTTCCTTATCTGTAATACCAGATTTGGTATCTGATAGTCTTTTGTTGTTGTGTGCATCATTTAAACCTGGTATCTGATTTGTTGTTTCACTAAAGTATCAGCAAAGATATTCAATAAGGCTGCTGACTGCAGTATCCTACTGTTTTCTGGTTGTGGCTAAATTGCGAGTGATTGGAATATATCCCTTTATTTTAGCCCATATTTAGGCTAAGTTTCTGCACCTCCGTGACCCGTGGCCACTTAGCTAACCCTACTGATTTACTATCTTAAGGATAATATTTGGCTCTTTCCCTTTGGAAATAAAGAATCACCTCCGTGGCCTCTAGCTTGTAAGCCTCTTGGCTGCTGATAAGCTTGGTATTTCTAGATCTAGGGTTATTCCTTTGTAATGTTTGATTCTTTTAGGGCTTAAGCCTGCCCGTTTACCCAAAAAAAAAAATCCCATGCACTAACTGACATGTGAAGTTTTTTTATACACATGTCAAACTGTGATTAATATGAATGTAAAAAATATAAACTAATAAAGAAAGAAGCCAAACAATGTCCTATGAATAAAGCATCTTATCCTTTGAAATACGAAAATAACTCCAACTCATTATCCTTTTGCCTTTTCTGAGTAAAACATCTACTATTCATTTCTTTAACACATAAACATATTACACCAAATAAAGGAAATAGTGATATTTTGAAAAATGAGAACCATGAACTTATGTTAGGGTGATCATATTTATTCATCAAATAATATGTCAACACACATATGTTAGTTGTTAGAACTAAAAAATTGAGGTCTAATGGCCAAGATTTGAAAGATTGAAATATTGACAACATGGTTCGTTGAATAACATTTGATATACAAATATGGGTATATATGTGCAGTAGTTTAGTCTTTTGTCGAAAGAACAAAAAGTATACTGGTAGCTAGCTAGCTAGTTGGCCATGTTGCACAGCATTACAATTTTAATTTTGTTTTTCATAAATCAGACAAGAGTTGCCACAATAGTTTGATACCATTTCTTAATCCAATATGCTTAAAGACAAGCTACAAAGATTCAAGCAAAACAAACTATATATTTAAACTATGTATATCACAAAAGTGACTGATGATCCATTGACATGAATGAGCGTACACCCATTTTGCCTCAAAAATTAACCCTTTCTGGATCGTCTGGGGGTAATTTGAGAAGGAACATAGGTACATGCAGTTGGATTTTTCTGTTTTCTGTGGCAAGCGACAAAATCAAAAGTTTGAAAGGATGTCTTTGCTTCCTAGGTGAAATGAAATTAAACACTGAAATGCAGGCACGTATGTAAATATGATAGAATTGTGGGGAATAATTAGAGTAATGGTCCTAGTTTTAACTTCATCGATCGATGACCTCATGAAGCGATACAACCTTATAAACGTAATGATTTCTAACAATTTAACGGTCGAGATAATCATGATGCTATTTTAAATACGTACCTCACTGTAATCCGATCAAGAGGTAAGGTTGCAGCGAAGTCAGCTTAATCAGTTCCAAATGTTGCTGCCTTTCCGCTCTCCTCAGCTACAACAAAGTTCGACTACAACTCAAACTCCTCAACAGATTGGATCTACTATTTAGTTCAAACCTCCTATCATTATCACATGTATTTATCATTGTAATTATTGTTACTGGAGATAATTCTCCCTTGTAATTGAATCTCTCATGTAACGAGTATATATTGAATACACAGGCTCACTCAGAGTTGACTTCATTCATATAAACACATTCCTTCTGCTGTGCATTGATATCTTTTATGGTATCCCAAAGCTAAAGTCTCACGACAACATTTTGATACTCCCTTTTTTTTTTTATTCAAATGGCGTCTGATTTCTTTGTGCTTTTCCTCCTCGATCCCCCTCCCATCCCTACCCAATGTCTCAAATTTTCTTACCATCAAACTGGATCGCGCGAACTATCCACTGTGGCAGGCGCAGATGCTTCCCTTATCGTTGATGGCACCACTAACAGTTCATTTGGACCATAACACAGTGTATTCGGGGATTTAGACTTTCATTTTTTTAAGTGCAGCATTACCCTTGCAAAAGTTAAATTAAAAAAATTGAAAAACTCGTCATAATGTGAACCGTTTATTATTTTTTAATGGGGTACTATTGTATTAACATGTATATATTTTATGTGTGTATAAGTGCATCAATGTGCATGAAGAGTATACGTACATGATGTAGTTATATGTACAGTATACATGTGTATGTTGTGTATATAGAGTGAGATTGATAATTGCTTCTCAGAAATCAAGTGGTAATTGGCATATTGCTCTCGATTGTTCACGTGAGGTTCTTAGGGTTGACTATATTGGGACAATTCCAACTGGTTACTACAAATTTGTTGGCAGGTCAATAATGTAAACCCTGATCTTTGGCCTACTTGTTTTTGATAAATGATGTTTGGCTACTTTTACTGCATAAAATTACAATAAACGATCGATCGTTTTATACGTATATATACATATAATAAATATCATAAACCTACATGTACTCTCTATCCTTTTTTTTTTATATATATAACTTGGGACTTTATGATGGTTTTTGGCTTTTATTTAGCATAATTTTTTTTGGCATATTGTCATATATTTCCATTGATAATTTTTTCTTATGATCCTTTGGGGAGGCAGCATTTTTAAAACATTAATTTTCTATTTAGATATAACGAAAATCAAAGATTTAATATAAGTACCTAAAAAGTAAGATATGGAAAGGGTGTGGGGAGAGGTTGGGAGCAATTTTTGTCCCTTGCCTGCACAAACATTGATTGTCTTTTGGCAAATACCAAGGTGAGGAATTTCTCCCATCCAATGCAATAATAAACCCATATCTTTCTCATAACGATCTAACATTCCTCCTATAATTCGAATGAACCTAGCTAATAGAAAGAGAATCTACAGTGATCCTCATGACCATTTGTCACATCTCGGCCCGGCCTCCACCACATTCCTGACTCGACTCCATATAGCACGAGGCCTTTTGGGAGTTCACTGGCTTCGGGTTCCATCAGAACTCCGAAGTTAAGCGAGTTCGCGCGAGAGCAATTCCATGATGAGTGATCCACTGGGAAGTTCTCGTTTGAGTTCCCAGAAACAAAACCGTGAGGGCGTGGTCATGGCCCAAAGCGGACAATTGTCACATCCCAGCTTGGGCTCCCACCACATCTTGGGCTCGACTCCACCGTAGCACGATATTGTCCGCTTTGGGCCTCAGCCATGCCCTCACGTTTTTGTTTCTGAGAATTCACACGAGAACTTCTCAGTGGGTCACCCATCCTGGGATTGGTCTCGCGTGAACTCTCTTAACTTCGGAGTTCTGATGGAACCCGAAGCCAGTGAGCTCTCAAAAGGCTTCGTGCTAGGAAGAGATGGGCATGTACATATAAGTCTTAGAGAATCCACACCATTGGGCGATGTGAGATGTTACAATCCACCCCCTTAGGGGCCAGACGTCCTCGTCGACACACTTCCAGCCATGGATTGGCTCTAATACCAAATTGTCACATCCGGGCCCGGGCCCCCACCACATCCCAAGTTCTACTATGCCGTAACACAATATTGTTCGCTTTGGGTCTCGACCACGCTCTCACGGTTTTGTTTCTGGGAACTCACACGAGAACTTCACAGTGGATCACCCATCCTGGGATTGCTCTCGAGCGAACTCGCTTAACTTCGGAGTTCCGATGGAACCCGAAGCCAGTGAGCTCCCAAAATGCCTCATGCTAGGAAGAGATGGATGTGTACATATAAGGCTTAGAGAATCCACACCCATGAGCGATGTGAGATGTTACACCATTAGCCTTCCATCACTAGTTGATAGCACTTGGCTAATTTACATGACATCACAAGTTAATTTGCAGTTGAATTACTCTTCTCGTAAGTTTCTTAAAAAACAAAAAAATTGTAGAAAAATTACAATGAAGAGTGATTTTTGCACTCTTTTTACTTTATGAACACTTCGTAAAAAAATGTGTGCAGTAATCATTTCCGTTTACAAGTTAATTCAAAATTCAAAATTAGGAATTCTGCCACACTACAACCACATGTTAGTTGTTTCCTTGTTAAATAAGGTTAATTTAGTAAACCCCAAATTAGGTTAGTTTACTTATTGAAACGACTAAAACACTTTAGCAAAGTATTAAAAACTAGAGCGCTACACAATTCAAAATTGTTTGTGTTCAACACGACCCCTAGAAAAGGTCTATATATAAAATAAAAGCTTGCATCAGATCGGAGCACATGGTTTGCACGGATGAGTGGTTCAATAATTTTTTTTTTTGTAACAGGGGTAGATCACCGCAAAATTAACTCAATAAATGATTACAAACTGTTCAAATCCTAGAAACTTTGATCATATTGTCAAATGAATAAGTTTCAAACCATTGTGGATTCTCAACATAATAGTACCTAAAATTTATATTATAACTCCCAAAACCTCCATAGCCAATAGCCAAATGATATTTGGTTATATCTGAGGGAGGCAGATTCTCTGCCCTCCCACTTCCCATGCCATCTTGTTTTGTGTGATCACGGTTAAGCCACGTCAATATTTTATATTTTTTTACAGAGATAATAAGACAAAAAAGAATAGTAATATAAAATATTAACCTGATTTAACCGTAATCACACAAACAAAAAGTCACGGAAAATGAGAGGATAGAGAATCTGCCTCCATATTTGAGATGATCATTTGTTCATTGAAGGAATGAAGTGATCACTGATTGATATGCCATCCTAAATTTTTGTGTGGCCACAGTTCAATCTCCTTACTATCTAGCTTTTGCTAGGGTACCATGCAATATTATATTAGTTTTTTTCTAACCGGGCGCCGTTTAGTGGGGTGAAAACTAATTTTGCAGATAGGGTTTTGATACCAATATGGGGTCTGTGTAGTAGCATTCCACACATCTCCTTCTGGTTTGTCTTTTTAAACCTTGTCTGTTGGGTGTCTAGAAAGTCACGTGAATGTCTTATACTTACAGCTACACACGTCTCTCTCTCTCTCTCTCTCTCTCTCACCTTTGCCAATTCCCAGACCTGCCTGCTATAGCTGATCTCTTCTTTAATAAAAGAGTAACACCACTCTGCAACTTAGGCCCTTTTGCTTCTCTTTCTCTTTTTACTTGCTATGTCTCCCGTAGCTCAGACCTAGCTAGCTCTTCCACCATTATTGGAGCACTATTTAAGTTTTAGTAGTTTTCTCTCTTTGATCTCGATCGATGACTCCTCCACCTTATCATAATCTTTCACCTCCTTCCCCTTTTAATCTTGAGCTTAGTGGAGATCATGATCTTCAATACCACCACCTCTTCAATCTTGAACCTCAAACTTCCTTTTCTTCTTCTCTTTCTAGTCCCCTTTTCTTAACTCCAGCTCAAGTCCAAGCACGATCCGATGATCATTATAGAAAACCACAACAGTTTCAATTCCAACTCCTAGAGGTACTAATTAAGCAATGATCACATAACATGTGCACACTTATTTATGTGATCTATACACACACAGGCCCCTTCTCAGGATAATCGATACTGTAGCAAAAAAGGATGATAGGGCATAATATTTATGCATCTATTGGTTTCCTAGCTTATAAATTAGTTATCTTCATTAGTATTTGATCTTATGCATCCTTATATATATATATAATATGTAGCTGATTATCTTGATCATTATTTTCTTATTTTTAGGCTGATCATAACATTGTTCCGTATGGCGGATCACGCGATCATGATCATCAAGCCATTGAAAATGAAGGTGGCAATGGTACTGTTTTGAAATTAAGCATTTCCAAGAATGGAGCTGACGGAAGTGGGAATCCAAGTACTGACCATGAGGTTAATACTAGTTCAGTTAAGTGGATGTCTTCAAAGATGAGGATGATGTGGAAGATGTCAAACCCTGATCACACATCAAGCAGTTCTAATAGTAGTGGTGATAAACCAATTTCCATGAAGTTATCATCACACAAATTTGAAGAGCAGAAGCCGCAGCATCCATCATCGCAATTAGGAGCCGAAATGATCAGCTGCAGCAACAATTCATCAAACAACATGAGCAGCCTCCCAATTATTAGGGTTTGCTCCGATTGCAGCACTACTAAGACACCTCTCTGGAGGAGTGGACCGAGAGGCCCTAAGGTACTTAGTTAAAATCCTACTAATCTATTTCTTGAAATGCATTTAATCAAATTGTAACTCCGCTAGCCTAAAAGGTAAAGTTAATTGTATCTTTGACAACAGTTCCAATTGGAACCAGCATCATTTCTTTCTCATTAATCATTAATTTGCAGTCACTTTGTAACGCTTGTGGAATCCGGCAAAGGAAGGCAAGGCGGGCAATGGCGGCAGCGGCAGCTGCAGCCGCAGCAAGTGGCACAACCCTGACAGTTGCCGCACCATCTATGAAGAGTAGTAAGGTGCAACACAAAGACAATAAATCAAGAGTAAGTTCTACCGTTCCCTTCAAGAAAAGGCCGTACAATAAACTGACCTCATCCCCATCATCTCGAGGCAAATCAAAGAAGCTTTGTTTTGAGGCCCCCACTGCCGCCGCTGCCACTACCGCACTTCAACGAGTTTTCCCGCAGGACGAGAGGGAAGCTGCAATCCTGTTGATGGCTTTATCTTGTGGACTTGTTCATGGTTGAATAAATTTCAACACATGCATCCTCAAATTTAATTAGTCTACTAGTACTTGTTTTGTAGTAGTACTTTAGCTATATATTAGAACTAAATCAACTAATTAAGTTTAAGCTAGAGAGTGAGAGAGAGTACCAAAATCAGTGATGTGGAAGCAAATTAGTTAATCAGTTCAATAAAAGCCAAAAATATTGTGTTGTGATCTTATGAGAGGGAACTTATGGTGTGGTTTTTTTATTATTTACAAGTAGATATAGAATTCACCAAAATAATGGTTGTTTCAATATAACTGCTTGTTCATCTATATATTTAGGTTTTGTTTTGTTATCATTTTATCGATCAATTGTTATCATACTACTAGTGCTGCTGCTACTCCTTTTGCCTCTTTGTCCTTTTGTTGTTTGATTTCAGTGCTGCTGCTACCTAGCGCTGCACAGTTAATTGGTACAAATCTCAGTTGAGAATTAACTAGATCTAGGGTTCTTCCATCACTATAAGAGTTTAAATTGAAGTTCCACATATGTCACGGAGATCAGTCATTAAAATAACTTTTGGAAATATTGTAGAGACAAACAAAATTTTTGACTTTTGAATCACATGACCGTTAAATTTAATGGAACATATACTGCATGCAGTGGGGCACGAAGATTGAGGGGTGCAGATCATCATATATTGAATACACAGAAAACAAACACTAATATTTAAGATTTTTCCGTGGTTTTTGTAGCGTGAGCTTCTAAGTGAACAAACTCTAATATTTGAGTTTTGTTCGAGCCTTCGTGGCATGCATGAGCCTATAACTAAGTAGGAGTTGTATAAATAATAAATCAAGAGGTAAGAGATTCATTATTAAACACGATTCTGAGCTCTTGATGTTAGCAGTCTCACATCGGTGGGGGTAAAGAAAAACAATGACTTTCAATAGGATTACCACAATGATCTAAATAATACCTTTGTGGTAAAACCTCACACCTAACGGATTTGGTAGGTGATAAAGCTGGGGACAGTAACGGTGTCGTTAGAGTGGCGCCCCTAGGCCCGTTGATTTAAATTTTTTTAACATGGTAACAGAGCCCACGATTACGGGCTCGTGCAAGCTTTGTCACCAGGAAGGATGGCTTGGAAACAAGCTTGGACTCTTAACATAGAGCCGGCTTCTGAGTTCTTAAGAGTCACTTCCTGAAAAGATTGAAAACAAGTATGGACTTCATTGGAGCTGACCTCTAAGTTTCAATTGCCGATGTGTGGATCTTTCACACGTGAGGGAGCGTGTTAGCCGTCCCACATCGGTGGGGGTAAACAAAAGCAATGACTTTAAAATTAAATAGGATTACTCCACTCTAACTAATACCGAGACATTTTGTGGTAAAACCTCACACCTGATAGATTAGGTATGTGGTAAAGTTGGAAATAGGTCGCTAAAGTGGGGCCTCCCGGGCCCGTCAATCTAAAAAATTTCAACACTCGATTGGATCAGTAACTATGGTGCACCCCATCCCCAGTAAATGGGTAACAAATCATGAGCAATTCTCAAGTTTAATAAAAAAGAAAAGGAACCCTAAAATTTAAGGTTTAAATCGAAGAGAACTTTAGGGTTCGATGATATGAGAAAGCAACAACTGATCTTTTTACAGTTTTTAACAAATTTCCTTTTATCTTTCCATTTTTCTGAAAAGTTTACTGGGGTTACTGGCAAAGCAATCATGATTGTGATGAGTCAGAGTGGAGATATATATACAGCTTTAAGAGTTTGGGAAGGTCGCCTAGAGGATTGTACTACTCTTGTCTTAGACATTGTCTGGATTCGAGAAAGCTAGTTGTAGTTGTAGACAAGTAGTCTTCTTGATATGGAATATCATACTAGTGCAAGAAGAAGCGCAGTGACCTCTGCAGGCTAGCTACAGTCAAGTACTTCAGAGAAATAGATTAGTTACACAATCTCAGAAATAACAACTTTGAGTGTCCTCTGTATTTTGTGTTTAATTAGGTCATGGAAGGGTGTATATGAGAGTTCCAATATTTGTAAACAGAGAGATTGAGTTACATGCATTCAGACAACACTAGAGATTTGCATGGTTCACTCTTAGTTTGGTTACGCTCACGGGACAAAACCCTTATCCCAGTTGTACATCTCAGCTCCTCCCCCACACAAATAAGTAAACCCAGTTGAACATCTCAGCCCCCACACAATAAGTGAAACAAAGTTTGTATTCGAATCATTTCAAGAGAGATGGGATCAATGACATTGTAGGTTTATTTGTCTCTTCAGAAAGATGATCTTCTCCACTGAAGAGCCGCGTTTGGATAGTAGTTTAAAGATAGAGAGATTATATTCACACACCCCAAATTACTTCTCCCACACCTTTTTACCTTTTTAATATTTTCTACACACCACTAACACTTGATAAAAAAATATTAAAAAATTAAAAGGGTGTGGAAGAAGTAATTTGGGGTGTGTGAATATAATCTCCCTAAAGATAATCTAATTAGTCTCCTTGAAATTATTACTGTTTAGATAATCACTTGCATGCTACATATGAACTCTTAACTAGATTTAAATTGAGTAGGTCAAGCTCATTCTTGGTAGAGGTTTTTCAATGTGCTAGGAACATGGCACAATACATCAAGTGTCATAATAAAAGTTGTTGAATTTTTTTCAAATATATGACTATTCGTATTATGAAACTTAATGTACCAGACCAGTGTTCTCAACATACTAAAAAATTTCTCCATGTCATAAAAAAAAGGGAATTTTAACGAAAAGCACCCGGTACTGTTTACTTTAACGAAAAACCACATTTTTACACTAAAAAGTCAATCATGGTACTATTCACTTTACCCTTTATTTTGTCCTTATCATTAAAATTCAAAGTTTTCAAACCTTAGTTTTCTTTAAAAAAAAAGGCTTCAATTTTTTTGAGGTGCCCTTCGAACATATGGGCATTTAAGGCTTTATACAACATTTGCTGAAACGGGCCCCATTTAAAGTTTGGACCTAACTCGGCCCTGCAGCAACTTTTAGGCCTCTTTACGCTTAAATGAAACGACATGTCGTACTATTTATCGCCCCCGTTTTTCTCGACATCTTTGATCGTTGGTCCCCCTGGGTCCTGAAAAATCAGTTAACGGCTGGAAGGAGACTATATCTCAGGCGTTCTGCGCACACAGTCAAACGCCGAGAGAGAGATGCCGGAGCCACCGCCACCGCCGCCTTCATTACCGCCGAAGGAATTACCAATCAACCGCTACAAGTTCATTTGGCGAGTCCTCATGATCTCCAATCTTGCTCTCGGAGGTCAGCCAGCTTTCTCATCTTTTCGGCTCTACTTTTTCTATGTTTTTTTTTTTTGGCATTGGATTATTGGCTTATGGATATGGGTTTGAAAAACCCTAGATTTTATGACCATAAGATTGCCTGAGCATAATTGGGTTATGGGTTTTGTTTATCTGAGCAGAAGTTTGATTGCAGTGAATTGGAATGTGTGTTTTCGTTTTCGTACGTAATGTGTTTAATTTATTGTCCCAGAGAAGTATATTGTGTGCTTTGATGAGCTGATGTTTTAATTCTGCTTTAAGCTTGGACTGTTTGATGGGTAATTTTTGTTGTTGTTTTTTAATGGTAAGTTATGATGGTGTAATTCTTTTAGGTAATTTATTGTCCCAAAGAAATGCATCTTGGAGTATCTACTGAATGGCTCAAAGCTAATGTTACCATCTCTAGTAAACACAACCCCGTGCAGGTTCTCTTGGCTTGGGTTCCTCCTCTTTAAGTTAAATGTGGATGGTGCTAGGCTTGGTTCTAACTGGGTGATTGGAAGTGGAGGATTAATTAGAGATTGGCACGGTAACTGGATCGCTGGTTTGATTGCTAAAAAAGGAGTTGGGGAAGTTCTCCATGCTGAGCTTTGGGCTTTGTTTTATGGGTTGAAGATAGCTAAAGCTAGAAATTTCTCTCATCTTATTGTGGAGGCTGATTCTGCTTTGGTGGTCTCTCTCATTCATGGTTCGCCTAGCCTTAATAACCAGCCTCTTTATGGTCTTGTCTTGGAGTGCAGAAATTTGATCATAGAGAACTGGAGCTGTAATGTGCAGCATGTTCATAGAGTGTGTAATTTTGCAGCTGACGGATTAACCAAATTGGGTTTAAATAGCGAGACGGAGTTTCACAAGCTTGTGGAGCCTCCCCTTGTTTAGTTAAAACTCTTTCCAATGATTGCTCCAGAGTCGCTATAGCTAGATTAGTTTTTCCTTAGTGTTTCTTTTTCTTCTTCCATGTTACCGAAAAGAAGTAATTCTTTTTCATGGTTAGGATAGGGATCCAGTGTGCGAGAGAGAAGGAAAAAGTTAAGCCTCTTCAGCCCCTTGTCTGATAAACTTTTGGGCAAAGCCTTTAAGGTGTTTTTTGGGGACCAAATCATAATGGAATTGATGGATGTTATTGTAACTGGTATAGTATGGTCCAAATCAGCCAATTAATATCATAGGCAACTGATTTCAGACAGCTTTCACTATGTGTAGGTATTCCAAGGCTTATAAAATGCCTGATGGGACATGTGGTTGTTTGTGTGGTATGCTGATTGAAATTTGAATTACTAAATTTGGAAGGCCTTGGTTGTAGCCTGATAGGGCTTGAAAAGCTTAATAACTTGATTTGTAAAATCAAGTCGTAGTAAGTAAACACTGGAATGATGACCGTGATTTCTTTTGTATGGGAAGAACTTTAAATACTCTGATGGCTGTAGTGTCAGTGTGCTATACCAGTAATGCTGAATTTCATTGCCGTAAAGTTGGAATATTTTTGACAATTTGAAAATAAATTACTCCATCTATAGAAACTGTTATCCCGCATCTCTAGGGGCAAGTATACAAGGTATTCTTCACTGTCTTGTGATGGACAGAAACCTGGCCGGAAGTATACATCCATTTGTACTGGGGGCTTTTCCCTCTTAATCCAAATGGTTTAAGTTTTTTTCCTATATGTTTAAAGGGGAACAGGGCAAGAGGTTAGAGGTTGTTACAGCAGTTCTCCTGTATGTATGACCAATGTGGGTATCACATCCATTGCGTAAAACAAGAGGTTGCCAGTGTTTACTTTATGAAGATATTAATCTTTGTGTGAAATATCCCTTCTATGCTTCTTGTTTCTGTGTATGTCCCCATGTGCTTGCACTGTGAGCTTGTCTTTGTGATTGAGTTATGCGACTGGCTCCTTGTCAATCTTCCCATAGGAAGGATTAGTCCCCTCGCTACCCTGATAATGAGCGGGCTACTGCCATCCAGGCAAAAGCAACTTTCCCTCCCTTTTACTTTGATCAGTTCGGTTAATCATCAAAATGACATGCCTATTTTTTTCACTTAACGGACACATTGATAGTTTCGTTAGATCGAGTAGTTGGGGTTGCAGCCTAGATCTCCAAGGTGATATATTCATCACTCGTGACATTGGCTAGGAAATAATCAATCAAGGGAAAAGGGGAGAAAGCTAACATTTGGAATAATTTCTTACTGATAAAGATCTATTCACCATTTGTTGATGTATCACACAAATTTGCCACAATATGAATAACATCATTGTCAAATTCAAAAGTTAACCTCAAAGACAGGATTAACTGACTTGCATCTGAACTCTTGCAGGTTACATGTTTATTGGAGGCAAGAAGCGAGATCGTGGAGATCGTGGCACATTGAATCCGAAATCTGTAGAAACAGGCGCTGAAAATCACAAACCTGCAGTAGAAGTGCCCTCTGTTCCTGCCACAACTCCTACAACAACTCCTGCAACAACTACTACAACTTCTGAGACATGGGATATGTGAGGGCGCAGCCGCCTATCCCTGAGACCAGCAACATCAACATTTCGAGTAGATGCCGTAAGGAAGGAGGAAATTCAAGATGAACGATACTGAGAAGAAACAAAGCGATGAAGAAAAGACAATCTTAAACAGTTAGAATCTTACACAGGGAAATGGATTCTTAACTAGGTTGAGTTCAGCGGACTACTTTGTTACTAGTTTCGAGTGTGGGTAACATGTTTGCAACAGATTGTCATGTCAATTTTTGCACGACATAACGATATCCCTTGTCCACGAGAATTATCTGTATTGCGTACTGGCGATTTGTTGCAAAACATTAGATTATTCTTTTTTCTTTTCGCCGACATAATATGGAAATGACTAGCTCTTTGTCCAGTAGTACTTTTCTATACAAAATTGGACGAGCTCTCAAGTTCGAATTGACCCACATATTAATCCACAAATACGAACAATTCAAATTTGTCATTAGTACTCAAATGAAGACTAATTTGTCCAAGGGATCATACTAATGAAAGGTCGAAGGTCATCGAGGAGAGAATCTTGTGTACAATCGCCAACATACGGCCTTTCTCCCAAGCCGGTATGTGTGGTCTCACAAGTCACAACCATGTGGTTCGAATAGTGACCTTCAAATTTGTCGGTCACTGAGTGCCTCCTTTGGGAGCCCGACCAGTTGATGTGGCTAATAGTTTACAGGACCCATCATTGTTGTACACCAATCTCCCTCCTCTAACGATATCCACATTCGCATCCAATCCCATCTCCCACCTTCAAGGCATCAACCATTCATTCCAATTATTCCAAATCTTAAAAAAAAATAATAATAATAATAATAAAAAACAGAGGTTTGCAAAGTCTGTCTCTGCAATGCCGGGAACCATCAATATTTCAGGTACTAAAAGCTATTTTTCAACTATAATTCAAACATAGAAAGGCGTTGATGTCTAATTGCGCTTCGTAGAACAGCGTAGAGGAGCTAATCTCGCCTAATTCTCTGATTAATTTATATAAAAAAAAAAAACAGTGATATGATATCTAACATATGTTAAGCCTTTTCTTTTTCTTCACGTTTTGCTGAATGTGCAGTTCTTGAGTTCATGGACCTTCCTTCATCACCTTCTTCCCCAATATCCATCAAGGGTAAGCAATGATTTCTTTTCTAAGTTTTCCTAGCTCAAATTCGTTCTTCGAGTTTTGGTCTAGAATTTCAACAATTTGACAAAATGCTCAATGAATGAATACACATTGCAGTTTCTATGGGAAAAAGAGAGTGCCAAGCTTGGGACAAGGGAGACTTTACCTTGTAAAAAATCAGATAACTGCTTCTAGTCATAATCATAAATGTTGTTGTTATTCGATTTGTATCATATCCTGGTTGTGTTTATGGACAGCGCATTGACGACCCTTCGCGGCAATTTGGTTCTTCTTCTTCAAGATTCCGAGGGGAATGAGATATCGCACGCAGGTTTGTTAAAACAATTCCTATATGTATAAACTTTTTCTTGTTTTTTGTTTACAAAAAGATGGGAGGAAGATTAATATGTCGCATCATCCTTGTACCTTCGCGAAGAGATCTCAGGTTTGATCTTCATCGCTGAACAAGAAAATTTAGAATCTTCAGGCATAATATAACAGGAACGAATAATGTGACAAGTCCTTAGTTTTCTATGTGGTATTAGAATTTCTCTTTTCGTGAATGATTTTGTGGATGTTCTGAATGCATGAGGAAATCCTTCCTTATATTGAAGTTGAAAAGTTAGTGAGAAAACTTTTTGTAGAGTGATAGTTTTGTTTTCAGATGGTAATTGGAATAAGAAGTGCTTATCATGATCAGAAGCAGAATTTAAGTGCATAAAGGTTGAAGGGTTCGCGAGTTGTTTTAACGATCACTTAACCTGCTTTAGAGTGATGCAGATAGAAACGAAGAGACTTCATCAGCCATTACTCTTCATCAGAGTGTTGAGCTCCCAGTAAACGAATCGTACGAAGGGAGATTCATTGAGAAGGTTGAGGCCAAACCACTTCCAGCTAATGTTGAATCCACAGCCACTTCTGCGGATAATACTTCAATAGTATTAAGAGGCTCACAATCGACTGTTGGGGCAACAAATCGTCCTAATCTTCAGGAAGATAGGCTTCGAAACCCTGAGAAGCAGGGTCCAATCAAGAAAACTCCTAGCAGCGTAAAGAAAATGATAAGCGCCTTTGAAAGCGGCTCAGCTGAGGTATGTCTGGCATGTTGCTTTATAAGAGATGAATATATTCTTTTTCAAGTGGATAAGAGGCGAACCTATTACAGGAAAGCGTCTAGTACGCCTGATACAATTTTTACTGCCCAATAACCAATTTGGTCCCAATGTAAGGAATAATCAGTTACACTAAAAATACGGTTCAATACACCCAAAACCACACCCGTAACCCAAGTCAATTCACCAGGTTTTTTAAAGTTGCTGGTGAGATATAAGCGGTACTCCGGTGGATTTCTCCCTCAGAATCAGAATAAATATGTTTTTGAACCATCTATTTGAAATTTAAAGTATATGCTCCTGCGCGAATCTCAGCAATCGCTTGTTCTGATTCTATGTAGTGATCATTTTGAACTAAATTTTCCTTAACAATGTTTGCTTTGACCGCAGGATATGAGGCCTCAAATCAAACCGCCACCAATACAAATTCGTTCGAATAAGATTAAAACAGGAGCTCTTTTGGAAAGCCATAACTTAGAAGAACACAAGAATGTGACAAGTACAGAAACTGCACAATCAATATCAAAAGCGGTAGTGAATCCTTTTCGGTCAGGGGACTTGAATATTGGTCCAACATCTGGTGAAAAAAGCGGTGAACAAATTAGTTTACCTGGAGCTTTGGATGCGATTAAATATTCACATCCCGCTGGGATAAAGAATACATTCAAATTAGATATACACCAAGTAGTTGACAGAAAGAAAGGTAACTTTCCCAATGATTTCGTTAGACCATCAACATTTGAAACGGTACAAGAATCAGATAAGGTTCTTGGTAAGCATAGGCACGAGCCTTGTGATATGCCCCGTGGAAAGCGACATTCTGGTGGCATTCACGGTATAGAGGAGAGTCGAGTACAAGTTTCTTCGAGAAACTCTCAAATCACCGACGTTCAAGGAGCTTCACCTAGTGCTAATGCATGTACATCAGAAGCAAACTTGGAAGATAGGCACATTCGAGGAGATTCAGGTCCCAATGTATGCACATCAGCAGCAAAATGTGAAGATAGGCACGATCCCTTTGAGAGATCTGGTGACTGGATATTTCCAGATGAAGCAATACGCTTTTGTATAACAACTACTGGTACAAATATGATGGATTCACGAGGTGGTTGCAGAGAGAATCCAAGTATCCATCAACAAAAGATGATTTTTTCACTACCATAAAATGTTGAAGAGGTATTGATTTTTTCGGCTGAACTTCTGGTAGCTTATTAGTTATTACATTGCTGAAAATTCTTGATTACGTATCTTGCATTTACCTATATTTCAACTAGAGCAATCTGATCTTCATGTGGTGAAGGAAAAATGTGTAATTAACATGAGAGATTGATATTGACCGGTTTAAAAGTTCGAATAATGATGTTTGTTTGAACTTAAACATGTGGTGGATTTGGTGTTCTAACAGTGTAATCCTTGTGTTTATGTGATCACTTGTAGTATACTGTGTATAGAAATGAGGAGAACCAAAGACGAAGATCAAAGGTTGAGACTTCATCAAAGGAGGCTGGAACTTTTGGGGGGCCGGTTGGGCCGGTTATATGTTTTCTCCTAATCAAATCCATGAAACTATAGTTATATGTCGACATTTTGTAACCTTAAAAGTCTAAAGTGTTAGGGCTTGTTCGATAATCATTTTGTCTTACTCGATGATTATGAAACCAATTCTAAATAGTATGGAACTTCATAACTAAATTTTTTTTTTGGCGCTCCCATTTCCCTTACCAGGAAGTAAAAGCTGCAATTATAATTGGCTTTGGCACACTTGTTCTCCTTACAAGACACAGAAAAAACAGGTAAGCATATTACCAAGCAGAGAAGACGAGATATCATGCAGGATCATGAGTTTTTTTTTTTTTCCAGGCCCTGCCATTTCTGTAAACCCACTGGCAAAAGTTGCTCAGTGAATAGCGTGTTAAAAGTACGTAGCAAGTTCAAATTGGTTTTGTAATTGCCCCATGCTTCAGATTATTGAAAAATTATTTTCTGTGATTATAACACCATACGTGATACTTTTGCCTACGCATCGTTAGTTTTAGTGGAGAAGGAGGCCCTTCCTTCAATGGAAATGGCAGAATCTCTTTATGTCGCTGCCATGAAAATGTCCAGTGAATCTAATTTTTTAAAACTATGTAAAGCTATATCAAGCTGTATAAATACTAACTTGTGTGTTTGAAAAAATGTAAAAGAGTGAGTGGTGATTGTGTTGAGACGGTTTAGGTTGTAATTTAACATGATAACTATATCTAATTTTTTTTAATTACAAATCGTTTAGTCATTCATACATGTCAAACTAATCAACGATTTAGACTTTAGGTAACAAGTATTTGCTTGATCCATATGAATGATTTATTTTGTTTTTTACATATATAATCTTTACATGATGATAAAAAGAATAAGCAATTATAATTATGAATTCGTATGATAAAAATACGTAAATCGTCGATGGGAGAAGAAGTAGGTTCTCCTTATGAGAGGAACACAAGTATTATTCTTCCACAAAACCTCTTCTAATGTAGAATTTCAGACGAAAATCAAGAGGAACAATTTAAAGACACAAGTGGCAAAGTCTTGTCATTTGATTGCTTTAATCAGAATCCAACACATGCATGAGAATTAAAGACGTGAATGGAGGGTACCACTCTTAGAACAATGTGCTTTTAGGTTATGGGTGGGTCAAGGATTTCTTAGCCGGCTAGCTCTACAGAATTGAGGTCAAGTTAGCAAGAAATTGCTCACAAAAAAATTAGATAGAAGAGGTTAGAAGATTCTTCTAAGAGCGTTAGAAAGGTATGTGTGAGTGATTAACAAAACTCTACTTTATTTGCAAATTCATCTTACATGCCTTTCTCGTGAACAGTTTTTCTAATTTCACCTCTTTAAGTTTTTGTAATTCATTTCTTACTACATTCTTGAGCTCAATTTCTTGAAACTTGGAAATCCCTAGCAGCCTTAAGAAAGAATTTGATTCCATACTAAAGCAGAAATTGTATAGCCACACTAAAAGAAAAGTTTCATCGTTTTCCACTAAATGAAAAGAAATTATTATTGACGACTGGAAAAAAATGAGAGAATAATTTTGGGACATGGAAGAACAAGTATACATTCTTTCTTCATCTTTTTTTTTTATGATTAATACTAAGGAGACTAAATTTAGGGATTAAATTTTGAAACTAAATGATGTTTCACCAATAAAAATGAGCACATATATCAATACTTAAGTAATAAACCAATCATCAATTTACATGTTATTTAATTTTTAAAATTTAATCACCATAGCATTACTTTTATTTTTATTTTTTATGCTTCCTTTCTTTTCCCACCTTTTTTTAACCATGTTCTTGGAATTGAATTCCGATTTCAATAATTAAAGTTGAAAACTCTCTCTCTCTCTCTCTCTCTCTCTCCTATTTATGTAAGCATCACTTCAGTACTTGAACTCTCAGGGCTTCAGCACTTGTCTTCTCTCTACTGGTGTATCTAAGTTTTAGTTTGCCAATACATATTTGACTGCTAATCATTGATATTATTTTAACAAGCAAGGAACACATCCAGTTTAAATCTTAAATGGTGCAGTCCTTATTAGCTTGAGTTATGGCGGACTCCACTGTAACCATAAGGTTCGTCTGTTTCTCTAATTTTAACATCATTTCTTGTTTTCTTTCTTTTTCTTTAATTATGAGAAATGACATAATTATTAAAAGTTGAAAGAAGAATATTGTTAAATGAGAAGGGAGGGGGAGGGTTACTGTTAGATTACTTCTGCATAGTCATAATATTTATTTGAAACACGAACACAAGAAAATAAAGAATGTATTTGTAGTAGAGATTTCGCCGGCTTTATATAGAGTAACCTTCAGGAGAATAATTTTTCATTTGAAAGGATTAGAAGAGAATTAGATATGAAATATTCTTCCTCCTATTTTTGAAAAGAATTAGTATTAATAACTTTTGTTCTTGAGTAGTTCATCTTCTAACACCAATTTGGTCACAATTTTTTCATTTCTTCTTTTAATAAGCCTTAAAAACGACTTATCCATTTCAATCCAATTCTTTATACCAAAGGAGGCTTAATTCTACTCCAACAGATCTTATGTAACAGGAAAAAAAAATGCCCTAAACAACAAAGAAATCTAAAGTAGGGAAGTAATGATTGACTTGAGTGACTCATAATCCTCTTTTGACTTGGAAAACAACTCAGCCAGCTTGTGAGCCATGCATTGTAACTCAATTCTGATAGGATTTCACCTTAAGTGGGTTTGTTGTGCGAATATATTTTTTTAAATTGTTATTATTAGGGAGATGAGAAGAGTTCGAAACTATTATATTAATTTAGAAAACAGAAAAGATTCGAACCGAAAACGCATGTGCAAATCCTGAACAATGACTTCTTAAAAAGTTCTAGAAAAATCACGTAAGTACGCATCTTCAACATATTAGCTTTCTTCTCTTCCGAAAAGTCGTTCTCCCGTTTAAAACTGAAATTAGAGAAAATGAAGTAATAAATCACTTCAGTGATTAAAGTTGTGGTCTTGTAGGGTTTTAAAAATTTATCATGTACTTATAAGTTATACACCCTATAAAATATTGGAACACATTGAAATTTGAAACGGCCAAAACTGATAGGTTATTCATAAATTCATATATATACTTTGCAAAGGTATGTTATATTGAGAATGCTAATCTTGTTCAACAATTTATGAAACCTATCAGTTTTCCTCATATATTTTGGAAATTTTTCAACACTTGTACACTCATATATACAGAGCTATCAAGGGAATGGATTCTTATTTTTTTATTAAAAAAATGGGAATTAGTTGTGGGATCCACATACACCAAATTGAATTAATATCTATTAAGCCTCTCTATATTAATATACAAATCCCTGCAAAAAATCAATTCAATAAAAAAACATTTGCCTTTTTAATTGTCACGATGAAATTTCAATGTTTAAATATACTATTCATCAATTCTTTGAATCTCAATTAGATGCCTCAAACATTTTCGATTTGGCTGGTATTTTACAAGGATGATCAATGAGGTACAACTTAAAAAATAGACGTTTTGAATTGTTAAAGTTCGATATTATGTGCGTTCTAAAATTAATCCCTATATTTTGAAAAAAATAGGAGTCCTTTTCTTTAAATCCATGCATATATATATTTATGGGGAAATGTTGAATAATATGTTTATTGTGTCTTGTACAGTGATCTAGGTCATTGGAATACTTTAGAGGAGGGGGAAGCTTCCAAGGAAGATGGAGGACACAGAAGTAGAACTGCTGCAGAATCGCTAACAGTTGAACCACAACGTCATCAACCAAAAATATTCCTTCCAACCTGGGATATTATCTTTACAGTATCGCCTGCATTTTCTCTCTTCGTTGATCCCTTGATCTGCTATATTCCGTTCATCGTCAAGATCGACGGCCCTGGCTTCTCCTGGGAAGTATCGTTGGTGTGGACATTTTTGGCTTTACGATCAATCGGGGATCTCTTTTATTATATGGACATCGTTGTTTTTCTGAAGAGATTTTGCACCAAACTTAGTGCCAAGTCTTCTGCAGAGGCCTCCTCCACAAAAACTAATGATGATCGTCTTGCTACAACACTTCGTAATTTCATCCACAAGAAACCAGTTAGGTTCTTAGCCATTCTAGGTCGCATTTGGGTTGCTTTTCCCTTTCCACAGGTAAGACCTTAAGAGAAGGTGATCTCTTGCAAGTAATTAAATTTCACATTTAACAGCATGCATGATACCTAGATTTTATTTGGGAAAAATCAGTATTCGGTCTATAGTTACTAATATTCTTTAAGTGAGACCTTATTAGTTTTTAGATTTTGATCGAAGTCCTAAGCATTAATGTATTAATAAATTTACATGTCAGTTACATAACTTTTCAAAATAAAAATTAGTAATTTACAAGTCAGTTACATAATTCGCCCGAATTCCAAGCCCAAAACTGACACGCCAAATGAAAGTTGAGTTAATCCGAACAGCCTAAAAAGTCAAAAACATCCACTTTCAGGATTTGACAGCAACAAATAATCTATTAACCCTTAAATTACCAATTCTCCAATCATTTTTTTCCGTTAACGTGGCTTCCTCCATTTAACTTTATTGAATATAAAATAACGTAATTCTTGTCCCACATCAACACAGTACTTATCCTATTATAAACAATACCGCACTATACTTTTTAGGATAAATTAGGTTCTAATCCCTCATTTTTCCTTCTCATTAACTGAAACCTTATTAATTTTTTTATCAAGGTTTCTTGACTTTTTTCCATGTCATTATTTGAATATTAATTAAATTTTTTACAAGTCAATATATGTCAATTTTAAAAATAAAAACCTATTAATCATTATATTTAGTATTTTTCATACATTTCTATTTATAATTTGTATCTTTTTTTTTTATTTGACAATTTTCTTTTTAGTTTTAATTTGTGCCTATAATTTTCAATTTTAATACGTACCCATATATTTTTTTTTGTGTGAATGTACTTATGCTAATAATATGTATTTATTTTATGTTTTAAAATATATCAATAATTATTTCTTAAACTATATTAATAATTATACAGGTACATTATTTTTTTGCTTGAGCTATGTGAAGAACAATATTACTTTGTTATTGATTTTTAAGTAATTGTTATATTGTAAAGTATTATTTTGAATTTGTTGAAATTTCATAATTTGTGGATATTGAATATATAAATGCATGAGTTAAATCCCTTAAATGATGCTAAGGACCTCGATCAAACTATTTAGGCCTAATTGGATAAATGGTCATCGTGGTTATAAGGTATTTGGAAGCTAGCCCTTGTGGTAAAAAAATTCGGATTTAAACCCATGTGGTCAAATTCTGTTAGGATTTATGCCCGAAATTAGAACTTCTGTCATTCCTCATTTAGTATCTTGCAGGTGGGTAAGACTAAGATGATCATTTCTATCTCTGTGTGTGTGTCTCTCTATCTTCCAAAAAGCTTTAATTAATGTCTTCAAATTCATCAGACAGAAAATCCGGAAGCCCAAAAAGATCACCGCCAGTTCTGCCAAAGCGACCGCCCCCACTGAGCCTCTCGGACCATGCTTTCAAGCATGTTATCATGAAGATGCAGCTCCATAACCACTTGAACTCCCTCTCTCCCTCCACCGCCTCGTCGTCTCCCCACTCCTAGCCTGACCTCTCCTCCGCCTTCAATTCCCTTACCCTTGACCAACCTGCACTCGATTCCACCTCGTCATCTCCGACGAGCTCCTCCTCCGCATCTTCTCTAAGCTCCCAATTTCCCGCTACCTCCTCAACTCCCTCGTCTGCAAGCGGTGGCTGTACCTCATCGGTCGGCTGGTGAATTCCGTGAAGCTTTTCGATTGGGGGTTTTTGAACTCGGGTCGGGTTTTCGCCCGGTTCCTGAATCTGGACGATGTCAATATTGTCCATGCCTGCATTTGGTCCCCAAGGAATTCGGGGATTCTGGTGACCAGGAAGGCTTTGAATGTTCATATCGACTTGTTGAAATTTTCAGGTCGATGGATCGAGGGTCCACTCCACTGTGTTAATTAGAGTGGCATAATTCTATTTAAAGTGCTTTCTCTTTTCCCTCTTGGCCGATGTGGAACAATGGGATCCAACACTCCCCTGCACATGAAACCCTATTTATGGGTCACACGTGAAATTCCACACATCGACAATCACCGTGTCGGGACTCACCCAATCGCACGAGGTCGTGGCATCTTTGGCCTACGTGAACAATCATGCGGGGCCAATAGGGACCCACCCAATCATGTGGCAGTACGGGCCCGCCCCTTGGCTCTGATACCATGTTAAAATTTTCAGGTCGACGGGCCGAGGGTTCACTCCAACAACACCGATACTGTCCCCACTTAACCAACTACACAATCCTCAGGTGTGGGGTTTTATCACAAAAGGCCTCGGTGTTAGTTAAAGTGGGATAATTCTATTTAAAGTGTTTTCTCTTTTCCCTCTTGGACGATGTGGGACAATGGGTTCCAACACGCTTTTTAGCCCCAATGGATTCATTGAGGAGAGCGATGTGTTGAAGAACAGTGTCGTGGACCATAGGCTAAGATTGTTCGCTTAATCGTACCTGAATTTACGACGAATTACGGTTATCGGTGCCAGTGAAAATGGGTTGGTGAGGATTGCTGTGGAGTGACAAATATTGCAGGAACTGGAGCTGCATTGTTGTGGGGACTTGGCGTTGAAGGGGATTAGTAGGTGTAGGAACTTGTAGATTGTGAAATTGATTGGTTCTGTTGATGGGTTTTACAGGGTTGTGATTTCGGATATTGGGTTGACGATTTTAGCTCAGGGGTGTAGGAGGTTGGTGAAGCTTGAGCTCTGTGGGTGTGAAATGAGCTAAGATGGAAATGATGAAATGACCATCTTAGTCTTACCCTTGAGACTCACCTGCAAGTTACTAAAAGAGGAATGACAGAAGTTCTAATTTCGGGCATAAAATCATAATAAACATTGACAACAGGGGTTTAAATTCGAATTTTTTTACCACATGAGCTATCTTCCAACCTTATGACCACGGGGACCATTTATTCGATAATGCCAACTATTTAAACAAATAAGGTTTCATTCAAATAATTAGGTTGCCTATAGACCAGAACCAAAATGACCCTATTTTTAAGGACATTCCTGTTTTTGTTTTTTGAGTACAACGATATATTTTATACTAAAAAGAGAGAAGAGTTCGGCTAAGCCACACAATGGACAACACGTACATTCTAGTAAGTTTGTCATTTTGCTACCTATTCTTTATTGTGGGGCAAGGTTTGCCTTGTGGGTCTAGGACGAGATTTAAAAATTTGACACACATTAGATAGATTATCAAGTAAAGGCTTTTTAGCTAAAATGGTCTCTAAAATTTGTATAATTCTTTATTTTGGTCCATGAGATTTGAAATCAATAGAAGTGGTCCCTGAGTTTGTCCACCATCAATCATTTTGGTCCTTCAATGAAAAATTATGTTAAATAAAGACTAAAATGACAAAAATACTCTTAATTTAATAAATAATGGGCAAAACGATTTGACAAAAATTAAGGGTATTTTTGTAATTTTATCTTTATGTAATGGAGATTATTCAAGGAATGACCAAAATGATTGATGATGGACAAACTTAAAAACCACTTATATTGATTTTAAATCTCAAGGACCCAAATTGAGGAGTTATGCAAACTTCAAGAACCATTTTACCTATAAAGCTGTAAGTAAATTAATGATTTAATAACATCGGTTAGCCGATAACCCAATTTAACTGTTTGTTCAAATGTCTCCAGGCACTATTGCTCGTTGGAGGTGCTACAGAATTTGATTATTATATGCTTATTTCACTAATTCCATTCCAGTATATACTGAGGGCTTATAACTACTACAAATGGCTTGATCGACGTGCTAACGTAGAGACTGTACCAAGAAGATTCCTTAAAGCTATATTAGACTTCGTTCCTTTCATCATTGCTTCTCATGTAAGTACAAATCTTCATTATTTCGGATATTTGGGGTGAAAAATCCAAATTTTGTTGAAATCTTATTGTTGAGATATATGAGTGTATATATGATAAACTTTTTAAAACTAGCATGGTTCACCATCAACATATTTACTAATATTGTTCTCCACGTAATCACCATACCACTAGGTGCTGAATTTTTCCACTAAAAGCGTATGTGCTAGTAGCATTCAACCTTTCTCATATAAACTGTAAATTATCTTTTTAAGTCTTCAATGTGAGACTATTCTCCAACAATGGATATAGCAATGTTCAAGCATTAACCGGTTAGTAACCAACAATGTCATCTCATAATCTTAACCAATATTCGGGTGAAAAATCTAAATTTTGTTGCAATCTTATTGTTGAGATACATGAGTGTAAATATGATAAACATTTTAAAACTAGCATCGTCCACCATCAACATATTTACTAATATTGTTCTCCACGTAACCACCATACCACTAGGTGTGGGATTTTTCCACTAAAAGCGTATGTGCTAGTAGCATTGAACCTTTCTCATATAAACTGTAAATTATCTTTTTAAGTCTTCAATGTGAGACTATTCTCCAACAATAGATATAGCAATGTTCAAGCACTAACTGGTTATTAGTAACCAACAACGTCATCTCATAATCTTAACCAATATTCGGGTGAAAAATCTAAATTTTGTTGAAATCTTATTGTTGAGATATATGAGTGTAAATATGATAAACTTTTTAAAACTAGCATGGTCCACCATCAACATATTTACTAATATTGTTCACGTAACTACCATACCACTAGATGAGGGATTTTTTCACTGAAAGCGTATGTGCTAGTAGCATTGAACATTTCTCATATAAACAGTAAATTATCTTTTTAAGTCTTCAATGTGAGACTATTCTTCAACAATAGATATAGCAATGTTCAAGCATTAATCGGTTAGTAACCAACAACGTCATTTCATAATCTTAACCAATATTTTTTTAAATCAACATCCAAAGAAGGAAAACTTTCACAATAACAATGCAAATAGTGAAATGATGTCTGATTTGGTCAACTTTTGCAAGCTTGATCTTTGAATTGACCTAAAATATGAGCCGGCTAGTTAATGAGATGACGTTATGTAGCAAGCTTAAATATATAATTAGTATCGTATTAACATATTAACTGGTTAGTTCTTTAGCACTCCTAATATTAGTTACAGTTAACTTCTCATATGATTTTGAATAAACAAAGGGAAAACATTTGAGAATACTGAATAGGAGTAAGAGCATGTTTACTTCTTTAAAGGCCATCTAATTTGAGGGGTTTGGTGCTTTCATTTCATTATCTTTTATCTTTTTTTTTCTATACTTTCTAGAACTTTGATTATTAACCATATCGTCTCGTTTGTCCTTCAGCTTTACGGATCCTTGTGGTACTTTTTTGCTGTGGTACAACATATAACGTGTGAGGGGAAAGAAAACTGTGACTATGGTATATATAAGTATGCTAAATCTGTGTTAACGTCAAGATATCTTCCAAGAAAGATCTTGCACTGTTCTTGGTGGGGCCTGCGAAATCTTAGGTTTGCATTTGTATGACTTTTCATGTTTGATCACTTATTTTGTCTTCCTTGCAGTTAAATTCCCTAAAAAAAATATTCCAGTTTTCTAAAAGAATGTATTCAATAATTAAATATTGCCCTCCATTTTATTTTTTTTGCAGTTCTTTTGGTTCAAACCTTGAGACCAGTTTCGACACGATCCAAATCATCTTTTCTGTTGTGATCTCTATAAGTGGCTTGATACTATTTTTAGTATATCTCAATTCGAGGGTGCAGGTTGGTGCTGTGATCAGTACTCTTTTAAGCAAAAAATTTGTCATTAATTAAGCTTAAAGTTCCTCCATGCAATTTTTTGTGTGTATTCATGCACGTACGTATGTTTTTGGATTCTCGTCATGAAATCACTTTATAGAGTTACTAAACATGCAGGGGTTCCAAAAAGCAGCCGAGCATCGGATATTGAGAAAGAAGAAGGAAAAGACATATCCAGTCTTGATAGAACAAACACTTACCGTTCCTCGTTTCTGCTTGGATTCATTAAAGAAAGTATGTAACTAGAAAATTTTGAATTTAACAGTCAATAAAGATAATATACGTCATGTGTAATTAATTGTATCTAATGAACATTGTATGCAGGTTCCAATTATTGAAAGTATAGATAAAAAAGGGTTGAAAGCAATATCTGAGCATCTAAAGCCGGTGATTTATAATGAGGATGTGTATATTATTAGGGAGGGTGAACCGTTGCGGAAGATGTTGTTCATCTGGCGAGGCACTACTTTGACCTACACAACTAGTAAAGGTGAAACAAATGTTTGCAAATGCCTTGAGAAAAATGATTTATATGGAGAAGAACTTGTAATTTGGGCATTGAAATCTGCCTCATTTTCTGAGTTGCCTATCTGCACTACAACCCTGGTGTCCCAGTCAAAAGTTGAAGCATTTTCAATCACGGCAAGCAACTTGAAGTTTGTAATCGCTAAGTTTTGGTTGTTCTTTAGAAGGGATCTTTCTCACTCTCTGGTGGAGTGTTTTGCAGCTTCTTCCATACAAGTAGTCTGGCGCCGCCACCACTCAAAAAAGCTAAGAGATCAACTGGCTGGGACAAGTGGAGTATTTTGCAGCTTCTTCCATACGAGTAGCCTAGCGCCGCCACCACACAAAAAAAGCTAAGAGATCAACTGGCTGGGGCAAATGTGTGTTTTGAGTTGGTATCGCTTTTGTTTTGTGTGTGTGTTTTAAGTTGGTATTGCATGCTTTGGTTCCTCTTTATGTTGCTTTACTCTCTTTTGGCCTTGGTTTCCCTTCAATTCCGTGGTGTGTCCTACATTTTGGTTTGTGGTATGAAAAGTGTGTAATCATTGACATTCGTGAGAACGATATTATGTATGAATTAAAAGCTCAAATTGTGGATCATCTTCTTCAAATTGAACATGGAGTAGTGGAACTGGTGTTTATGTTCATTAATATTTGTAGCATAATGTGAATGGTGGTGCTGGTATTAATGTTGTAGGCGACCACTAAAAAGAAATAAATCAAACTAGTATGTCCACAAACAAAGTATGTGAAATTTTTTATTTTTGTTTTTAAAATTGAAGAAGAGAGTGAGAGTGAACTTGGGAGTGGGGGAGAAGGAGAGATGTTTTATTTTTATTTTTTTTAATTTAGAGATGTTAAAATCATCTCTAGGTGAGGCTTAAATAAAAAATAGAAAATTTTTGTTATGTAAAATTACGTTACTACCCTTCATTTTTTTGTTGTGATAGAAAACTAAATAGTCTTTTCATATTTTTTTGGTTGACAAAGATGATTTTATTAATATGTAGTTTAGATTCTTATGTTGTAACATAACGGGTTAGGGTTTATATAGCTACTATAACTCTGTTGTTTTTATAACGACTATGAAGAGCGCCAACATGCAAGCTATAGCTTGGGCCAGGTGCACAATTGGCTGGAATTCATGGTTACGGTATCCTATCACCATAAAGATATTCAAGATTGTTGAAAAATATTAGTATTTAAGTTTATTTTAGTATTTGGATTTTGTTTGTTAGTTTAGGATTTGGGCTTAGCCCATCGAAGTTAGGGGCTCTTAGGTTTAGTTTCCTATAAATATAGTTTGTAATTTAGTTTAAGAAACATGTTAGTTACAACGTAGCGTCTTGGGATTTTATATTCGTTTCGGCATTCTCAGTTTATTTAATAATATTATTATTATTTTGTAATCTTGTTCATTGCACACTCTGATATTCAACTTGGTATCATAGTAGGTTTGATCCTTCGGGATTTAATCTGCTTCTGTTTTGTTCGTATCAATTTGTCTATCTCGTTGTTTGTTTTGTCCAGTTTCATTCCGTGAAACTTTTTTGTTTTTTGGTTTGGGTTAACCTTTGTTTGTCGTTTAAAAAAAAAAAAGAATCTGTTGAAGTTTGGAGACGGAATCGTGCCAAGCCACCAGCCTGCCGCTGCCCCTGCTGTTGTCCATCGCTGTGCTTGTTCCAATTCCCTTCCCAACGATCTGATCACTTGCACCGTGATCAGACAAATTCACCACCATCTCGCACTTTTCTTGAACTTCCTGACGAACCCAGATCTTGAGTTCTCCTCATGTGCCTCCATCTAGAAGCCCATATTTGAATATGTTGCTCAACCCATTCAATTTGCCGATGTTGTACCCTCTGCCTTAGAACCACTCTCTTGCTGCTGTTTTTTCGCACTGCCGCGGCACCAATGCGCCACAAACCTCCAGTTTGATTTTGTATTGTCCATCAGAGCTTAAGTCAAAGAATGATTAAATAAAGACAATGGCATGCCAAAGAAAAAAATACCCGTCTTTTAAACTTTAGTAATGCATATTCTTATTGTGGTTTTTGTTTTTTCTAAAGACCAGATTAAGAAAATGGTCAACACCAACATCCTATGTAATCAGATCATCGCAAAGACTAAAATATAAGCTCACAAATATAATCCTAACACAATCAGATCATTGCCAACAAAAAATATCCATTATTAAAAACATAAGTGCATTGAGAAGGTGTAAAAAAGAGTAATGACCATAAAACTAATGATTTCATTCATCTGTCACATAGAGACAAATTGGTTTGTGGGCTTCATATTGAGGGATAAAGGGACTTATCAAAATAGATCCCACTAACCTCTCTATTTAAAAACATAACATGATTTAGGTGATTAAAACTCATTTGAACAATCAGGAAAAGTTGAGTGAAAACAATTAACTAATTAACCACTTGCACCCTGCTCACAGTGAAAAGCAATTTCAAATCAATAGCCATATGAATCCAGATTTATTAACATGGATGATTGGCTGATAAGAATCCAGGGTACAGATGAAACCTTGCTAAACTTGGCATTTGGTAATTCAAACAATTAAATGAAAGAACAAAATTATGTCCAATCATTCCCAAACAACTAATTTTGCCATAATTTTCTTCTTTCATTCAATTGTTTCAATGACCAAATGGCTAGTTTGCCACGGTTTCATCTGTGCCCCAGATTCTTGTAAAACATGAAGTTTAAAGAAACATGAAGCTTTAAAGTAACAGAAGCATAAATGAAGTAAAATGGCAATTGGGTTAACAAATCTTGGAATTAAACTAAATCACAAAATGAAAATCACCTCCAATAAATTGACATTTTATATTTTTGGCTGGCAAAAAAATATGTATCTTTGATGGAATATGAAAATAAAAATGCAAATTGACAAAAGCATTGAAATTGAAATGCACAGAGGCAAAGCAAATTAGAAAACCTTAAACCAAATGACAGCCTAGAAATGGAAGCAAATGTGAACTGTTTTTAATCATTTAGGTTCAAATGATTGGCTGGAGAAAGGGCCATTCTTTGAATTTACATGATAAAAAACAGAACATAATTTAGGTGTTCAAATAACCGAAACTGAGAAAAACAAATTACAAAAAAAAAATTGAGAAAAACAATTAAATTGAAATGCACAGAACAAAACAAATTGAGAAAAACACTTAAATTTCTTTATGCACAGAAGCAAAGCCAAGCAGAAAAGCTTAAACCAAATCACAGCCTGGAAATGTCAAGGCTTCAAAGCATAGACATAGTCTAAATCAAATCTAATCAAACGAAATTAAAGCTAATTAAAAAATGACTACATTCAAACATTTCACGAACGAAAGGGCGAGGGAGGGCAGATTATAGCATCGTGAACGAACATACGAAGTGAGAGGCAACAAAGGTTAATCTCACATGTTAAAAAATTCTAAAATCGCACTATCTGAAATGGAAAGCATAGGGAAACAACGTATCGAAGTTCAGGACATACCAAAGTCTTGATCAAAAGGTAAGTCTCAAAACATTTCACTTTCATACCTCACGTACTATTTTATTTCAATTTCACCACCATCTCGCACTTTTTTTGAACGTCCTGACGAACCCAGATCTTGAGTTCTCCTCATGTGCCTCCATCTAGAAGCCCATATTTGAATATGTTGCTCCATTCAATTTGCCGATGTTGTACCCTCTGCCTTAGAACCACTCTCTTGCTGCTGTTTTTTCGCACTGCCTTAGAACCACTCTCTTTGGCAAGCCAGTTTGATGGGGTCTCGTTTTGACGTTGGGGAGATCCATAGATTTGGATAGAGTCTCGCTTATAGATAGAGGAAAAGTATGCGCGCTAGCAAGCTACGGCTTACGCAATTAATTGGATTAGATAGCCCTTCAGGCAACCAACCAAATCCGGCACATCAAATTCCGATCAAGTTGATATAAGGCATATTATTAAAAAAAAATTGTATTAGTTGTATCAGTTGCTATGTAGAGTTGTGTATCTTAGAAAGAGCCATGTTTATGAAGAGTTGTATCTCTTTAGTAGTTTGGGATTGTGTCTGTAACTCTTAGACATAATTCAAGGATTGTGTCTTTTATGTTTATGGTGCTATTGTAATTATAAATAGTCCATGTATGTAACAAATTATTGAATCAATTCTAAAAAAGGCATTCAATTATCAATAAAATTTCAATCTTGTCCTTCAAACCCTCACTCCCATATTCTCTCATATTTTTTCCTTCCGCAATATAATTTTAAAATGTAATTTTATTCACACATCTTTTTTTCTTTTTACAGACTTTTTTTATTTTTTATTTTTTGATCAAATAAATTAAAAAATAATAATTAACAAGAGTCGCCATAAGATAAAAATTAAAAATGTGACTATCAATATCCAATTCGAAATTGCTGCTCTTTCCTCCAACACCTATCACATCCATCGAGTGGAGTCCGCGCGGAGCCTCTACTTTGGCCGTGACGGTATCTGACAACAATCAGCTGACGTAAGTAATACATAGAGACAAGATTGAATTGATAAAAAAATCTTTGACCTTCCTGATGTTTATGTACGAACTCAAAATATTTGTCATTTTTTTTTTTTGAAAGAAAGGTAATATCATTACCAACAACACGCCAAAGTTACAAAGACAGAGGTCCAATTACAACACAAACACAAAATAAGATATGGACCCCCAAAACAAAGCCCAAACAAAGGTTTTGAGCCCATAAACAGACAAACCAAACAGCAAACCCTACTCCTGCAAGAACAGCCGCCGCTGAAGTATCTCCGAGATCCCGCCGGAAACCGACTCCATAGGTCCATCCTTCCAACTTCACATAATTGATGAAAGAGATGACTCCAACATCCTCCAAAAAGCACCACGCAAATCGGAACCACAACCACAAACCAAAGGAAGCTAGTGAGAGATAACCCACTAGCAACAAATCCACCGAAGGCAATTGAGCCACCAAAGAAAAATCCATGGGAGGTGGTGGTGTGAACACCCGAGCCGAAGCTCTACGCACTTCCCGAGGGAATCGCGTCGAAATGCGTTGAAAGAGTGTGGTTACAGATCCGAAAAAATATGGGGTTGAAGAAAGCCAGAGCCAAATTTGATGGGCAGGAAGAGGAAGGAAGAAAACCATGGAGGTGAAAGATGGGAGAAGGGAAAGATCGAAGATTATCAGTGGAAAAGACGCAGGAAAATTGACCACAAGAGGAAAAGAAAACAGGGAAACCGACAGCCACCGACCATGGCCAGAGCTAGGGTCGACGGCAGAGAAGGGATGGTGGAGTTGGAAACTACCATACACAGGTGATAAGAAACTCTCACAGTAAAGGAGAGAAGACCTCTCACGAAGGAGAGAAACACGAGTTGGCTTGGAAGTTTGGAACCCTCTAGTAATATTTTAAGTACCTAACTTTTCAGTGAAAAAGCGCGAACTAGTGCCAGCCAAAGCGCGGTCTAGAATTTCAACAATTTAACAAAAGGAAAACTAACGAAAAAGATTTGAAAACTAACGAAAAATACTTAAAGGGTAAAATGAATAGTATCATGTTTGACTTTTTAGTGTAAAAATGTAATTTTTCGTTAAAGTAAACAGTACTGCGAACTTTTCGTTAAAACTCTGTCTAACAAAATGCTCACCGACTGAACACACTTTGCAGTTTCATCTGAGGAGGCTGGAACTTTTGGGGGGCCAATTGGGCAGGTTATATGTTTTCTCCTAATCAAATCCATGAAATTATAGTTATATGTTGATGGTTTGTAACCTTAAAAAGTCTAATCATTTAGTGCTCGTTGGATAACAATTTTTTTTTTGCTAGATAATTATTAAACCGACTCTAAAAAGTTCCGAATTTTATATCTAATTTCTTGGTTTTTTGTGCTCCCATTTTTCTTACAGGGCAACAAAAGTTGCAATTATGATTGGCTTTGGCACACGGACAAGGATTGTCTGCCATCCTATTTTCCATAATCTTTCATGCATTTTTATTTTGTGTGGTCACGGTTAAGCCACATTAACATTTTATATTAATTTTTTTATAAAGATAATAAGACAAAAATGAATAGTAATATAAAATGTTGACATGACTTAACCGTGACCACACAAATAAGAGGGCATGGAAGAGCATGGAAAAATGAAGGGTAGACAATCCTTGTCCTTGGCACACTTATTCTCCTTACAAGTTACAAGACAGGCAAAAAACAGGTAAGCATATCACCAAACAGAGAAGACTAGATATCATGCTGCAAGATCATGAGTATTTATTTTAATTTCCATTTCTGTAAAACACTGGCAACAGTTGATCTGTGAATAGTGTTTTAAAAGTAGCAAGTTCAAATTGGTTTTATAATTCAGAATTGGATCCCCTCCGAGGTAACCCCTCGGATCCTCTTTACTCATTAACACGGGCCGTTGGATTTTGATCCAACAGTTACAATTATCATAACTGAGATACTCTGTTTGTAGTCGTTTGATCAATATTCAACGGCCTGTCTTATTGGGACAGGAGGATCCCAAGGGTTGTCTCGAGGAGGATCCAATTCCTTATAATGCTCTTATGCTTCAGATTATCGAAAAATGATTTTGTGTGACTATAACATCATGTGTGACGATATTAATCAACTTTTGTTGTAATACATATGCCTACCCATCATTAGTTTTAGACTTAGTGGAGAAGGAGGCCCCTACTTCGAACCTGGCTGCTCTGCCCTCCCAATTCCCATACACTCTCATCCCCTCATATTTGTGCGATCACGGTTAAGCCACATCAACATTTTATATCACTATTGCTTTTTGTCTTATTATCTCTATAAAAAAAAATCAATATAAAATGTTGACATGGCTTAACCGTGACCGCACAAACTAAAAGGAGATGGGAGTGTATGGGAACTGAGAGTGCAGAGAAGCCGGGTCCCCCTACTTCAATTGAAATCGCAGAATCTCTTTATGTCGCTGCAGACGAAAATATCCAATGAATGCTCTTTGATGGTCATCCCAATGGACCTGGATTGTCTGCCCTCCCTCATTTCATACTTTTCACATCCCCTCATATTTTTGTGGTTACGGTTAAGTCACGTCAACATTTTATATTCCCATTGCTTTTTGTCTTATTATTTCTATAAAAAAATCAATATAAAATGTTGACGTAGCCTAACCGTAACCACAGAAATAGGAGATGATGGGAAAGGTATGGGATGGGGAGGGCAGACAATCCAGGTCCCATCCCAATGAGTTGATTGATAGTAGTGTATATGTAGCAATAAGACATATGTACAACTATGTTCAATTGTAAAAGTACTAACTTGTGTGGGAAAAAATGTAAAAGAGTGAGTGGTGGTTGTGGTGAGGCGGTTAAGATTGTAATTTAACTTGATAACTATATTTAATCTTTCAATTTAAAAAGCGATGGTTCATGCATACGTGTCAAACCAATTAACGATTTAGGTAATAAGTAATATTTTTATGATAAATCATCTATTTGTTTGATTTATATGAATGACTAAAAGATTTATAAATTGAATGATTAGTCTTGCATATATGATCTTTACTAACGAGAATAAGTGATTCTGATTATAATGTTCATACGGTAAAATACGTAAATTATAAGTGGGAGGACAATTAAGTTCCCTCTTCAGGAGAACATAAGTATTATCCTTCCACAAAACCTCTTGTAACATAGAAACTTAGAAACTTCAGGTATTAAGTTCCCTCTCTCAACGTTGAATTTAATGTATTTAAAATTTTAAAATTGTTCAAATTTTAGATTAAATCATTGGAGAATGATTGGTTAGTTTAAAATTTAAATTTTGATAGGCCAACATTTTAACCCTAACCTAAATTCTGGATTAAATTTACCTAAATTTTAAATTTTAACGCAAAACTTATTTTAAACTCAATTATTAAAAAAAATGAATTAGTTTAAAACTTAATTTTAAGTTTTAACTCAAAAATTGAACGTGATCTTAGAACATGAAATTTGTTTATAGGTATCAATGATCATGTTATAATTTGCGACCAAGATTTTCAAAAGTTTAATGTTATATTATTGAGACCAAGACTTCCAAAAATTAATTGATACACCTTTGACTAGGAACAGTAAAAAATGATTGACAGCTGAGAGAGTTGTTCTGGGAGGCGGATTTTCTCCCATTCTAATCTCTCTCATTCCCTCATCTCCTATTTGAACGGTCACGATTAAGTCTCATTAACACCTTATATTGATTTTTTATAGAGATAATAAAACAAAAAATAATGTGTAAGAGGAAAGGAGGGAAGGGAATGAGAATAGGAGGGGAGAGAATGAAGAAAAAGGAAATTTATTAGGAAATTGTTATTGGCACTTCAAAAATCTCATTGTACATTCCAAACTTTCTATAATTAGAAAGAAAAATACACTTGTGAGGAGTGTAGATTGAGATTTTTTTAATACTAATAACAGTTCCCATTTATTAAACCCTAAACACTAAAGCCAACTAGGCAAGTTGCTAGTTTAATTTATATTTTAATTTCCTTTTACTTTGGTTCGAACAGGAAGTTTTCATATAGGGTAACGTTATTCATGCACTTTTTTTGACTCTTTCTTTTTATATATTTTTTTAATTTTTGATTATTAGATTGAATGAATTGAAAATATAAAAAAAAAATTAGCAATAAATGTGTGAAAGATAAAAAAATATGTGAATAGCACCATTCAATAAAAAAACTAGCTGCGCCATCCACACGCTACCACCAACCCCATGAAATGAAAATTTTGTATGGTAAACTAGCATGTAAAAAAATAAAAAAATAAAAAGGAGAGGAATGAGTGACATGAGAAAAGATGCAAGGGGCCCTTTACAATAGTAATGAAGATGAGTGTTCTCTGCACCAGCGTGGGTTCGGATCTCATTAACTCTTTAATCTAATAAATCTATTATTTGAAAAAAAAAAAAAAAAAAGATGATGGTGTTAGAAAATTAAATATTAAAATTTTAATTTCTATAAAATGAATGGAAATTGTTGGTTTGAATCTCAATGACTCTCTAATCTAACAAATTTATCATTTGACAAAAAAAAAAACAAAAAAAGAGAAAAGAGAGAGATTATGGTGTTAGAAAATTAAATATTAAAAGTTTAATTTCTAAAAAATGGAATGGAAATTCTCTATGAACCAATTTTTTAATATGTTACAATTCCTTTATGGTTCACAAGGATCTTTTTCGGATCTTCTTTGTAAAGATTTAGAGAACTTTTTAATTGTGTTTATTTATTGTACATCATGCGGTCAAAAATTATTGTAAATTTTTTTTATTTAAAATTAAATATAAATATTATAAGGGTGTGTTATCCACACACCATATTTTACTTCTCACGCACCCCTTGATAATTTTTATTCTTTGATTTTCTTCAATTCATCCAATCTGACGATTGAAAATTAAAAAGATATGTGAGAAGTAAAATAGGATGTGTAGATATCACACCCTATATTATAAAACAAAAATTAATGTATAATAAACAGACATAATTAAAAAATCATTAAAATCTCTCATTCTTACACAACCATTGATGGTACGCAACTTTTGGAGTTGCTTCTGCAGACTCAACCTTTCAACCTTCTCAGGGCAGAGCATGTGCGTTGGGGCCCAGCCTGCCCATGCGCTAGCAATAATCGGCGAATATGGGTTACCCGGGCTTGTACGAAGTATCCTTAATTGTCGTTTGTCAAACTATAGTATTAACAAAACTAATCGGGCATTTAGTGCTATGTCAAATTAATTTGTGCATCGGATTATATGTCAGACTATAATAATTTTTTAAGAGAATTGTCATTAGCACTTCAAAAATCTCATTTGGCAAGCCAAATTTTTTATAATTAGAAAGAAAAATACACTTGTGAGAAATGTAGAAAAAGATTTTTGAAATACTAATAACAGTTATCTTTTCTAAAAAATTTCACAAAATAATTGTTGTTAAAACTTAAAAGGAAAATTGGGAAGAAAAATAAACACCATAAACCAAGAAAATTCACAAAGAGGAATTTGTTTTCTATTATTTCTCAAAAAAATTTGGAAGGAAATTCACAGAGGACACAATTTTTTTTTTTTTTTTTTGGTTCAACAAACCAAGAACGCTCATCGGTGAGAAAATTGGGGCTGACTGTGATTTTAGGTATTGGGCTGGGGAAGAGCATTAACAGAATTCAATTTGGACGAAGGGAAGAGCCAAGTGGCGCCTCCAGTCATCAGCCAATACGCCAGATTACCCAACAACCACATATGATGCCCTACCACGACTTCGTACTCGTCTTTAGAGCGGTGAATTCCTCAACTTCCATCTGCCTCTCTCTCTCTGTATAGCCATATGGAACACGAGAAATTGTTCGACGAATGACTGCAGAGGAGTGGCGGCCGGGGTGGAGAACTCGTCAAGGAACTGCTTGAAGGCCCACTCTAAGAGGTCGTTAACGGCGGCTTCGTGAAGTTGGAAAGGACAGCACCCCGGCTAATTATCCCGACCTTTTGGGCTATTTTAATAGAACGATGTCAACCATATAAAATGCTAATAAATGATTGAAAGTGCTTTCATTGGAAATTTTTTTTGGAAACAATCTTTAGTAAAAATGTTAATAAATTATGGAAAAACACTTAAAGTGTTTTCTGGAAGAAGCACATAACTAGTGATTCTTATAGAAAGCTTTTGGAATCCAAGAACATTATTTGTAAAAGCGTTTCAATCATTTTTTAAAAATGTCCAAACAAGCACTAAAGCTAACACCAGTTTTTTAGATAGGTTAATGTTCGAAAGATTATATTTTTAAATTAAAATTTTAAATCAAATGATATATTACTTATAGAAAATAAGAAAAATTAATGAAAAACTTGAAAACTTTGAGTTTTAACGATAATGACAAAATAAAAGTTATAGTAAATAGTACCAGGATTGACTTTTTAGTATAAAAATATGGGTTTTCATTAAAGTAAACTGACACACCCCGTCCCGAAGGAGGGCATGCTGGCCGTCACGTGAGAGTGACGTAACCATTTACACAGTTCGGAAGCTTTTAAAATACAATTACTAAAATGGAAACCCCCGAGGGTGAGTCCTACTTTTGTGAATTCTGTCAGAACGTCGTTGGGTTCCTCGTGGCCACCAAAGCTCTGCTAACTTGAACCTGGAGGGGCGCAAAACAAAATTGAGTGGGTTAGCAAAACAAAGCTTTTCGAAAATCTTTCATTTAAAACATTTCTAACCCCTCGCTGTAAAACTTGTATACTTTCCCAAAAAATAGTATATAAACATATATATACACATCAACAAAACTCAGTTCGAAACCATCAACATAGTATCTCAGTAATGATGTGCCATGCCCAAAATATAATCAGAATGCATCAATATCAATCAGGTGAAATAATATATCAACCGGAAACCCTACAATGGTCCTGTACTGCTGATTCTAAAGCTCAACATCCCACTCAGCCGGAGTCACCACAGTGACCTATACGGCCCTGCCGGAGTCACCAACTATGACTTGTACGGCACTACACTGCATATCACTCGGAACTACGTATAGTAGTCTGTACGATGATAGGTGTCATAATACGCTCTAGTGCTTCTCTCATCAATCATCATCGCGCATAACTAAGGTCACCCACTAGTCGGAATCACATCTAGTGATCTGTACGACTAGCATGTCGGAACCCTCACATGGTCTGTACGACATCCACCTACTTGGATCCAAGGCGAGCGTGCGGTGTGGTGAATAACAATATAAGCACTAACACCTAGGTGCAGCTTATGAGCTTTCAATGCACTTTATATAAAATAACTCAGCTGAATAATAATAAAACTCACCTGTGTGTCCACCGCGTCAATTCACATATATATGCATCAATTATCAATCTAGATATCTCAACAATTGCATGCATGGCAAATTAATTCATAACTTTCATAAAAACGTATTTTCTGGGAAAAATAGTTGTATATAGGTAATACGAAATCAAAACTGCCCACTCACCTGGAGTTCGCCCTACAACTCCCTAGCACAATACGCCAAGGCGTCATGACGATCGGCGCCTAAAACAATAATCAAATCCAACCTCAGAATTCATATCGATAGAATATATAACTTATATAAAATACGTCACTACGAAGTTCGATCCGGAAGATCTGCCACTCAGATTTTAAATCCATAACTTCCAGAGGTCCACAATATATCTCTAGAACAACCTCCTAAAATTTCATTACCATCCAACGGTCGGATCTCTGTCAATTAACAAAACTAAGTGACGGTTAACATTCTATATTATGGACTTACAACTCCAATTCCGGAAGATCCGTAAATCGGATTCCCAATCCGTAAATTCCTATAATCCTCAAATATTACGTATTACAACGCATCAAAGTTTGGTGACGATCCAACGGTCGGATCGTCAATTCACATTTTCACCTAAATGCGAAAACTATAAAACGTTATTTAAAGCACCTAACCAACAATTCTTAATAACTTCTCATACGGTGCTCAAATTAGGTATATGAATATACCACATTGACCTACTCGACGTCACGGACGTCGAAAAATTTTTAAAATAATTTTTTAATGTGGCCCGCGCCCCCACGCGCCAAGGAAGGCACGGGTCCACGCGCGCCCACGCGCACCTTCTTCCTCGCGAGCTCGCCGAACTGGTTTTTCCGGTGGCCGGAAAACTGGGAAATTTTCAAATGCTTCGTTCTCCTTCGTTTCGCAACCATTTTCTTCGTATAATATATCAATTTGAAGCCCTCAACATGTAGAATCACAATATACTACTTTTAAGCTTCAAAAACAACTAAATCTCACCGGAAAAATCCAAGCAAAACCGGCCAAACTTAACCCTCGTGATCCCGACGTCCAAATCCTTCCAACGAAGCACTCCGAGCTTCCTTGGGACCTCACTAAGCTCACTATGAGCTTGGATTGTCCTAAAAATCAACCAACAAAAAGTTCATGAATAGTGCCAAACTCGGACCTCGAGTTTTCAAAGTGAAAACGAAGGATTCCTTACCTGAAAATGGTGTCTTTGAGTTCGTAGAGTCTTCACGAGCACAATGGTGCCCTTGGCACCTTCGATCCGTGAAGTTTCAGGGTTTTGTGGTGAGGTCCGTACAATTTGAGAGGGAGAGAGTGAGTCGAGATGGAGGAGAGAGAGAGAGAGAGAGAGACACACGGGGAAAGGAGAGAGCAGGGAGGTGTAGATGTTCCAACACCAAATCCTCACCATCCATTTAATCCCTATTCCCAATATTTTACAAACCAATAAATTTAATCCAACCTTATAAAATTAATCCAAATAACGTCACACCCACGTACCTTAATACCCGCTAAGGGTAAATCCATCATTTCACATTCCCGTCAAATGTATCTCCGGGACGGGCTGTGACATAAACAGCACCAAGAGCTTTTCATTAAAGTTCCTTAAAAAAATAAGGGATGTGATATCCACACACCATTTTTTACTTCCTTCACACCATTTTAATTTTCGACCGTCTAATCGGATGAATTGAAGAAGATCAAATGACAGAAATTAACAAGGGGTGTGGGAGAAGTAAAAAATAGTGTGTAGATAGCACACCCCAAAAATAAACATGTTAATTAAAAGTTAAGTAATAATCTAATCATCAACATTTATAAATTTCAGTTTATAAAATTTAGTTTAAATATTTGATCTTTTTAATATTACCCTAAAAGAGTATTAGTGATAGGACTATCTGCAGTATTAATTTTTTTAGGTATGCAATTATGTGAGGGGGACAAGATTCAGTTGTGAATTGTGTGATAGTGACAGGACTATCTTCACTATTGATTTTTTATATGATAAATTACATAGTAGCCCATCAGGTTTGAAATCTATTACAACTTCATACAACATCTTTAAAACATTTCACTTTCATACCTCACGTACTATTTTATTTCAAAATAATATATCCGTTAGATTTTTCATCCATTGTTCCGTTAAAAGCTGACGTGGCTGCCATATTTGTACCACGTGGTAAAAATAATTTTTTTTTATGAATTTAAAAATAATTAATTTTAAAAAAGTATTTATTAAAAAAAAAACCTAAAACTTATCTTCCCCAACCCACTTCTCCTCCACTCCTTTCACCTCACCTCTCATCCCATCTCCCTCCCAGTTTTCTTCCACAATCGAAACCATCCAAGTCAGCCTTGGCTGGGCGGCTCTCAGACCCAAATACCTATCCCAAGAATCCCGAGGCTCGTCCATTGACATCTGACTGGGTCTCACGCCGCTTCTCCGCCACTAAACCCTCGTTCTCAACCTTCTTCATCTTCTGCTTCCACCGCCATTGCCTCACCTTCCTGCTCAAAACTGACGTCATCCCCCAAAATGTCCCTACAATGTCCTTCAAATCCCTACCTGCACCCTTCTTCTTCTCTCATTCCAGATTTATCAACTCCCTCATCGTCTTAAACTTCGCATCTGCATCCGTATCCAAATCCAAAACATCACCTTCGTCTCCACCTTCATTCTTCTCCTCATCTCTCACTTCGACATCGAACTTTCTCGACACTCCTTTGCGATCGTCGTCGATGTTGAAGAGCTCAGACCCGAAATGAGGGTTATGGGTCGAGGGTTGTAGGGGAGGTGGGGCTGGGTGTGTAGATGGGTGTGTGCATGAGTGTACTGTTGGGGAAAGAGTCTGAGGGAGAGATAGAGAGTGAAAGAATGAAAGAGAAGAGTGACCTGAGAGAGTGAGAGATCCGAGAGAGACTCGAGAAAGGATTTTTGGGTTTGGGTTTTTTTGTTTTTTTTTTAATTTTTAATAGGGTTAATATTATAATATTTTTAATGTATGAATTAAAAAAAAAAAATTTACCACGTGGCAGCCACATCAGCACAAATGTGACAACTACGTCAGCATTTAACAGATCAATGGATGAAAAATTTAACGGAGGTATTATTTTGAAATAAAATAGTACGTGAGGTATGAAAGTGAAATGTTTTAAAGATATTATATAAGGTTGTAATAGAGCTCACACCTAAAGGGCTACTATATAATTTACCCTTTTTTTAAAAAAAGGGCATATGTGGGTGGAGAGTACGGCGACGCTCGTTTTTGGAGCGAGTTCCTGCGGCATTTCATTCTTAAATTTGAAAATGCTACTGTTATCACCATTTGTAACGTTTAAGCAGTATGTGTAGCATTAATCTTTTAATTTTTTTTTAAAAAAAACTTTTTTTAGTGGGTTGTAACTTTTATTTTTTAAACAAATAATATTATTGTTATATATACTTATATACTATTAAGAGAATCCTCCTCTCAATTTTTTTTTTCTATTTTACTCTTACTTTTGATATACATTATTGACAAAAAATAGGCAAAATAGTAATTTTATACATTTTGACAAAATGACAAGTAAAGCTTAAACTTTAACAATTGTCTTATTTGCAATGGACCACTTCAAGATATTTTGGGTGCTCCTCATTGAGAAGAGATTTTTCAATTTGATCGGTATATAAAGTGGTACATTATATAAATGATGAGATACTTTTGATATACATTATTGACGAAAGAGAGGTAAAATAGTAATTTTATACATTTTAACAAAATGACAAGTAAAGCTTAAACTTTAACAGCTGTCTTATTTGCAATGGACCACTTCAAGATATTTTGGGTGCTCCTCATTGATAAGAGATTTTTCAATTTCATCGGTATATAAAGTGGTACATTATATAGATGATGAGATACTTGTGTTAAAAAACTAATAACTTAAAAATTATAATTTTCTATCACTTATATAAAAACACCTAATTTAACACCTGCGTTTGATCAGAATAAAAAGTTTCTCTCAATTGAGTACCCAAGTATTTTGTATTTAAGGAATCATTCTTTAGAAGAAAGCTCGCTTCTGCACTCACTCCCACTCTCCCTTCTCTCTGTAACGCAGAGGCAAAACCGCCTCCGACCAATCGAGCCTCCAAACCACCACCATGGCAATCGGCTCCTCAAACACAATACAGCCGTGACTTCCGTATTCGCAAACTCGGACCCAAAACCCGAGAACCACGAACTCAGTCGCGCTCGAACTTTCCGACTAGTTTCCGTCGGTTTTCCGGCTAATGTAAGCTTTTAATCACCTCGAATCGTTGCATTTCATTGACTAGTTTAAATTTCCTGTTTGGTTGGTTGAAAATGGCGAGTTTTGACACAGATCAAAGGAGAATTCCACTGCTGAACTCCGGCGAGTTGCAGAGAGAAACCGCTGATTTTCCAACCAAGCGTCGTCGATTTGGAATATTTTGAAGCCACCATTCGACGCACCAGCATCCCTAGGCTCAGTGTCGAATAACCTGTGGGTTCGAAATTCCGAAATTCAGACCGAGAGTTCTCCGGCCAACTTCGAGATTTTCCAGCCACTTTTTGGCCAAACCAAGGTGATGTCCTGAATCTACACCCTCAAATTAGGCTAGGTTGTGAATTTCGTGAATTTTGGATGCGTTTTTGTAACTCACCGTGTTCTGGAAATTTTCCGCCCAAAATTTTAACAAACTAGGTCGATCCTAAATTGTGTTAGCAAAGGATATAGTATCATTTGAACTTGAGTTATGGCGGACTCCATTGAAACTATAAGGTTGGTTTTTTTTAAGTCTGTAACTGTAAGATCACTTCTTGTTTTCTTTCTTTTTCTTTATTTATCAGAAAAATGACATAATTATATTAAGTTGAAAGAAGAATATTGTTAAATGAGAGGGGAGGGGAGGGTTACTGTTATTCATATGTTTGGCATATATATGATCTTATTCATGGAGGGGTTTTCCCAGGGTTCGGACTGAGGACTCCATCACTGTTGCCAAGAGTTTGGAATGAGGACTCCATCACTGCTTCAGCACTTGAAGTCTCAGGTTAGTAGGGCTTCAGTACTTGTCTCTCTATTGGTGTATCTAACTATTAGTTTGCCATGCACATGCATATTTTGACAACTGCTACCCTTATCATTTATTTATAACATCTCTCTAACAGGAGCAGGGTCTGCTAACGCAGATCTCATCTCTTGTGGAGAGATGGTACAACTAGTTGGTAAGAATAACATTTTTATTGGCGAACTAATCATTGATTTTATGAAAATGCTATTTTTTGCATCTATTTGTTCTATTATTTGTAACATATCTCTAATAGAGATGGATCCGCATGCATTGGTGGACTTTATTTCTATTAAAGAGATAATACAAATAGATAATAAGTGTAATAGTACTTTTGATTTTATTTTGTGGTACTTATAGAACTTTACCAAGCTAGCTATTGTGTGGTACTTGTACAACTTTAGCAAGGTAGCTCGCTCCTAAGCTTCGTTACCACAAGATATAGAGGTATCATATGAACTTCAGTTATGGCGGACTCCATCGTAACCCTAAGGTTCGGATGTTTAATTCTGTAACTTTTAAGATTATTTATTGTTTTCTTTCTTTAATTATACAAAATTCTTATAAGTTGAAAGAAGAATATCTTAAACAATTACTTATCCATTCCAAATCCAAACCACGAGAAATTTTTCAGTGTGACCGACACATGAAGTGGGACACCACTAGTCATTATACAAATTATGAGATTGTGTGTTAAAATGTTAATAACTTAAAAAATAATTTTTTTCACCATTTACATAAAAAAATGTGATGTATCATCCGTGTTTCCATCACAATAAAAAAGCAATGTTCTAAAAAACGGCCTAGGCGGCCGCCTAGGCGCTGGGCGCCTAGCAACCGAGTTGTTTTTGGGCAAATCGGGTTGCGGGCTAGGCGGCGCCTAGGTGGTCTAGGCGGGCTGGGCGGCTAGGCGGCTAGGCGGGTTAGGCGGGCTAGGCGGTCCTAGGCGGTCCTAGGCGGTCCTAGGAGGTTTTTTTTATTTTTTATTTTTTATTAATTGTGTGCTTTTTTCTTTTTTGGTTTCATGGTGGTATACTTATGGAAATGGTGTATCTAATTTGCAAATGATGAATTTACTACAAGTTCATCCAATACTTATGGAAATAGTGTACCTAATTTGCGTTTTATCATTATTTTATTATCTATACAAGTATAGTTTTTTTTAGGTGTCAATATGCACTTATTTACAAGATATACAAAAAATTTACCTAAATCCGCCTAGGCCGCCTAGGCGCCCACCTAGGCGCCCGCCTAGGCGCTAGGCGCCCGCCTAGGCGCTAGGCGCTAGCCCGCCGCCCGACTAGCGCCTAGCGTTTTTTAGAACCTTGTAAAAAAGTTCTTCCAAATCAAGTCTAATCCTACTCAACTAGAGCTCTTATAACTAGAAAAACTCTAAATTCTAAACAATTCTTTTTCTTTAATTATACATAAATTATTATAAGTTTGACTTGAATGACTCATAATCCTACTTTGACTTGGAAAACAATTCAGCCAGCTTGCGAGCATGTTTTGAAGGAATTATTCAGTGTGATTGGAATTTTAGATGGTACATCACTTGTCATTATAAAAAGTTAAGAACTACAACAATAAAATTTCTCACCACTTATATAAGTATATGTTGTGTATCACATGTGTTCCGATCATAATAAAAAAAAATTCACGTTTTGATTCAGTCTGGGGTATAGGCAAATCTAGGTGTTCTTTCTTAAATATACAAATTATATATAAAAGTATCAAGGTGGGTTAGGTTTCATTCGGTTGAGTTTTTTGCCAAACTAGAAAATCAAACCGAAAGTACAATTCGATTCTTTATTTATAAAATCTGAAAATTGTTTAAAAAAAACTGAAAACTCAAGTGTTTTTTTTAGTAATACGATATATTTTACATTAAAAGAATAGGAGTTCGACTAAGACATACAATGAACAACTTAATTTGGTATTGAATTTACCATATACGATATACGAACCTAAGATCTTTGATTTACAAGTGAAGAATAATATTACCACACCGTAATACTGAGTAGTTGAAAACCAAGGTCATGTATTTAAAACCCAATTGCCAATTCATCAAAACCCAATCCCCTGATAAAAGCAGCACCAAGTCTCTCAATAATATTTTCAGACCTCTGACTCAATTCAAAAAATACAATAACTCGAACTCAAATTCTGAGAACCAATGCATAGATAATCGAAAAGCACAGCATAAAACTCCAATTCATAAAAATGCAGTGATGTCCTCTTCCACGGTCCTTTATACTAAAGCGGACGGCATGAACTCATCCATAGTGGCTCTTCATTGCATAATATGTAATGTACATCACACTGCGATTCCAAATTGCAGTAAATACAAGTAATTCAGAAAAGTAATCAATACAAATCAAGAAACAAAAATACAATAAAATTTGATTAACCTAAAATCAAAGACCAAAACGCCAAACTGGAGCACGGAGAGGCGGAGAGGCCGAACGATCGAATAGAGATTTTAATTACTTCCGTTGGCAATGGAGACTGGAGGCTGAACTGGAGAATGATTCAGCCGTGGCGTTGGTAGAAGGGCGCGAGAAGGAGAGAAGAAAGAAGAGGAAAAAAAAGAAAGTAGGAAGATGGGGCTGTTGGGAGAAATAAAATAATAAAGCAGAGGCAGAGAAGATGTTTTCTTCTGGCAGAAAGGAGAGAAAACGATAGGAAATTTAAAATTATTAAGGTAAAATGACAGAAGTTGAAATTATATAATTTTATTTTTTAAAATTTGTGAATTTTTTTGTTTTGTTAACTTAAAAGAATAATGAAATTTCAAAAATGGAATTTGTTATTTTTAATTCTCAATCAAAGAAATTTGAAAACTAATATTTATTTACATGAAATTTAAACTTAGGAATTAGAGGTCTCAAATTTCAAGTTTTTGTTCCATGTGGAAATTTTAATTTTTTGTGATTATGAATCCAAACAAGAGAATTGATATATATCAATTTATAAATTCTAGCTTTTGTAGAAATTTGAAGTTTATTTTCTTTATCCAAACATAAAGTTAGGGTTTGTAGTTAATAAGGCTTGAATATGAATCCAAACAAGAGAATTGATGTATATTAATTTATAAATTCTAGTTTTTTGTAAAAATTTGAAGTTTATTTTCGTTGATGCACAAAATCGGGTCAATCTTGGACCAACATAAATCCGACCGTGAATCACACAATCGCACAAGAACACAAAGATATATCGTGATTCACCTCAAGTTGAGGCTACGTCCACACTGGTGTTGATTCTGTTTCACTATGTAAATTAATGTTGAATATACATGGAGGCTATAGAGGCAGTGTTTGCTCTCTTTGCTATTCTGTTTGCTCTCCTATTTCCCCTCTGTCTGTTTCCCCTCCTCCTTAAGTGAGTGTGAGGGAGCCCTTTTATAGAATAAGGGTTTCCTCCCCTCTTACATGAATCATGGGCTAAGTAATGAAGCCCAAATACTGAGGCCCAATATATGGTATAACAGGAGTCCCCCAAGTCTTTAGTCAAGAGAGTCTTTTGGCTGGAGACTTCAAATCCAATCCATGTGTGGGCCGAAGTGACTAGATGTCGTCCAGAACTTGTACTCGTCATGAGACGATGCTTAACGTGAAGCAATACTCAGCTAAAGGTAGCACACGTTGCGAGGCTGCTCGGCTAGAGGCTGCTCAGCTAGAGAGTCTTGTTAAATGCTGATTCAAGCATTTAACAAAATCATCACGAAAAAGGCAATGCTCGCTGAGAGGTGGTTGCTCGGCTGGAGGCGATGCTCGTTTTGAAGCGGCTCGGTTGCGGCGTTCTTCATTGCGAGTATGCACTCGACGTTAGGTTTTGTAGTAGCTTTTTAAATATACTATTAGTGGCCGCGAGTTACTGCAGGATTTAAAAGCGTAAAAAACACGTACAAAGTTTTATGCATATGCACAACCATATTAGGTGTTTAACGATAGGTCTTACAATCCTATTTACAATTGAATTTACACATGTATAGTGATTAGTACCTAAAAATTTTGTTGTTCATCAATTCACAGCATTTTTGTTTTGGTTTTTTTATCACTGTTACAATTTGAAAAAAATAGTTGTTAATGTAAGTAACTTTCGAAAATAACCATTGATAAAAATCTATTCTAATTTCAGGGCTTAATAATATAATATTGGAATTTGCATTTGATTCAAATAAGTAAAACCGATAAAGCAAAAGATAACAGAATCTATAATGATTTAATTATTCGTCCAAAAATACATTTGAACGAAGAATATTTTTAAGGATCCAAACAGCTGTTAAACTAAACAATTAAAAGTTAAAAAAAGCATTCATAGAAGATATATATAACGTATTTGGTTCTTATACCTAAAAGAAAAACATTGGCTTTCTTCTATACACTGAAGTATGTGTTAAGTGCCGGAAATTTACTATAGAGTCAATCTCAGAATCAAAAGACATGTAAAGGAAAAGTAATAAGAAAAGTAGTGATTTTACCTATACTCCATGTGCGGACTCCAATTTCCAATCACAATTCAAAATTCAAGAGGCCTATAAATCAAATATATAGGAAAAGATTAGTAGAAGAAAGAAAAACAACTGAAATCAAAATAGCATCTAGCAAATCATTTAGAACCAACACAGAAAACAATTTTTGCAGAAAAGTAATATAATAGAATACCATCAGGTCATGCATATATTATATATACAACATATCCAATTAGAAAAGTGGCACATCAATAATTGATGATCAAAACCGTTAGTCAGCCTCAATTGGTTGAATATAATTAACTCAAAATAATAAGCAGTCCATCATTTAATGCATGGGTTGACTGTTAATTTCATTAAAGTATAATTTTGTGCAGCTCAAAAACCAAGTGGCAGAATAGGCAAAAACTATCTCATGGCTTGTAAATGTAATCAACTTAATATTAAACTTCACAGCCACAAATAAACCATAATTCGTCCTAAATGAAACGAAAAATAATAATAATGAAAGAGATGAACTCTAATTGTCTCTTCTTGCACCATTTTTCAGTTAGTCTTTATAAGAACTCAAAAGTCACAATTTTTTCAGTTGGTCTTATAAGAACTCATAATTCAAACAAAATGAGGCAGTGACATCAAATTGAAAGTTGAACAAAAAATTAATCTGCCAAACTACGCAAACAAAACTCCGTATAAAAGTAAAAGAATAGATAAGGGAAAGTATGACACATACCATTTTTTTGGTCTTAACCAATCTCATTCGAGAATCTTCATTAAACCCTAAACGTCATTAGAAATTGAGGATAAAAAAGAATTTGACAAAATCACAGATTTGAAATCAAAGATCAAACCCACCGAAATACCAAACTATCCATTAAAATGATTGAAAACTTAAAAATTAGATGAATTAAGAAAAAATCTTATTGTAGGTCGAGCATGGGCTTCAAGGAATAACAATCGATAATCTAATATTGCTAAAAACTCCTCTCATTCATCGAGATCATCTTCACCATTGATGCTCGACATTGGTTCTACTCAATTATAGACTTAAACAAAGGACTGAAGTAGCTGCACATTGACTCAGAATGGAGTTCAGGGTCAAATGTACCTGAAAATTTAACAAAAACCCAAATTCGAATAAGATATTCTAAAATTCGAAATAATCTGCAAATCTAAAACCAAAACCTATAAACAGAGCTAAAAACAGTAAAAATAGAGAAACACATGTCTGAACAGGGCATTTTTGTCAGTCCACTGTCTGTGAACAGGGCACCCGAGTTTTGGTTTGAAGTTAGGGTTTCAACACATGTGGATTTGGAAATTGGGCTTAATATTGGTCTTGAAAAATATATATATATATATATATATATATATTTGATTTGGTTCGGTTTTTGTTTTCTTCTTTTTTGAATGTTTTAATTTATGTGGTTTTTGTTTTAAAACTAGGAGTTTCAAGAGTTTATTTCTCAAGAACTCTAATTTTTAAATTCTTATAAATTAATCAAGACAGCATTAGGTGAAGATTTTTAGAATACTATTTATATATGTTGTATATTTCTTTTTTATAGCGGGAAAATGTTGGGATAATATGTTTATTGTGTCGTGTACAGTGATCTAGGTCAGAGCAGTAATACTTTAGATGGAGGACACAGAAGCATAACCACTGAAAAATGGCCAAAAATTGGGCCACAACGTCATCAATCAAAAATATTCTTTCCAACCTGGGATATTATCTTTGTAGTATCATCAGCATTTTCTCTATTTGTTGATCCCTTGATCTGCTATATTCCGTTCGTTGTCGAGAAAGACGCTTGCTTCTTGTGGGACCTACAGTTGATGTGGATATTTTTGGCTTTACGATCAATCGGGGATCTTTTTTATTACATGGACATCGTTGTTTTTCTGAAGAGATTTCACACCGAACGTAGTGCCAAATCTTCTACATGGGCCTATGCAAAATCTATTGACGATCGTCTTGTTACAACAGTTCGTAATTTCATCCACAAGAAACCAATAAGGTTCTTAGCCATTTTAGGTCGCATTTGGGTTGCTCTTCCCTTTCTACAGGTAAGACCTTAAGAGAAGGTGATCTCTTGCAAGTAATTAAATTTCACAGCTAACTGCATGCATGCGTGCATGATACTTTGATTTTATTTGAGAAAAATTAATATCTGGTCTCTAGTTACTAATGTTTTTTGAGTCAGACTTTATTAGTTTTAGTTTTTGTTCGAAATCTCTATCATTAATGTATTAATAAATTTAAATGTCAATTACATAGTTTGCCCTAGTTTCGGGCCCAAAATTGACACGCCAAATGAAAGTTAAGTTGATCCGAACAACCTAAAAAGTCCAAAACATTCGCTTTCGGAATTTGACGGCAACAAATAATTTATTAACCCTTAAATTACTAATTCCCTAATCATTTTTCTTTATTAAATGTCGCTTCCTCCATTTAACTTTTTATTGAACAAAATATATTATCTACATTAAGTAAGAGATGGTGGGCTTAGCCTCTTTTAACTTTATTGAATATAAAATAACGTAATTCTTGTCCCACACCAACAAAACAGCCTATTATAATCAATATTGCTATATTTTTTAGGATCAAGGCCCCTTGACTATTTTTCATGTTATTATTTGAATATTAATTATATTATTTACAAGTCATTATATGTCAATTTTAAAAATAAAAAACTTATTAATCATTTTCAAATATATCTTTTTAGTATTTTTCATATATTTCTTTTTATAATTTGTATCTTTTTTTTATTTGAACAATTTTTCTTTTTAGTTTTAATTTGGGCCCAAAATTTTGAATTTTAATATGAACCCTTTTTTTTGTGTGAATGTACTTATGCTAATTATATGTATTTATTTTATGTTTTAAAATATATGAATAATTATTTCTTAAACTATATTAATAATTATATGGGTACATTATTTTTGTGCTAAAACTATGTGAAAACAATATTAATCTATTATTGATTTTTAAGTAATTGTTACATTGTAAAGTATTATTTGAATTTGTTTAAATTTCATAATTTGTGAAAAATTGAATGTATAAATGCATGAGTTAAATTTTTTAAATAATGCTACGGACCTCAACCAAACTATTTAAATAAATAAGGCTTCATTGTAATAATTAGGTTGATTAGGGATTGCAAAACAAAATGACCATATTTATTACGTTCATTTTTTTTCTTCAGTAAAACGATATATTTTTACAGTAAAAGGAAGAGGCGTTTGGTTAAGCCACACAATGGATAACACGTACCTTCATATAAGTTTGTCATTTTGCTACCTATTTATGGTTGTAAGGTAGCGTTTGCCTTGTGGGTCTAGGATGAGACTTAAAACTTTGACACACATTAGATAGATTATTCAGTAAAGGATTTTTAGCCAAAATAATCTCTGAGATTTGTATAACCTTTCACTTTGGTCCTTGAGATTTGAAATCAATAGAATGGTCTTCAAGTTTGTCCACTATCAATTATTTTAATCCTTTAGTGAGAAATTATGTTAAATAAAGACCAAAATGACAAAAATACCTTCAATTTAATAAACAATGGGCCAAAATGATTTGACAAAAATTGAGAGTACTTTTGATGGTGGTGGACAAACTCAGAGGCTACTTTTATTGATTTTAAATTTCATGGACAAAAATAAGAAGTTAGGCAAATCTTAGGGGTCGTTTTGGCTAAAAAGCCGTAATTAAATTAATTTATTAACATTGGTTAGCTAATAGACCAATATAACTGTTTGTTCAAATGTCTCCAGGCACTGTTGCTCATTGGAAGGTATACATACTTCGATAATTCTAAGCTTGTTTCAGTAATTCCATTCCAGTATATACTGAGGGCTTATAACCACTACAAATGGCTTGATCGGCGTGCTAACATAGAGACCGTACCAAGAAGATTCCTTAAAGCTATATTAGACTTCCTTCCATTCATCATTGCTTCTCATGTAAGTTCAAATCTTCATTATTTCGGATATTTGGGTGAAAAATTTAAATTTTGTTGAAATCTTATTGTTGAGATATATGAGTGTAAATATGATAAACCTTCTAAAATAGCATGGTCACCACCAACATATTTACTAATATTGTTCTCCACGTAACCACATACCACTTGGTGCGGAGTTTTTCCACTAAAAGCGTTTGTGCTAGTAGCATTGAACCTTTCTTATATAAATTGTAAATTATCTTTTTAAATCTTCAATGTGAGACTCTATTCTCTAACAATAGATATAGCAATGCCCAAGCATCACCCGGTTAGTAACCAACAACGTCATCTCATAATCTTAACCAATAATTTTTTTTTTTAAATCAACATCCAAAGAAGGAAAACTTTCACAATAACAATGCAAATAGTGAAAAGATGTCCGATTTGGATAACTTTTGCAAGCTTGATCTTTGAATTGACCTAAATTATGAGCCAGCTAGATAATGAGATGACGTTGTGTAACGGACTTAAATATATGGTTAGTATCATATTAACATATTAACTGGTTAGTGCTTGAGCACTCCTAATAATAGGTACAATTAACTTCTCATATGGTTTTGAATAAACAAAGGGAAAGCATATGACAATACTGAACAGGAGTAAGAGCATGTTTACTTCTTCTTTAAGGGCCATCTTGTTTGAGGGGTGTGGTGCTTTCATTTCATTATCTTTTATCTTTTTTCAATACTTTTCAGAAACATTGATTATTAACTATATTGTCGTGTTTGTCCTTCAGCTTTACGGATCCTTGTGGTACTTTTTTGCTGTGGATCGAAAGATAATATGTTGGCAGGACTATATCTGTAAACATGGACAAATATGTGATTATCACATCTATAGTTTCTATTGTGGTCCTACTAGTCAGACATACAATGGGCGGATCAATATCCCAAGTTTAAAACTATCATGCTCATGCTCTGAAGAACTTCCATGTAATAGGACATCGAAGTATGGTATATATGTGTCTGCTCTCCAATCTAATCTGTCAACGTCAAAATATCTTCCAAGAAAGATGTTGCAGTGTTTTTGGTGGGGTTTGCGAAATCTTAGGTTTGTATTTGTATGACTTTTCATGTTTGATCACCTAGAAATATTTATGTTGTATTCTCATAATTTGTCTCCTTGCAGTTAAATTCTATAAAAAATTTATGCCAGTTTTCTAAAAGAACGGAATCAGTAATTAATATATTGCCCTCCATTTCATTTTTTTGCAGTTCTTTTGGTTCAAACCTTGAGACCAGTTTCGACACGGCCCAAATCATTTTTTCTGCTGTGATCTCTATAAGTGGCGTGATACTATTTTTAGTATATCTCAATTCGAGGGTGCAGGTTAGTGCCGTGATCAGTAGTTTTTTAAGCAAAATTTTTGTCATTAATTCAGCTTAAAGCTCCTCCATGCAATTTTTTTTTTTTTTTTGTGTATTAATGCACGTACGTATGTTTTTGGATTTAATGAACTCATCATGAAATCGCTTTATAGAGTTACTAAACATGCAGTGGTACCAAAAAGCAGCCGAGCGGCGGATATTGAGAAAGAAGAAGGAAAAAACATATCCGGCCTTAATAGAACAAACACTTATCATGCCCCGTCACTGCATGGATTCACTAAAGAAAGTATGTAACTAGAAAATTTTGAATTTAACAGTCAATAAAGATAATATACGTCATGCGTAACTAATTTTATATAATTGAACATTGGTATGCAGGTTCCAATTATTGGAAGTATAGATGAAAAAGGGTTGAAAGCAATATCTGAGCGTCTAAAACCGGTGATTTATAATGCGGATGTGTATATTATTAGGGAAGGTGAACCGTTGCGGAAGATGTTGTTCATTTGGCGAGGCACTACTTTGACCTACACCACTACTAAAGGTGCAACAAATGTATGCAAATGCCTTGAGAAAAATGATTTCTATGGAGAACAACTTGTAATTTGGGCATTGAAATCTGCCACATTTTCTGAGTTGCCTATTTGCACTACAACCCTTGTGTCCCAATCAAAAGTTGAAGCATTTTCAATCACGGCAAACGACTTGAAGTCTGTAGTCGCTAAGTTTTGGTTGCACTTTAGAAGGGATCTTCCTCACTCTCAGGTGGAGTGTTTTGCAGCTTCTTCCATACAAGTAGCCTGGCGCCGCTACCACGCAAAAAGCTAAGAGATCAACTGGTTGGGACAAGTGGAGTGTTTTGCAGCGTCTTCCTTCCATACATGTAGCCTGGCGACGCCACCACTCAAAAGAGCTAAGAGATCAACTGGCTGGGACTAATATGTATTTTGAGCTGGTATCGCTTTTGTTTTGTGTGTGTGTGTTTTGAGTTGGTATTGCATGCTTTGGTTCCTCTTTATATTGCTTTAATCTCTTTTGGCTTTGGTTTCCCTTCAATTTCGTGGTGTGTCTTGCGTTTTGGTTTTTGTGGTATGAAAAGTGTGTAATTGACGTTCATGAGAACGATATTATGTATGAATTAAAAGCTCAAATTTTGGACCATCTTCTTCAAATTGAACATGGAGTGGTGGAACTGGTGTTTATGTTCATTAATATTTGTAGCATAATGTGAATAGTGGTGCTGGTATTAATGTTGTAGGCGATAACCACAAAGAAATAATCAAACTAGTATATGCCTACACACAGTGTGTGTGTGTGTGTGAAATTTCTTTTTTGTTTTTAAAATTGAAGGTGTGAGGAAGAGAGTGAAAGTGAACTTGGGAGTGGGGTGAGGAGGAGAGATGTTTTATTTTTAATTTCTAAATTTAGAGATGTTAAAATCATCTGTATGTGAGACTTAAATAAAAAACTGCAAATTTTGTTTTGTGAAATTACGTTATTGCCTTTAACCTTTTGCTGTGATAGAAAACTAAATGGTCTTTTCACCATCTTTTGGTTGACAAAGATGATTCTATTAATACGTAGTTTAGATTCTTACGTTGTAGCATAAGGGTAGAGCACCAACATGCAAGCTATAGCTAGGGCCGGGTGCACAACTGGTTGGCATTCATGGTTACGGTATCCCTATCGCCATAAAGATATTCAAGATCACATAAGAAGTTTCGGTTTCTCCATATTTGTCTCATACCCAAATACCCATTTATAAATCCTCCCCAAACGACTGTGTACCTGGGTGAAATGATTTTAACAGGTAGGAAAATGTCATCCCTAATCTCAACAGTTACCCTTGCACTCTAGTTCCCAAAGTTGTATCAAAAGTCGAAGGATAATGCTATTCATACTCCGATTTTTACTCCTCACACCCCTCTCAATTTTCGGCTGTCGAATCAATAAACTGCAAAAGATCCATCGTAAAGGGTGTATGAGAGGTAAAAAAAAGTGTGTATAGTACTATCCATGTCAAAATAAGATCAATTGTAAAAAATTAACCAGGGTGTGCGAAAGGTAAGAAAAAATGTGAATAGTACTATCCACGTCAAAATAGGGTTATGATTTGAAATCAAACACAATCCCATGCATGGTTACTCTAAGAATCGCATGATGATTGTTTTTTAGTGCCAATAAACAAATGAAAACAAGCTCATGCCTATTCACCATGGTGCTGATTTAATCGCTAATAAATTTCTTTTCTCCAAACAACTAACTATTGAACTCATTAAATTAACTATTAAACTCACTAAATGTCGTTTGTGGGAAAACAAATAAGCCCATTGCACTAAAGTGTAGTGTATTTTTTTTTGGGGGGCTGATAAAAAAAATAGCATATTATTATTATCACAAAAGGCTGGAGCCCAATAAGCTAAAACCCTAGCCCCACCAAACCCTCTTCTGTTTTGCTTTCTCCTCTTTCCTTCGTCAGGGTCTCTGTTTCTGAAAAAAAAAAACTGAAGAATCAGAAATGGTCAGAAGCATCAAGAACCCTTAGAAAGCCAAAAGAAAGGCCAAGGTCAGCTCCAAGTTCCCATACCTTCTCCGTTTATTATTATTTATTTTAGTAAATTTAGGGTTTTATCTTTTCCCCAATAGATTTGATTGAATTGAGTTGAATTTTCGTTTAGGGCTTATAGAAAGGAGATGCGTCTTCTTCCTCTTCGGGACCGTCGATGCCAGCGAAGGTATGGCAACCGGGAGTGGACAAGCTGGAGGAGGGTGAAGAGCTCCAGTGTGACCCTTCAGCTTACAATTCTCTCCATGCCTTCCATATCGGTTGGCCTTGTTTAAGGTTGCTCTGAATTTTATGAATTCTTCTCTTTGGTTTGCATAGAAAGTGCAAGAAAAGCATAAAGTTTGAATTTTGGATTGTGGGTTTGAATTATTGGAGCATGATTAGCTGAACTTAGTATAACTTAATTGAACTAATCTTAGCTGTAGCTTGTGTTGATAATTACAATTTCTTCTTTTTGGAAATGATCGCATTGTACTCGTAAGTCGTAATATTGAATTATGTTTTGAAGTTCCAGTTTTATACTTAATTTGCGGGTAATGGTTATAGTTAATAATTAAAGTTTCAATCTTTCCAAGAGAGTTATAGGTTTCCAGTTCACCGCTCGAAGTGAATTTCTTTTTACAGCTTTGATATTGTGCGAGATAGGATTGGTTCGGACAGAGTTCATCCATACCGTGTATTTCGTTGCAGGGACTCAGGTGGGCTTTATCTTTTTGTTTGTCTGACTGATTTATTTATCTAATTTCTTTTACCAATTCAATATTGATGGTGAAAACATAAACATGTGGTTCTGCAGGCAGAGAAAGCTGCTTGGAACTCTCTTGGAATATTTGAAGTACCCAACATTTCCGGAAAAAAGCGCGAACTAGTGCCAGCCAAAGCCGCAGATGATGACTCTAATATGGATAGTGAGGACAGTGATAGTGACGACGATAGCGAGGATGAGGAGTCCGGTGGATCTGGTGAACCTGTTTTGCAGGCAATATTTTTTTACATCCCACAATTGATTCAGCTCACCTTCATCTTTCTTAATTTTTATCTCATCTCTGTGCCTTTCCATTTTTCTTCTTTTCATGTACAGTTGCGCAAGGTAGCTCCTGAAAGATGTATTGATCGTATACGCGCCATGACACAAAATCCACATATACGTGCATCTTGGGCAGACACCGGTCATGTGCAGGTCATACTTTATGTCTTTAAAAGAAGACTGCAAGAATTGTAGACATTTGTGGGAACCTACATTTGTGGACATATTGCAAGCTGGAGGATCTACAAGTATGGAACTAAGATAGGAAGCTGAAGTTCCATCTTGACCATGTTCTCCCCTGGTCGGGTCGGAGGTGAAGATTGGCAAAGTTCATCATTCAACGGTGAGGTGCTCATAGAAAAGAAAGCGTCGCCCAACAAGTGGTAGATTTTTATGGGGTCTCGCTTAAACGTTGGGGAGATCTATAGATCTGGATAAAGTCTCGCCCATAGATAGAGGAAAAGTACGGACGCTAACGTGCTACGGCTTACGTAGTTCCGTGAAAAAGCGCGAACTAGTGCTCACTGACTGAACACACATTGCAGTTTCATCAGAGGAGGCTGCAACTTTTGGGGGGCCAATTGGGCAGGTTATATGTTTTCTCCTAATCAAATCCATGAAATTATAGTTATATGTTGATGTTTTGTAACCTTAAAAAGTTTAAAGTTTTAATGCTCGTTGGATAACTATTTTTTTCTACTAGATAATTATTAAACCGACTCTAAAAAGTTCCGAACTTTATATCTAATTTTTTTCGTTTTTTGTGCTCCCATTTTTCTAACCAGGCAACAAAAGTTGCAATTATGATTGGCTTTGGCACACTTGTTACCCTTGCAAGTTTCAAGACAGAAAAAACAGGTAAGCATATTACCGAACAGAGAAGACTAGATATCATGCTACAGGATCATGAGTATTTATTTTAATTTCCATTTCCGTAAAACACTGACAACAGTTGATCTGCGAATAACATCTTAAAAGTATCAAGTTCAAATTGGTTTTATAATTCCCTTATGCTTCATATTATAGAAAAATAGTTTTGTGTGACTGTAATATCATGCGTGACGGTATTAATCAACTTTTGTTATAATACGTATGCCCAATGACGAAGCTACATAGGGGCAAGGAGTGGCGACCGCCCCTTCCCTCGTCGGAAATGAAGCCCAGGAGCAAGTATCCGCCCCTCCTCTCACCGGAAATGAACCCCTGTTTTATGCTGCTGTTGAGCAGGTGCTGCGCGCGACAGTTCAGTTTTCTGAAAACCCCAAGCCAAACGGCGTCGTATTGGACATAAAAGAAAACCCCCTTAAGTAGAACGGTGTCGTTTGTATTCATTGAAAAACATAAATAAATAAGACTGACATATGGAGACCACTCGTCCAAATTAACCTTATTGGAGCCCCCACAAACTAGCTCGAGAAGATACGACAACCTTCAAGCCATTGCCCAGATTCCCTCTTCGCGCCTTCGCCGTTCCCCTCCAAGTTCCAACCTTCAAGCCAAGCCACTGCCCAGCTTCAAAGGCTTTCATAGCTTACCTGAATTCCTCTCCAAAACTTGACAACAACAATATATAAGCTTATAGCTTACCTGAATTCCTCCAAGCTGGCCCTTTCATCTTGATTGAACCTCCAAATGACACAATTGAAGTCAAGAACACTTGAAACATGAGATTAAAGTCTAGTTTGTATAAATTCCCGAATTAAAAAAAATAAAATTCCAAACCTAATTGCATTTCCAAATCCTTTACCTAAACTTGTTTGGCTCGACTCACTAAATCCGTAGGCGAAAACCTTTTGTCAAATCGACAAGCAAAAAGAAAGTTACGAGTTTCCAATGATTTTTTATAGGTAAAACAGAGGGAAGCTAAGCTTTTCGGAGAAGCCGAGATTGATAAGAATATGAAGAACCATATAGCATTTTGGTTTAAAATTAAACCCACGTGGTATATTTTGGGACTTTGTAATGTGGTGAAACTAGATTTCACCTCATAAGCAATTATGACGCTGCATAGTACTTTTTCATCATTAAAAAACATAGTGATATTTTTTGTGAATTTCGAGAGTTGTGAAAACTATAAGTTAGTGTATAAGCTTTTTACATTGGTTTTGGAGTTACCGGTTGCAACTGCTTCAATGGAAAGAGCATTTTCTACTATAACTGTTGTGAAAACACCATTGCATAACAAAATAGGAGCTCAATAGTTGTAGGATAGCATGGTTGTTTAAATTGAGAGATATATTTGTGCTTTTATTGATAGTGAGTCTATTATGCGACATTTTCACAACATGAAATGTTGCCAATAACAATTGTAATTTGTTTGTATTTATAAATTATTATCGACATTAATATTGTCTACCATATATCTAAAGGGATTTAGTTATCTACATTTATGCGACCTCTTACCTTTTTATATTTCGCCCCTCCTCCCAAAAATTTCTGGCTTCACCACTACATATGCCTACCCATCATTAGTTTTAGTGGAGAAGGAGGCCCCCACTTCAATTGAAATCGCAGAATCTCTTTATGTCGGTGCAGACGAAAATATTCAATGAATGCTCTTTGATGGTCATCCCAATGAGTTGATCGATAGTAGTGTATATGTAGCAATAGGACATACATATAGCTATGTCCAACTGTAAAAGTACTGACTTGTGTGAGAAAAAAAGGAGATGGATTGTCTGCCCTTCCCATCCTATACTATTTCCATCCCCTCTTATTTGTATGAGAAAATGTTGACGTGGCTTAACCGTGACCACATAAAATAGTAGGGGATGGGAAGAGTATGAGATGGGGAGGGCAGACAATCCATCTTCGGGAAAAAAATGTAAAAGAGTGAGTGGTGGTTGTGGTGTGGTTAAGGTTGTAATTTAACTTGATAATTGTATTTAATCTTTCAATTTAAAAAGCGATGATTCATGAATATGTGTCAAATTAATTAACGATTTAGGTAACAAGTAAATTTTTATGATAATCATGTATTTGTTTGATCTATATGAATGGTTAAAAGATTTACAAATTGAATGATTAGTCATGCTATAATATTTCGACCAAGATTTTCAAAAGTTTAATGGCTAAAAGATTTACAAGTTGAATGATTTGTCTTGCCCTCCCCCATACATCCACTTCTCATACCCTCCTATTTCAATGATCACAATTAAACCACGTCAATATTTTATTTTAATTTTTTTATAAAAATAATAAAACAAAAAGTGAGGAGGGAAAGACAATCTAAGTCCCTCAACCTTTCAACCTTCTCAGGGCAGCATGTGCGTTGGGGCCCAGCCTGCCCCTGCGTCAGCAATAATTGGCGAATATGAGTACCCGCGCTTGTACGAAGTATCCTTTGGAGCTGCAACGCAACTTTCAAAAGGTGAGTTAATTTTTTTATTAAAAACTATGACAACACATATTACATTTTACATATAATATGGAATTTGACCTAGACTATTTTATGTTAATATATTATAAACATTCACATAAAGCACACACTTTGTGTGTGTGAACAACCGTTCACCTTCTTTCATGTTTTCTTCAAGCGTAACCGTTTTAGTTCATTCAAACTATTAAAAAAAATCATAATTTCACTTACATGTATGTAAAAATGATAGTGAAACAAATTTTCTTAATAAGGGCATATTTTTATCTTATGTAAATATTTTGATACAAAATTACTATTTTGTCTTCTTTATGTAAATATTGTATATAAAAAGTGGGCAAAATAGGAAAAAAAGAAGGGATATGATTGTTTTACCCTCCTCATACCAACATTGTGTAATCAAAAGTAAGGGGTAAATTTGGAAAAAGCGGGCAAAAATTTGATAGGGTGTGTTCTCTTAATAATAGTATTGATATATTTCATATAATATTTCTTTATGGATTGGAACTGTTCGAAGCCTGCACGTGAACTACAGAGCAAATAATCTCAACTTTTCACGTAAAATCGTGCAATTCAAATAAATCTTGTCGTGTTGTCCATCACACTAGTGGGGTTAGGGATAGGCAAAATACCCATGGGTTTGTGTAACCGTAATTACCTGTCCATTTAAAGTTTACGGTTACGGTTATGGTAACCGTTTAGACAAACAAACGGTTATGGGTATAACCGTTTATCCATAAAATTTAAATAGGCGGTTATAGGTATTACCCACAGTTATAACGGGTATTCATCGATTATGGGTATTATCCGCGGTTATAACGGATATTCATTTACCCATTTAATTTAATATATGTAAAAAATTTAAAAAAAAAATTATAGACAATGGATTGGTTATACCCATTTAATTTAACATCGAAGTTCTGTGGTTAAATTCGTATCTGATATTCCCCCCCCCCCCTTGTTTATATGTTTCTAAGGCTGGAAGAAGTTTGATGCTTTGTGTTGTCTGGTATATTACCTGGCAATGTACTAAAAAAAATGCTTTCTGCAATATCGAATGATCAATGTATTTGTCATTTTACTAGTATGGTGGTATCCACCAGATAAACTTCTGTAGAATGGATCGATGGTTGAGTTATAGTAAGCAATTTTGGGATTCCCGGTTTATCCCAAAATTCCAAAATTATTTCGGAATTCTTGAAATTTTGGTTTGTAATCGGTCTTGAAATTAAAGACTTGCTTAAGTGTAGCAGAAAAATATCGTTTGTAAACTATTATTTCAATTATTGGAATTGTATGAGGACTTAAATGATTAAAATAGAGAAATGCATGCTAAAATGTACATATAACGGTGTTTAATTGTCAGAAAACGAAAATTATGACAAATTTTAATTTTTTTAATTTTCAAGTTGTTAAAAAAAAAACATGTAGACGGGTGAAAAAATGGGTAAATGGGTGAAAAAAGGATAAACGTGTAAATGGTTATGATTAAATGGGTAAACGGTTATGGTTAAATGAGTATACGGTTATGAGTATGGTTAACTGTTTATAAACGGTTATGGGTATGTGTATAACCGTTTATGCAATTACCCAACGGGTAAACGGTTATGCGGATATGAATATAAACAGTTATGGATAAATAATTGCGGTTACCCGCTCACCCATCCCTACGTGGGGTGCTGTTCCGCATCATTATGCTGACGTCTTGTCTCACAAAGACTCTATTAGTGCACTTGGCTGTGTTATCTCGAAAGATGGGAGACGATCCATTTTATTGGGGGTAGGATTTTCTCCACTCTTAGTCTCTCTCCTCTTCCCTCATTTTATATTTGAATGATTACAGTTAAGTCACGTCAACATTTTATGTTAATTTTTAATAGCCAGAAGAAGACAAAAAACAATTTGTAAGCGAAGGAAAGGGAAAGGGATAAAAATAGGAAGAGAGAGAATCCTACTCATTTAAATGGAGGTCTGAAATGACAGACTGTCAGCGGAATTTCAATGAAGTAGAAGAGTATCTCCTCTGGATTCATTATGTGGGGATAGATCCCACATCTCATATGTTCATCGTGTATTGTACGGTCAGTTTTGATAAAACACTAATTGTGTTTAATTTAAAATAATAAAAATTCAATAATTTTTGATCGCACGATACACGAATAATGGTTGAAATATTGAAATCCGTAAGATCTCCACATAATGATTTTTTGTTAAACCTCTCACTCCCCCACGTTCTCTCTCTCCCCCTATCTCCTTCTCATTTTTTCTAAAAATATGTGTTCATACACACAAAGTGTGTAGGTAAATGCAAGTATACTATTAAGAGAACCCTCCTAGTCAACCTTTTGGCCTTTTTTTTATATTTTTTCCCTCACTTTTGATACACATTATTGACAAAAGAAGGGCAAAATTATAATTTTATACCTGTTTTAGAAAATGACAAGTAAAACTTAAACTTTAGCAGTTGTCTTATTTGCAATGGACCACTCCAAGGTATTTTGGGTGCTCCTCATTGAGAATAGATTTTTCAATTTGATCGGTACATAAGGTGATATATTATGTGTCATTATACAAATAATGAGATATATGCGTTAAAAAGTTAATAACTTAAAAATATAATTTCTCATTACTTATATAAAAATACGTGATTTAACATTGTATTTCAATCACAATAAAAAATTTCTCTCGATTAAGTACTGTTGACCCTAAAAACTACCAAGCCTACGTGGCGCGCAGGCCGAGTAACTAGTGAGCTAACTACGTCTTTCGGTTGTATGTAGGTGTGCCAACTCGTCGGCCGAGGAGTAAAATATGTTGATGTTGCGTTGGGTGCGCTGCTAACTTTTGAATCTCGCGACTGTGGCCGAGGAAGGAACATGTTTTGGCATTCGGGTTCTAGAGCTTAAAGACAATGTTGCTAGTTTTGTGAAGTTCGATATCAAATTCGGCTTTCAATGTGCCGAATGTAGTAACTTGTAACACCTCACTTCGTTGAGAAGACTAATGAGATGACATCTGCCAATAAAGATTCGAAAATTCTTCTCGACCGAGACTTGGATAGATAACCAGTCGGCCCTGTCGCAATGCTGTTTATCCAAATTGAAGGTGTTTCACGGTCAGCTGATTCTACGGCAACAATGCTGTTTATCCAAACTGAAGATGTTTGCCGGTTACCTTCACAATGTTGTTTATCCAAACTGAAGATGTGTTGGCGAAAAGGGAAAACAAAAATCTCAAGGTTGTTGAGAGGTTTTGCGTAGAGCGAGGGTTTGCACAAGACAATTTGTGTGTTGAATTGGAGGGACTTTTCCATTATCTACAACTTTGTATTTATAGCCAAGCCTACATGATCACCAATCCAATAAAACATTTTCCTGGATATACTCCAAAAAACAATATCAAAACAACCGATATTATCTTTAATATATTATGCCAATAACCTCACTAGCCTTCTTGGATTGAGTCCAGACTTTCACAAAGAGACTTTGAAAATTCAAAGCATCCTTAGAGCAACTCCAGCCATCCTTGTTGCTCGGGGGACAGGCTCCAGGAAAGGGCCTGAGGGCCGGTGGGAGGAGGTCCAGCGGTGAAGGGCCCGAGTGAGGGTGGGAGCTCGAGTTGCAGGCCCGTGGAAAATTGACAGGCCTGGTCCCTGAACCTTGTGACGTCACGCTGACGCCAGGGCTGGTTCGGCCTTGTTTTTTATTTTTTTTGTGTCAGGCCCGTGCCCCTCACTCGCGAGTGGGGGCGCGTCGCCCGACAGGATTTCAGGGGGAGGGCCCGCGCGCTCAGACATCCCAGTTACCGTTGGGAAGCCACGTGGCTTCCCACGGTCCGTTCGATCCCAACGGTTCTTTAATAAGAACCGTCCGATTTGCAACGGTAATAAAAAAAAAGCTGATTTTATATCAACCGTTCGATCTGAGATCAACGGTTGATATTAATCTGCTTTATAAATTAAAAAAAAATAGTTTTAAAATTAAGAAAAGTTACCGTTGTGACACGTGGCACAATTTGGAGTGTTGGAATTCAAAATTTTTAAAATCCAACGGCAGAGATTAATTTTTTGAATAAAAATTAAAAAAAAATGTAAAAAATCTGAAAAAATTGTAAAAAATCTGAAATTTTTTTTGTAAAAAATTGTTTTTACTTTTCTATAAATACCACTTCTTCTCCATCTACCTTACACCACAATTTCATATTTTCTCAACTACTTTCAATCAAATTCCATCACTAAATTAATTGTTTTTTTTTAATAAAAATCTTATCGAAATCCATCACTAAATAATTGCTTTTTTTTTATAAAATGATACGTGGCGCAACGAGAACGATTTAAAAAATCTTATCCGAAATTACAAATAATTTTATTTTGTATTATTTAAACAAACAAAAAAAACTAATATTTTATTGCCTATTGCCAGGAGGGAGGACTCCAAGAGTGGAGATGCAAATGACAATTACTGTTCATTAATGACAGTTACTATTCATTAAAGGCAGTTACTGTTCAAAATGGTGGATTCAATAGTGGATTGCCAGGGGGGAGGGCTCCATGGGTGGAGTTGCTCTTATCATTTCAAACCCATCTGTTACATCCATCACCAAGTAAAACAAAAAGCCTAGTCTACCTATGTTTCCTATGCCATCATTATGCAGGACTATTATTTTCTTTAGATGATATCAAATCCCTCGTGATCTCCTATCAATTAACACGTCTACAGCCAGCAGACTCAAGTTAATCTAAATTCTGTTGTTACTGCTTCCCATTAAAGATAATGAGAATCCCACTTATCTTGTACAAAAAAATTGAGATAAAGATAATTATTATGATTAAAAACCATAATATTATCTCTTAACAATAACAAAATATCTTAACTTCTTTATTCGACGGTCAACAATCATGCTCACTCAACGGCTTGGGCCAATGATGTAAAATCGGATCCAAACAAGTACCAAGTATTTTTTAATTAAGGAATCATTCATTAGAAAAAAGCTCACTTCTGCTGTACCTCTCTCCCACGCTGTCCTCTCTCACTCCCGCTCTCCCTTCTCTCTGCAACGCAGAGGAAAAACCGCCCCCGACCAATCGAGCCTCCAAACCCACCACCATCGCAATCTGCTCCTCAAACACAACACGGCCGTGACTTTCGTGTTCGCGAACTCGGATCCAAAACTCGAGAACCACGAACTCAGTCGCGCTTGAACTTTCCGACGAGTTTTCCGTCGTTGTCCCGGATAATGTAAGCCTTTAATCGCCTCGAATCGTTGCATTTCATTGAGTAGTTTAAATTTCCTGTTTGGTTGGTTGAAAATGGCGAGTTTTGACGCAGATCAAAGGAGAAGTCCACTGCAGGACTCCGGCGAGTTGCAGAAAGAAACCGCTGATTTTCCGACCAAGCGTCGTCGATTTGGAATATTTTGAAGCCACCATTTGACGCACCAGCATCCCTAGGCTCAGTCTCGAATAACCTGTGGGTTCGAAATTCCGAAATTCGGACAGAGAGTTCTCCGGCCAACTTCGAGATTTTCCAGCTACTTTTTGGCCAAACCAAGGTGATATATATGATCTAATTCATGGAGGGGTTTGCCCAGGGTTCGGACTGAGGACTCCATCACTGTTGCCAAGAGTTTGGAATAAGGACTCCATCACTGCTTCAGCACTTGAAGTCTCAGGTTAGTAGGGCTTCAGTACTTGTCTCTCTATTGGTGTATCAAACAATTGGACTTGGATTCTCTGCCCTCCTATTTTGGTACCCTTCCCATGCCTCCTGTTTTTGTGGTCACGGTTAAGCCACGTTAACATTTTATATTAATATTTCTTTTTGTTTTATTATTTTTATAAAAAATAATTTAAAATATTAACGTGACTTAACCGTGACCACACAAAACAGGAGGACACGAAGAAGGCACCGAAATAGGAGGGCAGAGAATCCAAGTCCAAGATATAAAGGTATCATATCAACTTCAGTTATGGCGGACTCCATCGTAACCCTAAGGTTCGGTTGTTTAATTCTGGAACTTTTAAGATCATTTCTTGTTTTCTTTCTTTTTCTTTAATTATACATAATTATTATAAGTTGAAAGAAGAATATCTTAAATAATTACTTATTCATTCCATATCCAAACCAGGTCTCATCCTACTCTACTAGAGCTCATATAACTAGAAAAACTCTAAACAATTCATTTTCTTTAATTATGCATAATTATTATTCAATGTGACCGAAACTTTAGATTATACACCATTTGTCACTATAAAAAGTTAAGAATTGGAACAATAAAATTTCTCATTACTTATATAAAATTATGTTGTATACCACCTATGTTCCGATCATAATAAAAAAAATTCCACGTTTTGGGGCAGTCTGGAGTCTAGGCAAATGTGGGCACTCTTTCTTAAGTATACAAATTATATATACAAGTTTCGAGCTGGGTTAGGTTTCCTTCGGTTGAGTTTTTTGCAAAAATAGAAAATCAAACCGAAAGTACGATTCGGTTCGGATTTTTTTATTAATAAAATCTGAAAATTGTTTATAAAAAAACTAAAAACTCAAGTTTTTTTTAGTAGAAAAACTAAGTCTTACAATGGGTAAGCTAATTTTGTATTAAATTCACTGATACGAATCTAAGATTTTTGATTTACAAGTAAAGAATAATACTATTCGACCGTAATACTGAGTGGTTGAAAACCAAAGTCTTGTATTTAAAACACAATTCCCAATTCATAAAAAAAAACCCAATCCCCTGATAAAAGCAGCAAAAAGGCCCTCAATAATATTTTCAGGCCTCGGACTCAAATTCAATAAGTCCCTGCATTCAAAAAATACAATAACTCGAAGACCAATGCATAGATAATCGAAAAGCACAGCATAAAACTCCAGTTCATAAAAATGCAGTGATGTCCTCTTCCATGGTCCTTTATACTAAAGCGGACGACATGAACTCACCCGAAGTGGCTCTTCATTGCATAATATGTAATGTACATCACCCTGCGAATTCCAAATTGCAGCAAATACAAGTAATTCAGAAAAGTAATCAATACAAATCAAGAAACAAAAATACAATAAAATTTGATTAACCTAAAACCAAAGACCAAAACGCCAAACTGGAGCACGGAAAGCCGGAGAGCCCGAACGACCGAATAGAGATTTTAATTACTTCCGTTGGCAATGGAGACTGGAGGCTGAACTGGAGAATGATTCGGCAGTGGCGTTGGTAGAAGGACGCGAGAAGAAGGAGAGAAGAAAGAAGAGGAAATAAAAAGAAAGAAAGAGAGTAGGAAGATGGGGCTGTTGGGAGAAATAAACTAATAAAGCAGAGGCAGAGAAGATCTTTTCTTCTGGGAGAAAGGAGTGAAAATGATAGGAAATTTAAAATTATTGAGGTAAAAAGATAGAAGTTGAAATAATATAATTTTATTTTTTAAAATTTGTCAATTTTTTTGTTTTGTTAACTTAAAAGAATAATGAAATTTCAAAAACAAATTTGTTATTTTTAGTTCTCAATCAAAGAAATTTGAAAAATGACACTTATTTAAGGATCTAAAAATAATTTGAACGAAAAATATTTTTAAGGATCCAAACAGCTATTAAACTAAACAATTAAAAGTAAAAAAAGCATTCATAGAAGATATATATAACGTACTTGGTTCTTGTACCTAAAAAAACATTGGTTTTCTTGTATACACTGAAGTATGTGCAAGTGCTGGAAATTTACAATTTATAGAGTCAATCTCAGAATAAAGACATTTAAAGGAAAAGTAATAAGAAAAGTAAGTTGTGGTTTTATCCATACCCCATGTGCGGACTCCAATTTTCAGTCACAATTCAAAATTCAAGTGGCCTGTAAATCAAATATATAGGAAAAAAGTAGTAGAAGAAAACGAAAAACAATTGAAATCAAAATAGCATCTAACAAATCATTTAGAACCAACACATAAAATAATTTTTGCAGAAAAGTAATTTAACAGAGTACCATCAGGTCATGCATATATACAACATGTCCAATTAGAAAAGTGGCACATCAATAATTGATGATCAAAACGGTTAGTCAGCCTTAATTGGTTGAATCTAATTAACTCAACTATAATAAGCAGTCCATTTAATGCACAGGTTTACTGTCAATTTCTTAAAAATATAATTTTGTGCAGCTAAAAAACCAAGTGGTAGAAAAGGCAAAAACTATCTCATGGCTTGTAAATGTAATTAACTCAATATTAAACTTCACAGCCACAAATAAACCAAAATTCCTCCTAAAACCGTTAGTCAGCGTTGGAGGCTTCTATGACACACCCCGACCCAAATCAGGGTCTGCTGGCCATTACGTAAGAGTGACGTAACCATGTGCACAGTGCGGAAGCAATAATGATATAGAGAAATATGAGTGAATAAAAAACCAAACTACTAAAACTCCTAACTAAAATAAGGTGCTAGTGCGAGACTAAGTGTGCAATACACAATCAAAGCATAAATAGCCTAAGTGCAGTTTGACTGGACAAATACTAATTATACAACACCCAAAGGTGATCCTACATTTATGATGTTCTGTCAGAACCAACGTCGAAATCTCCGTGAGTCACCAAAGCACTTCTACCTAAAATCTGGAGGAGCGCAAAACAGAAAGTGTGAGTGGGCAAAAAGAAAGCTTTTAAAATTCTTTTCATTTATCAAAAGCGCTAACCCCTCGCCGTAAAACCTGTATAATTTCCCAGAAAAATAATATATACTATAAAAGAAATCATGCTCAAGATGAAAATCCATAGAAATATACCAAACCAAAGTATCTCAATGAAATGTCATAAGTAATCCGGTTAAAATATATCAATGCCAGATATCATATAAGCCGGATCCACCTAATGTGACATGCGCGACTGAGTCTATGGCTCATAACCAATTTAAATCATATCAAATCCTGCACACGAGTCGGAATCACCTAAAACGGTCTGTACGACAAGACTATGTGTAAAGTAAATATGCTCTAGTGCTACGATTACGTGAAGGCTGTGCGAATGATAGCGGGTCACCTACGAGTCGGAACCACCTATAATGGTCTGTACGACAGTATGTGCAATTAACTTGGATCCAAGGTGAGCATATGGTGCGGGAGGTGAATATCACGTGAAGGACTGTGCCCTAACTCTGGGCGTGATCACTAACACCGGGATGCAGGTTATGAGCTCTCAATGCATCACATCATATCTCGCATAACTAAAGCAATCTCATATCTTTAATTTATGAACTTACATGGCACTTACTTGTGCGTCCACAACACCAATCATAACTATATGCAACTACTAATGCATAAATAAAATAGGCAGATACTTTGCATGGCATTTAAAAACGTATGATCATTCAAATTCATTTTTCTGGGAAAAATCTCAAGTATATAGGTATATACGAAAAATCAAAGGCCAACTCATTGGTATGTCGAAGGATCGTAGCCCCTGAGTCTTGATTGATGGCGCTCGTCTTCTGGATAGGTCTCACCTATGTGCGAAATAACTAAATAAACGTTAATTAAAACACATGAACGAAACTAGCTAATAAGTTCTCATATAATGCTCAAATGGAGTGTTTGAATATACCAACGTAATCTACTCAACCTCATATTTTTAGAAAAATTTTCTGACCATCCATGCGCCCTCACGCGTCGGCCAAGGCACGGCCACACACACGGCCACGCGCAGGCACGTGCCTGGCACAAGGGACGAAATAGTTAACGCCGTTATGGAATATTCCATTAAACACAAGCATATACCATTAAAGATACCTGACGCCATTAGTCTCTGTTATGAATATTCCGTCAACATTGACGGAATATTCACCTTCGTCTACCTCTGCTCGCTGGAGACCGTTGTCGTCGCCGAAAACTGGGAAAAAGTTTAAACCTTCATATCTTTTTCATTTTTCAACCAAAACTCATGAATTTCATACCACAATGAAGCTTACAACGAGTAGAATAAAACCTTACCAATTTTAAGCCCTAAAATCCACAAGGTCTCGCTGGAAAAAGCACGATAATCCGGCTACCTATGCAACTCGTCGAACTCGGGCTTCCTGACGTCTAAATCACTCCAAAGTTACTCCCCGAGCTTCGTGAAAATGTTTTAAGGCTTCCTATGACCTTAAAACTCGCTGAAAAATCCACGATTACGACTGCATGAACAGTAACCCAAATCGGGAATTCTGGTTTCAAGGGTTTCCGAGGTTTTCATGTCCAACCACCACCACCATTTGGCTTCTAAGCTTGCAAGGAGTCCAAAAACACCATTCATGACCTCGATCCGTGATGTTGTAAGGGTTTTGAGGGTTGTCCGTACAGGTTGTACGGAAATGGCAAGAAAATCTGAGAGAAAGAGAGTACACGGGAGTGGTGTGTGTGTGTGATGGTGTGGTCTAGCTTGTCACCAACCAAAACCAACAAAAGTTTAACTTCTAATTGAGTCCAAAAACTTAGGAACGTAACATATTAGTCCACCTCTAAAAACATGTCACACACAGCACATCTGAACGTCCATGGGCAAAATAGACATTTCACACTGACGATAAAAATAATTCGGGACGGGCTGTGAAATTCTACCTCTCCATAAATTCAATATTAAAATGCACAAATTAGTAAAATCAGTCAAATATGTAAACAAATAGACATTGTGGTGATAAATGAAGCTCTGAACTAAAAGTTGAGACAATGGATTGACAACCTATTAAATCAAACGAAAAATAATAATAATGAAAGAGATGAACTCTAATTGTCTCTCCTTGCACCATTTTTCAGTTGGTCTTATAAGAACTCATAATTCAAACAAAATAAGGCAGTGACATCAAATTGAACGTACGACACATACCATTTTTTTGGTCTTAACCGATCTCATTCGAGAATCTTCATTAAAATCAAAGATTTTTTTTTGGTCTTAACAAAATCACATATTTGAAATAAAAAATGAAGCCCGCCGAAATACCAAACTATCCGTTAAAATGATTGAAAACTTAAAAATTAGATGAATTAAGAAAAAAAATCTTATTGTAGGTCGAGCACCGGCTTCAAGGAATAACAATCGATAATCTAATATTGCTAAAAACTCCTCTCATTCATCGAGATCCTCTTCACTATTGATGTTTGACATTGGTTCTACTCAATTATAGACTTCAGCAAAGGACTGAAGTAGCTGCACATTGACTCCATCCAAAGATTAAAAAAATGTCAACATCACTCTACAAAATTTGAAGATGAATTAAATCTCTAGATGGATTGACAATTGTACCTAAAAATATAACAGAACCCAATTTCGAATGAAATTCTAAAATTCGAAACAATCCACACATAATGGAGTTCAGGGTCAAATGTAACTGAAAATTTAACAAAAACCCAAATTCGAATAAGAAATTCTAAAATTCGAAACAGTCTGGAAATCTAAAACCAAAAGCAATAAACATAGCTAAAAACAATAAAATTAGAGAAGCATGCTGGGAAATCAAAAGAGAAGGAAATTGGGGGGCATTTTTGTCCGTCCACTGTCCGTGAACAGTGCACCCAAGTTTGGGTTTGAAGTTAGGCTTTCAATACACGTAGATTTGGAAATTGGGCTTAATATTGGTCCTGGAATATATATATATATATATTTGATTTGGTTAGGTTTGTTTTTCTTCTTATTTGAATGTTTAAATTTATGTGGTTTTTGTTTTAAAACTAGAGTTTCAAGAGCCTATCTCTCAAGAACTCTTATTTTTAAATTCTTAGAAATTAATCGAGGCGTTAGCCATTTACCTAGCTAGCACCGCCTAGGCAGCACTAGGTGAAGATTTTTAGTACACTAGGCAGCGCTAAGTGAAGATTTTTAGAATACTATTTATATATGTTGTATATTTCTTTTTTATAGTTGAAAAATGTTGGGATAATATGTATATTGTGTCTTGTACAGTGATCCAGTTCACAGCAGTAATACTTTGGAGGAGGGGAAAGCTACCACGGAAGATGGAGGACACAGAAGCATAACCACTGCAAAATCGCCAAAAATTGGGCCACAACGTCATCAATCAAAAGTATTCTTTCCAACCTGGGATATTATCTTTGTAGTATCATCAGCATTTTCTCTCTTTGTTGATCCCTTGATCTGCTATATTCCGTTCGTTGTCGAGAAAGACGCTTGCTTCTTGTGGGACCTACGGTTGATGTGGACATTTTTGGCTTTACGATCAATCGGGGATCTTTTTTATTTCATGGACATCGTTGTTTTTCTGAAGAGATTTCACACCGAACTTAGTACCAAGTCTTCTACATGGGCCTCCGCAAAAACTAATGACGATCGTCTTGTCACAACAGTTCGTAATTTCATCCGCAAGAAACCAGTTAGGTTCTTAGCCATTCTAGGTCGCATTTGGGTTGCTCTTCCCTTTCTACAGGTAAGACCCTAAGAGAAGGTGATCTCTTGCAAGTAATTAAATTTCACAATTAACTGCATGCATGCATGATACTTTGATTTTATTTGAGAAAAATTACTATCCGGTCTCTTGTTACCAATATTTTTTGAGTCAGACCTTATTAGTTTTAGTTTTTGATCGAAATCTCTAGTATTAATGTATTAATAAACTTAAATGTCAATTACATAGTTCGCCTGAGTTTGGGGCCTAAAATTGACATGCCAAATGAAAGTTGAGTTAATCCGAACAACATGAAAAAGCCAAAACATTCGCTTTCGGAAATTGACAGCAACAAATAATTCATTTACCCTTAAATTACTAATTCTCCAATCATTTTTCTTTGTTAAACGTCACTTCATCCATTTAACTTTTTATTGAACAAAATATATTATCTATACTAAGTAGTAGGGGTGGACTTATAAAATAACATAATTCTTGTCCCACACCAACGCAACATCCTATTATAAGCAATCCTGCTATATTTTTTAGGATCAAGGCCCCTTGACTTTTTTTCATGTTATTATTTGAATAGTAATTATATTATTTACAAGTCATTATATGTCAATTTTAAAAATAAAAAACTTATTAATCATTTTCAAATATATCTTTTTAGTATTTTTCATATATTTCTTTTTATAATTTGTATCTTTTTTTTATTTGGACAATTTTTCTTTTTAGTTTTAATTTGGGCCCATAATTTTGAATTTTAATACGAACCTTTTTTTTTATTTGTAAATGTACTTATGCTAATTATATGTATTTATTTTATGTTTTAAAATACATCAATAATTATTTCTTAAACTATATTAATAATTATATGGGTACATTCTTTTTGTGCTAAAACTATGTGAAAACAATATTACTCTATTATTGATTTTTAAGTAATTGTTACATTGTAAAGTATTATTTGAATTTGTTTAAATTTCATAATTTGTGGAAAATTGAATGTATAAATGCACGAGTTAAATTTCTTAAATGAAGTTGCAGACCTCAACCAAACTATTTAAATAAATAAGGCTTCATTATAATAATAAGGTTGATTAGGGACTGGAACCAAAATGACCATATTTATTACGTTCATTTTTTTTTAGTAAAACGATATATTTTTACAATAATAGGAAGGGGCGTTCAGTTAAGCCACATAATAGATAACATGTACATTCCTATTAAGTTTGTCATTTTGCTACCTATTTATGGTTGGAAGGTAGCGTTTGTTTTCTGGGTCTAGGATGAGACTTAAAACTTTGACACACATTAGATAGATTATTCAGTAAAGGATTTTTAGCCAAAATAATCTCTAAGATTTGCATAACTCATTACTTTGATCCCTGAGATTTGAAATCAATAGAAATGGTCTCTAAGTTTGTCCACTATCAATTATTTTAATCCTTTAGTGAGAAATTATGTTAAATAAAGACCAAAATAACAAAAATACCCTCAATTTAATAAACAATAAGCCAAAATGATTTGACAAAAATTGAGAGTACTTTTGTCATTTTATTTTATTTAATGAAGATTTTTTAGGGAATGACAAAAATGATTGATGGTGGACAAACTCAGAGACAAATTCTATTGATTTTAAATTTCAGGGACATAAGTAAATAGTTATGCAAATCTTATGGATCGTTCTGGCTAAAAAGCCGTAAGTAAATTAATGATTTAATAACATTGGTTAGCTAATAGACCAATATAACTGTTTGTTCAAATGTCTCCAGGCACTGTTGTTCATTGGAAGGTATACATACTTGGATAATTCTATGCTTATTTCACTAATTCCTTTCCAGTATATACTGAGGGCTTATAACCACTACAAATGGCTTGATCGGCGTGCTAACATAGAGACTGTACCAAGAAGATTCCTTAAAGCTATCTTAGACTTCCTTCCGTTCATCATTGCTTCTCATGTAAGTTCAAATCTTCATTATTTCGGATATTTGGGGTGAAAAATCAAAATTTTGTTGAGATATATGAATGTAAATATGATAAACTTTTTAAAACTAGCATGGTCACCATCAACATATTTACTAATATTGTTCTCTACGTAACCACATACCACTAGGTGCGGGTTTTTTTCCACTAAAAGGGTTTGTGCTATTAGCATTGAACCTTTCTCATATAAACTGTAAATTATCTTTTTAAATCTTCAGTGTGAGACTCTATTATCCAACAATAGATATAGCAATGCCCAAGCATTAACCGGTTAGTAACCAACAACATCATCTCATAATCTTAACCAATATTTTTTAAAATCAACATCCAAAGAAGGAAAACTTTCACAATAACAATGCAAATTGCCAAAATAGAGTTAATTTCTTGATATATTAGATGATTATTTCTCATTACAAGATGAACATATATATAGGGAAAGAAAGAAGACATAGGACCTAACTTTGCCTAACTTGCCTAACTTGCCTAACTTACCTAACTTGCCTAATTTACATAAAGAAAGTTGACTAGCCTAACTTCACTAGCCATCCAATACTCATGGCTGCTTTTAGTTGACACTCCCCCTCAAGTTGGTGCGTAAATATCTCGAATGCCCAACTTGCTGAGTGAAAGATGGAAAATCCTACTTGACACTGCCTTTGTTAAAATATCTGCTAGCTGGTCATCACTCTTCACATAAGGCAAGTTAATGGTACCATCAACCAACCTTTCCTTGATAAAGTGCCTATCCACTTCAACATGTTTAGTACGATCATGTTGAACTGGATTATGAGCAATGCTAATGGCAGCTTTGTTATCACAATAAAGTTTTGATGGCTTTGCAGAATTAAAACCTAATTCTCTCAACAAAGTCCTGAGCCATAACAATTCTTGCACACCATGTGCCATACCTCTAAATTCAGCTTCGGCACTGGATCTAGCCACTACATGTTGCTTCTTACTGCGCCAAGTAACTAGATTTCCTCCAACAAATGTAAAGTATCCAGAAGTCGATCTTCGATCAGTTACTGACCCAGCCCAATCTGCATCAGTGTACCCTTCAACTTCTTGATGTCCGTGATTGGAAAACATCAAGCCTTTTCCAGGGGCAGACTTCAAATACCTGAGAATGCGTTGTACATCATCCATGTGGGCTTCACTTGGCCTGTGCATAAATTGACTCACTACACTTACAGCATAGGCTATGTCAGGTCGTGTATGAGACAAATAAATCAACCTCCCAACTAATCTTTGGTACCTTTCCTTGTTAGCCGGAACTTGATCATGATAGTCTCCCAATCTATGGTTTTGCTCAATTGGTGTGTCTGCAGGTTTACAAGCTAACATCCCAGTCTCAATTAATAAGTCTATAACATATTTCTTTTGAGAAAGAAAAATGCCATGTTTTGATCTTGCAACTTCAATACCCAAGAAATATTTCAAAGTACCCAAGTCCTTCATTTCAAATTCCTTGGCTAGATACTTTTGAAGTTTTTGAATTTCCTCGACATCATTACCTGTAACCACCATATCATCCACATAAACAATTAAGGCTGTAAGTTTACCTCTATCATGCTTAAGAAATAAGGTATGGTCAGCTTGAGTTTGCTTGAACCCATAACTTTTCATTGATTGAGCGAACCTGCCAAACCATGCCTTTGGTGATTGTTTCAATCCATACAAGGACTTTCTTAACCTGCATACTTTGCCAATATCGCAAGCGGTAGTGAATCCTGGAGGAAGATCCATGTATACCTCTTCATCCAAGTCTCCATGTAAAAATGCATTTTTTACATCAAACTGTCGTAGAGGCCACCCTAGATTTGCTGCCAATGACATAAGAACCCTGATAGTGTTGATCTTTGCTACCGGAGCAAATGTCTCTTGATAATCAATGCCATAGGTTTGAGTATAACCTTTGGCTACCAGTCTAGCCTTGTACCTCTCCACTGAACCATCAGCTTTATGCTTCACTGTGAACACCCATCTACACCCAACAGGTTTCTTGCCTTCAGGAAGTGCAACCAGTTCCTAAGTGGAGTTTTTTCGAAGCGCTTCCATCTCTTCAATCATAGCCTTTTTCCATTTTGGATCTTTAAGAGCATCCTGTAACTTATTAGGAACTGAGACTGATGACAATTGGTTTGCAAAAGATATATAAGAGTCTGACAAGCGATGAGATGAAACAAAATTAGATATAGGATATTGAATACCCTTTGTAGAAGAATGACCATAACGAAAAGGGGGTATCCCTCGATTTTCTCGAATAGGATAACGAGAACCCTGAGACTCACGATGTGGTTCATTTGAATCATTTGGATCATCACTTAATGAAATCTCATGATTGGACTCATCAAATATAGTAGGCTGAAGAGAGGGAGAATGAGTGGTTACCTCAGGATAATTCGTACGAGTAGCAGCTGATTGGTCAGAGAGTTGGTCAATGTGGGGATCTGTCTGTGGGTGGTCTATCTCATCATCCCTTTTTTCTTGTCCTCTCATACACCTTCAATATTTTTTCACCTTGTGCCTCATCATTAGGCAAATTTGCATCATCACCGACATCAGACAAGTGTTCATCACCAATGTCAAGCGGCAACTTCTCTTCCTCCTTACTCCATATCTCCCCCTGAAGAGAAGTGGCCAAATCTTCTTTTGAAAAAAATGCCTCGTGTTCCCGAAAGGTAACATCCATAGAGACAAAAAATTTCCCAGTGGGAGGATAGTAACATCGATACCCTTTCTGAGTAGCAGAATTAGCCAATAAACACACATTTGATGGCTCTAGGATCCAACTTATCCCGATTTTGCATGGGGACGTGAACGTAGCAGACACAACCAAACACTTTTGGAGGAATATGAAGGAGTGAAGGAAGAGAATGATATTGGGAAAAGGGTTTAGATAGGTGTTTGAAATTGGAGAACACGTGATGGCATGCGATTGATAAGAAAAACAGCTGTGTGAATGGCATCGCCCCAAAAACGTTTAGGAACGTGCATAGCAGAACATAAAGAGCGAGCCACATCCAAAAGATGACGATTTTTACGTTCTGCTATACCGTTCTGTTGAGGAGTATGTGGACAAGATGTTTGATGAATGATACCGTGTTGTTGAAAAAATGTTCCAAGTCCATAATTCAAATATTCTTTCCCACTATCAGATCGAACGACTTGAATTTTAACATGAAATTGGGTTTGAATCATTTGATGAAAGATTGGAAAAATAGACATAACCTCACTCTTATTTTTTAGTAAGTATACCCAAGAAACTCGAGTGCAGTCATCAATGAAAGAAACAAAGTATTTAGCACCAGTATAAGTAGGAATATGAAATGGTCCCCAAACATCAGAATGAATAAGAGAGAAAGGAACATTACTTTTATGGGAACTTAAAGGAAATGAGACACGATGATTTTTAGAAAGAATGCAAGTTTCACAATGGAAATCAGAAACCTTGACTTTAGAAAATAAAGAAGGGAATAGATATTGCAGGTACTGAAAGGAAGGGTGTCCCAATCTTTTGTGCCATAACCAAATTTTTTCAGAAGCTTCAAATTGTTTGGCCTCCACTTGACAGCTGTAACTTGTCTTCTCACAATCTGGTGGTAAGTCCAAGTAGTATAGACCTCCCCTCTCTCTACCATGACCAATCAATGCTTTCGTTCGAATATCCTGAAACCAACAATGGGTAGGAGAAAAGATGGCAAGACAGTTTAGTTGATTTGTAAGTTTACCAATGGAAATCAAATTGTGAGAAAGTTTAGGAACATGTAAAACAGATGAGAGAGATAAGCCTGGTGTTAATGAGATGGAGCCTGCTCCAAGCACTGGAGTAGAAATACCATTAGCAACTTTAACGGTATTTAAAGGTGGAGTAGTGTGAGAAACAAACCATGTAGAGTTATTGGTCATGTGGTCAGAAGCCCCTGAATCAATGATCCAAGGTTTATTGAGAGGAACAATTTTAGTGTTCAAGGCAAAACCAAAGTTACCTGCATCGACTAAGGAAGTAGAAGCAGTAGTTGGAGAAACTAAGTGAGCAGATTGATCCACCCGAGGTATGGAAGGCGTTGGTGTCAGGTGTGCTTGTGATCCACCAATGCCTTTCTTTTGATTTTCCTTCTTTTGAACCCACCAATCAGGATATCCATGCAGCTTGAAGCAAGTGTCTCTAGTATGCTTATCCTTGTCACAATAAGTACACTTCCTTGTATTAGTAGTTTTGGATCCACTTAATCGAGAATTGGAGACTCCACGGGGAAATCGAGACGGAGCAGCTACCATGGCGGATCCTTTCACTTGTGGGCCAACCAACATAATGGTTTGCCTACTTGCTTCAGCATTCACAAGAGCATAAGCAGCACGAACAGAAGGCAGAGTTGTTTGAGTCAAAACTTGACTGCGAACATGATCTAAATGAGGATCAAGACCAGCCAGAAAATCATACAATCTTTCTTCCGAAATTTCTGTCTCTCGGGTAGCAATATCAGCAGCGCACTTCAATTTTCCAGGACGCAAGAAATCAATTTCTTGCCATATTTGCTGAAGTTTACCATAATATGCAGATAAAGGTTCTCCATTCTGGCGAGTCGCCAGTGCTTGACGGCGAAGTTCGTATAACTTTGATGCATCTTTTTCAATTGAGTAAGTTTGGGTAACAGCATCCCAAACATCTTTTGCAGTAGAGAGTCGGAGAAAAATGGCCCGTACATCTCTGGTCATGGAGTTGAGTAACCAAGATTGAACCATGGCATTCTCTTCCTCCCATATAGCATACAATGCATCAGCTTCTGCTGGTGCCATTTTTGTTCCACTGACATAAGACCATTTACCTCTGCCAGTGATGTAGATGCGGACACTTTGGGACCATGAGGAATAGTTGGACCCATCCAACTTGTCTGGGGTGATATGTAGAGACATATCATTTTGAGTAACAGTAGCTGAAACAGTGGTCTTGGAGTCACCCATTATTACTGCCTCAGAGGTTATGGGTAAATTTGTTGGGTGATTCCAACGGGTATGGCTTATGGGGTATTGGGTAGTATATTTTTCCAACGGGTATGGCTTATGGGGTATTGGGTAGTATATTTTTTTTTTGTGGAAAGATTTCTGGGTTTTGCAGAGATACTGCAAATGGGAAGAATATGGGAAAAGATGCAGCGGAATATGTATGGTCAACAAGCTGGATATGGGTAATAATGTTGGTAGATATGGCCAAATGAAAAAAGAGTAAGATTGGGTTGGTATGAAAGTAGAAGACCTGCAGAATAGCAGGTCTTATTGGGTAGATGGCAGTAGTGCCAGTAAGTGAATCAGAATAGAAACTCTGTTTGGATCAGAATGGCTCTGATACCATGCCAAAATAGAGTTAATTTCTTGATATATTAGATGATTATTTCTCATTACAAGATGAACATATATATAGGGAAAGAAAGAAGACATAGGACCTAACTTTGCCTAACTTGCCTAACTTGCCTAACTTACCTAACTTGCCTAATTTACATAAAGAAAGTTGACTAGCCTAACTTCACTAGCCATCCAATAACAATGTAAATAGTGAAAAGATGTCCAATTTGGATAACTTTTGCAAGCTTGATCTTTGAATTGACCTAAATTATGAACCGGCTAGATAATGAGATGACGTTGTGTAGTGGGTTTAAATATATAGTTAGTATCGTATTAACATATTAACTGGTTAGTGCTTGAGCACTCCTAATAATAGGTACAATTAACTTCTCATATGGTTTTGAATAAACAAAGAGAAAACATATCACAATACTGAATAGGAGTAAGAGCATGTTTACTTCTTCTTTAAGGGCCATCTTGTTTGAGGGGGGTGGTGCTTTCATTTCATTATCTTTTATCTTTTTTCAATACTTTTCAGAAACATTGATTATTAACTATAACGTCGTGTTTGTCCATCAGCTTTACGGATCCTTGTGGTACTTTTTTGCTGTGGATCGAAAGATAATATGTTGGCAGGACTATATCTGTAAACATGGACAAATATGTGATTATCACATCTATAGTTTCTATTGTGGTCCTACTAGTCAGACATACAATGGGCGGATCGATATCCTGCGTTTAAAACAATCATGCTCTGTAGTAGAACTTCCAAATAATGGGATATCGGAGTATGGTATATATCAGTCTGCTCTCCAATCTAATATGTCAACGTCAAGATATCTTCCAAGAAAAATGTTGCAGTGTTTTTGGTGGGGCTTGCGAAATCTTAGGTTTGTATTTGATGACTTTTCATGTTTGATCACCTAGAAATATTTATGTTGTATTCTATAAAAAATTTATGCCAGTTTTCTAAAAGAACGTAATCAATAATTAATAAATTGCCCTCCATTTCATTTTTTTGCAGTTCTTTTGGTTCAAACCTTGAGACCGGTTTCGACACGGCCCAAATCATCTTTTCTGATGTGATCTCTATAAGTGGCGTAATACTATTTTTAGTATATCTCAATTCGAGGATGCAGGTTAGTGCCGTAATCAGTAGTCTTTTAAGCAAAATTTTTGTCACTAATTAAGCTTAAAGCTCCTCCATGCTAAAATTTTTTGTGTATATTTTAATGCACGTATGTATGTTTTTGGATTTAATGAACTCGTCATGAAATCGCTTTATAGAGTTACTAAACACGCAGTGGTACCAAAAAGCAGCCGAGCGGCGGATATTGAGAAAGAAGAAGGAAAAGACATATCCAATCTTAATTGAACAAACACTTATCGTGCCCCGTCACTGCGTGGATTTACTAAAGAAAGTATGTAACTAGAAAATTTTGAATTTCACAGTCAATAAAGATAATAAAAGTAATGCGTAATTAATTTTATCTAATTGAACATTGGTATGCAGGTTCCAATTATTGGAAGTATAGATAAAAAAGGGTTGAAAGTAATATCTGAGCATCTAAAGCCGGTGATTTATAATGAGGATGTTTGTATTATTAGGGAGGGTGAACCGTTGCGGAAGATGCTGTTCATCTGGCGAGGCACTACTTTGACCTACACAACTAGTAAAGGTGCAACAACTGTTTGCAAATGCCTTGAGAAAAATGATTTCTATGGAGAAGAACTTGTAATTTGGGCATTGAAATCTGCCTCATTTTCTGAGTTGCCTATCTGCACTACAACCCTTGTGTCCCAATCAAAAGTTGAAGCATTTTCAATCACGGCAAACGACTTGAAGTCAGTAGTTGCTAAGTTTTGGTTGCACTTTAGAAGGGATCTTCCTCACTCTCAGGTGGAGTGTTTTGCAGCTTCTTCCATACAAGTAGCCTGGCACCGCTACCACACAAAAAAGCTAAGAGATCAACTAGTTGGGACAAGTGGAGTGTTTTGCAGCTTCTTCCATACATGTAGCTTGACGTCACCACCAGTCAAAAGAGCTAAGAGATCAACTGGCTGGGACTAATATGTATTTTGAGCTGGTTTCGCTTTTGTTTTGTGTGTGTGTGTTTTGAGTTGGTATTGCATGCTTTGGTTTCTCTTTATATCTCTTTTCGCTTTGGTTTCCCTTCAATTTCGTGGTGTGTCTTGCGTTTTGGTTTGTGGTATGAAAAGTGTGTAATCGTTGACGTTAATGAGAACGATATTATGTATGAATTAAAAGCTCAAAATATGGATCATCTTCTTCAAATTGAACATGGAGTGGTGGAACTGGTGTTTATGTTCATTAATATTTGTAGCATAACGTGAATAGTGGTGCTGGTATTAATGTTGTAGGCGATAACCACAAAGAATTTTTATTTTTTTATTTTTAAAATTGAAGGAGGGAGGAAGTGAGGAAGAGAGTGAGAGTGAACTTGGGAGTAGGGCGAGAAGGAGAGATGTTGTATTTTTATTTTTTATATTTAGAGATGTTAAAATATGTGGGACTTAAATAAAAAATAGCAAAATTTTGTTTTGTGAAATTACGTTAATGTTTTTAACTTTTTTTGCCGCGATAGAAGACTAGATAGTCTTTTCTCTCTTTTTTGGTTGACAAAGATGATTCTATTAATATATAATTTAGATTCTTCTGTTGTAGCATAAGGGTTTATGGTTCCTATAGCTACAATAAGTTTGCTGTTTTTATAACGACTATGAAAAGCGCCAACATGCAAGCTATAGCTAGGGCCGGGTGCACAACTGGCTGGAATTCATGGTTACGGTATCCTTATCACCATAAAGATATTCAAGATCACATAAGAAGTTTTGGTTTCTCCATATTTGCCTCATACCCAGTGGCGAAGCCAGGATTTTCCAAGGGGAGGGGCGAAATTCAAAAGAGTGCAAGGTTTAGTCGAAGCGGTTGCTTTCACATTGGAGAGTGCAAAGTTTTGAGTCAATATTCATAGCAGAAAATAGTCTCTTCACCAAAATGGTTGTAAGCAATAATATAAAAGCCAATGTAAGAAGCTTCAATTGGCTAGGTTTAGATCTTAAAAAATGTTAGGTGCTAATCAAACAGCGGACTGGGACCTAGCAGCTAGGTGCCTAGGCAAGATCTAGATAAGAGCTTAGATGGATTTAAATTATCATAAAATAAGCATTAAACAATATTTACATTGTTTGGAGGAGGATTTATGCACTGTTTCTTATAGTACCATTCCATTGCCACTAGGTCTGCCAAAATTGCTTCAAGTTTTAACACAACCTACAAACCCAGAGACTAAATCATAAGCTGTTATAGCACATACTACATTTACATTATTCTCCAACATTTTAATGGTGCTCCCAGTTACCTCCAACTGATCAAATGGTATCCAAGAAAATAAAACTTCGAAAATCGCAACAGCATAATAAATGGACCAAACTTTCTAAATTCCAAGGATCAAGTGGAGAATGCATATGGATTCATTGCAAATACTAGAACACATTTAAATCTACAGACCCACATAAATAATCACAGAAATCACACCAAAATCACCACCTAATCATCAAAATCAATAGAACGTTGATCACTTGAAGTACTATTACAAGTAAACTCTCATTGTACAAGTGCTAAGCTTCAACCGTTCGGCATCCTATGTAACGAAGACTATTTGGCATGAATTCAATAAAGAGGTGATTTAGACAATTCGGTCCTAATCCTCTTACATTCCTAGCAATGAAACACTCGGGTTCAAAGCTTCAACATGAAACAAAGTCTAATTATATGTCAACATGACTATACAAATAAACGAACAGCTTCACAGTATATTTGTTCAATCATACATTCCAACATATTCATATATAAGCCAACTGTGCTTCGAAATGGTTCAACATACTTTGTGTCATTCAACACTTGCTACAATGTGCCTCGACACCTTGCCCTTATTCTCACCAACCAGGTGATGAAATGTGAAGAAGGAACTCATCTCCATGCCACTAACTAGGAGATGAAATGTACAACCCGTACTCTCTTGCATGCCACCAACCAGGTGATGAAATGTACAACCCGTACTATCCTTCATGCCACCAACCAGGTGATGAAATGTACAACCCGTACTTTAATATCATTTGGCAACTTCCCATTCATGCCACTAACCATGTGAAGAATGAACTCATCTTTGTGCCACCAACCATGTGATGAAATATGATGAAAGGTGATGAAGGAACTCACCTTCGTACCACCAACCAAGTGATAAAAGCAACTCATCATCCATTCCACCTACTAGAAGACTAGTGGTACAACTTGTACATGTGAACTCATAGCATTCACAAATAATCAAAAACCCTCAAGCTTGACAACTTAACTAGGGGAGCACTTATGCCCAACAAGAGTTATAGTTACCAACAAAGTCTTATTGCAAGCTAACAACAACTTCAGTGCATGGCGTACGAAGATCAAGCTATTCAGCCCTCTTGCATTTGCTTCAGACATTTGTCCTCTGTAATAATGCAAACACTACAACTTGTAGAAAGCTTCACACACTCTTGATCAAGACAGTGTGAAGCAAAACCAATTTATGGTGCCAACAAGAGCTTCATCAAAGGAGTTCAACCACAATTCTCAAAAGGTTCACACACTCTTGATCAAGACAGTGTGAAGCAAAACCAATTTATGATGCCAACAAGAGCTTCATCAAAGGAGTTCAATTACAATTCTCAAAAACTTCACACACTCTTGACCAAGACAGTGTGAAACAAAACCAATTTATGGTGCCAACAAGAGTTTCATCAAAGGAGTTCAACCACAATTCTCAAAAACTTCACACACTCTTGATCAAGACAGTGTGAAGCAAAACCAATTTATGGTGCCAACAAGAGCTTCATCAATGGAGGGCAACCATAATTCTCAAAAGCTTCACACACTCTTGATCAAGACAGTGTGAAGCAAAACCAGTTTATGGTGCCAACAAGAGCTTCATCAATTGAGGGCAACCACAATTCTCAAAAGCTTCACACACTCTTGATCAAGACAGTGTGAAGCAAAACCAATTTATGGTGCCAACAAGAGCTTCATCAATGGAGGGCGACCACAATTCTCAAAAGCTTCACACACTCTTGATCAAGACAATGTGATGCAAAACCAATTTATGGTGCCAACAAGAGCTTCATCAAAGGAGTTCAATTACAATTCTCAAAAGCTTCACACACTCTTGATCAAGACAGTGTGAAGCAAAACCAATTTATGGTGCCACCAAGAGCTTCATCAATGTAGGGAAACCACAATTCTCAAAAGCTTCACACACTCTTGATCAAGATAGTGTGAAGCAAAACCAATTTATGGTGCCAACAAGAGTTTCATCAAAGAAGTTCAACCACAATTCTCAAAAACTTCACACACTCTTGATCAAGACAGTGTGAAGCAAAACCAATTTATGGTGCCAACAAGAGCTTCATCAATGGAGGGCGACCACAATTCTCAAAAGCTTCACACATTCTTGATCAAGACAGTGTGAAGCAAAACCAGTTTATGGTGCCAACAAGAGCTTCATCAATTGAGGGCAACCACAATTCTCAAAAAGCTTCACACACTCTTGATCAAGACAGTGTGAAGCAAAACCAATTTATGGTGCCAACAAGAGCTTCATCAATGGAGGGCGACCACAATTCTCAAAAGCTTCACACACTCTTGATCAAAACAGTGTGAAGCAAAACCAATTTATGGTGCCAACAAGAGTTTCATCAATGGAGGGCAACCACAATTCTCAAAAGCTTCACACACTCTTTATCAAGATAGTGTGAAGCAAAACCAATTTATGGTGCCAACAAAAGCCTTATCAAAGGAGCTCAACCACAATTCTCAAAAGCTTCACACACTCTTGATCAAGACAGTGTGAAGCAAAACTAATTTATGGTGCCAACAAAAGCTTCATCAATGAAGGGCAACTATAACTCGTAAAAAGCTTCACACACTTTTGATCAAGACTGTTCGAAGCAAATTCAATTTACATGGTTCATCCAAACCTTCGACTACTACAAGGTGTGGTTTGCATCACAATCTCTTGCTTAATAATGTGGAAGCAAAATTTGTATATGATGTCTCTCTCACATTTTCAAATTTCTAATTTTTTTCAAAAAAAAAAAAAGGAAATTGGGAAATTCGACAAATTTCTAGTTTTCCCAAAAAAAAAAAAAGTAAATTGGGAAATTTAACAAAGCTTCATCAATGGAGGACAACTACAAATTCTCAAAAGCTTCACACTATATTGATCAAGATAATGTGAAGCAAAATCAATTCATGGTACCCAACAAAAGCTTCAACTCCAAAGTTTCACCTACAAAGCTTCAACTCAAAAGCTTTACCTACAAAGCTTCAACTCAAAAGCTTCACCTACAAAGCTTTAACACAAAAGCTTCACCTACAAAGCTTCAACTCCAAAGCTTCACCCACAAAAGCTTCACCTACAAAAGCTTCACCCACAAAATCTTCACCTACAAAGCTTCACCTACAAAGCTTCAACACAAAAGTTTCACTTACAAAAGCTTCACACACTCTTGATCAAGATAGTGTGAAGCAAAATCAATTCATGGTACCCAATAAAGCTTCAACCTCAAAGCTTCACCTATAAAGCTTCAACACCAAAACTTCACCTACAAAGCTTAAAACAATGAGGTCCTTAAAGAAACTTTCATCAACCTTCAAGATCAAGCCCCGAAAGCCCTTGAAGAAACTTCCAATCGTTCATCCAAGATCAAGCCTCGAAGGCCCTTGGATCAACAACACAATCACAAATCAACATCTTACGAAGATCGAATAAGAGGATTAAATTTGAGAGAGATTGTAACCCCAATTCAATTGGTCACAATTTTTTCATTTATTCTTTCAACACTCCTTAAAAACAATGACTTATTTATTCCAATTCCAATTCAATTGTCTGTACTAGGGGTGATTCGATATGGGATACCGAATCAAAACTAGTATCCCGAATCCCAAATCGAAATTTTCGGAATGGGAATTTGAAGACCAATCCCAAACCAAATTTTCGGGAATCCCGAAAGATTTTCGAGATTTCGGGACAAATCGGGAATCTCAAATTAAAATATGAAATTATGAATTATTCTTCAAATATATAATTCAAGAACACATTCATGAACTAGGAATGTCATTACATTCACACTACCATTTAATCGAACACTGGCATGTCTGACTGCTTTTATCAAAGTCAAAATTCAAATTAATTAAACCCTTTCGGCAATCTGTTGAGAGACAAAAGAATCAAGCCTTCTGAAATCATCAGCCATGACATTAGCAATAATAAAATCCAAATGAATATCAAACAAAACATGAAAAATATGCAAGGTGTAGGGCATTCCAGGTTGCAGATCATGAATTAGAAACTACTAGCATCAATTATAAAAGAATAATATATATAATATATATGTAAATATATATATATATATATAATTAATAATATATATTTTTGGTTCGGTATAGGATTCCTGAAATATCGAGAAGCCAATCCAAAATCCCGTACCGAAATTTCGGGATTGATTCGGGATTGAGATTTTTCGGTTTGGGATTTTTGGGAATTTTTTCCACCCCTAGTCTGTACCAAACAACGCCCTAATAGTACTACTCTAAGGGAGTGTTTACCAACCGGGGTTGGAATGAAGTGAAAGGGAATTATTCCTAATTGAAAGGATTCCAGTGTTTACTATCCATTTGGGAATAAAAATTTATATTGGGTCCACTCAAAATTAGCAATCCAATTCCTGATATTCCCGGAATCAGACTATCGAACAATAGCTAGTATTTGGATTCCGAGACAAAGCCTTCATCTGAAATCGTGTTTTTCAACCCAAAACACCCTTATCTTCTCCTCCCTTCAACCTGCTTATGTCCCTCCATTTCTGATCTTGGACCAGCAAAACTTCCCTAACGCCATCGCCATCACATACTAAGATTGTCGTCGGACCAGACTCCGACTGGCAAGACTTCTACGATAGGTAATTATGGCGCTTCAATTTGATTTGAACCATGTTGCCAATGTATATTGAAGCAGAGTTAGGATTTGACGAAAATGAATTTGAAGCAAAAACTTCAGGCCGTACCAGAGAAGATGAATGAGATGCAAATTCCGCATGGAATTTGAGAGAGAAGACCTAAAATATTGAAAAGGAAGCAAAGATTCGTGATGAAATCACAGAAATCGCAGGATCTATGAAGCAAAAGCCCATAGCCCTGTCGTGTTCTTCGTTTTGCTGGAGAACAATTTATATTGATTTTCTTTTATGGTAAATAGTATGCGGTGTGAGGCACATAAGTTTGAGTAGTTTAATTAATAAACATTTCATAATTTTTTATGGTAAATAATTGTATTAGTTTTATATATACAAAATAATTGAATAAAATTAAAATTTTGTTTATATACAAGGGTATTTTAGTAATCAAATTGTTTTTTATTCTGATTCAGGTAAATTAGCAAACAGCTATTATGGAATCTACATCATTCTTAATCTTATTCTAGACAGTTTAGTAAACATCTTCAACATAACTCTAATTCTAATTCCAACTCATTTCAATTCCTCCTCAATCAAATTCCTCCTCAATTGAATTCATCTCAATTTGATTATGGATTAGTAAACGCACCATAATAGGACTTATATAACTGAAAAGAAACCTAGATAATTAAAGTTTCGGTCTTTCCAAGAGAGTTATAGGTTTCCAATTGATCACCGCTAAAAGTGAATTTCTTTTGGCTAAATAGCCAAAATAGTCCCTGAGATTTGCATAACTCATCACTTTGGTCCCTAACATTTCAAATCGATAAAAGTGGTCCCTGAGATTGTCCACCATCCATCATTTTGGTCATTCGGTTAAAAACTCCGTTAAGTGTCCGGAGCTTTTGGCCGGAAGTTTGGAAAATTTTCAAAGTTTTGTAACTTAACTGTTTCTTAACCAAATTCGACCCATAATATATCAAAATGAAGATAGAAAAGTGTAGAATAAGATTATACGTATTTGGAAGCCCAATGGCGGCTGGAGATATCCAGAAAATAGCCTCAAAGTTGACTGGTCCGAAGGAAAACTGGAAAACTCGCCAGAAACTGGGTAAACTTTAAACGTTCATAACTTCTTCAATACTCAACGAAATCAAGTGATTCAAAAACGAAAATCATACTTCTCGAGGAGATGAAGAGAAGGTACATTTTTCAATGGCTAAATATTTTTTTTTTGGCCGAAAAACGACTCGAAAGTGGCTGTCTTGGTTTCAAGTTAGCCAGTTTCGAGCCATTTTCTGGCCAAAACAAGGCGGTTTAGCCATCTAAAAAGGTATCATTCTCTTCGTCTCATCGAGAAGTATGATTTTTATTTTTGAATCACTTGATTTCATTGAGTATTGAAGAAGTTATGAACGTTTAAAGTTTACCCAGTTTCCGATGAGTTTTCCAGCTTTCCTTCGGACCAGTTAACTTTGAGGCTATTTTCCGGCTATCTCGGGCAGCCATTGGGCTTCCAAATAGGTATAATCTTATTCTACACTTTACTATCTTTATTTTGATATATTATGGGTCAAATTTTGTTAAGAAACGATTGAGTTACGAAGCTTTGAAAATTGTTCAAATTTCCGGCCAAGAGCTCCGAGACACTTAACGGAGTTTTTAACGAAATGACCAAAATGATGGATGGTGGACAATCTCAGGGACCACTTTTATCGATTTGAAATGTTAGGGACCAAAGTGATGAGTTATGCAAATCTCAGAGTATAAGGATCCAAGTGAAGATACAAGTGAAGAGAAGATCAAGGGTCAAGTCAAGTGACACTTGTCAATAGATTAAAGGGCTGAGCTGTTATAAGTTGTTAGAATATAGTTGGGATAAGGAGATGGAAGATTAGCAGCTAAGTAAAAGGAAGATTATATAACAACAATTGTAACCATAACTTGACAATCAAGAAATCAAAATATCTCTCTTACTCTCTATCTTTTTCTTCGTATACAGTCTGTGTAAAGTTCTCAAGAACACATTGCATTGAAGCTTTCATAATCTTCATATGGTATCATCGCCGAGAACGAGATCTGGCGCTTCCGCACCTTCGATTAAAAGCATTCATTTCTTCTTCTAATCCTCTATATTGTAAAGCTACTGTGTGTTTCTGCAAATTTGGGATTTCTCCTATCTCCACGACCCTCAAGAATCTGCTCTTCTTTGTCCGCCCTCTACGTGTTTGATAAAAAGCGTATGAGAAAATTTCAACAATGGTGACTGCTGATCAATTGAAGATTGTTCAATCCCCTATCACAAGTCTTGTTTCCACGGTCTCCACTTCGGTTACAGTGAAGCTTGATGACTCCAATTATCTCACATGGAGTTTTCAAATCAAACTACTCTTAGAGAGTCACGATATAATGGGGTTTGTTGATGGTTCAAGAAAGTGTCCTTCAAGATTTGATGCTGCTTCTGATGTTGAAGGAGTTAAAAAAGATGAGTACTTGATTTGGAAAATGCACGATCATGCCCTTATGCAACTGATGATTGCAACGTTATCTACTACGGCAATGTCCTGTGCAATTGGAAGTCAGAGTTCTCATGAGATGTGGGTAAATCTTAATGAATGTTTTTCTGCAGTGACAAAAGCCACGATTTTTCAGATGAAAACTAAGCTTCAAAATATCAAGAATGGGTCTGAATCTGTTTCTGGTTATCTGCAAAAGATCAAAGATGCCCGGGATCATCTTGCAGCTGCATAAGTCATATTTGATGATGATGATATAATAATTCTAGCGCTGAAGGGACTTCCTGCAGAGTTCAACACTTTTCGGTGTGTTATAAAGGGCAGAGAAAATGGTATTTCTCTTAAAGATTTCAGGTCATAACTGATTGCAGAAGAAGCTACCATTGGTCAGTACTTTGACTCTTCATCCTCTTTGCCATTTGAGGCTGCAATGGTTGCTAGTACACAGTTAAACAAAGGGAAAACATTAGTTTTTGATCAAGAGTCATCACTTTCTCATGAAGTTGGTTCTACTTCTGCAGTCTCTAGCCAATAGTTTTCCAATCATGGTGGCATGACAAATGCTCCAGGATTTCCCAATTCCTATCAGGGTTCTCATCACTATGGGGGTCACAAAGGGAATAATTTTTGTGGCAAGGGACGTGGCAGAGTTTTTAACTATGGTCCTCGATCTTATAATTCTTCCCCAAATGGTAGTCCTGGAATCATTGGTGCTCAAATACCTTATCAATCCACATGTGCAGAGCATCCCTCCGAGGTTCCTATCTGTCAAATTTGTAACAAGAAGGGACATGTTGCTGCTAACTGTTTTCAAAGACACACATCAAACTCTAGTGTCCCCACTCAATGTCAAATTTGCTGGAAATTTGGTCATTCTGCCCTGCAGTGCTATCATTGAGGCAATTTTGCATACCAAGGCAAACCTCCTCCACCAAATCTCACTGCCATGCATGCTCATCCTCAATCTTCTGCACCTGAGCAGCAGTTCTGGCTTGCTGATACTGGAGCCACTACTCATATGACCTCTGAGTTAGCCAATCTGGGACTTGCTACTCCATATTAGGGCACATATACTATAACCACAGCAAGCGGTACAGGTGTGCCTATTTCTCATATTGGCACATCACGGTTACCTGTTTTTAATACCACACTTTCATTGAAGAATGTTCTCCATGTTCCATAAATTTCATAACACTTATTATCCATTTATCAGTTGTGCAAGGATAATAGGTGTCCATTTATTTGTGATGATACCATTTTTTGGGTTGAGGACAAATCCACATGAACAATAATACTCAAGGGGCTGTGTAGAGAGGGCTATTATCCCATTCCTTTCAACATCCCAGAGAAGCTGTCATCTGCATTACCTCATAAGCATACATTCTGTCTAGCTAAACCTGTCAACACACATTTATGGCATAAGAGACTAGGGCATCCATCAAATGTCATTACCTCTGCAATTCTACATCAGAATAAGATCCCTACATCACTTGATCCATGTCATTCCATTTGTACACCTTACTTAGAAGGAAAATTTACAAAGCTACAATTCCATTTCCCTGTTGCTAAATCTGTACAACCTCTAGAGGTGTTACACAGTGATGTATGGGGACCTGCCCCCTTATTATCTCATGAAGGATTTAGGTACTATGTAACCTTCATAGATGAATGTACAAGATACACATGGATTTTCCCTTTAAATAATAAATCAGAGGTTTTTACAACATTGTGCAATTTTATGCTTATCTATGTACTCAATTCTCTGCAAAACCAAAAATTTTCCAAAGTGATGGTGGGGGTGAGTATGTTAGCACAAAGTTTCAACATTTTTTATCACATCAAGGCATGTTACATCAAAGATCTTGCCCCTACACCCCAGAACAAAATGGTTTGGCCGAAAGAAAACATAGGCATATTGTAGAGACTACCATTACCTTACTTCAAACTGCCCATTTACCATCTAAGTTCTAGTTTCATGCATGTGCTACAGCAACATACCTGATTAACAGAATGCCCTCAGTTGTGTTACAAATGAAATCTCCATATCAATTGTTATTTCATAAAACTCCAGATATTAGTCATTTAAAAGTTTTTGGGTGTGCATGTTTTCCCTTACTTAAACCATATAATCATTCCAAACTGCAACCATAAACTAAAATCTGTGTCTTTCTGGGATATGCAAATCGCTATAAAGGGTTCATTTGTCTAGACATGGTCACTCAAAGAACATACATCTCTAGGCATGTTCTATTTGATGAAACTTGTTTTCCATATCCTTATGCACCATCATTGTCTTCTTCCCCAGTGTCATCACTTACAAATTTAAATATGTCTTCTCACAACATTTCACCAGCATCTATATCCTTATGAAATCAAGTTGTGTTCCCTGCATCTCATACACATTCATCCTCATCTACAACCTCAGATTCCTTGAACTTGCATTCATCTAGTGCTTCAGAATCCTTGACTGCATCCAGAGCCTCAGAGTCCTTGGATACACTTGCATCTAGTCCTTTCGATGTTATTTCTTCATCTCCACAGTTATTCAATGATAACCCTGCCTCTCTTACACAGCATCCCATTCCTGTGGATCCTGATTTTCAACATGAAAATCTGCAAGTTGTGTTACATGTGCCTATGAATGTTCACCCTATGCAAACACGATCTAAAAATGGTATCTTCAAGAGGAAGGCTCTCTCTGCTTCTTTAAGCTCTTCTCCGGACTCCATCACAGAACCAAAATCCTTCAAGGCAGCTTCACATGTTTCAGAATGGCAAGCAGCTATGAAAGAAGAAATTAGTGCTTTGCATACTCAGAAAACTTGGTCCCTGGTTCCTTTGCCACCTGATAAGAACCTAGTTGGTTGTAAATGGGTATATCGGATTAAAAGGGATGCCAATGGGTGTATTGCTCGATATAAGGCACGACTTGTTGCAAAAGGATACAATCAGGCAGAAAGGATTGACTACGGTGAAACCTTTAGCCCTGTGGTGAAGCCTACTACTATAAGACTGATTCTTGCTTTAGCTGCACAGTTCAATTGGCCTCTCAGACAAATGGATTTAAAAAATGCCTTTTTGCATGGCATTCTTCAAGAGGAGGTATATATGGAACAACCTCCAGGGTTTCAAAGTGCAGATCATCCTCATCATTATGTGTGTAAGTTACAAAAATCTCTATACGGGCTTAAACAAGCTCCTAGAGCCTGGAATGACAGGTTTACAAGCTTTTTACCTGGCTTAGGATTCAAAGCTTCTCATGCTGATCCCTAATTGTTTGTTCAACATTCATCCAAATGTAATGTAGTCTTGTTGCTCTATGTTGATGATGTGATACTTACTGGCAGTAGCTCTGAACTTATTTCATCTGTGATTAAGGGTCTCACAGAGGAATTTGATATGAAGGACTTGGGCCAACTGAATTATTTCTTGGGGTTACAGATTAGTTATACCTCAGAAGGGTTATTTGTTTCTCAAACAAAGTATATCAATGAGTTAGTTGCAAAGGTTGACTTGCAAGATTATAAACCTTGTGCTACACCTTGTTTACCGTATCATCGGTTACTTAAGGATGATGGCAAACCATACCATAACCCTGAGCAATACAGAAGCATAGTTGGTGCCCTTCAATATCTCACATTTACTAGACCCGATATTGCTTTCTCGGTGAATCAAGCATGTCAGTTTATGCACAACCTTATGGAGTCTCATGTAATTGCGGTTAAACGAATCATACGATATCTCAAAGGTTCATCAAGCCTTGGTATTCAGTTCACGCCAGGATCACTCTATTTATAGTCCTATAGTGATGCAGATTGGGCTGGGGATCCCAATGATCGTCGGTCTACTTCAGGATTTGTTATATTTCTTGGTTCAAATCCAATTTCTTGGTCATCCAAGAAACATCACACCGTTTCCAGGTCTTCCACAGAGGTTGAGTATTGTGCCTTAGCCATTACAGCTGCAGAATTGGCTTGGATTCGACATTTGTTTTGTGATTTACATATTTCTCTTTCAAATCCTCCACTGATCTATTGTGATAACATCTCAGCGATTGCACTTTCCACTAATCCAGTGTTTCATGCCAGGTCAAAACACATAGAGATCGATTATCATTTTGTACGGGAAAGGGTCATTCGAGGAGATCTTCAGATTCAACATGTCTCCTCTGCGGACCAATCAGCTGATATACTTACAAAAGGATTGTCAGCTCATTTGTTTCACCAGCACTGTGGCAATCTCATGCTCAGTTCTATTCAGCATTTAATTGAGGGGGGATATAAGGATCCAGGTGAAGATACAAGTGAAGAGAAGACCAAGGGTTAAGTCAAGTGACACTTGTCAATAGATTAAAAGGGCTGAGCTGTTATAAGTTGTTAGAATATAGTTAGGATAAGGAGATGGAAGATTAGCAGCTAAGTAAAAGGAAGATTATATAACAACAATTGTAACCATAACTTGACAATCAAGAAATCAAAATATCTCTCTTACTCTCTTTCTCTCTCTCTCTCTCTCTCTCTTTCTCTTCGTATACAGTCTGTGTAAAGTTCTCAGGAACACATTGCATTGAAGCTTTCATAATCTTCATACAGAGACGATTTTGGCTATTTAGCCATTTCTTTTTACAGCTTTCATATTGTGCGAGATACATTAGGGCTGGTTTGGACAAAGATTGTAATGTGAATTTCAGCTAAGACTTTTTTTTTATTTTTTTTATAATGTTTTTGTATTTTTAACATAAACCAAGAGCTCCAAATTACCCCAATGTCGATCAAATGCTAATATAAACGGCAGCAATTCAACTCCAATACAAAGCAAATGACTTTAAGAGTGCGTCAAAAAAGTGTAAGTAATAAATAAGTCGATTACGTTCGTCTGAATAGCATTACTTTTGAAAAAAAATGTTATTTGTCATCCCACTTATGTGAGATCTTTTCAAGTTAGCCAACTCAAGTACTGCCATCTACGTTCTCAAGTTTGATATTTACCAACTAAATAAGTAACGTAATGTTGGGTAGACCAATTTTTTAGACTATATTTTGTAAGTTATGTGATGTGTCATCAATGGAAAATAAGATTAATCAACACTTAAGTAATCATTTAATCATCAACAATCATGACATATAATTTATAAGATATATTTTTAAGTAGATGGTTTCACTAACATAATTGATTCCTTAGATAAAGCAGGAGTTTATCTAACCATCGTGAAAGCAAATTATTGTTTCATCGTTTTGTTAAACATGACAAGAAATTATAACAGACTACTGAAAAAGAGAGAAGAAAGAATAATTCGGAGAACACTCAAGACCTTTTTGGAACATGGAATATATAGCAAGTACATCCTTATGGTGAATCAACCATTTGTTTGATCCAAATGAATGATTAAAAGATCTCTAAATTGAATTTTATTTTTATATGTGATATTTACATGATGATAAAGAGAAAGAACGGTTTTGTTTATGATGTTCGTACGGTGAAAATAGAAAAATTATAAGTGAAGGAAAACAAGTAGGTTTCCCCATGAGGGAACACTAGTATCCTTCCACTAAACCTCTTGAATGTAAAAACTTAAGGTACGTACGAAAATGTAATATTAAGAGGAACAATTTAAAGATGCAAGTAACAAGTAACTTACCAGTTTTTTGCTTTAATCAGAAAGCATGGGGTTAAAGATATGAATGGAGGACCTAATTCGTATCACTACCTCGTCCGTACAAAGAGCCCACAATCATTATCCTTTCACAAAAGCTCTTGTAACGGGAAAACGATCCTCTTTGGATCTCTCCTACCAAAGTCACCAAGTCCACTCATCTGTATCCTTGAAATTTAATTTAATGGCTAAAATTATTATAAGTTTTTAAGGAGCCTCCTGTTTGTAGCCGTTGGATCAAATTTTAAAAGTCCGGATAAGTGAACTTAATAACTTTGATGGGAGAGATCCGGAGATGATTTATTTCCTTGTAATGTACAAACTTCACGTACGAAATGTAAATATTAAGAGGAATAATTTAAAGACACAAATGGCATGTCTTGTCAGTTTTTTGCCCGGAGATGATTTCTTTCCCTTGTAATGTACAAACTTCACGTACGAAATGTAAATATTAAGAGGAATAATTTAAAGACACAAATGGCAAGTCTTGTCAGTTTTTTGCTTTGATCAGAATGCAAACACATGCATGGTTATTAAAGATATGAATGGTAGACTCCTCTTCTTATCACTACGTCGTCCGTACAAAGAGGAATGTGCTTTTAGGCTATGCGTTGCCAAAGAAGGCTAATTAGTCAAAATGATCCATGAGGTTGCATAACTCATCATTTTGATTTCTAACATTTCAAATCGATAAAAGTGGTCGCTGAGATTGTCCACCATCCATCATTTTGGTCATTCCGTTAAAAACTTTGTTTAAGTGTCCCGGAGCTCTTGACCGAAAGTTTGAATAATTTTCAAAGTTTCATAACTCAATCGTTTCTTAACTCAATTCGACTCATAATATAACAAAATGAAGATAGGAAAGTGTAGAATAAGATTATACCTATTTGGAAGCCCAATGGCTACCGGAGATAGCCGGAAAATAGCCTCAAAGTTGATTAGTCCGAAGAAAACTAGAAAACTCGCCAGAAACTGGGTAAACTTTAAACGTTCATAACTTCTTCAATACGCAATGAAATCAAGTGATTCAAAAACAAAAATCATACTTCTCAACGAGAAAAAGAGAATAGTACCTTTTTCAATGGCTAAATCGTCGTAGTTTGACCGGAAAACGGCTTGAAAGTGGCTGTCTTGGTCTCGAGTTAGCCACTTTCGAGCCATTTTTCGGCCAAACCACGGCGATTTGGCCATCTAACCATTCTTTTCGTCTCGTCGAAAAGTATGATTTTTGGTTTTGAATCACTTGATTTCGTTGAGTATTGAAGAAGTTATGAACGTTTAAAGTTTACCCAGTTTTCAGCGAGTTTTCTAGTTTTCCCTCGGACCAGTCAACTTTGAGGCTATTTTCAAGCCATCTCCGGCATCCATTGGGCTTCCAAATAGGTATAATCTTATTCTACACTTTCCTATCTTCATTTTGATATATTATGGGTCGAATTTGGTTAAGAAACGATTGAGTTACAAAGTTTTGAAAATTGCCCAACCTTCCGGCCAAGAGCTCCGGAACACTTAACGGAGTTTTTAACTGAATGACCAAATTGATGGATGGTGGACAATCTCAGAGACCACTCTTATCGATTTGAAATGTTAGGGATCAAAGTGATGAGTTATGCAAATTTCATGGACCATTTTGGCTATTTAGCCGCCAAAGAATTTCCTATCCCTAGAGAATTGAGGACAAGTTAACCAGAAATTGCTCACAAAAAATTAAATAGGAAAGATTAGAAGATCCCTGCATTAGCATTAAATAAGCTTAATGCTTTTCTAATTTCGCCTATCTAATTTTATGTGATCTATTTTTTACTACGTACTTGAGCTCAATGTCTTTTGAAACTTAGAAACCTAACGTGGCCTTAAGAAATAATTTGATTCCCTGATAAAGGGGAAATTGGATAACCACAATGGAAGCAAAGTATTTCATAGTTTTCCCAAAGATGAGAATAAATTATTATTGACGACTGAAAAACAAAGAGAACGAGAGCGAGAGAATAATTATAGAACACTCGACACGTTGTTTTACAATATATATTTGGAATTGAATTCGGATTTGAATTGGAATTGAACTCTCTCTCTCTCTCTCTCTCTCTCTCTCTCTCTCTCTCTCTTCTATAGGTGTGAGCTTCAGTACTCGAGTCTCAGGTTAGTAGGGCTCCAGTACCTCTCTCTCTACTTGTGAATCAAACTTTTAGTTTGCAATGCACATGCATATTTGACTACTAATCATTGATATTATTTTAACAAGCTAGGTGGCTCCTAAATCTCGTGAGCAGAGGATATTGTAACATATGAACTTGAGTTATGGAGGTCTCCATTATAACCATAAGGTTCGTTTGTTTCTGTAACTTTAAGATCATTTCTTGTTTTCTTTCTTTTTGTTTAGGAGAAATTAGAATCCCAGCATTTTTTCAATACTTTTTAGATTAAACATTGGTTCTTTTCTAAGATTTGATTAAGAGGCTTTGACCAATTGCCACATCACATTTTTCTATTTTTTCAGTTACATATAATTAGCTTAAAGGCACCTTCACTTCACTTTGTAACTAATTGCCTACAATTAATTTCCCCCCTTTAAACTCCTACGATTTAATGACTCTTTCTATAAAAAAAACAATTAATTAAAGTAATTTAAACTCCTACATTTTAATGACTCTTTCTATAAAAAAAATAATTTATTCAACTATTAAAGTAGTTCCTCATTATTAGTAAAAAAAAGTACTAAAACTTATGGTTTGAAAACAAACTTCCTCAAAATTCAAATGTACAAAAAATTCAAGTGTACCAAAAACTAAATGTACCCAAAAATTTAAATGTACCAAAAATTCAAGTGTACTAAGAAGTCAAATGTACCAAAAATAACCAAACGTACCGATATAACCAAACGTACCTAACAACGACTTTTTTACATTCTATTTAAATTTACTAAAATAAATATTTTAATAAAAAATTAAAAAAAATGAAATCATCATAATAAGAGATGCATAAAAATAGGAGGAAAAAAGGGGAATGCAGTAAAGAAATAATATGAATATCCTTCTAATAAAATAAAATGAAATGCAATTAAACACCAAAATTGTAGGAAAAATATTTAATCAAATTTTCAAAAAGAATAGATGTTTAGTTTATAACATTTAAAAATGCCCTTTACCACAGTGGTGGAAAGATGTTGTATCCTTGCATGACGGCGTGGGTTCAAACTCTGTCGGTGACTAATCTAACATTTACCTTACTAACGCTATCGTTTCATTAAAAAAATGAGGGGTCTATATCAAAACGCCCCTGACTCATTAGAAAATTTTAGAAATATCACGTAAGTAACTTCAACACATTAGCTTTCTTCTCTTCCCAAAAGTCATTTTCCCGTTAAAAATGAAAATAGAGAAAATGAAGTAATAAGCCAGTTCAGTGCAAAAAGTAGGGTTTTAAAATATTTTTCATGTACTTATAGGTTTTACACGCTATAAGTTATTCATAAAAATCATATACTTGCAAAAGGATGTTATTGAGAATGCTAATCTTGTCTAACTATGTAAGAACCTATCAATTTCCTTCGCTAGGTATTGACTCTCAACCGGTCGCATTTCATATATTGGAAAATTTTCAACACTTGTCTGCACTCATGGCTCATATACAGATCATTTAAGGGAATGAATTTTCATTTTTTCCAAAAAAAAAAAAAAGGATTAGTTGTTTGACCCACGTACACCAAATAGAAACTTCAACAATTTGAAACCGTCAATTTATTAAGTCTCTATTTATTGACAATTCTTGTAAAAAAAAAATCAATTCAATCATAAACCATTTGACAATTTCATTATCACCATCAAATTTCAACGTTTCTTAAAATATATTGTTGTCAATTCCTTTGAACTCAATTTGAAATATTTGATGGGGAAAATGTTGAATGATATTATTTATAATATATTTACCGTGTCTTGTATAGTGATCAAGGTCATCGGAATACTTCAGATGAGGGGGAAGCTTCCAAGGAAGACAGAGGACACAAAAGTAGAACTACTGCAGAATTGCCGCCAACTGAGCCGCCACGTCACCAACCATTCTTTCCAAACAGGGATATTATCTTTATATTAGCATCCGCATTTTCTCTCTTCATTGATCCCTTGGTATGCTATATTGTGGTCATCGTCAAGGAAAACAATTGCTTCATTTGGGACCAATCGTTGACGTGGATATTTTTTTCTTTACGAACAATCGGGGATCTCTTTTATGGAATGGACATTGTTGTTTCTGTGATGATATTTCGCTCCAAAACCAAACTTAGGGCGAAGTCTTCTGCAGGGGTCTCCTCGACAAAAACTACTGACGATCATCGTATTTTCAAGCACAAGAGATCAGTTAAATTCTCATTAGCCATACTACTTCGCATTTGGCTGGCTCTTCCCGTTATACAGGTAAGACCTTAATTAAGAGAAGGTGATCTCTAGCAAGTAATTAAATTTTTTACATTTATCTGCATGCATGGATGATACCTAGATTTTATTTGACATGTATACATATTGATTGCACATGATGTAGAGGGATATATGTCAAGGGCAATCGAAAGCACTCCCCACGCTAGAATTCACTAGCAAATAAGCTGAAGCCTATCAATAATCCAGAGTCTCTCCCAAAAAATAGAGAAAACTCTAAAGTTGAATTGATTACAAAACCTAAGGCCAAGATGACCTATTTATAATGTGATACATCGAAAGTTACAAATAAAAGAGATCACCAACGGTCACCCTTAAATAGGCTTCTAGTACACCAGAGAATTGAGAAAAGCACTTGAATTTTTATTGATAATATGATAAGATGATGAAAATAGAACCTTAAAGTTGTTTATATAGTATTTGCAAAAGAAATTAAAACTAAAAGATTACAAAAGTTCCGAAAACACCCTTGTTTTCAACCCTTCAAAAGTTTTTAAAATGTCAAAATCCATCATATACCACAACAAAGCGGCAAATTGTATTTGTCTCGTCGTTCTTTTTCTGGAAAAGTATCATAGGTAGGACACTGAAAACCCAAAAAAAATACTATTCACTGCAGCTTGCTCGAACTTGTCTTTCGAATAAGCTTTTACAACCCCTCGTCATAATGGTTTTAACCCTAGGAATCTAGATAAAATTGGAAATAAACAAACAAGAAATATCAAAATTGTACTTAAAATAATAAAATCCAAATTAAATATGGTAAATAACATTATTCGCCTGAATTTTGGGCTCAAAACTGACAAGCCAAATGAAGGTTGTATTAATTCGAACAGCCTGAAAAGCCCAAAACATCCACTTTTGGGATATGAAAGCACCAGGTAATCTACTAACGCTTGATTTACCATTTCTCTAATCATTTTTCTTCATTAAACGTTGCTTCCTCCTTTTAATTTTATTGTATGTAAAATAACGTAATTCTTGTTCTGCATCAACACACTAATGACCCTATGATAAACCATGATGCTATATATTCTTGACGTACATTCCTATCAAATTTTTCATTTTTCTACCTACTCATGGTAGTTAGGCTGGGTTTCCTCTGTGGGTTTAAGACTTGACTCAAACCCCTCATACAATTAATTATTTGAGAACTTTAACGAAAATCTTACGGTATTATTCACTTTAACGAAAAACCACATTTTACACTAAAAAGTCAATCCTGGTACTATTCACTTTACTTTTTATTTTGTCCTCATCACTAAAACACAAAGTTTTCAAGCCATTTTCATTAGTTTTCCTTATTATTTTGACATTGTTTGGACTCGATTTTGCATGCATTCAGCCTATATATTCTAAGGGGTTGAATGAGAGAAGCATTAAGGATCAGGATTGGTTTCTAGATAAAGGTGGAATTAGTCGCATAATAAATCTAGGTTCAGCATCCTAGTTGAATGCAGCAAAATTTGGCTACGGTAAAGTTTCAACTGAGAATAATTCCCTGTATAGTCAAAATATATGTCGAGGAATTGGAATATTATCAAAATTATACCATTCGGTAGACTTGGCCATCACGGAATACATCAGTATAAATGAAAGATACCGTGCAACAAAAAAACCCTTTCAACTCAATAAAAAACTCAAAACACTCTACTCGAAAAGCCTCGTTGTATGCAACTTTCTCACAACCTTGAGAAAAAACACTAATTATCCTAACCATCTTGTCAACCCATCTTCAGTTTGGATAAGTAAACACTATTGTGTTGACAACCAGTGACATCTTCAGTTTGTATAACTGAACATCATTGAAGCCGCATAATCATTTGATTTGAAAGTATTTTCAGGTTGGATTAACAACACTGCTTCTGGTTGATTGGTTATCTATCCAAGTCTTGGTTGGCGAAGAGTTTCAATTTCGCCTAAAAAGGCAACTTCATTAGCTCCCTGGCGAAGTGAGGTGTTTTATGATAAGTTACTCCCATGTGCACCTCATAATTTGGCATTGTAGACACTCATTTCATTTGAGTATCTTTGCCCATGCAGCCTAATATCAATTTGGCGCATATGTATACTTACGAATATAGTTGAAGTTGCCGAACTTCTTGCAAAAGATCCTGAAATTGGTAGTGAATTAAGCAACATTGTATTTAGGTTCTAGAACCTTAGGTCGATAGGTGTTCGTTCCTTGACCATAGTCACTCAGGTGCAGAAGTCAGCAGTGCATTTGACACCACCATGGTATAAAAAATCGATAATATCGGCGAAATATCGCCGATATTATCGTTTTTTTGGAAGTCCGATATTTCTACACATATCCAATAGGTTTTCGTCAAAATATCAAAATAATATCGATAATATCGCGATATTAGCGATAATATCGCGATATTATTGCGACATTGCTTGAAGGCGACGCCGATGGAGTAGACGGCGACGGCTCGACGAGGAGGAAGGTGAGGGAGGAGCAGAGGCAGACGCGGACGAGGAGGATCGCGCCGATGGGGACGACGGATGAGAGGTAGAGGTCGCGGGACATATTGACGGGCTCGACGAGGAGGAAGGCGAGGGAGGAGCAGAGGGAGACGCGGACGATGAGGATCGCGTCGATGGGGATGACGGAGGAAAGGTAGAGGTCACGAGACATGGTGATGGGCTCGACGACGAGGAAGGCGAGGGAGGAGCAAAGGGAGACGCGGACGAGGAGGATCTGAGAGATGGATCGAGAGATGAGGGAATGGGGTGTGTCTGTGTGTGGAGGAAAGAAAAGGAAAGAAATAAATAATAGAAAATGAGGGAGTGGGGTGTGTCTGTGAGTGTGTATGTGTGTGGAAAGGAAAGAAATAATAGAAAATGAGGGGGTGGGGTGTGTCTGTGCGTGTGTATGTGTGTGGAAAGGAAAGAAATAATAGAAAATGAGGGAATGGGGTGTGTGTGTGTGTGTGTGTGTGTGTGTGTGGAAAGGAAAGAATTAATAGAAAATGAGGGAGGTACATCCCACGTGAAGAAGGAAGAAAGGTAGTAGAGAAATGATGGGTGCGGCAGTAATTCAGAATTAGGGTAGATTTAAAAACTAAAATATGAGTTTTACTCGAAAGTTGTAGTAAATCATTATATATAAATGATTATGGTGTGTTTAATTTTTTTTTAATTAATTACTACATATTTTCTTCACTCACAGTGTTTGCCAGCTCGCTGTATAATCAACTTAAATCAGTTAAATCCATCATGTAATGCATTTCCTTCCAATTTTTTGTGATAAACTAATAGATAATTGACTAAATAAACATCCTGCAAAGTTTCAATAAAAATTTCCAAGTTTTTCTTACAATTTCCGTGGTTTCCATGTAATTTTTATCGATATCGATATTATCCCGATATTTCCATCGATATTTCCGTGTTTTCGGACTACCTATATTTCCGATATTACCGATATTTTCTTCTTTGGACACCACCACCACTTCATCTATTTTACTCGCCTGACTAAGCTTGGTCGCTAGTTGGCACGCCTGCGTTCACAAGAATGACTTACTTAGCTCAATAGTTACTTAGCTTGCGTACTCTTTGTAAGTTTTAGGGTCAACATTTTGGCACACCTGATGGGACTTTGAGTGCTAAACCTACGATGTTCATATGATATATTAAGATTCCAATTCGGTTCAGTTTAGTCCAATGGATGACATCTAAGATCAACTAGAGAAACACATTTAAAAGTGTGAGGGAAATAAAAAAGCATGGGAAGCAAAAATAATTCTTGATGCTCATGAAAAGATGCGAAAATCCTTCACCCACATGTTAAAAATGAAAGCTTAAAGTACTGTACGAGAGCAACGGGTAAAAGAGGACAGAACCTTATTTAGTATGTGGCTAGATGAGAAAGACTTCCTTTACATTCTTGAATACAAATCAATTCCATTTGAAGCGTAAATGGATCAAAAAGCTTGGGGCAATTTTTAGCTTCGACGTAAACCTTAGCATAAGAAGATTGTCACTTAGGCCGAGAAAGAAGTTTGCCTACCTATTCTTTCGTATGAGATGGAAAATCTGGTTAGCTTAGGAAGCAAAAATTGGAATCTCTGAGCCAACTATAAAAACTGATCCAAATGATGGATTCTTCGAGGAATTTTCCAATAAAAAACCAGGCTAAAACACATCCATATACGCAAAAACTATGTCTGTCGATATGGTTATTGGAGATAAGGCCGATTTGAAGGAATCTCATTCAGCTAAATTGTTCAAGTTAAAAGCCAAAATTGGCATAGTGACTATGCTCGCGGTGGCTACGGGCATAATAACTCAACGCATTTGGCTGCCGAGAATCAAGAATGTTTAGAGATGATTATTTACTCGGCCTCGAACAAAAAATCAGATTAACAACAATGGATTTAATGATCTCGGCTCGGAATAAAGCATTGTTAATCTCCTTCTTATTATGGTTAAGCCACTTTCATTTTCGTTTGCTAGTAAAATAATAACTTTTATTTTCTGAACTATTTGGTTGTTTAGGATGATACTTAAGAAAATAATAGGGGCAACAAGTAGTTGTCTGCAAAAGAAAAAAAAGTGCAATTTTAATGGCCACCCATTTTAATTGGTAGGTCGTTATGCGGACTAGTTGGACCCAATTTTGCACGCACTCAGCCCATATTTTAAGTTGGTGGATGAGAGAAATAATGAGGATCATGATTGAATTCTGGATAAAGGTTAAATCAATCGTATAATTAATCTAGATTCAGAGTCCTAATCGAAGATGCAATACTTGATGACGAGATTGAGAATAATTTCGAGTATATTCAGAGAATATGCCAAGGAATTGAAATATTATTAGAATTATACCATTCAATAGACTTGGCCATAACATAATTCATCACCATAAATGCAAGACACCATGCAACAAAAAAACAAAAAAAAAAAACCCTTCAACTCAACAAACAACTCTTTGTGCGAAACCTTTCTCACAACCTTGAGAAAAACACTAATTATCCTAGCTTTCTAGTCAACACATCTTTAGTTTGGATGACAAAAAAGTATTGTGTTGACAACCTGCGACATCTTTAGTTTAGATAAGTAAACAACATTGGAGCCGTAAAATCAGGCGATATAGGAGTATCTTCAGTTTGGATTAACAACACTGTTTCTGGTTCGTTGGTTATTTATCCAAGTCTCGGCTAAAAAAGAGTTTTCAATTCTTTCACCTTAGACGTCACTTCATTAGCTCACCTGCATAATGAGGTGTTTTATGATCGATTACTCCCACGTGCACTTCATAGTTTGGCATTTAGGCGGCAGAACCATGTTTACCATATAGACACTTATTTCCTTTGGGTATTTATGCCTGTACATCCTAATACTGAATTGGTGCGCTTATATTCTTACGAATATAGTTGAAGTCGCCGAACCTGGTGCATAAGATCTTGAACTTCGCAGTGAATTACGTAAACTTGTCTTAAGGTTCTAGAACCCTAGGCCGAGAAGTGTTCATTCCTCGGCAATAGTCACTTATGTTTAGGAGTTAGTAGCAGAATAGATACCACCACCACCTTATCTATTCTATTCATCCGATTGAGCTTAGTCGCAAGTTGGCACACCTGCATTCCCAAGAATGACATAATTAGCTCAATAGTTACTCAGCCTGCACACCACGTAAGTTTTGTAATTTTTAGAGTCAACAAATGCCCTGCTTAAAAATTCGACGCACATTAGATAGATTAGTATGTAAATCAATGATTTAATAACATTGGTTATAACTTATAACTCAAATTAACTGTTGGTTGAAATGTCTCCAGGTAATATTGATCAGTCTAAAGTATACACCCACTGATGCTACAATGATTATTTTACTAATTCCAGTCCAATATACACTGAGGGCTTATAACCTCTACGAATGGCTTAATCGGCGTGCTAACGTAGAGACTGGAATAAGAAGATTGCTTTCTGTTCTATTAGACTTGCTTCCATTCACCACTGCTTCTCATGTAAGTTCAAATTAATCTTATTCCCCATTTTTTGGGAGAAAAATCTAAATTTTCACGTAAACTTATTGTTGAGATATATGAGTGTATATGATAATTTTTTTTAAACTAGCATGGTCCTCCACCAACATATTTACTAATATTGTTCTCAAGGTAACCACATATCACTAGGTGAGGGGGTTTTCCAGGCATCCGACTATTAGCATTGAACCTTCCACATATAAACTATAAATTATCTTGTTAAGTCTTTATGTGAGACTCTATTCTCTAGCATTAGGTATAGCAATGCTCAAACATTAACTGGTTAATTAGTAAGTTAATACAACACTAACCACTCGTTTAGGTCACTCCACAATGTCGTCATCTCATAATCTTTACCAACATTTTTTTAAATCAACATCCAAAGAAGGAAAAATTTCACAATAACAATGCAAATATAGCGAAATAATGTTCGATTTGGATAACTTTTTCAAGCTTGATCTTTCAATTGACTTAAAAATAAGTCAGTTGGATAATGAGATGATGCTGTGTAATAAGACTTAAACAAGTAATTAGTACCGTATTAACAAATTTTCCAAAAAAAAAAACATATTAACTTGTTAGTTCTTAAGGACTCTTATATGTATTAGGGTAAAATTTCTCGTATGATTTTGAATAAACAAAACATAGGGGAATACTAAATTGGAGTAAGAGCATGTTTACTTCTTTAAGGGCCATCTCTTTTGAGGGGGGTGATGCTTTTCATTATCTTTTATCTTTTTTCAATATTCTTATAAAACATTGACTATTAACTCTTTGTCTTGTTTGCCCTTCAGCTTTATGGATCCATGTGGTACATTTTTGCTGTGATTCGAGAGCTAGAATGCTGGCGGGCGTACGTCTGTAAACATGAAACAATATGTGACATTGACAGATTTTACTCTTACTTTTATTGTGGTCGTTCTTCTCAGAAAAACAATTTGAAGAAAATCAATGTCACTACCCCACGTGTACAATGCTCGGTAGAGCTTCAAAAGACTACGTCATCGTTCGCTTTTGATTATGGTATATATCAGGCTGCTCTCCAATCTAATTTGGCATCGTCAAGAGATTATCCAAGAAAGATCTTTCACTGTTTTTGGTGGGGTCTCCGAAACCTGAGGTTTGCATTTTTACGACTTTTTCATGTTCGATCACCTAGAAATTAATATGCATATTTATTTTGTAAACTCATCAGTGTCTTTTTTATCATTACCCTCTCATCAACTTCGTCTTTGTAGATAAATTCCATAAAAATTTCTGTCATGTTTTCTGAAAGAATGTCATCAATAAATATATTGCTCTCCGTTTCTTTTTTTTTTTGCAGTTCTTTTGGTTCAAACCTTCAGACTAGTTTCTTCCTGCCCGAAATCATATTTTCAGTTATGATCTCTATAAGTGGCTTGGCACTATTTTTAGTATATCTCAATTCGAGGGTGAATCAGGTTGGTGCGGTGATCAGTGCTTCTTCAATCAAAATTTTTGTCATTAATTAAGCTTAAGACTTAAAGCTCCTTCATGCAAATTTTTTTGTGTATTCATGAACTTACGTTATTTCTGGATTTAATAAACTCGTCATGAAATTGCTTTATAGATTATTAAACATGCAGGGATTGGAAAAAATAGCCGAGCAGAGCAGATTGAGACAGAAGATGAAAATGACATATTCAGTCTTAATAAAACAAACAAGAACCACGTGCCCTCTCCGCATGAGTTCACTAAACAAAGTATGCAACGAGAAATTTTTTAATGTAACGTGGAATCACTAAAGATAATATTCATCATGCGTAATTAATTGTATCTAATTATACACTGGTGTGTAGGTTCCAATTCTTGGAAGTACAAATGAAAAAGGGTTGAAAGCAATATCTGAGTATCTAAAGTTGGAGATTTATACTAGGGATATGTCTATTATTCGAGAGGGTGAACCGTTGAGGAAGATGCTGTTCATCCGGCAAGGCACTGCTTTGACCTACACAACTAGTAAAGGTAAAACAAGGGTTTGCAAATGCCTTGAGAAAAATGATTTTTATGGAGAAGAACTTTTAATTTGGGCATTCAAAGTTGCCTCATTTCCTGAGTTGCCTATCTGCACTACAACCATTGTGTCCCAATCAAAAGTTGAAGCATTTTCAATCACGGCAAACCACTTGAAGTCTATAATCGCTGAAGTTTGGTGGCACTTTAAAAGGGAGCTTCCTCACTCTCAGGTGGAGTATTTTGCGGCTTCTTCCATACAAGTAGTCTGGCGCGCCCACCACGCAAAAAAAGCTAAGAGATCAACTGGCTGGGACAAATAATTAGTAGATTAGTAAGAGTAAATTGGAGCATTTCTTTGTTGTGTGTGTTTTGAGTTGGTATTGCTTTTGTTTTGTGTGTGTATTTTTAGTTGGTATTGGTTTGGTTCCTCTTTATGTTGCTTTACTCGGCCTGAATCGGTTTCCCTTCAATGCGGTGGTGTGTCTTTGGCTTGTGTTATGGAAATTGTATAATCTTTGACATGCATGAGAACGATATTCTGAATTAAAAGCTCAAATTATGGATCATCTTCAAATTGGACATGGAGGGTTGGAAATGGTGTTTTACCATTTTATGTCTATTGATATTTGTAGCATAATATATGAATAGTGGTGCTGGTATTACAATAACTATGTTGTTTTTCTAACCACTTGAAGAGCGCCACCATGCAAGCGATAACTAGCGTACTCAAATATACCCATTCATAAATCCTCCCCAAAGGAGTGGTACGTACCTGCGGGAGAATAATTTAACAGGTAATAAAATGACATCCCTAACCTTGTCGAAATTTTTAGGATTAGTTTGGTATTGTTGTGTTTTTTTTAATTGTTTTTGCTGTGCTGTGAGAATAAATAACTGTAAAATAAAGTTGTTGAGAGTTTGGTAAACTTTTTTCGTAAAAGTGTATTTCACAAAAAAAAAAAAATCAGTGTCTAAGTATTTGGTAAATTTTTTATATAAAACTGCTGTAATTATATTAAATGACTAAAAAAGATATGGTATTGAATGTAATATAATAAATGTAGGGGCAAAGGTTATAGTTTTATAACATATGCAAATGTGTATTTGCCATTTGAAAATTTCATTAAATGAGAACTATTCACTTGCAAGCTTTAAAAAAAATACTTTTTTAAGAAGCATAGTAGACTCTGCTTCTGCTTTTCTATGTTTTTCTACTATCAATGACAACAGTATTTTAAAAACATTTGATGTCCCTAGTTTTTAATAAGTTGTTTTTTAGTAAGTCTTGTTTTTTTAGAAACATCACAACCTCAAACCAGCCCATAGGGTTATAATTGGAAATCCAAAACAATCACATGCATGCATGGTTACCCCAAGGATTGCATGATGATTGTTTTTGAGTTGCTAATAAACAAATAAAAACATGCATATGCACCATAGTGCGAGTTTGATCTCCATCGACCATCCTTCTACCTACAACTAACTATCTAACCAACTAACGTTATTGTTTGTCAGAAAAAAAAAATAGACAAGCCCATTGGACTGAAGCATCATATATTCTTTTTAGGCTGAAAAAGTAGCAATTATTATCATAAAGGGCAGGAGCCCAATATGCTAAAACCCTAGCCCACCAAAACCCTCTTCAGTAGGGGTGGGTTCAAAAAATCGAAAACCGAAAAAGTCGAAAACCAAACCAAATCGAAACCGAAAAAATCGAACCGAATTGAAAAAACCGAATTTTGGTTCGGTTCGGTTTTGGTGATCTAGAAACCGAACCAAACCGAACTGAACTGAATTAATTAAATTAATTTTTTATTTAATTATTTGTTTTGGGTATTAGTTTCTAAACCCAATTTGTAAGTTAAAATATGCTAAACCCAATGTGTTGCCAAACTTTAATCTCAAAATATTAAAAAAAAAGGCCTATAAAAACTCTAAACCCTAACCTATTATTTATCCCCCATATAAGGTTCTAGAACCAAACCTCCTCCTGAAGTACCTACATCCATCTCCATAGCACTGTCTACTTCTGCCCCAGCTTTCTTTTCCAAATCTACTCTCATATAACATGTAACAGAATCCATAAACATTTATTTCATGTAGATTACTTGGGTAATTTGTGATGGAAAAGAATTCAACACACACTAAATAAATCCACCCACGCATTACTTTTTTACTAATCAAGTTGTCAACATCCAGTTACAAGCAAACAACCTTGATCTTTGAACAACATCATACAATTTAACTTTTATAAGTCATTTGTACGATTTTTGTGTTGTGAGGTTGTTAGTTTGGACTTTGGAAGACTTGATTGATGATTTTTAAATGTTTATTTGCATTGTCTTTGATTCTAGTTAGAATGCTTATGTTATGATTGTGTTTGATATGTTAAAATTTTAAATTTCAATGTTTTTCATTTTTTGAAAAAAAAAAAAAACAAAAAACCAAAACCGAACCGAAAAAAAACCGAACTGAAAAAAATCGAAAAAAAAATGAATCGAACCGAACCAAACCAAAATTTCGATTTAGTTTTGGTTTTGACAAAAAACCGAACCGATTTAAACAGCACCCACCCTACTCTTCAGTTTTGCTTTATCCTCTTTCCTTCATCAGCGTCTCTGTTTCTGGAAAACCTGCAAAATCAGAAATGGTCAGAAGCATCAAGAACCCCAAGAAAGCCAAAAGAAAGGCCAAGGCCAGCTCCAAATTCCACTACCTCCTCCGTTGGTTATTTAATTATTTTAGTAAAATTAGGGTTTTATCTTTTCCCCGATTGATTCGATTGAATTGACTTGAATTTTTGTTTAGGGCTCAAAGAAAGGAGATGGGTCTTCTTCCTCTTCGAGACCGTCGATGCCGGCGAAGGTATGGCAACCGGGAGTGGACAAGCTGGAGGAAGGCGAAGAGCTCCAGTGTGACCCTTGAGCTTACAATTCTCTCCATGCCTTCCATATCGGTTGGCCTTGTTTAAGGTAGCTCTGAATTTATGAATTCTTCTTTTTGGTTTGCATAGAAAGTGCAAGAAAAGCATAAAGTTTGAATTATGGATTGTGGATTCGAATTATTGGAGCATGATTAGCTGAACTTAGGATAACTTAATTGAACTAAGCTTAACTGTAGCTTGTGTTAATAATTACAATTTCTTCTTTTCGGAAATGCTCGCATTGTACTCGTAAGTCGTAATATTGAATTATGTTTTGAAGTTCCAGTTTTATACTTAATTTGCGGGTAATGGCTATAGTTAATAATTAAAGTTTCAATCTTTCCAGGAGAGTTATAGGTTTCTAGTTCACCGCTAAAAGTGAATTTCTTTTTACAGCTTTGATATTGTGCGAGATACATTGGGGTTGGTTCGGACAGAGTTCCCCCATACCGTGTATTTCGTTGCAGGGACTCAGGTGAGCTTTATCTTTTTGTTTGTGTGACTGATTTATTTATCTAATTTCTTTTACCAAGTCAATATTGATGGTGAAAACATAAACCTGTGGTTCTGCAGGCAGAAAAAGCTGCTTGGAACTCTCTTGGAATATTTAAAGTATCTAACATTTCCGGGAAAAAGCGCGAACTAGTGCCAGCTAAAGCCGCAGATGATGACTCTAATATGGATAGTGAGGACAGTGATAGTGATGACGATAGCGAGGATGAGGAGTCCGTTGGATCTGGTACACCTGTTTTGCAGGCAATATTTTTTTACATCCTACACTTGATTCAGCTTACCTTCATCTTTGTTAATTTTTATGTCATCTCTGTGCATTTCCATTTTTCTTCTTCTCATGTACAGTTGCGCAAGGTAGCTCATGAAGGATGTGTTAATCGTATACGCGCCATGACACAAAATCCACATATATGTGCATCTTGGGCAGACACTGGTCATGTGCAGGTCTGACTTATGTCAAGAATATGAGTATATATATCATGCTGATGCTTCAATAATGACAATTTCCATATACTTTGTACGTGACTAAATCCTGCTACTCGTTCAGATTTGGGACTTCAGTTCTCATTTGAATGCTTTAGCGGAGTCAGAGACTGAAGCTAGCCAGGGAGCTTCTTCAGTTTTTAACCAGGCTCCATTGGTTAAGTTTGGGCATAAAGACGAAGGGTTTGCTCTAGACTGGAGTCCACTTGTCCCTGGAAGGCTTCTATCTGGTACTTACTGTTAAGTTACTTTAAATTTTTTTTTTTAGTTTTCTTTATCAAGTGTATTTAATGGTATATTGCTTTCTTGATTTGAAACTAATGATTCATTTACATCTGATTTTAAAAGGGGACTGCAAGAATTGTATACATTTATGGGAACCTACATCTGGTTCGACATGGAATGTTGATACTACTCCATATATTGGACATATTGCAAGCGTAGAGGATTTACAAGTAAGTAACTAAGATGGGACGCTAAAGTTTGATCTGTTGATATAAAGCATATGTTCAGTCTCACGAACTGAGTAGTTTTCCTTAGTATTTTCCAATTCTCTAACAGTATTTTGTGTGTTCAATTTTATCTTTGCAGTGGAGTCCTACAGAACCTGATGTATTTGCCTCTTGTTCTGTCGATGGGAATATAGCAATATGGGATATCCGCATAAGGAAAGCACCAGGAACTTCTTTTAAGGCGCATAATGCAGATGTGAATGTTATGTCTTGGAATAGGTGCTTATTTAACCTTCGCTGTTTCTTACTTGTTATTTGTTTCGATATATTTTGTTCCACATGAAATGACGACCTTGGCATTTCATTGTTTTTTTATTAGGCTGTGGCTAGTTGTATGCTGGCATCTGGAAGTGATGATGGCACCTTTTCCATTCGCGATCTTAGATAGCTGAAAGTACGTCTTGTTGGAATTCCCCCGAGTGTTAAATTGGGTTCAATGAAATTGTGTTGAGTGATTCATTTAAGTTGATAATTATTGAATTATATAGCCCTCTTCCCTCTATTTAAATGTAGGAAGGAGATTCAGTAGTGGCACATTGTGAATACCATAAACACCATATCACATCCATCGGGTGGAGTCCACACGAAGCCTCCACTTTGGCCGTGACGTCTTCTGACAATCAGCTGACGTAAGTATGTTTAGAGACAAGATTGAAGTGATAAATGGCATGTCCTACACACAAACTTTTACTTGCCTGCTGTTTATGTACGAACTCAATATATGTCATTTGGCTTTTGTTACCAGAATATGGGATCTATCTTTGGAAAATGATGAGGAGGAAGAGGCAGAATTCAAAGCGAAGACAAAAGAGGAAGTGAATGCTCCAAAAGATTTACCTCCGCAGCTTCTATTTGTTCATCAGGTAAACATTTCCGACCGACTGTTCTACTCCAAGAGCCCCCCAGTTTTTCAGCCATTTAACTCGTGGTAAATTATGGTAAACAGGGACAGAAGGACTTGAAAGAACTTCATTGGCATACTCAGATTCCTGGCATGCCCGTTTCAACTGCGGCTGATGGTTATAATATTCTGATGCCTTCAAACATACAGACTACCCTTCCCTCTGATCTCTAATGTTCCTTGAAACTAGAAGTTTATCAGTTTCTTTCGTGCACCGGAAAGTAGATATATATCAGATCATATTCCAATAGTGGGATGGCTTATGCACCGAAGCAATTACATATTTGATGTGAGTTGTTTTCGGTTTTCGTTTTCCTACCCCTTTTTGGGGGGTTTGGTTTGGTTGTATGGAGTAACCTCTGCAATTTTGACTTAATGATTTTCGCAGAACCAGGTGTTTTTGTTGATACCTTTTCAATATCTTCGTCCGTTGAGTTAATTTACTTTATGCATCTCCTCGGATTTTACCCATATTTATTTGGCAGTAATCGTCGGTAAAAAATGTGTAAGAAAATGGAAACCGTAAGGAACAGAGGATTCAAAAACTATGTCAAAAATGTGTGAAAAATGCAGTTTGATGAGATAGCGAACATCACTAGTGAAGTGGACATGATTTCTTCACGAGGCCGACAAAAATGGTTTCCGATGACGATGAAGTTGCCGGCATATCTTATCTTAGCATTGTATTTTTCAACACCCGCCTACTTCTATCGATCTTCTCTAAGAGTTGACGGGCTTCCCATTTAATTTAGGGAAAGGATCTTGCTTGCTCAAAACCACAACTTTGCTCTTGTGAGCAAAGTATCCCTTTACAAGATTTTGGTATATTAATATGGCCACTATGCACTCCACCTGCAAATTACACCAGAGATTTGATTAGAGCGAAAGAGACGGAGAAACCAAGATAAGCTACCAGAGAGAGAGAGAGAGAGAGAGAGAGAGAGAGAGGCGGACAGAACAAGTACCTCATCGACATCCATGGCTATCTCAAGCCATTTCAAAGCTTTAACAATTACTTCTAGTTTCAGCTGATGAGCTTTAACCGGGTCCTTTTGCTTTTGAATGAAGTAACTGCAGAACGAGCATGTGGAAGTTATGAACTGAATCTTCAGAGGAATTTTACCGTCAATTTTACAAAGTGGAATGAGTACTTACATTTTCTTTATTAATCTCTGGTAGACTTGGAGTTCTAGCTTCTCTAGGACAAGATATACACCTGATCGTAAGAACCTGTTTCATTTTGAAGAAATTAGTTCCATCTTCAGAAATCGATTTTACCAATCACAAGATTTCCAAATAAAAGATACATACCGATCTTCGTGCTCTTCAAGAGCATGCCGAAGAAGTTGAAGATCGCCTCTTTTTAGTGCTTGTACAACATTCCTATACTGCGGAAGCAAGAAGTTATAAACTAGGATTTAGCCACAACTTTGGAAAAGTGGAGGGAGGGTATGCTAAAGTCAACATTCATCTTCACTGAGACACTAATAAATACATTTATTTATCATATAACCAACATAGCTGAGGAATACCAGAATATCTTATTTCCCATCATCAAGCATAAATAATCTCTCTTGCAGTTAAAGAAATAACATTTCCGACATACCTCAACCAGGTTATACTTTTCCAGAAGCCAATCATTTGGTAAGATGCCTAGTGAAAGCTTCACAGGTATCAAATACTTCAATATCATCCTACGCAAATACAAAAAGAGAAAAAAATGAGTCGGACAATAAAACATAGTACAACATCTAACAAATCTAATGTTTGACTTCCTATCGCAAGATGTTCAACGTCATACAAATAATAAGAGGATTCAAGCTGAAGAATATAAGGGCGCAACAACCACCTTTTTGCCTACAAAGATGCCTCCTTAAAGTCTATACAGATGCCAAATATGTGCAGCAAGCACATGTGAACCTAACCTTGTATTTGCTTCGCGCTGAGGGTTGCAATGCTTCAAGGCATATGATAATTTATGATCAGCCTGCAAGGTACCAAAAGGAGATTTAGTGAATAGCACACACCTGATGGAAACTCAGATTTTCAGTTCTAGCGCAGAACGTAGAAATAAGTGAAATCAGGCAAATTATCCACCGAGATCAAATCTTTAATTTGAGCACAAATCTTCTGAGACTCCCATGTTATTAGTTGGGAGAAATTTCTTTATTTAAAGTGATTGTAAGGCACAGGGTGGAACTGCTGACTTCTCTATCCAGTGTCTTGGTAGAATTCAAGACTCCAGATGGTGACCCCAAGAACCAAAACCATAACACCACTTAAATAGCTTAGCAAACAAGAAGCTTGTGCATCATTAACATCATGGAAATTAGGATACTTACAGCAGGGAAATTTTCATTGAAAACTTCTAGACGACCTGTATAATACATGTAGGCGACCTGCATTTCACAGTACAACAGCAAGAATAAACAAAAAAAACTAGTTGATAGAGAACCCATTGAAAAGGTGAGGGAGTACAAGAAAAGAAAATAGCATCTGCCCAAACAACGGCGATTCTGACCTTATCCCTTTTAGGGAATTCCTCAAAATCAAATATTCGCGCAGTTTCAATGCTCCTTATGACACTGCGGCAAAGGTGAACTGTACCAAGCTGCAAAATAATAAAGATAATTCATCATAATGCAGCTCAGACTTTTTATCCAGCATTCAGAAGAGGCCTAATAGCTAATTCAGAAAAGCATTGGCAAACTCATAAGTGTGCATTAAGTATTACCTTAAAGTAAACTTTAAACAACTGGCAAGTAACGTATAATGCTCCAACGCGTTTCGGGCCTTTTCCCTAAGTGGATACACCAATGAAAGAGTTAGCACTAGAGATTCAAAGCATTGTTCATAAACACCCAAGAAACTGTCAAATCTTGTTTTATACAAGTTTGAGTAAAGCAACGAACTTTTATTGCAAAGAGAACAAAATACAGAAGAGAGTTTAATAAGATCAGCGAAATTAATAGAATTTTAAAAGAAAGAATCTTACTGCAAGAACCCCAAAGACTTTCATCAGGAAAGAACCAGCTCCCTTCAACTTCTCTGGAGACTTTCCATTTGAAGCTAACTCCTTATCAGCCTACAAAACCACACATAACAGTCTTGCTAAATTCGTCTTCCAACACATCAATAACCAATTACAAAACAAAGCACATGTCTTTTAATTCAAAGGAAAGGAAATTGTGGGTCTTACCCTCTCAGCTAGAACCCTAATCTCATAAGCAATGACATACAATGCTGGCAAAGCCCACGCAGTGTCCCAGTTCCGGAACTCCTGAATAAAAGCACTGCACATCCACCACCAACATTAGTCAAAAACCACCACCACCACCACCACCCACAAAATTATACACACAAAACAGAATTAAATAAAAATAAATAATCAATCAAAAAGATCAATACTTTGCGGATTTTTCAAATGCTTGGTAGGAATCAATGGAATTCCCAATTCGGTAACTCTGAAAAGCCCGGAACAGATGAACCAGAATTTCGCCAAATTGCGAGTCGTTATCGGACTGTTTGATCAATCTATTGAAGTCCTGTCACGCACCCAGAAACAGCACCAATCAAAACCCCAAATTCCCAAATTGGAACAAATACAAATACGTATATAAACATTCACACTGGAGTAAATGTATTACCTGGAAGACATTGAGGGCGTCGGCGAGGGAGAGGAGAGCGGGGCTGTTGGAGGAGAGAGAGAGGAGGTTCTTGAGGGAAGCTCCGTCCTGGGTCGAAACGGCGTCGGAGAAGCGGTTGAGGTAGTCGGTGATTCTTCTATGAGCTTCTCCCATGCTCAAGTACGCCATCTCCCTCTCCCTCTGCTCGATCAAACACTCTCTCAGTAGCTGCAAGCACGCGCCTTTATCATTTGCTTACTATGTTTTCAGAAGGGCTGCGACGGCGTCGTTCTGCTCCACCATTGTTCTTGTTTTCCTGATTTTCCTGGAACGAACAGGAAAGGAAGGAGGTGCAGGAAACGACATGACGTTTCGCATATAAATATTTCCCTTTCCGTATATTTTTTTACCGTTTGTCTTGGAATATCCAATCCAAATGCGATGCGCCAAATTTGACACCAAAGTCGGTGTTGTAGAAACCTTTCCTTCCAGCTCAATTCAAGTCCACCAACAACCATTAACAAGTCGTCTTCTCCAAAAGCTGTGAAAGCTAACCTCCACCAAACCAGCGTCTGCAGCTCCACCCAAAGATTCAACCTTTAATCCTTGCTTCTCACTCCAACCCCCCACTTTCTCTCTCTAAACGCTTCACCTCCAATACCCACATCCCAAATTCTTCAGTTCTCCGACCCATCGAAGAAAAAACCAGAATCAATCACCTGGTTTCTTCAGATGGGTTCGGATTTGCCGCCCATGAAAGCCACTCCGATCCCCACCCACGATGAGGACTCGCCGGACCAATCGGAGGCGCTGCTCTCTTTCAACACAGACTCATCCGCCTCTCCGATCCCATCGTCTTCCCCTTCTCACAGACACAGCACCACTGTTATATTCATCTCTCTCCTCCTCACCACCTGCGTTGCTCTCTCCGCCGCTGCTGCATTTGCCTTCCTCTTCTTCTCCAACTCACCAAAATCCGCCCCCGTTTCCGACTCCTCGTCAGTGGAATCCAAGGCTCGACCTTTGAGAAAGCTCGATCATCCGGTGGTTCTGTTGGTTTCCTCAGATGGGTTTCGATTCGGGTACCAATTCAAGGCCCCGACGCCGAATATCCGCCGCCTCATCGCCAATGGGACGGAGGCGGAAGAGGGTCTGATTCCGGTGTTTCCAACTCTAACATTTCCTAACCATTACTCGATTGTCACAGGTCTTTACCCTGCTTACCATGGCATCGTCAACAATCACTTTGTGGATCCGCACACAGGGGAGTCCTTCTACATGGGAAGCCACGAACCCAAGTGGTGGCTCGGCGAGCCGCTGTGGGAGACGGTGGTCAATCACGGTTTGAAGGCTGCCACTTACTTCTGGCCTGGTGCTGAGGTAAATAAAGGTTCTTGGACTTGCCCTGATAAGCTTTGTATGCAGTATAATAGCTCTGTTCCTTTCGAACAACGGGTTGATGCCGTTGTGAATTACTTTGATCTGCCTAGTAGCGAAATTCCAGTGTTTATGACTCTGTATTTCGAGGATCCGGATCATCAGGGTCACCATGTCGGGTCTGATGACCCGGAGATTACTGAAGCTGTTGCTAGAATTGATAAAATGATTGGAAGGTTGATTGAAGGTTTAGAGAAAAGAGGGGTTTTCGAGGATGTTACTATAATAATGGTAGGTGATCATGGGATGGTTGGTACATGTGATAAAAAGCTAATATTTTTAAGTGATTTGGCCCCTTGGATTGAAATTTCTGATGATTGGGTCCAGTCACATACTCCATTGCTTTCCATTCGTCCGCCTTCGGGAGTTGATCCTGCAAATGTTGTTGAGAAGATGAATGAAGGGTTGAAATCGGGCAAGGTTGAGAATGGGAAGAATTTGAGAGTGTATCTTAAGGAGGAGCTTCCTAGTCGGCTCCACTATGCAGCGAGTGATCGGATTACGCCTATAGTAGGGTTGGTTGGAGAGGGATTTAAGGTAGAGCAAAAGAGGACAAAGCGGAGAGAGTGTGGAGGATCACATGGTTATGACAATGCTGTTTTTTCCATGAGGACCATATTCGTTGGGCATGGTCCTCAGTTTGCAAGAGGTCGCAAGGTTCCTAGTTTTGAAAATGTCCACATATACAATTTGGTCACGACGATTCTCAATATTCAGGGTGCTCCTAACAATGGATCTCTATCATTTCCAAATTCTGTTCTTTTGCCTGCTGCTTGATGTCCACACAAAGAGAATCCCGCTGGAGTCAGCTTAGTGAAGTTTGAGCGGTGGTTGGAGAGGTTTCGCTATTATGTAACCCGCAAGATTATGTGCTTGCGAGATTATGAGATCATGAATAGATTACGATCCAGCATAGCAGAAAGGTAGAAGTATCAGTTATTTCATGATCCCGGAGCTCACTCATTGCGACGTGCTTAGTTTCCTTAGCCGTGATCTGCGAGCTCACTTGTTGCGACATCTTAGTATCCCCGGCAATGTCGTTCTTCTGTCTAGTCGCTTCATGTAATAGCAGCTGTACCATGAACAGGATCCACCCTCTAAATGCTGAGTTGTAATTTTGTACTTCTGTAAAGAGACATCATTGGGTAGATGATACTAGTAAAAATTAGGTTCCAATTCCTGGGGACGACATTTCCTGGATTGAAACTTTGTATGTCTTTTAAACTTTTGATTGTGAAGTCCATTGACTTATTTCTATATCAGCATTTTATATTGTTTTATTGCAAATAAGAATTTAATTGAGCGTTTAACTACTCTCTTATCATCCTAAATTAATTGCTAGCTAGATATTTAAAAATTTGGCCCACCTAGCATTACCCTTTATATACAGTACGGATTTAAAGTCCAAAACCAACCAAGTACAGTAAACGTTTTTCTATCTTGGGTAACGTCGGAGCAAGGTTCGGATATCTTCAAGCAACGCACCTTCCTCCCCACCTGCAACCGTTCTCAGGCTATGTAATAAGCGCCTTCTTCAACACCCGTTATCAGGCTATGAAACAAGCGGCCTTCGTCACCACCGGCAAGCATTTTCAGGCTATGTAACAAGCGGGTCTGTCCAAGAACCCAATCATACTTAAAATCACGCCGATAGCCTGAAGCAAGAAAACAAGCACATAAGCTGACATGGTTAATTGCACGGCATCGCTATGAGAACAGTACATGCATGAAGAACATAATAAGTACAAAGTTTTCAACCTTTTCGATGAAAAAGGCAGCGAAAGAGCTTCCTCAGATAAGCATAATCTGGTTAGTCATCAAACCTTAACGTCCTGCAGTAGTTAAAGTATGCCGCAAATTCCTTCGGATAGCCTCGGCATAACTCCTATGGACGAATTAAGAGAGCAATGACTACTCACTACTTGCAAGTAATTTTAAGCATGCTCATTAATTGTACTTCAGAGGGCGAGCTTTGACGCAATGAAAATGTTGCTTTTTGTGACCGAAAGATTAGTATCCGAGCTATGAAAACATCTTTGCAAAACAAGGTAAGACTGCGTACGATAGACATTTCCACCCATCCCCCTCCCCGACCCTCACAAAGCGGGAAGCCTTGTTGGCTCGGGGTCGCCCTTTACATCAATTGTACTTCAATCATCAATATTTCAGCTTACCTCTATTGAAGTTGACTCTTTTATTTCACATTTCCTCTCAAACTCTTCATCATTCCTAGCATTCCCAGTACTTGCTGACACCCCTTGCCAAGGCAGACTGGAAAAGAACAGTTACAGACGAATGTAACTACATAGAATACTCCTAAAAATAACACAAGGCATAACAGGAAGGAACAAGATTTACCTTCCAAATAGAAAGTACATAAGCACATATCCAAGTGATTCTAAATCATCCCGGCAGCTTTGTTCTATGAACATGAAAGTAAAACTATTTAAAATCAGCCGGACGAAGGGAGAGGGAGAGGAAGAATACCGGAGGCAAGGGAAGATAGAAAGACGGAGAGAGAATTCAGTTATTACCAACGCCACGGTGAGTATTGATGCTTGAATACGTTGCATTAGGTTTCCACTTCTTACCTTCTGTGCATTATATACACGAGAACTCAACACTCTGCATTATATACACGAGAACTCAACATTAGAGACTCCGTAGCCATCAGTTTCACATATAACCATTAGTACACAATTTTTTTCATTTAGAGGTCGCACTTGGTGCGATGGCAAGTACCTTCGCCCATGAGCGGTAGGTCTCGGGTTCGAGACTTGGGAGCAGCCTCTCCATAAATGGGGGTAAGGCTAGCCGACATTTACCTCTCCCAGACCCTGCGTAAAGCCGGAGCCTTGTGCACTGGGTACGACATTTTTTAGAAAAATGCTAGTTTCTTAAGGAAAAACAAGCCACCAACCTGTAAGGAATATGCTGATGAGTTGATGTGTCTCTATACTGCTTAGCAAGACTGAAACTTCCAATGTAAACCTACACAAACGAAGAGGACGTGCGATTGATTCATTCAGAACACGGTATAAAACTAACTTTTAAGTTACTTAGGACATAAAAAAACAAACAAATCGAAAGACCTCACGCAATTGCTGAGAGGCAACAATGAGGAAGTTATTTGGCTTCATGTCCCGGTGTAGAAATGATTTGGAATGGACAAACTCCACCCGATTGATCTAACACAAATTTCACGATGAATATAATCAATCTGGGAGCATGAGAACTGACTTCAGAGAGAATTTCCTGCTGCAGCAGTTGAATAAAGTAGTCAAGACTTACTCCCATTACGTCCTTCACAAGAGCATTGTAGTCTCCTTCCACTCCAAACCATCTCACTCTTGAAATTCCAGCTGCCAAAGTGGTATACAGACCCCCACCGACGAAGAGTTAATAGAGGTTAGTACTAAACAATCAATAAATACAAATATATATAAAAAATAAAATAATTAATTAAATAAATAACTTCGGAAATAGTGGTTAAGGCCATTACCCTCTCCCTTTAGTTTTTTACACACCTTTGATTCATGCAGCAATGCGGGATGCTCAGTGTTCACATTTTCCTGAGAAAATTCTAGCTATCTTCTAGGGTGATAACTACAAGGAGTCCTTTCGATTAAAGACAAAATAGGCATAAAGATGAGCAACATGATCCAAATCCGCAAACGAAAGATGAAATCTAACAAATGAATAATTGAGTTCACAGTGTGCATCAGATCACACAACGAGATCGATTGTATTGTATCTCGAAAACATTGGCTTTAGTGCCACACTGCATCTGGTCAGTTGTTTCTCATGCAAGTTATGTTTTGGGTTTCAAGTTTAGGGTTTTGATTTGATTTTATGCACTAATGGAAGTGAAATTTGGAGTATTATCTCAACAGCTAGGGATGAGACCAAGGACCAAAAGTGCTTGGCAAGGCTAAGCGTCTTCTTCAACTTTTGACGAAAACAAAAAGGCACCCGTATCTGGTACTTCAATTATGATCTTTGAACTGCCTCCTTTCTGTTTGAGCTATTTTCTCATCAGTTTTCTGATTTGAGGGCACTACATTTTGGTTTCAGGCACTTGAAATAATGAATGGCCTTCGCAATTACGTCTTCGCGGAGTTTGGGCCTCTGCGCTTTGCGGAGAAAGTATTGGGATGATGCCGAAGAAATAGAATAAGACTACCCTATCAGCATCGATGACGACGATGAGGACGAGACCAATGTGGAGGACGGGATCCTGTATATGGACAAGTTTAGACTCTAAACAATAAAAGATACGCATTTTTCACGGGATAATACTTGGCTCAGGCCATGTATTAAGCCATTCATCTTTAGATGATGACGTGAGTTCTGATGAGTTTCAATTTGTTTGATTCGTATAAATGATTAAATGATCTTAATATTAAATGGATTTTTTAAGGGTTTAAAGATGATCCTTAGATGATTATAAAAAAATAGAAGATTTAATTATGACGTTTGTACGGTGAATTAGAGACAGTTTGTGCATATGATGTTTTACTTTAGTAACGAAAAGCAATTATTATGCACCTAATTATCACTCATTTTCTTAACAACTAACTACCTAACCATTTAATGTTATTGCTCTAGAATGAGAAGGATGAAAAGGCAAACATTCAAAATGTCACTAAATGCCCCTTCCTTCCTTATTAAAGCCTTTGAAAAAGACAATTTACTTAATAAGAGACAAAATAGTAATTCAAGACCGTTTAAAATTTGAATGAAAATTACACATTAAAAAAATGAAAAAGTACCCAGGTAGTCTGTGGTGGGCTTCATTTTCTTTTTTGCATATTTTAATAAATAAATATAATTTATTAAAATAAAATCTAAAAAGAATAATTTAACATAAAAAAAAGCCAATTGAACAAACACGTGAAATTGGAGAGTTCAAAAAATTAAAAAGTAGGAGGATCCAAACAACATCGTCTTCATTTGGAGAGATTTTTAATGTGATCGGAATATGGTGTAGTACATCATATGTTATTATACAAATAGTGAAATATATATATTAAAAAGTTAATAATTTAAAAAATAAAATTTTTGATCATTTATATAAAAACACGTGATATACTATTTGTGTTCCGATTGCGTGAAAATTTTCTCCACCCTCTGGTACCATATGGTTCACACATGCAGCAGAGCAGATACTATTACAAAACCCCTCTTTTTTTCCGAAAAGCCATGGCCTTTCTTCTTCTCTGCCTTGACCCTCAATCTCCATGAAGATTTGACCTCTCCCACCTCTTACCCTTTTCTCAGATTTCTCCAGAGCTCTGTAGTTTCCTCTTCTTTCTTTCAATTAAATGGCTGATGTCCTGAGATTACCATTCCATTCACTTCGTTTCTCTTCGTCTCTGCTCACCTCCTTCGCCTCCTCCGTAAGTTCTCTGCAACCGGGCCTCCCAGCCAATCAAAACCCATACAGGAGGGTTTATCCCCTTTCGTATTCGTCTGTTGCTCACTTCGCTTTCAGACCCAGAAAGCAGCTGGTTAATATCAAGGTAATTCTATCCATACTTGGCATTTTTCTTTCATTTTTTTGTTATCTGCTTAGTATTTGATTGAATTCACGATTACCCATTTGTTGAAATGTTGTAATTTGGCCGCATGTAATAGCTTTTGGTAATTTTGTTCGTGAATTGGGTTTCAATTGGCAAGTTTTCTGCAAATTAGAAGCATTTTTGGGAACCACATTTGTTGAAGTTGTCATATTCCATTGCATTTCGCTGCTTTAGCTGCCAAGTTTTATATTTTTGATAAGTCTGGCTTGTGGTATCAGTTGCCCAAAAGGAAAAGGTGAAAAAGGATGTCGAAAATCAAATGGAAAAAATTATGTTTTGTTAGTTTTTCCTAAGTTTGGGCTTATGCTGATTGCTGATGTTGTGTAAGAATGTTTGTGTAATAGGTTATTGTGTACTGAATGCAGGTACAGGCAACTGTTGCCGAAAGAGACAAGGACCAGCCAAAATGGTGGGAAAGAAGTGTTCCGAATATGGTCGACATTCATTCTACTCAAGAGCTTTTGAGTGCTTTAGGCCAAGCTGGTGATAGATTAGTTATTGTAGAATTCTACGGGACTTGGTGTGCTTCCTGCCGTGCATTGTTTCCTAAGGTAATCTCACAATTCAGTTGCTTCTAGTTGCTGTCTGCTTGAAAACCTTTGATATAACTCCTGAGACGATAATTCGTAAGCTGTTGGACATTACAACAAGCAGTGAAGAAGGTAATGTCCATGCACATATATGTAAATACATGTGTGTATTATAGGACTGGTGTCATTGTAACCTTCCTGGATTATGCTTTCTACCTTGAACCGTATGACTTCAAGTTCATTAGAATGGTGTGATTCCAGATATCAATGTGCCCAAGGAAGCAGTGTCATGTCTTGTTGGATAAACCGGGACTAATTTCTGTCAGATGAGTGTTTATTTTTATTTTTTTGTTCTTATACTTTTTTTTCTGGTTATATTGTATGCTGCCTATGTTTTAAAATAACAAAGAAATACGAAGTTCAAATGCTGTAAATATGTTTGTGCAATTGTGCTCCATACGGAAGTCGATTTTGTTGTTATAAATTGGTCTGGACATGCATCCTTAATGGCGTTCCTCTTTATTTCGAGAACTGTGTCTTATCTGCAATGTCAGCATAACGTATAAACTCTTAAAGCATTAATATTTTTCCAACACTAATTGTAGGCCCTATGGTATAAACTGTATTAATTGTTTCTAGATGGTGAGCTGCTTCATTGTATTTGGAACGTTGCCTTCTGTTATCTAGAGGTTGACATTTCATGTGAAAAATTGTGACTGATCAGAAATAATCTGCGGTAACGGATTCTTGAAGAGAGGAGATGACTCTGCCCAAATTTCAACTTAAATGTTTAGTTGAATATAAGAACCCTTCAATTTTGAAGTTCATTTTGTCTGGAACTAATGCTCTTCAATCGAAACTTAAAGTTGAATGTATCACACTCTTTCAAATTTGCTTTTATATGGTTGAGGTGCTAAGTTCCTGATATTACTGTTTAATACATGTGTCAGCTCTGCAGAACAGCTGAAGACCACCCTGAGATTTTATTCCTGAAAGTGAATTTTGACGAGAACAAACCAATGTGCAAAAGTATGAACGTGAAGGTGCTCCCGTATTTCCACTTCTATCGTGGATCAGAGGGACAGCTTGAATCCTTTTCATGTTCACTTGCTAAGGTAGTTCTTGAACTTCTTTTTTATCAGTTAGCTACTGGGAAGAGGAGCGGAACAGAATATTTCTAGTCTCTCTTTTGCTTTTTTTATCTTTAAAAACCGAGTACATCCTCCGAAGCACCTAATTTTCTGAAAATGGTAACCATCATTGGCTTAAAACTCCAACCCCGATTAGAAAGCTGAATAATGCGGGGATTATAGTAAACCTGATAGTGATACTGTAAGAGACAATCACCTTCCGTTATACTCTTGTAAGCGTGTAGAATTTTTACGCGGGTAATGGGGATGCCCAAGTTTTAGTATTACTTTAATGCTTTTAGGAAGTTTCACATCCATTTTCATCTGAAACGACCTGATTGTGTTCATAATCTTCTGCAGTTCCAGAAGTTAAAGGATGCTATTGCATTACACAACACAGCTCGTTGCAGCATTGGTCCTCCGAAGGGAGTTGGAGATCTTACACTGGAACCATCCTCAGCTCCGAAGGACAAGCCATCGGAATCTGCCTCGTCATAGAACTCGTTCGACTCAAGCAATTGTAGTAAAGAAAACAGGTCCATAGCATAAAGCCCCTCGATAGTCAGCTTACGCTTTCTACTCGTATTCTGTATATTTTTTGTAAAAGAAGCCAAAAGCACAAGTTGCTATTTTCTGCCACCTTGTTTTCCATTCTTGTTCTGGATGTCATGTATGTAATTGAAATTTCTGTGGATAAAGAAATTCCAGGTACGTAATATGATATGAGTGATTCTTTTTACCAGAGTTTTGGACAAGTGAACATCCAGGTTTAAGTTTGCCAAACATTTCTAACACCACCAACGAATTTGTTCACATCATGTACTCAGAGCTCGAATTTTGTTTAAATTATGGCACGTTTAGGAAGTGCTTTTAAATGGCTAAAAGTGTTTTTAGAAAAAATGCTTTTGAGCTCAGTCCTTTAGTAAAAAAAAAATGTAGGTTAATTTTGAGAAGTACTTGATGTGCTATATCTATATGCAATAAGCACAGGAAAGAATTTTAAGTGCTTTTCAAACTCAAAAACATTTTCTTTAAAAACATTTTTCAAACTAATCCTTAGAGTAGTTTACAATACTCACCAATTTTCAAACCAATTTCAAAGCTTAGGGATTATACGTCATTGGATAAATCAGTTTTTGAGTGAGAGAACTATGTAATTATATTTCATATATATATTTTACTACTATATTTTGACGTCTCGTGTCGATCCTCGATCCTAAGCGTCAATTGGAATGGACGCGTGACATACACGCGCAGTCACTCAAAAAGTTACACTAGTATGAGAAGTAGGAAACATACGAAAACACAATTGTATGAGTAGAAGGAAACGTATGGAGCGAGAAAATAAAAACCCGCTGATTTTACTATTCTATCCTTTAATTTTCAGTTTTATGTGGGGATATTTTGGGGTTTTTACAAATTTAACTTCATACATTTATTTATATGGCTGCTACAGAAAAAGGCGGGTAGAAACCTGATACGGAGAGAGGGAGAGAGGAGAGAGAGATCGGTCGTTTAGGGCTTTGATTTGTGTTCGGAGATATGGAGTCTGTTGTTGGTGCGAATGGATGGGTTGATAGGAAGTCTCGACCTGTTGTGAACGGAAGGTTTCGAGTCGGCCCGATGATCCGTTTCTCGCAGTTCGGAGCGGTCTACCATGGTTTCTTTCTCTCTTTCGTTTGATTTTTTTTTCAATTTTTTTGCTATGATTATTTGTCTTTAATTCTGGCAATTTCTTTTACTGTTCGTCCTTTCTTTTTTAATTTCTTTTTCAATCAAAGTACATTCCGTTGTGTTAAATATTTTCTGACTTTGGAATATTTCATCTTTCGTTTTCATATATGGATCATGTTGCTCATCTTTATGCCTATTTTGTCTTTAATCGAAAGGACCGCAATGCTTTGCTCCTTGTAGTTATCAGTTTATATATATAGCTGGAATTCTGTTGTACATTTTTCCAGGAAAATGTGAACGCAGAGTAACCCACGTTGATCCATGAATCAGAGGTGTATAACAGACTAAAGGGAGGAGGTAATGGCCTCAACCACTATCCCTGAAGCTTTTTGTATATTTGTTTATCTGTTGTTTACTATATGTACGCATATGTTTATATAGTTTAGTTCTAATCCCGATGAACTCTTCGTTGGTGGGCTTCTGTATTTGACTTTGGCAGCTGGAATTTCAAAAGTGAGATGGATTGGAGTGGAAGGAGACCACAATGCTCTTGTGATGGACGTACTGGGACTTAGTCTCGACAATTTTTTCACCTGCTGCAGCAAGAAATTCTCTTTGAAGACTGTCCTCATGCTTGCTGAAAAAATGGTAGACATGTTTTTTTTTTTCACGAATGCATATTTTTTGAAATCTAGTCGTCTAACTTGCAGCCTGATTATCTTCGTCTAGAAATTTGTGTCAGATCACTCGTGTGGAGTTTGTCCATTCCAAATCATTTCTACACCGGGATATCAAGCCAGAAAACTTCCTATTTGGTGCCATTAAACAACCTAATGAGGTTCTTTCGATATGTTTTTTTATGTCCTGTGTAAACACTATAGCTTTATTCCGTGTTCTGAATTCATCAATCGTCCTCTGTGTTTGTGTAGGTCAACATTGTCAGTTTCAGTTTTGCTAAGCAGTATCGAGATACATCAACTCATCAGCATATTCCTTATAGGTTGGTGGCTTGTTTTATTCTTTCGGTGTTGTCTTTGTTAGTGTATATGAAAAACTGGTTTCTATTTTTTGAGAGAGAGCAAGACAGATAGCAGAAATGAAGATGAACAGAGGAGAAACTGAATAGTTTTCTTCCTTTCACTCTCGCCTTAAAATGCAGAGAGGAGACTTTCTTCATATATCAAAAAGAGAGCACTCACATGCTTTTTACATCACAGTTAGCCTTAACTTGGGACCACACATACACTACAATTCATCTTAGTCACTCATCTCACTAATTACATGGATCAATCAACACATGGCACTCATGGCCTTTTTAGTAAAATTAAACTTTACACTTTGCAACATTTTGCATAAGTGAATACACCAATTTAGAAAATCTTATTTAGACTTTTTCAGCTCAACACTTATAATTCAACACTCCCCTTTAAGTTTTGAGCTGATTTCACACCTAGCATATCCCTAAGATAGTTAAACCGATCCTTTGTCAAAGCCTTAGTAAATATGTCTGCCACCTGCTCATTTGTTGGACAGTACACCAAATCGATTATACCTTCCTGGAGTGCATTCTTGATAAAATGATACCTTCTGTCAATGTGCTTGGTTTTCTGATGGAAAACAGGATTTTTAGTAATTGCAATTGCTGCTGTATTATCACAGTGCACTGGAGTTGCTTCAGTTTGCATCTCACCAAAATCTTCAAGAACAAATCTAAGCCAAATGGCTTGAGCAGTTGCTTCAGAGGCACTGATGTACTGTGCTTCTGCAGTAGAGAGTGCTACACAATTCTGCTTTACTGAGGCCCACGAGAACACTCCACTGCCAAAAGAAAATGCATAACCAGATGTACTCTTGCTATCATCAACAGATCCTCCCCAATCACTATCACAGAATTCGATTAGCACTGCATTCTTTCCCTTTACATACTCCAAACCATAATCTAAAGTTCCCTTGATGTACCTAAGCACTCTTTTGGCTGTTCCAAGATGTTTATTTGTAGGACAGTGCATGAATCGAGCTAGAAGGCTTGCAGCATACATTATATCTAGTCGAGTTGCTGTGAGATACAACAAACTTCCCACAATTCTTCGATACTGTTCCTCACTTGCTGAACCACTGCCATCATCTTTGCACAGCTTCTCTGATGAAACCAGAGGTGTAAACACAGATTTACACTCATTCAAACCAAACTTATCTAACAAAGAAACAGCATACTTCCTTTGATGGATAAATATGCTTGTGTGAGTTTGAATAACTCCCATACCAAGAAAATGGTGAAGAAGCCCCAAATCTGTCATCTCATATTTTGTCATCATGTCTTCCTTGAACTCCTTCAACATCTCAATGCTATTTCCAGTATACACTATGTCATCCACATAGATTGAAACAATCAGAATTTTTTCTCCCCTTGCTTTGATGTAAAGAGTAGCTTCACTTTGACTTTTCACAAACCCTCAATGAGCAAAATAGGTATCAATTTCACTATACCAGGCTCTTGGCGCCTGTTTTAGACCATACAAAGCTTTATAAAGCTTGTACACCTTGTCTTCACTCCCCTTGATCATAAAACCATCTGGTTGCTCTACATAAACTTCTTCTTCGAGTACTCCATTCAGAAAAGCAGATTTCACATCTAGTTGGTATAATTTCTTACTTTTCTGAGTTGCCAAAGCAATTAGAGTCCGAATTGTATCCAGTCTAGCTACAGGTGCAAACGTTTCATTGTAATCCACACCTGGTTTCTGAGCATATCCTTTGGCTACCAGCCTTGCCTTATGCTTTTGCACTGTCCCATCGAGATTAAGCTTGGTCTTGAATACCCACTTAACCCCAATTATGGGTTTATCACTTGGTCTGTTCACCAGATCCCATGTTGCATTCTTCTCAATCATTGACATTTCATCTTCCATAGCCTTCATTCATGCTTCATCTTTGGCTGCCTCTTCAAACTTTTCAGGTTCCATAATACAAAGATTGCATTGAGCCAAAACATCATCTAGATTCCTCCATTTCAATGGAGTGTGATCAAAGGCTTGAGTCTTTCTCATGCTGCTGTCCACATCACTTACAGATTCATGAGGAGATGCCAGATTTGGTGACAAAGCATAATCATTCTCCTCTGGAGTTGTCTCTAATGAAATACATTTAGGCAGCACAGATAACTCACTAGGATTAAACACAGTTACATAGTTCTCAGGAGCTGTCTTCCATTCCCAGGTTGAATTTTCATCAAACACTACATCCCTTGAGAGTATAAGCTTTTTACTAAGAGGATCATACACTCTGTACCCCTTTTCACAGGTTGCATAACCTACAAATATGCCCTTGACACTCTTTGCATCTAGTTTCTGTCTCAACTCATTTGGTGTGTGTACATAACACAAACAACCAAAGATTCTAAGATGTGCAATTCCAGGTTTTCGACCACTGAATGCTTCAAATGGAGTTACTTCTCCAAGAGCTCTTGTAGGACACCTGTTTAATATGTAGACAGCTGTGAGTACAGATTCTGCCCATAAGTAGTATGGTAGTCCTTTGTCATGAAGCATAGTTTTTTCCATTTCAACTACAGCTCTGTTCTTCCTCTCTACCACTCCATTCTGTTGTGGAGTATAGGGCATAGATAACTGTCTTTGGATCCCTGCATCTTCACACATTTTGTTGAATTCACAAGATGTGAATTCACCCCCTCTGTCACTCTTCAAACATTTTATCTTAAAGCCACTTTGTAACTCCACCATGGACTTGAATTTTCTAAAACAGATCAATGCATCTGACTTGTATTTCAGAAAATAAACCCACATCATTCTTGTACAATCATCTACAAGAAGCATGAAATATTTATTACCCGCAAGAGAGTCATTCTGCATAGGACCACACAGATCTACATGTACCAGTTCTAGAGATTTACTTGCTCTCCATGCCTGATTCTTTGGAAACCACTCTCTGTGCTGTTTCCCAAACTGACAACCTTCACAAACTTCATCCATTTCTTCTAAAACTGGGAGACCATGCACCATTTCTTTGTTCTTAAGCTGTTGAAGACCTCTAAAATGCAGATGGCATAGTCTCTTGTGCCATATCCAAGTAGACTTAGAAATACCTGCTCTTAGTACAACCTGATCATTTGGTATCAGTGTCAAAGGATAACACTTGTTCTTTTTCATTTCAACTTTGAGTACAAGACAATCCAATGAAGGTCCATCAAAGATACTACACATCTTTCCCCCAAATACCAGGTAGTAACCGTGTTCATCCATCTGACCCACACTTAACAAGTTTTCCTTCAAACCAGGTAGGTACATTACTTCATTGACATATTTTCTCCCTTTGCTTGTGTCTATCACAAGTGTACCAAAACCTGCCACATTCATAAGTTCTCCTGTGGGCATTTGAACCTTGCCAACCACATTTGTCTTCATGTCTATCAACAAATTTGAATCCCCTGTCATGTGGTTGCTACAACCACTGTCAACATACCATTCTCCATTCACTTTTGATTCAGTGATTGTGCTATTTGCATAAAACAAGTTCCCTGTCACCTCAACTTGATTAGCACAGTTTGCCTTTTGCACTGATTTACCTACTGTGCACTCTCTAGCCCAGTGTCCAAACTTTTCACAGTTATAGCATTTGGGTTTCCCTTTATACCTACATTCTCCAAAGTGAAACTTAGAGCATACCCTGCATTGTGGTTTTGTACCTATCTGACCCATTGACTGTGCATTATGTGCAGAATTAGCAGGAAATTTATGCTGAAACTTGGGTTTTGAACCCCATTTCTTGCCCTTATTGTTCCAATTTTTCTGAAACTGAGATGAACCAGATTGACCTTCACCCCTATTTTGCTCATTTGAACTCACTGAGAAAGATGAAAATGCTTTCCCAGTAGTGTCAACAGTATGCAGATCAAACCGTTGTTCTTGACTCTTCAAGATTGCAACTACCTCCTGCAATTCTACAATCTCTAGACACTTTGTGTTTTCTATAACCAAACAGATAGAATCATAAGGTTTACTAAGACTAATCAGAACTTTCTGCACAAGTCTCTCATTCGACAGAGATTCACCAAATATTCTCATTTGATTAATTAGCTCATTCAGCCGTGTAAGATAGCTAGATAAAGACTCATCGTCTCGCATCCTAGCATATTCAAATTCTCTTCTAAGATTCTGCAATTTCACAGATCGTACCTGATCACCACCATGATATTCTCCGTACAACAAATCCCATGCCGTCTTAGCTGACTCGGCATTGGCGATTCGTGGGAAGATTTGATCCGAGACTGCATTCTGAACGATTCCCAAAGCCTTTGCGTCTTTCATCAAAGCAGCTACCATTTCTTCATCATCCTCCGATGCTTCTCCAGCTTCCTTCTTCTTCTTCGAATTGGAGGTTGTAATCCCCTTCTCTACCAGATTCCATAACCCAAGAGATTTGAATATTGTTGCCATTTTAATTCTCCAGAACTCGTAGTTCTCACCGGAGAAAACTGGAGTCCTCACTTCCGAGCCTCCAGATCCAGACATGTTTTGATCTGAATCGACAACTTTCACGGAGCTTCAAGAGAGCTTCGATTGAGCTCAAAAATTAGCTTCACAAATTTACGCCCAGATTGTTAAACCCAACCTGGCTCTGATACCATGTTAGTGTATATGAAAAACTGGTTTCTATTTTTTGAGAGAGAGCAAGACAGATAGCAGAAATGAAGATGAACAGAGGAGAAACTGAATAGTTTTCTTCCTTTCACTCTCGCCTTAAAATGCAGAGAGGAGACTTTCTTCATATATCAAAAAGAGAGCACTCACATGCTTTTTACATCACAGTTAGCCTTAACTTGGGACCACACATACACTACAATTCATCTTAGTCACTCATCTCACTAATTACATGGATCAATCAACACATGGCACTCATGGCCTTTTTAGTAAAATTAAACTTTACACTTTGCAACATTTTGCATAAGTGAATACACCAATTTAGAAAATCTTATTTAGACTTTTTCAGCTCAACACTTATAATTCAACAGTCTTTATTGTTCAACGGTTGATTGTACCTTGCTTCAAAGTTGCACTTCAGAAATGCCGTCATTTTGGGTTCCACTGTCTCTATTTTCAATGATTAAAACGTTTTTGAAAACCCAAATGTTTATTTTCTGGCACTTAAGCTAGATTAGATGTGTAGTCCACTGCGAGTGGATCCACGTATTATGATTATATGTGAACTTGTGGCTACCGAGTTTCTAATGTCAAGTTCTCATGTATATAATGCAGAGACGGTGAGAAGTGGAAACATAATGTAGCATATTCAAGCATCAATGCTCACCGTGGCGTTGCTAAGTGAATTCTCTCTGTCTTTCAGTCTCCCTTTGCCCCCTACTTTCTTTCTCTTCCCCTCGCTCCGTCCATCTGATTTAAATTGTTTAACTTCAATGTTGATAGAGCAAAGCTGCCGGGATGATTTAGAATCACTTGGATACGTGCTTACGTACTTTCTACGAGGAAGGTAAACCTTGTGCCTTCCTGTTATGCTTTATGTATGTTTTTTTGGGAGCATTGTGTTTAGTTACGGTGTTTCTTTCTCTATAATTTTATTTTTCCAGTCTGCCTTGGCAAGAGGTGTCAGCAAATACTAGAGAGGAAGAGTTTGAGAAGATGTGTGAAATAAAAGAGTCAATTTCAATAGAGGTAAGCTGAAACATTGATGATTGAAGTACAGTTAACGTGCGTGCTTAAAGTTGCTTGCGAGTATTGATTAGTCATTGCTCTCTTAATTCGTTCATAGGAGTTATGCCGAGGATATCCAACGGAATTTGCGGCATACTTGAACTACTGCAGGTCTTTAAGGTTTGATGAAAAACCAGATTATGCTTATCTGAGGAAGCTCTTTCGCCGCCTTTTTGATCGAAAAGGTTGAAAACATATGTTTTTCGTGCATGTAGTGTTCTCATAGTAGGGCCGTGCGGTTAACCATGTCAGCTCATGTGCGTGTGTTCTTGCTTCAGGTTATCAGCGTGATCTGAAGTATGATTGGGTTCGTAACCCGGCCTGCTTGTTGTCAGAGGAAGGTATTGACTTGGCTAGAAGATTGTATAGAAAAGTGGTGCCGTATTGCCCAAGAAATAAAAACGCTGGACCGGTTATAAAGCACTGTAATTAGGCTGTGGTTTAGGGTTTGGACATTAAATCCGTACTGCATCTAAGTAACTAGCTAGCACTCTTTCTATTTTCTTTCCTTTTTATGCTCATTTTCTTATGCTAAAATTCTACTTCTTTATTCTCCGTTTGAGAATTTATTTGGTCCACATCTCAGGCTCTGGTTTTCGACAGGGAATTATTAGGACTAGTTTGATATTTTACTAGAATTCAACTTTTTGAACCGAAAAAAAGTTTTCAAATTTTAGGCTTTGAAAACACATTTGGTGTGACTATTTTCAGAAATTGGTTTCGAAGACCAACTTAAAAACAACAAAGATGAATTTTTAGAGTTTTTAAACTCAAGGGCTCATACCTTTTTTTCGCTCCTCTCTTCTCACTCCGAATCCCTCTCTTTCTCCTCCTTTTCTCTCTTCTTTTTCTCTCTCTCATATTCTTAAAATGTGTTTTTGGGTGATGTTTTGAGAATGATGAAATTTTTTCAATAGGATACCAAACGAGCTCTTAAGTTTTTTAGTTTTTTATTTTTTGATAATTGCTTCTCTTACGGAACTGGCAATGTTGCCCCAGTGAGGGCTATTCGCTTCTCTTTCTGAACTTGAATTGTCGCCACAGTGAGGGCTATTCGCTTTCTCTCCCAATATTGGAGATAAATATTAGTCGAAAAAGAAATACCAATAGACCACAATGGAGCCGATGACAGTAGTTAGTCGAGGCATATATTAAAATAACGTGAACTTCATCTAGTTTGTTCTTGTACTCATAAACACTAAGCAGATTAGATGTTTGCTCAAGTTTTGACATTTGAGTACTGGGACGTATGGATATGAATGTGTTGGCAGATTAAGAGAAGAGGAAACTGCTCAGGTTGCAAACACCTTGTTCATATTTTGGTATAACCATATTTTGGTATCACCACCCTGTTCCGCCTCCCCACCATCGGAACCGTCGTCACAACCGCCACCCCCTGCCACCCTGAGGAAGTAGTTCCGTCACAACCACCACCCCTTGCCACCCTGAGGAAGTAGTTCCCGTAATTGACATTCTTGATATGATTGTCCTTGGGCAACTCTTTAGGCTGATTATGAACATACATTTCAGCTCCGGTGTCGATCTTGATACCTTGTTCGAAGCCTTGGAACAACTTTTCGAGCCCCAGCTCATTGACCCGAACATTTTCAACCCCAGCGGCGTCTCAAGACCGCTGCAAAGGCAGGGAAGAGCCGCTGTCACTCGGCATGCCAGCTCCATGGGCTACCAAAGGGTGCCAGACTCCGGCGCCTCTGCGTGCAGACAGGTATCCGCCTCCGTCACCCCAGCCGGCGCTACCCGATCGTCCGCCGTCGGGAGCCTCTAGATGATCCGCTCCACCCACATACCCTTCACCCTCATACTCTCCGCCACGACCCTCTCCAAGTGCGCCGTACGCCCTCCCTCCCTAACTTTGGGCGTCTGGAGCGGCATGGATGCTGCCATTTCCGGTGAGGTGTGCTTCTTCTTTCTTGTTGATGTCTTACCTGTTGTAAAGAAACTGTGGGTCTTTCATAGGGTGTAGGGTAGGGTTTTTCCATATCATAATTACGCTTTAGGTGTTCTTTGTTCCATCATGGGAGAAAGAACATGTAAAATGTTGGATTCGATTGGCAGAACGATATTGCGTTACACCAGCACAGAGCAATACTATATGTCTATATGTCACTGCACCTGCACTGCACTACTGCGACAGTCTGAAAAATGAAAAGCTTAACTAATTAGCCCTTGTGCCTAACTCAATTGTTTGGTCAATCATTGAATCGAAATCACAGTTTTTGAAGGTGGGATTTTGATGCGAGCGGGTATTGATTAACTGCAGTATGATCACCTTTTTCTTTTCTTTCTATGTGTTAAAAGTTTCGATTTAAGATGTTTATCATGCTCTAGTTGTCTTTTGTAGGTGGATAGTTTTCCATGGATAGTTCTTGTGGTTTCTGAATACTCGAACTTATCCTTACTTCTCAACCAACCATTCGATCCCGCTTCTGTAGCAGTATATAATCTCGATCTTTTCAGATAGTTTTAGCATTTTTTAGGTTAACAGGAAATAGAAGGTGAAGAACGACATTTACCAAGTTTGCTCCGATTTCAATTGATCCCAAAAGCAAAGTTTTACTCATTACAAGTTAGCATTTTTTGTTGTTGTTCTTTTTAAAGTCGTCCAAAGGTACATACAATACAAGGCGGTTTTCAGCAGTTCATTCAAAGGTTTCAACATTTCAATGGTTTAATATGCACTGGTTCAGTAATTGGATAGATATGTGCAGAGAAGAGGCCTAATCTGTTACATAAAGCGTCTCATGTTGTTTGACTCGGTTGCTTTACTTTGTAAAGAATGTGCATTGGTGTTGCAAAGCAAACCAGAGTATAGAATGACTTGTAATGAGTAAAACTTTGCTTTTAGGATCAATTGAAATCAGAGCAAACTTGGTAAATTTCGTTCTTCACCTTCTATTTCCTGTTGACCTAAAAAATGCTAAAACTATCTGAAAAGACCGAGATTATATACTGCTGCAGAAGCGGAATCGAAGGGTTGGTTGAGAAGTAAGGATAAGTTCGAGTATTCGGAAACCACAAGAACTATCCATGGAAAACTATCCACCTACAAAAGACAACCAGAGCATGATAAGCATCTTAAATCGAAACTTTTAACCCATAGAAAGAAAAGAAAAAGGTGATCATACTGCAGTTAATCAATACCCGCTCGCATCAAAATCCCACCTTCAAAAACTGTGATTTCGATTCAATGATTGACCAAACAATTGAGTTAGGCACAAGGGCTCATTAGTTAAGCTTTTCATTTTTCAGACTGTCGCAGTAGTGCAGTGCAAGTGCAGTGACATATAGACCTATAGTATTGCTCTGTGCTGGTGTAACGCAGTATCCTTCTGCCAATCGAATCCAACATTTTACATGTTCTTTCTCCCATGATGGAACTAAGAACACCTAAAGCGTAATTATGATATGGAAAAACCCTACCCCACACCCTATGAAAGACCCATAGTTTCTTTACAACAAGTAAGGCATCAACAAGAAAGAAGAAGCATATCTCACTGGAAATGGCGGCGTCCTTGCCGATTCGGACGCCCAAAGCGAATGAGGGAGGGCGTACAACGCACCTAGAGAGGGTCATGGCGGAGAATGTCGGAGCGGATCATCTAGAGGCTCCGACGGCGGACGATCGGGTAACGCCGACTAGGGTGACGGAGGCGGATACCTGTCTGCATGAGGAGGCGCCGGAGTCGGGCACCCTTGGTAGCCCGTGGCGCTGGCACGCCGAGCGACGATAGCTCTTCCCTGCCTTTGCAGCGGTCTTGAGACGTCGCTGGCGACGGAGTCGGAAGGTGGATTTTAGGTTCCATGGGGTTGAAAATGTTTGGGTCGATGAGTTGGGGCTCGAAAAGTTGTTCCAAGGCTTCGAACAGGGTATCAAGATCGACTGAAATGTATGTTCAGAATCAGCCTAAAGAGTTGCACAAGGACAATCATATCAAGAATGTCAATTACGAGAACTACTTCCTCAGGGTGGCGGTTATGACGGCGATTCCGATGGTGGGGAGGCGGAACATAATGGTGATTGGCTGGGCATTCGAAGGGAGGAGGAGGAGGAGGACGCCATTTGAGGTTTTCTTCCTTTCTCTAAACGCATAAAGGCGTTCGTTTTGGTTCCCGCTTAGAATGGATTGCTTTTTTATTTTAATTTGGGGCTTTTGGATAATTTTTTAATGGAGAAAATTGTAGTCATGGTGTTTTTACTTTAATCTAATTAGAAAAATGGTATTTCAACTAAAAATTCATAACTATTGATCTTTTACCTCATAAAAATGTAGAGCTATGATCCCTTAACTCATAAATACGTGCAAATATGGTCTTTTTCGTCAACTCAATCAAAATTCAGTCAAAATAAGTCATGTTGGAAAGATCATTGCTACAATTGTTAAAGTTGAGGGTCATTGCTCTAATTTGGTTAAAGTTGAGAGCATTTCTCCAATTGGGTTAAAATTGAGAGACCATTTTTCTCATTATGTTTTCCCTATTCGTCCCTTAAATCAGTCTCTCGTGTGTGACACGTGACTCATTTTTATGGAAGTTTTAACGGGTTGATGAAAATGATCATAGTTGCATGTTTTAGAGAGTTAAGGAATCAATGGTCATGAATTTTTAGTTGATAGACTATTACTCTAATTAGATTAAAGTTGAGCAACCATTGCTACAATTTCTTCTTTTTTAATATATAATATTCAGTAAAAAGTCGTAAACGACTTGTCGTTTATAAAACTATGTTTTGGTCCCTGTCACGTGACTCTCTTTCTCTACCAAATTGTAATTCTGTTTTCCCTTTCGGCCGACTCAAATAGTCCGTTTGGCTGCCGAGAAAGCTCGGGAAAAGAAAGGAAAATCCAATAAAACCAAAACCCTATTACAAATCCTCTCACAGTTGCACTGCAAGAACACCCAATTCGAACTGATCGGAAATGGCGAGCTATCTATGGAGGAAATACGCAGATTACGTTTACACAAAGTGGGAAAGAATGATTCTTTGGAACATGGTGGAGCCCTACAGCAGACCCAAATCGTTCACCCCGTTGGTCACCATCTACGTCGCCGCTTTCTACACTGGTGTGATTGGTTCTGCTATCACTGAGCAGCTTTACAAGGTAATCACTTTGCTCGGTATTCATTATTTTTTATTTTGCTTGTTTTTATTGCTATTATTGTTAATTTTCGGGGTTAATTTAGTTGATCAAAACCCACAATTTGAGATGGGGTTTTTAGTTTTGATGCCCTAGTTTATAGGAAAAATAAAGTTGGAGAATTTCCTAATTTTTGTTCAGCTTCAAATGTTGCATAGATGTACTGAAATTTTGAAACCTGTTGATTGATGTCTGTGCTAACAATTTGCTGAAAAATCTAAGCTTGAGTACTTAAAATTAGACGAAATCATTGCCCGAAGATCGGTTTCTTCTTGAAGCTTCTAGTGGACTGAAATCTGCTGCCAACTTGTTGAGGTTATTTGAACAATGTGTAGTTTGGGGGAGGTCATTTGATAGAATGCCTTATGGCATTGCTTCGTCTGCTTGAAGGTATATATCATTGTATGAGTTGATGCCATATGTACATAACTGAGAGGTGTGTCAGGAATCAGACCTGGAAACGAATTTTGGAGCCGGAAGGAGTAGCATTTGATGCGAAATTGGCTACACACTTTTTTTATTAGTTCAATAGGTCTAGTTTATTGTTAGCATCGAGCTTGTGATGATTTAATCATAGATCTGATATGCTCTGATTTCTAAATTGTAATTACGAATAGTGGAGGAACAGGGTTTGGAAAAATATGCCTATTTTCCGGTTCTGGCCTGCTTTTAGAAGATTTATACTGAGTAGTTTTTGATCATTTTGACATTTAGATATCGATGAATTGGTTCAGCTGTATATACATATCTACATTTCGGCATATATATCCGAAGTTCAATAGAGATAAATCTTCTTATGTCAAGTTTTGTAGACCTCATAAAAATTTCGCCTTCTGGTATTGTGCAGGAAAAATACTGGGAAGAACATCCCGGGCAGGCAGTGCCTCTTATGAAGCCAAAGTTTTACGGAGGACCGTGGAGGGTACAGCAAGGCGAGGTCCCAGCCACTCAGTGAAAGCCATAGACCAGTCGGAGAAATTGTTATACGAGCTTCTACTATTCTATACCATTTTCTGTTGATGTATGCCAACCGTTTTTAAAGGTCTCCGGTGTACGGAACGATCGTCACCGTTCACTTTTCTTTTCCTTTTCCTTTTCAGCTAAACCATTTTTTGTACATCCGATGTTATAAATAAAACATCAAGCGATCATAACAAACTTGCTTAAACATTACCCTAACACGTAGCTGATATGTGATCAGTGATCTAAACTTCTCCCCCAAAATTAGAAATCCAAGCTATACACATTCTGCACTATCTTTGCCACAGACCTCCGTACCATTTTATTCTTCTCTCCGTCTCCGCCCCATCTCTGCCACCGGACAATGACAACGTATGGGACTATCCCGACCGAACCCCCGGCATCCTCGAACCAACATTTCGTCGCACTCGCAAAAGAACAGATCCAATCAGCCCTAGGCAACCGAAGACCATGGCAGGAGATTATACAACTGCAAAATCTCACCCTTCCCTCCACCTTCAACCAATCAGTCCATCGAATCAAGACGAACGTCGTTTTCTTTCGCATGAACTACGCCATCATCACATTGTCCATCCTCTTCCTAAGCCTCCTATGGCACCCCATTTCGTTGATCGTCTTCATCGTCATGATGGTTGCATGGATCTTTCTATTTTTCCTGCATGACCAACCGTTGATGATTCTAGGGTACCGGATCAACGGGCAAGTGGTGATGATGGCCCTGTTGGTGGTCACACTCGTCGCGCTTTACCTTACTAATGCGAGATATCATATCATCGCGGGACTCTGCATTGGCCTTGCGGTTGTTCTGGTGCATGGAGCTCTGAGGGAGCCTGAGGATGTCTTCATTGTGGATGATGAAGGGCCTGGATCAGGTGGAGGTGGTGCGCATGTTCACAAAGTGCCTCTCAAACATGCTGCATCTTCTTCTTATTCTTTGGCCAAACAATGAGATTCACAAAAAAGTAAGGCCTTCTTTTCACCATCTTTTCTTTTCTAAAACAGAAATTATTTTCACACCCCCTTTTCTACCTCTTCACGCCTCTCTTTTCTTTTGCTTGAATTGAGAAAACGGGAACAGAATCAAGGGGCATAAACAAAGGAGAAAACAAGAGTGCGGAAATCATTTTTCTTTTTTCTTTTTTTTTTCAAAATTTCCTTGTACATGATGGTGAATTATGGGTTCAACGACATGTGTCTCTAGGACTCAAAATCTGTAAATTCATATGTAAATGGTGACACGCAATTGGAGCTGAAACTGCAAAGAAACTCCATATAGATCAAGGGAAATTTCAGGTTCTTCCTCTATGAGAATTGATGGAAACAGAAGGCTCCAGAGGCTCGAGCAACTCCAACTTTTTTCCCCGTTGTCATAGTGGACAAATGGGTAGATAAGAATGAACCTTTTTCCTCCAAAGTTCCAACGTCCAAGAGGGTAGAAGAACATATATTCAAAGGTTAGTGCAAAGCGCAAATGTGAGTTAGACCAGTTTATCGGAGCATTGTGTCCGCCTTTTTTCATCCGAGTTCTTATGTGCCTCCATGTAGAATAAAGTAGAGGATAGGAAACATGGTGTATATGTTGATGAATGGATGATTGGTTTTAGCAAGTTGCTATTGGAATCTGTCTAATTATCATGAAGTCTTCAATTTCATGCTACAAACAATATGTTAAGATTCAACCAAATTACAAGATCTTTTATATGTCATGATACCAATGCATCAGATAAGAGAATTGAATGCTTATTTAGAACCCTTTTCATATTTTGGTAAACTAAGCGCGTGTTTGATAACTATTTTTTTTTTTTTTCATCTTTTTGCTTGTAGGATTTAAAGCAATAGTTAAAGTTAAGAATTGGGGTTTGAGTTTTGGAGTTAGAAATGCATTTCACACCCTTTGGTTTGTTTGCTTGGCCCTACCAGAAAACGAGGGAACTGTTTGTTTAGTGCAGCATGAGAAACGTGATAATTGTGAAATAAAATGTGTGGATTAATACCCTTAATAATAAAAAATTTCACTTTCCTTGTCCCCCATTATGAGGTAGACAATTCCACTAGAGAAATTTTATATTAGTAATAATATTTTTTTGGAAATACAATGAATAAACAATTTTGTTAAAAGCTCTGGTTTTATCATATACTAACCTCTTTCGTGTGTGTGTGGTAATTGGTATTTTTATATTTTTTATTTAAATAATTAATTTATGTATTTCTAAAAAAATATTAAAAAAAAAGAAGAAGAAATGAAGTAGAACACGAAACCATCCGCTAACGTGGGAGTTTTTATTTTTTATTTTTTTCTATAATTTTAAATATTAAATTCATTCAAAATAAAAATATGATTAAATACTTTAGCTTCTTTTGGTTCAATTGTAATTTATGAAATTCTTATAGGGCAATTTATGGTATTTTAAATGTTTTACCATTTTAAGGTACTCACTTTATATATATATATATATATATTAATCATTTAAAATTACGAGAAAAATGAGAAAATATTGAAAAATATCAAAGTTAAAAATGGTTTTATTGGTTTTCACTTTCAAGGTTTTGTTTCATACATTTTGTTTCATTTCTCCCTCCTCTCTCCCTCCACATTCCTCATCATCCCTCTTTATCCCCATATATTTCCGCTCTATATCTCTGTTGACCCTAAAAACTACAAAGCCTACGTGGCGCGCAAGCCGAGTAATTAATAAGCTAACTACGTCCTTCGGTGATTGCGGGGCGTGCCAACTCGTCGGCCGAGCTCGGCCGAGGAGTAAATTTGTTGATGTTGCGTTGAGCGCGCTGCTGACTTCTGTGTCTTGCGATTGCGGCCGAGGAAGGAACAATTCTCGGCCTCTTGGGTTCTAGAGCCTGAAGACAAGGCTGCTAATTTGCGAAGTTCAATCTCAAATTCGGCTTTCAATGTGCCGAATACAATAACCTGGTAACACCTCACTTCGCCGAGAAGGCTGATGAGATGACCTCGACCAATAAGGATTAGAAACCCTTCTCGACCGAGACTTGGATAGGTAATCAACCGTTCTCGCCGCAGTGCTGTTGATGCCAACGGAAGATACTGCGAGACCGATCGATTCTACGGTGACAGAGCTATCTATGCCGACTTAAGATATCACCGGTTGCCTTCACAGTGCTGTTGATGCCAACGGAAGATGTGTCGGCGGAAAAAGAAAATAAAAATCTCAAGGTGTTGAGAGGGTTTGCGCAGGGCAGTTTTGTGTGTTGAATTGGAGGGGTTTTTCACACTGCACAGCGCCTTGTATTTATAGCAGTGATGTATTTACTAGCCAACCCGTGCAATCCTGGCCCAAAGCAAAACACTCATCCGAGATAATTATCATAGAAGCCTTTGTCATCATCTTGATATCCTGAAATAGTTGGCGACTGCAATTTTGCTTGTATTGAGACTAGATACACTAGTCTCCTGATAAGACTCGTTCTTAGAATCGTAGTCAACTTTAACTTCCCAGGCACAACGCTCCATATCTTATCACCCATTCAGCGGATCATCTTCGATTCTACATGTACGAATTGCATGGAAAATGGTCTCTCAATTCCCTACGTACATGCATGAATCCAATTCTTTTATCTCCAAACCCACGTGCACCACTTGGAATGTGTGTAACATCAGGATTACCACTTGGTCAAAATCATCACCAATCTTGTTTATCAAATCCCACTTGCAGCTTTATCCCATTTATTTTGCATAAAAACCGAGATAACTAGTTAAGAGATAAATATTATGATTAAAAATAATAATATTATCTCTTAACAATAATATCTTAACTTTCTTATCCAACGGTTGAGAACCATGCTTACTCAACGGCATCGACCGCTTAAGCCGATGGTGTAAAATCGGGTCCAAACATTGCCTCCCAGTTTCCTTGAGCTTCGGCTCGTAAGCCGAATGATTAAGGAAATTAAGTCTCGTACCCACCAAAATCTCGTGGTATCGCCGAAGAAGATAAAAATTTATCGGCAAACGAAAAACACATCATGCTATTAAGAACTCATAGTTGAGCAAGTGTGGCCGAGAAGGACTGGGGTCAAGCAAGTGCTATGTTTTATAGCATGATAACAACCTTTGGCCGAGGTCGGCCTGCTTATATATATATATATATATATATATATATATATATATATATATATATATATATATATATATGTACTCCACCGCATGGCATGAATTGATATGCACCCATACATCCATTGAAGCCTGCACGCTCTGTCGTCCATGATACCCAAAGCCACATCCTGTTTCAGTCTTGCTTGAAGCCCGCGGCCAGTTATGTCCCCCAGTTTCAAAAGTTAAGTTTAAGCCCAAAGACTTGGTTACATAACTTGGGAAGTATTTCTCGACAAGTACGCCGAGCTCGGCCTAACAAACTCTCGGCAAGCAACTTTTTATATATACTCATCCTCGGCAAGATTAAATCTGATCCGCCGATTATATCACATGTGCCCCCTTTATTTTCTTAAGCATCGGCTAGGCAGCCGAATGGTTTAAGAAAATAATTTCTTATTCTTTTTTTTTTTTTTTTAACAGAAGAAAACGAAAGTGGCCGATCAATAGTCAGGAGGAGGCCAACAATGCTTTACTCCAAGCCGAGATCTTTTAATATCAAAATTCTCAAATTGATTTCGCTCTAGGCCGAATAAAGAATTCTCTCCAAATATTTTTGACTTGATGGAATATTTTTCATTCTCGGCCGCCGAATGTGTTGAACAATTATTATGCCCCCCAGGCATAATTTCGGCTTTTAATTCAAACAACTTAGCCGAACAGGATTTCTCCATATCGGCTTTATTGCCAATAATCATATCAATTGGCGTAGTTTCTTGGGCTAGGCCAATATCTTGGCCTCGTTCGTCATTGGAGCATTCCTTTGACGAATCATTTTCTAAGTCGAGTTGTGGCTCAGAAATTTGAATTTTTTCTTCTAGGCCCACCACACTTTCAGTCTCAACCAAAAAAACAGGTGGCCCATGTTCTTCTTCGGCCGTCTCGACAATTTTCTGAGGCCGAATTTTAATTGTGGCCGGAGCGAAAAATTGCTCCCCGGCCTTTGGACCTAACCATTTTTCAAATGAAATTGATCTGTAATCAGAAACATAAGGAAAATGTTCTTCATCTAGCCAGGCATTAAATCTAGCCCTGTCTTCATTTACCCATTGCTCTTGCAAGATAACAGGAGCTTTTATTCTCAACATGCAAGCGAATGACTTTTGCATATCTCTATGGCCACGAAGAATTTTTTCCACTTCAAAAGATCTTTTACGTTCCTCATTGTGTTTTTTCAATTCTTCTAGGAGCTCGTATAATCGGCTACGTTGAGCCAGATCGGAATCTTGATATATCATATGAACTTCGTAGTTTTAGCACTAGGTCCCACTGGGCGTGCCAAAATGTTGACCCTAAAAACTACAAAGCCTACGTGGCGCGCAAGCCGAGTAATTAATAAGCTAACTACGTCCTTCGGTGATTGCGGGGCGTGCCAACTCGTCGGCCGAGCTCGGCCGAGGAGTAAATTTGTTGATGTTGCGTTGAGCGCGCTGCTGACTTCTGTGTCTTGCGATTGCGGCCGAGGAAGGAACAATTCTCGGCCTCTTGGGTTCTAGAGCCTGAAGACAAGGCTGCTAATTTGCGAAGTTCAATCTCAAATTCGGCTTTCAATGTGCCGAATACAATAACCTGGTAACACCTCACTTCGCCGAGAAGGCTGATGAGATGACCTCGACCAATAAGGATTAGAAACCCTTCTCGACCGAGACTTGGATAGGTAATCAACCGTTCTCGCCGCAGTGCTGTTGATGCCAACGGAAGATACTGCGAGACCGATCGATTCTACGGTGACAGAGCTATCTATGCCGACTTAAGATATCACCGGTTGCCTTCACAGTGCTGTTGATGCCAACGGAAGATGTGTCGGCGGAAAAAGAAAATAAAAATCTCAAGGTGTTGAGAGGGTTTGCGCAGGGCAGTTTTGTGTGTTGAATTGGAGGGGTTTTTCACACTGCACAGCGCCTTGTATTTATAGCAGTGATGTATTTACTAGCCAACCCGTGCAATCCTGGCCCAAAGCAAAACACTCATCCGAGATAATTATCATAGAAGCCTTTGTCATCATCTTGATATCCTGAAATAGTTGGCGACTGCAATTTTGATTGTATTGAGACTAGATACACTAGTCTCCTGATAAGACTCGTTCTTAGAATCGTAGTCAACTTTAACTTCCCAGGCACAACGCTCCATATCTTATCACCCATTCAGCGGATCATCTTCGATTCTACATGTACGAATTGCATGGAAAATGGTCTCTCAATTCCCTACGTACATGCATGAATCCAATCCTTTTATCTCCAAACCCACGTGCACCACTTGGAATGTGTGTAACATCAGGATTACCACTTGGTCAAAATCATCACCAATCTTGTTTATCAAATCCCACTTGCAGCTTTATCCCATTTATTTTGCATAAAAACCGAGATAACTAGTTAAGAGATAAATATTATGATTAAAAATAATAATATTATCTCTTAACAATAATATCTTAACTTTCTTATCCAACGGTTGAGAACCATGCTTACTCAACGGCATCGACCGCTTAAGCCGATGGTGTAAAATCGGGTCCAAACAATCTCCCACAAAGAAAGCAAACTAAAAACGGAAAGAACGAAATGGTTATGAAAAGCTTCACTGTTCAACCACTATCTTTAGTGTAAAGCAAGAGCGGGTGGACATTGGGACCAAGGTGATCCTAGGACCATTCGGAGTTTAGGAAAATATTCATCTGAAGGTCTTCCGAGGACATCTTCAAATGTTTGGTACAGGTCTTTTTATGCCTACCAAGTGTTTAATGTAGTTTCTGCTAAGCAGTGCTCTTCAGATTGTGTCAACAATACTTGACAAATTCTCTCTATATTCTCATCAGATTGCTTTGGTATATGTTTACTTGTTAACATATGCGCAACATGGTCAAACTGACAACAACAAGCCCACTAAGTGGTCGAAACAAAATGATCAATGGATCAACTGAAAATTTTGAGCGTTACTTGCTCTGTTTCTATCTTTAAAAACTTGTTTCAATGGGCCCCCAAAGTTCGAATCATAGATCTCTGCATTGGTTAAAAGGTTGGGCCCCCTAGGTATAATGTGTCATTCTAGACTGGTTTTCTTGGCAACAAAGGCACAATATTCACAATGAAAAGGAACCATGACACTTTGTGAAACACATTAGGTTCCAACTTTGCATTCATCAAGATGTGGCCATATCTCGTCTTCCCATTTCCATCCAACTACTCAACCGGCGCAGATGAAATCGCCAAAATGTTAAAAACTCCGAACTCACGGCTGAAAATTGCCTTGTATCGTACCTTCCGGTGATCGAAAAACAACAAAATTGTAACTTGTAATGAGTAAAAATCTGCCCCTCTCGTCCATTCAAAACAGAGTAACTTAGTTAACTTCGTTCTTCCCTTCCTTTCTGAAAGGTGAAAGTATTGGAAATCCAGCTCAGTAGATTCCGAGGCGACTAGTTCAATATAATACTGCAGCTCTCTATCTGTACCATCCAATATAATACTGCAGCTCTCTATCTGTACCATCCAATCCATAAGCTTATGGGAATCTTTGCTCTCTTTCTCCAAAAAGTTGCTTCTGAAAATAGTTGGCACTTGGCAGCCACTGAATGGCCACATCCCACAACGGGGATGCACATCACATTGTCGTGTGAAAAAATTAAAACGAGCAACAGTTTGTTTAGTGAAAAGAGAAAAAGCCCAAGGATTCATATACTCTGAGATTGCTGGTGACAAAAACTTACAAAGCGGATTGATTACAATTTGCATGGCGTCATGCAGAAGATGAACTTCCCTACAGCGGAATTCGAATCACACACTATGATTGAATTAGAATACTGCTACAATAACATCATGTTCTCCGTTAAGGACCACGTTTATTTGTTTATACACATAAATCTCTTATTAAGAACAATATACTCAAACATTACAAATGATCATCATCATCTTTATTTTTTATTTTTTCACATACTCATGATCATCAAAGATCAAGACTTTATACACCATTTGAACCCGAACCGCAGTGGAAAACCCGAAAATCGACCTTGGGCGAAATGGCCTGAAAGAGCAACCTCGCCGTGTGCTCTTGCTTAACCACTGCGCCATCCTTCTCCACCAAAACCGCACCCACAATCTTCTCATACCCGCCACCACCGCCGACGATGTATGCCACCACCGCGGCCTGAGCGGGGCCCATGCTCGGATTATAGGCGGCGGACTCCATGTACGACCCTTTGTACATTTTCCCATCGGAGTCCAAAATCGCCACACCCGACGGGCACCCGCTGTACGGCGCGTGTGACTTATTCGCGGCCTCTAAAGCCGCGGCTTTTAACTCCGCATTCAGTTTAAAATCGTCGGTTAAATTCTCGGTTTCGCTCAAAAACGACAGACCGTTTTCGAGCTGCTCTAAGAGCAAGGGGACGTCCTGTCCCAGGAGGTCTTCGGGTCCGAACCGGTGGGGGAGTAAGTGTAGGAGCGGGTCGAAACTGTTTATCCCGGAATTGTCGTCGCCGGATTCCACCGAGGTAATTAGGATCTGGATATCCTGGGCTCCGCGGATTTCTTGGATGAACTGGCGGCAATGGCCGCAGGGGGCAGCGGAGACGGCGATGTATTGGAGCTTGGATTCCGATTGGATTGAGAGGTTGGTGACAAGGAACTGCTCGGCGTGGACCGAGTAGTGGAGGGGGAGACCCGGGAACTCGAGGTTGACGCCGATGAAGATCCGACCAGATGACCCGTACCCTACGGCGCCTACATGGAATTTGGAGATGGGCGGGCGGGCGAGGTCCTGGGCGGGCTTGACGAGGGAGGGGAGGAGCTGAAGGACGGTGAGGTTGGACTGCTTGGCCATTGATTCGGCCTCGGAGGCTTCGATTACGAATCTGGGTTGGTCCATTTCTGGGAGAGGGGTAAGCGGGTCGACCCGATTAAGGGGATTGGTGCGTTGGGATCGGAGGGAGAGATCCTTGAAATGTGGATGAAGAGGGAGGGCTAAGGTAATGGGACTTGTTTATATAGAGATTGGAAGGAGACCATGATTTTAGTAAAAGAGTTTTAGAGGACAATTTTTTTATTTTTTTATTTTTTTTTATTTCTATATTTTTAGTCAAGCAGTGTTCGTAAATTAGATGTTAGAAACATGTTGAATTTGTTTGAATGTGCTTTTAAAATGATTAAAGACGTTTTTTTTGAAAATATTTTTGAAAGCAATTCTTAGAAAAATGCTAGTAAATCCTTGATAAGCATTTAAAGTGTTTTCTGAAAGAAAAAAAACACATAACTGGTGCTTCTTGGAGAAAGCACTTAAAGTATTTTTGGAATCCAAAAATATTTTATTTAAAAATACTTTCAGTCATTTTAAGAGTACATCTAAACGAGCATGTTCTCTAATATTAAGTGTTATAATATAATTAGTTGAATTTTTTATTTTTAAATTATAACTAATTGTATTATTATAATTAATTTATAGAACCGTGTTACTTACACGCTAAAAAATCTCTCGTCTTAGAGGTCTTTACAATAAAGACCTTTAGTGAGCGATATACTTAGTTATTTCAAGCACTAAATTATGCATAAAAAAATTAATAAGGAAAGTCGTTAATTATTTTTAAGCTTAAGTAGATGTCTGGATGTTATTTAAGAAAAAAACATTATTAACAAATTAATGCGACGTATTTACCAAAAAAGTTGAAACTTCTATCTTTGGGATAGGATCAAGGGACACATATTTTTACAAATACTTTTACACTCTTTTTATGTCTTTTGATTACATAACATCCAATGGTTCTTATGTATTCATTAAATGACATGAATGCTTATGTGGATTTTAACTAATATTAAAGATAAAATAAAACTGAAAAAACATACATAAAATTTGGAAAATTAAAACTAAAATTAAAAAAAGGAAGAAACCCTAGTTGTACGTAGCCCTCCATCTCCCCCTTTGCTGATGTGGTTTTGCAACTTCATGTCTTGGATTGATACGAAATTTTGATGCCTTCTACAAGGAGTCAAGTTATTATTTTCTTAAATCTTGATTAGGTAAGCAAACCAAAACCCTAAATTCTATATTATTGTTTATATATGTGGGGTGATTAAATTAGGTTTTGCACACTGCTTGAAAATTCTCTACTTGGAAAACCTTGCAATCCTTCAACATTGTATACGCGCACACACAAATATATATATTTTTATGTGTTTTTCGGTTTTATTTTATCTTTAATATTAGTGAAATTCATATAAGCATCTATGTCATTTAATGAATAAATAAGAACCATTTGATGTCATGTAATCAAAAGGTTTAAAAAAAAGTGTAAAAGTATTTGTTCCTTGATCCTATCCCTTTATCTTTTATTTACACTTTTAAACTAAGGATATTTTAAAGAGTCTTTTAATATCGGTCCAAAGTAACTAAGAATTTGACTTATTTTAAAAGTCAAAAGTCATTAAAAAATTTCCCTATTTTAAACTACTTACTCACAGGATATAAATATTTTTGCTCACTACCGATTATAATGTATGTTCACTATAATTATAGTGAAATCCAATGGGTGATGGTGGCGGAGATGGAGTGGAAGGGAGATGTGTGGCGGGGTATTGGGTTAATGTGAGACATCATCATTACAATAAACTCAATGTGGTTCATTATATTACATATAAAAAATAAAAATACCAAAATTATATATATTTTTATAAAATTGTTATTAGCACTTAAAGAAATCATTTAAAACTAAAAACACGTTCGTCTGCAGGGGGAGGGAAGGGAATGGGCTACTGGTTTTGTGCTAATCTTGGTCAAGATGAGATTCTATGTGCTAAAGTTTGGGATGTTTTTATTGGGTTGCAAGTTGTGTGGAATAATGAAATTAAGAAGATTATGGTGAAATCGGATTCTGCAATTGGAGAGCAATTGATTTTAATGCAGAAGTGGATAATCACCCTCTCGGAAGTTTAGTATTGAATTATCGTGCTCTTATGCTCCAAAACTAGTCTTGTGAAATTCGACATATTTACAGTGAAAATAATTTTGTTGCTAATGATCTCATTTGGGTTTGTCATGCAGTTTGAGTTTAGTCTTTTCTTAGCAAGCTCCTCCTTCTTGTTGATTGTTGGTTGCAAATATAACTATTGTCTCGTAATCTCGTGATTTTTTAAGTAATCTTTTAGTTTTTTTTTAGCCTATGCTTTGTTGTCAACAAAAAAAAAATATGTACAAAAACAAGTGCAATTGAATATTTTGAAGTGTCGATAATAGTACTTTTTATTTATATTTATAGAAGATTCCTTCAATATTCTTCATCTTTGAACCATTCCTCATGGAGTAATGTAGCAGTCCAAAATCACACGACACAAATAGGTTGGATGGAAAAATCAAACTCAATGAAAATAACATTGTCCTTGGTTATATATAGGTGGGTCAAAACTCAAAAGTATTATATTACAAACAATATTTAGATGCACGTACCCATCAATGATAATGTAATTACATATATATAAATATAAATACTGCATGACTTAAGTCAGCTTCCTGTATGCTGCATGGGCAGAAGTGAAACGTAACCAAATGAGAGCATCGTAAGCCTTTCCTCTGTCGTATTTTAAACTTTTTATTGTCGTTAGGCAAAGAAAATCTATAGTATTGAATTCATAAGATAAGATAAGATATGGTATATGATTGAAACATATGCTCATATATGAGAAGGCCAGATTTCCATAGGATTTAGGAGATATAAAAGTGGACGACCTCAAGTTAATAAGGCTCTTCGTGTTGGGAGGATTGGGAGGAATGTCTATTGTAGGCAATCTTATCTTTACTTTACAAAGAAGCTGTTTCCACAACTCGAACTCATGATCTTTCAGTCATAAATGAACAACCATTTTATTGCGCTAAGGCTCGTCCTCATGAAATATAAAAGAGGAAAAGAAAACTAGCTAGCCATAGTCCACAATCTAATATCGAAGCCAACATTATTCTGTATATAATATTCTCTTGTGCTTAAATTCTCAATTTGTGTTGTTAGAATGCCAATATAATCAGATACGTACAAACAAAAGTTCCATCATATTTACAATACTTTGGGATATGAGGTAATAATCAACCGATGAATGAGAAAAATTAAAAAGAATTTATCTTAGTTATGGATTTATCTTTGGTAGTCTAACTTATCAAGTAATTTGATTTTTTGAACAATCTTCACAGTTCATTTCCGGAATTACTCAAAAAGAGCATTCTCTTTTTTAAATGGAATCGTAGGGTTTTTTTGTTTTTTTTTTTTTTTGGTGCATGTGTTTTGCAAAAGCCAGCTAGCTAGCTAGCTACTTAAATTGGACGATAATACTTTAGATGAGAACTATTCTCCCACATGCAATCATGCATGTCTACTTGGATCATATGCTTTTCTTTAAACTGATTTAACATTGGATCTTTGAACTTTGTGTCTGAGTTGGTGCAAGCTAGCAAAGCAATTGTTTATCTATATAGTCACAAGTATTATATTTTGTTGTCACTTATTTTGGAACTCTTCCTTGTCCCCAACCTTCCTCCTCCTTTCCTCACCATATTTTGTCTTCTTCCAACCTCTTGTAGATATATTTAAAGTTTTCTGTTCTGAGAGCAACATAAATCGAACAACATATTAAAAAAATAAAAAAATAAAAACACGAAACAAAGTTTATTATTATAATGAATGTAATATTAAGTATAATTTTAACTCTAAACTTATACATAATATCGCTTTATTGGACTGAAACAGTTTGGTGATGAATCTTTTCCATAACGTTGACCATATACGTACAACTTGTTTATACACATAAAACTTTTTCCTTTTAATTTCTTCAACAAGGATAGATAGATACATATTAACCTTTTCAACCGTGACTATTTTGTTTTTAGTTTTATTTTTCCTAGTAAAGCAAATGACTAGGATAGGTTCTTCATAGAGACAACGAAACTTGGAAAATGGGAAAGCATGCAAAGAAAGCAGGAAGGTTTCATATAGTTGAGTCCATATATAAGATTCATCATCTATACATAGAATGTCACAATAATAAAGATACAAAATTGTCTTGAAATACTAATATCGTGACATCCCATGTTCAACGAATGCATAATTTTCTAAGCAGAGAAACTACTACAGGGTAAGAAAATTGAACAAATTAGAACTTATAAGGGGGTGCTAAAAATAATGGTAGTGAGAAACCAAATCTGGAAGTACCAAGTAACTTGAACCTACACCAGATAAAAGATCTGTCACTATAATTCCAATATTTCCACCCTTGACTAGTAACATATATATCTTTGAGCTCCCAAATTCTCTAGAAACCAATTATTGTAGTACCCCTTACACATATTTGGTGCATACACTTTTGACATTTTTTTCTACCTAAAAAGGTATTAGCGGGTGGCTTTGCCACAGCCCCACAGCAGTCCATCTTTTCAGAAAACGAAAGCATACAGTTTGACTTCTAGAAATATAAAAGCTAGCTAGTTATATGCAAACTAATTATTTCACTACTCTGATATGTTACAAAGAGAATCATTTCTATATTTGTATCAACAAACAAAGCTTATTAAGTGACGTGGTCAAATGCATTGGTCTCAGACTCCATCGGTTACCAGTTTTGGCGGGTATATGTCCTTGTTCTTTTTCTTATTTAATTCCTAGTGCTGCTGGCTCAGTTCCCATTTCTTCAAAGGTCAATAACAAGTGGAAAAGTGGAGGGAGCTCCCCGCCGTCTGATCTTGGGCCTTGGAGTCTCGTTTTGGGCCAAATTGATGAACATGTCTGGTGCAGTTGGTGTCTGCAAGGTTGAAGAGTGGCCCTGGATTTCTTTGTAAAGTTTGGGTTTTTATTTGGTATTTTTAGCTGTTTTGTCATATGGTTTCTGGGTTTTCAATTTTTAATTTTGTTATGTTGAATTCTAGTTTATGGATAATTGAGTGATTTTGTGTAGCTAGAAACCTGAAACAGTTAAGTATTGGGATAGTGAAAATCACAGAATAACTTTTTTGCAACGGGATGTCATAGTTTTTCGAAGCCAATCATCCGCTGTTATGTGAGAAAGTTCAAACACATAAAAGTGAGTAATTGGCCTAGAATAGCTTCGTTCTCTGGAGAAGTCCCCATTCCACAAAACAATAGAGCCATTTGATTGTTGCTGGGCCTCCTTCGTATATAACTATTCTTAATTCTTAAATTTAACTTATTGCTTGATGTTGTGAGTTTTTTAATTGCCTAATCTAATATAGTGTGTCAAATTAAAGATAGTGAAGAATGTGGAATGCCCGCAGCAATTTCCCTTCAAGCCTCAGGATTTCCAGCGCTTTGATGAGAAAGAAAACCGCCAAGTTGTGGTTTATGCCTTTAGGTGCTCTTGAACCTTCAGTTCAGCCTATGTTTATGTTAAATTTATTGAGTTCTGAAAACTAGAAGTTAATTTTGATCAGGTCATCGGATTCGGTGTTTTATGAGGCTCCACGCTTTGTGACACATATTGATGATCCCGCCATTGCGGCACTGACCAAGTACTACTCAAAGGTGTTTTCTCCTAGCAACACTGCGGGAGTAAGCTTGCTGGACGTGTGTAGCAGTTGAGTGCCTCTTTAAGTTTAGTGTTAAGCTTTGAACGGTTTCTAAGTTTAAAGAATCTTAATCCTGTTTTCGGTATCTAGGTCAGTCACTTTCCACCGGGATACAAGCAGGAGCGAATAATCGGAATGGGCATGAATGAAGAAGAGCTCAAGCACAACCCGGTACTTCTTTCTCAATTCTTTAATGTAGAAATATATTGACGCTGCACGGATGATCACTTGCTCGTTTTAGATTCTAAAACATGTTGAGACAAACTGTTTCTCTTGCAGTTTCAATTGTATCAGTCCTTGATTGGTTATCTTTCTTACGTTATCGTTTTGGCTCAATGACTATACCCTAATTGATCTAACTTTGTAGGTCTTGACAACATATGCTGTGCAAGACTTGAACGTGAGCACAATCTTCCGTTTGAAGACAATTCCTTTCATATCATTACTAACGTGGTATGTGTATCTCTTTCCGTCTCTTGCTACGTTATCATCTTCTGATATAATCCCGGTGATTGGCAGTATACTTTTGGAGCACAAAATCACTGGTTATCTTTAACGGCATATCCATATGAATTCATCGATCTGCACTAGGGGTTTAATTGGCAAACTATATTCTTTCACTCGATCTCAGTAAATGACTCGAGGCAACCATTCTTTTCAGTTCCCGATCACTTGATGTGAAAGATTTAATCTTTTATCTGCTCTCAGAGTTTAAGAAATTTCTTATTGCAGGTTAGTGTCGATTATGTAACAAAGCCTCTTGACGTTTTCAAGGAAATGTGCCGGATTCTTAAATCTTTCAGGTCTCCCCTCAACGAATTTAACTTAGCGAAAATATCTGCAAACAGCTTTTCCAACCGTTGTTCCTGGACTAAACCAATCTCGATATGGACATCAACCAGTGATGCTGATCATGCTTTGCTTGCGGGGCATATTTCCACTACGCTGGAGGATTTGAACCGCCTCAGGGAGCTCGTCTATTATTTTGTTCCAGTAACATAAGTAGCATCTGCTCTCTCCTAATTTTCTTTCGGATACCATGTCTACTTATGACCTATAAAGCACAGATCATTAGCTCAGCTTCACCTATGACATTTCAATTCTCTGATAATCCTGTTTCCTTCTTTTTGCACATTCGATTTTGCTTGAACAATATGATGTCTTCGTTGGAAGCGGCCTCAGCATCGAGCATGTTTTCAAGCAGAATTTATGTCAATGGCGTAAAACCGAACACATGGTGTTTTAGGATTTATACAACCGACATCACTTAATGTGATAAGGCTTTGTTGTCATTGTTGTTGTAGTTCCAAATTCGTAGCCAGTGAGTCATCCTGACAAGTTTGCTCTTGTATTATTTTCACTCCAATGTGCATGCGGACCAACTGAAGTGATTGCATTTTTTTTTAAATGTATTCTCTTTACCAGGTGTCCGGCCTTCGTTAAAAGACATACGTTTCGAGAAATCTCATTTTTATTCAATTTTGTCCAACTTTGGTCCTATTTATTAACATGGTTGATTATTTAGGGTCTATAGACGCTCTTTAGAGCTTCCATTTTAGGTTTAGTTACTCCGCCCAAAGTTTGATACTTCAAACGTGAATTCATAGCGATTAACCACCAAGATTAGAATTCCTTAGCTTTATATTAATCACAACCGAAGATAATCAAACTTCTCAATAAATGAAAGCAGAGCTCAAAAATGTAACTTTGGGACAATTTTTTACAGCTGTAAGCCTGTAAATATTGATCGCCTTGTTCCTTGCAAAGTTGGTCTCCCTAGTCGGCAAAGTCGGTGCATTTTTTAAGATGGTAAAGCATTTAAATAGAGTGCGCGCGTGAGGGTAGCTGCAAAAGCTGCCAAATTGGCAAAAACATATTCAAAAGAAATAGATCTGTATCCAAGAAGCTGCAAGAACCACTGAAACAGAAGCATCCTATACCATTAAAAGAAAAACAAGAAAAAAAAAAAGCTGATAATTTGAGATTCTATTCTCATATTTTCGAATGTCGCTTCGATGCTGTCGGTGTTTTAGCGATTAGATTTAATATTCACACTTGTTGAGATCTTTAATTTTCAATTTAATTCATTCATTTTTTTGTATAATTCAATGCATCGTAGTAAAATACCATTCTAACAACAAAGGTCCTCGCTTTGCGAGAATTGGAGGGAAACGTTTATTGCATGCAATCTTATTATTGTTTTGCAAATAGGTTATTTTTACGACTCGAACCTATGACCTTTCAGTCATAAAGGAGCAACTTGTCTGTTACATGAACCTATGACCTTTCAGTCATAAAGGAGCAACTTGTCTGTTACATCGACGCTTACCCTCGTAATTCAATGCTATGTAGTATTGAAAAAAAAAAAATCTCATTTTCTCATATTTGAGGTTTTCTCTCTCATCAACTGTCATATATTTGATTTGAACTTTGAACTTCCTCTAATATAATGGAACTGAGTGTCGCTAAACCAAATGATCGTGTGCGTATTTGAAAACTCAGTTTCCTACTAGAGTTTCACTGCCTGTCAATCATCTATCCATCCATAAAGTCCAGATAGAAAAAGAACATACGAATATGTACACTGACTACACTAGTCACAAACAAAGACTCGTCGAAAGTCATCAAAAGATAAGAAATTGAAAACAAACAGAAGGTTTGTTGTGTTTGGAAACTGGTTAAGCCCTACCCTGCTTGTTCCGGCGGAAGAGTTCCTCCGTTTGGGCGTTCTTGAAGGCGCTACAGGCGACGAGATAGACGCAGATGAGGATCACCACAGCCACAATGAGGATGACATTGACCCTCCTCCATTCTTTCCTCAGGTTTCCCAAAAGTCCAGCCCTGCAGGAATTGCAGTTGTAGCACAAGAGGTTCTGGTCATTGTTCCATATCAAGCAGTCCGGGTCAGCTCCTGGGTTCACTGGGTTTATCCACAGTGTTGGATTCACATAGTTGTATCCACACATTGTTGGAGGTTCACAACATCCTGACTGTAAAACCAACAACAAAAAATTAGCATAGTCCCGCAACAATATTTAATATTGGTGAGAAACACTTGAAAATCAAACTAATGTATCCACACATTGTTGGAGGTTTACGATATCCTGACTGTATATCCAACAACCATAGTCTCTCAACAATTGATAATATCAGTAAGAAACACTGAAGAAACCAAACTACAGTAAAAAATACCCTTGTCATCGGGAGTGCAATGCCAGTTGGGTTCAAGGGTCAGTTTAAAACGGGGTCTAAGTGTTTTTAGTACAAAATAGTATAGGGGCGTATTTGTGAAGAACCCTAGAAACAAAAACAGCACCAAATTTTGTCAATATGTGAGTTTAATACGCTGGCAACCACAAGATGTTCCTTCTAATCTTCTCCAATGATTCCATCAATAGAAAGTTACAAAATGTGTCCCTGATTATGCTATTTTGTTTACTTTAATTAAGTCTACCATCCAAGATTTCTTATAATAATTCACAGAAAGAAGCTTTCATGGTGAGTGGATCCCAGCTAATTCATGGACCATATTGAAAGGTTGATATGGGGGCAATGTAGTGGGAGGTGGATTGTCTGCCCTCCCATTTTCATACTCGTCTCATCCCCTGTTTGTGTGATAAGGTTAAGTCACGTCAACATTTTATATTGATTTTTTTATAAAAGTAATAAAACAAAAAGTAATAGGAATATAAAATGTTGACGTGGCTTAACCGTGACCACACAAAACAGGAGGGGATGGAAAAAGTATTGAGATGGAAGGGCAGACAATCCACCTCCAATGTAGTGTGGGCTAAAGTTATAGACAAAATTGATGGGTCCTACTTTTGGAAATAATTTTACTCACTACCTTTAGTGATGCTTATTACTTTATTTATTATCGTTAGATAAGTTTAATTTTGAGATTTGTGTTTCAAGATATGTGTAATATACATATATATATATATACACATATATATATATATATATTTAGGGAAAAAAATGCACTCATATAAATTTCAGGAAATCTCTGGCTTTTAAACTTCTAGTGATCTTGTTCTGTCATGTTCTAGTAGCTTTAGATTGTGACATTTGGGAAAGTATAGGATTAAGGAACTAAAGAACAGTTTGGAATGCATCTTTAGATAATGTCATTTTTTATGCTAAAACAAAAACCAATTAGTGGCATTTGGGCTTGTTTGAGACAGCATTCATAAGAAGTACTTTTACTCATAAACACTTATGATATAAGTATTTTTATTATAACTAGCAAATCTTTTACTAAAAATAAATTCTTCCTGAAAATCTCTAGTAGGTGCTTCCTAAAACACATGACAAATTCTCTATAATGCACTTCTACGACCCTAAAAAGCGCTTTTAAGTTTTTTAGTTCAACATAGTCATAAATGCTTTTGATTGCTAGAAAATACATTTAGGGTAATGCTAAGGAGTCCAAATTTTTAAACCAAATGATGTAGATGTTGATAATTGAATTATTACTTAAGTGTTTATTAACGTGTTTATTCTTTTTATTGGTGACACATCATTTAGTTTTCAAATTTGATTTAAAATTTGGTCTCCCTAATATTTTCCGCACTTTTAACTCCTAAACATGTATAACTGGTTCTTTAATTGTCATTAATGACTTGTATTTCAAGGATTTGGATACGGACCATTGATCAATAATCGTGTGGTGATAATTTTTTTCTTTTTTATATTTTTCACGTAAAACAAGATTATTTTACTTTTAAAAATATAAAAAGTATTTAATTTTGACCGCACGACTTTTGATTAACGGGCTGTGTGCGTTGATCCTCATCTCCAGGGAGAGGATCCGGCGAAGATCCAATTCTGTATTTCAAGCTAATCTTTCCAATTCCGTATTTCAAGCTATTCAACCAAAAGATTAAGTAAAAAATGCCATCTTTCTGAAAAAAATGAACCAAAAAAGGAGAATCTTTTAAGAAACTGTGAGATAGAAACTAGCCTGAAGGGGAGAGATGTGAGCAAAGAGGAACTGATCAGCTGACATGTACTGTTGTGTAAGCTTAGGGCAAGTATCAGACTCAGCCAAACAAGTCCTTATTTTCTGCCAAGTCGAAGAGTCAGTAACATAGTCCCTCAGCCACTTGGAAAACCCTTCAAGCCGGTACTCCCTGTAAGCCCTGCCGGGCACGGTGTAGCTGCCGTCCGGCCTCGTGACGGTGAAGGCGAAGATGAGCAGGACAAGGAGCAGGATTATGAGGGCCGCCATGCAGAAAAGGTAGAGAGCCAAAAGACCCTGTTTGTTGAAATAGGCGCCAATGAAGCCGGCGAGGCAGACGAGGAGCATGAGGGCGCCGAGGATGAATACCGGCCATCGGAACGAGCGGATGCACTCGTTGTCCGGCTTGGAGGCCAGCCAGATGCCGGAAGACATTATTGGGATGGCGCAGAGGAGGGCTATGAAGTTAAGAGTTGCGGTTATCCTGTTGCTCACTCCCATGGTGCGGGACAGGACTACTCTGGAGGAGGAAGAGAAAGGGTGACCGTGGGGGAGGGGATTGGATTGGATTGTGGGATGGGATAGTAGGTGGAAAAGGGTTTTGTGTTGGTTTCTTTACTTCTTGTTCTGTTTTTGGTGTGAATTGTGTTGGTTCGGATTGGGTTTTATATGCTTTGGGATTTGGAGGGTTTGTGTTGGGGACTTATTTTTCTGTGTGCAATGGGAGGAGTATAAGTAAGTAGGGTTGTGATCTTGGTTAAGCTTTACACCTAAAGGAGTTTTATTTCTGGCTTAGAGAAAGAGGAATTACAAAACAAAATCACTACCACAACTCGACTCAAAAAGGGGATACCAAAGTGATCGACTTACGAGAGAGACATATGAAATAGAGATGCTAAGATGATAATGTTTGAAATGAATCATGCGTCACCATATGAAAAGAAAAGAAAAATGCGTTGCAATGCATGATATGTCTGTTGGTCTCTGTTCAGGTAAGAAATATACGCACTCTGAACACATAATCCTCCTACATGAATGAGATGACTATGTTACCTCAACCTATAATGGGTTGTCTCAACCTTTTTCCTTTTAAGAATAGTGCCAAATTGAGCAGCGAGTCAAAATGAAGCATGTTGTGCAAATTCACAACTAAAAATAAATGTTTAATTAGAATTATTGCAACATAGTTGGCAAATTAGAAAATTGAATGCCCCTTCGTTGAAGTTGATCATCTGTTGGGAGCTTATTGAAAAAAAATCCTCCAAACTAGAATATAGTGGCAAAGTATAATAAAACGACACCAAATAATGTAAGCCAAACTTTTAACAGGAAATCGACGACGAACGATTCAATAGCCATCAGAAAACAAAAAAAACCTTCAAATGCAAGCTTCCCAAACTAATATGTCATTTTCCTCATCCTTTCTAGAAGACATCTTTAAAATCTCTTTGGCTAACTTTGGAGAAGTAGAAGAAAAAAAATAAATGGAACAACTCATTTTCCTATTCGAGTAATGTCTAAGACCTTAATGTGAGATAGAGAAGGAGCAAGCGCAGTAGCACCAATGACATTCACAATACGCGTATCCAACCACTTATCAATCGAAGAGAAGTATTAGAACCATTCCGAATCACCCCTAAAGCAAAATATAAATAATGGATTTAATACCATGCCATATAGAAGATAGAGTAGAAATGACCATGTAACTGAAATTGCTCTCGAAAATAAACGCTCTAGGATGACATTGGTATTTAGAAAACAAAGATCACGTAATAGGTCATCTCAATCTCCAATGTTAATTGTTTCGCTATCCAAACTTTAAACGTATCGTTTATTAGTTTTTAAACTTATGTTTCAAGTAATCAAGAAATAAAAAGAGAAACATTATTCTCAGTATAAACTCGCTTTAGGTAATTATTCATGAAAATAACTTGAAGTTTGCTTGATGATGAAATAATTAATAAATTTGATTAAATGAGTAGGACGACTTATCATGAACTTGAATACATCTTTCGCCGTGATACGTATCCATCTAAGAATTTCTAAAGTGTCCAACTTTACTCCATGCCGTTGAAATTACTTGAGAAAAGTGAACCACGATTCTCGGCTATCTGCAAAGCAAAAGCGCATTTAGCGCGATTTCAAACACGCCCCAACCGCACTCAATTTAAGACGACAGAGCTCCCGGGCACGGAAAAGAGAGAGGATCCTAGTCCGATTTTTTTTTTGTGAATTTTGAGATTTTTTAATTATATTTGTTCATCTTATCTTTTACGATCAAATTTCGTCAGATAGTGTTTATACTTAATTTAAAATAAAAAATTATAATAATTTATACCCACACAATGTACGATGAACAGATATAATTTTGAGAATTTATGTAGTCCTCACACAAAAAAACCGTCAAAGTCCTCACTCCACGGTAAATACAACATGCTCGTGACCTAGGCTCAAGCCTCCACGTTGCATATATTTGATTGGTCCTTGGAAATATCACATCCCAACCAAAGCTATTTTGAGGAGAAAAATTTTCAGCGTATTCGACACATGAGATGATACACTTCATGTCAGTGAAGAGAAATTTTATTTTCAAGTGTCCCTTCACTTGCATAATGTCATGTGACGTATCACTTCCGTGTCTGAGCACACTAAAAATCTCTCCATTTTGAGGAATAATGCATAAGTCCTCCTAAGATCACTCGACACTAAGCGGATATATTTGGCGTTCTTGCTAATAATATAATTTTATGCAAGAAATTAAACAAGTTATTTTATGATTAGTATGGAATGTTATGATGTTTGTGTATCAGTGTCATGTTAGTCATTTTAATCCATGCAGTTGTGATCAGAATTTTCATGGTACAAAAAATAAATCAATAGAGATTATTTAGTTATCTATATTATGATTAAGTAATTAGTAGTTTCAAATAATTGTTGATGTGTTTAGTATAGAAATATGAGTGAACGGTCTGAAATTTAACTATTTATTATAAAAATGATGTAGAATATGATATTAGACTCTGTAAATTCGTTAATTAGACAAGAAAGTGCAAGTTTCAAGCACTAAGGAGAGAAACTCAATACTAGAGCAGCTCTAACATGAATCGAATTGATGTGAATTTAAGTGGAAATCATACAAAAAATCTTATGTTTTTATAAGAATTGTTACACATGACGTGTCCAGGTGTCGGTATCCAAATTATTCTAGCCTCAAATTATTGTTCTAATTAGACCGTGTTTGGCAACAAGTACAAACTAAATCCTCATACAGCAATCATCTGTTTGGTAAAACGACCATTTGAGTTTCCCGCGTCTTATTAAACTTTCAAAACCCCTTTGATTCCTAAAACCCCCAAAACCCAACAGATAGTTGCAGAGCCGGAGCGGGCGAAATGGAGCAATGGGTCCCACTCTTCGACATCTTCTTGACCTCCCCGACTCCCGAATCCGAAGCTTCTGCGTGGCTGAACCAATCTTTCAGCGCCTCATCGTCATCGGCGACCCCAATCACCACCGGCTCCTTCCTCTCGTTGCTGATGAAACCTCTGGACTCGATCGTCGCCGACGATTCTCTTCCCTCGTCTTCGGCTTGGCCTCCAAGCACAGATAGGTGAAGGGTCGAAACCCAATTTTTATTTTTCGATAACTTTTGATGTGGTTTGGCGACTGATTCTGAGGTTTGGTGAACAGGGTGATGTTTATACAGACTCTGCCGAACATGGTTCAGTCGCGGATTCTTTCGTTTCTGGGTTTGGAGCGTCAGAGGTTTTGCGGTCGGGACTTGGCGAGGCTGGCGAGGACTGTGTTGGATGGAAGTCAGCAGCTTGATTTTTGGGTTCAGAGGGCTGCACGCAATCTGCTCGATGGAATGTCCGATTCAAGTTATGAGTGGATTAGTGGCTTGAGTTTGGAATTCGAGGAGGATGAATTTGAATCCTTGCCGGGTTGTCTTAAGGATTCCGGGGCTTTTGGTGAGTTGGTTCTACCTTGGCTTCCTGTATCGCCTGAGGAATTGAATTCGAGGACAGTAACTGGTAATTTTGAAAACAATGATGGGTCGTCGAGTCAAGTTGAAGAGGATGAAGATGTGGATATGAATGATGTTTTGGAGGAAATGAATATTGATGATCCAATTAGTGTTCATCTTGAGCCTGAAATTCAAAAGATGGCAGTTAGTTTGAAAGCACAGGTTGCAGATTTTCAATCAACTTCTAAAACTGTAGGCTTAGCGAATGAAATTCGCAAACTTTGCTTAGACAAAAGAGGAGATTCTTTGACGATTTTGGGTCTGATTGAACCATGGTTAGCTGATGACGAGACTGCTTCAATTCTACTTTCTCATCTAACAAGCGGAAGTGAAGAAGAGCTTGCTTGGGCAAGCCAGGTTCTGTGCTCGGTCATCCTTCCCAAATTGTTGGTACTCGAGGAACCTGCTTCTCGAGTGCTAGTGACTGCAACAGTAGATTACTGCAAACTCCATCAAAGGGCCTGTGAATATACACTCTTATTTCCACTGATTCTTCGACAGGATGGCATCAATAATCCCATATGTGATGTGATCGCGAGGATCATCAAGGAAAGTTTGCACCCGGCTCATGCTTCTTCTTTCTGTCAGAAGCTCCTGTGCGGAGAAAAAGATGAGAGGAGAGTCATCTGTCTCCCTTGCCACCGATATCTGATAACCGATAAAATGGTATGGACAGAATCATTGTTTACCCTGCTCGAAAGCATTTTGAATCATAATGTTCATTTAACACAGAGTTCAGTTGATCATATTGTTTACCAGGCTCAGCAATTGGCCGAAATATTTTCGAATTCTCTGAAATTTGGGAACTTTTTGTTATGCTTAGTCAACAAATGTTCTCCGTTCTTGAAGCCTCACAAGCTTACATTGACTGAAGTAGTCGAGCAAAACAAAACCTTTTTAGCCAGATCAATATTAGGAAAATTGGCTGGATTGTAGCTTTTGTTAATTGTAAATCTTTGTCTGTGCTTTTTGCTGTGAGCCTCTGTCAGTCTCGGCGAATGTACATTTTGAACATCCTTCAGATCTTATTTCAAACCTGTTTTTGATTAATTAGCTAAGAGAGAGCCTTTTTAATTATTGGTCTTCATTCACTGAAGTTATCTAAGCTGCTCGTTTAAGATTTTTAATTAATGGGATCATATTATCAACCAAAAAAGCTTCATTCGGCCATCTGTTCGAGCATTTGGTAGACACTTGCCAATTTTTGCCAACATATGTCTACAACTATTATTATTTATAGAGGCTTGTTGAGGATTGATGCAAGATGTTGTGAAGTAATGTTGAACATTGGCAAGGCTTGTCAACTAAGGTATTTCATCGAGTACATGGTGCGCACAATAGAGTCACACACAAGAATCGAGAAAATGAAGACATATATGGCATAAGAAAATAAAAGAAATAGGAGGAGGAGGTTGTAATTTAGTTTGCTTTCTCTATTTATAAAGACCAAATTCAACACAAATAGATATATGGGGGGTTTTTGAAGATGTTAGGGTAAGGGCTACCAATAACCCCACATTGACTCTACCAATGTTTAGAAAACATTGACACATTATAAAAAGTTAGTTAAGCTTAGAGCAATTTAAAATTTCTAGTGGTAAATTGAAATAAATCTGCAAGTTCAAGAGGCATTGCTAAAGCACATGCGAGACCATAGTGACGAAAAGTAATAATACTTAAGCACCTTGTTGCAGATTCGATCTTCCTCCCTTCTAACATTTAACAATTTAACCCATTAAACTATCATTTATAAAAAAAAAAAGGCACTGCTAAAGCTTCCCGATTTATTTATTAAGAAAATCTGTAATCATCTATACAAGGTTCTATAATTTGAATTAATTGTCAATTAATTGATTAATTATCCTCCTCATTAATCATTCTTGACATTTGCTTACCATCTAATTTTATACTCCGCAAAATATAAGAAAGTTTCCCGCTGCCGCGGACGGGCCAAAGCGCGCACGAATAACGCCATCCTGCGACCGTACTCTAACCACTTGACCGTTGGGAGCTGCATTGCTCCTCAGCTCCGCCGCCGCACCCAATTCCTTCCCCACAGCTGCCGCCTTCCGAGGGGCGCGGAATGCACCGTTTAACGATCCACTGGCAGATGCATACCTATATTGCATTTCCACGCGCGTTGGAGGTGCACTCACGCGCGTACGTCTGCGCGTAGGATTTAGTTACCTTCTCCTCTCTCAACGCACATTCGACACCTGAGAGAGATTTCCACACTGCGCACCTTTGCTTTGGAGGACAGTTTCGTACTTTTAGCATCACCTCCTCCATCTCCAAAAACTCAAATGAAACTTTTTCCCTCTCACAGCAAACCGAATACGACGGTCGCAATTGCTAACTTGCGCCGACCGCCGGGGTCACTCTACGCGCACTCAGGACCGCGGCCTCTCCAATGAGGCTACGATCGCCTACGGTTCTCGGGCTGTTTTTTCTTCTCCTGTCTTTTCGCTACTGTTCCCACCGAGTCCGCCGAGTCGACTCAGTCGAACTCGGTGGCCGTGGCCGATGCGAAGACCAATGCCGGGTCGAAGAACTGGTCTCGCCTTGGGGAAGAGGACAGCTTCGTCGACATGATTGATCGAGCTCTGGAACGGGAGTTCTCCGAGAACGAGCAGACCCAAGGTTCTTTCAGTTCCCAAGCTTTTCATTTCCTCGTTTTGGTATTTTTTTAAACGGCTCTCAAGTTTCAGTTCCTCGTTTTTGCATGCATTGTTAATACCGTCTGTTTGGTAGTATGAAAAATGTAAAATTTAATTTAATTCGGATGGGAAATTTGGAGCAATTAATGGCAGTTGATATTAATTTGGTGTAAATTGGTGTGTCTTGTTTTGCAGCAGAGGATGCCAGCGGCTGTAATAATAGCGTTGCCGAACAGCAGGTAGGCATTCACTCACATGCTCTGACATTTTCGGTTTCAAAGTTGTGTGTGGTGTTTAGATGATCGAGCTCGCGGGTAGAACTTGCCCCTAAAAACCGGCATTGCTAAAAACCGGCTTGTAATTTGATGTAATTGATCAGTACTGTACAACCAGAAGCTGATTTATGAACGTTTGAAACCGGCATTGCTAAAACCGGCTTGTGATAATCGCTTTAAAGTTAATACCTTTGACAAGCTTTAGAGTGAGCTAACGAAAAAGGAAGATGCTTTAGATTGATCGACGAAAGAAATGTGTATGCTGGATGTTATGTTTATAGTCTTATCACTCCAAAATTTCTCGTATTGAAATATTGTAAAATTGTCTTGCATAATCGTTGGCCCGAGATTGAGAGCTGTAACTGTTTGTCCATTAGGCAGTTCTGGAAACCGTTGCAAGAGTCAAGTCCAAGAAAAATGACAGCAAGGAGGAGAAGTATTACTTCTATCTTGTGATTGGAGATCAAATATGTAAACTTCAGTTTGTGGAAGTTGTAATTGGATATAGGAATACTTGAAGTGAGTTTGCTGACATCTTTGTGAGCCTTATTTTAGGTCATTTCAGTTTCATGATGTTTTCCATAATGAGAATGGAGAAGAAGATATGCCTACATTAATAGATCGAAAGGTATTTCTTTATCCGTCGTTGGAAAATTTTGTTTAGTTCACGTTGCATTTATCTATTGTAACGTAGATAGGTAACAGATATAGATTTTAGAATGGATAAAAGTGCATTATTGTAATGTTCTTAACAATTGGTGATGATGCTCGCATACTGCTGCATTGGAAAATATATACATTGTCTTGCGGTTGAAGTTGATACTTTTTGGTATGCTCAAATTTCTTTTATCAGGACAATATCTTTATTATGTCCAATCGCAAGTCAAAATATCCTGTGCTGCAATTGGACTTGAGATTAGCTAACTTTTTTATTATTATTACCCTTTCATTTATGAGTGACTGAAAATTTTGGCTGACATAGCCTCTTCATATGTTCAGATTGATTTCAGACCTGGTAGTTGTCATTGTTTCTGCAACTTGTGGTGGAATTGCCTTTGCCTGTGCTGGACAACCAGTCTGTCCTCTATCGTAGCTATTTGCATTCTTTTATAATAAGTTTCTATTTGAAGACTTGTTTTTCTTTAAGATCCTCGTATTCTCGAAAAAGTGACCACTCACCATCTTATGTACAGGTTATTACTGGATATTTGCTAGCAGGATCTGTCATTGGACCTGGAGGCTTGAGTTTTGTCAGTGAAATGGTGCAAGTATGTTGTCATATGATATTTAAAGTATCTTCTATGCATTACTTCTATTTCTTTATTAAAATACATGCATGTAGGTTGAGACAGTGGCTCAATTTGGGGTGATCTTTCTTCTTTTTGCGTTGGGTTTGGAGTTCTCAGCTGTTAAGGTAGGCATGTAAATTGAATGTTGCAGTATCCCTCCGGATTTTGTTGGTCTATTAATTTAGGCCATGATAATACTCTCTTCTTTTCAAGTTTGCAGCTTCAGGTTGTTCGAACAGTGGCTGTTCTGGGAGGTCTACTGCAAATTTTCCTATTAATGTGCTTGTGTGGAATAACAGCCTCGGTATGTTTACATTTTACTCAACTTTTTTTTCTACTTATTTAATGTGAAAAAAGTATCTAGACTGTGTTATCCAATGACAGCATATTATGATTGTTCCTACTTTCTTTCTTTCCACATAAAGCTGTGTCTTCAACGGATTTCTAATGGGAAAGCTGCATGCTATTTCCAGTTATGCGGTGGGAGGCCTTCAGAAGGGGTCTCTGTTGGTGCATTTCCTTCTATGTCTTCGACAGCAGTGGTGACTCTCTTTTCCCTGATATCTCTATATTCTCTCATCCCCTACTTACGTTTTTATTTGGGGAAAATATATGGATTCATGACCTTTTTAATTTGGTAATTCTTGCAAATGTGTTGTGGTTGTCTTCAGCTCATGTTATTCTGAAATTAGTACTTCACAATTGCATACACAGTATGCATAGAATTTATTTGTTCTCATTCTATAGGAATCTTTATATGTAATTTTTATGGAATAGTTGATAGCCTAAGGGGTGATACTGGAAAACAAGCTTGCCTACCTCTCCTTTAGTCCTATCTCATTTGTTTTTCTGTATACTTGAATCTTGGTCTTCCTGTACCAACCTCTTAGTTTTTGTATTATTTCATCCCTTTTTTTTGGTCTGCAGGTTTTGAAATTCTTGATGGAAAGAAATAGTATCAGTACCCTTCATGGTCAAGTTGTGGTCGGCTCTCTTGTACTGCAGGTATGTGATATAATTTCTCACTTTGCAGAATCTATCACTGCTAGGTTTTGCTACTTAGCAATTAGTATTTAAACAATTAAGTGAAATTCAGGCTTATGATTTCACCTTGTGTGACCTACTAGGACTGTGCTGTTGGTTTGCTATTTGCTCTGCTTCCAGTTCTGGGTGGGGCTTCCGGAATTCTTCAAGGAGTAATATCCATGACTAAATCGTAAGCAACTGTTATGCAAAGTCATCCTATCATATGAGTGCATGCAAATGTTTAGTTTATGGCTTTCACCTAAAGGATACGCAACTGGACACATGTTATCAGCACCACAGAAGGGGGAAAAGGAGAGTGGATGCAACCAGTCTTAAAAGGCTGGTTGCTGGCCTGTTATAGCATTTTATTTACTTATCAAATAAAATAGTCATAAGTGATTGTTAAACTAATTAATACAAGTGTGGTTGGGTTGGTTGTGAGCAAGGAATTTATACACACTTCTGTAGTTCCCATTACTCAGCCGTGGAAAGTTAGAAACAGCATAGTTAATCTCTTGTTCACAGGAAAATGTGAACTGGATTTTACTTTCGAGTTTCTTTTACTGCCTCGTGTCTCTTTTTACATACCAGTTCATTATCACAGGCTGGTGATTTTGATTATGTTTTTGGCCACCTTGTCCATATTAGCACGTACTTGTGTACCATTGTTCCTGAAGCTTATGATAAGCCTATCTTCTCAGGTATTGATATATCTTCAATTGAATGCACTCTGATGCTTTAATTTTAGAGAGTGTTTTTGCTGAACAATTTCTGTTTGTCTCATTTCCTATCTTTTACATCTTCCGTTTTATAGGACAGACTCATTCAAGTAAATATACATAAGTAAGAGAACGTAAGGGGATTGGGGTTACTATCTTTGTTAGTTGATACCTAACCCCATAAACGTCTTCCCCCGGGGGTCTGCAGTGCATGCTTTCATGCTTACACACGTCTATCTAATGACTGCCTGGAAGGATGGATATATAATATGCATTTTTCTTTGTCATTCCAGTGTAGTGATAAGCTGAGTATTTAAGCCTTGAACTGGGTTCCTTTGCGGCTGGAGTGATGATATCAACAACTGATCTTGGTCAGCATGCGCTGGAGCAAGTAAGATATTTTTTTATTCATTATGTACGGATAGCTGATACAGGCTTTACAAATTGTTCCCCTTGCATGCTTCATGATTGATAATTCTAGGAAATGTCCTACATAAGATCTCTACTATTATAGTAAACAATTTAACCGTGCTTGAGTTCTAAAATAATAGGATGTGAGGTCCATTTATCATGTTTTGGTACATAATGTTGAATTTTTATCGTCAGTTTGTCATAATATTTCAATTCAATATTCTAATTTTACATTTCTGCTCTTGTTTGCGGTCCCTATCTTTCAGGTTGAACCCATTCGCAATTTCTTTGCTGCTCCTTTTCTCGCCAGCATTGGGATGTTAATACATGTTCATTTCCTTTGGAATCATGTTGATATTTTATTAGCAGCCGTTATATTGGTAATCATTGTAAAAACTGTAGTTGTTGGTAGCGTGGTCAAGGGATTTTGATACAATAACAAGACTTCCCTTCTTGTAAGATTTCAACAGACTGTTAACACAGCTTTATAGTTATTTCGTGCATTTTATTGACGGCGGGGCCTTAGTTTATCCCATATGCGTAGGTTGGGATGTCTCTTGCGCAAATCGGAGAATTTGCTTTTGTTCTTCTAAGTCGTGCCTCTAATCTTCATCTAGTTGAGGTGAGTGCTTTACCTATAAATTTCATTCCTAAGAAATTTTATAAAAGTTAACTTCCTTATAGACACCACTTAATCTCGGGATTTAACTTAAGCTTAGCGTAAAGGTGAAATTGGAACTGAAGGAAGGTTATCACTATTGCAGGGTAAATTATTACTGGTTCTAGGCACAACAGCTCTTAGTCTGGTATGTGAGACGTCTCAAATGTTAATTGCATCTCAGTTCGAGATGCATGGCCTGTTCAAATGAATATTTATTTTTGTAATCTAATGGTGCAGGTCACTACGCCATTGCTTTTCAATATAATTCCTGCTGTTGTCCATCTTGGGGTGTTGCTGCGGTGGTTCTCCCCTGATAGCTCGAGCGAGGTAATCATCTGCCCTTGAATATTTACTTGATAAATTTCACCATGCAAATATCTGTCCACTTTACATTTCTTCCGCACGAAGGAAGTGTAAATTGAATATGATTTTCTCCTCCCAGAATGGATTTAAAGGAGATGGCTTTCGCTCAGACAGCGCTAAGCGTCTTGCTATGATGCTCCACATATCTCATGATTTATGATATTAAACGAACAATGAACCAGAAAATGCAATTTACAGCCTTCACCTGGTGGGGTTAGTATTGAAGGGTGCAAAGGGGGTCGACTGACTGAAAAGTTTCTAAACTGTAAAGCTCCTCAATTGAAACTTTCCATGCATCATATGATATAGCCAGAGTGAATCGTAATGCCAATTGAGACCGGGAAAATGAGAGCACGCCCGATGGCCAGCGCGAGAAAATTCTATTCTTTGTGAAATAGTGTTCATTTTGTAATTTAAATCGATTCCTCCCCCCTTCTCCGTTGAGGTTGATAATTTTTGGTTTTGGTTTTGGTTTTGTTTTGCCATTTTTCTTGTATATTTTTCTTCCCTAGTTTAGTATCAGTGATGTTCCCAAACTCAAATGTATCATGGATTTGTTCTTATAATGATACCACAGTTTTCTTTTTCTTAATTTTGGGTTCTTGGGATTGTGTTTTCTTTCGCTAATTTGATTGGAAAATGTGTGAAAACTATATCATTTGTATTTTCCTCAACACTATGGCTGGAGACATATTCTCATTTTAGGTAGACAAATTCTATTGATGCGTAAAAGAGTACACAACGGCTGGAGAGAGATTATCCTATCATCCATTCACCACGTGACAAGCGTTTGTTGAATGAGTTGGAGAGAGATTATCTTGTCATTAATCCACCGTGTGACAAGCGTTTGTTGAATGGAAAACATCACTAGACTGTCTTAGTTGCAAGACACAAATCTCTCCAACCTTTGAAACCTGAAAGTGAGGGTTTAAAATGTGAAATACATTCGTAAAGTCGTGACTAGTTTTGTTTCTTTAGTTAAAGGATCCATCTCTTCACTTCTGTTTTTTCTTGCTTAATTACTCCTACTCATTTGATTTGAAACCAAAACTGTTAGTTATATACCATGAAGAGATCTTAAAACTTGAAACTTCCACCCTTTAAGCTGAAAAGATGGTCGTATCTGAAAATCTCACTTATTCAACTTTGATCTCATTTAGTGAGTGGCCCCTTACCATAGTGGTGGAAAGGTGTTGAGTTATTGCATGACGGCATGAGTTCAAATCCCGTCGATGGCTAATCTAATATCTAATCTAACAAAATCTATTGGTTGACTCAAAAAAACTTTGATCTCATCAATTGACAGTGTTAATTACTTAATGTACAGTACCACCGTTTTTAGAAGTCCTTAGTTCAAAATCTGAAACTTAAAACAGAAAAAAAGAAGCGGTTAACCAATCCGATTCTGGAATCCTAAAGTTTTAAGTTGTAAAGCAATCAATCTTGTAAATAAATTGGAGCAAAAGATGGAAAAAAACTAGAGTTTCTCAACACATCCGACCTTCACGTCGTATTAATCTTCAACCATCAACAAATGGGAATATGAAAATAGGCAGAACCACAGAGAAAGATAAAGTGTAACCTGGCTGACAATTGTTAGGAACCTCTCTTCAACTTCACTCAATGTACAGTAAAGTATCTTTTATTATTGATAAACAACCATTAAATCAAATCCTTATTCTACCAACTACTTATTTATACTAACTAATATGTAACAAACCCAACAGCTTAACCCATATCTGTTACTACCAATAGAAACGTGACACTATCAAGATGATACCAATAATTGTCGGTTTCTGATCTTTAAGTTGACGAGTACTACTAGGTAGATCAACTTTTTAAACCATATTTGTAAATCATGTGATGTAGTCACTAGTTGAAATTAAATACGTTAATCAACACTTAAATAATAATTCAATCATCAACAATCACGTTATATGGTTTACAAAATATAGTTTAAATAAACAGGTCATAGCACTAGACTAAGTTGACCAGCTTATATATGAAAGCAAAAAATTAACCATTTCCCACCATCTTCCGGTTCATATATGTATGTTTATATTATATGTGGTGTGTGTGCGCGCGCGCGCGAATCCATGTATTCCTCGTGACTTGGTACAATATTAAGTAGGTGAAATTAATGACTAATCAAGAAAAAAAGTAAGTTTAAATCGTATCTTTACTATTTTTGTAATGTGTGAACGCTGCAGTAGCATATTAATCAATCTATGGATGGGAAGAAAACAAATCATGAAACGACTAAAGACAAAGAAACCAAGGCAATTTCTCCATCAGTTCACTAAAATAGTGGGTTAATCCACGTTCTACTGATAAAGATTGTTCACTAGTTTATTAAGCCAGCCTTAATTAATTTTGATTAAGAGGATGATGATCACCAACACATAATTAACATATATATATACTTTAGCTTTTCTTTATAAAACATGTATATGTATATATACACTATAGTTTTGCAAAACATATGATGATGCTTCTACAGAATTCTCTGTCTTTATTTGTCCCCTTGGTGATGTTAAGATTTTTTCCTTCGCCTTGGCTTCATACCTCATATTCTTAGGGCTCCTTTTAATAACAATTTCGTTTTCAATTTTTATTTTTATGTTAAAGTGGAGAAATACATGAAAAAAAAGGTTGGATGATGAGAGAGATGTCGATAAAATATATAAGGATAAGAACACAAAATGAAAACTAAAAACCAAAAGCTATTTTAAGTTGTTTATAAGATTTTGTTTCGGTTCATTATTCTTCTTTTCTTCCCCTCTTTCCAATATCAATCTTCTTCACCCTTATTTTATCCTATATAATTTCCTCGTATTTGAAGCACTTAAAGCGAGAACTAAAAGCTAAAAAACAATGAGGTTATCAAACGGATCCTTAGTTTATTAATCACGGGTTCAAAACAAGATTAATAAATAAACAAATTGACATAATTAGACGTGTCGTGTATATAGATATGAAAACAATGGAAAAGATAATGAGGGTTGTGTCTGATACAAGAAACAAATTCCTATCCTCCACATGATTCATGTGAACATGAAAGTGGATATGTGGGTTTTTGATGATTGTGTAAATAAGGCTCCAAACAATTTGACACCACATAGATAGGTACAGGGATTAAACAAGACAAAAGAAGTTTGTTGAAATGTCACTGTAATTTAAAAAAGATTATAAATGTGACAGATTGTATTCAACCAAGCAAGACAAAATACCTTGAGAAATATAGACATTAATACAGAAAAATCTGGATATCAAAGGACATGGTATTATCTCAGTTGTCCTATTAAGGGCCCAGTTTCCTGTATAGGCAAGTAACCAAACAAAACAAAGTTCCCCACAGAATGTCGAGGAGAAAGCTAGACTACAAACTTAAAAACTAGGTATACATATATTTATTTAAAGATTAAAACATATAGAGACATGTACGTTGATCAAGGGAGTTGACAAAATCTTCAGTGTAACCATGAATATAGCGTCTTGGGATGATATGAATATAACTCATTTGATATGTAAAGATACGGAAGAAACTTCAATGAAACCGGTGATTATATATGTTGTAGCTACGAGCTTAAGTGATGAGTGTTATGAATATTGAAAGAAGTTGAAGTTTTACCCAAAATCGATTGCCAATAGGAATGACATTACTTTTGATAAGCCATTGCAAGGATATAGTAGCTAGGTTTTCTTTTGAGCATGTGGACTAGCTTCTTTCTTCCTTATCTTTAAGAAAAAGAGAATACATACAAATATATATACGTAAGTTTTGTGGTCACACAAATTAACAAGAACCTTGTTTGTCTTTGTAATCTTTATATGGAAAATGGATTTTCTTTGTCTCTCAAAATCTATATAGATTGTGAAACATGCCAGTCAAGACAGGGAAAGAAGAACAATCCAAGACTTTGGACCCCCATCAGAAAATAATAAAACAAGAGATCAATTTGGAGAAATATTCTTATTTGGTCGAGGAATTGAAGTGCTTACTAGGCTAAAGTAAGACTTTTGAAAAATTCAAACCTTCACATAGAAGTCTTGGGGTGTTGGGAAAGCTCATTTTGGGATTAGGATTCTCTACCCTCCTTTTTTCATCCATTTCCTTCCCCTCATTTCACATTCTTTAATTTGTCTTTCTCTTTTTATAAAAAATTAATAAAAGATGTTGATGTAGCTTAATCGTAATCGTTTAAATAGGAGATGGGGAAGGGAAGAGAAAAAAAAATGGGAGATAATCCTACTCCAAAGTTTTGTGATGTCAAAACTTTTGAGGCCATGGTTTTCCAGATTTCAGAAGTTTGCTTTCTGTTTCCTAGCATACAGTGTATATTTATTTCACATAATATTAGGGTTGAATTTCAGTTTCCTCATTAATTTATATTACATTGACTTGATTAATAGTGAAGAACCTTTTTGTGATGGAGCAGCCAGTACATTAATGGTAAGGATGAGATTACATGGAATTTGCAGAATATTGTAAGAGTCTAGTGAGACTTGTGGCACGAATACACCACCATCATGACGGTCAGTTCTAATTCTATAATTTTATTTGTGAGTTTTATCTCCATGTCACATTATAATATTATATTATGAGCTACCACGTACGATAACAGTACACTCATCTCAGCCAATTGTTCAGGATATTTATTATAAATTGTCCCAATTGACTCAAATTTTATACTATTTCAGTATTCTGGTGCGGTGGTACACTAGTAGTCCCCCACCCTACCCTTGGCTAGGACAAAATAATGCATCCGTTGCTTGTCTATGCTACGTGTACAAGTAAAGCTTGCCGTTGAAAAGTATGTGGTTCCTATTTTTTGACAAAATTGGAGGGCAGATTCTCAACTGCTGTTTAACTAGCTAGTTCTCTTTTACCCGGAAAGAAAAGAACAATTATAACGTTCCGAAAACCCTAATATTTTTTCGTAGCCATGCATGTATTAATTTCTTTCTCTTTCAAAACACATTGTAAGAGCTTTAGGGCTTGTTTGGAGATTCTTCTGAAATGACTAAAAACGTTTGTAAAGAAAAAAAATTTGAGTTTCAAAAACATTTAAAGTGTTTCCTACAAGAATCACTAGTTACGTGTTTCTTACAAGAAACATTAGTTACGTACTTCTTGCATGAAGCAATAAAGTCTTTTTTCCATAATTTACTTGTCATTTTACTAAGGATTGATTCCAAAAGCATTTTCATCAAAAACACTTTCAGCCATTTGAAAAACACTTTCAAACGAGCCTGTAGAACATTCGGCTATAATACGTATGACTCAGTGGTATGAATTTTATGCAAGACCTAATGCTTATAAAGATCATTAGATTTCTAAATGCAAAATTTAATCGTTCATTTCGTCACTCAATGGTACGTATCATGGACAAAAAATTGGGGGAACTTGCGAAAAAATGTTTTGACGTATACCATTAAGAAAATGTATTTGTTCAGTTGATATAACTTCTGTTGTGCACACTTTTTTGTCACCAATCATTTGTGCAGGTTATGTTTGTGCATCTGCTTTTGTGCATTAATATTACTATAATTACCCAGCCAAATTGGCATAAAGAAATCAAATATTGCTAATAATTAGTGGACGAGATCACTGATCACCTCTGGTAGAAAGATCAATCTTGCAATCGTTTGTTATTTAAATTTGCTCATCAATACTTAATTAGGCCCTGGATTAATCTAAACCTAGTGAAAAAACCCATAAATGGTTAAGTTACATCCAATTTAATTAAGGGGTGTGCTATCCACACATCATTTTTACTTCAAACACACCCTATTAATTTGTAGCCGTCGGATCAATTGAATTAAAAGCAAATCAAAAGACAAAAATTAACAAGGGGTGTAATATATTTTGATTGATTCATGCAATCATCCATAGAGATAAATATAGAGATAAATATAGATGTAATATACTTTGATAAATAATACGGTCTAGTGATATTCCTCTTCACTTATAAGTGAGATGTCTTAGGTTCAATTTTCGTCAAAAGCGAGTTTGAACTACATTATTGCTAGCTCATTGTGAGGCCCCCTTAATGTAGATAATATCGTTTGTTCAAAACAAAAAAAAAGTAAAGTGCTTTTATAAATATATTGTCATGCATGGATACATCCCCGTTTTATTCATCAAGAGAAAGGGAAAAAAAAGGAATTAAAGAAAATAACGTTAATTAATAATCAATACATACTAATTATAAATTCAGTAAAAGTAGCCATGAATAATATATATTGTTCCTTGAGATCCTTCTTCAGCTGCCTGGGTTAACGTCAAAGTCACGTTCATTTCTGTAAATATTGTAGCCCCAGTCCATCTCCTTTTTTATGTGACACTAATTGTTCCAAGATTAAGGAGGGGACCTGCTGGGCTTGGGGATGATTTATTTTTTTGTTCTACATTAGGACTAGTTGGTGCAGCAAGCGTGAGCTCTAGATCCGGTACTACTGACGCTTTACTCGAAGATGAATTCGGTTTCATCTGGGAATCGGTCAACTCGTAAATCCAAACCGGAAGCTGCCGAGTAGTAGTACTACTGCTGTGAGGTTTTTGACTGTGATCTAAGTTTAGATTTTTCGCTGCAATGCTATGTTCAAGCAGAGGCACTGTGCTGGAATCAATGGCCATGTTATTACGAATAATATTGTCACGTTGAGTGGGAATTGGATCATCAGTTTCCATATTTATATTGTTGCTGCTTCCAAACTGTCATGACATGATTAAAACAATATTAACATAAAAATTCAATTCAGTCTGAACCAACTGAAATGATTACATCAGACAACTCCTTAATTTGTTAAAGACAGAGAGAGGAGAAGGTTTAGTTAAGTACGCACCATATCAAAGAGGCTAGAACGTCGCTTCTTTTTGGTCAGGCTTGCTTGCCTGAGAAAATACTTCTGAGCATGACTCGCAACTTGAGTAGGGGTTCTTGTGGTCACATAATTCCTAGAGATACCTCTCCAGTCACCCTTTCCTAACTTCTCGAGTCCGATTAGGAACGTCCGGTGCTCCTCTTCCGTCCATGGAACTCCTGATAACATACATGAATAATGAATATGCATGAGAGAAAATATATAGTAGGGTGCCTAAAACTCAGTTTCCCTAAGCAAACAATAAATTGGTGATTAATTTTCAGGAAATGTGAAAAGAAAACTCCTACAAACTACTCTGGTGGTGTTATGGTGGTATTCTATGCGAATCAAGCATTGCCATGAATGACATAGCCAGGCTCAATTGACTTGAAATACCACTATTCTGACATCTCAGTTACAGATAAGTTCTTCTCGGTCTTGAAACAACAGATTGGAAAACAACAATCATAAATATGATGCATGCTCAAGAACACAAGTTGAACTCGCATAATATTGAAGATTTTGTTATTTAAAAAAATTAACAAAGCAATAGTAATATATTAAGTCATTAATCTGGAACTGACCCTTCTTCCTTTCTTGGGCTCGGCATATGAGACCGTCAGAGAGATAGCCGATGGAGGCTTTATCTGATGCACAAATATTTTCATCCATGGAAAGCCTTGAAGGAGACAATGAAGAATTAGATGGGGAAGATGAAGAGGCTGACGACGTCGTCGTGGGCAAGCAATCCATGCTGAAACTTTTCTTCATGGGCATGGAAACATGATAATTAGCAGAATTATTGTTCATGTTAGATGAAGACATCATGATATGATGATCATGATCATGATGAAGTTGGACACCAAAGAGCCTAAATCCAACAAAACTAGTACTACTAGTAGTGCCTCTGAAATTTGCGCAGGTCCTAGAGTTGTGGCCTATGTTTCCACAATGTGAGCACTTTCTGCCCATCTTCAGCCGGACAATAATATTACGTGCTTCTAGCAACTTAATTCTCAAAATATATTACAGCCGACACCACCACAAATCCAACTAAATTCAGAGAGAGAGAGAGAGAGAGAGAGAGAGAGAGAGAGAGAGAGAGAGAGAGAGGACGAATGAGTAAGGTATTTGGTGGTATAAACGATGATGGAGGTTGAGGGGGGGTGGGGGGTGGGGGAGGTGTTTATGAATATGTATGCACACCAAGAGAAGATGATTGGATGGACATTGTTTATTGTTTGGATATTTCCAACTTGGGTTCTAATCAAAATAAGTTAAAACTAGTTGTATTACCTCTCTTTCTCTCTCTCTTTTTATCACTTCATATATATAGAAGAGGAATATATAAATCTTATCTTACACAGGAACTTTGGTCTTCTGGAGCTTTTAGGAATATCCTACGTACAATAGCTACTATAACACTATAGCTTCTTCTTTTTTCATTTTTAATTAGGCAAATAAATCATAGATATAGCTCTTATTAGCACTTTAGAAAAATCATTTCATACAAGTATGTGAAGACATAAGAGAGGAAATCCACTTTAGAGGAGTAATGCATGATGAGTTTTTTGAGGGTCGTGCTATCCACACACATTTTTTATTTCCCACATATCTTATGTAAATTTATCTCTTTTTGATATTCTTTAATTGATTTGATTCGACGGTCAAAAATTAAAAATGATGTGTGAAAATATTATGTTTCTATTTCTTTGTTAATAAGACAAAAGTAGTCGAACTTGAAATATCCAAACTATATTCATTTATATGTATTATTGTGTAAATGATTAATTTGCTACGAGTTAGGAAGATACTATAATTGGCTTAGGAAATTAACAATATCTTGGAAGTAGGTTGATGAGAAATATCACAGAAAAGGAAACCCCCTTCGAAAGTTTATATGTTGATCAGCCCATGTTGCAGTTTATTAGGAAATTAACTCATAGAGAAACAACATTCCATACAGTCAAAGAGATCGAACAGGGAAAAAACACAGAGACAATATCATTCATCCTTTCAATTCATATAATATACATTTCAGTAACTTCATAGTTAGTTCCACCAAAAATTGAGGATGTTAGGTTCTTTGTGATAAGTCAACAACTATATACATGCTTAAATGTTACGCATTAAGAGACTAATACCAATATCTTAGGGAAGAAGAAACCAAAATATCATGCCCTCTTGATTCAACCATTCAGATTATTGGACCAAAATGTTCAAAAAGATTGAACTACAAATTAATGATTTGATTATGATCACAATCACAATAATCTGATTTCAAACTCCAAAGCAATCCAAATCACCACAAATCTATATGATCAATCTAAATTTATATATCTAAATCATCTAAGCTATCAAGTCTTACCTAACTCTCTCTTTATCCTTGAATCTAAGATAAAGAACACTACAATACTACAGTTTACATTTCGTATTAGTGACACCATTTTTTTAGACAATTTTTTACACATGTTTTTGTGAAGTATACTTCGTAATGTATTTCAATGATCCGAACTATTTATCTTTTAGGTCTTCCCCAAAGGTCATGTCTATCAAAATTATTCAATCTAAAATCATATGACCGTAACCGTTGGATTAAGTGTTTAGTTTCTTTATAGAACCGTATTCGTTCATTTTCTTCACTACAAATGAATGTCTTAATGGTTTTGGATTTGTCTAATTTTTTGCAAGGATGATCTATGAATGATGTTATAAAAGATAGACGATTTGAATCGTTAAACTACATTACGGAGTGTGTCCCACAAAAACGTATATAAAAAATTGCGTAAAAAAGTCATGCCATAGATCTGCCCCATTTATTTGTGTATATATAATTAATCAATAATTAGTGGCTAATGACTTTAGCTTAGGTACCATAACTGTCGATTAGAATATATAGATTAGAATCCTTAGTTTTGATTTAAGGAAATAGTATATTCCATTTCCTATATTGGTAAACTATTTCGAGTACTTCAAATCTAGTTAGGGACTCAATGAGATCATTTAGTATATACAATTTAATTAAATATTAGATAGACATATATCTCACCCCAACTACTTTTGTCTTAAGGTTATTATTCAGATTTTTAATTAAGCTAGTTGGAGAAAAATATATATTCCAATGTATGAGGAGGCGGCCAAGTTGAGAATTGTTTAGTCCTTTCTATGTCTATACCATGAAACGCTTCCAAGTTCCAATATTTATTCATACTATTTTAATATTTTTATGTATTTGGCATTGTTTGTAGAAAGGAATCTTCCCTCTTATGAAACAAGAGGATAATGGTCATTGGGGAAGTTTTCTAATCTTGTTTTTACACAACTTTTGACACATTTTTATGGGGTGCATTTCGTAATATATTTCAAAGATCTGAACCGTTTATCTTTTAGATATTCCTTCAAAGATTGTGTCTGCAAAAAATCACTCAAATATGAAACATATGACCGTTGGTTTAAGAATTTAGGGTTTTTTTGTAAAACTGTATAATTCATTCATCCATTCACTACAAATGAATGTCTTCATGATTTTGGATTTGTCTCATCTTTTACAAAGATGATCTATAAATGATGTTCTAAAATATAGACAATTCGGATCATTTAAATACATACAAAGTAGATACTACAGAAATGTGTGTAAAAAATTGTGTAAGAAAAATGATGATATAGATCAGTAACCATATTTATAATCTCTTGAAACTTGCTTTTTCTAATCTCATATATTCCATTTTGTTAATCATTGTTTGATCAATTAACTATGATCGCGAGGCCTCTCAATGTCTCCCTTTTAATTTTATTATAGTGATTTTTTTTTTTGAATTATTAACGTTTCTGCCAAATCTCAATTTGTCTGCATCATTGCAAGAGGACCCAAATAAATTGACACTTCAATGTATTAAAATGTGGTGTTGTTTTATCACATTATTATGTTATTAAATAGTGATTTGATTGGTGCTTTTCACAAATAAATTCCTCAAAACTCCATTTTATAGTTCAAACAAAAAAATCCTGAAACTATATTGAAGAACAAAGAAGTCTGGAACTCAACTTTCATTGTATCCGACATTAACAATTGATACATGAGAAGTTTTTATCTTTATAATATGATTCGTTAAGTGTTTATTAACAGTTGTTAAGTCACTCACTTTCTCACATCTACTTCTGCTCAAAACACATGCAGAACATATGTTTCCACCCCTAGTTAAGTATTTTGAGGGCTCTAATTTATTGAATTCCCTTGCATTGTTAAACTTGTCCCCCTTTATCAAGGGGTAGGGTGGTTTGGGTTCTGGTCTATGAGCTAGTGCTGGAATAATGGTGAGCTTGAGATCTCAGCTTCAATGAAAGTACTTCTGAAGTACCAACTTGAACACATTGAATATTAAAGCATATATGTCTTCCATATATAATTCTCCCCAACTTTAGCTATAAACTTTGGTGTGCTTGCTAAATCATGTTCAAATTATACAAAATCTGATGCAGATTGATTGAAAATCATTATGTTTGTTCCATAATTGCTCAAAAGGCATCAACTTTATCAAAAATAAATGGCATAAAATATATCTAAAGTGTGGCCATCAGCCTGAGTTGCTGAAGTACAAAACCTACCCATATCTGCTTTTGGTGTGTATTAACAAATTATAAAGGGAAAAGGGGAATTAGGGTTGTTTAACTAGCATTCATCCACTGATAAGTACAAAAATATTTTTCTCGTCAACAGATGATAAAAAATGTATGATCATTTACCATTAGATTTGATATTAAGTCTAGAGATTAAATGAATGTGCTTTTAATTAGTGATTTAAACCATGTGCTTTTAATTAGTGGTTTAATCTCAAGTTTTGATATCAAATTCAGCACTTATGACCATGGATTCTTGATCACAAGGTAACCAAGAGAACGAGCCTCTTGATGATAAATAACATGAAAAAGGAGCACAACATTTGAAGTGGTTCAAAGATTATTTTAGGGAGACTAAATTTGGAAACTAAATAATGTGTCACAAATAAGAAATAAGCACGTTAATCAACATTTAAGTAATCATTCAATCATCAACTGCCATGACATTTAGATTACAAAATTTAGTCCACAAATTCAATATCCTTAGCATTACCCGTAGTTTGTTGGCTATCCCACATTGGCCAAAGGGAAGAAGAAAGAAGTGTTTAAATAAGGTTACCTCATTTCAACTAATATCAAGACTTTTTGTAATAAAACTCTATACCTAATAGATTAAGCATATGATAATTACCAAGTTAGGAATCAGTGTCATTGGATGTGGGGCGCTCGGCCCGCCTCCCTTAAATTTCCACATGGTTCAAATATGGAAGAAAAAAAAGGTTAAAAGAACGGACAAGGCCTCAAGATGGGTCAAATTCAATCCCGAGGATCTCAACTGCTCTTTAATTTTTCATATCCCCTCATCTTGATATTATTATCATTAACCTTTCCATTAGTGCTAAAGATTACATCACATGTCATAATCCAGTATTCGTAGCTGCAACTACAAATGATAAAAGATATGGAATACTTGAAGTTAACATAAGACATAGCGCAAAATTAAGGGTAATGACGTTCTATAATTCATACAACTGGTCCCATTGAGTGGAATAAGACTTGATTGTTGTTGTTGTTTTGGTTGTTTATTTTTATATATTTATTTATTTATTGATGCAATAAAATAAAACTACAAGCCTGGTTCCTTTGGTCACCAGGTAACCAAAGATTCATGGTAATCTACTTCTGAATTTGATATTAAGGGTCCATATTCAAATGCTAAAAGCACTACTTTTTCATCCTTGAGAAAGAGAATAATCATGCATTCTTTGGTCACCTGGTGATCACAAAAATATTTTTGTTCCAACCACAAAGAGAGGTGGCCAAATATATTTCAAGTCATTGCTTCCAAGTCAAAGTTGGGAAGGAACCTTACTATGCAGATGAGGAAACTTGAAAATTCAAGTAATTTGGACCGCACTGAAACGAGAGTTCAAATATTCTTAAAACCAAAATCTGGTTTTTTGAAAAATGAAGTCAATTCTCTCTAACACATATGATTCTCCTGGTACTAAAATAGACTGGGAACGAAATTTGGTCAGCAATTTTATCACTTCCTTTTGTTATCACGATCACAAGGAATTTATCCTGGCCTGGTGGATTGAACATCAGAAACCGCAAATGGATGGCTTAACTTCATACAACACAAAAACTATCACGGCGACGGCAACTTGATGGCACAACTAAAATGTGAAGGACGGCAACATTGATGGCCAAACTAAAACGTGGAGGACGGCAATGGTCGGTTTTGAATACTAGGGTCAAAGTTGTGAGTTATGCAAACTTAAAAGACCATTTTGTCACAATAATCCAAATTAATTATATAAGGTGTGGGTATTGGCACTTAAAAATGACCTCTTGCTTTCCTTCTTGTATAAAATTTTCTTGTGTTTATATATTTTGAGTGCAAAGTAACTTTTTTAGAACGTTGATTATAGCTTGATATTTAAAATAATTAAAACCACCACTTAGTACTCCAGTCTAATGGTATTCCTCTTCACTTGTAAGTTAGATGTCTTAGGTTTGATTCTCGCCAAAGGCGAATTTGAATCAAATTATTGCTAGCTTATTGTGAGGCTAAGCCCACCTCATCTCATTTAGTGTAGATAATATCGTTTGTTAAAAAAAAAAAAATTTAAAACCAATGTAACTGAAAACACATAACTATCAAATTCCTTGCATTCTCTCTGAATTTGAGGTCAATCTGCTTTAACAAAATTTAAAAGAAATGTTGGTCTTTTCCAACTTCAAAGAAATTGCACAAGTACTTTCCTTCACACAATTCACTAGTTGAAAAGATTAACACTTCTACAGTATGTTATCATATGCGACTTCGTTCTGTATTACATTGTTTCACCGATGCAAGGACTCCTTCAAAATTCAAATAGATATTCGCTTCGGCACAACCACGAGCTGCCTGGTAAGTTCTTCGTACCATACCGGAGCACATCCTCAGCGGTTTTGTAATTACAATAGCAGTAGAGATGAAAAAGAAAACCAAATTAACTACAAAAATTCATAGGTACAACTCTCTGTCTCTCTGCCTTAACCACCCCCCCCCCCCCCCTCCTTCTCTTCTCTTATGCTTGTGAGGATGTTTTGGTAACTTTAATATCCCTCAAAGAGTTATCTTTCTTGACAATACAATTGTCTTCCTAGACAAATAGACTAACATCTTTATAGAGCAAAGAAACTGACCTATGACATGCTTTTAAGAGCCATTCCAATGTCTGAATTTACATATTCCACGTCGTTTTCCTTCAAAAGAGTCGCAGATAGACTGCACCATGGAACGAACTGCAGGTATATGAGCCAATTCAGCATGAAGCTCCTGCAAAATGAATATAGTTCCATTGACCAACAATTGAAAAGTTTAGATTTCAGAGGGTAGAGAAGTCGTTGAATGTGATACCACATTAGAAAGACGTTCTTCAAAACCCCCAAAATTTTCATCAGCAGGCATGAATATCTTTTGGTAAGCTGTTCTCAGACTTCTCATCTAGATCCTTGCACGAAGGAATAGAAGCTCTTTTAGACATGCAATTAAATACAAAGAATGTATACTATTAAGATGAAACATCGATTAATGAAAACCTCTGCTGCTGTGAATCCATTACGCCGTAGACCCTCAAGATTTAAACCGCGAAGCGCAGCTCTTTCTCCTGCAACCATCATATACTTTGGAACATCCTGTGTAATCTTCAGGGATATAAAAATGAACAAAATAAATCAAGATTCCACAGTGAAAATTTTTGTGCCAAATGTTGCTTCATGTTGCACCAATCTCATAATTCACTAGTTCGAAGCAATAGTTCAAGTCTCCACGTTGCATAAAGATGGTAAAAAGTAAGACTGTCATACCACAGAGCCACCGCCAATGAATGAGAAAGAGCCAACATGGCAGAATTGATGAACTACAACAGCCCCTGCAGTGTGAGCATAATCCTACATTTGAAATGCAACTAAATATCAGGTACTGCATGTAGGATCGAAGTAACATATTCTTTAACTGAAGTATGCAAAACAGACTATACATTTGATGTCGAAGATAAGGAGTCTGAAATGCAAGACACAATATAACATTGTGGATTCCACAAAAAAATACAACGTATGATATCATATGTAATCTGTGTATCAAGTATATTTCTTCGATCAAAAGAACATATCTTTCTATGACAAATCAGCCAATATCCGGAAATTTGAAATTTCATAATCCAAAGAAAGCGCAAGGGCTTACTTCCACCTCAACAAAGCCTGCTAGCAATGTATTATTTGCAAAAATGATGTTGTTTCCGATCTTGCAATCGTGGGCAATATGACAAGATCCCATGATAAGATTGTTATTCCCAATAGCCTGATCACATAACAACAATGAGAGCATGAAAACTTAAAACACAAGTATGAAAGAAAAGCAATGAGCAATCCAGATACAGTTGTATCAGTTGACTTCGAAGACCGGTGGATTGAAGTACACTCTCTGATGTCATTGTTGTCTCCAACATCAAGGAAACATTCATCCCCTGACTAAATCACAAAACAAACACAAACTAGTGAACTTGGTATTAAAATTTTGAGTATTGTAGTGAATTCGTTAACATATCGAAATTGACCTTGTACTTCAAGTCTTGGCATTTGACACCAACCACAGCATGGTGCCCAATAACATTATCACATCCGAGCACGGTACGCCCCGGAAGATCATCTCTAACAATGGCACCACTGCCTGACAATTTTTGCACAACAATGAAAAGACTTTGACATCAAAATTAAAACTTTAGCAAGCTATCAACAATGTATACATAGATATATACATATACATATACATACATACATACATACATATATATATATATATATATATATATATATATATTCAAAACTCACGTCATCAAAACACAACGCTCCCCAACTTCTGTATTTCCAAAAACATGGCTTCCGGGGTACAATCTGCAGCCATTGCCAACCTTCGCCGACGACCCAACAGTACAAAAGGGCCCAATTGAAACACCCTGATCGCAGAAACACAAAAGCCATCGACGCTATGAGTTTCGTCACTAAAAGTAGCTAATTTAGTTGAATACTGGGATGTAGAGCGAAGAGAGTTACCTGACCCAAAACGGCATTGGGGTGAACGATTGCCGTGGGATGAACGGAGCCGGAGTTAAGGGTGCTGAATAAGCGGAGTAGGGACGGCGAGCTGAGGCTGCTCAGCGCAGAGCTTAAGCGTTTGCCGCCAACTTTTACCAACGCACGCATGGTGTTCGTCCCGTGGCCTCACTCAGACTCGTACGTTTTCCTTTCAGCCCTTTATAGCTGTTCTCACTTTGTAGGCCCAAATTTACCAATTATCTCCAATAGTTTGACCAATCTCACTCAAACTCTTCTCAACTTCTTTTTTTTTTCTTTTTTTTTTACAAATTTTTATTTTTATTTCTTTTGTCTAAAGGACAAAATTCTAAATTATTCTAATTTACAGATCGACCGATTTATGCACAACGGGTCAAAACACTAACCTGATCAACTCCTATAAGGGCTTTGTATGGTCACAGGGCTCGCACACCCTCCGAGCCTAGCCAGAATTTGTGCAACAAGTAAAGTGGCAAATTTTCAAAGTAACCATAATATGTTAATCCTGAGTATAAGTATGTCGCCATGTGACAGACTGACAATGTTTTAGTTATACACAAAACTATTCCGATTAGACACTTTGCTATATAATAAGGTCAACTTATGTGGTCTTCCGAGCATTACTCTTCAATAAATTATATGGCAAGTATATCGTTATGGAGAAATCCGATAAAATATCGCGATATCTTACTCCTAAATGACAGTACAAAAGCACATTATATCAAAATCTTGCACAAAAGGACATTTACTCAGGAGATGATAATTAGTAACATGAAGATGCCATTTGTCTACAGTTTGTCTACATATTCAACATAGATTACAGGTAGATTACAGGCATATCTATCTCTCTTACAACTAACTACAACAAGAACTAACTATGCTATTTATTATTTGTTAGACACAAAAATTTATAGGTAGCCGGTGGGATGTCTGCAGATTGTCCTCACAAGGCCTCCTTCAAGCAAGAACGATTCGTCGAATTCGCAGGAATGTCATCGCTTTCCAAAATCCGAAGCACCTGCGGGAAACAAAATAGACAAGATATAAGTTCACAAAGAGATCACGGTTAACCTTTCTGCAGTGAGAGAGTAACTTGACATCAACACATACCTCAGACATCCGAGGCCTCGAACGAGGGTCTCGCCTGATGCACAAGGAAGCACATTCCATCATGTTGCTAACCTGTTGCTTCGAATAGCAGTTCCTTAACAGCGGGTCTAACAGTTCAAAAGTGGCGTTCTTTTTTAGCAGGGGGCGTGCCTGCTCCACAGAAGTGAGTGTAAGCAATGGCCAATATGTAGTAGAAGATAACTCATCAGCAATATCAATTTAGAGTTGTTTTACTCATACATACCCATTCAGTGAGGGACTGTTGGCCTCTCGGGCGGTTTAAGTCCATAGCTTTCCGTCCTGTAACGAGCTCTACTAATACTACTCCGAAGGAATACACATCAGCTTTTTCTGTGATTTGTCCACTTTGAGCATATTCTGGAGCCAAGTAACTACATTAACACAAGGTTTCTGGTTTAGTCAAAATTTATCCATTGGTAATTTGATATGGTTAAGAGCTCTCAAGTCGTGTGGGCTTACCCGAATCTTCCAAGTATTCTTGTTTGCATCCCAATGTCTCCATCTGGTTGCCACCGTGCGAGTCCAAAATCTCCGACCTGAAATCCAGAAGTCAGATGGTTTTACTCCAAGTGATGCATTTTACACAAACACTCATACGCGGTGCAATTCATCAAGGAAAACGTAAGACTGGTGAAAGAGTACTTAAAATGTGTTTATAAGTGAAGAGGAGAGGATGACCTACCAATGGTTCAAAATCATGGGTCAGAAGGATATTGTTTGGCCTCATATCGCGGTGGACAATGCAACCCACTCTACACTCTTCGTGAAGGTATCGCAACCCTCGAGCAGCTCCAACTGCAATTCTTTGTCGTGCAAACCATTTTAACGGGCTTCTGTCTTTCCCTGAAACTTTTTAGCATTCCCCTTTATTAGGTTGGTCTCAGAAGTAAAAGCAAAACAAATTTCTAAAAAGAGTGCTCGCGGTTTTATATCCGCTGTTTTGAAAAAAGGAATGTTGAACATACCATATAGATGAGAATCCAAAGATCCATTGCAGATATATTCGTAAACTAGCAACCTTTTGCCATTCTCCACACAGAATCCGATCAGCATTACGACATTACGATGCTGCGCACAGCTTAAGACCTCAACTTCTGAGCAGAATTCCTGATCACCTTGAGAACTAGCCAATTTATGTTGCTTGACAGCAACAACCTGACCATGTGGTAAGACGCCTTTGTGTACGGAGCCATATCCACCTTCAGCCAAGAAATTTGCTTCTGAAAATCCACCTGTAGCAAGTTCCAGCTCGGCGTAAGTGAACCACTTAGGTGGATTTCCAAATGCAGGTGCCTTGTGCTGACATATCGAACACAATGGAGGAGGGTTGGGAGGTAAGGGCCTGGATACCGAGACTGCTTCACGTACACTTCTGCGTGAGATTGATTCACGTACACTCCTGCTTAAGTTCAAATCAAGCCTATAATTCAACACTTCAACATCAGGTTCTCGATTTAAGTTGGCTAATTTATCCAGCAAGGTTCCATATGTTGAAATCAAAGCCTTATCGTAATGTCTCTCTGAAACTTCTGCCACATATCTTGAAAATTCACCACCGGAACTTAGGTACTCTGTTGTCATCCATGGCTGGTAATATGAGCTTGTGTGATAAGAAATCCGGTTTTCATTGTTTGCCTCATTGTCAGAACCATTCGCGTTCTGATACTCTTGCTTTAACCTCCCCAAAATTCCAGAATTCCAGCACGATTCAGTCCCTACATCTGAGCTTGATACAGATGATGTTCCAATATCCGTAGCACTCAGAGGTGACTCACGGTCAAAACTACTAGTTGGAGTCACACACGGCCCTCTAATCATATTCCACTCTTCAAACTGGCTATTCGTACGTTCTGAATAAGATTCTGAACAAAGAGGCACTTCACATACCGTCTTTGGAGAATTAACCAAATTCAACTGAAGAACCCTTGGCCCAGATCGTTTCATAACCACGACATTGCATTGCAGGTTCTCCAAGCAGTGTTTCTTTTCACATTTCAATCTTCTGCACAAGTTTGTAATACGATTGATTACTTGAACCGGAAGTAAGGGAATGAAGATTAACGCTGTGCTATAGCACTTAATAGTAGAAATTAAGGTTACATTAAATGTATTACTTGTCCAATATAACCCAGTTTGAATGAGCTTTCTTTGATTCGGAAGCCACAACACCACACGGTGAGCCAGAGACAATCTTTATCCGGACCTTTATCTGTGAAGAAAAATATGGACATAGATTAGTATTAGTTGTAAAGCATGTTAGGACTAAAAATTGGGAGCGAAACGACATTGATGCACTGACTTTCTCTGGATCATAAACATCTCGGAGTTGCAGCATCATCTGAGAGCATGAGTCCACAATGTCATCCTTGTTATCTAACATGGTTCCTGAGAGAGACCTCCGGTGACTCGTGGTGCAATCGTTGGTAAATCTTGCAAAATCCCATATCCTTTTACCTAGACAGATGATGTTTTCAACAACCATCAACTCTGGCCGCATTGATATAAACTCGAGCACAAAACAAGGAGTAAAAATTTACCAAACAAAAATCAGACATGTCATGCATAAGTCAACTTGGTTTTGGAACCGATATCAAAGCTTCGAATTTGTGAAACACCTCTATCAAAATTAGTACCCAATAGACAAATCCAGAGGAAGTGTTAACCATAACATATTTCCAATTCACTAGAAATTTCCCTAAAGATCGAACTTCTTACAGTCATAGGAGAAAAAGATTATGTCATAAAAATAATTAGAACACCAATCTTAGACATGCCACACTAAATAGTTTGCTCGTCAATCTAATGGGGAGGGGGATCCGGACTTGGCGCAAGGGACGGGCATACTGCCTTGACCAACTGGCCTAACCCAGAAGTGCAATTTCTTCGATCGAAAGAAAAGGAAGATTACTTACTTGAGTGAGAAGGAATGACAGCCAAAAGCTTGACATAATCACCAGGCTGCACAACATGAGTCAAAGCCCACACCAGAGCAGTCCTTGGAATTTCCTTCAATGCTTTCACAGCCACCACCACAACTTTCCCATCACCCTGCTCTTTCATAACTCAGCACACCCAGAAATTCTGAAATTTAACAGCCCCACAATTCCTCAACACACCCCACAATCAAAACCCTCATCCAGATTCTCCATCACAGACCGTACAGTTCATAAAAAAAGCCAAACACAGAAGCAGAAAAGCATGCATAAATCACTCTGGGAATAAGCAGAAATTATGAAATTTTGCATCCCAACACTAACTCAACACACCCCAAAATCAAGACCCACACCCAAATTCTCCCTCATAAGCCGTACAGTTCATAAAGAAAAGCCAAACCCAGAAGCAGAACAGGCATGTATGATTCACTATGGGAATAAGGAGAAAAATCTGAAATACTACACCCCAACAATCGAAACCCACATCCAAATTACCCCTCACACGCCGTCCAGTTCACAAGAAACAAAACCCAGAAGCAGAAACACGAATTAATCACTGTGGGAAAAGCAGAAACGATTATATCATGACAGGCACAGAAACCAAATGAATCAACTTTTCGAGCCTTTACCCAGATGAGAAAAAAAAAGCAGGCGCACAACAGAAGCATGAAAGTAGGGAAGCCTACGCGCACTGTCTTCAATGTGTACTTTAACAACACACCGACTCAATCTGCCGTTAAAGCCACGAGCTTTGGGATTATTGCAAAAACAGAGCAAATATATTTCTCAAACAAAAAAGTTTGGATTTTTATTTTTATTTTTTATGTTTTATATTTTTGCATGAATTTTGATTAAGCCGCGGATGGAGGGAGAGAGAGAGAGAGAGAGGGAGAAGCAGGTGGCCTAAGTTGGACTTCTATGTTGATAGATTCCTACTCAGACTTTGCATAATTGTGAGAAAGAAGCGCCAAGGATAAAGCATGTAAAACGACAAAGGGAAAGATTAGGTTTTAGGTTAAACGACAATGACTGGTTTATAAATATGTAAGACAAGAGATCTTAAATAGTACATACATCAATGATTGGGGTGGAGATGGAGATGGAGTGGAGCTTCTCTTTCTTGCACTCTCTAACCACTCTTTGAAAATAATTTCTATGTCCTATTCTCTAGTAAGAAGTTATATGAGAAAGTGCTTAGTTAGTTGTAATCATTTGATTTATTGTTTGAATAATGTTCCTTATTATCACCTAACCTCGTAACTAGGGATATGAGGTGTCGATGATTTGTAATATCAGGGGGCATTTTTGCTCAGCACTCTTCAATGGTGGTAATATTCACCACTCTACTTATTACTATTTTATGAGTTTAAATTTTGAGATTTGTGTCTATCCACTACACAGATCTTCAAATTTAAACTCATTAAACGATGATAAATAAAGTGGTGAAATTTAAACTCATCTAACAATAATAAATGGAATGGTGATTGTTGATGCACAAAATCAATGAGGATTTTGGTACAACAGAAAGTGTTAAGTTTGTGACCTTCGCTAGATTGCTCCGGTCACTAGTATGTATAAGTATGTAAAAGTATGTAAATGGATAGAGATAGGGAAGCAAACACAAGATGTATGTGGTTCACCCAGACTAGCTACGTCCACGGAGTAGAGAAGTTCTCATTAATTGTGAAGGATTTACACAAGTACATAGGTTCAAGCTCTCATTTAGTGAGTACAAGTGAATGATTTAGTACAAATGATATTAGGAAATATTGTGGGAGAATGATCTCCTTTTATAGAAGAGTTTCTCGTTTTGTTCTGACATTAACATGTGTCGTGTTGTGATTGGCTTCTGATGTTGACACGTGTCGCCCTGTGATTGGCTTCTGATGTGGACACGTGTCGTACTGTGATTGGCCTCCTGGTTGGAGGGAAACTCTTCTGGGTCCTTGACGGTATAACGTTGACCGGTGCTCAATAGTTTCGGGATTGGTCAAATATGGTACAAACAGTGATCATCACCATCACTTGATGCTCACCATCACTTGAGAGTAATGAGTAAAGATATTCCCGTAACACTATACAAGTTGTTAATCATCCAAACCTCATTAAAAACTTTAATTAACTATCATATTAATTGTATTTTTATTTTCATTTGTTGATGCACAAAATTAGTGAGGACTTTGGTACAACATAAAGTGTTAAGTTTGTGACCTTCGCTAGATTGTTCCGGTCACTAGTGTGGATAAGTATGTAAATAAATAGGGACATGGAAGCAAACACAAGATGTACGTGGTTCACTCAGATTGGCTACGTCTACGGAGTAGAGGAGTTCTCATTAATTGTGAAGGGTTTACACAAGTACATAGGTTCAAGCTCTCCTTTAGTGAGTACAAGTGAATGATTTAGTACAAATGACATTAAGAAATATTGTGAGAGAATGATCTCTATTTATATAAGAGAGTTTCTAGTTTCATTCTGACATTGACACGTGTCGTGTTGTGATTGACTTCTGATGTTGACACATGTCGCGTTATGATTGGCTTCTGATGTCGACACATGTCGCGCTATGATTGGCCTTCTGGTTGAAGGGAAACTCTTCTAGGTCCTTGACGGTACAACGTTGACCGGTGCTCAGTAGTTTCGGGATTGATCAAATATGGTACAAACATCATTTTTTTTTGTGTGGTTATATTGCATGTGATAGTGCAAACTTAAGCTTATAGGGATAGGACCACACACTCAAACCCTAATGGGTTAAACATTGGAGGGACATCTTAAAAGATGTCTCCTCTCCCCATAGAGTTTCTTCAAAGATTAGGACCTTAGAGATAACATGTTTCCAGTGCCTTCGTTTTCTTCAAGTCAAAAATAAAAGACTTGTTTTAGTTTTCTTTAATGTAGTATTCATACATGCATGGAAAACATGGGCACATTTTATGTAGGCTTCTTTATCAAAAGTTAAAACATCTTGAAGTTATTACTTTTGATCATAATCTACAACATTCACCAATGTTACTATAACATCAACTTATTTTATACCGAATTTTGGTCACCAGCTGATGTGAAAATATCAATGAAACTTAAAGACCGATAATCTCGATAACCTTTTTGAACGCCTGTCTCATTAGAATTTCCTTTTCCATCCATGACAAATGATCAAAATTGAAATTTTCCGGCTCAGCGAGTGTGGCAAGTGCTCTTTAAAATAAAATTCATTTTTGCGGGTGAGCCAAATGCTGAGTCTACCTTTGCTAAGTTCCTCTTACCAGGAGGATTTTATCAGAAAATGTCAGCTACAGTGATAAGTTGCTTTTGAATTCGATTTCATTGCTCCAAGTCTTCTTTGTTCGATTTTGCCTCTGCATCCATGGATGTGAAGTTGTGGTTGCGGACGTGCTGTAGTGAAGGGCCATTGCGCGATTAACGCACTAAATGACATGAAACGAATAAAATACTATCGTATAAGTTGGTAAGTATCTCAAAAGTTGGCTTATATTGTATTCTTTCTCCAGAAAGGAAAATGTAGGGCATCTTAGGCAGGTAAACAATTGACAAATGATGAACTTTATAGACTTGGAATCTTAAATTTAATTAAAGTCTGAGTCGACTTGCTTTTCCCTTTAACCAAAGGAGTTTTCAATATGCAAAGTTTTGGTGCGTTAACTTTAGCTTGATAAAGTTGGCCATGACGAGAGAAAACGATCGATATCGAGGAAGCAATAACATGCATGATTGCATGATTGCAACTTTTGTCTTGAGATATATAGATGTCATGAGATTACGATAAGATAATTACGTTAAATTTATCTAAACTACAAGAAAAGAAATTTAAACTTCAGTACAGAGAATAAAGTACACGACTTAATTAATTAACTTGACTAAACTCAAACGTGCTCGTGAAATGTCTTTCAAGACAATCTATTAACCTAGGCCAAAACTTCAGCTTCATGATTAGTGAATGAAGACTCTGCACTGAATTTCACAATTACTTAGTACAACTAGCTAGTGCATGATGATATATGCAAAAGCTTTTGCTGTAAGATCTGATCTCCAACGTGCATGATTAATTTATAAAGATGCTCTCATTGATCAGAATCATATTCCTATTTCTTTGCTGACCATTATTTTAAGTTGAATTTAGGGCTCCAAGCAAGGTATTTTATCTAGGGGTGGGCGCGGTGCGGTTTGGTGCGGTTTCGAGTGAAACCACAATCGAAACCGAAACATTTTGCGGTGGGGTGCGGTGCGGTTTTGAAGCCAAAACCGAAATGAAACCAAACCGTTGGTTCGGTGCGGTGCGGTTTCAAACGGTTTCGGTTTGGTTTTTGAAAAAAAAATATACACACTTATTTATGCATAAGACGGTCTTATTTTCCTCGTATATTAATTAATAAATATGCAGTAAAATTGCAGCAAAAAAGAGTCAAAACTGCAAAAAAAAAATGCAGCAAAACTGCATAAAAAACAACACCAAAACAGCACCAAAACTGCACCCAAAAAATGCAGCAAAACTGCATAAAAAACAGCACTAAAACAGCACAAAACTGGACCAAAACTGCACAAAATTGAACCCAAAAATAATGCAGCAAAACTGCATAAAAAAACAGCACCAAACCTATAAGTTATAACCTAGTTGAAAAGTTGAAAATATAAGTTATATAACATTTATTTATTATATGGTGCAGTTTCGGTTTCGGTGCGGTTTTGAAAACCTAAAACCGAAACCAAACCGTTTTGTGTGCCGCGGTTCGGTTTTGAAACCGAAACCGTTTCAAAACCGCAAAATCAAATCGTATGGTGCGGTTTGATTCGATTCGTATTTCGGTTTCGGTTTTCGATTCCAAGTGCCCACCCCTAATTTTATCATGTCAAAGTGTTTGATCTTATGATTTTCACACTAATCTTTCAATCTCTTACACTCTTTCTTTTAAATGTATAAAAAGATAAAATAGTCAAATTAGAATGCAAATACGAGGTTCAAAATTATTATCTTCATTCTAAGTTAACTTTTTCATATACGTTTCTCATTGGTTTTTCTTAGTCTACGACAAAGAATTTTTTTTTCAATGGGCCGTATTTTCAACACACTGAAAAAATCTCTCATGACATAGACTGTGATATTGAAGGATTGATTTTTGCTTAGTTTGACTAATTTACTCATATTCTATTAGATTGTTTTCTCTCTAAATATTTTTTGAACTAAGGGGTGGTTTTGGTATTTTCTTATTTTTATTTTGTTAAGAGTAAATAGTCATAAGGAGTATGGGCCCAGTTTAGGCGGGCCGGTTTTTTTATTTTCCATTTTATATGGACAAAATGGTATTTTTGTGAGGCAATAATCTCAGCGCTGATTTAACGGTCGTCTTCTTTCTGAAAAGGGGACACGGAGCCTCAAATGGTAGCCGGCAATTCGACCGTTGCCGTGTCAAGGTTGAAGAGGGAAGATTGCAAGCGCACCAAACACGACTCTCACTTCTCCAATTGGAAGGTAAAATTTCTCTGCGTTTCTTATGGGATTGAAGTTTTATTATATTTAATTTAATCTTAGAATTTGAGGATAAATTTGAAATCTTTGGAGATTTCTCTACTGATTTCAGTCACTGTTCGGTTGAAAATTTTCAAATTTACTCCAGATCTTTGCCTTAAATCTTGTTTCTCTGATTACCCAGATTCCAGAATCTAATTTTACGTTGTATTTGCAATCTGGGTTTGTTGACTTTAATCTGGAATTTTAGGATAATTTGAATTTAATCCCAAATATTTACCTTAAATTATGTTTCTCTGATTACCCAAATCCCATGATCCAATTTTATTTGATATTTACAATCTGTGATTTTCTGTTGTTCTGTATTTGGTATTGTAAATTTAGATTCTGGTTGGCCCTTCTGATTGGGAGGACCATTCGCTGGGCAAAGAAGGAGCTGAAAGATACAGAGTTCATAACCTCCCCAAAAAGGAGAGTCCTGGTGTCTATGAACTCGGGATTTCCGTTTCGCGCACCGGTCTAGGCCGTGAGATTGGGAAGCTTAACCCGGACTACATAGTCCCGGTGTACCTTGGACAAGCTGATAATGTGAGGACACGGCTTCAGCAATATGGTCGTTCAGGTGCTCATTTGGGCAATGGCAGCTTAACTGGTCACCCTACTGACTGTGTCCGGAAGGAAAAGGGGCCTGGATTATTTGTGGAGATACTGTCAAGAGGCTACCCCATTGTGTATAGATGGGCTCCTGTAAGTGTATCTCAATCCTGTTTTCTATAAAGTTCGAAATTGACTTGGGTTTTCTTGGAGAGATCGGCATTGATGCTAGCATGTTGAAGAGTGTAAAATCTCATGTCGGAAACTTGACAACACAAAATACAATATGTAACTGAGTGGTTCCGCTACTAATAACGCTGAGGCCTTTTGCAATAAAACACCGCACTAGCAAGGCCAGATAGTTAAATGCAAGCTGGGGATAATGTTGGTGTTAGTGCCAGTTAGTAGTAGGCTGCTAGTGCGCTTGTCTGAAACCTTGAGATATCATGCATTTGCTAAGTTACCGCTGTCATTCTTACGAGTTGAAGAAATTGGAAATTATGATTGTCCTCATCAATTCTTTGTTGATTGTCAAACAGATGGAAAACAAAAGCAACGCACTGAAAACAGAAACTCAGCTGCTTGATACATTTGATTATGCATGGAATACGGCCATTAACGGAGCAAGGCGCCCTGATGATGTCCTTCGAAAACTCAAGAAGATATCTTCAAGCACTACGCAATTTGCTAACATTGCCCAGAAGCTTCTACCTTTCAGTCAAAAGAAAGTGGGCATCAGAATTGAGTCAAGCAAACCAATTTCAACGGGTGACAAATTCGGTGCTTATGATGACAGGGAGATCCACAACTCCCCTTTTCGGGTCTTCAAGCTCGGCAGATCACAGCCTAGGTTGGTTTCATATAGAAGCATTACTGAGGAGAATACTAGTATAATTTGTGGGGTGGTTGTAGGAGATGGTTCTGTTTGCAGAACGGCACCAGTTCCAGGAAGAAAGAGGTGTGCTGAACACAAAGGGATGAGGATTAATGGGTCAACCAGAGTTGGGATGTCAAACAGCAATGTCGACTCACAGTGCCGCTTTATTAGCAACCATGATTCAGTAGAGCTTCCGCCAGTTGAAGTTCTTGCTAGTGAGATCTTCGTTCCAATTTGCGGATTCATCTTGGCTGATGGATCGCCTTGTGGAAGGCATCCGATCCGAGGGTGCAAAAGGTGTGATGAGCATAAAGGGAGAAGAATTCAGAAACCCTAAATTTGTGGGACTTCACAATCCACCTGGTCCGTCTAGTCGCTAAGCTCCAGCTCGTCGCCCGACTAATGCCTAACATCTTTTAGAACCTACCGTAGTTGTTTTGTCTTCCTTAAATTAATTATATAAATTGGAGAATGCAGGCTTCAATTTGTTGTTGATTGTTATTTATGCCTTGGAAATAATGTTGTGGCTGTCTGTCTGTATTGGTACATGCCCTCTAATTTATTGTTGTATTGGCAAAAAAAAAAAACAATAACATTGTTGTACCAGCTTGTTGTATTACATGTCATTTATATTGAACTCAAATTGTGTTCATTCCGAAAATTCTATTATATAACTCATCACTTTGATCTATGATATTTAAAATTGATAGATTTGGTTCTTGAAATTATCCATCGTCAATATTTTGGTCTTTTTGTAACAAATATCCATTAAATTGATGATATTTTTGTCAAATCATCCTATTAATCCAGTGGTTTCTTCAATTTAACGAAGATTTTTCATAAAATGATCAAAATGATTAACGATGGTTAATGTCACTTTATCAATTTTAAAATTAAAAAAAATCAAAGTGGGAAATTATAAAAATTTTAAAAACCATTATGACTAAAAAATCTTTTTCTTTTTTAGGTCCTCTTCTGATTTATTTAAAATAAAATCTAATGTACTTCTTGACAAAATAAAGACAATGTTAATAAAAACCACACAGATTTCCAAAAAAATAAAAAATAAAACCACACAAAGATAAAGCCACCATTTAACCTGAGCACACACGCTCGTCGCCCCATTTCACTACTGCCCTCCCCCATCGTGCGCCGCAGCAGCAGTAGCCATCTCCGATACGATGCCAGCCGGCGATCTCAGGTGCGCAGAGTGGTCCTCGGACGCCGAGTGGGAGGCTTGGGTGTGGACCCAGATCAAAGCCGAGGCGCGGGGCGATGCCGAGTCGGAGCCGGCTCTGGCCAGCTACCTCTACTCCACCATACTCTCCCACTCGTCGCTGGAGCGGTCGCTGTCGTTTCACCTGGGGAACAAGCTCTGCTCCTCCACCCTCCTCTCCACGCTCCTCTACGACCTCTTCCTCAACACCTTCTCCTCCGACCCCTCCCTACGCGCCGCTGCCGTCGCGGATCTCTGCGCGGCCCACGAGCGCGACCCCGCTTGCGTCTCGTTTTCCCACTGCCTGCTCAATTACAAGGGCTTCCTGGCCTGTCAGGTAATTGGTTTAATTTTTAGGGCTGTTAATTTAGTTTCCTGTTTGGATGCCGATAAAATGTTAGGAAAATTGAATGAATTTATTTGGTTTATGCATCGAGTCAGGTTTGTTAATTTCCTGTTTGGATTCCGAGAAAATGTAAGAAAAATTGGACGAAGTGATTTGCTTTTTTAGGCGCGCATCAAATCAGATAGTTAATTTTCTGTTTGGATTCTGAGAAAGTGTAAGAAAATTGCATGAATTCATTTTATTTTTCAGGCGCGCACCGAGTTAGGTAGTTATATTCCTGTTTGGATTGCGAGAAAATGAAAGAATTTTTTACAAATTTATTTGATTTATAGGCGCATCGAGTGGCGCACAAGCTGTGGATCCAGAACCGTAGGCCGCTGGCGCTTGCGCTGCACTCGAGGATCGCAGACGTGTTCGCGGTGGACATACACCCAGCGGCGAGGATCGGAAAGGGGGTGCTGTTCGACCACGCGACAGGGGTGGTGGTGGGGGAGACGGCGGTGATCGGGAACAACGTGTCGATACTCCACCACGTGACGCTGGGTGGCACCGGGAAAGCCGGCGGAGACCGGCACCCGAAGATTGGCGATGGGGTTTTGATCGGTGCGAGCGCGACGATTTTGGGGAATGTGAAGATTGGGGAGGGCGCAAAGATTGGGGCGGGGTCGGTTGTGCTGATTGATGTTCCTCCGAGGACCACGGCGGTGGGAAATCCGGCGAGGTTGGTTGGCGGGAAGGAACGGCCGTCGAAGCACGAGGATGTGCCTGGCCAGTCCATGGATCACACCTCGTTTATGTCGGAGTGGTCCGACTATATTATATAGAAATTTAAAAGTTAGTTTCTTGTTCGTTATGACAGTTATTTCTCCTTAAGTGGCAGCTGAACTAGTTATGTTAGTTATTTCCCTGCCTCTAATGTTTTAACAATGCAATAATCCTTTGTTATTGCCTTTGTTCTGTAATCTTTTTTAAATTAAAATGGAAAATATTATATTTTTAAATTCATTCGATTCATAGGTTAAAAATTGAGAAGGGCGTGAATTATCAAAATAAGTGTATAGATAGCACATTACAAAGCTATTAAGTATATGAACAAAAAGTGAGTTAAAAGAAGCATAAACTCTCCGGAACAAATTTTGTGAGATATTAGAATTGAGTAGTTGGTAGCCTATCTGCTATTCATATCCCTCAACTATCTAACAAGATTTGTCCTACCTTAGAGACTTCGTTGAACAAAATAATAATATAATTTAAGTGGATTTAAAGATAAAATTGAACAACAAATCGACGGGCCATTCACATTCCGTAATTATCTGCAAGATTTGTCCCGCAGAAAATGACTCAATTACCCCCATCATTTCCACATCTTTCTTCTCTTCGCTTTTCGCTTGTCGAACCAGTTTAACCACAACAATGGCTTCTCTAACTTCTCTCCAGCCGACCGGGACCTCCATCATCTCTTCCCGGTTCAAATCCCGGGTCAAACTGAACCCGCACGACCAGCTCTTTCTCAATCCCACTATTTCTTCCGTATTCAAAATCCAATCTTCTTCTTCCTGCAACTCCTCCCCATCCAAACCTCTCTGCACCCCCGTCGTCCCCAGCGCCAACAATCCCAGAGTCCGCCGCCGCAGAAATGGCTCCTCTCCGCCCCAACCCACAACGTCTCGCGCCAATTCCCAGTACAAGACCCAACCTTTACCCAAGGACAACAGGACCCAGTAACCAAATGAACCAAACGTTAACAGAAATGAATCGAACACGCAAAATGTGAGCACCCCATTAAGTACGAACACGAAAGATGTGGATTTGATGCGTTTGTGCGAAGAGGGTAAGGTCGGAGAGGCGTTGGAGTTTATGGGTCGAGGTGTTTCTGCCGATTACGGAGTTTTTTGTGTGTTTTTGGAATCGTGTGATGGATTGAAGTTGCTTGAGGTTGGGAGAAGGTCCATGAGTTCTTAAGACAGTCTCCGTTTCGCGGGGATATTGAGTTGAACACTAGATTGGTACAAATGTATGGGAGGTGTGGGAGTATGAGAGATGCACGCAAGGTGTTTGATAGAATGCGCGAGCGGAGCATGGGTTTGTGGCATTCGATGATCAGTGGGTATGCAGTGAATGGGCAGGGTGATGAGGGGCTGTTGTTGTTTGAACAAAAGAGGAATTCAGGATTGAAGCCTGTTAAGGAGACTTTTTTAGTGGTGTTGGCGGCATGTGCTAGTGCGGAAGCTGTAGACGAAGGCTTTGCGCTCTTTGAATCGATGACGAATGAGTACGAGATTGTGCCAGAAATTAAGTATTATTTAGGACTTATTGATGTTCTTGGGAACTCTGGTCATTTGAATGAAGTAGAGGAGTTCATTGAGAAAATGCCATTTGAGCCTACTGTGGAAGTTTGGGAGGCTCTTAGGAACCTTGCGCAAATTCACGGGGATATTGAGCTTGAAGATCACGCGGAGGATTTGTTGGTTAGTATTGATCCTTCTAAGGCCAATGCTGACAAAATCCCATTGCCTCCGCGGAAGAAGCACTCAGAGGTTTGAAAGGACAGATGAGGGAAGCATGCTATGTGCCGGATACAAGATACGTGCTTCATAACATCGATCAGGAGGCAAAAGAGCAGGCATTGCAGTATCATAGCGAGCGTTTGGCAATTGCTTATGGTCTGATCAGTACTCCAGCCAGGCAAACTCTGAGGATTATAAAGAATCTCCGAATCTGCGGTGATTGTCATAACGCCATAAAAATCATGTCAAAGATTGTTGGGAGGGAGCTGATCGTTAGGGATAACAAGCGGTTCCATCATTTCAGGGATGGGAAGTGCTCCTGTGGGGATTACTGGTGAAGTTATCCGCAGTTAGTGATAAAGCTTCTGCAGCAAGAAAATTCAGAGGAGGATTTATGGCTGGAACTTAACTTGTCAAAATTTATGAGTGTTGTTCGTTGTAGATTATTCTTGTACCAAATTCTTTTACACTTGATAGAAAACATATTTACGAGATGTTTTGTTTGCTCGATTAATTCTACATTTTATTCAGGATGTTATTGAAACTAAAATGAAGGAAGAGATTATAATGACGATCTGCTGAATGCTTCAATTTCTGCGGAAAAGCTCATATCGAATCTTATTATTCGATTATAGGGTGATTACAGGGATCAAATCTCTTTATTGAACTTTTGCCTTCTCCATATGTACATTGAATGAGAATCTTCTCTCCTAATTATACATTGCCCTGTTTGGGTACCTCTTGTACAAAGTAGTCTAATAGAAAATTTCTGCTACCTTAATCGGTGGAACTAGAGCTTCTACGATGTCTAAGGAAGGGATTTAACCTACCGATGGACTATTATTCAGCTTCAAAGAAAGAAATGTACAGTTGAAAATGGTATGAGTGGTACAAGAAGTCAATCTAATTGACGATTCATAAGGGAAGGAAAAGTTCCGAATCATTGTGTAGACTTTAGTACAAGAAGTCAACCTAATGGACTTATTACTCAATCGAATCACCCCCATTTGCACAATCCATTCACTACTACTACACTCAAAAAGCAATTATGGACGAGCTTTGGCGCAACAGAAAGGTTACTCCTCTGTGATCAAAATGTATGAGTTCAAGTCGTGAAAATAGTCCATGTGCAAAGTAAAGGTAAAGCTACGTACGATAAACTTTTTGCCCCACTCTCGCAAAGCGGGGAGGTTTGTGGGCTTCAGGTCGGCTTTTTTTTTCACTCAAAAGCAGTCATCTTGAATCAAAAGTCAATCTACCCAATGAACAAATCCAATTAACTTAAACACCCAATAAGCTAAAAGTAAAACTGCATTACTAATTTTTACCGTGCAATAAATCAAGAACCAAAACATTCAGTAACTTTCCAGCAAAAAGAAGAAAACAATAACCGAATCATGTCCAAAAACTTCGAAAGAATTTCACGCAATTTGTTACCTGAAACAAAATCTTGATACGCTCGAGTGGCGCAACAACTGTTTTTGCAACCCCACCGGCTATCAGCTCCTTAGCGAACACAGGCATGGACTCTAATATCCCTTCCAGGTAGACGTTCATCTCTCTCTTCCCTCTTCTCTGCCATTGCAGCAAACTTTGACACGAGAGAGAGAGAGAGAGAGAGAGAGAGAGAGATTCTGGGTTTGTGATTGAAGGATGAGTTGGAGCAGAGAGGAAGGTAGGAAGGGGTTGAAGGATCGAAACGTTTCTTTTGGTTGTGGATTTTATACGACTCTGCCTGCCATTAGTATCACCCTCGTTACAAGTCTTCACCATGTTGGAAAATATTAGTATTTTGGTTTATTTGAATGTTTGGTTTTATGGGCTTAGCCCGTTAGAATTAGGTTTTGTTAGAGATTAGGGTTAGTTTATAAATAGGGTGCTTTGTTATTCATTAGAGAATAAGTTAGCCACAATGTAGTCTCTTAGGGTTTTGTAGCCGTTTCGGCATTCTCGTTTGATATCAATAATATTTCAGTTACTTTGTTAGTATTGTTCGTTGCGCACTCTGATATTCAACTTGGTATCAGAGCAGGTTCGATTCTTCAGAATTTAATCTGTTCTAGATGGGTATCAATTTGTTCATCCGTTTGTCCGCTGCGTATCAGTTTGTTCAAGTTTGTTCGGAAGTTCGCAATTGGCATCAGCATCGGCATCAGCATTGGCATCGGCATCGGCATCGGCATCGGCATTGACATCAGAATTTGAAGGCTTGCATCCACATCTGCTTGTTGGCAAACTCATGTCGTGTACCGCCATGAGTTTGACGGGGGGTGTTGGAAAATATTAGTATTTTGGTTTATTTGAATGTTTGGTTTTATGGGCTTAGCCTGTTAGAATTAGGTTTTGTTAGAGATTAGGGTTAGTTTATAAATAGGGTGCTTTGTTATTCATTAGAGAATAAGTTAGCCACAATGTAGTCTCTTAGGGTTTTGTAGCCGTTTCGGCATTCTCGTTTGATATCAATAATATTTCAGTTACTTTGTTAGTATTGTTCGTTACGCACTCTGATATTCAACTCACCAGACTTCTTCTCACTGATATTTTTCTATTTCACGTCCGACTCTGCCTGCCATTCCTAGGGAATGCATGTCGCAGAGTATCGGTTCCGTTGTTGAAAGCAAGGTATAAAATATCGATAATATCGGAAATATCGGAAATATCGGAAGTCCAAAAACATAGAAATTTCGATGGAAATATCGGGATATTATCGATGTCGATAAAAATTGAATAAAAACCACGGAAATTGTAAGAAAAACTTGACAATTTTTATTGAAACTTTTCAGGATGTTTATTTAATCAATTATCTATTAGTTTATAAAAAAAATTGGAATGAAATGCATTGCATGATAGATATAACTGATTTAAGTTGATTATATAGCGAGCTGGCAAACATTGTCAGTGTAGAAAATATGTAGTAATTAATGAAAGAAGTTTAAACACACCATAATAATTTATATATAATGAATTAGTACAATATTTTACACTTTATACATTGCATGGTAAGATACATGAGTAACTTAGCAAGGTCTAAAATATCGATGATATCGGAAATATCGGTAATCCAAAAAAATATCGGTAGTTCAAAAACACGGAAATTTCGATGAAAATATTGGGATATTATGGATATTTTAGACCATGGTTGAAAATCGTCCATCTTTCTATTTCGTCACCGACGAGGCACAATCTCGACACAAATTTTTGTACTTCAAATAGGATGTGACAATTTAGACAGAATACAGATTGCACAACTGCGCCAAAAGGCATCAGTAAATGGACACCGTGACATCCAAATGATATCAAGGCCGACACACTACTAAAGTAAAAGAAGATCCTAAGTATGCATTGAAATAATTAAGCTCTAATACCAATCTGACACGCCCCAATCCTGGTTCCGAAAGACACCGGGATGGCCACTTGTTGGCCGACACCTGAGGGTGATGAAAGTCATTTATTATGCACATGCCGAGAAGATGTAAAACATGCATGCAATTTGCGACAAAAAGAAACAAACATAATAAAATAGTGTTGTTAAATATAAAAAAAAAATATGAGAATGCATGACCGTATTCAGAGCGTACAACTAAGATTACAATGGAAGGAATATTATAAAAAGGTACAATTACAAAGAAAGAGGTCCTACATCGAGAGGACTCAAAGATATTGATACGGTACTGCCTCAACACCAGGATTGATCGTACGCCTTATTTCTAAGTTCTGAAGGGGGCGCAAAACAAAATATAAGCGGATCAAGTTTATATATAAATATTAATAAAACAACTACTCTTCCAACGTACTAACCCCCAGTTTTAGAAAACTCATATAGCATAATAAGTAATAGGTTTTTTGAAAACTCTCGCATGCCATAAAAACCTTTGTAAAACATATATCATATAAAGTGTGCTAAGCAATGATATCATAATCGCCCTAAGGCACATACGTCTCCCGCTCAAAGGCACCTACATCGCCCACCCGAAGGCATATACATCTCCCGCCCGAAGGCACATACATCGCCCCCCCCCCCCCCCCCCCCGAAGGCAAGTACATCTCCCGCCTGAAGGCACATACATTGCCCACTCGAAGGCATATATATCAACTGCCTGAAGGCACATACATCTTCCTCCCGAAGGCACATTGTATGAATACCCGCTAAGTAAGCACAAAAAATCACGAACATAATCTTTCCAAAATATATCTTATCATAGCTCAATAGCTCAAACATCATATCATAAATCCATGTTCATAAACATCTCAATAAACGTAATTTTGATAAAGCATGATATTTCATGAAGCGTAAATCTGATAACTCATAAACGTTTCATAAAATCATACTTTTCATGTATGCATTTCTAGTAATAAAATCATGCATTTTGGAAGGGGTTCATTCACCAATACTCTGTCACTGAAGAGTCGTTCAAACTAGAGAGGACGAGGTCGCCACTTACAAACGCACCTGTTTGGAGTTCAAAAAGTGCCGGAGGTCACTGGAAACTTTCTCGACGGCTAACTCGCCGTTGTTTGGCTGGAAAATGGCTCGAAACAGCGCTCGACTTGGGTTTCGATCCCCACGATCCGAAAGGAAGTTCAAGGTGAGGTTGGGTGTTCTAGGCTCGTGAGGACAAGACAAAGCTCATAGTGCTCTTGGTTTGGACGGTGGTGGGAGCATTGTCATTGTTGTTTGTGTGTTGCCTTCCCAGAGGGGGAAGGTTAGAGAGATAAGAGAAATGAGATAAGAGAGTTTGAGAGTTTGAGAGAGGGAGAGAGTGACATAAATGAGAAAGGGGAGGGTCACACGGGAAAAAGGGAAAGGTCGGGGAACAAAGGGACATAGGTGGGTGCCAATGGGGAACAAAGGGAACAAAATAAGACCACCAAAAATGAAACATGAAATACTGAAATACACTCGACGTTACAAAATTCGTAAAAACTACGTTCTACCTCCAAATTCAATTCCGTTCGCGCTTATGCATTCGTGGCAATGAGTAGAATAAGAATATGCTAAGAGAATGGGTCACACATCTCACAACACAAGAGTCAACATTTCTTGCCTCTAAAGGGCATTTTGGTCAAAACACTCTTTTCGAAATAAAAGATAATAAAATTATGAACGGGTCCTAACAAAACTAAACTAAGTTGAATAAGGCTGAAATACATTTGGCAGTTATACAGACTGATTGGAGTTTAAACATGAAAAAATAAACATCCTAAAAAATAAGGGATATGGGAAGTGATAAGGATGCCTGCATTGCTCCATGTCGAAAGAAACTGATTGCTGCAGTTCATAGCAGTTGCTATCCAATCATCACGATAGATGGAAGTTGGAGAAGTCCAGTTCGATATAATATAGGATTTCCTGTTCACAGAGAACACGTTCTGCAATTATGATTCTATCACCATTGGAATATAATTAAGGTCTTGAGTAAGTAGAAGAATTCTTGGGTGTATTAATGGTAATCATGGCTGAACCAGGTAAGTCTTTGTTATCTAATCGAATCGTGACCTAGTATGCATGCTAATAACTAGAGTTTTTCCAACATAAATGGCATGAAATGAATAACATACTGTCGTATCAGTCAGTAAGTATCTTAAAAGTTGGCTTATACTGTTCTCTTTCTCCAGAAAGGAAAATGTAGGGCATCTTAGGCAGGTAAACAATTGGTAAATGATGAACCTTATAGACTTGGAATCTTAAATTTAATTAAAGTCTCAATCGACATGCTTTGCCCTTTATCCAAAGGAGTTTTCAATATGCAAAGTTTTGGTGCGTTAACTTTTGCTTGATAAAGTTGGCCATGACGAAACATACTGAAGAAAACGATATCGAGGAAGCAACAAACATGCATGCATACATGATTGCAACTTTGATCTTGAGATATACATATGTTATGAGATTACAACAAATAATATACGATAATTACATTAAATTTATCTAAATTATAGGAAAAAAAAAATTCAAACTTGAGTACGACGAATGAAGCACATATACATACCATTTTAACTAACTTAACTAAATTCAGATACGCTCGTAAATTATCTTTCAAGACAACCTTATTAACCCAGGCCAAAACTTCAGCTTCATGATTAGTGAATGAAGACGGTGCACTGAATTTCACAATTACTTAGTTCAACAAAGCTAGTGCATGATGATATGCAAAAGCTTCTGCTGTCAGATCTTATAAATCTCCAACATGCATGATTAATTTATAAAGATGCTCTCATTGATCAGAATCATATTCCTATTTCTTTTCCTGTTGTGAAGGGCCATTGTGAGATCAACGCATTAAATGACTTGAAACGAATAAAATTTTGTCGTATCAGTCGGTAAGTATCTTAAAAGTTGGCTTATATTGTTCTCTTTCTCTTTATCCAAAGGAGTTTTCAATATGTAAAGTTTTGGTGCGTTAACTGTTTGCTTGATAAAGTTGGCCATGACGAAAGACATACTGAAGAACACGATATCGAGGAAGCAACAAACATACATGCACGCATGGTTGCAACTTTGATCTTGAGATATACATATGTTATGAGATTACAACAAAACATATACTATAATTACATTAAATTTATCTAAATTATAGAAAAAGAAGTTCAAATTTGAGTACGATAAGTGAAGCACACATGCATATAAATTTAACCAACTTAACTAAACTCAAATACGCTTGTGAATTATCTTTCAAGACAACCTTATTAATCCAGGCCAAAACTTCAGCTTCATGATTGGTGAATGAAGACGATGCATTAAATTTCACAATAACTTAGTTCAACAAAGCTAGTGCATGATGATATGCAAAAGTTTTTGCTGTCAGATCTTATCTCCATCATGCATGATTAATTTATAAAGATGCTCTCATTGATCAGAATCATATTCCTATTCCTTTGCTAACCACTAGTTTAAGTTGAATTTGGGGCTCCAAGCAAGGTATTTTACCATGTCAAAGTGTTTGACCTTATGATTTTCACGCTAATCTTTCATCTTACACTCTTTCTTTTAAATGTGTACAAAAACTATATTCAAATTAGAATGCAGATAAGAGGTTCAAAATTATTTCTTAGTCTACGAAATAAGAGAAATTTTTCAGTGAGTCATGTTTCAGACACACTAAAAAATCTTTCACAACATAGAGTGGTAAAATTGAAGGATTGATTTTTTGTTTAGTTTGACTAATTTACCCATGTTGTGCTAGATTCTTTACTCTCTAAATATTTTTTGAATTAAGGGTTTTTTAGTATTTTACTATTGTATTTTGAATCCTTAAAAGAATATTATCTTCAATAAAAAAAATCCTTATAGCATAAACACTAAATTTGAAGACTATATAATAAAAATATTTAAATTAAATCTGAACAGTTATAATCCAAAAAAAAAGTATGTAGGACACAGCCTGTAACTACGTCAGCAGCTGTCTATTCACCCGCGCTGCTGGAACAAGTGGATGAGCTGCAACCTTTCATGTGGGTTTAGGAGAGGATCCTCTTCCCACTCAAACCGAATATTTGGAAGAAGCACGCAACTAGGTATGGACAATGGTTATGACAGCTGGGTAATCGTAGTTAATTTACTCATAACCGTTTATACTCATACCTGCATAACCGTTTACCCGTTGGGTAATTGCTTAAACGATTATACACATACCCATAACCGTTTATAAACGGTTAACCATACCCATAACCGCATACTCATTTAACCGTAACCGTTTAATACCCGTTTACCCATTTATCATTTTTAACCCGTTTATCTTTTCTTTTTTTTACCATTACCATTTTTTCACCCGTCTACATGTTTTTTAACAACTTGAAAATTAAAAAAAAAATTGTCATAACTTTTTTTTTTTACAATTAAACACCGTTATAGGTACATTCATCATACATTTCCATATTTTAATTTTTTAAGTCCTTATACCATTCCAATAATTGAAATAATAGTTTACGGACGATATTTTTAACTATTACCAATGAAGGTTGTTGATGCACAAAATCAGCGAAGACTTTGGTACAACAGAAAGTGTTACGTTTGTGACCTTCGCTAGATTGCTCCGGTCACTAGTGTGGATAAGTATGTAAATGGATAGGGACAGGGAAGTAAACACAAGATGTACGTGGTTCACCCAGATTGGCTACGTCTATGGAGTAGAGGAGTTCTCATTAATTGTGAAGGGTTTACACAAGTACATAGGTTCAAGCTCTCCTTTAGTGAGTAATAGTGAATGATTTAGTACAAATGACGTTAGGAAATATTGTGAGAGAATGATCTCTATTTATAGAAGAGAGTGTCTAGTTTCATTCTGACATTGACACGTGTCGTGTTGTGATTGACTTCTGATGTTGACACGTGTCGCGTTATGATTGACTTCTGATATCGACACGTATCGCGCTGTGATTGGCCTCCTGGTTGGAGGGAAACTCTTCTGGTTCTTTGACGGTATAACGTTGACCGGTGCTCAGTAGTTTCGGGATTGGTCAAGTATGGTACAAACAAAGGTAAATATAATATTTGCTAAGTATTATTGGGTTACAAAAATTGTTTAGAAGACATTTCTGTCAAAGCATTTCTTTCAATTTCACGATTACCCGTAAAGAATTTAAATTAATTTGGGCAATTCCTTGATGTGAGAATCATCATTCTTGTAGTAGTGTTATTGAGAGAATGACCGATGAATCCCTTGCTAATTTATTGGGTGCTAAGTATTATTGGATCAAGAACATGGTTTGTGTTAGTTTTACATATATAAAATAAATAGGTAAACGGTTATCCGTTTATAACTGTGGTTAATACTCATAACCGCCCATTTAAATTTCGCGGGTAAACGGTTATACCCATAACCGTTTATTTATCTAAACGGTTACCCATAACCGTAACCGTTTAATTTAAATGAGCGAGTAACCGCGGTTACCCAAACCAATGGGTATTTGACCATCCCTACCCACAACCCTTCATGTGGGTGGGCCTCCATCCCCACTCAAAGCCAGAAAATCCTTAAATTTAAAGACATACGGTGATAGAGGATGGTAAGGAATCCATTTAGGACTCCACTGGAGTAGCTCTAAAGGGCGCGATTAACGGTGGTCTCCTTTTTGAAAAGGGCAGACAGAGCCTCAAATGGAAGCCGGCAATTCGACCGTTGCCGCGTCAAGGTTGAAGAGGGAAGATTGCGAGCGCACCACAAACGACTCTCGCTTCTCCCCTTGGAAGGTGAAATGTCTCTGCGTTTCTTATGGAATTAAAGTTTTTATTTTTTTTAATTTAATCCTAGAATTTGAGGATAAATTTGAAATCTTTGGAGATTTCTCTACTGATTTCAATCACTGTTCGGTTGGAAAATTTCAAATTTACTCCAAATCCTTGCCTTAAATCTTGTTTCTCTGATTACCCAGATTCCATAATCTAATTTTACATGGTATTTACAATCTGGGTTTGTTGACTTTAATCTGGAATTTTAGGATAATTTGAATTTTGTTGTAAACATTCCTAGTTTAAGTATGATTGTGTAAATCCTAGATAAGATTTGATTCTAGTTATCCTTTCCTATTACAACTTGTATTACTTGGAGGAGAAGGAATATCTTCTCTCCCTTTACTACTATAAATAAAGGCACAATGTAGGAGGGATAACAACACACACATTCCCCTACAATTCTACAAACACACATCTCTCTCCTCTCTCTCTCTGCCGCCGGCCCTAGTCCCTCTGTCAGATAAAATAGACCACAACACGTTATCAGCACGCTCCTACCGCTGCGCTTAGGAATCTGACGTTGGAGATTTTTTTTTTCTGCATCAAATCAGTTCATCCATATCATCACGCAATCAGGTTCTTTCCAAACAACGGCTTTTAACTCGATATTTTGCAAGCCCTGATAGCATGAACATTCACCATGATGCATGACCCAACTTTACGTTTTACGTATTTTAGATTCTACATAAATTGTGTATGCTTCATAATCAAAATTGCTACAATTATGTGAATTTGATATTTGTCATGAATTGAATCCTACATATGTACATGCATTGAAACTATTATTTGCATATGCATCAACGTAAATATGTGATTCATTAAAATTATACATGCATATAATATAATTGAATACAAAAAAAAAAAAAAAAAAAACGAGAAAAAAAAAAAAAATTTAGGGCTGCACACAGCAGCCCATTCCCCTCTTCTCACCCCGTGGGCCTGTAATCCCACCCGAGGGTTCTTGGCCTATATTTTTAGGCCCCGAGATTTTATTATTTAATTTTTTTTAAATAATATGGGTTTTTATATTTTCACCCACACTTTAATTTGGCCCTGAAGACCAAAAATAAATTAATTCACTTATCATTATACAATATTTCTGCATATATTCTTTGCATATTTGTTTGCATATATATTTGTGTTTGCATGCAGGAATATATGAACCTGAAGTTCATAATTACTTTGAAACCCGAAGTTTCTTATACACATGCCTTGTTAGAAAACCCGAAGTTTTCACTTAAATATATCACCCATGAAAACCCGAAGTTTTTCATGCAAAATTAAACCAATACATGTCTGTTAGAACCTGTATGTTCTACTCCTATGTGAATGGATTGATTTTTCTCCATTACACTAACCACATCTTGTCCATCTATTTTGATAGGACCATGTCGAATTTGAACAAACTCGACTTCACCGCTTTGGAGGTTTCTGGAAGGAACTACCTCAAGTAGGTTCAAGATGTGAAGCTCCACCTCACTGCAAAGAACTTGCGTCCTGCTATTGAAGAAGCAACATATAAACCTGTTGGCGAAGCTGAAAAAGCCACTGCTATGATCTTCATCCGAAGACATATCCATGACGCTCTACAAACTGAGTACCTTGCTGAGGAGGATCCACGTGCATTATGGGTCGCTTTGGCTGATCGTTTCGATCACCAAAATGACATATTCTTGCCTGAAGCAAGACACGACTGGCAGCACTTGCGCTTCCAAGACTTTAAGTCTGTGAATGAATATAATTCTGAAGTTTGTCGAATCCGATCACTTCTCAAGTTTTGCAATGAAACTTTGACTGAAGAGGATCTCCTGGAGAAGACCTACTCGACCTTCTCTGCTTCTAATATTGTCCTGCAGCAACAATATAGAGCTCAGAAGTTTACTAAGTTCTCGGATTTGATCTCTGTTTTACTTCTTGCTGAAAAGCAGAACCAGCTGTTGATGAAGAATCATCAAGCTCGACCTACTGGGGCTACTGCTGTGCCTGAAGCACATTATAGCACTAATCAGCACCCAAAACGCCAAAAGAGGCGTGGTAAGGGCGGCCAGAAGCCATCCCACCAAGGTCAACAGAGCCAAGGCCCATCCAAGGGAGGAAACAAAGCCCAGAAGCGCCCAAACCTCGCTCCCAAGGCCCCGAACTTCAAGAATAAGGGCAAAGCACCTGCCACAATGAATGACGATATGTGCTATCGTTGTGGTTCCAAGGACCATTGGTCCCGTATTTGCCGTGCTCCCAAGAAGGTTGTGGATGCATATCATTCTCGTCGTACGAAGTTTGAATCAAACTTCCTGCAAGTGGACGAATCGGAGACTACAAAGATGGAGGTTTCTGACTTTCAGGAGGATACCACTCCTATGGAAGATTAGAATCTTAGACATAGACTTATTTTTCAGTTGAAATAATACAATTGGGGCCGAATTCCACCTAGTGGCCGAACCCCACCTTGTTTTTGGTTGATTTTGAACAATTTTCCTTTATGTTTTGGATTATTAGTTGGCGATTTATTTTGGATATTAAGTTTTTAATCCTTGAATAAATGAAATTATTTTGAATTGATACTTGTTTTTATAAACTTTTATGCATGTGACCGATTCAAATTAATTTTTCATTCTAGGTATGACTAGTGGGAAAGTTAGTTGTCTGGCAGATAGTGCAACCACGCATACTGTTTTGTGTGAACGCATCTATTTCACTAACTTTGTACCTAAGAATGCACCTCTGACAACCCTCTCAGGCCCATCCAACCTGATCGAAGGATACGGTAAGGCACGTATAATGTTGTCCAATGGTACAATCTTGACCATTGCTGAGGCACTCTATTCTCCACGTTCCGGAAGAACGTTACTAAGTTTCAAGGACATTAGAGATAACAATTACCACGCTGAAACCCACGTAGAAAACGGAGTTGAATTTCTGTGCGTAACTTCCTACGAATATGGCCAGAAGCGTATTCTAGAGAAGATGGAGCGTAACCCGAGTGGTCTGTATACTACGACCATACGCCCCATCGAATGCCACTATGTGGCCGGCCCTACCACAGGGACCGCGCACGAAATTACACTTTGGCATGATCGTTTGGGACATCCTGGACGAATAGCGATGCGCCGTATCCTCAAAACTTCACACGGGCATCCACTAACCCGAAGCTTAGGTTCGATCCATGAAATTGCATGTCAAACATGTTCTATGGGAAAGCTTATTACTAAGCCTTCTTATGACAAGATTCGTTCGAATCCTCCCATTTTTCTACAACGGATTCAGGGGGACATTTGTGGACCGATTCAACCTCCCTGCGGACCATTTAGATATTTTATGGTTTTGGTTGACGCTTCTACACGTTGGTCACACGTGTGCTTGTTGTCCACAAGGAACGCTGCATTCTCCAAACTGTTGGCTCAGGTTATCAAGCTCAGGGCTCACCACCCTGATTATCCGATCAAATCTATTCGATTAGATAATGCTGGAGAATTCACATCTAAAACTTTTGATGACTATTGCATGTCGGTTGGGGTTGAAGTTGAACATCCTGTACCCCATGTTCGCACCCAGAACGGCCTGGCAGAGGCTTTCATTAAGCGTTTACAAATGATTGCTCGATCGTTGGTCATACGTACCAAGCTCCCGATCGCTGCTTGGGGCCATGCAATATTGCACGCAGCAAAGTTGGTCCGCCTGAGGCCTATTGCGACACAACCATTTAGTGCCCTTCAGTTGGTCACCGGATGCGAACCCGACATATCGCATCTGCGCGTTTGTGGTTGTGCGGTCTATGTGCCGATCTCGCCGCCCTTACGTACAAAAATGGGGCCTCAGCGAAGGATGGGAATCTATGTCGGATATGATTCTCCTTCGATTATTCGTTACTTAGAACCTTTGACAGGCGATATGTTTACCGCTCGTTTCGCGGATTGTCACTTCTATGAGACAGTCTTCCCGTCGTTAGGGGGAGATAAGAACGTCAACGTTCCTAATGAATGACGCGAATTATCGTGGACGACTCCCACTTTGTCTCATTTAGATCCCCGCACCGCTCAGTCTGAAGCTGAAGTGCAGCGCATATTAGATCTCCAGAGCATAGCTCAGAGCATGCCAGATGCTTTCACCGATTTAGCGCGCGTGACAAGATCACATATTCCAGCTGCGAATACGCCTGCAAAGATGGATGTACCAAATGTACGACGGACTACCCTCCTGGAAGCCCGGGACGCCAATTCTGGTGATCCACGTACATTAGCGGCTAGCCAATCATCTGCCCCTACACAAAAGCGTGGCAGACCCCTTGGTTCAAAGGATTCACACCCCCGGAAGAGGAAAACCACGGCACAAGGTCCTGAAGAGCCTACCGTGAATCCGACTATCGCTTACTCATTTTACCCAACTCATGAGGAAATTCTAGATTATGGAAGCGTCCTTGAAGAGACGAATCCTCCTCCTGAGAATCGTGAGATTTCGGTCTATTATGCTAGCTTAGATGATGTGTGGCGTAGAAATGAGATGATTGTCGACGATGCATTAGCATTTGCAGTAGCTACTGAGATCATGTTGAGCGATGACATTGAACCGCGTTCCGTTGATGAATGTCGACGTAGAGCTGATTGGTCAAACTGGAAACAAGCAATCCAAGTCGAACTTGATTCACTTGCGAAACGTAAGGTGTTTGGACCTGTAGTTCCTACTCCTTCACATGTGAAGCCCGTTGGCTACAAGTGGGTTTTCGTTCGGAAGCGTAATGAGAAGAACGAAATTGTGCGTTACAAAGCTCGTCTTGTAGCACAAGGTTTCTCACAACGCCCCGGGATTGACTATGACGAAACTTACTCACCCGTTATGGATGTGATTACTTTTCGATACCTTATCAGTTTGGTAGTTTCCGAAAAACTGGATATGCAGCTGATGGACGTAGTAACCGCGTATCTCTATGGGGATCTTGATACGGAAATTTATATGAAAGTTCCCGAAGGACTTACATTGACTGGTTCAAATATTTCCAAACCCCGGAACACGCTCTCAATTCGGCTGAGGCTTTCACTATACGGTTTGAAACAATCCGAAGAATGTGGTATAACCGTTTAAGTGAGTATTTGACTAGTCAGGGATATGTGAATAACGAACTATGCCCTTGTGTGTTAATTAAGAAGTCACATTCCGGATTTGCGATTGTTGCAGTATATGTCGATGACATGAATCTCATCGGAACTCCTGAAGAGCTCACGAGAACTGCTTCGCATCTGAAGTCGGAATTTGAGATGAAAGATCTAGGTAAGACTCGATACTGTCTTGGTCTCGAGATAGAGCATTGTTCGGATGGAATCCTAGTACATCAATCGAACTACACCCAGAAGGTGTTGCGCCGTTTTAATGAGGATAAAGCGAAGCCTTCGAGTACTCCTATGGTCGTTCGTACGCTAGATGCAAAGCGAGATCCCTTCCGTCCGAAGGAGGATGATGAAGAGATTTTGGAGCCTGAAGTTCCTTATCTAAGTGCGATAGGCGCTTTATTGTACTTAGCTCAATGCACTAGACCCGACATCTCCTTCGCTGTTAATCTTTTGGCAAGATACAGCAATGCACCAACACGCAGACATTGGACTGGCGTGAAAGACATCTTCCGTTACCTTAAGGGTACTACGGATTTGGGCTTATTCTATCCCTACGAATCCTCGAGTGATGCCGCACCCTATGCTCATCGGGTTGATTCTCGCCTTGTTGGTTATGCCGACGCTGGATACTTATCTGATCCGCACAAGGCGCGTTCTCAAACGGGTTATGTCTTTACCGTTGGAGGCACCACAATATCTTGGAGGTCAACTAAACAGACCTTAGTTGCCACTTCGTCTAACGATGCTGAAATTCTCGCCTTACATGAAGCAACTCGGGAATGCTTTTGGTTGAGAGCAGTAGTGGGCCATATTCGAAGCTCCTGTGATCTTCATCCCGCCGTTAATGCCCCGACGACGATTTTTGAAGACAACGTAGCTTGCATCGAACAGCTCAAGAAGGGTTACATCAAAGGAGACAACACCAAGCATATTGCGCCGAAGTTCTTCTTTACACATCAACAACAAGAGCATCAGAAGATTGAAGTCACGCAAATCCGATCACAAGACAATCTGGCCGACCTCTTCACCAAATCACTACCGAAGGCGACGTTTCAGAAGCTTGTTCATGGAATTGGTATGCGTAAACTTTCTGAGTTGTAACTTTGCTATTTCTCTGTGGAATTATGTCAAACTCAGGGGGGAGTATCTTCTAGATACTTGCTTGATCTTAATGTACTCTTTTTCCCTACGATTAGGAGCATTTTTCCCACTGGGTTTTTGCTACCTAACTAGGTTTTAACGAGGCACCCACCTTGGGCTGGTCATATCCCTGATGACGTCCTGTAGACGTTTCTTTTGACTTTGCATTTCTCACGCATTTTTCCTTAGACTATGGATTTTATCCCTACTTGGGTTTTTGCCATAGCCTTAGGGTTTTTTAGTGAGACTTACTACTTATGCAAGTTCCTACCTTATTGAGAATAAGCGTTGTTCCTTGGAATCAATGCCAACGAGTCGACTTCCTCAACTTCTGCATGATGCTGAATCTACCTTGAGTATTTACCCACTCAAGGGGGAGTGTTGTAAACATTCCTAGTTTAAGTATGATTGTGTAAATCCTAGATAAGATTTGATTCTAGTTATCCTTTCCTATTACAACTTGTATTACTTGGACGAGAAGGAATATCTTCTCTCCCTTTACTACTATAAATAAAGGCACAATGTAGGAGGGATAACAACACACACATTCCCCTACAATTCTACAAACACACATCTCTCTCCTCTCTCTCTCTGCCGCCGGCCCTAGTCCCTCTGTCAGATAAAATAGACCACAACAAATTTAATCCCAAATCTTTACCTTAAATTATGTTTCTCTGATTACCCGAATTCCAGAATCCAATTTTATTTGGTATTTAAAATCTGTCTTTTTTTTTTTTTCGTTCTGTATTTGTTATTGTGAATTTAGATACTAGTTGGCCCTTCTGATTGGAAAGACCATTCGCTGGGCAAAGAAGGAGCTGAAAGATACAGAGTTCATAACCTTCCCGAAAAGGAGAGTCCCGGTGTCTATGAACTCGGGGTTTCCGGTTGTAGCAGCCAAGGCCATGAGATTGGGAAGCATGACCCAGGCTGCATAGTCCCGGTGTACCTTGGACAAGCTGATAATGTGAGGACTCGACTTCAGCAATACGGTCGTTCAGGTGCTCATTTGGGCAAGGAGTTTGAGGACTTACTGTCAAGAGGCAACTCCATTGCGTATAGATGGGCTTCTGTGAGTATATCTCAATCTTGTTTTCTTTAAAGTTCGAAATGACTTGGGTTTTCTTGGAAAGATCGGCATTGATGGTAGAATGTTGAGAGTGTAAAATCTCATGTCGGAAACTTGACAACGTGAAATACAGTATGTAAGTGAGTGGTTCCACTACTAGCAACGCTGATGCCTTTTGCAATAAAATACCACACTAGCAAGACCAGATAGTTAAATACAAGCTAGGGATAACGTCGATGTTAGACCAGTTAGTAGTAGGCTGCGAGTGCGCTTGTCTGAAACCTTGAGATATCATGCATTTGCTAAGTTACCACTGTCATTCTTACGAGTTGAAGAAATGGGATATTATGATGGGCCTTATTGTTTCTTTGTTGATTGTCAAACAGTTGGAAAACCAAAGCGACGCACTGAAAACAGAAAATCGGCGGCTTGGTACATATAATTATGCATGGAATAGAAACAATAATGGAGCAAGGCGCCCTGATGATGTCCATCAAAAACTCAAGGAGATAACTTCCAGTCAGAAGAAAGTGGGCATCAGAATTGAGTCAAGCAAACCAATTTCAACGGGTGACAAATTCGGTGCTTATGATGACAAGGATATCGACAACTCCCCTTTTCAGGTCTTCAAGCTCAGCAGAGCACAGCCTAGGTTGGTTTCATATAGAAGCATTACTGAGGAGAATACTGGTATAATTTGTGGGGTGGATGTAGGAGATGGTTCTGTTTGCAGAACAACACCAGTTCCCGGAAGACAGAGGTGTGCTGAACACAAAGGGATGAGGATTAAGGGGTCAACCGGAGTTGGGATATCAAACAGCAATGTCGACTCACAGTGCGGCTTTATTAGCAACTATGATCCAGTAGAGTCTTGCATATTCATCTTGGCTGATGGATCATCTTGTCGAAGGCATCCTATTCAAGGGCGGAAAATGTGTTATCAGCATAAAGGGAGAAGAATTTAGAAACCCTAAACTTGGGGACTTCACAATCCGTCTGGTTCGCCTAGGCGCTAGGCCCCAGCCCGCTTCCGATTAGCGCCTAGCGTGTTTAGAACCTTGCTACAGTGGTTGTTTTATCTTCCTTAAATTAATTATATAAAGTGGAGAATGCAGGTTTCAATTTGTTGTTGCTTGCTATTTATGCCTAGGAAATAATGTTGCAGCTTTATCTATTGGTGCATGCCCTTTAATTCAATGTTGTATTGGCCAAAAAAAAAAACAATAATATTGTTGTAAACAGCTTGTTGTGTTACATGTCATTTATATTGAACTCAAAATCTGTTCTGTGATTCCGAAAATTCTATGATATAACTTCTTATTTTGATCTTTGTTAATTTCCTATTTGGTTCCGAGAAAATGTCAGAAAAAATGAACGCATTGATTTGCCCTTTTAGGTGCGCATCATCCGATCAGATAGTTTTTGTTTGGATTCCGAGAAAGTGTAAGAAAATTGCACGAATTGATTTGATTTTTCAGGCGCGCACCGAGTTATGTAGTTAATTTCCTGTTTGGATTGCGAGAAAATGCAATAAATTTTTAACGAATTTGTTTGATTTATAGGCGCATCGAGTGGCGCACAAGCTATGGATCTAGAACCGGAGGCCGCTGGCGCTTGCACTGCACTCGAGGATCGCGGACGTGTTCGCGGTGGACATACACCTAGCGGCGAGGATCGGAAAGGGGTGCTGTTCGACCACGCGACAGGGGTGGTGGTGGGGGAGACGGCGGTGATCGGGAACAATGTGTCGATACTCCACCACGTGACGCTTGGTGGCACCGGGAAAGCCGGCGGAGACCGGCACCCGAAGATCGGCGATGGGGTTTTGATCGGTGCAAGCGCGACGATTTTGGGGAATGTGAAGATTTGGGAGGGCGCAATGATTGGGGTCGCTTGTGCTGATTGATGTTCCTCCATGGACCACGGCGATGGGAAATCCGGCGAGGTTGGTTGGTGGGAAGGAACGGCCGTCGATGCACGAGGATGTGCCTGGCCAGTCCATGGATCACACCTCGTTTATGTCGGAGTTCCGACTATATTATATAGAAAATTAGAAGTTAGTTTCTTGTTCGTTTTGACAGTTATTTCTCATTAAGTGGCAGCTGAACTAGTTATGTTAGTTATTTCCCTGCCTCTAATGTTTTAACAATGCAATAATCCTTTGTTTTGTGATCTTTTTTAAATTAAAAAGGAAAATATTATTCTTTTCGATTCATGGACCGAAAATTGAGAAATGCGTGAAAAGTCAAAATAAATGTGTAGATAGCACATTACAATGCTATTAAGTATATGAAATAACAGTGAGTTAAAAGAAGCATAAATTCTCCACGAACAAATTTTGTGAGATATTAGAATTGATTGGTTGGTGGTCTATTTACTATTCATATTCCGCAACTATTTAACAAGATTTGTCTTACCTTAAAGATCTCGTTGAACAAAATAATAATATGATTTAAGTGAATTTTAAAGATAAGATTAAACAACAAATCAACCGGTCACTCATATTCCGCAATTGTCCTGTAAGATTTGTCCCGCAGAAAACCTTTTTTTTCTTTTCAATAAGAGAAAACCTTGTTGAGTAAGAAACTAATGTGAAGTAAATGGAAACAAATGAGTGGGTAAAGCCCACAATGGCAAAATGACTCAATTACCCCCATCATTTCCACATCTTTCTTCTCTTCGCTTTTCACTTGTCGAACCAGTTTAACCACAACAATGGCTTCTCTAATTTTTCTCCAGCTGACGGGGAACTCCATCATCTCTTCCCGGTTCAAATCCCGGGTCAAACTGAACCCGCACGACCAGCTCTTTCTCAATCCCAAAATGTGAGCACCCCATTACGTACGAACACGAAGGATGTGGATTTGATGCGTCTGTGCGAAGAGGGTAAGGTCGGAGAGGCGTTGGAGTTTATGGGTCGAGGTGTTTCTGCCGATTACGGAGTTTTTTGCGTGTTATTGGAATCGTGTGATGGATTGAAGTCGCTTGAGGTTGGGAGGAAGGTCCATGAGTTCTTAAGACAGTCTCCGTTTCGCGGGGATATTGAGTTGAACACTAGATTGGTACAAATGTATTGGAGGTGTGGGAGTATGAGAGATGCACGCAAGCTGTTTGATAGAATGTGCGAGCGGAGCATGGGTTTGTGGCATTCGATGATCAGTGGGTATGCAGTGAATGGGCAGCGTGATGAGGGGCTGTTGTTGTTTGAACAAATGAGGAATTCAGGATTGAAGCCTGATAAGGAGACTTTTTTGGTAGTGTTGGCGGCGTATGCTAGTGCGGAAGCTGTAGACGAAGGCTATGCGCTCTTCGAATCGATGACGAATGAGTATGAGATTGTGCCAGAAATTCAGCATTATTTAGGACTTATTGATGTCCTTGGGAAGTCTGGTCATTTGAACGAAGTAGAGGAGTTCATTGAGAAAATGCCATTTGAGCCTAATGTGGAAGCTTGGGAGGCTCTTAGAAACTTTGCGCAAATTCACAGAGATATTGAGCTTGAAGATCGCGCGGAGGATTTGTTGGTTAGTATCGACCCTTCTAAGCCAATGCGGACAAAATCCCATTGCCTCCGCGGAAGAAGCACTCAGAGATTAACATGCTAGAGGAGAAAAATAAGGTGAGTGAGTATCGGAGTACAAATGAGGAGTATGAGAAATTGCAAGGTTTGAAAGGACAGATGAGGGAAGCGGGCTATGTGCCTGATACAAGATACGTGCTGCATGACATCGATCAGGAGGCAAAAGAGCGGGCCTTGCAGTATCATAGCGAGCGTTTGGCAATTGCTTATGGTCTGATCAGTACTCCAGCCAGGCAAACTCTAAGGATTATAAAGAATCTTCAAATCTGCGGTGATTGTCATAACGCCATGTCGAAGATTGTTGGGAGGGAGCTGATCGTTAGGGATAACAAGCGGTTCCATCATTTCAGGGATGGGGAGGGAGTGCTCCTGTGGGGATTATTGGTAAAGTTATCTGCAGTTAGTGATAAAGCTTCTGCAGCAAGAAAATTCAGAGCAAGATTTATGGCTGGAAATTAAACTTTGTCGAAATTTATGAGTGTTGTTCGTTGTAGATTATTGTTGTACTTAATTCTTTTACACTTAATAGAAAACAAATTTTAAATGGATAAACTTATTCTAAAAAATATAAATAAGGCAATGTACAGTGAATTTTGAGTTTCAATGAGTAAAGTAGCGAGTTTTGAGTTTCAGTGAGCAAAGTGTGATCAAATTCGAATTCCAGGGAATAAAATGGTGACTTTAATTTTGAATTTCAAAAGACAAAGTGGCGAAACAAAATCGAGTTCTAAAGCCTTGCTTTATTAATGTAGGGGGCACTAAAGAAGGTGGTTTCGCTTCCTACTATCAAGAAATCGTATCTTCAGGGGATTCAAAAGAAAACTAGCCCAAGCTTTGTCAATCGTTATTGGCAATTAATTTAGAACATGTGTGATTAAACATATTGATTTATTTTGTTAAATATTCATATATAATAGTTGCGCCCCCCATTGTAGTATCCCTTTGCCCCAGAATGAAGTTGATGATACCTTTTGCGGGACCTTAATGCAAATGGCGAATTTCCGTGTTTAATCAAGTGGTTGGTGATTACATTTGATACCATTTCATGGATCTAAAGGAAGGCGAATTTCTCGGCGGATGCAGTCACTAGCACAAGGTTTAATTTTAATAATTTTCATGTTTAGGATAGGACTCTGCCATCTGTGGGAAGAAAAGGTTTCATGTTCGACTGTATTAAAACTAGATGTGACCACTAACCGTGGTTACTCTATTTAGTGTTTTTATTTTCCTATATCAAAAAGTTAAAGCAATTATTTTTCCATGGTGATGGTATTTCCACAAACCAACGATTAAATACTTCATATGGACATCTAAGTTCTAACTATTAGAACCTAATTAATATCCGAAAACAATAATTAAATGCCAAGGACTAAAATTAGTTTTACTAAGATAATGAGTGTTACTCTTGCATCACGGCTTGGGTTCGAATACTATCGACTTCCTAATCTAACATCTAATCTAACAAATCTCACGTTTAAAAAAGAAAAAGAAAAAAGGAAAAGGTTTTATTCAAAACGTAATGTTTTTCAAGGAGTAAAATAGAATCTTCCGATTTTTAAATGGGTGTATGGAATGGCTTTAAGCTTTATGCTTGGGCAAAGTATTGTACCTTGGCGGGGCTGTGAGCATTGCATCTTGGTTGATGGAAGCAGCTTTATGCTTATGTGAAGTGCAATTAATTGTAAGGGGAAGCAAAGCATCAGCATCTCCCTTCGCAGAAAGAACAAGTAATGGTAATGGATCTTTTGTCCTGTCTTATTATTCACTGTTTCATGAACTATATACATTGTCATTTCATTTGTCAAGACCTTTCATTCATCAGCTTCCAACACTCTACACCTCCACCCTTCTTGTGTCCTTCAGCTATTTCTCTATTCTCTGCTCTCCTCTGATCTCCGTCGTCCCTCGCGCGAGTATGGATTCTGCAAAGGTGTTAGAAACTCTCTATACTTTTCCGGTGGAGGGAATACTAAATTCGGTCACTTCACTTGCTGCTCAAGAAATCAGTCTTTTCCGAGGATTCAAAAAAGAGCTAGCTAAGCTTCGTCAATCGGTACTTGCAATTCAAGGGTTCTTAGGCGATGTTTCGTACCAACCACGGAACAGGGGCAAGGCGGTGGAGGACTGGGTGAAGAAACTGAAAGACGTAGCTCATGATGCTGATGATGTATTGGAGGACATCAACTACGAAGTTCTCAGGCGTAAAGTAGAAATTCAAAACCACATGAAGAAGAAGGTACTTAACTTCTTTTCGCTCTCCAACCCCATTTTATTTCGTCAAAAGATGGCCCACAAGATTAAGAACATCAATGCGTCACTGGCGGCTCTCAAAGGGGATGCAGCTTTCATCGGCTTAGTTGCAAGGAGAGTAGATCAAACCCCTCCAGGTATGGGGAACAGAGAAACTGTCTCAAGCTTCGGTCACGATGAGAAGATCATTGGAAGGGAGAAGATTGTGTCGGATATCATTGCAACCTTGATCGAGTCCAAGAATCAGGAAGAGTACCTTTCAGTTAAGGCCATTGTGGGAATGGGAGGACTCGGAAAGACGACTTTGGCAAGATCAATATTCAATGACGATGCTATTGGTAGACATTTTGTTGAAAAGATGTGGGTGTGTGTATCCGACACTTTTGAGGTTAATTCGATTCTAAATCGGATGTTAGAATCCCTTAACTCAAACAGGACAGGAGTTACAAGTCGGGAAGCATTGCTGAATGACCTCAAACAAAGGTTGACAGGGAAGAGGTATATTCTAATACTCGATGACGTTTGGAACGAAGATGACAACTTATGGAGTGATTTTACGAGTTGTTTGTCGAGACTCAATTCTGCTCCTGGAAGCGTTGCCATTGTTACTACCCGTAGTGCTAAGGTTGCATCAATCACAGAGACAATGCCAAGGTGTGATTTGGCGAGCCTATCAGTAGATGATTGTTGGTCCATATTAAAGAGTGAAGCATTCCCAAATGGTGCTCCTCCTTTAGATCCAAAACAAGTGGACATTGGAAGGGCCATAGCTGCAAAGTGTGTTGGCGTACCATTAGTGGCAAAGGTATGCATCTATATATTATTATATTCACCCTTGCTTGTTTTGTATTTGGCTTTCTATTTTAATAACATAAACATAGAAATAGAGGGACGTGCGTGGGATTCTTAGGTGTAATAGGTGAGGTCAGATGGTCTGCATGCGCTGATTAACAAACTAATTTTACTAGAAAAGAAAAGAGTTAACGGACTATGACCAATAAAAAAAAGAAGAATAATACTTGAATTTACTCCTTGAGAGATGTGCTCAATTCCACATTTGCAAATAAATTTACAAAAAAACAATTTAATTACGAAAAACAATTTAATATTACTATTATTTGAACGTTACAAAAAATAATTTACCTATTGTTTAAACTTTACGAAGATAATGTATCTACTAGTTTTTGTTTAATGAATTTTAATTTACCTATTGTTCATATCTTAAAAAATTATTTACCTATTGTTCAATTTCACAAAACACTGTATATTCAACTATAATTTACTTACTATTTAATTTCGGGTTAAGTACATAAATCTACCTAACCTTTAGGGTCGATTTAAAATTGGTCCTAACTTTTTAAAATATTCTGAATAAATACCTAAGGTTTTGAAAATTAGACATCTGTTAGGTCACTGACACTATGTTGTAAAGTTATCAGTGTTAAGCGATGGGAACAACAAATAAATTGAAGGGCATATTCGAATTTTTACTATCACATCATCTATGGAGTTCTAAATCGTCAAAGCTACACGTTTTATCCAAGCATGCCCTTCAGTTTATTTGTGGACGTCGTTACTGACACTCTAATGTCTAACGTTTAAAACGTTAGGTAATTATTTGGAATGTTTTAAAAAGTTGAAACCAATTTGGAATTACCTCTAAAAATTAGGTGGTTCTACGACTTAACCCTTTAATTTAATGAAGATGATGTATCTACTATTTCTTGTACATGGATATTAATTTATCTATTGTTTATATTTTATAAAAAAAACCTATTTTTTGTTTTTTATGAAAATAATTTACCTATTGTTTAATTTTTTTTTACGAAAATATTGTTTCTCCAATTTTATTTTTACGAATATAATCTACCTATTCCTTAATTTTTTGTGAAAAAAAATGTACCTATTGTTTTTAATTATGTTTACAAAATTATACTTATAGATAGAACTAACAAAACAGTAGGAAGACTAAATAGATAGATTTTAAGGAAAACTAATGAAAATGACTTGAAAACTTTGAGTTTTAACTATAAGGACAAAATAAAGGGTAAAATGAATAGTACCAGGATTGACTTTTTAGTGTAAAAACATGATTTTTCACTATAATGAATAGTAGCATGAGCTTTTCGTTAAAGTTCCCTAGATTTTAATGCGCTATCAAGTCAAAATTGAATAACGGTAGGCTGATAATATGCGTGTGATAGAGAGACGTTTATAGAATGTTGTGGCACCACCCTATTAAGTGGTGAGCCGCGAGCGTTATCACCTTTTTTCGCAAACGTCACATGATCATGGCTTAACAATAATTAATTAGTTTAATTTTTTATACATATAAAATAATAACTTAATAAGTAAATTACAATTCCTTCCAAATTTGTTCCCGTCAAATCTTGAGATCACTGTCCGTGGGCTCGGGTCCTCTTTGGAACCTTCACCTCCGGACTAATTTGTTCGTGGCCGTTAGATGATATCCTACGGCTTGTAATTAATTTTCTTTAGTAGTTTTCACATAAAAATTTCTCTCACTTTCCCCTACCCTTCTGTCTCCTTTTTTCCATCAAAAAGTTGTAGGAATAGGAACCTCAATGTCACATCAAAACGTCGGCTTCTCTCTCCTCTTTCAACATTGCACTAGCGAGTTCTAATTAATCATGGTTAAGCCACGAACATGTAGAATGTTATATTTAGTGGAATCTCTAAATAAGGACAACCACCGTATAAAATGAGTGTAAAGTATAAGGACAAAATGAATCTTCAATAGATCGGAAAGTGAGTCCTTAAAGTATAGGGACTCAACGGATACATAGTGTATGTTCTTGCATATAGGAATTGTATAGGGACAACTTTGAGTGAAAAAAAGAGTCCACAATTTGATTGAAGCTTTTAATGCTTTTAATTTTGATACTTTTAATTAATAAAAAAATGATAACATAAACAAAAAAATGTGCACATTGAACGAAAAACAGTGCTCACAATCTTGATTGAAGATTTTATTATTTTTAATTAATTAAAAAAATATTAACAAAAAAAATGTGCACCTAATCAAATTATCACTTAAAATCATAAAAAAAAACTGCAAAGTTAGACATTCTATCTACTATAAAAACTCTTCCACTGGGACAATATTCCTTTAGAAACACAAAGATTACTTTAAGTCCTTAAATGAGTACTCAAAAATAGTGTTAGAGTCCCTAAATAAGGACTTCTATTAGAGATGCTCAAGAAGGGTGATAAAGCTTACCATCTAGTAAGGGTGATAAGCAAATTTGGACTCTTGTGGTATGGTTTATGTCAGGAAAACAAAATTTGTTGGTGTTTAAATTTAAAGAACTCTATTAAACTTAATTCTAATCCTTGAAAAATATTACTCTTATATTAATACATTGTGTAAGATTATAATTTAATTCTAGTCCCTTACTCAATGTCCAAGTCAAAATGCATTTACCTCATATATTATTTATATTTTAAGGTTTTATTACTCTTTTTCTTCCAATAATAATAATACCATGTGTTCACGTATGGTTTTGCATTTAATTCTATTTTTCATTTGATTCATCATAATATATTTTCATATAGACGTTTTGTCTACTAATTTTATTTTCAATAGTATAATCGATATACTTTGTGTTCTTTATTTAGGTACATTAAGTTGTTTTTAATTCATTATAATATTTCGATACATACATTTAGGTACATTAACATACATTTTTGTACAAATATTTAGGTACATCTTTTAACACAAATATTGGAGAGCAATCTTGGACTTTTCATCGAGTGAAAACAAAGTTGAGATTCACTTAAACTATTAACTTTTGTGTTAACAGGTATTAGGAAGCCTGATGCGTTCCAAACATAGTACAAGTGAATGGTCATCGATTCTGGAAAGTGAGATATGGCAATTACCAAAAACAGAGGATAAAATCATGTTGGTTTTGAAGTTAAGTTTTGATAATTTGAAGTCTCCATCCTTGAAACAATGTTTTGCATATTGTTCAATTTTCAAAAAAGATTTTGAAATTGAACAGGATGACTTGGTCCAGCTCTGGATGGCTCAAGGATATCTCCATTTTTCTCCCAACATGAGTATGGAGGACATAGGCAATGAATATTTTAATACTCTATTGCAAAACTCCTTATTTCAAGATGCTAGTGAAGATAAGTACGGCATTATTACGGAGTGCAAGATGCATGATCTTGTGCATGATCTTGCAGAGGAAGTATTCAAATTTGAAAGCATGACGCGAGACACTGATCAGATGGATGATGATGCACGCAAGATTCAGCATGTTGCACATATTTCTTCCACGACACTTGAAAGAATTACACAAGGGAGTATTAGGAGATTGCAGTCGCTATTTGTTGATTGCGAGGTCCCTAGTAACATCTTTGAAAGGTTTAGAGGTTTACGAATGTTGAATTTATCCAAGACTGGAATTGAGGAGTTGCCAAGTTCAATTGGAAAGTTGAAACGCTTGAGGTATCTCAACATTTCCTTGACAAGAATAAAAGAACTCCCCAAATCTATTGGCAAGCTCTATAATCTTCAGACGTTAAGAATGTCATATACAGACATTGAAACGTTTCCTAAGGAAATGGAAAATTTGATCAACTTGAGACATGTTTATTTTGATAAGGATAAGGAAGTTCCATTTGGGATGACAAGATTGACTCATCTGCAAACGCTACCTTCCTTTATTTTGGATGAGGATGGGCGTCATAGACTTGATGAGCTGGGTGAGCTAAATGAATTGAAAGGGAAACTAGTTATTGGATCATTGGAACATGTGAGAGACAAGGAAGAAGCAGCAAAATCAAATTTAGTAAGGAAAGCAAACATACGAAAATTGAAATTAAAATGGGGGTGTGACCATTCTGCGGATCTTGACGAGGATATTCTTGAAGGGCTCCAACCGCACCCCAACTTAGAAAGCTTGACGATTGAGGAATTCAAGGGTACTAAATTTGCATCTTGGATGATGAGAAATTGTCGAGTAACCAATCTTCGTCAATTGAGAATTAGGAGCTGTGAGAAATTGTTGAGCTTGTGTTGTGGGTTAGAATATTGCCCATCACTTGAGACGGTGGAAATTGAGGATTGCGACCATTTAGAATCCTTCCAAATTTCACCATCCCAATCTCTTCAGGAGTTGAAAATAGTTGGTTGCCCAAAGCTAAGATGCACTTCAATTCACAGTCTGCCCTCACTCCGCAAATTGGTTATTGAAAAATGTACGTCTCTTGAGGAGTCGGAAAATATACAACAACAGCAGCAGGTGGAGGACTTGTCTTTAAACGGTTGCACATCCCTCCGTAAATTGAGAATTAAAGATTGCAATGGATTCACAAGTATACTTAGTGGGCTCCATTCTTGTACTAATCTTCGCGAAGTGTTAATCGAAAATTGTCCAAATTTGAGGACTTTGTCGGGTCATGGGCTACAAACCCCCGTCTCTCTTGAAGATCTGAGTATCAAATTATGCCCTAATCTAGAGGCTATTCCCAGTTTAGACAACCTCACGTCCCTCACTCATTTGGATATTTGGATATGTGGATTAATAAGTCTGCCGAGTGGGCTTGCATACTGCACATCTCTTACCAGTTTGCGTGTCACTTATTGCTCCAATTTGATATCTCTGGCGGATCACAATGTGTCCAGCTTGCAATCTCTATCTCGTTTGGAATTAAATAGTTGTGGGAAATTACAATATTTGCCCAAGGGGCTGCACTCTCTATCTCGTTTGGAAGAGTTGTGTATCGGTGCCTTCTGCCAAGAGCTCGATTCTTTCCCTGATTTTCAGGTCCCATCGAAAGTATTAGGATTGTTCGGGTGGCCTAAGCTCAAGTCTCTGCCTCAGCATATTCAACACTCTGCTTCCCTAACCGAGTTGACAATTTGGAGATTCGATGGTCTGGAGGCTCTTCCAGAGTGGTTGGGCAACCTCACGTCTCTAACATATTTGGGAATTTTGAATTGTGAGAACCTGATGTATCTGCCTACGGTCGAAGCTATGCAACGCCTAACCAAATTACATCGTCTAGAGATTCACTGGTGTCCCCGTCTGGCAGAAAGATGCGCCAAGGACAGCGGCCCAGAATGGCCAAAGATTTCTCACATTCCAGATCTGAGGTAATTTATATTTTTGGAGCCCTTATTTTTATCTCCAATCAATTATCCATGTATATTTTGTTCTAAATTCTTCATTCACTCTCGTTTTCTGCAGTATTATATGATTGTCACTTGATGATTCAAAAGGCTCTTACGAGAGTGATGACGGAACCTTTCATGAATCGACCATCTATCTATTCACCGTTGTGGGAATCTCAACTATCTATCGGCACTCGGCAGTAGGGAAGCCATTCCAAATTTTACTGTTGCCTTCTAAATTAAAACAAGCAACCTGCCCGACAGTCAAGTGTAGGTTTCTTTCCCAAAACAGTAATTCATGATTTGTTCTCTTCTCTTGTCTTAGTTCCATTTGGTTTGTAATTCATGATTTCCCACTGTAATTCCCGAAACTGTAATTCTTAATTGCAACTGTTTACGAGTCTGCGGTTATTCTGTATATGTTATAATGTTCAAATATGTTCTAAGGCATGTTGCGCATGGTTGTTACTTGTTATGGTGCAGATACACTTTTGTCAGACCAATTTTATGGAAGGTAATCTCAACTCACACAGTTTTATGGTTGTTACTTGTTACGTGTAATTAGAAGTAAAATTGCAAGTGTTTACAAGTCTGTGGCCATTCTGTATAACTTACAACATTCAACGTGCATTCGAATATGTTCTAAGGCTTGTTGCGCATGGTTGTTATGGTGCAGATACACTTTTGTAGAAGGCTGTGTTTCTTCTCACTCTGTGCAGGTTCCCTCAACTAACACAGTTTTATGAGACCAATTTTGTGGAAGGTAATCTGTTTAGTCAATATGTAACTTTATTCTTCAATCTTTCATCCTTGAATAAAATCATGTCGAGTTATCTAGAATATTTTAATCACAGATAAATTTGATTAGTATTTCAGCTCACTTGAGAAGGGAATCCAGTAAGAGAATTGCATTAAGAGAGGAGAGCAATCCCAGTGCAACAAGAACTTGGACGCGAAAATAGCAGATTTCAGTATGTCCATGGTTTTTTCCAGTGATAATGGGACTCGTGTGGTGACATCAGTCATGGGCACAGAGGGTTATCTGGACCCAGAGTATTTTCAAATTTCCTTGTTCTATTAGATTTTTTTGTCATGGTATGAATACAAATGTATGAACAGTGAGTGGTTTATGAATACTTTTTTCGGTCTGCAGCATGGATTTTGTGCTGTGTCATGTCAACTAACACAATGTTTGGAAATGAAGGTGTCTAGGCATCCAGAAAGAACTCAAGGCTTAAATGAAGAAACTGGCTCGAATGAAGAAACTTGTGTTACTATTTCACCATACCATAGTTCACCTAGAGTGATTTCCTGATGTTCAGATTCCACAAATGCAGGTTCCATGACAGCACCATGCTAAGGTAGCTACAAACTCTCTCATTCATCCCATGTTCATAACCCTAACAGGAACAATGTTTGAAATGCTTTGACTAGAAAATACGTTGGCTTGACCATATTGCTGTCTTAGTATGAACATTGAATGATCCATTGATTGACGTAGACTAAGCATCTCCATGAAAGAAGGATCATGCATGTACTGTGCAAGTTGTGCAGCATGAGGTTACAAATCCAGTGTCATATACGTTTTTCTGTTTTTTATGTCCTGACATTGTCACGCGTTATAAATACCAGGTAGTTCATAGGCTGCAATGAGACAGAGAGATGAAGATCTCAACTGGTTTCCTCGTCCTACTGCTTTGTGCAAGTTTCGTTCATGGAGAGTGCCGAATAGGTTAGCATTTTCTTTAATGAAAGCGAATGGTATTGCGTCCTTCAGATTTATATTTTCTGTCTGCTTATAAGTTCTTTTTAGCTCAGATTCGAGCAAATGCAAGAAGAACGTTGTTGTTCCAATACCAGGATCATTACTATAAATGATTGCCCTCCCCTTCAAGTTATAGTGCTCATACTGGTATGAAAGCTGAGAAGAACAAGAAAACCAGGTGCCATTTTATACCCTTGATACTTAGATAGAACCGGCGCTGCTACTTTGGCGTGGTGGTATTTCTATCCATTTGGTCTGAACGCATACCTTTTTGTCTACTTAAGCTGCAGATGGATAAAAACATAACAAAACTCCTGTAGCATCAATGAAGTCCCAGTTTACTTATGATGAGGTTTTAGAAATCACCGAAAACTTTGATACTGAAATTGAGAAAGGAGGATTTGGGATTGTATACCCTGGCTACTTGGAAGATGGTTTTTCCCAGTTATAGTAAGACTCGTGGTGGCATCAGTCATGTGCACAGCGGGGTATCTTGATCCTGAGTATGTTCAGATTTCGTGTTCTTAGAATTTTGATCATTTTAAATAAAACAAATCTATGAGTAGTGAGTGATTTATGATTACTCTCTTTTTTGTCTGCAGGAATTGTAATTATGAATGGTGAATGAAAAATTTGAAGTTTAGAGTTTTACTGGCCAACCTGCAATCACAGAAAATAATGATCTTGTCCACATCGTGGAGTGGGTGAATCCTGAGTTCGAGAACGGGGATTTAACAACTATCTTGGTACGAAGGATTTGAGGGGAGTTCGATGTGAATTTGGTCTGGAAAGCATTAGAGACAGCAACGACATGCACAACTTCCACCTCCCAGCATAGAGCCACAATGGGTTTTGTGCTGTGCCAACTAACACAATGTTTGGAAACGGAGGTGTACGTCTAGGCATCGAGAAAGAACTCCATGCTCAAACGAAGAAACTCGTGTTACGATTCCACCGTAACATAGTTCACCTCGTGTGAATTCCAGATGTTCTATTCCACAGGAGCAGGTTCCATGACAGCACCATTTGCTAGGTAGCTTGTTAGGCTTTAATTGCAGCTAAAAGAAGAGGAGCAGTTGTCATTTTGGTCATCAACTGTCAAGTTCAAGTTTACTCCATTTGCTAAATACCAATCATCTTTCTCAATTTGAGTGAAAGAGACGTGGAGTCCTTAGTTCGTGTAAGGTAAGTTAGTGGAATGAGTTAATTAGTACCATCGAATTCAATTTGAGTGGTCTAAATTACCTATTGTTTGGGCTTCGGATTGTAAAATTTGGAGAGGATCTTTGTCCATAAAAGAGGTTTAGAAAGCTTGACTTTGTCTGACTGACACCATATTCATTCATTTTTTTTAATAAGAAAGAGAAACTGGTCAATGTTGGTGTTTGAGGAAGCACGCAGGTTTCATGCATTTGCTGTTAAAACACCAAATAGTAGCCATTTGGTCAAATTGCCATTGTTATTTTACATAATGAAATTAAAAATGTTCTCCTTTTATATGTAAGGATATTATATTCTAATAAAAACTCGAACATATAACAGTTAAGTATCAAATTCACTATTTTAAATGTTCTCCTTTTATATGTAAGAACATTGCTCGATGCTTGGCTCCTCACACATAAGAGTCATTCTCTCTTGCATATTATAAGATGGCACATACAAATAAAATAATTCATTAAAATACCAAATGTAAAATTTGTACATATATCCCACTGTCAATTTTTTTACGACATACGTAAAAGTTGAGAGGGTTTGAATATGAAAATATGATTGGCAATGGCATAAAACTGAACATGATATGAATTGGTTGGGCTTCCAGCCTTGAACAATATCCAACTCATTCGGCTCTAGCCTATGAAAAATCTCCTCCCTCCTGGTCCAGTTCTTCACTCTCTCAAGATTTCAATTTCATCAATCGAACTTTTATAGCCCATCAAATTGATGGGAAAATAGCCTCTTGAGGAGCAAATAGCATGTTTCATTTCAATGATGCATAAGGAGTTTAATTCCCCATTTGATACAAAGTTTCAAACTATTCATGGTTAAAAAGAACGAGAGTCGAACGTTGGCTGCAAAATGAGCTCATACTTTAGTGGTTAAGAACATGCATTCAGTAGCTACAACTGATGTCTTGTGTTGGATTTTCTCTCCCAACACTCATGCACCTTACAAATAGGCACACAATTATTAATCAACACAACTAGTAATAAAATGCAAATCAGACCAATTTTTTAAATCCGGATTTGCAGCAATCTAAAGGCAAATAAGTGGTTACCACCATTCATGTCATGCATGTGACTGTGACCTTTCTGTTGGGATCCTCTTTGAATTTATGTGTCTAAAGCTAGTGAACTCGGAAATCTGACCGTTCAAAGGAGAGATTCAGAATCTTGATTTATGTGAGGTGGGTCTGTAGAGTGGCTAATAAGGGTCGTAAAATTTAAAATGAGTGGTCCGAATCTCCGAGTCTGTCGATTTAAACATAGAGATCCGGAAAGGATCTCAATTTCTTTGATCACAAGTGATGTTGTCCATACTTCTCACACACCCTTTTTAATTTATGTTCATTGATCTTTTTCAATTCATTCGATCCGAAGGCTGAAAATTAGAAGGGTGTGTGAGAAGTAAAATGAGATGTATGAATATCACACCCCAACCTCAATTTGCTGGGATATCAGACTACATCATACTGAAAGAAAGTTGTTAAATGTAACGTTACTCGTAATAATAAACATTAACAAGATTATATCTTTCGGCATCATAACTTGTTTTCGATTATAGTGACTTGATTTTGGTTTTTTAGTTTTCAAAAAAATGTAATTGCTCGTAATTTGCCCATTTGATTATCAATTCAATTTTTTAAAATTATAAATTAATAACTAAAAAAAATTAATCATCAAAGATCTCTAAATAAAACTTTATTTTGAGCCTTATTGGAATTTTCAAGAACCCAATAAGCACTGAGCAGCCCGTTTGAGGACAATGGAATATCCTACAATGGTCTTTAGGTTTATTGTACTATTAAAAAGTGGCAGCCCTCAATTATCATTAAGTTGTTGACTTGTAGGTGATGTAGAAACAACATAATCCAAACAAATCCAATAATTTTATGGTTAGAATAATCAATTTGGTTTGCATTTTAATTCATAATTTTCTCAATTTGAATGAACTAGACATTCATTGAGGTTGTTGTACACCTGCATCATTTTGCTCATGACAACTTCCATAAATTGTTTAGAATATCATGTTAACAAAAAGACGAATAAGGTCTCTACTGTGTCAGAGACAATAATTTTCACTCGCTATTAAGTGAACTCACAGCTGAAACTAAACATATTGAGTAAAGTTTACGTTTATCGTGAAACCGATACAATTGTTAATATTTGATGAATTAGGACCTTCCTCTAACTAAATTGGAATGATCTATAAAACCAATATTTGACCCAAACAACAGAATTTCAGTTAAGCAAATTTGTTGCTTCGAAATCATAATTTTAAACCATAAGAAAACTCCTTTCCAAAACTAATTGCAACCTGCATGTGTTCATTAACTCAATGGTAGGTTTGTTTCCGTTCATAAGAGGATTCTTGTCCACAACAGAAGACCTGCCAAATATTCTTTCAAACATTTGTTAGCCTAATTCAAGTATATTCCTTTTAATGCCAACTAATTCAATTGCCACCTAAAAATGCATTACAACTTTATTCCTTTCCTGTAAGTAGTTACTTATCTTACTTGCAAGTCACTATATGACACACTCAAAGAAATAACTCGTCAAAATTGAAACAAAAAACTTATGCATACGTGGCAAATTATAATTAACAAGTAAGTAAGAACGAATACTTTCAAATAACTGAAGTATCGTCTTGTAGGCCAGGAACTAAGAGCTTTCCTCATTTTCCACCCTACTCTTTATCTTAAGAATACTAATTTGAAAAACGAGTAATTGTCATTTTCTGTTTCGTGTCGTGTCGTCCAACTTGAAAGCGGAAAGCTAATGCATACCCCAAACAATTCACTTAAGAGCAAACTCACCATGCAAACAATGTGGTCAAGAAAGAGATTCCATCAGAATCATGATTCAGGTGGCATGATTAATCATTGAGTCAGATGAAAGACAAAGCAATTGTAACTTCAAAGTCCCCCAAAACCATGTACCGCATTTTATTTTATTTTGGTTAGAACTCTTCTTTTTTTCCTCATACAAAATTAAAAAAAAAGTGCGTGGCTCACATGGGACCCACAAGAAAAACCATCCAATGACAGGCGTCCACGTCACTAGGACACCAAATACTTTCAGTCAAACAGACAATGATGAGGTAAGGGGGAATGCCACTATCAACATCTCGCTTCCAAGTCAAAGAAACGAAGCCGTAAATCCGGAACCGTAAAACTCGCATCTAATTACGGTAAATCCAATCGCCGCGAAAAAGTTAACAGATACGGCGCCGTATAGAAGCACCCGCTAGAATTTGACAGCGGGTAAAAAACATTTTAACGACTTGAAAATTCCGTTAGGACGGATTAGGCGTTGCGAGCGTCGGTGGTGGTTAACCGCAGGTTATTTTTTCGGTTGAGAGAGGAGAGAGAGAGAGAGAGAGAGAGGAGAGAGGGGGAGTGGCTTTGTATATAAGCCACAGCGAAGCCAGAGGCTTACTAAGAAAAGGAGGAGAGAGAAACTCAGGGAAGGAGAGAGAGAGGAGGGCTGTTTGGGAGACGCGCTGAGTGCAATTCATGGCTGAATCAAATGACGCCGTCTCCCTCGATATGGAGAAGATCTATCTCAGTGGAAAGGTTCGAGCATTTTACCTCAAAGATTGATTTTTTTTTAGCTTTCTATCTGTTGTTTTTTACCCTTTTGCTTTGGGATTTTGGGTCGGCGAGATGAGAGGTTGGGGTAATCGATTGGGAGCTGTTTGGCATTGGGTCCAGATTTTTTTAGTTTATCTATTGCAAAATTTGAATTTTCTGCAGTTTTGTTCTTGGGTTCAGATTCTGGAAAATTGGGGTTGGAATCCATTGAATTTTTGGAGTTATTTACTGTTTGGTTGCCGAGAAAACGAGGGAAAATTTATTGGAAAGCTGCATTTCTGTAAAATTTGTATTCTGGGTTCTTGCTTTATCCCCTGCCGCAAGTCCTCTGTGGACCTGTGGTATTTGACAGCAACGACTAATTTGGCTTGATTCAGTGGAAAGGAACATTAGAACAATTTAGTTTCAGAAGTTTCTTGATATCGGTTTTGCGAAAAAATTAATTTTTGGGATGCTGTAGATATAGAAATGGTAATTTCTATATCTGCGCGTGACGTATTTGCTAGGTACATCGAATTCTTTCCTTTTTCGCGTGCATTTCTGTATTTGGGATTTGTATATGTTAACATCTTCTTGCTGCATTCTCTTTTTATTCTAATCTCATTGTGGTATTGTTCGAGTTTCGAACTTATATGCGAAAAGTTGAATGTTTTGGATAAAATTGGATTATTTAGTGTACAGAGTATTGATTAGACCCTTTTGTTGATTTCTTGGAAATTCAGCGTCACCTCTGTAATACGGGGTTTTATCTTTTCTCATTCACTTTTTTTGCTCTTCTTTTTTGGTTTCTTGATTCTTTACTTGCTATGTGATGTTCTTTGTTGGCAAAAAGCGGGTTGCTTCGATGAGGCCATCTCCGCGGTTTATTCAAAGTCCTTTACCGTCTATTGGCGATACCAAAGTTATACGTTCCTTTGTCTTACTTCTCTACTTTCTTAACAAGCCTAGTTGTTGCTCTAACAAGTCATCTATATCGTCTCTTTTTTTATTGGTTTCTGATTAGTTTAAAGTCGTTTTCTTCTTTAATATATTTGATTCCATGCTTCTCTTTTTAATTGTCACCACTTTCTTTTCTTCATTTTTCAAAAGATTTAAATGATTGAACCACTTATTTGTTTCATCCATTTTTTACAAAGTTAACTTGAAGACAAGGCAGGTGAGTTGTGCACATGGGAAGCTCTTTAGGGAATAAAATTATCTGGAAAAGCTGGATTCCTGGGTTTTTTTTTTCTCTTATTTGGATTATAGATAAGACACAGTAGATATCTCGAGGGTAAAATGTTTTAGCTGAATCACATATAGAATATCATGGTAGTAAAATAGTTTATTTGCAGCTTTATGATGTTTTCTTTGACAATTACATTTAGTTGTCAATCTGCAACTCATTTATCATGTTTTTTTATCCTCAGGAACATTTTATTCGAACTGGCCGTGGTTCTGTATCCGTTATCGTGTATGGTGACCAAGAGAAGCCTTCACTTATCACTTATCCTGATTTAGCTCTAAATCGTAAGTGTGATAAAGAGTCTATTGATTGTCCTGGATCCATTTTTCATTGTTTGAAATGGCAATCTGAGTTTTACCCTTTGCTGTTCTTGCTGACAAAATTTTAATACATTATTTTCTCAGTGGACATCAAAGTTCTCAATATATCATATCAGTCCTCCTGCATATATCATATCTTAAGTTTTCTGTTTATTTTGTTAAATGGAGCAGATGTGTCTTGTTTCCAAGGGTTATTCTTTTGTCCGGAAGCAGCTTCATTGCTGCTTCACAACTTCTGCATATATCATATCAGTCCTCCTGGCCATGAGGTCTGTAAATGGTTTGCTTCAAGTGGATTTTAATTATATCTGTTTATCGAATCATATAATTTTTATGAAAAAAAAGACTTTATTTAACTGAACGCCATTTTTCACATAGTTTCTCTTTGGAATTCTCACAAGAGTTCTTGCAGTTAGGAGCTGCTTCAATTTGTCCAGATGATCCTGTGCCTTCAGTTGATGACTTGGCAGATCAGATCCTCGAGGTTCTCAATTTTTTTGGGTAACTACCAACACTGTGTCTTCATTTTTAATTGATTTGCAAGTTATGAGTGTTTGAAACTCTTTGCTGTTGCTTTCAACATTCAAATGGTGTAGAAGCGCGTTTCCTTTTTCATTAATAATGTCTTAATGTTGTTTTCTCTGATGAGATCTTGGCACGGCGAGTCAGCGACTAGTTTCTGATTGCACTACAATCTCTTTGTGCAGGCTTGGTGCGGTTATGTGTATGGGGGTGACAGCGGGTGCTTATATCCTTTCCTTATTTGCTGTAAGTTCCTTAAACTGTTTGCAACAATGTTTAAAAAAATTTCTGTCTCGGTTCACCGATCAGGATTTGCATCATAGATGAAATATAGGGAGCGTGTCCTTGGATTGATACTTGTATCCCCTTTATGCAAAGCGCCGTCTTGGACAGAATGGTTTTATAATAAGGTTCCTTTTTCTAAACCTAGCTGTTATGTTTAAGAGCAAATTTTAAAATATCAAAATATTTTACCTATGATTAGTTTAATCTGTAGGTGATGTCGAATATGCTATATTTCTATGGCATGTGTGGATTGCTAAAAGAGTGTATGCTTCAGCGCTACTTCAGTAAGGTACTGCTGTGCTCTTTCAACGTACCTTTTTTCTCCCACTTCTACCATATTTGGTAGATTGAGTGATGAGTACTTATGTATCTCGACAGGATGTTCGTGGTAGTGTTGAAGTTCCAGAGTCAGATATAGTTCAAGCGTGCAGAAAAGTCAGTGCTTCAGCTTATTTAAAAATCGTTTACCTTCATAGCAATTTTATTGTCCTTTTTTTTTCTTGTTTTTTGTGTTTTTTAATTATTGGATTTTCAAAAGGCTTTATCTGTTTGATTCACTTGGAAAGTTTACTTCTTCAGTTGCTGGAAGAGAGGCAGAGCTTAAATGTTTGGAGATTTCTTCAAGCAATTAATCGGTAAATAGTGCTGGATTTGCTTTCTTGTTTTCCCTCCGTAGAGACGAGTGCAATATATTTTGCTGTGCTCTAACTTTGCTTTTTCACTACTTCCAGGAGACCTGACATAACAGAAGGGTTAAAATCGCTAAGGTGTCGCACGCTTATTTTTGTTGGGGATAGCTCTCCCTTCCATTCTGAGGCTCTCCACATGACCTCAAAGTTGGACAGGAGATACAGTGCCTTAGTAGAGGTACATTCACTCTTTTTCTGTTTCGCTTGTTTTTGTACGTTCATCGGTAGACTTGCATACGATTGTGAAAAGAATCGAAAGAGTGTGTTCAATAGAGGATGGATGGGGTTGTTAATGCAGGTCCAGGCTTGCGGATCCATGGTAACAGAGGAGCAGCCACATGCAATGTTGATACCAATGGAATACTTCTTAATGGGGTATGGCCTGTACCGGCCATGCCATTTCAGCGACAGCCCTAGGAGCCCGCTCAGCCCATCTTGCATCTCCCCGGAGCTTCTCTCCCCAGAAAGCATGGGCTTGAAACTAAAACCGATAAAGACCCGTGTTTCACTCAGCCTATGACTGTTTGAAGACAGGCAGAAAATTGGAAACAATGCAGTGCAATGTGAATGTTAGGTTCCGAGAAGTTGCTTCGTTTTTTGGTTTTTTGTTAAATCTTTCATTGATTAAGAAGGAAAAGGGAGGGAGAGGGGAAGAGGTTGGTGTAGATACAAAAAGGGAAGAAGAATATATGAATGTGTTATTAAATAGTAGGGAGGGAGGAAACTTTGGTTCATTCTTTTGTAGTCAGTCATAAGGAGGGAGACTTTCATTCATGAAAAATGCTAAGGGGACTCCCAAGTGGAACTCTCGATGGACTTTCTGCCACCTCACAGTCTAACTTCAATTTCCGTGTCAATATTATAAAACATTACGCTAAAAACATAAGGTGGCAGATAGTCCATAAAGAGTATTTTGAGAGTCCCCTTAGTGTTTCTTTTCATTCATTCCTTTGGGAGATGTCTGTCTGTAAATTTCATAAACAAATTGGATTGACTTTTTATTTATGATGACGAGAAATCAATAACAAGGGGGCAGAACTCTTCCCATTCGTTCACACAATCTCTCTCTCTCTCTCTCTCTCTCTCTCAGTTAGCTTGTGCCTTGTAGTTCAAGTAGTTACGGCCATTCATCCTTGCACACAAAATTCAGTGTTCGAGTGCCCGTTCCTCCAAGGTCCACCGCATCAGTTCGGTCCTGATTGGCCGAACACGTACTTGTGAGTTTGTCTTCTTTCGCTAAACTATGTGAGGTACGTTCGGTCGCTTCCCGCGGAATAATAAGACGCTTGTTCGGTTAAACACTGTCGAATTGTCAATATACTCATGGCTAAAATTTATAAAATTCATTGAAAGTTGGGGGAACAAGGAAAATTTGGGTGCCAAATTTCTTGAGAATTGCAACCGCTGGATTTCATCTAACGGTGTCGAATGATCCCACACGTAAGGACCGCATTTTGAGTTCAGAAGACATCGTTTCCCGCCACATCATCTTTATCCAGACAACACAAAGCCGCCAGGCGCCAAAAATTACCCGCGAGGACCGTTGGGGTTTAAGACTTCAAGTCTTCCAAGTAAAACCCTAAACCCTGCCCTACCCGGGAGAGAAGGGGGGGGGGGGGGCACGAGCTGTTGCGAGAGTCGGCAAGCACCGTCGCCGGCGTTCATCCGTCACCGTCCTGGTGGCACCTGTAAGTGAAAAGCTCTATTTTTTATTTTTATCTTCTGAAAAATTGGGAATACGTTGTTGAACTTGATCTCCGCTGATACATAAATTGTGTAAATTTTTGTATATAAGCTATATAACTTGAATTTTTTAGTTCTTTTTTGTTGGTGATTTTCTGTTGTGTGCCGATATCTCAATAGAATTTTGTGTCTGTGTTTATAAAGCCCTTTACTTTGATTTGTTTGGTAATTGAAAACTGTTTCAGACAGATGGAATGTGACTTAATTGGTCTTGGAATGTCACCTGCTTTACGGAGCCACTTGTTGCCCATTTTCCCAAGATCCTCGTCCGCGGTTCGATTGCATAACAAGCTTAGTCCAGTTTCCAGCTCACTATTTCTCTCTGCCCATGTAAACCTTTGTGTTGTGCTGCTCTGGATGTGATTGATTCGAACCCCATTAGTGTTTCGTCCCTTGAAAATGCCCCAAACTCTGAGACTCGGCTTCGTCAAGTAAGATTAGATAATGGCAATTCATCTAATCAGGAAATAGCGGGGAACAATGTGAAAACTGCCGGGCTTCTAATTTTCGATACCAAAAAGAGGCTTATGCGTTATTCTGGGATGCTTCGAACCTGTGTTTCACTAAGATCTTTGAATGAGGGGAAGGCTGTTCATGAATCATGGGCAGGTGATAAAAGAAGGGATTGATCCGGATTTGCATTTGTGGGTTTCGTTGGTTAATGTTTATGCAAAATGTGGGGACGCTGGGTACGCACGTAAAGTTCTTGACGTGATGCCTGAAAGGGACGTTGTGTCGTGGACTTCTTTAATTCAAGGGTTTGTAGTTGAAGTTTCTGGTGTTGATGCTGTTAAATTGTTCTGTGAGATGAAGAAAGATGGTACCAAAGCAAATACTTTGCATTGGCGACTGGATTGAAAGCATGTTCTTTGTGCTCCGATTTAGGTTTTGGGAAACAGTTGCATGCTGAAGCGGTAAAACTGAGGTTGTTTTCAGATGCTTTTGTTGGTTCTGGTTTAGTCGGTCTTTATGCAAAATGTGGTGATATGGAACTTGCAGATAGAGTGTTAGTTTGTATGCCTGAGCAGGATGTGGTATCATGGAATGCACTGCTGAATGGGCATGCTCAGGAAGGTGACGGAAATAAAGGTTTGGGACAGAATCAGAAATCAGGTTGAGCAAGTCCACCTTGTCCACTGTCCTCAAAGGTTGTGCGAACTCGGGAAATTTGAGAGGATGTCAGTTTTTGCATTCTCTAGTAGTCAAAATTGGGTTTCAGATGTATGAATTCTTGGGTTGCAGTCTCGTTGATATGTATTCGAAGTGTGGGATGGCAGTCGATGCAGTAAAAGCATTCAGGATGATTGAAAAACCTGATGTAGTGGCCTGGAGTGCAGTTATCTCTTGCCTTGAGCAACAAGGGCAATGGAAAGAAGTGCCTCAGCTATTTCGTGAAATGATAAGCACAGGCATCTCACCAAATAAATTTAACCTTTCTAGTATCATTTGTGCTGCCACTGATCTCCGAGACCTTCATTTTGGTGAAAGTATCCATGCTTTTGTGTGGAAATATGGTTGTGAAATTGATATTTCAGTCAGCGATGCTCTAATCACAATGTATATTAAAAGTGGGCGTTTTCTAGATGGTACTCAGATTTTTGAGGCTATGACAAACCCTGATTTGATTTCATGGAATGCCTTTTTATCCGGAGCGCACAATCATGAATTATCTGACCTAGGGCCAAGAGTTGTCCACCAAATGCTTGTCGAAGGTTTGAAGCCCAACATGTACTCATTCATTAGTGTTTTAAGGTCTTGCTCTATCCTCTTGGATGTAGGCCTTGGAAAACAAGTACATTCTCATATTATCAAAACTAACCTCGATGATAATGACTTTCTTGGGACAGCTCTCATTGACATGTATGCCAAAGGCAGGTTCGTGGAAGATGCTGTGAAAGCTTTCGATAGATTGAGTAATTGAGACCTCTTCACTTGGACAGTCATCATTACTGCTTATGCACAAACTGATCAAGCAGAGAAATCTGTTGCTTGCTTCAATAAGATGCAACAAGAAGGTGTAAAGCCAAACGAGTTCAGCATTGCTGGCTGTTTGAGTGCTTGCTCCCGTACAGCTGTGCTGGAAAATGGGCGGCAGCTCCACTTAATGGTAATTAAGAGTGGGCATCTGGAAGATTTGTTTGTTACTGGTGCACTTGTTGATATGTACGCAAAATGTGGGTGCATAAGTGATGCTGAGGATATCTTTGAGGGTTTGCTTTCACGAGATACAGTGGCATGGAATATCATGGTATGCGGATATTCCCAATATGGGCAAGGAGAGAAGGCTCTTGAAGCGTTTTCGACAATGTTGGATGAAGGCGCCATACCAAATGAGATCACCTTCATTGGTGTTCTTTCTGCATGCAGCCACCTGGGTCTAGTCAAAGAAGGGAAAAGGTACTTTGATTCTCTGACCAATGTTGTCGGGATCACTTCTACAATTGAGCATTATGCTTGTATGGTTGATATTCTCGGCAGGGCTGGAAAGTTTAATGAGATTGAAAGCTTCATCAAGACAAAGGAACTAACACCATATGCCATTATTTGAGAGACTGTTCTTGGGGCTTGTAAGATGCATGGAAATGTTGAATTTGGTGAAACAGCTGCAAGAAAGCTTTTTGAGCTTAAACCTGAGATGGATTCAGCATATATCTTGCTATCTAATATCTTTGCAGTCAAAGGCAGGTGGGACGATGTTAGCAAAGTCAGGAAATTAATGCAGAGTCAGGGTGTTAAAAAAGAACCTGGTTGTAGCTGGGTTGAGGTTGATGGTCAAGTCAACATTTTTGTCTCTCAAGATGGTATGCATCCAAGAATCGGGGATATACATTTGAAATTGGAGGAACTAGGCAAAAAGCTAACTTCATTAGGTTATATACCGGAAACAGAAGACGTGCTTCATGATATCACTGAAAGAGAAAAAAAAAGAACATCTCCAATATCATAGTGAAAGGTTGGCTCTTGGTTTTGCCTTCATAAGTACCAATCATCCAAAAACTATTCGGATTTTTACAAATCTACGCATCTGTGGTGACTGCCATGACATTATGAAGCTCGTCTCAGATGTCACAAATCAGGAAATAGTTGTTCGCGACATCAGGCGGTTTCATCATTTTAAGAATGGAACTTGCTCCTGTAAGGACTTCTGGTGATATGGCATTAGAAGCTCTACGGCCTGGATAGGGGGTTCACCCACAGCAAATTCTAAGCACTTTCCTCGGTACGAAATGAGCCACAGTTTCATACCGAAGGAACTCCGCGCTAATCTTATCAGAGTACTGTTTCTCAACATATTATTTGATTTTTTTCTCATAGCATAATTAGAAAAGGTCGTACCCAGTGCACAAGGCTCCCGCTTTACGCAGGGTCTGGGAGAGGTGAATGTCGGCTAGCCTTACCCCCATTTATGGAGAGGCTGCTCCCAACTCATAGCATAATTAGAAAATTAAAAAAAATTATGGTTCCCAATCTATTGATAAAAATTAGCAGGTATGCACCGTTCAAAGTCCTTTTTGTCCTGAAGCGGCAGCTTCCTGTGCTAAATTTGCATATATCATATCTCAATTCTCCTTGCCACAAGGTCTGTAGATGGTTTTCGTTGAGTGCATTTCTATTAGCTTTGTTTCTAGAATCTTAAATGTTTTTGGAAGAATAATTGAATTGTTCGTTTCTCTTCAAAACTTCACCATAGTTCTTGCTGTTGGGAGCTGCTTCGATTCTCCTGATGATCTTGTGCTTCTGTTAAAGACATGGCAGAGTCCTCGAGGTTCTTAACTTTTTTGTGCAAACTATGTTATAAACTATTTCCGTCTCTTCATTAATCATGGTATGGTATGTAAATGAGTTTAGGCAAACGTGCTCGTGGTTTGATACTTGTGTTCCCTATATGCAGAGCATCCGCTCGGCGGGTGGAGTGATGAGTATGCTATGCATCTACAGGAGGTTCGTCGTTCTTCCGAAGTTCCAGAATCAGATACAGTTCGAGCAAGCAGTACCCTGTCTAGAGAATGAGTTGCCTGGTTAGTGAAGTTGATAGAATGGCACATCCAAGCACGTCTGTACAGTGTACTTCACCTGTGTAAAAGAAAAGCCTGGCAGCTGTCTAAGCGCAGAAAGCCCGGGTTGTGTCGACCGAACAGCAAGTCAGATACAAGCACTATATCTGCAGCTGCTCGGTGTTTATGCTACGTTAAGTTGAAAAGCCGCGTGCCTCGACGGTAGAATCCAGACTATTCAGAAAGTATCAAGAATACGCAAGAAAGGTACTTCGCGGTGTGTTCAGCAAGAATCACAAGTTCCCGAGCCGCTCGGCACCAAGATTAAGCTGCTACTGAGTTAGTTGTATATATTCATTGGATTCTAGACACTAGTAGCCCTCATGGGTGTTGTAGATCTTTAATCCATCTTCATAAATTGGAGCTTACAACCTAATTACACTTCCAAGGCAGTTTGCCCTCCGGTCGAATTTTCCCCTTCATTCGACCGGAATTCCCAAACTCGAACTAGAATAAATGACTCGATCTCAAAGAACAATACAACATGTTCGAGCTTCCGACTCACGTAGCACCAAAATTTTATGCTTCACCAAGATGTTTATATTCCTAACTATTGCACAACAAATGTTTTATGTTCCATCAAGAGAAATAAGTTACACCAAAAATGTGACATGCCCCATCTAATAGCTACTAAAATAACAACAAAACAGGAACGGGACAGGGTCGCCCGACGAAATTAAACATTTTCATGGATCTCCCAAGAAATGACCTGATCTTCTCAGTCTGTATCCTCATCAGAAAGTGGATTCTCAGCTTCACTCCCACTGTTTATGCTATCATTGTTGATAAGTGAGGGCCTTCCACCGGCTGAGTCGGCATTAGGACGAAGGTCATACTTCACAAACTTTATCTTCTCTTTCTTCTCAGCTTTTTTCCCTTTCCGCTTTCTTCCTCTTTTTTCCGATGATGACATCATATGTGTGGCAGCAATGGATTCGTTCACCCTTTCATCTTCCTCATCTGTATGTTCATCTTCTCCCTTGTTATCTATGTAAAAAAGAAGATCATCATCCGCTTTCTGTTCCTCCAAATTAGAAGCAGGCCGCAAGGAGTCTGATTTGGAAATATCAAGAGCCAGTTTGGTACGAAACTTCACAATGCTATCATCAAATAATTTTAAGCCCTGATCCTCAAGGTTAAGAAGCCATTCTGGAGAATTAGATCAATATTAGAGAGAGCTTTAATAAAAACCTGCAAAGTTGATTCCACAAACGGGAACAAGTATAATCACTTACTTATAAGAGCTCTAGGCGAAGTTCCCACTGATTTGATTGCACCATCATCCACATAAATCTGTTTCTTTACCCATTTAATTATTTGAGAAGGTAACTGTGAACCAGAAAATGCAGTTACATAAGAGATGGCTCTCCTCTGATCCCCGTGCTCCCTGAAGCAAGCCAGTAGTGAGATTTTCCGAAAGCGTTTCATTACAATCTAAACAAGAAGATGAAATGTAATTGTTCTTTACGTACCTAAAATACTCCACTGCTTCATGAGCAACAATCAATCTTTCCATGGCAATACTTTTCATGAGCTCAGCAGGTACGTAAATCGCTCTCTCAGGGTCAGGGTTGAGGAATGAATACTCGACCAATACGATAGCATCATACAGCACTTTTCTCAACAAAACTTCACCTTCAGAACTCTGCATATAGAAATTTAACGTGTTACGCTCTTTAATTTTAAGATCACATCAATGGATAGAAAACTACCGAACGGAAAGGAGGGATACTAACCAATAGAGAGGTAATAGGCAAAGTCTTCTCCAGCAGCATCCTCAGAAGTACATCTATGGACACACATATAAGGATGTTAGAACAAGGCATGCAGTAACTTGAAATCAATGAAACAGAAGGAATGTATAAATTTATATATGACAGCCTGAAAACCAGCAAAGCAGCAACATAAAAAAGTTCATATACAATAACGATAATAACACTTAATCTTAATGTCTTCCCTAAAAGTTTTCGGCGCAAACGATCCTCAGCCATTTAAGTTTATGCAGAAATCATGCCTTCACTATAATAAACCATGTACTGTAATCTAATGCAGGCAAAAGTTAAATAATACTAACCGAAAAGGTAACAGTTCCCAAACGTTGTAATGGAACCGATAGCCCAAGTGCTTAACTCCTTCTCCAACCCCTTCCCCGAAGTCCCGACTTTGAAATCCAAGCAGAGTTTCAACAAAAACACCTCCGCAATAACAACTCCAGCCAAGTAATTCACATCACAAAATCCCTCACTAAGCCCTCCAAAAATGTCACTACTCACTAAAGGCAAGAAGGACTCCAACCCCTCATTTGAGTTCATCCAAACACGAATCAAGCCCGAAAAAGGCGTAATCAAACTGTCAGTCTCACCCGAATCTTCGAAAGAAGACAGATTTATATAGCCAAGAATCGTTCCCACAAAATCCCTAACCTTTCTCATCACTTTCTTCTCTCTCTTCAATGACAAGTCCCTCTTAAACAAATCAACACACACATTGTACACCTGGCGAACCACGGGAGCGAGCATCGCGACACTCTTGGAAGAACCGCAAGAAGCAGAGCACATCGACAGCAGCTGAAACAAGTCCTCTGTGGCCGATACTCGGTCCAAAGGGTCGTCTTTCGGATGATTCCGGCTGCGAAAGGCCAATGCCGCGTAGACCCAGGTTGATTCGAGAGGCGGGTCGACTCGAGCTTGCATCAATTCGTAGAATTCCTCAGTAAAGTCGGAGCATTTGGGGCTTTGCTTGGGAATTTCGGATAAAAGGTTTTGGATTGATTGGGTTAGCTTGAGGTCGTAGTTTTTGCCGATTAGGGTTTTGATGTTTGGTGTATTTGGGGAATTTGTGGAGCCGGTTAGATCGAGAGCCATGATCGAATGCTGAAATGCGACCAATTTGTTCAGTGAGGAATGTGATGAAGAAGGAGATGTTCTGAAGAAAAACCCTAATTCTATGAGAAGGTCAGCTGAGAGGCCAACGGTCTAGGGTTTAAGGAGTTACCGCCGTTTCATGTCATGTCACGACGTGTCGTTTTGTTAAAGTTAAGGGTCTATGATACAGTATTTTGGGATGGAAAGTTCACTTATGAGGAGAACCACTCTCATATTCTCATTGAAAGATACTGGCTGATTTGAAACGTTTTTGGCGAAATAATATTTAGGTTTAAAAAATATTTGAAGTGATTTTTGAAAGAATTATCATAATATGAGTGTGCATTCCTAATTCAATTATCATAATATGAGTGAACTGCATAGTTAATACTTTTCTAACTTAAAGTATATTATTAGTTAATGAATAACTACACGCACGAAAATGAGGATCAATTAGCGGTCATTAGTTTGGTTTTACAACACGTCCTGGAGTTTTTGTCTTGAAATAATTACACATGTTAAATATAAGTAGAATTGAACATTATTTGATAGTGTGACAATCAAGCAAAAAAATACATTTCATCTAAACCTTCATATTTGAACATTCTCATTTTAACAAAATCATTTTTACTATATATATATATATAAAGACATTTAATGACACATGGCCATTTTTAATTCCTAGTCAAAAGTAGCTCTGACAATTTCTTATATGATTTGTCAATTCGATACAAAACGATACAAAAATAATATGTTTTAGGTTAACCTATTAACGAGTCGGGTCGTTATCGGATCATCCGTTAAAAATCCAGTAAGATATCGTTTGACAAGTCCAAACATTAAACATGACAATTTATTGCATCACTCATGAACCCGACACAAAACGATACGAATCATTAACAAATCAAATCATTATCAGATTACTTGTGAGAACTTTTTAAAATAACGAACTTGACACGATACTACCCGTTAAAAAATGAATAGATACCAAAATGCCACGAACATAACAACCACGACCCATTTGCTCAAAAGTATTGAAGTTTTTCTTTCTAAATCACACACAGTGACATTTGAGAAAGTGGAAAGGTTCAAGAAAACCATGGGACGTGTCATCTCGCACTCTATTGGTTGAAAAGGGGACCCCACCACGTACATGACTCGGGCTAGCCAATCAGATGCTGAGAAACACGTGAAGAGCCAATGCAAATCGATTTCCCCACTACATATTTATACTCAACAAAACGAAAGATTGAATCTGCCAAACTAAACAAAAAAGATCGTTTCTTTTCTGGTGAAAAATTCTCATAAGATCCACCAACTTAACTGCCCATCTCACTGTTCGATAGAAAACTCTGCGTTCTTCTTCAAATTCTAGAGAGAGAAATAGAGGAGGAGAGAGAGAGAGAGAGTTATGCCGAAGGTGAAGCAAATTCTAGTAGCAATCTCAGTATTGTTGGCGGTGTTAGCGTGCGTGCCAATCTCTGAGTGTGCTAAGAAGCCGGCGGCCGGCGCCAGGAAGGAAGACATTCCTTTCATCAAATGCCAAGTCTGCGAGAAGCTCGCAGTTCAGCTGCACCAGCAAGTCGAGAAGAAGCGAGCTGAGATCGCCCCAAAGAAGGTATTGAGATTTCGAAGTGCTTTTGTTTGAGATTTCGATTAGTGGGTTTTGTTCCTTGTGTTGAATTTGATTGTGGGTGGTTTGTTTTTATGGCGATAGATCTCGGAGTATCAGATTATTGAAATTTCGGAGAATGTGTGTAATTTGAAGAAGCAGGAAGCGGATTGGATTTTGCAGATTGATATAGTTGAGAAAGGAGACAAGTTGGAGGTATGAATTTGCATTTGCTTTGGGTTTGATTTCGGTTTTAGATCTGCTTGATGAATTGGTGTTTGTGAAGTTCTATGCTTTTGCTTGATACGGTATTTTCGAAGTTCTGTGCTTTTGCTTGATACTGTGTTTTCATCAGAGAAATTATTGCTTTAGTAGTATATGATGATATCGGGGATAGATGTTATATGAAAGGAGAACCTTTGCTTCTCTGCGGGTTTATAACTCGCGTATGACAATGTCGATGCAGTTGTACAAACTTAAGTTGGGTATCGTGGTAATACACTTTGTTGTTCATTGTCCTCACATGCTAAATCATTTGTGACTTTTCAGTTGGTGGATTTTAGTAGTATTTGATGATATTGGGGATAGATGTTATATGAAAGGAGAACCTTTGTTTCTCTGCGGGTTTATAGCTCGCGTATGACAATGTCTATGCAGTTGTACAAACTTGAGTTGGGTATCATTTACAACGACGCTTTGTTGTTCATTGTCCTCACCTGCTAAATCATTTGTGACTTTTCAGTTGGTGGATCAAGGTTCAGAAGGACAGTGTAACTCCGAATGCAAGACAATCGAGCGAGCTTGTCAGGAGGTGAGGTTTTCTGGGTAACTTCGCTTCCTAATACATTGTTCCTTGAAGCCAATCTAGTTCGATTCACTGCCTTTTCCGTAGAATTGACTAAGAGAAGTCAACTGTCAAATGATTTCTTAATTTAATGTGACCTCTGCGATATGTTAGCATAACAATTGATCCTTTCGTTTGATGTTGGCCTTCCACATTGATCTTAAGTTACCGTGTTACAATTAAACTAAGCGCTCCGGAATATTGCAGGTTTTGGGGTATTCTGATACTGATGTTGCCGAATATCTATATACATCCAAGCCTGACCTTGATTCATTGGTTAATTATCTATGCAAAGACCTAACTAAAGCGTGCAGTACCAAGCCTCCCCCAGTTCCTAAGGTGACTGCTTTCTTTGACTTGATATTCGATTCAGTTCATTCTTTGTGCAATGTGTTTGCGAGGATCATGCTATGTTGTGCTTTTCCATCTAAGTACTTTTATTTTTGATATGATCTATGCAACTATCATGCGTTTCCATCTAAGTACTATTGTTTTCGATATGATCTGTGCAACTATAGGCTTATGCGTGACCAACGCTGGTATCTTTTTTATCCATAACCTATAAAATTTGATACCCTAGTAAGATTGACATGGAGATTTGTGGATGCTGCCTTGCATGCATGTTAATCTCTAGTCTCTACGCACAACTTGTTCCTCAAGCAAGACAATTACTTTTGATACTCATAATAGTTTCTTGTGTGTCCCAGAATAGGATTCCGGGGGAAGCTTTCGTGGCCAAGTCAGAGAAAGAAGCTGAAATGGAAAAGATGATGAAATCTATGGAGGTAATTGTTCTTGCATTGCTGAGAAACTTCACTCTGGTGACACTAGTGTGCTGAATTTTGAGCTATATTCTGCTTTTCCGTTCTTCAGGGCATGCCAGGAGCCCCGGGCATGAAAATGTACTCGAGAGATGATTTGATGAACATGAATAATTTTGGTGGCGAGGATGCTGATGATGAAGATGATGACGATGATGAGACTCGGTTACCCTCGAATTTGGTAAATACAAAATTCCAACTCTAAAAATTCTCCAACCAAAATCATATTGTTTCTTTCGGCGTTAAAAATTTTCATTTAACAGGGAAAAATAATGAGAGAAAAAGAGAGCGCAAAGAAAGACTTGAAACAGAAGATCACCACCGGAATCGCGAAGACTAGAGAGACACTAAAGAAGCATGCAAACAAAGTCTCTAACTGGGTACGGCAAACGTGGCGGGGACCGAAAAAGACGGCTTCGAAGAAGAGTACAAAGGGAAACAAGGGAGAGCTTTAGAACACAAATCACAGAATTCATAGGAGTTGGTAGTAGAGGGTAATCAGGTTTTTGTTAATTGTATCAACATGCTTTTGACATTTAAGTAGCAAAATTGAGGAAAAGTTGGAAACAAAACTGCTTGAGGTTTTATACTACGTTGTTTTCATTGAAATTGTATCAGTTTCTGCTACATCGCTCGAGTTTTCGCTTCTTTTCTTGTCAAGAAAGATTAACATTATTCAAACGAAAAGTCACTTGGATTGAAAAACCTAAGATCTTAAAGAACAGATGAGATTTATAGAACTGCACGACATCAAGTAAAATGGATCAATTCAAAACCTTTTAGCATCAAAATTTTGACATTACAATCTATGAAATGAATAATTAGAAGTACATAGGCTACAATGCTGCCTCCCATCTGGGAGGCAACAATCCACAACCCTCGAGTCTGTTGCAATCATGGATTGCTTTCTTGATGGAACGATAACAGATCGCAACTTAGCGCATTTTGTAGCACTGAACCCTCGAGACTGTGCATCGTTGACCATTTAACGAATACTTGAGCATTATGTCAATATCACGGGGATTCTTTTTGTTTTGCGCCACAGTCATGCTTCCGACAATTGACTCTCCTTGACATACTGTTAGCACATCTTCCAGGTACAGGACTGTTTGCTTCCAGTGAGTAGACCGTGATCTTGGCCCTGCATTGCATTTCACTTTGTCAGTAAAGATATGATTACCGACAGAGTAGGAGGTTGTAAAAAACATAACAGTTTACTTCATCTGAAAACACCACATCATAGTTAACTGAAAAAACATGAGTTGCAGAACACCACACTGAGGAAATTTAGGAAATTTACTAAATGGACAAGAAGAATGCTGTAGAATACGTAGGAAACCTATGAGCATCAGAGAATAAAAATAAGAGGTAAGGCACAAAGATATTGACCTGTGGAGAAGCCCATCAATTTATGACACTTCGTAAATGAAACATCAAAGTAGGCTACAAGGGCATGAACGAAATCGTCACGTTCAGCAACAAGCTTGAAAGGGGCTGTGAAGGAAGCATCTCCTGAAGTCATCTTGGATATATCCATTGTCTGAATGAAGAAAACCCAGGAATATTAATGGAAACAATTGACAGCATAAAGAGGGGAAAGACTTAATTCACGTAGTGCAGCAGGGTGAAAACAGGATATGTGTTTCCCACCTTGAGTAGCTGACTGTTTGTAACAATTTGGTTTTGGTCAACGGTGTCCACAAGGGGCTCCATCATGGCTTGCTTCTTGATGCAGCTCATGTCAAAGCTATAAACATTGTTCCAAACTGGAATAAAATGAAACAAGAGGTAAGGAGCAAAAAATCAACGAGAGGCACTGCAAGCTATATGTACATTTGTGTGACCATTTGAACCTCCACAGATGATAAAGCGGATACACACAAGAATTCAAAAGACATACATTCTATCTTGTCCTCTTTGTACTCTGCATCCTCAATAGCTGTCAAAAAGAGAGATGCTTTGTCTGGCAGTAGAATGCCATCATCTACCTACAAACAAGCAAACAACAAAACATTCAAAAAAATTATGCCATGATCCATATTTTCTATGCAACGATCAGCAAGTAAAATTATTGTTTAGGAGTGCAAAATGCTACAACTGCAATGGACTATATCCCTCAAAAAGGATCACAAGAACCTAAGCCCCACCCAACTGAATGAATAGTTTGCATGAGGTTTAGGTATTCTTGACCAACATATCACAAACAATAAATTTGGAATGTAAATACAACTTACAAGCCATTTATCACGAGCATAGAGGACTGTATTTAACATATTCTCAAACAACAAGAAATATCCCATCCATTCAGAGATAATTATATCCACTTTCGGGACGGGAAGCTCAAGTTCTTCAATCTTCCCCTTCAGAACTGTAATTACTGCATTTATCAAACAATGAATGAGTAAGCAGAATACTCAGTTTTGTCAAAACAATCTCAAGGGACTGAAAGAACTAAATGCAGGTATGATCTTCAAAAACTTTACCATTAGAATATCCGTTAGTTTCAACAATCTCTTTTGCCATGTCAGCCATGTCGGAGCACTCTACCTGTGGGTAAAATAATTTGTTAAATCAATAATATTAAGGAGACACAACCACACTAAATTACAAATAGGAAAATACTATGCATTCAAAGAAATTGATTTGTTGACAAAATTTTCATTAACAAAAACATACCGCATAAACATGCTTTGCACCCGCTTTTGCACAAAACAGGGACAAAATTCCAGTCCCAGCTCCCACGTCAAGAACAATCTTGTCCTTTATTAGAAACTTATTCTGATAGATAACATTCTGATATGTCTTAGTCCTCACTAAATCTTTCAACATTTCCTGCAACATAATAATAGTCAATGAGCACACAATCGCTATCAGCAAAAGGTTACAAGAACGAAATACAGAACCGGTTTGCATCCAAGCGCAATGCACTTACTTCATGAATACCTGCAATAAAAAAGAAAACTCAAAGATAAGCTTTTCGAAACAACATCGAAACAGAACAAGATTAGATATAAAAATACAAATCAAGGCATCGATATCATGAGACTCGCTCTTTTATTTGCTGCCATTAGCACTTAAAATCACAGCTCCTAATCAACTAAAACTAACACAATATCTAACTTTGAAAACAAAATCCAACCAAGGTCGAAACCTTCCAAAACCACACCCGAGTCCGGAACAAAACGCAAACAAATTCGATACCGCTCTATTACTTGCTTCCATTGCACCTAAAAGCAACGCTCCCAATCATAAAACTAGCACAACAGTATTAACTTCCAAAATCAATGCAACCAAGTTCGAAACTTTCGAAACCCAAACCGAAAACCCAATCACGAAAACAAAAAATCCCCCGTTTCCAATCCCATTATCTAAGTTTTCAGAACATCCAAACAAAACCCCAGAAGCTAAAAACAGAGAATCGAAGAAAGAATGTTTTTTTCTTTACCAAAGTGAGAGTAGGAGTCAAAGTAATAGTCGGCGCTGGTCTTTCCATCGGCTTCGACGAAGGAGACCTCCGGCTCCCCCATTGAGTCATCAGCGGCCTTGTGGAGCTCGGGGTCGCACATGGACTCGTCGTGGTTGGAGCTCTCGGAGACGTCTTTGACGGCTTCGTCGAGGTGACCGAATCCCGCAGCCGCCGAAGTCTGGTTGCTGCTGCTGCCGCTGTTGTTGGTGTTCTTTCGGCGACCCATTGACAGTGGATTTAGGGTTTTGCGAGGGGTTTGGTCTCCATGCTTTTATAAAGATTAGAGATTTTTTGTTTCCAAAAGTAGTAAAGTGAGGAGATGGAGGTCGTTATCCACTTCAAGTGGCGCGAGACTTTGGTCCTTACTCATGAAACGACGTCGTTTCAAGCTCCTATAAATTGAAAATTGCTTTAGCTCTTGAGTAAATTGTAGCAATGATTCCTCAATTTTAATCAAATTGAAGCAATAGTCCCTCAACTAAAAATCAATTACCATTGGTCCCTCAACTCATCAAAACGTGTAGCTATGATTATTTTTGCCAACTTCGTCAGAATTTTGTTAAAATGAGTTATGTTGGGAGAACCATTGTTACAATTGAGTTAAAATTGAGATACCATTTATCTAATTGGGTTAAAGTTAAGGGACCATTTCTCCAATTGGATTAAAATTGAGGGACCATTGATAATGGATTTTTAATTGAGGGAATATAATTGCACGTTTTGATAAGTTGAAAGACCAATGGTAATGGATTTTTAGTTGAGGGACTATTGCTCCAATTGAGTTAAAGTTTAGGGACAATTGCTACAATTTACTCTTGGCCTTTAATGTGTGGACATTTATTTATTTATTGGAGTGTGCTATCTATACACCCCTTTTTAACTTCCTATATATCATTCCTAATTTTCGACTGTCGGATTGAATAAATTGAAGAAAATCAAATGACAGATTTTAACAAAGAGTGTGCGATAAATAAAAATGATTGTGTGGATAATACCAGCCTATTTAATTAGTAACAGTTAGATAACATAACACTTTTTAATTTGAATGAAATTTGCACAGAAAATCTTCCATCGATAACCTAATAAATGATTAGTTCAAATCATGAGAAATATTATAGCGAGGGTCCAAGGAAGTGATTATTACCTTAATAAGTTACTAACTATTAGTGCTTGAGCGCTCATGTGAAGCTTTCAGTGCCGATTTTGTGCCCTAAATGACCAACATTTTGTTAATAAGTTGAATCAAAACTGCACAAAATTTATCATAAGTGAGAAATTTTCAAAACGTCACGGGGAAATTTACCGCAGAGAGAATTACATATATTTTTCCTACAAGTGCTTAACTTTGGAATTCCTTTTGTTTAACGAAGAAAATAAATATTGAAAAGCAAAACAATATTGGAGAGAGGATGCTTTGTTTCATGACAAATAGAAGAACTCAGATCTTGGAGAGCACATCAAAGTCACTCATTGCAGTTGTTTTGTCCGGCCTTTTCGCCGGAAGAAGATTTATCAAGTGGCCATGGCGCCCCTGCCATTACTGCTTCGATCTCCGATATTTCCCGAGGAACCTTCGTCATGTTCTTACAACCGTTAGCCGTGACAAGCTACGAAATGCAGAACCAGGTATGAGCACACATCAAGAGTACAGAGAAAATAAGACATGCATGAAATCACAAAGGCAAAGGCAGGTGAAGTGAGTTCAGCAGCATGTACGGTTTAAAGAATAGCATAGAAACAAGTACATTCCGGTCCAGAAACACACAGTGAAATTTAACCACCTTGAAAAGGAACGCGGGTGGGTGACCTCCTGGGAAGTCCTCATGTTGCATCCCCTCACAGCCGACCCCACTTAGTAGGAAAAGGCTTTGTTGTGTTGTTGTTGTTAAAAAGGAATGCGGGTCAAACATAAGTAAAAGGAATCATAGGGGTTCAGAAAATGGGGTACCACATCGCTTTCAATTTGGACTCCACCAGAACCTTTAAATCTATTAGCTGCTTCATAATTGAAGAACTTAAGAAGTATTTGAATTTCCCATGGCTGGAGTCAACAAAGCATCAATGAAGTAGGAACCAGGCTCCACTGTTATCACCTACGGAACAACCCACCAAGACAAAGCGTCAAATGCAATAGAATTCGTTTTAGCCAGGGTTCAGAAAATGAAGATTCAGAACACCGGTGAAAGGATTTAATCCATATATTAATGGGGGAAAAGGAGAAGAAAACAAGAACGCGAAATTTGATACTAACCATTCCCTCTTGGAGTTCTCTTGTTGTACGTAAAGACTTTAATCCAGGTTCTTTTGACCTCTCCGTTCCCTGGACAAATGCCATAAGTATTTACAAAATAATTCTGAAAGGTAAACCAGAAAGGAACAGAATAACTTATTGAAAATAACCTCTGGGTAGCCACCAGGATCATGATTGTCAATACCAAGCAAATGCCCAAGACCATGAGGCATAAAAACAGCACCCAGTCATTCGACCATCATATCATCAACGGTCCTATAACCAAGAACCGTGAGCACCTTATGTAAATTTATCCTTCTGAAACTAGTGACAACTTGCAAGTAATTCGAATACTAGAGTAAATAATTGAGACACAATGATTGTTACCCGACTAGGATGCTCCCTCTCTTCAATGATTCAAGAATAACCTTTTCTGCTAGTCTGCAAATTATAAGGAGGCAAAGAGAATCAGAATGTATATGATATTTGCAAAAGCCTAGATATTTTTCGTAAAACGTAGTTGAATTTAGTCATACTTATGCATATCTAGCCAGCTTACTCCAGGTTTCATTGTAGATATGACTGCATTGTGAGCATCAAGGAAAGCCTGCAACAGCAAGAGAATTAGAAAGAAAACGTAAATATGTACTAGAAAATGCTATAAAATGTTGAACGCAGAAATATGAATGTTGCGTTAACTAAAGCAGGCACTGCACACCAGCCTGGAGTCATAAGCACACATATCATGCGTGTGTGTACACTCGTGCACAAAGAGCAAGAAGAAAACTTAAAGACACAAACAATGCGACGATAACACTATTGCATTTACGTTATATACAAGTGCTTGGTCAGGGGCAAACTTTCCGTTCACCTGCAGATAAAGTTGAAAGAATTCTGAAGGGGAAAATTGAAACAAATAGGCATCGTCCACAGTACCATAAGAAGAGTCTCATGCTTACTTCTAATTATTACCCTTCAGTCCAGAGAACCTCAACCATAGGTAAAAGAACAGTTTCAAACAAAAATGCACATACTCACGGGGTAAGAACAAGTGATGTCAGAACCATAGAAATTGTATTCAGCTCCCATATCAAAATGCCAAATCTCCATCTTCCAAGGTCTGCACAAAAAGACGTTATGAATTTTAGCTAATTTTCATAATTTGACAAAGTACTCAATAGTGAGGTATAGTGTATCTTGTCATTTGGAGCTGCTGCATGCCCATAATGGAGAACAGCACTGTATTTTAAAAAGCAATAGAATTTTTAGCCAATATTTTACAGTTGAGGTTTAACGTCAATATCAATATATTCATACCTATAATGAAATCAAAATGATCTGTTAATTACTGGAACCCACCGGATTACTGGGACTAGCTCATGGAAACATAAACAATGACTTTGATTATGAAAAGCCTACCTAATATCACCAGTAACACATATACATGTGTATGAGCAATGTCTACAGCCACCATACATGTAGGTGTGGTGAAGAAACATGCTTTCCAGCTGATACTCGTACATGCCTTCCCTAACTTTTCTCATGACCTGGTTAAAAAGAAAATAGCAATCATGACTAAGAAAAAGGGAGTCAAGTTTTGAAATATTTCTAAAGATGTTATGAGCCCAAAATCAAGATTTCAAAGTGCACGAAGTTCATGCAGCAGTGAAATAACTGTCCATTCCTAAGCTGCTTCTTGCTATTAGAAGTACGTAACGACTTACAACGAAGTTATGAAGAAGCAAGTGTTAAATGGACATTTATTTGTTACAGACGCATATGATGTATGTACGAAACACATTTGTGCAATCGAACGTTTTCATAAAAGATTACCTCAACATGAGCTTCAGAGCTTATGTCATTGGCAAACTGGATAAGGGCAAGCTCCAGATCTGATTTTGTAACACGGCATTCAGTCAAAACTGGATGCAAGGTAGTCAAATCTGTGTCAAACTTATCAATCCCCTATACAAAGATTAAGAATATATATTAAGTTTTAACATTCTACTGAAAGAAGATGAAGGTTTTGTATTTCGTTTAAAACAAACAAAGCTTGTTGCCAAGTCCTTAAAACCACCCAAACTACTGAGGGAACGATATATACATATTTCTACTGTAGTAATGCTATAAGTAAAGCATTACAGAAAATTGTGTTAAAGAAGGAGAATGCAACAAGTCATTACCAATATAGTTATTATTAATTTATTTAACTATTCAACCAAACACCTAACACTCTCCAACCTCAGCTTTCAACACCATCTGAACCAAGACCTTGTGCAACAAGTTTTATTCTGAAAGTATGATTTGAGGGGAAAAAAAAAAAAAAAAAAAGAGGACATTTACCTGAAACTCTGCGGGTTTTGAGAATTGATCACTATCAGTGCCGAGGCCATGCAAGAGAAACAATAAAGGTTTACCAGATCCCTTGATTCATCATGTAATACTGTTGTGATCTCATTGGTATAGTATACCGTGCTAACCATATACCTTTCCTGCAAATGTATAGCACAAATGTGATCTAACAAGTAACGACTGCATCTTATGTTGACAAAGAAATGTATTAAACCGACATTCACCTAGAAGTAAGATACAGCCTTAATCTCTCCCAACCAAACAGCATAGTCAGCAGGCAACCTTGGAGCAAAGAGAATAGATTTCCCAGTTGCAATGTCCTTAAAAAAATGGTCCAAAAAAATCAGTTCGACACAACATTTACGTGTAACCCGAAACACCAAACAAAAATAATTTCCCATTCAAGAACAACCCGAATGCCGCAACTCTATGTACTGACTATAGCTCCATAGAAACCAGGTTCTCTTACTCCAAACAAGTAAGCAAAGTAACTCTCTTGTCAACAAAAATCATCCATTAATGAAAAAAGCATTGATCTTTCTTAACCAAGTTAGATTAAATCATAAGGATTCGACGTAACCTAGGCGCCGGCTGTCCACTACCTGACTCACTCCCCTCCTCCTTTATCCGGGCTTGGGACTGACAATGTAAGATAAACTTACATAGGCGGAGTTAACCAAGTTATATTAAATGGAAAATTTTAATCTCTAATATCAAAATCTAATCACATTGGATAATCACAATGTCCATTTTTACATACTGGGATTCCACAGAATCAAACAACAATTAAACATGCAATGCAAAAACCGAAAACTAAGCTGAAAATTAATGATAATTAGGAGTATAATCAACAATATTAATTATTTCAACTGGGTACCTGAAGAGCTCGGTGTGGTCAGTGTCATAGCGATTCTGCTCTTCGCCTCCCTGAAAACAACAAATTGATCAAAACCAAAGTTACTCAAATTTTTTATTTTATGAAAATATATATTGAATAACGACGAGAAAGTGGGTTACTTGGAGGAAGACGAAGCCGTGGAGGGGGGCGGGAAGATACAGAGAGGTGTCGGTGAAGTGAATTCAGAAGCGTTTCACGGTTGCTGACGTGGAGCTCCGGTGGGACAGGTGGAGGAGTGAGAGACGACTTCGAAGCCATGGAAATGGATTTTTCTTTCCGGGCCAGAAATGGACCCACATACGTACTTATAGAGATGTGAAATGGATTGAAGCCCAAAAGTTTTGTACCACCACTTTGGACCTAGTCTTGGGCCCATAACATGCTCAGTAAAACCAATAGAATGCAATTTACGAGGCCTTGCTAGCTAGAATTAGAATATAATTGTACAATTTCATGATTCCAATTTAAAGCCCTGTATATATGCATGTATGTATACATGAGATAGATGATTGCCAATCAATTAGCTGATCCTGCGTAGCTGCCTGGTTGGCAGGGAGGTGGAGTATGGCTACATGTAAATATGTGCTATCTGTGAATCCGACATATTATGTTGCTGGACTGTTATTTTAAGAAATTCCTTTTGGGAAAATTAAAATGACTTTGAGACAATTATAAATGATTTTTGCAACGTATGACTAAAAAAGTTAAAAGTGTTTCTCGATTCTGAAAAAAGCACATATATATTTAGTGCTCTTTGCGATTCGGCAAGAGGTTCTGAATGGATTTTCATAAACCACTTGGTTTTTTCGAATACATTTTGTTGTGTTTGTAGCAAATGGTTTATTCTTCGCAAGAACATTCAGTGGTGGAATCAGAATTTCATGTGAGGAGAAGCCTGAGAACATGAAAAATCGGAGGTGCACAAACATTGAAAGACCCATCAAATTCAATATGGAGAACTAAAAATATTGTACAAACTCAAACACTTGGATATGAGGTAAAGAGTTAAGAAAAAAAAAAAAGAATATAACGAAAGGACAAGAAAATACAAAGAAAAGTTGATAGCAAAAAGGGAAGAAGGGAAGTCTACAATGAAATAAGAGGGAGTGAAAAAAGGAGGTCTGTAAAGGAAAAAAGAGTTTGGATTGAGAAGGGGAACACTTGAATTTTAATGATATTCGACTGATAAGCAGTCGCAGTAACAATATGTTACGATAGCAAGAAAAAAGCCAAAATGGGCCCGAGACCATTCTAGTCCCTTAGTGGCTCTACCTCCGAGAACATTCTCAAACATGCTACAAGTCAAGTATTTGTTTAAATATCTTTCGCCTATAAAATTGAATCATAAGCTCTTCGAATGAAGTATATAGAAAGTGTGACTAGACGGATCATTCAATATTCATGCATATGATCAACTGTTCATATGCATGTTTAGTATTATCGAATTAAGACTTTAAAACAAAACAAAAATAAATCAGGGTTGGTGCGTCTTATAATTTACAATCCTGATAAAGCAATCTTATCTCTAATTAAGCCTCTGTGCATGGAGGTTCTTGGATCACAATTTAGGAATATAAGAAACTTAAACAATGCAGCTATAAACTTATTTATATACGCGCGGAGTTAGTATTCCACCAATAATATTGAGAAACTCATACGTACAATACAGCCATACACATGCATTTTTTTAGAGAGAGTTGGGAGGAAAGCACATGGTTGGGACGCAGAAAATTCTCCACAAAAAGGTGATTCTTGGCACATATCTAGAGACATTGTTTAGAATATAGAATGAGGATCTTCGTCGGATCCTCTTTGTGAGGATTTTAGGGATTCTTAAATCACATCCGTTCATCGTACATTATACTGTAAAAAATAATTATAAATTTTTTTTATTTAAAATTGAATATAAACAGTACCTAATGACAAAAATTGACTGCACGATGTACAATGAACGGATGTGATTGGAAGATCATCGGGATTCTTACAAAGAGGATTCGATGAGGATTCTTGCAAAGAGGATTCGGCGAGGATCCTCTCTCTAGAATATATATTCAACCATAAACATATAAAAGTTAACAAAAAATATTGCAAGTTGAGGTGAAAATAAAAAAGTTAACAAGGGTTGGTTGAGTAATTGGTAATGATCGTTTTTTTCGCTAGACCAAGATCTAGGTTCGAATCTCGTTGTCGGCAATCTCTCTTGAAGTGTGATATGTAAAAACAAACAAAAAAGAGCTAAAACCATCTCTATAAGTTCTCAAAAAGATTTATGGTATGCTCTGGCCCTGGAATGGTATAGCTTCACCTCTTTCTAACCTTTTTCAGATTTAAACAAATCAAATAAAAAACTTTGAATATTATTGGCATTATTATAGTAGTCAAAGTCTATGTGGACGATGGTGCATCGCATTTCATGTTGTACAACCAAAGCAAACAACATTAAGAAAATGGGATTATGGCAGCTTATATATACAAAAAGGCATATATTGTGTACGTACTAAATACAAAGTTGACAATTTATATATATGCAGAAGCACAACATGTATTTATGTATGCAGGAAATTTCTAAGTTAAAATAACCATATATGGCTTATGGACATGTTCATGAGTAGACACTAATAAACCACAGTGGCATTCACGAGTCGGGATTGTGTCTCTGAAAGGTCCCAAAACGTGTTGGTACAAACACAGAAGGGTTTTCGAACTTGTGACTTACGTGCTAACACAGAAAAGAGAAGTACTACTCGACTAGTAATTGACCGATAGCGAAAAACATCAATTATCAAAACTTAAACATTGATTTATGCTGTTAAAATCTTCCTACAAACAATGTAGTCGTTATCTATTTCAGCAATAGAGGTAGAGTCAGTAATTAATTATTGATTTATATGTGACATTCACCTACCCAATAATAATCTATGGTTATCTTCTTTGACATGATCATGGCATTACTATAATAAACAATCCCAAGTGGCGCACTGTCATTGGTATTATATCTTCCATCAAGATTTTTGGGGTCTGATAATTGGAATGAGGATCCTCTCCGGATCCTCAAATTGTATCCGTTCATTGCACAATGTGCGGTCAGAAATTATTTTAAATACTTTTATTTAAAATTAAATATGAATAGCATATGACAAATAATGACCGCATGATATACAATGAACATACACGATTTGAGGATTCAGAAAGGATTCTCGTTCTGATAATTGGTTTACAATTAAACATTCCAACTCCCTTTTTTTTTTCTTTTCTTTTTTACAATTTGGAAATGAGCAGGATATCTCTCCTGCAAATCTTTTTCCCTCCTCTTCCCTCCTTTCTTACTTTCCTCTTCATATTTCTCTCTTTATAAAGAAATTAACACAAAATATTTACGTGACTTAGTTGTGAGCATTCAAATAGGAGGAGACAGGAGGAGAAGGGAAATGAGAGAGAATCCGGATCCATTTGGAAGACTCCAAATTAATCCTACCACTAATTACATAAACAGATGCATATAATATAATGTAGAGATGCACTGGCTTTCAGTGACTCGGTTGCATGTAGTCCTTGTGAGCAACATTAAAAGACAAACATTGGCCCTGTATTCAGAAGATGTTGACACAGTAGCTACTAAAACGATTAAGAATATCTCATCAATCGTCCAAGTAATTATAAAACCCCCAAAGCTTTTTTTTCTTGTTTAATTAATTAATTGATTAAATTAGGGTTAGGGCTACAGTGATGCTGCAAAAAGGCCATCCGCGACAGTACAGACCGTTGAGTTGTTCCATGTAAAGCCAATTGATATCCCCCACAGCCTTTTTCCTTGTTTAATAAAGCAATTAATTAATTAAATTAGGGTTAGGACTACAGTAGAGGTCGCACTTGGTGCGATGGCAAGTGTCTTCGCACATGAGCGGTAGGTCTCGGGTTTGAGACTTGAGAGCAGCCTCTCCATAAATGGGGGTAAGGTTAGCCGACATTCACCTCTCCCAGACCCTGCGTAAAGCGGGAGCCTTGTGCACTGGGTACGACCTAGGGTTAGGACTACAGTGATGCTGCAAAATGGCCATCTGGGACCGTACAGACTGTGGAGAAGTTCCTTGTAAAGCCAATTGGTCTGTCCTTTTCATACGCGTCCTAATTTCTTGTGTGCTTCCATTCTCCATTTCATGACATTTTCCACAGTTGGAATGCACTTAAAAATGTGAAAACTTTCTCAGCAATGAGCTTCTAACAGCTTCTTAATTAGTTCCTAATCCATTAACTTTATAGTTGATAACTTGATGCAAATAAGAATACAACTTTCACTTCCATACATAAAGCGCACATGAAGACTTGAAGTGTTCTAGCTCTTTGCTTCCAATAATTTTCTTCTTAACATGTCAATAATTTTGTTAATCAATAATTGGCACCATCCCTTTTCTCACTTACATATTGAGCATGAATCATGCTCTTGAAAGTTTTCACATAACCTATAACAATATTTTACTTGGAATGTAATACTTCTTGTGGTCCTTGAAGGTTCATTTTCTAATTTTTTCTGTTGTACAACCAATAATTTTACCTGTTTGCTAAATTAATAGCTGATTTGGACTTGAGAAATGCTAAGGGGACTCTCTCAAAAGTGGGACTTTCCATGAACTCTCTATAACCTCACGATTTAACATCAATACTCGTGCCAACATTATAAAACATTGTGTCAAGAACATGAGGTGACAAAGAGTTCATAGAGAGTCATCTTAGCATTTATCTTTGGATTTACTTACAAAGAATAGGAATTATAGTTCTTATAAATTTCTGAGTTCCAGGCATTTATTAAAATATGTTAACTATTTCCTATGTTTTCTAATACATGAAATCAGAAGAGTGTACATTTTCTCTTAAAATCCATAATCAATAGAAGGACTAGTTGATTTGATACCTTTCTTTAATTTCCCTATATTTTAAGTCATACTGCCATTTCTATTAAGTTAACATATCCAAGATGAAAAGCACCTTCCACTGAAAGAAGTGTAATTACCCATGATCTCAATTAATCTAATTGCCATATGCACATATAATTGAAGCTCCATAACTGCTGTAGACTTTTTGGTTGATACTTGTCTCTCCCTTACAGGCTGAAGTGGCCGATCGATCGAGTAGTCGTCATCTCATCACTCATTCCATTCACGTTCTCTCTCTGCTGTATGCATTAGGATTCCATCTATTAATTGCAAAGCTAGATGCTGACCTCTTGCACATGGATTTTCACCATATTGAGCCCCAAAAACCATATATTTCCCCTTATTGTTTTGCCACTAAAACCATTTTGTCGGCACAAATACACGCATAAAGACATGCAGGCAAATACATTGTCCTATAAAAAATAACACATACTTCTTTAGAGAATTAAATTAGATCATGAGATTATTATTGATTTAAACCTCAAAACCCTAGTTATATATTTTGTTGCTAGGAATTAATACATATGAGTGTGTGATGTGTGGGGTCTGCAGAGATCTTCATGGAGCTTTCAATTATATGCAGTCCTAGCTAATTTGCACACAAATCAGAATCTTAATCTTGTGAAAATTGGTATCTTTGTCCGGCAATCAAACTTAACCACTCTTAGATCTCTTCAAATAATAATTTTTAGGCTTTTCAGCCAAAATGGCTTATGAGTTGGCATACTTTGGTTCTTGAGATTTAAAATTGATAGAATTGGTCCCTAATTTTGTAACCCTCAATCATTTTAATCATTCCGTGAAAAAAAAATATCTTTTAAATAAGGAAAAAATGACAAAAATACTCTTAATTTTTTGTCTAATCATTTTGGTCCTTTTTAACAGAGATTTTTTTCATGAAAGGACCAAAATGATTGACGGTGGACAAACACATTGACCACTTCTATCGATTTCAAATCTCATGGACCAAAGTGAGAGTTATGCCAATCTTATAGACTATTTTGGCTAAAGTACCTAATTTTTACAAGCATTTTAATTTCAAGCATCATTTGGGATTTAGGGTTTGCTCAGCAAGGATTTGATTTGTCATAGGTTGGGAAGTGTACATTAGGATTTGTAGAGAGAGAGAGAGAGAGAGAGAGAGAGAGAGAGAGAGAGAGAAACCTAACCATATATTCTGTACCTATTCTTAATCTGATCTTAGGAAAATTAAGATATAAGAATGCTTTGAGAGCATAGCATAAAATTATTGACGGTTGTTGGGTACATGTAGGTGATGAGATAAAAACTACTTTGATGTATGTAAAATGCCAGCTTTGATATACTCTTGCTTATGTCACAGAATCAATGATTGATTCTTCTTCTTTCTGCTTATTTCTCAATAAAACAGGCAAGTTGAGAGGAACTTTTTTGTTCATTATTTTTTATGCCATTGCTCTCCAAACAGTTCCTATATATAAGTGGGTGAATTCAAAGGTTTTTCATTCAAACCATTCTCATTCAACTCTCCTCTCTCTCTCTCTCTCTCTCTCTGAGTCATAACTACAGCTTTCTTGAAGGCCAAAGTGCTTTTATAAGAAAGCTAGATATGGCTATAGAGATTAAGCAGCAGCAGCCTTCTGTTGGGCTATCAAAAATAGCTGTTTCTGATACTCATGGAGAAGACTCTCCATACTTTGCAGGATGGAAAGCTTATGATCAAAACCCTTATCATGAATCAAGCAATCCATCTGGAGTCATACAGATGGGACTAGCTGAAAACCAAGTAAGTGCTTCTCATGATCACAAATGATCATTTGGTCAACAAAACCCATAAGGAAAAAATCTGAATACTTCTAGAATTTTCATGTAATATTAACTTTTTTTATTGGACAGGTTTCGTTTGATCTGTTGGAAAAGTACTTGGAAGAAAATTCAGAAGCCTCCAACTGGGGTTCAAAGGGATCAAAAGGAGTGTCTGGCTTTAGAGAAAATGCCTTGTTTCAAGACTACCATGGGCTTTTGTCTTTTAGAAAGGCAATGGCAAGTTTTATGGAGCAAATTAGAGGAGGAAGAGCGAAAATTGACCCTGCTAGAGTAGTCTTAACAGCAGGTGCAACTGCAGCCAATGAGCTGTTGACTTTCATCATAGCTGATCCTGGTGATGCTTTGCTTGTTCCAACACCATACTATCCAGGGTAAGAATACTCCTCCATCACTCAAACTTGACTTTAGAAGTTACAGAAATATTCTCTTGTCAGACGGTTTGGGATGTTTTTCTTTTTCAAATGTTTACGCGGAACATTTCTTAAGTGTTCTCATTTTAACCGCATGACGTCAGAATGAGTCCGGACATAACATGCCATCTGACAAGAGAATGTTATCATCTGGAAGTTATATTATTTCATGCAAATTTTTTGTGACTTTTGTTTTTCATATTGATCATCAAAAACTAATGTCAACTTAAATTTTCTTCTTCAGATTTGATAGAGATTTGAGGTGGAGGACTGGTGTGAACATTGTGCCAATCCACTGTGAAAGCTCAAACAAGTTCCAGATTACTCCAGAAGCGTTAGAAGCTGCACACAAAGAGGCAGAAGACAAGAACATGAGAGTGAGAGGGGTACTAATCACAAATCCATCAAACCCACTTGGTGCAACAATCCAAAGGGCAGTCCTTGAACAGATTCTTGATTTCGTCACAAAAAAAAACATCCATCTCGTTTCTGATGAAATCTACTCAGGATCCGCCTTCTCATCCTCCGAATTCATTAGTGTGGCAGAAATTCTTGAAGACAGGCAGTACAAGGATGCAGAAAGAGTCCACATTGTTTATAGTCTATCCAAAGATCTTGGCCTTCCAGGTTTTCGAGTTGGCACCGTGTACTCTTACAATGATAAGGTTGTGACAACAGCAAGAAGGATGTCAAGCTTCACCCTAATATCTTCTCAAACACAACATCTCTTGGCTTCCATGTTATCTGACAAGGAATTCACTGAAAATTACATAAATACAAACAGAGAGAGACTGAGGAAGAGATATGATATGATCGTCGAGGGTTTGAAGAAATCGGGGATCGAGTGTTTGAAAGGAAATGCTGGGTTGTTTTGCTGGATGAATTTAAGTCCATTTTTGGATGAACCTACAAGAGAAGGTGAACTGACTCTTTGGGATTCCATGCTGCATGAAGTGAAGCTAAATATATCTCCAGGTTCTTCTTGTCATTGCTCTGAGCCAGGTTGGTTCAGGGTGTGCTTTGCCAACATGAGTGAGCAGACACTTGGGATTGCATTGACAAGAATACATAATTTCATGGAAAAGAAAGAGAGGGCTAGCTAAAATTATATTTTCCTCTCTTTTATCTTCCTTTTTTTCAGTGGTTCTAACCATTTTTTATTATTTTGGAGGACAAAACCCAATTTAAGAATTGGATTTGTCTCTCTACATATATATATACTGTAGGTTTGATTAAATTGTGTAACAATTCCATCTTGTTTTCTTGCTTGAAAAAGCAAGTTTTACACATTCAACTTGTATAATCGATGGATATATATATTTTTATTTATTTTTGGCATTCTACTCATTTTACCTTTGACTTGTCTTGCAATCAACTGCGAAAGACTTGAGCATTATTTATTAATGTTGGGAGATAAAGTACAGCTATAGACTAATTAAGGAAGAAGAAGAGCAACTAAACATGTAGATTACAAAAAAATCTCGTTCAGTGAAAGAGTTAATTTCACAAAAATATCCTTTAAAAGGTGGTTGCATGACAATTTAACTAGAATATTGACAGAGTTGTCATGGAATGACTAAATTGATTTACGGTGGATAAACTCAGGGACCGCTTCTATCAATTTTCATTGTCAGGGACCAAAGTTATGCCAATCTCAGAAACAATTTTCTCTAAAAAAATCCTAAACTAAATTGTAAACTTTTTCAACAATTAAGCCATATACAATTACTTCAAACCCTATATTATATTGGATATGAGGTAGAATTTCCAACCTTTGACAATTTTAAGCTGAGTTTGACGTTGAATGTCATGCTCATAAAACCTGGCATGATTAAGATGTGTTAGTTAATTCAGATATGTTTTGCTTAATATAAGCGTTTTGCACAGCTTTACGCCAAATGTTAGTACTCCATCACACGAAAGAGATACCATTTGATACACACCAGGCCCAGAATATAGTAATAATCGGCGATAGTTAACGAAAAATGTGAACAGTAATAAACACCCATTTGAGAGAGTTGGTTAAACTCAAGGATCCATTTGATGTTGATCCGAGTTCGATGGTTGTTTGTGAGCAACTATAACACCGCTAGCTTGTGTCATAACATAAAATTCATCGTGGACCCTATTATAAAAATGTAATAATTTTTAATAAAAAAGAGTAATCAAGAGGTGATGCATATGGCTCAGTTGGGAGATACAAGGTTAGGCTTGTTGCAAAATGGTTTAGTCAAGAGGAAGGGATTGATGGAGAAACTTTTAGTCCAGTTGTTAAACCAACAACTGTTAGACTTGTATTAGCAATGGCAGCTCACTATATGGATGGTCACTAAGGCAGCTAGATGTAAAGAATGCTTTCTTGCATGGCATATTGCAAGAAGAAGTCTACATGTCACAGCCTCTTGGTTTTGTTGATTCTCATCACTCAGATTATGTGTGCAAGTTACACAAATCATTATATGGTTTAAAGCAAGCCCCAAGGGCTTGGAATGAGAAAGTTAAAAGCTTTCTCCCATCTCTTGGCTTCATCTCAACTTATGTAGACTCTTCATTATTTGTCAAACAAACTGGTAGTTCAATAGTCATCGTACTTCTCTATGTTGATGATATTATCATCACTGGTAATGCATCTTCAGTGATTAATGAACTAATTGGTGCTTTGACACAAGAGTTTGAACTTAAAGACTTGGGGTAGCTTCATTATTTTATGGGAATATAGGTTATATCTCAATTTGATGGTTTATTTCTGTCTCAAGCAAAGTATGTAAGGGATCTTCTTGCCAAGACAGAAATGGAAGATTCAAAATCATGTGCTACACCATGCTTACCTTATAACAGATTGGTTCTTGATGATGGGAAACCCTATTATAATCCAGGATTATATAGAAGCGTAGTTAGGGCATTGCAATACCTAACATTTACTAAACCTGATATTGCATTTGCAGTGCATCAAGTATATCAATTCATGCAAACTCCAATGGAATCACATTTCATTGTAGTAAAATGATACTTCGATATTTGAAAGGCACAATTAACTTGGGAGTCAAGTATATTAAAGGTGAATTAGATGTGAGAGCCTTTTTTGATGCAGATTGGGCTGGTGATCCCAATGATAGAAGGTCAACAACAGGATTTGTGGTGTTTTTAGGTTCCAATCCAATATCATGGTCCTTTAAAAAGCAGCAAACAATTTCAAGATCTTCAACAGAGGCTGAGTATCCAGCCTTGTCATCAACCACTGCTAAATTGGATTGGATCAAACAGTTGTTGTCATTACTGCAAGTTTCGATTCCCTATCAACTTGTTCTCTATTATGATAACATGGCAACCATTTCATTGACTTGTAATCATGTATTACACCAGAGAACAAAGCATATCGAGGTTGACATTCACTTTGTTAGAGAAAGAGTGGCTAAAAAGTTGTTACAAGTTCAATTTGTTCCTTTTACAGAACAATATGAAGATATATTGACAAAAGGATTGTCTGCACCTATCTATCAAACTCACTGTCACAATCTCAGTCTTGGACTTCCCACCACTGAGCTCGAGGGGAGACGTTGAGGATAGTAATCCAATGACTATAGAGTGTGCCACTTGTCAAAGATCAGCTGAGTTAGTTAGGGAATGTTGTTAGAGATAGTTACAATGACTTGTTGTGTAAGAAATGAATATATTGCAGTTGTATAAAAGCATACTTGTACTGTCATATTAGCTTAATAAAAAATACAATCTTCTTAGCTAAATTTCTCTCTCTCTCTCTATCATTTCTCTCTTCTAGCTATCTCTCTCTCTCTCTCTCTCTCTCTCTCTTTCTCTCGCATCTGATACACAATGGTTTACAGTTCTAAGCATATCTTAACACGTACAGTTATTTTTTATTTTTTATTTTTTGAGACAAATGATAGGATGATTACACTGAATTTATCAAACTTGGATGCAGAGAGGATGAAATTAACAAACAGCTGCTTAGTTAACCATGACTAAACCCATGCTATTTAGCGCCATGCGACTTTGACAATTCTTTATATAACTTCCAATAAATAACATCTTAAGTAAACATTCAGTCGATTTGTCGTTGATTTTCAGACATTAGCCAATAAAATTTTCTTTTGTTGTAAAATTATTAGCTAATTAATTTTCTTAATCAATAATAAAGAAGGCTAAGTATTTCAATAAGTCAACTCCATATACAATCATTTATATGTATTTTATCAGTACAAACTCTCAACTAGTGTAGCTATAAGTAAGCTAGCTAGCGATGGGGATAATGATAATGACATTTTTTATATTTTCATATATGCATGGGAACAAACGTATCAAACCACATCACTTGGCGGCAATTTACCTTTTTTTTAATTTTTAATTTTTAATTTTTGAGTTCGGCAGCAATTTACTAATTCAACTCCTTAAGGCTTTTTTTAGTTAAAATAGTTCCTGAGATTTTCATAACACATAACTTTGGTCCCTAAGATTGAAATCAATAGAAATGGTCCCTAAGATTGTCCACCATCCATTATTTTGGTCATTCCGTTAAAAAACTCCGTTAAGTGGTCCCTGAAATCAATAGAAAAACTCCCTGAGATTGTCCACCATCCATTATTCTGGTCATTTCTTAATAGCTAAATCACTGTGGTTTGGCTGGAAAATGGCTTGAAAGTGGCTGTCTTGGTCTCATCGAGGTTTCCATTTTCGAGCTGTTTTCCGGCCAAAACAATGGTGAGTTGGCCATCAAAAAAGGTACCATTCTCTTTATCTCGTTGAGAAGTATGATTTTCGTTTTTTAATCACTCGATTTCGTTGATTATTGAAGAAGTTATAAACGTTTAAAGTTTACCCAGTTTCCGACGAGTTTCCCAGTTTTCCCGCGGACTAGTCACCTTTCAAGCTATTTTCCAGCCATCTCTGGCAACCATTGGGCTTCCAAATATGTATAATCTTATTCTACACTTTCCTATCTTCATTTTGATATATTATAGGTTGAATTTGGTTAAGAAATGATTGAGTTACGAAGTTTTGAAAATTGCCCAAACTTCTGGTGTGAGCTCCGAGACCACTTAAGTGAGTTTTTTAATCGAATGACCAAAATAATTGATGGTGGACAATCTCATGGACCATTTCTATTGATTTTCAATCTCATGAACCAAAGTTATGTGTCATGCAAATCTCATATGGACCATTTTGGCTAAAAAGTCATTCCTTAATCTAATATAAAACTCAATAACTTCAGTTAAGCCATAAGTTCGAAAGTATAAACTACTAAACCAAGGCTTTTAAAATTTTAAAAGTTAAGGGCGACCCAATGTGGCATTAATAGAGTAATTTTTTTTTTTTAAAAAAAGAAGGAATTTTACCAATACAAAAAAGGACTTGCACATGAAGCAGAAACACTAATTTGGCGATTTGCTCATCTTATCTTTTGGTGTCATGTGACAAAGATAAAACACATGGTAATTAGTGTAATAATTAGTTTGAGATGCTGATGCCACATTGATGTCCCTTTTTTATATAGATACTCTTTTGTTTATGGTACTGCCAAAGGCCACGTATAATTTGACTACGCTTTTATTCTTTTATAATGTTATGAACCCAGGTGGCCATCTATGAAAACAAATTATGAATAACAACTTATGCTAGTTTGAGCTAATACGACTACCATTGACTGTCAAATAATTTTATATTTAAGTGCTTTTTTATAAACAGATTTTTTAAGAGAAAACCTAAAAGATAAATAGTTAGATCGTTGGAATACAATCTAAAGTGGGCCTTACAATAGATCCTTAACAGAAGAAGACTTATATATATATAACCACTAGTACAAAAAATACTTTGCGCGACGTAGGACCGTCGTCGCGCAAAGTCAAAAATACGTCGCCCAAAAATTAGCCAAACGAACCTTCGTCGTGCAAGAACCGTCGCGCGAAGGCAGTGAAGGAAGGGTTTACGCGACGTAGGTAGGCATTACGTCGCGCAAAGTATCTTTGCGCGACGCAGGATCTACGTCGCGCAAAGGTTTTTTTTTTTTTTTTTTTTTTTTTTTTTGCTTTTGCTTATGAGTACAAAATAAATAAATTAAAATGTACTTACTAAATATATATACCATTGAATTTGATGGGAAACGCATTATACGAAATTAGTTTCAACGAGCCAATGGTTCGGATTTCGGGTTAAGAAATCTGAATGAAATTTAGATGGAGGAGATCTCTGCAATGTTACTGGTATCAGAATGTGTGTGTGTATATTGCATTATAATATAACGTTGATGCAAGAAATGGAAAATTGATACTTGAAGGGAGTTCTAATGTAAGTCGTATATTAGATTCTCAAATCAAAGCAAAGCTGCTAATCCAGGACTCCATCCAACCTTTTGGGCAGATTTGAAAGCAAGAGTTCCACCAAAAGTAAAAGTTTTGGCTTGGACTGGCTCACTGGAGGATACATGTGATATGATCCAGGAAATTGCCTTTTGTGTGTGTTTCACCTCACTGATGCATTTTGTGCAACAAAGAGGGCGAAAGGAGTGTGGATCATATGTTTACAACTATGTGGTGGAGATTGTATGGGGTTGACAATGTAAATTAGGTCGGAGTTATGTTTCTTTGCTCCCTGAGAAACAAAGGTAAGGGTAAGAAAGAAATGGTCTCCTGCAGTGCATGGTGTTAGTAGTAATTCAGATGGAAGGCGGATATTTGAGCAAAGTGAAGGTGTGGAGTGGAGGAACTTTGGGAGAAAATCAAATTTTGGTTGTTACTTCGGGGCTTTGGTTGCTGGAGAGTTCAAAAAGTTGTCCCTTTTCTAGCAATTATTTGGACTGGGGAGATCTTGTTGATGATTAGAATTACGAAATTCCTTTGTTGTTATTCATAGATCCAAAATAAAAACTAGTTGTGTTAACTAATGTGGGAATTGGGGAGAGCAAGACATACAAAATAATAACATTGTTTCTAACGATTACAGATTTAGGCATTATGGCTATTCCTAGTAATTCAAACTTCAAACCTGATCTGGTAGACGATTTTGAAGAGAGAGATGGGCGATGGAGGTAGCTGCTGCAACTGGGTATGCAGTTTCTGCCTCCCAAACTGATCAAATGAAAAGAAAAAAAAGTTGGTGACTTTGCGCGACGCATGTCCACCTACGTCGCGCAAAACAACTTTGCGCGACGTAGGTGGACATGCGTCGCGCAAAGGTGGGAAAAAGCGGTAAATTCTAAGGGTTTGGCGCCAAAAGTTTGCGCGACGACGGACTACGTCGCGCAAAGCCGTTTTGCACGACGTAGGTGTACGTACGTCGCGCAAAGCCGTTTTGGGCGACGTAGTTCTTCGTCGCGCAAAGTAACGTCGCGCAAAGCCGTTTTGCGCGACGTAGGGGTACGTACGTCGCGCAAAACGTCTTTGCGCGACGTAATTTAATGCGTCGCGCAAGTTTTCGTCGCGCAAACATGTTTTTGTACTAGTGAACCTACATTGGTGGGAAATCCATAATTTTGTGAAAGCAATTTCCTCAAATATTTGAACTTTACAAAAGTTGGTTAATTTGGAAAAAAGGTTACGATGCACAGTGTGGAGAATATGCAAATGTTTGAGAAATGTACAATAATTGAGAATCTGAGATAATTGTCTCTCTTTATATTGGACTTCTTAACTACTTACTACATTAGACTTATATATATGTGTGTGTGTGTGTAAATACATGCAAGCATGTGTTTCAACTCAATTTTCGAGGTCTTATTAGAATATATATACATATAACATTTCATGAGTTCCCATGCATGTAAACTAAGCCATGTCTGAATAAATGATAGTTATGCGCATGCAGTTGAGCCGGTGCGGTTGCTTGGCTGGCAAGGAGGTGGAGTATACAATTCGATTATTAGAATTTAAAAGATGGAATAAATATAATTTGTAGAGGAAATCATGATGTTGTGTGACTCAATGTATGTCTTACAATAATCTTTGATTAAGCAATCTAATAATTACAGCGAAGCCCGTATGCGTGAAGGTCATCATCTTTGGATCACACTTCGAAGTACAAACATGAACTATATATATATTCAATTATTTGATATAGTCATCAATTATAATGAAAAGCATACACGCAAATGCATGTCATATCACATACTATTTTTTTTTCTCCTAGACACCTCTCTTTACTTATGACCATCAAATTAAAATAAATCAAATGGCAAAAAAATATCATTATTACTTTCCTATATAACTAAGGAAAAAACAAACAAATACATTCATTTACTTGAGAAGAGTAAAAGGTACATGGTTAAGACTAGGGTAGTTTTTGAGATTTCGAGGGCCCTGTGCGAAACTTATAAAAGAGCCCCTCTTTAAGATAGTTTTCCAAAAAAAATGTAGGACAATGCATTGATGCTTGAAAGCAATAACTTAAATCGAAACAAACTTTAGGGCTCGTTGGTTGTAAGTTTACAAAATGTCATGAAATAATAGGTAAAAAGAGTTACAAACATAACCTTCACTAAATAATCAAAAGTAGTTCAATATATCTTAAACAACCAAACAAGAAAAAAAGTTTCAAAAATTATAACTTTAAAGTTAATAGCATTATTATATAATAAAATTGAACTCCAAATATCTCATTATGCACTCCAAATTTGTATAGAAAGAAAAAAATTATACTTATAACGAGTGCATAATGAGACTTTAAAGTGCTAATAAAAGTAATTTATTATAATATAGAGCATTATTAATTACATATATATGTTAGATGGCAAAATTTTTTGAAGTGCCTTTCAAAATTGGAATTCCGTGCAATTATAACTTTCGCTCCCCAAAGCCGCCTGTGGTTAAGGCAAAAAATTCTCCACAAAAAGGTCATTCTTGTCACATATGCATGCAGAAAAAATAATTTAATTTGAACGTATTTAATAATAAATACAAGTGGCGTGAAAAAAATAAATATATAACACTGATGAAATGCAGAAAGGAAACATAAATTGATTTCTTGATGGCTATGATGCATTACTGGGAGTCAAAGTCTGTGTGGACGCTAGTGGATCACATTTTATGGTTTACAACCAGGGCAAACAACATTAAGAAAATATATAGAAAACTACAGAATGTAAGGCTGATCGCATTTTCCGCAGAACCATGAAGCAATTAATTAAGATAATACAGACAACTAGTGCATGTTTTTTTCTGCAGACATTAGTAAACACGGTTTTGCCCAAGTTGGGATTATGTCTCAAAAGGTACTCATATGGGGTTCACAAAACGTGTCCATACAAACACGCATAATTGGAATCACTAATTATTATATTAAATAAGTAATTAAGTTTTGGATATATTTGTGCTTGTAGTAAATTAAGTACAAAACCCTAATACGCACCAGTTCAGCAATTCAACCTACCCAATATTCTACACTTCTCTCTCTCTTGGGCAAGGTCTTAGCTAGCAAGATTATAATAAAGAATTCCATGCCAAGTGGCACAATGTCATTGGTTTTATATCTTCCATGAAGATATTTGGTCTTTGATTAGCTTACAAACACCAGCTCGATCTTTCCCTTTTACATTAATTTGCAGAAACCAGCCGTCATTTGATTGCCTCATTGGATCATATGTGATTGTGATTCACCCTCTTCCTATAAATATATTTTTTTAAATATATTATGAAATCATCAAAGAGAAGAAAATGTGGACATTTTCTTACCACAAATTACAAGATTTTGGAATATTAGATTTTCCATATTTAGTCCCCCAATGCATGCATTCTTATGCTTTAACTAATGAGAATCGTCTCAATGTCAATGGAGATAGATTTTCTACATAAGAATTTGTATAAAATACAAAGATAGCACTTATCCAAATCTGCTGAGAACCGACCATTTTGAAAATTGATACAGTTTCCAACTCTTACCATCATCAAGGTCACTTTTGGCTTGCTGAACAAAATGCAGTAGTACTAGCTAGCGAGCAAGCTAGGCCAAATTATTAATTAAGACGAAAAAAAAATTATACAGATTAATATGTGATTTGTAGTCCTTATGAACAACATGAAGTGACCATCTTTGGCCTTTTAATTACTCTGAAGATGTTGACACATTAGCTGCTAAGGATTAAGAAAACCCAATCTCAAGTGATGCTTGTCCCATAACTTTTTTATAATTGTTTAATTAATTAGATTAGCTAGAGAGTGATGCTTGAAAAAGGCAATTTTTAGGCAGTAATTGACTTGTCCTTGTCAAAAGCACAAGAACCCGAATTTCTGGGGTGCTTCCATTACATGCTGGCTGCCCTCTTGTAATTAGTGGGAATCCACTTAGGAATGTGAACACTTTCCTGGTAAAAGAGCTTGACAATTGACATGAACATAATATTAGTTTCTTGATCAACTACCTATTTAATTCATTAATATGTAGTTGATATAGCAAACTAATATAGTTTATGTCGGCTGCTAGGCTGCTAGCAAGTGATTCTACACTTTCAATGAAATTGGGTTGGCGGCAAATTGAAAGTCATGTCCATAATGTTAAAAATTTACAACATAGAAGTTTCACGTCGATAAAAATAAGGTGGTCCTATCCGTACACTCCTTTATATCTTCCACACGTTTTTTACTTTCTGTCTTTTGATTTTTTTTCCTTCAATTTACTCGATCGGACGGCCCATAAATTGAGAAGTAAATGTAAAAGGTAAAAACAGGTGTATAGATAACACCATCTTAAAACTACAGAAAATTAACCCCCCCCCCCTCCCCCAACCAACAACGATAAAAAAAAAATTCTCATTCCAACAAAAAAATACATAGTAGTGGAATTGCTCCGCTACTCCAATAAATCTTATTAGTTTTTTAGCCAGGTTTTATTTTATAGGGTAATATTCTCATTAATTATATAAAAATATTGAAGGTCCATATCTTGTGTGAAGCTTTTGTTTGATACTTGTCTCTCCAATGCAAGCTGAAGTCGCCTTGGTAGTCGTCATAAGATCAGTAGCTATATTTCACGTTCTCTCTTTTGATGTTAGGCAGGATTCTATCAATTGCAAATCTCATGCTAGCTGTTGAGTTCTATACAAATCCTATGTTTAAATTATCTTTTTTCCATAGCCAAGTTAGTTGATGAAATCTATACAAATTAGAGACGCGATCTCAACAAATATATATCCTAACTCCATGCATATGTGTAACAAAAATACCTTCCACATTATATGCCAATATAACATTTTTTTATATATGGCTATGATTTTATTGGTGGAAAAATGTTTAGGTTGCATTGTGGTTCAAATTATCACCGTGACAATATAAACATCTCATGTTACGTACTAGACAACTTTGAGAAGAGAGCAGTCTTCTAATATATTTACAATATACATATACAGTAGAGCAGATTCACAAACTTTTTCCTTGGAGGAAACATTGTTCCAGTTATTTGATATATGTATACATATACAAAAATAACTGGAACAATACCCCTCCATTAACATAAATATATACACATGTATACCAATCTTCAGATATCATGGGCTGAGTGTGATTAAAATCCCATTTCCTATATCTATGTATTAATTAAGAAAACCATTTCGCAATAAGAATGGTTTAAACTTTAAAATATTAATAAGACCATATGGTTGCTGGCTCACAAAACCAACTATCCTTGCTATAATCCTTGCCTAATAAGAAATTATAAGTTCTGTTGCTAAGAATAATTGTTGCGGGCTCATGATCACATGAGCAGATCTTACCGGAGCTTCAATTTTGTCCAACCTTCGTTAATTAGCAATCAGAATATTAAATCTTGGATAAATTGGTAGCTTTGTCTGGTCAGCATATATAGCTTAACTGCTTTTAGATCTCTTCATATATTTGGTTTTCACTTTTGAGCATGGAGTTTAGGGGTAATAGAAAGGGTCTAATTAAAAGATGAATATGATTGTTTGACATTAAGTTTTTTTTTCTAAAGAATGAGAAAGATTTATTTGCATATGCACGGAGGCATCCCATTCTTTTTATTTACCAAAAAAAAATTAAAAAAAGAAAGAAAGAAAAATAAACGATGCAGGATTCTTTGTTAGTTTCTATTTAATTTTGTTATCTATTTTATTTTACATATATTGCTTTACAGACAAGGAAACTATGAACTTTTCTATTATGTATATTTCTTATTAGGGAGACTTTGGATGCGGTCCCTATTTATAAATATTCTTTTATTGAAATCTTGTTGGTTTTCAATTTTTTATTGAAGTTCCTGAAATTAATGTGATAATTTATTTCTATATACGTTACTATATTTTTAAAATTAAAAACTAAATTTTTTAGTTGTTTATATAAATGAGATTTTAAATAAAAACCATAATTTGTGGGATTAAAAATATTAAAATATAAATATATTATTTTGTGTGTGTGTATATAAACATGGGTACATTCATCAAAATTAACCAAAAAATTATTGTATCAAAACATGGGTACATTCTTCAAAATCACAAAAAAAAATAATATTAGGCTTAATAACATTAGTAAATTTATTCGATTAAACTTGACATTGATACATTTTAAAATCAAATAAAAAATAATGTACCCATATAAGTTTAAAAATGGATTAGAAAAAAATGGTACATTTTACATATAACAAATTGGTATATTTAAGAATGAGTACATTTTAAGATTAAAATTTTTAAAAAATTAAATGAATGGGTACATATAATTAGCATTGGTACATTTGGTAAAATAAAAAAATGGGTACAAATAAATTTAAAAAAAAATATGGGTACAAATACAAATAAAACTTTAAAAAATATGGGTAGAAAAAGAAATTAATATATGGGTACAAATTAAAACTGAAAAAAAAATTGGTAAAAATTAAAAAATGATTGCAAATTAAAAATGGGTACAAACTAAAACTAAAAATATATGATAACAAATTTAGTCATAAATATAAATATACTAATTGTAACATTTTTAACATTAAATGAATATATTTGGAAATAAAAATATTTTATTATTGAAATAATTAATGATGTTATTAATACCCAAGGACCTTGATCAAAAATTGAAAATGAATAGGATTTTAATCAATGGAGTAGCAAAAGGAAGGATGAGAACCTAATTTCTCCTTCTTATTATTAAGTCTCTAGGTTCTTTTTTAGGAAAACTAACGAAAAGTTCTCAAAAACTTTAGGTTTTAACAAAAATGACAAAATAAAGGTGTAAGTGAATAGTAACAAGAGTGACTTTTCAAGGTAAAAAAATGTCATTTTCGTTAAAAGTGAACAATACCGGGAATGTTTCATTAAGATTCCTTTTTTTTTTTTTAAGAAGAAGAAGATACGATAGCAGTTTTATTCAGAATATTAATGAAGTATACAATCATGTAGGAGGGCATCCTGAATAGTAACCGGAGGCACCTCAAACCAAAGACTAGGAACAGTAGAACTAAAGGCCAATTTAGCCATACTATGCGCTACAACATTGGTGGATTTACATATATGATTTACTTTCACTGTAGCAAAACTCTGCAAGCTGGCTTTCACATCCTCAATTAATAAACCAGTAGCAGAAACGCCACAATGGGGACTATGCAGTGCTTGGACCACTTGTAAGGCATTGCTCTCCAGAATGACTAGCCTCCAATGCCGTTGTGCAGCCTAGTGCAAGCCTGCACGAGTTGCTAGAATCTCGATAGTATAGGGGTCGATCGCATGAGGAATTTTGCAAACAAAACCTCCAGCATAGCTACCGGCTTTGTCACGAAAAACCACACCGATACCCCCACACTTCGAATTTGAACAAAAAAAAGCATCGACATTTATCTTAATCTAATTTGGGGGCGGCAGAGACCATCGAGAAGGAGAAAGCAGGGGGCAAGGAGCAATTTGGGGTTGTACACAAAATCCAATAGGAAAAGGCCCGCCAATCTACTCACCACAATGGGGTTCTCCTGCTTATCATTCCAAAGAAGGGAATTCCTAGCAAGCCAAATAGTATGGATAAAGACAAGAAGAAGATCAAATTGACCATGCTTGAGGACAGCAGCACGGCAACTAAGCCACTCCAAGAAGCAAGAGAAAGAAGAGCGGCGTTGTCCAAACTCAATGTTGGTGGAGATTATATTCACACAACCCAAATTATTTTTCTCCACACTTTTTTAATTTTTTAATATTTTTCTATCAAGTGTTAGTGATGTGTAGAAAATATTAAAAAATTAAAATGGTGTGAAATAAGTAATTTAAGATGTACGAATATAATCTCTCTTAGAATAATATTACTGAAAAAAAATTGTGGTTTCGTCATCAAACCAATATGCACTATAGGGAAGCATTCAATGCGGAATATACTCTCAGTAATTACTATTTGTTGCTCGGCAAAGGTTCCTTGTTTTATCCATTTCTCTTGCGTTAGGTATTGCCATTGTTGGTGATGTGAGCCATTATGAATATGAATTCATATTATTAAGGGTATTCTATTGATATTTTCTTCCTATACATTATAACCAAAACAAAACTTATATATATTGATAGCATTATAGTTAAACAATTTTTTAATCCAACCTGAGACCTCTCACTTAGAAGTGAAAAAGAATATCATTAGACCATAGTATTAAGTGACTATAGTTAAACAATTTAGAACAATGTTATTATAGTCTTATCACATTTTAATACCACATAATGTAGCAAATGATGTACATACGCCACATAAATGAATAATTTTATTTTTATTAAACGGTCATTTTATCTCCGAGCTACGATGTTGATTGAATGAGTAAATGTTAGCCATACCACATTTAAATGTCACATAATGTGATAATTGATGTGTAAACAATGTCATTTAGTGATTTTATGTCATTGTAATATTTGGATGATGATTTTATCTCTTTCAATTGAATGTTTTTTTTTTATCTCATTGGATTTTCTTTAAATATTTGTATGGTATTAAAATGTAGTACAAATATGTGGTAAGTCTGATTTTTTTTTTTTTTTTTTGAGTCAAGCGATAGAATTAGTAAGTTAAATGTTAGATTAGCTAATGACGGGATTCGAACCCATTCCGTCATGCAAGGGCACAACAATTTTTCACCACTGTAGAAAGAGCCACTTGCAGTGGTAAGTCTGATTTTAATCATAAAAAGTCATATATGACATTAAAATGAGGTGCAAATATGTGATAAGTATAATATTGCTCAATAATTTAACTACAAAACCATACCATTTGAAACAACAATTTGATTGATTAGAAGTATCGACATTCATTTGAAATTTATATGTAACAAATTGTTATTAGCATTTTAAAAAACTGTAATTTCAAATGAAGATATTGCATAGTAACTTTTTTAGAATGTTAATAACAATGCTTTAACAGCCACCTTTATTCTAAAGCAAATTATGAAGACAACTACCATATTAATTAGCATATTCGATCTGTATGATTTAGGATCATTGAGATCAAGAAAGCTTGGTCAAATTACAGACTGACCAACCATTGTATATATATAAGTAGAAGGGGGGACCTTTTTGTATCTCAAAGCTCGCAACCCTTCTTTTCCTATATATAATAGGCCTTTTGAGAGGGTTTCATTCAAACAGCTCTCTCTTCTCTTTTCTCACTTCCCTTAGTCATTTCAGCTTCCTCAAAAGAAAATCCTTGCCCTCGAAAATCAAGATAAGCCCGAATATTAATTCTGCTAGCTAGCTAGCATCCATGGGTATAGAGATTGAGCAGCAGCAGCAGCCTTCTGTTGGGCTATCAAAAATAGCTGTTTCTAATACTCATGGAGAAGACTCTCCATACTTTGCAGGCTGGAAAGCATATGACGAAAACCCTTACGATGAATCAAGCAACCCATCAGGAGTCATACAGATGGGACTGGCTGAGAATCAAGTAAGTGCTCAACAAAATCCAGAAGAAGAAGATTGCATTTTTTTTTTTTTTTAAAGAAACCTTGGTGGTACAAGAGAATTTTATTGATAGGGTGTAGTGCTCAACAAAACCGAGAAGATGAAAATACTAATATGTTTTTTATTTTAAGAATTGTGACCTAATATTTTTTTTTTTATTGAATAGGTTTCATTCGATGTGTTGGAAAAATACTTGGAAGAGCATTCAGAAGCCTCCAACTGGGGAGCAAAGGCATCAAAAGGAGTGTCTGGCTTTAGAGAAAATGCCTTGTTTCAAGATTACCATGGTCTTTTGTCTTTCAGAAAGGCAATGGCAAGTTTCATGGAACAAATAAGAGGAGGAAGGGCCAAATTTGACCCTGATAGAATAGTCCTAACTGCAGGGGCAACTGCAGCCAATGAGCTATTAACTTTCATTATAGCTGATCCTGGTGATGCTTTGCTTGTTCCAACCCCATACTATCCAGGGTAAGAATACTCCTCCACTACTCAAACTTAATGCCATTCAGAGTTACGAAAATGTTCCCTAGTCAGACAGTCTGGCATTATTTTGTCAAATTGTCAAAAAACTAATTATGCCTACTCAAATTTTGTTTTACAGATTTGATAGAGATTTGAGGTGGAGGACTGGTGTGAATATTGTGCCAATCCACTGTGGCAGCTCAAACAATTTCCAAATCACTCCTCAAGCTTTGGATGCTGCATACAAAGAGGCAGAAGCCAAGAACATGAGAGTGAGAGGTGTACTCATCACAAATCCTTCCAACCCTTTAGGTGCAACAGTCCAAAGGGCAGTCCTTGAAGAGATTCTTGATTTTGTCACCCGGGAAAACATCCATCTTGTCTCTGATGAAATTTACTCGGGCTCTGCCTTCTCATCCACCGAGTTCATAAGCATTGCAGAGATTCTTGAAGACAGGCAGTACAAGGATGCAGAAAGAGTCCACATAGTTTATAGCCTCTCTAAAGACCTAGGCCTTCCGGGTTTTCGTATTGGCACCGTGTACTCTTACAACGACAGGGTTGTGACAACAGCAAGAAGGATGTCTAGCTTCACCCTGATATCTTCTCAGACACAACATCTCTTGGCTTCCATGTTGTCTGAGAAGGAATTCACTGAAAATTACATAAAGACAAATAGAGAGAGACTGAGGAAGAGATACGACATGATAATCGAGGGTTTGAAGAAATCGGGGATTGAGTGTTTGACAGGCAATGCCGGGTTGTTTTGCTGGATGAATTTAAGTCCACTTTTGGAGAAACCAACAAGAGAAGGTGAATTGGCTCTTTGGGACTCTATGCTGTATGAAGTGAAGTTAAATATATCTCCTGGTTCTTCATGCCACTGCTCTGAACCAGGCTGGTTTAGGGTTTGTTTTGCAAACATGAGTGAGCAGACACTTGAAGTTGCTCTTAAGAGAATACATAATTTTATGGAACAAAGAGAGAGAAGCAGGAATTAATCTAGTTTTCTCTCTTTAATGTTCCTTTTAGGTTTTTGAATGGTTCTCCCATTTTGATTCTAAAGAGTACAAAATCTAGTTCATCAGGAACTGGAATTTTGTCTCATTACATACACATACTGTAGATCATATTGGATGAAACAACATCCTTGTTTTCTTGCTTGGAAAAGCAAGTTTCACAGAAAATCAAGTTGTAAAAGTAATATATTTTCAGTTTTTAATTATTCATCCATTCAATTACACTAAAAGTGCATTCTATTTTCTAAAAAGTACGATTTTTTTTTTAAATACAGTAATGTGGGGTCGAGAATATTAACAACTAAAGAGATTAGAGACCAAATTACCTTTAATCAAAGCAGCAAGGAACACATGACAATGACAAACTCCGCTTAATTAAGTTGCTTTCCGATTATCATGAAAAAGATCTGGGTTCTATTAATAATGTCATATACTGCTCATACACTACCTTGTGCGCGTACGTGATTAAGATGTAGTAGCTAGGGTTTATCATTTTAACAAACAAGATGTAGTTGTTAATTAATTAAGATATGATTTTTCTTAATATTTATAAGCATTGTGCACCATGCTTCACCAAATGGCTGGTCCACCACATGATACCATTTGATACACATTTGAGCAGACCAACACACACACACAATAGCATAATATTAATGAATCGATATAGTCTTCGGATCTCGAAATTCGGAGCCCGCGGATCCAGAGATTCAAGGTCGTCCAAGGGAGGGAGAGAGACATGCAGACCTTTGATTTGTGTAAGGTGGGCTAGTATAATGAGCTAATGGGGGCCGTAGAGTTTAAAATAAGTGGTCCATATCTCTGAGTCTGCCAACCCCAGACACAGAAATTCAGAGAGGATCTCATATAAAATGACCTAATCGACATCTCCGTAATTTGATAATTTGATTGAAGCCATGAAATATTATCATATATGTGAAAATCAATGGGAGATCCAGAAAGGATGCACATCAAGCACAAAGATAACTTCAAGAGAATTATGTAGTGTAATTATAGTTTATTTATTTATTATTATTTAAAAATTAAAACAATAATTTACATTAGATTAGTCTAAATTATGAAGAGGAAGACTTGAACTCAAGTGTAGAAAGTATGAGAATGTGAGGACAAAATCCCACATCGGTGAGGACCAAATCATGCAATAGCTTATAAGAGGTTAGACTACTTCTCATATCGTCAATTAGTTTTATGGTGAAACCTTAATTTCTTCAGAGTACAGTCTAACAAATTTGACTAAATCCACATATATATGTGTGTGTGGGACTAATTAGTTGGTCAAGAGACACATCATTACATATTGACAAAAAATAAAGACTCATGCATTATCATATGATAAATTAAGTTAATATTTATTATGGCATATCATTTGACTTTAATACAGTAGCCATTTGTGCATATTAAGTAAAGATTCAATCTCTTTCATGATCAGCTTTCAAGCATTTTTCATCAAACTGTCTTCCATTGAGATATTATATATCTACGAATTGGCCCTTCATTTCAGGGCTAACCATAAATTAAACATATATGTATGAAAGTGTACGTGAATTGTTAATTGGTTGAATTTCAGGAAAGTCAAATTCAATAACATCATTTTTTATGTGTCGACCATAATGATAATGTCATTTCATATACATGGGAACAACGACACTCCACGATAAGTCTTTTGTATTTTTTTTTCTCCTCTTAATAATATAGAATTGTCGTCTTTCTGTGAGAAACTCAATATCATGCCGACTGTTTCATGTTAATGTCACATTAATTTTTCCTACTCTATTAAGGGTGATTCAATGTCGTTAGGGTTTCTCTCTACAAAACATCCTCACCAATTCAACCATGTTTTTCATCAAGGCCGGCTTTGAGAGTGTCCGAAGTAGGCGCTCGCCTAGGGCTCCCAAATATATAAACACACACACACACATATGCCCTTTATGCAAAGGGATCCCCATTTTTTTCAAAAAATGGGAATTAGGTGTGGGGCCCACTCCACGTCGAACTTCAACGATCCGAATGTCTATTTTGTAAGTCTCGTTTCATAGATTATCCTTACAAAAATTCAATTCAATCCTAAACCATATGACTATTTAATTACCAAGATAAAATTTCATTGTTTCTTATATAACAAAGTATTTGTTAATTTCTTTGAACTCAATTAGATGTCTTAAACATTTCCGATTTGGCTAATACTTTGCAAGGATGATCTATGAAGTGTAACTTGAAAAATAGATGGTTCGGATCGTTAAAGTTTGATTTGGTGTGGACTCCACAATTAATCCCCATTTTTATAAATAAAAAAAATAAGAATCCCTTCCCTTATAGGTTTCTTTTATATATATACAATTCAAATTCAATTAAAATATATAAAAATAAATAAAATCATAGGAATTGAAAAAAATTGGTTGAAAAATTAGATTATGTAAACTTAATTAGTATAGTTACGTCTAAAAACACGAGAGTTGTACGTAATATTTAAATAATATTTGTATATCGATCTTTCTTCTTTTGATATTAAATTTTAATGATATTTGATGTAGAAATAGACTTTTCATGTATTTAGTGAATTTTTTTTTATGCATATCATTGTACATAGGACGAGGGTCAAAGAACTGGCTCCACTTTGAAAGCTCGCCTAGAACCCCCAAATTCTCAGGGCCAGCTTTGTTTCTCATTTGATCTAGCATCAATATTTGTTTTTCATCCTTTAATTTCATCTATTCATTTCTAGGGTTTAGTGTGAATATAATGGTTGGGATTTCTCCTCCGTAGCAGAGTTGCTTGTTGACAATATATCTTGACACAAAACGGACACGGTTACACCAAACCCCACAAAACTCACCAATCACAGTCCGCCAGATCATCCCCATGTGGCTCACGACGGCAATCATCAGCCGCCAAGTAAGCATGGAGATCCATATAATAACCAATTTAGCCAACTACTACATTTGATTAAAGTCTTTCTGCCATGAACGTTGAACAAGCTTCATCATGTCTCAGCTGAGTTCTACTAATTTATATATATTGAAAGTAGACTATCTATCGACGAATGCTGTAAAGTGCAAAGCTGTCAGTGCCGTGATAGTCGCACTGCCAATTGCCATATCGAGCAATGGTCCACAAATGATCACAATCAAATTATTCAATCGTGATGGTATATATTTCGTTCAAAAAACGCAATAGTATATAAGAAAAAAAACTAGAGGAAGAAGCCAGCCTTTTGGGGCTGGGAAAATTCACTAAGTTAGTTTGGCCTTCTCTGACAACCATCGTGTAATTTATTAATGCCAGAAATCGAATCTAGAACATAGAGTATGAAATACGAGCCAGAAATGAAGAAATAGAGACCAAGCTAGGGCGTATATCTAGTTGCCAAAAAAAAAAGCTAGGGTATATCTTGAAGGTTGGCATAATTATAAGATGTTGGTGTATCAACTAGCTACTGAAAATATTATGTATATTCTCTTTTTAGGATTCATTTTTATATTTGTTTAATGCTTATATCCAAGATTATGTCTATTATTATGATTTCATGATTTGTTACGTACTTACTTGAAATCAAGAAAATCGTAAATTTGATGATATATATGTTACTTGAAATGAGAGAAGTCTATGGAACCCAGAAGTTTGCGAAAGAGGGGGAAATATGAATAAGAATGGGATTGGATCAATCACTCCCTTAATCAAGCTAATTCATAATGTTTCAAGTATTAGATTAGTGAGAGCTATATTTAAAAATAAAAAATAAAAAATAGGTCTAACTACATTTTACACCCTTTAGCTAGGTTTGGGGTTATTTTCAAATTAGCAGGTCACAAGGTTTTAACTTTTTCACATTAGACACGAAAGTTTTAAAACTATAGCAATTTATGGTTTTTGTCTAACGAATTATTTGAAACTTCATAAAATTGATGACATGAGCATGAAACCCTATTTGGGTTGACATGTAAGACACATTTGTACCAAATTGACTAAAAAAACTCATTAAATTGATACAATTACAAAATCTTAAGGTGCAACGTGAGAAAATTGATACAATTACAAAACCATAAGGTGCAATGTGAGAAAATTGCTCTTACATATCCCTTGAATGCCAACCTTTGATATAAAACCTTATAAATTCTAACTTTTTTTACTTTAAGTTACTGCAAGAAGCAAGAATTATATTTCCATGAAAAGACTTCATGCCAACCTTTCTCATACAATAGGGGCATTTGGCCATTAGGGTTGAGCCGGCCAGGTTTAAATAGTTTAATTAGCATGTAAATGTATACTTACATACATGATATAATGGTGTACGTGATTACTATGTCTTTTAGCATGTAATATATGTATGGTTTACAATGTTGTTAACTTCCTATCATGTGATGCTTGAGTACGTTCATTTTTAGTTTATATTTAAGGCAATAATTAATAAAAAAATTAAAACGTTTGCCAGACAAATTTCAGTTCATATTCCACATGACAAATCATGAGTTTGATTTCTGATGCACATGATGGTGGTCAGAAAATGTTAAAATACTTATGTGAATCTTTCCTTTTATGGGTTAGTATGGTCACTCCCCTGATCATGTGCACGGAAAGTAAAGGAATTCACTCGTCTATGGATATACAACTCTTTTTATTGAACAATATATATGCCTGCAGCTGAATAGCCGATTAATCTCTGAATACTTACAATTAGGTAGCCGTCTTAAACGATTATTATGATTGCTTAGTATTTATTTGTTAGGGTACTCTCTGATTTAGGGTTTTTTTTAGGGTACTCTTTGTATTAGGGTTTTTTTTAGTATACTTATAATTAGATCTCATAAATGGGGGTAAGGCTAGCCGACATTCACCTCTCCCAGACCCTGCGTAAAGCGGGAGCCTTGTGCACTGGGTATGACCTTGACTTATAATTAGATCTCAGAATACTTACAATTACGTTAGAGTACTCTTTGTATTAGGTTTTTTTTTTTTAACATTATGATTGCTCAATATTTGTTATTTGAGTTGAAGACCTCTTTCTTGTTTGTTTTAAAATTAGGTAGCCGTCTTAAAATATTTAGTTTTTATGTAGACGTCTTGACAATTTGTAGTCATCCTTCTTTTTTATTTTAGTCAAAGGAATAATAATTAGAGTTCGTAATTAGTTTTTCTTCTTTTTGTCCTTTCATTTGTTAACATGCATGGTATCAAACTGAGTTGGATCCATCTAGTTCAATCTGCTCTTGTTTAGTATCGGTTTGTTTCTCGCTTCTTCGCCTCTTATGTTTTATCTTTGGTTTAGTTTCTCGAGTTCTAAACCGTAGATTTTCATAAGAGTTTGTCGTCGATTCATTTTCTACTTGGGTTTCTGTTTCTATTTTTTCCTTGTTCTTGTTTTCATGTGTCAATTTTGTTTTTTTATTGGGTTAATTGGTTCAACTTCTTTTTGCTAGTGTTCTTTTACTGAAGAAATTATTGGTTTCTTGATAGTGTCTTACTGGAGTTCTCAAGCTGTTGCTGTAAAAGATTGGTTGGGCAAACATTAGCCGCGAATGCTTGGTCTAGGATGATTGTCGATCATGACACTAAGGGTGACGCTTGGCTTGGACCTACATTGTCTACTTATGCTTGGTCCAGGATGAATGTTGATAAGCGAAATCTTGAATTCACATCAGCTTGTTTGTTTGTTTATAGCTCACATTAGCAGTCAATTTGTAAGTTTGCATTGTCATTGGTATTGGATGTTTACATTGTTAGACCTACAACTGATTAGTCTTTGCCAAGGATCACAATTAACATTCACATATACATATATATATTTGAGGAGTCTGAGTATGTACATACCTGAGGACGTCATGATACAAGCAACAAAACAGCAACACAGAGAGTCTTCTACTCACTGAGGAACCTGATATCAAAACCCTAGCGATAGTTCTAGATCTTGTTTTTGATGTAATCTTCCCGTGAGCAGGGACACCTCCTGTATAGGCTTATAAACCCAACTGCATCCCAACTATCGTGGGATCGTCTAAGCCTAAAAAATCTCCACGTTTGTCAGTTGTTAAACCACAACTGAAGCACGCATTTAGTGTCCTACAAATAAGGGATTTTATCCTTTAAATGGTTTTGACTTTAATTAATTAATTCCACGTATGATAGTCCTTATTATGCCCAATGATAATTCAATAGAGTCCTAACATTCTCCCACTTGAATTATCACTGATCATATCCTTTATCAACGTATTAATCCCTTAGTGATCACTTTTGTCAACACAACCATTAATCCCTTTGCATATCTGCCATAAATTATTTCAAAGAAATGAACCTTAGAAAATCTTATACATCAACTCGTACAAGCACCCTAAGATCACATCACCCAAAATAATTTATGCATGATATAATTACCGAAACAAATTCAAAACTTTGTTTCCATGCTCCCACTGATCAGAGCAGTCCACCATTGTCAAGCTTTTGTTTAGCTCCAATGGAATGCTTATAATACCAAGCACATTTAGTCCGAATCTTTCATCAGTCCACAACATTTCAATATATTGCATACATATATTTGTACATATATACAATAGCTGAAATGAAACCTCAACCATTAACATGGTCAAATTCAAGAGTACATGAATTCAAGCTTTATTTTTTTAACAAAAGATGAAATCAAATGAAAGATAACCCTTACTTCCATACGGTAGCTGAATCAAAGGATTCAACCACGCCCATGTTTGCCACATGATTCTTGAAAACTCCCACTGCCAACGGTTTTGTAAGGGGATCAGCCAACATTAAAGTAGTGTCAATGTGTTCTATAGACACCATTCCCGCCTTTACCTTCTCCTTGACTGATTGATACTTGACATCCATTAATCGAGCTGCATAAGATTTCTTGTTGTTTTTAGAGAAGAACACAGCAGCTTTATTGTCACAATATATTACAAGTGGCTTCGCAATTGTGTCAACTATCCTCATTTCTGAAATAAGATTCTTCAACATCATGGCTTGTTGGGTTGCTTCAAAACATGAAATATATTCTGCCTGCATTGTTGAAGTAGCCAAAGTTTTCTGCTTTGCACTTCTCCAAGAAATAGCACCTCCAGCCATTAGAAAAACATACCCACTCGTTGATCTTCGATCATCCTCACATCCCGCAAAATCTGAGTCACAATGACCAATCACTTCCAACCTTTCAATCCTACCATATACTAACATGTAGGATTTGGTCCTTTGCAAGTATCGAACAACCTTCTTGGCGGCAGTCCAATGATATTCCCCTGGGTTTGCTTGGAATCTCCCAAGCACACTAACTACAAAAGCCAAATCCGGCCTCGTGCAAACTTGTGCATACATTAAACTTCCAACAAGTGAAGCATAGGGTCTGTTGGACATGCTTTGCTTTTCAATATCATTATGAGGACATTGAGATTTGTTAAACTTGTCTCCTTTGCTCATTGGGGCTTCACCTTTTGCACAACTCTCCATATTGAATCTTTTCAGGACCTTTTCTATGTAAGATTTCTGCGAGAGCCCTAGTAAGCACCTTTTCCTGTCCCTAATTATTTCTATTCCAAGCACGAAAGTAGCATCACCCATGTCTTTCATTTCGAAAGTATTTGACAGCAACCTTTTGGTATCTATCAGCAAGTTTAGATCATTACTTGCTAACAAAATATCATCGACATACAAGACAAGGAAAATAAACTTGGAACCACACACCTTGAGATACAAACAGTCATCGATTTTGTTCTCAACAAAACCAAAACCAGTGACTTTTTCATCAAACTTCATAAACCATTGTCTTGATGCTTGTTTCAACCCGTAGATCGATTTCTTTAGTTTGCATACCATGTGCTCATTGCCCTCTTTAATGAAACCAGGTGGTTGTACCATGTGAATATTTTCATCGAGAACTCCATTAAGGAACGCCGTTTTAACGTCCATTTGGTGAAGCTCAAGATCAAAATGTGCAACTAGGGCAAGAATGACTCGGAGTGAGTCTTTTGATGAAACTGGGGAAAATGTGTCCGAGTAATCCAAACCCTCCTTTTGTGTGTAACCCTTTGCAACCAGCCTCGCTTTATACCTTTCAACTGCCCCACTAGAGTCCCTTTTTGTCTTAAAAACCCATTTGCATCCTATGGGTTTTATAGATTCGTCTCTTTCCACCAATTCCCAAACTTCATTGAAGTACATCGAATCCATTTCGTCCTTCAATGCAGCCTTCCAGTCATTAGCTTTATCACAATTAATTGCTTGATTGTACGTGATTGGATCATTGTCAATTCCTTCCTCATGCTCAACCTCTCCCACATATACTAAGTAGTCATTCGAGAATGGAGACCTTCTACTTCTTTGTGACTGCCTCCTTTGCACTGGAACTTGCTGCATGGTGATTTGTTGAGCATTATCTTGCATTTCTAATATTTGTGGCTGCACGTCTACCAATTCATGCTGATCCATGCAATCAACATGGCTTAGAATTCCCACGTCCCCAAAATCAATTGTGTCAGCATGCATTGGAGTTTCTTTGAAAGATGACGAACTAATCAAATCTTCTTCTTCAAAAACCACTTCTTTCAAACCTTCATTGCTAGATTGTTGATCTTCAATGAACCTAGCATTATTAGTTTCAAAAATCCTTGTGGATAAACTCGGTGAGAAGAATCTGTACCCTTTTGATTTTTCTGGAAAACCAATGAAATGGCAAGTCACTGTTCTTGAATCAAGCTTCCTTTCTGTTGGATTATACATTTTTGCCTCTGCCAAACAGCCCCACACATGAAGATGGTTGAGGCTTGGCTTCCTCGATGTCCACAACTCAAAAGGAGTTTTATTCACTGATTTGCTCGGTACACGGTTTGAAATATAGTTTGCCATCTTAAGTGCTTCTCCCCACAAGAACATTGGAAGATTGGTCCTGCTCATCATGCATCTTACCATTTCTTTCAAAGTTCTGTTCCTTCTCTCGGCCACACCGTTTTGTTGTGGTGTACCGGGAGTAGTGTACTGAGCTTGTATGCCATTTTCCTCCAAGTATCTTGCCATTGGACCCTTTTGTTGCCCTTCCTCAGTGTACCTGCCATAATACTCTCCACCATGGTCCGACCTCAAAATTTTAATTGATGTTTCTAGTTGCTTTTCTACCTCATTTTGATAAGTTTTAAAACAACTAGCCACTTCATTTTTCTCGGATATTAAGTAAACATAAGCATACCGAGAAAAATCATCAATAAAAGTCACAAAATAGACATTTTTGCAAATGGTTTTAGTGGGGAAAGGACCACAAACATCTGAATGAATTATTTCCAAGAGTTTTTGACTCCTTGTTGATCCAATTTTCTTTGTGTTTGTTAATTTACCCTTCCAACAATCAACACAGTTTTGCAGGTCAATAAAGTTTAACCTTGGCAGTATGTTCTCTTTAACTAGAAGTTCCAATCTCTTTTGACTTATGTGTCCGAGCCTCCTATGCCAAAGCATAGAGGACTTTTCATTAACCAAAGATCTTTTACTTTTAAGAACTGTTGACACTTGCATGCAATTTGGAATTGTAACAACATCACAATGTAATCTCCATAAATCATTTTCCAACAAACAAATACCAAGTAAAAGATTGAGATTACATTTCTTGAAAATCCTTATACTTTCATCGTCGCCAATGAAAGCATAACCAGTCTTTACAAGCTTGGAAGCTGAAATTAAATTTCTAGTTAAACTAGGAACATAAAGAACATCTAACAATTCTAATTCGAAATTAGTTGACAACTTGAGCTTTAGAGTGCCTATTGCCTCCACAGCCACTTTATTTCCATTTCCTACGTGAACTTCATAGACTTCATTTCTTGCAAATTCCCTTCTTGTGAATCCCTGCAATGAATTGGTAATATGCACCGAACAACCAGTGTCAAACCACCAAGAATTTGGAGGGACTTCAACAAGATTGATATTAACACAAACAAAAACATTTTCAGTTTTATTACCTGTTTTATTTCCCCACTTCTTACGTTTTGGACAATCCCTTTTGAAATGACCATATTCCTTGCAAAAATAACACTTAACCTTTTCCATATCCACCCTAAAACCTTGAGGTCTCTTTGAGGAGAGAGTATTATTTCCAGCAGAGTGAGAAAAGTTAAAGGGTTTGCTTGGCTTACCAGAAAACACATCGTGCTTCTTTCCTTTGTCTGTGCTCACCACATTGACAACCTCTTGTTTTCCTCGTTTCATCCTTGCCTCCTCTTGGACACAGATTGAAATCAAATCATTCAAACTCCATTTTTCTTTCTGAGCATTGTAGGATGTCTTCAACTGCTCATAACTCTCAGGAAGAGAGTTAAGAGCCATATGAACCACAAAAGAGTCATCAATAGGCACTTCAAGATCACTGAGCTTTGCCGCTGCCTCCACCATTTTCAGTATGTGCTCCCTAACTGTGTGACTTTCATCAAATTTCAGAGTAGTCAGGGTTGTCATGAGGTTTCCTATCTCTCCTTTCTCAGAGACCTTGAACTTTGCCTCAATGCCTTCAAGGAAATTCTTTGCTTTGTCACTGGCAGGTAGTCCCCCTCTCACAGCTTCCCCAATTGATCTTTTTATCACAAGTAATGCCATGCGATTAGCTTTTTCCCATTTTTCAAATTTCAACCTTTGAGCAGCTGTGCTAGTTGCATCCACTGGTGCTGGCTCATCTTCTCTAAGTGCCAAATCGTAGTCCATCAGTCCCAAAATAATCTCAACATCTTGTCTCCATTTTTTGTAATTTCCTCCATTGAGCGGCTCGATAGAGGAAAAATTCAGGGACATGGGATTCACTGAGGACGTCATTAATTTGTTAGTGAAACAAACAATGAAAATTGCATGCAGTACAAGGTAACACCTTTGGGCAAGAAACTCTTTACTACAAGTTTCATTGACATAGCTACTTAATTTAATATTAAACATCTTCATAACTCAGGTCTTTGGACAAGAATTAGATCAATTTAATATCAAAATAACCACTATGCCCTAATTCACTTAATCGAACCATTCATATATTCCCTTTTTGAAGAGAGCAGTATGTATGTTATGATAAATGAATTACAATGTCCTGCGACCTAATTCATGCAACAATGCTTGACAAAATCCCATTTTGATGTGATCTTCTAAGCATTTGTGCATCGGTGCAAAGTCTTGTTCCCTTAAAAATCTTCAACTGAGGATTATATGTGATATGTTTAAACTAAAAAACAGTTTTGAATCCAAGTAGACTAACCTTGCTCTGATACCAAATGTTAGACCTACAACTGATTAGTCTTTGCCAAGGATCACAATTAACATTCACATATACATATATATATTTGAGGAGTCTGAGTATGTACATACCTGAGGACGTCATGATACAAGCAACAAAACAGCAACACAGAGAGTCTTCTACTCACTGAGGAACCTGATATCAAAACCCTAGCGATAGTTCTAGATCTTGTTTTTGATGTAATCTTCCCGTGAGCAGGGACACCTCCTGTATAGGCTTATAAACCCAACTGCATCCCAACTATCGTGGGATCGTCTAAGCCTAAAAAATCTCCACGTTTGTCAGTTGTTAAACCACAACTGAAGCACGCATTTAGTGTCCTACAAATAAGGGATTTTATCCTTTAAATGGTTTTGACTTTAATTAATTAATTCCACGTATGATAGTCCTTATTATGCCCAATGATAATTCAATAGAGTCCTAACATACATTGGTATTGACATTGAAACTTTGCGTTGGCATGGGCATCGACAGCAAACATCATCGTCATTGATTTTCTCTTTGGCAAACTTATGATGTGTTATACCACCATAAGTTTGACAAGTGTTGGAAAAGTGGGCAAAAAGCATTAGCCGCGAATGCTTGATCTAAGGGTGATTGTCGGTCATGAAACTAACGTGATGCTTGGCTTGGACATACATTGGGTACTTGCGCTTGGTTTAAGATGAATGTCGATATGTGTCATCTTCAATTCAACATCAGCAATCTATTTGTAAGCTTGTATTGTCATTGGTATTGAAGCTTCACATTGTTATTGATATTGAAACTCTGCATTGGCATGGGCATCGACATTGGCAAACATCGTCGTCATTGATTTTCTCCTTGGCAAACTCATGATGTGGTATACCACCTTAAAAAGTTAAAAAGTTGGCAAAAGGCGATATTTTTTTTAAGGAAAACGAATGAAAATGGTTTGAAAACTTTGAGTTTTAACGATAAGGACAAAATAAAGGGTAAAGTGAATAGTACTAGGATTGACTTTTTAGTGTAAAAATATGGTTTTTCGTTAAAATGAACAGTACCGGGAGCTTTTCGTTAAAGTTTCCTATTTTTTATTAAGAAAATGGGCCTTGGACATTCTAAAATGGGCCTATCAAGATGCATAAAATGATTCAGTCTATGCCAGCTGAGATGGCAAAACGAAAGCCCACATTGTTTTCCCAGAATTACTGTAACAACCCTCAATAGAAAGCAAAAAGCCCAAATGATAAAACCTCTGGTCTCAAACGCATGCTCTCTCGACCATAAGCACGCATACCGCTCCGCAGCACAAAGAGAAGCGAAGGACTCGACAGTCTAACTCTCCCCTCTCTCTCTTTGGATTTGCATTCGAATCCAAGAGCACGAACGCGAAGGTAAACCCCCTTCAGATTTGCTCTCCGTTCTTCAATTCCCCATCTGTTGATTTTTCTTATGGCTCTTCAGCTTTTTTTTTGTTTGTTTAGATCTTGCGATTTAGTACTGACCCTTTTGGTTTTTCGCTTTGATTTTGTAATTGGAGCATGAACATCGGTGTGTTTTAGGTGGGGTTTTAGACCCAGATGAAAAGATTTGATTATTTTTAGCGTTTGAAGTTTACTGCTGATTTAATTTTGTTTGAATCTCGATGGTTAGGGTTTTAGCTCAATACCCAATTGTCAAATTTCATTTTTGAGGCCGATAGAACTTATGATTAATGTAAATGTCGAAAAAAGGCAATGGGTTTATTGTCCTTGTTGCAAAATGATGAAATTTTTATTTTTGGTGGTGAGATTACTTATTTTTGTTAAGTTATTGTTGGTTTACTATAATTTCTGATCATTGTGTAATGTAATTGGTTTTATTGTGAACTCAGGATTGATTTGGGCATCAATGGCATCGAAGTTGCGTCAGTTGCAATCTAAGGCTAGTCAAGCAACACAATTGGTGTCCAAGTATGGAAGTACCTACTACAAGCAGTTGTTAGAGGAGAATAAGCAGTACATTCAACACCCACCAACCGTGGAGAAGTGCAATGAGTTGTCCAAGCAATTGCTTTACACTCGACTTGCTAGGTTATATTTCCGAACCTTTTCTGTTTACGGAGTGAATTTAGTTATTACTTGGCTGCGTCTGGTACGAGTTGTAGATTGCAGACCATTAAAGAAGTCTCATATATGTTGACTGAATGCTCTTCTTGATTTAGTTCTGCTAGTACTTTGCTGCATCCTTGTAGACGATATGTTCCATTATCTCACAGCCTTATTTTGAAAGTTTCAGCACATTTTTTACTTCCTAAAAAGCCTGACCGTGGTAACTAAAATGTATGATAGGGTACATGATTTTTGAGCCACTCTTGCCAACATTAGGATCAAAATGTATAACTGCATGAAGAAAATGTTTTATTTACATCTTAATACATGTTTGCGTATTAGATTTCTTCCATTTATCTTCTCTAAGTAGCGTTTCCTTTGAGACGAAAGAAAAGCAAGCAACTTTTTAAAGCTCCAAAGCTTGAATTTGATGTTGATGCAGATGTTTTAATTGAAGGAGAAGTATGTAGATTGGGTTACTTGTTTGTATTGCCTCCATTTAATTTTCTAATTTTTCCATAATAAATGTGCTCTGTGAAGAAGCTTAGAAAAGTGCATTGTCTTCGCTCCTATTCCTTTGTGCTAGTAAGTTTTTAGAAGTGTTCAATTGCTTTAGAAACTGGGTGAGGTCTATGTTGCTCGTGTTGCATATAGTCTAGCACCGGGTATTCAGTTATCAATTTGCTTCCAGGACGTGGCACCAGAACTTATTAAAATAGTCTGAATAATTTGGATACGTGCTTGAATTACAATCTTTTTTTATTGTGATTTTCAAAGCTCTTGGCTATATTTCTGCAACTGAGAAACCATCATTCAGAATGCATCTAATACGGCATCTTTTTTCTTTCTTTTTCGTTGCAACGACATCTTAGTTGTATTACCATAACTGACTCATTTCCACTCCGTACAGTATTCCTGGTCGTACTGAGTCATTCTGGAAGGAAGTTGATTACGTCAAGCATTTGTGGAAGAACAGGAAGGAGGTGAAGGTTGAAGATGCTGGAATTGCTGCTTTGTTTGGGCTGGAGTGCTTTGCATGGTTTTGTGCAGGTGAGATCGTGGGAAGGGGATTTACTTTCACCGGCTACTATGTCTAAGAGCAGCCATATGGTAAAATGTTTCTAGGGATTGCACGGGTAAGCCTCTCTCGTCATTTGGGGTTGATCTGAACCGCGGGGACTGTACTTGCAATTTTTTGTTTTCCTAGACGAATTTTTGAAGCTGAGAAATCGGTGGGCAAGTTTGACAGCCATAATAATCAAATGTATTTGAAAGTAACTTGAATGTGATATTGTTCGGTTAATCATGAATGATGATAATACTTCACAATTCTGATTGGATTCACCCTTTCTATCCATCTATCAACTTCTATAAAAACACGTGGTGTATCATCTATATTCCCATCACAATGAAAAATTTCTCCCATCAATGGAGCTTTGTGTCCAAATTTCTTGAGGTGTGGCTCACCCTTGTCCAGGCTTGATCAAGAAGACGGGGGCATAGACCCCCGATGGTTAGACCGGAAAGTTAGTCGGAACCCGACCAATTTACTTTTGCATTACATTTTCGGCTGCGACCAGCGAAGCCGAAAACAAAATTGAATACAATCAAGGAAAGTTCTCTTATTAGAAAAATTATTTTTATTCAAAAAACAAAAATAATAATTAAAACGGCAGCGACCTGAGAAGGGTATTTCAGTAAAATCAAACGACGTCATTCCCGAGAATTGAGAAACCGACAAAACTATATTTTACGCGGAAACGCTTCGAGGGCAAAGGCGCCGAGGGCTTCAATTTCTGGTAATATCGTTGAGCGCAAAACTATGTCATCAATGTCGCGAGACGCCGGCCTCCGTCGCATGACGCGGTTCGCCGCCGCGCTAGCCGTAGTCATCTTCTCCCTCGCCGTCGTCGCCCACTGTTCCAACAATGATTCCGAGGTAAAATATCATCTCTTCCCACAAATTTGGAAGAAAAATTTGAGTCAATTGTTTATAAAATGAGGCTTCTGGAACTTTCAGGTGAGTTGCAGCCGGATCTGCGTGGCGGAGAACTGTAATTGTAAGCTCAATCACTATGCTTTCTCGAAACTCAACTTTGCTTCGTTATTAATTTAAAATTTTTATTTGATTTTAATTATTTGTTTAATTTCGTGTTGATGTTTGTAAATTTAGCGGTTGGGATTCGATACGGGAAGTACTGCGGGGTAGGGTGGACCGGCTGCCCGGGAGAGCAGCCCTGCGATGATCTTGATGCTTGCTGCAAGATTCATGATGATTGTGTTGGCAAAAAGGGTAACAATTTTACTTCAATTTTTATTTTGTTCGAATTTTGGAAGTATAAAGTATATTTTTTTAAGGAAACAAATGAAAAGGGTTTAAAAACTTTGAGTTTTAACGAAAATGACAAATTAAAGGGGGGAGTGAATAGTAACATGATTAACTATTTAATGTAAAAATATGGTTTTTCGTTAAAGTGAACAGTACGAAAGCTTTGGGTTAAAGTTGTTTTTTTTTTTTTATGATTCGAGTGTCGGAGCTTTCGCTTTGCTGCAGTAATGTGGTTGTTTCAGAGACTTCACTGATTTAATAAGCTTTAGAAACTTTATTTTTGGATGAATGGGAAACAAAATGTCAAATGTGGGTGGCCTTTTGATGGCAAAAAGAATCAATCTTTCGATTATTTGAACGTAGTGATGAATTGGGATTTATAATCGAAAACTTTCTGGTCCAGTCATTCAAAAAATTCCCGGTCCAATTTTCACTAGTTTCGGATCCTTTTTATGATTTCTTAGAAACTTGTGGTCTTGTTCTGTAGAAAGAGTTCGGGTTTTATTTTGCCGAAGAATACAAAATCATGAACGAAAACCAACTTGTACTTGGTTAAATTCTAGGCCTGCTCCGCTATAAGATATGGAGAGTGGGAATATATGATATTTCCCCGTGAGAAGGTACTTTATACTTGAGGGCACAATTGGTGGGTTGATATGTTAGTTGTCTGGTGCAACCAGCAATACACAATTTATAACTACCAAACCTATAATTAATAAACGGAAGACAACTTGGGCAAATGTAAGTTGAATATGTTATAGAGTAGCAGTTCGTTGTGAACTGTGCACTTACAGTCGTTTGTTCTTGCCATTTTGTTGCTGGTTTGTATGTGGATGATTGTAGATGAAAGCTCTTTGATCTAGTAATATGTTGGTTTTATAGGTATGACCGATATTAAATGCCATGAGAAGTTCAAGCGCTGCATAAAGAAAGTACATAAATCTGGGAAGGTTGGATTTTCTAAGCAGTGTCCTTATGATACCGCTGTGCCTACTATGGTACAGGGTATGGATTTGGCTATCTTACTGAGCCAGTTTGGTAACTCGAAGCTTGAGCTGTGATTTGCCGAAGAAGAGAGACATTGCCCGGGAGTAGAATCATATATAGCACCCCTACTTACAATTGATCTCCAACACCCGAAAAATGGGAGTGGAACTCATTTGACAGAAATGAACTAACTATGATCGAGTAAATGGATCCTCGGATCTACATCTACCTGATTATGTTTTGCGTTACTGACTCTTATACCTTCGTTTTTACAATTGATTCTTATTCTACAACTTTGTGGTTGTTGACATGAATTCAACAATTGGTTATCCCGAAAAATTCATTTTCTTAGGTTGTTTATAATGTACAGAAAGCGAGTTGGATTTGCTCTGAACTTTATTTTTTTTGTGATAATTTTGTGGTTATGTCCAGAACAATGTTATCTTGGTCAGTATTTAGTTTTATCTTGGAAGCGGAACTAAGTGGAAGCTTGGCCTCCCGGCCTCTGAAATGAAGACGAACTCAAGCTCCTTGTTTGCTTACCTTAACTCAGATGATAGTGAGGCTGAGGAAGATCATCCTAGAAAGATTTCCACCGTCAATGCTCATACGACTGCCAATATTTCTTGCAGCGTCATGAACTTCTTGTGATTGGCACATGAGAAGAGTGACCGAGACAATGTTGCATTCAACATGTTGCAGGTAAGTTTTTTCTGCACGGACTGAGATTATGACGAATGTAAAATCCCATGAGAAGGTTGGGTTAGTGATGTGCCTGCTATTGTATATATTGTGCAGAAGAAAGTTGGTGCCCACCTGAAAGCACACAAGCAACAACTTTTCCTGGGATTATTATTTAAATCGGGCACATTCTGCAGTTAGATGGCTTGTAATGTATGAAATATCTAGCTAGCATTCTAACTTGTCCATCCCACTTGGTGAATTCTTGCTCACAAGTTGGCTCTATTCTTTGAAATGTCAAAGTGGCGTTTGTCGGCAGATTCTTGGCTGTCCCGGAGATATCTCTTTTTTTATATATCTCTTCTCATCACGCAACAAGTGATGTAAAAGAACGGCATGAAGTACCGTATATGAAAATATATCCCCGATTGTATGCTAGTCTCCTGATGCTTGGCTTATATCTCAACTCATATGAGGGAGTTGCGTGGAGAAAACCTTCCTACACCATATGCTTCTCTCACATTTGCTTTATTATGCAAGTGACACATGAGCTTATATGTGAGAGATTGTAACGTAACGGATGCGAACAAGTGACAAAACAACAAAAAATGACTCATATGAGACTATTATAAATGACACCAATGCCATGACAAGTAACAAAATTCAGAATTTGTAAGTTAGAAGTTAGGTTATGTATGGTTGGTAGGTCAGCTAACTTAAGAAGATGAGATGAGCCTAATTCTGCAGGACCAGTTATAATCCAATTTCATCATATAATTAATTAATTAATTAGGAAGCTTCCTTCTTGTGCATATAAAAAAGATTGATAGTTTCAGAATCTTTTAACTATATTTTATAAATTAATGGAAAAGCGAACTATTTGTATTTAAGACTTTTTAACACAAGGACAAATTCAAGACAATAATTTTTTTTTTCAATGTGTCAGTGATACGGCTTGGTACATTAAATATCTTAATACAATGGTTGAATTTTTTTTTTCAAGTTTCTAACAAATTGTATTATAACATTTTCTATATCGAGCTGTGTGTCGGATACAATAAAAAATTTCTTTAAGACATAATAAGGAGTGCTTATAATAATTGGAGTGATCTGTCCATCCACATGGATTCCGTGATTCCTTTTTAACGTTAGCATATGTCACATTCTTTCACTTCCAACTTTAAGTGCCTCCTCAAATCAAAACTTTATGTATCGTTTACAATATTTGTTTGCTTGTAATGCACTCAAGGATTAAAATATTCATGAATATATATTGATTGATGATTGATAATAATTTTTTTAAGATAATGATACTTGTGAAGTTGAAAAATCTAATCCTCGTATCTATTAACCAGAAAGATTAGTTATCACGATATCATAAGCAATATCAATCAATATATCTACAAATATAGCACGATATTATTTGCATCACTAATACTTTCATCCATAATTACACTGGTGTCCACATCCTTTTACCTCAAAGATATCATTGATCTCAATACAATTTTACCCTCAAAAGAAAGAAAAAGGAATTTACAAAAAGATAAAAACAAAAAGAAAAGGCAATCGATTAGAACAAAAAAATAAAGACAAATAGAGTTTATTACCAAAAAATAAAAAGATTAAGACAAAGACTTTAATTATTTTATTCACTGTGAAAAAAAAAAAGCACAAAAGGGTAAGTTAGTCAAAGCCAAAGACGGCCTCACTGTCCTTATGCTGCACCCCATCACACACAAACTCAATCACATTTTATATTTACCGTGTGATCAAGGAGAAGACTTGAAAATGATCAGATCCCTTCCAACTGATTCTTCTTATCAAATAATTCGAATCTTTAAAATTTGATCTAACTGTTAAAAATAAGAATTCACTCTGAAAGTTATAATAATTTTAACTGTTGAATCAAATTTCAAAGATCGTGATTGCTTGACGAGGTTGATTTAATGGAAGGTTCCGACCAAGTCATAGCTTTCCCATGGAAAAATTAAACTTCCGCGAAATTTCAATCTCCAATTTTCCACGTCCCTTCCTCTAAGAAATCCACGTCTCTTTCCTTTTTCCTAATCCCAACTATTCTCACACGCTTCGCCCGAATCAAAACGCCATCTCGATTTCTTACGCTCCGAGAAAGAATCGTATAAATTTTGCGAGTTCAGAGCTTTCGGTTTTGAAGGTTCTCAAATCTTGAATCCACCATGCTTCACAGGAGCTTCAAGCCTGCCAAGTGGTAATTTTTTCCTTTTTTTTTTTTGATGATTTTTAACGACCTGTTTGGTTTCCGAGAATCTTTGGTGAGGAGAGAGGAAAATTAGAACATAATTGTGTAACTGTGTGATGATTTTGCGCGGGTTGACTTACTGTAGAGTCTTGAGTCTTTGTCATCGAAAATTGTGTAATTATTGAAATTTTACTGTTGTATTGATGGATTTTGGCGGGTTTTTGGTGCAGCAAAACGTCATTGAAGCTTGCGGTTTCGCGGATAAAGCTATTGAAGAACAAGAAGGATGCACAGGTGAAGCAGATAAGGAGGGAATTGGCCCAGTTGCTTGAGACTGGCCAGGACCGGACTGCGAGAATTCGGGTTTGTCTTTGATCATCATTTCGTATCTATTTACAATTGAAGTTCTTTGTTTTTTGGTTTTTCTATGCTTCAGATTTTAAATTCAATGTTTTGGTCTTGTACGGTAGAGTATGCTTCTTGATGGATTTGGTCCTTTTGGCTTTGACAATAAGTGTTCTAATGGCGAATAGATTTCGAGTCCAGAGCAACTAGATTTTGCATTATTCACTAGTTTGTTTAATTTGGAGACCTGTTCTATGAATATTGCATTTTGGGAAGGTCTTGATATGTTTTGTTTTTCAATTATGTTGGTTGAACTGGTTTTAATGGGAGAGGAAGCCCAGTTTTGCCAATTTAAAGTGTGGCGGTGCACTCGTGAAAGGCCAAGAAATGAATTAGAAAACGGAACTTCTTGCCCTGGCTGTTTGTATTCGATGTCTGATTATAGTAGCAGCCTCTACTTTTTGGAGTTTCCTGTGTGGTACATACATTTTTTTGCTGACTTTTACGGAATCCTGTATCTCAGGTTGAACATGTGGTCAGAGAAGAGAAGACAAAGGCAGCATTCGAACTTATCGAGATATATTGCGAGCTTATTGCCGCACGCTTGCCTATGATTGAATCACAAAAGTATGTAAATCTATTAAATCTTGAATTGTTTTGGCATCTTTTATTCATTCATATGCTCTTATGTTTAAATTTAGCAGTATTTTGTTATGCATCAGTTACGTGGTTCTTTGTCAGTGCTTCCTTTAACATTGTGTATTTTATGATAGGTACATAGCTTATTCATATATTACTGTTTCCGCAACTAAGGATTTGTTTTATATTTTGACAGAAACTGCCCCATTGATCTGAAGGAAGCAATTACAAGTGTAGTATTTGCATCTCCAAGATGCGCAGACATACCAGAACTCATGGATGTTCGCAAGCATTTCACAGCTAAATATGGAAAGGAGTTTATCTCTAACGCTGTTGAATTGCGCCCAGATTGTGGCGTAAGTCGCATGGTATGTACCTTGTGCAATTTCCTGGATAATTTTATATGGAAACCAATTGCAGATGGTTGAGACATTGTCAAAAGTCAACACTCAGTAGATTGGTTTTATTGATCATTTTTTAATATATTATCGTGTCAGTTAGTGGAGAAGTTATCTGCCAAATCACCCGATGGCCCTGCCAAGATGAAAATCTTGGCTGCAATAGCAGAGGAACATAACGTCAAATGGGATCCTGAAGCACTTGAAGAGAAAGAGTCTAAGCCTCCAGAGGACTTGCTGGTAAGATTTATTCCCCTCTAGCCTGGTTCATTCATTGCTTGATATTACATAGATAACATAGAACTAGAACTACATTTCATTGTTTAAGACACGTCCGTTTATTGATATACTTTTTTGACATTTTAGCAGAATGGGCCAAATACTTTTGGTAGAATTCCTGCGGAACCTTATCTTGGCCCACCTCCTCCTAATCATGATGTCAAGGCACCTTCTAATGCTCAGGTTCCACCTCAAAATTATGGGAATTATGGTCCACCCTCGAACTTTAACGAGCAGAATGCAAGATCTTCACCTCACTTTCAGGATTCTGCTTCTTCAAATGTTTCTTCCAACAAAGCAACCACATCTGGCTCATTTCATTCAGAAGTTAGATCTTCAGGTACGTTAATAGTTATTGGAAGATGGTGATTTAATAAGTTTATTATTTACAAGTGGTATTTTTATTTTCTTCTCTGTCTCATTCTTAATTTGACATTCCCACACAGGAAATCAAAATGATGGGATGGAAAATAGGCTTTTGTCTCCTGAGGATGGAAGTTCTTCTTCACCGGGTAGGCAGAGCTGGAACATGAATTTTAAGGATGCTGCTTCTGCAGCACAGGCAGCTGCTGAATCAGCAGAAATGGCAAGCATGGCTGCCAGAGCAGCTGCTGAACTTTCAAGAAAACATTCTTCAGAGTCACGGGATAAGTTTAGCCAGTCAGCTTCCTTAGCTTCCAGTAGAACTTCCACAAATGCTCCTTCTGCGAGTAGTCACCAAATGCAAGATCGATATCCTCACCAAATGGCAGACCGAGATTCTCAAAATAAGTCATCTGAGACCGAGAAGCGTGATTTCACAGATGAAGTGCGTATGAAGAGACAGTCTAGCAACACTAATGTGCAAGCAAGTGAGATGCAAAGTGGAGTGAAACCAGATAATATTTCGCATTTTGACAATGCAAGATCTGAAGAGAAATCTAGTAGGCCATCCTCCCATTCTAATTCTATGGGAGAAGTGAGTACGAAGAGACAGTCAAGCAACACTGATGTGACGTATGGGAGTGAGATGCAAACTGGGAACACACCTGCTAACATGTCTTATTTTGGCGGTATGAGATCTGAAGAAAAATCTAGTAGGCCTTCCTCCCGATCTAATTCAAGCTTTGGTAGTGAAGATCAGGAAGATGTTTTAAGAGGGAACTTGGAAGATATGAGGACTGGAGAACAATCTATGAGGTCCTCCTCTCATTCTCATTCAAGAAATTTTAGTAATGACCATGAAAATGTTTCAAATGGCTCTGTTGAGGAGTCTTTTGTTAACGATGTTAACATCTTCCAAAGCACAAAGGAAACAAATTCTTATGGAAATGCTGCTTTGGTTTTTGATGACTCTGGTTCGGATGATGATAAAAGTAAATTTGAGGTGGAGGACAATAAGGGGCAAGGATCTAGTTTGTTTTTTCCTTCCCCTGATAGAAACTCATTCTCTCCTTCAGCAGATTTAGATCCTTGGAGCTCTAGACAACAGACGGATGAAGTACGATTTAAGTCCAGTTCACAATTAAGTTCTTCATCAGTGAAGCACTTGCCTCCTGTTTTTTCAGAAAATTTGGCAGGTTCCATGGACTCTCCACAACCAACTGGTTTGTTGCCTGTTGCTTTCGATGCTTCAGATGGCCCAAGTTCAGACAGTGAAGAGGAGTTAGACAAGCTTGCCCAGAGCACAGTTTCTAAAATTTCTCCTATGCAGAGCCAAAGTGCAAGTCATAGGTCATTAGGATCTTCATCCTCGGAGGAGATATATGTGGGTTCTAACAGAAAGCCAGGGTTACTGCCTTCTTTTCGTAATTTGGAATCTGCTGAAGTACCTCCTGAGAGAAGCCAAAGAGTCGAAAATAGAACCGTCCAGGAGGAAAACTATGATTTTGATGAATTGCCGACTGGTCGGCCATCTGTAACGCTAAGGAAATCTGGATTAGATTCAAATGCCAGGGACGATGTTCAAGCATCAAATTTGCGTCAAACTATGAAAGATAGTGAGATTTCAGAGGGATGTAGTTGTGTAGAAGACACTGACAATGAGCTGAGCTTAGGGATGTTGACAGGTGGGCTGCGAAATAAGGGTTTAAGGCATCCACCGTATACAAAGAAACTATCAGGAAGCTCTTCGTCTGTCAAACAAGATACTGGAGATACCAAGGTTGAGCAACCTTCCTTCCTTCCATCAGTCAGGACTTCTGTTGTCTCTGAAAGGGAGCAAGGGAGCAAAAGACTGATCAAGGAACGGAGCACACGAACCTCCGTCTCATATGTGGCTTCTGATGATGATTCTTCAGAGGATGAATTGTCACATAGAACTGTTAGAAGTAGCCAAGACTCGATAAAACTGATTCAGGAACGGAGTGCAAGAACCCCCGTCTCATATGTGGCTTCTGATGATGATTCTTCAGAGGATGAAGTGTCACATAGAACTGTTAGAAATAGCCAAAACTCGTTCAATAAAAAATTGGGACCTGAAGTAAAGGCAAGCTCCAAATCAACGTTTTCATTCTTTGATTCAGAGGATAGTGAGCCGGAGGAAGATCTTCTCACAAAGATTTCCACTAGCAATGCTCGTCCAAGTGCTAGACTGTCTAGAAGAACACAGCCGTCTTCAAATTCTGTTAGAAGTTCTAGCTCAAAGACAACAGTTGTGTCTGACGTGTCAGGGACTTCAGACTATGGAAAACCCTCTTCAAAGAGTTCCTATGCCACTGAAATTCAACTAAAGCCCTCGTCCCAGACCAAGAGCTCAGATCAGGAGTGGAATAGACTAGTAGAACAAGCGGCTCCTGGACCGGTACGAGAATCCAAGAGGGTCTTGCCCGTAGAGACTTCAAATTCAAACAGAAACTCCTCTTTGAGGAGTTTTAATTCCAATGAAACTTTACCAAAGCCGTTGTCCCAGACCAAGAGCTCAGAACGCCCAAGAAGTCAAGAGTGGCATAAACCAGTAGAACAAGTTGTTCCTAAACCAATGCCAGAGTCCAAGAGATCCTCACTTGTGGAGACTTCAAAGTCACATGGAAACCCCTCGTCAAGGAGTTCATATGCCACTGAAAGTCTACCAAAGCCCTTGTCCCAGACCAGAAGCTCAGAGCACCCAGGAAGTCAGGAGTGGCATAGACCGGCAGAACAAGCAGCTCCTAAACCAATTCGAGAATCCAAGAGGTCTTCACCGGAAGATGTAAAGACTTCTATGTCATTTGGAAACTCCTCTTCGAGGACTTCATATGCCACCGAGACTCTACCAAATCCCTCGTCCCAGACCAAGAGTTTGGAGCGCCCAGGAAGACAGGAGCGGCAAACACCAGTAGAACAAGCAGCGCCTAAACCAGTTCTGGAATCCAGGAGGTCCTCCTCGCATGTAGAGACTTCAAAGCCATTTGCAAGGGAGCAATCATCCGAAATTTCTCAAAAGATTGAAACATCTAAGTCCTCAGGTTCTACAGAGAGTTCATCAAAGGAGAAAGCTTCTCATGTCCACCCAAAGCTTCCAGACTCTGATGACATAATCGCCAAGTTTATGGCTCTTCGGAAGAATCGACAGTAAACATAGTTCTTACCACATACATATATAGGATATGTGATCACATCAGGTTTTGTTATTCTTTGATATGCTTGAATTTTTTATGATTGTCAAATAAAGCGTTGATAGCTGTATCGTTACTTCGCGTCGAAATTGAGTCTTATATTTTCTTTCCATTGCAAATATGATGAGATTACATTTGTTAGAGAGTTCTGTAATAAATACGTATAGGTTTTTCCCCGACTTTGTTAATTTTCATTGTAAATGGCCAACGAGAGTTGGATCTAATATACTGATGATATCTACGAGTTGTAAGTTGTTTGAGTTGGATCTAATATACTGATGATATCTACGAGTCGTAAGTTGTTTGATTATTTTTCTGACAAACCGTTATGGAATTTTAAACTACTCTAATTTGGGGCGGGAATACAATTCGGGTGCAAAGAGGCGGGCACATTTCCCTAGCGGTTCGATTTCCAATGGCATGTTCCTAGGATGACAGTAAAGTGTGTGAGGTCCCAACCGAAGAAGCTGGGTGAGAACTGCTTTACCTAACAAGGTAAACACAAAGCTTGTGAGCCAAAACCCACGTACAAAAATTTATAAAAAGGAAAAACAAAAAAATGTTACAAGCTCAAATTTGCTTCTTTCTGTAGGAGGATTTTCAGGAGATCAATGGAGAAAACCCGAAAGCAGGCGATTACGGCCGGTAATCCGACTGTATTGCAGAGCCAGAAGTTACAAGAGGTAACTGCATATGTAGTTTTCCTAATTCGAGATTACTTGTGTACTAATCATAAAATTAACAATTAAACTTGGAGTTAAAATAATGTGGCAGTATATATTGAAAACTAGTGTGTACCCAAGAGAACCAAATGCTCTCAAGGAACTGAGGATTGCTGCTTCAAACCACCCCATGTAAGTCTTCATATTAATTTCCAACTATTACACCAAAACGTAGGTGCAGTAAAGCTGTGAAATTAAAAAATATTGGCGCAAAACCGAGAGCAATGGCGCTCTAGAATTCATACAGCCCACTCCACTTAGTGGGAAAGGCTTGATTGTTGTTATTGTTGTAGCATGTCTTATGTGGAACCATTTTATCCTTCGCTCGGATCAATCTAGGGTTTAACAGTTTTACTGTGCAGGGCTTTCATGAGCACTTCACCGGATTCCGGTCAGTTCATGGCCCTTCTCTTGAAGCTGGTGAATCCAAAGAAGGCAATTGAAATCGGAGTTTTTACCGGCTACTCTCTTCTCCTCACGGCTCTCACAATTCCTGATGATGGCAAGGTTGGTACTTGGTACATACCTCTCTCCAATTCAGCTGATATATGTTTACCTACCGCAAACGTTATGCCTTGCAGATTACGGCCATAGACACCGACCGAAAAGCATACGAAATGGGGTTGCCAAGTATAAAAAAAGCTGGCGTCGAAAACAAAATCGACTTCATTGAGTCCCCAGCTATGCCAATTCTTGATAAACTCTTAGAAGACGTAAGCCGAGAAACTCAGTACTCTAAGACTTCGGAAAGTGATAACCGCCTACCCATTTTCTCCTTCTGTATAACAAGAGTGTGCAGAGGAGAAAAGACGTGCGAAAATCACTTCCCTGAACTTTGTTTTTGACTCTATCCTTTCAGTTTCTTGTACTTGAAGATTGGTACTGCTTCATGCATGTTTTTCTGCAGCCAGAGAAGGAAGGGAGTTTCGACTTTGCTTTCGTTGACGCGGACAAGAACAACTACTGGAACTACCACGAAAGGCTAATGAAACTGATTAAGGTTGGCGGGATGGTAATGTATGATAACACACTCTGGGGAGGAACAGTTGCTTGGCCGGAAGAGGATGCTCCGGAGGCCAAAAGGGAGTGGCGGCGGTGTGCAATTGAGTTTAATGAATTGGTTTCCGCTGACGCTCGCGTCGAAATTTCCCAGGTTCCATTGGGCGACGGGATCACAATCTGCTGGCGCGTTTGCTGATCCAGTAGAACAATATACTTGATAAGCAAGCATTATGCATAACTAGGGTTCCATATTTACAAAATTATGTTGTCAAATATTTAGTATTATATTAATCAGAAGGCACATTTATCAAGAGAAGTCATGAATAAGAATAATAATACCTAAAAATATATGGAAAATAAGGGTGTATTATTGCTACTTCGGACCAAACTACATGTGAAATAAAAAAGAGCAAAGCCTAAAATTTCCTTTGCTTTTGGTGATGCTTGGTTTATTTTGTGATTCGTCTTGTATATTTTATGTTTGTTTGAGTAGATTTGTATTGGCCCTTTGTGGTTGTGGGTCATATATGTATGTTTCTCTTCTGAATTGTATTCGCGGTTTTATAATTAGATTTTTAGTGCTGATGACTCACACAATGATGATCAGGGAGATTGAGATACCTCAGTAAGTCTTCTCAACTCCTGAAAATGGTAGATTGCAGTGACGAAGCCACCAACTGGTCTATTTTTTATAATAATAAAAAATCAGTGCAGATTCACCTTTATAAGAAAAAAAGAAAAAAAAGGTATTCAAAGCCATTTGAAATGTCAGCTAAATTGTTTTGGATTGAAACTCAATGTAGAACAAGTGCGTGGTCCTTATTTTATGTCTATTGTTTCAAATTCCGCAGTTCATCTCTTCGTTTTTCATTTTTTAAAGACAAAATATTTATATGTTGTTGCACGCTATTGCTGCATAATATTTTAATGAAAAAGATGCATCAACGCTTAGCTCATACGAATATCAATATTACTGATACAAAATTCGTCCTTTTAACAAATAATTAATGTCGAGCTAGTAGCGTGTTCATCTCAACTTTCATTTGTCACAGCCTTGCTGAAATGTACATTTCCCAAAGCTCATGCCAAAGACAAAGGCAGTACAACTTTCCTCAACAGCGGTTGGTGGAATATATGTCAGCAGCTTGGTGGGTGGGTCGGGTGCCACGGGAGAAATCCCCAACTCATCAAAAACATATTTATTTAGAGAGGTGTTGATTCGGTTCACCATCGCTGCTGCAAATTCAAAGTCCAAAGACGGAAGACTCGGCCTTCACCTTGGATCATCGGGTAATTCTCTCTTTCTTCACTGGTATTCTCTGTATAAAAAACCCAGAAAACTTGTAGCCTAAGATATCTAATTGGAATCGTGGGAAGTTTAGTAGCTGAGAAATGGGGATGTGGGTTATCTTGCTTGATCAAAGTTGGTGCGAGTAAACGGGCTTGTAGTTTGGTTGGTTAAGACCATTTGTCCGAGATTCCGGGTTCAAATCCCTTTCCCCACTATTGGTTTTATCAATTTGTGGAATTGGGTTGATGGGTTATGTTATGTTGTCTGATTTTATTTTATCTTCATAGAAAAAATTTTAGAGAAATTTTATAGACTGTTGAGCCTTCACTGTTAATTTAAAAAAAAAAACATCCAGCAGTATTCACTTTAACGAAAAATCACATTTTTACACTAAAAAGTCAATCCTGCTACTTTTCACTTTACCTTTTATTTTGTCGTTATAGTTAAAACTCAAAGTTTTCAAACCATTTTTATTAATTTCCCTTAATTTAAAAGGATCAAAATGTGGGAATTTGTTACTCAAAAGTTCAGAACTTGGGGATTTTTGGTGCCATTGAAGTTCAGTTTTGCAGTGGTACCCTCTCTGCCATTGTACAACATGTCCATCGAGTTTCGATTAATCTGTCCGTAACTGTTGGATTTGTAGAATTGCTTGGACTAGTTGCTTTCTCTTTGCAAATGGAGCACAGCGCCAAAAAGGACCTGAATCTAGAGAAGAAGGGACTGCTGCAGAGTGACGAGTTATATCAGGTTACAACGCCGTTCCCTCAACTTTCGCTTTGCCTGTTTCTGATTAAATTTGTTAAATCTTGTTTTTTAACAATGTCGATGTGACAGTATATCTTGGAGACTAGTGTGTATCCACATGAACCGGAGCCTCTCAAGGAGCTTAGAGCTGCCACCGCCAGCCACCCGAGGTTATGATCCTACATATCTTAGCAGAACTTGTTTTAAGATTGCCTGCTTTTTAAGTTCATTAAGCTACCAAGCCAGGCTAGAACTTGGCATACACTTCGTCTAAGCGAGCGAAAACTGTCGAGCATTTCTTGATCAAACTGTCGAGGAGGGTTTTTAATTAGCTAGTTTGTTTTCAGGGCTGAGATGGCTACTGCACCAGATGCAGGTCAGTTAATGGCCATGCTGTTGAAGCTAGTAGATGCAAAGAAAACTATTGAAGTTGGCGTTTTCACCGGATACTCTCTCCTCCTCACTGCTCTTACAATTCCTGACGATGGCAAGGTCTGTCACTACTAATATCTGAATCTGCTCTTCCGGTCGCGTTGAGCTCATAATTTGTTGTACTGCAGATTGTAGCCATAGATGTGAATCGTGAGACGTATGAGCAAATAGGGCTTCCAATCATAAAGAAAGCCGGTGTTGAGCACAAAATCGACTTCATTGAATCCCAGGCCCTACCGGTTCTTGATAAGCTACTAGAAAATGCAAGTATTTTACGTTTCAAACCATAATCTTCAGCCGAAATAAGAAAAACCATAGTTGTGACATTTTTCGCTTTCTCGTGGTTTTGTTTGCAGCATGAAAACGAAGGAAGTTTCGACTTTGCTTTCATCGATGCCGACAAGGTCAACTACTGGAACTACCATGAGAGGTTAATGAAGCTGTTGAAGGTGGGTGGTATAGTTGTCTATGATAACACCCTCTGGGGAGGAACGGTTGTAATGCCTGATGAGTTGATTCCGGAGTTCAGGAAACCAGGCAAACAGGCGACAATCGAGCTTAACAAGTTACTTGCAGCCGATCCTCGTGTCCAGATTTCACATGCTTCTTTGGGTGATGGGATCACAATTTGTCGTCGACTTTACTGATTCTTTCTTGAAAGATGTAGCCTTACATGTCTAAAGCTCGGGGACTTGGCAATCTCCCTTGACAATTGGAGATTTGATATTTATGTTTTAAGAACTCAAAATAGTTTCAATGAAATAATTTATTGTTGAGTGATCTCTGCTTTGTCTAAGTGTTGTTAATAAACAAGATTATGCACTTAATTTTTTTCACGGTTAAGAATAAATGGAGAACAAATATATCGATGTACTAAAAAGAAAAAAAGTGAAGTTTTTTGTTAGCGGGGGTATATTAGTACTTTTATATCAATTTTTTTGTTATAATTATCAAAAATTTGAAAGGATGACTATAATTCTATATGAGGCATAAATTTTAGTTATTTTTCTAAATTTCCCTATCCAAATTATGCAGGAAACTCCCTCACAGAATGCGATGATGAAATTCTAGGAATCGGATTCCCTTCGGATCCAATAAAACTGAGCCTACTGAGCAGGCGATCCGGGCCGTTGAAATTTGATCTAACAGTTACAAACAGAGGACCCTCTAAAAGTGATAATAATTTTAGCCGTTTAATCAAATTTCAACGATCCGGATCGCCTGCTCAGCAGGCTCAGTATATATGGATCCGAAGGGGATCCAGTTCCCAACTAATGCTCCCTTTCTATTTGATAGACTATGCAGTGAATGGAATTGCAAAATTGAATTAATAAACTTGATGAGTGTTTTTATATTTATAAGGATAAACTGCTGTTTGACATTTTGAACTATTACTCAAGTTGAAATTGACCTTTTAAACTATTTTTTGGTAAATTAACCTGAACTATTTGAAATAAGCCATTTTGGTTAGAAAGCCAACTTGTTAGCATGTCTTGTGGTAGTTTCTTCAATTACAAAATGTTAGCAAGTCTTCTGTGGAACCTTCTTATGCTTCACCCAGATCAATATAGGGTTTAACAGTTTTACTGTGCAGGGCTTTCATGAGCACTTCACTGATTCAGGTCAGTTCATGGCCCTTCTCTTGAAGCTGGTGAATCCGAAAACGGCAATTGAAATCGGAATTTTTACCGGCTACTCTCTTCTCCTCACGGCTCTCCCAACTCCTGATGACATACCTCTCTCCAATTCAGCTGATATATGTTTACCTACAACAAACATTATGCCTTGCAGATTACGGCCGTAGACATCGACCGAAAAGCATACGAAATGGGGTTGCCAAGTATCAAAAAAGCTGGCGTCGAAAACAAAATCGACTTCATTGAGTCCCCAGCTCTGCCAATTCTTGATAAACTGTTACAAGACGTAAGCTGAGAAACTCTGTACTCTTAAGACTTTAGAAAGTGATAACCGCACATTCATTTTCTCCTTCCGTGTAACAGGAGTGTGCAGCAGGCGGAGAAAAGATACGTGTGGAAATCACTTCCCTAAACTTTGTTTCTGACTCTTACCTTTTCAGTTTCTTGTATTTGAAGATTGGTAGTTCTTCGTGCATATTTTTCTGCAGCCAGAGAAGGAAGGGAGTTTCGACTTTGCTTTCGTTGACGCGGACAAGAACAACTACTAGAATTACCAAGAGAGGCTAATCAAACGGATTAAGGTTGGCGGGATGGTAATGTACGATAACACACTCTGGGGAGGAACAGTTGCTTGGCTGGAAGAGGATGTTCCGGAGGCCAAAAGGGAGTGGCGGCAGTGTGCAATTGAGTTAAACGAATTGGTTTCCGCTGACACTCGCGTCGAAATTTTCAAGGTTACGATGGGTGACGGGATCACAATATGGCGTTTGCTGATCAAGTTAAATAAAATGCTTGACGAACAAGTATTATCCATAACTTGAGTTACATCTATAATTACTACTATCAGAGAACATACACTTTGTGTAGATAAACAATTTCTCTTAATAAGTGTATTTTTTTTAATATTACATAATTAATGTTTTGTCCTCCTTATGTAAATATTATGTATCAAAAGTTAGGGTAAAATAGGAAAAATAGAAATATGATTGTCGTTTTCTCACTTTGTGTGTGTGAATAATTTCATTTTATTTCGTCCTCTTATGTAAATATTGTGTATCAAAAGTGAGGGTAAAATATGAATATGATTGTCATTTTCTACAAAAAAAAAAAAAAAGGTAAAATAGTAAAAATAAGGATATGATTATCATTTTCTCAAAAGATATAAAATTACTATTTTACCCTCCTCATGTCAACTTTATGTATAAAAGTGAAGAAGTGAAGGAAAAATAAGAAAAAAAAAGATAAAAAGTTGACAAGGCATCTTTTTTAATAGAATAGATTTACAAAATTATCGAGATAAGTCATGAATGAGAATCAACGATGTGAAATGATCGAAATAATTGAGGTTGTACTATTGCTACTTAGGATCAAACTATATGCGAAATAATTGAGGTTGTATTATTGCTACTTGGACCAAACCATATGTGAAATAATGAGTAAAGAGCCCGCTTTTACTGTTGAGTTTGCTTTTGCTTTGATGGTGCTTGGTTTTATTGTGATTCGACTTGTCTTTTTTTATTTTTTGTGTCGGTAGATTTGTATTGGCTCTGTCTTTTTTTATTTAGTTTTTAAGGAGATTAATTTTTAATTTTAATGATAAGGATAAAATAAAGGGTAAAATGAATAGTATCAGAATTAACTTTTTAGTGTAAAAATATGATTTTTCGTTAAAATAAACAATATCGGATGCTTTTCGTTAAAGTTCCATAGTTTTTAACGTGCCGAAAACACGGTCACTACAAGTAGTGTCATAATATAATTGGTTGACTTTTTTATCAAATTTTCAACTAATTGTATTGTTACACTTGATGTACCCATACCGTATTTCTAGCATACTAAAAAATCTCTCATTTTGAAGTTATTCGCCATTTCATAATTAAAAAAATTGAAGCAATGATCTTTGAATTTTGATCCAATTGATGCTTTGGTTGCTGAACTAAAAATATGAGTATTAATTCATGAAATTATTATAATGTGAAAATTCTTTTGACTAACGAACTTACATTCAAAATAAAGAGTTTGAAAAGTTCAAAGGGGCAGCAAATAAACAAGTCCAGCAACAATAGTCACGAGAAATTCTCAACTCATCAAAGCATATTTATTTATGATTTGTTGTGGGCAGAGAAGTGTCGATTCGGTTCACCATCGCTCCAACGACGGAAGACTCTACCTTCACTTGTAATCATCGGGATCGGGTACTTCTCTTTCTTTCTTCACAGTAATTCTCTGTTAAAAAAAAGTTGAGGCTGCAATGTTTTGTGCTGAATTGTTTTTATGAACAGATTGCAAAGATTTAGAATTGAGGAAGAAATGAAGGGGAAAAAAACCCAGAAACCTTGTGGCCTAAGAAATGTAATCGGAATCGTGGGAAGTTTGAGATTGATGAGTAGCCGAGAAATGGGGTTTTGGGTTATTTAGCTTGATCAAAGTTGGTGCGAGTCAATGTTCTTGTAGTTCCGTAGGTTAAAACCATTATTTCGAGGTCCCGGGTTCAATTCCCCTTTCCCTACTATGGCTTTTATCAGTTTGTGAAATTTATAGGAGTTGATGAGTTTATATCTTCATAGAAAATTGTTTTATGTTGGAATTTTAAGATCCTTATAGACTGCCTTCGTTGATTATTTAAAGGAACTTTAACGAAAAGCACGGTACTGTTTACTTTAACGAAAAACCACATTTTTACACTAAAAAGTTAATCTTGGTACTATTCACTTTACCCTTTATTTTGTCTATAATTAGTTTTCTTTATTTAAAATGATCAAAAGGTGGGAATTTGTTACTCAAAAGTTCAAAACTTTGGGATTTTTGGTGCCATTGAAGTTTAGTTTTGCAGGGTTGCTCTCTCTGCCATTGTACAAACATGTCCATCGAGTTTCGATTAATCTGTCCGTAACTGTTGGATTTGTAGAATTGCTTGGACTAGTTGCTTTCTCTTTGCAAATGGAGCACAGCGTTAAAAAGGACGGGAATCCGGTGAACAAGGGACTGCTGCAGAGTGACGAGTTATATCAGGTTACAACGCCGTTCCCTCAACTTTTGCTTTGCCTGTTTCTGTTTAAAATTGTTAAATCTTGTTTTTTTTCTTTTTTAACAATGTCAATGTGAGTGTGACAGTATATCTTGGAGACCAGTGTATATCCACGTGAACCGGAGCCTCTCAAGGAGCTAAGAGCTGCCACCGCCAGCCACCCGAGGTTATGATCCTTCATATCTTAGCAGAACTTGTTGTAAGATTGCCTGCTTTTTAAGTTCATTAAGCTTCTTGTAGCCAAGCTAGAACTTGGCATACACTTTAGTTGAGTGAGCGAAAACAGTCGAGAATTTCTTGATCAAACTCTCGAGGAGGATTTTTAATTAGCTAGTATGTTTTCAGGGCTGAGATGGCTACTGCACCAGATGCAGGTCAGTTAATGGCCATGCTGTTGAAGCTCGTAGATGCAAAGAAAACGATTGAAGTTGGCGTTTTCACCGGATACTCTCTCCTCCTTACTGCTCTTACAATTCCCGACGATGGCAAGGTCTGTCACTACTAATATCTGAATCTGCTCTTCCTGTCACATTGAGCTCATAATTTGTTGTACTGCAGATTGTAGCCATAGATGTGAATCGTGAGGCGTATGAGCAAATAGGGCTTCCAATCATAAAGAAAGCCGGTGTTGCGCACAAAATCGACTTCATTGAATCCCAGGCCCTACCGGTTCTTGATAAGCTACTAGAAAATGTTAGGATTTTGCGTTTCAAACCATAATCTTCAGCTGAAATAAGAAAAACCATAGTTGTGACCTTTTTCGCTTTCTCGTGGTTTTGTGTGCAGCATGAAAACGAAGGAAGTTTCGACTTTGCTTTCATCGATGCCGACAAGGACAACTACTGGAACTACCATGAGAGGCTAATGAAGCTGTTGAAGGTGGGTGGTTTAGTTGTCTATGATAACACCCTCTGGGGAGGAACGGTTGTAATGCCTGATGAGTTGACTCCAGAGAGCAAGAAACCAAGCAGACCGGCGACCATCGAGTTTAACAAGTTCCTTGCAGCCGATCCTCGTGTCCAGATTTCGCATGCTTCTTTGGGTGATGGGATCACAATCTGTCGTCGTCTTTACTGATTCTGGCTCGAAAGATGTAATCTTACATGTCTAAAGCTCGGGGATTTGGCAATCTCCCTTGACTAATGAAATAATGTATTGTCGCAGTGATCTATGCTTTATCTAAGTGTTGTTAATGAAGCATAAACAACTTCATCTTTGCAGTTACTAATGAAATGGCAAACCGAGGTTCGAAGTTAAACGTAAGCCCGAGTAAATGGACTTGTCATTCATACAGGAGTTCCAAACACGAAACTGAACAAAATGATCAACATTAACGAGCAAAATTTCCCCAAAGTGTTTGGCGTCTCAACCTCCAAGATAAAGGAAGTAAAGTACATCAATTTAATCCAACATACGGGGAAGAAATGCGCTATCAGAATGCTTCCTAACCCTATGTTAACGGCTTTATCATGTAAAGACGTATACTATGAATCAATCTTTGCAATCAAAAACTGTGTCAAGTCGTAGTCTGGACAGCGTTCTTCGCAAATGTTTCAGCAACCAGCAGAGGGAAAGCAATTGTTGCATCGCAATGCACCTGGTTCAACCGAAAAAAAAAGGTGGAGAATAATCAGAATGATATTACAACAGAAACGAGGATGACATATTCAAGAATGCAAAGGATACGAAAGAAAACGCTACAAGGGTTAGGATTAGGTGGATACGAAGTTATGATTAACAATCCGACCAAAAACAAGAGATAAAACGCAATGAGAAAAGTAAATATATGGGTTAAATTCAGTAATACCTTGACAGTTTTGGCAGAATCCCGTATTTTTCCCCATGATACAGCCTCGTCAGGACGCGCTCCAGAATCACTCCCATCAAACTCTTGCGCAGTATTGATGAAGACAGCATAATCCGCACCATTACGAAACATATTGGCATTGGAAATGTGATGTTTGGGCATGCCCCCTCCGAGAATGATCATTCCAGTCTTCCTTGGGCTTGCATGGACAGCTTCATCATTCATGGCCCTAATATCTGTTCAAAGGCATGCTATTATGCGATTTGACTTTCCAAGTTGATTATCAGCTGCAGTGACAGTGTAACGAGCAACATACCTTGCACTAAGTCGATGATCAGGCCTGGGCTGCGGAAAGAATGAAAGTACAACATGTCTCCCAGTGAGCCATCCGTTAAACCTGGACAATAAACTGGGATATTGTTCTGGAAAAGAACCGCAAATAGTATTAACTAACAGTGCCATTTAAGTCCTGAAACTGACCACCGAGGCAACACATATTTATTTCTAATCACTCTACTCGTCAAAATACAATTTCAGAAGACGCTGTGTCCAAGCATACTTATTGCTTATCCAACCATATTTAGACTCTAAACCAGTAATTCGTGAGGCAAACATACTATAGAAGCTTAAGAGCTGTGTTAGGTTAGGTTGATTTCTTGCCTTGTATGCCCAATAAAGGTATGAACGTCGATCATTTATTTCCTTCCCCAAGCGTGAAATCAATTTAGACGGAGTCCACAATAAGTTCTGCCAAAAGAAAAGAAAGAATTAGAAAAAACCATATTGATCACAGCCTAATCACCACCCCACACCCCCCAAAAGAACTAACTTGAAAAGAATCATGCCTGCTCAGTTTGGTCCTTCAACATCTGGTCGAAAATTGGTATGATCCAATCCTCAAATTTGCAGTAGTTGTCATTAGGAACAAGCAAATTACCAATACGATTCAAGCCTTTTGACCGTAAAAGTGCTCCCGGTAGAGAGAAATCACCTCTGTAAGTGGGCGCAAGGCATTTAACTAGATCCTCCTCTATACCCCCAGCAGTTGAAACCACAACATCCACCATATGGTGCTCCACCAAGTACCGAATTGTATCTCTAATCCCAGACGAAACCAAATTCGAAGTAAAACCTAGAAACACCTTGCATTTCACCGACTTTCTGTATTTCAAATCCCTCTCCTCCTCATTGCAATCTTCATCTATAGCCTCATCTGCTAGACTCCAATCTAGCTTCAGTGCAACAAAAATAATGATTAGGTCAAAAATAAAAGACAACTAGGTTAGTTTGGTAAGAGAAACTTACCATTTGGTTGACGATTTGAATGGCATCTCCGAGATTGGAGGCTTGGAAGCCGGTGGAGACCATGGAGCTAACGAGGCGAGGGTAGTCTACTCCCTGATTGAAATCATATCCTTCGATTTCAGTCCTTTGGCCATGCAAATCCTCTGACTCTATGAACACTGTAGAGTGCGTGGATGCCAACCGGTCATCTCCCATTGCTTCACTAACTGATTTCAAAATCGTATTTCACTACTACCGCGCTTTCTTTGTAATTTGGACAGCTCTTAGCTCACTCACTCAGTAATCTGAACTCAACACAGTCCAATCTACATTCAGATTAAGCTGGATTACTTGAAATCGTCGAGTTCACAGATTAACATATGCACATTAGTTTGTCTTGGTAGAAAAGTTACAAAATGCTGCAGGCAATCGAATCAATAATCGAATGGTCATCAAACGGGCCCTAAGTTTAATTTAAACTCGCACAAAAGGCGGAATTCGAAGTTAATAATCGAATGGTTATCAAACGGGCGCTAAACTTTCATTATCGAGTAAAAATGTTAAGAAAGCAACGCAGAACGTAATCGAAAACAACGACAGCAACAATTAAGTAAGAATTAAACAAGTAAAACAACATAAAAAATTTCAGTTCAACCAACCAAAGTTCTCACCTTCTTAATCCCATCAACTAAATTTCATATATTTTTGGAAATTAGGAGGAAGGGAAAAAAGCTTACCACCGGAGAGGGAGAGGCAATTCGGGAGCAGAGAAAAATGGCTGCCGCGATGGGTTGTGAAAAGGAAAGCCAACAACCTGGAGAGGGGAGCTGCGTGGCAAAGTTGTAATTAGATTGACTAAAAAGGTTAAAATTAAAATAAGCAAAGTGAAAAAATAATTAAAAATAAAAAGGGCCGTTCCGAGAATCGAACTCGGGACCTCTTGCACCCAAAGCAAGAATCATACCACTAGACCAAACGGCCGATCTTATTATGGTGTTATAATTTAACTTACATATCATATGTTTTTCTCTCTCTCAGCTGATCGCTTTAATCGTCTAGGGTTTTTGTAGACGACAGCTATATAAACGAAATCTTGAGCCGCTTTCTCTCTCACTCAGTCTCTCTCTGCAACTGCAAGAGTAAGTCCTCCGCCATCGCCGAGACCTCTCGAGCTCCGATTCCATTTCTCTCCATCTCCGTGACTCCGATCGCGGTTTTTATCACATCACCTTTGGTCATGGGGTTGAAACTGAGCCGTTGATTTTCTGTGATTATTTTTTTTGCAGCAGAATCCAGGCGCGATGGCTACCGTTCCGGGACAACTGATCTGGGAGATCGTGAAGAAGAACAACTCCTTCTTGGTGAAGGAGTTCGGCCGCGGCAACGCCGGCGTCCGCTTCAGCAAGGAGCCCAACAACCTCTACAACCTCCACTCCTACAAGCATTCCGGTAAATTTTTTTTCTCACTTTCTGTTTGTTTCCCGATAAAATTAGAATAATGTAAAACCCTAGGAAGCCGAATCGTCGTTCTAATTTTTTTTGGCGGGTAATTTTAGGTTTGGCGAACAAGAAGACGGTGACTATTCAGGCTGGAGGGAAAGACCAGTCTGTGGTGCTCGCCACCACCAAGACCAAGAAGCAGAACAAGCCCGCCAGTCTGCTTCACAAGTCTGTCATCAGGAAGGAGTTTCCCCGCGTCGCCAAGGCTGTTACCAATCAGGTAATTAACAATTTGATTAGCATAACTTTTAGGTTCGGATATGGCTGTATGTGTTTAATAGTTAATGTGCTTAATTTCGATAGTTCTTGGTTTAAATCGATGGTAATCGCAATTCCATTGCCATCGTTTTTATCTGTGTAGGCCGTGTTGTTAATGTGTGAGTTGATTTTTAGCAGTGATGAGCAGCTAACACGTAAGAAGATCCTGCTTTGTGTGGGATTTTCAATGAAATACATTTGTTACGCTTGGCTTCTGAGCACCCTATTTAGCTGATATAATGCATTTTTGGTTCTGGTCTAGTTTTTCGCAGATGGTTATGTATGCCTATATCTGTTTTGTTGAGTGTGTGAGTGAAGATTTGACATGGATTTTGAAGACCCGAACTTTTTAGTAACAACTAATTTTGAATGAAAATTGATCGTAGAGATTGAAGGGAACCTACCTCCCCTTTTCAAAACTGTATTGCTTCCATCTTGTTTTCAGGTTTTGATTCAACTTCGATGACTGTAGTTTTCAATTATCGTTGTATCTTGTTTTCAGGTTTTCATTCAACTTCGATGACTGTAGTTGTAACGTGATGTAGTTTATTTTCTGTTACATTTGATACGCTTTCATTGTTTCTTCCCGTTAAACCTCTCAGTAAAGTATTAACTTTTCCAACTGGTTGAGTGCCCATGTCCTAACTCTTTCTCCACCCCCATCCCCTCAACTCCCCCTCCTTTTCTCCTTCCCTTCCCTCGGCACGCTCCCTGTTCTCTCTGTCTTCCATGTTTCTTAAGCATCTGAATTCTTCTCTTTATGTATGGATAAGTGTCGATGAATTTCAGCACTAACTGAATTGTTCTTTAATTGTGAATTATTCCAGGTTGCGGATAACTTCTACAGACCGGATCTGAAGAAAGCTGCCCTTGCCAGGCTCAGCGCCGTTCACAGGAGCCTCAGGGTTGCCAAGTCTGGTGCGAAGAAGAGGAACAGGCAGGCTGTCAAGACCCCTGGTAGGAAGTGAGGGGAAAATGTGTCATCGTTGTGTTCATTTGCTGTTTTAGCTTCCTCTTCCAGGTCCAAAGAGACATGATTTCCGGTTTTAGATCGTGTTATATTCTCTCTTGAAGAATGTGAAGACTTTAGCCCTTTCACTGAACAAGGGAAGGATCATGTGTTTTGTTTCTGTCGCCAAATTTTGCTGAATATTGATTTCCTAATGCGATGCCCTAAGATGTAGTTTTTAGAAATTACTTCAATCAGAGTTTTTTATCGTTTGACAAACGATAGCGTTAGAATGTTAAATTGTTGGGGAGGGGAATCTTTAACCGATCTACCATAGAATAAAATTGTTTTAAATTGGTTTGAAAATATTTACATTAGTCAGTTTCCTTCCTTACTTTCAAAGTTGAACAAAGGTTGAAACAAGGTTGTTAGGTTTTGGGACAAATTGATTTTTAGGCTCTCGTTAAGATAAAATCAAAGTGACCTAACTGACTCACCGTACCTAATGTTTTTGGATTCATTCGGTTTGGTTTGATTTGATTTTTTTTTTTTTAGGTCAAATGATAAATTTTATTAAATTCTAATAGGAATGGTTACATCTTTTAACAAGTATACTACAACAACAAAGCCTTTTCCCATTAAGTGGGGTTGGCTATATGAATCTTAGAACGTCATTGCGCTCGGTTTTGTGTCATGTCCTCCGTTAGATCCAAGTACTCTAAGTCTTTTCTTAGAGTCTCTTCCAAAGTTTTCTTAGGTCTTCCTCTACCCCTTCGGCCCTGAACCTCTGTCCCGTAGTCACATCTTCGAACCGGAGCGTCAGTAGGCCTTATTTGCACATGTCCAAATCACCGAAACCGATTTTCTCTCATATTTCCTTCAATTTCGGCTACTCCTACTTTACCTCGGATATCCTCATTCTCAATCTTATCCTTTCTCGTGTGCCTACACATCCCACGAAGCATCCTCATCTCTGCCACACTTATTTTGTGTACGTGTTGATACATCTTTAACAAGTATATTAAAAAGAAATTCTGGGTCAAGAGCATCCTATAAGAAAGAATCATCATGCAAGGCGGTATGTGAAGCAACCACATGAGCAGCCATACTCCGCGGGACTAACAGAAACTTCATCTTCTCTAGTAGAGACGCTAAGACCTTAATATCGAATAAATAACAGTCCAAAGTAGCATCCGTAGAAACCTTACCATTGATCATCATAACTAAAGATTGAGCATAGACTTTATTTCAACCTTGGAGCAGCCTTGTTCCCTGCAGAAGATCAACGCAGCACAAACTGCAGCTATTTCCACCATCGCAGCGTTGTTGAAAAAACAGCCTCCCGCCCCTCCCGCCATCTTGGGTATACCTGCAAAGTCTCTCATAACCCATCCTTTTGATATGTATCAGATATTATATGACACAATTCGGTTGTTAAGAGCATCTTCAAAGAAAATGTCAAATTCAAAACATTAAATTAATATTGAATGGTTTATGTGGCAATTTGGCATTTTGTACAATTTTTTGATCCATCCGATATGTTAAATAATAATGTAATCCTAACATTTTTTTAATCATTTTGTGGGGTCCATTTATTAAGGCAACCAATCAAATTCTTAAAATACACAACCATATTTATTATATTTCCATTAAATCTATTAAAAATATATTAAATGGATTTGACAGCATAAGACTTTGCCTTCAATTGACTTAGCGTCACGTAGGAAATTGAAGGCTCAGTTGGAAAGAGTTTGCTGCCAATTTTTACAGTTATATACCTATGTGGCAGTTTTGACATCTCCTTTGGATATGCTCTAAGGACTCGTTTGGAACTTTGGATATACTTTTAAAATGATTAAAACTACTTTTAAAGAAAATGTTTTTCGGTTTCAAAAGCACTTAAAAGTGGTTTCTGCAAGAAGCACTAATTATGTGCTTATTTCAAGAAGCATTTTAACTGTTTTTTTCTTCTGAATTTACTTGCATTTTTATTAAGGATTGGTTCTAAAAATATTTTCACAAACAACGCTTCACTCATTTTAAAAATACACTCAAACGAGCTTTAAATTGAAAAAAAAAACTGGACCAAGCTGAACCGTGCCTGGTTGGTCCGTCCAAGCAGAGTGAAATTCACCATTTGAAAAATTGAAATTTTGACAAAAGAAATGGAAAATTGGAATGAGTAACACGTGCATTGCACGTGAGAGTTATCTCTACCAAATCCCGCTATAAATATCAGAGATGCCCCATTTTGCAACAGTGTAAATTTCCCGCTCTCTCTCCCTCCCATTTCTAGCTCCGGAAACCCTAATTCGAAAAATGGTCCAGAAGCAAGGAGCCTCCGCCGATCCGACCGCCACCGAGCCTAAGAAACGACGTCGCGTCGGCTTCTCCAGCGTCGGTGAGTCCTTCTGACTTCCGTTTCCTCAGTTATGTTGCCGTTGTTTTCAGAATGCACTTCCATAGTTCCTCGTGTTCTTCTCGAATTTCAGTTTTTATTTCTGTTTCTGGTTCCGTTTTCTGAACTCGTTGATTTTGTTTGTTTTCGTTGATTTGGGAGCAGATTCTGGAGTGGAGGCCAAAGATTGCATCAAGATTTACCTGGGTATGATGGGTTTTATGCGCTTTTTTCTTGGGTTTATTGGATTACTCTGTTTGATTATGTCGATTTTAACTTTCAGTTAACTTATTTCTTGATGATTCGGTGTTCGGTATCTTGTTGTGGTTCCGTAAAGTAGTTGACTTGGCAAGAAACAATTTTTTTTCTCCATGGGTGGGAGTTCATCCATTTCAGCTGTTTGTTTATTCCGCAACTGCGGTGATGGAAAACTGGCGGTCTTGATTTTTTACGTTTGGTTATATTGGACTTCAGGTTGGGATGGAAAATAAGCTAGTTACATGTATGGATTGCGATTCGTAGAACGCTCAAATGTTTAGATGGAGGATGGTAGGAATAGATGCAGTTGATTGGTTTACATATTTTTAGATTGGTTGGAAAAGTTTAATTTTTGAGTCTGATAGTAAAGTTTTACTTTTTAACGATATTTTCATCCGTCTTATTTGGTGATAGTTTTTCTTGCTTCACTGGTTTTATTTTAGTAATATCTTAATCTTTACTTTTACATGGATGCTTAACCAATGGCTACAACGATAGTTTCTAGCAAAGAGGAAGTGGGTTCTACAGACAGTTTTTGTATTGAAGCTGTTGACTTGAATAGCTCTTTTGATGATGATGGGAAGATATATGGTTACAAAGGATTGAAGGTAATCTTTATACATTTCAATTGAAGTTTACTTTTGTGGACTTTGCTGCTCCGGTGCAAATAGTGTTAAAAGATATTTAATAGTTTGAATGGAATGATATAGAATGACTTCTTTATTATCTTTCTTTGGATGCAGATTGCCATATGGGTTAGCAGTATTTCGTTTCATGCATATGCTGATATTGCATTTGAGAGCACAACTGATGTAAGTACTCTTGTTCTGTTGCTCTCTCTCTCTCTGCATCGATATATTCTGTCTGCCAAATTCTCTTATTACTTATGCTCCTAGCTTTCTCTTTATCAAGAAAATATTACTGATTGCAATTATTAAATGTTACAAGGGTGGCAAAGGGATCACCGATTTGAAATCAGATCTTCAGGTTTGCGTCAATTCCCAGTTTAAACCATCACTTCCCGTTTAGTATCTGCTGCTAAGTTAGTTGTGTTCTCCAGAAAATTTTTGCTGAGACCCTCATTGAGAGTGAAGAGGAGTTCCTTCAAACTTTTTCAACGCAGAGAAATTTGATTAGGTAATGAAGTTTGCATTCCTTTTATAGATCAAATGTCAAAATCACTTTATGCAATAAGATTTAGATTTTTTTTTTGTTTACTTATTTTCATGAATTCCACATTTAAAACGTCTGCAGATCCATGGTCTCAACTGGGGAGGTGTTACAGCACAAGACCTCTATTGGACAAATAAGTGATTCTTATGGTGGGCTAGGAGCAACCACTTCTGATTTGCAGGTGATTTTGATGTTCCATGCTTTTTGTTTTGCACTATCTAAAACATGATAAATTTTCTTGCATTTTTTAATAACTGTAACCATTTTCAGGTTGTTCGCTTGGTTGTTGGCAAGACAGCTGCTGGACACCTTTACAGTCACTTGATTCCTCTTGTTCTTCTTCTTGTTGATGGTAATTTCTTCACCTACTTTGTGTTATCACAGAACACTGCTATTTTCTTTCGGTTATGGAAAGAGAGGGGAGGGGAGTGCAACACTGCTATTTTCTTTCAGTTATGGAAAGTGAGGGGAGGGGAGTGCAGTATAAGATTGTCACTGTAACATCAAATACTGTTTTTTTGAATTAGGTAGCAGTCCGATTGATGTCGTGGATCCAAGATGGGAGTTGTATGTCCTGATCCAGAACAAAACAGATGAGAAAGGGGACATCTACAATGTATTGCTTGGTTTTACAGCTGTGTATCGTTTTTACCATTATCCTGATAGTTCTCGGTTGCGGCTCAGTCAGGTTTGCTCCTTGTCAATATCACACAGTAGTTCACATAAAATTTCATTGTTTATGCAATATTGGTGCAGTTTTTTAACTAGACTCTTTGTTGATGGTAGATATTGGTATTGCCTCCTTACCAACACAAGGGTTATGGACGATACCTTCTTGAGGTTCTCAATGATGTTGCAGTATCTGAAAACGTCTATGACCTCACTGTTGAAGAACCATTAGATTACTTCCAGCATGTACGTACTTGTGTTGATGTTCTGCGCCTTAACAAGTTCCATCCAATGAAGGATGCGGTTAACTCAGCAGTTTTGCAACTGAAGCAAGGAAAGTTGTCGAAGAAGACACACACTCCTCGGCTCATGCCAGCCACTAGTGTCATTGAGGATGCCCGAAAAAGTTTGAAAATTAACAAGAAACAGTTTCTTCAGTGCTGGGATGTTTTCCTCTATCTCTGGCTTGATCCTGTGGACAAGTACATGGCGGATTTTGTGGGAATTATTTCTAATCGCATGAAGGAAGATCTCATAGGAAAAGATTCTGGGGCCGGTGGAAAGCGAGTGGTTGAAGTTCCAAGCGAATATGAACCGGAGATGTCATTTGTTATGTTCAGGTCACAGGCCGGGGAAGCTGCTAGTACTGTTCAGATAGACGAAAATCAACCAAATCAGGAAGAGCAACTCCAGCAGTTAGTTGATGAGAGGGTAAAAGAGATCAAATCAATAGCTGAGAAAGTGTCTTCGCAGATCTCTGTCACTGCCGCGGCATCATAATGGTCTTCAATCTGTTAACCGAAAACGGATTTTGTGGATTGGGATATCGGAGGAGGCGTATCTGTAAATTATTGAGCTTATGCGTATTCTAGCTTATGTTATTTGAACATTCGCGGAACTTCATTACTTGTGAAATTTAGCAGCTAGCGCTAGACTGGGTCTGGTTGAACCCGACCTGTTAAATTAACGGGTCATCTGAACTTGATCCGTTAAGCTAAGGGGTCATTCGTTTCACCTGTTAACAATTATTATTAAGGAAAACTAATGAAAAGGGTTTGAAAACTTTGAGTTTTAATGATAAGGACAAAATAAAGAGTAAAATGAATAGTACCAGGATTGACTTTTTAGTGTTAAAATGTGGTTTTTCGTTAAAATGAACAGTACCAGATGCTTTTCGTTAAAGTTTCCTTATTATTATTGTTATTATTTTGCATAGAGTTTATATTTTGTTGTTAAAGACTTTACTGAAATTACTAAAATATCCTTAATTAACAGATGTTAACGGGTGCTAACGGGTCTAACGGGTTGATCCAAAGTGACCTGTTATTTAACGGGTTCACCTGTTAGTGACTCGATCTGTTAATCATCTATCTAAATACTAATATTAACGGGGGTTGGGTCGGGTTAACTGGTCGGGTTCAAAATGCCATGTCTAGCTAGCGCCGTTAACATGCTTACTTCTGTAACTTTTTATTCCTGTTGTGAACTGAATTATGTGAATCCACCTTTCACCTCCTTCCATATTCTCCCTCCATCCCAAAAGGGAAAACTGTTTCTCCTTCCGCCCTTCCCTCTAGATACACAGGAAGCGTGAACATTTCGGTCAGAAATTTAGGACGGTTCTTTGTGTTTTTTGTTTCATTGCTCAATTCTTCGAGAGGTACGTACGAAGTTGAATATAGCTGAATTTTATGTCGAACCAGGATTAATACAGGCCTGTAACGTCGATGATGCTAAGATGGAAGTTAATATGCATTACAACTCTATAAATTTGTGGGTTCGGTCTCATTCAACGTTACTAAAAGAGTAAATTCGACGTGTTCCTTGTCACGTCATTTTATCATGGCGAAAAGGTTGACAAATGTATTAGGGTTTAGGGGTGTAACGAGAAAACAAAAATTCAATATGCATTACAAAAGAAAAATAATAGAGAAGTCATAATGTTTTGGTGATAGTGTCACGCTAACTTATCAATGATGTGTATAACTATTGATTTACACTACGCTTTAGTCTATCATATCAACGTTGTCGTGCATCTATATTATAACGCATGATGAGTAAAATGGAGTTGTCTCCCGAATTAGGTTAAGCACAATTGATATGTACAAAGACTACTGCAGGGTAGTCATATGGGCACAACAAGGTTATGCCACCGCAATGTGCTAGCAACAATCAAGCATCAAACACGATAAATATTTTCACTATCATATAACATGAATTTAAGATCTTTTAAAATTAAGTGAAAACAAATATTGCTAAACCAAGTACCAAATTGCAATTGATTAATTGTTAACACATTTCCGAACCAAAAATGTGTCTTATCCTAAACATATTTTTTCCAACTTATTTTTGTTTTCCTTGCTAAAAAGCCTAATTTCTATTTTATTATTTATAAGAAACAGAACAAAACGACGTGATCAGTTGTTTACCATCTCTAATTGGCAACAAGCGACACGTCGTATAAGTAGAAGAAGGGGACTCTGATAGACCTTTATAAGGGTGTGGAAGCTAGGGTTTTACGCTCCATTTTTAGTTGATCCCCCAGCGCCTCTTCCTCCTCCTCTCTTTCTGCATCACTTCCAAGCCCGCCCCAAAGGTTCCTCTCTCTCTCTCTCTCTCTCTCTCTCTCTCTCCACCCATTTCTCCTACCATGAAATCTTACTTGTACATCTGAAGTTGTTCAATCCCTGTTTGGCCGCCGAGAAATCGACGGAAAACAGAAGAAAATATAATATTTTCTACTCATATTTATGCTTAATTTTCTGGTGGCGTATAGCTCAAATCTAGGGTTTTTGCTTTCAAGATTGGATTTTTAAATTGTGGGTTTTTTTTTCTTTTTTCTTTTCTGAAGTGAGGATTTGCATATGCAGGTACAGTTGGTAGAAGGAGAGTGTGAAAATGGTTGAGAAGACAAAGGGAAGGAAGGAGGAGGTGGTGACTAGAGAGTACACCATCAACCTCCACAAGCGCCTCCATGGCTGGTATTATATTTTCCCAACGTTTCGTGATTTGTTCTTATATTTGCATTATTCGTGCTTTCGGTTCGTCAGTTTTGCATCTAGTAGTTGTTTTTGTTGTAAATATTTGATTTCGGCTGCTTGTTTTGCATATTGTGTTGTTCTATGTACTGATTCTCGATTGGGATTTGGATTCATATGGTTTTCGAGTTGTCGGCATTTGATTTCAATATGTATTCGAATGGGTTTGTATGTTTGAAAATTTTCGGAAGTATTTCCTATGTTGTGGTTGTGTTACATGTGTGTTATCGAACTTCTATATTACTTTTATGATTAGTTATTTAACTAGAATGATTAGTTATTTAACTAGAACGGAATGTATGTTTGTGTCGGGCGTAAAAGCAGTAACAGAAAAACAAATGCAGAACTTAGTTATTAAAACTGGCGAGCTGGGTCTTCTAGCAAGTTCGTTAGTTCTTGCGAGGGTTTTGAGATGGACAATGTTACACCAGGTTTTTATGATGGGGAGCAGGGAAAAGGCGATGGATTTCATGGTAAAATGTGATTAGAGGTGGGGTATGACTGAAATTGGATTTTTCAGGTGGACATTCATAGGTTATGATAAAGTTTCTTTGTGATGGATTAGGGCAGTGAGTGGAAGCGAGACTGCTCAAAGATGGCCATGTAGGACTGTAGTATGGTAATGGTGTAAGCTACTTGGCTGCGGCTTGGGCATGAAACAGAGGTTCTAGTCCAGAGGGTTGGGCTTGAAATTTGTGGGTGTAGGGCTCTTACGGTCTCAGATGTTGATGTTATTGAAAGTCTGCAGAGATAGTAGGTTCTGTATAAGTAGCATTTGCGAATGTGTCATTTCTCTTGCTTGTGCATTGTTATTGAACCATTGAAAAACATTAAAATAACTCTTCTGCAATGCCTTTTCATAACAGCACATTCAAGAAGAAGGCTCCTAACGCCATAAAAGAGATCAGGAAGTTTGCCAAGAAGGCCATGGGAACACATGATGTTAGGGTTGACGTGAAGCTGAATAAGCAGATCTGGAGCAGAGGAATCAGGAGCGTCCCAAGAAGGATCAGGGTTCGCATTGCTCGCAAGAGGAACGACGACGAAGATGCGAAGGAAGAGCTCTACTCCCTTGTTACCGTCGCTGAGATCCCAACTGAAGGACTGAGCGGGTTGGGCACCAAGGTCATTGAAGAGGATGAATGATCTATTGATTTCCGTTTTAAGTAAGCTACTCTCATTAGGAAGAACAGAGAATTTTATATGCTTTTTCGAAAAACCTTCGGAGTTTGTTACCAAACTTGTTTCAGTAGTTTGGTGTATTTTTGTTTGGTTAAATATTCAGCATCAGTAATTTACTCTTTGGTTTTTAAGTGATGTGTTTCTCTGGTTCTTTAAACACCTTTGGATCTCTGTCTCTCTCTTCGAATTTGCTTTCTGAAGAAATCAAACTGAGCAAAATTCTATTGTGCGACGGACATACCATGTCTGTGCCGCCGTGGTTTGTCCGTTAACACGAGGCCGCATTTGGACGGCCATACAGGAATGAGGATCCTCTTTGTGAGGATCCTGGGATCATTTAATCATGTCCATTTTGTGAGGTATATTTATATTCAGTTTTAAATAATAAAAAATTACAATGATTTTTTATATGTATGATGAATGGACGTAATTGAACGATTTTCGGGATCTTCATAAAGAGGATCCGAAGAGTATCCTCATTCGCCATAAAATAATCTCTCCTAATGCAGGTGAGCTGTAAATGACACATGCAAGAAGAAAATTAAATTGTATTCGTGAAAACATTACGCAGACCTTAAAATTTTCAAAGTACATCAGAATACATGTAGTCGGGTAAAAACATTAGTAAGTTTGAAGCCTAGGGGTTGGCAGAGGAAAAGTCTTTGAACCCAGAAAGTTGTCGGTCCTGTTCGGCCCGCCCTCCTCTGCGAGGCTGCTCTTCGAACCCGAGTTCTTAACATGCTTCACCTGGTAATAATGCGGAGCCACATCCAGCAGCCACTTCGGCTCTATTTCCGTTACACATCTCATGTATTCTTTCGTTGTGAGCACCATTTCGTGGTATAAAACGCAGCTCGGTGACTCCCGCGCTAGCCCTGAGCTCGGGTGGATGTAGGCGGTCTGTGGATATTTGATTGTTCTATAACGTCCATTCTTCATGGAGCTTGCAACGTGGGGGAAGAAACCGGATGCAATGGCCTTCTTTATAGGCGTTAGATCATCGGGATTTGAGATTAATTCGATCTCAACCCGCCCCAAGAGCCGTTCAAGTTGTTCCCGGATATCTCTTGCTCGTTTCATGCTCCTCGCCTGTATGTAGTTTTCAGAACACCATTCTGTTGAGTAATTTGTCTCCTTCCATTCATTGTACACATTAAGCAAAGCAACGTGATCTCCCACATTCCCGGTTTGAAACCACATTCGCGCATTGTCAGCGTATGTTTGTTTGTTCTTCGGGCGGAGAAAAACTGAGTTACCAACAGAAAGCATAGCAGCGATTGAAATAACCTCGTCCGAGCACTTGTACTTGCCGGAAGCAACTATCATCTTAGATAGCTTCGGATCAAGAGGAAACTCTGCCATCTGCCTACCGACCTTAGTCAGCTCACCAAATTTGTTCAATGCAGCTAGGGCAAACAGCAGTTCAAGCGCCTTTATCAATCCTTCAGTAGGTGGAGCATCTATGAAATCGAAATGTAACAAGTCATGGATACCGAGACACTTCAGCGTAAGCACGACATTCGCAAGGTTAGTCCGTTGTATTTCTGGTATTGTGTTATCTTCAAAATCATGCTGGGAACTGTAAGCTGTGTATAACCTGAAGCATTTCCCAGGGCTTGTTCGACCAGATCGACCTGCCCTTTGTCTTGCCGATGCTTTCGAGATGGGAGTGACTTGCAATGACTCCATCCCAGTCCTCGGATTATAACTCTTCATCTTGCAATATCCAGGGTCAATGACATATTTGATCCCGTCTATTGTCAGCGAAGTTTCTGCTATGTTTGTGGCCAGGACAATCTTCCTAGCCCCTGAAGGCGTGGGCTCGAAAACCTTCGCTTGCAACTCAGTAGGTAGGTTTGCAAATATGGGACAGATAATCAGCTCACCAATTTTTGTCCCAAGGCCTTCTGTCTTCTGTTTCAACACTTCGGCCGCTGCTTCAATTTCTTCCTGACCAGTGAGAAAGATCATTATATCGCCAGATGGTTCTGTCACATGGATTTGAAGTGCAGTAGCAATTGCTGCATCTAAATAATCAGCTTGTGGTTCCTTTGTGTAGAATATATCGACAGGATGCCGCCTTCCTGGAATATATAAAATCGGGCAATAATCAAAGTAATCGCTGAACTTCTTAGCATCAAGAGTTGCACTTGAGATGAGGAGTTTAAAATCAGGTCTAAATCGTGCAATGTCTTTAACTAATCCGAACAGAATATCTGTCGATAGCGTTCTTTCATGTGCCTCGTCCACCATCAGCACACTATAGCTTGCCAAATCTGGTTCGCCGAGAAATTCACGCAACAACATTCCATCAGTCATATATTTCATAACAGTTTTTTCAGATGTGCAATCTTCAAAACGAATAGAATAACCTACCTCATGGCCGAGTTTGACTCCCATTTCTTGAGAAACCCTGGCAGCAACACTCATAGCAGCAACTCGCCGTGGCTGCGTGCATCCAATCTTTCCATGCTTCGTGTATCCTGCCTCATGCAGATATTGGGGTATCTGTGTGGTTTTCCCGGACCCAGTTTCACCAACGATAACAAGAACCTGATATTTTTCAACTGCTCGGAGCAATTCATCGCGATAGGAGAAGACTGGTAATGTTTTTCTCTCCTCCTGCAGCTTCTCCAAGTTTGATTTCACTTGCGAATCAAATGACCGAGTTTGTTGTGCTTGCAAATCATCATCAAATTCATTAGCGGATGCCTTGACAAAATCAATCAGGTCTCCAAATACAAATTCGTACTCATCAGCAGACATTGACCTATTTTTGTCTTTGGATCCGAAATTCCATGTTGCCTTTTCAATTTGCTGATCCTCCCAAGCTTTCTGTTCTGCAAACGGGTTGATTTTATCTCCGCCATTCAGTTCCCCGTAGCGTTGAGTAGCCACAGAAAATCTCTTTTTCTGATCAATGCCGCACTCCTGATCATCATAGGCTTCCGGGATCATGTACTCATTGCCACTCTCATCCCTTTCTAGCACTGACTTTTTCTTCGCAATCTCTAATATTTGTTTCTTGTAACTCAAGTCACGGTCTTCAGCTTCGGTCAGCTTCAGACCTCTGAATAAGCAATTCTCATCTTCTAAATCTTCCATAATTTCCTCCAATTTCTTTTGCTCCCGTTTCTTTAGATACTCTTGTCTTGAAACTCTTCTTAAAGCTTCGATATCAGCATTGGTTCTCCGAAACGCCTCCTTTGCCTCGTTCTGTTTTAACAACCTTGTTGGGGCTGCTGCATCCTTCTCCCTTATGTTTCTCTCCAACTCCTCCCTCTCTCGCTGATCACGCAATGTTTCTTCTTCTTCAAACGGCGAACCATCGTGGCCTTCTACTATCCATATTCGTCTTTTAACCGGTCTCTCTTCTTTCACTCTCGCAATATCTGCCTCGCGATCTTCTTCTACTTCACTCCGCACCCTCTTCCTATACCGTTTCTTCCTCGAATCCGACTTCATGGACTCATAATCATCGTTGTCCACATCTATGATCTCATCATATGTTCTCTGCAGCTTCCTCACCAGCCTGGCAACTTCCCTCTTCTTTTTCAATAATGCCTTGCCGCGCAATCTAGCGAAGATTTCTTTCGAAAAAGCGCCCGTTTCATTCGTGGATGGCAGTCCAAAATCGACGAGCTTGTCCATCACACCATCCGGCGATGTTGCTTGCTTAGCGAGTTGAATAACGAACCGAACAACTACGATGTTAGAATATCCGAGAAACTCCATTAACATATCAGACACCCAATTCTTCAGAGTGCTACGCCTCGCCATCGAAAATCAAGGCTGATGAAATTTTTCTTAAGAGCTTGGATTTGACAGAAGGAAAAGAAACGAGGGAATATAAAGTGATGGAAATTCTGCACTCGCGAGATTATATTGTATGTGTATTTATATAGTCTGGAATATTTAGGCCGCAAGAATCCATTAGGAAGAAGGAAACCTTAGCCAAATGGGAAACCAAGCGACGCTAGGACTAGGTTTTCACCGTTGACTAGGTTTTCCTAAACCAAAGGTTTTCAAAAAAGGGTAAAGTTACAGACATTAAATTTGGAGACAAAATTTTGAAAACTAAAAAACATGGAAGTTGATAATTAGTTTATTACTTAAACGTTGATAAACGTGTTCATTCATATTGGTGACACATCATTTGGCTTACAAATTTAGTCTTCCTAGCATTAAAAATAGACTTTGAACCCAAGAAGGAAGAGTTTTCTTCGACCAAAAAAAAAAGGAAGAGTTATCCATAAAAATTAAAAAAACCCAAAAACTTGAGGAAAACATAAATGTTTCGTTAATTTATTTTCAAATGATAAACAAAAAATTATTAAATTTGAATAGAAATATATACAAAATAATCAGATGGGTGCCACCAAATTTCATCGATGACAACTTTTATGTATTGACACAAAGGGGTACCGTGTTGGGCCACGCCTTGCTGACACACATGCGGGTATGTTAAACAATTTTAAGGAGAAATTTCGGCAGAGTTTAATTGTCACTAGATTATGTTGGATTATGTTGAGTGGCACCACTAACCACTCAACTTTATTTTAAGCTTGAATCAAATGACAACACGGCCTCTCATGTACGACATCAATTAAGACTAAGAGCACGTAAGTCATTGAGCTCAACACGTGAATTATCTACTCTCATACCGTATTAAAATGTAAGCATCCTAACATCCAAAACCAAAAGCTTCACAGCAAAGTAAATTCAACAACATATTGTCAAAAAGAAGAGAAAATAAGTGAAACATAATCTCGAAAACACATCAAAACTAGTGTGTATTAATTTTTAAGAACAACGATACTGCCTGTGTGGAATTCTGATTATCGGAGCCTTATCAAAATAATCACTCAGCTTCTCAGGATCACTCGTACTTCCACTTTCACTCAACACAATAACAAGTTTAAGATCACGTCGAGCTCGAGCAACACGCTTCACTAATGCAAACACATCATAGTAATCACTTACCAGCGTTCTCTCGTGCGCCTCGTCAACCATCACCACGCCGTAGCTCGCCAACAAGTCTTGCCGGCCAAGCCATTCTTGTACCAGCATTCCGTCCGTGATGTACTTCAAGACAGTCTCTTTGGTTGTGCAGTCGTCATGATTAATGCAGTAGCCTACTTCACGTCCAAGTTCGACCCCCATGTCTTGAGAAACCGCGGCAGCAGCACAAATAGCAGCAGCTCGCCGTGGCTCTACACACGCTATGTTTTTCTTACCGGTCTTTGTGTACCCGGCCTGGTGTAGGTATTGCGGTATCTGCGTAGTTTTTCCACATCCAAATTCGCCAGCAACGATCACAACCTGAAATCTTTCAACCGTTTCAAGAAGCTGACAGCGGTAGTACTGGATAGCTAAAGTTTTTCTGTCCTCCTTGAGCTTCTCCTCAATTGATTTCACCACCGTAGAAGATTTTGATGCCATTAGGCAAATCACATGAATGTTAAAGGAGCTAGGAAACTGAGCTGAATAGAATTAAATTAACTGAAACACAAGACCTTTGATTATGTAAGTATCTATCGTTTCCAACAAGGACTAGGATTGGTAGAGTACCAAACAAGGAAAGTCTTTGCACTCGAGGAGAAAAGTACAAAACTGCCTTATGTCCCGTACATGTACGTTTGAACTGTATTAACAGATCGAGTAATCGGGTTGGATTGCAAAGTAATTGCGATCGTTCCTATATTAACAGAACACGGTAACAGATTGGTAATCAAGATTTATAAGAACACCAATCTCGAAAAACAAAGATATTTAATCATCAGAAAAGAAACCATTAGATGATGGCCTCAAGTTTGTTTTGGACGATGTTGTCAAGATTTACATGTTATTATCTTTTATGTTAATTGTAGATATAAATTGAAGGAATAATTAAAAATTCTCAATTCTTGGTTTATACCCAACTGTTTTTATTACTTTACGGGAAGGAAATTAAGTTTTATGCTGAAAAACGAAGGAAAAACACTTTATTTAGCAGAAAATAGAAGAGTGAGAGTTTAAATGACCATTTTTCCCCTTTCGCGGCGATTTGTAATGTTTAGCGACGGTTTTCCTATATTTACTACCATTTTGGGGTCTTCTATGGGTTGAATTTCTTTAGTAACGATATTTTTCGTTGGTAAACGCCACCAAAGGTATTTTTAGGCAGGGGTTTAGGAAATCGCCGCTAAAAGTCGCTGAAAAAATGAAACTTCTCCTTCGGCTATTTTGACAATGCTTTTTCACTTATAAAACCATCATTCCACAAATACGTCTCTCTATTTGTCTGTGTTTATAGAAATTACATGGAAATATTGTTCAAAATTGCTCTCAGTAGTTTTTTGTGGTCTTTTATGACAATCGTTGGTGCTGACATGAAGCCTGCAGGTCCCCAATGTTTGAAGCCTGCAAATTCATACAGCCAAAGCTCCATTAAAAGCACATTAATAAAGCTAAAACTCAGAACTACTGCCGTTACAAAACAAAAATAATAATTTTCACTTTCCCTACTAACATAGGCAGTCGAGGACTAACTCAATCTCTGTTCTTTTGGAGCGATACAATCACTTAGTTGTGTGACCAATAACATTCCATTTCCCAGTATTTCAGTTCTAATTTTTAACCATACCTTCTTATAAGCTTCTACTGGAACAAAATAAAATTCATTTACTTATCATGCAATTAGCCGCTTATTCGGTATCTATCTATGTAACCTCCATTTCAGTAAGAAGTGACTTCCATGAAAACATACAACTAAAACCGAAGTGTTTCTCTCCTTTTTTTGCCCCCTTATATCCATTCGAGGAAAGATAAAATTAACCGACACCGATCAAGATTACTATGCTTTCTTAGTTAGTAGCAGAGGGATATGTGAATAATTTCAGAACTTTCTTAATTTTCATATTCAACTTGATTGAATAAAAATTAATAGAATAATCTAACAATAGGATCGATGTTTGAACCAAACTATCAGCGGCTACACAATCGGAAACCACAAGATTTCAGACCTGACAATGTATTCCAAACAAGTTTTACAAATTGTGATTAAAGAGAATTACCTTAGAGTTCAACCAGGATTTTTCCATATGATATAGAGAATCAAGCTTGTATGGGCTCCCTCTCCCTCTCCCTTATACCAGAATCAAACTTTTAGTCTACTGCCCTTGCTATTTACATCGCATCAATGTCAAAGATGGACAAACACAAGGTTCAGCTAGCTTTGTAAGCATACATATAGCCTCGAAGTTTTCTGATCTCTTCTGATGACTCAGTTAGCAGATGATCAACGTACAGAGCCAGTCCTGCCCCGCTGCAATACCAGATAACCTTTCATGAATAAATTTAAAAGTTATACGGACAAGTTCTGAATCGGATTTTAGCATACCTTAGAGGTCCAAATGGAAGCCAGATTATATCCCAGCGGAACCTTGGCAAACTGCACAAGTATCATTTTTGTTCAAAACTAGTTTGTTTGTACCTTAAACATACAGCACAGTTCACAAGGGGAAAGAAACTTAAGAGCAAGGCAAGATGACAACATATTGAACACAAATTGGAAAATAAAATGCAGGTGCAGTGGTAAACCCTGCATCCATGTTCAACACAAGTCAATTGAATGAAGGGCCACAATGTCAGCAGCTGAATGAAGGATACATATAGAGAAATGAGATCTTTTAATGTATTAAATTTATTGTTCCACTTAACTACCTCACGGTGACAGTTTCATCATAATTCATTCTTAAGTTTCTAAGTTGTGAATATTCTAATATTCTTTTACAAGACCGGTTATGTGATAAAATAACTAATGTTAGAATGTGTGAGTTTGAGAAGTAACATACCTCAACATGTAATACAACCAGAAAACTGCGAGTACAATGCCAGTAAAGATTGAGTACCAAATCCATCGGCGGTGATGCTTTGAATCATGAAGTAATCCTATGATAGCTGATGAACATGCTAGAACAGCTAGCCAATCTGTTATATTTTTAATTAGTTAATTATTTCATCTCAAAATAATGTAGAAGACAGCCAACTAAGCATATTAAGTGTCTGCAACGCTTATTTCCCCCAATAGTAAATAATTACGGACTAGGTTTAAAACCCAAAGAATACACATTGAGTACAACACATCCAACAACAAGAAATATTGGTTGAGCACTTAAACTATGCTGCAACCATCTCATGACTGTTGAAACATTGACACGTGACTCTACTAATGATACAACAACAACAACAACAAAGCCTTTTCCCACTAAGTGGGGTCGGCATACTCTACTAATTATAGGTAAGGGAAAATCACCTGCAGATATAATCATCCATGAGGGCACCTCCTCCATGAAGTAAGCATGATAACGCTGTTGATCAAGATCAAAATATGACATTTCATAAGTAAACACATAGTTCAGAATAACAGAGCCACAAAATCACATATACAAGTAGTTGCTCATCTGACACCGTGGTGCTATATAATTATTGATATTAGACTCCTAGAGTGACAAGACAACAAATGATGAAAAAGGATTCATCCTCTACAAAAGACACTAAATCACTACATCCTCATATGTCACAGGTTCCATAAACAGCAAAAAAACACTCAGCTCACAATTCTCAACTTCTCAACAATAACGAGCTCTACCCGGTGAAATTTTGCAACTTGATCTTAGAACTGCTATCCTTAGGGTAAGTAATTGAAGATACCACGTACTCACAACTACTTGTATGAGATCTCATTGTTGAAAATAAAAGTTACAAAATACAAAATCCCAATTGAAACCCAATGGCTCCCAAAGAACAAATCGAAAGAAATTGGCCTCTCAAGCATATAGTGCTGAAACCCAGGAAAATGGTAAATTCAATGAGAGCAAAGAGAAAGCAAGATGCTTCAACTTGCTAAATAAAAGAAGGAGAATCTGCATACCAATTCCCATGGAGACAAAACCTGCTGACAGATTGAGTACAAAAGAAACGCTGAGAAACAAAAGAGAAGCAATGCAAACAAAACCTAGCAAAAGTAAAATCAGCAAGAAGTTACTTCATATTTGAAGAAAACCAAAAGTCAGAAGATTTACAATTGTTTAGTTGGAGAGAACTTTTACCCTCCATAACCGACTCTGTTGAGCTTGACTCTTCTCCAATTCACGAACCAACTCCTCTTGCTCTGTAAATTCGACAACCCATTAACCAAAATTGGACTAAAAAATAATTTTTTTTACCTATTTGTAATTTTTCAGCAGCCAATTGTAGAGAGAGACCTTGAGTATCCATGGGGCGAGAATCGTTGAGGGCAGGATCGTCCCAAGTGGGGAGAGAGAAGTCGTCGTCCTGTGAATTTCTCAATTTTCTGCTCAGCTTCCTCATCGCTCAGAGTTAGTCGAAGGTTTCTAATTTTCTGTTTGGCTTTCGAGAAAGAGGAAGGGAAAACGAAAGGAAATTTTCGGGATTTTTTCTCGGCCGAACTTGCGAGTCCTATCGTGGACGGTGAATCGTGAGGGTCTGTTTTTCTTCTGTTATTTGTGGCCGTAGAACCTCCTCCTTCATCCCGGCTTGGAATTGGCAGCGTAAGTTACTCGTCTTATTGTCATATATATGCAAGCAAATTTATCTTTTGACCTTTCAACAGAAGGGATCAGTTTAGATTCGAATTTCGTTGATGACGAATTTAATGTCAAATTAGGTTGTCTATTATACGATTTTGAACCCATTCTTTTTTTATTGTAAAAATATCGACGTATAAAAAAAATAAAAAAATAAATAATTTGATCACCTTAAAAAAATCTGCTGCACTGATTGATGGGAATCTTTGGATTAACTGGGAGAGAGGAGTTTTTGGTTAATTGCAATTTTTGGAAACAACTTCATGGATTTTGTTTTCCAGTTTTTCCCAAACACTTCCATTGGGACCATGAGTCTTGGCTTAGAAATACAGTTCAAAAGAAATTATTATGAAAGTTTTGTAATCCCAAATATGGAAAACCATGTGACCCAAATTTCATTAGTCATGAACGACTGCATAACCAACTCGTTATTAGTTTGCTAACATTTCTTTGTCCAATGTCGAAATAGGTCCTAAGCTCGAATTCCTCCACTATGCTGATAAAAAAAGGAGGTCATATATTCCAACTAAGTTTTGACGAGATAAATGTTAATCGTGAACAACTGCATAACCAATTAGTTTTTGGTCTAGTAATACTTCGCTTTTGGAAAAGGCTCCAAGTTTGAATCCGTCCAACGCGTCATTAATAAAAATGACTGCATAAGATTTGAGGGTATATTCCGAGTAAGTTTTCATGGGATCATTGTTAGGAATAACCAGTAATAACTAGGTTAAAGTTGATATCATGAAAGAAGAACAAAATCGACAAAGGGCTTGTGACTTGAGTAACTTAAGAGTATGTATGCTCATACCCGAAGTTCTAAGTGCGATTCCTCCCTCCCCCACTATCGCTTGTATAAAAAAGAACACTATTCTAAAAATCCCCGCCTAGCGCCGCCTAGGCGCTAGGCCCCAGCCCACCGCCCCGATTAATGCCTAGGCCCCAGCCCACCGCCTAGACCGCCTAGCCCGCCTAGGCACCCGTCTAGCCCGCCTAGGCACCCGTCTAGCCCGCCTAGGTTGCATACTTGAATGAACAAACATTATATCCTTATTTCACATGTTTTCATTATGTTCCAAAACTTCATGATATATATGCATTCTATTTTGTAGCTTATGATGAAATTATATACATTTCAAGTAGAAGCAGACACTTATTAACCTGAAATATGATAGATTTACTTAAATCCGCCTAGTCCGCCTAGGCCCCGCCTAGCCGCCTAGGCGCTAGGCCCTAGCCTGCCGCCCGACTAGCGCCTAGCGACTTTTAGAACCTTGAAAAGGAATGACAAAACGAAACCTATGAAAACAAAACAGGTTTATAGCTTTAAACATCAACAGGTTAGCTGAAATTATTTATATGAAGTCAGCTTTACATGCCGAAGAATCTGCTCGAATTCACATGAAGTTCGAAACTTCGATGTGGTTTACATGAGTTGAGCTCTATCAATCAATCCTAGCCCTTCACAATTCATCATGAGAGTCCCCCTTTGACAAAGTAGATTCGGGTTGATTTTCAAGGAGGTACCTTGTGGCCAAGGATGCGTGTAACGCTGCTCCATATGGAAGCACATCTTCGTTTATCCTGAAGTTTGGTGAATGCCCTGATTCGAGCTTTCCTTGAGACTCGTTCTTCATACCGACCATGAAGAAGTATCCTGGAATTACTTCTTGATAAAATGCAAAGTCTTCCGCACCCATCAATGGTGGCTTCTCTAATATATTCCGCGGGCCTAGCAAATCTCCTGCAACATTTAGGAAGTGTTGATGCAGATCTTTGTCGTTAACGACCACAGGGTAAAAGGGCTTCTCCTTTTCGTTGAATAGGACAGTCGCATTGCACCTCTGTACACTGGCTTGTCTAGTGATGACCTGCAACTCGCATAAATAATTAACATTTATGATGAGACATTGTAAGAGAAATGAATGAGAACAGGAATTTTCTACTTCCGGACTCAAAGACGCCAAAAGGAAAGGAAGGAATCTAAACCAGGAGAAGCAAAGCATACCTCTTCAATTCTTTGTTTAAGGTGCATAAAGCTTTCCTTCGAAAATGCCCTGAACGTCCCACCAATTGTAACAGAATCGGGAATGACATTGAACGCACCGCCTCCTTGGAACTTTCCAACAGTAACAACCTGCAAGATATGCTTTCATGTAACTGAAATGGATATGGACTAACTGAAGTGCCACTCCTTGCAAAAGGGGTCCAAAACAGCATATAAACAAGATGCTAAAACTAACACAAAGGTGAATGACTGGCACTGTGGCACCATATGGGAAAAAAAGTATTTAATAGCTTGCAATATTCGAAAGCAACATTGATCTGGGTGGAACTTTTAATCAAAATAGAAATAAGCGGTAGAGCAATAACAGGAACAAAAAATGGATTATACAACCACAACCAAGCAAAGAGAGAAGGCGAGAGAGGGAACCTGTGAATCCAAGGGGTCGGCTTCACGTGAAACAAGATGCTGCAGACTAACGATAACATTTGAAGCAGCCAAGATCGGGTCTATTGTGTGTTGCGGAATGGCGGCGTGACCCCCCTTCCCACTTATTACCGCCTCAAAAAAACCACTGGCAGCTAAAAAAGGGCCAGACCTGGTAGACACTGAACCAATGGGGTCACCAGAAGAGACATGCAACCCAAAGATGGCACCAACATTCTCCAGAGCCCCTTCATCTATCATCTTCTTTGCTCCTCCACCTCCTTCCTCAGCTGGTTGGAAAACAAGAACAACTGTACCCTATAAGAAACACAAGAAACAACTAAAAAAACTTTCTTGCATATATAAGAGAGACATCCAACGACATTGAAATCCAGCTAACATACACAGTAATCTACAATTAGAACCCGCATTGTGGAATTAAAAATAAGAGTAAATTGTACAAATGGTCCCTCAACTTTAATCAAATTGGAGCAATGGTCCCTCAACTAAAAATCCATTACCATTGGTCCCTCAACTTATCAAAATGTGTAGCTATAGTCCTTTTCATCAATTTTGTCAAAATTTTGTCAAAATAAGCTATGTTGGAATGACCATTTATATAATTAGGGTCCCTCAACTCATCAAAGTGTATAATTATGGTTCTTTTCGTCAACTATGTCAAAAAATTTGTCAAAACGAGTTATATTGGAAGGACCATTGCTACAATTAGGTTAAAGTTAAAGGATCATTTCTCCACTTGAATTAAAATTCAGGGACCAATGGTAATGGATTTTTAGTTGAGGGACCATAGCTGCACGTTTTGATAAGTTGAGGGACCAAAGGTAATGGATTTTTAGTTGAGGGACCATTGCTCCAATTGAGTTAAAGTTAAGGGACCATAGCTACAATTTACTCTAAAAATAAAGGGAGGATAGAGCTCTTTATGTAGAAACGTTCGTCAACAAGCAACTTCCTACATGCAAATGATTTAGAAATCAACTGAATAATGCAAATCTTCTACAATCGTGCAAGGAAGTAGAGAAAAGAAATTTGACAGACTAAAGGACTAATAAATTAAATTAGCTAACTGGGATGCTTCGGATTGTGATCATTGTCCAAACAGGGGTTGCATATATCTACATGATTTTTGTTTTTTTGTACTCCCTGATGTTTGTGTAACCCGTACATGAATCAAGAACCAAGCTTTCCTATGAATCCTATCTGAAATGACTATTTTGAACATAAATTTATGTCAACTAAATCTAAGTTCAAGTAACGAATTCAACCCGTAAAACTAACCAGTAAATAGAACACAACAGATTCAACGCAATCAAGCAACCAAACTCACAAAGCAATTGACATTTGAGGGCCAGTATATAGATTCATTCTTTTAAGAAGTCGTCCAAAGAAAAAACCTGTAATTTGTGGTGATGTTCTTGAAGTATCTTTGTAGCACCAAGAAGCATGGCAACATGAGCATCATGTCCACAAGCATGCATCTTCCCTGCAACTTTACTCTTGTGCTCCCACTCCACGCTCTCCTGCACCAAACCAAACAAAACAAACAATTTCCATCAAATTCCTCATTGGCTTTAATTCAAAACACCAGTCTAAAATCACCAATTTCTACCACTCAGCAATGCAACAGTGACCGAAATAGTAATATAAGCGCAGGTTTGAAATTGCTTAGAGAAGAACTAAAAGTGCTTGCTGGCCACTAAAAGCGCTTCTAACTGCATCTGAAAATAAAATTTAAAAGGGCTTGTGGGTCATAGAACGCTATTTCTAGCACTGCCAAGCTCCTTCTAAAACACTTCTAGTGAAAGCACTTCCCTTTCTACAGAATCAATTCAAAGCTCCAAAATTTACTAAACCTGCATAGCCAGAGCATCCATATCCGCCCGAATCGCAACGAACGGGGGTCCGCCGGTCCCAACAAAGCCGACAACGCCAGTTCCAGCAAATGGGTATTTGTAACGGACACCTATCCGATCAAGTTCGTCTCTGATAAGCTTACTGGTCTTGAATTCCTCGAAACCAAGTTCTGGGTTTTCATGTATCGTCCTTCTGACTCCCACCATGTAATCGAAAAGCTCCTGCCTTTTGGCGAAGTCGAAGAACTTCACCGGGATTTGGGCCAACTCTTCCGGGCTCAGAGAACTGGTTGAAGAACTGAGAAGCGGGAGAATCAGTAACACTGTGAAAAACGAAGGGACCCATTTGCAGGACGCCATGGATTTGCAGAGTGAGCTTTGTGGAGGTGGTGAATGATATGGAGGGGGTTGAAATTTTGGGTTAGGTGGGAGTCTCTCAGGAGAGTGCCAAAAACCAACAGAAGCCAAAGAAGGTGTGACCTCACGTGGAACGCGAGGGAGTGAGGGACGAGAAAGCAACGCTTTTTCAGAGTTATATAAAGGTGTAGGATGCAAATCATGTGAAAGTATAGGGTGATTTTTTTCTATGAGAAATGTTATAGGGTGATTTTTTTTATATAATTAAAAAAATAGGGTGTTTTGTTACAGTTTTTTTTATTTTTTTTATATATAAAACATATGTAACATCTTACATCGACCAACGGATAGGGGGTGATGTGCCTTATATATACATGCCCACCTCCATATAACACGAGACCTTAACTCACAGACTTTGGGTTCCATCGGAATTCCGAAGTTAAGCGAGTTCGAATGAGAGCAATCCTTGGATGGGTAGGAAGTTCTCTTGTGAGTTCCTAGAAACAAAACCGTGAGAATGTGAACGAGGCCCAAAGTGGACAATATCATATTACGGTGGAGTCGAGATTTGAATGTGACAACATAATTGATTCATCTTATACTTGTCTATAAATATAAATTTAGATTTGCAAAATAATCATTTTCTAAATTTAGATATTGAGGGGAAAAGTAAGACACGTAGCGAATTGGGGGGCAAAATATAACAAAGTCAAATTCTTAGAGAGTGAAACAAAAATCACATTTGAGTTTTATAAAACATTCTAATAATTAACAAGCATTTCAAGGATGTGACAATAATGTTTATGTTTATATGTATTATAATGTAGGAATTAAGTCAATGATCATACGATAACGATGAGAAAGAAGTTTCGGAATCAATTATTATACAATAAGGAGTTTTACACCTAATATGACTGATCCATTATATTTCGTTAACAAAAAATTTAGGAAGAGAGGAGGTTATCCCATCGTATGACCACATAGTAGAAGTCTTTTTGAGAACTTACTGAGGGATCCAACCCATTTTTTTGTTTTTATGGATCGCCCTCCAAGTTAGATTTCTAACAACAAAACTTGAAACTAGATCTTAATGTGACGAAGATGACGATTTTTACCAACTCAACCTGCATCGTAGGCCACCAATCCACTATTTAGCTTAGAAACATTTCCCACTTCTACTACATTGACAATTACAAGAATCTCCCTCAGTTTAGGTCCTAGATTTACAATTGCAATTTGCAACCCAAACTAATCAGTGTCCACTCCGAAACGACCAACTATTGACTGCAAAACGACACCGTCCCACTAGGCAAATCGCCATCCAGCCGTCCGTCGCACCCATACCGGCCCCACAATCCATCCATCGCGCCACGTGGAAAAGCATAACTCCAATCAACAACGTAGAGGAAAAACTGAGAGAAAAAGGCAAAGCAGCTTCCCTTCTCATTCCAACGCAACACCAACACGCCTAAGCAAATCGGCAGAGCCCTCTCGCCCAGTTTACGCGGGTCTCTCTCTCTCCTCCCCCATCTTCTTCTCCATCAAAGCCCTAACTTCCCCAATCCGATCCGTCGTCTTCCCCCAATTTCCACCGGTGATTTCGAGGTACGCTTACATACCCAAGTTGTACCCGCACGTCTGTATGTTCTGATTGTTTTCCGATGAACGTTGCGATGATTCTTTTGGGTGAAAATTTCGATGATTTGGGTGGGATTAAGGTTTTTCTCGATTTGGTTGCGTTGACGGTTTTTTGATTGTGAATTGTGTAGAAGATCGAGAGGGTTTCATAATCCGCGAAGATTTCAACCATGTTTACCAGGATTTTTGGGAAACCCAGACAGGAAAACAGTGCCCTCACCACCTTAGACAAGTTGAATGAGGTAAAATTTCGATTCATTCGCCGTTATGTGTTGTTTCGCATGGATGGTGTTTGATGAAGTATTTGAATTTGTGTGGTTCCTTGGTGATTCTGTTTGTTTGATTGATTTGGGTTTTGAAAATTTGATAACTTTACTGTGTGTTTCGAACTTTTGGTATATCGATGATTCTTTTTGGGTTTGTGGATAGTTTAGAATTTAGTTTTGGGAGGTTATGGTGCCAAATGAACTGTTTCTTGTGTAGTTCTTTTTGTTTTCTTTGAGTTGGTTGATGCGATTGGATTTCTCTTTGAATATATTTTGGTAAATGTTCGACAGACGCTTGAAATGCTTGAGAAAAAGGAGAAAGTACTGCAAAAGAAGGCTGCTGGAGAAGTTGATAGGGCCAAGGATTTCACCAGAGCAAAGAACAAAAGGGGTATGTTTGCAAAGTGTTTCCATTTTTCTTATGTGAATTTGAATGGTGATTTTCTAATAGTTTCACATTTTGCACATCCGTTTATCCAATAGTTTCACATTTTGCACCTAGATTATGTAGACATGAATATGTCTGCATCCATCTGTTGTTACCAGTGGTTGGGATTTCTTTATCTTTTTGCCACTGGTTTCAGCACCAATTGAACATGTTGGCGCTGTAGACTAGACTCATTATTATCTGTATGTACTAATTCGTTTTATACTCCTTAAAGTTGGCCAAAGATATGAATGCTGATTGTAACCTGATGAGATCTTGTCCATAAGTTGGAAATTTCGGAGGGGCTGGGGATCCCATTGTACGATTTGGATCTAAAACCACAAACAATTTGGCCATGACTTTTGAAATTCTGGTGCTGTGTTGAGTTACAACTTATATTGCTACTTTGCAGCGGCTATACAATGTTTGAAGAGGAAGCGGTTATATGAGCAGCAAATAGAGCAGCTTGGAAATTTCCAGTTGCGTATCCATGATCAGGTAATGATGAGAATGGAATTATATTCCGTCATGCTTTCTATAGTGTTTCAAATGTTGTTGATCGTTTTAATATATTATACTTTCTTTATTTTTTTATTTTTATTTTTATTTTTTGTGTTGATGAATGAGATTTTTCTGTATTGGTGTTGCAGATGATAATGCTAGAAGGTGCAAAAGCCACAACTGAAACTGTAGATGCCTTGAGAACTGGAGCTGCTGCAATGAAGGCAATGCAAAAAGCAACGTAAGTAGCACTATATTATTGATAGAGGGTATTTGCACTTCCACTGGAATTTTGCTCTAATAATATGCTCAAGTCGTTAAGTTTCCTTGTCTACTGATTTTCCATTCTTTGTCAAATGAGCTATCTACATTTTATTTCAGAGGCTGAATATGAAAATATAGTTCAACTGAAAACCTAGTTTCTTTTCTGTAACATATTGAATTGTTTTGTTTGGAATGATCAGTTATAATATTGTTGCCCTGCACTTCTGATCAAAGCTTGATTAGGAGATGCAAATAATTTGAGTGTATAATATTACTCATTGCTTACTTTCTATGTTTTTTTCTTCATTTCCTGTATGCCACATGGCATTTTGGCATCTGAATAATTGAATTACGGGTGTTCCCTGACATAATTGAAATGTGTGTCTTTTGGTACAGGAACATAGATGATGTGGACAAGACTATGGATGAGATTAATGAGCAAACGGAGAACATGAAACAGATACAGGAAGCATTGTCAACTCCAATTGGTGCAGTTGCTGATTTTGATGAGGTTTGCATTCTCGTTTTCATTTTCATTTTCATTTTTTATCCCTTCGATGATTGGTTTTGTAAAGGATATGTGTTTGTTAGCCCTCATGGTTTACCGGTGGGATGGGGTTAAAAGTATCAGTTTGCATACGGCTGCTTAGAAGTTTATACGATTTTATTTGCAGGATGAATTGGAAGCAGAACTTGAAGAGCTGGAAGGTGCAGAGTTGGAGGAACAACTTCTTCAGCCAGCAACACAAGCTCCTGCAGCACCAGTGCAGGTCCCAGCAGGAAGGCAACCAACTCGCCCTGCTCCCCAAAGGCGCACTGAAGAAGAAGATGAATTGGCAGCTTTGCAGGCTGAGATGGCACTTTAAGAGTCGAGGCTGTTTGCAGGTATTCATTCTCCGGTAGGATGAGTCGAGGCTATGTAAAGGATTGGTCTGATTTTATAATGGAGATTTCTGCTCCGATCACACATTCTGGATTTCTGTGTGGCTTCATTATTAAACAGAATGTATATAAAGGTGGCACAAAATGAAACAGTCCCCTTTGAAACTTGTATTCTGCTATTCCTCAGATTTTTCTCTTTTTTTTTTCTTTTAAGTTTACTTTGGGACATTTGTTCAATGTTGTTCTTCGTCTGTCATCCGGCATGCCTTAATCAAATAGCTTGTTCTATTATTGTGTGTTAGTATTACCAAGTCAATAATATGAATTTTCTGTTCTTTTCTTTGCTTTCTCCATTGTATTTGGCCGGAGCTGTTTTTAGGTCAGTATTTCGGGTTCTTCACCGGCGGTTGACTCAAGTCAACGATGGGAAGTAAATACAAGGCCAATAACTTCACCTTCTCTCCCTAGTTTGATGAAGAAAGAGGCATCAGGTTTAATTGTGTACTTTTGTAAAAGTATTCCTGCATTCATTTGCTTGTTTGTGTCTTAATTCACCGTGATTTATACAATCTTGTGGTTTGAAAGGGAAAGTCCAACGGAGTAACATTGGAGTGTGAAAATATTTCTCAAGACAAAAAAGATAGATGAGATTGTGTTTCTGTTTGCAAATCCCATCACATAATAAATCACGCACTGCTTAATAGCATAATGAATGATGTAGGCGTATATATCCCGATTGTAGAGCATATTCTCCCTTGTCGTGATGTAATATTCTAAACATGGAATACCTTAATTGAAACTAAGAAATACAAGTGCAAATAGATTCGGACTCGTTTAAAAGTGTTTTTAAAATGTCGCTTTTAAACAAGACTTTCGTTGCTTTCCCACACCACAAGCAGTAAGTTTCCACATTCTCTAAAGTGGAGTGGTAAACATGTTGTGGTCCTGAATTCAAAAGTACTTACTTTTCCTTCTAAATTGACCAAAAGTAAAAGGATGTTCCCACGTCTTTCCTTTTGGCGACATGAACGTTGATCTTGGTAAGTAGATGGTATTAGACTTACCAAAAGAAAAGGAATTCATTCTCGGTTACGGGATATATGTCTTCTGACCCTTCGAATGTTTAGTGGTAAGGCATATCTCAACAGGTTGTGTCGAGTACTCGACCAATTCTATCAATATCATCAGATTGCTTCGGCTAACAACAAGCTCACCAAATATTCGACGAAATGCTTCAGGGAAAAAATTGAAATTTTACACCCTTCGCGCTCTATTTCTATCTTAAAAACTTGCACTTAACACAAGGACCTCAAGTTTCGAATCTTGATACCACCACTTGTTACAGGTAAGAATCCTTATCTTCCTACTGAGTCGTGAAGTGATTAAAATTGCCCTTTAGCTCAAGTCAATAATTTCAATAATTACTAAAAAAAAATGTGTGTGTGTGTGTGTGTGTGAGAGAGATCATGTTAACAGAGGATAATAGAAGAAAAATGGTGAATCTTGATATTGAAAGAATTAGGGATTTTGATAAAAATGGTAGCAACAAATGAACAAGAACATAGCTTAGCTAGCTAGCAAAAGCCTAGCAAGAAGAAGATGCAACAACAATTCCCTTCACATGTTTCTTGAAGAATTAATCTCTCTCTCTCTCTCTCTCTCTCTCTCTCTCTCTCTCTATAAAATCATCCATCTTGATTTCTCCAAAAATGCTCATCCAGATTCATCAGTGAATAATGTAGGTGAGAAGCAATGCCAATACCATCAACCCATAAGCAATTCCTTGATCCACAGCCACCCCTGCATACCAAAACACCACATCCATCAACCACATGACATAAAAAGAAAGACAACCACATGACATAAAAAGAAAGACAACCACATGACATAAAAAGAAAGACAGCAGACGCGGGTTAAGCCAGTTGGTTAGCGTCAACACCCGCATTAGGTTAGAGCATTTAAACTATCGCATTGGGAATTGAAAATCATTTCCGCACACATTTTTTCTCTGTCTGCAACCCTATTTAGTTTCTGCATAAAGAGAAAACCGTGTGCGGAAATCATTTCTCCATCGCATCTTAAAGAGAGAGGGGGGGGAGAAAATAACCATCACTTGTTGGGGCAGGAGCAGGAGCAAGGCTTTGAGCATTGATGGAAGGGAGAAGGAGAGAGATAACAAGGGCAAAAACTGCCATCACAAAGAATTGAACCTTCAACATCTCCATTTTCTTTTCTTTTCTTTTCTAAAAGCTGTAAAATTTTCTCACTTCCCAAACAGCTTTCTCTCTCTCGCCCCCCAAGCGGCCCCAATGGGATTTCTCTTCTCCAATTCAAGCTTTCAGCCAAATGAGGGTGGCGGTCAATCTCTCAGGGTTCGATTTATATACAGAAGAATCTCATACGACAACCCTAAAAGCCTAAAACGACAGTCGGACTAAGGAGAATCTTTCCGCAAAGGAAACGGCCACTCTGGCTTATAATTACAGCCAACCTCCCACCCCAAATCCTACGCTCTGGAGGGCCTCCACGTGGACGGGCGAGATTGCATGCACGTTCAAACTCCAGGTATTGTCGAGCTGTGGTGCTGTGGGCCTCCACCAATGAGTTGGGATTCCTTCTTCTGTGTACCTCCCACATGCAACTCAATCCTTAACTGGAATGGTGACTCCACCCCGACATGGTTATTTGTTTCTTTTAGTATGTTTCGGGTTTATCTTATATTCAGAGATTTCGTGTCGTTAGATCAAAGATGGAATGATATAATGAGAAAGTTTTTTTTTTTAATTTTATTATTATTAAGGGAAAAATAAACGTTTGAAACTATTACAAAAATTTAGAAAAAGGAAAATTTCAAATTCGAGGCTTAAGTGGTAATTCAATGCTTTATTCATTGAAATTTTTTACCACATATAAATAGACAAGGCTTTAACAATTAAAAAATTTTGTGTATGAAATACACCGAAATATTGTCGTCGGGTGATGCTTTTTTTGTAGATTACATGCGAATCAACTCTCTAAGAAAAATAGAGCACACCAATACAACTAGGTCTCATTTCTATTAGATAGATGGTTCTCGTGATATACAAAGTGTGATCTTCCTAACGTTTTCCTTTTATCGTTTATTATTTTTTAAATATTTTTTCTGGATAAATAAATATTCTAGAAAATGATTGAGCCGAAGGTGTGTTTTTTTATTGTTTTTTAGACACATCATAAAACAAGATAACTGACACATATCCAACTAGGCAAGGCAACAACTATTCAGTTTGTGTTGGATTTCAAAGCATGCGTTGGAGAGAACAGAATACACAGATTTGAACTTTGTACAGTGTGATTTTATGATTTTGTATTGACAACGAAAGGTCAGAATGTTCCTCTTTTACTTTGTCATAAACATTGATTAAATGACATGTTACAAGTAAGTTGATCCATCTGTGCATTGTATAGTTTATGCAACTATACTCATTCAAAGTATTCAATTGCTAATCACGGTACATTATTTTGACGATGAAATGGATTTATGCACATTAAAGCATCACCCCTATCAATAGTGCGCTTGGAGGAGTGCATGATGATTATATTGTGTTATTGAGATTCATGCGTCGAGTTATGAAAAGAATTTGTGCATCATGCGCTTTAAGTATGACAAGTTTAAATCCTCTCCGGACCTTAGTGTCTGGAGTCAAAGGACCAAAAAATCTGGCATTTGATTTATGTCAAAAAAAAATCAGAGTCATCGATTTGTGTGAGATGGGCAAACGGAATGAATGGTGAACGTCATACTCAATTTGTGTGGTTCGAATTTACTGATCTTTAGGCTTCAGAAAGTGAGATCCAGAGTAGATCCGTTCTCAAGTATGATCACGTCATGTGTTTCATGTGACATCGATGTAACAGAGGTTAACATTGCAACTAAAAGTGACACATGGTATGTGAGTGGGAATTATAAAAAATGGGGTATATAAGCAGGTTCAATTCTTGCTAAACATAATATAGTTTTATGCAATTAACCCTTCTCTTTTATATAAATATTTTTTATTGTAATTTTAAGAGCAAATTTATATAGATTGTAAGTTTGTAAGAACAAATAACGGATGTATTTTAATTGTAATAGTAATTTTTAATTGCAAAATGACAAGTTTACTTGTTAGGATGCATGTGATCTAATATTTTAGTGGATAGTATGTTGAGTTTCCACCAATTCTTTTGGGGTTCGCAAATCTTCTTTCTTTAAATTATTGTAATAGTTTCAAACTCTCTTCCTCTTCTTAATAATAATTTTTTTTTAAAAATATTTTATTTATTAGGAAGAACATATGGATGAAACACTACACAAAATTAAGTATCAATAAGACGTAGTTTTAGAAAACGAGTGAGGATCCTCGCCGGATCATCTTTGTGAGGATTCGGGGAATCCTCAAATTACATCCGTTCATCGTACATTGTGTGGTCAGAAATCATTGTAATTTTTTTTATTTAAAATTGAATATAAACAGTATTTGACGAAAACTGACCGTACGATGAATCGTACATTGTGTGGTCAGAAATCATTGTAATTTTTTTTATTTAAAATTGAATATAAACAGTATTTGACGAAAACTGACCGTACGATGCACGATGAACGGATGTGATTAGAGGATCTCCGAGATCCTCACAAAAAGGATCCGGCGAGGATCCTCTCTCTTAAAGAACGTGACAACATTTATCATAGTAATAAAAAGGCCTTAGAATGCGAAAACAGTTCCTTCCTAGTAATGATTAGTGGAAATTTGGCTTGCTTGTTTGTACGGTACGATATTCGATCTGTCATCTCCATTCTTCAAATGGAGAGAGTGCTTGATAATCTACATCCAAAAGAAGTATTCCAATCTGCATCTGAAATTTGTAATACAAATATCCAGGGAAAGACAGAAACCAGGAATCCAGATGGCGCGAGCTTCAAATGGGGGACTGGGCGACCCCAAGTCAACAAGCACATTGTTTTGCGAGGGTCGGGAGAACGTCTACTCTTATTTTGTAAAGATATTGTTTTCACGGCTCAAATCCGTGATCTTTCAATCGCAAATGAGTTGTTTTCAAGGCTCGCCCTCATGGTGGACCTTCAAATACTAATAAAAATTCAAAATTGATCAGTGGTTAAATCATATACTTCACACATTTCAAATGACTCAAATGATGTATTCAAGGTTTGACCAAAAAAAAAAAAAAAAGGAGGAAAATGATGTATTCAAGGAAGAGCAGGTGGAGGACATTGCATGTAGACCAAAGAGACTACCTTCCACAAAAGTGTTCTAAGAAAAACTGTGTCTCGTCTGTGAGTGGAGAGAACTTGCAGACAGCGAGAAGAAGCGTCACATTCTGAGTATGGACATTATTTACGAATAATGTGACTGAAGTTCGATGGAATTTACATTTAAAGAAAACCTGCAAAAAAAAAAAAGGACTACGCAGAGTCCGTCGAACAAGTGATACAAAGTTCACCCTTAAACTCTACCAAAAAGTATTGCCTTTTATAAAAACAAAACGTCAGAATATTTACATACACAAATCAAATATATTAATATGAAATGGTTTATAGCAAAAACTGGAACAAACAATGCGAATAATATAAAAGATGGCAACTCTAACACTTAAGACTTTCCCATACAAATCCCATACATCTCAAGATGCTGATTAACGTGGTAACGATAGAATTTGGCCTACAAATCCCATACATCACAGCAAAGTGGTGGGTTGGATTTGTGACGTTCCTTTTGAAACGCTGGTTCAATACATAATATATCATGATGAATTTAACGATGACAACCAGAATTCTCCTTTAGAGCAGCATGGGCAAGTTCATGAGCCACAGTTTACAGCTCAGGGGCAGAAGGTTTAGCTTCCTCCAACTGATCATGTCCCTCCTACTCAAATCTTCCTCCTAACAAGTGAGACGACGAATAATTTCGTCCGCATCCAAGGCCATCTTGAGCCCTTCCTCCGACACCAAAGTTTCAGTATAGCGTGGGGCGAGAACCATTCTGTGACAGATAAGGACCTAGAAAGCTGCAGATGAAAACAAACAAAACTTAAAGTAGAAACAAAATTAACACAACATTTCTTGGGAAATTTATATATCCCATATGTTAAGGATCGAAGGTAATAAACCTCGTAATACATCCCATACACATATACCAAAACGATTTCTAGGAATAATTGTATATATTATCCGTAGTAGTAACTTAGTAAGTGACCTTATGAATTCACAAAAAAATGTATGGTATGAATAATATATATGATTATTAGGGTATCTCTCATCGATTACTATCATCTTGTATCTGCATGATCTCCAATAGCAATGAGTAAATAATGATGCAGGGGAAAGCGAACTGAAGTACCTGGACCGAGTTTGCACCTATTGCAGGTCACTTGATGTTCCGATTGATTCAGACCCTTCTGATAACCAACAAATTATGCCAACTGAAGCATGAAAAACGACGTTTGGTCAGTAATATGAAGAAAAAGATAAATTTGAGGGACACGAATTCAACAAACATGAATAATTTGATTTGAGAAAACAGTTGCCATCAATACTTTGGGTTTGAGAAATCTTGGGCTGTTGTGGGCCAGTTGGCTCATCTTTCCTTGAGACGGACAACTACGAATCACTTGCTCATGTAATTTGGTGAAACGCTGCATAGCTTCGACCACAAGCAGATTATCGCAGTCCTCAATGGTGCACCTTGAAGCAAGTAGGATTTGAAAGTAATCTTGATCAACGGAGATTTTTGTTCAAAACTGAAGAAAAGAAAGATAGCATCGAAACAAACAAATACTAAATAATTGATACGAGAAAATAATTACCTTTAGACGGGCAGAGTTCAATCTCTAGCTCTCTCAATTTAGTAAGGTGTTGCATAAGCTTCGACGGTAGGTAGATACATCACATTGTACCAACCTCGTCATATGCAGCAAAGTCAGAGATGCAAGGTTATCCAGCCACTCTGGAAAGAAAAAAAAATAAAATCCACTCCTTTAAAATCTACTATCCGTATTCCATACTATTGAATTTTGTGAATGGTATATTCATCATAAGACAATCAGGTACAAGAGATAGCAAATATATATGTGTTAGAGGGAAGAAAACAAGACTACCTATCCCTCCTTGATTTACGTCTAAAGCTAACAAAAAAAAGAACAAATAAGACACATCCCTTAAATTAAGGGAATTGACAACAAGACAAATAAGACACATCCCTTGAATTAAGGGAATTGACAACAAGAGACACATCCCTTGAATTAAGGGAATTGAAACACTATCTATCACCCTAAAATCCTTTGTACGGTGAACATGCAACCTAACCTAACCCTAGTTGCCATTCTTTCTTCCAATACTCCCCATCAAGCTGGAAAGGATTAATTGATCCAAGCTTGAACAAAAGACGCTGAAAATTAGCAGAGGTTAATCCTTTTGTGAAAATATTAGCAAGTTGATCATGACTGCGCGTGTAGTGAGTATCGATCACCTTGGACTGAACTTGATTTCTGATGTAGTGACAATCAACTTCAATATGTTTAGTTCGCTCATGGAATACAGGATTCAATGCAATGTGCATCGCGGCTTGATTATCACAGTGTAGGGACATAGGTTGTTGATGAGGAAAACCTAAAGCCAACAGAAGGCTTTTGAGCCAAATAAGTTCACAAGCAGTCAACGCCATAGCACGATACTCTGCCTCTGCACTAGAGCGTGCAACAACACTTTGTTTCTTGCTTTTCCAGGTAACTAGGTTGCCTCCCACAAACGTACAAAACCCAGTGGTAGACTTGCGATCGAGAGAATTGCCTGCCCAGTCAGCATCGGTATAGCCTGAGATCTGAGTGTGACTATTGTTGCGCATAAGAATTCCTCTACCAATGGAACCCTTAAGATAACGTAGCACATGATGAACAATCTTCAAATGATTCATGCTTGGAGAGTGCATAAACTGGCTAACAATGCTGACAACATATGATATATCAGGACATGTGATAGTTAGATAAATGAGTTTGCCAACCATTCTTTGATAGTAACTTAAATTGGGAACTGGATCACCGTGAGTTTTTAGCTTCAACTTGCTATCCAAGGGGGTACGAGCAGGCTTGCAATCTGTCATTTTTGCTTCGTGAAGAAGATCCATGACATACTTGGCGTTGGTTGAGGAAGAAACCCTTGTGAGAGTATGCCATCTCGATGCCCAGAAAGTATTTGAGAGTGCCAAGATCCTTGATAGTAAACTTGTTGAGATACTGTTTAAGAGCATTAATCTCTGACATATTATCACCTGTCACAATTAGATCATCAACATAAATGAGCACAACTAGTTTACCCACTGAGCTGGAACGAACAAATAGGGAAGAATCCACAATACTTCGACAAAAACCAACCCTTTCCAGAACATGACTGAGCTTGGCATACCATGCACGTGGACTTTGCTTGAGACCATAAATGGATATATGGAGTTTGCACACCATTTTTGGATTGTTTGATTTAGGATGACCTGGGGGTAACTTCATGTAAACCTCTTCTTCAAGCTCACCATGCAGGAAAGCATTTTTAACATCCATTTGAAAGAGAGGCCATGCATTGTTAATTGCAACCGACAACAATACTCTAATAGTGTTCATTTTTGCCACCGGAGCAAATGTCTCTTTATAATCGACGCCATAGGTTTGTGTAAAACCTCGAGCAACCAAGCGAGCCTTATTCCTTTCGATTGTGCCATCTGAATGAAATTTAGTTTTGTACACCCAACGACTCCCCATTGCCTTCTTTCCTTTTGGAAGTTTCACTATAGTCCATGTGTTATTTTCATGGAGGGCTTGAAGTTCCTCTGCCATAGCATTTCTCCACTCACTGTGAAGATTGGCTTCTTGAAAACTTTGAGGTTCTCGAGCTTCATTAATGGCACTTAGGAATGTAGCAAAAGAAGATGAGACTTTGCTATAGTCAATAACATCAGTCACGGGATACCTGGCAGTGTAGGTCACATAATCATGCAACTTGGATGGAAGTTTCCTCTCTCGTGCAAGATTGCGACGAACTGTAGGAGATTGAACTACAGGTATTTGAACAACATCATGGTTGGAAGGATCACTGGAGGGTGCAATGTGAATCTCCGTTGAGGAAGAGGTTTCATCTTCAAGATGTTCCACCTAGTGAAGATTAACATCATCCGACACATGATCACTAGGAGTGCATGTTGCATCTTCTCCGTTTGGATATGGAAAAGGAAATAAGTCCATCAAATGCTCCCCCTGTCTAGAGTAATCCAATGATTGTGATAAGTAAGGAACATGTTCTTCAAATTTAACATCCCTTGAAACAACCATTTTTCTAGTTGTTGAATTATAGCACTTGTAACCTTTTTGGGTAGATGAATAACCTAGAAAGACACATTTGGCAGCCCTTGGGTCTAGCTTGTCACGATTTTGAGCTTGAATGTGAACAAAGCATGTACACCCAAAGACTCTCAAATGGGAAAAGTTGATCTTTCTATTTTTCAAGACCTCATAAGGTGATTTAAAATTCAACACTTTACTAGGCAATCTATTGATGAGATGTGCCGTAGTAAGAACTCCTTGAGACCAAAACTTCTTAGGCACATTCATGTGAAACTTAAGAGCTCTAGTCTTCTCAAGTAGATCCCTATTCTTCCTCTCGGCCACCCCATTTTGTTGAGGTGTTCCAACACAGCTTGTTTGGTGTAATATACCATGCGTGCTCAAGTAGTGTGACATGTTATGAGACATATATTCTGTGCCATTATCTGATTGTAAAATATGAATTTTTGAAGCAAATTGGGTGGCCACAAGTCTATGAAAATCTTGAAAAACTTCCATCACTTCACTTTTAAATTTCAAAAGATACAACCAAGTAATCCTTGTGAAATCATCCACAAAAGTTACAAAATATTTGTATCCATCAAAAGACTCTAGAATTGGTCCCCAAACATCGGAATGCACGATTTCAAAATGATTACTAGCCCTAGACAAAGAGGAAGTAAATGGTAATCTAGTAAACTTAGAAAAATGACAAACATCACAAGGACTTGTAACTTTGCACATGTTTGGGAACAAGATGGATAGAACTTTTTCAGAAGGATGTGCTAGATGTTGGTGCCAAAGTTGTTGTTCTTGAGCTAAGCTTGAAGTGACTTGAAAAACCTTGGGAACTTGAATATGCTTGGAAAGATAGTAGAGACCATTTAAGAAAAATCCTTCACCAATCGTCTTCTTGGTGACTACATCTTGAAAGATCACATTTTTGGGAGAGAAAATGGCAAGACAATTTAATGAGTTTGTGATCTTGCCAACAGATAAAAGTTGAAAAGGGAATGAGGGAACATAAAGAGCCTCAGACTCGACATCACTTGAGATCAAATGTATTTTTCCTTTTCCCACAACCATAGCATTTTTTTCTATTGACAACTGACACTTGAGATGGAATAGAAAAAATTTCAAATTTATGCAAGTTTGTAGACTTGTTAGTCATATGATCAGTGGCTCCAGAATCTATAATCCAATAATCATGCACATTACCAATGTTGAGAGCAGTTGAGAATGAGTGTAAGATACCTACGATGTCCCTTTGTACAACGCCTTCATTTCCAACCAGGAAGCCAGCAAACTATCCTAGTAGTGTAGTTTGATTGTTGTCACACTGATTTAGTGGTCCTTCATTATCTCCAAGACCTTGTTTCTTGTGAAGAAACATAGCAAACTCGTTGATCAGTACAGCTGGATTAGTGGTGAACTTCAGTGCTCCCTCAGAAGAAGTTGTGGCAACATGATTTGCCTTGTAAGAAGGGTTGTACGAGCCTTTCGAGACACCTTTGTTATCCCTAGGAAACTTTGGTTTTAACTCTGGATGAAGAATCCAGCATCGGTCTCTTGAGTGCCCACCAGCATCACAATGGCTACATTTTAAGCCAGTTTTCTTTCCTTTGTAGCCTCTCTCCTCACCAAGTTTTTGGTTAGAGAAGTAAGCCCTAGCTTCTGGTATATTTGCCTTTATGTCCAAGGTCATGACTTTCCTTCGAACCTCTTCTCTTTGAATTATGGCACACACACTTGAAAAAGAAGGCAGGTCGGGATTCATGAGGATATGGCTTCGAAGATCTTCGAATTCAGGGCTCAGGCTTGCTAGGAGTTGGAATATTTTGTCTTCCTCGGCTCTCTTAGTTAGCATAGCAGCGTCGATGGTGTGTGGTCGATACACATTCAGCTCGTTCCACATAGTGGTCAGCTTTCCAAGATGTTGCACAAATGGCTTCCCTTCCTGTTGCAAACCAGCAATGTCCTTCTTTAACTGAAACACATGAGCCGCATTGTTCTGATTTCCATACATTTCCTTGAGATTTTTCCAAAGAGTAATGGAGGATTCAGCATAGCTAAAAATTTCTGCAATCTTACGATCCATGGAATTGAGTAGCCATGACATGACCAACTGGTCTTTGCATAGCCAAGCATCATACTCCGGTGAGGTAGTCTCAGGCATGGGAATAGCACCATTAACATAACCAAGCTTTGATCATCCTCCCAGAGCAAGAGAAACTGCTCTTTCCCATGAAAGATAGTTAAACTCATTTAGCAAGACAGAACTAAGACGTTGATTTCGGTTGATATCAATATCTAAGTGTGGTGATGGTGGAGTAGCATGAAAGCCGTCTCCTTCCAAATTTACTGAGCTTTCTTCAGCCATGATTGAAGGACAAGAAGAAGCTCACAAATCTCTCAAGAGAACACCACAGAGATAGGCAGGTTAGGTGCTCTGATACCATATTGAATTTTGTGAATGATATATTCATCATAAGACAATCAGGTACAAGAGATAGCAAATACATATGTGTTAGAGGGAAGAAAACAAGACTACCTATCCCTCCTTGATTTACGTCTAAAGCTAACAAAAAAAGAACAAATAAGACACATCCCTTGAATTAAGGGAATTGACAACAAGACAAATAAGACACATCCCTTGAATTAAGGGAATTGACAACAAGAGACACATCCCTTGAATTAAGGGAATTGACAACACTATCTATCACCCTAAAATCCTTTGTACGGTGAACATGCAACCTAACCTAACCCTAGTTGCCATTCTTTCTTCCAATACATACAAATATTTCAGAAGTAAAAGCATAATCAACACAAGATTTCAAGAAGAACAAAAAAAGTAAATATGTCAAATGATAAGGATTGAAGTACCTGGACAACGTTTGGTCATAAATATTACGCATCATTTGTTGTTCCAATTGAGTAAATGTCTTTCTGAAAACCACGTAAGAAATTATATAATAGACTCCATCAGTGAAACAACATTGGAGCTACGTACATCAAAAGAGAAGAGGAGGTGGTGGTATGAAAACCTTACTTTTGCTTAAATGTGAAACTTGAAACGATAAGCATGAGTAAATCTTGCACACCATCTCGACAGGCACTACTCGCCAATGCAGATATTCCTCTTTAAAGATTAAAAGCATGAATATCCAACCATGCGAGATTGTTGAGGCGTCTAATGGGTCGAATTGGAATCTTCCGAGTGATTATCCGATTCGTCATGCGAGTAAACTAGTCAAGAAATATGTTCAATTAATACTTAATACAGAAACAAAAAGTGAGCAAAGAGAATTGAACAAATTATACATGAATAGCTGAATTGGAGAAAGAAAAAAAATATTACCACTGCTATTTGTAATGTGGGAAATCTTTGGCCATTCCGCGCCGCAGTTCTTGTCGCATCTTTCCATCAAACGGGGACACGAATCAATCTCTAGGTCTTGTAATTTGGTTAAACGTTTCATAGCTTCGATGGTAGGCAGATACATCAGATTCTTACATTCACGAATTTGCAACTGTGTAAGAGACGTAAGTTTGCCCAACCACTCTGGAAGAGCCTCCACTCCATCAAAACCATAAATGGACAAACATGTTAGAGAAGTTAGGTCTTGAATTTGTTGAGGTAAAGACTTGAGCTTTGGCCATCCCAACAACTCTAATTTTTCAAGTTGTGATGGAACTTGAAAATCCGGGAAAGAAACTAGCTCCTCCCAGTACGCACCGATCGACATCTCTCCCAAACGAGATAGAGACTGCAGCCCCTTCGGAAAATATTGTAATTTCCCACAATCTGACAATTTTAAAGAGCAAAGGGATTGCAAGGTGGACACATCTTGATCTGCCAGAGATATCAAATTGTGGCAACCTATGATAGACAAAGTGGCAAGAGAAGTGCAGGATGCGATCCCATTTGGTATACTTGTTAATCCACCACATTTCTCAATATGCAACTGACGAAGGGATTTGAGGTTGCCTAAACCAGGAACAGCCTCTAGATTAGGGCAACTCTTGATACTCAGATCTTCAAGAGAGACAGGGGTTTGTATCCCATGACCCGACAAAGTCCTCAAATTGGGACAATCCTCGATAAACAGTTTGCGGAGACTAGTACAGGAATGAAGTCCACTCAGTATACTTGTGAATCCATTGCATTCTTTAATTTCCAAAACACGGAGGCATGTGCAACCATTTAACGACAACTCGTCCTCGTCCTCCTCTCCAGCCTCCTCCATGAGTGCAGTACATCTTTCAATAACTAATTTGCGGAGGGAAGGCAGACTGTGAATTGAAATGCAGCTTAACTTTGGGCAACCAAATATGTTCAACTCCTGAAGAGAATGGGATGGTGAAATTGGAATGAATGTTAGACTGGGGCAATTTGCAATCTCCAACGTCTCAAGGGAGTTGCAATTTTCCAACCCAAAAGACAAGCTTGACAGATTCTCACAGTACTCAATTTTCAATTCACGGAGACATGGTATGCCGTGTGTAATTGGAGTCAACTCTAAAAGACTAGGACAGCGCCGTATGATAAGCTTCTCAAGGAGAGGGAGCGTGTGTGGTGCATTAGACAAATCCCTCATCTTTTCACAATATTCGATTACCAGTGACCTCAGATTGTGGTTCTTTTCCACCACCCCTGCCGGCAGACAAGTAAGCTCCTTAATACCATATATTTCGACAGAAGCGAGAGTGGTTACTTGACTGCATATATTTTCTATTGGCAAGCTGTTATCAACAGCGAATATTTCCAACTCCCGGAGAGACGGAAACTGAGTGGGAGCATTTCCCAATTCCATACAATTCCTAAGAGTCAACTCCTCAAGGCAGGGAAACACTACCTCAACAACCGGTTCCTTCCATTCACTTAGAGCTGGGCAGTTCTCAATTCTCAAGCTTTTCAATGCTGGAAACACAGCCACCCTGGACGTCTGGTTCCTTCTTCTGCTGGTTGTAGCCACCCCATCATTCTTAACATAGTTGTAACCATAAAACTCGACTCCCACACATTTAATCTTATCCATACCATAAAAAACAACACTTCTAAGATTTGGTAAGTGGCCGAGTGTTGGGACTTCTTCGCAATCTGTGCAATTATATAGCTCAATCTCTGTTAAATTGACTGGCAACAAATCACCCGTCATCCATGATGCAAATTTGGTACCCTTGAAGTTCAAAATCTTTAAGCTTTCTAACTTCGGTGGCGGTTGGAGCCCTTCTAGTATATCCCGGTCATGCTGATTCGCGTTTCTTGCCCTGGAAAACCCCCAACGAAGTTCCAACCTTTGGATGTTTGCTTTTCCCACTAAATTTGCTTTCTGTGCTTCCTCCTTGTCCCTCACACATCCCAATGATCTAAGAATAAGCTTTCCCTTCAATTGGTTTAACCCACCCAGCTCATCAATTCCATGACATCTCGCCTTATCCAACGTAAAGGAAGATAATGTTTGCAGATCAGTCAATCTTCTCATCCCAAATGGAACTTTCCTAACCTTATCGAAATACACATGTCTCAAGTTGATCAAATTTTCCATTTCTGTTGGAAACGTTTTAAGAAAGTTTGTTTCACACATTCTTAACGTCTGAAGGTTATAGAGCTTGCCAGTAGACTTTGGGAGTTTTTTTATTTTAGTCCCAGAAATGTTCAGATACCTCATGTGTCTTAGATCACCAATTGAACTAGGCAACTCCTCAATTTTAGCCCTGTATAAATTCAACATCCGCAAACCTGTAAACCTGTGTAAGATGCTACTAGGGACCTTGCCATCAACAAACAATGACCGCAATCTTCTAACACTCCCTTGTGGAATTCTTTCAAGTGTAGTGGAAGAAATCCTTGCAACATGCTGAATCTCGACTGTATCATCCATCTCATTGAGGTCCGAGGTCAAGCTTTCAGATTTAAATACTTCTTCTGCAAAATCATGCACTAAATCGTGCATCTTGCATTTGGTAACCATTCCATACTCATCTTTTATAGCATCTTGAAATAAGGAGTTTTGCAGTAGAATATTAAAATATTCATTCCCTATATCCTCCATATTTTTCGTGGGAGAAGTATGGAGAAAACCTTGCGCCATCCAAAGCTCGATCAAGTTATCCCTTTCAATTTCACAATCTTTCATAAACATTGAGCAATATGCAAAACACTGCTTCAAAGACGGCGATTTCAAATTATCAAAACTCAACTTCAATACCGACATGATTCTATCCTCTGCTTTTGGTAATTCCCATATTTTATTGTGTTGAATTGAGAGCCATTCTTGTGTGCTATTTCTAGAACGCATCATGCTTCCTAAAACCTGGTGGTACATTAGTTATAGTTTCCGTATTTTATAAAAAATATAACAACTGAATTAGCAAAATAAATAACGGGAAAAAAAATTAACAGTTGATTAAAGTTCCGATAATAATCTTAGAAAAATGGCTAAATTAATCTTAACTTTATTTACAATTTTTGTTGTTAGAACTCTTCTCAAACTCTTGATTGAGAAATATACTTCGATAGAATTTATCACAAATTTTCAATTAAAAATATAGCTTTTTTCACTCATTCACTAAATCGACTAAATAGAACTAGAATATAACAAATAAATTCACAGATAAATATTACAAGAGAACATGCTGCAAATTTTTGATAATATATTAATGCATACCTTTGCCACCAATGGTACACCAGCACACTTTTCAGCGATCGCCCTTCCAATGATTTCACGAGCGGAATCTAGGGTGGAACTACCATCTGGAAAAGCTTCACCCTTTAAAATGGACCAACAATCCTCTACTGATAGAATCCCCAAACAACATCGCGGCAGCGTCTCTGTGATCGATGCAGTTTCGGCACTGCGTGTAGTAACAATGACAATGCTCCCGGGAGCAGAATTGAGTTTTAACAAACAACTCATCAAGCTGCTCCATAAAGTCTCATCTTCATTCCAAACATCATCGAGTATCAACATATATCTCTTCCCAATCAATGTTTTTCTGAGAGTATTAAGCAACGCTTCCTGACTTTTAAATCCAGTCTTGTCCGAGTTAAGCGATTCGAGCATCCTATCTAGAATCAAATTAACGTCAAAGGTGTTAGATACACACACCCACAGTTTTTCATCAAAATGTCTACCAATAGCATCTTCATTGAATATTGATTTTGCCAAAGTCGTCTTTCCAAGTCCCGCCATTCCCACGATCGCCATAACCGAAAGGTTCTTTTCTTGATTCTTGGACTCGATCAAGGTTGCAATTATACCTGACACAATCTCCTCCCTTCCAATGATCTTTTCATCATCACCAAAGCTTGAGACAGTTTCTCTGTTCCCCATGCCTGGGGTGGTTGCATCTACTCTCCTTGCAACTAGGTGAATCAGAGATGCATCACTCTTCAGAACCGCCAGAGACGCATTGATGTTCTTAATCTTGTGTGCCATTTCTTGACGAAACAAAATGGGATTGGGGAGAGAAAGGAAGTTGTATAGAAACTGAATATCTTTCTTTCATTCAATACAATCAGATAATTACACAAAGTTTGATATATATATATTGTGGGCATTCTAACAGATTACACTTATGCCCTTAACCAAACTAACAATTTACAAAACAACTAAAACAAACTATAAGCAATTCTTATCAACACTTTGATGACTCTTTACACCCCCTCAAGCTGAACTTGGAAGCATCAAAAGAACCAAGAGAAAGCTTGGATTGAAGATAGAGGAATCTTTGCCAGACAGAGACTTAGTATGAATGTCGGCCAATTGGTCTTGACTACAAACATATTGGACCTTGATAAGATGAGCAAGAACCAGCTCACAGATGTAATGATAGTCAATTTCAACGTGTTTAGTCCGGGCATGAAAAACAGGATTAGAAGCTAAAGATATTGCAGAGATATTATCACACCAGAGATGAGGAATCTGAGGTAGTTGAAAACCAATATCTCAGAAAACTTTACAGATCCATGTTATTTCAGCCGAAGTGTGAGCCAAAGACCTGTACTCAGCTTCAGTAGAAGATCGGGCAACCGTTGGCTGTTTCTTGGCACTCCAACTAATCAAATTAGAACCAAGGAAGATGCAATAGCCACTGGTGGACCTTCTGTCAAAGGTGCACCCTGCCCAATCAGCATCAGAGTATGCTGTAAGGTGCAGATTTCCGGGTTTGAACCATAAGCCATGGGTGAGAGTACCTTTTAAAAATCTGAGAATTCTTTTAGCAGCTTGAAGATGGGAATCCCTCGGAGCATGCATGAATTGCCATACTTGATTCACAACAAAAGATATATCTGGCCGAGTCCAGGTAAGATATTGCAAGGCACCAACTAAGGATCGATACTCTGTGGGATTAGACAAGAGAGAACCGGTATGATCAAGTTTGGCCGTGCCTAAGGGAGTGGAACAGGGCTTAGCTCCATCCATTTTAGTCTTCTGAAGAAGGTCAAGTAAATATTTGCCTTGGTGTAAGAATATGCCTTCAGAAGACTTGTGCACCTCAAGTCCTAAAAAATAATGCAATGAGCCGAGATCTTTGACAGGAAAAACAGTGCTCAGTTTGTTGATAAAATGCTGACATAGTGTAACATTAGGACCAGTTACCAAAATGTCATCAACATATACAAGGATGATCACCAAGGTTGGAGCTCGTAAGACAAACAAATAGGCATCAGAAGAAGACTGCTGAAAACCAAAAGATCTCAACACCTGAAATAATTTGTCAAACCAAGCCCTTGGAGCCTGTTTAAGACCATAAAGGGACTTTTTAAGCTTGCAGACATGATGTGGAAAAGAGGGATCAGTAAAGCCAGGAGGCTGCTGCATAAAAACATCTTCTTGTAAATCCCCATGCAAGAAGGCATTACTAATGTCTAACTGATTTAAAAACCAGTGAAACTGAGCAGCAAAAGACAACAGGATACGAATGGTAACAGGCTTGGCTACATGACTGAAAGTTTCTTTATAATCGATGCCTGCTTGTTGGTGAAAGCCTTTGGCAACAAGGCGAGCCTTGTAGCGATCAATAGAACCATCAAGATGTTTCTTAATCTGAAAGACCCATTTACAACCAACAACATTGTGAAGAGGAGAAGAGGGTACAAGAACCCATGTCCCTGTAGATTGCAATGCATTAAACTCCTCTTGCATAGCAGTTCTCCAGTGAGCATGCTTGGAAGCTTGCAAATAAGTAGATGGGACAAAATCAAGAGAAGACGGAAGAGGATGCTTGGTTGCCGAGAAGGCCTTGGGTTTGAATATCCCTGCTTTTGACCGAGTAAGCATAGGATGAGTATTGGGCACAGTAGAAGAGACAGAAGGAACCGAGATGGGAAGACCAATGGAATCAACAGTAGGATCATGTGAGTCAATAGTGGCAGCATGTAGATCATGTGAAGTAACAGAATCAGCATGTGAAGCAACAGAATCAGCATGTGAAGCAACATGAGCAGCATGTGAGTCAATAGGGGCAATATGAGCAGTGGGGGCAGTAGGAGCATGTGAGGCAATAGGGGCAGTAGGTGGGACAGTAAGGGAGGCACTAGTAGTGCAGGATCGGGAAGAATGAGGGACAATGAACTGCAAGTCAACTGAAGACACAACTGGATATGCAGTATTAAATCGGGAAGCACTCGGGGACAATGGGTGAGAGTGATGAAATGGGAATGTAGATTCATCAAAAATAACATGACGAGATATATAGACCCTCTGTGTCAATGGATCCAAGCACCGATAACCCTTATGTTGAAGACTGTACCCCAAGAACACGCAATACTTACTTTTGCTGTCCAGTTTGGAAGTTGTATAACGCTTAAGCCATGGAAAACAGCTGCAACCAAAGACCTTCAGCCGACAATAATCAGGGAAAGTATGAAATAATAATTCCCATGGAGACTGCATCATGCCAGAAATTGGAAGTCGATTAATCAAGTATATAGCAGTGGAAAATGCCTCTACCCAGAAAACATGAGGCACATTAGAAGCAACCAAAAGTGTGCGAGCAGTCTCGACCAGATGACGATGTTTTCTTTCTGCACAACCATTCTGTTCAGGTGTATGCGGACAACTGAATTGATGTATAATACCATGAGTTTTGAAAAAATTCTGTAGTGCAGTGCTAGTAAATTCACCCCCTGAATCTGAACGAAACACTTTGATTTTATTGCCAAGAAGGTTTTCTACATAACTCTTGAACTGAACCAATACAGAATACACTGCAGATTTGGATTGTAAAGGAAAGAACCAACTATATTTACTATAGTCATCTACAATCAACAGATAGTATCTAGATCCACTCACTGACATAACAGGAGCTAGACCCCAGATATCACAATGTAAAAGTTCTAAACAAGAAGAAGAAGTAGAACTAACAGAACTGAACGGCTGCTTGTGACTTTTTGCAAGAGCACAGTGAGAACAAAAGAAATCCACTGAAGTCTTTCCTGTGAGAGCAAGCTTATTTGTTGACAGAACACGCTTGAATATTGATGAAGACGGATGACCAAGTCGACTGTGCCAAACTGAAATCGGTGCTTTGACACTTATTAAGGCAGTAGGTGAAGTAGCAGAACGATGAGATGACTGAGATGACTGAGATGTACATTGCAGGGGATAAAAACCATCTTTAACCGATCCCCGCAAAAGCGTCTTCCCCGTAGAACGATCCTTTACAAAGGATCCATCATAATTAAGAGTCAAAGAACAGTAATTATCTTTGAGAAATTGATATGCAGATAGTAAATTGTGCTGCATTTGTGGTACATGAAGAACATTTTGCAGTTTAAATGTAGCAGAGGGAGTATGTAAAAACGAAGAACCAACGTTGGTAATTGTCAAACCTTTACCATCACCAATGTAGACCTTGTCTTCACCACGGTAAGGAGTAGGAGATGAAATGGTAGAGATGTCATTTGTAATGTGAGAAGTTGCACCCGAATCAATAAGCCAATAAGAAGTGGGCTTGGATGAAAAGTGTGCACACATAGCAGCAAGTTTAGCAGGAGGAACTTTGCCAAATATATCAGGGTTCATTCGATCAAAACAGTCAATAGCCTCATGACGGTTTGATCCACATATTTGACACTGGATACCACGAGAGCCTTGAGAGTTGCCACGAAAGCCTTGATAATTGCCACGAAAATGGATACCTTTATAATTGCCACGATGTCCACGAGCATTGCCTCTATAGTTTCCACGATGACTGCCACGGTAATTGCCGCGAGAAGACTGAGGTTGAACAGCAAAAGCGTGGTGCGGTGGCGGTGTAGGCAAAAGATGAGGCAGCGAGTGAGCAGCAAAGGCATGGAAAGGCTCTGTGGTGGTAGAGGAAGCATCTTTCTTCCTTCTAGTCATTGATAATTCCTTGGTGAGCATGAAGCCATGCAATTCATCCAGAGTTGTATGGGAAAGACGAAGAAGAAGAGAATCAGTAAAAGATTCAAACTCATCAGGTAAGCCAGCCAGTGTAGCTGCAATTAGGTCACGATCTGTGACAGGAGCACCAGCCGCCATCAAGGCATCAGAGATTTCCTTGATTTGTTGAAGATAATCAGAAATTGACTGTGAACCTTTCTGAATGGATTGGAGACGAGATCGTAACTGATGAATGTGAGCATCAGAGACTCCTTCAAAGCGCTGCTCAAGCTTGATCCATAGATCCCGAGACGACGAGACACCAACAGTGAAAGGAATCACTTCTTCAGACAGAGTAGAATTCAACCAGATGAGAATGTTATGATCTTTCTCATTCCAAATGTCAAAGTCGGGATTGATAGAGCGATCAGAAAGAAGAGGTGATGGACAGACCTCAGTACCATCAATGATGCCAAGGAGCTTTTACCTGCGCAGAATTGGAGCAAATAAAGCACGCCAGGGGAGATAATTGGAGCGTTTGAGTTTAATTGGCACCATACTTCCAATGTTTTGGATCGTCAGAGAAGCATATGAAGACGAAGACATGGCAGAATTTGACGAATTAGGGTTTGGAGCTTGCACCGACTCAAGAGGAGAAGACGAATTTGACGGAGTCGCCATGGCTGATTGCAGCGAGAAATACACCAAACAACAAGATCGAAGCGACAATCGAAGAAGAACAATGAAGAATCACAGCAAAATTCAGAGAGAAATATTAGAAATTGGGAGCGAAAGCGAAGAGGATCGAGAGAGAGAAGGCCGTGAGGCGAGACGGTCGTGATACCATATAGAAACTGAATATCTTTCTTTCATTCAATACAATCAGATAATTACACAAAGTTTGATATATATATTGTGGGCATTCTAACAGATTACACTTATGCCCTTAACCAAACTAACAATTTACAAAACAACTAAAACAAACTATAAGCAATTCTTATCAACACTTTGATGACTCTTTAAGTTAAATACCTTATTCTTCAAATGGTTTTGAAGCTCTTCTTTACGCCGGAGAACTTCGTAGTTGATTTCCTCCAAGACGTCATCGGCATCATGAGCTACGTCTTTCAGTTTCTTGACCCACTATCTAACTGCCATGCCCCGATCCTGTGGTTGGTAGGCAACATCGCCTAAGTACTCTTGAATTGCCATTATTGATTGACGAAGCTCAGTTAGTTCCTTTTTGAATCCTCGAAAAAGACTGATTTCTTGAGCAGCAAGTGAACCCACCTTCCTTAGTATTCCCTCCAACGGATAAGTATAGAGAACCTTTAACAGCTTTCCACCTTCCATAGTCGCGCGATTGCTACACAGAGATGAGAGGATAGCAGAGAATGGAAAGATAGCTAATAGTTAGAAGTTGAATCACATGCTTAATAATATTTGATGATATGACAAGACCCCATGAGAATTTTCTTTATGGCTGGAATTAAAGACCCCACGAGACTTTTCTATATGGCTGGAGTTTAGACAAACCCCGAACACAATAATGAACTTGATATTCAATAATTGTTTTCTACATACAATGCTGCAATGGACAGCAGATTTTATATACATACATTGTTACATACGCATGCAATAAACAAATGAAATGCAAGTGGTGTCCTCGCTGCCCACGATGCAGTAACCAGAACACAAGGTGCAGAAACCATGTGATAGTCTTAGTTGTCAAGGAATGTTGTATCCATGTGCAACATTCCTTTTGTCTAGGTTGTACAGCTAGTCGGTTGCAGATTGCAGCGGGAAGGTTGTGGTGGAATTGGTGGTGCTGACGTGGACTGGTTGTTAGGGTTTGGAGATTTATCCGAATTAGGTTTATCATGCCCCCGCAAGCTGACGGGGCGTTGACGAACATGAAGCTTGGAGATAAGATAATGGAAGCGGACAGACGACAAACCCTTGGTTAAAAAATCAGCAATTTGGTCTGTGGTAGCCACATAACCAACTTCTATTTCCTTGCGAATGACCTTGTCCCGGATGTAGTGATAATCCACTTCAACATGGCGCATGCGAGCTTGATAAACGGGATTGGAAGCAACAGCAATGGCGCTGATATTGTCACACCAGAGACGAGGTGGCTGTAATGGAAGATATAAATCACGGAATAGATTGCGAAACCATGAGAGATGGGCAGAAGTATAGGCAAGTTGACGATACTCCGCCTCTGTGCTAGACCGGGACACTCCACGTTGCTTTTTCGAACTCCAGGAAATTAAATTATCGCCAAGAAATATGCAGTGACCGCCAGTGGAACGACGATTATCAGGGTCTCCAGCGTAGTCAGTGTCAGCGAAGGCAGTGAGAGTGAGATGACTGGGTTTGTAAAGTAAGCCGTGATCATGTGTGCTTTTCAAATACCGTAAGATGCGTTTGACTGCAGCCCAATGCGCAATAGTTGGAGAGTGCATGAACTGACACACTTGGTTGACAGCGTAAGCAATATCAGGACATGTAAATAGAAGGTATTGAAGGGCGCCCACAACACTGCGAAAAGAAGATCCATCTAAGAGAGGCTCACCATCATATAAACTCAAGCGTTTACCACTGGGAACTGGCGTGGAGATGGGCTTGGCGTCAGCCATATTAGTTTTCTGTAGAAGCTCCAAAATATACTTGGATTGAGTGAGATAGAAGGCAGAAGGCGTCCGAGAAACCTCCATCCCCAAGAAGTAGTGTAAGGGCCCAAGATCTTTCATTGAAAAATGAGTACGAAGCTGCATAATGAACTGAGACAAGTAAGCATTGTTGTTCCCTGTGATTAAAATGTCATCCACACAGATGAGAAGATAAATGATTGTTGAGCCATCAAAATAGGTGAAGAGAGACGAGTCAGCTTGGGAAGCCGTGAAGCCCAAGTCTTCTAGTTTTTGGGAAAAACATTGAAACCAAGCACGGGGTGCTTGTTTCAAACCATAGAGGGATCGTCGAAGTCGACACACATGAGACGTAAACTGTGGATCAACAAACCCTGCAGGTTGGCGCATATAAACTTCCTCATTCAACGTGCCATGAAGGAAGGCATTTTGAACATCAAGCTGACGGATAGGCCACTGAAAGTGAAGAGCAATAGAGAGAATGAGCCGAATGGTGGCATGTGTGACCACCGGACTGAAGGTTTCGCAGAAATCAATGCCCTCTTGTTGATGAAAGCCATTGGTAACTAGGCGAGCTTTAAAACGCTCGATGGAACCATCAGAGTTCTTTTTGATGCGGTACACCCATTTATTAGGTAACACGTTCATATAAGACTTGTAGGGTACCAAAGTCCAAGTGCCGGTACGCTGTAAAGCGTTGAATTCATCCGCCATTGCTTGGCGCCATTGGGAAGACTTATTGGCCTGTGAGAAACATGTGGGCTCAACCAAAGTATTAGTAACGTTAGTGAGGCAAGCATATCTGGGATTTGGTTTTCGAATTCCTTGTTGACCACGCGTGATCATGGGATGAGTGGATGGAACAGTATGTGAAGTGGTGTTGGCAGGTTCAATATTCACATGAGTAGTGGGAGTTGGTGGGTGAGAATGGAAGGCTGGGGTAGATGACGGAAGAGTAGGTAGTGGTAGGGAGTGAGGGAGTGAGGTGACGACAATCGGTGTTGGAAGGGAAGGAGGGGTCCGTGGGGTCGAATGTGGTTGGGTATAATGGAAGGTATTAATGTCGAGGACATGGTCCAACTGACTAGGGTTTGACAAGATCGGAGGAGCAAGTTCTTTATATGGAAAACTCTTTTCATTGAAAACGACATGACGAGACAGAAAAGACTTGCCAGTGGTAGGATCATAACATTTATAACCTTGATAATTTAAGGAGTATCCTAAGAAAATGCATTGTTTTGATCGAAACTTAAGTTTAGAATCAGTGTAAGGACGTAAATAGGGAAAACAAGCACAACCAAATACTTTGAGAAAATCATACTGGGGTGATTTTGAAAACAGTTTTTGGAAAGGAGAGACGCCATTCAAGATTTTGGTGGGAAGACGATTAATGAGATAATTTGCAGTTTGAAAAGCGTCATCCCATAAAGTGTGAGGGAGAGACGCATGAGCAAGTAAAGTTAAGCCAATTTCAACAAGATGACGATGTTTGCATTCCGCGAGACCGTTTTGCTCGGGATGATGAGGACAACTGAGTCTATGATGAATGCCATGTTGAGAGAAAATGTGTTTAAAAGAGGAATTGACAAACTCTCCTCCACCATCAGATTGAAAAAATTTAATTTTGGTGTTGAACATATTTTCTGCAAGCTTTTTAAAAATGACAAAGGTTTGAAAAACTTCAGATTTTAACTTTAAAGGATAAAGCCATGCATAACGAGAAAAGTTATCCACAAAAACAACATAATACTTGTAACCATTAATTGAATAAGAAGGAGAAATCCATACATCTGAATGTATTAATTCCAAAGGAAACGATGACTGGGAAAAAGATAATTTAAATGGCAACTTATGACTTTTGCCAAGGGGACATGATGAACAAAAGTCGTAGGTTGCATTACCAGTTAAAGGTAATTTATTTTGGGAAATGAGACTACGCAAAACAGAAATTGCAGGGTGACCTAACCTCGAATGCCAAATAGCATCCGACACTCGAACACCGACAAATGCAGAGACTCCATGGTGGACCACAGAAGAACTTGAAAATGGATAAAAACCATTTTTACTCCGGCCTTGCAAAAATGTATTCCCCGTTTGAAGGTCCTGAACACGGTAGGAATTGGGATATAAGGTCAGTGAACAATGGTTGTCTTTGGTAAATTGATGGATGGAAATAACATTAGTAGAAGCATTACGGCAGTGAAGGGTGTTGGGAAGGGTAAATGAGTGATGGGGTGTGTGAATAAAAGAAGTGCCAACATGAGAAATGTGCAAACCTGATCCATCCACCATGCCATTAACATTGTCAGTGCCATTGTAAGGACGAGGATTCGAAACTTGATTCAAATCATAGGTGATATGTGCATTGGCTCCAGAGTCAAAAAGCCAGTTTTGAATGCTAGAGGGAGAGGCAGATGCCGGAGACGGTGCAGCAGCAGCATAAGCTTGGAGACGTGGAGCAGGAACACGTCCTTCATAGGCCATATTGAGGCGATTGAAACAATCGATTGCAGAATGACCGTGACGGCGATGATAGACGCATATTTATGCGACTTAGTTAACTAGTTTTCTTGCATTTACGTTATTAGTTCTTAGTTATTTTAGTACTTTAGGCTATTTTCGTGTGTTTGTAGGTCCAAAGGGCTAAGGTAGCAAGAAAGTGCATTTTGGTGCATTTTGGAGCAGTTTTGAGCTTGGAATGGATTACATATGATATGAGCAAGATGGATGGACGAATTTGAAGTCAAATGAGGATAGAAACATGCTAAAAATGTGGTGAAACAAATACAAAGTGCAAGAAGAGATAAATTTCTAGAAGGATTGGCCAAAACTTCACTAAAAACCATGCATACCTCATAAAATTCATCAATGCCGTGGCCTTCCCTTTGTTTCACTTCCACCAGATTTTTTAGTGATGATGCAATGCCTATCTCACCATGACATGTGAGTGGATGATGCAATGCTTAAATCACCATGACATGTGAGTGGATGATGCAATGCTTAAATCACCATGACATGTGAATGGATGACTCAATACCTAACCCACCAACAATTCCCACTCTTTGCCATGCTCACCTACTCAATTCCACCAAAATTTTGTGTTAAACAAGTCCATCCTCTTCCTATAAATACCATGGTAGCAACCTCATTCAAATCATCAAAATATTAACCATTCTCCAAGCTTTTCCTTGCCTCTCCTACATATCTAAACCCCTTCCCATCCATTCCTCAAAATAACCAACCCTTCAACATCATTCCAACCTTGTTGTTGCGGCAAAGAGAAGGAGAAAAGTCCTTGGACGCGCTTGCTATCCAACATGGATCGTTGGAACGTTTAGGTGCTTTCTTTCCTTTGTTTTTCAATGTTTAAATTTGTTTATCTTTGTTTTGTAATAATGAGGAACTAAACCCCCCTTAGCTAGGGGGGAATTCGAAACACATGTCCTTGCTTGCAATATGATTTAATTACTTTTAATTGCGTTTCATAAGTTATGAATTCAATTTACTTATCCGTTCGTATAAAAACTGATTTATGTATGTTGATTGAGGGTCGACACTTAGTTTGCATGCATGAATTTGATGCTAGAATATAAGGGAGTTTCACCTAATTGTCATGAACTTATATTCACAAGTAGTGAAGGTTGCTAGTCACAATCGCGTTAAGTAAAATCTTGGCAAGAGTAACATGCGTATTCCATAGTTATGAATGCCTCGTCAATGCTTATGATTTTCATAGAACTTAATGATTCTTGCTTGTATCTCTATTATGCAATTCATGTAGGGAACTTGTGAAGAATGCTTTGGGTTGTCGTATGCAATCATCCAACTCAATAAAAGTAGGAAAATCTGAGGGTTAATTTAAGCGTACCTAATTAACTTGGGGCATTGAGAATTAATAAGTTATTGAAATGCAATTGGAAATCATTTTGTATGCAAGCGAGACATGTGTGGAGAAGAACCCCTTAGCTAGCCTTCCATCCATTTATTTAAACCAAATTCGTTTTAAAACTTGTTTTGTTTTCCAAAGTTTATGTTTTGTTTCTAAATTCATCAAATCCAAATCCCCCTTTACTTTTAAAGTCTTTTATTTACATTTATAACTTTGTTTTTATGTTTTTTTTTAGAGGATTTAGCAAGCCCTCCTAATCCTCGGCCTAGAACGATACCCTACTTACATCTATACTACAATTGTCAAAAAGAGGGTTTAATTTGTGTGTCAAGTAATTCTCGCACCAGGCGACATATTTGGCATTGGATACGGCCACCAGATTGGGTTGGAGAAGGAGGAGCACCTAGAACACCATTATGAGGGTGTCAGAGTGGAGGAGCATGGTGTTCCTGTCCTTGAGGACGAGGAAGAAACTGGCCACGACCTCCATTGAAGTGACCACGGCCTCCGCGAGGAGCACCGCGACCATGGGAAGGTCCTGGACGACCTCTTCCAGCAGCAAGGGCAGTGGGCCCATTTTCAAACACAGTATGAAGCTTTTGACGTCTCTCGGCACCAAGAAGAAGAGCCTCCAAGGCACTGTAAGTGATGGCCTCATCCCGTGCTTGTGCAGAAGCAACAGTACTCTCATAAGCAGGCCCAACATTATTTAAAATAATGGCAACAAGATCAGAGTCAGTCACAGGAGAACCAGAGAGGGAGAGAGTGTCAGCAAGACAATTAATGCGATCAAGAAACTCAGCAATAGAGGAATCACCACGATGGGTATTCATAAGCTCACTAGGCAATTGGAGGAAGCGGCCAGTAGACTGAGAAGCATACCTGTCACGTAAACAAGTCCATGCAGAAAGAGAACTTGTCTTACTAATAAGAGAGGCAAGAACTGTGGGATGGACCGAACTGTTGATCCAAGAGAGAACCATAACATCTTGCTGAATCCATGCATCAAAGTCAGGATTGACTTTATCAGTGAGTTGGCCGGCATCATCCTTCAAGAAGGCAGGAGGACATGAGTTGGTTCCATTGACAAAAGACACCAGATTCCTGTTGCGAAGCAAGGGCAACATCTGAGCATGCCATAGGGGATAGTTGGTACGATCCAACTTTATAGTCAGAAAATTGCAAGTATTTGGAAGAGAGGGAATAACAATGGGATTTGAGGGACTTGAACTGGACGCCATGAGAGAAAAAAAAAATTAAAGCTTTTGGTCGTTTAGACTATTAGCTCTGTGATACCATAATGAACTTGATATTCAATAATTGTTGTCTACATACAATGCTGCAATGGACAGCAGATTTTATATACATACATTGTTACATACGCATGCAATAAACAAATGAAATGCAAGCGGTGTCCTCGCTGCCCACGATGCAGCAACCAGAACACAAGGTGCAGAAACCATGTGATAGTCTTAGCTGTCAAGGAATGTTGTATCCATGTGCAACATTCCTTTTGTCTAGGTTATACAGCTAGTCGGTTGCAGATTGCAGCGGGAAGGTTGTGGTGGAATTGGTGGTGCTGACGTGGACTGGTTGTTAGGGTTTGGAGATTTATCCGAATTAGGTTTATCACACAATACTATCTACTAAAACTCAGTTCCGTCCACTGAAGTTGTTTTCATTGTTTCTTCCTTGTCTTTCACATGTTCCAATGGTCCAATAAGCAGTCCCCCTTTCAATTGATTTAACCCTCCCAGCTCATCAAGTCTATGACGCCTTGCTCTATCCAAAATAAAAGAAGGTAGCGTTTCCAGATGAGTCAATCTTGTCATCCCAAATGAAGCTTTTATATTCTCATCGAAATAAATGTGTCTCAAGTTGATCAAATTTTCCATTTCCGTAGGAAATGTTTGAAGACTCTCTGTATACATTTTTAACGTCCGAAGATTATAGAGCAGCATGCTGTTTGTTCAAGCAACATGCTGTTTGAATGTGACTCTTGTGTCCTTTTATATGAAGCGGCTAGTTTGTTCAAGCAACATGCTGTTTTAATGTGAAGTGCAACACATGCATTAGTTCTTTCGTGACATCTCATAAAAAATAAAATTTTCAAATTAACAATTTGATCAAAATTTCAAACCAAATTTCAGCAACTTGGAAGTCACATAATTTTTATCCTCACATTTACATTTACATATCAATCATTACGTATTTACACACTGATGCGATAAGATAATTATTATATGTTATGAAACTACTTAGAAATTGTTCGGATGTGCATTTAAAATAACTAAAGCACTTTAAAAAAAATTAATTTTGAGTTCCAAAAGTACTTTAAGTACTTTTTGGAGGAAGTAGCTTTTGGAAGAAGTCTCAGATATGTGTTTCTTGTAGGAAACACTTAAATTGCGCAATCTACTTGATTTTTTACTAAGAATTGTTTCAAAAACATTTTTACCAAAAGAGTTTTCAATTATTTTAAAAACATTTTCAAACGAGCTCTTATTTTCATTGTTGAAATTACTTTGCCTCACGGTCGAAACTACTCATTAGAAACTACATGTTTTGTGTATAATAACTTTCAACTGTTGAATCCTTATGGATGAAGATCAATCTTGAAGAAAGAGTGAAAGTTATTGTCTATGCTTTCCTCGAGTATAGATGCCATGACTCATGAGAGCAAAGCGTTTGACAAAAGTCCTCTAACCGGCAATCATCTACTAATAGGATCCCCAAATCATACATCGGTAGCGTCTCCGTGATTGATGAAACTTTGGCACTGCAAGTGGTAACAATGATGCAAAACTGAGTTTTGACAAACAATTAACTTGTAAAATTGCTCCATAACTTCTCATCTTCATTCCAAACATGATTGAGTACTATCAGAATATGCCTCTTCCCTATCAACTTTTCTTTAAGGTTGTTAAGCAATGCTACCTGACTTTTAAACCCAGTCTTGTTTGAGTTAAGCGATTCGAGCGACACACACACCCACATTTTTTATCAAAAGGCCTGCCAATAGCATCTTCATTGAATATTGTTTTTGCCAAAGTCGTCTTTCCTAGTCCTGCCATTCCCACAATCGCCATAGACGAAAGGTTCTTGTCCCGAATATTGTTGGTTTCGATCAAGGTTGCAATTAAACCCGACACAATCTTCTCCCTTCCGATGATCTTGTCATCATGACCAAAGCTTGAGACGGTTTCTCTGTTCCCCAGACGTAAGATTGAAGGGTTCGGATCTACTCTCCTTGCAACTAAGCCAATGAACGATGCCTTCCTCTTGAGGACCGCCAGTGACGCATTGATGTTCTTAATCCTGTGAGCCATTTTCTAACGAAATAAAGTGAAAATAAGTTGAGTACCTTCTTGTTCTCTTCTTCTTCATGTGGTTTATTTTGATTTTGATTTTCTACTTTACACCGGAGAACTTCATAGTTGATGTCCTCCAAGACATCATCGGCATCATGAGCTACGCCTTTAAGTCTATTCACCCAGTCTTCCACCGGCTTCCCCTGGTATCGCGGCTGGTGGGCGACATCGCCTAAGAACTCTTGAATTGCCAGTAACGGACATTACTTGGGTACTCAATTGTGAGTATCCAATTTACTGACCCTTTTAGTTGGCCTAATAGTATCATGACTCATGTTATTTTAAAACAAATTAAATATACCCACTATTCTTGTAACCAAACGTCCAGGAACACTCACTCTCTTCCGTGACTGTTCATCTTCTAACCCATCGTCGCCGTTGAAGAGCATGAGAGAGTGGGGTTGGCTTTGGGGTCGACGGAAAAGAGAAAGATTGGTAATTGCTCGCCGGAGAAGAGGAAACATGTTGGTAATGAGGGAGGCGAGTGGGTGGAGAGGGGACGGGGGTGGGTCTGACGGCAGCTATGGTAGATTTGCCATGGCAGCACAAAATCAAGGGAGGAATGAAGGAGATGGATCAGTGTGTTTAAAGGATGGTGGATTGGGCGACTCTGGTTGGTGGTGGTGGGAAAAGATATGGTGGATTGGGATGGACGGCTGGGTAGCGTTTCACTGAGGAAGAAGACATGTGTTTGGATAGCAGAATAACACATGTTTGGCTAGAAGAATAAAGGCTGATTGGTTATATGTTAAATCAACATGTGTCGTTATTTAATTGTTCTACGCAATAAAATCAGTATATTGGGTACTTCCCAATGGATCAGGATCCTCTCCTTATCTTAAAAAACTTAGTTTTCGTCGTTGATATTTGATTCAATAGTTACAAATAAGAAAACTTTCTAAAAATTAGAATAATTGTAATCGTTTGATCAAATTTTAATAGTCACGATTGCCGCTAAGCAAACTCAATTTTAAGGATCAGGAGAGGATCCTGATCCCTTTATGTGACAGAATGCAATATATCAATTGCCAGCTTCAACAGATCTCTATGTAATTTGATTCATTTTTTTATTTAATTTTTTGTCTTTAAAAATAGGTCAACATTGACTGAAAGAGAGAGAACAATGGCATCTGTTTCTGCCTGCTGCCGCCCGGACAAGATAAACCAAATAATCCAAGGGGCGCCACCCTTCCGGTGTTTATAAGTGTATCGCTCTGTTTAATGTTTAATATATATTTGTCACATGTTCAAAAAATTCGTTACCGACATCACAAGTTCCATAGAGATGTTATTATATTAGGTGTTTCTGGATGATACTTTTTATATAATAATGTAACTAACAACTATAAAGTCTTTCATGTTGTAAATGATGGGTATGTTTGCCCACATGTGTATAGTAATGTGCATAGTAAAGTATCACATGTGTACTATATACTCATAAGCTAAATAGTAATGTTTTGTAATTTTCCATTGAAGTAGCTCTATAAATAGAGCAATTCAATTGTGCAAAGATTAGTGAATGAGAAGAAGAAAGAAAAGAGAAATATATCTAATAGCAATAATATACATTACTTCCTCTGCAACAGCTTGTGTCGGTATATTACTCTGCAACTGCTTCGTTCCTTCACCGAGTAAAGGTTATCTCTCTATAAATTTTGCCTATTTATAACACGTTATCAGCACGACTCTCTAATCTTTTTCTCATTTCCTTTCACCGAAAGAAAAAAAAAAAAAAATGTTTCCTCTAAGGTTTTTTCTGTTCTTCTTCTTCCTCTCCCTCAATTGCTGGGTATACCCTCGCGAAGAACTGTTTGCACCATGTTTACTTCTAGTTCTCCAACTAACTGTCACTTATATCTTTGATTTCTTGTTTGGTGTAGATATTGACTACTAACCCACTGATTATTTATGCAATCCAAGATTGTGCGGTTCTATCGCCTATCTTGGACTGCAGATCTAATTTTACTGCAAATTTTAAGTGGAGCGGTATAATCGCCCGCTCTATCCTGCATATTTAAATTTTCCCGTTATTTAATTTTATTGCAATTTTAGGTGGTGTGAAATAATCACCCATCCTGCTTTGCATATTTAATTTTATTGCAATTTTAGGTGGTGCGGTATAATCGTCCACCTTGCTTTGCATATTTAAATTTTATTGCAATTTTAGGTGGCGCGGTATAATCGTCCACCCTGCTTTGCATATTTAATTTTATTGCAATTTTAGGTGGGGCGGTATAATCGTCCACCCTGCTTTGCATATTTAAATTTTATTGCAATTTTAGGTGGTGCGGTATAATCGTCCACCCTGCTTTGCATATTTAAATTTTATCGTAATTTTAGGTGGTGCGGTATAATCGTCCACCTTGCTCTACATATTTAAATTTTCCTGCTGTTTAAAGTAGTGCGGGATAATCACCCATCCTATACTTATTTCGATGAGAATGGTGCGGTACAATTGCCCTTCTCATTAATTGTGTAAATCTCGAGCCTGAAGTTTCGAGTACTTATCATTTTGGCCTGAAGATCAAAAAAATTTGTAAGAACCAGAAGTTCTAACAATATATTTCTCCAGTACACATATTACTGCAAGTTCTTACACACCTCATTTTTCTTTCAGAAAAGAAAATGGCAAACTTGGCAAAGCTTGATTTTGCTGCCCTGGACATTACTGGAAAGAATTACCTTACATGGGTACTGGATACCAAGATCCATCTGGAAGCAGCAAATCTTGGAGATACCATCAAGGAAGAAAGCAGTTCATCCTCTCAAGATCGAGCAAAGGCCATGATTTTTATTCGTCGCCATCTTGATGAGGCACTAAAGAGCGAGTACTTAACGGTTGAAGATCCGTTAGCCCTTTGGAATGCCTTGAGAAGCAGATACAATCACCAGACAACGGTGATTCTTCCAAAAGCTCGCTATGACTGGACTCACCTAAGGATCCAGGATTTCAAATCAGTGGCTGAGTACAATTCGGCGTTGTTCAGAATTACCTCTCAGATGAAACTCTGTGGGGATACTATCACTGAGGAGATGTTATTGGAAAAGACTTTCAGCACATTCCACGCCTCTAACATGGTACTGCAACAACAGTATAGAGCGCGAGGCTTCACTGAATACAACCAGCTGATATCTGTGCTCTTGGTGGCTGAACAGAACAATGAGCTTCTCATGAAAAACCATAATTCCCGACCTACTGGATCAGCACCGTTCCCAGAAGTGAATGTTGCGTCCCTTGAAAGAAATACCATATCCTCCCGTGGCAATAATTACAAACGAGGACGTGGTCACAAGCAAGGTCGGTGGAAAGGAAAAAGCAAGAACCATGGTGTCCAGTTTCACAACCAGGTTCCAAGGTATAATCCAGGCCCGAGCTTTAAAAATACCAATCGCCAGAAAGGAAAAGCTCATGTGAACACTCCTAGAAATCATGAAGGAGGTTGCCATAGGTGTGGTGGCAACGGACATTGGGCGCGTACTTGTCGCACCCCAAAGCATCTGGTGGAACTATATCAAGCCTCCTTCAAGGAGAAGGGTGTCGAGATCAATTTCCTTGACCAGGCTAAACCAATGGAAACCCCTGATCCAGTGACCAATTTATCAGGACAGTTAAACACAACCCACCTGGATGTTACAGACTTTATTAATGAAAGAGGGAATGAAGTTTATGGGTCCGATTGAATTATTTATGTTTAATGTACTCATGTTATTTGTACCTGTGGTTTAATGCTCGCATTTTCAATTCAATAAAAGTAGTATTCCAGTATGAATAAATTGCTTTTTCTTTACTCAGAGATCATGGATAAAAATTATGGTTATTCTCAAAACAAGATCAATGGCGGAGACTTTTGTCTTGCAGATAGCGCAACCACGCATTCAATACTTCGAGACCGAAAGTATTTCTCGAATTTGGTACTTGCAAAAGTAAAGGTAACAACAATATCAGGACCATCAGATGTAATTGAAGGCTCAGGAAAAGCCCAGATTATGTTACCAAATGGAACAATATTGTCTATAAAGAATGCATTATATGCTACTCGGTCCATTCGAAATTTGTTGAGTTTTAAAGACATACGTTTAAATGGATACCACCTTGAAACGAAAAGTGTAGAAAATGTGGAATATTTATGCATTACCTCCAACGATACCCAGAAGCGTATATTGGAGAAGTTGCATGGTTTATCGAGTGGATTGTATTGTACATACATAAAGACAGTTGAGGCATATACTGTCATGAACCAGAAGTTCATTGATTCAAAGGTTTACATGCTTTGGCATGACCGTCTAGGTCATCCAGGATCCACCATGATGCGTAGAATCATTACCAACTCTAATGGACATCCATTACTGAGCAGACACATTAATGTCCCGAATGATAATCCTTGCAAGGCTTGTTCCCAAGGGAAGTTGGTAATTAGACCATCACAACTAAAGGTTGATGATGAATCCCCATCATTTTTGCAAAGAATTCAAGGGGATATTTGTGGACCTATTCAACCACCTTGTGGACCATTTCGATATTTTATGGTTTTGGTTGATGCATCTACCCGATGGTCACATGTTTGCCTATTGTCTACTCGAAATGTAGCTTTTGCGAGACTTCTTGCTCAGATAATTAAGTTGCGAGCACAGTTCCCAGATCATCCCATTAAGTCCATTCGACTTGATAACGCTGGTGAATTTACGTCTCAAACCTTTGATGATTACTGTATGGCACTGGGCATTAATGTTGAACACCCTGTTCCTCATGTCCATACTCAAAATGGTTTAGCAGAGGCATTTATCAAGCGGCTTCAATTAATAGCCCGCACTCTGCTCATGAAAACGAAATTGCCAGTTTCTACATGGGGACATGCCATATTACATGCTGCATCATTGGTTAGATTGAGACCCATAGCCAACCACCAATACTCATCAATACAACTCGTGTTTGGACATCAGCCAAATATTTCACATTTACGAGTTTTTGGTTGTGCTGCTTATGTGCCTATTGCACCACCACAACGAACTAAAATGGGACCTCAGCGCAGATTGGGAATTTATGTGGGTTTTGATTCACCATCTATCATTAGATATTTGGAACCTTTGACTGGTGATGTGTTTACAGCTCGTTTTGCTGATTGTCATTTTGATGAGACAATTTTCCCGTCGTTAGGGGGAGAAAAGACCGTTCCAGAAGAACGACAAGAGCTAACATGGGTTGTTCCCACCTTATCTCATTTTGATCCAAGAAGCACTCAATGTGAAAACGAAGTGAAAAGAATCGTTCATCTTCAAGGTATTGCTAATCAAATGCCAGATGCATTTAATGATGCTTCGAAAGTGACACAGTCATATATACCGGCTGCAAACGCACCTGCAAGAATTGATGTCCCTGTTGGACAAAATAAAGTGGCAGCGAATGATTCATCCAGTGCACGCCTGAAGCGTGGTAGACCCCCAGGTTCAAAAGATTCAGCTCCTCGAAAGAGAAAGATGAGGGCCCAATTGAACCCAAATGATATCATTCAAGAAAAGGAATTGAATGATAAATCCACAATTCGTGACTCTGTACTTCCAGAAAAAGAAAATGTCCTTGATGAGACACATGTCCCTGAAGAGACAGAAGTACATGAAAGCAAAGAAATATCCATAAATTATGCATGTACTAATGAATTGTGGGATCGAAATGAAATAATCATCGATGACATGTTTGCATTTGCAATAGCCACTGAAATCATATTAAGTGATGATATTGAGCCCCGCTCTGTTGATGAATGCAAACAGAGACAAGATTGGCCTAAGTGGAAAGATGCAATCCAGGCAGAATTAAAATCCTTGGAAAGACGAAGTGTTTTTGGACCAGTAGTCCAAACCCTGCCTGGTGTGAACCCCGTAGGTTATAAATGGGTATTCACAAGGAAACGCAACGAGAAAAACGAGATTGCAAGATATAAAGCACGACTCGTTGCACAAGGTTTTTCACAAAGACCTGGAGTTGATTATGAAGAGACATACTCTCCTGTAATGGATGCAATTACGTTTCGTTACTTAATAAGTTTGGTGATTTCAGAAAAACTTGACATGCGACTTATGGATGTCATCACCGCGTATCTATATGGAGAATTAGATACTGACATATATATGAAAGTCCCAGAAGGACTTAAGTTGCCTGAAGCAACTAACAAACCACGGGGTATGTTCTCAATCAAATTAAGGCGATCACTATATGGGCTGAAACAATCTGGGCGAATGTGGTATAATCGTCTCAGTGAGTATTTGATTAAAGAAGGATATGCCAACAATGTCATCTGCCCTTGTGTGTTCATTAAGAAATCAAATACTGGATTTGCTATAGTGGCAGTGTATGTCGATGATATGAACCTAGTTGGAACCCCCGAAGAGCTCAACAAAACTGCTGAATATCTGAAAAACGAATTTGAAATGAAAGACCTTGGGAAAACCAAATATTGTCTAGGCCTGCAGATCGAGCATTGTGTTAGTGGAATTTTGGTCCATCAATCAGCTTACATTGAAAAAATACTGAAGCGATTTGGCATGGACAAGGCTTATCCACTTAGCACCCCAATGGTCGTTCGTTCTTTGGACATTAAGAAAGATCCATTTCGTCCAAAAGAAGATGATGAACTGGTCCTTGGTCCAGAAGTACCATATTTGAGCGCAATAGGTGCTTTATTGTATTTAGCACAATGTACTAGACCAGATATAGCTTTTTCAGTTAACTTGTTAGCCAGGTACAGCTCTGCTCCAACAATTCGTCATTGGAAGGGAGTCAAAGATGTTCTACGATACCTTCGTGGGACAACAGATATGGGTCTCTTCTACTCAGACAAGCCCACAAATGAACAAATCCTTGTTGGATACGCAGATGCTGGTTTTCTCTCCGATCCGCATAAAGCCCGCTCACAAAATGGATATGTGTTCACTAATGGAGATACTGCAATTTCATGGCGATCAACAAAGCAAACGCTAGTTGCAACATCTTCCAATCATTCGGAAATAATTGCTTTACATGAAGCAAGTCGTGAATGTTCTTGGTTAAGATCAATGATCCATCACATCCGGAATTCATGTGGTCTACCTTCAAAGACAGACACTCCAACTGTCATCCATGAAGATAATGCAGCCTGTGTCGCCCAAATGAAGGAAGGATTTATCAAAGGTGATAAGACTAAACACATATCTCCAAGATTTTTCAGCGCACATGAGCTTCAGAAGGCTAAAGTTCTTGAAGTCAGACAAATCCGTTCCAATGAAAATTTAGCAGACTTGTTCACCAAATCTCTACCAAAGTGCACATTTCAGAAGTTGGTACAGGGAATCGGATTACGTCGGCTTACAGATTTGAAAAATGCGGAATCAGGGGGAGATACAATTCAGGGGGAGCATCCATGATACATGCATGTTGTACTCTTTTTCCTTCGCTTAGGATTTTTCCCACTGGGTTTTTCCTATCAAGGTTTTAACGAGGCAACCTAAGCATGCTCAACACCATCCGGGTAAAGTTGTACTCTTTTTCCTTCGCTATGGTTTTTTCCCACAGGGTTTTTCCAAGCAAGGTTTTAATGAGGCAACTGATGTTGATATGTGGGCATCCAAGGGGGAGTGTTGTAAATGATGGGTATGTTTGCCCACATGTGTATAGTAATGTGCATAGTAAAGTATCACATGTGTACTATATACTCATAAGCTAAATAGTAATGTTTTGTAATTTTCCATTGAAGTAGCTCTATAAATAGAGCAATTCAATTGTGCAAAGATTAGTGAATGAGAAGAAGAAAGAAAAGAGAAATATATCTAATAGCAATAATATACATTACTTCCTCTGCAACAGCTTGTGTCGGTATATTACTCTGCAACTGCTTCGTTCCTTCACCGAGTAAAGGTTATCTCTCTATAAATTTTGCCTATTTATAACATTTCAATCATGATTAAGAAACTTAACTATTTTTAACTTAATTAAGAAAGTGAACAATTTCGATGAGATTTGATTTATTTTAGAACACCTATACTGTTTGGCATGGATGCCAGGGTGTCCAAAACAGTGGATGATTATAATCTTCATTCTTTCTTCTATATTTTTTCCCCTCATACCTACTAATTTGACCTTAACCATAAACACAATTTGAGTTTAGAATATTATAAGCAAAGCTGTGGGAAATTATAAAGATGCAGCCTTTTAGGTTCCACCTTTTCTGCCTTTTAGACTTTGGATTTGTAGTTGCGTTTCTTACTATCTTTCTGCTTGTCGCCTCGGCATGAAGATTATGGCTTTCATGTGCTATTTATCTATTAAATTAATCACTAATTGCTACATCTTGTGTTTTCTTTTGTTTGTCTATTTATGCCAGTTGCACACTGGTTTAAATTAAGAATGTGCTATTCAAAATCATTTTTTACTATCGTACGTTTTTGTTAATATTTACTATTGATCTTCTTTAATTTATGCTATTTAACGGTTGAAAATTAAAAAATATGTGTGAAAAATAAAAATAAATATGTAAAGAACACAATCCTAAATTAATCTATATTGCAGGTCCAAAACTCGACCCCGGGAGCACATGTGGCAGCATATCTATTCTAGTCAACGTAATTGTGTTATGTCGTAATCACAGTTAAAGTTATAAAATGAAGGGAATTTGCCTGAAATGAGAATTTTACAAATCTCAATTGCTAAAGTGATTAAAAAAAAATAAGCAACAACATATCAATCAAATATTGATGACGTTATTAATTAAATATTGCGCAGGTATCAGTAAAAATCGAAAAGTGACCTTTCACCCACCGAAATTTGTATTTTTATCATTTTGGCCAATTTTTTAGAATGTTTAAATCTTCGTTGGTTGAAAATTTTTTAAAAATAAAAAAATATTAGTCTGACTAATTGATTGGCCGAGGCTATGTATTTCATATGTGAAATCAAATATATCTGAAATGCATTGACCAGGAAAAATGCTGACCTAAAAAACCAAGCTGTAGTTCTAACATTCCCAATGGTTGAGTTAAAAGTCAAATATTTTAGCCTGAAAAATTTAGCTTTTAGTCTAGAAATAGTTTTTCTGCTCCAACCGTTTTTACCTAAAATTTTAGCCCGGAATTATTAAAGAATGAACTTAGGCTATTTTTTTGTTAAATTAAATTAAAAAAAAAATATGTAAACTATCCTAAATTAATTTTATGAACATTTTAATCTAAAAAAATTTAAATTCTGATTTATGGGCTAAATTTGAAAAGGAATCTGGCCTTGGTTTAACATTTAGTATTTAGCCCAAAATTTCCACTTAGTTGAATTGGGTTTAGTTGGAAATTTTAAAGGATAATTTGACTTTTAGCCCCCATCAGAGTGGTGGTTTTGCAGCAGGTTTTGCAGCATTAGTTTTAATATTCCACAGTTTCATACATTTTCAGTATCAGATTATTTGGCTCCAATAGAGAGAGAGAAAGAGAGAGAGATGAAAATGTCAACTGGGTTCTTCCTCCTCCTCCTTTTGATGCTCTGTGCAAGTTCAGTTCGTGCGCAGCGCCGGATAGGTTAGCGTTTTTTCTTCGACGCCAAATGATACGTTGTCTTGTCTGATCATTTTCTTTATGCATCTGCTTGTAACTTCTTGTTTAGATCTAAATATACTTGTAGAAAAAGAATCTGTTTCTTTCGATTTGTTGCTTGAATTCTATGACTTATTTCATTTATTTGTTTTGGAGTAGACTTCATAAGCATAGATTGTGGTTCTCCCTCGAAGCTCTACGAAGACACGGATACGAACATAACATACTCACCGGATGGAGATTACATAGACACAGGGATAAACCACAACATCTCTTCTGAATTTAGTTATCCAAAGAATCCCAACCTCCCCTTCCCTCTCTCCGACCTCAGGAGTTTCCCTCAAGGAAACAAAAATTGCTATACGTTGAAACCCGAAGCAGGAAATGGCAGTTTGAATTTGATTAGAGCTACCTTCTTGTATGGAAACTACGATGGAGAAAACAAGTTGCCGGAATTTGATCTCTACCTCGGCGTCAACTTTTGGTCGACGGTGAGGTTTGAAAATGCTTCAGATATTGTTACCAAGGAGATTTTAGGTTTTGCAGAATCAAATACCGTGGACATTTGTCTAATAAATAAAGGGTTGGGAACTCCTTTCATTTCGGCGTTGGAATTTAGACCGCTTAATAGCTCAACTTATGGTACTGAATTTGGGACTTCTGCATCATTAGTACTCATTGAAAGACTGGACATTGGACAAGGCAATGGAACAGGTCGATATGGAGATGATGTTTATGATCGCATTTGGTCGCGTCACATTTCACCTTCTTGGGATCCAGTTAGTACTTCTTCGTCGATTACTACCTATGAGAACGGATATAGAGTGCCATTGGAAGTAATCCGGACTGCAGCTACACCTCAGAATGCAAGTGAACCTTTAGATTTGTACTGGAACACAACTGACATGAATGCTCAGTTTTATGTTTTTATGTACTTTGCTGAAGTGGAGAAACTTGGGAAGAATCAGTCAAGAAAATTCAATATATCATTGAATGGTTCTCCATTGTTTGGACCATTCACTCCCCGTTACTTACAGGCAGACGTGATATCTAATTCAAGAGTTCTGGTGGGAAAGGATCACGAAATTTCTTTACACAAGACAGAGGACTCTTCCCTTCCACCGATTCTGAATGCTGTTGAAGTTTTCCAAGTTATGCAGCTGGTTGAATCACCTACTTATGGTGAAGATGGTATGTCTTCCTTTGTTAAATCAACAAGAACATTCTTACAAGTATTGATATATGCTTATTTCCTCTGGAAAAGAAATGCTTGCTGAAAAATATAAAAATCCCACCTCGGAATCCTGACAATATAAAATACAAAATATAGTAGCGAGCTGTGCAGATGATTAAGTTGGAAACAATGTTGGTGACCGCTGGTCGTTCTCTCTTAAATTTGACCAATTCTTAGCTTTATCGGTCCTGTTTGATCTGGTTTTGTTAATGACTGCAGCTGATGCCATAAAGAACGTCAAAACTACATATCAAATAAAAAAAATCTGGGCTGGTGATCCTTGTGGACCTAGGAATTTCTCTTGGGAAGGACTAGAATGCAACTACAGCATTTCGCTTCCTCGGATTATTTCCCTGTGAGTCCTTCTAAGGAACTGGTCTTTACAATTTCTTTGTCTTTTCAATCTAATTCTAAGCCGATTTGCCTTTTATTGTGATTAGAAACTTGAGTTCAAGCAATTTGAGTGGGATAATAGCTGCTTCCATTGCCAATCTCTCATCACTCGAGTCCTTGTAATTGTTCTTCACTTTTGCTTCCATGAAGACTCATCTTGCCGAATTTATCCACTTTACTATCTTGCAGAACCTACTAACTATAATGCTTTTCTTCCCAGAGATTTGTCGAACAATAACCTAACCGGGCCAGTGCCTCAGTTCTTGGAAGAACTAAAGTCGCTCACTCTCTTGTAAGTGCAATCTCTACATGATCATAGACTCATTTGATACCAGAATTCCATATTATTAAGCATTGATCTGCAGGAATTTGAAGGGCAATCAATTGTCTGGTTCGGTTCCAAACGCTCTTCGCGAGAGATCGGAAGCTGGATTACTTGTACTGAGGTAAAAATCGCTTCTTGTGTATCTGGTTTAGAAACATGCCTTTGGTTTGAAAAATAACAGAAAAAAGAAGAATTTTTGTGTTCATTTCAGTGTGGATACCAAAAATCTTTGTGGCTCGGGTTCATGCAAAAAGAAGAAGAAAATTGTTGCTCCAATAGTTGCGTCGTTAGTAGCAGCACTAGCAGTCGTTATAGTGCTGATGCTAGTATGGAAATTGAGAAGAAAAAGAGAATCAGGTACCTTTACAGATCTCAGTAGCTCCCCAAATTGTAACAGTATTACTTTGAACAAAGAAGAACTCTCGAAACAGGTTGTCTAGATCGAATGAAAATTTATACAATGCGTACACATAATTTTTTGTGTACTTAAAGGTACAGAATTAGAACCCTTCAACAAAACAGCTATAGCATCAAAGAAGTGCCAGTTTACTCATGAGGAGGTTTTAGATATCACCAAAAACTTACAAACCTCGATCGGGAAAGGAGGATTTGGGACTGTGTACCATGGTTGCATGAAAGACGGAACCCAAGTTGCGGTAAAAATGCTTTCTGCATCATCAACTCAAGGACCTAGGGAGTTCCAAACAGAGGTTTGTCATTTAGAATTTCTTGGAATGCAAGGTAAATGCCAAGCCTAGTCTCGTTCGATGCAGGTTGTGATGAGTTTGTTCTTGACTGCAGGCTGAGCTCCTGATGAGAATCCATCATAGAAACTTGGCCTCGTTTATTGGATACTGTGATGATGCGAACAACTTGGCACTTATATACGAGTACATGGCTAATGGCAACCTAAAAAACTCTCTCTCAGGTATAATCTTGTTATCAAGATAGAGAAATTTCGCCAGTTTATGTTGGTCCATCTTAAATCTAGCGAACAAAATACACATTATTGGTTGCAGATGCAGAAAGGAGTTCACAGATGACATGGGAAACGAGACTTCATATAGCAATCGATGCTGCACAAGGTTCGTGCTTCCTGTTATTTTAGTAAAATAGATGTGATCATGTTTACACAAATTATAGTTCTACTAACGGAATGCAAAATTTGGTTCGCAGGTCTTGAGTACTTGCATCACGGATGCAAGCCGCCTATTGTCCACAGAGATGTGAAGACAGCCAACATTCTCTTAAGCGAAAACTTGGAAGCTAAAATAGCAGATTTCGGTCTTTCCAAGGTTTTTGCTAGTGACATTGAGACTCAAGTGGTCAGCACAGTCATGGGAACAGCCGGATATCTTGATCCAGAGTATGTTTAGGTTTTCTCATTCTATTAGCATTATTATCATGCGAAAATACGATGTTAAAAAACGGAACAAACTCTTAATCAAAAATCAAACTGAAGGGGCACTAAACCGACAATATGCATATAAACCACGACGTTGTGATTAATGAATATTGGTTTTTGTTTACAGATACTACAATTGCCAAAGGCTGAATGAAAAGAGTGATGTGTATAGTTTTGGGGTAGTTCTATTAGAGCTAATCACCGGCCAACCTGCAGTGATAAAAAGTGATGAAGTAATCCACATAGTAACGTGGGTGAGTTCTGAGCTCGAAAAAAGGGAACTAAAAAGTGTTGTGGATCAAAGGATGCAAGAAGAGTTCGATGAGCATTCGGTCTGGAAAGCGTTAGAGATAGCAATGGCGTGCACAACCTCTACCTCTCAACACAGAGTCACAATGGATGTTGTATTGTCTGAGCTCAAAAATTGCTTGGAAATGGAGTTGTCTAGGCATCGAGAAAGAACTCCAACATCAACAGAAGAGCTTCGCGCTGCGTTTGGGCCATATAATCATAGTTCACCTGAAGTTCTCTCCATGTGTACAGATTCCACAAATGTTGATTCCATGACCGGACCGTTTCCTAGGTAACTGGAAACATTTCCGGCTAGTTGAAGAAGATAATATACATACAACAATATCCATAAAGTTCTTTTCTTTCTTTGATCTTTTTGCATATTACTTTGGATTTCTTTCTGTATATGTTATATTTGTTTGGAAGTGTTTTTAAAATAAAAAATAGAAACACTTTATTAGAAGTAATTCTGAGCATAAGTGTTTTAAAGAAGCATTTATAAATGGCTTGTAATTCATTTTGAGTTTTTTATTTGGTATACAAGTTTTCACTTCATTTTTTTTGTTCAATGGAGTAAATCAATTGAAATTATGTTACTAGATGTTGTATCTTATCTACTTTTCTTGGAGGTTATCGTGCATGGTTCCAGGCTTTAAACTAAAGTAGTGTGGGAGAATAAATTGATATTGAATTTGTCATCAACGAGATTTGAATATAAAACATCGTAATTACAAGTGAAAAGGAATATCACTAGATGAGTACTAAGTGACTTTAAACTACATTTTGTTAACCACTATACCTATCTTTTGGAGTGTACAAGTTAGCATGTGTGAAACGTATAAAATAAGTGAGACCAGGATAGAATAATTAGTCAAATGCCTGCTTGATACATAAGTGCTCAACAATTGGTTCTGTATTATTGGTTTTATCCGGTGCTATGTAAAACATGACAAACGAGACCTCGATCGTTTTGCTTTTACAACTGATTATTCTAAAAATTCAAATGTTTTTCAATAAATACAGAACATTTCAGTATTGAAACTAAAGTTTGGGCCAGATAGATACAAAGCCCAAAACCAAAAACAAAAGAAAATTAAACCGGAAGCTGAGGTTTTACTTCAACCCCCCACCGCACTACTTCCTCTGTCGTTTCTCTATCGCAAATAGGAAGCCTCAGAGAGACTGCGTGAGCTCAGCAATGGCAGCAAAAGCAAGGAACCCCAGAAAGACCCGGAACCCAAATCTCGTCCGCGGGGTGGGTAAGTTCTCGAGGTCCAAAATGTACCACAAGCGTGGTCTTTGGGCTCTCAAAGCCAAAAATGGCGGCGTCTTCCCTCGCCACGATGCGAAGCCGGCAGCCGAGACCCAGCCTGAGAAGCCGCCCAAGTTCTACCCCGCCGACGACGTCAAGAAACCCCTCGTCAACAAACGCAAGCCCAGGCCCACGAAGCTCAGGTTCTCTTTTTCTCTACTTTCTCTCAGATTTTAATTATTTTTCAAATTCGAATCATTCGGTTTTTAATAATCTTTATTTATAATTGTTGTCAAAATTAGAAATTAGAAAATTGGTGTTTGATAATTTTTTTGTTTTGTTTTTTGATTGGGTTGGTTGGATGTAGGGCTAGTATTACACCAGGGACGGTGCTGATTGTATTGGCTGGAAGGTTTAAGGGAAAGAGAGTTGTTTTTCTTAAGCAGCTTTCATCTGGGCTACTTCTTGTTACTAATGAGTATTGTTCCGGAATTTCGAATGAATGTTAAGTTTTATGATACTGGGAGGTTCCTTGGTCATGAATTCCACCCAATGACGATAACGTTGTTTTGTGGCGACACCATTAGAATTTGGTGCAAAAAAGGAGGTTTCTTATGTTTCAAGTTATTTGCAAATACATCACCGTTTCGTATGAATTGTGCTTGGGGGATTGCTCCCCTCCGGTTGAATGGGATATTTTGCAGGCTGGGGTTTTCTTTGGGTGGATATATTCAAATAGGGTTAGTGAGTGAGTACTCGAAGTGGTGTGTTGCTATTTTTCTTTCTTCCGAAACTGTATGAAACGATGACATGAAGGAGTTGCACTCGTGAAGTATCATCTAGTAATCTATTTAATCGTGATTGTTCGTTAAAATATATGAATTAGCTTTTATGCCTTCAACTTTCATAGGTTCTTATTTTGTTTCTTATTAAAATATATGTTCTTATTTTGTTTACATCTACTGATTTGTGTATTTGCTCATTTTTTTTCAATCCCGTGGTGGGCGGGGGTAATGGGGTAATGGGTTTCCTGCTTCTTGAAAAGTGCCGTTCTAAGTTCTAACTTGAGTGCTGGTATGATGCCATTGCAGGCCCCTTTAAAATTAATGGTGTTCCTTTGAGACGTGTAAATCAGTCTTACGTGATTGCCACTTCTATCGATAAGTTTGATGACAAATATTTTGCTAAGGAAGTTGCAAAGAAGAAGGGAGAAGGAGAATTTTTTGAGGCTGAGAAAGAGGTTAGAATTATTGTTCTTCATTTACATATACTTTTGAGCAAATAATTTATGGTCCTCGTGATTCTCTTCATTGTTGGTACTGTCTGCATGAAGTTTAAAGTTCAATGTGGCAATGTGATGATCGTCTTCCGATTTTGCGTGATATTTTTCTTGTACAGATTCTCCGATCCTTTGTGTTTCCCTTTTAATTGTATCAATCCATCTCTTTTCTACTATCTTGATCGCTTCTTCTACATGCTAATTTAGCTTGAAATGATAGGGAAAGAACTTTGACTGAGATCTTCAATCCACTGAGACATCCCAAATGAATAGAGAAAACCACAATTAATAAACACGGGGACAAAGAAATTGATAGTACCCTGAAATTAACAATAAATTTAACAAATTGGATGATGAAAATCAAAACAAAGAAGCACTAAGACCATCTTCAACCCTGGGCTAAAAGTCAAATTACCCCCTCAAACACTCTCCAACCCATGCTAAAATTTTAGGCTAAATGCCAAATGTTATTTCTGGGCCAAATACCCCCCAGCTTTCTCCCCGGGCTAAATGTGAAATGTTTATCGGAATTTAAATTTTTTTAGATTAAAATGTTCATAAAATTAATTTACAATAATCTACATATTTATTTTAAAAAAAAATTGATTTAAGAAAAAAATTTAGGCTAATTTCATTTTTTAATAATTCCGGGCTAAAATTTTAGGGTAGAAGGGTTGGAGCAGAAAAGATGTTTCTGGGCTAAAAGCTAAATTTTCCAGGCTAAAAAATTTGGCTTTTAGCCCAAGGGTTGGAGATGGTCTAAGACCATCTCCAACCTTGGGCTAAATGCCAAATTTCACCCCCCCCTATTCCCCCCCCCCCCCCCCCCAAACCCAATCCAACCCAAGCCAAATCTTTGGGCTAAAAGCCAAATGCTAATTGAGGGCCAAATTCCCCCCAAGAAATAGCCCAGAAACGTGTGGACTCCCTCTTTCCCAGCCCACTCTCAGCCCGGTCACTCGCCCCACGCGGGCGTTAGCCCTTAGCGCCCGACAGGGTGGGACCCATTGTCAGGGCTGCTGTCGGAAGCAATTATGAGCCCAACGGCTCTTTTGTTCATTGGACGGTTGGCATTATTGGACCGTTGGTTGATCCAACGATCTAAATTCAAATTTAATCTTTTTAAAAATGTTATTTTAAAATACATTGAATCCAACAGCTGAGATCGAATATAATCAAATCTAATGGTAAAAAAAAATAAAAAATCTAACGGCCCAAATTTAAATCCAACGGCTAAAATAATTTAAAAAAAAATGAAGGCTTGCTTTGTGGAAAAATTTAGTGATTTTTTAATATTTATCGGAATTTAAATATTTTTAGATTAAAATGTTCATAAAATTAATTTACGATAGTCTACATAATTTTTTTTTAAAGTTAATTTAAGAAAAAAATTAGCCTAAGTTCATTTTTTAATAATCTCGGGCTAAAATTTTAGGCCAGAATGGTTGGAGCAGAAAAGTTGTTTCTCGGCTAAAAGCTAAATTTTTCGGGCTAAAAAATTTGGCTTTTAGCCCAAGGGTTGGAGATGATCTAAGAAGCAATTAAGAGGGAAAGAGAGTACGTCTACAATTAATTCAGATTAACAGGGTGTGATTTTAGCTTTTGGACTACTCAGGGTCAGAGTTGTAATCTATATTCATATTAGAGATGAGAGTAGAATTGAAAGCACTTCCCAAATTATACACCGTATTTTCCTTCAACCTAAAAATAGAATTAACCCTTCACATGTTGGGTTCCGAAAACCACACAAGGAGTAAAATCTAAAATAACAATTTCAATTTAATATTGACCAGATCTCAATAAAAATAAAAGGAAGAAGACCAGAAGATAGAAAATAGTAGACAAATGGTCATAGTTATATTAATTGAAATTGTTCAGAAAAAACAATGTTGAATACATATTTCCTTAGAATAAAAAAATTGATTGATTCATTTTAATGCTTTTTTGTAACCCAAGTAGAAAAGGATACAACTTAATAACGATGAAAGCCACATACCCATGTCATTTCTTATTCGGGATCAAATAAAGCATATTTCTTATTTGGGAACCAGAAATTTAAACACACAATCGGCCAGATTGCAAACTCGAAACTTCCATACCTCAAACCGAAGGCGGCGTTCTGTCTAGTAGTCCAAACCTTGATCCTTGATAAATTGAACTTCCTTCTTTGATCTAACAATCGAAAAATAGATAAATAAGGCAGCATGTCATATCAATATAACACCCCTGTATGTACACACATATACCAAAACAGCCTACATTCAGATTTGCATCATATCCTTGTTTCTAACTCTCTAGGGAATTTTCATAAACACCTATAATAGGCAAGATTTGCTTCAATATAAAAGAAATCTGATTTAGTCAGTGATCTCAATTGCATGTATATCTGAACGACCATACTTGTTAGTCAGTCATGTTATAGGATGTATTTAACACTTAGCAAGCAGTTCCAAAACAACATCCTACATACATATTATGTTGCCAAACTATAAATCAAGACCGAATTTTCCTACTTTGGTAATGTAATCTCCTAGTCTAGTTACGATTTGGTTCCTGTATTTTGACCTGAAAATAATTTTGGTCCCCTAGAAGTTTCCAATGGCACCCAAATTGTAACTGGAAAACAACTCAGACACATCTATAAAAATTAAAACTCAAGGCACCAAAGCGTGAGAACAAACAAACCAAAATAGTTAAATTTACCCTTTTATATCATACATACCATTAAAATTTTGTTTAGAGATAAAAATGGTAGTCATAGTAGAGAATCCAACCTCACCAAAGAAAGTGGATTTCCTCACTTTCTAGTGCTATTATATTTACCATGCTTGAGACTATTCAAAGATGAAAAAAGTGGAAATTTCATGCAATATGAAAACAAATCCCTGATAGTTAATACTGCTTACAGAAGCTAACAATCTCATTTCGTACGAAAAACATGAAGATCACTAAAGGACACCAGAATATAACTTTCATCAATGACATACTTTATGAGAATTTTGGATCCAAAAGTGGCTCCAATAAAATAAATTTAGGCTCGTATATGCAATATATTAACATGTGAAAAAAACATGCATACCTAATGAAATAATGAGGAGAATGGCCTTTGACCGTTTGTTGTCTTTGATACAACTCTTTTCATCCATGCCTTCATGTTTGTATCCTTTGGGACATAGACATGAATAATTTCTAGTGAATTTATGCATGTTTCAATATCTGGAAAGCAAGGAACCATGGACGAACATCGGTTAAAATCCCAATTTTTAAATTGGTTGAATTGGGAAAGAACCATTTGTACATTCACATGGTGTTGAGAGAAATAACCTTGAAAATAAAGCACTACATATACACAAAATCTATTGAGTATAAAAAGCAGCAAGAAACTAATGTAATTTTCAGCTTCTAACTCATCCATTTGATCAACATATTGATGGAACAAATGTAACTTTCAGTTTATAACTCATTCATTCGATCAAAATCATCCAAGTCAGAAAAGATAGAACATAAAAATGATTAGGATATATAAATAGGGGCTTCATCTGAGTCAATATCAGCCACCATTCCCTAAAAAATTGATGTCAGGACTCTGCCAAATATCTATGAAGCCACTTCAAAGTACGAAAGTTTGTAAAGACACTTGTTAAGGAACAAAATGGTGAAGAACACGAAAGGTAAGTAGTGACAATCATCAACTCACCTACATATCCAACACAGTAGCCAATGTCTTCCTCTCTTTTACCAATATGCAAATCCCTAATCTACAAACAATAATTTGGAATCTTGAGATACCAAACCGACTTCAACAGGGTTTGAAGGTTGAATTTTTCAAAAAATTTAAAAACTAAAAGCAACAACAGTATTAATAAGTGAGCACTCACCAAAAAATAAAGGAATGGAAAGAGCGATGATATTGGCAGTGCTACAAAACGATCATCAAACAATAGATCAGGGTTAAACATTTATAAAAAAGTTAGAAGACGGTGCAGATATAAACATTACTTAAATAAATTGATAAATGATTTCGAGTGTGACAAAGCAGTCAAATTACAGGATCAGCTCTTCCGCCTTCAAACACACTCATCAACACCATATTAAATTTCACATTTTTAGGCGAGGGCAAACTACCAGAAACGAAAAGGATTTATACCTTTTATCAAAGATCTACAGCCTTGGTTCCTCCACCATTGCTTGTCTTCTCTGGTCTGGGTTTTACTTTCTTAACAGTCTCTTCCTTCCCTAGTAGTTTTTTGTCCTGCAAAGAGAAAAAAATTAGGATTAAATTCTAAATGCAAGGTTCCTTGATTCTTTCGCTTCAGAAATTTTTTGTCGCATAGCCATAAATTAAAGGAAATAAGCTTTGGTTCAAAACTTACTCGCTCTCTGCAGACATGGGTTCCTCCTAAATTTTCGTCATCCTCCTCTTTCTGCGATCTTTCTATCTGTCTCTCTCCTTGTCTCTGTGTAATCGTTCTCTCCCTCTCTCTCTCTCTCTCTCCCTTCTCTGTCCGTGAATCCCTCTGCATTAATAATCTGAAAACCCAGTCAGATTTTTCATTGCTCGGATGGAGAAAATTGAGGAATGAAAGAACAAATTAGGGTTAGGACTAAAGTTGAGAGAGATGAAGAGTTGAGAGAAAGGGAGAGTCTGAAAGAAAGTGAAAGAGAAAGGGTTAGAGAAAGGTTAAGTGTGACAGAGATGAGGGGAAAACACGCTATGGGATTACCAATCTCTGAAATCACTCATTTGAACGTGCAACAAAGCATGGTCCCATCGACCCCATTCCAGTTCAGAAACAAAGGAAATGAAAGTTCAAATCTAACCAATGGTCGTTCAATCACCGACACCAACAATTGATTTGAGGAGAAAAAATCAACCCTAACCCCCTTTTTGGCAGCCTCACTCCTCCATCTCATTTCCCCTCCCTGCCATCCCACGCCTCTCTCCCTGAAATCCATCCACAAATCGTCCTATATATCTCTCTCTCAGCCTAATCCGTGAGTTTTGGCTGAAGCACAGCCACACCAAATTTGGATCAAACCCTAATTTCCAGAATAATGATAAAAATCGACAAAAAATATATAAAATTGGCACGTTACCATTGATTCGAATTCGGGTAAGGAGTGCGACGGCGAGGGGAAGGCGAGGTGTGCGACGGTGAGGCGCCGAATCGACTTTGTCATTGAAGAGCTCCGGAGCAAAATGGGTTTATCGTTGAAGAGATCTCTGGAGCAACAAAATCGGGTTTGCTTCCATCCCCCACCCTTTCTACGATGGTCGACACGTGCACAGCCGAAGGGTTAGCAATTTCGTAAATAAATCGAAATTTTCAATATGAAACTGAAGAGGCGGTGGCATTTTTGTAAATAACTCAAAATCCACCCCAAATCACTGTTCACGTGAATAGTGCAATTTCCCTCCTACTTTAGACTAAAGTAATAATAATAAGCAAAGCTGTGGAAAATTATAAAGTACAGCCTTCTAGGCTCCACCTTTTCGGCCTTTTAGACTTTGGATTTGTAGTTGCGTTTTGTCGGCATGAAGATTTTGGCTTTCATGTGCTATTTATCTATTAAATTAATCACTAATTGCTACATCTTAAGTTTTCTTTTGTTTGTCTATTTATGTCAGTCACACACTGGTTTAAATTAAGATTGTGCTATTCATAACCATTTTTTACTTCTGGTTAATTTTTGTTAATTTTTACCATAGATCTTTTTTAATTTATGCGATTTGACGGATGAAATTTAAAAAATATGTGTGAAAAATAAAAATAAACATGTGAAAAATACAATCCTGAATTAATCTATATTGCAGGACCAAAACTCGACCTCGGGAGCACATGTGGCAGCATATCTATTCTAGTCACAATTAAAGTTATAAAATGAAGGGAATTTTCCTGAAATGAGAATTTTACATATCTCAATTGTTAAAATGATAAAATAAATAAATAAGTAAGTAACAACATATCAATCAAATATTAAGGACGTTATCAATTAAATATTGCATATGTACCAGTAAAATTCGAAAAGTGACATTTTCATCCACTGAAATTTGTATTTTTATTATTTCAGCCAATTTTCGCGATTGTTTAAATCTTCGTAGGTTGAAAATTAAAAAAAAAATTAGTCTGACTAATTGATTGGCTGAGGCTATGACAAGCACACTTGTGTTCCATATGTGAAATCAAATATATCCAAAATTCATTGACCAGGGAAAAATGCATTGACCTAAAAAACCAGATTGTAGTTCTCTTAGGATTTGTAGCAGGTTTTGCAGCATTAGTTTTAATATTCCACAGTTTCATATATTTTCAGTATCAGATTATTTGGCTCCAAGAGCGAGAGAGAGATAGACAGATAGAGAGATGAAAATGTCAACTGGGTTCTTCCTCCTTTTGATGCTCTGTGCAAGTTCAGTTCGTGCACAGGACCAGAGAGGTTAGCGTTTTTTCTTTGACGCCAAATGATATGTTGTCTTGTCTGATCATTTTCTTTATGTATCTGCTTGTAACTTATTGTTTAGATCTAAACTAGAAATTGGTACCCCGTGTGTTGTTGCGGGATTAGAAATTATAAGAAAAATTATGTCATAGATGATTAATATTACTTACATTAAAAATGTTAGAAAATTTTAACAAACAAAATATTTAACTGATACAGTCCACACACAAACAATTGTAGAACTTTTGTCTCTACATAGAAAAAAAAATCAGTCATTTACGGAAGCACCTAAAGTTTCCCTCCATTGCTCTTGATTGTCAAGAAAGCAACCTAGGCAAGGAAAAATATGAAATATTAAAATACATGCAATTAATTTACTTCAACAGGTTCATACTATAAAAAAAAATTAAGAATAAAATATGATTACCTAATTTTTTTATTGGTGGAAAAGAATCTTGTTTTATACCAGTTAGTTAGAGAGGATTTTTTTCAATGATTTAATAATCTCTTATTTAGATCAGTGCATTCTAATATTGTAAATGTAAATATTGAGATTTTATGTTATAACTAAACAATCAATCTAAAAACCAAGTTAACACCCATAGAATTATCCCATGCATTCTCAAGAGGACCTAATTCACTTCTTAATTCTACTTAACATGTATAACACTTCATCTGTAGAAATCAGACATTAATTTTGAAAACCCGAACAAATACAAATTAGAGGACAAGACATTAAAGTAATTGGTAGATTGAAGACTAACCAGGTAGAGAGTGGAGCTTGATTTGTTCACTTCACAAAAAAGTCATAGAAAGTATGACTCTAAACACTCGGGTTAGTGTATGAACAATGAGTAAAACACTGGCCTATTTTCCAATCGAATAGATATTTATGAAAGAAAAAACACTGGCCTATTCTAATACTCCTAAGCAGTAATTTGGGAATTTTCCCACGACCTACACTAAAAGTAGGATAGCCATGGAAAACATTAAGCAACAATTATCTTTGTTAACAAAGAAAAAGGAAAACTTGGACCTTTTTTCTACGTTCCATAAATTTGGAAAAGAATGTAGGTGCATCTGTTTGATGGATCACATGACAACACAAAAGAATTACTGAGACCATAAGAAGATTCATGAGATAGCTCAATGCATGGCAACGACATAAATACAAATTTTGGGAAACAATTGTCTAGTTAAGGAACAATCCCATTAACAACTTAGTCTGAAATGTGTGCAAAGATTGACATTACTTAAATAAAGTGATTAGGGATGTCCACCACTTGTGCAGGCAACAAAGGCCAGGGTCAATGAGATAATCAACAATCTTCCCACATTGCAAACGAATAAGTTAAAAACCCTTCAATCTAGCAAGAATTTATATATTACAACTCAATTAAATACACGACATTTGTCACGTCCCGATCCCAACATACGTCCAGGATTGAGACGTGACAACCAAATACTCATATCTCAAATATATCCCGCCTCTGGGATATGGCAAATCACAACTCGAGAATCGATTCGCATAGTAGTCTTTTGTATACTTTATGATTGCATCTAACATCCTTGTTAGACTACCTACATACCCTCAATAGGGATCAAGCTATTTGTAGTTCGTCATTTGTCAAACTCTAATCTTTTCATAAAATACTTCCATAAGAAATCATAGAGTACCACACTACACATCAAGCTTACGCCAAACAACAATTATCACCTTATTATGCATGCAGGTATGCCTTTCTCACACATAAGCTTTCCAATTTATCCATTATATAAATCACTATGTTTCACATAATACTGCAATTAATAGTATGCAACATCTCAAGTAACAGTCAACGAAGCACAATGTTATTCTCTAGCCACATTGGTTATCAAGTCTAATCAGAATGACAACAATCACATCAATCAATAACACATATCACAGACCAAAATGCAAGGCTAGAGCGACATTGTTCGACCGTAGCCTACATTTCTGAAGCTGAAATCAAATCCAAGGAGCCAACAAGTCAAATGATGCGATTTCGAACCATTCAACGAAATACAAACTAGGATACGATTTCGGACCACTCAACAGAATCATGGAGTATAATGGATTTCGGACCATCACTCAATGAAATCCGAGCGGATATGATTCCGGACCATCACTTAACAGAATCCGAGCGGATATGATTTCGAACCATAACTCAACGGAATCGCGGAATAGAAGGGATTCCGGACCATCACTCAACAAAATCTGAGCATATATGATTTCGAACCATCACTCAACAGAATCGTGAAATAAAAGGGATTTCAGACCATCACTCAACGGAATCCAGACGGAGCAGGGAACCGGATCACTCAACAGAACCCTAGTGGATACTCAGCTCTGGATCACTCAACGGAACCGAGTGAAAGGCTAAGGAACACATCAACAGCTCGAAGAAACAAAACATGAACCAAGTACTCAATTTAGAAGGGCTGAACGTAACAAAAAGCGAAATAAGGTAACAGGATGTGAAACAAGTGTTGAAGCAACAAACCCCAAGACAATGGGTTAACGGTCCACTACTAGCCCTCACATTTCATCACATCATGCCAATCATACAACACAAACCACATTGCAGACATGCATGTCAAATCACATTTCCTAAATGTTTCCAATCCACAGTCAAATCACAATTAAGAGCATAGAACGATGGCTATAAAATAAAATAACAATTCAATATAAATCACCTATATTATAATCACTCATACATAAATCAAGACACCCGTCATCACAATGAACCCACTAAGCTTTATGAAATCTCAACAACACTCTAAGATAAACGGCACACTAGAAACTTGGTTTAGTTGACTAAAAAGTCAACCATCGATCAAGATTGAGGATAAGGTTCACAGCCCTAGAAATCTAAACCAGAAGATCCGCCTATCAGATTTTTCATCCGTAACTTCTTAACGTCCACATTATGCTTCTAGAACAACATACTAAAATTTCATTGAGATCCAACGGTCGGATATTTGCCAATCACAAAATCAAATGGTTGTCGACATTTGGTTTTACAAACTTAGAAATCTAATTCGGAAAGATCCGTACATTGATTCCTGATCCGTACGTTCCTATGGTCTTCTAATATTACGTACTATAACGTATTAAAGTTTGGTGACGATCCAACGGTCAGATTGTCGATTCATTTAATGTCCAAGTGGCGGTCTCTATCAAAACTATAGTCTTACGACGAGATTTCATCAATCGAACTTCACGTATGGAATCAGGGTATCCAAATTAGTCTAGGAAAGGCAGGTGGGATCTTAGCCCAAGCACCGCCGCCACGCCCAGCCGCACATGGCGGCCGGCCGCCCCGACTCGCCGAAAAATCTAATTATTTCCAAAAATGACCAAATTTCACAGAAATGTAAAACAAGCCAGGGGGAACAACTTTCATACTTGGGCCGAAGTCCAATTTGGCCGGGAAACCCCTGAATTTTCCCTCGAACGGCCGGAACCCTAGTTTTAGGTGTGTTTTGAATCAACCTCCATACGCGCTCCAACGACTCCACCACTGCTTGGGCTTTGTTCCTGGCCTCTAGAGAAGTGTTTTGGTGGTGGAGGTGGTGGTAGACATAACTTTCATGATCGGCGAATTTCCGCCGTGGCACCCCCAGACCGACGGGTCCGTTCTTCGCAATTCGGGACCTAAACCTCAGCAATCTGGGGTGTAGAATGGAGAGGGAAGGCCAATGGGGAGTTTCTATGTGATATTTTGGTGAAATTCGCCGGAATAATGACGGAAGACAGCCTAAATTTCTTTGTCGGGCAACCCGGTCGCAAGGGGGAAAAACGGGTCTCTTTTGGGATCCGGTTTGGGTGCCTCACAGTCTCTTTGCCTTCCCTCCTTTCCTTCATGTTTCTCCCTTTTCTCCTCCCCCATTGGTCAGCCCTCCTTCCTCTCTACTCTCCCCATTCGGCCCTCTCCCCCTTTTTTCCTCATGTTCTCTCTTCCTCTTCTCTCCTCTGCTGCCAACCCGCAGCTTCCCTCTTTTTTTTTTCTTTTTTTTTTTAAGAAATTTCTAATGTTCGTAACGTTTTCTTTCCTGTCCCGATTTACGTACAGCCTTCGTCTACGTGCTCGTGGGGTTGAGCTCAATTCAAAAACATTAAGAGTGACTTCAGAAGGTCTACGGATTTAAATAATTATTTTCTTTCAATTCACTATGTAGATTGGTTCAACCTGTTTTGTTTTTCCTAATTTTTTTTCAAAGAAATACAAACATGTTTAGTGTTAAAAAACCTGCATTGGTTATCCATATTAACAAACTGATAGAAAACTTGTTACATAATATATATATACCTGCAGCATTAAGGCAGATGAGGGACAGTTAATATCAGCAACAGTACTTGTCATCAACATGAACTTTTCATCCAAAGCGGCATTTAATTTCTTTAATTCTTCATCATCTAATCTATGATATAAACGAATAATACATCTCAAAAGTAAGAAGAAAAAAAAAATACACCAAATGCGGTCAACATTGCTTTATAATTTCCTATCAAAAGGGCATGACAAGTTGGTTGATTTTATTTATGAACTAAATTAAAAACAAACTTAAACGTTAATTTACTGATGAATAGGTTGATTATTTGATGATAAACCCAAAAGCTGATCTGTTTGATGCATTGGATGTGGCCTGTGGGACTGTAGTTTGGATTCTAGCCTGGAGAGGTTGCTCTCTGTGTCACAAATTTCTTTCTCAAGTCTTGCCCTCTTTTATTGATTTGCTTCCAGGGCAACTGCAACCTCTTCTTCCACAAATTAACGTTTAAGCACCTACTTGATCAAGTCTCGAGTCTTCTTTGTATACCCGGTTTTGGTTACTCCAGCAGAGGTTGAACTAAACCACTTAACTTAAAATGACAAACCACTTAATCGGACAACAAAAAAGCAAATTCAAGTCCAATATAACCAAAAACCAAACAAAAGCCAAGCTCTGGAAGGCTGCAATCAAAAGCCCCAAATCCAAAAAACCACGATTTCCTAAAGCCAAAAACAAAACAAAACTATACACCATGATGGGGAATCTGAACCTACAAACAAAATCCCCAAAATCACGATACCCGAAATCACAATAACAAAAGCCCCAAATTTTAACAAAAGAAAATTACCCAGATGCACAACCCGAAGAACTCACTAAGAAACCCTAGCTCTTCTGCGCAAGAAATTCCTTCAAATCAAACCGAAAAACTGAGCATGGGTAGCTGAATTGAATAAAAATTAAAAAAAATTAAAATACAATCAATTTACTGGTAACCATCTTTTTTTTCACCAATGAAAAAAACTCCAAATCAGCCCAAACGATCCCAATTTGAGCAGTTAACTTGAGTTGCCGGTTCAGCTAATTGAAAAATGTGGTGCAAACAAACTAAAAGTGGATCCTAGCCATGCTAATGAGATATTATGCATACAACACTTTTGCACGTGTATAAAGCCTAGCATAATGAGTTCTTATTAACAATTTAGTGTGAAATATGGACAATGATTGAGACATTACTCACAGAAAGTGAATTGAAATGTATATCACAGAAATTTGGGCAATGATTTGGGTCATGAGATAATGAACAACCTTTCCACACTGCAAGCGAATAAGAAAGATTATGAAAAATTGGACTATTTATATAAAAAAAATATTAGGGAATATTGTTTCAATCCAACTACAATGAATTGAAAATTTAACTAATCGTACCCAATGTAGTGAGAATAAGGTTTTTGGCTAGGATAACACTACTTTTTTCGTTGTTCCCATTCATCATTGGAGTTTCTCCTACAATAATTACAAATTAGGCATAAGTTAGTAGACTAATTGCTAGGATGGATAAAACACTTTCAACAGCTAAAAGCTTTATACAAAAGCTTTGCAACAGCTTAGTTGGAGAGTACAATATCTGAAACACATCACTTTAAAAAAAATAAAAATAAAAAAAGCATGATTGAATCTTACAATGGTTAGTTCTACATATGAATTGCTCACCTTTTCATCAATCAGTATACAGACCTGTATATTTATCAGTCGTTCCTGGAATTCTCGCTCTCCACATTCTACACAGGCGGACTTTAATTTTTACTGCTTTTTTATACTGTTGTAACTGATTGATAGGTGTTAGAATTGCGTCTTCCATTCAAGCTACTGAAATTAAAAAAATAAAATGCAGTAAAGGCAAGGATGATTTCAATAGCCCAAATAAGCAAAAAGTTCATACCTCAATTGAATTTTGAACTTGATTCTCGCTTAAAAATCTTAATCTACAAAACCAAATTAGTATTATTAATAATAAAGTAATACGATAATGTACCAAGCATTCATACCTAAACTGAATTTGCAGGTTAATTTTGTCGCTTAAAAATTATGATCTACAAAACCAAATCAATTTTATTAAAGAGCTGATAATTCCACCTCATTGTCTTATCTACCCCCCACACCTTAATAAAATTTTTGATGCCCTTTTTACCCTCTCATAAAATGACATATATGGATTAAAACCAAAAAGTACTTGCTTCCATTGATCTGCAAGTACACCCCTAATTCACACCAAAAATAACAATTCATGGACTCACACAAAAAAAGCTACATTCTTGTTCGGATTTTATCATTCTACGTTGCTTGTGGGTGTCTCGATCATGCCCTCATAGTTTTTGAAAATGTCGAAAACCTAGTATTAATGTGTGGAACCAGATGATCATAGGCCACACTGCGAAAATCTGTTAAATTGTATAAACGGCTGGTGGGTTCTTAGGCGGAGGCTGATCGGTTTATCTATTCGTATGTATTAGTGCAAGGTTGAGGTTGGTGAGAGAAGGTAACATGTGCACGGGAGGTTTTGGGAAGTGTGTCTGGGTCCAATGTGTTTGTTCAGACTAGTTTGGTTAATTTGTATGCAACGAGTGGAGGGTCGGGTTTTGGTGTCACGCGGGGAGTTTGATGGTATGCGTGAAAGGAGTTGTGAGTTGGGGTGTACTCATACACATGTATGCCAGTTGCAGTTTAATTGATGATGCCTATAAGTTATTCAAGCAGATGCCAAGAAGAAGCACTGTCTCATGGACCAACATCATCATTGGGTTTGCAAAACAAGGTCGCGGGGAGGAAGCTCTTATATATCTTTCGTTGGGTTTGCAAAACAAAGTCGCTAGCTTTATTAGCTAATATTTATTCTACTAAAAATTAAAAAGAATTTAAATGTATAGTTGAGGCTATTAGGTATAACAGTGCGTGGAGAAATAGTGTTTCAATTTTTTAACTTTTTATAGTGAGCAAAATTATAATGAGTGTGGGAAATAGGATAACAGAATAGGTGTAGCATCACTTTTTTATTAACACCGATAATTTAAGATTTGATATGAAAAACAAATCTATAATAGGCCTTAAAATGCATTATAAGCTCAATTAATATAAAGAAAGAAACAGTACCGCACCAAACAATTTCATCGACGCCATGCCTCATGACTTACAAAATAATATTTTTCAAAACAGATTGAAAGCAAGTAATATTAAACTTTAAAGGCTGCACACAAAACCCTCAAAAATCACTATTTCCTCCAAACGACCAAGGGCAAAATGGCCACTTCACTGCACAATCCCACTAAAACCCAAAAACCATGAATAAAATGAGGGACAAAACCGGATAGGCACTGTTAATGAAGAGTACGTATCCACCGGGTTTTAGTATAGATAAAATATACTTTTAGAAAAAGAATCTGTTTCTTTCGATTTGTTGCTTGAGTTCTAAGGCTTATTTCATTTATTTGTTTAGGAGTAAACTTCATAAGCATTGATTGTGGTTATCCATTGAACCACTACAAAGTCATGGATGCGAGCATAACATACTCACCGGATGTAGATTACATAGACACAGGGATAAACAAGAACATCTCTTCTGAATTTATGAATCCAAATAATACCGACCTCCCCCCCGCCCCTCTCTTAGACCTCAGGAGTTTTCCCAAGGAAACAAAAATTGCTACGTGTTGAAACCCGACAAAGGAAATGACATTTTGAATTTGATTAGAGCTACCTTCTTGTATGGAAACTACGATGGAGAAAACAAGTTACCGGAATTTGATCTCTACCTCGGCGTCAACTTTTGGTCGACGGTGAGGTTTGAAAATGCTTCAGATATTGTTACTAAGGAGATTATAGGTTTTGCAGAATCAAATACCGTGGACATTTGTCTAATAAATAAAGGGTTGGGAACTCCTTTCATTTCGGCGTTGGAACTTAGACCGCTTAATAGCTCAACTTATGGTACTGAATTTGGCACTTCTGCATCACTAGTACTCGTTGAAAGACTGGACATCGGACAAGGCAATGGAACAGGTCGATATGAAGATGATGTTTATGATCGCATTTGGTCACGTCACATTTCACCTTCTTGGGATCCAGTCAGTACTTCTTCGTTGATTACTACCTATGAGAACGGATATGAAGCACCATTGGAAGTAATCCAGACTGCAGCTGCACCTCAGAATCCAAGTGAACCTTTAAATTTGTACTGGAAAACAACTGACATGAATGCTCAGTTTTATGTTTTTATGTACTTTGCTGAAGTGGAGAATCTTGAGAAGAATCAGTCAAGAAAATTCAATATATCATGGAATGGATCTCCATTGGTTGGACGATTCACTCCCCGTTACTTACAGGCAGACGTGATATCTAATTCAAGAGCTCTGGTGGGAAAGGATCACGAAATTTCTTTACACAAGACAGAGGACTCTTCCCTTCCGCCGATTCTGAATGCTGTTGAAGTTTTCCAAGTTATGCAGCTAGTTCAATCACCTACTTATGGTGAAGATGGTATGTCTTCCTTTGTTAAATCAACAAGAACATTCTTACAAGTATTGATATATGCTTATTTCCTCTGGAAAAGAAATGCCTGTTGAAAAATATGAAAATCCCACCTCGGAATCCTGACAATATAAAATACAACATATAGTAGCGAACTGTGCGGATGATTAAGTTGGAAACAATGTTGGTGACTGCTGGTCGTTCTCTCTTAAATTTGACCAATTCTTAGCTTTATCAGTCCTGTTTGATCTGGTTTTGTTAATGACTGCAGCTGATGCCATAATGAACGTCAAAACTACATATCAAATAAAAAAAATCTGGGCTGGTGATCCTTGTGGACCTAGGAATTTCTCTTGGGAAGGACTAGAATGCAACTACAGCATTTTGGTTCCTCGGATTATTTCCCTGTGAGTCCTTCTAAGGAACAAGTCTTCTTACAATTTCTTTGTCTTTTCAATCTAATTCTAAGCCGATTTTCCTTTTATTGTGATTAGAAACTTGAGTTCAAGCAGTTTGAGTGGGATAATAGCTGCTTCCATTGCCAATCTCTCGTCACTGGAGTCCTTGTAATTGTTCTTCACTTTTGCTTCCATGAAGACTCATCTTGCCGAATTTATCCACTTTACTATCTTGCAGAACCTACTAACTATAATGCTTTTCGTCCCAGAGATTTGTCGAACAATAACCTAGCCGGGCCAATGCCTCAGTTCTTGGAAGAACTAAAGTCGCTCACTCTCTTGTAAGTGCAATCTCTACATGATCATAGGCTCATTTGATACCAGAATTCCATATTATTAAGAATTGATCTGCAGGAATTTGAAAGGCAATCAATTGTCTGGTTCGGTTCCAAACGCTCTTCGCAAGAGATCAGAAGCTGGATTACTTGTACTGAGGTAAAAATCGCTTCTTGTTTATCTGGTTTAGAAACATGCCTTTGGTTTGACAAATAACAGAAATAAGAAGAATTTTTGTGTTCATTTCAGTGTGGATACCGAAAATCTTTGTGGCTCAGGTTCATGCAAAAAGAAGAAGAAAATTGTTGCTCCAATAGTTGCGTCGTTTGTATCAGCACTAGTAGTCGTTATAGTGCTGATGCTAGTATGGAAATTGAGAAGAAAAAGAGAATCAGGTACCTTTACAGATCTCATTAGATCCCCAAATTGTAACAGTATTACTTTGAACAAAGAACTCTCGAAACAGGTTGTCTAGATCGAATGAATATTTATACAGTGCGAACACATAATTTTTTGTGTACTTATAGGCACAGAAGCAGAACCCTTTAACAAAACAGCTATAGCATCAACGAAGTGGCAGTTTACTCATGAGGAGGTATTAGATATCACCAAAAACTTACAAACCTCGATCGGGAAAGGAGGATTTGGGACTGTGTACCATGGTTGCATGAAAGACGGAACCCAAGTTGCGGTAAAAATGCTTTCTGCATCATCAACTCAAGGACCTAGGGAGTTCCAAACAGAGGTTTGCCAGTTAGAATTTCTTGGAATGCAAGGTAAATGCCACGCCTAGTCTCATTCGATGCAGGTTGTGATGAGTTTGTTCTTGAGTGCAGGCTGAGCTCCTGATGAGAATCTATCATAGAAACTTGGCCTCGTTTATTGGATACTGCGATGATGCAAACAACTTGGCGCTTATATACGAGTACATGGCTAATGGCAACCTAAAAAACTATCTCTCAGGTATAATCTTGTTATCAAGATAAAGAAATTTCGCCAGTTTATGTTAGTCCATCTTAAATCTAGCGAACACAACACACACTATTGGTTGCAGATGCAGAAAGAAGTTCACGGATGACATGGGAAATGAGACTTCGTATAGCAATTGATGCTGCACAAGGTTTGTGCTTCCTGTTATTTCAGTAAAATAGATGTGATCATGTTTACACAAATTATAGTGCTACTAACGGATTGCAAAATTTGGTTCGCAGGTCTCGAGTACTTGCATCACGGATGCAAGCCGCCTATTGTCCACAGAGATGTGAAGACAGCCAACATTCTCTTAAGCGAAAACTTGGAAGCTAAAATAGCGGATTTTGGTCTTTCCATGGTTTTTTCTAGTGACATTGAGACTAAAGTGGTCAGCACAGTCATGGGAACAGTCGGATATCTTGATCCAGAGTATGTTTAGGTTTTCTCATTCTATTAGCATTATTATCATGCGAAAATACGATGTTAAAAAATGGAACGAACTCTTAATCAAAAATAAAACTGAAGGGGCACGAAACCAACAATAAGCTGCATATAAACCACGACGTTGTGATTAATGAATATTAGTTTTGGTTTACAGATACCACAATTGCCAGAGGCTGAATGAAAAGAGTGATGTGTATAGTTTTGGGGTAGTTCTATTAGAGCTAATCACCGGCCAACCTGCAGTGATAAAAAGTGATGAAGTAATCCACTTAGCAACGTGGGTGAGTTCTGAGCTCGAAAAAAGGGAACTAAAATGTATTGTAGATCAAAGGATGCTAGGGGAGTTCGATGAGCATTCGGTCTGGAAAGCGTTAGAGATAGCAATGGCGTGCACAACCTCTACCTCCCAACACAGAGTCACAATGGATGTTGTATTGTCTGAGCTCAAAAATTGCTTGGAAATGGAATTGTCTAGGCATCGAGAAAGAACTCCAACATCAACAGAAGAACTTCGCCCTGCGTTTGGGCCATATAATCATGGTTCACCTGAAGGTCTCACCATGTATACAGATTCCACAAATGTTGATTCCATGACCAGACCGTTTCCTAGGTAACTGGTGACATTTCCTGCTAGTTGAAGAAGATAATATACATACAACAATATCCATAAAGTTCTTTTCTTTCTTTGATCTTTTTGCATATTACTTTGGATTTCTTTCTGTATATATTATATGTGTTTGGAAGTGATTTTAAAATAAAAATAGAAGCACTTTATTAGAAGTACTTATGAGCATAAGTGTTTTTTAAAGAAGCATTTCTAAATGGCTTGTAATTTATTTTGAGTTTTTTATTAGGAGAGTCCAAGGGCTTTGCCCCACACCAAAAGGAATCTTGGTGGTGGAATGAGGAGGTACAAACAAAGGTGGAGGCTAAGAAGGAATGTTGTAAAGCCTTATACAAGGAGAGGACCGATGAAAATGGTGAAAGGTATAGAAAAGCGAAGCAAGAGGCGAAGAAAGCTGTCAGAGAAGCTAAGTTAGCGGCTTACGACGATATGTATAAACGACTAGATACCAAAGAAGGAGAGTTGAATATCTATAAACTATCTAGAGCAAGGGAAAAGAAGACAAGGGACCTAAACCAAGTGAGGTGCATCAAGGATGAGGATGGAAAGGTTCTTGCTACAGAGAACGCGGTTAAAGACAGATGGAGAGGTTATTTTCATAATCTCTTCAATGAAGGACATGATATGAGTGCTTCTTTAGGGGAGTTGAGTAACTCAGAAGAGTGTAGAAACTACTCTTTTTATCGTCGAATCCGGAATGAAGAAGTGGTTGTAGCTTTGAAGAAGATGAAGCATAAAAAAGCAATAGGCCCAGACGATATACCAATCGAAGTGTGGAAACTTTTGGGAGAGACATGTATAACATGGCTCACTGACCTTTTCAATAGGATTTTGAAAACGAAGAAGATGCCAAATGAGTGGCGAACGAGCACTTTGGTGCCTATCTACAAGAATAAGGGCGACGTACAAAATTGCATGAACTATAGGGGTATTAAGCTAATGAGTCATACAATGAAGCTCTGGGAGAGAGTCATTGAGCATAGATTGAGGCAAGAGACACGGGTTTCGGACAACCAATTCGGGTTCATGCCAGGGCGCTCAACCATGGAGGCAATCTATCTCTTACGAAGATTGATGGAAAGATATAGAGATGGGAAAAAGGATTTACACATGGTCTTTATAGATTTGGAAAAAGCGTATGATAGGGTCCCAAGAGACATTCTTTGGAGGATTTTAGAGAAGAAAGGAGTACGAGTAGCATATATCCAAGCTATAAAGGATATGTATGAAGGAGCAAAGACTGCCGTAAGAACTCATGAAGGACAAACCGAAAGCTTTCCCATAACTGTAGGATTACATCAAGGCTCATCCTTAAGTCCTTACCTTTTTGCGTTGGTAATGGATGAGTTAACAGGACATATTCAAGATGATATTCCTTGGTGTATGCTTTTCGCAGACGATATAGTGTTGATAGATGAAACTCAGGAAGGGGTAAATGCAAAGCTTAACCTTTGGAAAGAAGTGTTGGAATCTAAAGGTCTTCGCCTAAGCCGATCAAAGACAGAATATATGGAGTGCAAGTTCAGTGCAAATGGAGGCCAAAACGAGTTAGGGGTGAGGATCGGAGATCAAGAAATACCAAAGAGCGACCGTTTTCGTTACCTAGGATCTATCTTGCAAAAGAACGGAGAATTAGATGGAGATCTCAACCATAGAATACAAGCTGGATGGATGAAGTGGAATAGTGCATCCGGCGTGTTATGTGACCGCCGTATGCCACTGAAGCTCAAAGGAAAATTTTATAAGACGGCAATAAGGCCGGTGATGCTGTATGGCACAGAATGTTGGGCGGTGAAACATCAACACGTACACAAAATGGGTGTAGCGGAGATTAGGATGCTTCGTTGGATGTGTGGGCACACGAGAAAGGATAAGATTAGGAATGAGGATATCCGGGGTAAAGTAGGAGTAGCCGAAATTGAAGGAAAGATGAGAGAAAATCGGTTACGGTGGTTTGGACATGTGCAAAGAAGGCCTACTGACGCTCCGATTACAAGATGCGACTATGGGACAGAGGTTCGGGGCCGAAGGGGTAGAGGAAGACCTAGGAAAACTTTGGAAGAGACTCTAAGAAAAGACTTAGAGTATTTGGATCTAACGAAGGACATGACACAGGATCGAGCACAATGGCGTTCTAAGATTCATATAGCCGATCCCACTCAGTGACTTGGATTTTCCAAGTCTTCAACCGAGAAGTTTTCCTCACTCGGAAAATTAAGGGAACACTACCCCAACCTACATGCTCCACTCAGAAAGCTTCAACATACAAGCTTCAACAAAAGAAAATTCAAAGAACTTAGCGAAGAAGGCTTTGGTGTATCTAACACAATACGTTGAAATGAAGGAAAGCTTATTTATTGATATCCCCAATAAGCTACAAATATGTACATATACATTTTCATAAGGATTCGACGTGATCATGGAGTGCCGGCTGTCGACTACCTGACGCCCTCCCCCTCCTCCTTTACCCGGGCTTGGGACCGGCCATGTAAGACATAGGCGGAGTTAAATATGTACATATACATGAGTCAAAATAAACACACAAGAGGGAGCCTTCACAAATGTTGCTTAGGAGAAGTCTCAGCAGTCGGTAGAGCCCCAGAAAGAGAAGGCACCGGAGGGGGATCATTTGGAGCCTCAGTACTGGACAGAACCCTTGAAGGAGGAGGCATCAGAGGTTGATCATTTGGAGCTTCATTACGCGGTACAGCCTCAGAAGACGAAGGCAATAAATGCCTTTGGAACAAACCCACAAATCTCTGATGATCAAGTAAAACCTGACCATCAGTTTCCTTCATCTGGTCAAGCTTCCTCTTCATGTTTGTAGCATAGTCATGTGCGAGCCGGTGCAACTGTTTATTCTCATGCTTGAGCCCTCTAATCTCCTGTTTGAGACTCATCACTTCAGCCGCCAATGATTCAACTTGGCGGGTTCGAGCAAATAGGCGTTGGGCCATATTAGACACAGAACCTGCACACTGAACACTGAGAGCCAGCGAATCCTTAACAGCTAACTCATCAGACCGTTTGGAAAGTAGTATGTTATCTTTGGGAGTGAGAAGGTTCCTGGCCGCCACCGCAGCGGTCATATCATTCTTCATCACGGAATCCCCAACGGTAAGAGGACCAGTAGGGGAGACGAAGGATGGGCGCCATATGTTGTCTGGAGAATGCGGGGCTGCCTCTTCAACAAGGTTCAAGTCAAAACGACAGTCGGAGGGGCCAGACATTTTCAAAGGTGTTGAAGAGAGAAGAGGTCGGACAAATCAAGATCTTAGAAGTGCAAGAATGAAGCTTCTACTGGTGGAGATTCAAGTGTGCTTTGGAACTTAATGCCAGCCCCTATAAAAATCTGCACTCGACGGAGCTTCAGAAATCGAAGAGGCGCCTGCTCAGAAATCGAAGAGGCGTTTGCTTTCTCAAAAGCTGGGCTGCTTAGAGATCACGAGGGTTGATCTCAGAAATCGAAGAGGCGTTTGCTTTCTCAAAAGTTGGGTTGCTCAAAGACCTCGAAGGCTGATCTCAGAAATCGAAGAGGCGCTCGCTTTCTCAAAAGCTGGGCTCCCCAGAGACCACGAGGGCCGATCTCAGAAATCGAAGAGGCACCTACTTTTCCAGCCTTGTCAGCACCTGTCACACGCACACTCAGCTTTGCGGAAATTATGGGCATTCTGTCGAAGACTTCTGGGGAAGTAGAAAACACATGAATCTTACTGTTCAATCACCCAATTCCCACACGCAACAATAGCTCATGGGTACCACAAATAACTTTGCTAAAGTTCTCTGCCAAAGTTGAGCACGTGAAGCTTGCAGCTCCCACTACATCGCTCTGACCAAGAAGGGTAAAAGAATAGCAAAGAAACAGCACTAACAAAGTTTAGACCCATAAATTTTGAAGGTCTAGCTACCATATTATTACCCACAAGGGTAAAGGAACAGTACCACTGCTGGATAATTGGAAAGTCCCTGTGTGTCAACCTCTGTGCTTCGTGGCAAGGTAGACTAGCAAACATGCCCAACCTTTACTCACATTCGAGAAAACACTCCCAATAAGATTGCTTGCTCCAAAATCGAAGAGGCACTGTCCTCCGAATCTCGAGAGCCAGACTCCCAACATGACTACTTTCTTAAAAATCGAAGAGAGGGTAAAGGAACAGTACCATTGCTGGATAATTGGAAAGTCCCTGTGTGTCAACCTCTGTGCTTCGTGGCAAGGTGGACTAGCAAACATGCCCAACCTTTACTCACATTCGAGAAAACACTCCCAACAAGATTGCTTGCTCCAAAATCGAAGAGGCACCGCCCTCCGAATCTCGAGAGCCAAACTCCCAAACTTTCTCAAAAATCGAAGAGACACTGCTCCCCGAATCTTCGAGAGCCAGACCCCCAGCATGATTGCTTTCTCAAAAATCGATGAGGCATCGTTCTCCGAATCAATCGAAGAGGCGCTCGCTTTCTCAAAAGCTGGGCTCCCCATAGACCACGAGGGCCGATCTCAGAAATCGAAGAGGCACCTACTTTTCTAGCCTTGTCAGCACCTGTCACACGCACACTCAGCTTTGCAGAAATTATGGGCATTCTGTCGAAGACTTCTGGTGAAGTAGAAAGCACATGAATCTTACTGTTCAATCACCCACTTCCCACACGCAACAATAGCTCATGGGTACCACAGATAACTTTGCCAAAGTTCTCTGCCAAAGTTGAGCACGTGAAGCTTGCAGCTCCCACTACATCGCTCTGACCAAGAAGGGTAAAAGAATAGCAAAGAAACAGCACTAACAAAGTTTAGACCCATAAATTTTGAAGGTCTAGCTACCATATTATTACCCACAAGGGTAAAGGAACAGTACCACTGCTGGATAATTGGAAAGTCCCTGTTTGTCAACCTCTGTGCTTCGTGGCAAGGTAGACTAGCAAACATGCCCAACCTTTACTCACATTCGAGAAAACACTCCCAACAAGATTGCTTGCTCCAAAATCGAAGAGACACCGTCTTCCGAATCTCGAGAGCCAGACTCCCAACATGACTACTTTCTCAAAATCGAAGAGAGGGTAAAGGAACAGTACCATTGCTGGATAATTGGAAAGTCCCTGTGTGTCAACCTTTGTGCTTCGTGGCAAGGTAGACTAGCAAACATGCCCAACCTTTACTCACATTCGAGACAACACTCCCAACAAGATTGCTTGCTCCAAAATCGAAGAAGCACCGCCTCCGAATCTCGAGAGCCAGACTCCCAACATGATTACTTTCTCAAAAATCGAAGAGACACTGCTCTCCGAATCTCGAGAGCAGCATGATTGCTTTCTCAAAAATCGAAGAGGCATCGTTCTCCGAATCTCGAGAGCCAGATACCACAGACCACTTTTTCAAAGTTCTCTGACATAGTTAAAACATGTGAAACTGGCAGCTCCCACTACCGTGCTATGACCAAGCAGGGTAAAGGAATAGCATTACTACTTGTTAGGGAGACTCCTATATATGTCGACCTCCATCCCCAACAGACAGGCAGACCTGCAAAAATGCTCAACCCTTCATCATATCTGAGAGGGCACTCCCAACGAAGCATTTCGAAATATTTAGCTTTCTTTCCCCCCGATAATACCTCTGCAAACAAGCTATACTAGAGCAAGAATATCTCATATCATCAGGGTTAAAAGCAAGAGTATCCCATATCATGCTTTTTCCCTGTCTTTTCCTTTGGCCTTGTTTTTACCTGCAAGACAAGGAGAAAGAGAGCAATCAGTCAGCACTTGGAATCAAGCTTCCAGCCAGGAACTGACTTCCTGGAACCCCTTACCTGATTACTTACCTGGCATTGCTCTCGAGTACTCATCTTCAACATCTTATGTTTCCAGGGAAGATTCCGCATCTGCTTGAGGAACAGATAGGGCAAGTGCGAAGGATACAAGGAAGCATGTGGAGACAAGCGTAACAGCACACGTGCCGATACATCCATTACTCTGTCAAAAGCAAAAGTATCCCATATCAGCAGGGTGGAACGTACTCTAGATTTGATGGACTTGTTTTGACCCTCAAATTCTTCAGTCGGCCTTATACTCTGGAGGAAACCAGAAAACCCTCCAGCTCAGTTCAAGAATAAGCCTGTGGAAAGTTACTTCTTCAAAAGCAAAAGTATCTCATATCATCTCTTCTCATTTTTCTTCTCTTTATCCTTCATGCTGCTGCAAGATGGGGAGAAGGTGAACAATCAGTCGGAGCTCTGATTGCTTACCTTGTCTGTCACCTCTTTCAGCAGACCCCCTAGCTCGGCGACTTGGGGGACTCCTACTACATGGTTTGTATCGCGCTTGACCAAGCATGAAACTACAAGTAAGCTTCAAGTGAAATTGATACATTACCTTGTGCATCTCCACCAGTTAAAGATACCACCCCTGGATGGAGGAAGAGTACTTCCAGAGAAGATGCCACATCTACCTATGAGACAGATAAGACAAGTCAAGACGACACCACACTCCGATACTTAGAAGTTTCGTGATTACGAGATCATTCTCCCACAATATTTCCTAATGTCATTTGTACTAAATCATTCACTTGTACTCACTAAAGGAGAGCTTGAACCTATGTACTTGTGTAAACCCTTCACAATTAATGAGAACTCTTCTATTCCGTGGACGTAGCCAATCTGGGTGAACCACGTACATCTTGTGTTTGCTTTCCTATCTCTATCCATTTATATATTTATCCACACTAATGACCGGAGCAATCTAGCGAAGATCACAAAAAGCGATCGTTTTCGCTACCTAGGATCTATCTTGCAAGAGAACGGAGAATTAGATGGAGATCTCAACCATAGAATACGAGCTGGATGGATGAAGTGTAAGAATGCATCCGGCGTGTTGTGTGACCGTCGTAGGGCACTGAAGCGCAAGGGAAAATTTTATAGGACGGCAATAAGGCCAGCGATGTTGTATGGCACAGAATGTTGGGCGGTGAAACATCAACACGTACACAAAATGGGTGTAGCGGAGATGAGGATGCTTCGTGGGATGTGTGGGCACACGAGAAAGGATAAGATTGGGAATGAGGATATCCGAGGTAAAGTAGGAGTAGCCGAAATTGTAGGAAAGATGAGAGAAAATCGGCTCCGGTGATTTGGACATGTGCAAAGAAGGCCGAATGACGCTCCGGTTCGAAGATGTGACTACGGGACAGAGGTTCAGGGCCGAAGGGGTAGAGGAAGACCTAGGAAAACTTTGGAAGAGACTCTAAGAAAAGACTTAGAGTACTTGGATCTAACGGAGGACATGACACAAAACCGAGCGCAATGGCGTTCTAGGATTCATATAGCCGACCCCACTTAGTGGGAAAAGGCTTTGTTGTTGTTGTTGTTGTTGTTGTACACGTTAACTTGTACACTCCCAAAGATAGGTATGGTGGTTAACAAAATGTATTTTAAAGTCACTTAGTACTAATCTAGTGATATATTTTTTTCACTTGTAATTGCGAGGTTTTATATTCAAATCTCGTTGATGACAAATTCAATACCAATTTATTCTCCCACACTACTTAAGTTTAAAGCCTCAAACCTGCATGATAACCTCCAAGAAAATTAGATAAGATACAACATCTAGTAACATAATTTTGATTGATTTACTCCATTGAACAAAAAAATTGAAGTGAACCAATTAGATAAGAAAATTAGATAAGATACAACATCTAGTTCACTTCAATTTTTTTGTTCAATGGAGTAAATCAATGGAGTAAATCAATTATTCCATCTCTAATAGTGCTTCCAACAAACCTTACTTCACACATTCAAAATCAACCATAGTAATTATCCAAGTCCAAATCAATGACTTAAAACCCTATCATGTTGTTGACAAATCTTCCACCGTCGGATCACAAAGCTTATCACTCACGTGTCAGGTAAACAGAAATCCAAAGGTGGAAACAAGCCTAGATTAGGATTTCATGGATACTCCCCCTATCTTGAATTCCAATTCACGTACCACAATTTCACAGATGTCACGTTCGGAGTAGCTGGTACAGTTAGATCTTTGTTTAAAGAGTTTTTGTCACAAATGGTCCCTGACATTGATCAAACACATCATTTTGGTCCCTGACATTGAAAATCAATAGAAATGGTCCTTGAGATTGATCAAACACATCACAAATGGTCCTTCCGTTAAAAACTCTTTGGGCAATTTTCAAAGCTTCGTAATTCAATCGATTCTTAACCAAATTTGACCCATAATATATCAAAATGAAGATAGGAAAGTGTAGAACAAGATTATACCTATTTTGAAGCCCAATGATTACCGGAGATGGCCGGAAAATAGCCTCAAATGTGACTGGTCCGCCGAAAAACTGGAAAACTCGCTGGAAACTGGGTAAACTTTAAACGTTCATAACTTCTTCAATAATCAACGAAATCGAGTGATTCAAAAACGAAAATCATACTTCTAGACGAGGTGAAGAGAATGGTATCTTTGTTAATGGCTAACTCCCCGTAGTTTGGCCGGAAAACGGCTCGAAATTGGCTAACTCGAAAATGGTTATCTAATTTCGAGCCGTTTTCCGGCCAAACTACGGCGAGGTAGTCATCCATAAAGATACCATTCTCTTCGTCTCGTCAAGAAGTATGATTTTTGTTTTTGAATCACTCGATTTTGTTGATTATTGAAGAAGTTATGAACGTTTAAAGTTTACCCAGTTTCCGGCGAGTTTTTCAGTTTTTCGGCGGACCAGTCACATTTGAGACTATTTTCCGGCCATCTCCGGCAATGATTGGCCTTCAAAATAGTTATAATCTTGTTCTACACTTTCCTATCTTCATTTTGATATACTATGGGTCGAATTTGGTTAAGAAACGATTGAGTCAAGGACCATTTCTATTGATTTTCAATGTCAGGGACCAAAATGATGTGTTTGATCAATGTCAGGGACCATTTGTGATAAAAAAAACCCTTGCCGGAGATGGCGAAATTCTCAAAATTCTACTATACTTCTTTGGTTCAGTTGAGTTATGTGGTATAGTTGAATGTGCAATCACGAGAATCTAATATTGTGATACAGTTGAATGTGTGATAAAAAATATAATAACTAAGAACATCGGTGTATACTAAAAATTCCCATACTCAAACATAAATTGTTTGGTACACAAGAAATTCTTAAATACGAAAAGTCGTGATATGTCACAATTTTAAGAAAGACATACTCTCATGTAGCCAAGTACCATGCAGCTCATGAATTTGCCCATGCTGCTTTAAGGGAGAATTCTGGTTGTTATCATTAATTCACGTGATATTTATGTGTAGAACCGGCATTTCATAAAGAACAATGTCACAAATTCAACCCACTGCTTTGTTGTGATGTCTGAGCTTTTTAGGTCGAATTCTCTCTTTTTACCAGGTTAAATCAACATTCAAAGATTTTAGGGTATTATTTTTAGTAATTTTGTATTAATTCTACGTGTTAGAGTTGTGAGCTTATATATTATTCAATCAATAAATTTTGGAGGGGTTTAATGAAAACCTCTTTGCTACAATTTGGTTTTAATCGTAATGACATTTTGGATATGAAATATCTATATTAGGTCAAGCTCTTTTCTTATTTACTCTTATGTCATTATTTCATTCATCATGGTTGGTTCCACAATGAAGTATACATTTTGTTTGATACTTAAATTATTGTACGTAAGTCTACATGATGCTAATATGAGGGATTCTCCGCTTGCTGCATTGTTGTGCTATTTATAATTTGATATGTCACCAATAGAAAATAAGCATGTTAATCAACATTTATGTAATAACTCAATCGTCAACAACCACTCCACATAGTTTAAATAGATAGTCTTCATAGCATTACCACAATTTAAATAAATGGTATTTCTAGCATTATTCCTTTTATATTATTCAATCAGTAGATTTTGAGATTTTCTCAAATTTTAATGGTTTCAAATTGCTTGTGAATTCTAACTTAGGTATTTCGTTGGACTTCCCTCCTATTATATCAATATATTCATCGAGATGAATGGTATGATGGCGATTAATTAATCCCCTGCCTTGAGTATATAAATCCTTCCTTTCTTCCCAACCCCATCATTAATTATTGATTGCCAAACACAATGGTGCCACCGATAACATTTTTCATGTGGGATGGGGTCCAATAGCTATAGGATTCATTAGGACCTGCCCCATGAAAGCAACAACTCATCTCATTACAGCAATTACAAGGAAGCCGATGTTGGAAAATTTTCCTCTTATCTTAGAAGATGGAGGATCTGCAAATCCAAAAAAAATGTAAACAAGAATCCAAGATACTACTGAAAGTACACGTAGTGATCAACTTGTAAACCAAATGACATATGTAGAATTTGTATAGTCGTTCCGTGAATTCCAATTGTCTACAATTACTTGGAGGTTTTTTTTATCTAATGACTCTCGTTAGTACTGAAGAGCGAATACGTATCTAATTTGAATCTCCTTATTGTACATACACTTTTGAATGTACTAATGAAGTTGTTATTATTATTTTTTTAAATATCTTTAATTTACTTTGTTAAAGTTAGGTCTCCACCATCGTCTAAAGTTGTTGAGAGAGATTGCAGATAAGATGAATTTATATTTATGTGATCTTACTCTGCTTTTACTTTTTTGTTATGTTAGAGCATCTCCAATAAAGAACCTAAACCAAGTCTTTACAATAGTACAATCTCTAAATATAGAGACAGAAAGTTTTTAATAAGTCGAAATTAAAGTCTGTAAAATATTTCAATATGTTTTTTTTTTGTCAAAAAATATTTCAATATATAAAAACTCGCTAAATACTTCGAAAGAAAATCTCAAATGTGAAAATTGTATAGTGGGCCTCTGTTGATTTTGTGCAGAAAAGTGACCCATAAACGTGGGAATGCAGTGCTGCACAGCAGCTGGTTTTTTTGTCCTTGCTGCACACCAGCTGGATTTTTGTCTTTTACCTTGTTTGTTGATCCCACCCACGTGAAATTTTCATTTAGGGTTTTTGAACATTAGTTCTTGCAAAATATTAAAATTAAAAAAAAAAATTGGTGCTAGATTAATTATTCAATTTAATCTCTTGAGTGTACTATTATCAAAATTTACATTCAATTTTTGTTATTTAATATGTATTTTTATTTAATCTCTCCATATTAAATTTTAATTTTATTAATATGCACATATTTATTTTTTTAATTAGAAATGAACGTAAATGAGAAAATATTAAAAGAAATTTGTGATACAAAAATATATAAATACATACATTTACATAAATGATTCTGCCAAAATATATAAAATTGACTTTTTTGTACTGAAATATTTGTACCTACATGATTGTACCGAAATATATTATAATGAACCTAAATGTATTATATTGAATTAATGTACCTAAATATCAATACCGAAATGTATGTACCAAAATATACGTACCGAAATGTATGTACCAAAATGTACGTACCTAAATGTCAATACCAAAAATGTATGTACCTAAATATCAATACCAAAATGTATGTACCTAAATGTATTTACCGAAATATAATAATTGAATTAATGTACCTAAAAGTCAATACTCAAATGTGTGTACCAAAGTGTACGTAATGAAATGCATTATATTGACCGAAATGCATTATATTGAATCAATGTAACTACATGTTTGTACCGATGGATATACCAAAATATTCAAATGTATTAATGTACCTAAATGAAGAACATACAAAATTGTTATCGGAATATATATTATAAAAAATTAGTTGCCTAAATGTAGACATTAAAATATATTATGATGAATGAAATAAAAATTAAATTTAAATGTAATTAATACATTAAAATAAAAATAAAAAGATAAAATAAACCATCAAAATACACTAATAAATGATATGATTAAATGTGCTAAGGACTAAAATTGGATTTTAATCTTACATATGGTTATAATCTAAAACTCATCTTTTTTAAGGATTAAAATGAAGTTTTCTATTTTCATTTTTGGTTTTTTCACGTTATTTTTTTTTTTAATTTTTTAATTTTTGAAAAACTAAGGGTAGAGATATTTTTTTAGTTTTTTCATCCATGAATAATAATTTTTCAATATTTTAGTTTTTATATTAATTTGAAGATTACACTATAAGAACTTTTCATACAAAAAAATATATACTCTTTTAAGGACTCGAATATTTTTTTAAAGTCTTTAAATGAGCTCTCAGAGATAGTGGTGGAAGTTCCTAAATAGGAGTCCGGAGAGCATTCTTGTCCATTTTATCTCAATTTAATGTAAATATATCGTTGTATGAAAATATTGTTCAAACTAAACCATCCAATCGGTTGTCATTTAATATTATGATCTAACGATATTTCTCTTTACTTATAAATAATAGGTCTTAAATTTGAATCTCAAGAATGACGAGTTCGATACAAATTTATACCCCACCCCAATCCAAGAAGTTTTGATTTAACTTTTAGCTATGCAAAAATATATCGTTGTATAAAAATCAATCTAAGAAGTTTGGTAAGACTTTTATAATGAAAAAAATATGCAATTTTAGGTTGAACTAAATCAAACTATAATTAGTTTGGTTTGATTTCGTTGGATTTGACATATTTTATAAACTGCTAAAAGCAAAACCAATTTGAACTCTCTTTATCAGATATGTGTATTGTCGGAGACGAATTCCTAGCGTTCGATTGTAATAGCTACCACATTTTCTCACTAGGTTTAGGTTTACCTTAGTCAATGAAAAAGGCAGAAAGATGAGTGTAAATCATTAGCCAATTCAATGTATAAGAGACAAGTTTCTAGCTCGATTGTGTAAAAGAAACCACATTTTATGTGAAAGATATGTGTATTGTCGGAGACGAATTCCTAGCGTTCGATTGTAATAGCTACCACATTTTCTCACTAGGTTTAGGTTTACCTTAGTCAATGAAAAAGGCAGAAAGATGAGTGTAAATCATTAGCCAATTCAATGTATAAGAGATAAGTTTCTAGCTCGATTGTGTAAAAGAAACCACATTTTATGTGAAAGATAGTCTTATTCACACAATCATTTTTATTTTTGACACATTTTTGTTAATTTTGTATAATTAATCTTCTTCAAGTTATTCAATAAAATTAAGAATAAAAAGTAAAGTTAAATATGTAAATACCAGTGCCTATGCGAAATCATATTGAAGATGAAGTGACAGGATCAAGTAGGGTTGAATAGTCACTAGTATTGAGTCCTGACAAAAATCCATGGAAGACCAATAAATGTTGACTAATCAAAATAATTTAAAGCCAATAAAAGAATCACCGCGTGAAATAAAGTGGACGATGAAGATCTTTTGCGTGTGGACGTCTTCACTCGAAGCAAGCATGAAAAACAAGAAGTCGTCGCCACACACTGGGATGGACGATTTAGATTACATGACCCGGTCATGTCCAGATATAGGGATCCAGATAGCATTCTGGTCATTTTTTGTCGATATAATGGATGCAGATGACTTTTGTTTTTGTTGATCGAAGGAGCTTGACTTGGATTAGATGTTTCAATATAAGTAATAGGAGGGGGATTGAATTTTACAAACTAAATTTACAAATCGAGTAATATAATTATAGATAATTGAGTTATTAATAAAATCTCGATAAAATCTCGATTGTATTCATGAAACTTTTGCGAACCTTCCAATGATTAGATAGTAGCATCGTGGTTTTCCACTGGAAAGTGCAAACGTCCTTCCCTTGGCTTTCTTGAAAAAGCAGCACCTGCTTTTCCATTGTCATATTACGTGTCGGTAGTGTTACAATACCACTTTTGTCTCCCTGCTTTTCCACCCCTATTACGTGTCGGTAGGGTTACAAAACGCCTTTTGTCTCCCTGCTTTTCCACCCCTATTACGTGTCGGTAGGGTTACAAAACGCCTTTTGTCTCCCTGCTTTTCCACCCCTATTACGTGTCGGTAGGGTTACAAAACGCTTTTTGTCTCCATGCTTCTAAATTCCAACTTAAAATAATGCAAGCTATTGATAGTTGCATAGCTATAATAAAGACGGTTTTAATGAAAAGTTCACGGTACTGTTTATTTTAACTAAAAACATATTTTTACATTAAAAAGTCAAACATGATACTATTCACTTTACCATTTATTTTGTCCTTATCGTTAAAACTCAAAGTTTTCAAGCCATTTTCATTAGTTTTCCTTATAATAAGCTCTTGGTAATTTTTTTTCCTGCTAATATTATAAAATAGTTTACATAAATATGAAGTGATAGAATCTCAATTTAAAAGAATCTACTTAACATTTCTCTTTTTAGATAATCTTTGTCCTTTCTTTCTTTCCTCTTTTGCATTATTATTTTTTGTTCAGTCCTTTACTTTATTAAAGTCCGATCTCCACTATCGTCTAAAGTTGTCTAGAGAGAATCCTTGTTGATACAATGATTTTTCGGCACTAGACTCACTCCGTCATTTGGGGTGGGGTTAATTTTAAGGTGGATAAAACACAATATAATGTTACTCATATTAGTGTGAGTGTGCAACATCGCCAGATTTTTTTGTTGGGAGTTGAACGATATTATCGTTAAGTTAGAAATTAGTTTGCCACTTAGGAGGTTCAAAAGAGCAAACACTAGAATTATCTTCATATAACAAAATTGGATCTCCATTATCTATTCTAAAATTGAGGAGACATTTGACTGTAGCTTAGCTACAGTTAAATGGTTGACCCATGATTTTGCCTTATTTACATCACAGCCACCAAACCTGCGTATGGGTTGGAGGGTAATTATTAAAAGTTAAGAGGGTAATTGTGTCCGTAGGTTTGGGTTTAGGGTTGTGCCATTGTTGTCTGATTTGGGCTGGTGGGTTTTGGGCTCGAAGTGGGCTGCCCAGTTGGTAGACACAATTACCCTTTTGCCTGCTTTAATCAAGATCCAACGGATAGAATTTGAGGACAGATGGGTCAATTTACAGTAAGGATGGGTTCTGGTGTCAGTGGGTTGGTGCAGGAATTGGGGGAGAGAGGACTTCACGGCATGATTTGGGTTAGTGAAAGAGAGAGTGTTGGGTGCATGATTTGAGTGTAGGTAGAGGGAATGGATTTCTGGATCGCATTTTCTTCACCGCCTCTTTCTTCCTTCAGCATCCGACAACACTGATATAGCATCGACTCTGACTCATGCATGTGTGTATTCTGTAAATAGCATCGACTCTGACTGAAGAAAAGGAGGATGGGGCTCTCAAAAAGAAAAAGGTATAGATCTTCACCTATGTCTTTATTAAGTCCAAATAGGATGGATCCGTGAAACTGTGAAAGATAATATGTGAATAACAATTTTTGTGTCTTTGTTCTTTGTAGTTTCCAGTGCAGGTTTGACGCTCCCAGAAAAGCTGATGACAAGTGAGTTTCTGTTTTCATTTTCGGTTTTGCTGTGAATTTTCTTCGATTTGATCGAACATCTCGATACAAACAGTTGATTTTCAATTTATCTTTAATTTTCTGGAGACCTGTTGGTTGCATGTACAAGAAATACTTATATATCATGTTTCAATTTCAAAGTTGTTTTGAGTTAATAGTAGATTATCTCCTGTTGCACTTCAACGATGAGGAGATCACCAAGTAACCGATTCTAATTAGTATGTTTTGTGATATGGGACCATTTATCCCACTGAATTGATTTCCTTGCCGTTTAGTGAACATTTTAGTAGCCCTGAGGTTACCTTTTCACTGATACATCAAATTTAATGAACACAAGTAGCGATAGCATATCAAAGTTGGAATTTTCCAAATTTTGGATTTTAGTTTTTATTTGATTCCTCTTAATGTATGTTTAAAATTGTGTTCGTGGAGGTGATTTGAGACGGATTTCAAGATGGGTTGCAGAGATTTGATTCAAATTGGTGGATTTGGGTGAGAAACTAAGAAACCCTACTATTTTCTTTCGTTTTTATGAGCTGAGATTGACATGCATATATTCTCTTTGTGAGATATAAGAGATTGAGGAATTTTTATAGCTAAGGAAATAAACAAAGGGATAATTATTTTGTTCTGGGATCCACAATTTATTGCAAAGTTGAATTCTCTTGAATTTTTGTTGTTTAATATTTTGTTCATGTATTTGAATGCATTTTTAATTTCTGCCGATCTATCTGAAGCCCAGTTCAATTTGTTGGAAATTCATCAGATAGTATTGGGTCTAATCATTTCCTTTAGTTTTTCAGGTTGGGTTTTTTTTTTTTTTAAATTTCTATAGGGGAGTTGCATGTGTCCATGTCAGGTTCATAAGCCAAAGAAACCATTTTTCTGGATATATTGAAATATGTAAGAAAATTTTCCTATATTAACATATTAGTTTTGCTCAGTGGGATTGAAAATTGGGATTTTGATGCGGTTTTGTTATTATTTTATGGTCAATTTGCAGATACTTAATCTTCAATCCTGCGTAGTAGCAGCGATCGCCACCTGTTTGATGAAAGATACCAGTGAAACAATTGTTAATGTTTGGGAACCAACATAGCTCCTTATTTTGGGTGTTTGTTTTTGTTTTTGTCAAGAGAACGATTTGGAGCAAGTGACTCAAACTTCTTATCAAATAAGGTTGTGAGTTCGTTTGTTAGTTGGTTCTGTGAAATGCAAACGTGTTCCATCTTCAAATAAGGTTTAATTTGCTCAGTTTTTTAGTCTTTCAGTATAAAAAAGTTATGCACTTTTTTTTGTAATTATCAATGCAGCTGTTGAGTTGCTTATTCTCTAATTTTTTAAAGAGGGCCATTAATATAGTACAAGTATTTTTTTCTTTCCATAGGAGCTAAGGATATATGTAATTGTATGTTGGTTTTATGAGTTTGTTTGATATATGACCTTTAGTTTGTATACTTATATGGAATTGTGCAAGGTTGCCACTCTTTGCCCCCTTTCGATTGTGATTGACGTTATTGTTTTGTTCTTTCTTATTGTAAATGTCATTTTGTTTGTAAAGTTTAGTTTATAAACTACTTCTATTTACTTTTTGAATTTCTTTTTGTTTATGTTGTCGTTTCTTGATTTTAGTTTCTGTGGATATATATGGTTCTGATTACAGAAAGTATTGTCATTGGACGAGAACTCTTACAAGCAAGCTGCAAATCTGTTCAAAGAAAGCAAGATCTGTTAATATCAAATGCGTCAGCCATTGGCAACGGAATAGTATGTATTGTTATTTCTCCATTCTATAGTCATATTAATAATGGTATGTTGAAATAAGGTTTGAGGTGTTCTTTTAGAATCCCTTTGCTGGAACACTTGCTTTAATCTGGATTTGGTCTAACTTAAATGCATTTCTATGTACTGCTTGAAGAAGCAAAACGATTCTGGTTTGCTTTTGTTTTGTACTCTGGAAAAACTTTGAATGACAAGAATTCGGATAATTCACAGAAGAGTTCTGATGATAATGGATTTTCTCTCTTCCAAATTTTGTGAGCTGCAAAGCTAAAGTATGTTTCCCAATCTCCTTTCTTTCCTTTAGCTTATAATTATCTGCTCATGAATTCTTGACATCTTATTTTCTTCTACTTTTGGGGTGTTTTACAGCATCGTAGATTTTTTCAAGGAGTTTTCTCAGTTTGTTGTCAAGGCTGGTTCAATTTTGAGTAATATTTATGGTGTAGATTGGGAAAACAAACTTGAGGTATTAATTTTTCAGAGATAGTTTATGCTTGAATTATCCGTGTTTCTATGTATTCCAGCGTTCTGTTTTACTCAATCCTGTACTCATGATTTGAGTTCTTAATTTTTCAGGCAAAAGAGTTGCAGGCAAATTTTGCGTGCTTGCGCCTGTTAAGCAAGTGAGTTCTTTCTTTTGCGAATTGTGAATACATTTTTGCAATTCTATTGGGTCAAGTCAATGTGCCCCTCCCTCCATTCTCAATGGTATTCTCTTTTTTTAGTCAATCAGAGCAGACCACACATATTTCATCTAATTACGACGCTCCTAATAACGTAATCATCCATCGTCAAAACATTCACAATTTATTAACTAATTTTAATTTTGGCTTTTAAGTTTGAGATTTGGTATTTATATTTTTGCACAAACTTGATGGTATGAAAGGGTTTGATGATTTCTGATTGTATGAAAGTTGTGTGGTTCAAAAGATGATAGCATTTTGTTCTAAGAATTGGGAAGCAGTTACTATTTGAAAAAGGTTGGTTTTTCAATTTTTTTATTTGTGCCCGTTTAGTTGTTTGAATGAACTTTTTATGATGTAAATCAATCTAAATTGAATAGCTGTGTTTGTGTATTGTATTTGGTTTGTTAAAGTGGTCTTTTTTGCTGAAAAATGTAATTTGGTTTTGTGGATCAAAGTTTTCGAGCAAGAAGATTACCTTGGAGACAGAATTTAAATATGAGAACTTACATTTATTTAGAGTTTTGAATTCATCTTTAATTAGTGTATTGTGGTTGCGAGTGATTGAATGCATTGTAATCTTTATAAACATATTTATCTATACAATTTCTAATCCCGCAGCAACGTGCGGGCATAATTTCTAGTTATTGTCTAAAGTTATCCAGAGAAAATCTTTCCTGATACAATGGATTTACATTTATGTGTTCTTGCTCTGCTTTACACTTTTTTGCCATGTTATGCCTCCACTACGGTTAGAAAAGTGCTCAGTCTCACCAAATCAAGTTCACAGGTGTAAAGTGGCATCAATTATAAGGGTCCTATCATCTTTATATGTTGCTCTCATCTTCTTATCCACATTTTCTTGAATTATTTGAGAAAAAAGTTTATGTTGATTTAAAAGCAAAGTAATTGCATTTTCATTTTCCCTTTTCTTAATTATTCTGTTTCTTAATGTGACATTGCATTACATGTATTACCGTAGTAGTTCAGTTTAGTTTATTTTAACTTAATTTAGCTTAGTCTCTAAAACTAATCAAATTCAAAATATTCGATGCGCATACTAAAATATTGCGTGTTGGAAGGATGATGAAACTACAGCTTGAATGTTGATGTCCGTGTAACTTTCTTGGAGGGAAATTGAGGAAGACGGGGGTCAGGGGATGTGCCATGTGGGGACGTGTGGGGCCCATGTTTGATTAGAACAGAGTCGGACGTTATGTTGGTGGGGTTCAATGAAGGGCTCAAGATGGCCTTGGATGCGTGACAAGTTACCCGGCGTCTCACTTGTTAGGAGAAAGATTTCAGTAGGTAAAGCCGTGGCTCAAGAACTTGCCCACGCTGCTCTCAAGGAGGATTCTGGTTGTTTTATGTATTGAACCGGCTTTTCAGAAAAATCACAAATTTAATTCACTGCTTTGTTGTGATATATGAGCATTTTAGCCCGAATTCTGTTGTTTATCATGTTGAATCAGCATCTTTAGGTTTTAGTGTATTTTCAATAATTTCTAAGTGAAAGTTGTCATCTTTTATCTTTTATATGAATAATGCTAGGTAATTAATTTTTAGAGCACATTTGCTAATAAGATGGGTTTATATTTTATTTATTTATTTATAAACAAACAATATTATCCAAACTAAAAAGAATGGTATGAGCTTAGTAATAATGTGATTCAACTTTACCTTTAACAAGAATCGAACCTAAAACTTCTCTTAAATCGTAATACTAAATAACAAGACCTCATTTTCATCTTTTATATTAAATCCTCATTACTTTATTAAAGTCGGCCTCCACTATTGACTAAAGTTGTTTAGAAAGAATCTTTGCTGACAAGATGGGTTTATATTGCTGGACCACACTCCACTCTTGAACATTATGTTCACGCTCACAGCTGTAAAGTGGCGTCAATTATAAGGGTCCTTTCTTCTTATTATACTACATTTTCTTGAATTATTGTTAAGCCTTTCATTCAACTTATTCGCTCTTCTTGTGTCCTTCCTTGGCTTTCTCTCAGTTCTCTGCCTTCTACTCTCTAATCTCCCTTTGTCGCGCGAGTATGGATGTGCTACAAGGTATCATCACTTATCCGGTGGAGGGAATACTGAAGTCGGTCGGTTCACTTGCTGCTCAAGAAATTGGTCTTTTCCGAGGATTCAATAAAGAGCTAACTAAGCTTCGTCAATCGTCACTTGAGATTCAAGAGTACTTAGGCGATGTTGCCCACAAACCACAGGATCGGAGCGTGGCAGTCAGAAACTGGGTCAAGAAACTGAAAGACGTGGCTCATGATGCTGATGACGTCTTGGAGGACATCAACTACGAAGTTCTCCGGCGTAAAGTAGAAATTGAAAACCACATGAAGAAGAAGGTACTTAACTTCTTTTCGCCCTCCAATCCCATTTTATTTCGTCAAAAGATGGCACACAAGATTAAGAACATCAATGCGTCCCTGGCGGGTCTCAAGAGTGAGGCACCTTCCATTGGCTTAGCTGTAAGGCCAGTAGATCATACCCCTCCTCCAATTATGAGGAACAGAGAAACTGACTCGAGATTCTGTCAGAATGACAAGATCATTGGAAGGGAGGAAATTGTGTCGGATATCATTAAAATCTTGATGTCCAAGACTCAGGAAAAGAACCTTTCGGTTATGACCGTTGTGGGAATCGGAGGACTCGGAAAGACGACTTTGGCAAAATCAATATTCAATGATGATGCTATTTGTACGCCTTTTGTTGAAAAAATATGGGTGTGTGTATCCGACACTTTTGAGGTTAATTCGATTCTAAATCGGATGTTAGAATCCCTTGACCCAACGAAGGCAGGACTTACAGCTCGGGAAGCATTGCTGAAGGAGCTCGCAGAAAAGTTGAAAGACAATAGGTATATTCTGATAATCGATGATGTTTGGAACGAAGAGATGAATTTTTGGAGGGAGTTTATGGATTGTTTGTCGAAACTCAATTCTGGTCCCGGAAGCATTGCCATTGTTACTACCCGTAGTGCTAATGTTGCATCAATCTTTGAGACAATGCCAATCATTGAGACAATGCCGAGGTGTGATTTGGAGGGCCTATCGGAGGAGGATTGTTGGTCTGTATTAAAGGGTGAAGCACTACCATCTTCTCTAGATTCAGATAAAGAGTGCATTGGAAGGGCCATAGCTAAAAAGTGTGCTGGTCTACCATTGGCGGCAAAGGTATGCATTCATATATTATTATATTAGGGTTTTTAGATAGAAGCCCGAAATCATAGGCTGCATTTTAGGGAGTCCAATTATGTTTTTTTGTTGGAACTACTACTTTTTACTCCTATTTCACCTTAAAAAAATAGCAGATAATTGAACTCCTAAATAATGCATTAGTTACATAATTTTAAATTTTAATTATTTATCCAAATTCAAACATACATTTATCTAGGAAACCTGTGAGTCTGTGACAGAAGTAGATTAAAAAAAAAAAAAGAAATTAGATTTTCATCTTTCATTTTGCCACTTTATTGATTAAAATCCTATTCATTTTCAAAATTTTAAAGGTTTTTGGGTATTAATAACATCATTAATTATTTCAATAATAAAATATTTTTTTATTTCTAAATATATTCATTTATTGTTAAAAATGTTACAATTAGTATATTTATATTTATGACTAAATTTTTTATCATATATTTTTAGTTTTAGTTTGTTACCATTTTTAAGTTGTAATTTTTTTTAACTTGTACCAATTTTCTTTTCAGTTTTAATTTGTACCCATATATTAATTTCTTTTTGTACCCATATTTTTTAAAGTTTATTTGTATTTGTACCCATATATATATTTTTATTTGTACTTTTTATTTTGCTAAATGTACCAATGCTAATTATATGTACCCATTCATGTAAAACTTTTTAATCTTAAAATGTACTCATTCTTAAATATACCAATTTTTATATGTAAAATGTACCCTTTTTTTATATAAAATCTATTCAATTTTTTTTCTAATCCATTTTTAAACTTATATGGGTATATTCTTTTTTCTTTGATTTTAAAATGTATCCATGTCAAGTTTAATCGAAGAAATTTACTAATGTTATTAAACTAATATCTTTTTTTTTGTGATTTTTGAAGAATGTACCCATGTTTTGATACAATAAAGTTTTTGGTTAATTTTGATGAATGAACCCATGTATACACACACACAATAGTATATTTATATTTTTAATCCCACAAATTATGTTTTTTATTTATTTAAAATCTCATTTATATAAACAACTAAAATTTCTAATTTATAATTTAAAATAATATAGTAACGTAAAAAGAAATAAATTATCACATTAATTTCAATGATCTCGATCAAAAATTAAAAACCAACAAGATTTCAATCAAAGAATATTCATAACTAAGGACCACATCCAAAGTCTCCTTTAAAAAAATCATGTGTTATAGGTAGATAAATAACATGCTAAGTAGAGGAAACCTTCCATAAAAGAAAAAAAATTAGGAGACCTACATCACAGGTAGATAATCCATGAGGAAAAAATTGAATAAAATACAAAATAGATGATGCGTGAGGTAAAAAAACTAAAAAGATAACTAGCAAACCACAAAAAAATGAAGAAGATTTCATGATGCAATAAATTCTAATCAAGAAAATGTTTTAGAACAAAACGAAGGAGAAAGAAGACGAAAAGAAAGTAAAAACAAAAAGGAAAAGAAAAGGGTGAGGAATAGAAAAACGTTATGCATACAGTCGTATAAACAAATGTTAAATTATAAACTATACAAATATGGAGTAATTTAATTACATCAACAATATTACTATAAATTTCTTAGAGGAGACAAACATAGAATTGGCTTTGAAATTTTGCTCGATTTCTTTCCTCTATTTCTCTGAGCGACAGAGGTTTGAAGTCAATACGATTGAATAGCGAATTAACCACAAACAGAAGAGACCATATCAAACCCAATATAATTGTTCTCCAAGAGCCTAGTGACCATGCATGGTCATCCGCCGTTCGATCTTAAACTAACTATTAGTGCTTAGTTCATTTTTTTGTTGTGATTTTTTTTATAGGGAATTGTTATTATCATTCCAAAAATCTCATTTTGCACTCCAAGTTTTTTATAATTAAAAAGAAAAATACACTTGTGAGGAGTGTATAATGAAATTTGTGGAGTGCAGATAATAGTTCCCTTTTTATATTGTTGGATTAAGATCTAACAGTAATTACCACTATTTTCTTGATGATTGGGGTTCAGGAGAAAGATGATGCTAATTGATAACGATTTTAAGATTTGGTCCTAGTGTCATTAAAGCCGAACTGTTTTAATCATAGAGAAAGATGATGCTAATCGATAACGATTATAAAACAAACTGTTTTCCGTATCAAGTTTTGTTGCAATTTAAGATAGGTAGTAGGAGACCGTATTTAGATCCTATGATGTAGCGATTGATGGTTGGATTGTTTATTTAATGATTTAAAGAAGAGTGTTATTAGACCCACCCTAATGTCCTATTTTCCCACCCACATGATAATCCCACCCATCATAAAAAAATTAAAAAAGTAAAATGTTATTTCCCCACCCACCATTATTCCCAAAATAACCATAATATATTTTTTTAAATAACTCTAATATATTTTTAAATAATATTATAAATAAATAAATAAAAATAGAAAAAAATGAAAGAAAATGCAAGACCTAAGACCTAGACATTCATCATCTCCTTCACACCTATCGTCGTCCTGCAGAGACCTCGGACCCCCAAACCACTCTTCTTCCTCCTATTTTGTCAAAACCGCAGATCTCACACTCAATTCTCTTTTTTGTCCATTGAAGTTTCTCGCCTTCGTCTAGCACACGCCCATTCATTCCTCCAACCTTTCCGTCGATTCTAACCCAAATCTTTCCCAACCTCTTTCCACCAAAGATATCACACCCCATCTACCATTATTTATTTATTATTTTAAATTATTTTTTGTTTTTTCAAGATTTTATTACTGAATTAAATAGGGGTTTAAGAGTCTTCTTTTAAAAGGATAAATATGTTATTAACATTTTCATTAAATGGTGGGTGGGGAAATAAGACACCGGGGTGGGAATATCACCACTCTTTAAAGAATGAATCCAACCATGAGCTAACACATCATGTGATCTGTAAAATATGATTCAAGTGGTTGGTTTCTATAACATCTATCCCATATCCCATGTTAAATCAATCAATCGAATGGGAATAAAAACTTCTTGGGTCTTGAACGATGAATGAGTGGTTTAGAAATAAGTTTGTAATATGCGACATTAATTACACACAAAAATGGGTCGCAATAGGAATGTGTCCAAGACGTACATTGCTAGCTTCCTCTATAAAGAATTTGTACTTAGTAGAATCCCATTCGGAGATTTCTACAGGACCGACATGTGACTTTAGAATGTACCTACCTAACTGTCATGTCTCATTTCTAAGACATGGCAAAAAACAAACCAACAGGTCAATAACGTAGTAACTTCTCTTTTATCACATGGATGCATCTAACCTTTATGTCTCATGTACTCAAAGACGAGATTAAGTCATTCGTAGTTCACATTTCTTGTAAGTTTTAAAATTTCTCAAGTCATTCGTAGTTCACATTTCTTGTAAGTTTTAAAAAATGGGGACACCCTCTTGACCATTAGATTTGGCTTTAATGAAATTCTGTGGCCTGTGATTTAATCTCAACCACATAATTTCATTAAAGCTAAATCTAACAGTCAAAAGAGTGTCCATTTTTTTTAAAAAAAAAAGGATCCCTTCCCTTAGGGGGCCTATATATATATTGTGTGTGTGTAATGTATTTCAACGATCTAACCATCTTATATTTTACGTCTTCCCTAAAATATCATCTATATAAAAAAAAATCATCCAAATCTGAAGTCATATGACCATTGGATCAAATTTAGTGTTTCTTTAGTAAAAGGCGAAAGAATAGTTCACTTATCGCACGACTGCGTAAATTTAGTGTATCTTTGTAGAATTGTAGCGGCTTTTTTCTTCACTACAAATAAATGTCAAAATGAGTTTGGAATTGTCTAATTTTTTACACGAAAGATCTATGAATGATTAATTGAAATATAAATGATTGAGATCCTTGAAAAAAAAATTACAGAATGAAAGCCACGAAAACTTATGTTAAAATATGTTTCAAAAATGAGTGTCTCTGAATCTTAACCTTATATATACATGTAAACACTCTAGAAAATGTGGATCAAAGCACTCCTTCAAAATACTACCTTCCTAGTGCATTGTTACGAACCATTCAATTACTCAGTTATCTTAAGTATCTAATTGACACTTATAGCCTCTTAGTACTACAGTATCAAGTATTCCTCTTCACTTGGAAGTAAGAGACCTTAGGTTCAAATCTTGTGGATGACGAATTCGATACCAAATTAAATTGTCTGTTGTGTAGTTTAGCCGAACTCTCCATCCCTTTAGTGTAAAAATATATTGAGGTACTAAAAAAAAAAGAAGTTAAAACTTATATTTAACTGATCTAATAAAGTATCTTTCAATTAATTCTGAGACCAATTCTTACTTGGCTAGAAAGTCCCTTTTGTATTTCTCTTCTAACAAGAGCAGTCTTTGACTATTCATCGATACAAAACAAAGTTGAGTTCAATGCGTCTTTATCTTGCCAATAACTATAGTCAAAATTCAATAAAACTATAATTTGGCACTGTTATTATTTTGCTAATGAGCTTTTTATATTGTAAAACATATAGAAACTAATTATCTTATGTATCAACAGGTTTTAGGAAGCTTGATGCGTTCACAGGAATGGTCGTCAATTCTAGAAAGTAAAATATGGGAATTACGAGATGGAGATGACCAAATCATGTCGATCTTGAAGTTGAGTTTTGATAATTTAAGAGAGCCATCATTGAAGCAATGTTTTGCATATTGCTCAATGTTTGAAAAAGATTGTGAAATTGACAAAGATGACTTGGTCCAACTTTGGATGGCTCAAGGATATCTCCATTCTTCTCCCATGGAGGATAAAGGTAATGAACATTTTAATATTCTATTGCAAAACTCTTTATTTCAAGATGCTAGAAACCATGAGTATGCACATAGAAGAGAAAGAGAAGATGACCATGGGTATACCATATGCACGATGCACGATCTTGTGCATGATCTTGCTGAGAAAGTATTCAAATTTGAAAGCTTGACACGAGACTTGGATCAGATGGATGTTGGAGCACTTGATGAGATTCAACATGTTGCCCGAATTTCTTCCACAACACTCGACAGATTTCCACAAAGGAGATTGCGGTCGTTGTTTCCTCCACGACGCTTTGAGTTCAGTAACATCTTCCAAAAGTTTAGAGCTTTACGAACGTTGAATTTATTCCGTGTTGAAATAGAGGAGTTGCCCAGTTCAATTGGAAAGTTGAAACGCTTGAGGTATCTCAACATTTCCGAGACAGAAATGAAAGAACTCCCTAAATCTGTTGGCAAGCTGTATAATCTTCAAACGTTAAGAATGTCAAGGATGTGGGCTCTTAAAACGTTTCCTAGGGAAATGGAAAATTTGATCAACTTGAGACATGTTTATTTCGACAATAATGTGGAAGTTCCATTTGGGATGACAAGATTGACTCATCTTCAAACGCTACCTTCCTTTAATTTGGATGAAGATAGGCGTCATAGACTTGATGAGCTGGGCGGGTTAAATGAATTGAAAGGGAAACTAGTTATTGGAGCATTGGAATATGTGAGAGACAAGGAAGAAGCAATGAAATCAAAATTAGTGGAAAAAGCATACTTACAAAAATTGATATTAAAATGGGGGAAAGAAAGAAATGGCAATTTTCTTGACGAGGATATTCTTGAAGGGCTTCAACCACACCCCAACTTAAAAAGCTTGACGATTGAGGAATTCAAGGGTACTAAATTTGCATCTTGGATGATGAGAAATTGTCAAGTAACCAATCTCCGTCAATTGAGAATTATGAGCTGTGAGAAATTGTCGAGCTTGTGTTGTGGGTTAGAATATTGCCCATCACTTGAGACGGTGGAAATTAAGGATTGCAGCAATCTAGAATCCTTCCAAATTTCACCATCCCAATCTCTTCAGGAGTTGAAAATAGTTGGTTGCCCAAAGCTAAGATGCACTTCAATTCACAGTCTGCCTTCACTCCGCAAATTGGTTATTGAAAAATGTACGTCTCTTAAGGAGTCGGAAAACCTACAACAACATCAGCAGGTGGAGGACTTGTCTTTAAACGGTTGCACATCCCTCCGTAAATTGAGAATTATGAGCTGTGAGAAATTTTCGAGCTTGTGTTGTGGGTTAGAATATTGCCCATCACTTGAGACGGTGGAAATTGAGGATTGCAGCAATCTAGAATCCTTCCAAATTTCACCATCCCAATCTCTTCAGGAGTTCAAAATAGTTGGTTGCCCAAAGCTAAGATGCACTTCAATTCACAGTCTGCCCTCACTCTGCAAATTGGTTATTAAAAAATGTACGTCTCTTGAGGAGTCGGAAAACCTACAACAACAACAGCAGGTGGAGGAGTTGTCTTTAAACGGTTGCACATCCCTCCGTGATTTGTTTATTGAAAATTGCAATGGATTTACAAGTATACTGAGTGGGCTCCATTCTTGTACCAGTCTTCGCACACTAAGTATTCGGCATTGTCCAAATTTGAGGACTTTGTCAGGTCATGGGCTACAAACCCCCGTCTCTCTTGAGAAGATGGAAATATGGGATTGCCCTAATCTAAAGGCTATTCCCAGTTTAGACAACCTCACGTCCCTCACTGAGTTGATTATTAGGGGATGTGGTGGATTAATAAGTCTTTCGAGTGGGCTTGCATACTGCACATCTCTTACCCATTTGGATGTCAGCTATTGCTGTAATCTAGAGGATATTCCCAGTTTAGACAACCTCACGTCCCTCACTGAGTTGATTATTAGGGGATGTGATGGATTAATAAGTCTTTCGAGTGGGCTTGCATACTGCACATCTCTTACCCGTTTGGATGTCAGCTATTGCTGTAATCTAGAGGATATTCCCAGTTTAGACAACCTCACGTCCCTCACTGATTTGATTATTTGGGAATGTGATGGATTCACAAGTATACTGAGTGGGCTCCCTTCCTGTACTAGTCTTCGCACACTGTGTATCCGGGATTGTCGAAATTTGAGGACTTTGTCGGGTCATGGGCTACAAACCCCCGTCTCTCTTGAGAAGATGGAAATACGGGATTGTCCTAATCTAGAGGCTATTCCCAGTTTAGACAACCTCACGTCCCTCACTAATTTAGAAATTAGGAGATGTGATGGATTAATAAGTCTACCGAGTGGGCTTGCATACTGCACATCTCTTACCTGTTTGTGCGTCAGTGAATGCCCTAATCTAGAGGCTATTCCCAGTTTAGACAACCTCACGTCCCTCACTGAGTTCATTATTTATCGATGTGATGGATTAATAAGTCTACCGAGTGGGCTTGCATACTGCACATCTCTTACCGAATTAAGGGTCAGTAATTGCTCCAATTTGATATCTCTGGCGGATCACAATGTGTCCAGCTTGCAATCTCTATCTCGTTTGGAATTATGTAATTGTGGGAAATTACAATATTTGCCCAAGGGGCTGCACTCTCTATCTCGTTTGGAAGTGTTGTCGATCGGTGCCTTCTGCCAAGAGCTCGATTCTTTCCCTGATTTTCAGGTCCCATCGAAACTTGAAGAATTAAAATTGAAGGGGTGGCCTAAGCTCAAGTCTCTGCCTCAGCAAATTCAACACTCTGCTTCTCTAACTAAGTTGGAAATTTGGGATTTCGATGGTCTGGAGGCTCTTCCAGAGTGGTTGGGCAACCTCACATCTCTTACTAAGTTGGGAATTTGGTACTGCAAGGACCTGATGTATCTGCCTACGGTCGAAGCTACGCAACGCCTAACCAAATTACATAATCTAGTGATTCATGGGTGTCCCCGTCTGGCAGAAAGATGCGCCAAAGATTTATTTTTGGCCAGCGGCCCAGAATGGCCAAAGATTTATCACATTCCAGATCTGAGGTAAGTTTTATTTTTGGGGCCAATCAATTATCCATGTATATTTTGTTCAAAATTCTTCATCCACTCTCGTTTTCTGCAGAATTAGATGATTGTCACTTGATGATTGAAAAGGCTCTTACCAGAGTGATGACGGAACCTTTCATGAATCCACCATCTATCTATTCACCGTTGTGGGAATCTCAACTATCTATCTGCAGTAGGGAAGCCAATCCAAATTTTACTATTGCGTTCTAAATTCAAACAAGCCCAAGATTTCTCGCATTTCCCACAGTCAAGTGTAGGTTTCTTTCCCGAAACTGTAATTCATGATTTGTTCTCTTCTCTTGTCTTAGTTCCATTTGGTTTGCAAATATGTTCTAAGGCATGTTGCGCATGGTTTTTACTTGTTATGGTGCAGATGCACTTTTGTACAAGGTTGTGCTTCTTCTCACTGTGTGCACGTCCTCTCAACTCACAGAGTTTTATTAGACCAATTTTATGGAAGGTAATCTGTTTTGTCAATATGTAACTTCTTTGTTCAAAGCATTCATCCTTGAATGAAACCATGTCAAGTTATCTAGAATACATTAATCACAGATAAAATTGGATTTGTATTTCAGCTCACTTAAGAAGGGATTCCAGTAAGAGAATTGCATTAGGAGGGGAGAGCAAGCACAGCATAACGGAAACTTAGATGCACAAAATAGCAGATTTCGGTCTGTCCATGGTTTTTTTTCCAGTGATAATGAGACTTGTGTGGTGACATCGGTCATGGGCAGAGCAGGTTATCTTGATCAAGAGTATGTTCAAATTTCCATGTGCTATTAGATTTTTTATCATGTTATAAACACAAATGTATGAACAGTGAGTGGTTTATTTGTGATTACATTTTTTGGTCTGCAGGTACTATAGTTATCAAGGGTTGCATTAAAAAAATTGATTTTTACTGTTTTACTGGCCAACCTGCAATCATAGAAAGTGATGATTTTGTCCACATAGTGCAGTGGGTGAACCCTGAGTTCCAGAATGGGATTTAACAACTATTTTGTATCGAATGATTCGAGGAGAGTTCGATGTGAATTCAGTCTGGAAAGCTTTAGAGACAGCAATGGCATGCACAACTATCACCTGCCAACATAGAGCCACCATGGGTTTTGTGCTGTGCCAACTAACACAATGTATGGAATAGAGGTGTCTACGCATCAACAAAGAACTCCAGTCTAAAATGAAGAAACTCATATTACGATTTCACCTAGAATGATTTCATGTAAAGTTGTGCAGCATAAGGTACAAATCCACACTGTCATATACGTTTTTCTGCTTTTTTGGTCAGAACATTGTCACGCATAATAAATACCAGGTAGTTCATAGGCTGCAGTGAGACAAAGAGAGAAGATGATCTCAATTGATTTCCTTGTCCTACTGCTCTGTGCAAGTTTCATTCATGGAGAGCACCGAATAGGTTAGCATTTTCTTTAACCAAAGCAAATGGTGTTGTGGTATTCCTAACCAGTTAGTCTGAACTCATATCTTTTTGATACTTAATTCAATTAGAACCGGCGCTCCTACTATGGTGTAGTGGTATTCCTAACCAGTTAGTCTGAACTCATATCTTTTTGTCTACTTGAGCTGCAGATGGAGAAACACGTAACAAAACTCCTGTAGCATCAGAAGTCCTAGTTCACTTATGACGAGGTTTTAGAAATCACCGAAATCTTTAAAACGGAAATCGGGAAAGGAGGATTTGGGATTGTATACCATGGCTAGTTGAAATATGGCACTCAAGTTGTGGTTCTACATCGTCATCTCAAGGAGCTAGCTCAGCTAGGGAGTTCCAAACAGAGGTTTGACAGTTTGAATTTAATTCCTTGGATGCAAGTTAAATGCCTTGTCTCTTTGGTTAGAGATTGATGAGTTCCTTGTGGCTGCAGGTTGAGCTCCCGATGAGAATCCATCATAGAAACTTGGCCTCGTTTATTGGATACTGTGTGATACTGACAAGTTGGCACTTATATACAAGTACATGCCTAATGAAAACCTAAAAGAATATCTCTGATCAGGTATGTAATTCTATATTTTACATAGCATTGTCCTCCAACAGAGGGTTTCAAAATATTGAAGTGTCACGTTAATGGTTGCAGAAGCAGATAGGAGCTCACATAAACTTGGGAAATGAGACTTTGGATGGCATTAGATATTGCGTTAGATAGGTGCTTAGTGTTATTTTTTGTGCTACTATATATTCACAATCCAGTATTGTGCATAGAGATGTAAAGACTGCCAACATTCTCCTGAATTAAAACTTGGATGCAAAATAGCAGATTTTGGTCTGTCCATGGTTTTTCCCAGTGACAATGAGACTCTGGTGGCATCGTTCATGGGCACAGCAAGGTATCTTGATTCCGAGCATGTTCAGATTTCGTGTTCTACTGTTCTTAGAATTTTGATCATGTTAAAAAAAAAAAAAAATCTATGAGCAGTGAGTGATCTTTGATTACTTTATTTGGTCTGCAGATACTATAATTAGCAAGGTTGAAGGAAAAAAAAATTGATGTTTAGGGTTTTACTGGCCAACCTGCAATCATAGAAAATGATGATCTTGTCCACATAGTGGAGCGGGTGAATCTTGAGTTCCAGAACGGGAATTGAACAACTATTTAGGATCAAAGGCTTCGAGGAGAGTTCAATGTGAATTCTATGAGCAGTGAGTGATCTATGATTACTTTATTTGGTCTGCAGATACTATAATTAGCAAGGTTGAAGGAAAAAAAAAATTGATGTTTAGGGTTTTACTAGCCAACCTGCAATCATAGAAAATGATGATCTTGTCCACATAGTGGAGTAGGTGAATCTTGAGTTCCAGAACGGGAATTGAACAACTATTTTGGATCAAGGGCTTCGAGGAGAGTTCAATGTGAATTCGGTCTGGAAAGCATCAGAGGCAGCTTTGCATACCTCCCAACATAGAGCCACCATGAGTTTTGTGATGTGCCAACTAACACAATTTCTGGAAATGGAGGTGTCTAGGCATCGAGAAGGAACTCCAGGCTCAAATGAAGAAACTCATGTTACGATTTCACCATACCATAATTCACCTTGAGTGAATTCCAGATGTTCATATTCCACAAATGCAGGTTCCATGACAACACCATTTGCTGGGTAGCTAGTTAGGATTTCATTGCAGCCAAATGAAGAGGAGGCAGTTGTCAATTTGGTCATCAACTTTCAAGTACAAGTCTACTCCATTTACTAAAGATAATAGTAACCAAAGACTAAATACCAATCACCAACGTCTGGCAGAAAGATGCGCCAAGAACAGTGGCCCAGAATGGCCAAAGATTTATCATATTCCAGATATCAGAGGTAATTTTTATTTTTATCTCCAATCAATTATTCATGTGTATTTGGTTCAATATTGTTTACTCACTCTGGTCGCACTTGGTGCGATGGCAAGTGCCTTCGCCCATGAGCGGTAGGTCTCGGGTTCGAGACTTGGGAGCAGGCTCTCCATAAAATGGGGGTAAGGCTAGCCGACATTCACCTCTCCCAGACCCTGAAGAAGCTAGGACAGAAGGGTAGAGTTCAAGAGAGCAAAATGCGTTTAGGAACGTGGAATATAGGAACCTTAACGGGAAAATCTATGGAAGTAGTGGAAGTTATGGTGAGGAGAAGGATAAATATTATGTGCCTACAAGAAACTAAGTGGGTTGGTAGTAAGGATGGTGAGGAGAAGGATAAATATTATGTGCCTACAAGAAACTAAGTGGGTTGGTAGTAAGGCAAAGGATCTAGAAAACTCAGGGTTTAAACTTTGGTATTCGGGCACAAATAGAACGAGAAACGGTGTTGGCATCATCGTGGACAAGACCTTGGTACAAGATGTTGTAGATGTCAAGAGGGTAGGAGATAGAATCATGGCAATCAAGATTGTAATAGGACAAGAACTTATCAATGTGATTAGTGCGTACGCACCTCAAGTAGGGTTGGATACGAGTTCGAAGGAGAAATTTTGGGAAGATCTTGGAGACTTGGTGCAAGGAATTGCTCAGACGGAGAAGTTATTTATAGGAGGAGATTTAAATGGACACGTGGGCAGGGAGACAGGCAACTATGGAGGTTTTCATGGTGGCCATGGTTTTGGGGAGAGAAACGAGGATGGGGAAGCTATCTTGGATTTTGCAATGGCATATGATCTCTTCTTAGCCAACACCTTCTTTAAGAAGAGAGAAGAACATGTGATCACCTACAAGAGTGGGTCGTCAAAAACACAAATAGATTTTCTTCTAATGAGGAAAGGGGATCGTATAACTTGTAAGGATTGCAAAGTTATACCAGGAGAGAGCGTGGCTAATCAACATCGCTTGTTGGTGATGGATGTACATATCAAAAGAGTAAGACAAAAGAACAAGACTTGGAAGTGCCCAAGGACTAGATGGTGGAATCTAAAAGAAGAAAAACAAGCCATTTTCAAAGAGAAGGTAATCACCCAATGTGTGTGGGATAGAGAGGGGGAAGCTAGCCAAATGTGGGATTCCATGGCTAGTTGTATCCGAAAAGTAGCAAAAGAGGTATTAGGAGAGTCCAAGGGCTTTGCCCCACACCAAAAGGAATCTTGGTGGTGGAATGAGGAGGTACAAACAAAGGTGAAGGCTAAGAAGGAATGTTGTAAAGCCTTATACAAGGAGATGACCGATGAAAATGGTGAAAGGTATAGAAAAGCGAAGCAAGAGGCGAAGAAAGCTGTCAGAGAAGCTAAGTTAGCGGCTTACGACGATATGTATAAACGACTAGATACCAAAGAAGGAGAGTTGGATATCTATAAACTATCTAGAGCAAGGGAAAAGAAGACAAGGGACCTAAACCAAGTGAGGTGCATCAAGGATGAGGATGGAAAGGTTCTTGCTACAGAGAACGCGGTTAAAGACAGATGGAGAGGTTATTTTCATAATCTCTTCAATGAAGGACATGAAATGAGTGCTTCTTTAGGGGAGTTGAGTAACTCAGAAGAGTGTAGAAACTACTCTTTTTATCGTCGAATCCGGAAGGAAGAAGTGGTTGTAGCTTTGAAGAAGATGAAGCATAAAAAAACAATAGGCCCAGACGATATACCAATCGAAGTGTGGAAACTTTTGGGAGAGACAGGTATAACATGGCTCACTGACCTTTTCAATAGGATTTTGAAAACGAAGAAGATGTCAAATGAGTGGCGAACGAGCACTTTGGTGCCTATCTACAAGAATAAGGGCGACGTACAAAATTGCATGAACTATAAGGGTATTAAGCTAATGAGTCATACAATGAAGCTCTGGGAGAGAGTCATTGAGCATAGATTGAGGCAAGAGACACGGATTTCGGACAACCAATTCGGGTTCATGCCAGGGCGCTCAACCATGGAGGCAATCTATCTCTTACGAAGATTGATGGAAAGATATAGAGATGGGAAAAAGGATTTACACATGGTCTTTATAGATTTGGAAAAAGCGTATGATAGGGTCCCAAGAGACATTATTTGGAGGATTTTAGAGAAGAAAGGAGTACGAGTAGCATATATCCAAGCTATAAAGGATATGTATGAAGGAGCAAAGACTGCCGTAAGAACTCATGAAGGACAAACCGAAAGCTTTCCCATAACTGTAGGATTACATCAAGGCTCATCCTTAAGTCCTTACCTTTTTGCGTTGGTAATGGATGAGTTAACAGGACATATTCAAGATGATATTCCTTGGTGTATGCTGTTCGCAGACGATATAGTGTTGATAGATGAAACTCAGGAAGGGGTAAATGCAAAGCTTAACCTTTGGAGAGAAGTGTTGGAATCTAAAGGTCTTCGCCTAAGCCGATCAAAGACAGAATATATGGAGTGCAAGTTCAGTGCAAATGGAGGCCAAAACGAGTTAGGGGTGAGGATCGGAGATCAAGAAATACCAAAGAGCGACCGTTTTCGTTACCTAGGATCTATCTTGCAAAAGAACAGAGAATTAGATGGAGATCTCAACCATAGAATACAAGCTGGATGGATGAAGTGGAAGAGTGCATCCGGCGTGTTATGTGACCGCCGTATGCCACTGAAGCTCAAGGGAAAATTTTATAGGACGACAATAAGGCCGGCGATGCTGTATGGCACAGAATGTTGGGCGGTGAAACATCAACACGTACACAAAATGGGTGTAGCGGAGATGAGGATGCTTCGTTGGATGTGTGGGCACACGAGAAAGGATAAGATTAGGAATGAGGATATCCGGGGTAAAGTAGGAGTAGCCGAAATTGAAGGAAAGATGAGAGAAAATCGGTTACGGTGGTTTGGACATGTGCACAGAAGGCCTACTGATGCTCCGATTAGAAGATGCGACTATGGGACAGAGGTTCAGGGCCGAAGGGGTAGAGGAAGACCTAGGAAAACTTTGGAAGAGACTCTAAGAAAAGACTTAGAGTACTTGGATCTAACGAAGGACATGACACAGGATCCAACACAATGGCGTTCTAAGATTCATATAGCCGATCCCACTCAGTGACTTGGATTTTCCAAGTCTCCAACCGAGAAGTTTTCCTCACTCGGAAAATTAAGGGAACACTACCCCAACCTACATGCTCCACTCAGAAAGCTTCAACATACAAGCTTCAACAAAAGAAAATTCAAAGAACTTAGCGAAGAAGGCTTTGGTGTATTTAACACAATACGTTGAAATGAAGGAAAGCTTATTTATTGATATCTCCGATAAACTATAAATATGTACATATACATGAGTCAAAATAAACACACAAGAGGGAGCTTTCACAAAGGTTGCTTAGGAGAAGTCTCAGCAGTCGGTAGAGCCCCAGAAAGAGCAGGCACCGGATGGGGATCATTTGGAGCCTCAGTACTGGACAGAACCCTAGAAGGAGGAGGCATCAGAGGTTGATCATTTGGAGCTTCATTACGCGGTACAGCCCCAGAAGACGAAGGCAATAAATGCCTTTGGAACAAACCCACAAATCTCTGATGATCAAGTAAAACCTGACCATCAGTTTCCTTCATCTGGTCAAGCTTCCTCTTCATGTTTGTAGCATAGTCATGTGCGAGCCGGTGCAACTGTTTATTCTCATGCTTGAGCCCTCTAATCTCCTGTTTGAGACTCATCACTTCAGCCGCCAATGATTCAACTTGGCGGGTTCGAGCAAATAGGCGTTGGGCCATATTAGACACATAACCTGCACACTGAACACTGAGAGCCAGCGAATCCTTAACAGCTAACTCATCAGACCGTTTGGAAAGTAGTCTGTTATCTTTGGGAGTGAGAAGGTTCCTGGCCACCACCGCAGCGGTCATCATTCTTCATCACGGAATCCCCAACGGTAAGAGGACCAGTAGGGGAGACGAAGGATGGGCGCCATATGTTGTCTGGAGAAGGCGGGGCTGCCTCTTGAACAAGGTTCAAGTCAAAATGACGGTCGGAGGGGCCAGACATTTTCAAAGGTGTTGAAGAGAGAAGAGGTCGGACAAATCAAGATCTTAGAAGTGCAAGAATGAAGCTTCTACTGGTGGAGATTCAAGTGTGCTTTGGAACTTAATGCCAGCCCCTATAAAAATCTGCACTCGACGGAGCTTCAGAAATCGAAGAGGCGCCTGCTCAGAAATCGAAGAGGCGTTTGCTTTCTCAAAAGCTGGGCTGCTTAGAGATCACGAGGGTTGATCTCAGAAATCGAATAAGCGTTTGCTTTCTCAAAAGTTGGGCTGCTCAAAGACCTCGAAGGCTGATCTCAGAAATCGAAGAGGCGCTCGCTTTCTCAAAAGCTGGGCTCCCCAGAGACCACGAGGGCCGATCTCAGAAATCGAAGAGGCACCTACTTTTCCAACCTTGTCAGCACCTATCACACGCACACTCAGCTTTGCGGAAATTATGGGCATTCTGTCGAAGACTTCTGGGGAAGTAGAAAACACATGAATCTTACTGTTCAATCACCCACTTCCCACACGCAACAATAGCTCATGGGTACCACAGATAACTTTGCCAAAGTTCTCTGCCAAAGTTGAGCACGTGAAGCTTGCAGCTCCCACTACATCGCTCTGACCAAGAAGGGTAAAAGAATAGCAAAGAAACAGCACTAACAAAGTTTAGACCCATAAATTTTGAAGGTCTAGCTACCATATTATTACCCACAAGGGTAAAGGAATAGTACCACTGCTGGATAATTGGAAAGTCCCTGTGTGTCAACCTTTGTGCTTCGTGGCAAGGTAGACTAGCAAACATGCCCAACCTTTACTCACATTCGAGAAAACACTCCCAATAAAATTGCTTGCTCCAAAATCGAAGAGGCACCGTCCTCCGAATCTCGAGAGCCAGACTCCCAACATGACTACTTTCTTAAAAATCGAAGAGAGGGTAAAGGAACAGTACCATTGCTGGATAATTGGAAAGTCCCTGTGTGTCAACCTCTGTGCTTCGTGGCAAGGTAGACTAGCAAACATGCCCAACCTTTACTCACATTCGAGAAAACACTCTCAACAAGATTGCTTGCTCCAAAATCGAAGAGGCACCGCCCTCCGAATCTCGAGAGCCAGACTCCCAACATGATTACTTTCTCAAAAATCGAAGAGACACTGCTCCCCGAATCTTCGAGAGCCAGACCCCTAGCATGATTGCTTTCTCAAAAATCGATGAGGCATCGTTCTCCGAATCAATCGAAGAGGCGCTCGCTTTCTCAAAAGCTGGGCTGCTTAGAGACCATGAGGGCCGATCTCAGAAATCGAAGAGGCACCTACTTTTCTAGCCTTGTCAGCACCTGTCACACGCACACTCAGCTTTGCAGAAATTATGGGCATTCTGTCGAAGACTTCTGGTGAAGTAGAAAGCACATGAATCTTACTGTTCAATCACCCACTTCCCACACGCAACAATAGCTCATGGGTACCACAGATAACTTTGCCAAAGTTCTCTGCCAAAGTAGAGCACGTGAAGCTTGCAGCTCCCACTACATCGCTCTGACCAAGAAAGGCAAAAGAATAGCAAAGAAACAGCACTAACAAAGTTTAGACCCATAAATTTTGAAGGTCTAGCTACCATATTATTACCCACAAGGGTCAAGGAATAGTACCACTGCTGGATAATTGGAAAGTCCCTGTGTGTCAACCTCTGTGCTTCGTGGCAAAGTAGACTAGCAAACATGCCCAACCTTTACTCACATTCGAGAAAACACTCCCAATAAGATTGCTTGCTCCAAAATCGAAGAGGCACCGTCCTCCGAATCTCGAGAGCCAGACTCCCAACATGACTACTTTCTTAAAAATCGAAGAGAGGGTAAAAGAATAGTACCACTGCTGGATAATTGGAAAGTCCCTGTGTGTCAACCTCTGTGCTTCGTGGCAAGGTAGACTAGCAAACATGCCCAACCTTTACTCACATTCGAGAAAACACTCTCAACAAGATTGCTTGCTCCAAAATCGAAGAGGCACCGCCCTCCGAATCTCGAGAGCCAGACTCCCAACATGATTACTTTCTCAAAAATCGAAGAGACACTGCTCCCCGAATCTTCGAGAGCCAGACCCCCAGCATGATTGCTTTCTCAAAAATCGATGAGGCATCGTTCTCCGAATCAATCGAAGAGGCGCTCGCTTTCTCAAAAGCTGGGCTGCTTAGAGACCACGAGGGCCGATCTCAGAAATCGAAGAGGCACCTACTTTTCTAGCCTTGTCAGCACCTGTCACACGCACACTCAGCTTTGCAGAAATTATGGGCATTCTGTCGAAGACTTCTGGTGAAGTAGAAAGCACATGAATCTTACTGTTCAATCACCCACTTCCCACACGCAACAATAGCTCATGGGTACCACAGATAACTTTGCCAAAGTTCTCTGCCAAAGTTGAGCACGTGAAGCTTGCAGCTCCCACTACATCGCTCTGACCAAGAAAGGTAAAAGAATAGCAAAGAAGTAGCACTAACAAAGTTTAGACACATAAATTTTGAAGGTCTAGCTACCATATTATTACCATATTATTACCCACAAGGATAAAGGAACAGTACCACTGCTGGATAATTGGAAAGTCCCTGTTTGTCAACCTATGTGCTTCGTGGCAAGGTAGACTAGCAAACATGCCCAACCTTTACTCACATTCGAGAAAACACTCCCAACAAGATTGCTTGCTCCAAAATCGAAGAGACACCGTCCTCCGAATCTCGAGAGCCAGACTCCCAACATGACTACTTTCTCAAAATCGAAGAGAGGGTAAAGGAACAGTACCATTGCTGGATAATTGGAAAATCCCTGTGTGTCAACCTTTGTGCTTCGTGGCAAGGTAGACTAACAAACATGCCCAACCTTTACTCACATTCGAGACAACACTCCCAACAAGATTGCTTGCTCCAAAATCGAAGAGGCGCCGCCCTCCGAATCTCGAGAGCCAAACTCCCAACATGATTACTTTCTCAAAAATCGAAGAGACACCGCTCTCCGAATCTCGAGAGCCAGACCCCTAGCATGATTGCTTTCTCAAAAATCGAAGAGGCATCGTTCTCCGAATCTCGAGAGCCAGATACCACAGACCACTTTCTCAAAGTGCTCTGACAGAGTTAAAACATGTGAAACTGGCCGCTCCCACTACCGTGCTATGACCAAGCAGGGTAAAGGAATAACATTACTACTTCTTAGGGAGACTCCTATATATGTCGACCTCCATCCCCAACAGACAGGCAGACCTGCAAAAATGCTCAACCCTTCATCATATCTGAGAGGGCACTCCCAACGAAGCCTTTCGAAATATTCAGCTTTCCTTCCCCCCGATAATACCTATGCAAACAAGCTATACTAGAGCAAGAATATCTCATATCATCAGGGTTAAAAGCAAGAGTATCCCATATCATGCTTTTTCCCTGTCTTTTCCTTTGGCCTTGTTTTTACCTGCAAGACAAGGAGAAAGAGAGCAATCAGTCAGCACTTGGAATCAAGCTTCCAGCCAGGAACTGACTGCCTGGAACCCCTTACCTGATTACTTACCTGGCATTGCTCTCGAGTACTCATCTTCAACATCTTATGTTTCCAGGGAAGATTCCGCATCTACTTGAGGAACAGATAGGGCAAGTGCGAAGGATACAAGGAAGCATGTGGAGACAAGCGTAACAGCACACGTGCCGATACATCCATTACTCTGTCAAAAGCAAAAGCATCCCATATCAGCAGGGTGGAATGTACTCTAGATTTGATGGACTTGTTTTGACCCTCAAATTCTTCAGTCGGCCTTATACTCTGGAGGAAACCAGAAAACCCTCCAGCTCAATTCAAGAATAAGCCTGTGGAAAGTTACTTCTTCAAAAGCAAAAGTATCTCATATCATCTCTTCTCATTTTTCTTCTCTTTATCCTTCATGCTGCTGCAAGATGGGGAGAAGGTGAACAATCAGTCGGAGCTCTGATTGCTTACCTTGTCTGTCACCTCTTTCAGCAGACCCCCTAGCTCGGCGACTTGGGGGACTCGTACTACATGGTTTGTATCGCGCTTGACCAAGCCTGAAACTACAAGTAAGCTTCAAGTGAAATTGATACATTACCTTGTGCATCTCCACCAGTTAAAGATACCACCCTTGGATAGAGGAAGAGTACTTCCAGAGAAGATGCCACATCTACCTATGAGACAGATAAGGCAAGTCAAGACGACACCACACTCCGATACTTAGAAGTTTCGTGATTACGAGATCATTCTCCCACAATATTTCCTAATGTCATTTGTACTAAATCATTCACTTGTACTCACTAAAGGAGAGCTTGAACCTATGTACTTGTGTAAACCCTTCACAATTAATGAGAACTCTTCTATTCCGTGGACGTAGCCAATCTGGGTGAACCCCGTACATCTTGTGTTTGCTTTCCTATCTCTATCCATTTATATACTTATCCACACTAATGACCGGAGCAATCTAGCGAAGATCACAAAAAGCGACCGTTTTCGCTACCTAGGATCTATCTTGCAAGAGAACGGAGAATTAGATGGAGATCTCAACCATAGAATACGAGCTGGATGGATGAAGTGTAAGAATGCATCCGGCGTGTTGTGTGACCGTCGTAGGCCACTGAAGCTCAAGGGAAAATTTTATAGGACGGCAATAAGGCCAGTGATGTTGTATGGCACAGAATGTTGGGCGGTGAAGCATCAACACGTACACAAAATGGGTGTAGCGGAGATGAGGATGCTTCGTGGGATGTATGGGCACACGAGAAAGGATAAGATTGGGAATGAGGATATCCGAGGTAAAGTAGGAGTAGCCGGAATTGTAGGAAAGATGAGAGAAAATCGGCTCCGGTGATTTGGACATGTGCAAAGAAGGCCGACTGACGCTCCAGTTCGAAGATGTGACTACGGGACAGAGGTTCAGGGCCGAAGGGGTAGAGGAAGACCTAGGAAAACTTTGGAAGAGACTCTAAGAAAAGACTTGGAGTACTTGGATCTAACGGAGGACATGACACAAAACCGAGCGCAATGGCGTTCTAGGATTCATATAGCCGACCCCACTTAGTGGGAAAAGGCTTTGTTGTTGTTGTTGTTGTTGTAGGACTTTAGGCTTTTGTGGAAATTAAGCTTTTAGTAATTACTAATTAGAAGTAAAATTGCAAGTGTTTGCAAGTCTGTGGCCATTCTGTATAACTTACGACATTCAACGTGCATTCGAATATGTTCTAAGGCTTGTTGTGCATGGTTGTTATGGTGCAGATACACTTTTGTAGAAGGCTGTGTTTCTTCTCACTCTGTGCAGGTTCTCTCAACTAACACAGTTTTATGAGACCAATTTTGTGGAAGGTAATCTGTTTAGTCAATATGTAACTTTTTTCTTCAATCTTTCATCCTTGAATAAAATCATGTCGAGTTATCTAGAATACGTTAATCACAGATAAATTGGTTTAGTATTTCAGCTCACTTAAGAAGGGAATCCAGTAAGAGAATTGCAGTTAGACAGGAGAGCAATCCCAGAGCAATGAAAACTTGGACGCGAAAATAGCAGATTTCAGTATGTCCATGGTTTTTTCCAGTGATAATGGGACTCGTGTGGTGACATCAGTCATGGGCACAGTGGGTTATCTTGACCTATAGTATTTTCAAATTTCCTTGTTCTATTAGATTTTTTTTATCATGTTATGAATACAAATGTATGAACAGTGAGTGGTTTATGAATACTTTTTTTGGTCTGCAGCATGGGTTTTGTGCTGTGTCATGTCAACTAACACAATGTTTGGAAATGAAGGTGTCCAGGCATCCAGAAAGAACTCAAGGCTCAAATGAAGAAACTGGCTTGAATGAAGAAACTTGTGTTACGATTTCACCATTCCATAGTTCACCTAGAGTGATTTCCAGATGTTCAGATTCCACAAATGCAGGTTCCATGACAGCACCATGCTAGGTAGCTACAAACTCTCTCATTCATACCATGTTCATAACTTGGTGGGTTAAAAATGGGTGTGGGATCTGTTGTGCAGTGAATCAGTGTACGCTAAATACTAGTTTGTATCTATATTTCCTCGACTTAATCACTTTTGTCCAATACTTCGGATTGTCTCTCTGACTTGTATCACACCAAAACTGGAAGGAGCTCGATTTATTCTGCAAAGAGCTCGATTCTTTCCCAGATTTTCAGGTCCCATCGAAACTGGAAGAATTAGCATTGTACAGGTGGCCTAAGCTCAAGTCTCTGCCTCGGCCAATTCAACACTCTACTTCTCTAACATCTTTGTCCATTTCTGCTTTCGATGGTGTGGAGGCTCTTCCAGAATGGTTGGGCAACCTTACATCTCTTACAGAGTTGGAAATTTCCTGGTGTGAGAATCTGATGTATCTGCCTACGGTCGAAGCTATGCAATGCCTAACCAAATTACATAAGCTAGAGATCCAAAGGTGTCCCCGTCTCAAGGAAAGATGCACCAAGGACGGCCCAGAATGGCCAAAGATTTCTCACATTCCAGTTATCCGAGGTAATTTTTATTTTTTGAGCCCTTATTTTTATTTCCAATCAATTATCATGTATATTTTGTCCAATATTGTTCACTCACTCTAGTTTTCTGCAGTAAACGGGATATTAGTCAGAATCGGAATCATTGTCACTCGATGATTCAAAAGGCTCTTGCCAGAGTGATGACAGAACCTTTCGTGTGTGGACGATCTATCTTTTCACAGCTGTTGGGAATCTGAAGCATCTACAGCAGTGGGGAAGCCAGTACAATTTTTTCTGTGGTGTTCTAAATTTAAAGAAAATGCAACCTTTCTCACATTTCCAACAGTCAAGTGTAGGTTTCTTTCCCGAAACAGTCATTAACGATTTGTTCTGTTCTCTTGTCTTAGGTCCATTTGATTGTTATGGTGCAGATACACTTTTGTACAGGGTAATCTGTTCACCAAACTAACACAGTTTTATTAGACCAATTTTATGGAAGGTAATCTGTTTAGTTAATATGTAACTTCTTTCTTCCATCTTTCATCCTCGAATAAAAGCACGTCAAGTTATGTAAAATACGTTAATCACAGATGAATTGGATTTGTATTTCAGCCTATTTAAGAAGGGAATCCAGTAAGAGAATTGCATTAAGAGAGGAGGCAATCCCAGCGCAACGAAAACTTGGATGTGGAAATAGCAGATTTCAGTATGTCCATGGTTTTTTCCAGTGATAATGGGACTTGTGTGGTGACATCAGTCATGGGCACAGCGGGTTCTCTTGATCTAGAGTATGTTCAAATTTCCTTGTTCTATTTGATTTTTTATCATGTTATGAATACAAATGTAAGAACAGTTGGTTTATGATTACTTTTTTTTGGTCTGCAGCATGGGTTTTGTGCTGTGTCGTGTCAACTAACACAACGTTTGGAAATGGAGGTTCCATGACTGCAGCATGGGTTTTGTACGATTTCATCATACCATAGTACACCTAGAGTGATTTCCAGATGTTCAGATTCCACAAATGCAGGTTCCATGACTGCACCATGCTAGGTAGCTACAAACTCTCATTCATCCCATGTTCAAAACTTGGTGGGCTAAAAATGGGTGTGGGATCTGTTGTGCAGTGAATCAGTGTAGGCTACATACTAGTATGTATCTATATTGTCCTCAACTTAATCACTTTTGTCCAATACTTCGAGTTGTATCACAGCACATAACCCTAACAGGAACATTGTTTGAAATGCTTTGACTAGAAAATACGTTGGCTTGACCAAATTGCTCTAGTATGAACATTGCATTATCCATTGATTGACGTACACTAAGCATCCCCATGTAATAAGGATCATTGTGCAGGCAGCATGAGGTTACAAGTCCACACTCATACGTTTTTCTGTTTTTTTGGTCGGGACATTGTCACGTGTTTTAAATACCTGGTAGTTCATAGGCTGCAATGAGACAGAGAGATGAAGATCTCAACTGGTTTCCTCGTCCTACTGCTCTCTGCAAGTTTGTTCATGGAGAGTGCCCAATAGGTTAGCATTTCCTTTAACGAAAGCGAATGGCATTGCGTCCTTCAGAATTTATATTTTCTGTCTGCTGATAAGTTATTTTTAAATCAGATTCAAGCAAGCTCAAGAAGAATATTGTTGTTCCAATACTTGGATCATTACTATCAACAATGGCACTTGATTCAGAAGGGTCTTACCAGAGTGATGATGGGACCTTACATGTGTCGATGATCTATCTGCTCACCGTTGTGGGAACCTGAAGTATCTATCGACAGTAGGGAAGCCAGTCCAAATTTTACTGTTGTGTTCTAAATTAAAAGAAGCAACTGCTCGACTGGCCCAAGATTTCCCGCATTTCATACAGTCAAGTGTAGGTTTCTTTCCCGAAACAGTAATTCGTGATTGGTTCTGTTCTTTTGTCTTAGTTGCATTTAGTTTGCAAAGTCATACACTTTCTAGCCTCGTGGAAGAACATTAATTTCTTTGCTTTCACAATCTTTTTGGAACAGCACTTTAGACTTTTGTGGAAATTAAGCTTTTTGGTCCTTAAATATGAGTAAATAGAAGTACATTTGCAACTGTTTACGAATCCGTGGTCATTCTGTATATGTTATAACGTCCAATGTGCATTCGAATAAGTTCTAAGCAATGTTTTAAAGAACTCGCCTCGAGGCGCGCCTAGGGCGCCTTTGAGGCTGGGCGGTGAGGCAAACGCCTCAGTTTTTCTGGAGTAGGCGAAATGCTTCGCCGGAGACGCCGAGGCGGCGGAGGCGCGCCTCAGGGCGTCCAGGCGCCTTGTCATACCCTTTTTTTTGTTTTTTGAAAACCATCCAAACCCAAAACAACGCCGTTTGGGTAAGGATTTTCAGTCTTCATACCATACCTTCGAATTCGATCGCCTTCGTCTACCTCTGCCTTCTGCCTTCTGCCTTCTTGCTTCTTCTTCTCTCGCGCGCCAGAAGCCCAGAAGCCCAGAACACCGGTCTGGTCGCCACGCCACCGCTTGGAGCAACATCGTCGCCACACCGCCATCACCCCACTGCCGTCACCCCAGCACCGTCAGCCCAGCCCCAGCGCTGTCAGCAGGATCCCAAGGGTTAGGGTTTTTGAAATTCTGATATTAGGGATTTAGTTTTCTGGGGAAGGTTTTGATTGACGTAGACTAAGCATCCCCATGTAATAAGGATCACGTATGTACTCTGCAAGTTGTGCGGCATGTGGTTACAAATCCACACTGTCATATACGTTTTTCTGTTTTTTTGGTCGGGACATTGTCACACATTTTAAATACCAGGTAGTTCATAGGCTGCAATGAGACAGAGAGATGAAGATCTCAACTGGTTTCCTCGTCCTACTGCTTTGTGCAAGTTTCGTTCATGGAGAGTGCTGAATAGGTTAGCATTTTCTTTAACGAAAGCGAATGGTATTGCGTCCTTCAGATTTATATTTTCTATCTGCTGATAAGTTCTTTTTAGCTCAGATTCAAGCAAGTACAAGAAGATCATTGTTGTTCCAATACTTGGATCATTACTTTGAACAATACTTGGATCATTACTTTCAACAATGGCCCTTCTTCAAGTTATAGTGCTCTTACTGGTCTGGAAGCTGAGAAGAATAAGAAAACCAGGTACCATTTTATACCCTTGATACTTATTTAGTTAGAAACAGCGCTGCTACTATGGCGTTGTGGTATTCCTATGCAGTTAGCCTGCACTCATAACTTTTTGTCCTTAAGCTGCAGATGGAGAAAAACATAACAAAACACCTGTAGCACACCAGTAGCATCAATGAAGTCCCAGTTTACTTACGACGAGGTTTTAGAAATCACCGAAAACTTTCAAACTGAAATTGGGAAAGGAGGACTTGGGATTGTATACCATGGCTACTTGGAAGATGGCACTCAAGTTGCGGTTAAAATACTTTCTCCATCGTCAACTCAAGGAGCTAGGGAGTTCCAAACAGAGGTTTGGCAGTTAGGATTTAAATTCCTTGGAATTGCAAGTGCCTTGTCTCGTTGGTTAGAGATTGATGTGTTCCTTGTTGCTGCAGGTTGAGCTCGTGATGAGAATACATCATAGAAACTTGGCCTCATTTATTGGATACTGTGATGATACTACCTGGTACTCATATTACATACGAGTACATGCCTAAAGGAAACCTAAAAGAATATCTCTCAGGTGTGTAGTTCTATATTTTATAAGCATTGTCCTCCATCAGAGGGTTTCAAAATATTGAAGTGTCACGTCAATGGCTAAAAATGCAGATAGAAGGTCACATGCGACTTGGGAAATGAGACTTCGGATAACACTAGATATTGCGTTAGGTTGGTGCTTCGTGATATTTCGTACGCTAATATACTTGCGCAAGTTCATATGCCTAATTCAACTTATGTATATTGTGAAATTTGGCTCACAGGACTATTTCCTTGCATAAAGGTGCAATCCACGTATTGTGCATAGAGACGCAAATACTGCCAACATTCTCTTAAGTGAAAACTTGGACGCAAAAATAGCAGATCTCGGTCTGTCCATGGCTTTTCCCAGTGACAGTGAAACTCGTGGTGGCTTCGGTCATGAGCACAGCAGGGTATCTCGATCCTGAGTATGTTCATATTTCGTGTTCTTAGAATTTTGATTTAAAAAAAAAAAACAAATCTATGAGCAGTGAGTGATCTATGATTACTTTATTTGGTCTGCAGGTACTATAATTATCAAAGGTTGAATGAAAAAAAATTGATGTTTAGAGTTTTACTGGCCAACCTGCAATCACAGAAAGTGATGATCTTGTCTTACGTAGTGGAGTAATTTCCAGATGTTCATATTCCACAAATGCCGGTTCCATGTAAGCATCCTATTTCTGCTGTTGCAGCCAAAAGAAGGGGAGGCAGTTGTCATTTTGGTCATCAACTTTCAAGATAATAGTGACCAAAGACTAAATACCAATCATCTTTCTCACTACTCTTGAATTATCATTCACATTCACCATCCGTCAATAATGTTTGAACTTTTGACTATCTATACTTTGTGGTATTTATCTATCGTAAACTCATCCAAGGCCATGATTCTCAAATAAATTCTCAAATAAAGCATCATATTTTGTTTATACATATTATTCCTGATATGGGTTTTTCTTCAATCGATGTAACGGGACAATATTGACACTATTAACAACATAGAGAGGGAGCGGCATAGCCAATTAGCCATTGTTAATTTGTCAAATTGAGGATAAAATTCTAGTTTAGAGCAACCAATCCACCTGATCCCTATGACTTGGACACTAAAAAAGCAGTATATCTCCCTGATTGTGTGGCCCACGATACACCAAATTATGATCCCACCTCCTCTATTAAACTTAGCTGGGGTTTCAGACACAAGAACCTCTCTAGATGTATAAATTATTTTGTCCGAAACCCAAAGGTGTTGGGCCATGAAGGTGGAGGGAGAGGGGAGTGGAGTCATTACATGGAGTAGGGAAGCTTTAATGTGTCTAGGGCCGCATGGACATGTGATTCGGATGCCGGACTCTAAAAGCTAGCTAGAGGAGGATGAGGAATATAGAAACTAGGACAACGAGCTAAAAGCAAACAGTTGAATATTTGACAGATGGATAATAAAGAGGAATTTGTTCCCCTTCTGACATTAGGGTTCAGAGCCTAAGGACCAGAAAATTTAGGTCCAAAAGACGTTGAAGTCTTTAGATTGCGTAAAATGAGGCAGCAGAATGAGTTAATTAGTACTATTAAAATCAAGTTAAATGATCCGAATTACCCGTTGGTTAAGCTTTGAACCCTAAAATCCGCATCTGTCCATAAAAGAGTTTAGAAAGCTTGACTTTGTATGACTGACGCCATATTTATTAATTTTTTTAATGGGAAAGAGAGAATGGTCAATGTTGGTGATTGAGGAAGCAAGCGTGAAGGTTTCGAGAAATTTTTCATTGTGATCGGAACACGAATGGTACATCACATGTTTTTATAGAATTTGTGAGAAATTTTATTTTTTAAGTTATTAACTTTTTAACATACATAAAAATTTATATAGTGACACGTGATATATTATTTTGTGTATCGATCACATTGAAAAATCTCTCACTGATTTCATGCATTTGCAGTTAAAACACCAAATAGTAGCCATTTGGTCAAATTGCCAGTGATATTGACATGTGTACATAATGAAATTAAAATTGTTTTCCTTTTATATACAAGAATATTTTCTAATAGAAACTCGACATCCAACATATAACAATTAAGTAACAAACATATTTTTTTTCGACAAAAAATGTTTTCAAATTTACTATTTATGTGAGTCAAATTTGATGTCTCTCACTTGAAAATGAGTTTCAACGTATTAGAAAAGCTCTTACACTAAATAACTCTATAGATGACGTGATCAAAGTGTCTATAGAAGGGTTTTTTTTTTCGTTACGAGGTGTAGAGTGGGTTATATCTCTTATCAGCTGCATAAATTGCAGTTAACAGCTGAAAGTTGCTTTTGGTAAATTCAAATCCGAAGCGGGTAGTTTCAAGAAGTAATAAAAAGCTAAAAGCAGCTTCCTCCACCAGCCAGCCTTCCAAAAAGTCAGTGGAATACTCAGAAAATTAACAAATTACACCAGAAATTATTATTAGTCTCATGTCATTATTCGATCTCCAATAATATACTTGCAACAAACCCTACTCCATATGTTCAAAATGAAGTTTACATTTTGTTTGATACTTAAATTATTGTACGTAATTTTGCATTGATTGCCAAACACAATGGTGCCACCGATGCCAAACACAAGTGGGATGGGGTCCAATAGCTATAGGATTCATTAGGACCTGCCCCATGAAAACAACAACGCATCTCATTACAACAATTACAAGGAAGGCAGTGTTGGAGAAATTTCCTCTATGTTAGAAGATGGAGGATCTGCAAATCCAAACAAATTCTAAACAAGATATTATTGAAAGCAAGGAAGAAAATATCGGTAATATCGGAAATATCGGTAGTCCGAAAACACGGAAATATCGGGATAATATCGATATCGATAAAAATTACATGGAAACCACGGAAATTGTAAGAAAAACTTGGAAATTTTTAATGAAACTTTGTAGGATGTTTATTTAGTCAATTATCTATTAGTTTCTCACAAAAAAATTGGAAGGAAATGCATTGCATGATGGATTTAACTGATTTAAGTTGATTATATACCGAGCTGGCAAACATTGTGAGTGTAGAAAATATGTAGTAATTAATGAAAGAAGTTTAAACACACCATAATCATTTATATATAATTAATTAGTACAATATTTGGAGGTTTTATTTAGGATATTAAAAAAAAAAAAAGGGAAGTGAATAAAATGATGAAGAATAATGTGCCGAATTTGACAATTTAAATTTCTTACACATAAGCATGCGTCTAGGCGTTGAAGTTCCAAATTATAGTATATCAATTAACGATTGAAAATCAATACATTGAATAAGATTAAACTTTAATTTGGATGCCGATTATGTTTTTTCAACTTGATATAAAGTAAAAGTATTGAATTTTGGAAGCTAGGAGTGTGTCAATTGAATTTTGGCTGACGTGCAAGGTATCAATCTCTTCGTCTCTTCGAGGGCTACAACTTTCCTTTTTGTTTCACTCAATTTCGTTGCGTATTGAAAAAGCTCATTTGAATCTTACCCAGTTTCCGGCGACCTCAGTAGATTTCGAGGCAATTTCCGGCCAAACCACAACGAGTCAGACGTCGTGTGAGGTACCATTCTCTTCGTCTCTTCGAGGGCTACAACTTTCCTTTTTGTTTCACTCAATTTCGTTGCGTATTGAAAAAATTATACTCATTTGAATCTTACCCAGTTTCCGACGACCTCAGCGACCTCAGTGACTTTCGAGGAATTTTCCGGCCAAACCACGACGATTCAGACATCGTGTGAGGTACCATTATCTTCGTCTCTTCGAGGGCTACAACTTTCCTTTTTGTTTCACTCAATTTCGTTGCGTATTGAAAAAGTTATACTCATTTGAATCTTACCCAGTTTCCGACGACCTCAGCGACCTCAGTGACTTTCGAGGCATTTTCCGGCCAAACCACTACGATTAAGACATAGTGTGAGGTACCATTCTCTTAGTCTCTTCGAGGGCTACAACTTTAGTTTTTGTCTTGCTTGATTTCGTTGAGTTTTGACAAAGTTATGGCCGTTTAAAGTGAGTGTAAAATTTCGGCCGAAATTTTGATTTTTTCCCCCATTGGGCGAGTCCCACATCGCCCATGCAAGGAAGTGAGAAATGAATTTTTGCTATAAAACTCACTTCCCTGGAGAGATAACCAAAACTTGTTTGGCCTTTGGGCCATGATCAAGTTAACTATGTGTTGAGTTTTCTCAACATATTTAAGTATTTTTTTAATAAAATATCACGATATTGTCGATAATTTCGAAAATATCGCGATATTATTGGTATTATCGATAATATCGCGATATTATTGGTATTATCGATAATATCGCGATATTTTGATGAAAATAGGTTGGATAGTTAAAAAAATTTCGGAACTTCAAAAAAACGATGTCGCCGATATTATCGATTTTTTCATCCTTGATTGAAATACACGTAGTGATCAACTTGGAAACCAAATGACATATGTTGAATTTGTATAGTTGTTCCGTGAATTCGAATCGTTTACAATTACTTGGAGGTATTTCAATCTGATGACTCTCGTTAGTACTGAAAAACGAATACTTAGGATCTTCTTATCATACATACACTTTTGAATGTACTAACGAAGTTGTTATTATTTTTTAATAAATATCTTTAATTTACTTTGTTAAAGTTGGGTCTACACTATCATCTAAAGTTGTCGAAAGAGATTACAGATAAGATGAATTTATATTTATGTGGTCTTGCTCTACTTTCACCTTTTTGTCATGTTTGAACATCTCCAATAGAGAATCTAAACAAAGTCTTTATAATAGTACAATCTCTAAACATAAAGACAAAAAGTATTTAAAGAGTCGAAAATAAAGTCTTTAAAATATTCCAATATTTTTTTTGTCAAAAAATATTCAAATATATAAAAAGGAAAACTAATGAAAAAAGCTTGAAAACTTTGAGTTTTAATGATAAGGACAAAATAAAAGGTAAAGTGAATAGTACCAGGTTTGACTTTTTAGTGTAAAAATGTGGTTTTTCGTTAAAGTGAACAGTACCGTGGGTTTTTCGTTAAAACTCCCTATATAAAAACCAAGGTATTAAATATCGGTAATATCGGAAATATCGGTAGTCCGAAAACACGGAAAATCGATGGAAATATCGGGATAATATCGATATCGATAAAAATTACATGGAAACCACGAAAATTGTAAGAAAAACTTGGAAATTTTTATTGAAACTTTGCAGGATGTTTATTTAGTCAATTATCTATTAGTTTATCACAAAAAATTGGAAGGAAATGCATTGCATGATGGATTTAACATTATCAAGTTGATTATATAGCGAGCTGACAAACATTGTGAGTGTAGAAAATATGTAGTAATTAATGAAAGAAGTTTAAACACACCAATTGGGGCTTATTGCGGCAAGTTTTTTAGATATGACCTCGCATCAAGTCGTCTTTTGTGTTAATTTGTAATCTTAACTAGTTTTGTTGTGTTGTGTCAATTAGTTAAATTAAGCGGTACATCCAATTGGGGCTTATAAACATTTTAATTCTCCTTAAAAATCTAAGGGTATTTAATCAGGATTTTAAGTGATTCTTTAAAGTTTTTTGGGTATTCGATCATGATTTTTAAGATATTCATACATTCCAAATGTATTCATTTAGAAATTGATTCGAAGAGATTTTTAAAAAGTTGGGAAACTCGAAAAAATTAGAAATATTTCACATAATATTTTAAACATTCTCAAATCGCTCCCTGAAAATTTGAGGGAATTCACTTAAAATTTTACATAAAAGTTTTAAAAATTATTAAACTTCATCAAAATTCATAAATTTTTAAATCTATTATAATCCTTTAAAATCTGAATGGAGTAAAAAATTCAAATCTAAACCTAATATGAAACAATCACTAAATTACATAGAATTTCTAAACCAAATCTAACAAGGATCAATTACAATTCTAATACGATGTTGTAATTACTTGGAGTTTTTTAGGGCAATATAAGTAGATGATTTGGGGGCCTAAAACTTGCTTAAATCCCTAAATTGCCAATTGAAACGAGAAAGAAGAGAAGACAGAGAGAACGAGTAAACGATCCCTCCTCCTCCTCATCGCCCTCATCTCCCTCTTCGCAATCTCCGCCCCTGCAAAACCCTCTTCGTTTCCTCCTACTCCTTCTCCCTCCGCCGCCTTCCCTCCTCCTCTTCCTCCTCTGGCTTCATCACCATCGTCACCGAGATCAACCAGATCCTACCCGAGACCCCCTTTCTTTCTTCTTCTCTTTCTTTCCTTCTCTGCACACTCTCTTCTCTCTCGAAACCCTCTCATCACTCTCACTCTTTCTCCCATGATTACCCTAGTACACGGCACCCACACCATCGTTCCGTAGACGGCATCACCATCAAAACCTCGTCTTTCTCTCTCTTCCTCTTGTCTCTGCAAGATTGACGAAACCCAGAAACCTCCGGTGAGTTTTCTTCATTTTCTCCAGTTAGGTAAGCTTATGTGTGTGTTATGGAACGAGATCAGGTCAAGGGAAAGCTCACCCAACTCCGGCGAACCCGTGACTGTTAAGGAGCTTTCCGAAAACCTTCAGCCATTTCACGGCGAACCAAGGGTATAAACTTACTCCTCTCTCTTTCCTCTTCACGTTGGTAATTAGATCGGAGTCTAAGGTTTGCGTTTGTAATCGGCCGGAGCTGTAGAAGCTCCGGCGTTCTTCTCCGAGTAGCACAGTTCCAAAATATCGCGATAGTTTCGGAAATATCGCAATATTTTGACGAAAACCCATTGGATACCTATTAAAATATCGGTACCCTGAAAAACCGATAATATCGGCGAAATATCACCGATATTATCGGCATTTTGTTCCTTGATAAAAACTCGCTAAATACTTCAAAAGAAAATCTCAAATGTGAAAATTGTATAGTGGGCCTCTGTTGATTTTGTGGAGAAAAGTGACCCACACCAGTTGGTTTTTTGTCTTTTACCTTGTTTGTTGATCCCACGATTCCCACCCACGTGAAATTTTCATTTTTGGTTTTTCACGTAATTTTTTTTTAATTGTTGAAAAACTAAGGGTAGAGATATTTTTTTAGGTTTTTTCATCCATGAATAATAATTTTTCAATATTTTAGTTTTTATATTAATCTGAAGATTACACTATAAGAACTTTTCATAAAAAACAATATTCTTTTAAAGACCCAAATATTTCTTTAAAATCTTTAAATAAGCTCTCAGAGATAGTGGTGGAAGTTCCTAAATAGAGATTCGGAGAGTATTCTTGTCCATTTTATCTCAATTTAACGTAAATATATCGTTGTATGAAAATACTGTTCAAACTAAACCATCCAAGAGGGTGTCATTTAATATTATGATCTAACAATAATTTTCTTTACTTATAAATAATAGGTCTTAAGTTTGAAATTCATGAATGAAGAGTTCAATACAAATTTATACTACACCCCAATCCAAAAAGTTTTGATTTAACTTTTATCTCTGTATATATATCGTTGTATAAAAATCAATCTAAGAAGTTTGGTATGACTTTTATAATGAAAAAAAAATGCAATTTTAGGTTGAACTAAATCAAACTATAATTAGTTTGGTTTGATTTCGTTGGATTTGACGTATGTATAAACTGCTAAAACCAAGACCAATTTAATCGCTCTTTATCAGATATGTGTAGGGTTGGAGACGAATTCCTAGCGTTTGATCGTAATAGCTACCGCATTTTGTCGTTAGGTTTAGGTTTACCATAGTCAATTCGATGTGTAAGAGACAAGTTTCTAGCTCGATTGTGTAAAAGAAAACACATTTTATGTGAAAGTCTTATTCACACAATCATTTTTATTTCTGACACATTTTTGTTAATTTTGTATAATTATTCTTTTTCAATTCATTCAGTAAAATTAAGAATGAAAAGTAAAGTTAAATGTGTAAATACCACTGCCTACGCGAAATCATGTAGAAGATGAAGTGACAGGACCGGGTAGGGTTGAATAGTCACCAGTACTAAGTCCTGACAAAAATCCATGGAAGACCAATAAATATTGACTAATCAAAGTCCGCCTCCACTATTTACTAAAGTTGTTTAGAAAGAATCTTTGCTGATAAGATGGGTTAATATTGCTCTTGAACATTATGTTGACGCTCACAGGTAAGTGGCGTCAATTATAAGGGGTCCTTTCTTCTTATACCACATTTTCTTGAATTATTGTTAAGCCTTTCATTCATCTTATTCGCTCTTCTTGTGTCCTTCCTTGGCTTTCTCTCAGTTCTCTGCTTTCTACTCTCTAATCTCCCTTTCTCGCGCGAGTATGGATGTGCTACAAGGTCTCATCACTTATCCGGTGGAGGGAATACTGAAGTCGGTCGGTTCGCTTGCTGCTCAAGAAATCTGTCTTTTCCGAGGATTTAAAAAAGAAGCAACTGAGCTTGCTGTATCGTTAGAGGAAATTGAACAGTACTTAGGCGATGTTGCCCACCAACCACAGGATCGGAGCATGGCAGTCAGAAACTGGGTCAAGAAACTGAAAGACGTAGCTCACGATGCCGATGACGTCTTGGAGGACATCAACTACGACGTTCTCCGGCGTAAAGTAGAAATTCAAAACCACATGAAGAAGAAGGTACTTGACTTCTTTTCGCTTTCCAATCCCATTTTATTTCGTCAAAAGATGGCACAAAAGATTAAGAACATCAATGCGTCACTGGCGGGTCTCAAGAGTGAGGCACCTTCCATTGGCTTAGTTGTAAGGCCAGTAGATCATAGCCCTCCTCCAATTATGAGGAACAGAGAAACTGACTCGAGCTTCGGTCAGTATGACAAGATCATTGGAAGGGAGAAAATTGTGTCGGATATCATTAAAATCTTGATGTCCAAGAATCAGGAAAATAACCTTTCGGTTATGGCCGTTGTGGGAATGGGAGGACTCGGAAAGACGACTTTGGCAAAATCAATATTCAATCATGATGCTATTCGTACGCCTTTTGTTGAAAAAATGTGGTTGTGTGTATCCGACACTTTTGAGGTTAATTCGATTCTAAATCGGATGTTAGAATCCCTTAACTCAAACAGGACAGGACTTACAACTCGGGAAGCATTGCTGAATGACCTCAAAGAAAGGTTGACAGACAAGAGATATATTCTGATACTTGATGATGTTTGGAATGAAGAGAAGAATTTTTGGAGGGAGTTTATGGACTGTTTGTCGAAACTCAATTCAGGTCCCGGAAGCATTGCCATTGTTACTACCCGTAGTGCTAAGGTTGCATCAATCACTGAGACAATGCCGAGGTGTGATTTGAAGGGCCTATCGGTGGAGGATTGTTGGTCTGTATTAAAGGGTGAAGCATTACCAGATGGTAATGCTTCTTCTCTAGATTCAGATCAAGAGTGCATTGGAAGGGCCATAGCTAAAAAGTGTGCTGGTGTACCATTGGCGGCGAAGATATGTATTCATATATTATTATATTAAGGTTTTTAGATAGAGGCCCAAAATCATAGGCTACATTTTAAGTGAGTCCAATTATGTTTTTTTGTTCGAACTACTACTATTTATGCCTCTTTCTCCCTAAAAAATAGCAGATAATTGAACTCCTAAATAATGCATCAATTACATAATTTTAAGTTTTAATTATTTATTCAGAGTCAAACATACAATTATCTAGATTTCTAACTCAAACTCAAATAAATATAATGTGTCATCACCATTCATATGAGTCAAAAACTTAAAAACCCTTCAGTTACAGGTAAAAAAGAATATTATTATATGTTAGTAATATAAGTATGATTAAATATTCAACAGAATCGCCATTATAAAAAGCCTTAACTTGGTATATCTAATTTTGTCCAACAATTTTAAAGGAAAATTGCATGAAAAACATAATAGTGAGCTTTAAAGGGTCAATTTTGTTTATATAACATATATATGGATTAGGATTGGGAGACACATTTTTTGAACAATCCATAGGCCCACTTCACATCGAACTTCATCCGAACAGTCTATTTCGAAAGTCTCGATTCATAGATCATTCTTGCAACAATTCAATTCAATCCGAAATCATTAGCCTATTTAATTATCAAGGTAAAATTTCATTGTTTCTTATATAACAAGTATTCATTAATTTCTTTGAACCCAATTAGATGTCTTAAATATTTCCGATTTGGCTAATATTTTGCAAGAATGATCTATGAGATGCAATTTGAAAAATAGACGGTTCGAATCGTTAAAATTCGATGTGGTATGGCCCCACAACAGATCCCTATTTATATAAAAAAAAATGTGGATCCCTTCCCTTAAAGCCTTCATATACATATATATACATATATACATATATATACATACAGAGAGCTTAAGGGGAGGGATCCCCATTTTTTGAAAAAAATGGGGATTAGGTGTGGGGCCCACTTCACATCAAATTTCAACGATCCGAACCGTCTATTTTGTTAGTCTCGATTCATAGATCATACTTGCAAAAATTCAATTCAATCCGAAACCATTTGCCTATTTAATTATCAATATCAAATTTCATATTTTCTTATATAACAAAGTATTCGTTCATTTCCTTGAACCCAATTAGATGTCTTAAACATTTCCAATTTAGCTAATATTTTGCAAGGATGATCTATGAATCGAAACTAACAAAATAGACGGTTCGAATCGTTGAAATTTGATGTGAAGTGGGCCCCACACCTAATCCCCATTTTTTTCAAAAAATGAGGATCCCTCCCCTTAAGCTCTCTCTATATACATATATATACATATATACATATATCTACATATATACATATATATATATATACATATATATATATATATATGTATATAGGAATTGCTTAAGGGGAGGGATCCCCATTTTTTCAAAAAAATGGGGACACGCTCCTCACCATTAGATTGACTTTAATGAAATTGTGTGGTTGAGATTAAAACACAGGCCACACAATCTCAATCACACAATTTCATTAAAGTCAATCTAACGGTGGGGAGCGTGTCCCCATTTTTTTCAAAAAAATGGGGATCCCTCCCCTTAAGCTCTGTGTGTGTGTATATATATATTGTGTGTTTAACGTATTTCAACGATCTAACCGTCTTATATTTTATGTCTTCCCTAAAATATCATCTCTATCAAAAAATCATCCAAATCTGAAGTCATATGACCATTGGATCAAATTCAGTGTTTCTTTAGTAAAAGGCGAAAGAATAGTTCACTTTGTGCTCATCGTGCAACTGCATAAATTTAGTGTATCTTTGTAGAATCGTATCGGCTTTTTTCTTCACTACCAATAAATGTCAAAATGAGTTTGGATTTGTCTAAATTTTTACAAGAAAGATCTATGAATGATGAATTGAAATATAAACGATTGAGATCCTTGAAAAAAAAATTACAGAATGAAAGCCACGAAAACTTGTGTTAAAATATGTTTCAAAAATGAGTGTCTCCGAATCTTAACCTTATATATACATGTAAACGCTCTAGAAAATGTGGATCAAAGCTCTCCTTCAAAATACTACATTCCTAGTGCATTGTTACGAACCATTCAGTTACTCAGTTATCATAAGTATCTAATTGACACTTATAGCCCCTTAGTACTACAGTATCATAATATTCTTCTTCATTTAGAAGTGAAAGGTTTTAGGTTCAAATCTTGTGGATGCCGAATTCGATACCAAATTAGGTTGTCCATTGTGTGGTTTAGCCGAACTCTCCAATCTTTTGGTGTAAAAATATATTGATGTACTCAAAAAAAAATTTAAAACTTATATTTAAATGATCTAATAAAGTATCTTTCAATTAATTCTGAGACCAATTCTTACTTGGCTAGCAAGTCCCTTAAGTATTTCTCTTCTAGCAAGAGCAGTCTTTCACTTTTCATCGATACAAAACAAAGTTGAGTTCAATGCGTCTTTTATATTGCCAATAACTATAGTCAAAATTCAATAAAACTATAATTTGGCACTGTTATTATTTTGCTGATCAGCTTTTTATATTCTAAAACATATAGAAACTAATTATCTTATGTATCAACAGGTTTTAGGAAGCTTGATGCGTTCACAGGAATGGTCGTCAATTCTAGAAAGTAAAATATGGGAATTACCAAATGGAGAGGACCAAATCATGTCGATCTTGAAGTTGAGTTTTGATAATTTAAGAGAGCCATCATTGAAGCAATGTTTTGCATATTGCTCAATGTTTGAAAAAGATTGTGAAATTGAAAAAGATGACTTGGTCCAGCTCTGGATGGCTCAAGGATATCTCCATTCTTCTCCCATGGAGGATAAAGGTAATGAACATTTTAATATTCTATTGCAAAACTCTTTATTTCAAGATGCTAGAAACTATGAGTATGCACATAGAAGAGAAAGAGAAGATGAGTATGGGAATACCAAATGCAAGATGCATGATCTTGTGCATGATCTTGCTGAGGAAGTATTCAAATTTGAAAGCTTAACGCGAGACTTGGATTGGATGGACGATAGAGCACTTGAGATTCAGCATGTTGCCCGGATTTCTTCCACCACACTTGAAAGATTTCTACAAGGGAGTGTTACGAGATTGCGGTCGTTGTTTCCTCCACGACGCTTTGAGTTCAGTAACATGTTTGAAAGGTTTAGAGATTTACGGACGTTAAATTTATACAAGGCTGAAATAGAGGAGTTGCCCATCTCAATTGGAGAGTTGAAACGCTTGAGGTATCTCAATATTTCAAGGACATAAATAAAAGAACTCCCCAAATCTATTGGCAAGCTCTATAATCTTCAGACGTTAAGAATGTCAAAAACATACAATCTTAAAACGTTTCCTAGGGAAATGGAAAATTTGATCAACTTGAGGCATGTTTATTTCAATAAGGATAAGGAATTTCCATTTCGGATAACACAATTGACTCACCTGCAAGCACTACGTTCCTTTACTTTGGATAGAGCAAGGCGTCATACAATTGATGAGCTGGGCGGGCTAAATGAAGTGAAAGGGGAACTAGTTATTGGATCATTGGAATATGTGAGAGACAAGAAAGAAGCAATGAAATCAAATTTAGTGGGAAAAACACACATACGAAAATTGGAATTAAAATGGAAGAGGAGCCATTATACGGAAAGAAATGGCAATTTTCTTGACCAGGATATTCTTGAAGGCCTTCAGTCGCCCCCCAATTTAGAAAGCTTGAGGATTGTGAAATTTATGGGTGCTAAATTTGCATCATGTATGATGAGTGATTCGTTAACAGAGATTCAACTATCCAATTGCAAAAAATGTGAGGAGGTCCCACCGCTCGGACACTTGCGGAAACTTCAAAGTATTGATATTGTGGATTGCCCCAATCTAAAATCCATTCCAATTTCATCATCCCAATCTCTTGAACGGTTGTACATAGCTCTTTGCCCAAAGTTAAGATGCACTTCAATTCACAGTCTGTCTTCACTCCGTCATTTGCAAATCGAGAACTCGGTAGATTTCTCACCGGAGGCGGACGGGGAGGACGACTTGTCTTTAAACGGTTGCACATCCCTCTGTTATTTGTTTATTAAAGAATGCAATGGATTCAAAAGTATACTGAATGGGCTCCAATCTTGTACTAGTCTTCGCACACTAATTATCTGGAATTGTCGTAATTTGAGGACTTTGTCGGGTCATGGGCTACAAACCCCCGTCTCTCTCGAAGGTCTAAGTATCTTTAATTGCCCTCGTCTAGAGGCTATTCCCAGTTTAGACAACCTTACATTCCTCACTGAGTTGAAGATTAGGAAATGCGGTCGATTAACAAGTATACCGAGTGGGCTTGCATCCTGCACGTCTCTTACCAGTTTGTCTGTCGATGATTGCCGCAATTTGATATCTCTGGCGGATCACAATTTGTCCAGCTTGCAATCTCTTTCCTCTCTATCTGTGTCTAATTGTGGGAAATTACAATATTTGCCCAAGGGGCTGCACTCTCTATCTCGTTTGAAAAGGTTGTGGATCGGTAAGTTCTGCAAGGAGCTCGATTCTTTCCCGGATCTTCAGGTCCCATCGGAAAAATTAATATTATACGGGTGGCCTAAGCTCAAGTCTCTGCCTCAGCCAATTCAACACTCTACTTCTCTAACATCTTTGTCTATTAAATATTTCCATGGTGTGGAGGCTCTTCCAGAGTGGTTGGGCAACCTTACATCTCTTACAGAGTTGGAAATTTGGAAATGTAAGAATCTGATGCATCTGCCTACGGTCGAAGCTATGCAACGCCTAACCAAATTACGTAAGCTACAGATCCGATGGTGTCCCCGTCTCAAAGAAAGATGCGCCAAGGACGGCCCTGAATGGCCAAAGATTTATCACATTCCAGTTATCAGAGGTAATTTTAATTTTTGGAGCCCTTATTTTTATTTCCAATCAATTATCCATGTATATTTTATTTTGTCCAATATTGTTCACTCACTCTCGTTTTCTGCAGTAAACGGGATATTAGTTGAGTGAAGAATCGGAATCCTTCGTGTGTGGACGGAACCCTTGATGAGTCAAAAGGCTCTTGTCAGAGTGATGACGGAACCCTTCGTGTGTGGACGATCTATCTATTCACAGCTGTGGGAATCTGAAGCATCTACAGCAGTGGGGAAGCCGGTACAATTTTTTCTGTTGCGTTCTAAATTAAAAGAAAATGCAACCTACCTCACTGGCCCAACATTTCTCACATTTCCGACAATCAAATGTAGGTTTCTTTCCCGAAACAGTAATTCACGATTTGTTCTGTTCCCTTGTCTTAGTTCCATTTGATTGTTATCGTGCAGATACACTTTTTTACGGGGTTGTGTTTCATCTCACTATGTGCAGGTTCACCCAACTAACACAGTTTTATTAGACCAATTTTATGGAAAGTAATCTGTTTAGTTAACATGGAGCTTCTTTCTTCCATCTTTCATCCTCCAATAAAATCATGTCAAGTTATGTAAAATACGTTAATCACAGATAAATTGGATTTGTATTTCAGCTTACTTAAGAAGGGAATCCAGTAAGAGAATTGCATTAAGAGAGGAGGCGATCCCAGCGCAACGAAAACTTGGATGCGAAAATAGCAAATTTCAGTATGTCCATGGTTTTTTCCAGTGATAATGGGACTCGTGTGGTGACATCAGTCATGGGCACAGCAGGTTATCTTGATCCAGAGTATGTTCAAATTTCCTTGTTCCTTTAGATTTTTTATCATGTTATGAATACAAATGTAAGAACAGTTAGTGGTTTATGATTACTTTTTTTGGTCTGCAGCATGGGTTTTGTGCCGTGTCAAGTCAACTAACACAACGTTTGGAAATGGAGGTGCCTAGGCATCCAAAAAGAACTCCAGGCTCAAATGAATAAACTCGTGTTACGATTTCACCATACCATAGTTCACCTAGAGTGATTTCCAGACGTTCAGATTCCACAAATGCAGGTTCCATGACTGCACCATGCTAGGGAGCTACAAACTCTCATTCATCCCATGTTCAAAACTTGGTGGGTTAAAAATGGGTTTGGGATCTTTTATGCAGTGAATCAGTGTAGGCTACATACTAGTATGTATCTATATTGTCCTCAACTCAATCACTTTTGTCCAATACTTCGGGTTGTATCACAGCACATAACCCTAACAGTAACATTGTTTGAAATGCTTTGACTAGAAAATATGTTAGACTTGACCAAATTGCTCTAGTATGAACATTGCATTATCCATTGATTGACGTACACTAAGCATCCCCATGTGATAAGGATCATTGTGCAGCATGAGGTTACAAATCCACACTCATATACGTTTTTTCTGTTTTTTTGGTTGGGACATTGTCACGCGTTTTAAATACCTGGTAGTTCATAGGCTGCAATGAGACAGAGAGATGAAGATCTCAACTGGTTTCCTCGTCCTACTGCTCTGTGCAAGTTTTGTTCATGGAGAGTGCCCGATAGGTTAGCATTTCCTTTAACAAAAGCGAATGGCATTGCGTCCTTCAGATTTATATTTTCTATCTGCTGATAAGTTATTTTTAGATCAGATTCAAGCAAGCTTAAGAAGAATATTGTTGTTCCAATACTTGGATCATTACTATCAACAATGGCACTTGATGATTCAGAAGGGTCTTACCAGAGTGATGACGGAACCTTTCATGTGTCGATGATCTATCTACTCACCGTTGTGGGAACCTGGAGTATCTATTGACAGTAGGGAAGCCAGTTCAAATTTTACTGTTGTGTTCTAAATTAAAAGAAGCACCCTGCTTGACTGGCCCAAGATTTCTCGCATTTCCAACTGTCAAGTGTAGATTTCTTTCCCGAAACAGTAATTCGTGATTGGTTCTGTTCTCTTGTCTTAGTTGCATTTAGTTTGCAAAATCATACATTTTCTAGCCTCGTGGAAGAACATTAATTTCTTTGCTTTCACAATCTTTTTGGAACAGCACTTAAGACTTTTGTGGAAATTAAGCTTTTTAGTCCTTAAATATGAGTAAATAGAAGTACATTTGCAACTGTTTACGAATCCGTGGTCATTCTGTATATGTTTTAACATCCAATGTGCATTCAAATATGTTCTAAGACATGTTCCACATGGTGTTATGGTGCAGATACACTTTTCTGAGACCAATTTTGTGTAAGGTAATCTGTATCGTCAATATGCACCTTCTTTCTTCAATCTTTCATCCTTGAATAAAATCATGTCGAGTTATCTAGAATATGTTAATCACAGATAAATTGGATTTGTATTTCAGCTACACTTAAGAAGGGAATCAAATATGAGAATTGCATTAAGAGAGGAGAGCAAGCACAGTACAACAAAAACTTGGACGCGAAAATAGCAGGTTTTGGTCTGTCTGTGGTTTTTTCGAGTGATAATGGGACTAGTGTGGTGACATCAGTCATGGGCAGAGCGGGTTATCTTGATCCCGAGTATGTTCAAATTTCCATGTTCTATTAGATTTTTTATCATGTTATAAATACAAATGTATGAACAGTGAGTGGTTTATTTATGATTACTTTTTATTGTCTGTAGGTACTATAATTATCAAGGGTTGAATTTTAGAGTTTTACTGGCTAACCTGCAAGGCTGCAATCATAGAAAGTGATGATCTTGTCCACATCGTGGAGTGGGTGAATCCTGAGTTCCAGAATGGTGATTTAACAACTAATTTGCATCGAACGATTCATATAAATTTCGATGTGAATTCGGTCAGGAAACCATTAAAGACAGCAATGGCTTGCACAACTTCCACCTCCCAACATAGAGCCACCATGGTTGGTTTTGTGCTGTGCCAACTAACAAAATGTATGGAATGGAGGTGTCTAAGCATCGAGAAAGAACTCCAGGCTCAAATGAAGAAACTCGTGTTATGATCTCACCACCCCAGAGTTCACCTAGAGTGATTTCCAGATGTTCAAATTCCACAAATGCAGGTTCCATGACAGCACCATGCTAGGTAGCCTCAAACTCTCTCATTCATCCCATGTTCAAAACTTGGTCGGTTAAAAATGGGTGTGGGATCTGTTGTGCAGTGAATCAGTGTAGGCTAAATACAAGTATGCATCTATTTTGTCCTCGACTTAATCACTTTTGTCTAATACTTCGGGTTGTCTCCCTGACTTGTATCACACCACATAACCCTAATAGGAACAATGTTTTAAATGCTTTGACTAGAAAATGCGTTGGCTTGACCAAATTGCTCTCTTAGTATGAACATTGCATGATCCATTGATTGGGGTAGACTAAGCATCCCCATGTAATAAGGATCTTGTATGTACTCTGCAAGTTGTGCAGCATGAGGTTTCAAATCCACACCGTCATATACGTTTTTCTGTTTTTTTGGTCAGGACATTGTCACACATTTTAAATACCAGGTAGTTCACAGGCTGCAATGAGACAGAGAGGTGAAGATCTCAACTGGTTTCCTCGTCGTACTGCTATGTGCAAGTTTCATTCATGGAGAGTGCTGAGTAGGTTAGCATTTTCTTTAACGAAAGCGAACGGTATTGCGTCCTTCAGATTTATATTTTCTATCTGCTGATAAGTTCTTTTTAGCTCAGATTCAAGCAAGTGCAAGAAGAACATTGTTGTTCCAATACTTGGATCATTACTTTCAACAATGGCCCTCCTTCAAGTTGTAGTGCTCTTACTGGTCTGGAAGCTGAGAAGAATAAGAAAACCAGGTACCATTTTATAACCTTGATACTTATTTAGTTAGAAACGGCACTGCTACTAAGGCGTAGTGGTATTCCTATCCAGTTAGTCTGAACTCATAACTTTTTGTCCTTAAGCTGCAGATGGAGAAAAACATAACAAAACACCTGTAGCACACCGGTAGCATCAATGAAGTCCCAGTTTACTTGTGATGAGGTTTTAAAAATCACCGAAAACTTTCAAACTGAAATTGGGAAATGAGGATTTGGGATTGTATACCATGGCTACTTGGAAGATGGCACTCAAGTTGCGGTTAAAATACTTTCTCCATCGTCAACTCAAGGAGCTAGGGGATTCCAAACAGAGGTTTGACAGTTAGGATTTTAATTCCTTGGAATTGCAAGTGCCTTGTCTCGTTGGTTAGAGATTGATGAGTTCCTTGTCGCTGCAGGTTGAGCTCCTGATGAGAATACATCATAGAAACTTGGCCTCATTTATTGGATACTGTGTTGATACCGATTACTTGGTACTTATATTACATACGAGTACATTCCTAAAGGAAACCTAAAAGAATATCTCTCAGGTATGTAGATCTATATTTTATAAGCATTGTCCTCCATCAGAGGGTTTCAAAATATTGAAGTGTCACGTCAATGGCTGCAAATGCAGATAGAAGCTCACATGTGACTTGGGAAATGAGACTTCGGATAACACTAGATATTGCCTATAGGTTGGTGCGTTGTGTTATTTCGTACGCTAATATAATTGTGCAAGTTCATATGCCTAATTCAACATATGTATATTGTGAAATTTGGCTCACAGGACTATTTACTTGCATAAAGGTGCAATCCACGTACTGTGCATAGAGATGTAAATACTGCCAACATTCTCTTAAGTGAAAACTTGGAGCAAAAATAGCAGATTTCGGTCTGTCCATGGCATTTCCCAGTGACAGTGAGACTCGTGGTGACATCGGCCATGAGTACAGCGGGGTATCTTGATCTTGAGTATGTTCAGATTTCGTGTTCTTAGAATTTTGATTTAAAAAAACAAACAAATCTATGAGCAGTGAATGATCTATGATTACTTTATTTGATCTGCAGGTACTATAATTATCAAAGGTTGACTGAAAAAAATTGATGTTTAGAGTTTTACTGGCCAACTTGCAATCATAGAAAATGATGATCTTCTCTACATAGTGGAGTTGGTGAATCCTGATTCCTGAGTTCCAGAACGGGGTTTTGAGATCGAAAGATTTGAGGAGAGTTTGACGTGAATTCGTTCTGGAAACCATTAGAGACAGCAATTGCATGCACAACTTCCACCTCTCAGCAGAGAGTTTTGTGCTGTGCGTTAACAGAGTGTTTGGAAATGGAGGTGTACATCTAGGCATCGAGAAAGAGCTCCATGCTCAAATGAAGAAACTCGTGTTACGAGTTCACCCGGAGTAATTTCCAGATGTTCATATTCCACAAATGCAGGTTCCATGTAAGCATCCTATTTCTGCTGTTGCAGCCAAAAGAAGGAGGCAGTTGTCATTTTGGTCATCAACTTTCAAGATAATAGTGACCAAAGACTTAATACCAATCATCTTTCTCACTACTCTTGAATTATCGTTCACATTCACCATCCGTCAATAATGTTTGAACTTTGACTATCTATACTTTGTGGTATTTATCTATCGTGAACTCATCCAAAGGCTATGATTCTCAAATAAATTCTCAAATAAAGCATCATGTTTTGTTAATACATATTATTCCTGATAGGGGTTTTTCTTCAATTGATGTGATGGGACAATATCGACACTATTAACAACATAGAGAGGGAGACGCATAGCCAATTAGCCATTGTTAATTTGTCAAATTGAGGATAAAATTCTAGTTTAGAGCAACCGGACCACCTAATTCATATGGCTTGGACACTAAAAAGCACTATATCTCCATGATTGTGAGGCCCACGATACAAGATATTATGTTCCCACCCCTCGTCTATTAAACTTAGCTGGGGTTTCGGACACAAGAACCTAGAAATTCTTTCGTTTGAAACCTCTGGAGGTGTTGGGCCATGAAGGTAGTTGGAGAGGGGAATGGAGTCATTACATTGAGTAGGTAAGCTTTAATGTGTCTAGGGCCGCATGGACATGTGATTCGGATGCCGGAGTCCAAAAGCTAGCTAGAGGAGGATGAGGAAGAGAGAAACTAGGACAACAAGCTAAAGCAAACAGTTGACAATTTGACAGATGGATAATAAACAGGAATTTGGATCCCCTCCTGACATTAGTATTCAGAGCTTAAGGACCAGAAAATTTGGGCCCTTTGTGTGAAAGAGACATTGAAGTCTTTAGATTATGTAAGGTGAGGCAGCAAATGAGTTAATTAGTACTATTGAATTCAATTTGAGTGGTCCATATTACTTGTTGATTGAGCTTCGAACCGTGAAATCCGTATCTGTCCATAAAAGAGGTTTAGAAAGCTTGACTTTGTATGACTGATGCCATATTTATTTATTTATTTTTCAAAGGAAAACTAATGAAAAGTTAAAAAAAAAAAATAGTTTGAATGAAAAATGACAAATAAAGGTGTAGTGAACAATATCAAGGAACGGTAAAAATGTGATTTTTCGTCAAAAGTGAATAGTACCGGGAATATTTCGTTAAAACATCTTTCAAAGGTTTAAAGGTTTACAGATGTTGAATTTTTTCCATGTTGAAATTGAGGAGTTGCCCAATTCAATTGGAAAGTTGAAACGATTAAGGTATCTCAACATTTAAAGGACAAAAGTAAAAAAACTCCCAAAATCTATTGGCAAGCTCTATAATCTTCAGACGTTAAAAATGTCAAGAACATATAGTCTTAAGACGTTTCCTAAGGAAATGGAAAATTTGATCAACTTCAGACATGTTTATTTCGACGAGGATGTGGAAGTTCCATTTGGGATGACAAGATTGACTCATCTGCAGACGCTACCTTCATTTAAATTGGAAAGAGCAAGGCGTCATAGAATTGATGAGTTGGGCAGGTTAAATGAATTGAAAGGGGAACTAGTTATTGGAGCATTAGAATATGTGAGAGACAAGGAAGAAGCAGTGAAATCAAAATTAGTGGAAAAGGCAAACCTACGAAAATTGATATTAAAATGGGGGCGGGTCCCTCCTAAAGAAAGAAATGGCAATTTTCTTGACGAGGATATTCTTGAAGGATTCCAACCGCACCCCAACTTAGAAAGCTTGACGATTGAGGAATTCAAGGGTACTAAATTTGCATCTTGAATGATGAGAAATTGTCGAGTAACCAATCTCCATCAATTGAGAATTAGGAGCTGTGAGAAATTGTCGAGCTTGTGTTGTGGGTTAGAATATTGCCCCTCACTTGAGACGGTGGAAATTGAGGATTGCGGCAATCTAGAATCCTTCCAAATTTCACCATCCCAATCTCTTCAGGAGTTGAAAATAATTGATTGCCCAAAGCTAAGACGTACTTCAGAGTCTGCCTCACTTCATGATCTGGTTTTTGAGAGATGCACTACTCTCGAGGGGGACTTGTCTTTAAAGGGTTGCACATCCCTCCGCTGATTGTCTATTGAACACTGCGATGGATTCGCAAGTATACGTGGGCTCCATTCTTGAACTAGTCTTTGCACACTGCAGATCTGTAATTGTCCAAATTTGAGGACTTTGTCGGGTCACGGGCTACAAACCCCCGTCTCTCTTCAGAAGATGGATATATATTTTTACCCTAATCTAGAGGCTATTCCCACCTCCCTCACTGAGTTGATAATTAGGGGATGTGATGGATTAATAAGTCTACCGATTTGCGTGTCAGTGAATGCTCCAATTTGATATCTCTGCCGGATCACAATGTCTCCAGCTTGCAATCTCTATCTCATTTGGAATTATATAAATGTGGGAAATTACAATATTTGCCCAAGGGGCTGCACTCTCTATCTCGTTTGGAAGTGTTTGGAATGAAGGTGTCTAAGTGTCGAGAAAGAACGCCAGGCTCAAATGAAGAAACTCGTGTTACGATTTCACCATGCCAGAGTTCACCTAGAGTGATTTCCATATGTTGAGATACACTTTTGTACAAGGTTGTGTTTCTTCTCACTGTGTGCAGGTTCTCTCAACTAACACAGTTTTCTTAGACCAATTTTTTAGAAGGTAATCTGTTTAGTCAATATGTAACTTCTTTCTTCAATCTTTCATCCTTGAATAAAATCAGGTCGAGTTATCTAGAATACTTTAAACACAGATAAATTGGATTTGTATTTCAGCTCACTTAAGAAGGGAATCCAGTAGGAGAATTGCATTAAGAGAGGAGCAAGCGCAGTGCAATAAAAGCTTGGACGCGTAAATAGAAGATTTCGGTCTGTCCAGGGTTGTTTTCAGTGATAATGAGACTTGTGTGGTAACGTCGGTCATGGGCAGAGTGGGTTATCTTGATCTAGAGTATGTTCAAGTTTCTGCGTTCTATTAGATTTTTTTTATCATGTTATAAATACAAATGCATGAACAGTGAGTGGTTTGATATTACTTTTTTTTGGTCTGCAGGTACTATAATTGTCGAAGGTAGAATGAAAAAAATTGATTTTGAGAGTTTTACTGGCCAACCTGCAATCATAGAAATTGATGATCTTGTCCACATAGTGCAGTGGGTGAACCCTGAGTTCCAGAATGGGATTTAACAACGATTTTGTATCAAATGATTCGAGGAGCGTTGGATGTGAATTCGGCCTGGAAAGCTTTAGAGACAGCAATGGCATGCACAACTTTCACGTGCCAACATATAACCACCATGGGTTCTGTGCTGTGCCAACTAACACAATGTATGGAATAAAGGTCTCTAGGCATCGACAAAGAACTCCAGGCTCAAATGAAGAAACTTGTGTTACAATTTCACCATGCCAGAGTTCACCTAGAGTGATTTCCATTGGTTCAGATTCCACAAATGCAGGTTCAATGACAGCAACATGCTAGGTAGCTATTTAGGCTTTACCTTTGCTGGTTCCTACAAACTATCTCATTCATTCCATGTTCAAAACTTGATGGGTTAAAAATGGGTGTGGGATCTGTTGTGTAGTGAATCAGCGTAGGCTAAATACTAATATATATCGATATTGTCCTCTACTTAATCAATTTGGAACAATGCTTGAAATGTTTTGACTAGAAAATACGTTGGCTTAACCAAATTGCTCTCTTAGTATGAACATTGCATGATCCATTGATTGATGTAGACTGAGCATCTCCGTGTGATAAGGATCATGTTTCATGTAAAGTTGTGCAGCATGAGGTACAAATCCACACTGTCACATACGTTTTTCTGCTTTTTTGGTCGGAACATTGTCACGCGTTTTAAATACCAGGTAGTTCATAGGCTGCAGTGAGACAAAGAGAGAAGAAGATCTCAACTGGTTTCCTCGTCCTACTGCTCTGTGCAAGTTTCGTTCATGGAGAGCACCGAATAGGTTAGCATTTTCTTTAATGAAAGCTAATGGTATTGTGTCCTTCAGATTTTCGATGTGCTTATAAGTCCTGTTTTAGTTCAGATTCAATCAAGTGCAAGGAGAACATGGTTGTTCCAATACTTGGATCATTACTGTCAGCAGTGGCCTCTCCTCCTAGTTATAGTGCTCATACTGGTATGGAAGCTGAGAAGAATAAGAAAACCAGGTACCATTTTATACCTTTGATACTTATTCAGTTAGAACCGGCGCTCCTACTATGGTGCAGTAGTATTTCTGACCAGTTAGTCTGAACACATATCTTTTTGTCTACTTAAGCTGCAAATGGAGAAAACGTAACAAAACTCCTGTAGCTTCAGAAGTTCTAGTTCACTTATGATGAGGTTTTAGAAATCACCAAAAACTTTAAAACTGAAATCGGGAAAGGGGGATTTGGGATTGTATACCATGGATAGTTGAAATACGGCACTCAAGATGTGGTTCTACATCGTCATCTCAAGGAGCTAGCTCAGCTAGGGAGTTCCAAACAGAGGTTTGACAGTTTGAATTTAATTCCTTGGAATGCAAGTTAAATGCCTCGTCTCGTTGGTTAGAGATTGATGAGTTCCTTGTGGCTGCAGGTTGAGCTCCTGAAGAGAATCCATCATAGAAACTTGGCCTCATTTATTGGATACTGTGATGATATCGACAAGTTGGCACTTATATACAAGTACATGCTTAACGAAAACCTAAAAGAATATCTCCGATCAGGTATGTAATTCTATATTTTACATAGCATTGTCCTCCAACAGAGGGTTTCAAAATATTTAAGTGTCATGTCAATGGTTGCGGATGCAGATAGAAGCTTGTTAGTGTAACTTGATTTTGCTGGGTTTATTTTCAGAATGCTGAACAGAAGCAAAGCAAAGATAGAAGTTGAACCGAAAAGTTTTTCTTTCTTGTTCTCTCTGCTGCAAAAGTATTGCAGAGGAATATTTGTACTGCACAGAAAAATGCGCACTAACACTGCTTTACATTTAACTGATGGCCTTAGCTTTAGGACCACACAAAACACTACTTTTAATCTTAGTCACTCATCAACCTAATTACATGGATCAAACACCACATGGCACTCATGGCCTTACATCATTTAACCTTACACTTGGCAGATATGCTCAAGTGAATACACACATTAAAACTCATCTTATTTCTAATACTCAATCAGCTAGAGACTTATAATTCAACACTCCCCTTTAAGTCTTGAGCTGATTTCACTCCTAGCATGCTCCTGAGATAATTAAACCGATCTTTAGGCAAAGGTTTTGTGAAGATATCAGCAAGTTGCTCATTAGTTGGACAGTACACCAGATCAATGATGCCATCCTTCAGTGCATCCTTGATGAAATGGTATCTTCTGTTAATGTGTTTGGTCTTTTGATGAAACACAGAGTTCTTGGTGATTGCAATTGCTGAGGTGTTGTCACAGTGCACTGGAGTGGCTTCGGTTTGAAATTCACCAAAGTCTTCAAGAACAAATCTCAACCAAATGGCTTGAGTAGTTGCTTCTGAAGCACTGATGTACTCTGCTTCTGCAGTGGAAAGAGCAACGCAATTTTGCTTCACAGATGCCCAAGAGAATACTCCACTGCCAAAGGAGAAAGCATAACCAGAAGTACTTTTACTGTCCTCAATTGATCCACTCCAGTCACTGTCACAGAACCCAATTAACATTGAGTCCTTACCCTTCACATATTCCAGACCATAATCAAGTGTACCCTTAATGTATCTTAGCACTCTTTTAGCAGTTCCAACATGCTTACTGGTAGGGCAGTGCATAAATCTGGCTAACAGACTGGATGCATACATAATATCAGGCCTGGTTGCAATGAGATATAAGAGACTTCCCACCAAACTTCTGTATAATTCTTCACTTGCAGCACCACTTCCATCATCCGTGGTTAACTTCTCAGTTGCAACCAATGGAGTAAGCACAGGTTTGCACTCTTTTAGACCAAATTTGTCTAACAGAGAGTTTGCATATTTCTTTTGGTGGATGAAAATGCTTGAAGTGGTTTGAATTATTCCCATTCCAAGAAAATGATGGAGAAGGCCCAAATCAGTCATCTCATACTTTCGTTTCATGTCTTCCTTGAATTCTTCAAGCATTTGTTTGTTGCTCCCAGTATAGATTATGTCATCCACATAGATCGACACAATCAAAATGCCTTCCTCTTCTGTCTTGATGTACAGTGTTGGTTCACTTAAACTTCTTGTGAAACCACATTGTGAGAAATATGTATCTATCTCTCCATACCAGGCCCGTGGTGCCTGTTTTAGACCATACAAGGCTTTGTGAAGTTTATATACCCTGTCTTCCTCCCCTTTAGCTACAAAACCATCAGGTTGCTCCACATAAACCTCCTCCTCTAGAACACCATTTAAAAAAGCCGATTTAACATCAAGTTGATAGAGTTTCCAACTCTTTTGTGCAGCCAATGCTATAAGGGTTCTGATTGTATCTAATCGAGCAACAGGAGCAAAGGTCTCATTGTAGTCTATTCCTGGTTTCTGTGCATATCCCTTTGCAACAAGCCTTGCCTTGTTCTTTTGCACAGTTCCATCCAGGTTGAGTTTGGTTTTAAACACCCATTTTACTCCAATTATAGGCTTGTTACTTGGCCTGTCCACTAACTCCCAGGTTGCATTCTTTTCAATCATGGAGAGCTCATCCTTCATAGCATTCATCCAAGATTCATCCTTAGCTGCATCTTCATATTTCTCTGGTTCTATAATACAAAGATTACACTGAGCAAGAACATCATCCAGCTTTCTCCATTTTAATGGAGTATGATCAAAAAACTGAGTGTCATTCACACCTGCACTTGACTGAGAGTTGATCTGTGTATCATCAATACCACTTGCAGCTTCTTCCAATATTCCAGATGATAAATCACTTGAAACTTGAGGGTCATTTTCTGCATTTTCACTTCTTTGTGTATCAACAGAGTCAAACTCATAAGTAGGCAGTGACATATATCTTTCAGTGCTTCTTTCCCAATCCCAAGCTGAGTTTTCATCGAACACAACATCTCTTGACAGAATCAGTCTCTTAGAGATTGGATCAAATACTCTATAGCCTTTCTCACATTTTGCATATCCAACAAAGACTCCTTTTATACTCTTGGGTTCTAGCTTGTGTCTTAGCTCGGATGGAGTATGAACATAACAAACTGAGCCAAAAACCTTCAAATGAGCAATACCTGGTTTCCTTTTGCTGTAAGCTTCAAAAGGTGTTATACTATCCAGTGATTTGGTAGGGCATCTGTTTAACAGATAGACAGCAGTATGCACAGCTTCTGCCCACATATAGTAAGGCATTCCTTTGTCATGAAGCATAGACTTGGCCATTTCAATCACAGTTCTGTTTTTTCTTTCAACCACTCCATTTTGCTGTGGAGTGTAAGAGAGAGACAGTTGCCTTTGGATTCCCTCTGTGTCACAGTATTGCTTGAATTCATTTGATAAGAACTCCCCTCCTCTATCACTCCTTACACATTTTACCTTCATTCCACTTTGCAACTCAGTCATGGCCTTGAATTTCTGAAAACAAGTAAAAGCTTCATATTTGAATCTAAGAAAATACACCCATATCATCATGGTTGCATCATCTACAAGCAACATAAAGTACTTGTTTCCTCCAGTAGACTCGATTCTCATCGGTCCACACAGATCTACATGAACCAATTCAAGTGGAGCACCAGCTCTTTGTGCTTGACCACTAGGAAACCTTTCTCTGTGTTGCTTACCATATTGACAGCCTTCACACACTTTGTCATACTCATCTAGATATGGTAATCCATGTACCATGTCATTATCCTTCAATTTCTTAATTCCACCAAAGTGTAGGTGACCTAATCTTCTGTGCCAAGTCAGAGAACAATGAGCAAAACTGGTCTTCAACACAAGTTGTTTCTCAGGCCGTAGAGATAGAGGATAGCACCTGTTTTCTTTCATTTTTACACGGATAATTTGACATTTCAGAGAAGGACCATCAAAAACAGTACACATATGTCCACCAAACACAAGATAGTATCCGTGCTCATCCATTTGTCCTACACTTAATAGATTCTCCTTCAAACCAGGTAAGTACATGACTTCTCGAATGTATTTTCTTCCTCTGTTAGTCTCAATTTCCAGTGATCCCATTCCTGCCACATTAACTAACCCTCCTGTTGGCATTTGAACTTTCCCTGCAACATTTGTATTCACATCAACAAGAAGATCAACATTTCCTGTCATATGATTACTGCAGCCACTATCTATGTACCAATCTCCATTAACCTTAGTCTCAGCAACTGCACAGTTTGCATAAAATAAGTTTCCTGTCACTTCCATTTGACTTGCACAGTTTGCCTTTTGAACAGACTTTCCAACAGTACACTCTCTGGCCCAATGACCAAATCTATCACAGTTATGGCACTTGGATTTCCCCTTATATCTACATTCACCATAATGAAACTTTGAACACACCTTACATTGAGGTTTTACACTCTCTTGACCCATAATCTGTGAGGAAATACTATTCTGTGCAACATTTGTGTATGATTTTTGCTGAAACTTTGGTTTTAAATCCCATTTCTTACCCTTTTGATTCCAATTTTTCTGTGGTTTAAAAGTACTAGACTGAGCATAACTTCGATTCTGCCCTTTTGAACTAACAGTAAGAGAAGAAAATGCTCTCTCAGTTGCATCAGAGGAATGCAAATCAAACCTCTGCTCTTGACTCTTCAATATAGCTAGTACCTCTTGCAATTCAACAGATTCTAAACATTTGGTGTTTTCTATCACTAAGCATATAGGATCATATATCTTAGTGAGACTGATTAACACCTTCTGAACTAATCTCTCATTTGACAGAATTTCACCAAACGTCTTCATTTGATTAATCAGATCATTTAAACGAGTAAGATACCCAGTCAAAGATTCATCATCACGCATTCTAGTGTATTCAAATTCTCGTTTAAGATTCTGGAGTTTCACAAATCTTACCTGATCCCCACCGTGATATTCGCCATATAACAGATCCCATGCCATTTTTGCTGAGTCTGCGTTTGCGATTCGAGGGAAAATCTGATCAGAGACTGCGTTTTGAATGATTCCGAGTGCTTTTGCATCTTTCATGAAGGTTGCAGCCATTTTCTCATCATCGTCAGCATCAACATCTGTATCTTCATCAGTCTTAGCTTTCTTCTTCTTCGAATCAGAAACCGAAATCCCTTTTTCCACCAGATTCCACAGTCCATATGACTTGAAAATGGTAACCATTTTGATTCTCCAGAACTCGTAGTTCTCACCGGAGAAGATCGGGGTCCTCACTTCAGCACTCCCAGATCCAGCCATCGTGAGCTTGTGTGAATCCAGAAACACGTAGTTCTTAGCTCACAAACAAACTCCGGCAAACTTCACCGAGTCCAGAAACGGTGATGTTTGAGCTCACAGAAACACGCCCAGATCTAATCGAAACAAGGCTCTGAGGCCATGTTAGTGTAACTTGATTTTGCTGGGTTTATTTTCAGAATGCTGAACAGAAGCAAAGCAAAGATAGAAGTTGAACCGAAAAGTTTTTCTTTCTTGTTCTCTCTGCTGCAAAAGTATTGCAGAGGAATATTTGTACTGCACAGAAAAATGCGCACTAACACTGCTTTACATTTAACTGATGGCCTTAGCTTTAGGACCACACAAAACACTACTTTTAAACTTAGTCACTCATCAACCTAATTACATGGATCAAACACCACATAGCACTCATGGCCTTACATCATTTAACCTTACACTTGGCAGATATGCTCAAGTGAATACACACATTAAAACTCATCTTATTTCTAATACTCAATCAGCTAGAGACTTATAATTCAACAAAGCTCACATAAACTTGGGAAATGAGACTTCGGATAGCATTAGATATTGCGTTAGATAGGTGCTTAGTGTTATTTTGTATGCTAATATATATGCACAATCCAGTATTGTGCATAGAGATGTAAAGACTGCCAACATTCTCTTGAATTAAAACTTGGATGCAAAATAGCAGAGTTTGGTATGTCCATGGTTTTTCCCAGTGACACTGAGACTCTGGTGGCATCGGTCATGGGATACCGAGCTTGTTCAGATTTCTGTGTTCTACTGTTCTTAGAATTTTGATCATGTTAAAAAAAAAAAACAAATCTATGAGCAGTGAGTGATCTATGATTACTTTATTTGGTCTGCAGATACTATAATTAGCAAGGTTGAAAGAAAAAAAAATTGATGTTTAGATTTTTACTGGCCAACCTGCAATCATAGAAAATGATGATCTTGTCCACATAGTGGAGTGGGTGAATCTTGAGTTCCAGAACAGGGATTGAAATACTATTTTGGATCAAAGGCTTCGAGGAGAGTTCAATGTGAATTCGGTCTGGAAGCATCAGAGACAGCACGGCATGCCTCCCAACATAGAGCCACCATGAGTTTTGTGAATTGTGGAAATGGAGGTGTCTAGGCATCGAGAAGGAACTCCCGGCTGAAATGAAGAAACTTGTGTTACGATTTCACCATACCATAATTCAGCTGGATTGAATTCCAGATGTTCATATTCCACCAATGCAGGTCCCATGACAACACCATTTGCTGGGTAGCTACTAGCTAGTTAGGATTTAATTGTAGCCAAATGAAGAGGAGGTAGTTGTCAATTTGGTCATCAACTTTCAAGGACAAGTCTACTCCATTTGCTAAAGATAATAGTAACCAAAGACTAAATACCAATCACCAACGTCTGGCAGAAAGAATGCGCCAAGAACAGTGGCCCAAGATGGCCGAAGATTTATCATATTCCAGATATCAGAGGTATTTTTTATTTTTATCTCCAATCAATTATTCATGAATATTTGATTCAATATTGTTCACTCACTCTCGTTTTCTCATGTGTTAAGTGTTATCGGGACTGGTACGAATCTGAATAAAGAAAGATGCAACTTTTGTAGAAGGTTTCTTCTCACTCTGCAGATACGCTTTTGTAGAAGGTTGTGTTTCTTCTCACTCTGTGCAGGTTCTCCCAACTAACACAGTTTTATGAGACCAATTTTGTGGAAGGTAATCTGTTTAGTCAATATGTAACTCTTTTTCTTCAATCTTTCATCCTTGAATAAAATCATGCCGAGTTTTCTAGAATATGTTAATCACAGATAAATTTGATTAGTATTTCAGCTCACTTAAGAAGGGAATCCAGTAAGAGAATTGGATTAAGAGTGGAGAGTAATCCCAGTGCAACGAAAACTTGGACACGAAAATAGCAGATTTTAGTATGTCCATGGTTTTTTCCGGTGATAATGAGACTCGTGTGGTGACATCAGCCATGGGGAATTCCAAATCCATTGCGGGAAAAGAAAAAAAAAACGAAAAAGGATGAGATATTCGAGTTGTGCCGATGAATTATACGGGTTTTTCAGACCCTGTTCCACCAATGAGCTTTGTTTTATTGTGAGCTGGTTTCACCCTAAACTTGTTTTGATTTCGGTAGTTCAAATTAGATCCAAAGTACTATATCTGATCTGCACGTAAGGTCTGCATGAAAAATAGCCTCTTGAGGAGCAAATAGCATGTTTCACTTCAATGATGCTAAGGTGTCCAATTCTCCATCAGATCCAATGGTCCACACAATTCATGTTTAGAAAGAACGAGAGTCGAACATTGAGCACACAAAAAACTTATAACTCTAGTGGTTAAGAGCATACATTTAGTACTTACAACTGAAATCTTGTGTTCGGTTTTCTCTTTCAACACTCATGAACCTTACAAGTTACAAATAGCCAAACAATCATTGATCAACACAATTAGTAATAAAATATCCTAATTAGAAAGACCATTTGTTTTTTAATCCGGATCTGCATCAATCAAAAGACAAATAAGTGGTTACCACCATGTGACCGTGCCAACTATTAATAAAAAATGCAAATTAGACTTGAAACCATGGGCGCACCCACCATAGCCGACTGCCAACTACTAAATCGAATTTATTAGTGATTTTGTTTGACGGGGTAACCTCAATTTGCTGGGATATCACAATCAAAGAAGCAAAAATAAAATAAATTATAAAAAAAAAAAAAGAATTGTCATGGCATATGCGTTCATAGTAGCTACTTATGTTTATAATATTTACAAATCAAGAATGGACGGGTGGATCGTACGTATGCACGCGGGAACGATAATGACATTTTGTGAATAGTAAATATGAGTCTACGCGTACCTGCAGGCGACTAATCACAAAACTCCTCTTGTCGGCAATAATTTTAAATACTTAATTTGGATGGAAAATGCAATTTATAATTCAAATATACACAATTTCTTTCTTCCCAATGCTAGAAGCCAAATATGTCAATTTACATATGGCAGACCAACATCTCTGTTTTTCTTTAATTTCTCTGTAGGTTCATATATATTGTTGTGCTCCCATATTAATAATGCTATTTCTACGTGAAAATATTAAAAAACAAAAACCAAAAGCTCAAAGTTAAAAGCCAGAAACCAAAAGTCAACCTTTTACAATCTGAAATGGGATGGTGTACCATGACTTTGCCCGGCCAATCGGAACATCGGTTTCGCAGTGTTGATGAAAGAGGTCGAAATCTAATCTAATATGTTTAGAAAATCAAATGCAACAAAAATCAGAAAAATTAAAGAACAAAAATTGAAGGAATATGTTAGGAATCGTAAGAAAAATAGTACCTTTCGTGGCCATGCCCACCATGGTTATAACGATTACCTACTGAAACGAAAAACCTAGATATTATGTTGGACTGGAGAGCTTAACTCCTCGGAGACGGTCTAAAAGTTTGAAGAATTGGAGGTGGCGGAGAGAACCTCATGAGTATATATGTTAATACTTTTACATCAACTTTGGTTATAATTATCATTAACTTAAAAAACGGCTATAATTTTCTATGAGGTTCAAATTTTGATTATTTTTCTAAATTTCTCAATTATAATGATAAATTCTTTTTTTTTAAAATCCAATTATATGTGTACATTGTTTTTTATGTGTTTAGAATGTAATGCTTGATTATTGGTAGATAAATGTTCTATTCGTTACAAATTTTACTATTTATTATGTGTCTTATGCTTTTTCAGGAATTAATTTATTACAAAATTTGAAGTCCAAGAATTAAGGAACTTCAAAAATAATTAGTTGATATGAAACTACATTAATATCAATATGAAGAGACGTACAAAGTCAAAGACTTTGATAAAAAAAACTTAGAACTAATAAGATTTCAATCAAACAATATTAGTGATTAATGACTGCATTCAGAGTCACCCTTTATTTTTTATGGCAAGGTCCCCAATATTATGTTCCAAAGGTTTAGAGATTTACGGATTTGAATTTATTTCATCTCTCAAGGTGTTAGAGATTTAGGGACTTGAACCATCACTTTTAAGGACTCATTTAAGGATTTAAAAAGAATCTTTGTGTCCCTAAAGCAATATTACCTTCAATGAGTGAGTTCCTATGGTAGAATTCATAAATTTATGGTTTTTACGATTTTATATGATAATTTGATTGGTTACAAAGTTTTGTGTTTGTGTTAACTTTCTTTGAATTAATTTAATCTTACATTGTCGTAAAATATTTCTTGTGAACATTTCAACCTAAATAATTCGAACTATGCAAATTTTGTTGGGATGAAACTAGTGATGTGGTAAATTTTGTTGGGATGAACTTACCATTTTATTAATTACTTTGCTATTTAGTTTGAAATTAGATCAAACGTTTCATTAAATTAGTCAAATTTAGTGTATTTTAAGTCAATTCAGTTTAATATTTGTATTTATATTTCAATATGAAATAATTCATTGCAACAAACGCATACTCAAATATAGCATATTGGAAGGACGATGAAACTACACCTTGTCCATTATACTTGAATTAATATTGACGTCCATGTAAACATTATTGGAGGAAATTGAGGAAGAAATGGGATGTGCCATGTGGGGACAACGCGTGGGGCCGATAACAGAATATTAGATAATTTAGAGACTAAACATTATAGTATAGTAAAAAGTTAAAACCAATATTTGTTGACTAATCATGGTGAAGATGTGAGAATTAGGTAGGGTTTGAATAGTCACTAGCACTGAGTCCTGACAAAAATTCATGGAAGACCTATATTTGTTGACTAATCGAAACAAGTTTAAGTCAATAAATGAATCACCGCGTGAAATAAGGTGGACGATGAAGATCTTTCGCGTGTAGACGTCTTCACGCAGAGAAAGTATGAAAAGAAAGAAGTTGCCACACGCTGGGATGGGCGATTTAAATTAAATGACCCGGTCGCAAGTGGTCTTTTATTATAGTGATGGAAATGTTTTGTATCCTTGTATAATGGTGTAAGTTTGAATTTTATCGGCGATTAATAGAATATGTAACTTATTAATGCTATTACTCGACTCAAGAAAATGACCCAATCAGATTTGGAGAGAAGGATCATGAGAGCATTCTGGTCCATTTTATCTCAATTTTGATGGAGGTGGATGACTTTTTCTTTTGTTGATTGAAGGAGCTTGAGTTGGGTTAGGTGTTTCAATATTGGTAATATTAGAGAAATTAAAAATTTTAAATCAAATTCACAAATTCAATAATGTAATTACAAATGATTAAATTATTAACTAAATATCGTATATGCATGAATCTTTTGCGAAATTTCAATCTTAACCATCCAGTGATTAAATAGTGGCATCGTGGTTTTCCATTGGGAAGTGGAAACGTCATTCCCTTGGTTTTCTTGAAAAAGCAGCACCTGCTTTTCCACCGTTCTATTACGCGTCGGTAGGGTTACAATACCAATTTTGTCTCCTTGCTTTTCCACCCCTATTACGTGTTGGTAGAGTTACATGACGACTTTCATCTCTCTGGTGCGTGGATGACCGTCTCAAATGCTTCCAAATTCCATCCTAAAACAATGCATGCTATTGATAGTTGGATAGCTGTAATAAAAGCCAAGAATCTCGGAGATTTTTTCAAAAGTGTGATTCTCTATAAATTTTTTGTAATTTTTTTTCTTGTCAATATTATAAAATAATTTTTTACAAACATAAAGTAACGAAAAGTCCACATAGAATCTCAACTTAAGAGAGTTACTTAGCATTTCTCTCTTTTATATAATCTTTGTACTTACGTGCTCCCTTTTTTTTTTCCTCTGTTGCATTATTATTTTTTGTTCTTTCCTTAATTTTATTGAAGTCGGATCTCTATTATCATCTAAAGTTGTCTAGAGAGGTTGATACAATGATTTTTCGGCACTAGACTCACTCCATCGTGTGGGGTGGGGTTAATTTTAAGGTTGATAAAACACAATATAATGATGCTCATATTAGTGTGAGTGTGCAACACATCGCCAGATTGATCAAAAGACCGAACACTAGAATTATCTTCATATAATAAAGTTGAATCTCCACTATTGTCTAAAATTGTCCAGAAAAAATCTTTGCTGATACGATGGATTTACATTTATGTGGTCTTGCTTTGCTTTACAATTTTTTGCCATTTTATGTCTCCATACTATTAGAAAAGTGCTCAGTCTCACCAAATTAAGTTCACAATTGTAAAGTGGCATCAATTATAAGGGGTCCTACCATCTTGATATGTATCTCTCATCTTCTTATCCACATTTTCTTGAATTATTTGAGAAAAAAGTTTATGCTGATTTAAAAGCAAAGTAATTGGATTTTCATTTGCCTTTTTCTTAATTATTTTGTGTCTTAATCTGACATTGCATTAAACGTATTATCATATGAATTAAGTTTAGTTTATATTAACATAATTTAACTTAGCCTCTAAAACTAATCCAGTCTGAAATATTCGATGCAACCAACGCATACTAAAATATTGCGTGTTGGAAGGATGATGAAACTACAGTTTATGCATCATACTTGAATGTTGATGTCCATGTAACATTCTTGGAGGGAAATTGAGGACGAAGGGGGTCAGGGAATGTGCCGTGTGGGGACGTGCGGGGCCCATGTTTGATTGGAATAGAGTCGGATGTTATGTTGGTGGGGTTGAAGGGCTCAAGATGGCCTTGGATGCGCAGCAAGTTATCCGGCGTCTCATTTGTTAGGAGAAAGGTTTCAGTAGGTAAAGCCGTGGCTCAAGAACTTGCCCCTGTTGCTCTCAAGGAGAATTCTGATCGTTATCGTTAATTCATGATAATATTTATGCATTGAACCGGCTTTTCAGAAAAATCACAAATTTAATTCACCACTTTGTTGTGATGCATGAGCATTTTAGGCCGAATTCTGTCATTTATCATGTTGAATTAGCATCTTTAGGTTTTAGTGTATTTTCATTAATTTACTAGAAAGCCCAAGTGAAAGTTGTCATCTTCTATCTGTTATCTTTTATATGAACTGGCAGATGAGCACACTTAGTGTGTGAATAATTTCATTTTCTTTTTTGTTTTTGATTAAGGAGTGATTAGTTTTTAAATTTTTTTTAAAAAGTATGAGACAATGATGATGAGACAGTTTCTCTTCATAAGGGCATATTTTTCTTAATATTATATAATTACAATTTTGTCTTCTTTATGTAAATATTGTGTATCAAAAATGAGGGTAAAATTAAAAAAACTGAGGATATGATTGTCATTTTAAGAAAAGGTTAAGGGTAAAATAAGAAAAACAATGATATAATTCTTATTTTCGAGAAAGGTTGACAATGAAAGTTCTCTTGATAATATAGATAGAATAATGCTAGGTAATTAATTTTTGGAACACATTTGCTAATAAGATGGGTTTATATTTTTGTCTTCTTTTTATCTTTCCTATTCAATCCTCGTTACTTTATTAAAGTTGGCCTCCACTCTTGAACATTATGTTGACGCTCACAGGCGTAAAGTGGCGTCAATTATAAAGGGTCCTTTCTTCTTATACCACATTTTCTTGAATTATTGTTAAGCCTTTCATTCATCTAATTCGCTCTTCTTGTGTCCTTCCTTGGCTTTCTCTCAGTTCTCTGCTTCCTACTCTCTAATCTCCCCTTATCGGGCGGGTATGGATCCTGTAAAGGTGCTAGAAGGTCTCATCACTTTTCCGGTGGAGGGAATACTGAAGTCGGTCGCTTCACTTGCTGCTCAAGAAATCAGTCTTTTCCGAGGATTCAATAAAGAGCTAACTGAGCTTCAACAATCGTCACTTGCGATTCAAGATTACTTAGGCGATGTTGCCCACCAACCACCTCACAAGCGCAAGGCGTTGGAGGACTGGGTGAAAAAACTGAAAGACGTAGCTCATGATGCTGATGATGTCTTGGAGGACATCAACTATGAAGTTCTCCGGCGTAAAGCAGAACTGCAAAACCACATGAAGAAGAAGGTACTTAACTTCTTTTCGCTCTCCAATCCCATTTTATTTCGTCAAAAGATGGCACACAAGATTAAGAACATCAATGCGTCCCTGGCGGTTCTCAAGAGTGAGGCATCTTTCATTGGCTTAGTTGCAAGGAGAGAAGATCAAACCCTTCCAGCTATGGGGAACAGAGAAACCGTCTCAAGCTTCCGTCAGGATGAGAAGATCATTGGAAGGGAGAAGACAGTGTCGGATATCATTGCAACCTTGATCGAGTCCAAGAATCAGGAAAATAACCTTTCGGTTATGGCCGTTGTGGGATTGGGAGGACTTGGAAAGACGACTTTGGCAAAATCAATATTCAATGATGATGCTATTGGTGGACATTTCCAGGAAAAAATGTGGGTGTGTGTATCCAACCCTTTTTACGTTAATTCGATTCTAAATCGGATGTTAGAGTCCCTTAAATTGGCAGGATGTACAAGTCGGGAAGCATCGCTGAATAACCTCAAAGAAAGGTTGAAAGGGAAGAGATATATGCTGATACTCGATGATGTTTGGAATGAAGCTGAGGATTTATGGAGCAGTTTTACGGATTGTTTGTCGATGCTCAATTCTGCTCCCGGAAGCATTACCATTGTTACTACCCGCAGTGAAAAGGTTGCATTAATCACGGGGACAATGCCGAAGTGTGATTTGGGGCTCCTATCAAACGAGGATTGTTGGTCCATATTAAGGGGTGAAGCATTACGAAATGGTAATGCTCGTTCTCTAGATTCAGATCAAGAGGGCATTGGAAGGGCGATAGCTGAAAAGTGTGCCGGTGTACCATTGGTGGCAAAGGTATGTCTATTATCATATTCCCCCTTGCTGTCTTTTGTTTGGTTTTTTATTTTAATAACATAAATATAGATTTAGAAGGAGGGGTGGGGAGTTTCTGGGTGTAATGGGCGAGGGTAGATCATCTTCAAGTGCCTAGAAAAGCAAAGTGGATTAAGACAACGAATGGAAAAATGCTATATAAAAAAATGTTATATAAACAAATTTTATGCATGAAGTCGTATAAACTAATGTTAAAGTATAAACTACACAAATAAGGGAGTAAATTTGATTACATCAACAGTATTACTCTAAATTTTCTTAAAGGAGACAAACATAGACTTGGCTTTGAATCCTCTATTTCTTTTAGCCACATAGGTTTGAGGTCAATAAGATTGAATAGCCAATTAACCACTCAAACAGAAGAAACCCTATAAAACCCAACAGAATTGTTCTCCTATAATCCAATTACCAAGAAAATGGTGGTCACCCACCGTTCGATCTTAATCTAATGGTTGGTGCTCATTTAACTTTTTTACTATACTTTTTTCTGTACTGTTGGATTAAACATTTAACAGTGAGTGATAATCATTTTCTTAGTCATTGAAGTCTAGGAAAACATGACTCTCAAACCCAATAAGATTTAATCCGTGTCATTAAAGCCCAACTGTTTTTGTTGGAACCAGTCACACTAAACCCTAGCAAAAGCAACCCTAGCATGTCATCTCATATCAAGTCTACAAGTAATCATGGATACACAAGTCAATCGCTAGTTTTCCAGCTCCTTGATTCAAGGCACTTAACTTGCTGATTACTTCTTATTCTTGGATTTGATGTAAATCACCTTAAATTAAGGAAAAACTTGTGTCCTAGGTTTAACTGGTCTCTAGGGTTTCATGTAAAGATGGTTGCTTGTAACCATTTGTTTCTCTCGCCTATATATACTGCATTGTACATTCAGAATTACTCATGAAATAGAAAACACTTTGAAACCAAAAATCTACATGGTATCAGAGCAGTGTCATCCTTGACTTGTCTCTGCCCGTGTTGTTTCCACTGGTGTTCGTTTAAACTTTTGTAATGGCTGAGGAAAGCATAGTCAATCTTGAGGGAGAAAACTCTCAGGTTGCTCCCTCGAATTTTTTGAATGCTGAAGTCAATACCAACCAGCGCCTATGCTCGGTGCTGCTGAATGAGCTCAACTACCTTCCTTGGTCTAGGGTAGTTTCACTCGCTCTAGGAGGAAGGGGAAAGTTAGGGTTCATCAATGGAAGTGTTGAAATTCCAGATTCTTCTTTTCAGACCTATGGAGCATGGCTGTGCAAGGATCAACTTGTCATGTCCTTGTTACTCAACACTTTGGAGAAACATGTTGTTGAGATATTCAGTTACTGTGAATCCTTGCAAGATTTGTGGAAATCTGTGAAGGATATGTATGGGAACTAGAATAACTACGCCAGGGTATTCCAATTGAAAAGAGATATTGCTTGCCTCCAGGAAGAAAATAAGTCTTTTGTTCAACATTTAGGGCCTCCCTCACACCACGGATCCCACTATTCTTCTTAAAAGAGTTGAGGAGAATAAGATCTATCAACTGCTCGCAAGCCTCAGCTCAGAATATGAGGATCTCTGGAGTCACATATTAATGAGCGTGGAGCTACCATCATTCAAGACTGTTTGTGTCACAGTGCAACGTGAAGAAGCAAGAATAAGGGTGATGAATGTGGAGCCTAATCTCAAGCTATATGAGGCTCAAGGGTATGTTGCAAACCACAGAAACCATGATGCCAAAATGTACCGAGGAAAGACTCCACATCTAAAGTGTAAGTATTGCAATGCATATGGTCACACATAAGAGAGGTGTTGGGAGCTGCACCCTGAACTCAAGCCCAAATTAAAAGACAATAGGATGATGGTTCCAAGATCCTCATCAGTGGCTCCTCTCAAGGCTTAGCATGTTGCCAACCATGCTACCAACTCACTCACTCATGGCTTGATGGATTTCACAACCAATCCTGTTACTCTTATCAACGAGTTTGCAACTTACTTGCAAACCAAGAATCATGGAGAAGCTGCACAAACATCAAGGGTGAAGGGAACAAACAAACTACACTTCTTGGACAGTTTGCAGGATTTCTAGCTGATCATGATCATGTTTCACAAGATGCAGTCCCAAGTATCTTCAAAGCATTCTCAACTACACTATAAACTAGTTTTAATCATGATTGTTGGACAATTAACTCAGGTGCTTCTGATAACATAACAAATAAAGCCTCAAACTTACATGATTTTCAAGTCTTGTCAAAACCATCTCATGTGTCAATTGCAAATAGAAAAAATGTCTTGGTCATGGGAAGAGGAAAACTAGGTTTAGTCTCAAACACCATAGAGTCTACTTCCTTATACGTACCCTCTTTTCCATTTCAGTTGATGTACGTAGGACAACTCACTAACACTCTAAATTACCTAGCCATATTCTCACCCACAAATGTAATTTTTCAGGATGCTCACCAAGAGGACGATTGGTGAAAGATTCTATCAAAATGGTCTCTATTATTTTTGCACGAAACCCCTTTTGTCAAAAGCCCTTCAAGTTCAACCAAGCTTTTCCAAGAATCAACAACTTTGTCACCAAAGGCTAGCCCATCCATCCGAAGTTGTTTTGTCAAAACTATTTCCCAAGTTTTGTCACCTATTGATTAAGTGTGATACTTGTCATTTCTCAAAGTTTGCTAGGTTACCTTTTGGAACCTCAATGTAAGGATCTAGCATACATTTCGAACTTGTTCACACCGATGTATGGGGTCCTACTATTGAATCAATGGAAGGTTACACATACATTGTCATATTTGTAGATGATTGCACTCGTGTCACTTTTCTTTATCTCATGAAATCTAAAAGTGAAGTTTCAACTATCCTTCAAGACTTTCATACACTCGTGTCCAACCAATTTCATTCAACTATTAAAACACTAAGATCAGATAATGGCATTGAGTTTTTATCCAACACCATGGTTCAATACTTGAGTTCAAAATGAATTGTACATCAAACTAGCTATGTGGGAACCCCACAGCAAAATGGGATTGCTGAACGGAAGAACCGAGACCTACTTGAAAAGACTCGTGCATTGATGTTACACATGAATGTTCCAAAGAAGTTTTGGTCCTATGCAATTTTGACAGCTACATACCTCATCAACCGACTACCCAGTCATGTTCTATGGTTTAAATCTCCTTGTGAAACTCTAGAAAAGAGGTCTATCAACCTGTCTCACTTGAAAGTGTTTGGTTGCTCATGCTTTGTTCATGTGTAGCCTCAACATCGTGACAAACTGGAGGCTAGGGCTGCAAAATGTGTGTTTGTAGGGTACTCATCTACACAAAAAAGGTACAAATGCTTCAATCCCCTACCAACAAAATGCATTGTCTCAAGAGATGTTTTTTTTTTATGAAGACACTCATTTCTTCTAACCACCAAGCATGCTTCTGGTGGAGGGGGGTCTCTACATGACTTGGTCCCATTACCTATGTACATAGAACAAGATGATGATGTTCCAGCAAGGCACTCAAGGCAATGGGGAGGTGCACCAAGTCACAAACCTCTCAAATCCATAGGTCATTTCACAAGAGGACGTTGAGCATGGCTCTAAAAATCAAGTTGACAATGAACAATCATCACAGCCAACTCAAGGTGCACGAAGAAATCTTGCTTGGACAAGAAAACCTCCAGCGAGGCTATTGGACTATGTCACTTATGCCTTAAGGTACCCTATCTCTGATGTACTACATTACTTAAAGTATTCAACTTCTCACCGTGCATTTCTTACTGAAGTCTCCAAAATTGCTGAACCAAGAACATTCTTAGAAGCTGTTTCCTTGCCATATTGGAAATTAGCTATGGCTGAAGAGCTGAATGCATTGGAAGAGAACAATACCTGGAGCATTGTCAAGTTGCCTCTAGGAAAGAATGCTGTTGGAAGCTGGTGGTTTTACAAAACTAAGCTCAAGGCAGATGGTTCAATAGAAAGGCATAAAGAATGCCTTTCTCCATGAAGAACTTCAAGAAGTCTACATGCAACCCCCACTAGGTTACACTCAAGTGGAAAAAAGAATGGTTTGTAAACTACATAAGGCAATCTATGGACTCAAGCAATCTCCGAGAGCATGGTATGCCAAGCTAAGTTTTGTCTTAGAAAAAACAGAGTTCATAAGAAGCAATGTTGATTCCTTGTTATTTATTTGAAGTGGTTCAAGTGGAAAACTTGTGGTTCTCATCTATGTTGACGATCTAATCATCACTGGTGACAATGAGAGTGAATCAAAGCCTTGAAACACTCCTTACACCACACATCTTCCATCAAAGATCTTGGGAGATTAAAGTACTTTCTTGGCATTGAAATGACCACCTCTCACAAAGGGTTGTTCCTCAGTCAAAGAAAGAATGTTGTTAATTTACTCACTGAGGCTAATCTCTATTGCAAGCCTGCCATCACACCTATTGACAGCAAAATGAAGATTGATTCTACTGGAGAACCTCTCACCAACATAAGCTACTACCAAAGATTTGTTGGTAAGCTTATCTACCTCACTATCACACATCCAGACATCACCTATGTTGTCAGCTTAGTTAGTCAGTTTATGCATGCTCCCACAATGCAACATCTTTACCTTGGTAAATGTGTTCTTCGTTATCTCAAAGGTTCATTGGACAGAGGCATTCTTATGTCAAACAATCAGTCCATAGAAATTAGTGCGTACACCGATGCAGACTGGGCAGGTAATGCAATTGACAGAAAATCTACCATTACATATTGTACTTTCATTAGGGGAAACCTCGTGACATGGAAGAGTAAGAAGCAACATGTTATAGCACGATTGAGTGCTGAAGCAAAGTATTAAGCAATGGCAGCCACTGCATGCTTACTGATTTGGCTTAAAGGCTTGGTTTCAGATTTAGGGCTCTCACATCAAGCCCTTATGTCTCTCATGTGTGATAACCAAGCTGCCATGCACATTGTAGCTAATCCTGTTTTTCATGAAAGAACCAAGCACATTGAGGTGGACTGCCATTTCATCTGAGCTCAAGTTCAAACACAAGTCATTCAGACTCAATTCACTCAAAGTCATGATCAATTGGCTGACTTATTTACTAAGGCTCTACCCTTTTCTCAGTTACATAGGCTTCTGAGCAAGCTTGGCTCGACTACACTTCACGATCCAGCTTGAGGGGGAGTGTTGGAACCAGTCACACTAAACCCTAGCATGTCATCTCATATCAAGTCCACAAGTAACCATAGATACACAAGTCAACCGCCAGTTTTTCTAGTTCCTTGATTCAAGGCACTTAACTTGCTGATTACTTCTTAGTCTAGGATTTGATGTAAATCACCTTAAATTAAGGAAAAGCTTGTGTCCTAGGTTTAACCGGTCTCTAGGGTTTCATGTAAAGATGGTTGCTTCTAACCATTTGTTTCTCTTGCCTGTATATACTGCATTGTACATTCGGAATTACTCATGAAATAGAAAACACTTTGAAACAAAAAATCTACAGTTTTAATCATAGAGAAAGATGATGCAAATTGATAACGATTATGACCCAAATTGTTTTTCATATCAAGTTTTCTTGCAATTTTATGCTAGGGAGTAGGGATACCATATTTTGTAGACCGCATGATGTAGCAGTTGATAGTTGGATTCTTTCTTTAATGATTTGAATAATAAGTCCAACCATCAACTAACACATCATGTGATCTATGAGTGTGATTGAAGTAGTTGGTCTCTCTAGCATCACTCCGATATCCCATATTGAATTAATCAATTGAATGGGAATAAAAACATCTTGGTTTTGTCAAATACGTTTACCTAAAATAGATATTAAAAGATTAATGAGTAGTTCAGAGATAAGTTTGTAATATGAGACATTAATTACACACAAAAATGGGTCGCCAGTCGAAGACATAGATTGGTGGCTTTCTCCATAAAGGATTAGTTTGCAGAATTAGGGTAATGTATGACTATGATTTCTACTATTCTACTCTTAACGGGAATTGGGCTGGGTCATGTATGAGTATGGTTTCGAACTCAAACAAATATAATAAGTTATCCTCATTCATATGAGTCGAACTTAAGATCTTTTAGTTTGCTAATATAAGTATGATTAAATATTCAACAAAATCGCCATTATAAAAAACCTTAACTCAGTAAAATTTAATCTTGTCCCAACATTTTTGTAAGAAAATTGCATGAAAAACATAATAATGAGCTTTTAAAGGATCAATTTGTTTATAATATATATATATATATATATATATATAGGTTTGTATATTTCAACGATTTAACCGTCTATTTTTGTGTTTCCTCAAAATGATCATTACAAAAGATCACCCAAATCCGAAGTCGTATGACCGTTGGATCAAATTTAGCGTTTCTTTAGTAAAAGGCGAAAGAATAGTTCGCTCTATGCTCACCCCGCGGCTGCATAAATTTAGTGTTTCTTTGTAGAACACTATAAAAAATTTGGATCAAAACGCTCCTTCAAAATACTACTTTCCTAGTGCATTGTTACAAACTGTTCAATTACTCGGTTATCATATAAGTATTAAATTAACACATTTAAATGATCTAATCAAGGATCTTTGAGTTTAATTCTGAGACTAATTCTTACTTGGCTAGCAAGTCTCCGTAGTATTTCTCTTCTAACAAGCAAAACTATTGGAGAGCAATCTTGCACTTCTGGTCTATACAAAACAAAGTTGAGTTTAATGCATCTTTGTTTTGCTAATCACTCTATTCAAAATTCAATGAAACTATAATTTGGGATTATTATTGTGCTAATCACCTTTTTATATTATAAAATACGTAGAAACTAACTTATATATCAACAGGTTTTAGGAAGCCTGATGCGTTCTAAAAATAGCAGGCGTGAATGGTCGTCAATTCTAGAAAGTAAAATATGGGAATTACCAAATGAAGAGGAGAAAATCATGTCGGTCTTGAAGTTGAGTTTTGATAATTTAACACCGTCATTATTGAAGCAATGTTTTGCATATTGCTCAATGTTTGTGAAAGATTTTGAAATTGAAAAAGATGACTTGGTCCAGCTCTGGATGGCTCAAGGATATCTCCATTCTTCTACCAACGTGAGTATGGAGGATATAGGTAATGAATATTTTAATATTCTATTGCAAAATTCTTTATTTCAAGATGCTAGAGAAGAGTACAGTATTACCATTTGCAAGATGCACGATCTGGTGCATGATCTTGCAGAAAAAGCATTCAAATTTGAAAGCTTGACGCGAGACTTGGATCAGATGGATGATGATGCACTTGAGATTCAGCATGTTGCGCGGATTTCTTCCACTACACTTGAAAGAATTCCAAAAGGGAGTGTTAAGAGATTGCGGTCGTTGTTTGTTGATTGCAAGGTCCCTAGTGGTAACATCTTTGAAAGGTTTAAAGGTTTACGGATGTTGAATTTATTCGATGCTGAAATTGAGGAGTTGCCCAATTCAATTGGAAAGTTGAAACGCTTGAGGTATCTCAACATTTCCTGGACAGGAATAAAAGAACTCCCAAAATCTGTTGGCAAGCTCTATAATCTTCAAACGTTAAGAATGTTAAGAGCATGGAGGCTTAAAACGTTTCCTAGGGAAATGGAAAATTTGATCAACTTGAGACATGTTTATTTCGACGGGGATGTGGAAGTTCCATTTGGAATGACAAGATTGACTCATCTGCAAACACTATCTTCTTTTAAATTGGATAGAGCAAGGCGTCATAGACTTGATGAGCTAGGTGGGTTAAATGAACTGAAAGGGAAACTAGTTATTGGATCATTGGAATTTGTGAGAGACAAGGAAGAAGCAATGAAATCAAAATTAGTGAAAAAGGCAAACCTACGAAAATTGATATTAAAATGGGGGTGGGTCCCTCCTGAAGAAAGAAATGGCAATTTTCTTGACGAGGATATTCTTGAAGGACTCCAGCCGCACCCCAACATAGAAAGCTTGAGGATTGAGGAATTCAAGGGTACTAAATTTGCATCATGGATGATGAGCGATTCGTTGCCCATCAATTTAATAGAGATTGAGTTAAGCTGTTGTGTAGAATGTGAAGCAGTCCCACCACTCGGACACTTGCCGAATCTTAGACGTATTTTATTTGAGAATATGGAGAAGCTTAAATGTGTTGGAGTTGAGTTTTATGGTTATAAATACATTAATAATGATGAGGCGGCCACGGAGGTGACTTTGTTTCCAGCATTGAAAAGCTTATCATTTATCCATTGCCCATCATTAAGTGAATGGAAGGAAGCGGTTGTTGAGAAAGTGAGGTCAACAGGTGAGAAAGCAGCCTTAGTAGTGTTTCCCTGCCTTGAGCAGTTGACAATAGAGCATTGTCGGGGATTGGCAAGTGCTCCCACTCATTTTCCATCTCTCAGGGAGTTAGATATACGTTATGTTGATAACGCCATGCCAATAGAAAATATATGCAGTCGAGTAACCAATCTCCGTGAATTGAGAATTAGGAGTTGTGAGAAATTGTTGAGCTTGTGTTGTGGGTTAGACTATTGCCCTTCACTTGAGACAGTGGAAATTAAATATTGCCGCAATCTAGAATCCTTCCAAATTTCATCATCCCAGTCTCTTGAGGAGTTGAAAATAGTTGATTGCCCAAAGTTAAGATGCACTTCAATTCAGAATATGCCCTCACTCCGTGATTTGGTTATTGAGAGATGCACTACTCTCGAGGAAGACTTGTCTTTAAACGGTTGCACATCCCTCCGTCATTTGATTATTAGATACTGCGATGGATTCAAAAGTATACTGAGTGGGCTCCTTTCTTGTACCAGTCTTCGCACAATGGATATTTATAAATGTCCAAATTTGAGGACTTTGTCGGGTCCTGGGCTACAAACCCCCGTCTCTCTTGAACATCTAAGTATCAAGCATTGCAGTAATCTGGAGGCTCTTCCCAGTTTAGACAACCTCACATCCCTCCTTGAATTGTCTATTGGCAACTGCGATCGATTAACAAGTATACCAAGTGGCCTCGCATCCTGCACATCTCTTACCAAATTACTGGTCGACTCATGCGACAATTTGATATCTCTGGCGGATCACAATGTGTCCAGCTTGCAATCTCTTTCCTCTTTATATTTATCTGAATGTGGGAAATTACAATATTTTCCCAAGGGGCTGCACTCTCTATCTCGTTTGGAAGTGTTGTCTATCGGTGCCTTCTGCCAAGAGCTCGATTCTTTCCCTGATTTTCAGGTCCCATCGAAACAATTAAGATTGTACGGGTGGCCTAAGCTCCAGTCTCTGCCTCAGCAAATTCAACACTCTGCTTCTCTAACACGTTTGTCCATTTCTTGTTTCGATGGTCTGGAGGCTCTTCCAGAATGGTTGGGCAACCTCACATCTCTTACACGGTTGTCAATTTGGAAATGTAAGAATCTGATGTATCTGCCTACGGTCGAAGCTATGCAACGCCTAACCAAATTACATGATCTAGAGATTGGACGGTGTCCCCGTCTGGAAGAAAGATGCGCCAAGGACAGCGGCCCAGAATGGCCAAAGATTTCTCACATTCCACATCTGAGGTAATTTTTTTTTTTGGAGTGCTCATTTTTATCTCCAATCAATTATCCATGTATCTTTTGTTCTAAATTCTTCATTCACTCTCGTTTTCTGCAGTATTGACAGCAGAATGATTGTCACTTGATGATTGAAAAGGCTCTTACCAGAGTGGTGACGGAACCTTTCATGAATCGACCATTTATCTATTCACCGTTGTGGGAATCTCAAGTATCTATCGGCACTCGGCAGTAGGGAAGCCAATCCAAATTTTACTGTTGCCTTCTAAATTAAAACAAGCAATCCGCCCGACTGGCGCAAGATTTCTCGCAGTTTTGTACAAGGTTGTGTTTCTTCTCACTGTGTGCAGGTCCTCTCAACTCACACAGTTTTATTAGACCAATTTTATGGAAGGTAATATGTTTAGTCAATATGTAACTTCTTTGTTCAAAGCTTTCATCCTTGAATAAAACCATGTCAAGTTATCTAGAATACATTAATCACAGTCTTCACAGATAAAATTGGATTTGTATTTCAGCTCACTTAAGAAGGGATTCCAGTAAGAGAATTGCATTAGGAGAGGAGAGCAAGCGCAGCACAACGGAAACTTAGATGCAAAAAATAGCAGATTTCGGTCTGTCCATGGTTTTTTTTTCCAGTGATAATGAGACTTGTGTAGGGACATTGGTCATGGGCAGAACGGGTTTCTCATCGGAGGAGTTGAGAATAGTTGGAGGCTGAAAGCTAAGATGCACTTCAATTCACAGTTTGCCCTCACTCCGTCTTTTGTGAATTGAGAAGTCGGTAGATTTCTTACCGGAGGAGGAGGAGGATGACTTGTCTTTAAACGGTTGCACATCCCTCCATGATTTGTTTATTGAAAATTGCAATGGATTCAAAAGTATACTGAGTGGGCGCCATTCTTGTACTAGTCTTCGCACACTAAGGGGGTGTATTCAATTGGGATTTTAAGGGATTTTAATTCTTTTAATGAATCTAGGGGTATTCAATCAGGATTTTAAGGGATTCTCTGAAATTCTAGGTGTATTCAATTAGAATTTTTAAATAGTTTATTAAAATCCTTAGAAATCCAGGTGTATTCAATTAAGATTTTAAAGAAGTTTATAACATTCCAGATGTATTCAATTAGAAATTGATTTTAAAGAATTTGAGAAAGTCGAGGAATTAGAGGGAATTGGAGAGATTTCATAGTGTATTTTAAGTAACCACAAATCTCACCTCTTCCCATGAGATTTCGAGGGAATTGAATCAAAATTTTATATGGAATCTCTACAAATCAATTAAACTCCATAAAAATCCATAGATTTATAAATCCATTAAAATCTCTCACATTCTCAATTGAATACACCCCCCTAAGTATTTGGCATTGTCCAAATTTGAGGACGTTGTCGGGTCATGGGCTACAAACCCCCGTCTCACTTGAAGTTCTAATTATCAGCGAATGCCCTGATCTAGAGGCTATTCCCAGTATAGACAACCTTACATCCCTCACTGAGTTGCAGATTGTGGATTGCGGTCGATTAACAAGTATACCGAGTGGGCTTGCATCCTGCATATCTCTTACCAGTTTGTATGTCGATGGTTGCCACAATTTGATATCTCTAGCAGATCACAATTTGTCCAGCTTGCAATCTCTTTCCTCTCTATCTGTATCTAATTGTCGGAAATTACAATATTTGCCCAAGGGGCTGCACTCTCTATCTGGTTTGAAAAGGTTGTGGATCGGTAAGTTCTGCAAGCAGCTCGATTCTTTCCCGGATCTTCAGGTCCCATCGGAAAAATTAATATTATACGGGTGGCCTAAGCTCAAGTCTCTGCCTCAGCCAATTCAACACTCTACTTGTCTAACATCTTTGTCCATTTATAAGTTCCATGGTGTGGAGGCTCTTCCAGAGTGGTTGGGCAACCTTACATCTCTTACAAAGTTGGAAATTTCCTATTGTAAGAATCTGATGTTTCTGCCTGCGGTCGAAGCTATGCAACGCCTAACCAAATTACATAAGCTAGAGATCCGATGGTGTCCCCGTCTCCAAGAAAGATGCGCTAGGGACGGCCCAGAATAGCCAAAGATTTATCACATTCCAGTTGTCAAAGGTAATTTTTATTTTTGGAGCCCTTATTTTTATTTGCAATCAATTATCCATGTATATTTTGTCCAATATTGTTCACTCACTCTCGTTTTCTGCAATAAACGGGATATTAGTCGGGTGAAGAATCGGAAGCATTGTCACTTGATGATTCAAAAGGCTCTTGCCAGAGTGATGACGGAACCTTTCGTGTGTGGACGAACTATCTATTCAGAGCTGTGGGAATCTCAAGTATCTACGGCAGTGGGTTCACCCAACGAACACAGTTTTATTATACCAATTTTATGGAAGGTAATATGTTTAGTTAAAATGTAACTTCTTTCTTCCATCTTTCATCCTCGAATAAGATCATGTCAAGTTATGTAAAATACGTTAATCACAGATAAATTGATTTGTATTTCAGCTTACTTAAGAAGGGAATCCAGCAAGAGAATTGCATTAAGAGAGGAGGCAATCCCAGCGCAACGAAAACTTGGACTCGAAAATAGCAGATTTGAGCATGTCCATCGTTTTTTCCAGTGATAATGGGACTTGTGTGGTGACATCAATCATGGGCACAGCGGGTTATCTTGATTTGTTCGTGGTTTAGATTTTTTATCATGTTATGGATACAAATGTAAGAACAGTTAGTGGTGTATGATTACTTTTTTTGGTCTGCAGCATGAGTTTTGTGCAGTGTCATGTCAACTAACACAACGTTTGGAAATGGAGGTGCCTAGGCATCCAGAAAGAACTCCAGGCTCAAATGAATAAACTCGTGTTACGATTTCACCATACCATAGTTCACCTAGAGTGATTTCCAGATGTTCAGATTCCACAAATGCAGGTTCCATGACTGCACCATGCTAGTATTAACTACATTGTAATATTTGGGAATTGAAAGAAAATCAACAAGAAAGATGAAGAGAAGAAAGATCAATACAGAGAGTTTGAGAGACAGAGAGTTTAGAGAGAGAAATAGGATTTGTATTAACTAACTCAAATGAAGATTACACATACTGTTTATATAGAAATCCTGACTACTTTAACCAAATACTAACTACCTAACTATATTACTAACTGTATTACATTTTCACCCTTAATACTCCCCCTCAATCTCAACTGGGGAAACTCATATTGAGATTGGAGCAGACCGATCAATGGCGCTAAGGAAGAGTAACCCAATTCCCCATGTTTGGGTGCACCAATCTTCCAAAAGTTGAAAGCAATTTTCAAAGTACTTTAATCAGACATCAACAACTTCATCTTATAAAAAGAACAAGAAAACAACTGTTCCATCATGGGTGTGTAAAATGGCAAAAATGAGTATCTTCTCTGCTTCAAATGTTATCAAACTGTGTCCAATTTCAACTCATTCAACTTGATCTGGGCAAATAATGTTCCATTGCTCTGTCACTTGCAGTTTGGAGTAGTGTGTAATAATGAAGTTGTTCATCTTGCTATTTCCAGCTTCTGACTCCAACCAGTGGACCGAAATCATGACATCCTTCCCCTGCCTCTAACAGTATCTTCACAAAGAACAACCTTCTATAAAGGAGTCGTAGCACACCCTCATGCCGGTTATAACAATTTCTTACGGGATTACCCTTCATGGGATTCACCGTCAACAATCTCATTCAACTTGGCTTCGGCCTTTAATATTTACAAAAACAGAAAATTAACAAACTATAGTGTGGCATCGGCCTTAACTATAGCACCACGGGATCGCCCTTTGTGGATTTTACCAAAAAACAACTTCTTTGAACAATGGCATCGGCCTTAACTATAGCACCACGGGATCGCCCTTTGTGGATTTTACCAAAAAACAACTTCTTTGAACAATGGCATCGGCCTTCACAATTGAAAATCAACATCTATGTAGGATTACCCTTCGTGGGATTTACCTACTCACATCACGGAATTACCCTTTGTGGGATTTACCGTTAACAACTTCTACCTTTCGTGGGATTTACCTATTCACATCACGGAATTACCCTTCGTGGGATTGACCGTTCACAACTTCCTTCATCGTATAACCGGACTTACTGTAGATTCATGCTAACAACTGAGTTGGTTAGACTATGAAATTATAGGCTGAGATAAGAAAATATACTGCACAAACACGATGTAAACGAATTGTAAGTAATCCCATCGGGATCTATTCCTTTGCTTAACATTTCTGATACCATTTGCGAAGCTCAAACTCTGTCTCCACAGTTCCACAATGCACTAAACATGGTGTTGTATGAGCTCACATTCGGAGGACATCCCACTTCACAGTGCACTAAACATGCTGTCATATAGAGGCCAAAATGCAAATATAAGAACAAGAAACAACTCATGCAAGACACTGTTGGGTTTCTGATTCCCTTAGTCCAGGTCCATCAATGTTGTAAATGACAACACATACTATACATTCATTTGTCGTATCTTCCGATCTATCAAAAAATGCAAGAAGATCATCCATGAACCAAGAACTAAATGGTTGTTGCACTTTTGACGAGCTTCTAGAATGAGTCCTTTTGGTTTTTAATTGATCCCACAAAAGTTCAGCTAAGACTACCACAAAGACTTCACATGAAACGTTTGAGTTGGGCATTTCAACAAACACCTGGACTGCACCCATGTCTGATCTTTCTTCCATACCAGAGAACAGAGTAGAGATCAAAGAATTTACTGACCCATTCCTTCAAACAGTTGGAGTGCACATAATCATAACCTGAAGAGCTCCCAAGATTTGCAATCTTGAACAAACAACAACCATTTCCTATACAAAAACAGATTATAAAACAGTACTTTCTTTGAGCAACAGTCCAAACTGAACAAATTGAATCCCCAAAACCATCTTCAAGAATCAGAATTACCAATTAAGTAATTAACAACTGTTTCTTCATATACCCAATTAAGGAATTAGCAACACCACCTCCTTGAATCGAAAAACTGTGCTAGTCATCTACTAATCAAAGCAAGTAATTGAACCCAATTCACAGTCCACTGTTCTGATCAAAGATCTCTAAGAACCCTCCAAGAATCAACAAATCAAGTTACCCAATAATGAAATTAAGCAACTGAATCGGAAAAGCAACATTACCAGGCAAGTAGTGCAAACGCCAAGAGTTGCCCAACCGCCATGATCAAGATATCAAAGAAACCTCCGCAATCGGACCCAGAATACTGAGTCTCCTAGTACTGCTTTATGTACCTCTTAGCAAGATTAACGAGAAGAGCGGTTTCTTATTGTTGGAGACCTGAATTCTATTCTTCTTCGGCGCCTCAATCGATTGCGACGGTGGAGATGCTACTCTCTGCATTTGCTCTGCCACCATTTTGCTTTGAAATTTTCTCCAACTTTCGATCTCTCGCTTTCGATCGGGAATAGACTCATGAATTTGATCAGAAAGAAATCAACCCAGAAACACATCAACCCAGAAGTAAAAGAACGATCGTGGAAGCACCCAGAAACTTATCGTAATTCCTAACATCTAATGAAAATTTGGATAGAAACTAAGCTAGAACCAAATGTAAAATAATGGGAAGTGAAACCACCAGAATCCATGGCGTGAGCCTGGTGGCTCTGATACCATATTAACTACATTGTAATATTTGGGAATTGAAAGAAAATCAACAAGAAAGATGAAGAGAAGAAAGATCAATACAGAGAGTTTGAGAGACAGAGAGTTTAGAGAGAGAAATAGGATTTGTATTAACTAACTCAAATGAAGATTACACATACTGTTTATATAGAAATCCTAACTACTTTAACCAAATACTAACTACCTAATTATATTACTAATTGTATTACATTTTCACCCTTAATAGCTAGGTAGCTACAAACTCTCATTCATCCCATGTTCAAAACTGGGTGGGTTAAAAATGGGTGTGGGATCTGTTATGTAGTGAATCAGTGTAGGCTACATAATAATATGTATCTATATTGTACTCAACTTAATCACTTTTGTCCAATACTTCGGGTTGTATCACAGCACATAACCCTAACAGGAACATTGTTTGAAATGCTTTGACTAGAAAATACGTTGGCTTGACCAAATTGCTCTAGTATGAACATTGCATTTTGATTGACGTACACTAAGCATCCCCATGTAATAAGGATCATTCGCACTCATATACGTTTTTCAATTTTTTTGGCCGGGATATTGTCATGCGTTTTAAATACCTGGTAGTTCATAGGCTGCAATGAGACAGAGAGATGAAGATCTCAACTGGTTTCCTCGTCCTGCTGCTCTGGGCAAGTTTTGTGAATGGCGTTGCGTCCTTCAGATTTATATTTTCTATCTGCTGATAAGTTATTTTTAGCCGACCCCACTTAGTGGGAAAAGGCTTTGTTGTTGTTGTTGTTGTTGTTGTATCTGCTGATAAGTTATTTTTAGATTAGATTCAAGCAAGCTCAAGAAGAATATTGTTGTTCCAATACTTGGATCATTACCATCAACAATGGCACTGGATGATTCAGAAGGGTCTTACCAGAGTGATGACGGAACCTTTCATGTGTCGACGATCTATCTACTCACCGTTGTTGGAACCTGAAGTATCTGTCGACAGTAGGAAAGCCAGTCTACATTTTACTGTTGTGTTCTAAATTAAAAGAAGTAACCTGCTCAACTGGCCCAAGATTTCTTGCATTTCTGACAGTCAAGTGTAAGTTTCTTTCCCGAAACAGTAATTCGTGATTGGTTCTGTTCTCTTGTCTTAGTTGCATTTAGTTTGCAAAATCATACACTTTCTAGCCTCATGGAAGAACATTAATTTCTTTGCTTTCACAATCTTTTTGGAACAACACTTTAGACTTTTGTGGAGATTAAGCTTTTTAGTCCTTAAATATGAGTTAATAGAAGTACATTTGCAACTGTTTACGAATCCGTGGTCATTCTGTATATGTTATAACGTCCAATGTGCATTCGAATATGTTCTAAGACATCTTCCACATGGTGTTATGGTGCAGATACAATTTTATGAGACCAGTTTTGTGTAAGGTAGTCTGTTTAGCCAATATACACCTTCTTTCTTCGGTCTTTCATCCTTGAATAAAATCATGTCGAGTTATCTAGAATACGTTAATCACAGATAAATTGGATTTGTATTTCAGCTACACTCAAGAAGGGAATCCAATAGAAGAATTGCATTAAGAGGGGAGAGCAAGCACAGTACAACGAAAACTTGGATGCGAAAAGAGCAGGTTTCGGTCTGTCTGTGGTTTTTTCCAGTGATAATGGGACTCGTGTGGTGACATAGGTCATGGGCAGAGCGGGTTATCTTGATTGCGAGTATATTCAAATTTCTGTGTTCTATTAGATTGTTTATCATGTTATAAATACAAATGTATGAACAGTGAGTGGTTTATTTATGATTACTTTTTATTGTCTGCAGGTACTATAATTATCAAAGGTTGAATTTTAGAGTTTTACGGGCCAACCTGCAAGGCTGCAATCATAGAAAGTGATGATCTTGTCTGCATCGTGGAGTGGGTGAATTCTGAGTTCCAGAATGGTGATTTAACAACTAATTTGGATCGAAGGATTCAAAGAAAGTTCGATGTGAATTCGGTCAGGAAATCATTAAAGACAGCAATGGCATGCACAACTTCCACCTCCCAACATAGAGCCACCATGGTTGGTTTTGTGCTGTGCCAACTAATAAAATGTATGTAATGGAGGTGTCTAAGCATCGAGAAAGAACTCCAGGCTCAAATGAAGAAACTCTTGTTATGATCTCACAATACCAGAGTTCACCTAGAGTGATTTCCAGATGTTCAGATTCCACAAATGCACGTTCCATGACAGCAGCATGCTAGGTAGCTACAAACTCTCTCGTTCATCCCATGTTCAAAACTTGGTGGGTTAAAAATGGGGTTGGGATCTGTTGTGCAGTGAATCAGTCTAGGCTAAATACAAGTATGCATCTATATTGTCCTCGACTTAATCACTTTTGTCTAATACTTCGGGTTATCTCCCTGACTTGTATCACACCACATAACCCTAATAGGAACAATGTTTTAAATGCTTTGACTAGAAAATACGTTGGGTTGACCAAATTGCTCTCTTAGTATGAACATTGCATGATCCATTGATTGACGTAGACTAAGCATCCCCATGTAAAGGATCATGTATGTACTCTGCAAGTTGTGCAGCATGAGATTACAAATCAACACTGTCATATATGTTTTTCTGTTTTTTTGGTCAGGACATTGTCACACATTTTAAATACCAGGTAGTTCATAGGCTGCAATGAGACAGATGAAGATCTCAACTGGTTTCCTCGTCCTACTGCTCTGTGCAAGTTTCGTTCATGGAGAGTGCTGAATAGGTTAGCATTTTCTTTAACGAAAGCAAATGGTATTGCGTCCTTCAGATTTATATTTTCTATCTGCTGATAAGTTCTTTTTAGCTCAGATTCAAGCAAGTGCAAGAAGAACATTGTTGTTCCAATACTTGGATCATTACTTTCAACAATGGCCCTCCTTCAAGTTATAGTGCTCTTACTGGTCTGGAAGCTGAGAAGAATAAGAAAACCAGGTGCCATTTTATGCCCTTGATAATTATATAGTTAGAAATAGCGCTGCTACTATGGCGTAGTGGTATTCCTATCCAGTTAGAACTCATAACTTTTTGTCCTTAAGCTGCAGATGGAGAAAAACATAACAAAACACATGTAGCACACCAGTAGCATCAATGAAGTCCCAGTTTACTTGTGACGAGGTTTTAAAAATCACCAAAAACTTTCAAACTGAAATTGGGAAAGGAGGATTTGGGATTGTATACCATGGCTACTTGGAAGATGGCACTCAAGTTGCGGTTAAAATACTTTCTCCATCGTCAACTCAAGGAGCTAGGGCATTCCAAACAGAGGTTTGATAGTTAGGATTTTAATTCCTTGGAATTGCAAGTGCCTTGTCTCGTTGGTTAGAGATTGATAAGTTCCAACCCTTCTGCAAGGAGGTATCTTCCTCCACTTCTTCTACTTTGGGTCGAAGCATCTGGTTGAGAGAAGTCTCATGTTGATCAATGTTTTGATGATTAGCTCGCTCCTCATCAGGGATACCCATGTCGAAGGGAGGTTACCCTCCATGTTGGGGGGCACCCAGATGATGGTTGATGTCTACAGGGGCAACGAGCTCGCGTGTTTGAGTATGCCTAGTTTCGTGGAGCGTCTAAAAAAGCTTCTCATACTGCTCCCGGAGGATCTCATTCTTCATTGCTATCTTGTTGTTCTGAGCTTCTAGCTCATCGACTTTAGCTTGAAGAGTAGCCTTATTTCCTTCCTTCTTTCGTTGCTTTGCACTAGGTGCAAGATGGGTGTCATTCTGTGTGCTCTGGCTTCCTTTGCTCCCCATGTTGGAGAGGGATGCCTGGTCAAAAGAGAGTGTACGAATGGTGGAAACCAGCTTGGCAAAGCTGAAGAGAATGGGAATAAGTGTCGTTCCCACAGACGGCGCCAAATGTTGATGCACAAAATCAGTAAGGACTTTGGTACAACAGAAAATGTAAAGTTTGTGACCTTCGCTAGATTGCTCCGGTCACTAGTGTGGATAAGTATGTAAATGGATAGAGACAGGGAAGCAAACACAAGATGTACGTGGTTCACCCAGATTGGCTACGTCCACGGAGTAGATGAGTTCTCATTAATTGTGAAGGGTTTACACAAGTACATAGGTTCAAGCTCTCCTTTAGTGAGTACAAGTGAATGATTTAGTACAAATGACATTAGGAAATATTGTGAGAGAATGATCTCTATTTATAGAAGAGAGTTTCTAGTTTCATTCTGACATTGACACGTGTGATTGGCTTCTGATGTTGACACGTGTCGCGCTATGATTGGCTTCTGATGTCAACACGTGTCTCGCTGTGATTGACCTTCTGGTTGGAGGGAAACTCTTTTGGGTCCTTGACGCTATAACGTTGACCGATGCTCAGTAGTTTCGGGATTGGTCAAGTATGGTACAAACACACACAATGTCAAATATTAATTACAACACTCCCCCTTGAGTGTGTAAATACTCAAGTAGATATTGCATCAGATTTGTAAAAATAGTATGAAGTCGTCTCGTAGGCACTGATAGAGAAACATGCTAGTTTTAAATAAGGAACTTGCATATGAAAATAAGTCTTAAGGAGAAATATGAGTTAATGCAAAGTAAAGATTAAACGTCTAAAAGGACGCACACAAGGGTATGACAATCCCAAGATGGGTGTCTCATTAAAACCTTATTAGGTAGCAAAAACTTAAAGGAAAAAATGCTTCAAACTATTGGGAAAAAGAATATATTAAGGTCAAGTGAGACTCCTGGATAGACTCCCCCTAAGTTTAATTGGGCTAGGCCATATAATGGATTAGTCATTACTAGATCTCAAACTCAAATAAATATAATGTGTCATCACCATTCATATGAGTCAAACTTAAGACCCTTCAGTTACAGGTAAAAAAAATATCACTATACGTTAGTAATATAAGTATGATTAAATATTCAACATAATCGCCATTATAAAAAGCCTTAACTTGGTATATCTAATTTTGTCCAACATTTTTAAAGGAAAATTGCATGAAAAACATAATAGTGAGCTTTAAAGGGTCAATTTTGTTTATATAATATATATATATATATATATATATATATATATATGGATTAGGATTGGGAGACACATTTTTTGACACAATCCGTAGGCCACTTCACATCGAACTTCAATGATCTAAATAGTCTATTTTGTAAGTCTCGATTCATAGATCATTCTTGCAACAATTCAATTCAATCTGAAATCATTTGCCTATTTAATTATCAAGATAAAATTTCGTTGTTTTTTATATAACAAGTATTCGTTAATTTCTTTGAACCCATTTAGATGTCTTAAATATTTCCAATTTGGCTAATATTTTGCAAGGATGATCTTTGAGGTGCAACTTAAAAAATAGACGGTTCGGATCGTTAAAATTCGATGTGGTGTGGGCCCCACAACAGATCCCTAATTTTATAAAAAAAATGTGGATACCTTCCCTTAAAACCAATATATATATATATATATATATATATATATATATATATATATTGTGTGTTTAATGTATTTCAACAATTAAACCGTCTTATATTTGACGTCTTCCCTAAAATATCATCTCTACCAAAAAAACCATTGGATCAAATTTAGTGTTTCTTTAGTAAAAGGCGAAAGAATAGTTCACTTTGTGCTCATCGCGCAATTGCGTAAATTTAGTGTATCTTTGTAGAATCATATCGGCTTTTTCCTTCACTACAAATAAATGTCAAAATGAGTTTGGATTTTTCTAATTTTTTACAAGAAAGATTTATGAATGATGAATTGAAATATAAATGATTGAGATCCTTGAAAAAAAAAAATTATAGAATGAAAGCCACGAAAACTTGTGTTAAAATATGTTTCAAAAATGAGTGTCTCCGAAGCTTAACCTTATATATACATGTCAAAGTAGAAAATGTGGATCAAAGCGCTCCTTCAAAATACTACCTTCCTAGTGCATTGTTACAAACCATTCAATTACCCAGTTATCATAAGTATCTAATTGAAACTTATAGCTCCAATACTACAGTATCATGGTATTTCTCTTCACTTGAAAGTGAGAGGTCTTAGGTTCAAATCTTGTGGATGGTGAATTCGATACCAAATTATGTTATCCATTATGTGGTTTAGCCGAACTCTCCCTCCCTTTAATATAAAAACATATTGATGTACTAAAAAAAAATTAAAACTTATATTTAACTGATCTAATAAAGTATCTTTCAATTAATTCTGAAACCAATTCTTACTTGGCTAGCAAGTCCCTTTAGTATTTCTCTTCTAACAGGAGCAGTCTTTCACTTTTCATCGATACAAAACAAAGTTGAGTTCAATGCGTCATTATCTTGCCAATAATGTTAGTCAAAATTCAATAAAACTAAAATTTGGCACTGTTATTATTTTGCTAATCAGGTTTTATTATTCTACAACATATAGAAACTAATTATCTTATGTATCAACAGGTTTTAGGAAGCTTGATGCATTCACAGGAATGGTCGTCAATTCTAGAAAGTAAAATATGGGAATTACCAGATCGAGAGGACCGAATCATGCCGATCTTGAAGTTGAGTTTTGATAATTTAAGAGAGCCATCATTGAAGCAATGTTTTGCATATTGCTCAATGTTTGAAAAAGATTGTGAGATTGAAAAAGATGACTTGGTCCAACTCTGGATGGCTCAAGGATATCTCCATTCTTCTCCCATGGAGGATAAAGGTAATGAATATTTTAATATTCTATTGCAAAACTCTTTATTTCAATATGCTAGAAACTATCAGTATGCACATAGAAGAGAAAGAGAAGATGAGTATGGGAATACCAAATGCAAGATGCACGATCTTGTGCATGATCTTGCTGAGGAAGTATTCAAATTTGAAAGCTTGACACGAGACTTGGATCGGATGGACGATGGAGCACTTGAGATTCAGCATGTTGCCCGGATTTCTTCCACGACACTTGAAAGATTTCTACAAGGAAGCGTTAGGAGATTGCTATCATTGTTTCCTCCACGACGCTTTGAGTTCAGTAACATGTTTGAAAGGTTCAGAGATTTACGGACATTGAATTTATACATGGCTGTAATAGAGGAGTTGCCCATCTCAATTGGAAAGTTGAAACGCTTGAGGTATCTCAATATTTCAAGTACAAAATTAAAAGCACTCCCCAAATCTATGGGCAAGCTCTATAATCTTCAGACGTTAAGAATGTCAAATACAGACAATCTTAAAACGTTTCCTAGGGAAATGGAAAATTTGATCAACTTGAGACATGTTTATTTTGATAAGGATAAGGAAGTTCCATTTGGGATGAAAAGATTGACTCATCTGCAAATGCTACCTTCTTTTAAATTGGATAGAGCAAGGCGTCATAGACTTGATGAGCTAGGTGGGCTAAATGAACTGAAAGGGGAACTAGTTATTGGATCATTGGATTTTGTGAGAGACAAGGAAGAAGCAATAAAATCAAAATTAGTGGAAAAGGCAAACCTACGAAAATTGATATTAAAATGGAGTTGGGTCCCTCCTGAAGAAAAAAATGGCAATTTTCTTAACGAGGATATTCTCGAAGGACTCCAACCGCACCCCAACTTAGAAAGCTTGACGATTAAGGAATTCAATGGTACTAAATTTGCATCTTGGATGATGAGAAATTGTCGAGTAACCAATCTCCGTCAATTGAGAATTAAGAGATGTGAGAAATTGTCGAGCTTGTGTTGTGGGTTAGAATATTGCCCCTCACTTGAGATGGTGAAAATTGAGGATTGCGGCGATCTAGAATCCTTCCAAATTTCACCATCCCAATCTCTTCAGGAGTTGAAAATAGTTAATTGCCCAAAGCTAAGATGCACTTCAATTCAGTGTATGCCCTCACTCCGTGATTTGGTTATTGAGAGATGCACTACTCTCGAGGGGGACTTGTCTTTAAATGGTTGCACATTCCTATGTGAATTGACAATTAAATACTACGATGGATTCACAAGTATATTGAGTGGGCTCCATTCTTGTACTACTCTTCGCAAACTGAGTATCTGGGATTGTCAAAATTTGAGGACTTTGTCGGGTCATGGGCTACAAGTACAAACCCCCGTCTCTCTTGAGAAGATGGAAATATGGGAATGCCCTAATCTAGAGGCTATTCCCAGTTTAGACAACCTCACATCCCTCACTATATTGAATATTATGAGATGTGATGGATTAATAAGTCTACCGAGTGGGCTTGCATACTGCACATCTCTTACCCATTTGCTTGTTAGTGAATGCTCCAATTTGATATCTCTGGCGGATCAAAATGTGTCCAGCTTGCAATTTCTTTCCTCTTTACAATTATCTTTTTGTGGGAAATTGCAATATTTGCCCAAGGGGCTGCACTCTCTATCTCGTTTGAAAGTGTTGTGGATCGGTGCCTTCTGCCAAGAGCTCGATTCTTTCCCGGATATTCAGGTCCCATCGAAACTTGAAGAATTAAGATTGTACGGGTGGCCTAAGCTCAAGTCTCTGCCTCCGCAAATTCAACACTCTGCTTCTCTAACTAAGTTGGAAATTCGGAAATTCGATGGTCTGGAGGCTCTTCCAGAGTGGTTGGGCAACCTCACATCTCTTACTAAGTTGTCGATTCGGAAATGTAAGAACCTGATGTATCTGCCTACGGTCGAAGCTATGCCCAAATTACATGAGCTACTGATTGGACGGTGTCCCCGTCTGGAAGAAAGATGCGCCAAGGACAGCGGCCCAGAATGGCCAAAGATTTCTCACATTCCAGATCTGAGGTAGTTTTTATTTTTGGAGCCCTTATTTTTGGAGCCAATCAATTATCCATGTATATTTTGTTCAAAATTCTTCGTTCACTCTCGCTTTCTGCAGTATTATATGATTGAAAAGGCTCTTACCAGAGTGATGACGGAACCTTTCATGAATCGACCATCTATCTATTCACCGTTGTCGGAATCTCAAGTATCTATTGGCAGTAGGGAAGCCAATCCAAATTTTACCGGTGCGTTCTAAATTAAAAGAAGCACTTGCCCGACTGGCCCAAGATTTCTCGCATTTCCCAGAGTCAAGTGTAGGTTTCTTTCCCGAAACAGTAATTCATGATTTGTTCTCTTCTCTTGTCTTAGTTCCATTTGGTTTGCAAATATGTTCTAAGGCATGTTGCGCATGGTTTTTACTTGTTATGGTGCAGATACACTTTTGTACAAGGTTGTGTTTCTTCTCACTGTGTGCATGTCCTCTCAACTCACACGGTTTTATCAGACCAATTTTATGGAAGGTAATCTGTTTAGTCAATATGTAACTTCTTTGTTCAAGGTTTTCATCCTTGAATAAAACCATGTCAAGTTATCTAGAGTACATTAATCACAGATAAAATTGGATTTGTATTTCAGCTCACTTAAGAAGGGATTCCAGTAAGAGAATTGCATTAGGAGGGGAGAGCAAGCACAGCACAACGGAAACTTAGATGCAAAAAATAGCAGATTTCGGTCTGTCCAGGGTTGTCCTCCAACAGAGGGTTTCAAAATATTGAAGTGTCATGTCACTGGTTGCGGATGCAGATAGAAGCTCACATAAACTTGGGAAATGAGACTTCGGATAGCATTAGATATTGAGTTAGATAGGTGCTTAGTGTTATTTTGTATGCTAATATATATGCACAATCCAGTATTGTGCATAGAGATGTAAAGACAGCCAACATTCTCTTGAATTAAAACTTGGATGCAAAATAGCGATTTTGGTCTGTCCATGGTTTTTCCCAGTGACACTGAGACTCTGGTGGCATCAGTCATGGGCACAGCAAGGTATCTTGATTCCGAGCATGTTTAGATTTCTTGTTCTACTGTTCTTAGAATTTTGATTATGTTAAAAAAAACAAATCTATGTGCAGTGAGTGATCTATGATTACTTTATTTGGTCTGCAGGTACTATAATTAGCAAAGGTTGAATGAAAAAAATTTGATGTTTAGAGTTTTACAGGCCAACCTGCATTCATAGAAAATGATGATCTTGTCCACATAGTGGAGTGGGTGAATCTTGAGTTCCAGAACAGGGATTGAACGACTATTTTCGATCAAGGGCTTCGAGGATAATTTAAAGTGAATTCGGTCTGGAAGGCATCAGAGACAGCATGGCATGCCTCCCAACATAGAGCCACCATGAGTTTTGTGAATTGTGGAAATGGAGGTATCTAGGCATCGAGAAGGAACTCCAGGCTCAACACCATTTACTGGGTAGCTACTAGCTAGTTAGGATTTAATTGCAGCCAAATGAAGAGGAGGCAGTTGTCAATTTGGTCATCAACTTTCAAGTACAAAGTCTACTCCATTTGCTAAAGATAATAGTAACCAAAGAGTAAATACCAAGATGCACCATGAACAGTGGCCCAGAATGGCCAAAGATTTATCATATTCCAGATATAAGAGGTATTTTTTATTTTTATCTCCAATCAATTATTCATGTATATTTGGTTCAATATTGTTCACTCACTCTCGATTTCTCAAGTGTTAAGTGTTAAGTGTTAACCAAACATATTCCTTGCTTAGTTCAATCGGGACTGGTACGAATCTGAATAAAGAAAGATGCAACCTGCCCGACTGGCCCAAGATTTCACACATTTCCGACAGTCAAGTGTAGGTTTCTTTCCCGGAACAGTAATTCATGATCTGTTTTGTTCACTTGTCTTAGTTCCATTTGGTTTGCAAAATCATAGACTATCTAGCCTTGTGGAAGAACATTAATTATTTTGCTTTCATAATATTTTTGGAACAGGACTTTAGGCTTTTGTGGAAATTAAGCTTTTAGTACTTTTAGCCGACCCCACTTAGTGGGAAAAGGCTTTGTTGTTGTTGTTGTAAGCTTTTAGTACTTTATGTGTAATTAGAAGTAAAATTGCAAGTGTTTACAAGTCTCTGGCCATTCTGTATAACTTACAACATTCAACGTGCATTCGAATATGTTCTAAGGCTTGTTGTGCATGGTTGTTATGGTGCAGATACGCTTTTGTAGAAGGCTGTGTTTCTTCTCACTCTGTGCAGGTTCTCTCAACTAACACAGTTTTATGAGACCAATTTTGTGGAAGGTAATCGGTTTAGTCAATTGTAACTTTTTTCTTCAATCTTTCATCCTTGAATAAAATCATGTCGAGTTATCTAGAATACGTTAATCACAGATAAATTTGATTAGTATTTCAGCTCACTTAAGAAGGGAATCCAGTAAGAGAATTGCATTAAGAGAGGAGAGCAATCCCAGTGCAACAAAAACTTGGACGCGAAAATAGCAGATTTCAGTATATCCATGGTTTTTTCCAGTGATAATGGGACTCGAGTGGTGACATCAGTCATGGGTACAGCAGGTTATCTTGACCCAGAGTATTTTCAAATTTCCTTGTTCTATTAGATTTTTTTTTATCATGTTATGAATACAAATTTATGAACAGTGAGTGGTTTATGAATACTTTTTTGGGTCTGCAGCATGGGTTTTGTGCTGTGTCATGTCAACTAACACAATGTTTGGAAATGAAGGTGTCTAGGCATCCAGAAAGAACTCAAGGCTCAAATGAAGAAACTGGCTTGAATGAAGAAGCTTGTGTTACGATTTCACCATACCATAGTTCACCTGGAGTGATTTCCAGATGTTCAGATTCCACAAATGCAGGTTCCATGACAGCACCATGCTAAGGTAGCTACAAACTCTCTCATTCATCCCATGTTCATAACTTGGTGGGTTAAAAATGGGTGTGGGATCTGTTGTGCAGTGAATCAGTGTAGCCTACTAGTTTGTATCTATATTGTCGACTTAATCACTTTTGTCCAATACTTCGGATTGTCTCCCTGACTTGTACAATGTTTGAAATGCTTTGACTAGAAAATGCTTAACCATATTGCTGTCTTAGTATGAACATTGAATGATCCATTGATTGACGTAGACTAAGCATCTCCATGAAATAAGGATCATGCATGTACTGTGCAAGTTGTGCAGCATGAGGTTACAAATCCAGTGTCGTTTATGTTTTTCTGTTTTTTATGTCCAGACATTGTCACACGTTATAAATACCAGGTAGTTCATAGGCTGCAATGAGACAGAGAGATGAAGATCTCAACTGGTTTCCTCGTCCTACTGCTTTGTGCAAGTTTCGTTCATGGAGATACTGCGATATTGTTCTGGACTATGATAAGATGTACCATCTGTCTTAGATAACCTATGATAAGGAAGGCAAGGTGTGGCACATGATTTTGCATCTTGCATATCAACCTTGGCTAGAAGATCTTGAATATATTTGGTTTGAGAAACAAACAAGCCTGTGTTCTTGTAAGTGATCTGCAAACCTAAGAAGTAATGTAAATTGCCCAAGTCCTTCATATCAAACTCTTGTGTCAAAGCTAAAATGACTTCAGACATAAGAGATGTACTGCTGCCAGTGAGGATGATATCATCCACATAGAGTAAGAGGATCACAATACCATTGGATGTTTGCTTGACAAACAAAGATGGATCAGCAAAAGACGCTTTGAAGCCTAAACCAGGTAAGAAGCTTGTAAACTTCTCATTCCATGCCTGAGGAGCCTGTTTAAGACCATACAAGGACTTCTGTAGTTTACGCCGAATAGGTTAGCATTTTCTTTAATGAAAGCGAATGGTATTGCGTCCTTCAGATTTATATTTTCTGTCTGCTTATAAGTTCTTTTTAGCTCAGATTCAAGCAAATGCAAGAAGAACGTTGTTGTTCCAATACTAGGATCGTTACCATCAATGATGACCCTCCCCTTCAAGTTATAGTGCTCATACTGGTATGAAAGCTGAGAAGAACAAGAAAACCAGGTGCCATTTTATACCCTTGACACTTAGAACCGGCGCTGCTACTGTGGCGTCGTGGTATTTCTATCCATTTGGTCTGAACGCATATCTTTTTGTCTACTTAAGCTGCAGATGGAGAAAAGCATAAGAAAATTTCTGTAGCATTAATGAAGTCCCAGTTTACTTATGATGAGGTTTTAGAAATCACTGAAAACTTTCATACTGAAATTGAGAAAGGAGGATTTGGGATTGTATACCGTGGCTACCTGGAAGATGGTTTTTCCCAGCGATAGTAAGACTCAATAGTGGCATCGGTCATGAGCACAGTGGGGTATCTTGATCCCGAGTATGTTCAGATTTCGTGGTCTTAGAATTTTGATCATTTGAAATAAAACAAATCTATGAGTAGTGAGTGACTTATGATTACTCTTTTTTTGTCTGCAGGTACTATAATTATCAATGGCGAATGAAAAAAATGAAGTTTAGAGTTTTACTGGCCAACCTGGAATCACAGAAACGACATGCATAACTTCCACCTCCCAGCATAGAGCCACCATGGGTTTTGTGCTGTGCCAACAAACACAATGTTTGGAAACGGAGGTGTACGTCTAGGCATCGAGAAAGAACTCCATGCTCAAATGAAGAAACTCGTGTTGCGATTTCACCATGCCATAGTTCACCTCGAGTGACTTCCAGATGTTCTAAATACCAATCATCTTTCTCACCACTCTTGAATTATCATTGACATTCACTATCCGTCAATAATGTTTGAACTTTTGACTATCTGTACTTTGTTGTATTTATCTATCGTAAACTCATCCAAAGGTTATGATTCTTAAATAAAGCATTAATATTTTGTTAATACATATTAATCCTGATATGGGTTTTCTGCAATCGGTATATTGGGACAATATCGACACTATAAACAACATAGAGAAGAGGGGCCGTCATTGCCAATTTGTCAAAATGGAGGAAAAATTCTTGTGTAGAGAAACCGAAACACCAAATCCCTACGGCCTAGACAGTAAAAAAGCACTATATCCCACTCCCTCATTGTGAGGCCCACCATACCCCAAATTTTGGTCTCACCCCTCCTCTATTAACCTTAGCTCAGGTTTCGAACCGAAGAACTTCTCCGGATGAGAAATTCTTTTGTTCGAAACCGAAGATGTAGGGCCATGAAGGTGTTGTGAAAAGTGAGAATGGAGTCATTACATGGAGTAGTAGTGAGCCCCAAATATCAAGAGATGAGATATATAATCTTTATTGTATCTAGGGCCGCATGGACACGTGAACCGGGTGCTGGACTTTGGAATTTTTCCTCCGTATGGATGGAGACTTCTTCACTTTAGCTTGACTAATACCAGCTGCACTATACAACTAACGTGACTACTGATTAGTCAGAATAAAACAAAATATTGTTGACTGCATATATATCTTAAAATATTAGTACGAAATGGGACCACTAGCTGAATATGATTAGTCGATAAACTTCATGCATAATTCCATCATCATTCAAATCTAATCTTAATTACTTTACAGAAAACCAAAATCCTGGTAAATAATATGGTCATCCCACTATTTTCATCCGAATACGTGTTAGTTTGTTAGGGAGTTACCGTCTTAATCATCTATTGAATGAGTTCTTTGTATCTACTTTCCGTTATGCAATTTATTTGTACTTTATTTGTTCTAAGTTTTTTGTAACCACTTTCTGTTATGTAATTTATTTGTAATTTATGTTATAATTAGTATAGGACGGTAATTATGAGGAAAACTCATGTATAAATCTTGGGTGGAGGAATTCTCTGCGGGCGAGGGCAAAAGAAAGCAGTGGTTCTAACTTCTACGGCTCAGGTTGGCAAGCCGTTGAGATTCATTCAGTGACTGGCGCTCCTATTGTGTTTTGATCCAGCGTGGCATGCCCAACTACTTCCATTTTTAAATCCAACGGCTCAAATTTAAATCCAACGGTGAAAATACTATTATTAATTAATTGAAATCAGATCCAGCACCAAAACTCCTTCAAAATTCTATAAATACTCATACATTTGTTCACTATTCCACAAAAAAAATTTCAATTTTCTCATATTTCACCATCAATATTTTTTTTCAGAATTAAATTTTTTTTTGTTTACATCAAAATGTTCGTAAAAATAAAACAAGATAGATTACACAAAAACTAATTCCAAAATTATTAGAAAAAAATAATCGACGAAATACAAAAGTTTAACAAATTATAAAGTTGAGGGTGGGAATTATAGGTTTCTTACCTGTTGGAGGAAAAAAAATTGACTAACCTCATACGTATAGATGAATAATTGAAAATACAGGGCTACATTATGGGAGCTTAACCCTTTAGGTTGGAGATAACGTTAGAGATTGATGAGTTCCTTGTTGCTGCAGGTTGAGCTTGTGATGAGTATCCATCATAGAAACTTGGCCTCGCTTACTGGATACTGTGACGATACCGACAACTTGGCACTTATGTACGAGTACATGCCCAATGGAAACCTAAAAGAATATCTCTCAGGTATACGTAGTTCTATACTTTTATAAGCTTTATCTTGGACGGTTTCAAAATATTGAAGTATCATGTTTCTCATTGCGGATGCAGATAGAAGCTCACATATGACTTGGGAAATGAAACTTCGGATGGCTTTAGATATTGCGCTAGGTTGGTGTTTCGTATTATGTTGCAGGCTAATATATTTGCGTAAGTTCATGTGCCTTATTCAACCTATGTATATTGTGAAATTTGGCTCACAGGGCTACACTACTTGCATAAAGAATGCAATCCACATATTGTGCATAGAGATGTAAAGACTGCCAATATTCTCTTGAGCAAAAACTTGGATGCAAAAATAGTAGATTTCGGTATGTCCATGGTTTTTCCCAATAACAACGAGACTCATGTGGCATTAATCGTGGGCACAACAGGGCATCTTGATCCTGAGTATGTTCAGATTTCATGTTCTTAGAATTTTGGCCATTTGAAAAAAAATCTATGAGCAGTGCGTGATTTATGATTTTTTTTTTTGGTCTGCAGGTACTATAATTATGAAAGGTTGAATGAAAAATTTGATGTTTATAGTTTTGGGGTAGTTCTATTAGAGATAATTACTGGCCAACCTGCAATCATAGAAAGTGATGATCTTGTCCACATAGTGGAGTGGGTGAATCCTGAGTTCCAGAATGGGGATTTAACGACTATTTTGGATCGAAGGATTCGAGGAGAGTTCGATGTGAATTCGGTTTGTAAAGCATTAGAGACAGCAATGGCATGCACAACTTCCACCTCCCAACCATGGGTTTTGTGTTGTGCCAATTAACACAATGTTTGGAAATGGAGGTGTCTATGCATCGAGAAAGAACTCCAGGCTCAAATGAAGAAACTCGTGGTACGATTTCACAATACCATAGTTCACCTGGAGTGATTTCCATATGTTCATATTCCACAAATGCAGGTTCCATGACAGCACCATTTGCTCGGTAGCTATTTAGGCTTTAACTTTGCTGGCTCCTACACTATTGTTTGAAATTCTTTTTTTAATATATTGTTAAGCTTTTTTATCCATTTAAGTTTTATGATTTGGTGCATAGTTTCTCTGTAATTAAATTCATTTTTCGTGAATTCAATCAGCAGAAGCGGGTAGATTCAACAAGTAATAAAAAGCCAAAAGCTGCTTCCTTCCAAAAGTCGGTGTCAGAAAATTAACAAACCCTACTTCATAAGTTCAAATCAATCATAGCTTCAAGTCCAAATCAATGACTTAAAACCCTATCATGTTGTTGACAAATCTTCCACCGTCGGATAACAAAGCTTATCGCTCACATGTCAGGTATACAGAAATCCAAAGGTGGAAACAAGCCCAGATTAGGATTTCATAGATACTCCCCCTTTATCTTGAATTCCAATTCAGGTACCACAATTTCAAAGATGTTACGTCCGGGGTAGCTGGTACAGTTAGATCTTTGTTTAAAATAAATAATAATGAAATTCCCAAAATTCTACTATACTTCTTTGCTTTAGTTGAGTTCTGTGGTATAGTTGAATGTGCAATCACGAGAATCTAATATTGTGAGACAGTTGAATGTGTGATAAAAAATCTAATACCTAAGAACATCTAAAAATTCCCATACTCAACATAAATTGTTTGGTACACAAGAAATTCTTAAGTATGGATAGTCGTGATATGTCAGTTTTAAAAAAGAAATACTCTCATGTAACCAAGTATCTGCTTTAAAGGAGAATTATGGTTGTTATCATTAATTCACGATTAGAACCGGCCAAAAAGAACAATGTCACAAATTCAACCCACTGTTTTGTTGTGATGTCTGAGCTTTTTAAGTCGAATTCTCTCTTTTTTAGGGTATTATTTTCAGTAATTTTGTATCAAGTCTAAGTGTTAGAGTTGTGACCTTATATATTATTCAATCAATAAATTTTGGAGGGGGTTTAATGAAAACCTCTTTGCTACAACTTGGTTTTAATCGTAAGGACATTTTGGATTTGAATATCTATATTAGGTCAAGCTCTTTTCTTATTTACTTTTATGTCATTATTTCATTCATCATGGCTGATTCTACAATGAAGTTTACATTTTGTTTGATACTTAAATTATTGTACGTAATTTTGCATGATGCTACTACGAAGGATTATCCGCTTGCTGCATTGTTGTGCTATTTATAATTTGATATGTCACTAATAGAAAATAAACATGTTAATCAACATTTATGTAATAATTCAATCATCAATAATCACGTCATATAGTTTAAATAGATAGTCTTCCTAGCATTACCACAGTTTAAATAGATGGTCTTTCTAGCATTACCCCTTTTATATCATTCAATCGATAGATTTTGAGATTTTCTCAAATTTTAATGGTTTCAAATTGCTTGTGAATTCTAACTTAGGTATTTCGTTGGACTTCCCTCATACTATATCAATATATTCATCGAGATGAATGGTATGATGGCGATTAATTAATCCCCTGCCTTGAGTATATAAATCCTTCATTTCTTCCCAACCCCATCATTAATTATTGATTGCCAAACACAATGGTGCCACCGATGCCAAACACAAGTGGGATGGGTCCAATAGCCATAGGATTCATTAGGACTTGCCCCATGAAAACAACAACTCATCTCATTACAGCAATTACAAGGAAGGCAGTGTTGGAAAATTTTCCTCTATCTTAGAAGATGGAGGATCTGCAAATCCAAATAAATTGTATCAATATATTCATCGAGATGAATGGTATGATGGCGATTAATTAATCCCCTGCCTTGAGTATATAGATCCTTCATTTCTTCCCAACCCCATCATTAATTATTGATTGCCAAACACAGTGGTGCCACCGATAACATGATTCATGTGGGATGGGGTCCAATAGCTATAGGATTCATTAGGACCTGCCCCATGAAAACAACAACTTATCTCATTACAGCAATTACAAGGAAGGCAGTGTTGGAAAATTTTCCTCTTATCTTAGAAGATGGAGGATATGCAAATGCAAATAAATTGTATCAATATATTCATCGAGATGAATGGTATGATGGCGATTAGTTAATCCCCTGCCTTGAGTATATAAATCCTTCCTTTCTTCCCAACCCCATCATTAATTATTGATTGCCAAACACAGTGGTGCCACCAATAACATGATTCATGTGGGATGGGGTCCAATAGCTATAGGATTCATTAGGACCTGCCCCATGAAAGCAACAACTCATCTCATTACAGCAATTACAAGGAAGGCAGTGTTGGAAAATTTTCCTCTTATCTTAGAAGATGGAGGATCTGCAAATCCAAACAAATTGAAAACAAGAATCCAAGATATTACTGAAAGTACACGTAGTGATCAACTTGTAAACCAAATGACCTATGTAGAATTTGTATAGTCGTTCCGTGAATTCCAATTGTCTACAATTATTTGGAGGTTTTTTTTATCTGATGACTCTCGTTAGTACTGAAGAGCGAATACGTATCTAATTTGAATCTCCTTATCGTACATACACTTTTGAATGTACTAATGAAGTTGTTATTATTTTTTTTATAAATATCTTTAATTTACTTTGTTAAAGTTGGGTTTCCACCATCGTCTAAAGTTGTTGAGAGAGATTGCAGATAAAATGATTTTATATTTATGTGGTCTTACTCTGCTTTTACTTTTTTGTCATGTTAGAGCATCTATAATAAAGAACCTAAACCAAGTCTTTACAATAGTACAATCTCTAAATATAGAGACAGAAAGTTTTTAATAAGTCGAAATTAAAGTCTATAAAATATTTCAATATGTTTTTTTTGTCAAAAAATATTTCAATATATAAAAACTCGCTAAATACTTCGAAAGAAAATCTCAAATGCGAAAATTGTATAGTGGGCCTCTGTTGATTTTGTGCAGAAAAGTGACCCATAAACGTGGGAATGCAGTGCTGCACAACAGCTGGTTTTTTGTCCTTGCTGCACACCAGCTGGATTTTTGTCTTTTACCTTGTTTGTTGATCCCACCCACGTGAAATTTTCATTTAGGGTTTTTGAACATTAGTTCTTGCAAAAGATTAAAATAAAAAAATAAAAAACTGATGCTAGATTAAATATTCAATTTAATCTCTTGAGTGTACTATTATCAAAATTTACATTTAATTTTTGTTATTTAATGTGTATTTTTATTTAATCTCTCCATACTAAATTTTAATTTTATTAATATGCACATATTTAATTTTTTTAATTAGAAATGAACGTAAATGAGAAAATATTAAAAGAAATTTATGATACAAAAATATATAAATACATACGTGTACAAAAATGATTGTGCCAAAATATATAAAATTGACTTTTTTGTACTGAAATATTTGTACCTACATGATTGTACCGAAATATATTATAATGAACCTAAATGTATGTACCGAAATGTATTATATTGAATTAATGTACCTAAATATCAATACCAAAATGTATGTACCAAAATATACGTACCGAACTGTATGTACCAAAATGTACGTACCTAAATGTTAATACCGAAAATGTATGTACATAAGTATCAATACCAAAATGTATGTACCTAAATGTATTTACCGAAATATAATAATTGAATTAATGTACTTAAAAGTCAATACTCAAATGTGTGTACCAAAGTGTACGTAATGAAATGCATTATATTGACCGAAATGCATTATATTGAATCAATGTAACTAAATGTTTGTACCGATGGATATACCAAAATATTCAAATGTATTAATGTACCTAAATGAAGAACATACAAAATTGTTATCGGAATATATATTATAAAAAAATTAGTTGCTTAAATGTAGACATTAAAATATATTATGATGAATGAAATAAAAATTAAATTTAAATGTAATTAATACATTAAAATAAAAATAAAAAGATAAAATAAAACATCAAAATACAACTAATAAATGATATGATTAAATGTGTTAAGGACTAAAATTGGATTTTAATCTTACATATGGTTATAATCTAAAACTCATCTTTTTTAAGGATTAAAATGAAGTTTTCTATTTTCATTTTTGGTTTTTTCACGTTATTTTTTTATTTTTTTAATTTTTGAAAAACTAAGGGTAGAGATATTTTTTTTAGTTTTTTCATCCATGAATAATAATTTTTCAATATTTTAGTTTTTATATTAATTTGAAGATTACACTATAAGAACTTTTCATAAAAAAAAAATATACTCTTTTAAGGACTCAAATATTTTTTTAAAGTCTTTAAATGAGCTCTCATAGATAGTGGTGGAAGTTCCTAAATAGGGATCCGGAGAGCATTCTTGTCCATTTTATCTCAATTTAATGTAAATATATCGTTGTATGAAAATACTGTTCAAACTAAACCATCCAATCGGTTGTCATTTAATATTATGATCTAACGGTATTTATCTTTACTTATAAATAATAGGTCTTAAGTTTGAATCTCAAGAATGACGAGTTCGATACAAATTTATACCCCACCCCAATCCAAGAAGTTTTGATTTAGCTTTTAGCTATGCAAAAATATATCGTTGTATAAAAATCAATCTAAGAAGTTTGGTAAGACTTTTATAATGAAAAAAAAAATGCAATTTTAGGTTGAACTAATCAAACTATAATTAGTTTGGTTTGATTTCGTTGGATTTGACGTATTTATAAACTGCTAAAAGCAAAACCAATTTGAACGCTCTTTATCAAATATGTGTATTGTCGGAGACGAATTCCTAGCGTTCGATTGTAATAGTTACCACATTTTCTCACTAGGTTTAGGTTTACCTTAGTCAATGAAAAAGGCACAAAGATGAGTGTAAATCATTAGCCAATTCAATGTATAAGAGACAAGTTTCTAGCTCGATTGTGTAAAAGAAACCACAGTTTATGTGAAAGATAGTCTTATTCACACAATCATTTTTATTTTTGACATATTTTTGTTAATTTTGTATAATTAATCTTCTTTAATTCATTCAATAAAATTAAGAATAAAAAGTAAAGTTAAATATGTAAATACCACTGCCTATGCGAAATCATATTGAAGATGAAGTGACAGGATCAAGTAGGGTTGAATAGTCACTAGTATTGAGTCCTGACAAAAATCCATGGAGGACCAATAAATGTTGACTAATCAAAATAATTTAAAGCCAATAAATGAATCACCGCGTGAAATAAAGTGGACGATGAAGATCTTTTGCGTGTGGACGTCTTCACTCGAAGCAAGCATGAAAAACAAGAAGTCGTCGCCACACACTGGGATGGACGATTTAGATTACATGACCCGGTCATGTCCGGATATAGGGATCCAGATAGCATTCTGATCATTTTATGTCGATTTAATGGATGAGGATGACTTTTGTTTTTGTTGATTGAAGGAGCTTGACTTGGATTAGGTGTTTCAATATAAGTAATAGGAGAGAGATTGAATTTTGCAAACTAAATTTACAAATCGAGTAATATAATTATAGATGATTCTGCTAATATTATAAAATAATTTACATAAATATGAAGTGATAGAATCTCAATTTAAAAGAATATACTTAACATTTCTCTTTTTAGATAGTCTTTGTCCTTTCTTTCTTTCCTCTTTTGCATTATTATTTTTTGTTTTTCCTTTTCTTAATTATTCTGTTTCTTAATCTGACATTGCATTACATGTATTACCGTATTAGTTCAGTTTAGTTTATTTTAACTTAATTTAGCTTAGTCTCTAAAACTAATCAAATTCAAAATATTCGATGCAACTAACGCATACTAAAATATTGCGTGTTGGAAGGATGATGAAACTACAGTTTAAGCATCATACTTGAATGTTGATGTCCGTGTAACTTTCTTGGAGGGAAATTGAGGAAGACGGGGGTCAGGGGATGTGCCATGTGGGGACGTGTGGGGCCCATGTTTGATTAGAACAGAGTCGGACGTTATGTTGGTGGGGTTGAATGAAGGGCTCAAGATGGCCTTGGATGCGCAGCAAGTTACCCGGCGTCTCACTTGTTAGGAGAAAGATTTCAGTAGGTAAAGCCGTGGCTCAAGAACTTGCCCACGCTGCTCTCAAGGAGGATTCTGGTTGTTTTATGTATTGAACCGGCTTTTCAGAAAAATCACAAATTTAATTCACTGCTTTGTTGTGATATATGAGCATTTTAGCCCGAATTCTGTTGTTTATCATGTTGAATCAGCATCTTTAGGTTTTAGTGTATTTTCAATAATTTCTAAGTGAAAGTTGTCATCTTTTATCTTTTATATGAATAATGCTAGGTAATTAATTTTTAGAGCACATTTGCTAATAAGATGGGTTTATATTTTATTTATTTATTTATAAACAAACAATATTATCCACACTAAAAAGAATGATATGAGCTTATTAATAATGTGATTCAACTTTACCTTTAACAAGAATCGAACCTAAAACCTCTCTTAAATCGTAATACTAAATAACAAGATCTCATTTTCATCTTTTATATTAAATCCTCATTACTTTATTAAAGTCGGCCTCCACTATTGACTAAAGTTGTTTAGAAAGAATCTTTGCTGACAAGATGGGTTTATATTGCTGGACCACACTCCACTCTTGAACATTATGTTCACGCTCACAGATGTAAAGTGGCGTCAATTATAAGGGGTCCTTTCTTCTTATTATACCACATTTTCTTGAATTATTGTTAAGCCTTTCATTCATCTTATTCGCTCTTCTTGTGTCCTTCCTTGGCTTTCTCTCAGTTCTCTGCCTTCTACTCTCTAATCTCCCTTTGTCGCGCGAGTATGGATGTGCTACAAGGTATCATCACTTATCCCGTGGAGGGAATACTGAAGTCGGTCGGTTCACTTGCTGCTCAAGAAATCAGTCTTTTCCGAGGATTCAATAAAGAGCTAACCAAGCTTCATCAATCGTCACTTGAGATTCAAGAGTACTTAGGCGATGTTGCCCACAAACCACAGGATCGGAGCATGGCAGTCAGAAACTGGGTCAAGAAACTGAAAGACGTGGCTCATGATGCTGATGACGTCTTGGAGGACATCAACTACGAAGTTCTCCGGCGTAAAGTAGAAATTCAAAACCACATGAAGAAGAAGGTACTTAACTTCTTTTCGCCCTCCAATCCCATTTTATTTCGTCAAAAGATGGCACACAAGATTAAGAACATCAATGCGTCCCTGGCGGGTCTCAAGAGTGAGGCACCTTCCATTGGCTTGGTTGTAACGCCAGTAGATCATAACCCTCCTCCAATTATGAGGAACAGAGAAACTGACTCGAGATTCGGTCAGAATGACAAGATCATTGGAAGGGAGGAAATTGTGTCGGATATCATTAAAATCTTGATGTCCAAGAATCAGGAAAAGAACCTTTCGGTTATGGCCGTTGTGGGAATCGGAGGCCTCGGAAAGACGACTTTGGCAAAGTCAATATTCAATGATGATGCTATTCGTACGCCTTTTGTTGAAAAAATGTGGGTCTGTGTATCCGACACTTCTGACGTTAATTTGATTCTAAATCGGATGTTAGAATCCCTTAAGTCAAGCAGGACAGGACTTACAAGTCGGCAAGCATTGCTGGATGACCTCACGGAAAGGTTGACAGACAAGAGATATATTCTGATACTTGATGATGTTTGGAATGAAGAGGAGACTTTTTGGAGGGAGTTTATGGATTGTTTGTCGAAACTCAATTCTGGTCCCGGAAGCATTGCCATTGTTACTACCCGTAGTGCTAATGTTGCATCAATCTTTGAGACAATGCCAATCATTGAGACAATGCCGATGTGTGATTTGAAGGGCCTATCGGAGGAGGATTGTTGGTCTTTATTAAAGGGTGAAGCATTTCCAAATGGTGATGCTTCTTCTCTAGATTCAGATCAAGAGCGCATTGGAATGGCCATAGCTAAAAAGTGTGCTGGTCTACCATTGGCGGCAAAGGTATGCATTCATATATTATTTTATTAGGGATTTTAGATAGAGGCCCAAAATCATGGGCTACATTTTAAGTGAGTCCAATTATGTTTTTTTGTTCGAACTACTACTTTTTATGCCTAGTTCACCCTTAAAATAGCAGATAATTGAACTCCTAAATAATGCCTCAGTTACATAATTTTAAATTTTAATTATTTATTTAGTGTCAAACATACAATTATCTAGGAAATCTGTGAGTCTGTGACAGAAGTAGATTAAAAAAATCACGTGTTATAGGTAGATAAATAACATGATAAGTAGAGGAAACCTTCCATAAAAGAAAAAAATTAGGAGACCTACATCACAGGTAGATAATCCATGAGGAAAAAATTGAATAAAATACAAAATAGATGATGCGTGAGGTAAAAAAACTAAAAAGATAACTAGCAAACCACAAAAAAATGAAGAAGATTTCTTGATGCAATAAATTCTAATCAAGAAAATGTTTTAGAACAAAACGAAGGAGAAAGAAGACGAAAGGAAAGTAAAAACAAAAAGGAAAACAAAAAGGTGAGGACTAGAAAAACGTTATGCATAAAGTCGTATAAACAAATGTTAAATTATAAACTATACAAATATGGAGTAATTTAATTACATCAACAGTATTACTATAAATTTCTTAGAGGAGACAAACATAGAATTGGCTTTGAAATTTTGCTCGATTTCTTTCCTCTATTTCTCTGAGCGACAGAGGTTTGAAGTCAATAAGATTGAATAGCGAATTAACCACACAAACAGAAGGGACCCTATCAAACCCAACATAATTGTTCTCCAAGAGCCTAGTGACCATGCATGGTCATCCGATGTCGATCTTAATCTAACTATTAGTGCTTAGTTCACTTTTTTGTTGTGATTTTTTTATAGGGAATTGTTATTGGCACTCCAAAAATCTCATTTTGCATTTCAAATTTTTTATTATTAGAAAGAAAAATACGAGGAGTGTATAATGAAATTTGTGGAGTGCAGATAATAGTTCCCTTTTTATATTGTAGGATTAAGATCTAACAGTAATTACCACTATTTTCTTGATGATTGGGGTTCAGGAGAAAGATGATGCTAATTTATAACGATTATAAGTTTTGGTTCTAGTGTGTCATTAAAGCCAAACTGTTTTAATCATAGAGAAAGATGATGCTAATCGATAACGATTATAAAACAAACTGTTTTCCGTATCAAGTTTTGTTGCAATTTAAGATAGGTAGTAGGAGACATATTTAGATCCTATGATGTGACGATTGATGGTTGAATTGTTTATTTAATGATTTAAAGAAGAGTGCTACTAGACCCACCCTAGTGTCCTATTTTCCCACCCACATGATAATCCCACCCATCATAAAAAATTAAAAAAGTAAAATGTTATTTCCTCACCCACAATTATTCCCAAAATAACCATAATATATATTTTTTTCTAAATAACTCTAATATATCTTTAAATAATATTATAAATTAATAAATAAAAATAGAAAAAAAAAATGAAAGAAAATGTCAGACCTAAGACCTAGACATTCATCATCTCCTTCACACCCATTGTTGTCCTGCAGAGACCCCGGACCCCAAACCACTATTGTTCCTTCTTTTTTGTCAAAACCGCAGATCTCACACCCAATTCTCTTTTTTCTCCATTGAAGTTTCTCGCCTTCGTCCTCCGTCGATTCTAACCCAAATCTTTCCCAACCTCTTTCCACCAAAGATATCACACCCCACCCACCATTATTTATTTATTATTTTAAATCATTTTTTGTTTTTTCAAGATTTTAGTACTTAATTAAATAGGGGTTTGAGAGTCATATTTTAAAAGGATAAATATGTTATTAAGGCCATCTCTAACCGAGGGCTGGCCAGAGGGCTCGTTTTAGCCATCTGGCCCTCCAAGATTCCCCAAGATATTAATATTTTAATGAACAGTACATGACCATATTTGCCTCCGTCTCCAACCGAGGATCAAAGGGCCAGAGGGCTCGTTTTAGCCCTGTCACAAAAAATCGTCTCCAACCGAGGGCCAAAGGGTCATAGGGTCAAGCATAATTTATTATTTAAAAACTACAATTTAAATTCAAATCCAACGGCTAAGTGACGTCAACATGATGTCAGCTAGCCGTTGATTCAATCTATTTCAATTCAATCTCTTGCAATTCAATCATGTTATTTAATGTTGTTTCATATTGTTTAATGTCGTTTCATGTTACTTAATTTAATTTAATGTTGTATAAATGGCCTAGGAAGTTATAGGAAAAAAATAGAATTGAAAAAAAATATGAAACAAATTTTGTGAAATAGAAGTTATATGAAAAAAAAATATGAATCAAATTTTGTGAAATAGAAGTTATATGAAAAAAAAATATGAATCAAATTTTGTAAAATAGAAGTTATATGAAAAAAAATATGAATCAAATTTTGTAAAATAGAAGTTATAGGAAAAAAATAGAATTTAAAAAAAATTGAAACAAATTTTGTGAAATAGAAGCTATAGGAAAAAAAATGGAATTTAAAAAAAATGAAACAAATTTTGTAAAATATAAGTTATAGGAAAAAAATGGAATTTAAAAAAAATGAAACAAATTTTGTAAAATAGAAGTTATAGGAAAAAAATGGAATTTAAAAAAAATTGAAACAAATTTTGTAAAATAGAATTGAAAAAAAATATGAAACAAAATTTGATTCATATGAAAAGGAAAAAAAAGGGAAAAAAAGAAGTTTACATTCATATAAAAAATAATAATAAAGTTAATACAACGGCTACTAGCCGTTGTATTAAAAAAAATTCAAACTATTAGTGTCAATATTAACCGACACTAATAGTAATTAAAAAAAAATTTTGCCTTTGAATAACTATTACTGTCGGTTATAACCGACAGCAATAGAAAAACTATAAAAAAAAATAGCCAGCCCCTTTGGTCTAGCCCTCGGTTGGAGACGGTTTTAGGGTTATTTTCGGCCCTCTAGCCCTCTGGACCCTTCAGTTGGAGATGGCCTAACATTTTCATTAAATAGTGGGTGAGGAAATAAGACACCTGGGTGGGAAAATCACCACTCTTTAAAGAATAAGTCTAACCATGAGCTAACACATCGTGTGATCTGTAAAATATGATTCAAGTAGTTGGTTTCTATAACATCTCTCTCATATCCCATGTTAAATTAATCAATCGAATGGGAATAAAAACTTCTTGGGTCTTGAACGATGAATGAGTAGCTTAGAATCAAGTTTGTAATATGCGACATTAATTACACACAAAAATGGGTCGCAATAGAAATGTGTCCAAGACGTACATTGCTAGCTTCCTCTATAAAGAATTTGTACTTAGTAGAATCCCATTCTGAGATTTCTACCGGACCAACATGTGACTTCAGAATGTACCTACCTAACTGTCATGTCTCACTTCTAAGACATGGCAAAAAACAAACCAACAGGTCAATAATGTAGTAACTTCTCTTTTATCACACGGATGCATCTAACCTTTATGTCTCATGTACTCAAAGACGGGATTAAGCCATTTGTAGTTCACATTTCTTGTAAGTTTTAAAATTTCTCAAGGCATTAAATGGCAAGAAACATAGATGGGACTTAACAAGCATGGCTCACTAGATTCCAGGCTACTTAAGGCAACAATTTCACAACCAGGATTGTCATTTCGTCAATCACATATATCACAATGTTTTCCAACATAATTCCAAAATTATAGCAAATAATTGGTTCAATGACTTAAAGATGCATGGTTAGTGGTTACATTAATTAACCAACAAGATCAAGTATCAATTCATGAAATTTAATAGAACAAATATATGCATATCCCTACTTGGATTCAAGCAATATTGTAACCCTAATTTACAAACACAAATGTCTACCTTGAGCAATTTCTATTCACAAGAATCTAGGGTTTCTGATTAATTCAACGAAACCGAACAAGAGATGGGATTCTAGACCACTCAACGGAAACACACTAGGAAGTCATCGTCCATCGCTAATTTATCAAGCACAACTACTCCTTACAATCCTAGGTAGGCAATGACCACCCATCGCGGATATACCAGGCATGTTCACCCCTAAAGTGCGTATAGTTCGCCGTTGCGAATGTACCAAGCAAAAGCATATGCATAACCTAAATGTGTAGGCAATGATCACCCATAGCATATGTACCAAGCATGACTACCCTTAGAATGCATATAGTTTCCCATCACGGATATACCGAGCAGAGCCATAAGCATAATCTAATCATGTAGGCAATGATCACCCATTGCATCTATACCAAGCATGATCACACATTGTTGATTAACCAAGCAGAAACCAATCCTATAATACTAGGTAGTAGTCGCCCATTACAGATATATCAAGCATGATCGCATCTAGGATTTATATGGTCGCCCATCGCGGATTAATTAAGCATAACCATAGGCATAACTTAATTGTGTAGATAGTGATCACTCATTGTAGATATATCAAGGATGATCACCCCTAGAATACATATGGTCCTCCAATGCAAATTAACTAGGCGGAACCATAGGCACGCTTTTAATAGTGTAGGCTCCCAATGCGGTTTAACCAGGCGGGACCACCTATGAAGGTAATGTAACTAAGTAGGCAATGACCCCTCAATGTGGATTAACCTGGCAGAGTCACTTCTAAAATATGTACGGTCCCCCAATGCAGATTAACCTAGTTGGACCATAGGCATGCCTCTAATAGTGTGGTCTTCCAATGCGGATTAACCAGGTGGAACCACCTATGTATCACACTACTACATAGTGTAGTCGCATCATTACACATCATATCTCCTACATCAAAACACATCATATCTCTTACATCAACACCTATGATTTACAATGTGAGTATGTACATTATCCATTTCACATGAAAACTAAATCTTGTCATACAGACACACAAGTTCTACATAATACTTCTAATATGATTTCTAGCTCATCTATTCATACTAGCAATCACACATATCATTTATATCATCAAGAAGTTCAACACGTAAATTAAGGTAATGTGCCACTTTCACGCAAACCAAGGTGCACATCCCTAGGATAGCCCGCTGATTGGAGTAGGTCCGTTATTTTGAATCGAGAACCCCAGCAAAGCTGGAGCTCCTATTTATAGAAGTCCAAATGACAAAAATGTGTCTACCTTGGCTTGCTTATTCCTCATTTTGTTATAACTCTGATTCGTGGGATCGAACTCTATCCAAAAGTACTAAGTGTGACCCCGAAGGCCTACGAATTTTTATTGGTAATTACTGAAAATCAAGTTTAACTAAGAAATCCAAAATTAACGAAATTTGATGTGGTATGGACCCCATAAAAAATCCTTATTTTTATTAAAAAAATGTGGATCCCTTATCTTAAAGCCTTCATATATATATATATATATATATATATATATATATATATATATATATATATATATATATATATATATATATATATATATATATAGGAAGCCCTTCAGGGAAGGGATCCCCATTTTTTTTGAAAAATGGGGACACCCTTTTCACCGTTAGATTTGGCTTTAATGAAATTATGTGGTTGAGATTTTGTGGCCTGTGATTTAACCTCAACCCACATAATTTCATTAAAGCCAAATCTAACGGTCAATAGGGTGTCCCCATTTTTTTTTAAAATGGGGATCCCTTCCCTTAGGGGGCCTATATATATATATATATTGTGTTTAATGTATTTCAACGATCTAACCATCTTATATTTTACGTCTTCCCTAAAATATCATCTCTATAAAAAAAATCACTCAAATCTGAAGTCAGATGACCATTGGATCAAATTTAGTGTTTTTTTAGTAAAAGGCGAAAGAATAGTTCACTTTGTGCTCATCGCGCGACTGCGTAAATTTAGTGTATCTTTGTAGAATCGTATTGGCTTTTTTCTTCACTACAAATAAATGTCATAATGAGATTGGATTTGACTAATTTTTTACAAGAAAAATCTATGAATGATTAATTGAAATATAAACGATTGAGATCTTTGAAAAAAAATTACAAAATGAAAGCCACAAAAACTTATGTTAAAATATGTTTCAAAAATGCGTGTCTCCGAATCTTAACCTTATATATACATGTAAACACTCTAGAAAATGTGGATCAAAGCACTCCTTCAAAATACTACCTTCCTAGTGCATTGTTACGAACCATTCAATTACTCAGTTATCTTAAGTATCCAATTGACACTTATAGCCCCTTAGTACTACAATATCATGGTATTCCTCTTCACTTGGAAGTGAGAGGTCTTAGGTTCAAATCTTATGGATGGCGAATTCGATACCAAATTAGATTGTCCGTTGTGTGGTTTAGCTGAACTCTCCCTCCCTTTAGTGTAAAAATATATTGAGGTACTAAAAAATTAAAACTTATATTTAACCGATCTAATAAAGTATCTTTCAATTAATTCTGAGACCAATTCTTACTTGGATAGCAAGTCCCTTTAGTATTTCTCTTCTAACAAGAGCAGTCTTTCACTGTTCATCGATACAAAACAAAGTTGAGTTCAACGGTTCTTTATCTTGCCAATAACTATAGTCAAAATTCTATAAAACTATAATTTGGCACTGTTATTATTTTGCTAATCAGCTTTTTATATTCTAAAACATATAGAAACTAATTATCTTATGTAACAGGTTTTAGGAAGCTTGATGCGTACACAGCAATGGTTGTCAATTCTAGAAAGTAAAATATGGGAATTACCAAATGGAGAGAACCAAATCATGTCGATCTTGAAGTTGAGTTTTGATAATTTAAGGGAGCCATCATTGAAGCAATGTTTTGCATATTGCTCAATGTTTGAAAAAGATTGTGAGATTGATAAAGATGACTTGGTCCAGCTCTGGACAGCTCAAGGATATCTCCATTCTTCTTCCATGGAGGATAAAGGTAATGAATATTTTAACATTCTATTGCAAAACTCTTTATTTCAAGATGCTAGATCCTATGAGTATGATATTCCCAAATACAAGATGCATGATCTTGTGCATGATCTTGCTGAGGAAGTATTCAAATTTGAAAGCTTGACGCAAGACTCGGATCGGATGGACGATGGAGCACTTCAGATTCAGCATGTTGCCCGGATTTCTTCCACAACACTTGAAAGATTTCTACAAGGGAGCGTTGGGAGACTGCGGTCGTTGTTTCCTCCACCACACTTTGAGTTCAGTAACATGTTTGAAAGGTTCAGAGATTTACGGACGTTGAATTTATACAAGGCTAAAATAGAGGAGTTGCCCATCTCAATTGGAAAGTTGAAACGCTTGAGGTATCTCAATATTTCAAGGACAAAATTAAAAGAACTCCCTAAATCTATTGGCAAGCTTTATAATCTTCAGACGTTGAAAATAGTTATTTGCCCACAGCTAAGATGCACTTCAATTCAGAGTATGCCCTTACTCCGTGATTTGGTTATTAAGGAATGCACTACTCTTGAGGGGGACTTGTCTTTAAACGGTTGCACATCCCTCCGTAAATTGAGAATTAAAGATTGCAATGGATTCACAAGTATACCGAGTGGGCTCCATTCTTGTACTGGGCTCCATTCTTGTACTAGTCTTCGCACACTATATATCTCAGATTGTCGAAATTTGAGGACTTTGTCGGGTCATGGGCTACAAACCCCCGTCTCTCTTGAGAAGATGGAAATACGGAATTGCCCTAATCTAGAGGCTATTCCCAGTTTAGACAACCTCACGTCCCTCACTGAGTTGATTATTATGGATTGTGATGGATTAATAAGTCTACCGAGTGGGCTTGCATACTGCACATCTCTTACTATTTTGACTATTTTTCAATGTGATGGATTAATAAGTCTACCGAGTGGGCTTGCATACTGCACATCTCTTACCTCTTTGCGTGTCCATCATTGCCCTAATCTAGAGGCTATTCCCAGTTTAGACAACCTCACGTCCCTCACTAATTTGGATATTTTGGGATGTGATGGATTAATAAGTCTACCGAGTGGGCTTGCATACTGCACATCTCTTACCCGTTTGCGTGTCAGCTTCTGCTCCAATTTGATATCTCTGGCGGACCACAATGTGTCCAGCTTGCAATCTCTTTCCTCTCTATCTGTATTTATTTGTGGGAAATTACAATATTTGCCCAAGGGGCTGCACTCTCTATCTCGTTTGGAAGAGTTGTGTATCGGTGCCTTCTGCCAAGAGCTCGATTCTTTCCCTGATTTTCAGGTCCCATCGAAAGTGAAAAAATTAGGATTGTACGGGTGGCCTAAGCTCAAGTCTCTGCCTCAGCATATTCAACACTCTGCTTCCCTAACTGAGTTGACAATTTGGAGATTCGATGGTCTGGAGGCTCTTCCAGAGTGGTTGGGCAACCTCACATCTCTTACTAAGTTGTCAATTTGGGATTGTAAGAATCTTATGTATCTGCCTACGGTCGAAGCTATGCAACGCCTAACCAAATTACATGATCTAGAGATTTATTCGTGTCCCCGACTGAAAGAAAGATGCGCCAAGGACAGCGGCCCAGAATGGCCAAAGATTTCTCACATTCCATATCTGAGGTAATTTTTATTTTTGGAGCCAATCAATTATCCATGTATATTTTGTTCAAAATTCCTCATTCACTCTCGTTTTCTGCAGTATTTATGATTGAAAAGGCTCTTACCAGAGTGATGACGGAACCTTTCATGAATCGACCATCTATCTATTCACCGTTGTGGGAATCTCAAGTATCTATCGGCGGTAGGGAAGCCATTCCAAATCTTACTGTTGCGTTCTAAATTAAAACAAGCAACAGTCAAGTGTAGGTTTCTTTCCCGAAACAGTAATTCATGATTTTTTCTCTTCTCTTGTCTTAGTTCCATTTGGTTTGCAAATATGTTCTAAGGCATGTTGCGCATAGTTGTTACTTGTTATGGTGCAGATACACTTTTGTACAAGGTTGTGTTTCTTCTCACTGTGTGCAGGTTCTGTGTTGTGTCATGTCAACTAATACAATGCTTGGAAATGAAGGTGTCTAGGCATCCAAAAAGAACTCAAGGCTCAAATGAAGAAACTGGCTCGAATGAAGAAACTTGTGTTACGATTTCACCATACCATAGTTCACCTAGAGTGATTTCCAGATGTTCAGATTCCATAAATGCAGGTTCCATGAAGGCACCATGATAAGGTAGCTACAAACTCTCTCATTCATCCCATGTTCATAACTTGGTGGGTTAAAAATGGGTGTGGGATCTGTTGTGCAGTGAATCAGTGTGGGCAACCTTACATCTCTTACAGAGTTGGAAACTTCCTGGTGTGAGAATCTGATGTATCTGCCTACGGTCGAAGCTATGCAATGCCTAACCAAATTACATAAGCTAGAGATTCAAAGGTGTCCCCATCTCAAGGAAAGATGGACCAAGGACGGCGCATAATGGCCAAAGATTTCTCACATTCCAGTTATCAGAGGTAATTTTTATTTTTGGAGCCCTTATTTTTATTTCCAATCAATTATCCATGTATATTTTGTCCAATATTGTTCACTCACTCTCGTTTTCTGCAGTAAACGGGATATTAGTCAGAATCGGAATCATTGTCACTTGATGATTCAAAAGGCTCTTGCCAGAGTGATGACGGAACCTTTCGTGTGCGGACGATCTATCTTTTCACAGCAGTGGGAATCTGAAGCATCTACAGCAGTGGGGAAGCCGGTGCAATTTTTTCTGTGGCGTTCTAAATTTAAAGAAAATGCAACCTTTCTCACATTTCCGACAGTCAAGTGTAGGTTTCTTTCCCGAAACAGTCATTAACGATATGTTCTGTTCTCTTGTCTTAGGTCCATTTGATTGTTATGGTGCAGATACACTTTTGTACAGGGTAATCTGATCACCAAACTAACACAGTTTTATTAGACCAATTTTATGGAAGGTAATCTGTTTAGTTAATATGTAACTTCTTTCTTCCATCTTTCATCCTCGAATAAAAGCACGTCAAGTTATGTAAAATACGTTAATCAATGATGAAATGGATTTGTATTTCAGCCTATTTAAGAAGGGAATCCAGTAAGAGAATTGCATTAAGAGAGGAGGCAATCCCAGCGCAATGAAAACTTGGACGCGAAAATAGCAGATTTCAGTATGTCCATGGTTTTTTCCAGTGATAATGGGACTCGTGTGGTGACATCAGTCATGGGCACAGCGGGTTATCTTGATCTAGAGTATGTTCAAATTTCCTTGTTCTATTAGATTTTTTATCATGTTATGAATACAAATGTAAGAACAGTTAGTGGTTAATGATTACTTTTTTTTTGGTCTGCAGCATGGGTTTTTTGCTGTGTCGTGTCAACTAACACAACGTTTGGAAATGGAGGTTCCATGACTGCAGCATGGGTTTTGTACGATTTCATCATACCATAGTACACCTAGAGTGATTTCCAGATGTTCAGATTCCACAAATGCAGGTTCCATGACTGCACCATGCTAGGTAGCTACAAACTCTCATTCATCCCATGTTCAAAACTTGGTGGGCTAAAACTGGGTGTGGGATCTGTTGTGCAGTGAATCAGTGTAGGCTACATACTAGTATGTATCTATATTGTCCTCAACTTAATCACTTTTGACCAATACTTCGAGTTGTATCACAGCACATAACCCTAACAGGAACATTGTTTGAAATGCTTTGACTAGAAAATACGTTGGCTTGACCAAATTGCTCTAGTATGAACATTGCATTATCCACGTTTCCAAAAAAAAGAAAAAAACATTGCATTATCCATTGATTGACGTACACTAAGCATCCCCATGTAATAAGGATCATTGTGCAGCATGAGGTTACAAATCCACACTCATACGTTTTTCTGTTTTTTTGGTCGGGACATTGTCACGCGTTTTAAATACCTGGTAGTTCATAGGCTGCAATGAGACAGAGAGATGAAGATCTCAACTGGTTTCCTTGTCCTACTGCTCTGTGCAAGTTTGTTCATGGAGAGTGCCCAATAGGTTAGCATTTCCTTTAACGAAAGCGAATGGCATTGCGTCCTTCAGAATTTATATTTTCTATCTGCTGATAAGTTATTTTTAAATCAGATTCAAGCAAGCTCAAGAAGAATATTGTTGTTGCAATACTTGGATCATTACTAATACTATCAACAATGGCACTCAGAAGGGTCTTACCAGAGTGATGACGGAACCTTTCATGTGTCGACGATCTATCTACTTACCGTTGTGGGAACCTGAAGTATCTATCGACAGTAGGGAAGCCAGTCCAAATTTTACTGTTGTGTTCTAAATTAAAAGAAGCAACTTCTCGACTGGCCCAAGATTTCCCGCATTTCCTACAGTCAAGTGTAGGTTTCTTTCCCGAAACAGTAATTCGTGATTGGTTCTGTTCTTTTGTCTTAGTTGCATTTAGTTTGCAAAGTCTTACACTTTCTAGCCTCGTGGAAGAACATTAATTTCTTTGCTTTCACAATCTTTTTGGAACAGCACTTTAGACTTTTGTGGAAATTAAGTTTTTTAATCCTTAAATATGAGTAAATAGAAGTACATTTGCAACTGTTTACGAATCCGTGGTCATTCTGTATATGTTATAACGTCCAATGTGCATTCGAATATGTTCTAAGACATGTTCCACATGGTGTTATGATGCAGATACACTTTTATGAGACCAATTTTGTGTAAGGTAATCTGTTGAGTCAATATGCACCTTCTTTCTACAATCTTTCATCCTTGAATAAAATCATGTCGAGTTATCTAGAATACGTTAATCACAGATAAATTGGATTTGTATTCCAGCTACACTCAAGAAGGGAATCCAATAGGAGAATTGCATTAAGAGAGGAGAGCAAGCACAGTACAACGAAAACTTGGACGCGAAAAGAGCAGGTTTTGGTCTGTCCATGGTTTTTTCCAGTGATAATGGGACCTCTGTGTTGACATTGATCATGGGCGGAGCGGGTTATCTTGATCGCAAGTATGTTCAAATTTCCGTGTTCTATTAGATTGTTTATCATGTTATAAATACAAATGTATGACCAGTGTGGTTTATTTATGATTGCTTTTTATTGTCTGCAGGTACTATAATTATCAAAGGTTGAATTTTAGAGTTTTACCGGCCAACCTGCAAGGCTGCAATCATAGAAAGTGATGATCTTGTCCACATCGTGGAGTGGGTGAATCCTGAGTTCCAGAATGGTGATGTAATAACTAATTTGGATTGAAGGATTCAAGGAAAGTTCGATGTGAATTCGGTCAGGAAATCATTAAAGACAGCAATGGCATGCACAACTTCCACCTCCTAACATAGAGCCACCATGGTTGGTTTTGTGCTGTGCCAACTAATAAAATGTATGGAATGGAAGTGTCTAAGCATCGAGAAAGAACTCCAGGCTCAAATGAAGAAACTCTTGTTATGATCTCACCATACCAGAGTTCACCTAGAGTGATTTCCAGATGTTCAGATTCCACAAATGCAGGTTCCATGACAGCACCATGCTAGGTTGCTACAAACTCTCTCATTCATCCCATGTTCAAAACTTGGTGGGTTAAAAATGGGGTTGGGATCTGTTGTGCAGTGAATCAGTGGAGGCTAAATACAAGTATGCATCTATATTGTCCTCGACTTACTCACTTTTGTCTAATACTTCGGGTTGTCTCCCTGACTTGTATCACACCACATAACCCTAATAGGAACAATGTTTTAAATGCTTTGACTAGAAAATACGTTGGCTTGACCAAATTGCTCTCTTAGTATGAACATTGCATGATCCATTGATTGACGTAGACTAAGCATCCCCATGTAATAAGGATCATGTATGTACTCTGCAAATTGTGCAGCATGAGATTACAAATCCACACTGTCATATACGTTTTTCTGTTTTTTTGGTCAGGACATTGTCACACATTTTAAATACCAGGTAGTTCATAGGCTGCAATGAGACAGAGAGGTGAAGATCTCAACTGGTTTCCTCGTCCTACTGCTCTGTACAAGTTTCGTTCATGGAGAGTGCTGAATAGGTTAGCATTTTCTTTAACGAAAGCAAATGGTATTGCGTCCGTCAGATTTATATTTTCTATCTGCTGATAGGTTCTTTTTAGCTCAGATTCAAGTAAGTGCAAGAAGAACATTGTTGTTCCAATACTTGGATCATTGCTTTCAACAATGGCCCTCCTTCAAGTTATAGTGCTCTTACTGGTCTGGAAGCTGAGAAGAATAAGAAAACCAGGTACCATTTTATACCCTTGATACTTATTTAGTTAGAAACGGCGCTGCTACTATGGCGTAGTGGTATTCCTATCCAGTTAGTCTGAACTCGTAACTTTTTGTACTTAAGCTGCAGATGGAGAAAAACATAACAAAACACCTGTAGCATCAATGAAGTCCCAGTTTACTTGTGACGAGGTTTTAGAAATCACCGAAAACTTTCAAACTGAAATTGGGAAAGGAGAATTTGGGATTGTATACCATGGCTACTTGGAAGATGGCACTCAAGTTGCGGTTAAAATACTTTCTCCGTAATCAACTCAAGGAGCTAGGGAGTTCCAAACAGAGGTTTGACGGTTAGGATTTTAATTCCTTGGAATTGCAAGAGCCTTGTCTCGTTGGTTAGAGATTGATGTGTTCCTTGTCACTGCAGGTTGAGCTCCTGATGAGAATACATCATAGAAACTTGGCCTCATTTATTGGATACTGTGATGATACCGACTACTTGATTCTTATATTATATACGAGTACATGCCTAAAGGAAATCTAAAAGAATCTCTCTCAGGTATGTAGTTCTATATTTTATAAGCATTGTCCTCCATCAGAGGGTTTCAAAATATTGAAGTGTCACGTCAATGGCTGCAAATGCAGATAGAAGCTCACATGTGACTTGGGAAATGAGACTTCGGATAACACTAGATATTGCGTTAGGTTAGTGCTTCGTGTTATTTCATACGCTAATATATCTGCACAAGTTCATATGCCTAATTCAACTTATGTATATTGTGAAATTTGGCTCACAGGACTATTTACTTGCATAAAGGTGCAATCCACGTATTGTGCGTAGAGATGTAAATACTGCCAACATTCTCTTAAGTGAAAACTTGGACGCAAAAATAGCAGTTTTTGGTCTGTCCATGGCTTTTCCCAGTGACAGTGAGACTTGTGGTGACATCGGCCATGAGTACAGCGGGGTATCTTGATCTTGAGTATGTTCAGATTTCGTGTTCTTAGAATTTTGATTTAAAAAAAACAAACAAATCTATGAGCAGTGAGTGATCTATGATTACTTTATTTGGTCTGCAGGTACTATAATTATCAAAGGTTAAAAAAAAAAGGTCGTACCCAGTGCACAAGACTCCCGCTTTACGCAGGGTCTGGGAGAGGTGAATGTCGGCTAGCCTGCAATCATAGAAAATGATGATCTTGTCTACATAGTGGAGTGGGTGAATCCTGATTCCTGAGATCCAGAACGGGGATTTGAGATCGAAGGATTTGAGGAGAGTTTGATGTGAATTCGTTCTGGAAACCATTAGAGACAGCAATTGCATGCACAACTTCCACCTCTCAGCAGAGAGTTTTGTGCTGTGCGTTAACACAGTGTTTGGAAATGGAGGTGTACATCTAGGCATCGAGAAAGGGCTCCATGCTCAAATGAAGAAACTCGTGTTACGAGTTCACCTGGAGTAATTTCCAGATGTTCATATTCCACAGATGTTCAGTGGGTGAATCCTATTTCTGCTGTTGCAGCCAAAAGAAGGGGAGGCAGTTTTCATTTTGGTCATCAACTTTCAAGATAATAGTGACCAAAGACTAAATACCAATCATCTTTCTCACTACTCTTGAATTATCATTCACATTCTCCATCCGTCAATAATGTTTGAACTTTTGACTATCTATACTTCGTGGTATTTTTCTATCGTAAACCCATCCAAAGGCTATGATTCACAAATAAATTCTCAAATAAAGCATCATATTTTGTTAATACATATTATTCCTGATATGGGTTTTTCTTCAATTGATGTAATGGGACAATATCGACACTATCAACAACATAGAGAGGGGGAGGCATAGCCAATTAGCCATTGTTAATTTGTCAAATTGAGGATAAAATTCTAGCTTAGAGCAACCGGACCACCTAATTCCTATGGCTTGGACACTAAAAAAACACTATATCTCCATGATTGTGAGGCCCACGATACACCAAATTATGGTCCCACCCCTCCTCTATTAAACTTAGCTGGGGTTTCAGATACAAGAACCTAGAAATTCTTTCGTTTGAAACCTGGAGGTGTTGGGCCATGAAGGTAGTTGGAGAGGGGAGTGGAGTCATTACATTGAGTAGGTAAGCTTTAATGTGTCTAGGGCCGCATGGACATGTGATTCGGATGCCGGACTCCAAAAGCTAGCTAGAGGAGGATGAGGAAGAGAGAAACTAGGACAACAAGCTAAAGCAAACAGTTGAAAATTTGACAGATGGATAATAAAGAGGAATTTGGATCCTCTCCTAACATTAGTGTTCAGAGCTTAAGAACCAAAAAATATGGGCCCTTTGTGTGAAAGAGACTATGGAGTCTTTAGATTGTGTAAAGTGAGGCAGCAAATGAGTTAATTAGTACTATCAAATTCAATTTGAGTGGTCCATATTACTTGCTGATTGAGCTTCGAACCGTGAAATCCGTATCTGTCCATAAAAGAGGTTTAGAAAGCTTGACTTTGTATGACTGATGCCATATTTATTTTTTATTTTTCAAAGGAAAACTAATGAAAAGTTCAAAAAAAAAAAAAAAAAACTTTAGTTTTAATGAAAAATGACAAATAAAGGTGTAGTGAATAATACCAGGAAAAGATAAGAATGTGATTTTTCGTTAAAAGTGAATAGTACCGAGAGTATTTCGTTAAAATATCTTTTTTTTAACGAGAAAAGAGAGAATGGTCAATGTTGGTGTTTGAGGAAGCACGCAGGCTTCATGCATTTGTAATTAAAACACCAAATAGTAGCCATTTGGTCAAATTGACATGTATACATAATGAAATTAAAATTGTTTCCCTTTTATATACATGAATATTTTCTAATAGAAACTCAACATTCAACATATAACAATTAAGTAACAAACACATTTTTGTCGACAAAAAATGTTATCAAATTTACTATTTATGTAAGTTGAATCTGATGTCTCTTATTTAAAAATGATTTCAAAAGCGGGCTAAATTGCACAAGTTTCAAGCATTTGTTGTCTCACTGATATAATAACCAATAATGGATTGCCAATGACATAAAACATTGCTCACTGCTTGACTCCTCACACATAAGAGTCATTCTCTCTTACATATTATAATATGGCACATACAGATAAAATAACTCATTAAAATACCAAATGTAATATCTAACGACATACATAAAAGTTGAGAGGGTTTTAATATGAAAATATGATTGGCATGGCATGAAACTGAACATGATATGAATTGGTTGGCCTTCCAGCCTTGAACAATATCCAACTCATTTGGCTCTACCCTATGAAAAATATCCTCCCTCCCGGTCCAATTCTTCACTCTCTCAAAATTTCAATGCCATCAATCAAACTTTTATAGCCTATCACATTGATGGGAAAATAGCCTCTTGAGGAGCAAATAGTATGTTTCATTTCAGTGATGCATAAGGTGTTCAATTTCCCATATAATCCAAAGTTCCAAACTATTCATTGTTTAAAAAAAAACGAGAGTCGGCCAATATTTCAGTGATGCATAAGGTGTTCAATTTCCCATCTGATCCAAAGTTCCAAACTATTCATGGTTAAAAAAAAAAAACGAGAGTCGAACATTGGCCGCAAAATGAGCTTATAACTATAGTAGTTAAGAGCATGCATTCAGTAGACAACTGGTGCTTGTGCTAGATTTTCTCTTCTCACAAATAGGCACACAATTATTGATCAATACAACTAGTAATTAACTGCAAATTAGACCAATTTTTTAATCCGGATTTGCAGCAATCTAAAGGCAAATAGGTGGTTACCACCATTCATGTCATGCATGTGACCCTGCCCTTCGTGTTAAGATCGTCTTCAGACTCCTGTTCTCAAAGCTCAAAGATCCGGGTTGTTCAAGAGAGAGATTCGAAATCTTGATTTGTATGAGATGAGCCAATAAAATGAGCTAATGAGGGCCATAACATTTAAAATGAGTAATCCGGATTTCCGAGTCCATTGACTCCAAACATAGAAATTCAAAGAGGATCTCAGTTTCTTTGATCACATTGTAAGAATATGAGTACGAGATAGAGAAGTTTTGGAACCGGCTATATGTATTCAGTTTGATAGAAAAGTCTTGTTAATAAGAGGAATGCTGATCCTTGACAAAGAAGGATTTTGTATAGCATTGAGATCAATTCTTATGGAACAAGGAAACAAGTATTTGTTTCCTATGTGTATATATATATATTGGCCTATCTTCTCACAGAACACACGCTTATATTGGGACTTAAACCTATTTGTAAGTCTGAGTTCTTGATCATCTGAGAGAGAAGAGAAGGTGCACTGAAAAGCTTGGTGTCATGGCTTCAAGTTCTGGAACTGCTGCAGGTATGCTTTTCTTCTTGGTTCTCTCATACACGAATTCTGGTTAATTCTTTTCAGGTTGTAGTTCATGTTTTAGTCTTGTTTAGTAATTCACTGCTAGTACACATGTCATCAGTTTCTAAAACACATTAGCCTTGAAATATATTAATTGGTACTGCTGCATCCAAAAGTTTGGCTTTCGAACCCATCGGCGCACGATAGCGACTGGCAACTACTAACTCGTATTCATTAGTGACTTGGTTTGACGGTAACCTCAATTTGCTGGGATATCAGACTACATAATTACTCAATTTCTTCCTTCTCTTTCTCCGATGGTCTTTGACAATCACGCACACCAACAATATTATTTTATTTATATATTCACTTTGTCTTTGGTTAAAAATGGACCCCATGTCAAAATTTTATTTGGTAATGGAGATTTCAGTGTACTTAAACTGACATTGACAACAAGCAAATTGAAATTATTTTCGTTCTCTTTTTTTATTTTTAATATTATTTATTTTTAACATTTTTAATAAAACAGGATTGAGAATAAAAAATAAAATAAATTATCGCAAAAAAAAAAATTAATAATTGTCAAGGCATACTTCATGTTTAGAGTATTTATAAAACAAGAACCGTCAAAATAAACGTAAGTATGCATATGAGTAAACTAGTAATGGCACTTTGTGAATAGTAAATATGAGTTTGACGTACGGATGCGAGCGATTGATCTTAATCCTTCTCTTGTCGGCAATATTTTCAAATAATCAAATTCGATGGAAGATGGAATTTATAACTCAAAGTATACACCAACAACATTATTTTATTTATATATTCACTTTGTCTTTGGTTAAAAATGGACCCCATGTCAAAATTTTCTTTGATAATGTAGATTTCGGTGGAACTGATATTGACAACGAGCAAATTAAAATGATTTTCGTGCTCTCTTTTTATCTTTAACTTTCTTTATTTTATAACATTTTTAATAAAATAGAATCGAGAAGCAAAAATAAAATAAATTACCGTAAAAAAATTAATTATCAAGGCGTACTTCATGTTTATGGTATTTACAAAACAAAAATAACTAGGAGGAATGTACGCATGCACATGAGTAAACTAATAATGGCACTTTGTAAATAGTAAATATGAGTGACGCATAGATGTAAGCGATTGATCATAGTACTTCTCTTGTCGACAATATTTTTAAATGATTAAATTCAATGGAAAATGGAATTTATAACTCTAAGTTACACAATTTCTTTCTTCCAATGCTAGAAGCCAAACATGTCAATTTACATATGGTAGGCCAAACATATCTGATTTTCTGTAATTCTTCGATAGGTTCATATATATTTTTCGGACTTGGATTGTCTTCTCATCTCATGCCATTTCTATCTTCTTTTATTTATGTGGTCACGGTTAAGTCACGTCAACATTTTATATTCTCATTACTTTTTATCTTATTATTTCTATAAAAAAATAAATTTAAAATATTGACCTGATTTAACCGTGACCACAAAAAATAAGAAGGGATGGAAATTGCATGAAATGGGTAGGGCAGACAAACCAAGTCTATATTTTTCTGTGGCCTATATTATTAATAATGCTATTTGCTACACAGGTGATTTTTTTAATACTAAATGTGGTATTTTTTTTATATTTTTATTTGTACCCTAAATTGGATATTCCTTGAGAATAATCTGGTGGGTCAGTGTGGCATATGCCCAGATAATTGAGAGAAATTCAGGACCGTAGGTTCCAATACTTGCCTTCACAAGAGGTTAGCAAAGGAGACATTGAACAAAATTGATGTTTGGCGCCACAAAGCATACACGTGGCAAGAATGCAGATGCATGGTGACCATAAATTTTTAGTTGTGACGGGAACACAAGTAGTACATCACATGTTTTAATATGAATGGTGAGAAATTGTATTTTTTAAGATATTAACTTTTTAGCAAACATATCTCATTTATTTAGTGACACGTAGTGTACTATCTCGTGTACCGGTTACATTGAAAAATCTCTCTATAGTGACACTCTCATGCGATGCGGCCCATAGGTTATGACCCATGAATTTGGATCTTTTCCCAAGTCTACGAACCATGAAATTTGAGTACTTAATTTATGTGGAAGAGAAATTAAAGCTTTTAATTTGTATAAGTTTGGCAGCATAATAAGTTATTAAGACTGTTACATTTAATTCGAATTCAAGTCTCATTCTTAAACTCCGTGCCGCAAGGTCCAATAAGTAGAGTCCGGATCCTTTTTGTGAGGATCTCGAGAATTCATGAATCGTGTCCGTTCATCGTATATCGTACGGTCAAAAATTATTTTAAATATTTTTATTTAAAAATAAACATAAACAGTACTTGACAAAAAATGAATACACGATGTACGATAAACGAACATAATTCACGAATTCCCAAAATCTTCCCCAAAAGATTATGGAGATGATCCTGTTGGCAATAAGTATCTCTGTCCATGACACATGGAAGAAGAAAATGACACTGGAGATGGAACTTGTATCTCCTCTTATTTGTTTGTTGGCAAACATAAATTGTTTCTTTATGTAATCTCTGACATCTAAATTTTTTGTATAATTTGAATATTAATATTATAAAATATTATGTAAAAAAAAAATTGTGGTAACAAAGAATTTAAAAAGACTCTCTTTGAGAGAATTTTTTTTTTAAGAAGGTTAAACTTAAATATAATTGTGTAATTAAGACAACAGTCACATCAAATAAAATCTACATCAAGTGCGATTAAACCAAAATACATACAGCACATATTTTTTTGGGATGTATTATCCACATATTTCTTCTCACACATCTCTTGTTGATTTTTATCTTTTAATCTTCTTCAATTCATCCAATTTGACAGCCGAAAATTAAAACGATGTGTAAGAAGTAAAAAGAGATGTGTGAATATCACACTCCATATTTTTGGGCATGTCATCAGCTTCAACGTATTAGAAAAGCTCTTATACCAAATAACTTTATAGATGACGTGATCAAAGTGTTTCTATACAAGGTCTTTTTCGTTACGAGGTGTTTTAATGAAATCGGAGTGGGTTATATCTCTTATCAACTGCATATATTGCAGTTAATAGCTGAAAGTTGCTTTTGGTAAATTCAAATCTGATGCGGGTAGTTTCAAGAAGGGAAAAGGTTCATCGCCGGATCCTTTTTTTTGGGGATCTTAGGAATCTCATGGTCAAAACTATTTATTGTATATTGTGCGATCAGAAATTATTTTAAAATTTAAAATTTAAAATTAAATATGAATAATACCTAATAAAACTGATCGCACGATATACGATGAACGGTCACGATCATAAAATCTTTAGGATATTCATGAAAATGATCCGGCGATGATCCTTCCACTTCAAGAAGTAATAAAAAGCCAAAAGCAGCTTCCTCCACCAACCAGCCTTCCAAAAAGTCAGTGGAAATACTCAGAAAATTAACAAATTACACCAGAAATTATTATTAGTCTCATGTCATTATTCCATCTCCAATAATATACTCCAACAAACCCTACTCCATACGTTCAAAATCAAATGATAAGTAATTATCCAGGTCCAAATCAACCACTTAAAACCCCATTGTATTATTGACGAATCTTCCACCGTCGGATCAGAAAACCCTATCACTCACAAGTCTTGTAAACAGAAATCCAACGGTGGAAACAAACCAAGACCAGATCAAAGTCAAGAGCAGAAATTAAGACTACAGCGTGTTGGAAGGGCTAAATCCAAGACTAAAGAATATAGTATGGTAAAAAGTTAAAACCAATATACCAAAGGGATGAGGATCTCTCCGGATCCTCTTTATGGTCTTACATTCTAACTGTTCATCGTATATCGTACGATCAATTTTTGTTAGATAATATTTATATTTAATTTTAAATAATAACATTTAAATAATTTTTAACCGTATGATGTTCGATTAATAATTAAGATGTAAAGATCCCTAACATTCTTACAATTTGAATTCAGATGAGATTTAAATCCTAAAGGAAGGAGAAAATAGCTTTGTTCTTTGTCAGCGACATTATATTGCTTTCCCCTTAGTCAAGTAATCAATACGATTATTTTCTTTGCCAGAGATTTCTCTTCCCTTTGATTTCCAATTCTATGTCCCACAATTTCAAAGATGTCGAGTATGGAGAGTGGAATTTCGTAGACTCTATTTTTTTCTCAACAAAAGTTCTTGCGTGCTCCGAAAGATCTGGCACAGTTAGATCTTTGTTTGAAAAATTACGAAAGAAATTGTTATTGATATCCTAAAATTTTTAATTATGCACTCAAAATTTCTAACTTAAAAAGTAAAAACTCTTACGCATGTTTCCAAATTTTCTAACTTAAAAAAATTAAATACTCTTACGAGAGGTATAAAATTTAGTGCATATCATAATTCTTACCGTCCAAATTTTCCAATTTTTTTCACTTTTTTTGGATGTTATATTATTAGAGTAAATGGTGTATCTTAGAAATTTAACGTAAATTAACTAGCACGAGAAATTGCAAAAAATTCTTTTTAAGTACCTCTGGATTTGGGGCGGAAGGGTGAGGCGGCATGGCAGCTTGCCCGTATCCAAAGGAGGCTTTCTCCAAATTTCCCAACAAAGGGTGCTTCTACCAACTTCCACTTAACCCAATCTTTCCACCAGAACTGATGTACTTCCCAAACTACCATTACCACACTGTAAAAATTACATACAACAGCCAACTGAGATTTTGCTGACACACAAAATTCAGAAATCCAACCAGATGAATGAAGAGCACCACACAGTAAAACTTGATAAAATGATAATTTACATTAATAATTGCATTAGCACAAAAGAGAGCATTACATTCCTCAGAAGAAAAGAGGCACAAGTTTTTACAATGATTAGATAAGAGATGAGTAAGTGGGGATGGTAGTAATTATCCTTAAAACACCATAATTAACAATATCAAATGAGGGATTTGATGATCTTCCGCTGTCCGCTTCTTCAACTACACAGCAACAAAAGACCAATTCTTTTCTTAATTACCGTCCTTAAATTTATCTACTTTCTCCTTAATCTCATAGATAATCCCCCCCAAAAAGACATAGATTCTACTATTCTCCGATAGAACACATCCCACTGCTTCTGTTTCTCCAAAAACACTTGCACAAAACAACGTAATCTTCAAATTCTTCCAACTTGACTTTGGTTTCAAAGTCAAACTCCCATCTTTCTCTCCCCATTCAGGCACTGTTCGCATAATCTAGAGAGAGAGACCCAAAATATTTAGAGGCCACCGGAATCAAGTACCCCAAATAGAATCGTCATCATAGAAACAAGTTATCAGACAAGTAATCCTTCACTTCACTGAACCAGCTCAGAAACCCACCCAACATCCGGAGCACCGGTACAGTTCGGACCCGGGTCGACCCGGCCCAACGAATTCTCCTCCCTCAGCTTCTCTAACATCCTGGCTCTCAGCCCCCTTCCAGACTCCACCCTCTCCATTGCAGGCTCCTCCTCGCAGAAATCCAAATACCCGATTCCGGAACGGGCCGGGACCCGGGTCGGCGTTGAAGGCAGGCTGCAGAATCCGGGTCGGAGCATGGACATGCGTGGAGATCCGAATGCGGAAGAGCCCGGAGACCCGAACCCGGAAGATACTGGAGACCCGAATCCGGAAGATCCTCCCACCTGAACGTTCCAAGAGGAGGGCAGAGACTTGACCTTTCCGAGCTGCAAGTTCCTCAGGGAAACCACCATTTCGTTTATCGAGCTCGACCCGAGAGACCGGCTCATTGTCCGGCCCATCGGAGACATCGGCGGCGACACATCCGGCGAGTCTTCCGGCGGGGAGGACATGAAAGGCATCGTTTTCACGCACGAGGCGGCAGCGGCCTCTATCGCCTGCCTCAGCGGCGACCCGTCATACGATTCGGCCGAGTTGAGCGAGTTGGCTCCTCCTCTGGGGCTCTGCTGAGGCAAAACCCTAAGCTGCTCCGGCGTGTGAGCAAAGAAACAAACCCTCCGCTTGCAGCTGGTGCCGTCCTTGCACGGCTGAGTGCGGTAGCGAGCCGGGTGGAGCCAGCACTCGAAAACCCCGTGCGCGAACTCACACGTGTCGCCCTTCTTGCAATGACCTTTTCGGAAATCGGGGCAGGCCGTACCCGAATAGTGATACTTCCTCGGGTCGCGCCTCCGGGCCTTCTCACCCGGGTGGGCGTACGGACACTCGGTCCAGTCATGTGACCTTCCACGTGCGCACCTCCTGACCTTGAAATCGAACATCCTGAAGTGGTCGCAGGAGTAGGCGTCGACCGGCGCGTCGGATTCGCGGCCAGAAATGTCGGAGTCGGAATCCAGGTCGGTCTCGTTGGACGGCAAGAAGCGCTGGAGCGTCGTTAGGGCATCGTCGAGGTAGTACGGGCTGTTGAAGTCGGCGCCGCTTGCATTGCCGTCGGAGTTAACGGAGACGCCGCTGAGCGGGTACGGGGAGTACATCTCGGCCGTAGGATCGTCCAGCTGAAGCCACGGTGGGACGTGAACCGTTGGATTAGGACGGTGTGGTTCTCCGAGCATCATCTTTTCAGTGGTTTTTTTTCGGGTGCGGATGGCGGTGTTTGGGGGAACATGAGTGAGGTGTGGGTTTATAAACTGCCAAAAACCGAGTGGGTTTTTAACCGTGGTTGGGTTTACCAAGCTGTGGGTTAACCGTGGTTGGGTTAAAAATTCTAGGAGCTGCTGCACCAGTTACCACGCGGTTAAAAGAAACTTACGGGGAGTTTCTCGGTCACTGGGCTGTTCAGTTGGGTTCTCACAGCTGGAGCTTTGTTCTCCACGTGGTCCGCGCGACCGGCTGAGGTTAATTAGCGTTGATTTCGTTGCCACGTGGACGGTCGTGTTTTGAAGGTGAGCTGAACGGGATGAACATGCTGTTTGAACAAATCACACGGACCGTGTAATTTGGACAAATCACACAGATCGTTGGATCAAAATCCAACGGTTATAATTATTATAATTTTTAAATTTTTTATTATTTATAATCAGTGAATTAAATCCAACAAACTATGTAATTTGCTCAGGACCTCTTAAGCTCAGGAAAGAATCTTGATCCGACTCTTTATTACTGCTAGGCCCTTGGAATTCCGATGGCGGTGGAGAGTAAATCGGAATAAAAGGATTTAAAACAGCAGCATAATAATCCGACAAAAAAATAAAACAACAGAAAAAACGAGGGAACAAAATAAACAAAAAAAAAAATTAATAGAAAACTCCGAATAAATTCACAACAAACGAGAAGCTTCTGGATTCTCTTTTTGTGAAAAACTTTTGTATTTTTTTTAAGAAATTTTTTATTGGCATTCCAAAAATCTCATTATACATTTTAACAAGTGTATTTTTCTTTCTTAATATAAAAAGTTTAGAGTGTAGAATGAGATTTTTAAAGCACTAATAACAATTTTTTTTAATATATATTGTGTTTTATAAATGGACTTATTGCTCATAGAAGCATTCTATATAAGGACAGATTTTCAATGTTCTAAACACGATTTGATATATTAAGTGCCATAAAATAATTGATTGAAACTAAAAAAAAATTAATTTCAACTGGTTGTACTACGACATTTGATGTACCGCACTGTACTCCTCCTAAACACCAAAACTAATGATGCAGCACAATCTTTGCTCTCCAACACTCAAAACGTACCATATCAAGAACTCATCTTATAAATTGTTCCCAATTTTTGACAATATTGGTATAATCAAGATTTAATTATTCCACCAAGTCAACTTTAGTGAAGTTAACATCAATGCGTGAAAAAAATAGTTAAGAGTGATGCTACTCTTTGGTAGTACCCACTACACTAATTTTTGACGTAATGCAGATCCCATTGTTTGCCACCCGAAAGTTTAGGTGAAGAGAAAGCTACCCCATTTTTAGGGTCAGGTTTATACTATAAATCTCTTTGGTGACTTATTGGGAGGGTTTCAGCTTTTTTTTTTCATTTTTTTTTTTACAAATCCATGGATGACTCGAACTTAGACTTTAGTCTAGAAAAAAAGAACGATTATTCTCAACTCAAACAACCCTAGTAGACAATGCATATCCCATTGTTTGGTTTGTAGCAATCAAGAGGTATAAAACAGACATTTCATACTTTGTAACCTACGAATTATACTAATTTGTTTAATTTTATTGTCAATTCCAATGGATAAAAACTCTATGTAAACTGCTTTAAACTACTTCTTTCAGAAATTCTTATTCTTCCTTCTTTGACTAGTAAGATTGTGCTGTGCACCACCGCAAATTTTTTAGCATACTCGAAGGGTCAATTTAATCACGATCAATGTCCAATCCAATTGTCCTGAAAATGATATTTCCCTTAAACAGGGCCAAATATATTTAAAAAAAATAAACTTACGTGTTATAATACGAGTGAAATAATAAGTTCGTGTTCTGAATATTGAAAAATTGCTCGCTTTTGCTTTTGATCAATTATTTAAGTCTAATAAAACCCTAAACGTTGTTGTTTTCTGTATTTGGGACGTGATTATCTGAGATTAACCAATTAGAAGCATGTGTTCCCCCATTGGGATTCAACCGTTCTGGTCCACAATGTTATCGTTGAAATGGAGCAGCAGGTTTGCGTGTGTGGTCGAGTTTGTGGCTATCCACTTCAGATGAAGCAACGATCTCCGATGCTTTATACAATTCTTCTTTTTGTGCCCTAGTCCATGATAACCAGAGGTCGGCAGCTCTAGATGGGGCTCACCTTTCTTGGATATTTTTCCAAAAGTCTATACTCCTAAAACTAATTATGGTTTATAATCAAGAAAATTAGCTGATTAACTTCTTTTTCTTTCCTTTTTTTTTTTTGTGAATTTGATTTAACTTTCGTGAGTTGATTAATTGATTAATTGTTTATACAATATCAAACTCATGAAAAAAATGGTTTGTCTCATACAATGGCCGGAATATTTACAATGCTGCATGAAATATAAATTGAACGAGTAAGATTTAAATAAATATATCATACGCTTTTGTAGCTGTATTTATATTACATATAAGTGAGATGCAAGAATGATGACGCTTTTAATATTCTTTCCAGAAAAACAATAAACAATTATCCAGAATAAATAAGGACAAAATGATAATTGTACATGTTTTAAACGAATCTTCAACACATTTTGTTGGTGGTTAATTCTTAATTATGCTTCATTGGTTTTTCAATTTTTACTGAAAATATGTAATTAGATCTAAAACATAGACAAAACTTGATTTTAAATTTAAAAAGGCCTTGTCACATGGACTCATCTACCATTAATTAAAGTCACAGAATATAATAGTCATACTCCATATATATATTAGGCACTAATATTTGACGTGTCATATGTTATGTAATGAGAGAAACTTGCTGATGATATGAATAAAATTTTAATACCACATGCTAGTGTATCAGGATAAGGGTTGACATATAAAATTAGGGATACTAATACCCTTCTCATTCGAATCATTGTGTTTTACTTAGACTCTCCTTTTCATTATGTAAATTACTTCATGATCATTGTCATCTACTTTTTTTGCTCGTAACTGAGCTAAGTGAATAGATCACATTTTACTGGCTAAGCAAGTTGTAAGTGTGTATTTCTTATAATTTAGTGAAATGCTCTGGCATTTACGATTGCAGCTCGGTTCCTCATGTGTTGCGACAAATACGGGTTCATATCAGGTCTTAGCATAGTCTGCACCAATGCTTGCGAAAGCATAAGCACCATTATCTGATTCAAGAAAGAATAAGTTTTATGTTTCTTCGAGTGTAGTGAACGATGTCCAGAAGATTAGTGCGAACTGTTGAAACTCTTTTAGAATCCACTATGTAATTAGTTGTTTGTTCCTTAGTTGTAGTCGTAGAAGTTGGGTCTTTCTTTTTCTATGTGGTGAATTAGTCTATAAAACAGGCTCAGGACTGTGGGTAACAGTTGTTGAAACATAATTCATAGGAAGCAGCACTAGATAAGTACTTTACTAATCCCAGATAAGACTTCTATACGATTTACGACGAAGGCGTAATTTTGAATTTAGTTAATTATTTGCCGATGTTGTTTAAGTGAGAGTTAGAAATTAAGCGATTCAAATTATTTATAACATTGTAGAATGAAAAAAAATTAAAATAAAATATTTAAATAAAGAAGATTGTAAATATCTGTCTTACAAGCAATCTGTTTAAAACTGGAAAAATTAGGTTCTCTCAACGTCAAATTTTCTATGGAATCTCTAATACCTCACAATTTAACGTTTATTTTTGTATTAAAATGATATAATATTGTTTTAAAAACATAAAAAGCGAGAAAGTACATAAAAATTTTCACTTTTAAGATAATCTCCTTAATATTTATCTACCATTAAACAGAGGCCATCAAGCATCTTTGAAATCGTCACCTTATTCTCTTGGATCTGAACCCCATAACAAAACAAAACAAATTCAAATTAGATAATATGAAATGATTGGAGATGCGGACAACTGGGGGTAGACGTGGAGGCAATTGAAGGGATAAGAATGAGGCAGGCATGTGCAATTAAAGGTGCAGCAGTGAAGGAGTAAGGTAAAAGGGCAAGTGTGTATATATGTAGAGCAAACTTTAGCCATGCAAAAATATTAAAACCCTAGCCAACCTGCTGCTGCCGCTGCATGCTCACCGTAATAATACAGGTCATGGGACTCTGGATGCTAGTGCTGTTGGCCTTTGGGACTAACACTTGGCCCTTCTGTTGCGGCACGTAAGGTTTCATCTGTCCACCACAACACAGCAGAATCAATACTGTCTGATGCAAGGGATTGTTTAGTCCTGTTTGGTGGTTCTAGCAATCTAGGGTTTCCAGCGCATTCTAAAGCAGTACCATCTTTTTGTCCAACATGTGCTTGCATCACTGATCACTGTGCCAAATTATTTAGGTTCTTTTGGGACTTTCATTAGGGACGACGGTACCCTTTGCTTTTAGAACTCGAGATTCCAAGTACAAGAGTAAATAATCTTCACGCACTGAATGATTAACTTCTTCGAATCGTTTGGTTCTTTTGAAACATGTTAGGGGACGATGCCCTTTGATTTTAAAACTCGAGATTTCGATTACTTGCATGTAACCAACTGAAATATAAACTCCTCGTTTTACTAACCGTTTTCCTTTCTCTAGCCTTCTTGTCTTGAGGGCTAAGTATTTGGTATTCTTATTCTCCCAATTGGGAACTGTGACCTGTCGACAAACATCTGGAATCTAATTAAATATTATAGGATAAGTTTACAAATGTTTTTAAATTAATTGAAACGTTTTTAACGAAAATATTTTTTAAAACTAATTAAAATTGTAAGTAGATCTTAAAAAAATGCTCCAAGTGTTTTTTGAAAGAAATACATAATTGTAATTTTATTTTGTAAAATGTAATCAAATATGATGGAATTGTGCATTAAAAGTTGTTTAACGTGTGTATAGATGACAAATAATATCAATTTTTGAAGTCAACTTATTCATACTCACATAAACGACAGATCTTAACAATTTTGGGTTTTCTAATTTCTTATCATCAATTAATGATGAGATGATGGTTTGAAACTAACTTATTTAAAAGAGAAACATAGTTTGAAACTTGGGACGTATATAAAAGTTCGACACATTATCCACCCAAATATTGAACCAAATGCTATTTTAACGTTTTTTTTTTTTCAACATATGAAATTAGCTGCCAAAATACTGTGGATAAGGTTGTTTGGGTTGCCAAAAAAGTACTGGTACTAAATTGCAGCGTCACGTGAAATATTGTTGACGTAACAAAGGGTAAGGCCAAAGGAAGTCAGAAGGGTGGGATATGGGACACATGGCCCAAACTTGGGGGGGATGTTTTGGTGTCCCGACAAAACAGAACAAGCTCCCCGTACGAGAAATATCCTAGCTTCCTTTGAGGTCACCGGGATTCCTGTACGTGTGGTCACCCACCAAGCGTCCCGATTTCATCTCGTTCGCCGTACACGTGTCCCCGTCCTTTTCCACTAACTCCCGGAAGCGACAAGTAAGGACCCATACCGGCTGCTGTACATACACCTTTGTCCCACGTGGCATCATTTCCCTGCATCTTAGATCTTGAGATTCCCGTGATTTTGACGTTTCTGGATTTTAGTTCCAGTTGACCGCTTTGAACTTATCGGATAGAAGAGCTCTAATCCTGTGTCTCGCACCTATAGCAGCAAGAACAGTCGTTCATCAAGGGCTCAAGATCACGGTATGATCAATGAACTTGATTTGATTATCATACACCGTTTATTTACGTTCATAGGATAGGGTTTAGAAGAACTCAACGTTTGTATTGAAACCATACTTTCTTTAGGATTTTAAGTCCTTCGTTGCATGCGTCATTTAAGCCGTTCGCTTGTTACTAGAAATGACTTGTCGCACTAAGACTATCATCTATTGGTACCTCTTTAATCGTAAGTTAAACAAATTTAGATTTAATTCTGATTAAAAACGAATTTGAATCACATTATTATGATTAATGTAATATGAAACTCAATCTATTCTTTTATTTCTTACCGTAAATAATATTGTAAGTTCAAAAATAAAAATGACTTATCATATGAGTAGATGCGAAGACGCTAGTTTTTAAGATTTTAGAATATCTTTTGCTTCTTTCTTTCCTCTCTGGATTGGTAAGTTTTTCCTTTCTGATCTTGGTTTGTAAACTCGAATTTTAGTTTTGCAATTGTATTTTGTGAAGAATTTTTTTTTTTGATTTACTTGGTGATTAAAAATTTATGATCGTTTGTTGATTAACTCTCACTCCACCTTGAGTTTGATATAACAAATTAAACACATCCATTTATTCTTCCTCTTTAATACCAAATTTAAATTTCATTTTCTCGCACTAAAAAATAAGACGACATTTTTTGTGCGCTAGAAAACAGTACATATAGGATAAGTTATGGATAATGCTAAAGTGATCATTTAATTCTATATTATAACTATCAATCATTCATTTAATATTAATTATAAATTTATTTTTTATTAATTACACGTTATTTTCTTTACAACTAACATTTGTTTTTATTTGTTGATTTGGGTTACATGGTAATGGTGAACAACATTTGACACGACGTGCAACGACAGTGATCTTCACTCAACTCTCGATCGTCTAAATTCGGAAATATTTATTTCTTTCTATTCTTAGAAAATTAATTATATTTATAATATGTGAGGTTACAGGTTTATAGGGTAGTCTGTCGTTCTCTTTCAACACAGGTTACAGTTAGAGAACACTGTTTACTTGCCTTGCAAACAAGATATATGCACGTGACATTAAGACATTTTGCCACCATTGATATGATATGATATCACTTACTACGTGACATAATTATATTTGTTTTGGATTTTGATATAAAGTAACGTCCTAATGCATGAATATCTATACTATGATACATAGTAGACTGTAGTTTTACTTCCTGAAGTATTAGTCTAGTTAAAATTGATAGTTTAAACTATCGTTTTGGTACATTAACTCTCTAAACTATTTGAAATCAGCCAATTGATCTCTTACCGTCAGGTTTGATGAAATTTCATATATTTTGCCTTTAAATACTGGCACATGACCAACACGTTGTTCACTCTTGAAGGTAAAGTCGTGCCAGTATATAATAGCAAAGTGAATGAAATTTCATCAAATATGATGGTGAGGGGTTAATTGGTTGATTTCAAATAGTTCAAGACATTAATTTACATAAAAACAATTAAGAGATCAATTTCAACTGAAATAATAATTCAAGAGGCCAAACGGTAGTGTACCCTTTTATTTATATGTCGAAGAACATTGTTTTCGCCGATATAATATAACAAGTGTCCTAGGTCGATTATTAGGCATAAAGCAACTGAAAAATTAACGAGGGTGCACGATCTTTGGAATCGGAACTCAAAAAAACTAAATAGAGTAAAGAACATCCTTTTCATCAAACAAATAGAATCAAGAACACAACTTGAGTTAATAATCCTCTTTGATTTATTTTAATTTATCGACAATCTGAAATGTTATATTCTTCTTGTTTGTACTATATAAATTACAATTTAAGTTAATGATTAGTATTAACCAACGACATATATTCTATGCTATTATCTAAATCGCTAAAATGACTATTGCGCTCTATTTATGCTAAAAGAGATTAGTAGTAAATAACCAAGGATAATATGGTAAAACTCACTAACATAATTTCTTCCTTTTTTTGTTTGTTTTTGTTTTAAGTAACTACTCAATCATTAATTGATTTTCTGTTTAGATAAATTAATGAAACAATAGCAAAAAAAGAAGCCGATACAACAGTACTTTTTGGCCATGAATATCGGAGTAGGCCGAATAACCCAGTGAATATTTTGTTTCGGAACAAAATAATTAGAATTAGTAGATCAACATCATCACAAACATGATATGTGTATTATTTTGGATTAATTGAACCCTAGAACCTGTTAGTTGAGATATATACTTTACATTAGTGGTGGTGGGCACGATCACTGCTCGGAAAGATTTTCAAATCCTCAAGTTTAAATTATTAAGTTGGAGAGTCTTTAGCTTGTGATCGAGTGAAAAGAAAAGCATGCATGCGAATGATAATTGCACTACTGCTGCTGCTGCTGCTAGAGTCTAAAGATCTAAAAGAGGGTTTTGCCAATCTCATCTGGTGCTGCCCAATCAAGTTCTTGGGGTGAGCTTTGGTTCGGTAACCCTAGGCTGATGTACATATTTATATACTTTGCCTTTTCAACTAATGGAGGTGTTGTCGACGTTATTGGGATTTAGAAGATCTTGCTGCCTGTTTAATTGAAAGGGAAAGCACACTTCACGCACTGGCGAAATTAAGAGAAGTAATTTACACATAGCGAATTTACAATCATATAACATTTCATTCAATAATATGTTGTCATGTGGAAAAAAATTTGCACTTAATAATGTATTATTGAATAAGAAATACCACATGACGATGAACATGTTATATATAACTCATTCTCTAAATTAGGAGGAAAGAAGAAATCATATTCCATACAATAGTTGTAAAGTTGAAAGAAAATATTAATTAACCTGTTAGTTTGATACGTTTGGTAGAACTTTAGAGTCTCATTAAATTAGTTAAACTGTGGGCACCAGCCAAAAATAAAGAGATGCAAGTAGGGGTACCTCCTAAAGTGTAAAAGAATTATAAAAGAGAAACCAAGACAAGAACAAAAACATAGGAAGAACTAATTAATTTGGGAGGTTCATAAGGGTAGAAGCTAAAAGGTATCTTTCTAACGTAGCTAATTAAGAATTAATTAACTAATAATCACGGAGTAGTTCAACGGTTGAAGACGAAATTCAAATCCTTGTTCCATATAACACGTTTTGGATTTGATTTTTAACGCTGATGAATTACACGATAGTGGTTAGGAGGAGGATTAAATGTCTCTATAAGTCTTTTTAATATCCAGAAGGATGGACTGCCCGCTAATCCCCTCTCAAATAAAAAAAAAGTACTAATTAACTATATGTTTATTTTTAACTATAAAGTGAATGGAAATCAGTCGGCTTGATCTGCTGTTTTCTGATTTTTATAAACAAAATTGCCAATAAATCAACATCACAGAATATTAAACTTAATTTTACAAAAGCAAGAAAAATGCCGATATGGATATGACCAAGGTTTCCCTAGTTGCAGTTACTTGTCTAGAAATGGATTAATTCCACAACTTTGTGCCTAATTATGTTGCTCAAGACCATTGTTAATTTGGTCCCCCATATGATGTGACCAAACACCTACCTAGCTATGTCGACATGGAAGATTTTGATTTATTAATTTATGCACGGACACATCATCCTAGTTTTGACCATCGATAGCTGTTTGCCTACTACGATCCAAAGCCAAAAATAAAGGATAAGAATCCATCAAATTGTTTGGCATCTTTTAAAACAACAATATTTGGCTACTTAAAAGGTAAGTAAAATTTATATTTAAAATTATTTGTTATTAATTTATAAAATTTTGAGTTTATGATCAGAATTGTTCATAATATAAACTACTATATAAAGATCATCTCTACAAAAATTCAATTAAAACTAAGATCATTTATTCATCAATTGTATAAAAGCAGATTAAAGAAATTGATAAAAGTATTATGAACTGTCTATGTATTTGCTAAAATAAATTGACTAAACGGTCTTAGTTTTAATTCATTTTTTACAAAGATGATCTTTACAAAGTGATTCATAATATGAACGATTCTGATTATAAACCACAAAGTTATGTGATTCGAATACAAAGAGTTTTGATTTGGAGTTCGTACTCGTCCCAAGCTTATTCATTATGAAATCCATATTTCTGATGGTTGTCACCACTAGGACTAATGATTTAGTGATAGTCCTGTAATTTTTTAGGTGGGAGATTTAAGCTCAACTTTCACAAATGATAAAGTTGATACTTTATTATCCAATTCATTGTGTTGTGTAATTCAACTCTCACTCTCCAAAATTATTTATCCTAAAGAAAATAAATCATGATTCTTGAATTCTCATATTTTACATTATATTGACATAGTACTCGATCATATGCGTCTGTTTGAACACCATGGAAGCTAGTGGCAGAGTTAGCATGGATCCATTAATTGTCCACGATTTTAACTTCAAAAAACTCATATATATTGTATCCAACACTATAAACAATTAAAACAAACTAAATTATAACTCATTCTCGTACTTCTTCTTTATTGTTTATCATGCATGTCTTCATTTTCTCTACTTGTGTGTGACTCTATTGTGCACACCAAATGCTCAATGAAATACCTCAATTGACAAGCCTTGACAATCTTCAACATTACTCCACAATTCATGTAACCACCATCAACGAGCCTCTACATATCATAGCAGTTGTTCACATATGTTCGTATAAACATTCGGCATATGTTGGTAAAAATTGATTGGTTCCTACTAAGTGCTTGATGAATTAGTCTAAGGAGGCATTCGCCAGCGTAAGGGTGCCCACCAAGCGACACTTTTTCTTTTTTTTTTGGTTGTGCTGTGAAGTGAAATTGTATTGTATGTTAGTTAGAGAGGTTGGCGAACTACTACGATCTATAGATTCCCCATCTATATTCATTCCCAACGAGAATAGAAGCGAGTCACTTCCGGCTTGGCTTGTAGTCGTAGTCTTTTTGCTTATGTAGTGGTCGGCCTTCCTACACGCACGCGCCCACCGGAATGCCCCCTTGGTTCTGGACGAAGCCAAGCCGATACATACGATAGGCGGAGGAAAAACCCTCATTTCATAGCGCCTGGGAACGTAAGTTTGATTGAGGATTAGATAGGAGAGGTGGAAGAAAAGGCTCGGGATAGATTTAGGAGTCTTTGTGCGAGCCGCATGTGTTGTATGCCTAATTTACTGAACAATTATGGAGGCCATAGAGAGAGGGAAGGTGCGGCATAGAGAGAAAAGTATAGAGATGTGTAATTGTGAGATGTGTTATTCCACCCTCATTGTGCCTTTATTTATAGTAGTAGGATAGGTAAAATCCTTACCCTTTTAGGATTACAACTCTTAATATGTAATCAACTCCTAATAGGAATATAAGAGATATTCCTAGATACACTAGGATTTATACAATCACATTCCTAATCTAATAAGACTGCAACACTCCCTTTTGAGTGTGTAAATACTCAAGTAAATGGCGCATCTGGTCTTCAGTGATGAAGTAAGTACAGTTGATGAAGTCGTCGGCACAATGAGCGAATGCGAGTTTTAGATCAACAAAAGAATGCATAAAAAAGTAAAACTCACAAAACCTCGCTATGGTAAAACCTAAGGTGGGAGAAAAACCCATAGACTAAGGAGGAAGGTGAGAAGTTGCATTAAGTCAAAACTATATGTATTTTGGAGGCAAGTAGAATAGCTCACAAGGATATGATCAGCCCATAATGGGTGTCTTGTTAAAACCTAGTTAGATAGCAAAAACCCAGTGGCAAAAATGCTCATAATCATGGGGAAAAATAGTACATTAAGATCAAGTGAGTGTATTTCTGGATACACCCCCTAAGTTTGACATAACTTCCAAATGAGAACTACAAGCATTACATATGATAGTTAGGCATACCAATTCCTCGGACAAGCTTCTGGAAGGTTGACTTCGGCAGTGACGTCGTGTAGAGGTTGGCAAGGTTGTTTGGGATTGGCTTGCATAACTTCAATTTCTTGATGCTTTGATGATGTAGATGTAGACGCAATATGTCTTAGCGTTGACTTTGTTGATGTATCATGGCTTGGTCGGGTTGATAAATGTGGCACAATCTTCATGGATTGTCGTTGGGACTCAACGATGGATGAAAACAACAAGTATTTCGAATATGCTCAACAAGAACTCCTAACCATGTCTCACTTGTGGTGTAGTGAAGTAAGGTGAGTCTTGGAACGATTTGAAGATTTCGCAACTAAGGTCATATAGTGGACCTCCAAGATATTATGATATCCCTAACAGTAAAGACATAACCGTTCAAGGATTTTTCCTTATGCGGGTTTCATAAGTAACCAACGTCAGCATAACAAACAAGGCAAGCATCATTTTAAGGATCGGGGGGGGGGGGGAGGGTCAGATTCGCTCGAGATGCTTTGGGATTTAATTTGCCCAAATTCATAGTACCTTCAGGGTACGTCTTTAATACCAATTCAATGGTTGTATGTAGGCACGATGCTACATTTTTACCAATAGATCAACAGCGAATGAGATGTCTTGTCTAATACAATAAGCTAAGTACAACGAAGTGCAAAGTTGAACTTTAGATATGGAATTTCGGATTCCAAAACGTCTTCAAGGGTCTTATTTACCAAGGTTTTAAAAAACGCTAGGCGCTTGTCGGGCGGCGGGCTAGCGCCTAGCGCCTAGGCAGCCTAGGCGGATTTAGGTAAATTTCTTGTATATCTTATAAATAAGTGCATATTGACACCTAAAAAAAAACTATACTTGTATGGATAATAAAATATGGGTTCTTTAGAGAAAGGCCCTTGAAATTCCTATTTTTCAAACAAAAACCCAATTAATATTAAACATTCAAATAAAATCCAAATTGCAAATAGACTACCATGTAGATAAATATATAAAAAATTATTACAACATATTTACAACTTATGCCACAAAACCCTAATTATGTTAATAAATATTTGTGTGTATGAACACATTTTTTAGAAAATGAGGGAGAGATAGGGAGAGAGAGAACGTGGGGGGAGTGGGAGGTTTTTGTTTTTGGTTTTTTTTTAATTTTTTTTATAAATATTGGAGGTATTTTAACATCACATGTAGGTGATGCTTCAATAAAAAAAAGTAAAATTTGGACATGTAAAATTACATTATTGCCCATCATTTTTTTTTTGTGATAGAAGACTAATTTGTCTTTTTACCCTCTTTTGGTTGACAAAGAGGATTTTATTAATTAGTAGAGATTATTACTGACCCTAATTATGATTAGCAATTAACCCCATATCAAAATTTTACCTTTTTTCTTTCATAAATATTATTAACATATATATATATATATATATTAATTTACCCATATTCATAAACAATTATAGGCATATTTTTCGTATGAAAAAAGAATCCTTTGTATAATCAGTTATTTTGCATCAAATAATATTATTTTATTTTGTAGGTAAATTATTTTACACATATTATTACATACATTAGCCATTTTGATTTGTAATTATATATGTGTGTCAAAAATAATTTATCTATATTTATATGTAAAGTATAAGTAAATTAATTTTTTATAAGAATCAAACAATAGGTAAATTATATTGTAGGTACATTATGTTTTAAAAAAAAAATTGAAATTTATAAACAAAAAGTAGTAGATATATTATATTTTCAATCAAATTACATTCCTTTATTTTGTATATAATTTTTTTTAAAGCATTATTATATATACCGGGCACATTTTACTACTAATATATGTATGTACAAATTTATATTAGTTTTACTATGAATTATATATTGTAGGTACATTACGTTTGTACAAAAAAAAATAGGTAAATTAAAATTCATAAACAAAAAGTAGTAGATATATATATATTTTTTTAATCAACTTACATCCCTTTATTTTGTAGGTAAATAATTTTACATGCATTATTACATATATTGGGCACATTTGAGTAATATATATGTGCAATTATACTTTAATATATCAACTGTAGATAAATTAATATTGAATCAAATAACATTTTTTTATTTTGTAGATAAATTATTTCGCATGTATTATTACATATACAAGGAATATTTTATTACTAACACATATTTCCAAATAATATACCTATGTTTTTATGTAAATTACTCCATAGTTCCCTTTCAGTTTCCATTTGGTAAGAAAATGACAAGATTAAATTAAAATTGTCTAGTTTTATGTAAATTTAGAAAACAATTACGAAATATAAAGGAAAGTATAACATTAATGTTTATTTATTTATTTTTCCAGAAGCATTAACATAAAATTTGTTATGATATATTAATATACAATGAATTTAAACATTAATACATTTTTTTTCATTAATCCCTCCCTTCAAATCTGCATAGAATTAAATGTATACATTAAAATTGTAATCAGGGGTATTTTAGGCATCTGAAAAATGCAAAACGTGTAAAGTCAAATAGAATAAATGAATTTGCTTATGTGGAGCCTAGTCATTGGGTTTTATTCAAGTAAAAAGACTATGTCGGGTTTTATGTAAAGAAACTTAAGTTTCAAGGGCTAAAATCATATATTCAAATAAAATAATGATAAAATGCAAATTAGGTACGCTATTTCCATAAGTATTGGATGAACTTGTAGTAAATCCACAATTTCCATAAGTATACCACCATGAAACCGAAAAATGAAAAAAAAGCACCCAGTTAATAAAAAATTAAAAAAAAACCTCCTAGGACCGCCTAGTCGTCCAGCCCGCCTAGGCGCGCCGCCTAGGCCCAACCTGATTTTTCGACACGATTTGCCCAAAAACGCCTCTGTTGCTAGGCGCCCAGCGCCTAGGTGGCCGCCTAAGGCGTTTTTTAGAACACTGTTATTTACATATAATGTATGGAGGATCATAGGTATACTCAAAGGTAACACATTTGGGGTGTAGTTCGACCAGTAGACCAACGTACCATCAGAACAATGCTTGAACTTCAGGTCAAGGCATAAACGAGTTTTCCTAAGATCTTTCATCTCAAATTCCATCTTCAGGTGCGAGGCAATTTTCTCAAGCTCTTCCGGAGTCTTAGTGAGATTTGTGTCAACGACATAAACTGTAACTCTAGCAATTCAGAATAAGACTTCATAGTTTAACACGCAAGGGCATAATTCATATCCCTGACTAATCAAATAATCACTTAGACGGATATACCACATCCGTCGGATTGAAAGTGAAGGCTTCAAACATGTTAAAAGGGTGTTTTGTGGTTTAGAACTATTTGAACAAGTCCATGTAATTCTTCGGGAACTTACATGTCGATCTCCGTATCTATATCCTTATGGAGAAGACACAAACCACATTTCATAATGTTGCTATCAATCACATGACGTTTGAGATAAACCTTGTGTTGTAAGGCGTGCATCATATCACACTATTTCATTCATCTCATAACGCTTCCTTTCCCACTTGTAACACAACAGGGTTACTTAGGGCAGTGTAGGAACGATAGGTCTAAAACACACTTTGGTAAGGAATTTGACGTGGATTGTAATTTCAGTTGTCCAATCAGTTCTACGTTGTCACTTAATCAATGGAACATGGTTCGATATCGTTGCTTTTTCATTTATGTTGGTAACTACTATATAAGTGAAAACATCATCGATGGTAATCTCATTTCAATTCCATTTAACTTATCCAAACTAGTATGCTGGACCAAGAACTTCAAGTCTCAAGAGTAATCCGGATTAATCTCATGAGATGGAAATGATTTGAGACAGCGATCAAGTATATATTCATTTTGTGACGTGTCTTCCTCTTCTAGGGAAGTGAATCCTACGAATCGAATGATTTGTTGTGCTCCAAGCCAAGAAAGATTGATTGGCTATCTGTCGATGTACTAGACCGTCCAACAGGGGCGGTACACACTCTAGGGATGTTGACTTGACGTCTGTTAAGTACGTCTATCTTTGCAGGCATGTTTGCAGCTGATATATAATCTCGTCACTTCAGCTGGATCAGAGGAATGCGTTTGGGGCAACATTATGAAAGCTAGAATCCATCGCACTTGCTTATCACACTTGAGTGGTATGGGGATCGAGATAAGACATAGTGGGCAACGTCCACGTAAATTCGCGTCGTTCTACATGAACGTTGATGTTCTTATCTCCCGCTAAGCGGGAAGACTGTCTCATTAAAGTGACAACCCGCAAATGAACGGTAAAGAGATCACATGCAAGGGCTCGAAGAGAGTTAGTGTGAAGAAGAATCATAATTGACAAAAAGTCACATCCTTCTTTGAGGACCCATATTAAATTAATACGTTGCGGTGACACAACTTGGCACATGGAATGCACACCCAAATGCGTAAATACAAAAATTGTCAGGTTCGTACCCAGTAACCAACTATAACGTCAAATAGGTTGGGTGGCAATGGGCCTTAAGGCGAACCAACATAACTACGTACAAGATTGCAGAAACCGAAAATTTGGTACGTTACCAAAATATGTGCAATCATTTAAATTGCGCTTTATGATTGCTAGGCGAGGCTATTTGGGGTGAACATGAGAATTTGATGTTCAATTATAAATCCAAAATACATGCAATACTTTATCAAAAACCGTCAATAGGCATTATCCAGTCTCTTGGACTTGAAGGGATAAGTAGGGTGGTGAGCCCTTAATTGGCCAGGAGGTTTAACAATAATGTGTGTGGACAAACATGTGACCAGTTTGTCAATTCATCAACCAAAACCATAAGTATTTACATGATCCGCATTTTGGTTGGATTAGTCTACATATATTCCCTTGAATCCACAGTGAAAAGAGAGTCATGTCGTATATTTGCGAAGAATGATATAGAAATCAAATTTCTTAACGAGCGAGTTTTGGCAAAATGTGATTGTAGGCATAAGATCCTTACTTCGGGTAAGGAGATACGTCGTAGCATCATTGTTCGACCTAAGTGTCTCAAAAGGTCATGCCAAAATAAGTAAACTGCTCAATCACCAGGCTTTAGGGCAGCCACATGTGGTGTGTTCTTATTTGGGAGACCCATTGGCCCCAAATCAAAGCTTTAGGCTCATTTTTTGAGGTGGTGCAAATATATTCCACTCTATTTTCTTCGATGATTTCATTGATGATCATTGTTCTCTTGAATATCCTTAAAAACTCAACGACAATGAGAAGTTAAGGTCCCTTAAATGGTGATGCAGTATCATTCATACAACGAGGAACGTGCCAATGCTAATCAGGTTGGATATACCTGAAGTCATTGTTAAAGATATGATTTAGGTGTAAAGTTAGTGTGCGTAGTATCGCAATCATCCAGACAACTAACTTCCCCCACATTTTTACCTAATCACGTGGTTAATTGAATTGGGCCACATGTATTAAGAAACATGATTCAATTAACTCATATTCGAGGACAATATCAATAAGATTATCCATAAGTAAAACATACACCAAACTTGAATCCAAGAACATGGAAAAATGTTTACAAAGTAAATGGTTTACTAAGGGGATTCAACCAATAAGGTCATCCATGCCAAAATTCTGCTCTTCCAACGGTGTTCGATGGAGCAAAATTAATCTCACATATTGATTGCAAGAATGTTACTTCTTAACATCATTGGTAGGGGTACGAACAGGTGTATAACCAATGATCTATTCCATCGAGATAGAAGTAGATTATGCAGGGTTAAGGATTAGGAATACTATCCCTTATTCTTGAAATCTTAGGTCTTAGGTGCCAAGGATCATGCTTCAGGCATGATGCCACACCTTGGCAAGCCCTGATTCTACCATATGTTGTAAAAAAAAACTCGAAATTGGATTATGAGAGAGTATGCCATTTAGTGTATCCCTGCCGAAGTAGTGCATCATGACCAAATTGGGTCGAGCCATTCGATAGATTCTAGTAGAACCGAGTCTATACCGTTCGGTAGACTCCAACCAAATTGGTCTGTACCTTTCTCTCACGTTTGTGGTAGTAATCAGATCCGAGAATTTGGTAAACTTCTGTTTTCTACACTACTGCTTCAGGAGCGAGTTAGAAACATGAAAGGACAATAAAAGTATTCTCTAGTCAAAATTCAATCGGATTTATAAATTTTAGAATTATACTCATTCATGGACGTAATCATGGTGTGCTTCAGGCAATGTCTTGTAACCCACATAAAGTGGTTTCTATTATAAACGTCTAAATAAGGGAAATCGAACTTGTGACGATTCGATAATCCATTGATTGAAGGGAACAAGATTGTGATTGATGCTATGAGAATGAATCATCCATAAACATCAAAGTTAGAACATTCGAGTTCTAAGACATGGTTTTCATGAAAAAAGTTGGGTTTTCATGGGGTGTATTGTTTTATGAAAACTTCGGGTTTCAAAGGCACTAAATTTGAAACTACGAGTTCAATTTAGTTTATGAACGTTTAGTTCATAAAAGAGAGGTTCTTGTAAGAACATAGAATGCAATATGCTGATTTAAGTGTGGTGGATTTGAGTTGCTTTAGGAACTCAAGTTTGAGCGCTTCAGGACTACGAAAGTGTGTCAACGGTTCAAAGTATAAAAATAAGTTATTTAATCGTTAATGTCCAAAAGTGATCTTCAAGTTAATAATTTTGGATTCACTATCAAATTAATGGACTGTAGGTCACTTTTAATTAATTCAATAAATCGGGCCATATAAGGTCTGTCACGCCCCACCCCGAATAATATTTATATCGGGAGTTAATTTCGATGATAGGCCCAATTTCAATCATGGTTAATTTATTACCCTTAATTACATTTCTTTACTTTGAACAATTTAGTTCCGTACAAAACTATCCATGCTTTTCTAATTCAACTCACTAATCCTTTACATTAAATTCATGACCAACCTTTATTTAAATTACCATAAGGTAAAAACTCAAATTGTTTACCAAATTCCTTACTTTGGGACAAAATTACAACAATGAATTTCTCTCGAACAATTACCACTTATCGTGATTTTTAATTATGTGTCTTATTTCCAACCATGAATCATAACTAAAACTTTAAAACCAAACTTACTAATTTATTCTCACTTTGTCACCATTTCGATTATAGATCACTTCCCATTTAAAATAATTATTGCTCAAATTATTTAAGGCTGCATCTAACACTGTTAGACTGCCTACGTACCCTTGAATGGGATCAAGCCTTTCATAGTTTACAATTCATTATTTACCAATTTCCAAACATATTCTAGAAATCACCATATTCAACACTAACCTTCATAATCCAATTCATATCGAATGGTTACCAATTATAGATTCAGAATATCGAAATTTACAGGAAAAATGGCAACGTCGGCTCCCTGGTCGTGCACCGCCGCCCCGAATCGCCGGAAAATATCAACTATTTCCAAAAATTACCAATTTTTACAAGCAAGTATATCTCAATGAGTGGAGCAACTTTCATACCTGCGGCCAAGTCCAATTTAGCCGGGAAACACCTCAAATTTTCCATGAACCGTCAGAAACCCTTGTTTTTGGGTGTTCTTGATTCGATTCCAAAACAACTCTGCCGCCCCAACCAATGCATGGGCTTTGTCCCTGGGGCTGAGGGGAGTCTGTTGGTGGTGGTGGTTGAAGGAAATTGTTTTAGGTTTTGGTGATTCAAAGATAAACCTGTCGCACCCTCCGATGTGGGTTTTGTAAAATCAAAGCCAAATTCTCTAATTTTTGGGGTGTAATTGATAGATGGATCGATTGGCCTCGAGGTAATGATCATTTTGACACCAACCTCCATCTTTGGTGGTCGGAGTTAAGAGATAGAACTGGGTCGGGTAACGGTTCCTCAAGGGAATCCGTTTCCCTCTTTTCTTCTTTCTCTCATTTCCCCTCATTTCTCTCATTTCTCATTGGCCCTCTCTCCCCCATCATTTCCCTCCTTTTTCTCCTTTCTCTTCTCCCTTTCTCATCACAACCGTCCCTTCTTTTCTTCCCTAAATCTCAGCCACACACGTGGTTTTCCCCAGATTTGGCTCAAAGAATCTGGAGCCTTCTCAAAAATAAATTGACCATTTTGTCATCGACTTTAAACATTAATAACTTCTTCGTTATAACTCTGTTTCACGAACGGTTTGTGCCTACGCGTTCGTGAGATTGAGTTCTATTTAAAAATATAAATTGTGAGCCTCAAACGGTCTACAACTTTTAAATAATTAATTTCCGAACTTCAAACTTCGTAACTAGTTTAATTTAAAACTAAACCCAAATAATTTTATCAAAATTCTCGAAAGATCATATAAAATCTCAATAATACCAATACGTAAATTATAATAATTTCCGGAAACAAAACTCTTCTATTTTTATAACCATAAATCGATTTATTTTCGATTTTCTCTACATTTTCATACTGATGAATATTTCATATGTTTAAATTTCCAGGGTATTACATTCACCCCCCCCCCCCCCAAGTTAAAATAAATCTCGTCATCGAGATTTCAATCATTGAGTTACGGAAAGGAATTAGAATTATTACCACTATTCCTTTATTGGTGAATCATATCATAGACCCAATCTATGATTTTATTTAGGCTCCAAAATAAGCAACCACGAATAATAATTGGGATTCTCACCTACACTCTCATATTCCTATCCACATTCGTTGGCAAAAATTATATCAACCTTAACCATAATTCTCGTTGGCTAATTAAATACAAACATCGAACCACATCAACCATTTACATCTACTACTAGGAAATTCCACAATGGAAATTTGCTCTAAAAAAATGCTTGGACGTAACATATGGTAGGAAAACCAAAGTTCAGAATTTTAATAACTTTGATAACATGGTGTAACTCATAATTCAAAAGCTCTTCTTTTGTCATAAGGACAACATCGCCATTATCATGTAAAGAAATAATAGCACAACTAATACACATCAACCATTGGCTAGATATACATACTAGCATAATAACCACAATATAATAAAGTTCAGGCATAACCATTTTCAACCAATTTAAATATCAGAATTTCAAGCCAAAATCATTAGTGGATAAGTAATTTTCAAAATTTCAACCACCCCAAACGAATCGACAATCAAGTTCCAAAATTCCAACCAAAATTATTGGAATTTCCAATCACATCACTGAAAAAATGGAAAGAAGAATACCAAGTGATCACAAATGAACCGAATTATAAGTCATTGATCAAATTTGACTCAAATTATTTCCATATCATCTATTATCTGCTTACTTTTGCTAAAAAAAAAATTGACATTCCTTTAGTTTTGTTTTCAAAGCATACCTATGTCATATTTTAGTACACAAGGAACGAGATCATAGGTATCAATGTGAACGTTGTGAAAACAATCTTTGAATCAAGAATAGCTATCATGTCAGTAGTTATTTTCTTTCTTACAAATGAAGGGTTAAACTTTAGTCAACATGCCACATTCAACCAATTTGTTCCCAATTTCTCACCAAAATAGATTATGCAATCAGTTCACGTATCAATTTAAAGATAGTCTCAGTCATAGAACTAACTTATCTCACATTGACAAAGTCACATGTCAAATTTCAAGCCATGACTAACGTGGCTAACAAAATATCAGAATTTCACACCATAATGCGTTAATGACAAACCAACCCAATCAAGTTTATAATTATCAATTTTTCCCGTCACTTTTTTTCATTAGACGAAGAAACTCAGTTGGGAAAACATTTATATTAAACGAACTCAAAAATTTCATTCCATAATTTCATTCATATCCACCCACCATTCCCATTATAATGGCAAACCATAGTGGTATCAGAGCCAATCCCTGACCGGATGTGTGCCAACGAGGACGTCGGGCCCTTAAGAGGGGTAGATTGTAACATCCCACATTGCCCAGGGGAGTAGATCATGTAAGCCTTATATGTATATTCCCATCTTTACCTAGCACGAGGCTTTTTGGGAGCTCACTGGCTTCGGGTTCCATCGAAACTTCGAAGTTAAGCGAGTTTGCGTGAGAGCAATCCCATGATGGTTGACCTACTAGGAAGTTCTCACGTGAGTTCCTAGAAACAAAACCGTGAGGGTGTGGTCGGGGCCCAAACGGACAATATCGTGCTACGGTGGAGTCGAGTCTGGGATGTGGTGAGGGCCTGGGTCGGGATGTGACATGGTCGATTGTAGATGCAAAATAATCCTAAAATAATAGCGTTGGGTCGAAAATACCATGGCCCAAAAAATTGGGCTAGGTGTCGTGAGCAAAGGGGTTGGGTACGACTGCAAAAGCAGCCCATGAGGTGGTCTTTAGGCCATGAGCTTAATGGGTAAGCCCAGCAACAGTAGCAGTTGGTTTTGGGCTGGACCGGGGGGGGGGAGAGGGCACGGATCAGGCCTAGTAAATTGCTAGCCATGGGTTTGCATAGGAAGCAAGCCCAGCGAAGCTGGTTTGTGGGTTTAGGTCACATGAGGCCCAGCCGAGGCTAAAGGCGAGTCTAATGGGCTATGGTATAAGCCCAACAACCAAGAAGGCTACGACATACATGTCGGGGTAGGTGGGACGAAAGCCCATCATGGATGCAGGCATACGGGTCAGGTCTGGGGTCTTGGGGCCCACAATGTAGTCCAATCTAGGCCAAGGCCTAGTAATGGTGCAAGGACAGCGAGCCCAATGTGCTGCTGTGATCCGTTCGAGGTGGTGCACAGTGGTGGTGAGGTGGGCGTGTCGCACCATGTCCAATTTTCCTTTTTTTTTTCCTGACATGGGTAAGGTTTTACAAACCCTAGATTTGCTTCTAATTTATTTTATATACATTGACTCACAAATTCCACATAGCAATATAATTGCGTAATGCATGAAACAAATATATATATATATATATATATATATATTGACAAATATACGAACATATACAATATATATATATATATATATATCATAAGGAGAATATAAACATAGAGGGGTTCATACATCATGGGGAATGTTTTCATGCTTTGTAGATGTTTCAAATATCTTCCTTTATTTTAAGCGTACATGATTGGCAGAAAACAACAAAAACCTTTGAATTTGTAGAAGATCCTTCTCGGAAAGCCGAAATTGCATTTCTAATGTGTTGTATCATGTTCAACACAGAAAAATTAAATTGAATCAATAGCATGTATATCAATTCAATAAAATAATTAATTAATCATAAAAAGAATGATTAAAACGTAATACTCTCCTGATTGAAGATCAAACTCTTGTTAGCACAACGTTAAGAGCGTACTGATAACATGTTGTAGGCATAATTTACTGAACAATTATGGAGGCCATAGCGAGAAGGAAGGTGCAGCATAGAGAGAGAAGTAGAGAGATGTGTAATTGTGAGGTGTGTTATTCCACCCTCATTGTGCCTTTATTTATAGTAGTAGGATATGTAAAATATTTACCCTTTTAGGGTTACAACTCTTAATATGTAATCAACTCCTAATAGGAATATAAGAGATATTCTTAGATACATTAGGATTTACACAATTATATTCTTAATCTAATAAGACTACAACATAATGAAGTTTTTTTGGATAAATCCATTGACCCAATTATTTGAAAGTTCTGACTCTACCAAAGATGGTATCTATGAAATGATTTTTTTAATAAAAAGATGAATAATTATAATTTTGGAAGCATTCATAAAGTCACGCATTTTGTGTCTGCGTCACCTAATTCTCAATCCTAACTTGTGAAATTCATTGATGGTGTTGGTTTCTGCCATGCAAATTCAATGTAATCGATTAATGACCTAACTTTACTTTTTGGACGCACAAGTTTTTCTTGCTATAGCTTGGAAAATCTTGGCACAAGCTATGGGTGCAGTTGAATTTCGTTTTTTTTATTCCAAGTTGGGTGAAATAAAGAATGTAAAAGAGTGAAGACAAGATGGTTGTAGAGATGTAGAGCAAAATATACAAGGAAAAGTAATAAAAAAAACTAAGAATCAACAACAAAATAATTACTTTAAGTTGTTTTTAATTTCATTCATTATTCTTTATTCCTTTCATTTTTTCCAATCATCCTTCTTTATTCATTCATTTCTTCGTATTTCAAGCATAAACTGTAACAACTAAACTCATTAAAGCCAAAATGGTTATTAAACTGAAAAAAGTTAAGATTCCACAACAAAATAATTGGTAATATGGAAAGTAACTCAACTTACTTTTAAACTCATGCAAGATCTATTTTCTCATCAATGTGAGATTCATTCTCACATACCCCCTCACGCGGACAACACAAATGGGATGATATGGAGCACATGTGACAATTGTGCTTCACATGCGGGACAATCTGCTCTGATACCATGAAAAAGTTGAGATTCTATTGTAAATAAATTGTCAATATATATGAAGTAGCCCAACTTACTTATAAGCTTATGCAAAATTCTTAACTCATCTCTCGTTAATTTGAGATTCATTCTCAGGTAAACAAGCCTTCATGATCAATCCAAGAGCATTGTGGGATTGCCAAGTAGGACTGAAGTAGTCTCCTAGCAGCTGTTGCAGCCCGTAGGTCGGTCACAAATTTACTATATCACATAAAGCAAAGGTCAAGGAGAAAGACATTTTGGTGTGTGGTGAGGAGAGGTTGTTAAGGAGGGACGCTTTGGCAGCTAGTGAGTGTGGTTTGGGCAGCATAAGGGGCTTTCGGAATTTTATTATGAAAGGTGATTCTCTTCAGATTGTAGATGCTTTTAACGATTCTTCAACTAATGTGTCTTCTATCGGGCATATTATTAAGGAATGTGCTATTCACACACTCATTTTTACTTCCCACACACCCTTTGTTAATTTCTGCCATTTGATCTTCTTTAATTCAGTCGATCCGACTGCCACAAATTAAGAGGGTGTGTATGAAATAAAAAGGGGTGTGTGGATATCACATCCCATTATTAAAAATTTGAAGAGTTTGCTCACTGCAATCACTGAAGATCTTTTTGCCCATTTCCACCTACAAGCCAACATTGTTGCTCATAGGTTAGCTAGGTTCAGTCTAAATAATGGAAGTCGTTTAGATTAGATTGACCAGCCTCCTTGTTGCATTATTGATCTCCTTGTGGAGGATGCAATGTAACCATTATGTACTGTGACTCTAGGCTTTCCTGGGACTCTGTCAATCTACTACTATCGTTTATCTAAAATAATAATAATCTTACAACGAAGATATGGTCCTAATGTATCACTAGTTTAATAGATATTTTTCACATTTTCAAAATATGAACTATCTATCAATAATAAACACTTTGACACGAAATGAATTGGTGACAAGAAAAATACTCTCATAGTTGAAGGTGATGGGAAAAATTTACCTACAATGGATCACGAACTTCTTTACATTTATCTCTCTTAGACCATCTCCAACCCTTGGGCTAAAAGTCAAATTTTTTAGCCCGGAAAATTTAGATTTTAGCACAGAAACATCTTTTCTGCTTCAACCCTTCTACCTTAAAATTTTAGCCCGGAATTATTAAAGAATGAAATTAGCCTAAATTTTTTTCTTAAATCAATTTAAAAAAAAAAAATATGTAGATTATTGTAAATTAATTTTATGAACATTTTAATCTAAAAAAATTTAAATTCCGATAAACATTTCGCATTTAGCCCGGGGGGAAAGCTGAGGGGTATTTGGCCCAGAAATAGCATTTGACATTTAGCCTAAAATTTTAGCATGGGTTGGAGAGTGTTTGGGGAGGGTAATTTGGGGGGTAATTTGGCTTTTAGCCCAGGGTTGGAGATGGTCTTATCAAGTGAAAAGTAATCATATAATAAAAAGAAAGATTTAATTATTCCCCCATAGGGGAATGTACATATTCCACATTTTGCTAATAACGTATCCTTACTGTATAAACTCCATTGTCAGAATTATTTAGATTTTTAATTTTTATTTGAAGATTATTCCTATTAAAAAATTACTCGAATCGAAGATTGTTTAGTCATTCTAATGTATTAAATAATGGTTCATCATGAGTATGTTACTTATTACTCACCTGTCAATTTGTTTTATATATTTGGATAACTAAACGATTTCATATTCTAATAATTTTAGGGAAAATGAAGATTAAGAAACTGAACAGTTCCGATTATAAAATTTAATGTTAAATATAAGTTTTTCGAAAGAGATGAGATACGTGCATTCCCCAAAGAGAAACACAAGTATTATCCAAGAAAAAGTACACAGAATGATATATAACACGTAGCTTAACGAAAGTTGTAAGAGCATCTCTAGATGATATATAACATGTAGCTACTCTTTGAGCCCCTACAACCATTGGTCTCTAAATATATGGGCAAAGGGCTTACAATAGGTCGAACTAGAAGTCATCACAGTATCTCAATATATAGAAGACTTAGTCAGATATCTCAAAAAAATCCTGAGGACCGTATATAAGTTGATTTTGAGTGGGAAAGAATCCCACCAACTTAGGCACCAACGTGGAAATGCTACACAACAACTGCTCTTTTTTGTTTCTTTGTTGCTTTTGAACCAACCCACATTGGAATGCTATGCAACAACTTCTCATTTTGGTTGTTTCCTGCGTCTTCCTTTTTTTGAACCGTTGAAAAATTAACGGTAGAGATAACATTTTTGTTTTTTTCAATTGCCACAATACTTCAACGAAATGAAAAATAATTTTTTTAATATTTTAAGTCTCTACAATAAAAGTTATATTTTAAAGACTTCTCATTGCAGACAATATTTTTTTTTTAGGAACTCAAGATATTCTTTTAAAAATTTTAAATGAGTCCTCAGTGTTAATGATTTGGGCGTTCCACATTTGAGATGCTCTAATTGCTGGGAAGTTGGGGACATGGAATTGATATTGGAAAACTGGAAGTGACACTATCAGTCACACGAGATTCCCAGTCACACTGAGACAGACATATAGATAGGTTTAATAACCACCGTCACATGTCATTGTTAATTTGGTAATATCTGTACAACCAAATTTATACCAATCATACGTTTTATATCTTCTTCTAGTTTTGGTATGTAATACGAAGATAAATGTTAATGAGATTTTTAAAGTTGAACTATTTATTTTCTGTTAACTTTGAATTTAACATTACTTTATGTGTAATATTATAAAATATTGTATCAAATGAGGTGATAAATAATTCATAATGAGTTATACTTTTGATGGAATCTCTATTGCGTTTCTCCTAATTTGTATATGATTTTTATCTTTATATATATAAAGCTAACAACCTCTTTTGGAATCACAAGCTTCACTAAAAAATTTTGGACAAAAAAGTTTTGGACAAAAATGTCCCTAAAACAAAAAATTTCAAAAGCAACCCAAAATAATGCACAAGGGTATTTTCATCATTTTAATATTTTTAATAAATTCTTTTTGTACAGTTTTTTATTTTATTTAATTATATATATATATATTAGTACCTCACAATATGTGAGCAATAATGTGATTCAATTAGTTGTTCATTAAATATTATTTTCTCTATTTTTAAACACGTTAAAAATAATAATATGATTCAATCAGTAGTTCATTAAATATTATTTTCTCTATTTTTAAACACGTTCAAAACATCTTAAGAGGAGTGTAATTCCGGCTATAAAAAAGGTATTTCGCACGCGCATAATAATGTGATTAAATTAGTTGTCAAATGATTGTTTTTTTTTAACAAACATCTTAAGAGGCGTGTAATTCTGGTTATAAAAAAAGTCTTTCGCAGGGGGAGGGTGGACTTAACCTCACAATTGACTAGTAATGATGTGATTTAATTAGTTGTTTATTAAATATTAGTTTCTCTATTCTTAATGTAAATTCAATAGAATGTATATGGAAATTGAAAGACTGATTTTATTATGTGAATTCAGTTGCTTTGATTAGTGTGTGAGGTTTTTTTTTTTTAATAGACGATATTATCTACACTAAGGGGGAGGGGAGTGGGCTTAGCTCATAATAGGTTAGCAATAATGTGATTCAATAAGTTATTTATTAAATATTATTTTCTCTATACTTAATGTAAATTCAATAGAATGTAGATGGAAATTGAAAAATCGATTTTATTATGTGAATTCAGCTGCTTTGATTGATTTGTGAGGGGTTTTTTCTAGCATGATTTAAGATTATTCATTTACTTCAAATATTTGACTTTCCTTTTGTCAATTAACGCATATTACATTTAAAACGTATAAGTCGCGTGCCGTGATTAAAAAAATGTCTTCTGTACTCGCGTAAACGCGTGGAGAAGGCTAGAGTGCTTAAAGTGCGGGTTTCCTTTTGTATGTCACCGATGAATTCATGAAAGTGACAATTGATTGGTATATACCTTATATATATATATATATATATATATATTAATGGACCCGACTTCTCTGTCCTCCTACTTCCCATACACTCTCATCCCTTCCTATTTTGTGCGGTTACGGTAAGCCACATCAACATTTTATATTGATTTTTTTATAAAGATAATAAGACAAAAAACAATAATAAAATAAAATGTTGATGTGACTTAACCGTGACCGCACAAATAGGAGGGGATGAGAGTGTATGGGAAGTGGGAGGACAAAGAAGCTAGGTCCATATATTAATAACTATGGATGAGTTTGGGTTGATCATTGATGTAACAATCTATTCTATCTAGAGAAGAGAGCTTGTCAACTTTTTGCCCCATTTTCTTTCAATTTTGCCCTCACTTTTAAATACACAATGTTGACATGAGAAGGGCAAAATAGTAATTTTGTATCCTTTGAACTTTTCCCCTTTTTGCCCTCACTTTTGATACACAATATTTACATAAGAAGGACGGTAAAATAGTAATTTTATATCGAAATATTTATATAAGATAAAAAATATGCACTTATTAAGAGAAATTGTTCCACCATCATTTTTTCATACACGTAAGTGAAATCATGATGTTTTTTGGATAGTTTGAATGAACGAAAATAGTTGTGCTTGAGGAGAACGTGAGAGGATGTGAGCGGTTATTCACACACATAGAGTGTGTGCTCATTTGCTAGTAAAGTATTAATGAAAGAATATGAATTGCAAATCATGGAAATAGTTTTTTTTTTAATATTTAAATTCCACTGCATTACGGGTTTAAATTTTCCATCTCTCGGTACTGTAGTTTAGAATAAAATCTCGTGTATTAAAAAAATTGTGTTCTTTAAAAGTAAGCTAAATATCATTGTATAAATGCTAAGTATAATCATTTGCCTATGCATGGATTCGTATTGGATATGAAACTTGTCAATCGTTAATGTATGTCTGTTTTACTAATGATATTGCATATATTGATCAGCAATTGTCAGTCGTCCATTCAATTAAAGGTACCAAAAGGGCCTTATTATTATTTTATATTTTTATTTTTTTTGTGAACGAGGGCCTTATTTATTTTAAGTTGAAGAGATGTTTTTCATTTTATTACAAACAATATTACTATTCTAATCTAAATCGAGAAAAAACAAGAAAGTTTACGCTCGAAACACAATACGTTGAAGTTAAATATCTAATTAACAGGCCAATTCCTTACTTATTTAAGTTGGGAGATTAAAAAATTGAAAATAACAGCAGCAGCACACAACATTGAGATTAGACCCGTGGATAAGATTACCAATTGCAAATTAATTTATTAGTTATTTATTATTATTTTATGGATGGTGTTTAGAGTACATAACTTGATTTAGGACTCAAGATTAAACAAATCATGCATGTTTTAAAGTTAGCTTCTTTCTGAAGATTAGGGCCATTAGGCCTGAAAAGTGGATAACAATCTCACCTAAACTAGATTTTCATGTTTAGCTTTTGACTAACCAAAATTCCCAGAAAACAAATATGTACTTTTGGGTCCACAAATTTGAGATGGTAAACCACAGCTAGATTCCAAACAGGGGACTGTCTTATAATATAAACAGATGTACAAATTAAGTAAACTGAAATAATGATGTTACCAAAACCAATAGTATAGATAAATAATGTTGTCCAAAAATTAAAACAAATTTGGTATATGGAGTGGCTGATTCAGTATTTAAATTATCGGGGTTCCAATGTTAAAAATTCAAGTTTTTTAGATACAAACATAGCATGAAGAGTGCAAATTTCTATTTCAATTTATTCATTGAGACACTTCGTCACACACTTTGTAGGCTTGTTGTAGTCGGCCAAACCATGTTGCGAATATGTCAACAGAAGTCGACATATGCCGAAGCAATCTGATTAGTGATATCGAGTGAATTTGTCGATTATTGTCGATACAACATATTGAGATATGACTAGCAGATATTACATTTAACACTTGATAGGTACAAAAATGACCCGTACCAAACATTCGAATAGTTATCTGAAAACCTTCACATGTATATTTCTCAATGTGCATCCATCCCTAGGTTTATGTAGAAATGTTTTTTTTTTTTTCGTCAAAGCATGAGCCACGAGGTATCCCACACCTCGAAGAATAGGAGTAATCCTAATGGGTTCCGAAAGTTTTAGCCCACCCCTAAATACAATTAAATAGCACACATCCTTCCAAAGTTTTCAACCAAAGAATCACATGCGTTGTCAACTCCATTCCTCAATTTCAAGACTAAAAAGTATACCTGACTTGGGATTCTATCGCATTTTCATCGTACCACTTTCAGTAGTTGTATACATAGAAACGTTGACTAACTAATTCTTAGTCCAGCAGTGTTTTTCATCCCACTATTGCAAGATGTCCTAATTCGAATCTTTACATGCTGCCAGTAGTAAAAAAATAGGGAATTTTAACGAAAAGCACATGTTACTGTTCACTTTAACGAAAAACCACATTTTTACACTAAAAAGTCAATCTTGGTACTATTCATTTTACCCTTTATTTTGTCCTTATCATTAAAACTCAAAGTTTTCAAACCATTTTCATTAGTTTTCTTAAAAAAATAACCCGAATGTGCAGAAGTCTTTGTGTCATGCAGCATTTATTTATTTTCCTGGGTTGTGAAAAGCAACCCAATTTATTTGGTTGGTCTGTAAATCAAAAGAAAACTGGTTGGTATGGGCCAATCTAGTTTTAGTTTTACAAGTTTCTCGATATTTTTTTGTCCGGTTAAACAGAAAAATGATTTGAGCCGCCAAATTTTGGGCGGTCTACTGGGTAAAGTGGCCGCTTTCAAATATATCCTCAGTTCCACACTCCAAATGACAATTCTCAATCATTTATGCATCTATTTTCAAATTCGTGCACAGATATTTTTTTTTTTTTGCAGCTACTGCATGGAATAAAAAAAATAATAAATTGAAAGAATAAAAGAGTGACGGGTAAAGATTAAAAACGAGTGTGTAGAAGTCACTTTTCATTTCGAAACTATTGGAGCTCAGCATAAGATTATGTATTGGGGTACTAGTTTTGTTTTTGGTAATTAGTGGAGTGGGGTTAAGTCTATTTTGTCATTTCGAGCTTTGTATTCCATTACAATGATTAGTCCAGTAAACTAAGATTAGAATGCCTATCTCATTCATCTGGATGGTGCTATCCACACACCTATTTTTATCCTTCACACATATTTCTTAATTTTTCGTCGGACTGAATGAATTGAAGATGATCAAAGAACAACATTTAACAGAAGATGTGTGGACAAATGCATTTCAGCCTCTTCCTGATCACCAATACAGACTTGTAATTCGCCTCTAACCATTGGACCATCTGGTGAAGGTTGAGGGATCTTTGTTATTAATTTGCATTGTGTTATTGCCCAACCGTTGCATTTCTTACTCATTGTTATCAGTTGGTATCAATAAACATATTGGCATCTTTATAACAATTTCAAGTCATTTTGCAAATTTTGTTCTTCATTGTTATTACCCGATATTTTTAACTCGATGCCAGTTTGTCGGCCCAACTGTTGGTATCATCTAAGATTACTATTGCAAAGTAATACAATAAATTAACACCAATTTTTATTTAACCAAAATGAACTTACAGAAACCTTGACTAAAAGATTTTACTGAAGTCTTGCCAAAAATAAACTGAAATACATGATTGTAATTGTACTAATTTCTCTGATGCAAAAGTTATACTTGAAGTCTTAGAAAACCTGAGAATATAAAACTTGAAATTGAAAACTTGGATGGCTGAGGTTTTGGAGCCTTGTATTTATAGGTTGAAGCTTGAGGCTTGAATTGTTGTAAGAGCGACTGTTGGAGCAATAGAGGCTTGAACTAATTCAAGAGTGACTGTTGGAGCACGCGTGAACAGAGACTTGTCTAAAAATTGGCTGTTATTGTTGATTTTGCATACGTAATGATTCTGCAGTGGCATCACTGTAGACGAATAGTATCTTGTCGGATCACTGTTCGACTTTTTGCCCTCGGTGAATAGTGACCTGGTGTAAACCTGTAAGTGCACAAGATAGTCGTAGTATAGCATTTCACAAGTCCATGTATCATACCCATGAGGATCCTAATTCCATCTCCAATTTGATAAACTAAACCTAATCTAATTATGTTAAAGACATAAAAACATGAAAATGTAAACACAAACAATGAACTAGGCTCGATCTTAATTAACAATTCAATTAAAGTTGTGAATACTTTGTTGTGATGATTTTATACACGAATAAAAAGAGAATAGAAAATTAAATCTAAGATTAAAGAGAAGAGACGTTGGGTGTAAAGGCAAGGGATAAAGGTCTAGGGATTTGCAATCAACCACAAGCAATCTAGTTTAGGTAATGCATTCAATGGAACTTTAGATGATGATTCTCTTATCGAAGTCCAATTAAGGCACTAGAGACTATGGTCTTCCTAAAGTATATGATTCTTTTGATTAGAGCAAAGCTTGTATATCCTAACATGCGGTCTATCCAATTAAGGCATAAATTTAACATGTAGAACTTATTAGGTCTAAGAGAAAGAGAGAACATGCAACCATAAATTTACATCATCTATGTAATTCACAACCTTCTTCACAAGAAGCTAATTCGAATTATATTGCAATTACTCTCAAATCTATTTTCAAATTACTATATGCAAAGTCCTAAGGTGACAAGTCAAAGAACTTGAACATAAAACATTCAATTCTCATAATGAATAATTATTCATCCAATCAAACAAAATATCCATAAAATAATCATTAAAAACATAAACATTCACGCTAGGCTATCGTCCTAGCCCTAAAAAAGAGCTTAATTAGTTATTCATAGAATACGAAAACATAGTGAAAAGTGTAGAAAACATGAAAAACTTATGAACGATGTAAATGGATACAACAATGCTGCTGCTTCAACTCGTTTTTGGTTGTGGTCAAAAGCCTCTCCTAATTATTAGGTCTTTGCAGTCCTTTCCTCACTGCACAGCTGATGATGTGGCAAGTAAATTTCGAAGTTAAATTACTTCAGACCCTTTTGACTGTACACGTCCTCTTTTGGGCTTTGGGCCTGAATTGAATATGACCTAAAAAACCCAACAGATTTTGCGATTTCTGCATAGACTTGGCTGACTGACGTCCTGTACGAAAATCTTCATAACATCACCTAGAAAACTCAAAATCATGGTCAGTAAAATTTCTCTGAAAGCTAACTTCCATACCTTTCGAATGATATGAGGTTCAACAGCTGGTTCCTTTTTAGAAAGTACAGTTTATTCCATCAAGTTAGCTGGTCTGCACAGGAAGTTTCTGCTTCCAGGACGCAAAACTCATTTTAATCACCATATCTCTCATTTTTCTTGTTTACTCCTCATACCTAAAGATGAACACAAAACTAAGTAAAATAGAACTGAATTCAGTAAAAACAATCACAAGAATCCAAATAAAAAATGTGTAAACCGTATGGAATAATTGTTCTATCAAATACTCCAACTAAATCCTCGCAAATCTTTAGCATTCTCACTACACCTAACATGTGTGGACATTTTTAAAATTTTAATTGACTACTCTTGGATTTGGATGTATTTTTAAAATCCTTTAAAATCCTATTTTAACTACACCATGATTTCAAAATCTTGTAAAATCCTCCTTTAAAATTCTAATTGAATACATCTTGATCCTATTAAAATCCTATGAAATCATAGTTTGACTACACCCCACTTAGACTTTGCTTGTCCCCAAGCAAACACAGCAAAAACTCAAGATTAAAGTAGTTAAGACTTTCCATATAGATTCCTGAAAGATTGAATTGAAACTGTAGCAAAAAAAATAGATAAACATTGTAAGGATTCTTTTTTTTGTTTTTTGAAGGAAACTATAGTAGATTCCTTGAGTAAAACCATTACAAAAGATCCATTACAAAGAGCCATTCATGGCGACAAACTTTCCTTGACAAGTACTACGATTAAACTTGGAGGAGAGTCATACCAATCACAAACTTGACTCAAGGACAAACCAAAACGTGCAAGCCTGTGGGCAATACCATTAGCTTGGCGGCGAGTATGGGTAATGGGATAAGTTAGTAGAATGATGTCTTGACGCTTTCAGTTATTGTACGAAGTAACACCTTGATATCCTCTACTATTTGCCCAATATTGGATAAGTTAGTAGAATGATCTTGACTCTTTCACAATCTGAAACGAATCGCTCTCACAAGGGAAGTTTTGAAAACCCTGTTTACTGCCCAAACCAAGCCCTCTCTGACAACAATTTTTTCTCCCCATTCCACGATCCATCAACATTCATCTTAAGTCTTCCACTAGGGAGTGCTGACCATTTTTGAATCCCTTCATGTCGAGCTCTGGTTCCCGAGAGTGCATTAGCCTTAGTGTTATCATACTCATGGTATCGGAGTAATGCCCTGGCCGCACAAGTATCAGGTGAATCGTGTTTTTCTTCCCATAGTTGTTCATTCCTAACGTCCCATAATGGCCAACAAATCATTAGGAAAGAATCAAATCTGTCTGCAGGGATCAAATCAGCAATCTCTTCGATCCATATTAAGAAAGAGTTTGGGCGAGCACCCCTCCAAAGAATACCCAAATGTGATGCAAGTCATGCACACTTAGTATATGGACACTCTTTCAATAAGTGTAACCGTTTCACCATGGGAGTTACACATCACACAACATTCGTCAGTGTGTTGATATGGCGCCTAGCTAGATTAGCTCTGGTAGGCTCGAAGTTGTTGCAGAGTCTCCAAATGCACACCTTTACTTTTGGTGGAACATTCACATCCCAAAATTGGTGCCACAGTTTGAAATACGAATTAGCATGAGAGGAAGACAATGCCCCATTCAAAGGTTAACACCATCTTACAAAAACATTCGTATGGTATGGGGCTGAAATGTGATTAGTCGTATTAATTACAATTTTGGTTAAGGTTTTTTTTTTTTTTTTTGTGTTTATATAATTAGAGTCATATGTCTTTTCTTTGGTTATATGACTAGCCAATGATTAACACTTGGAAATCGGATAGGTACATGCAAACAAGCATGATATGAGTGATCTCTAGATAATGAATGTATCGAACCCATAGGCTTGCTCTTCATTTCATATCTCCACTAATGTAAATCAATGCTACATCAAGGATCAAACAATCTTTACAAGGGTTGTAACATTAGGCTAAGTTATGGCCATGGTCCGAAATGCCGATAATATTGGCGATATATCGCCGATATTATCGGTTTTCAGGGGTACCGATTTTTTTTGCACTATCCAAATGGTTTTCGGGATAATATCGTGATATTATCGAAATTAACGATAATATCGAAACAGGCTTCCCGGAGAAGAACGCCGGAGCTGTAGAAGCTCCGGCCGACTGTAAAACAGGACCCTAGACTCCGATCTAGGTATGAAAATGAAATAGAAGACGAGATGAACGTTTTTATAACTTCCGTTTGCCGTGAAACGGTCGGAGGTGTTCGGAAAGTGGCTCGACACTCACGGCCTCGCCGGATCTGGGTGTCCTTGGGGTCATCGGCGTTCCTCTGCGCATCGCCGTGCTTCCCAGAGACGGAGGAGAGGGAGGGAAAGTTCAGGAGGGTGGTGGAGATGCTGCGCTGGCATTGGGGTGGACAAATTTGGGTGTGCCTGGGTGTGGGTGCGATCGGGGAAATGGAGTGAGAGAACGAGATAGAGTTGAGAACTAAACTGAGAGAGAGTGAGGGGTCTAAGAGAGAGAGAGCCTTTCTCCTTTTTTCTAAAAGGCTGTTTTGGTTTCTACAAAACAATAAAAAAAATGGAAAGGACATCAAGGGCTGTTTTGGGCTCGGGGTTGATGCAAAGAGCCGTTGGCTCAGCTCTGGTCTCGAGGCAGAGGGATGCAGAGCATCCCATGTGAATTCATATCTAATTTTTTTTTCTTTTGTTTTTCTGTTAGTTCAGTTCTTTTTAGTTTTTTTTTTTGTGTTCTTTTCCTGTTTTTATTTAGTTTAGTATATTTATTTGAGTTTAGGTTCTTTTTATTTACAGTTTATTTTCTTTTTCTTTATTTATTTTTCACACCTTGAGGACAATGTGTGATTTAAGTTTGAGGGTGGGAAATAAGAAATTTTAGGTTTTTAATTTTTGTGTCAAGTTAAAAATTTTCGTTTTTAAGTTAATATCCATAGTTTATTTTAAGCGTTAGAACAAATGGACAAGGTGAAAGTTAATTCCATATTAGAGTCTTTTCTATTTATCGTCAATTAGACATTAATTCACGAATTATACTTTGAAAATTTGCATTATATATAAATGATTATGGTGTGTTTAAACTTCTTTCATTAATTACTACATGTTTTCTACACTCACAATGTTTGCCAGCTCGCTATATAATCAACTTAAATCAGTTAAATCCATCATGCAATGCATTTTCTTCCAATTTTTTGTGATAAACTAATAGATAATTGACTAAATAAACATCCTACAAAGTTTCAATAAAAATTTCCAAGTTTTTCTTACAATTTCCGTGGTTTCCATGTAATTTTTATCGATATCGATATTTTACCGATATTTCCATCGATATTTCCGTGTTTTCGGAATACCGATATTTCCGATATTACCGATATTTAATACCTTGTCTATAACTAGTGCTTTTGTCAGCTTGAGCTTGAAATGGTGAATAATCGAAATGGGAAGATCATGCGAACGGAGTGGGTTCATGAAAACTTGTATGAAGTATATGAATCTCTCTCGTCGAGATATAGTATGACATGAGTGTGTTGATAATTACAATCCATGACGGTGTTGCAGTTACAAATAATATTATTTTAAAACATCATATATTTTTACAAATAATTTTCTCTTGTTAGAATTACAATGCTAGATAAATATTCTTTAACAAGATTATGTATGATCTTTTTAAAACATCATATATTTTAACGGATAATGTTCTCTTGTTAGAATTGCAGTAAGGTCGTACCCAGTGCATAAGACTCCCGCTTTACACAGGGTCTGGGAGAGGTGAATGTCGGCTAGCCTTACCCCCATTTATGGAGAGGCTGCTCCCAAGTCTCGAACCCGAGACCTACCGCTCATGGGTGAAGGCACTTGCCATCGCACCAAGTGAAAATTATTTGTAGTGCTAGATAAATATTCTTAATAAGAGATTGGTGGAGAAGACTAACTTAAGGTATATGCTAACAAGTATTAACCGTGAAGCAATGACCATTTACAATCTTATAAGATGATCATTCATACGTCCTGTCATGCAGTTTGATAAGAGAAGATTTTCTGTAATCAAATGTAAATCATAGCCGGCAATGGTATTAATCTATGCCAAGAAAATTATCTACCGCGTATCCTCTAAGAATATATATATATAAGCGGACCTGTTGTATTATAAAGAATATATAGCATCTGCATGACAACAAGAAGACAAGTTACAGGTAGATGTTCTCAGCAAGACTACTGCAAGTAGTTGTGGGCATCCAATATTCAGTCCTGGCCGTGGATTCGGATTACCACCGCCATGTTAGTCAATATTTAAATGAAAAATATATCAGGAGGATCAAAACCTAAGCTTTTACTATTGTTTATTAGTAATGTCTGATGAACTTTTGGAATTGTTCCACATTAATTCACCACGAATTTTTAATTTGGTTTTCACCTCCACTCAACGATTCGCCTTCGGCCGTCAAATATGTTAGATTTTCGGTTAAATTTAGTCGTATTATGTGGACGTTATGCACATATGAGACCCTTAATTTAATCTTCAGCAGTGACCATTATTTTAAGATACAGGAGGGAATTTATTAATTGAAAAAATTTAAAGTTATAAACTTTACCCCTCGGAATAAAAATAATTTGATAGAGGACTCCACTTACTGATAAAAATCAAAACCCCCTTTTCATAAGTTAGGCATGTTTTTTGCATTTTAATTAGTTGTGATCGATCAAATGTCTCTTATAAGTGTATTATGTGCGTCATGAGATGATAAATTTAACAAAAAAATTACCACATTCGACGATAGTGGGTGAAATTTCAAGATAGTTCAAAACCGAATTAAAAATTCAAGATGCAATGTGAAAAAAATTGAAACCATTTCAAATAGCGATGCAAAATTTTCTTCTGACTCTTAAGAACCGGATTAATAATAACAGTTTGCATGCATTACTTGGCCATGACTAGATTCCAAGTCAGCAGATCCAAGCAAGATCTCTAGATAATGATATCCACGTAATAGCTGACTCTGAGTCTTGTTTAACTTAAAATCCAATCATTTTATTTTTCTAAATGTGGGCAAAGATAAAATAGAAATTTGAACGTTTCATTCGGACTAGTTGGACAATAATTTCAGTTGAGGACTCCCACGTTTCCTAAATTTTCATGCAAGCACAGTATTTTTGAAATTTAGTTGGATAAAATAGGAATTTCAACAGGTCGTTTTTTCAGTTGAGGACTCCCTTGCTTCCAGATTTACATGCAAAGGACGTTTTTAGGTTAAACTATAAGAACCCACTTTTACAACATATCGTACCACACAACCAATTTGCTTTCTTCTCTGCTTTTGGATTCTTGTTTGCTTCGATCGAGCCATATTTTAATTGCTCGATTTTTCGGAGGCAAAGATGACTATCCTCATTGAGCAGCCTGAGCTAGGTAAACCCTCTACCCTTTGCTTTGATCTGTTTTTTCTTCGATTGAACACAGAATTTCGGATGCTTGGGTGAATGTTCTGAACCAAGCGAGCTACAAGCCCTTTCCCTTCGTTCCTTGTTTATGATTAGTTAATTAATTATGATCTTAATTTTCTGATTAGGGTTACGAGTGGAGGAAAAGAAGATTATTTCTTCAGAGAACAATGGAGAAATGAATGATTTAGTATTAGATGGTGGGTTTGTGGTGCCCAAAGAGATCTCAAAAAATGATGGAACTGTGGCACAAGAAATTACAGGATCTAATGAGGCCTTCATTGCACTTGAAATCAATTCATTTGGCCAGTCGTTCAGGTCTGTAATATTATTTTCTTAATTTTTTGTCACATTTTTCATGTGGTTCTTATGAAATATTGAAGTCTGACATGTTTATGCACAATGAAAACTATGCAATGCAGGGATTATAATGCAGAAAGCGAAAGGCAGAAATCCGTGGAGGAATTCTACCGGTTGATCCACATTAATCAAACGCATGATTTCGTGAAGAGGATGAGGGAGGAGTACAGCAAGTTGAATCGAGTGGAAATGAGCATATGGGAATGTTGTGAGCTGCTCAATGATGTTATGGATGACAGTGACCCCGACTTGGATGAACCACAAATTGAGCACTTGCTGCAAACTGCTGAAGCCATTAGAAAAGACTATCCCAATGAAGATTGGTTGCACTTGACTGCTCTTATTCATGGTATATTCCCAATTGAAATTGTTTTATTCTGATTTTTAACCTAATCACACATTTTTAGAAGGGTAGTTAACCGCATTGTAGACGGACTCCTATATAATCGTTTATAGATAGAAATAGAATTCCACAACTGCTTCTGACTTTTTTCAATAGAGTTTTACCATATTCTTCTAGGATTTGATAAAAGCGCTTCTTCTTGCATTTGACTTCAGCTTCTATTGGTTTCAGATCTCGGAAAAGTGCTTCTTCTTCCTAGCTTTGGAGAGCTTCCTCAATGGGCTGTTGTTGGTGAGCATTATGTTTTGCCTATTGATATGTGATCCACCTTTTCCATTTTTGAGCTATTTAATGAAAAATAACCCAAATGTTATGCTGCAGGAGACACACATCCTCTCGGGTGCGCTTTCGATGAATCCATTGTTCACCACAAGGTATAATTTACTCTCAAAGATTAATTAGTTGCACTAAGTAAATATCTTAAATCAATAAAGTTAAAATTCTTTGCCCTTGCAGTATTTCAAGGAAAATCCAGATTACAATAATCCTTCCTACAACACCAAAAATGGGATTTACTCAAAAGGATGTGGACTAGACAATGTCATGATCTCATGGGGTCATGATGACTACATGTACTTGGTACGTCTTTCGCTGAATCGCTTCAAATGAACAATTTTGGACATTTCTATCATCAAACCCTGATTTTGTTAACCTGTATGTTCAAATCAATCTGCAGGTGGCCAAGGAAAACGGAACAACTTTGCCTCAGGCAGGATTGTTCATTATCCGGTATCACTCATTTTATCGTAAGTACCATCACCAAATCCCCCCGGACTTGAAATTACTCCATCCAATGTAACAAATATTAAGCTTCCAATTTATTATGTTGCAGCTTTACATAGGGCAGGGGCATATACACACCTTATGAACAAAGAGGACGAAGAGAATCTAAAGTGGCTTCAAGTATTCAAGTAAGCTCCATTTCTAATTCAACATATATACATAATATATATATATATATATATATATATATATATATATATATATATATATATATATATATATATATATCTTGTGATTGCCAAATTGCATGGACCAGACTGACCTTATTTGTGCCTTTTTGGTTATCATTTGCAGCAAATATGACCTCTACAGCAAGAGCAAAGTTCGAGTTGATGTCGAAAAAGTTAAGCCATATTATTTGTCCCTCATTGAGAAGGTGAGTAATGTTCCTCGAGCGCATTCCAAATTTTTTTATCATTCACCAACTCATATTCTGATTTGGATGTGAATTCTTTTTTGCAGTATTTCCCAGCAAAGCTCAGATGGTGATCCGTTCAGGTTTTCAACACAATTGATATATATTAAGGAGAATTGCACCTTTGTGTTCTGCTTCAAGACTTCACCTGTCCAGTGATGTACATAGTGTTTGGTTAAGAGAAGAGGCTGTTGAGTTGTATTTCATGTTTGGGACTTTTACGAAATGTATTCTTGTTGTGTGCTGCTGCACCAAATTCAAACATGAATAAAGAAAAATGAATTTCAGCATATCTTTCATTTCAGTAATTATTCCAAATGCTTCCAATTATTCTTCTTTCTCAACCTATATACGTTTGCTCGAAAAATTTCTGAATCCGCTACTGTCTATGACCTAAGTTAATTTACATCCATCCCTAGCACATTACAGAAAAATGGTCAGCGCTCATGTCTCATTTCTTCAACTGCATGACACCTCCGAGTGTATTCTATTTCTTTATCACTCATCACTGTACTAAGTTGATAAGTGATAAAAAAAAGGCGCATTTACTGCTGTTGCATGATATTTCTCCACCCCAACAGATTTCATGAGAATTAGTCCCCACCGGGACAAATCACTGTTTGGAATTTTGTTAATCAAGCTGTGATTAGTTAAGTAATGAAGAAAAAGATCAAAGAGCCAAAGTCGTGCGTTCTTATTATTCAAACCCCATATTCAAGGTGACCGATCCACTAGTATTATAATACAATCATATCCCTATAATGTCGGAAGATGTCTCGAATTTGATTCCCTTCTCGTTAGAATGCTGAACCTAAAAAAATTAAAAGATAAAAGTAACTATTCTTACCATTCATGATTTAAAAATTTTCCATCTCAACCAAGAAACAGTTAAAAGTTTTTTTTGATGAACCTAACACGAAGAATGACTTAGTTGTCATTTGAATATATTGCAAAATATAATATCGTTATAAGATAATAGCTTATGATGACATAAAATATATTGCATGAAACAAAAGAAGTGTGACCTTATTATATCAGTGCATTTGACGTATTAAATAAAATCTAATAACTTTATGAAGTAAAAATGATTTTCAATGTGCCCAGAACACGAGCATATATAAGTGAAATGACACTTAAAAAAAATTTCTCCACTTATGTAAGGTTAGCCGACATTCACCTCTCCAGACCCTGCGTAAAGCGGGAGCCTTGTGCACTGGGTACGACCTTTTAGTCTATCAGACTCATGTAATAACATCACCGTAGTTCGAACAAATTGAAAAATCTCTCCACCATGTGACACAAAACGAATTAATTCCATTAGCATATAAAAATTAAATAATACACAAATATTTGCTAAATTAAATTAAAAAAAACTAGCTATTTATAAAAAGAATACGTATGATACACCGGTCATTATAGATTTTGAGTGTATTCTTATCAGAAACTGAAAAAAAAAAAAACCTTAAATTAAACAAAGAAGGTTGCACGTGCCGTGCAGACGTTCGTCTGTTTTGTTCTGTTCCGTTATGTTTTGTCCCGTTCCGTTCCGTTCTGTTCTGTTCTGTTCTGTCTGTTCTCCTTCCACCGGGCATCAGCTCTTCGTCTTCTTCCCTGTCAAAGCCAAAGCACCACAGAAGCCATATATTTTCTCAGATTTCTTACCATTTTCGACCCCAATCCAAAATTCTCAAAAGGTCCAAGCCTTCACGTATTTACCTAATTTATCCCACAATTTCTCGTTCAATCTCTGGTCTTTGATCCAAAAATCTCACCACTAAGTCCAATTCTCACAAACCCCGAATCCCCAGCTAGGGTTTTCATCTCTGTGATAAGTTTGGCCTCTTCAAGATGGCTCAAAGCGCCCCGTTTCTTCTCCACCTTTTCATCCTCAACCTCTTCATCAGCTTCGCCATAAACCCTAGCCTCTGCGCTGATTCCGACGATGAATTTTCAATTCTCGCGTTCGAAATTCACGGGGACTACTCGCCTCCTTCTCCTCCGCCGGTTCCGCCGCCGCCCCACCCTCCCCCGCTCTCGTGCCAGGGGGGTCTCAATGGAATTGGGTCTCTGGACACCATTTGTGAGCTGAATTCAAGCTTGATTCTTGAAGATAATGTGTATATAGAAGGAAATGGGAGCTTATTTATACTTTCCGGTGTTAATTTGAGCTGCCCATTTTTAGGTTGCGAAATTGTGGTTAACATTAGTGGGGAATTCAGTTTAGGTAGAAATTCAATGCTTATTGCCGGGTTAGTTACGGTTAATGCTTCGAATGCGAGCTTTTTAACTGGTTCAGTGGTAAATGTTACGGCATTGGCGGGTGCACCTCCTGAGCAGACTAGTGGCACCCCCGACGGTCTTCAGGGTTCTGGTGGAGGGCATGGTGGGAGAGGTGCTAGTTGTGTGATTGATAATACGAAGCTCCCCGACGATGTTTGGGGCGGAGATACGTATGCTTGGTCATCGTTAAATGAGCCGGTGAGTTATGGGAGTAAGGGTGGAACAACTAGTAAGGATGAGAAGTATGGTGGGGAAGGAGGTGGGAGGATTTGGTTGGAGGCAAGAAGTTCAATTGAACTTAGTGGGAGTGTTTTGGCTGATGGCGGTGATGGTGGGATTAAGGGTGGTGGAGGGTCAGGGGGTAGCATATTTGTCAAAGCTCGTCGAATGTATGTACTTTACTTCTTGTGTGTTTAACTTGAAACAATGACTCAATAATGATTATGTCTATTAATATGCTCAATCATGGATGCTAATAGTTTGTTTTGTTTGATTGGTTGTTACGTGCCTCTTTCATTGCTTAACTACAATTATTTTTCTTGAAGAGCAGGACTGGAAGTGGCAGGATAAGTGCAGTGGGGGGTAATGGATTTGCAGGAGGAGGAGGTGGAAGAGTTTCCATCAAAGTTTTCAGCAGGCGTGATAATACAGATATCGTTGCTCATGGTAAGTAAAAAGTTATCATTTTGTAATATAATTTGTATATCAAAGCAAAGAACTTGATTTACTCTTCAGTAAATGTAGAGGAAGAACTTATTATCACAATAACCATTGGACCTACTTTGCTTTTGTACATTATACCACTGGTATGTTGATGTTCTGCTTATTCTGGCAGGGGGAAGGAGTTTAGGCTGTCCTGAAAATGCAGGTGCTGCAGGGACATATTATGATGCTGTTCCTCGGAGACTTATAGTCAATAATCATAACTTGTCCACACAGACTGACACGCTTCTGTTAGAGTTTCCCAAACAGCCACTTTGGACAAATGTTGATATCCAAAATCATGCCAAGGCTTTGGTTCCTTTGTATTGGAGCCGTGTTCAGGTCATTGAAGAACTAAACTAACTTCTATTGCTCTGCGATGAAGGGCTTTTCTTGTCTTAGTATTAATTTTAAAAAATACAAATATGCTATTTGAAGTCATATTATGCTGAAATTGTAATGTATTGTGCAGGTTCGAGGTCAAATTCGTTTATCATGTGGTGCAGTTTTGAGTTTTGGTCTTGCACATTTTGCTTCATCAGAATTTGAGTTAATGGCAGAAGAGCTTCTGATGAGTGATTCTGTTATCAAGGTAATCGTAAGACTTATCCTTTTTCTTTCTTTCTTTCTTTTCATAAATGTTTGACAATCAGGGCATAAATAAATTGGGTGTCGAAGCGGAAATAGGAAAGTGCAAAAATAGATATAATTATACATGCACATCTCATATCTTGAAATATTTTAAAACTTGAATGTCTGCTGTCTTTTCCTGATAAACTCAGATATTTGGGGCTCTTCGAATGTCTGTCAAAATGCACTTGATGTGGAATTCTAAAATGCTTATAGATGGTCTTGCTGATGCAATTGTGGCAACATCCTTGCTTGAGGCAAGCAATGTAGTGGTTCTCAGGGTATGTTGAAACTAGAAGCTTGATTGTACACCTAAGAAACAGATAGAACCTTGATTTACACTGTCAAATCATGCTTCCGTATATGATTGTCAGGGGGCGTCCGTGATACATTCTAATGCAAATTTGGGAGTTCATGGACAAGGTTTCTTGAATTTGTCTGGGCCAGGAGATCTGATTGAAGCACAACACCTGATTCTGTCTTTATTTTTCAGTGTCAATGTAAGTTACTGATTTGGTGTGTATTTTTAAGTATTCATCATTTAATTAAAACCAGGTTTTATGAATTTTTGGTGCAGAGGTTTTTAAGTATCCACCAAAATATCACATACCTAGAATTGTTGGCATCTGAGGGACAATTATGTTGGCACAGTTTTCTGTTACTTGAATTTGGAAAATTGCATTGATTTGTTGATTTGCTTTTTCACAGTATCAGCAAATCCACTTAGAAATATGTATGAGAACGTATTCTCATCCATCCAGTCTGATTTTGTTTCATGTGTGAATTTTGAAGTGTACCATATGATTGTGCACTATTTGTATCTTGTGGCATGTACATGCTGAATCTTCTTCTTTTAATACTGAAGATTGGACCTGGATCTTCACTGCGAGGGCCTCTGGAAAGTGGTGGTAGTAATTTGACGTAAGTTTTAAATTCATAGTTCTCAATGATGTCATTTTTTTTCCTTCGGAAGTGATTCTCATTTTGGGACTGGCAGGAAACCCAAACTCAACTGTGAACTTCCAAACTGCCCCATGGAATTACTTCATCCACCCGAAGATTGTAACATGAACTCTACATTGACCTTCACTCTTCAGGTCTCCCATTGATCCAGATTGGGAACTAAGTACTTATCTTTGGCAATTTATTTAAATTTTTAAGGCTGAACAGAGTCCACCTTGTGTTGCTGATAAATGGTTGGCTTCCTGCTTCAGATCTGTCGAGTTGAAGATGTTATTATTCAAGGCAGTATAACTGGATCTGTTATACATTTTCACTGGGTTAGAGCTGTAGAGGTCCACTCTTCTGGGGTAATTAGTGCATCTGGCCTAGGTATGCATTTGGACTCTTAGTTTCTTTTTAACAGTTTTGACTCAACATGTAACCTGGATGTTTTCTTGGATTTGAAGTGATAAATTATTACCTAAACCATGCCTTCTAAGATCATAGGGGTTTCTATTTTATACACAGGCTGCCCTGGTGGGATTGGTAGAGGAAAGTTTTTCGCAAATGGGCTTGGTGGCGGTGGTGGGCATGGTGGCAAAGGTGGGGATGGGTATTACGATGGAAATTTTATTGATGGTGGTGTTTCCTATGGAGATGCTGATTTGCCGTGTGAACTTGGTAGTGGTAGTGGAAATGATAGCCTAGCTGGTGCAACTGCAGGTGGTGGTATCATTGGTAAGAAATATAAAACAAATATAATAAAATATGTGGAGAAAGTTTTAGAAGATATCAGCAGATCAATGGATGATTTTCTTTTTGTGATCGATAGCTACTGGGTCATATATCCTTTTTTGAACAGTAACATGTGTTTTTTCCATCCCTAAACAGTAATGGGTTCATTGGAGCGCTCATTGTCAAGTTTGTCTCTTGATGGTTCACTTAGAGCCGACGGAGAATCCTTTGGAGAAAAATATCTGGAGAAAAATGATAGGGTCTTTTCAAATATAGGTCCTGGGGGTGGTTCTGGTGGAACTATTCTATTGTTTGTTCAAACATTGGCACTTGGTAATTCTACTACAATCTCAACTGTTGGTGGACATGGTAGTCCTAGTGGTGGTGGTGGAGGAGGTGGTGGGAGGATTCACTTTCACTGGTCAGATATACCAGTTGGGGATGCATATCTACCCATAGCAAGTGCGAATGGAAGCATCATTACTGGGTTAGTATCCGGAAATAGATACTGCTTTTCACAATTTTGAGATATATGCATCGTACGTTGTTGAAGTAAAATTCTTTGAGTACTACTATTATTTGCGCACTTAATGATAGGTGTACTAGAACGTGTGCCACTTCTAGTAAGTTTCTTTAATATAAACATTGTTTTCAATATAACATAGTTTCTTTGTATAACAAGTTGTTTCTGGTGTTGAGATATCACTCGAGTTTTAACCCTCTTTTCATCTCCTTGGTGCAGGGGAGGCTTCGGTAGAGGTCATGGTCGGGCTGGACAAAATGGGACTGTTACCGGAAAGGCCTGTCCCAGAGGGCTTTATGGTATCTTTTGTGAGGTAGCTTCACTATTTGTATTTGATGACATTTTGACTTAGTTTAAGATATCCTATGGCTCTGCTCATGCTTTTAAATCAAGCATCGCATTAAGAAACATGTTGTATAAGTTAAGTTTTGTTGTTGTAGACTTATTTTTAAAATTCTAGTTGATGCCAGTTTTACATTGTTTGATTGGAAAGTTTGTTGGCTAGTTATGTTAGCAAGATCTTGGTCATATTATATTCGTATACATATTTGCCTCTGTGATTATAGTAATGAACATGCTTTCAATGAGTTTGCTTAGTTTCTCTTGGTTTTCATATTTTTGTTTTTTGTTGTTTTTTTTTTATTTTTGTGGGGAAAATATCATTTTTAGGTTCACTATTTGACCAAATTGTACTGCAGGAATGCCCTGTTGGCAGCTTTAAGAATGTGAGTGGCTCTGATAGAGCCCTTTGTCATGCTTGCCCATCTTTGGAGCTTCCACATCGTGCCATATATGTCACGGTTCGAGGTATCCCTAAATTTTACTCTGGCTACTTTGGGCAAGAGTTTTGCTATGGTTTTCTTGTGAGCTTATTTAAAGAAGAACTGGAATTTGTGATCGATTGGATCTTTTTTGTTGAGAGTGGTGTTACATGATTTGCCTAGATTATGTTTTCTTTGGGTAAATCATCTCTGTAACTTCATTCAAATTTGGTCAGGTGGTGTCACTGAAACTCCATGTCCGCATAAGTGCATTTCTGATAGATATCACATGCCTAAGTGTTATACAGCATTTGAAGAGTTGGTTTACACTTTTGGCGGACCATGGTGGTTTGGTTTTATTCTGTTAAGCGTCCTCATCCTGTTAGCTCTTGTGCTTAGTGTTGCACGGATGAAGTATGTTACTGGAGACGAATTACCGACTCCTCTACCTGCTCGACAGGGCTCTCGTTTAGATCATTCCTTCCCTTTCCTGGAATCGTTGAATGAGGTTCACCTCCAATCTTAACTTTGGCTACATAGTTTTTATAACTGGAAGAATGGTCATTTGAAAACCAAATTACAGTGCCCTGTAATGTGTGACATATCATGTTAGATGTGACAATCCTGTTTTCGTGTAGGTTTTGGAAACAAATAGAAACGAGGAATCTCAGAGTCATGTGCATAGGATGTTTTTCATGGGGCCAAATACATTCAGTGAACCTTGGCATCTACCTCATTCCCCTCCAGAACAAGTCACAGAGATTGTGTAAGCTCTCTTTCGCTTTCGTGTATTATGACTTTGGTGGTCGGATGTACACTGAAAAATAATGGCCACAAGTCGTACCTGTGCCTAGTTATGCATGTAATTCTACATTTATGCTTTGAGCTTGATAATTTAACTCATTGTTTCATATTAATTCAAGTTACGTAAACTTCTTTAAGTGTTTTAAAGTATTTCATGACATGTCAGGTATGAGGCTGCATTCAATAGATTTGTGGATGAGATAAATGGTTTAGCTGCTTATCAGTGGTGGGAAGGATCAGTCTACAGCATTCTTTGTGTGTTTGCCTATCCACTTGCCTGGTCATGGTTACAGAGTCGAAGGAAAAAGAAGTTACAACAACTTCGTGAATATGTTCGATCAGAATATGATCATTCTTGTTTGCGTTCTTGTCGTTCACGTGCACTGTATGAAGGACTCAAGGTATATCTAAAGAAGTCATAAATTCTCTTGCCAACATCTTTTGAAGTGTACCTAATTGGAGACATTTTGTTAACAGATGCATTAACAGTTTTAGCATCGTTTACTGTTTTGTGCCGCAGGTAGCTGCAACTTCTGATTTAATGCTTGCATACGTGGACTTTTACCTTGGTGGAGATGAGAAAAGAGCTGGTCTTCCTCCCCGTCTTCATCAGCGATTTCCATTGTCATTAATTTTTGGAGGAGATGGAAGTTACATGGCACCTTTCCATCTTTGCAGTGATAACATTCTCACTAGCCTCATGAGTCAGGTCATCTACCTATACCTTTAGGGTTGTGTTCGATGTGAAGTTGTTTCCTATTGATATTTTTATAAAGCAAAGTTGTGATCGTTATATTTGATCTGCTTTCAGAGTATTCCACCTACCATCTGGTATCGGCTTGTAGCTGGTCTAAACGCTCAACTGCGATTGGTTCGGTGTGGTCACTTAAAGTTAACTTTTGGTCATGTTATCAGCTGGCTTGAAACGCATGCTAACCCTACTCTCAGGCTATATGGCGTACATGTTGATCTTACCTGGTTTCAGCCTACAGCTTCTGGGTATAGCCAGTTTGGACTATTGATGTATGCAATCGACAATGAAAGTGTGCCACCAATACTGGAGGGTCAAGATGCATTGTTTCCGCGGGATTATCTGTCACGGTAACATTCAGCTTCTGATTATCTTTCTAGCAAGTTACATATCATATGGCTCATGTTTCTTCCACCCTATTTGCAGTACGCCAAGAAATCATTGGGAAAACTCATTTGAGCATTTGAGACTCATCGACCATTGGATGTCACAGAAAAGATTTTCTGGAGGCATTTTACACAGCAAGAACTTAAGGACGTTTAAAGAGAACAAAGCTATATGTTATCCATATTCTTTCGTAGTTTATAATGGCAAACCGGTTGGCCATCAGGTATTGAACATGCCTATATTTATATTGTACCAACTTGGTCTTTTGTCGTTCCTCATTCTGATTTCCAGTTGTTCTTAGACGTTTTTCTAATTTTTCCCTCCTACTTTCTTCCATTCTCACAGGATCTTGTCGGTTTGTTCATCTCCATTCTACTCTTGGGAGATTTTAGCATGGTCTTGCTCAGTTTGCTGCAGCTATATTCTATTTCACTGTTGAACTTTTTCCTAGTCTTATTTATTCTTCCTCTCGGTCTACTGTTCCCCTTCCCGGCTGGAATCAGTGCTTTGTTTAGTCGTGGACCTAAACGGGCAGCAGGTCTTGCGCGCATATATGCTTTATGGAATATCACATCCTTGATCAATGTCGTAAGTTGCCTTGAATCCAGTGGCTTTCGTATTCAAAACAATGACATAGGGTACAAGCAGGCGATGCACTTTTTCCGGCGTGATTCCTGACATTTTTCGGTTGTTGCAGGGTGTTGCGTTTACGTGTGGATTGATTCATTATGCGACCCACTCGAGGAAAAAGCACTCCAACTTTCAGTCCTGGAATTTTAGCATGTAAGTTTTTCAACCCTTCATGGCAGCAAACTGTTTATATCCCTGATTGCAGCAACTTCAGTCCTCACTAATGAAAGTTCTTGCATCAATTCAGGGATGAAAGTGAATGGTGGGTGCTTCCCTGCGGCTTGGCACTCTGTAAACTCGTGCAGTCGCGACTCATCGATTGCCATGTGGCGAACCAGGAAATTCAGGATCACTCATTGTACAGCAGCGACCCCGACGTTTTCTGGCAGTCATGAAAGAGGTTCATTGACAAAGTTCAAGTTTTATTTATTTTTAATTTTTGGTTTAAATTTTTTGGTAAATATGAACCGTGTATAGATTTTTATTTTTTTTCGATCGAGGTCATTTTTTAGATTGTGGCCTGTCTTATGGAAAAAGAAAAGAAAAAAGAAAAGTTCTCGTACGTATGTTTCGAGACATCATGGATAGCATCATAGCCGTTGTCAACCCGAGCACATTAACTTTTCAACACACTCCATGCCTTGCGTCCATTTGCTTGTGCCGTGCCGGTGCATCCAAATCGGTTTTTTCTCTCCATGGTCATATATTTGGCTGACATTATGATAAAAACCGTCGTTATCGATCCTCGAAAGTCCGAATTCATGACATGTTTGATTACGAAACAATCGTGTTAAAATGGCTTGATGTATATGCTAATGGTGTTTTGTGAGAGGAAACGGAACCTTTCAAAAGAAAACAAGGTCAAATTTTGAGAACGAACGGACATTCGAATTTACAATTTTGACCTTATAAAGGGGAATTTGTAATTGAAAAAAATGCTAAGCAACATTATTCCCAATTTGAAGGGACTTGACTTGGCCCCACTTCATACTTTGTTTTTTAGGCAAGCCCAAAGCAAGATTCTTCCACAAAGTCCAAACTTATTAGGAGGAAGTTGGTGGGTGGGTGGGGTTTGGACAGTATTTAAAATATCGGTATTTGTAAAAATATTAATATGTAAATTTACGAAAATATTGATTGATATATTGAATACCGATATCAATATCGGTTGTTTCCGATAAAAAATGATGGAAATATACGAGTTTATTAGATATTTAACAGATACGTCAGAAATATAAACGAAATCTGTCGATTTTAGTCTAAACTTAAGACCATTTTTATGAGAGGAAAACTAATGAAAAAAGCTTAAAAACTTTGAGTTTTAACGATAAGGTCAAAATAAATGTAAAGTGAATAGTACCATGATTAACTTTTTAATGTAAAAATATGATTTTTCGTTAAAGTGAATGGTACTGGAAGCTTTTAGTCAAAGTTCACTTATATGAGACCATTGTATTAAAGTAAAAGGATGTCAATTTATTCACGTTAATTCCTAAATTGGGTGCACTCAAGACTATTTTTACCAGAGATTTTTCAGTGTGATTGGAACACAAGATGGTACACCACGACACGTATCACTATACAAATGGTGGGATATGTGTGTTAAAAAATTAATAATTTGAAAAATAAAATTTCTTACCACTTACATAAAAATACACAGTATATCATCTATGTTCTAATCATAATAAAAAAAATTCTACATTTTTACTATTTCAAGTTGCGGTTTAATAATATTTTCTTTCATTTATGATTGAAATTTTTAAATGTCAGAATTTAACACTTATTAAAGCCGAATCGTTGTATAATTTAGTGCCGAACGCACACCACAACTATCACAGTATCAAGGAACAAGATTTCTACTCTTTGATATGATGTGGCAGCAGTTAATTGGTGGAAGTTAACCAAGTACAGACGGAATCTAATTCTAAACCTTCTATTTCGTTTCTTGGTCTGACGGCGGGAATCTAAACCCTGTATATGGTTAACGGAGGTTGATTAATTCTAAGAAGAAAAAGCCAATAATAAACCTAACTAGATTAATAAATATGAGATTTTCACACGCTATTTTTCTTTTTCTACATTACTTTCGTTCTATGTTACTTTATTTAATCTAAAGATTAAAATTCTTCTTTCATATTTTATACTTTCATTCTCCTTTACTGTAGTTAATATAAAAACAAGAGATAAAACCGTAAAAGTCATTTTGCAATTAAAATAATGAAAACCAAACCATCATCGTCTCCATATAAACGTGACAAATACATTATTTTTTGTTACAAGTGTGCATTTGTCACGCCTCACTAATTCATAAAAAAATAGCCTAAAAAGATATCCCGTGAAGGACAAGCATTACTGCCATTCTCTGTCACCTAACCTTCTCTCTCCCTCTGTCTCTCTCGGTGAGTCTGAGGCCAGACAGGAATAATGGGGCAGCAGAGCTCGGAAGCTCCACTCCTGGGCAGTCATGGTTTGGCCAATAAGAGCAAAAAGACTACCGGTCCTCTCTGGCTCCTCCTGTTTACGTTTCTAGCCATCATCATCTGTCAGTTCTCTCTCTCTCTGATCATTTTTTAGTTTTGATCTTCTCTGGTGTATATATACATACATGTAAATATATAAATATAAATATATATATCTGTGTGTGTGTGTCTCTGTGCGCGATCTCTGTGTTTGGCAACATTTTTATTTAAGGAACCAATTTTGTTTTCCCTAAGTTTGACTTTATACATGCCAAGTGTGTTGGTGCTTAAGTTTGCAGCTATGGAGGAGACCAAAAATTTTCATAATTTAAATTTCGTTCTCATAAATTAATTTCCACCCTCCGTTCACTTTCTCCATAAATTTTGCCATGTAAGGGTAAGAACAATTCTTCCTCACAACGAAATCACAGTACACGAATATGCAAATATAACTCGAGAAAATTACAAAATAAATAAGTTTTCGCATGCACGTCAAATTATAATTTGTTAGTAAAAAAACGACTTGAGAAATTTTTGTTCATCATCCCCAAATTTAACATATAATATCACATTTTTTGGGAAGTGGGAATCTACCCTTTTTTTATAGAATTCTTGTTTGTACAAAGTAGAAACATAATTATTGACCATACTTTGTAAAGATAAATGCTTTAATAATTGACCTTTTTTCCATTTTTCGTGTAATTTTCTAGTTGTAGGCCTTATATTCGGAGGGGACACAAATGGCTGGTTACTTGAAGGATCAAACAAACACAATGATGGGAAATTTGGAGGCAATGAATCTGACGTAGTTGAGTCAGAAAATGGAGTTGTTGCTGCAGATGATGCAAGGTGTTCCGAAATCGGAGCATCAACGCTCAGGCAGGGAGGGCATGCTGTTGATGCAGCAGTGGCAACTGCATTGTGCCTTGGTGTTGTTAATTCCATGGCAAGTGGGATAGGAGGTGGAGCTTTCATGCTTGTGAGATCTTCAGCAACCTCCCAAACCCAAGCGTTTGATATGAGGGAAACTGCCCCATTAGCTGCTTCACAGGTCTTAAAATCCTATCTTTTCGGTTGATATGCTAGTTTTCACTGGAGAGATTGTTTGTGCAGGAAGATCGGACTCGTTGAGAAAACCTCACTTCTAATTTTCTTCGACTTTGATCCCATTTATTGACATGGTTGACCCCTTAGAGCTTCAAGTTTTTGTTAACCTAAGGGATCAACCAATCCGAAACTATAAACCTAATTTCTGAGAAATGATGATTCTACACCTTAAAACAATTAACTATGTCATAGGATGGGGTCAAAGTTCAAGAAAACCGAGTAGAAGCGAGGTTTTCTCAGGATGCCCTGCCAATGGATCCAGTCTAATCTCGTAGGTAAATATTCGCAGTAATTTTGTTCTGCATTTTGTGTGTAAATTGTTATTGTGAACAAACAGAACATGTATGAGAGCAATCCGAAAGCCAAGGTTGAAGGTGCATTGTCAATGGGAGTTCCGGGTGAGATAGCCGGTCTCCATGAAGCTTGGTTGCAACACGGGCGTATCGCTTGGAGGACTTTATTTCAACCTGCAATAAAACTAGCTAGAGATGGATATGTTGTTGCTCCTTATCTGGGACGATATCTAAGTGCATTAAGAGATGATATTTTAAGTGATCCTGGCTTAAGGCAAGTGTTTGCACCAAATGGGAAGATGTTAAAGGAAGGCGATACATGCTACAATGTGGAACTTGGCCGGAGCTTAGAGGCGGTGGCGGAACTTGGGCCGCAAGCATTCTATAACGGCACTCTTGGCGAGAAATTAGTCAAGGATGTGAGAGAGGCTGGTGGGATCTTGACAATGGAGGATCTGAGGAATTACAAGGTGAATGTTGTGGATGCAGTGGCTGCGAATGTGATGGGCTACACAATTTTTGGAATGCCTCCTCCTTCGAGTGGAACATTGGGGCTCTCTTTGGTGGGTGATTTCTCTTTACCATTTTGTTCTTCATCAAACTCGATAGCTTATGAAAGCAAGAGTTTTCGATCCTAATGGGATGACGATGACAATGCATTTTGAAACACAGGTTCTGAACATTTTCAACAGCTATGGAACTTCAGATGCTGCAAAAGGAGATCTTGGTCTACACCGCTTGATTGAAGCGTTGAAACACATGTTTGCAATCCGAATGAACTTGGGCGACCCTGCGTTCGTAGATACAACTAAATACGCCTCTGCTATGCTTTCCCCATCATTCGCAAAGAAAATTCGGAAGAAGATATTTGACAACACGACTTTCCCTCCTGAGTACTATCTGCACAGGCATGATGTTTCGACTTTTCTGGTTCAAATTAGAGCTTTTCTTCTAAGTCATTACTCTAAAGTTCTTTCAGCTCACAATGATTCAGGTGGAGTCAGCTCAGAGATCATGGAACAAGTCATTTCTGCATAGTAGATGCAGACAGAAATGCAGTTTCGGTTACTAGCACCGTAAATTACCCTTTTGGAGCTGGAGTGCTTTCTCCTTCTACCGGAATTCTGCTCAACAACGAGATGGGTGACTTTTCAACCCCAACGGATATATCCCCCGACCATCTCCCTCCTGCTCCGGCAAATTTTATCGAACCAAACAAGAGGCCTTTATCTTCCATGACTCCGCTTATTATCACAAAGGTACAGAAACTACTGCATTGCATACTCTGTGTCCTTAAGATAATGGTAGCCAATAACAGGGAATTTTTCGGCATTTGCAGGACAATCAGTTGGCCGGGGTTCTTGGCGGCAGTGGCGGAATGAACATAATTCCAGCAGTAACCCAGGTTTTCGTTAATCATTTCGTGTTAGGGATGGACCCGTTAGATGCAGTTCAAAGTCCAAGGATCTACCACAGGGTTTGTTTTCTTGATTCAGATCATAGCCATGATAGATATTATGAACTCTTTACGTTTGTTTAATTTATTCTTTTAATTCCGTGCAGCTGATACCGAACATAGTTTGCTACGAGAACATGACAGTCATAGATGGCGATCACATCGAGCTTTCAGACGAAAGAAAGCTGTTCTTGCAACAGCGGGGTCATCAGTTACAGGCTCAGGCAGGGGGAGCCATCACTCAGCTCATTGTCCAAACCCTTCAAAATCCTGCAAACATAGGCCGGAAAGGCGGAAAGAATTCTAACGAACAAATATTTCACGGTAGGCTCACCGCTGTAAGTGACCCGAGAAAGGACGGGAAGCCTGCAGCTGTATGATTGCAAGTTTCTGTAGATTAGGAAGGAGAGTGCCTTGTGGGATATTTAGTCTTGCTGTGCAGATTTATTCGTACGTAGAAAGACATCATGTGTAGCTTAGGTTGTGCTTCCTCAGACATCAACAAGATCAAATGTTACATAAATTTCCACAATGTTCTACTTGCCTTTGTGTTTTTGAATGAATTTCAACAAAGTTAGTGTATTCAAGCAAAATAAACGACGATTTTCATTAACAAAGAAAAAAATATGGTATTTATCCTCTTTGCAGTTATTGTACAACAGGCAAACACAAATAAATTCAAACCCTTCAAGTAACTCGATACAATGCATAGCGAACTAGCATCTACAACGGCATCTTTCTAAGTCATTTTGTCCATCAGCTGTATCGGTGCCAGAATGTTAGACTTACTCGTCTCAACAATGCATCCATTCATGACCATTTCTTCTAGCATGAAATGCGCTTTCTCCAAATGGAACATGATGTCTAGTTCACACTGCGAAGGTGAACCGATAAAACAATATAGTTGGAAGTAAATACACGAAACTGCAAGTTTAACTCGAAAGTTGGAAGAAAAAGAATACTTAGTTAATCTGTTTTGGAAGAGGAGCTTACCACATTGCCGAAATGGCGATCCATGGTTTCAACCAACAGATGTATGAATTCCAAAATTGCAAGCTCATTCTGCAATGGAAATGACAAGAAGAGAGAAACAGCGATTAAGAAGACATGGTTGGAGGCATCAACAGAACAGGGTTGTGTTGTTAGTAACTTACTTCATCATTGTCGACTCCAACCAGAAAAAACAACGAAGCATAGCGCCTGTACACAATTTTGTAGTTCCGGTGCTCAACAAACGAACACTGTTCGATGTACAATACAAATCAGCATCATAGACATGTATAACGGCTGTCGTATAATATCTACTAATAACAAACAAACAAAAAACTAAGTTCACAAATTCATCAAGTTTCATATACTTGTGCTGTTCAACAACGAAACTTAGGACACAGCCCAGCCAAATTCCATAGATATGCAAGCAAAGAAATAACTGGTGCTAAACATGACTAGCATTAGCATTCCGCATTCACCTATATGTGTAAGCATCCTAATAACCAATACAACCCGTTTACAAAGACCTTGTTCAAGGGAGGAAGGCAGGTAGTGAAATCTTCCACATGATGAAAAGTTCAGCAGGACCCGAAAATATGAACTTCGAAAAGGGTTCGTGACAAATGAGACTGCCCACCGAATCCCCTAAACATAAAATCTAATGCAGAACATGGACCATAGGGTAATGTAGCAAGTGCTTGATATTTACAACCTATATTCCAACTTCAAATTATCAAACTTTATACTCGGGAGTTTCGAATTCGACCTAAGCGACTAAACAAGAACATCCTATTTCACTTGTATGCGACTTCAATTTCAGGAAGCAATGCATCCAGTAAAAATTTAAAATTTCTTAATTCTGATACAAAACCGAAATAACCCAATAAATTTCTGGATCCCAATTCCACTTTTTTATGATCACAAGCAAAATCTAAACAAAATACTTGGGAACTAAGATCTCAGAATTCAACCCAATTGAACATGCAAACTCAGAATTGAACAATTGGGCATTGCTAATTTCGTATTAAACAAAAGAAAATCGGAGATTCTGGTTCGGATAATTAGATTTGATGATCAGGCGTAGAAATCGATGAAAGCAAAGTGCAGAGAGAGAGAGAGAGAGAGAGGACCTGTTGCTCGTTGCGGGCGAGGCATTTGCGGACGATTTCAGCTTCAAGAGCTCGCCGTTCTTCGAGAGTGAGGTATTCGTAGTATTGGGCAAGTCGGGTCTGCCCCTGCTTGTTCACCATAAGTATGAATCTGATCCCCATCTCCTTCCCTCTCTTTCTCTCTCTCCAACTTCTCAGACGGACGTTCGGTTTTTTTCTGCAGCTCGACCAGCCTCGATGTTCTGTTTGGCTGAACCAGTTTTACAAGCTTCCCTTTTTCTTATTAAAAATAAATATTTGGCTTGTTTTATTAATATTCCACATTTACTTTTTGTTTTTTTTTTTTTTTTAACACACACCGTGTATTTTCCAATACTACCATCACACCTCACATCTTGTACACCCCACACCTCACATCTCACACACCCCCACAATCATCAACTAATTAACCACACATCAAAATCTTCATCTCTTTCACGCAATAGAATAATCCACATTTTAAAGATAAGAAAGATGAATTAAATTGTATAAAATCTCACATCAAACTCTTCATCTCTTTCAAACAGTAGAATAATCCATATTTTAAAGACAAGAAAAATGAATTAAATTATATAAAATCTTCATCTTGCCGTTTGATTTATAAACATCCTTCAAATTTTCTTAAACAATCACGTTGGATTCTAAGAAGTCTGATGGACAAATAGTAGGAACTGAGGTCATGTCAATTCCAACCAACCAAAAAACATTGAATTTCTTCATCATCAAACGAACAAGAATATTACATTTATTACATCTTAAAATTTTACAACATTCTCTAGTTTTCTTCCTATTTCTTGGATTCCAACTAGAGCAAGGCTTTGCAAAAAGTCAAATTGTTATTCCATTATTTAAATAATTTCTTGAATGTGAAAACCAACGAATGAACGAGGAGCAAAACTCTTCCGTTCATCAAAAGATATATTTTCATCAACTTGTTTGTGTTTTTAGGGTCTTGTTCTACAATAGAGAGTAAGAGTAGCTTTGAGGGCTTGAATGATCATTTCATATTAGAATTACAAGTTGTTTAGTATTACATTTTTAAAATGAGTGTATTCAACAACATGTGGGATGTTCGGTAGAGTGCGTTGAAAGTACCTATCTGAATAAGGTCAGTCAAGATACACCGAAATTGACTTTGATTTCGGTACAGGTCTACGGAATGTGTTCCCAAAAATAGTTCAAGCTTTTTGTTCGGTTGTGTACCACTGAACCTTTGGTTTGATAAACAAAACACGAACTCATAGTTTTTTAAAGGGTGATGTTAGAGAGACCATATTTTGTAGACCACATGATGTGATGATTGATGGTTAAATTTCTTCTTTAAATAGCAAAAAGACATAATAGTTGAAAGAATCGGTAAAATATCTCTTCTTGATCTCTCCAAACGACGTCTTGGTCATCCATTACTTTTTTCATGGTATACTGCCTCAAAATCATATGTTTACAATATACAACCAAATCATCTTATTACTGTCATTATTACGGAAACAAACGTCCGTACAAATTTTTGATGAAGAAAACATTTCTTACAGATATGTGAACGCCTTCAAAGATAAGACTTCGACTCTCGCTCTCTCTTTCGAATACATGAAACTAAAACTAAGGAGCATTACAGTAGTGATCTCAATTACAAGCAGAGTTGATTTTCTTGTTCAACAAGTTGACCTCCAAACCATTTTCGTGATCCAGCAACTGGGTTGGTGGTTCTTCCGCCTTGTCCTCGATGACATCTTTGGTACTCAAGAAGCTCGGCTGGTTTGTCGAAGATAGGAGCCGCGCCCACATTCTGTCAGTTATCACAACCTTGTTCTGCTGCTCAATGATTCTCTGCAAATCAACCATCCAACAATCACTTCATGTCAATCCCTAGTTCATGTTTTATCAAAAACTAAAAGAAAGATTAATTTTCGGGTAATGTGCGTTAACGGAACTAGTTACAAACTTTTAATCAAAATAGAGCTGGAGGACACTAAGCAGACATTTAGACCTGTTTAGTGTCCCTCCGTTCAGTTTTTTAATAAAAGTCTTAAACCGATTATATGGTCTACGTATTTTTCTTAATTTTATGGATGATATGAGGCACTCACATGGAAGGGTATATAAGAATGTCTCCCATTGACAGGCCCAACTGTAAATCCTGTATAACCTGCCATTGCTCCATGGACGGCGCTTTGAGCAAGGAGCGTGCAGTACACGTTATCAGATGCATTGCTTGGAACCGCTCGGATCATATACGTAGGATCTGCAAACAATGAAGTGCAAGGCTTGATTGATTTGCTCTAATCCTTCCCACTCGATGGGAACATAAATGTGTAACTAGAAATTTTGTATGTTTATTTACCAACCTATATATTTGAGGTTTATGCTCATTTTGTTCCCCTCCTTAAAATGATCCTGCAGAAAACAAAAGTTAAATCAACGAACCTGTTGCGCGAAAATCTTATTTAGCGGATTATAACAGGTGAGAATGCATTTTAGAAATTAGAATTTAGAATTTAGACCTTGATCTTCTGGGAAATCCATAGTCCAACATCTTGGAGAAGCTTGTTTCCTGAAGCGTCCTGTTTGGTCATGGAATGAATGCTCTCAGAAAGAAGCTCCTGGCCTGCACCTTCGGCCATGACTATGACCATGTGCCCATTTTCTATGAGTCGTTTCTCTATGTACTCGAAAAGTCCACCCGGGCCTTCTAGGTAAAAGGGTGATTCAGGAATTAAGCAGCAGTCTACATCCCGGCTTGCAAGCGTTGCATACATAGCGATAAACCCTGCATCATATCATCCAGTTTAAGTGGTGAAACAAGTAAATATAGGTAGACTTTTCGATACAATCTTGGTGATTTTTTAACAAGCAGTGAGCTTAATTACCGCTGTAGCGACCCATCAGCTTTACAACACCAATGCCATTCTCAATGCTTTCAGATTCGACATGCGCTGCATTAATTGCACGTTGCGCCTCCTCAACGGCAGTGTCAAAGCCAAAGGACCTATCGATAACCTGTAGTGTACCAACAAGAAAGAACATTTTACCAAAAGATTTTGTGCATAACTCAGCTGCAAACAGGTACGCTAAGCCAAAAATGTACCGGAATGTCATTGTCGATGGTTTTGGGGATTCCGGCTACTGCTACTTTGAGACCTCGTCGCTTAATTTCCTGCATGACGAATAGCCACAATGTCATTGAAAATAATTACAGTTAAACGCAATAGTATGGCACTGGAAATCTTATAAATTAGACTACCTCATATATCACAGATGCACCCTTTTGGGTTCCATCTCCTCCAATTATGTAAACCTGCAACATAAAAACCAATTAAGCTAAATCTATGCACTGTGAAGGGGATCTAGACCCCGAGAAATGCACAGAACAATATAAAAACCTGATTGATTCCGCGATCTTGAATGCTGTCAACGATCTTTGTGGTATTGTGGCCACCACGAGATGTCCCAAGGATTGTTCCACCACGTTTATGGATGTCGTTCACGCTCTTAGGAGTCAAAGGAATCGTATTACGTGAATAAAATCCCCGGTATCCTCCCTGAAAATTTCCGAAAACTTCATTAGCCAATGACGCCACTGAATCATGCAATCGAAAATTGGTTTATACTTTAAATCACTTACATCAATTCCGAGAACTCTCTTGACACCATACATATGGTGCAAGCCACATACTATCTCCCTAATCACTGTGTTGAGTCCAGGACATAGACCCCCACATGTCACAATACAGGCATGAACATCATCCGACTCGAAATACACCTGATGACGAAGAACCAACAGAGTCGTTGACAGGATCATGGTATTTAATCATGTCGAAATTCGTTTGTAAATCACACGAAAAAAACGTACTCTTTGACGCGGTCCTGCCCGCCGGAAATGTGTGCCCCTTGGACTATTGTTGTGAACAACGATCTACAAAAGGCAGAAGAGAACACTTGAACTAATTCAACACAGATAGTAAAAATTGCAATACAATTCCAACATGTAATTTCTTCGTCAGAAAATTGGAGGGAAAATTACATTCAACATGGAAAAGGCTCACCTTTTGGGCAACAGTGTCATCCACATTAACAAAATACTGCCTGAAAATAATTTCAAAAACAAAAACAAATCATGTAAATTACCCAATTGAGCAACACGCTTAGTAATTAATTGGGCAATGACTAGCCGCCTAGTGGACCGGCCGCGCTAGACGGGACTTTTGGAACGCTTGAAACACCGCAAACAACTTTAGACAAAAGTCATACAAGTACTTACTTGACAACTGAGTATGCAGGATTGTCTTGCAACGGATTTGGGTAGGTCTGCAAAAGGCCATCAAAACACAACCAATTTACCACAAAACCATCCACAAACAACAAAAGTTCACAATCGAAAAGATAAGATGGAAACGACGACGTACCGGCAGATGAGGAATGTAATCCGAGAAATGAGGAACATCTTCGAGAACATAACCACCGGTGCCGACCACCACCTTATTACCCATGTTCTCCATCTGGGAACGAGAAAAGCACCCGACTTTCTGACCCGAACCCGAAGAACTCTTCAACCAAGTTCTGGAACCCGAAACCGGGTTCGAAAAATCCGAAATACCTGTACCCTTCAGTGAAACGATTGCAGAGGAAGAACTGTAAACTGAATGCATCGGAAAACAGAGGGAAAAAACGACGAGTAGTTTGAACTAGTTTCAGAAACAGAAACGACCACCATACTTTTATACGATGAAAAGCCAGAGAAGAAAAATGGTGGGTGAAAATTCCTTTTGATTTGTCTTGGGTTTTTTTTATGATGAATAAAAAAGTGAGCTTCACGCAAGAATACTTGGGGACGAAACAAAACTACAAACTAGGAAATTTATAAGGTTCTAGAATTTATTTTCTTCAACGGTTAAAAGTTTTACCTTTTGGGTTGTGGGTGTTGAATTAGCAGACGTCGGGAAAAAGTAAAATATTTATTGATTTAAAATTAAAATGCAGAAAGAAGACAGGGAAAGGTTTGACCGTTGAAGCTTCGGCGGCAATGTTTGAGAGGGTAGTTGGAGACGACACGCCGTTTACTGCAAGGTTGTTGTGTTCACAGGGATTGCTTGACGTGGAAAAAGAGCGCGCGGGGTTCATGGAGGGTGGTGTGGAGAGGTTGGACTTGTCACGTTCAGTGGCCGTGTGCCACACGTAGTTGTATGGTCAGATTAGGGTTAGGGTTTTGGTCTGTGTAGGACTCTATAGAATCATCTTCAAGAGATATTTTTCAATGTGACCAGAATACGAGATAGTATATCACGTGTCACCATACAAATGGTGGGATATGTGTGTTAAAAAGTTAATAAGTTAAATATTAAAAAAATTCACCATTTATATAAAAGTACGTAGTTGTACCGTCCATGTTCCCGTCACAATTAAAAATTTCTCCATCTTCAGGCGTTCTTGTCACAATCTTATTGGCGATAGGTGGATCGAAGCACTTTATTTGTAAAAGAGATGAACGTGATGTATGGACTCATGGTTAATAATGTTCTACACTAGGGTCACATTTGGAATTAATTTTAAAATGACTGAATACGATTTTAAGGAAAATCTTTTTGGATTCTAAGACAGGATGAAAGTACCATCTGTAGATAGCCATTGTATGCAAATTGATGTGCATGAAAAGGAGAGAAGGTGAATATTGAAGGGAATAGCTCTACAGGACAAGTAGTAGAGAAAAGAGAGAGCAGTTAATTTATTATGCATATGTTATGTCAAGATTTTAAAGAGATATGTTAGCCGCTCACTACTAATCAATGTTGCATTGTAAGTGCGTGATTTTATTACAATAATGTTGTGGTATAATTAGTTTCAATTTGCTTTCAAGTCGGCAGGATTCCTTTAAAACCTTGCTCTTCTAGATCAATCTCTAAACAGAATCATCATTTTGAACAAGGATCAATGTATCATTAACATTAGCGTCGTCATGAGTTACTAGCACTAAGGATATATTCACATTCTTTGATGCTCATACGTTGCTAGAATAATTGAACTGTTGGAATGGGACCATGTGTCACACCCGAGATCTAAGATAAATAATATACCCATTTGATGAATATTCTAACAAAATCATGATAACTTCATAGAGGGCAATTATTTTATCATAAGCACACAAAACACAAGGGCGAAATTAAACGAAATATAGGAATTTTATGACACATTAGAAGTCACTCATCTTGAATCAATTCGTATGTTTTAGTGAGATTTTAAGTGGTTAGAAGATTGAAATGGATCAAATACCTTGGATTTCTTTTTTGGACAAACAATATTGTTAGTAGGTTAAACTGTTAGTTGTTAGGGGGAAGGAGATCGGTGGTTATCGAACCCACACCAAGGTGCATATGCATCATTATTTTTCGTCACTACGATAAAGCATCATCTACTTGATCTTGGAGTTTAAAAACTTGAATAACGATATTTTCATGTACATTGAAAAAACTATTTAACTCTCATTAGTTAATACTATTAGATTCAACCTCCCCGGGGTGGTGCAATAGTTGAGTTTAATTTTAGGTCCGTATTCTATATGGCACGTCTCAAGTTCGATTTTGAACGCTATTAAATTACACGATGTGGTTAAGGAGGCTGAAATCTTTTTTTTTTTTTTAAATACTATTAGATTTACTTTTTGTTATATGTAACCAATTTTTTGCCTGGTATTTAATGAGACGATAATTGGTGGGATTTTTTTTTTTTTTTTTTGAATGTGATTATCTTGTTATACAAGGAAAAATAAAACAAATCCAAAATTCGATTTAAAGCCCAAATCCAAATTTCGTTGCACGCTTGAAGGGCAAGGCATATATGCTCATACGCGAGTGTTGACTTGGCACCACTCCCAGCCGTCGATGTAAAGATTCAATCGGTATCTTGTCGTCAATTCACCGGCCCAGATTTCCCCCTCCAGAAAATTCCACACGCGTCCGACCTCCGCAAACCGTAACGGTGCCACCAGCACGCGCCAACCAGTGAGTCCCTGACAACCAATTCCTCCTCTACTCTTCCCGAAACCTTCCACCAAATATTTACAGCGACAGCAAAGTCCGTACAGTCAAGGATTTTGAAGGTGATCGGCACCCATCGGACCGCCGCCATGTTCAAAACCGCAGCTTCGCGCCTTAGGGCTCTCAAGGTCAGTACTTCTCTCTGATTATTCGGTGATTTCATCTGGATTTTCGTAATGCGTAATGGTTGTTTGGATGCCGAGAAAGTGTAGGAAAGAAAGTTGAATGTTTATGAGACGTTAAGATGGTAAAATTCGATCCGTTAGATTAGAAAAGTTCAATTTCTTCAGCGTGAATAGTAAAATTCAATTAGTTAGAACAGTAAAGTTCAAGTTTTTGAGAAGGAAAATTAAAAATTCATGACGCCCCAAAACAGATAAATTCAATTCGCTTGGTTGGTAAAGTTCAATTTTTCGAAGGCTCTGCAAGTGTTGGTGGAAGTTGAGAGGCTCGGTAATTTACCCGAAAACGAAAGGTTCAGTCTTTATGTGTGTGTATTGGTATTCTGGTAGAATGTAACTTGTATTCTTTGATTTCGATTGGGGATATTAGGGGCGTACAAGTGCGTTCCATAGGGGAGTGGCCAGATTTTCAAGTTTGAATGATGTTGCAACGAAGCCGTCCTCGTCCTCCTCTCCTTTCGGAGGTTTGTTTGGCTGGCTGATTGGGGGAAATTCCAGGTCTATGCCTCCATTAGACTTCCCTCTTTCAGGCATCAACCTCCCACCTGCATTGCCTGACCATGTTCAACCAGCGGATGTCAAAATTACAACTCTCCCGAATGGTATCAAAATAGCTTCTCTAAAGTCAGAGGTATGTATGATCATCATGGAGGTGCATATTTTGAAGTTTCTTGTCTACTTGCGTATGACCAAAAAGGAGGAATTTAACTCAATAATTGCTGGATTTTGGTGTTCAACCAGAAACCAGCTGCTTCAGTAGGTTTATACATTAATTGTGGTTCGGTCTATGAGACACTGGAATCATCTGGGGCCTCACACCTGCTGGAGCGTATGGCATTTAAGAGCACGAGGAACAGAAGCCATTTGCGTATTGTGCGGGAGGTGGAGGCAATTGGTGGTAACGTCCAAGCCTCAGCTTCGCGGGAGCAGATGGCTTACACCTTCAATGGTCTGAAGACCAATGTTCCTGAAATGGTAGAGCTACTTATCGACTGTGTTCGGAACCCTGTTTTCCTAGATTGGGAAATTAATGAGGAGGTAAATTTCCAGAATGTTGTTGTTTGTCTGCTGACAATTTACATGATGTGCAAAATTTGTGGTTAATATTGGTGTTGTATTTCATCTTTTACAGCTTCCTAAGGTGAAAAATGATATTGGTGAAGCCTCCAAAAACCCCGAAGCCCTTGTTTTGGAAGCAGTTCACTCTATTGGTTACAAGGGTGGCTTGGCCAATCCACTTTTAGCCCAGGAATCTTCAATTAGTAGACTGAACAGTAACATTTTGGAGCAATTTGTTGCTGTAAGTTTAATAGTTATATTTAAATCCAAATTATTCATTTAGTTTTGCAGTTAATTATTTGCCTTGTCGGTCTTTCCCAATAAGTTGAGGTTGTGATGATAATTTTAGGAAAATTATACTGCTCCTCGGATGGTACTTGCAGCTTATGGTGTTGAACATGAAGAACTTCTAAAAATTGCAGAACCACTTTTGTCTGATCTCCCCAGTGTCCCTACTGCCAAGGAGCCACAATCTGTGTATACTGGAGGTGATTACCGCTGTCAAGGTGATTTAGGGGTGTGTATCTTATCTATTTGAACTACTTTTTCTATCCTTTCTTTCTTTTTCATCCAGTAATTAAAAGTTTGATTTGCCTTGCATGACAGGAAACTCATTTTGCACTTGCCTTTGAACTTCCTGGTGGCTGGCGAAATGAGAAGGATGCAATGATTGTGAATGTTCTTCAGGTCTATATCAATTATCGTCCGTCTCTAGTAACTATAACTCCTTGTGTTCCCCCCTCCCACAATGAGAGTTTAATACTAAACTTGCATTTTAGATTTTTACAACTCTTTATTAGGATTGAAAGTTGGAAAGCAGTAATGAATCCAGTTTATTGTAGGTGCTAATGGGAGGAGGTGGCTCTTTTTCAGCCGGTGGACCTGGAAAAGGGATGCACTCACGTCTATGTAAGTTTTTCAAAAGACAAACAGAAATTTAAATAGTCCAACAAGAAAAAAGTATGACACAGGCATTAATACTTCAAGAGGTTTTGCTCCACTAAGTAGGGTCCCTTTGTTTTACAAGCTGTACCATCCTTTTAGAACTGAAGTGTTCACTCTTTTCTTTTTCTGGTTTAAATAACCTTGGCATCTGAATTACTGTGCTATGCCTGATGAGCAGATTCTCGTGTGTTAAATCGATGTTCAGCATTTCATTCGATTTTAGCGTTCAGTAGCCTCTACAACAATACTGGCATTTTTGGAATCCAAGCCTCCACTGTAAGAAACTACTATATGTCATGCGAAAATGTGAATAAGGAGAATTTTCTAGATATATGCTTAAATAATACTGGGAGCTGTCTCTGGATTTCAGGCTCCAGATTTTGTCGCAACAGCCATTGATATGGCAGCTAATGAGCTTATTGCAATCGCAACACCTGGAGATGGTTATCTTGCTATCTTTGATTCTTAATTTCTTTGTTTTACATGAAAATTTGAAACTGATGCTAACACGTTCTTTTCTCTTCTGCACAGTTGACCAGGTAGAACTAGATCGTGCTAAAAAGTCAACAAAGGCTTCCATTCTTATGAATTTGGAATCCAGAGTATGTAAACAATCAGTGTATTTTCGCAACAATGGGCTTCATACTTTGTTATCAAGATTTTTTTGAAAAAAATGTTATTTTGTTCGCTGATCTTTTATTTCAATTCCGTAGACGGTTGTTGCAGATGATATTGGGAGACAAATTCTGACGTACAATGACTGGTAAGGCCCTTCTCATACCTGTATATATTTGTGTTGAACCGTGTTGGATGTGAACAATGCCTAATGC